>NC_138757.1:17858104-20258104 GCF_965113315.1 Podarcis vaucheri
TTGAATAAAGAAACCTCTTAAGACAGCTTTACTAGCATCCCAGACTATTTTTAAATCAGTGTCCTTATTTAAATTCAATTCAAAAAATTCCTTTAAGGTCTTTTTTGCTTTTTCTATTATTGTTTCATCTCTCAATAAAGTTTCATTTAATCTCCATCTTATAGATTTCCTCTTTCCCCAAGTCAGCGCTACTTGTACTGCATTATGGTCAGCTATTGTCTTTGGTTGAATTTCAGATTTCCTTTTTTTTTTTTTACTTTCAAATCTTTTGTTAGCCAGATGGCATCAATTCTTCCTGCCGAGTTATTAGGGTAGGGGGGGAAGTGTATTCTTTCACTGTCGGATTTTGTATTCTTCATGCGTCCTCTAAACTTAACAAATCTACTAACTGAAAAAAGGTTTTCGGGAGTTTTATTTGCTGTTTTTAGTAGTCTTTTTGGATCTGTCTAAATCAGGATTTACCATGCCATTTTGGTCTCCTAAAAATATAATTTTCTCTCCAATAAACTCCCCCAACTCTCGTTCCAGCTTTTGATAAAATTAACTTTTTTTTTCATTCGGTGCGTAGAAGCTGATAACTTTAATTTTCTCCCCCTGGACTGTTATTTATATCGCAACGACCCTTGTGAATCTTTATAGATCAATTTTGGCTCAAAATGCTTTTTTGCGTATATTACAACTCGGTTCTTCTTGGATTTATCTGAAGAAACAAAATCAAGTCTTATTGGATAAAATTATTGTGTGTTGTTTTGTGATATGAGTTTCTTGCAAACATATCAAAACCAATTTCTGTTTGCTGAGTATATATTCCACCTTATTTCTTTTCTTTTTATCATTTAAACCATTTACCTTCCAAGTAACAATCCTTTATTCCATTATTTACTACACAGTGATTCAACTTCTTAAAAATAATAATAATTAAAAAAAAATCAGAGAAGTCACTTGTCCTTAATGCTTAAGATTTGTCCTCCTCTGGTTGTTTTTTAAGATCATCCGCCCCTCCTCCCAGCTGTCTTTTGCCTTCTAATTCTTCTCTATATGTTCTCCAAAATTTGTCAGCGTCCTCCCATGTAAAAAATCTTCTCCTTTTCCCTTTATAAAGAAAGGAAATTCCCTCAGGGAATTCCCATCTGTGCACAATTGATTTTTTATTTATGGTTTCCACCGACGGTTTATATTTTTCCCTTTTTCTTAAAAGCCTTGATGGAACAATTTTATGAATGATTATGTCTGTTTCCTGAATTTTAAGTTTTGTCTTACTGCTAATTTGTAGTATTTTTATCTCTAATATCCATATTCACAAAAGTCACCAGACAGTCCCCAGGCCAATTATTTGCTCTTGCAATTCTTGATCTGATTCTAAAGGCTCTCTCAATATTGTTTCTCATTTCCTGCTCTTCTATTCCAATCCATTTGGCTAATTCTGATGATATTTTTTGCTCTATCACTTCATCTGGTTCTTCTGGAATAGATTTAAATCTCAATGTTTTTTCTCTTCTGTGCATTTCAG
This sequence comes from Podarcis vaucheri, assembly GCF_965113315.1. Lineage (NCBI taxonomy): Eukaryota > Metazoa > Chordata > Lepidosauria > Squamata > Lacertidae > Podarcis > Podarcis vaucheri. The sequence continues at coordinate 17,859,615 of NC_138757.1, forward strand.
TCATAGAGATGGCATCTAGGACTGTCTCATGGGTTTCTTTCATATCTGCCAGCTCTTTCTTAATTTTTTCTGTTTCCCCTTTTTTCTCCTCTGTTCTCCTTCTGTACTTTTCTTACCCCTTCCTCTAAACTTATCGCTTTCCCTTTTAATTCTTGTACAGTCTTTGTTATTTCCAAATTTTTAACCACCAGATCATTGATTTTAACCATCATTTCTAACACCATTTTTGCATTTTCCTCTTTTTTTTGCCCCATCTTATCCAACTGTTGATCCTGTATTGTTGTTCATCTCTTTCAGTTCTAGATACTCCTTTTATTTTGGGCACTCAGTATTATATCTTGTTATTTTTAATTAATATATATGTATGTGTATAAACATATAGAATGTGGCACTCTCCCTTTCTTCTCCACAAAAATAAAGGCAAGTTCTGGACAATCGGTATGGATTAATGCACTGGCAAATTGGCAAAATGTTAAAGTTTGTGGGTTGTAAAGTCTGCTGCAATGGCACTGCAATAAATTTGATTTATTGCCACTCCGGCAAACTTCAATGGCGCCCACACTCTTCCACTCGCGCACTGCCACTCTTCTCAGTTGTCGGACATTAGCACAGTTCACACGCAGCGTAAAATGGCTTTTTCTGTGTCTGCGTGGTGTCTTCAATAACTCAGCTCGACACCAGTGCTTCTATTCTATCACTCTTTATTTAGAAGCATACAAAAACAGAAAAGAAAAACGTACAGAATCTAGCTGCATGCTTGCAGCTTTCTGTCTCTAACAACACAAAACTACCTTGCTCACATTCCTAGACAGACTGCTCTCAGCAACCCCCAGAGAGCACAGATCAAAGGAAAATGCCTGGGTCATGTGGGCAGTGCACCCAGTTGATAAGAACGCTCCTGGAGTGTTAACTCTTCACTGTCCAGAACCACAACACTTCCAAGATTTGGCAGCTTTACTACCACTAATAGCAAGTGACAACCCTTCCTGGATGCAGTGTGTGTGTGTGTGTGTGTCTGTCTGTCTGTTTGCCTGTCTGTCTGTCTGTCTGTCTGTCTCAGTCTCTCTATAGTGAAAGTCTTGCTGGCCTTAGCAATTAAGGGTGGCAAAAAGTTCAGTGGAATGTCAGACGTGCCAGGAGGACTGCTGTGAGATGAGCAGCCCTCTCAGCCAAGGGCAGGAGGGCTACATGTTTATCTAGCAGAGCACTGAGCCCTTTGTGTTTCTTGTTTCTTCCCACACAGCCTTCGCACGTCTGAAACCAGCTACCTGAATGAAGCCTTTTCCTTCTACTCTGCTATTTGCCAGAGGTCTTACTACTCCCAAGTCAACAAAGAAGACAGGTCAGGCCATGCCTCAGTCTTGTGAGTTTTTTGTAATTTTAAAATGAGAAGTGCTGGATTGTCAAACTTGTGTGACTTGGCAGCTGGTGGGCAGCCACTTTCTTTTTTTTTTAATATAATTTTTATTACTTTTTTAACATATCATTTTCAACAGTAATTAAACATACTTTTACATAAAAAATTCCTTCCAGTAGCACCTTAAAGACCAACTAAGTTAGTTCTTGGTATGAGCTTTCGTGTGCATGCGCACTTCTTCAGATACACTGAAACAGAAGTTGCCAGATCCTTCTATATAGTGAGAAGGTGGGGAGGGGTATTACTCAGAAGGGTGGTGGGAATGGGAGATTGGCAGATAGCTGAGATGAGCCTGTTGACGACTCTTAAACTTTTACATCTTATTCAAATTCTTGACTTCCATCAATCCTGTCTGAAAATTTTCCAATCTAATCTCTCAGTATGCATTTCGTATCCTCCCTATTACATTTCAAACTCATAACCAATATCTCTATTTTTTTCTACTTTGTAACACTTTGTATAGTTCTCCTTACAAAACTTCTTGTAATCCTACTAGCGTAATTTGTTGATTACAGTTGCTCTTCAAATAATTCATATACTTCTTCCAATCTTCTGTAAATCTCTGGTCCCGCAGGTTTCGAATCCTTCCTGTCATTTTGTCCAGTTCTGCATAGTCCATTAATTTCGGCTGCCATTCTTCTTTCGTCGGAATTTGTTCTTGTTTCCATTTCTGGGCTAATAATACTCTTGCCGCAGTTGTTGCGTATAAAAACAATTTAACAACTTGCCTATTAATGTCTTGACCTATAATACCAAGTAAAAATGCTTCTGGTTTTTTTAAGAATGTGTATTTCAACATCTTTTTCATCTCATTATATATCATTTCCCGGAAGTTCTTTACTTTTTTACATTCCCACCACATATGATAAAATGTTCCTTCTTTTTCTTTACATTTCCAACATGTATTATTTGTCTTATACATTTTAGCTAATTTCACTGGTGTAATACATCATTTTAATCATATTCTCTTTCAAAGCATTACAGGCTGTAAATTTTATCCTTTCCTTCAACAACCTTTCCCATTCTTCAAACTGTATATTATATCCAAAGTCTTTTGCCCAATGTATCATTACCGATTTCACTTCCTCATCTTTCAAATGCCATTCCAACAGTATTTTATACATTTTAGACATTGTTTTACATTCATTGTTTAATATTTCTATTTCAAATTTTGATTTTTTTTTATCATCAAATCCTTTTTTCTTTAAATCCTCTTTATATATTTCATTGACTTGGCGATAGTGCAACCAATCATTTACATATTCTTTAACCTCTTCATATGGTTTCATTTTCCATTTATTTCCTCCCCCCCCCAACAATTTCTCATAGGTAACCCAATTTTTACTCATATTTATCTTTTTCACACTCATAGCTTCTAATGGGGATAACCACCATGGTGTTTTACGTTCTAGTAAGTTTTTATACCTGTCCCATACTTCATATAAAAATCTTCGAAATATGTGATTACCAAATCCTTTATGGATTTTTGTTTTATTATACCATAAATATGTGTGCCAACCAAATCTATTGTCATAACCTTCCAAATCCAACAAATCTGTATTTCTTAACAGCATCCATTCCTTTAACCAACAGAGGCAAACCACTTCATAATACAACTTCATAGTACAACTTCAAGTCTGGCAGGGCAAAGCCTCCTCTTTCTTTAACATCTGCTAACAATTTATATTGTATTCTCTGTTTCTTCCCCTGCCAGACATATCTTGAAATTGCTTTTTGCCATTCTTTAAAAGTTGCTGCCCCCTGGATTATTGGAATTGATTGAAACAAAAATAACATCTTTGGTAGCACATTCATTTTTATAGTTGAAATCCTTCCCCAAAATGATAATTTCATTCTTCCCCATATTTCCATGTCTCTCTTAATTCCATTCCACACCGGTGTATAGTTATTTTGAAATAAATCTATATTCATTGTGGTTAACCAGATTCCTAAATACTTAACTTTTTTAACTACTTCTATACCAATTTCCTGCTGCAACATATCAACCAAGTCTTGTTTCATATTTTTAACTAATATTTTAGTCTTGCTTTTGTTTAATTTAAAACCTGCTACTTGTCCAAATTGTTCTATTTCTTTAATAACTTCTTTGGCATTATTTAATGGTTCTTCTATAGTTAGTACCAAGTTGTCTGCGAAGGCTTTCACTTTATGTTCTTTCCGGCCAACTGAAATTCCTTTTATTTTCTCATTTTCTCTTATTGTCCTTAGAAAGACTTCCATTACCGATATGAATAATAACGGTGAAAGCGGACACCCTTGTATTTTCATAATTTTCACCCTTGTATTTTTGTAATTTCAATATTTTCAGTTATTATATTATTTACTATCAATTTTGCTTTTTGATCAGAGTATATAGCTTTTATACCTTTTATAAACAATTGTCCAATGCCCATTAATTCAATATTCTTTCTCATAAATTCCCAAGATATATTATCAAAGGCCTTTTCCGCATCTACAAACATTAACTTCGCTTGTTTATCATTCCTGGCCGTCAGATATTCAATTATGTTCACAATATTCCTTATGTTATCTTTCATCTGGCGACCAGGAAGAAAACCTGCTTGATCTTCATTTTTTTCAATCTGTTTGCTAAAATACTAGCAAATAGCTTATAGTCATTATTCAACAGCGAAATTGGCCTATAATTTTTCACTTGTAGTAAGTCAGAATCTGGTTTTGGTATTAATGTAATATATGCTTCTTTCCATGTTTCTGGTATTTCTCCATTGTTTCATATATTATTCATCACTTCTTTCAACGGTACAAGTAGGGTGTGCTTTAATTCCTTGTAGTATTTTGCTGTAAATCCATCTGGCCCTGGTGCCTTTCCACTTTTCAATTGCTTTATTGCTTCTTTAATTTCTTAATCCTCTATTCTTTCATTTAGTCGTTCCTTCTTCTCTGTCAGGATTTGTTGCACTCCTTTCTGTTTCAGGAATTCCTCTATCTTTTTTACGTCTTCCTTTCCAGTTTTTTTATACAGTTGTTTATAAAAGTTAATAACTCCTTTTGTAATTTCTTTCAGATTTTCTACTTCTTTCCCATCCAATATTATTTTATTTATTGTACTTAGAGCTTTCCATTTTTTAATTTGCCACGCCAACCATTTACCTGATTTGTTGGCATGTTCAAAGTTCTTCTGTCTCATTCTTTTAATATTCCATTCCACTTCTTGATTGATTTGCAAATTGGCTTTGTAGCATCTTAATATTTTGATTAATTCTTAAATCTCTTGGATTTTTTATTAGTTTTTTCTCATTTTCCATAATCTGATTTAAGATCTCCTTTTTGCCTTTCTCTCTAAATTTATTCCTGATGCTATTTTTTGTATAAAGAAGCCTCGCATAACTGCTTTACTAGCGTCCCAAACAACACTTATTTTAGTTCCTTTATTACAATTATTAACAAAATATTCTGTTAGCATCTTTTGAGCCTTCTCATTAGTTTTTTCATCTTCTAACAAATTTTCATTCAGTCTCCATCGAAAGGTCTTTACATCCAATTCTTTTATTTCGCATCTAATTGCATTATGATCCGAAAATATCTTTGGTTGTATTTCTATTTTTGTTACTCTGGGTGTTAATTCACTGGAAAGCCATACGTAGTCAATTGTAGAAGCTGATTGATTTGGTTTTGAGAAATATGTAAATTGTTTGTCTAATGGGTGTCTCAGTCTCCAAACATCTATCAAATTACAATTCTCTATCATAGAGAAAAAGGTCTTTGGTAACTTCCCTTCTTTCCTATTCTCTTCTTTCCTTGTTCTATCTATTTCCAATGAGACTACTCCATTCATGTCTCCCATAATTATAATTTTTTGATCCATAAATTCAAACAGTTTTTCTTCCAAATCTTTGTAAAATTCCATCTTACTACCATTAGGTGCATAGGTTCCGACAATTATCAAGTTTTCACCTTGCCAGGTGACTTGTACTGCTATAACTCTGCCTTCTTAGTCCTTAAAGATTTGTTGAGCCTCTATTTTATTTTTTATATACATCACCACTCCTCTCTTCTTACTTTTATCAGATGAGATGAACTCATTTCCTAATTTTTTGTTGATCAGTACTCTTCTATGTTTTCTAGCTACATGCGTCTCTTGTAAGCAGATAATATCTTTTTTAACGGAAAATGTCCAATTCTGCTCCTTTTATTTCTATTGTTAATGCCATTTACATTCCATGTCCATAATTTCAATGCCATTTTGGCCTCCTTTGTAGTAAAGTTCTTAAGGTTCTTAAACCTGTCCCTCCTCCTCTTCTTCTTCTTCTTCCTCTTCTTCTGATTTATTAATGTCTTCTTCCTCTGGTTCTGCTGCTGCTGCCTCTTCTCCTTTTCCCAACTCTTTATATCTTCTCAGAAATTTGTGTGTCACATTCTTAAATTTAATTTTTTTTCTCCTTATAGTAGAATGAGACTCCTTCTGGAAATTCCTATTTAAATTCAATATTATTTTTCCTCAAAATCACTTCCGGAGGCGGCGCGAACGGCAATGGCGGTCCCCTTCGCGCTGTGAAGGGGAAGCTCCGCAGAAACGGGTCGTCCGCTACGGCGAAGCGGAGACCCAAGTCGAAAACCCACAGGCAGTGAGAGTCTGTGGTCGTGGGACTCGGCGGGCACCAGAAGCGCCCCCCGAAACGAAGAAGGAACCTCGTAAGGGGCTCCGGAACGTGGAAGGGCTGGTGCGGTGCTGTGAGTCGATCGCTCTTTCTGTGGAGTGAAGCCGCATAGCTGCTGTCGGTGAGCGCTGACCTTTTTTCCTGGAACATCCGATTCGAAAAATACCAACCCGGGAGTAAGAGGGACTGAAGGAATTGGGGACCCAAATTGATTTAAAATTTGGCCAAAGCGGGAGACGCAACCAGGAAGTCCGTCTCCCGGTTCGGCTTAAGGATCTAAAGCAAAAGACTTTGATCTGCCTGAAGCCTTTGAAGTGGCGCTAAAAGTTTTTAACTCGTGCATTATTGGAGTTGTTTTTATAGAGACTAAGGGATTTAAATTTTTTTCTTTTTTTGGTTCTGGACTTGGTTTTACCTCTCCCCGTGGATTTACAAATGTATTAAGAAACCCAAATACTCGGGCTGCCAGACTAATAGAGCTGTCAAATTGTGGACTCTGTTTTTGTTATTTGGAACTGCTACATTTGAGCGTTACTTGACTGGATACATTGAAATACTGGCACTCTTTAGAGACATTGTTTCATACTAAGGATTAACTCTGCTAACTACAAGAGAGCTGAAGGTCTTTTGGAAATTTATGGCTGTTTGGACATTGTTAGAAATTTTGAAGCTGTGGAATAGGAGTAACAAATTTGTTCTTTCTGTGATGGGATGATGAGCTGCTTGTGCGTAGAATCGTAGTCCCTCAGAGTTTGTTCAAGTCCACAAACCTCTGTCTGTGACGGAGCCCCTCAAACATGGCTCCTCTAGTCACTGGCAGATTCCAACAGTGGCTGCTTTTGGAATCGCTTCCAACATAAAAGCTCCTTAACGGAAACACGTCTTCTGGACTCACGGCGTGACAGTTTCCGGCGAGGATTGGGTGTCCCTATGGGAGGTCCAGAAACCTCCCCACTGTTCTCGCTGGAAGTGTCCCTGAGCCATCCCTCCTGCTCACTTTCCCTCAGAGACCCACCTCTCCCCCTGCTGGTTCCTGCTTCAGCTGCTGGGTCTCTCCCAACCTCCGTGAGCCCTTCCACCACCTGTCCCTCCGATGGCAGTTCCCTGACACTTTCCCTCAAGATACGTTTAAACTCCCCCTAGAGGACTTTGGATTTACAGCTGTCTGGGACTTGTTTTTTGTTTCTCTTCTCTCCTATCTTGTTGTTTATTCTCTGGACTTGTGGATTCCCATGGGACTATACACGGTTTGACTTTGGCACGTAGACAGGAGTGGAATGAGTGGCATTGGGAAAACAAGATCGGCTAAAGCTAAAGCTAAACAATCAACTCAAACAACTTTGACTGCACAGCTACGCAGATCATCTGTTCCTGCTATTTTGGTGACACAAGAGGAAGAAACTGAGCAGACTTTGCTAGAAGGTATGGCTGCAGGAGGATCTGCCTCAGTACTAGATAAAATTTTGGAAAAATTGGAAAGTTTGGACAAAAAGGCAGATGAGCATTCGGCTAAGATCGATCAAACCACAGCCAGCGTTAATAAACTAACTGAACAAGTTGCTCTGCATGCACAATCAATTGGGAACCTCTTTGCAGTCACCATAGAAAATCGCAAACTAGCTGTGGAAGCAAATCAAAAAGCTGAAGCATTAAAGGAGGAGGTAAAACCATTGCATAAACAGATTGGTGAACAGCAGGCCTACCTGTCTATGATTGAATTACGTAATAGGGAAAACAACTTGAGACTGAGGTCAATTCCAGAACTTGAACAAGGGGACTTAATTGACTATTTGACAAAAGAATTTTCCAAGTTCTGGCCCTTAGAGGAAGATAAGGATTTTAAAATTGTGAGTGCCTTCAGACTGGGAAGAGTAGCAAGGAAAGATAGACCCAGAGACTGTTTGATCATTTTGAGATCCAAGGAAGAAAGAGATAAAATATTAAGCCTACACTACGAAAAGTCACTTGTAATTCAAGATAGGAGAGCAGAAATTTACAAAGACATCCCGAAACAACTCTTGGATCTTAGATCCACCTATACAGAGTTAGCAAAATTGCTGAGGAGCAACTCAATTCCTTTTAGGTGGGAATTTCCCCAAGGACTATCTTTTACTTTTAGAGGGAAGAAAGTGAAAATTAAAACAGCCGAGGATAAAGAAAAGTTTTTGAACGACCACGGAGAAGACCTTCAGAAAGGGATCACAGGAATTCCAGGGTCTGGGCCATTGCCTATACCTACACCTTTGGGGCCTGAGGACCAGAAGAAAGAGACGCCTCCACCAAAGGAATAACAGATTTGTCCAGGATGTCTCTGCAGCTTTTCAGCTGGAATATTAATGGCTGTAACTCCCCGGAAAAAAGGAGAAGGATATTTCATTTATTAAAGAAAGAACAATTGGACATTATTTGCTTGCAGGAAACACATGTGACTAGGCTCCACAGAAAAGTGTTAATTAACAAGAGACTAGGCCAAGAATTTATTTCATCGGACCGAGTTAAGAAAAGAGGAGTGGTGATATATGCAAAGGAGAGCCTATCACCAAAATTTATATTCAAAGATGAGCAAGGAAGAATTTTGGCAATTGAGATACAAACTCAAGGCGAAAAGTTTTTGATATTGGGAATTTACGCACCGAATGAGGGGAAATCAGAATTTTATAAGAAACTGCATGAGACAATGCTGGACTATCTGGACTATAGTAACATCATTATGATGGGAGACATGAATGGGGTGGTCTCTACAAACATGGACAAGTCACAAAACCAAAGCTTGACAAAAGATGGCAGACTACCCAAAACTTTTTTTGAACTGACTGACAATATGGACTTGATTGATATTTTGAGGACAAAGAACCCCCTAGGAAGAGTAAGTAGGAACATTTCAATTTATTTCAATTTATTAGATTTATTGCATTAGCCGTGTGGCCATAGCATGATATACATTGAAATAACAACATAAAATAGGGGTGGGGAGGTAAAGGTAAATATCGTCCTGGGCGGTTACTTGAAGAAAGAAAAAGAGAGAGAGAAAAAAAAACTGCTGAGGCTGGAGGAGGACCGTTAAAGGGTCCTTCAGCTCCTCAGATATGTCCTAACTCGATTGTCCTTGTACAATAAGGCTACTTGGAACTTCGTTCGGTCGTGCGGCGTATCGACTACAGCTGTGGTGATAAGGAAGAAGTTAGTGCCACTTTCCTCTTCATCACACTAAGCAGAAAGTTAGCTGTCATCTCGGTAATCCAGCAATCAGAATCCTGCAAAAGGAGGGACACTATCCAAGGCTGAATTGGGAGATGAAGCTTATTCACGAGGGGAGTTAAAAACCGAGATCTTTCATCTGTCCAGTTGGGACAGAAGAGCATTACATGTTCCATAGTCTCCAGGGTCATGTCATTACAGGTGCATGTTCTATTTGCGATGGGAACTCTGGAATAACGACCCGACAGAACTGCTGTAGGAAAACAGTTGAGACGGGCACAGGTAAAGGCCCTATGCTTAGCCTCTGAATAAATTGTGAAGCAGTATAGAGGGATCCCTTCAGGGGGTGGAATAGCTAGGGCTAGGCCAGAACACGGTCCTCTTGCATAGGAAGCTGTGTTAGAGAAGTCAAGTTGCTGTAGTTTCTTTTTGATTAGAGGTAGGGCCGCCGGGCTGATACACTCTAAGTTAAGAACAGTTTTACAATTCAAATTGAGAAGAGAGCGGAATTTGAGGTTAATTGTTGTTTTCCAAGGGGAATTATGAATGTCTCTTAGGATCAGATTGGAAAAACCACCTCTAATTTTTGCATCCGATGCTAATGGGTGGAAGCTGTAGGAAATGGCTCGACTCCATGCTCGTTTAACAGTTGAGGGCTGGGCGAACTCGAGTCATAGGGCTGCACCTGAGACACATCTCGGAACGCCGGAAAGAGATCTCAGGAACATATGAAGTGGGCGATCCAAGTTACCTGATATTGCTGTAGTCCATACTTCGCATCCATATAATAATTTAGGGACAACTTTGGCATTAAATATTTGAATTGCTGCTGGAAGATGTTTGCCGCCCTTCTGATGGTAAAATCGGACAATGGCGTTAGAGGTCGTGGTTGCAGCGAGAAAGGCAGATTGTAGATGGGTGGTCCAGGTTAGATTATAGGTGAATATTATGCCTAGATATTTAAAGGCTTTTACCTTTTCTAAGTAGCCACCTGTGATCTTAAGCGGCTCCGAGTAGGAACATTCTTTTCTGAAGCCCAACTGACATGGACAAGAATCGACCAAATATGGATAACTAGAGGACTGGCACCTAAGACTAGAAAAGTGGAAATCTGCCCAAAAACTTGCTCCGACCATAACGCAGTGAAAATGGAAATGAGACTAACTACAACCGGCTCCTTTAGATGGAAGACGAATGACACCTTGTTAAGAGACCAGGAGATTATTAAGAAGGCCCAAAAAACCTTAAGAGACTACTTTGAAATAAATTTGAACACCACAGTGGAAATAAGAGTAATCTGGGACGCAAGTAAAGCTGTTATGAGGGGGTTTCTGATACAACAGAATACGATAAAGAAAAGAGCACAGAATGAGAAAAAAGACAAGATTCTGGAAAAAATAAAGGAAGGCGAGAAAAAGCTAAGATCGAAACCAAAGTCACAGGAGATTCTGAGAGAAATTAAGCTTTACCAAGCACAATACTCCAAACTGATAAATTAGGAAGTTGAGTGGGAAATTAAGTTAATGAAACAAAGGACTTTTGAATCAGCAAATAAATGTGGGAAACTGCTAGCATGGCAGTTGAAAAAGAGACAAAAATTGAATACGGTCGCAAACCTAGAGATTGAAGGGAGAAACATTCAGAACCCTGAGGAAATTAGAAAGTGCTTCCAGAGATACTTCAAACAACTTTACACACAAGGGCCGCAGAAAGAGATTGAGATAGACCAATTCTTAAGAAGAAATGGATTACCAAAACTGTCTCAAGAAAATAGGATAATTTTGAACTGTAAAATAACACAACAAGAAATTGAAGGTGCCATCCAGAATATGCAACTGGGCAAGTCTCCAGGGCCAGACGGGCTTACCTCCAAGTACTATAAGATACTGAAAGAATATCTGACACAACCATTAATGGAGGTCTGCAACGAGATTATGGAGGGGAAGAAGGCACCGGAATCGTGGAAAGAAGCTTTCATCACATTGATACCTAAATCAGAAACTGAAAAGACACAACTTAAGAACTACCGTCCCATCTCTCTCCTGAATGTGGATTACAAAATTTTTGCAGACATTTTGGCAAGTAGATTCAAAAAAGTGTTAAATGAAGTAATTCATAAAGACCAGGCAGGTTTTCTCCCAGGTAGACATTTGTTTAACAATACTAGGAACATTATTGATATCCTGGAACTTTTGCAAACAAACATTAATACAAAAGCTGTGTTGATTTTTATAGATGCGGAGATGGCCTTTGATAATATTTCATGGAAGTTTATGAAGAAAAATCTTGAAGGGATGGGAGTGGGACGGGAGTTTGAGAATGGCATAGAGGCAATTTACTCAGAACAAAAAGCTAAATTGATAGTTAACAATGTGGTGACAGAAGAGTTTAAGATTGAGAAAGGAGCACGACAAGGCTGTCCTATCTCCCCTCTGTTATTTATTTCAGTCCTGGAGGTGCTCTTGAATATGATTAGAGGGGACCGGTTGGTTGAAGGGATTCAGGTCGGAGCCAAACAGTATAAACTTAAAGCTTTTGCAGATGACTTGGTTTTGACACTACAGGAGCCAGAATCTAGTACGAAAAGGGTCTTAGAACTGATTCATGAGTTTGGTCGGGTGGCGGGATTTAAATTAAACAAGCAAAAAACAAAGGTTTTAGAAAAAAACTTGACACCTTTGGAATCAGAAAGGTTTCAGAAAGAGACAGATCTAAATGTGGTTAAAAAGGTGAAATACCTAGGGGTTAATATGACTGCCAAAAATCTGAATTTATTCAAGGATAATTATGAAAAGTGTTGGACAGAAATCAAAAAGGATTTAGAAAGCTGGTCAAGATTGAAACTTTCCTTGTTGGGCCGAATTGCTGCTATAAAGATGAATGTATTGCCAAAAATGCTGTTTTTGTTTCAGACCCTACAGATTGTGGACAAGGTGGAATGTTTTAGAAAGTGGCAGAGAGATATTTCTAAATTTATCTGGCAGGGCAAAAAGCCCAGAATAAAATTTAAAATATTAACCGACGCTAAGGAGAGAGGGGGGTTTGCCCTGCCAGACTTAAGGCTGTATTATGAATCTGCAGCTCTCTGCTGGCTGAAAGAGTGGTTGCTTTTGGAGAACACCGATGTCCTGGATCTGGAAGGGTTCAACAACGCTTTTGGATGGCATGCTTATTTGTGGTACGACAAGGTAAAAGCCCATAAGGTTTTCAGGAACCATATTGTCAGGAAAGCAATATTTAATGTCTGGACAAAAGACAAAGACTTACTAGAAAACAAGACCCCAAGGTGGCTGTCACCAATGGAAGCTAAAGCCCGGAAAAGACTCAATATGGAGGCCAAATGGCCGAAATATTGGGAAATTCTAGAAAAAGTCGGAGATACTTGGAGGTTGCAGAGTTTTGAGAAATTAAAGGACAAAGTGCGAGATAGGTTACACTATGCTCAGATTAGGGAGACTTTTAATTCAGACAAAAAAATAGGTTTCCAGGTGGAAAAATCGAAATTAGAAACAGAATTGTTAGAACCTAAGACTAAGGTACTTTCGAAAATGTACAACTTGCTGTTAAAATGGAATACTCAAGATGAAATAGTTAAATCAGCCATGATAAAATGGGCACAGGACATTGGGTATAATATTATGTTTGCTGACTGGGAAAGGTTATGGACCACCGGTGTGAGGTTCACGGCATGTAGTACCTTGAAAGAAAATATTATGAAAATGATATATAGGTGGTACATGACCCCAGTCAAGCTTGCAAAAATATACCATTTGCATGACAATAAATGTTGGAAATGTAAGGAGACTGAAGGAACATTCTTTCACCTTTGGTGGACTTGCCCGAGGGTTAAGGCCTTTTGGGAAATGATTTATAATGAGTTAAAAAAGGTATTTAAGTATACCTTCCCTAAGAAACCAGAGGCCTTCCTTTTGGGCATTGTTGGCCAGAGGGTGTTAAAGAAGGATCGAACTTTTTTTATGTATGCAACAACAGCAGCAAGAATACTCATCGCAAAACACTGGAAGACACAAGATTTGCCGACGCTGGAAGAATGGCAGACGCAATTGATAGACTACATGGAGTTGGCTGAAATGACTGGCAGAATTCGAGATTTGGGAGAAGAGACAGTGGAAGAGGATTGGAAAAAGTTTAAGGACTATTTACAAAAACACTATAAGTTGTATGAATGTTAAGAAAATGCACGATAGAAACCAACATGGCATCAGCAATTTAGTTGAAAGATATTATGAGAATAAGTGATGTTTAAGTAAAAGATGACATTTGAAACAATATTATGTTTAAACTAAGCAGTTAAGCACATGACAAAAATATTTAAAGTCTGAGACATAATATTCGAGAATTACAAAATAAGAATTGAAACAAGGCAATAAATTGCTGTTCATAACTTTATTATCGAGAATGCAGGAAAGGGAGATGTGAGGAAGTCCAAAGGTTATGGAAATATGATTTATGGATAGTGGTTTTTGTTGCATTTTTTTCTATTCTGTGTTTATTTCTTTGTTTGTTTCTGTTTTCATTTGATGGTTATTTCTTGGTGATGGTATTTTATATGTTTGGTGATTTCTTTCTTGTTAAAAATTTGCAATAAATATCTTTAAAAAATAAATAAATAAAAATTCCTCAAAATCTGTGTTAATGTCCTATATTGGTCGCGTTTTTTCAATGACCGAAGTGGGACGTATTTAAGTATGATTGTATCCACTCCATCAATACATAATCTTTTTTCTCTATTCTTCTGCAAAATCAAATTTCTCATTTCTCTGTCTTTATATATAATCAAACAGTCTCCTGGGAATTTTTTTGCCTTTGTTGTTCTTGTCTTAATCCTAAATGTGTTTTGAATTGTTTTTGCCATGTCTTGTGCTTCCATATTTAACCATTGCGCAATTTCTGTTGTTAATTTTTCCAAAATGTTTTCTCCTTGTGTTTCTGGTACAGATCTCAATCTCAAATTTGTTTCTCTCTGCCTCAGTTCATTCATAGTAATCACATCCCATAGCTCTTCTTGTGTTTTGTTGATTTCTGAAACTTCTGTCTTAACTTTTTTCTCTTCTTTTTTTAATATCTCTTACTTCTTGCTTTGTCCGCTTCATTCCTTCCTCCAAACTTTGTGTTCTTTTTGTTATTTCCTTCAACTGGCCTTTCAATTCTTCAACTGTCAAATCATATTTTTGATCCATTTGCTGCAGTCTTGTCTCAATATTTTTTTCACTCTGTTTGATGTCCTTTTTTATTTCTGCAAACATTTTCAAAATTTCACTTTTATTCTCACTTTCTTGTTTTGATGCTCTCCTCTCTAGTGGTGTCCCTCCATCTCCTACCTTCTTTTTTCTGCCATTACTTAATTGTAATTTTATAACTAATTGTATATTTGTAATTGAAGTTACTTAATTGTAATTCCCCCTTTCACCACTAGATAACACCACAGCAGTTTTCTTGCCTCTTAAATGGCTAATCCACAATTTCAATGAGTGAGCCCCAAAAACCACCCAGTTGAAGGTTAAAATGTAAATAAAAATTGTTTCCTTCTGCCTCTTGTTTGGCCAATCCTTAAAAGTAAGCAGCATTAATAATTAATAATAAAAAGGGGGGAGGGAAAAAGAAAAAAAGAAAAAACCAAAAAAGAACCCCCCCAAAAAAAACCCCTGTCCACCAACAAAGGAAAAAATAGAACCAAATATAAAACGAACCACTTCTTCAGCTGCTTTTCAGCCTAATTCCACACGCAGACCAATTATCCATCAATCAAAAGAGGAGGAAAATAAAGAAGATGCCAATCCAATAATCCAAAAATAATCCAGAAAGCAGAAGGGAAGACAGTGTATTTATCAAAAGGAGGATAGGAGATTCTCTCTAGACGCCAGTCCTCCAGCTCTAACAATCCACTCCAAGAAGGAAAGGAGGGGTTGATTTATTGTTTTACTCTCCGCTCCACACTTCCCTAAATTAGCCGCAATAAAAAGTAATAAAATAATAAATAAATAAATATCCAAGTTACTTTCAATTTGGTCTCAGTAGTATCTCCAAGCTTCTGTGGTTTGGACCATTTAAAGTTAAAAAGAAAGGCTGCACTTCAAAGTTTTAATTTCTGCTACGCAGTTACTAAAACTGAAAGTAAAAGTTTTCAGGAGGTTCTCTTCCTGCAAAAGCAGAGATTCCAGACAGATCGCTAATATCCACAAACAGAGGCTTTCACCTCTTTTAAGTTTATTATATATAATCCTCTTCTCCAGCAAATGTGTTTACTTTAAAGCAATAAATTCCACAGTAGGGAACATCAAGCCTTTTCTGTTCCGTAAGAGCGTCCTGCTTCCCAATGCAATTCCCAGACAGGGCTGACCTCCTTTTTTCCACCCCGCTGCATCCGAATTGTTTTTAAATTTAAAAGCCTTTTGTCTCTCACCAATTCAAATGCGGATTTCTTTTCCTTTGGAGTCGATCACTGTGCTGGGCAAGCTCGAGGCTGCACTTCTCGGGAGTAGAATATGGCGACCCCAAGCCGGCGTCTCGATCTCACCAACTCTCTCACTCCTAAAAGGAATGTTTTGTCTGGCGGAGAGACCGCTCTTCGGCTCGCTGGGAACCTGCCCTCAGAATTTGCCTTCTGGGGTTTTGGGGGGCTTGCAGCGTCTATGCAAATCCCCCCCGAGAAGCTGGATTCTCCCCTGAGGATTGAATCCCGCTTGCTTTTAGCTCTGTGAATCAACTGAAAGTCCGGTGGGCAGCCACTTTCAGTTCAGTTGGCATCCATTGGCTACCTGTGTGTCTCCTCCCTTGAGGTGCAGGTGTCAGCAGGAGCAGGGATGGGGGAACCTGTGGCCCTCCAGATGTCATTAGACTGTAATGCCCATCAAGCCCCAGCTGGGGGCTGGTGTAGGAATGAAAAATCATGGGAGACGAGAGAGGCAGGTGTAGCTAGGCATCTGTCAGGGCGGACCCTGAGAGCCTATTTTATTGAATATTGCAAGCATTGCCCCAGGTGGGCCTGTGGTTGATTGGTTGATACATACACACAGAAACTTGTAATTGGTTAACATAAGTACTAAGGCGGGAATTACATCTGAAAGGTGGGGATTACATGTGATCATTTATCATTGATGGGGAGAGGCTGAGAATCTGAGCTAGAACTGGACAGGCGTGAAGCCTCCTAATTGAATTGTAACTAGGGATTAATTGGCACAAACAATATAACAATCGGGTTCTGTATATGCGGTCAGCTAGGCATGGAGAGCAGGTACAGTTTGTTTTCCATGAGCTTGGGATGTCTGTTACTTAATGATTGATCATAGCATGAGACAATGTAATAATCAAGTTCTGTGAATGTGGTCAGCTAGGCGTGAAGAGCAGGTTCGTACAATGTGTGCAAAAGCAGGGAAAAGCCTACGAGCAAGACTTCTTTAGCAAGCAAGAGAAAAGAGGAGCAAAGCTTCCCCAAAATGGAGCAGTTTTGTGCAGAAAGAGACTAACAATTATGTATAGAAAGAAGACTTCCCTTTATCTCCCCATTTCTTTTCTTGTTTGCGAGGCATTCTGGGTAGATAAGGCAAAAATATTTCAGGATTAGTGGTGTGCCAACAAATGCCCAAAATAAGTTCACCAGGGTCGATGGGACAAAAATATTTCGGGATACGTGGTTTGCCAACGCATGCCCAAAATAAATCCGTCCAGGATCGATGGGACAAGAATACTTCGGGATACGTGGTTTGCCAACGCATGCCCAAAATAAATCCGTCTAGGATCGATGGGACAAGAATACTTCGGGATACGTGGTTTGCCAACGCATGCCCAAAATAAATCCGTCCACATCTCACCTTAGGTTTACTGTTGGTGTTGCCCTTTCGCAAAGTAGGCGGCGAGAAGTTTATTAGGTGGTTGAGGGGGAGAGAGAAGCCGAGAGAAAAGACTTATGAGGCCAGGAACGCATTGAAGGAAGCAACATAACAAAATTAAGATGCATATAATGACAAGGGCATATTAATGTGGTTGTAAGATTTTGCAAATGAGAGATCTGCTTTTGGATGGCTTTGGAATTATCAGTAATATTAAAACGACACATGTTGTCAACTTGTTCACATCCATAATGATGAATCATCAATAGATAATCAATAGCACAATTTTGTAAAAGTCCATTATGTAGTCCACTCTGTTCTTTATTCAAAAGGTGAAGAGCTTCGGAAGTAAAATTCAGGGCTTTTTCTGCAGAATAAGCTGAAGAATTAATGTTCATACGATTCCGTACAGCCAATCCAGGGACTCCTAAGAGAGAAACAACTAAAGAGATATATTCAGACCTACTGAAAAAGGAGACAAAAGCATCACAATCGTTAGTCAATTTCACAGAGCGGCAATATCAAGAGTGGGATAAAGGATCCAGAACACCAGGAATAACCTGGATTCCTTCTTTGGCCGCAGAAAATTTGGGTAAAATTAAGCCTGCGACTTTAGGAGGTAATTGGGTGGTCATAAGCACAATTTCACCAGGTAAAACAGTGTCTTTGGTTTTTTTGATTAATTAAGTCGATGGTAAAATCAGAGCGTGTATCCTTTGAGATGGTTTTAATAGTGGAGACTAACGGCGGAGGGGGGGGGCTCCCTATTTGTCCTGGCCCGGGAGTGGGGCCCCTAAGGAGTTTCCCGAACTCCTGCACTGATTTGCCCAATGATAGCCTTTACCGCACTTTGGACATTTCTTGGAAGGTTTAGCCTTATTGGCATCACCATTCCTGTTTGCCCCACCGCCAGGTGCTCTGCATTCTTTTGCAAAATGACCTGGGCGATTGCAGTTGAAGCAGTTGCTATTCCATCCAGCATTCCTGTCACATAAGTGGATTTGAGACCAGAATCAACAATGGCCCTTCTTAATTCTCGCATTACAGAATAAGAAAGGGTTTCATATAGCACCTGTTGTTGTGCTGTGCCTGGGTTTGTGTAGGAAATGGGGAAAGCTGATGGGGTTGAGCTGGAGACAGGGAAAACTGATGGGGTTAAGCTGGAGACAGGGAAAGCTGATGGCATTTCACCAGCCCACTCAGATTCTTCCTCTAAGGAAAGGAGCCCTTTCTGCCTTGCCTGGGAAAGTGCAACACAGACAGCTCCCGTGAAACAGGCAGGAGCTGAGGCAGGCAAGGGAGGGGTGGAAGGAGGGAGGGAAGAAAGTGGGGGGGAAGAAAGAGGGGAGGAAGTGGATGTTGGCTGAGATGCAGGCAAAGGAAACACAGGAGGGAGGGAAGGGGGAAGGGGGGTGGTGGATGGGTTGGAAGCAGGCAAAGGAGGGAGGGATTGGCAGGATTGTGCAGGAGGCAAAAGCTTAGGATAAGGAGGGGGGTTGTCTCTAACAGACAGAGATGCAGGGGCCGAGGGAGACGCCTGGGACGCCTGAGGTCCAAATTTTGCCACGGCATCTGCGCACCTCTGCCAAGTTAGCAGACACTGGATAGGAGCCCTGGGTTCTTCAAAAAAGGTTTTTCCAATCTTTTGCCAGGCCTCTACCCCCAAGGAACCTGCCTCAGGGTACCAGGGGCATTGGAATGCAATCTCACATAGCAAACGTTCAATTTCCTTTAAAGAAACATGAGCACCTGCACCTCTCTGTCTGACTAAATGAAGCAGTTCAGTAGCATGCACTTTCTGGGACTTTGTAAGCTCCCCCCCCATACTCACGGTGTAGCCGGCTAAGACTTCTCCAGTCGAGTGAAGTATGAGGCTGGCTGACTGCTTCGGCTGCGCAAGGGATCTGGCATGTCGTGGGTCACCAGATGTAGAAATGAAAAATCACGGGAGACGAGAGAGGCAGGTGTAGCTAGGCGTCTGTCAGGGCGGACCCTGAGAGCCTATTTTATTGAATATTGCAAGCATTGCCCCAGGTGGGCCTGTGGTTGATTGGTTGATACATACACACAGAAACTTGTAATTGGTTAACATAAGTACTAAGGCGGGAATTACATCTGAAAGGTGGGGATTACATGTGATCATTTATCATTGATGGGGAGAGGCTGAGAATCTGAGCTAGAACTGGACAGGCGTGAAGCCTCCTAATTGAATTGTAACTAGGGATTAATTGGCACAAACAATATAACAATCGGGTTCTGTATATGCGGTCAGCTAGGCATGGAGAGCAGGTACAGTTTGTTTTCCATGAGCTTGGGATGTCTGTTACTTAATGATTGATCATAGCATGAGACAATGTAATAATCAAGTTCTGTGAATGTGGTCAGCTAGGCGTGAAGAGCAGGTTCGTACAATGTGTGCAAAAGCAGGGAAAAGCCTACGAGTAAGACTTCTTTAGCAAGCAAGAGAAAAGAGGAGCAAAGCTTCCCCAAAATGGAGCAGTTTTGTGCAGAAAGAGACTAACAATTATGTATAGAAAGAAGACTTCCCTTTAGGCTGGGGTGAAGGAGTTGCAGTTCAGCAGAATCTGAAGGGCTACAAGTTCCCTATCCCTGATTAGTCATAGGCAGCTGTTGAATGAGGGCCCAGGAGTAGGAGCCAAGTGAGTCAATCAAGGAAGAAGCCAAGAGTTTATGTGAGCCAGATCCAGGAGAAACCTATTATTATCCAAAACTGTACTACATGGGTACCTGTGGCTCTCCATTTGCTCTTAGACTCCAGATTATTATTTTTATTTCAAAGTTTGTATCCTGCTTTTCACCATCTAGATCTCAAAGCGGCTTACAACAATAAGCTATACCATATACATAATTTAAGAACTAAATTAAACCACCAAAAGAAACCTAAAGAATCTAAAAAGAAAAAAGAAAGTAATGCAAAACATCCGAGAAGCATTCAGGGTGCAGTGGCCTCCTGAAACATAATGGTCTTGACCAGGTGTCTGAAACTCAGTAGGGACAGTGCCTGTCTAACTTCTTGTGGGGAGTTCCACAGAGTTGGGCCCACAACATTGAGGGTGCAGATCCTTTTTGGCATTGAGTTGTTGTTCTGGTTTCTCATCTCTGTTCATTCAGAAGTCTTTTATAAGCCCTTCCTGTTGAGGAGAGCCAGTTACCACCCTGGCTTGGTGGAGCCACTTGGATATTTAGGAGCCCATCACTGCCCAGGGTACTGCTTCCATCAGTAACACATCCCCCTTTCCAGCGGATGTAACATTCCAGCCTGTGAATTAACAGGGTTTCCAGGGTGTCCTTCAGAAATATGGTTTATCTCTGCTGAACGTTCCAAAGTAATGGCCCCTCTAACACTTTGGCCAGCAAGTAGATAAAGAGAAAGAAAAGACACAAATACATGGACTAATGAGTAAGGCAACTCTGTACTTGGGTAGAGAACTTAGGGTAAAAGCAAGAACCCTAAGCCAAGTGCCACAGCAGATATCTTTTGGATGATATGAGTGTCGAGCCAGCTTTACAAGCCCATTTTTCCAGAGTCATTTGGGAAATAAGATCCTATTAACTAATTACAGTATAGATAGGGTGAACCTACAGAATCAGCAACTTGCTGCAATCAGCCCTTTGGAACTGTCTTTCCTATTATGGCTGCTTACTTTTAAGGAAAGGGCTGGTGCTGTGATGTTTTTTATTTTAATTGTGTGTGTGTGTGTGTGTGTGTGTGTGTGTGTGTGTATTCCAAAATAATACAGCTTTTAAAACACACACACACACACACACACACACACACACACACACATATATATATATTCTACTAATGCTTGTTTTTTAATATGTTTATAGCTGTTTCTATTTTGGTGTCAGCCGCCTTGAGTCCCATTAGGGAAAAAGGCGGGGTATAAATAAATACAGCAGCAGCAACAACAACAACAATCTCCCCATTGCTTTTTATATCGGTCCTGGAGGTCCTGCTAAACATGATTAGAAGAGACCAGTTGGTTAAAGGGGTACAGGTCGGAGTTAAACAGTACAAACTGAGAGCATTTGCAGATGACTTGGTACTTACATTACAAGAGCCAGACACTAGTACCAAAAGAGTCTTAGAATTAATTCAAGAATTTGGTCAAGTCGCAGGATTTAAATTGAATAAATTAAAAACTAAGGTATTAGAGAAAAATTTAACAGCTACTGAAAGGGAGAGGTTCTAGAATGAAACAGGTTTAACTGTGGTTAAGAAAGTGAAGTACTTGGGTATTAACATGACAGCTAAAAATGTGAACTTATTTAAAGACAATTATGAGAAATGCTGGACGGAAGTAAAAAAGGATTTAGAAATATGGTCAAATTTGAAGCTTTCATTGTTAGGCCGTATTGCTGTGATCAAAATGAATGTATTGCCCAGAATGTTGTTTTTATTTCAAACACTGCAAATTGTGGACAAGATGGATTGTTTCAAGAAGTGGCAGAAAGATATTTCGAAATTTGTCTGGCAGGGCAAGAAACCCAGAATAAAATTTAAGATTTTAACTGATGCAAAAGAAAGAGGGGGATTTGCCCTGCCAGACTTCAAACTCTACTATGAATTAGCAGTTTTCTGCTGGTTGAAAGACTGGCTGCT
This sequence comes from Podarcis vaucheri, assembly GCF_965113315.1. Classification (NCBI taxonomy): domain Eukaryota; kingdom Metazoa; phylum Chordata; class Lepidosauria; order Squamata; family Lacertidae; genus Podarcis; species Podarcis vaucheri. The sequence goes on from NC_138757.1 coordinate 17,881,347, forward strand.
TCTTGAGAACACAGACATTTTGGATTTGGAAGGTTTTAACAATATTTTTGGGTGGCATGCATATTTATGGTATGACAAGGTTAAGGCCCATAAAGCTTTTAAAAATCATATTGTTAGGAAAGCTTTATATAATGCCTGGATTAGATATAAAGACCTGTTGGAAAATAAAACCCCGAGGTGGTTGTCGCCAATGGAAGCTAAGGCTGTGAGAAAACTCAATATGGAGGCCAAATGGCCGAAATATTGGGAAATTTTGGAACAAGAGGGGGATAAAATGAAATTGCAGAGTTTTGAGAAGTTAAAGGACAAAGTGCAAGATTGGCTCCATTATTATCAAATAATGGAGGTTTTTAAGTTGGACAGGAAAATTGGCTTCCAGGTGGAAAAATCAAAATTAGAAACAGAACTGATAGAACCCAATACTAAGAACTTGTCAAGAATGTATAACTTGCTGTTGAAATGGAATACACAAGATGAAACAGTGAAATCAGCTATGATAAAGTGGGCACAAGATATTGGCCATAACATTATGTTTGCTGACTGGGAACAGTTGTGGAACACCGGTATGAAATTTACGGCATGTAATGCCTTAAAGGAAAATATTATGAAAATGATCTATAGGTGGTACATGACCCCAGTCAAGCTTGCAAAAATTTACCACTTGTCTGACAATAAATGTTGGAAATGTAAAGAAATTGAAGGTACTTTTTTTCACCTTTGGTGGACGTGCCCAAGGATTAAGGCTTTCTGGGAAATGATATATAATGAAATGAAAAAGGTATTTAAATATACCTTCCCTAAGAAACCAGAGGCCTTTCTCCTGGGCATTGTCAGCCAATTGGTGCAAAAGAAAGACAGAACATTCTTTATGTATGCTACAACAGCAGCAAGAATACTCATCGCAAAGTATTGGAAGACACAGGATCTACCCACCTTGGAAGAATGGCAGATGAAGGTGATTGACTACATGGGACTAGCAGAAATGACTGGCAGAATCCGAGACCAGGGAAAATAGACGGCGGAAGAAGATTGGAAGAAATTTAAGAATTATCTTAAGAAATATTGTAAAATTCATGAATCTTAGAATGATGTGGTTTTCAAAATCAAATGGAGTACAGCTGTAAAGATTAAGTGAAAGGAAAGTAAGGATGATAATTAGACAAAATTAAGGGTGAGGATTTGCTGAACTAAATTTTTGAAATGGGAATGCAGAAAGGGGAGGTATGAGGAGGTCGGTGAAATAAGTTTTAAGAAAATAAGGTTTTGAAACTATACTTGTTCTTCTTTTTTATTTTTGTCTGTGTTTGTGTGTATTGATATGTCTGTTATAATTTGTAAAATCCTAATAAATATTTATAAAAACAACAACAACAACAATAATAATATAATACCCCTGGTGGGCTTTACTGCAGGGGAAGCAGAATACAAAACTGTAGGTTCCCACAGGAGCCCCAGTGGCTACTGCAGAGAGGGTGAAGGGCTTGGGATCTTTGACTTGGAACCCCGTTCCCAGCCAAACATGCCTTAACTGCTTTGGAGCTGCTTTGGAGAACAGTGTTTTAGAAATACCTTTCTGATATCTTCATCAGAGGTGTGAAACCAGTCCTGGGGTGCTCTTTGCTAGGGATCATCTACATAAGACTCCTGGGTGCCAGGATGCCTGCCACTGCCTTCTATGCCACCCACAAAAGGTCTTAGGGAATATCTGTTCAAAAATCCACAATGCATGATTATAAACTGCGAGAAATGTCACAACAACAATGGATACAAACTTGGGACTTCAAACATCTTGCAAGGTGCTGCCAAAAAGAGCCCCCCCCCCCCCCGTTTTAACAGGGGGTTCCCATACAAGCCCTTTCCTGGTTCAGGAAGGGGTTTTCATGCAATCCTGCTAAGCTTGAGCAGGATTTAACTTCTCATCAGCTGAAGAGCGGTAGGTAGTTAGTTAGTTAGTTAGTTAGTTAGTTAGTTAGTTAGTTTTGTACACTGCCCTTCACCTGAGGGTTGCTGAGTGCTTTATAGTATAAAAACACTGGTGGGAAAAGGCATGTCACAGGCATTGCAGGATTTAACCCCACCTCCCATCATATGTTGTCACTAGTGATGCCAGCTAATGGGGTGGCTGGGTAGGCATGGTTTGGGGAATACAGCCTTGGGGGCCAAGATTGCCCCACAGACTGAAGCTTACCCAATCCTTTTCTTAAGGGATACAAGCTTTCTTCTTGCATGCTCTAAATCCAGCCATTTTGTTCCTTTCTGTCAGAAGTTGGATTTAGTAAACCTGCCTTTTTCCAAGCCAAACTATTTGTCGATCTCACTGGCCATGGCTTTCCAGGGTCTCAGGCAGGGAAAAGTATTTCCCCATCTGCAGCCACCTGAGTCATTTGGCTGGAAGTGCCAGACATTGAATGTGGGACCTTCTGCATGCAAATCCTGTTCTCCAGAGCTATGATCCCTCCCACTGGCCTGATAGCTGTGCTGGCAGGTAGTAGAGAGGCACATAGACCTCCAGAGTAAATTATCTCTGGTCCTCCAAGCACTCGTCCTCTCAAGCTCCAATAATTCTGTCATGGCTAAAAATTGGCCGCTGTTTCTTTAATGCTAAAAGAACTATGTCAGCGGCCTACAATGACTCATGCAACCTTTCACCAAATTGTACCTGTATATATAGAGTGGTTAATGGGTTAATGTTAGTGTTGGTGTGGGTTGGTTGGATGGTAGAACGCTGGTTGCGTTTGCTGTGTGTAAAAGCTGTTGGTCGTGGTTGGAGGAGAAGACTTTTGAGATTTTTGAGAATAAAAGTAGCATTCTGCAAAGTACTCTTTCTTAAGGACTCTTTGTGCCAACTAAGGTCTGAGGACTAGGCAAAGGAGTAAAAAGGAGGTCAGAACCTTTTCTTTTTCAAACACTGACAAATTCTACATGCACTGAAAGTGAAATATTTTCTGCCTATACTACAGCTGCAATTAAAATCTAACATGGGCATCACTTGATATTCCTTCACAGGAGCCATGTTCCTCTTCATTTCTCTTCCATCTGCTAAATAATTTTCCCTTCTCCAATTTTCTTTCCTCTTTTTTTCTTCCCTCCCAGGCCTGAATTGGTAGTTAAGAAGCTGCATTATTATGCAAGATTCATTGTGGTTTGCCTTTTACTGAACAAAATGGATGTCATCAAGGATCTTGTAAAGGTAAAACCAATAGTACCATTGTGATGTGTGTAGTTAAGATTTTGCACATGCTCCAAGGAGCTCGGAGCCTTGTACAGTGGTGCCCCGCAAGACGAATGCCTCGCAAGACGGAAAACTCGCTAGACAAAAGGGTTTTCCGTTTTTGAGCTGCTTCGCAAGACGAATTTCCCTATGGGCTTGCTTCGCAAGACGAAAACGTCTTGCAAGTTTGTTTCCTTTTTCTTAACACCGTTAATACAGTTGCGACTTGACTTTGAGGAGCAACTCATAGAACGCAGTGTACATAGTAGCCTTTTTTGAGGTTTTTAAAGACTTTGGTGATTTTTGAAGCTTTTCCAAAACTTCTTTTGCAGCCATTTGGTAAGTTCAGCTTTTAAAACTTTTTTGGGGGGTTTTGGATTTTGGGTTGGGGTGTTTGGAATTCAAGGACTTGGTGTTGGGAAGGGGTTTGCAAGAATCTGGAAGCTTGTGTGTTTTTTCTGCATTTTTATGATTTTCTGTAACCATTGGGCCACTCTGCTGTTTTTTTTAAAAAAAATTCTGGATTTGAATTTCTGTGTACTGGGTGGCTGGGGGAACAGTTGGGGAGGGGTTTGCAAGAATCTGGAAGCTTGTGTTTTTTTCTGCATTTTTATGATTTTCTGTGACCATTGGGCCACTCTGCTGTTTTTTTAAAAAAATTCTGGATTTGAATTTCTGTGTGCTGGGTGGCTGGGGGAATAGTTGGGGAGGGGTTTGCAAGAATCTGGAAGCTTGTGGTTTTTTTCCTGCATTTTTATGATTTTCTGTGACCATTGGGCCACTCTGCTGTTTTTTAAAAAAAATTCTGGGTTTGAATTTTGAAATGCTCTTTACAGTATGTGTGACTTTAAAGAGCACTTAATAAACTCTTGTTGTACCAAATTTGGCTATGTTTGGACTTTTTGAACCATAGGAATGCATTAATTGATTTTCAATGCATTCCTATGGGAAACCGTGCTTCGCAAGACGAAAAATTCGCTAGATGAAAAAATTCGCGGAACGAATTAATTTCGTCTTGCGAGGCACCACTGTATTAGCTTTGCAACGACCATGTGAGTGCATGTTAAGTTGAGGATGGCCAGAAAGCATTTTTGCCTGGCTTTCCCCCCACTGAAGCTCAGCGTTCTAATCACTATGCCACCTTGACTGTCCAATAGCAATTCCCAAATTCTGTGCAGTGAGAAATTAATGGAAGGGTCCTGGAATCTCAGGGTATCCATCCATGGAGGAGGCTGTTGTGTTGCTGTATGAATCATTGCCCTATTCTTGCCTCCTTCAAGTCAGCCCCTGCCTTGGTGCAGATTGTACTTTGGGTATAAAGTGCAGTTGGATTACTCCCGTCTGGAAACCAATGTCCCCACTGTGGAAGGACATGTGGATCCAGAATTGGCCTCCACCGTCACTTATGGACTCACTGTTAAAACCGTGTTTATGGAAGACAATCTTACTCGGCTACAAGTGATTGCCAAAGAAAGAAGAAGAAGCCTCAGAACTGCCCACTCTTAGGATTAAATGGCTTTTCTGGGCTTTCTTCTTTTTCCAATCAGGTTTTTGGCTGCTCTCTCCCTCTCAGTTTTTCCTCTTTCACAGGGTTGTTACGAAAGTTGCGCGAGTACAATAGTGCATGCAGAAACATCGGAGAGTGGGGTAATGATTCTGGTATACTGTAAAGGCGTAAACCTCTCCAAGTGTAAGAGTGAAACAGTAGTGCTTCCATTATTAATTTGAAGTGGTGAAGTTTGTCTTGCCTGTATAAAAAGAATATCGGGCACTATATTCTATGACGCGGTCTGGTCTGCAAGCTTCATTCAGGTGGCCCACAGCTTGTCTGCAGGAGAAGCAGTTGTGAATGGAGGGTGCAACTTACTGCTCTGTTGTTCTCAGAACTCAGCAGTTCACCTGGAAGCCAGGTGGTATGGACCTGAAGTGATGGAGGGAGGAGGCACTTGAAAGGAGTGGAAAGCAGTGGATTTAATAGAAGGCTGGATTTAAGGAGTTCATTCTTGAGTAAATTAAAAATCATCTAGCATAGTGCATTATTATTATGGTTATTGTTACATTTATACCCACAGCTCCTCCAAGGAGTTCAAGGTGGTGTACATATTTCTTCCTCTCTCAATTTTATCCTCACAACAGCCTTGTAGGTTAGACTAAGAGACTATGACTGGTCCAAGGTCACCCAGTGAGCTTTGTGGTCAAGTGGGGCCTAGAACTCTGGTCTCCCAGGTCTTAGTCTAGCACTCTAACTGCTATACCACACTGGCTCTGCATTACAATAGCTACACAGTAATTAAGTGATCTGCCAACACTGTAGGGATCTCCGCTCGGCCAAGCTGATAAAGCTGCCTTCAAAGCTTTGGCGCCATCTAGTGGTTGCACTGCATTCTGGGATGACATCTGTGAGGACTCCCCCTTGGTGATGCATCTAGCACTACGCCGATCCGCTTCATTCAACACCACAGCAGTAACATGCGCTACCGTTAGCTGAGCAGTAGGCAAAACAGCAAGCTGGCTGGCAATTGCTTCCCAACTTAAACCCAAAGAATGTAGAATCATGAAGGAATACACAGCCTCTGGAAAGGTGATTCCACGCTGTTGCAACTCATGCCTGAGTTTCTGCATTTCCATGAGGTGAGCACGTACGTCTGCTCCATCTGCAAGTGCCATATCATGCAACTTGGCATAAAAGAACAAAGAAGCTCCCGCCTCTGTTCTTAAATGTGACTGTTGGAGACTGTCCCACATCTCTTTGGCTGAGGCCTTGTTATGCAAAAGACAACTCTTCAGGGGACACAATAAGCGTCAGAGTTCCCCTTGCTTTGGAATCCTTAGCCTCCCATTCTGCGGTTACTGGAGCTGGGGGGGGGGGCATCTGTTATCACATTAAACAGACCCTCTTTTCTTAGCAGAGCTTCTGCATACTGCACCCAGTCCTGATAATTCCCTTTGGAGAGCTTAGGAATTCCCAAGGCAAAATGAAGAGCCTCCTGTACTTTTGGATTAGCCATCTTGTGTCTTTTTACAAGCAGCTGCATTCCAAAAGCACACTCATGAGACTTTTGCTTTCCTGCCGCAGCCGGTCAGTGCTCTGGCTAAAAGTTCAAAGTATACGGATCTTTGTTGGCAAGGTGATGTCTCTGCTTTTTAAGATGCTGTCTAGGTTTGCCATCGCCTTTCTCCCAAGGAGCAGGCGTCTTTTAATTTCGTGACTGCTGTCACCATCTGCAGTGATCATGGAGCCCAAGAAAGTAAAATCTCTCACTGCCTCCATTTCTTCCCCTTCTATTTGCCAGGAGGTGATGGGCCCAGTGGCCATGATCTTCGTTTTTTTTGATGTTGAGCTTCAGACCATATTTTCCGCTCTCCTCTTTCACCCTCATTAAAAGGTTCTTTAATTCCTCCTCACTTTCTGCCATCAAGGTTGTGTCATCTCCATATCTGAGGTTGTTGATATTTCTTCCGGCGATCTTAATTCCGGCTTGGGATTCATCCAGCCCAGCCTTTCGTATGATGAATTCTTCTTCTTCTTCTTCTTCTTCTTCTTCTTCTTCTTCTTCTTCTTCTTCTTCTTCTTCTTCTTCTTCTTCTTCTTCTTCTTCTTCTTCTTCTTCCTCTTCTTCTTCCTCTTCTTCTTCCTCTTCTTCTTCCTCTTCTTCTTCTTCTTCCTCTTCCTCTTCTTCTTCTTCTTCTTCTTCCTCTTCTTCTTCTTCTTCTTCTTCCTCTTCTTCTTCTTCTTCTTCTTCCTCTTCTTCTTCTTCTTCTTCTTCCTCTTCTTCTTCTTCTTCTTCTTCTTCTTCCTCTTCTTCTTCTTCTTCTTCTTCTTCTTCTTCTTCTTCTTCTTCTTCAGCACTGCTCAGTGGCAAACAGAAACTAACAAACACCCATAGCACTTTCCAAGTAGTTGCGGGTGGGAGGAGTGGAAGTTTGGGAACCACTGCTATGTGAGAACAGTTGCACATTTGAGAATATGATAGCTCACAGCTGAGATGCATAATATGGTGAACGAAGACGGATCAGAGAAGATCAGACCAAAGAATACACAGAGCCTTCGGAAAAAATACTGATCGAGATCTGCCTGAATATGAGAGTAGAATGGTAAAGTGAGAGGTAGCAGATAATGAAATGGAGAGGACCTTCACACAGGTGGCTGGAGGAGTGGAACAGACAAATGATTAAGTTGTAATCCTGGAGGAGGGGAATGAAACCATTAATAGACATTAAGAAACATCTTGAGATGGCAGAGATAGAGTTGAGAGAGAAATGATCCTGTGTACAAGGTGGAGTGAATTCAGAGGAAAAAACTACCAAGCCTGTGCCAATTCTCTTGGTGGGGGGGATGGAAGAAGAGGAAATGGAAGGAACTTTTTTCCAATTTAGGACGGAAAATCATGGCCAACAGGAAATGGGATTGGAAGAGATGGATCTGTTGGGATATTTCCGTTCCACCTTAAAAGGGAGCAGGCTTTGAGAGTCACAGAGTCTGCGCATGTCCTGTTCACAGGATGTTTATGCTTGCTGGTTTCCTTTCGATTTCAGTCGGGTCAGAGACGCTGACTGAGAACGGTCATGTTTTCTTTGTTCTGTTCTACGCTAAATAAAGTCTGTAAAATATGCTCTTCTGCAGTGCAACTTTTGGCTGTGTTTCTGCTGATAAACAGTGTACACAAGCCTGGAATGTGGCAATCCGTTTCTGAGGCTTCGTGTCGCTAACTGCTGGATCTGCCTGTCTACGGGAGATCGATGGACGTCCGGCAGCCGGCTTGGGCCATGTTGGACTATATCTCCCTGGCAGTTACCCAACAGGATCTGGGTACAAATTAATGAATATACAACAAGTGGATAACTATGGATTATTATCCTTATAATGGATGTTGGTTTTTAATTTTTGTTTTTGAGATAAGGTCCACATACCGGATTGGAAGAAGACTATTCTAGGCATGTAGTGATAATAACAACTGGGGAGCCCCTTTTGGACTTTTTTGTGGAAATGAGAATGAACTTGGGGTGTCTGGGGTTGAAGATTGGGAAAACATCATCTAGCTGTATGAGAAACAGCTGGATATAATCATGGAATACAGCTAGATACTAGCATTGAGAGCCAGTGTGGTGTAGTGGTTAGGAGCGGTAGACTCGTAATCTGGTGAACCAGGTTCGTGTCTCCGCTCCTCCACATGTAGCTGCTGGGTGACCTTGGGCCAGTCACGCTTCTTTGAAGTCTCTCAGCCCCACTCACTGTTGGCATGCAACCAAGGAAATGGGGGTAATTGGCAGGGCCCCCCCAGCTGGCGCCAGCCCACCGGCCAGTGTGCTGGGTGATCTCCAGTCCTTGTTGCAGCATCTGTGACCCGAGCTTCAAAAGCTGGGGCATGCAACTCAGCAGAGTAAACGCGCAAACAGAAGTGGCAGGAGAGGCTGTGTGAGCATATTTACAAGCAATTTATTCAGCATACATCAGGACAAAAGGAAACATGTTTGATCTCCTTCATGTCCAAAGCAAGGCAGCTAAAAGCAAAAGCTATACACAAACAGAAGTTCCCAGCAAGCTGTGCTGGAGTGTAAACAGACATGTGACATACAACAATTCCACACGTCTGTTCTTAAGGTGGAATGGAATATTCTAACATCCTTCTTTGTAACCTGTGTCACCTGTGTCGCAGTATTTCAACCCAACTGCAACCTCTGTACATTAACCTGAAGTTGTTCTCTGTTAACAACCTTAGACAACAGATCTGCAGGAATTTCGTTTCCTGGCATGTAGGACACCTGAATGAGTCCTTTCTGGATACACTCCCTTGCACAATGTAACTTTATCTGCAAGTATTTGGTCCTTTGCTTGCAACTCTCTGAGGCCAGCAAAGCCAAACTGGACCCATTGTCTTGATACACCTGTATAGGACAAGTCACTTTGACCCTGACATCCTGAAACAGTTGCATCAACCATTCACAACCCATGAGTGAAAATGACAGGGCATTGAGTTCTGATTCATAGGGACTTAGACTTACTGTCATCTGCTTCTTGCACAGACAGTCAAACAGACAGTGGTTGTACATGTAGCATACTCCAGAAGTGCTTGTACCATCCGTGGTGTCACTTCCAAAACTAGCATCTGCAAAGATTTCAAGACCATAAAAACACTAATTAAACAATACAGTATAATAAAGCAAGGGAGGTTAGATGACTTTCAAAGTCCGGGCTTCCCATTCAGGGCCGAGATCGCTCTGGAGAAGAAGCTGTTCTTAAGACGGCTCGTTCTTGTCTTCATCGTCCTGTATCTCCGTCCCGACGGCAAGAGCTCGAAGAGACAGTGACCAGGATGCGATGGATCTTTTACTATGTCCAGTGCCTTCCTATGGCACCTTGTGGCATAAATCTGCTCTAAGGTGGAGAGTGGGCAGCCAACAATGCTCTCTGCTGCCTTAACAACCCTGCCCAACCCCATCCTGTCCTGGGTAGTACAGCTTCCGTACCACACACATAAGCCATAAGTGAGCACGCTCTCAATGGCACAGTGATAGAAGGCAAGCAGCAGTTTCTGCGGAAGATGGTTTTTCCTTAGTATTTTCAAAAAGTACAGTCTCTGCTGCGCCTTCTTCACAAGCCCCCTTGTGTTGACACTCCAGGACAGATCCTCTTGTAATTCAATGCCCAAAAATCTGAACGTTGTTACCCTCTCCACACAGACCCCATCAATCAAAAGTGGCTGGACGTTGCTCTTCTGTCTCCTGAAGTCCACCACAAGCTCCTTTGTCTTCCTTGTATTTATGAGCAAGTTGTTAGCTCTGCACCACTCTATCAGCCGCTCCACCTCATCTCTATAATCCGTTTCACCCTCCCTTTCAGGGATGAGCCCAATCACAGTTGTGTCATCTGCAAATTTGACAACCCTATTACTAGGGTGAGTAGCGACACAATCGTACGTGTAGAGAATATAAAGGAGCGGACTGAGTACGCATCCCTGTGGTGTTCCTGTGTTAGTCTTAAGCATATTAGAGGTATAAGGGCCCAACCAAACCCTCTGGGGGCGGTCTGACAAAAAGTCCAATATCCACCCACAAAATGATAACGGAAGCCCCAGATCTTCCAGTTTAGACATCAGACGTTGTGGTAGAATGGTATTAAATGCCGAGCTGAAATCTAAAAAAAGCAGTCTGGCATAACCCCCCCCCCCCCTGCTGCTCCAAATGTGCAAGGACGGCATGGAGGGCAATCGCCACAGCGTCCTCTGTTGATCTTTTCGTTTTATAAGCAAATTGGAATGTTTCCAGTCCCTCTGGTAGGCAGGCAATGACATAATTTCGTACCAGCTTTTCAAAGCACTTCATGATTATAGGTGTGAGTGCTACTGGACGAAAATCATTCAGATCTTCCGGGTTAGATTTTTTTTGCTATTGGAACGATAATAGAGGACTTTAGGCAGGATGGAACAATAGCCTGGGCTAGGGATCAATTTAAAATCCCAGTGAAAACTCCTGCTAGTTGATCTGCACAGTCTCTCAATACCCTTCCAGCTACCCCATCTGGCCCTGTGGCCTTCCTTGTGTTGATTCCCTTCAACACCTTCCTCATCTCTTCTTTTTCCACAGAGACTACTACATTCCTTTGTACTGATGATGGTAATGGTGGTGATGATGGCAAAGCCTTCACAGGGAGTGGTGTTGGTAAAGCCTTAACAGGTGTTGCTGCAGATGTTACTTCAAAACGGGCAAAGAAGGCATTCAAATCCTCTGCGAGGGATGCCCCTCCCTCGTCTGCCAGGGAGTCCTTGGATTTATACCCTGTTAATTCTTGTACACCTTGCCACACCTGCCTGGTGGTGTTACTTTGTAAATGATTCTCCAGCCGTTGTCTATACGCCTCCTTTGCTACACGGATACCTCTCTTTAGATCGGCTCTAGCTAAGCTGTACAGCGACTTATTTCCACTTCTGAAAGCAGTATTTCTTGCCTTTAGCAACCCCTGGACCTCCCTTGTCATCCAGGGCTTCCTGTTTGGGTAGATCTTTATCCGGCGCCTCCGTGTTACATTGTCAGTGCAGAACCTAATATAGTCCAACACTTGCTCAATATGAGTCTCTACATCCTGTTGGGCGAATACCTCCCAATCGGTGTCATGAAAACAGTCTTGTAGTTGTTGGGATGCTTCAGCTGGCCATATTGTAATATCCCTCTTTATAGCTGGAGTCCGTTTCCTCAATGGAATATATCCAGGAGTCAGGAGCAGGGACACATGATCAGATTGACCTAGATGTGCCAATGGTTCGGCCTTATAGGCCTGTTTGACATTTGTATACAGCCTGTCCAGAGTCTTTTCTCCCCTGGTTGCACACTTTATGTGTTGATAGAATTTAGGTAGGACCACTTTCAAATCTGCCTGGTTGAAATCCCCGCATACAAGAAATGCAGCCTCGGGGTACTTGCCTTTTTCAAAGGCTGAAAAAAATTGAGCGAAAGCCTGAGGGTTGCAAGGCATTTAACGTTACTCAGGAATGAATTATACATAAAATAGGAATGAATTATACGGGCCACTAGTTATTTATGAATTTAAATACTGTATGAATTAATTAATCTCAGTAAACGTAATTTAATAAACGCTATATCAACAATTGCACTGTTTGTTAAATATCCAATCTATGCCAAATAAAATATTTATGTCTTAGACCACTGTATGAATTAATTAATCTCAGTGACTGAAATTAATGAGGCGTTGTATCAAACCAATGCAATGTGAGTAATGTATCTAATCCCTGCTGGATAACGTATTTATGGCTCAAGATTTTCAAATTAATTAAAGACAGTAATTGCAATTTAATTTATAAAACACTGCTTAATTAATAATTGTTTATTTTATTCCCTTCAATTGAATGTAATTTATGGTCTCTAATATTCAGTACAGAGAAAGCAACTCTCCCCAAGCACGCTCCACTTTAAAACCAGCCACTTCTCCCTGCACTCAGCACTTTGTTACTAATCCTCCGGCAGCACTAAGCATATGTTACAATAGCCAATGATACAATGAAAACGATGAAGGAGATACAATCCTGGCACGCTGTAGAGTTTAAACTCTCTCTAAGCCCAGTAGCTAAGGGAAAGCTCGATTTTGATAAAATTACCTGGCTAGTTAGAACAGCAAAATACAACTAAAGCGGCAGGGGAAAGGAGTGAAGCCACGGGTGTAAACACCAAGAATAATAGCTCCATTCAACCCGGGGGGGGGCGCTTGCCTCACCTAAGATGGCGGCCGCCCCTCGCCCACGTGGTCACTCTAAAATGGCAACAGCACGACGCAGTAACCCTGGCAACCAGAAAACAGGACTCCTTGCTCTAAAACGTGAAGCAAACGATCTAGCCCCCTAAAGGCACTGGCTTGCAGAGATTTACAAAACAGTGGCTTTCACTCCACAGCCAGGCTGCGCGTAGTTGATCAAAGGTCCCCTTTGTTAAGAGCGCACAGCGAGCAATCCAGCGATCGCCCAGGGAGGCGCTGGCTTACAGGGAAATTTAAACAGTAGCTTTCACAAGGCTGCCGGTGAGAACTCGGCTTTAGCGCCTCAATCTCAGGCAGAAATGAAGCCCAAAGCCTCCCACCAAATTATCACGAAAGGAGTCAAACCTCCCGCAGGCTCTGCAGCACCCCACGTTTAAAACAGTCCCACAAGGCGAAGGCGCTTCCCTTCCCTGAGCTGCCCAAATAGCTCCCACTTTGAGCGGTAGCTGAAGCAAACCGCGTTTCAGGAGTCCTCTAGTTGAACAGCTGTGAGTGAGGTGCATGAGCAGCAGTAGCGGGGGAAGAATTCAATGCGGTGAGGAGCTCCAAGAGGGGCAACAGGGTCACCCTAGGTGGACTTTAGAGAAGGGAGCTCAGCACAGAAACTCCCAAGCTTCTGTGTGGAGCTTCGGACAAGGCAATCCAGCAGCGAAACGATGCTGGCGGCAGTGGAAGGAACAAAGTGGCTGCTGGAAGCGGAGAGGCTGCGGCGCACCAAAAGGGGGTGGATGGAGAAGACTGATCCAAGAAAAAACGCGCTGCCGGCAAAGGTACCCGAGCCGGAACTCCTCTCTCAAACAGGAACCTAAAAGGAGGCAAAACAGAAGAAGCAGCACGGCAAAAAAAAGCACAGAAGAGAAGAAACAATTGCTCCTCACACAGAACAGCAACCTAATAGGAGGCGAAACAGAAGAAGCAAAAAAAAAAGAAGAAAGAAAGAAACACAAACAGAGCACAGAGCCGGAGAGAACGAACCAAATTCCCCAGCTGATCAGCGGCGGTAAAGAGGGAGCTCCTCTGCCGCGCTTGCCTTAAGAGCGGCAAGCCACACCCCCTGAGCCAGCTGATAGGCTGGCCAGGGGATGACGCGGCAGAGGATTCCCCTGTTCGCCAGCCTCCGAGCGAGAGTTGGGGGCGGGAAGCCCGCAACCCCAACTCCTCCCTAGGGTCGGAAGTGGCTTTGCGAAGCACGGATCCTCATGGAACCGCATGGTTTTTGCGTTGGGCCAACCCAAACTCACTGTCAAATCACACATCATAGCCATGGGCACATCCGGCACCACAAAAAGCACGGATGCAAGGCTTCCTGGCAACTCCATGGCTCCAAAACGTGGTTCCGAAGCACGGATCCTCAGCAATCCTCATGCTTTTTGCATTGGGCCACCCCAACTCACCATCAAATCACACATCATAGCCAGGGGCACAACCTGCACCACAAAAAACTAGGATCCACAGCTTCCTGGGCGTACCATGGCCCCAAAACATGGTTCCGAAGCACAGATCCTCATCGATTCTCATGCTTTTTGCATTGGGCCACCCCTAACTCACCGTCAAATTACACATGAAGTCCAGGGGCACAGACTGCACCTCAAAAAAGTAGGATCCACGGCTTCCTGACCACTCCATGGCCCAAAAACGTTTCGACGCACAGATCCTCATGGATCCTCACACATTTTGCATTGGGCCAACCCAAACTCAGCGTCAAATCACACATCATAGCCAGGGGCACAGGCTGCCCCTCAAAAAACTCGAATTCAAGGCTTCCTGGCTATACCGTGGCCCAACAATTTGGTTGCGTGGCGATTCCCGCCTCCCCCCAATTGGAATATATAAAGACACGGGACACCATTGATTAAGTTTAATTGGCAAAAATTGGCCACAACTTTATTGGTTACAGGTAAGAGCAGTATTGGCTTTAGGCATTGGTCCTATCAGCCTGTTAGCATGAAAACCGGAAAGGGTTAACACCAGCAGGGGAAGCCCTGGGATGCACATCACTAGGAACTCCCCCAGGGGTCACCACTCGGGGGGGGGGGGGCTCGATGTTGGGATATGAGTACTACGCAGCTGCGAACAAGCAGTTCGATGTTTACATCACATGATGGGTCTAACCGCGGGACAGGATGTTCCAGGCAATTCTCAGGGATTTGTTCTCTGTGTAATATGAGACCTTCCTTTTGTTCGTGTCCGGGAAGTCTTACTCAGTTGCTCGGAGGATTCTGAGTGAGCAGACATGCTTTTTGTACAGTGTACAGTCATGAATAAAGTAGAGATGAAATAGTCTACTTTCTGACTGTTTTCTTTCTCCTGTTGCTATGCAAGGGGGAAGGGGGTGTGCACTTTTCATCAGGGAGGTGTCACCTATCAAGATCTCCCTGGTCTGCCGGCAACAGGCGCTGAAGAGCCTGGGAAGAGGAGCCAGCCTTTCCCGAGGGGGCCAGTTTCCAACAAATGGTAGCAGAGCCGATGGTTGTGCCAAGAAATGGTAGCACCGCAGATGGCTGTGGCAACAAGTGACGACTAAGGACGGCTGGAGCACCGGGTGGAAGCGTTTTTTGCTGATTGCAGCGTTCCACGGACCTCTGCCAGTTTCTGATGGATGGCTGCCTGGTGAACGCGGATTGAACGGTTCTCCGGTTCATCGAAGAGCTGCTGTTTTTGGATTAAAACACAGTGAGAAAGCCACATTCTTGCATTCCGGGGGAGTGCTGATAACCACTGCTGTCGACCGCCAAGGAATCATGAGCACTTTGGGCTGATTTATGGGCTCGTTAAGCTTCAAAGGCAAAAGGGAAGCAAGCTGGAGTTGAGCAGTTAAGGCTCAAAGGCTGTTGGATTTTTCAGCGTAGCTTGCTGCCAAAGGCTTACGGCTCGTAGCTGATAGCTGTAATTGGGATCAAGATGGATGCCAAGCAAGGGGCGGGTCTGCCTTATCCACCCCCCCAACAAATGACAATTATTCCTCGTGGTCTTTTAAAATGAAAGCCCTACTTGAGAGACAGAGAATATTTGGGGTGATTCAAAATCCCATTCCTGCAGCACCTTCAAGGGCCTGGAATGACTCTAATGTGCAGGCAAGGTCTGCTATCATCTTGTGTGTTGCTGACGATCAATTAGTACATATATCGCATTTGGAATTCGCAAGAGAGATTTGGCTCACGCTTCAGTGTATACATCAGCGAGACGCCGCTGGTACAGCACTGCTGCATTTTGAAAAGCTCACAAACATGAGACTGAAGCCTGGTGAGGATGTGCAAGTGCATTTGACAGAGATGCAATTTCTACGCCAGCAGATGGCGCAAAGAAATTTTCCTCTTGAGGAGTCTATTTTTTGTTTTATGATAATCAACAGCTTGAATCAAACGTACAAAACAGTTGCAAGTCAGCTTGGATAGCTACCTGCTGCTGATCTGACGGTTCAGAGAATTTGTTCCGTTGTTCTGAATGAAAGAGACAGACTTGCTGCAATAGCTGTTGCTGATGGGGGGAGTGAAGCTAGCAGTTCAACCACCCCCACTGTTGTTGCTGGAGAAGAGCAGGCTGTAGCTCTTAACGTCGTTCGTTGTTATAATTGTGGCCAGCCTGGGCATATTCAGAAGAACTGTAAAAAGGCACGTCAGCCTAAAGGAGCCAAAGGGGGCTCAACAAAGCCAGAGGCTACAGGCAAGGGTCGTGCCAAAACACAGGCAAGACCAGCAAAAGCTTTGATGTCGCCAAAGGCCTCATCATCGGTTGAGAATGCTTTTATTTTTGACACAGGCGTGACAGAGCACCTGACATCACGCAGAGAGTTATTTTCTACGTTTCAAAATCAACGCTTCACTGTGAAACAGGCCAACGGTCAAGAGATGGAAGCGACTGGAATTGGAACTGTTTATCTGGAAAGTCTGAATTTGACTATAAATAATGTTTACTATGTTCCAGACTTAAAATTCAATTTGTTGAGTGTTTCCCAAATGACAAAGAAAGGGTTGGTGTTATCCTATGATAAGGAGAGATGCAGAATCTTTAAAGACGGAAAGTTGTATCTTTCTGCCAAAGAGAAAGATGGACTGTATTTGTTGACTTTTGCAGAGTCTGATTACAAAATGTGCAATGCATGTGAATCTAAAATGTCTTCTCTTGCAGGTGTATCCAAAGGAGCCACGGAGAAGAAGTCAACAAAGATAAACAGTGCTTTTCAGCGAGTGTATGCTGATGTAATTGGTCCTCTAGCACCCTCTAGAGGCAATGCAAAATACTATCTTGTATTTGTTGATCACTATTCTCATTATGTATGGATTTACATATTGCAGACACCAAAGGAAACCTTAGCAAGGTTTAAAGAGTTTTGTAACAAGGTTAAGACTGTTCATGATGCTAATATTGAATATCTTTTCACAGATGAAAAGCCAATTTTTCTTTCACAGGATTTTCAAGATTTCCTTGAGAAACATGAGATAGAGCATAAGATTGCTGTCTCTGAAGCTTCATGGAACAAGAGTGTGTGTGTGAATATATAATAATAATAATAATTTATTATTTATACCCCGCCCATCTGGCTGGGCCTCCCCAGCCACTCTGGGCGGCTTCCATAAAAACTGAAAATACAGTAAAATATCACACGTTAAAAACTTCCCTGAACAGGGCTGCCTTAAGATGTCTTCTGAATGTCAGGTAGTTGTTTATCGCTTTGGCATCTGCTGGAAGGGCATTCCACAGGGCGGGCGCCACTACCGAGAAGGCCCTCTGCCTGGTTCCCTGTAGCTTTGCTTCTCGCAATGAGGGAACCGCCAGAAGGCCCTTGGCGCTGGACCTCAGCGTCCGGGCAGAATGATGGGGTGGAGACGCTCCTTCAGGTATACTGGAGGTGAAGGTGAACACAGAGTTGCAGAAAGGCATGGAAGCACAATTGCTTAGTTCACATTTGCCACAAGAGTTCTGGGCTGAGTCCTTAAACTCATTCTGTTACACATGGTTAAGGAAGGTTCCAAAAGGTATGGAAAGTTCTCCATTTGAGAAGCTGTTCCAAAGGAAACCTTCGGTAAAACACTTTAAGGTTTTTGGATCTCATGTGAATGTGGATACTCCAAAAGGGGTCAGAAATGCCAAAGGCATTTTTGTGGGTTATGAAAAGGGTTTCTACAGAGTAATTTTGTCTGAATCTGGTCAGGTGGTTCTCACAAAGTTTCTAGAGAGCACTCCAAGACAGGAGAGAGAGGTTCTCCACACATTTCCCACTGATGTCAATACAGATGAGTATTCTGATACTGAGAGTGACACAGAGAGCTCAGAGAGTTCTGCTGACACAGTCATTGAGAAGGGTTCACACACAATGTCTAGTCCTTCACAAGTTAAGGCTGAACTAGAATTGACTGAACCACTGTTTACTGTTGGGCGTGGTTCTCCCAAAAGTCCAGAGGATGAACCAGTCAGCAAGGAGGATCTGCACCTCATTCGCAGGTCTGAGAGAGTCACAAAGGGCATACCACCCAAAAGGTACTCTCAAGAGTTTGCTAATTCAGCTCTTGCATGTGTTACTATTGTTGACAACTCAAGCCAGGTTAAAGGTATGTCTAAGTCAGAGACAAAGACACATCGGGGAGTTGCAAAACGTAACTCTACATTCCCTAGCCAAGGTAATGCAGAAGCTCTCATTCCTTGGAAAACAGACAACAAGAGGGTTACACTGGTGAAACCAGTGGCAGGTAGTTCCAAAGGTGGAACTGAAACAACAGAGGATTGTTACGTGTATAACAACTGTTTGTTTTCTTCTCTGGATGAAGCTTTGTTCGCAGCTAGCTTCGAATCATATGGGGGAGTATGTTGGGATATGAGTACTACGCAGCTGCGAACAAGCAGTTCGATGTTTACATCACATGATGGGTCTAACCGTGGGACAGGATGTTCCAGGCAATTCTCAGGGATTTGTTCTCTGTGTAATATGAGACCTTCCTGTTGTTCGTGTCCGGGAAGTCTTACTCAGTTGCTCGGAGGATTCTGAGTGAGCAGACATGCTTTTTGTACAGTGTACAGAGATGAATAAAGTAGAGATGAAATAGTCTACTTTCTGACTGTTTTCTTTCTCCTGCTGCTATGCAAGGGGGAAGGGGGTGTGCACTTTTCATCAGGGAGGTGTCGCCTATCAAGATCTCCCTGGTCTGCCAGGATGCCAGCCAGGGTAGACCACCGGCAACAGGCGCTGAAGAGCCTGGGAAGAGGAGCCAGCCTTTCCCGAGGGGGCCAGTTTCCAACACTCCTCCCCCCAACACATCTACATAATAATACTCCTACCAATGCCTAACCGCCACTCGAGCAAAGCTCGCCGCCAATACCCTCAAACCTGCAACCAATCCCTGATCCCCGTGAGTATGTCAGCAAGCCACATATCGTTACCCGCATCAGAAAGATGCACGCCATCCCTGCGGTAGAGGGCCTCCCTGTTAAACTGGATGCCGGGGTGGTCAATGACCCGCCCCCCTCCCCAGTACCACCACTCTATGAGCCACTGAGCACTCCAGGATCTTCCTGGCTTTATTTACAGCTTTGGGGCTTCTGCAATCTCTCCAAGTGCGCCTTTAAAGCAGTGATGATGATGACCAAATTATCATTAGATTGGGGAAGGCAGCCCGCAGTTCCTCAAAATCACTGAAAATATTCCACATTAAGTCCACGCCCTTCCGATAGGCCAGGTCGTTACGGAAAAGCAGCAATGCGGGAGCGAGCTGCAGGTGGCTGGAAAGCCTGATAAGGCTTGAAGAATCCAACATCTGGTAGCAATGCCGGTGGTTCTGATCCATGGAAATCTGCATGAGAGGTTGATGGATCGTTCTTCATCCTCTGCACCAAGGGAAGGAAGATAAAGCTACGTGCAGCTGGAAGCTACACAGACGGCTAGGCACCGAGACAAAGTGAATGCCAAGCAATGGAGCCCCAAGGTATGGAGAATTTATGGCTGTGAAGTGAACGCGTTAAGAGGCAATCTTCGGTTCACTAAAGTGTCTGTGTTTGGCTGAAACCAGCACTGGCAGAGAAACAGCCGAATAGTTTGCATACCTAGATAACGCTGGTATGCACAGTTGCTAAGCAACGGGAAGTCAGTGGAGTGGAAACTTACTGACTGGGGCTGGAACACGGAAAGTGTTTTGACTATCTCGCTGTTCTGTGCAAGGACTTTTACGCAGCTTGCGGTTTATCTGCCAAGTAAGAGAAGGCAGTAAACAACCAAGAGTAACTCTTGGAATTTTACAGGCTCGAGAGTGAGAGCTGAGGCTTGGATTCAAAATGGATGCCAAGAAAGGGGGAAGCTTACCTTACCCACCTCCCCTGACCAATGACAATTATTCATCTTGGTCTATAAAGATGAAAGCCCTGCTACAAAATCAGAGGATTTTGGGGGTGATTGAGAACCCCATTCCAGCAGCACCAATGCCAGGTTGGAATTCACAGAATGTGAAAGCCAGGACGGCTATAATTCTGTGTGTCTCGGATGACCAGCTCGTGCATATCCGGAATTTAGATAACGCGCGAGAGATTTGGGAGATGCTGCGTAGAACACATCAGAGAGATGCTGGTTCTTCAGCGTTGCTGCATTTTGAAAAGCTGACCAATCTGAGGTGAAGGAATGGGTTTCCCAAACCCCAAAACTGACTGTGCAGGCAGTTTCTAAACTGCACCAAAATCCCCATTTCTGCACCAAAATCCCCATTTCTCCTTAGCTAAAATGCATAAACTTTAGCCGTTGAACAAATGCAAAACAAGAACACAGCTCTCTCCCTTATCAGTTTGACGTCAAGACTGGCCTTGACTTTACCAGTAGAACAGACACAGACATATCTTATGTCCTGACCACAAATGACGCAGAGACCCAAGTCTGGGACTAACGCCAGAGCATGTTCTCGGAAGTAGTGACCTCTTGCTCCAAGATAGGAGTAGGAACAGGAATATCCTTTTATGGTCAGAAGTACAGGAAGGAAGATCATTTTATGGTTGAGAGTACCAGAGCAGGAACATATGTGATGTCAACCTGTGTACGTACGCCAACGTGGTTGGGCTCCTAGGGGAGGAGTGAGAGGGTGCCTGGAGGGTATATATACTGCATGAAACTTGTCATTTCTTTGTACTTGCTGTGGACTAATCACGCAAGTGCCTTCTGCTATCCGGAGAGCAGAATAAACTCTTTCTTTGAACCAACTCGGTGTCATTTTGACTTCCTTCCTCCTGTCCCGGAGCAACGCAGACCCAATCAGTGAACTCCAATAAGGCTACAGAGGCTTGCGCCTGATGGAGATGTACAAGCGCATTTGACGGAGATGAAGTTCCTGCGCCAGCAGATGGCGGAACGCAATTTCCTTCTACAGGAGGAGGTATTTTGCTTCATGATTATAAACAGCCTAAATCGGACTTATAAAACGGTTGCCAGTCAGCTTGGTTCCCTACCGGCCGCGGACCTGACCGCGGAGAGAGTGTGCGCCATCGTTCTGAATGAACAGGATCGCCTTGCTGCACTGGATGTGAAAGACAGGGGGAGAGTAGCACAGGGTTCTGACTCCCCCACTGCTGTTGCTACAGGAGAGCAGGCTGTAGCTTTGAGCGCTGTCCAATGTTACAATTGTGGACAGACTGGGCATCTTCAGCGGAACTGTAAGAAGCCACGTCAGCAGAAAGGAGCTAAGGGGAGCTCTGCGAAGCCTGAGGCGTCAGGCAAAAGTCGTACCAAGTCCCAGGTGAAACCTGCAAAGGCTTTGATGTCGAAAGGAACCACACCAGAGGTGGAGAACACGTTTGTCATTGACACGGGTTGCTCGAATCACATGACGTCACACAGAGAACTGTTTTCGACGTTTAAGAACCAAAGCTTCGCTGTGAAGCAGGCCAACAGTCAGGAGCTGGAAGCGACCGGGTTTGGAACTGTGTATCTTGAGAGTCTGAACTTGACTATAAACAATGTGTACTTGGTTCCTGAGTTAAAGTTCAATCTGCTGAGTGTTTCGCAGATCGCAAAGAAAGGACTGAAACTGTCCTATGATGATGAAAGCTGCAAGATCTTCAAAGATGGAGAGCTGTAGCTTTCTGCCAGAGAGAAAGATGGACTGTATTTGTTGACTTTTGATCAAAGTGATTACATGAAATGTAATGCATCTGATTCTAACGTAATTTCTCTCGCAGGTGTGACCAAGGACACCAGGAAGGTGACCAGAGTCGACAGAGCATTTCAGCGGGTGTATACTGATGTGATTGGTCCTCTAGCACCATCTAGAGGCAATGCAAGATATTATCTTGTGTGTGTGGATTGTTTCTCTCATTATGTGTGGGTATATATATTAGAGAAACCAAAAGAAGCCTTAGAAAGGTTTAAGGAGTTTTGTGACAAGGTTAAGAATGTGCATGATGCTAACATTGATTGTCTCTTCACAGATGAGAAGCCAATTTTTCTGTTACAGGATTTTCAGAAGTTCCTGGATGAGAAAGGGATTAACCACCAGGTTGCTGTTTCAGCGGAAGCGTGGAACAGGAGTGTCTGTGTAAGGGTGAACAAAGAATTGCAAAAGGGGATGAATGCACAATTGCTTAGTTCACATTTGCCACATGAGTATTGGGCGGAGTCGTTAATGTCTTATTGTCACGCGTGGTTGAGAAAGGTCTCAAAAGAGTTGGGAAGTTCTCCTTTTGAGAAGCTGTTCCATAGAAAACCTTCTGTTGCCTATTTTAAGGTTTTTGGGTCTCATGTGAGAACAGAAGCTCCAGGTGGAGTAAAGAATGCCAGAGGCATTTTTGTGGGATATGAGAAGGGTCTCTACAGAGTAATTTTGTCTGAATCTGGTCAGGTGATTCTCACAAAATTTCTAGAGAGTGCTCCTGAACAGGAGACAGTAATTGTTCACACATTTCCCACAGAGGGCAATTCAGATGATGATGATGATTTTACTGATTACAGTGGTGATGAAAATGACAGTGATAGCTCACAGAGCTCAGTTGACACAGTCATTGAGAGGAAGTCTCACATAATGGATAGGCCTTCACAGATGAAGGAAGAACCACTGTTTACTATTGGAATTGGTTCTGCAAGGAGTCCAGAAGCTGAACCAGTGAGCAGAGAGGACCAGCACCTCATACGCAGGTCTGAGAGAGGTACAAAGGGTGTGCCACCCAAGAGGTATTCAAAAACGTTTGCTAACTTAGCTGTTGCATGTGTCGCTATTGTTAACAACTCAGGACAGGTTGAAGCTGTGTCTAAGTCAGAGACAAAGACACAACAGAGAGTTGCTAGCCAAGGTAATGCAGATGCACTCATTCCTTGGAAGCCAGACAACCAGAGAGGTACACTGGGGAAACCAGTGGTGGGTAGTTCCAAGGGTGGAACTGAAACAACAGGGGAGTGTTATGTGTATAACAACTGTTTGTTTTCTTCTCTGGATCATGCTTTGCTTGCAATGCACATTGATACTCTTGGGGGAGTATGTTACAGAAAAGCAGTAATGCGGGAGCGAGCTGCAGGTGGCTGGAAAGCAAAACAGGATGTTGATGTTTGGGACTGTACCATGGGAACAAAGGGGCAGTCTATTCACTGTACTGAGCACCGGATGTTAGCTCAGAGTGTCATCTGACCTGTACTGGAAGTACAGGGATGGAGTTTATTCTCTCTACTGTTGGAGTCTGATGAGTGCAGACGCGTTTCTCTGTACTGCTGCAAGGACAGAAATAAAGACATGTAAATACATTTCTGTCTGTCTCTTTCCCCTCCCTGGGGGAGGCAGGGAGGAGGGGAGAGTGGTGTGTTCTTCTCACGCTCGAGGATCGCCGATAGTGACCTAGCCTGTATCCTGCAGACGGGGAGGTCAACAAGGATCTCAAGCCGAGTGCCTGGAGAGTGGCCAGTTTCCTCTGATAAGGCTTGAAGAATCCAACAGTTTTCACCCAGCTGGATGACCAACGCCTCAGGGGGACCTTCCAGGGCAGCTTTGGCCTTTATTGAAGGTAGGAATTTAGACCATCGCATTCCGCGACGCATGATCCAGGATAATTCAATGTTCTTTGGAAGCTGTAAGCCGCATCCCCAGCCCCTGGCGACGGCTCGGATTCTGGCCCAATGCGCAATGCTATGGCCTATGATCCAAAGGTGCACCACCCCGACACCTAAAAGGGGAAAGAGCATACAAAGAGGGGACAGGGATGATGGGGGCGATGGGGATCCTCATAGCGGTTTGCGGATGTACCCTCTATAAGTGTTGGACTTCCAACGACCCAAATCCTTTCTGCTGTCAAGCCTAGGTGTACCGCTGTGGTAGCTGCACCAATGCAGAATAAGTGAGCAGCATATTCCTCTGCAGGGAGCCCAATAGCAGCAATTGCTTTATGCATAACCCGCGTAAACAGGTGTTTTGAGAGGCGGGAGCCATCAGCATGAATGAAAAAGGGGCCAGGGGTGTTTGGTCTTAAATATAAGTATCTTCTTGCATCTTTTACGGGGCAAGGACCGGTTTTTTGGGTAGCTAGCAGCCGAATTAGCGCCCCTCTCCCAAGCTGGTCGGTTTTTGAACTACAGATTTTAGGAATCAGGTCTGAGCGGGGTAAGGTCACATCCTCTAGGAAAATCCCCCTCGTACTTGAATCTGGTAGGTCCTCGCAGACCACCTCGCCTATGCGTAGGGCACCATAGAAGGCGAATGAATAAGCTGCTGAAAATAGGCGGGCCTCATACTTTGGCCAGCAGATGGCCCTGAGTTTCTTATGTATTTGGCAGAGTATGTCGAATGTTATGGGCCTTCTGCTATCGGTGCTGGGGGGCTGCAGTCTGCGCCACCCTTCTAAAGCTTTCCGCACTACAAAGTCCGCACAGGGGTTGACTGAGAACATAGCTTTGCAAAAGAATGATATCGCTGCAGACTGAATATTGAGGGGCTTGGCAGCGCGCCCCAACTCTCGCAGGTGCACGAGGTATTTTAAAACCTCTGCCTTAGTCAGGAGATTGGCCGGCCTATCCACCCCCACTTTGCGACGGAATGCTGAGAAGTCTGACCAAGCCTTTTTATAAGATCTTAGGGTTGAAGGGGCAACTGATGCCAATACTCCCTTTAGCACTTCTCGTTCCCAAGGCTCCAAGGGTGCTCCGGAAATGGCTGAGGCAATTGCTGCACATTCGGTGCCAACGAGCGGAAGCGATCCATCTGAAATCGAGATAGCGCATCCGCAATGCTGTTATTAACTCCTGGCACAAATTTGGCAGAAACGTACATATTTAGCTGAAGGCAAAAAAGTACAAAGGACCACAGCAGAGCAGCCACCCTAGGGGAATGCGAAGATTGATTAGTCAAGACTGAGACCACTGACTGGTTATCCGTCCAGAAGCAAACCCGACGGTCTCTGAAGTGTTCCGCCCATAGATGAACTGCAACTACAATGGGAAAAAATTCTTAAAAGGTTAAATAATCATGCAATATAGGTTTACCCTGCCACATTGAGGGCTACTGCTGCGTGCACCACTGTCCCCTAAAGTAGACACCAAACCCCAAGGAACCTGCCGTGTCTAAGTGAACCTGAAAATCGGCCTGCAGTGTCATGCTAACTTGCCAAAGAGAAATGCCATTATATTCTTCCAAAAATTCTAGCCAGACCCCAATATCTGCTTTGACTGCCTTAGATAGATATGGTGTGGCGTTCTTAAACCTGCTGACAATCTCGCCAGACGCCCGCAAAAAGGGCGGCTTGGGGAAACTACCCGACAGGCGAAGTTAAGGTGACCTAGGAGAGATTGGATCTGCTTGAGGGTAACCTACTTAAGGGGCAATAGTTGCGTAATAAGTTCTTTCAGTGCGTTAAACTTATCCCCAGGGAGGCGAGATGTTTGTGCAACTGTGTCAAGCTCAATGCCCAGGTAAGTCATGGTAGTGACTGGACCTTCCATTTTATGGAAGGTCCAGCTCCTCGGCCAGGGACTTGATGGCCTGTAAGAGCGCTACGCAATCGTTTGCATTATTTCCAACAAGAATAAAGTCATCCAAATAATGCCCCACCCCCTTAGCACCTGTTTTAAATCTAAGTGCCCAATCCAGGAATGTACTAAAGATCTCGAAGGCCGTGCAAGCAATTGAGCATCCCATGGGCATGGCTTTATCTATGAAATAAGCCCCTTCAAATTTAAAACCCAACCAGCGGAAATCTTGGGGGTGGACTGGCAGAAGGCGAAAGGCAGACTCGATGTCACATTTGGCCAGGAAGGCACCCCTACCAAAACTGCGAACAAGCTTTACCGCTTGATCGAAGGATGCATATTTCACTGAGCACAGTTCCTGGGGAATAGCATCATTAACTGAGGTACCCTTTGGGTAAGAGAGGTTATGAATCCTCCGAAATTCCCCAGGGGCCTTTTTGGGCACGATACCTAGTGGTGAAATGTGTAGGTCTGCCGGGGGGGGGGTTCCGAAAATGGTCCAGCTACCCTTCCCGCCAAAATTTCCTTCTGTATCTTTTTCATGGCAATGTCGGGCCTATCTTTTACTGATTTTTGATTAGGAGGGTTACCTGAATTAGGTGTGAATGTGACCGGAATTCTAAAACCATGGGGAAACCCTTCCCAAAGGAGAAGGCCGGCTTGCCTATTAGGATATGAATCTAGGAGTCTTTTTAAGGGTTGTAGTTTGATAGGTGGGTAGGCTAAAGTAAGAGACAAATTAGTAGTGATTGCCTGTTGCGCCCTGGGAGGGTCTGGGGGCACCTCAGTTTCCTTGATGGAGGTGACCCCTGCCGCCCCGAAAGGGCTGTTTACTTTTATAGCAAGCTGTTGCTGGATGGCTACCCAGACACTTTTCACATTCGTGTAAGTACTTACACGATGGGTGCAGGCAAGATCCCCGGTTATACTCCCAACACTGTTTACGGCGTTTTGCTTCAACCATACTGGACTTAGCGGGGTCATGCGTTTTCTTCTCCACGTAAGGACCCACGTGCTCCATCCAATAGTTCTGGTCCCTCAGGTCCCAGCGGGTGGTCAGCAGCAAGGAGGCATTCCTACGGAAATCCTCATCATACGTTAGAGCGGCTGCCTCCCCAGCCAATTCATGGGCCCTTCTTATGTGCGCCATGTAGGCCGCCAAATGCACCCTGCGTTTGGGGTAACATGCTGAAACCACCCCCATGAAGACCTGTAACCCCTCCAGCCAGTTCTCAAAGGTGCGCTCCGCCCGGGGTGACCTATACAGTCTCTTAACGTAAGACTGCCCCCTTTCCCCTTTCCCTGACATTTTAGCTGGTTGGAGCAAAGTTGTTGTTGTTGTTTAGTTGTTTAGTCGTGTCCAACTCTTCGTGACCCCATGGACCAGAGCACGCCAGGCACTCCTGTCTTCCACTGTCTCCCGCAGTTTGGTCAGACTCATGTTTGTAGCTTTGAGAACACTGTCCAACCATCTCGTCCTCTGTCGTCCCCTCCTTCCAGTGAGCACTCAGGGCTGATTTCCTTCAGAATGGATGCGTTTGATCTTCTTGCAGTCCATGGGACTCTCAGGAGTCTCCTCCAGCACCATAATTCAAAAGCATCAATTCTTCAGTGATCAGCCTTCTTCATGGTCCAGCTCTCACTTCCATACATCACTACTGGGAAAACCATGGCTTTTACTATACGGACCTTTGTTGGCAAGGTGATGTCTCTGCTTTTTAAGATGCTGTCTAGGTTTGCCATCGCCTTTCTCCCAAGGAGCAGGCATCTTTTAATTTCGTGACTGCTGTCACCATCTGCAGTGATCATGGAACCCAAGAAAGTAAAATCTCTCACTGCCTCCATTTCTTCCCCTTCTATTTGCCAGGAGGTGATGGGCCCAGTGGCCATGATCTTCGTTTTTCGAGCAAAGTAAACATGTCTATATAGTCTCCATTGAGTATCTTAGTCCTTTTTCTATTAGAAAGGTGATTTCCTAAGATGGAGTCGGTAGACACGTTAGTGGAAGTTTTAACATCTTCCACTAGTGCACCACCCTTCCATTCCAGGGTCCCATTAAAGGTTTTTCGGTGTGAATTGGCCCTCCTCTCGTGCACCCAAAGTGGGACCCCAGCAATATTCTCCCCCTCTCCCCAGTAGCTTTCCATGGGGGCGTCGCTATCATATTCTGATGAAGAGGTACCTGTTTCATCCTCGGAATCTGACGGCTCGCTTCTCTTACTCTTCTTAGCGACGTGCTTTCTCTTAGCTTTTCTCTTTCCTCCCTGGGTTCCGCTGACCTCTGGGGCTGGGTCAGTGGATGATGGTGTTGACTTCTGAGGAAGTACGTCTTCTGAAGAAGAACCCGAGGCGCCCTCCAAAGGCATAGGCTGGGATGGTGTTTCCTGAAATATACTATTTTCCTCCAAAGGCATAGGCTGGGATGGTGTTTCCTGAAATATACTATATACTACTGAAATATACAATTACCTGCTGGTTAGAAGTAGGGCGAACAGGCCTTGTTGATTTGGCGCTGGCCCCCGGAACGCTGGTTTTTGCGGCACCGGATTTTGACTTCTGAGCACGCGAAGACTGGGAACGCGTTTGGGGCCGGTTGCCTGACCCACCCTCAGGTTGCATCGCACTGGGGGCCGAGGTTGAAGGACCTGCGCAGACCTGCTCACTGGGAAGGGTGTCCGGGATGCAATTCTGGGAGGCCGCCACAGGAGTGAAAGTATTGGCAGCCACTGGCTTGCATTGTAAATAAAAGGTTTCAATCGCTGAAAAGAACTGAGCTATGGCTTGAGGGTTGCAAGGCATGGCGGGGTTTTGAGAACCACCCTGCCCCGCATTGGGTGCCTGAGAGTTGCCCCTGTTAGCCATAATAAAAGGAAATTTGGAAGCAAAAACAAATCAAAAACAAATCACAACTGGGGAGCAAAGCAGATCACAATGTGAACCAAGAAAATGAGTGCGCCACAAAAATGTGGAAGCTGGTAATTGCACCGGAAATGCCCAGCCACCCGTGAGAAGACCAACTGAACCAGCCTTTGAATGATCCCTAATAATTAAGCATTTTAAATTAAAGGTATTTACTCTAAGCTAAGCCCAAAGGATAGCGCAACACAAATGAGCCGAATGAATTATGAGCCTTAAATAATACCTATGCACTGTGGATTTTGCCAATAAATTATTAAGAAGCCCCACTGATTTATAGACTATCTCATAAATTATTCACTGTGAGGATTATGTACTGTGAAATAAGCCCAAATGAATTATTGAGTACCTTGAGTAACCTTATGAATTATTGATTAACTAGGAAACCTTATGAACTGCAGATATCAGATTGCACCACAGAGCTAAATCCCCTGTACCAACAGCGTAACTAAAGATGATAAATCCAATGCACTTTGCCTATGAATTACAAAATATGCACCTTAATTATGAGTAAATGCGCTTATTATGAGTCGCAATTTAATATGTACTTTAAACAAGCCCCAATGAATTAAGGGTGAAGCCTCTTAACTAAAGATGTTAAATCCAATGCACTTTGCCTGTAAATTACACAATATGCACCTTAATTATGAGTAAATGCGCTTTAATATGAATCACAGTTTAATATGTACTTTAAACAAGGCCCAATGAATCAAGAGTGAAACCTCTTAACTTAGAACACCTTCAGAGCAGACTGTAATGCAACGTTTTTACTGAGAGCGATCCCTACTGCAGCCCAACAGTAGCTATGTAATAGTAGTCAATAACCGGCACAGCTATGAATCAATGCCCAAGTAACTCCCATGGGAATCGGAAGCTCTGCAGGCACAATGCTGGCAACACTGTAAAATGTATCAGTAATAGACACAGAGTAACCCGAAAAGCGGATACGATGCAGCCCTTACGCTAGGAAAAGTAATCACTAGAAAGCTGGGGGGTTGGACTTCCGGAGGCGGCGCGAAAGAGCAATGGCGGTCCTCTTCACGCTGTGAAGAGGAGCTCCGCAGAAAAGGGTCGTCCGCTGCGGCAAAGCGGTGACCCATCAAGAAAAACCACAGGCAGAGTGAGCCTGTGGCCGTGGGACTTGGCGGGCGCCAGAAGCCCCCCCAGAAACGAAGAAGGAACCCCGTAAGGGGCTCCAGAACGTGGAAGGGGGAGCGGCGCTGTGAGTTCATCGCTCTTTCTGTGGAAGCGAAGCCGCGCAGCTGCTGCTGATGAGCGCTGACCTTTCTTCTTGGAAAATCAGATTCTAAACTACAAACCCGTGAGTAGGGATTTTAAAATTTTCGGGACCAAAGTGATTAAATTCGGCTGAAAATGGGAGACGCAACCAGGAAGTCCGTCTCCCGATCGTGCTTAAGAGATCAAAGCAAAGACTTTGACAAGCGGGAAGCGCTTTAAAAAGGACTGTAAAAACTTTGGACTATCGTGTAACAATTGAACTTGCTTCTAAGAAAATAAAAGGGACAATTCCGTTTTAATTTTACTGGATTTTGATCGGATTTTTCCTCTCCCTTATGGATTTATAAATGATTAAGAAACCCAAAGCCTCGGACTGCCAGGCTAAAACAGAACTGTCAAATTGCTGAAACTGTATCCAATATTGAAAGTGCTACAGGCGAGCGTTATAGTTTGGATACAAACAGGGGAACTGTTTCTTTTGCACCTTTTCTCAGACTTTGTTTTAACTTGGGGAAAAGCTCTTCATAGCAAGGGAAGCTGAAGGTACCTCTCTAATTTGTTTCTGACTGCGGGGATTTTAATGGCGGAAAAATCCCTTTCTTTCTTCTGAAATTTAGTTGTACTCCCCCTAGAGGACTTTGGATTTATAATTGTCTGGGAACTGCATATTATTTTGATTCTTTGCTGCCTTGTGGTTTACTCTCTGGAACCGTCTTTCCCATGGGAACGCAGACAATTTGACCTTGACACGTAGACAGGATTGGAATGAGTGGCACAGGAAAAGTAAGATTGGCTAAAACGAAAGCTAAACAACTGGTTCAAACAACCTTGACTTCTCAGCCACGCAGATCATCTGTCCCAGCTGTTTTAGAGGTACAAGAAGGGGAAGCTGAGCAGGCACCACCAGAGGATATGGCTGCAGGAGGATCTGAGACAGTTTTAAATCAAATTTTGGAACAACTGGCAATTTTAAATAAAAAGGCGGATGACCATTCGTCCAAAATTGACCAAGCTACAGCCACTATTAGCAAATTGACTGATCAAGTTGCCCGACATACACAGGCAATTGGGAATTTACAGGACGCAACTACAGAAAATCGTAAATTGGCTGAGGAAGCCATTCAAAAAGCTGGGGAAGCCAATCAGAAGGCTGAGGCAATAAAAGTGGAGGTGAAGCCTTTGCATAAACAGGTCTATGAACAGCAGGCCTACCTGTCTATGGTTGAACTGAGAAATAGGGAAAATAATCTCAGATTAAGAGCTATCCCAGAACTTGAACAAGGAGATTTGGTTGGTTATCTGACATCGGAACTCTCAAAGTTCTGGGGTATAGAAGAAGACAACGATTTTAAAATTGTAAGTGCTTTCAGATTGGGAAGAGTAGTGAGGAAGGACCGGTTCAGAGATTGTTTGATCATCTTGAGATCCAAGCAAGAGAGAGATAAAATATTAGGCCTTCACTTTGGAAAAGCACTGAATATTCAAGGCAACAAGGTTGAGATTTACAGAGACATTCCGAAACAACTTTTGGATCTTAGAGCTACATATACAGAACTAGCAAGACTACTGAGAGGCAATTCAATTCCTTATAGGTGGGAGTTTCCTCAAGGATTATCCTTTAACTTCAAAGGAAAGAAAGTTAAAATTAGAACAGCAGAAGATCAACAAAAGTTTCTGAACGACCACGAAGAGGACCTTCAGAAGGGAGCAGCAGGATCTTGGCCACCACCTCCGCCTATACCTGCACCGACACCTGCACCCTCGGGACCAGAGGATCAAAAGAAAGAGACGCCGCCACAGGACTAACAGATTGACCCAGGATGTCTCTGCAGCTTCTAAGTTGGAATATTAATGGCGGGAATTCCCTGGAAAAAAGAAGAAGAATCTTTCATATATTGAAAAAAGAGCAATTGGACATTATTTGCTTGCAGGAAACACATGTGACTAGGCTCCACAGGAAAGTGTTAATTAATAAAAGACTAGGCCAAGAATTTATTTCATCGGACAGAGTCAAGAAAAGAGGAGTGGTGATTTATGCAAAAGAGAGCCTATCACCAAAATTTTTATTTAAAGATGAGCAAGGAAGAATTTTGGCAATTGAAATACAGACGCAAGGAGAAAAATTTTTAATATTAGGAATCTATGCACCGAATGAGGGGAAATCAGAATTTTATGGGAAGCTGCACGAGATAATGCTGGACTATCTGGACTATACCAACATCATTATGATGGGAGATATGAATGGGGTGGTCTCTACAAATATGGATAAGTCACAAAATCAAAATTTAACAAAAGACGGCAGACTACCTAAAACTTTTTTCGAACTAACTGACAATATGGACTTGACTGATATATGGAGGACAAAGAACCCCTTAGGTAAAGAAGGAACTTTCTTTTCTGAAGCCCATCTGTCATGGACAAGAATCGACCAAATATGGATCACTAGAGGGCTTGGCACCTAAACCTAGAAAAGTGGAAATCTGCCCAAAAACCTGCTATGAAAATGGAAATGAGACTTACTCCAATCGGTTCCTTCAGATGGAAAATGAATGACACCCTATTAAGAGATCAGGAGATTGTGAAGAAGGCCCAAAAAACCTTAAAAGATTATTTTGAAATAAATTTGAACACTACGGTGGAAAAAAGAACAATCTGGGACGCAAGCAAAGCAGTTATGAGAGGGTTTTTGATACAACAGAATACGATAAAGAAAAGGCTCTGGAATGGGGGGACTTCCGGCGTGAGCGCGGCTCCCGTTGCAGGTGAGGGTTTTTTCCGGCGAGAAAGCCCTAGCTATTTTGGCGCAAAGACCCCCCAATAAACCTCTGGAGGGTGTCTAGAGGTCTAGGTTCCCGGCGGTATCAAAGCCGCTCGTCCGGTTCGCCAGGTAACCCCTGAAAGGAGGCGAAGAGAGCGACGGAACGAGCAGCGGACAATCGGGCAGCCATTGCAGCGGCTAACTAGCGAAGCTCCGAGCCTGCAGAGAATAGCGCTCCGCCCTCGACACGAAGAAAGTCGGATTTGCTATCAAGAAATTTGAGAGTTAGTGATAAATAACAAGAAAGCTCCCGGCTAAAATAAGAGAAGAATTCCGAGTTCAGCGGCTTGTCTGACATCATTGAAAAAGACGCAGCACTGTCGGCAGAGCCAAAAGAGAAAGTAAGTTGCCGCTAGCGGTTACTGTTTCTGTTTCCCCCGAAACTTTTTGGACTTGAGTTTAACTAAGTAAAAAAGTAACTTTCGGTAAAGAAAGAGGAGAAAAGAAGAAATTAAAGGGGGAACAGAGAAGCTTCGTGAGTAAAAGAAACCCAGTAACAACTGCAATTGAGGTTACAGGAGAATAGAGAGGACTATTGGTCAAACCCCTGTGAAGAAGCTATTAAGTCAGAAAGAAACTCCGGCGCCATATTAACTGGAGGATTAGAAGGACTTCCGACGCCATTCCAGACCACTCTAAAACATCGCTAAATAAAAAGGGAACTATTTGGAGGCCCCCCGGACCCCCCCCTTGCTTGAAACTCTGCCAAGGAATGTTCAATCAATGTGAACTGATTTTAAAAACAAACTAAAATGAACAGCTAGAAAAAGGCAATATAGAAGATTATTTAAAGACCCCCCTTCCCCAAGGTGGACGAACCACTCTCTCTGTGATCTAGGTCGAAGGAACTACCCTCTTGGTTTGGTTTGGTTTAAGCTAAACACCAATTTGGAAAAATAGGTGGAGGTGACTTAGGTTCGGTGAAATACTTAGGTGACAACTACGCAAGTGAGACACCTCCCCTACTATTGAACTATAATCTTGGGACTAGTATTAATATCAATATCAATTCAAAAACTATTTTGGAAGATTTAAACCGACCCACTCCCCAAACTTAGATATTGCCTTTGGGACTACTCAGCAATATAAAGCACAGTTCTACCTGTCTAACGTTTCGGTGGGATTTAGCCCGAATAGGGGCAAGAAGAGTACCTTGACCAGTTTGAACTGGATTAGCCCAGACAGGGGCAAGAAGAACGAGGACCAATAACTACCCCCCCCCCCATATGGGTAGGGGAAGCGACAATATCTAGGACATTGAGAAGAAAGCTTAAGGAAATTGTGTTTTTGTAATTTTGTTTCTTTTTCTTGCTATTCCTTTTCCCCTTCCCCTTATATAGGAGATATCTTCTGATTTTGGGGGTTTAACTTAATAGCGTTTGAGAGTATTTAATAGCAACGCAAACACAAAATTACAAGTGTATACACAGTATATATTGGATATTGAGGTACAGAGAAATATGTCGCATACACAGAAAAAAGGGACAGAAGGGGGGACACCAACAGACAGGAGAGCCTCAAAGCAGGAAACGGAATTCAGAACAGAAATATTGAGGATGTTTGCAGAAATAAAACAAAGTGAAAAGAATTTGGAGACAAAGTTAGAACAGGTAGACAATAAAATAGGGAAAATGGATAAAAAGATTGAGGAGACAGTTAGTGAACTGAAAGGACAGATTAAGGAGGTTTCTCGGAGAGTGGATGAGGGACTCAAGAAGACAAAGCAGGAAATGAAAGAGATGAAGCGAGAAGAGGAGAAGATGAGAAATGAGATTGCAGATTTAAATAAAATACAAGAGGAAATAAAAGACTCTATCGCAATGAATGAATTGAAACAGAGAGAAGTTAATTTAAGGTTGAGACAAGTACCGGAAATGCAAAATGAGAATATAAGGGAAAGACTAATAAAAGAAATTGCGCAGTGGATGGAGATATCGGAAGAAGAACTGGCAAAGACAATACACAATGCATACAGAATTAAAATCAGATCAAGTAGGGTAAAGAAATTTCCAGGTGATTGTTTAATTACCTTTAAAGACAGAGAGATGAGAAACTTGATTTTACAAAGGAACAGAGAGAAGAGACTCTATATTGATGGGAATTATATAATTATATTTAAAGATATTCCAATAAGGTTGTTGAAACGAAGAGAAGCCTATAAGCCACTGGTACAATTACTCAAGAAAAACAAGATTGATTTTAGATGGGAATTTCCGGAAGGTGTCTCATTCTTCTATAAAGGAGTAAAAAGAAGATTGCTAAGCCCTGAGGAAATTGGAAAATTCACAAGAAGATATAAAGAACTACAACAAGGGGAGGAAGAGAGCAGAGGAGCAGAAGGAGGAACAAGAAGGAGGGAAGAATTTGAATTAGGCGAAGAAGAAGAGCAGACCGAAAGAGAGTCGGAAGAGGAGGGAGAAGAAGAAGAAGGAGAGGAGACAGAAAAGTTTTAAGTTTAAATTTCTAAATCCAGATAGTGGTAAGGAGAATGACGCTAAAACTATGGAACTGGAACATCAATGGAATGAACGATAAGAAGAAACGGAACCGAATCGGACATATTCTAAAGAAAAAGAACCTGGATATCATATGCCTTCAAGAAACGCACGTGGCCAAAAAACATAGGAAAATCCTGATTAATAAAAGGTTAGGGAATGAATTTATATCTTCGGACAAAAAGAAAAAAAGAGGCGTTGTCCTATATATTAAAAATAAAATTGAATCCCGTCAATTATTTAAAGATGAAGAAGGAAGAATAATAGCGGTCCAAATTAAATGGCAAGGCGAAGAATTGATAATTATCGGAATTTATGCTCCAAATGGGAATAAGACAGAATTCTTTAGACTACTGGAAGAAAAACTATTTGAACACTTGGATAAAAAAATTATAATAATGGGAGACATGAATGGGGTGGTTTCAATAGAAATGGACAGATTAAGGAAAGTAAAGAGTACAGAAGGGAAGTTGCCTAAGACTTTTTTTACGATGATTAAGAACTGTAACCTAATTGACATTTGGAGATTCAGGCACCCTCTAGAAAAACAATTTACGTACCACTCGGAACCAAACCAATCAATGTCAAGAATAGACCAAATATGGGTGTCGAGTGAACTTATACCAAGAATCCAAAACATTGAAATACAGGCTAAAGTTATCTCAGACCACAATCCGATTAAGATGGAGTTAAAAGGATTTGAAGAGCGAACTTTCAGATGGAGACTGAACGATAACTTATGGGCCGACCAAAAATTTGCTGAAAAAATACAGAAAAAACTGGTAGAATATTTTCAGGATAACTTAGATAAAGGGACAAAATTGAGTACTGTATGGGACGCAAGCAAGGCAGTGGTGAGGGGCCTATGTATCCAACAAAATGCATGGAAAAGAAAGAATAAAGAAAAAAATACAAGAGAGATTTTGAGACAGATTACGGATAACGAACAAAAGCTGATTAAAAAGCCCAATAATGAGAAGATAAAGCAGGAAATAAAGACTCTACAAACTCAATTTGCTATGTTAATAAATAAAGAGGTCGAATGGAATATAAAAATGTTAAGACAAAAAAATTTCGAATGTGCAAATAAATCTGGAAAATGGCTTGCCTGGCAGGTAAAAAGAAGAAAAGAACAAAAACTGATTAATAAAATTGAACTAAATGGAGAAGAAATCACCGACCCGAAAGAAATTAGGAAAGGGTTTGTGGACTACTATAAACAACTATACAGGAAATGTGAAAGGAACAACAAAGAAAAAATAGAAAGATATCTGGAAGGGAAGATGTTGAGGAAGATTCCGATAGATCAAAAAGAACAATTAAATGCCTTAATATGTAGAGAAGAGGTAGAAGAAGTGATAAAAGAACTAAAAAGAGGGAAGGCACCGGGCCCTGATGGGTTTACATCAAGTTATTACAAAGAAATGAAAGATACGCTGATAGCCCCGCTGATTGAAGTAATGAATAACATATTAAAAGAAAGGGATATTCCAGATACATGGAAAGAGGCATTTATTACAATAATTCCAAAACAAGATTCGGACCCAACGCAAATTAAGAACTACAGACCCATTTCTTTATTAAACACAGATTATAAGATCTTTGCTGGTGTCTTAGCTAAAAGAATAAAAAAGATATTATCAAAAATCATACATAAAGACCAAGCTGGGTTTTTGCCGGGAAGACAAATAAGTGATAACACAAGAAATATAGTTAATATCATCGAATTTCTATCCAGTAGGTGTGATAAGCCAGCATGTTTAATTTTTGTAGACGCGGAGAAAGCGTTCGATAATGTGGTCTGGGATTTTATGATGAAAAACTTAGAGGTTATGGAGGTGGGCCAGGAATTTTTGAATGGCATAAGGGCAATCTACACAGAACAAAGAGCAAGATTGATAGTCAACAATGTTATATCTGATGATATTAGAATAGCTAAGGGAACAAGACAGGGGTGCCCGCTTTCGCCACTGCTATTTATAGTAATTCTGGAAACCCTATTAAATGCAATAAGACAAAACAAACAAATTAAAGGGGTGACATTAGGTGCTAATGAATATAAAGTCAAAGCTTATGCAGATGATGTGGTCCTGACGGTGGAAGAACCGATAGAAAGTATAAAGGAGATTTTGGACGAGATGGGGAAATTTGGTAATATAGCAGGATTTAAACTAAACAAAGGGAAAACAAAAATGATTGTTAAGAATTTGGATCAGGATAAGATTGAATTACTGCAGCAAAGAACAGGGATTGAGGTAGTTAGAAAGGTTAAGTACTTGGGAATATGGCTCTCTGGAAAGAATATTGATTTATATCAAAACAACTACACCCCAGTTTGGAATAGAATAAAAAAAGATATGGAGACCTGGGCCAGAATGAAATTATCATTCTGGGGACGAATATCAATGGTTAAGATGATGGTGCTCCCTAAGTTGTTATTTTTATTTCAAACTATACCCATTATAAAAGGTACAAAAGATTTCAGAGATTGGCAAAAGAGGATTTCAAGATACGTCTGGGAAGGGAAGAAGCCCAGAATTAAATTTAAATTATTGACAGAAATAAAAGAAAGAGGTGGCTTCTCCCTACCGGACATGAGACTATATTACGAGGCAGCATGTTTGTGCTGGTTGAAAGAGTGGGTAAAGTTGGAAAATAAAGAACTTCTAGATTTGGAAGGATATAATAACAGATTCGGGTGGCACGCGTACCTATGGTGCGACAAAAAGAAGATCCACAAGGGGTTTGGTGACCATGTTTTCAGAGGCGCTTTAATAGAGGTCTGGGATAGATATAAAAATATACTAGAACCAAAAACCCCCCACTGGCTATCCCCGTTAGAGATAATGGGGGTAAAGAAAATCAATATGAGAGGAAAGTGGGGAAAATACGAAGAAATGGTGACCAACGAAGGAGGAAAGTGGAAAATAAAATCATACGACCAAGTCAAAGGTTTTACATACGATTGGCTGCACTATTTTCAGATTAATGAAATGTTTAAAAAAGAGGTGAAGGAAAGGGGCTATGAGGAAAAAGAATCTAGATACCAAAAAGAGATAATAAATAATGAACATAAAAATCTGTCAAAAATGTATAAAATACTACTGGAATGGAATACGAAGGACGAAGAAGTGAAATCAGTGATGGTTCAGTGGGCGAGGGACTTTGGATACAGTATCCAATTGGAAGACTGGGTTAGATTATGGAAGGTGAATATAAAATTCACGGCGTGTACCCTACTGAAAGAAAACATGATGAAGATGCTTTACAGGTGGTATATGACACCAGTGAAGCTGGCAAAGATGTATAAGGTAGACAATAAATGTTGGAAGTGTAGACAGAAAGAAGGGACATTCTACCATCAATGGTGGGAATGTAAAAAAATTAAAAGTTTTTGGGAGGAGATTTACAACAAAATGAAAAAGATGCTGAGATACACCTTTGCTAAAAAACCAGAAACCTTCCTACTGGGTATTGTAAGAAAGGATATTGAAAAGAAAGATCGCAAGCTTTTCCAGTATGCGGTAACGGCTGCTAGAATTGTGTTAGCTCAGAGATGGAAGCAGGAGGAAATCCCAACTGTGGAAGAGTGGAGAGAAAAATTGACAGAATATGTAGAACTTGACAGGTTAACAGGGAAAATTAGATATACTAAAGACCAAAAGTTTATTCAAGACTGGGGGAAATTTGTGGGTTATCTGGAAAATAACTGTGATGTAAATACAACGCTAGTGGGTTTTAAAGAGGCACTGTAAAGACTTAATAAGTATTGTCTATTAGAAATAATGAATGAAGAGAGGAAAAATGGCAATATGTAAGAATGGAATGTGTAAGAAAGGATAACTACGAATGATTGTCAGTAACGTTGAAGGAAGTCAAAAATGGATAAGAATGTTGTAACATGGATAAAATGTATAATTGGTTGGAAACCAATAAAATTTTAAAATGCAAAAAAAAAAAAAAAAAGGCTCTGGAATGGAAAAAAAGATAAGATTCTGGGGAAGATAAGAGATGAAGAGAAAAAACTGAGATCAAAACCAAAATCACAAGAGGTTTTGAGAGAAATTAAATTCTATCAAGCACAATATGCCAAATTGATAAACCAAGAAGTAGAGTGGAAAATTAAACAGATGAAACAAAGATCATTTGAATCAGCGAATAAATGTGGGAAACTGCTAGCATGGCAGTTGAAAAAGAGACAAAAATTGAATACGGTTACCAACCTAGAAGTGGAAGGGAGAAACATCCAGAAACCTGAGGAAATTAGAAAGTGCTTCCAGAGATGTTTCAAAAAACTTTATATGCAAGGGCCGCAGGAAGAGACTGAGATAGATCATTTCTACAAAATAATGGACTATCAAAACTATCCCAGGAAAAGAGAACAATCCTGAATTATAAAATAACACAACAAGAAATTGAGGGTGCCATTCAGCATATGCAATTAGGCAAATCTCCAGGACCAGATGGACTTACCTCCAAGTATTATAAGACATTGAAAGAATTTTTGATACAACCATTATTGGAGGTCTGTAATCAGATTATGGAGGGGAAAAAGGCGCCGGAATCGTGGAAAGAAGCTTTCATCACATTGATACCTAAATTGGAATCTGAAAAGACTCAACTTAAGAACTACCGTCCCATCTCACTCCTAAATGTGGATTACAAAATTTTTGCAGATATTTTGGCAAACAGACTTAAAAAAGTGTTAAACGAAGTAATTCATAAAGATCAGGCAGGCTTTCTCCCAGGTAGACACTTGTTTGATAACACTAGGAATATTATTGATATTTTGGAACTTTTGCAAACTAATACCAATACAAAAGCAGTGTTAATCTTTATTGATGCGGAGAAGGCCTTTGACAATATTTCTTGGAAGTTTATGAAGAAAAATTTGGAAGGGATGGGAGTGGGACGGGGGTTTGAAAATGGAATAGAGGCAATCTATTCAGAGCAAAAAGCTAAACTAATAGTTAACAATGTGGTGACAAAAGAGTTTAAATTGAAAAAGGAACACGACAAGGGTGCCCCCTATCCCCTCTGTTATTTATTTCAGTCCTGGAGGTGGTTTTGAACATGATTAGGGAGGACCGGTTGGTACAAGGAATACAGGTCGGAGTGAAACAATATAAACTGAAAGTCTTTGCAGATGATTTGGTTTTAACATTACAGGAGCCAGAATCTAGCACGAAAAGAGTTTTAGAATTGATTAATGAGTTTGGTCGGGTGGCGGGATTCAAACTGAATAAGCAAAAAACTAAGGTTTTGGGGAAAAAATTGACATCTTTAGAAGCAGAGGGGTTTCAGAAAGAGACAGAGCTAAATGTGGTTTAAAAAGTGAAATACCTAGGGGTTAATTTGTCTGCAAAAAAATTGAATTTATTCAAAGACAATTATGAAAAATGTTGGTTAGAAATTAAAAAGGACTTAGAAATTTGGTCAAGATTGAAACTTTCCTTGTTGGGTCGAATTGCAGCTATAAAAATGAATGTATTGCCAAAGATGTTGTTTTTGTTTCAAACCCTACAGATTGTGGACAGAGTGGAA
Source organism: Podarcis vaucheri (assembly GCF_965113315.1). Taxonomy (NCBI): domain Eukaryota; kingdom Metazoa; phylum Chordata; class Lepidosauria; order Squamata; family Lacertidae; genus Podarcis; species Podarcis vaucheri. Next base: position 17,921,745 of record NC_138757.1, read on the forward strand.
TGTTTTGGAAAGTGGCAGAAATATATCTCTAAGTTTGTCTGGCAGGGCAAAAAGCCCAGAATAAAATTTAAAATTTTAACTGATGCAAAGGAAAGGTTATATTATGAAGCTGCAGCTTTCTGCTGGATGAAGGACTGGTTACTTCTAGAAAACACTGATGTCCTAGATCTGGAAGGGTTTAATAATGCTTTTGGATGGCATGCATATTTGTGGTACGACAAGGTAAAGGTTCATAAAATGTTTAAAAATCATATTGTCAGAAAAGCAATATTTATTGTCTGGACAAAATACAAAGACTTATTAGAAAACAAGACCCCGAGATGGTTATCACCAATGGAGGCTAAGGCCCGAAAAAGACTCAATATGGAGGCCGGCTGGCCGAAATATTGGGAGATAATAGAAAAAATCGGAGACAATTGGAGGCTGCAGAGCCTAGAAAAATTAAAGCATAAGGTGCGAGATTGGCTACATTATGCTCAAATTCAAGAGGTTTTTAAATTGGACAAAAAGAGGATTCCAGGTGGAAAAATCGAAACTAGAGACAGAACTGCTTGAACCAAAGACTAAGGTACTTTCGAGAATGTATAACTTGCTGCTTAAATGGAACACTCAGGATGAGACAGTCAAATCAGCCATGATAAAATGGGCACAGGATATTGGGTATAACATTATGTTTGAGGACTGGGAAAGGTTATGGACCACCGGAATGAAATTTACGGCATGCAGTGCCTTGAAGGAAAACATTATGAAAATGATATATAGGTGGTACATGACCCCAGTCAAACTTGCAAAGATATATCACCTGACTGATAATAAATGTTGGAAATGTAAGGAGGCTGAAGGGACATTTTTTCACCTCTGGTGGACCTGTCCAAGGGTGAAGGCCTTCTGGGAAATGATATATAACGAGTTAAAAAAGGTATTTAAATATACCTTTACCAAGAAACCGGAGGCCTTCCTCTTGGGCATTGTTGATCAGAGAGTGTTAAAAAAGGATAGAACCTTTTTTATGTATGCGACTACAGCAGCAAGAATTCTCATCGCAAAATACTGGAAGACACAAGATTTGCCCACACTGGAAGAGTGGCAGACGCAATTGATGGACTATATGGAACTGGCTGAAATGACTGGCAGAATCCGAGATATGGGAGAAGAAACAATGGAAGAGGACTGGAAAAAATTTAAGGACTATTTACAAAAACATTATAAGTTGTATGAATGTTAAGAATTTGCACGATTTGGAAACTATAGCTCCAGCAATTAGATTTTGTGAATCAGGAAACTAAGCTTTAATGTATGATAAGGTGGAAATTTAAAGTTATATTATGCTTATTTTAAGGTATAAGTAATTGATAAAAAATACTTTAAATCCAGAAATATTACATTTGAAAAGAACAAAATAAGGTACGAAACAAGGTAATAATCTGCTGATATCTTTATTACAAAGAATGCAGGGTGGGGGAGATGTGAGGAAGTTCGGTTGGTTATATAAAAAAATGTCTTGAACTGTTGGACCTTTTCTTTTTTCTCTTTTCTTTTCTTTTTTGTATTTTTTCTTTTTATATAGTTCTTTCTTCAGTCTATATTTTTAACTTTGTATCTGAAAAATTTAATAAAAATATTTATAAAAAAAAGAGAAAGCTGGGGGGTTGCCTCACTTAAAATGGCCACCGTAGAGTGACCACGTGGTCAACTCAAGATGGCAGCGGTGCGCGTGGCTGTAGCCTAGGCAACCCTCAACACTTTATCTACCACAGAGGCTTTCGAATAAAATCCGCCTGTAAAAGCAATAGAGAGAACCCCAACGGCAGAAAGCAATTCAACACCGCATACACGTTCCCAGTTAGCCCCAAGGAGTGAGTTTTAGGCACACCGGAATAAACGGGGAAACCCACGTGCCTCCGTAAGCTTAGTAACCAGAGCTGGCTGCACTCCTGAATGCGTAAAACCGCTTGCTGGCGAAGCCTTCCCATTGGGCGAATTGATTAAATAAAGGGCAGCAAATGAACGTGCACGGCAAATAAAAGTACGTGCAGCAACGAGAAGCTCCCCTGCAACCCCCGATGAGAGCCAACGCCGCTTAAAGCTGGCTCGCTCTGAAGCGATCGCGACCCCCAGCCGCTCTCAAACCCCGGTAATTTCAAACCTCCCGTGAGCACCGCAGTGGCTCACTACCGCGGATCCGCTCCTAGATTCCTTGCTGCTGAATGGCAAGGTCAAAAGGGATGCCGGGGGCACAACGGCAAGGACCCAGTTAGCAGCTGTGGAGAGGAGACGCAGTGGAGGTTCGGGAGCTGCACGGCTGCGATGAGCTGACTGGCCAAGGTGCTGGTGATCCTCTGTGAAGCAGCGCGCTGTACGAGCGAACTAACCACGGCAATGTTAAAGCACCACGTCAGGAAGCAAGCCGGAAGGCTCGTGAGCAACACTCTGAAAGACGCCCAAACAGTTCTGAGGCGGAGAACTGGAGCGCAGTGCACCGGGATGTGAAGCTGGATGGACTCGCGGCGAGCGCTGCAAGAAAACCTGCGAAAATACAAGATCACCCGCAAAAGCAAAAACAGCAAGAAAACGGCCAACCCAGAGAGCCAGGAACAACAAACTGAATCTGCAGCTGGGACGAAAAGGGGAGATTCCGGGGCCGCGTGAGCCTTAAATGACCTAGGCCACGCCCCTGGCTGGCTCTGGTGCTGACGCGGCCCGAGGATTCCCCTGGTCGCGCGGGGCTGCAGCCAGCCCCGCACGATTGTTGGGGGCGTGAGCCCGCAACACCACCTCCTCCTTATGCCGGAAGTGGCTTTGCGAAGCACAGATCCTCATAGATCCTCAGGGCTTATGCACTGGCATACCCCTAATTCACCGTCAAATCACGCATTAAGTCCAGTGGCACAACCAGCACCACAAAAAGCATGGATTCAAGGCTTTCTGGCCATGCCATGGCCCCAAAACTTGGTTTCGAAGCACGGATCCTCATTGATCCTCATGCTTTTTGCATTGGGCCACCCCTAACTTACTGTCAAATCACACATCATAGCCAGGGGCACAGACTGCACCTCAGAAAAGTAGGATCCAAGGCTTCCTGACCACTCCCTGGCCCATAAACATGGTTCTGAAGTACAGATCCTCATGGATCCTCACACCTTTTGCATTGGGCCAACCCAAACTCACCGTCAAATCACACATTAAGTCCAGGGGCACAGCCTGCACATCAGAAAACTCGGATCCACGGCTTCCTGGCCACTCCATGGCCCCCAAATCATGGTTTCAAAGCACAGATCCTCATGGATCCTCAGGGGTTTTGTATTGGGGTACCCCTAACTCACCGTCAAATCACACATCATAGAAAAGGGCACATCCTGCACCACAAAAAGCACAAATGCATGGCTTCCTGGCAACTTCATGGCTCCAAAATGTGGTTCTGAAGCACGGATCCTCATGGATCCTCACGCTTTTTGCACTGGACCAACCCAAACTCAGCGTCAAATCACACATCATATCCAGGGGCAGAGGCTGCACACAAAAAACCCTAGGATCCATGGATTCCTGGCTATACCGAGGCCCAAAAACGTGGCTGCGAAGCACAGATCCTCATAGATCCTCAGGGTTTATGCATTGGGGTACCCCTAACTCACCGTCAAATCACACATTAAGTACAGTGGCACAGGCTGCACCTCAAAAAACTAGGATTCAAGGCTTTCTGGCCATACCATGGCCCCAAAACGTGGTTTCGAAGCACGGATCCTCATGGATCGTAATGCTTTTTTGCATTGAGCCAACCAAACTTCACTGTCAAATCACACATCATAGCCAGGGGCACAGACTACACTTCAAAAAACTAGGATCCACGGCTTCCTGGCATACCATGGCCCATAAACATGGTTCTGAAGTACGGATCCTCACACCTGTTGCATTGAGCCAACCCAAACTCACCGTCAAAGCACACGTCAAACCCAGGGGCACAGCATGCACCTCTAAAATTTCGGATCCACGGCTTCCTGGGTACTCTATGGCCCAAAAACGTGGCTACAAAGCAAGGATCCTCATGGCTCCTCATGCTTTTTGCACTGGGCCAACCTAAACTCACCGTCAAATAGCACATCATGCCCAGGGGCACAGCTTCCACCACAAAAAACTAGAATCGAAGGCTTTCTGGCCATACCATGGCCCAAAACGTGGTACTGAAACACAGATCCTCACGGATCCTCATGCTTTTTGCATTGGGCCAACCCAAACTCACCGTCAAATCACACATCATCGCCAGGGGCACAGCCTTTATCTCAACAAACAGCTTCCTGGCTGTACCGTGCCCCAAAAACGTGATTGCGAAGCACGGATCCTCATGCATACTCACGCTTCTTGTACTGGGCCAACCTAAACTCACCGTCAAATAATTCATTAAATCCAAGGGCACAGGCTGCACCTCAAAAAACTAGTATCCACGGCTTCCTGGCCATACCAGGGCCCAAAAACATGGTTGCGAAGCACAGATCCTCATGGATCCTCATGCATTTTGCATTTAACAACCCCAAACTCATTGTGAAATCACACATCATAGACAGGGGCACAGCCTTTATCTCAACAAACCAGTATCCACGGCTTCCTGGCCATACCGTGGTGCAAAAACATGGTCCCAGAGCACAAATCCTAATGGATCCTCACGCTTTTTTCATTGGGCCAACCCAAACTCACTGTCAAATCACACATCATTGCCAGGGGCACAGCCTTTATCTCAACAAACAGCTTCCTGGCTGTACCGTGCCCCAAAAACGTGGTTGCGAAGCACGGATCCTCATGCATACTCACGCTTCTTGTACTGGGCCAACCTAAACTCACTGTGAAATCACACATTATGTCCAGGGGCACAGCCTGCACCACAAAAAACTAGAATCCACGGCTTCCTGGCCAGTCCATGATCCAAAAATGTGATTTCAAAGCTCGGGTCCTCATGGATACTCTTTTTTTTTTTGCATTGGGCCATCCCTAACTCACCGTCAAATAATTCATTAAATCCAAGGGCACAGGCTGCACCTCAAAAAACTAGGATCCATGGCTTTCTGGCCATGCCATATCCCAAAACTTGGTTTCGAAGCATGGATCCTCATGGATCCTCAGGGTTTTTTTATTGGGCCACCCCTGACTCACTGTCAAATCATACATCATGTCCAGGGGTACCGCCTGCAGCACAAAAAACTAGGCTCCACAGCTTCCTGGTCATACCATAGCCCAAAAGAATGATTTTGAAGCACGGATCCTCATGGATTCTCTCCCTTTTTTATTTTATTTTTTATAAAATTTTTATTGGTTTTTCACAATTTATATAAACACAGACAATACACAATACAAACATACAAACACAAAAACAAACATGTATAGTTTCATATCCTTTTTTTCTTAAAACTTATTTCGCCGACTTCCCCATACCTCCCCTTTCTGCATTCCAATTCCCAAATTTGTTTCAGCAAATCCTCTCCTTAATCTTATCCAATTTTTCCTTTCCTTTTCTTTTACTTGATCTTTTACAGCTGTAATCCCTTACTTTCTATAACCACAACATTTTAACACTCATTAATTTTACAATTCTTCTTAAGGTAAATTTTAAATTTCTTCCAATCTTCTTCCGCCGTCGCTTTCCCCTGGACTCGGATTCTGCCAGTCATTTCAGCCAATCCCATATAGTCTATCACCTTCATCTGCCATTCTTCCAAGGTGGGTAGATCCTGTGTCTTCCAATACTTTGCGATAAGTATTCTTGCTGCTGTTGTAGCATACATAAAAAAAATTCTGTCTTTCTTTGACACCAATTGGCCGACAATGCCCAAGAGAAAGGCTTCTGGTTTCTTAGGAAAAGTACATTTAAGTACCTTTTTCATTTCATTATATATCATTTCCCAGAAGAACTTAATCTTCGGGCACGTCCACCAAAGGTGAAAAAAAGTACCTTCAGTTTCTTTATATTTCCAACATTTATTATCAGGCAAATGATAGATTTTTGCAAAGCTTGACTGGGGTCATGTACCACCTATAAATCATTTTCATAATATTCTCTCTTAAGGCATTACATGCCGTAAATTTTATACCGGTGGTCCACAACTGTTCCCAGTCAGCAAACATAATGTTATGACCAATGTCTTGTGCCCACTTAATCATGGCTGATTTAACTGTTTCATCTTGTGTATTCCATTTCAGCAACAAGTTGTACATTCTTGACAGATTCTTAGTATTGGGTTCTAACAGTTCTGTTTCTAATTTTGATTTCTCCACCTGGAAGCCGATTTTCCTGTCCTGTTTGTAAACCTCCATTATTTGGTAATAATGGAGCCAGTCTCGTACTTTAAGCTTCAATTTCTCATAACTCTGTAATTTCAATTTATCTCCCTCTTGTTCCAAAATTTCCCAATATTTTGGCTATTTGGCCTCCATATTGAGCTTTTTCACGGCTTTTGCCTCCATTGGGGACAACCACCTTGGGGTTTTATTTTCCAGCAGATCCTTGTATCTAATCCAAACATTATATAATGCTTTCCTGACAATATGATTTTTAAAAGCTTTGAGCTTTAACCTTGTCATACCATATATATGTGTGCCATCCAAATACATTATTAAAACCTTCCAAGTCCAAGATATCTGTATTCTCAAGAAGTAGCCAGTCTTTCATCCAGCAGAAAGCTGCTGATTCATAGTACAGTTTTAAGTCCGGCAGGGCAAACCCCCCTCTTTCCTTTGCATCAGTTAAAATTTTAAATTTTATTCTGGGTTTTTTGCCCAGGCAAAAAATCTCTCCCTTTTTTTATTGAGGCAACCCAAACTCACTGTCAAAGCACACAGCATAGCCAGGGGCACAGTCTGCACCACAAAAAACTCGGATCCACGGATTTCAGGCCATACCATGGCCCAAAACGTGGTTCTAAAGCACGGATCCTCATGGATCCTGATGCTTTTTGTAATTGGGCCACCCCAACTCACCGTCAAATCACACATCAAATCCAGGGGCACAGCCTGCACCTCAAAAATCTCGGATCCACGGCTTCCTGGCCACTGCATGGCCCAAAAATGTAGCTAAGAAGCATGGATCCTCATGCTTTTTGCATTGGGCCACCCCTAATTCACCGTCAAATCAAATTTCATCGCCAGGGGCACAGCCTTTATCTCAACAAACTGGGATCCATGGCTTCCTGGCTATACCGTGGCCCAAAAACGTGTTTTCAAAGCACGGATCCTCATGGATCCTCACAATTTTTGCATTGGGCCACCCCAAACTCAGCGTCAAATCACACATCATAGCCAGGGGCACAGCCTGCACCACAAAAAAACTAGGATCCACGGCTTCCTGGCCATAGCATGTCTCAAAACGTGGTTCTGAAGCAAAAATCCTCATGGCTCCTCACTCTTTTTGCATTGGGCGAACCCCAGCTCACTGTCAAATTACACATCATAGCTAGGGGCACAGGCTGCACCACAAAAATCATGAGTTGCACTAGAAAAATCATAAAAATGCCCTTACCAGCACTGTTAATGTCACCACATTATTATTAGAGCCGAGAGGAGAATCTACGGCTATAGATTGTATCAAGATATGGTTCATCTTCAAGAACATATCAAATACATGCTGAAGTATTAAAGAGGAGATAAAATATGAAACTACTTACATACTGTCAACTAATATCCAGATTCAAGAAAGACTGGATGGCAAACAGTTAAATCAGTGAAAAGACAGAATTTGAGTCCATCATAACAGAGTTCTACCTTTTGGGTAAAATTTATAAGCTATTACTCAAATATGACACCGAGCCCAAACAAGCAAAACCTTGTATGAGAAAATGGATGCAAAAATTTTAAGAGCAGTTTATAGTGGAACAATGAGAACAATTATGAATAAAGGAATAAAATTGGACTTCGGCTTTTACCACAGCTGCAACAGTGTGAGCTCCAATCGCAGTAAGCAAGTACACCGGTACTGTGAGGGGCAACGTTTGGCTAAACGACCCCTGAAAGGGCTTGGAAGGAAGCTCAAGCCAAAGGAACTTTGGCAGTGTCTCTTTGGAGTCCCGGCACCCCTCGCCAAAAGAAAAAAAAGGCTGAGGTGGGGAGGAATCCAGGCACAGAGAAGAACATCAAACAGACCGATTAAAAGCCTCACATCACTGAAGCAGCGACAAGATGGTAAAAGCTCTATTTCTATATTAAAATAAATGTAAAGTGGTAGCAACAATAAAACCTAAAAGGAAATAAGACAAGAAGAAAAAAAGGGAACTCGGGGGAAAACCCCTCGCGGAGTGAGTAAACCCAAAACAAAATAAAGAGTAAAAATAGCAGAGGGGAAATAATGCTACCACAAAAGTAAAGGGAAGACAGAAGAACAGAAAAAATATATAGAGAGTGTAAAGAAATCACTCAGATTGCAATTAAACTATTTGAAAAGCACACTATCTGAAACGGACTTACCAGAAAGTGCAAAGCGGTGCAGGCTGCCTGTTATTGTTATTGTTATTACCTGTTATTGGAGCTGAGTAGAGTAAAGCAGCCGCTTTGAAACTGAAGGGCCTTGAAGGAAAGATAAAGACAAAGGAATAAGGAACGCTGTGGGGGAAAGGAGGGGAATTTAACAAATAAGATGGCGACAAGGGTGTGAAGATGCTGAGTAATCACTGAGAAGGAGGAAGAAGGAGGAAGTGACGAAAACAAAATAGTGAAAGAGAGGTTTAAAGGAGGTCAGAAGCTGGCAAGCTAAGTAAATAAGAACACAGTGACACCCAATGGACAAAGTAGGAAAAGCAGCAGTAAAGGAAAATTGAAGCAACAGAAGGACATCTGTGTTGGGATCTAATGCCCACCGGGAGGGTTGGCAGCCTCCCAGCATGTCCGGGCGTTAGTCCGGTGGACACCCTCTGGCAGGAACCCAGGAATCCTCCTCTGCCCAGAGGTGCCGGTGAATGAGCGACTTTGCCCTTGTGGGTAAAGCACACTCCCTTTGCTTCTGATAAGGCTCCATGCATCAGAAGAAAGAAGACAGTTCGTAGACTAAAATCTACTTTATTCAGAACTGTACAAATATACACAAACAAACTGCATGTTTCCAGCAGCTAAGCTTCAGAGTCTCCAACTCATTCTCTACTCCAGTCTAAGAGCAGAAGCGCGTAGCTAAAGGTCCACCCAGTCAGATTGAACTGCCACTGTGAACTGGCACTGACTTCCTTTCCCACGCTTCAGCAGAACATCACATGATGTTTTCGACTCAGCAACATCTTGCAGCTGGCAGCTTGTGGGAGCTAAAATCCCAACATCCTCCCCCATTTGAGTCACACAAGCAGCCTGAGATACAAAAGCCCAAGCAGCCTGCAATGAGGAAAACAAACAGTTGTTAAACACATAACAATCCCCTGTTGTTCCGGTTCCACCTTTGGAACTACCCGCAACTGGAGCTACCAGTTGATACCTCTGGTGACTCTTCTTCCAAGGAACTAGAGCTTCGGCTCTACCTTGGTTAGGGAGAACAGTGTTGCACCCTGCAACTTCCAGGAATGGCTTTGTCTCTGCCCTGGACAAACCTTGAACCTGGCTTGAGTTGTTAACTACAGCTATACATGCAATAGCTGAGCTAGCAAACTCATGAGAGTACCTTTTGGGGGGCACACCCTTTGTAACTCTCTCAGATCTGCGAACAAAGTGCAGATCCTCTTTGCCAATTGGCTCTTCCTTGGGACTTTTGGGTTCTTGCAATTCTAGTTCAGCCTGAACCTGCGAAGGCCTGGACATTGTGTGTGAACCCTTCTTAATGACTGTGTCATTAGAACTGTCAGTGACGCCTTCACTGTCACTTTCAATATCAGAATCTATTTCTGTATTCTCCTGTCTACCAGTGCATTCAACATGGTTTGCCAGAACCACTGAATTAGACTCAGGAAGAACTACTCTGTAGTAACCCTCTTCGTAACCCACAAAAATGCCTTTTGCTCGTTTAATTCCCTGTGGTGTATCCACATGCACATGAGAACCGAAAACCCTAAAGTGACTCACTGAAGGTTTTCTCTGGAACAGCTTCTCAAATGGAGAACTTTCCATCCCTGCTGAAACCTGTCTTACCCACGTGTAAGAAAATGCGTTCAGCGATTCAACCCAAAACTCTTGGGGCAAGTGTGCACAAAGCAGTTGCGCTTTCATGCCTTTCTGCAACTCTTTGTTCACCTTGACACACACACTTTTGTTCCATGATGCCTCAGAGACAGCAACCTTGTGATCTATCTTACGTCCCTCAAGGAAATCTTGAAAATCCTGTGAAAGGAAAACTGGCTTTTCATCTGTGAAAAGACTTTCAATATTAGCATCATGAACAAATTTCACCTTTTCACAAAACTCTTTGAATTTTGCTAATGTCTCCTGTGGCTTCTGCAATGTGTATACCCATACAAACTGAGAATAACAGTCAACAATCACAAGATAGAACTTTGCATTGCCTCTAGAGAGCGGTAGAGGACCAATTACGTCAGCATAGACACGCTGAAACACCTTGATAATTTTTCCAGGCTTCTTGTCCTTGGCACCTGAAAAAGAATCTGTAAGACAAGACACATTAGTTTTACATCCTACAGAATCTTTACAATCTTTGCAATCTGAGTCATCAAAGCGTAACAGATACAGTCCATCCTCTTCTTTTGCAGAAAGATATGGTTTCTTATCCTTGAAGATCGTGCATCTGTTCTTATCAAAGGACACCACCAGCCCTTGCTTGGTGAGCTGTGAAACACTGAGCAGGTTAAATTCCAAACCTGGCACAAAGTACACATTGTTTATAGTCAAATTAAGACTTTTTAGGAACACAGTCCCGAAACCTGTGGCCTCAAGTTCCTGGCCATTTGCTTGCTTCACAGTGAAACGTCGAGTTTCAAACTTAGCAAATAAGCCCCGCCTACTGGCGAGATGATGTGTCGCTCCTACGTCTGCAACAAACGCATTCCAGGTCAATGATGAAGCCTCTGGCAAAAACAAAGCTTTGGCTGGCTTTGTCTGAGACTTGGCACAACTTTTGCTTGCAGTCTCTGCTCCAGAGCTCCCCCTGGCTTTTGAAACACGGCTCTTGCAGTTCCTCTGCACATGGCTGAGAAGCCCACATCTGTGACAACGAATGGCATTCAGTGCTGTTGCACGCTCCTCCTGAGCCACTGGGGGGGGGGGTGCTGCCACAGCTCCTGCTTCCTCCCCCTCAGCCACAGCAGCTGCCAATAACCTGTCATGTTCATTCATCAAAGAGGTCTTAGAGTGAAGATAATTTGCCGTCCAGTCACTCTTCCCTGTGAGAACTCTGCTGGGAAAAAATGACCTGGCAAGATAGCAGAGTAGCGGCAACGGTCCTGCTTCCGTGTGAGAATAGGGATAAATCAGGTCCAGAGACGGTCCGTTCTAATCTCTAGTAGCTTTATTTACAGAGCAATAAATCAGTCAGACACCATCGGAACATTCCGGCATGTTTTTGTGCTTTTCCAAAGCACTCGCCCAGCAGCCTCTAAGTTGGGCTGCTTCTCTGTCCGTTGCAGAGACAGATCTGAAGAGCGTCAGAACAACATCCTGTGACGCACTTCTCGGCATGTAGCTCCTCCCAGCTCCTCCCAGAACCAGATACAGGACACCAGTGAGTTTTAACCCTGTTAGTTCCAAACTCCACACCCCCTCTTGTCCTGCATCTGGAGACAACAGTCAACAATGCTTTCCCCATACACAGACCCTCACAGAATTCCTCGTGCTTCTGGAAGGTTAATGGTTTTGTGAAACCATCAGCGAGGTTCTTTGTTGAGGGACAGTATTTCAGAGCAACTAGCCCCTCATGAACGCTCTGACATACATTCCGGAAACGTATGTCCAAATGTTTGGTCCTCGCCTTGAATTGCCCCGTCTCAGCCAATTTGAGGCAAGGTTGATTGTCTTCATGCACCACAACGGGCAGACAATTCTCTCCACAGATTTCCTTGACCAAACACACATAGAACTCCAGCTCTCTGCAAGCATCTGATAGCGCACTGAACTCGGCTTCAGTAGATGAAAGCGCTATGAGACTTTGCTTCCGGGACCTCCACCCAACTACAGAGTCCCCAAACTTCACCACTAGGCCTGACACTGATTTGCGGTCTTCAGAGTTAGCCCAATCCGAATCCACAAAGCAAGTCAGCTTTACTTCTCCTTGAGCTGGCAACCTAAGACAAAAGTCTTTGGTTTCCTGCAAATACCTCAGAACTCTCTTGATGCCATTCCAGGCTTGCACACTGGGGTTTGATGCCTCTCTGCTGAGCAGATTGACAGCAAACGCAATGTCTGGTCTGCTCCACTGAGACAAGTACAACAAACTCCCTAGGGCTGACTGAAACACTTCAGTATTTTCGAACGCAGCGCGTTCTACTTGCTGAAATTCCTTTACGTATCCAGCCTCCATGGGTGACCTGGCACCTGCACAATCAGACATCCTGAACTTCTCAAGCAACTGTTCAATCTTACCTTTCTGGCAAAGCAAACAACTACCATCCTCAGTCTTCGCTATTTGAACACCTAAGTAGGATTTGACATCCCCAAGCTGCTTCAGCTTGAACCGCTTTCCAAGCTCCCTAGCAAACTTCTTCACCTGTTCACTAGTCTGTGCCATCATTAAGATATCATCAACAAAGACAAGAATCACTTCCTGTGTCTCTCCTGACCCCTTCAGGTACAGGCAACTGTCTGCAACAGACCTCTTAAAACCTAGCTCCTCTAAGGCTTCATGTAGGCACATATTCCAATTCCTGGCAGATTGGCGTAATCCATAGATGGATTTGTGCAACCGCCACACGACTCCTTGCTCACTGACTTCAAACCCTGGAGGAGGAAGCATGTACAACTCCTCCTGGAGATCTGAATTCAGGTAGGCGACATCTACATCAAAATGGTTCACCTTCCAACCTCTCTGTGCTGCTATCGCCAAAAACATTCTCAAAGTCTCTGCTCTTGAGGTCGGCGAATAAACCTCTGTGAAGTGGACACCATTTTTCTGTGTGAATCCACGTGCCACTAATCTCGCTTTGTACTGTGGTTCTCCCGTTTCTGTGGGTTTCAAGCGGTAAATCCACCTACAACTAACAGCTCGCTGGTTAGCCGGCAGCTGAGTTAGTGAGAACACACCAAGAGACTTCATTGAGTTCATCTCCTTCTGCATCGTCTCACGCCATTTGCTAGCTTCTTCCTGAGGCAACTTCTGAACATCCTCAAAGGATTCAGGCTCACACCTAGCCACACCAACCCAAACACTAGTGGCTTCATACCTTTCAGGAGGCTTACCCTTGGTTGACCTAGCTGACCTCCTCAGAGTGAATTCCGGACCTGCGCCTGATTCACCTGGATCAGCCCTACCATCTCCTGTGTCAGAAACCTCCCCCTCTGACCTGCTGCGCCGTTTCGGGCGTACAGCTGGTTCTGCTGGCGAGGATGGTTCACTCCTCGGCTCAGACTTTACAGAGACCTGTGAAGGGGTCTCGGGACTCCCTTTTGGAGAGGTTTGAGGCCTCTGCCTTGGAGATCCCTGCTCTGGACTCTGTGGCTGTTGACCGTGCGCCTCAGCAACAGGTTCAGCCTCGTCCTCCTCCTCCTCATCACCTGAGTCTAACAGAACATCTGGGTTTCCGTGAAGACGTTTCCACCCACTCTGCTCGCAAAACTCAGCACTGCCGCTAATAAGCAGCTTAGACTGGTCGCCAGCAGGGTATGCGAAACGCCACGCCTTTGAACCCGGCTCATAGCCTACAAAGATCATCTTCCTAGACCTTGGCTCACCCTTTCTGCGCATGGCCTTTGGAACCAGAACCCAAGCCTGCGAACCAAAAACGTGCAGAAAGTCCACCTTCGGTTTCTTTCCATGAAGCAGAAAGTACGGTGTGTCTCCTACACTTGAATTGAACACCCTGTTCTGCACAAAGCATGCTGTCTTATAACTTTCAGCCCAAAAGCGCTGTGGCAATCCCGAGTCTGCCAACATAGCATGCGCTGATTCCTGTAAAGAGCGAAACTTCCTCTCCGCCAACCCGTTCTGTTGCGGCGAGTAGGGGGCAGTCAAACGATGACTGATACCTTTCTGCCTGAAAAACGATTGCAGCGCAGAACCTGTGAATTCCCCCCCGCGATCAGATTGAAAGGAAATCACCCTGGTAGAGAAACGCAGCTCTACCGCTGTGATCCAATCTCTGATCAGTGCAGCTGCTTCTGATTTGCATCTAAGCGTAAACAGCCAGGTGTGTCTCGAAAAATCATCAATCAGAATCAGAATCCATTTAGACCCAGCTAAAGAAGGTGTGGGCATGGGCCCTGACAAATCTGCATGGACCAGTTCAAAGGGTTCGCTGGTCTGCTGAGCACCGGCCCTGGGAACCTGCTTTGTTGACATTCCACGCCAGCTGGTGTCCTTGGCAGCCTGGGCCTCTAGCGGATGCTTCCCAGCGCTGTTGGACGACGCCACAAAGCACAAACAACTCTTGGAGACTTTGGCTTTCGCAGAGCTCTTGGATCGGCTTGCACCCCCACTCTTGGGTGCTCTGCTGCCTAAGGAACAGCCTGCAACTGCGTTCCTCTTCCCAGCTCTCAGCCGCTCTCCAGCACACAGTCCATCACACAGATGCGTCGAAGCATGGACACAGCTTCCCAAAACAGCTCCAGCCCCCTCTGAACTTTGGGCTTTCCCTGGGCAACTCTCAGCCCCCTCTGGTGTGGCTCCCACTGAGGCTTGACATGCCATCTTCAGTGCCTGCCACGCGACCCAGGGCTTCCTCCCTTGGAGCTTTGGCAACAGCCAAGTATCAACGCTGGCCCTTAAAATGGCTAGCACCCTTTGCTCTCTCTCCAGAGCAGCCACGTCTGCTTCACAAGCTTTTGCAGACCTCTCACTGGACTGGGCATGGACTGGATCAGCCTGGGTGCAGTCCCACAGCTTCCTCTCTGCCAGCCAGCGGTGCATGCTCTTACTCCAGGCCTCCCAATTGGCCCCATGCAGCCTTTCGAAGGGGATGTTGAAGCTTTCATGGCCCTGCTGTGCCTGAGCAGCAGCCATCTCCTCCCCCAGGGGCTTTCAAGCGTACTCACAAGTTTGCCATCAAGCTGGACCTCCTCCGAAGCAGCCGTCTCTCTTGGCTCTTGGCTCCGATCACCAGCATTCCTCACTGCCCTCCCTGGCAGGAGATCACAGCAACTCAAAGCTGGCAGCCTTCCTCCCTTCTCACACTTATCAGGAGACGCGGATCATCCATAACCTCTTAGAGTGAAGATAATTTGCCGTCCAGTCACTCTTCCCTGTGAGAACTCTGCTGGGAAAAAATGACCTGGCAAGATAGCAGAGTAGCGGCAACGGTCCTGCTTCCGTGTGAGAATAGGGATAAATCAGGTCCAGAGACGGTCCGTTCTAATCTCTAGTAGCTTTATTTACAGAGCAATAAATCAGTCAGACACCATCGGAACATTCCGGCATGTTTTTGTGCTTTTCCAAAGCACTCGCCCAGCAGCCTCTAAGTTGGGCTGCTTCTCTGTCCGTTGCAGAGACAGATCTGAAGAGCGTCAGAACAACATCCTGTGACGCACTTCTCGGCATGTAGCTCCTCCCAGCTCCTCCCAGAACCAGATACAGGACACCAGTGAGTTTTAACCCTGTTAGTTCCAAACTCCACAAGAGGCACAAACCCTCGAGAAGGTAAGATCCTGCGCCAGGAGGCAACCAAGCTGGCTTGCAACAGTCCCAAACCTTTTGTCTAGGCTGTTAATGAGCATGAAACAAAAGACAGCTTCCTCCAGAGGAAAATTCCTCTCCGCCAGTTGGTGGTGCAATTGCTGCATCGTCGTCAAATGCTCTCTCAAATCCTGACCCTCTTTCAGTCTGGCATTCCAGAGACGCTGAAAATGAAGCAAAGCAGTTCCTGCTGTTTCTCTCATGTGAACGTTACATAGAGCCTGCCACATCTGCCCTGCGTGGGGACAGCCTTGAACATGAATTAACTGAGGATCGGACAAACACAAAATTATGGCAGCCTTTGCCTGGGTGTCACGATCCCTCCAAAGCCTCTCAGGATTTATGGGAATGGGATTGTCCACCACGTCCCAAATCCGTTGCCTTTGAAGCATGGCCTGCATTTTAATATTCCAGCTGGCATAATTCTCATTTGTGAGAGGTGGACAAACCAACTTTGCGTCCCCTTGCCAATTATCCATTTTGGCTCCTGTTAACCAGCAAGCTATTTAGAAACGTCAAACAGTCTTTGAGCGTATTTATGGCTCAAGTCCAACTTGCTTCTCCGAGGTTTAATTGTCTCATAAATCAGAAACTTTCAGTACTCACAGTTCCTTTGAAGCGACCTGCGTTGCCTCCAAACTCCTCCGGCGGGGGGGGGGGGAACAAACAGCTCTCTCCGGCTGCTCTTCCACTCAACGAGGAATGCTGGCTGTGCTTACAAATCCAAAAGCAAACAGCTGCTGCAGGACTTCAAAGAACCGATCGGCATTTCAGTCAAACCTTTTGACCATGCTGCATCGGCATCCAAACTGCGTACGTGGCAATCTTCAGAGGGCCATAGCTTGGCAACCAACCATCCTTTTTTATATATATATATAATTTTTATTGGTTTTACAGCGTTTTTTAGACAATACAAACAAATAGAAAAACAAACAAACATGTATATAATTTCATAACCTTTTTTCCATAATCCTCCTTTCTCGGACTCCCCCATACCTCCCCTTTCTACATCCCAATTTACCAAATTATTTCAGCAGCTTCAAATATATATCATCTTAGTCCTTTCTGTTACTTAATCTTATATTGCTGTATCCCTTTTTCTCTCAACACCTCGGCATTTTAACATTCCTCAATTTTATAATAGTTCTTAAGATAAATTCTAAATTTCTTCCAGTCCTCTTCCGCCGTCTCTTTCCTCTGATCACGAATTCTGCCAGTCATCTCAGCCAGTGTCATATAGTCCATCACTTTCATCTGCCATTCTTCCACGGTGGGTAGATCTTGTGTCTTCCAATACTTTGCGATGAGTATTCTTGCCGCTGTCGTAGCATACATAAAAAATGTTCTATCTTTCTTTGTCACCAATTGGCCGACAATGCCCAAGAGAAAGGCCTCTGGTTTCTTAGGAAAAGTATATTTAAGTACCTTTTTCATTTCATTATATATCATTTCCCAGAAAGCCTTAATCTTCGGGCACGTCCACCAAAGGTGATAGAAAGTACCTTCAATTTCTTTACACTTCCAACACTTATTGTCAGGCAAATGGTAAATTTTTGCTAGCTTGACTGGGGTCATGTACCACCTGTAGATCATTTTCATAATGTTTTCCTTTAAGGCATTACATGCCGTAAATTTTATACCGGTGTTCCACAACCATTCCCAGTCAGCAAACATAATGTTATGACCAATGTCCTGTGCCCACTTAATCATAGCTGATTTAACTGTTTCATCTTGTGTATTCCATTTCAGCAGCAAATTATACATTCTTGACAGGTTCTTAGTATTGGGTTCTAACAGTTCAGTTTCTAATTTTGATTTCTCCACCTGGAAGCCAATTTTCCTGTCTTGTTTGTACACCTCCATTATTTGATAATAATGGAGCCAATCTCGTACTTTGGGTTTCAATTTCTCATGACTCTGTAACTTCAATTTATCTCCATCTTGTTCCAAAATTTCCCAATACTTTGGCCATCTGGCCTCCATATTGAGCTTTTTCAATGCCTTAGCCTCCAAGGGTGACAACCATTTGGGGTTTTGTTTTCCAACAGATCTTTATATCTTATCCAAACATTATATAAAGCTTTTCTAACAATATGGTTTTTAAAGGCCCTTTGCACCTTGATTTTGTCATACCATAAATATGCATGCCAACCAAATTCATTGTTAAAACCTTCCAAATCCAGAATGTCTGTGTTCTCGAGGAGCATCCACTCTTTCAGCCAGCAAAACGCTGCTGCTTCATAGTACAGTTTTAAGTCCGGCAGGGCAAATCCCCCTCTTTCTTTAACATCCGTCAATATTTTAAATTTTATTCTGGGCTTTTTGCCCTGCCAGACAAATTTCGAAATGTCTTTCTGCCACCTCTTGAAACAGTCCATCTTGTCAAGAATCTGCAAAGTTTGAAACAAAAATAACATTCTAGGCAATACATTCATTTTAATAACTGCAATTCAGCCTAGCATTGACAATTTCAAATTTGACCATATTTCTAGATCTTTTTTAATTTCTGACCAACATTTTTCATAATTATCTTTGTACAAGTTCAAATTTTTAGATGTCAAGTAAACCCCTAGGTATTTCACCTTCTTAACGATTGTCAAACCTGTCTCATCTTGAAATTTCTCCCTCTCCATAACTGTTAAGTTTTTTTTCTAAGACTTTAGTCTTTTGTTTATTCAGTTTGAATCCGGCTACCTGGCCAAATTGTTGAATTATCTCCAACACTCTTTTCGTACTAGTGTCTGGCTCTTGTAAAGTCAATACTAAGTCATCTGCAAAGGCCCTTAACTTGGCAACCAACCATCCTCTGCTACCACTGTTGGGATCTAACGCCCACCAGGAGGGTTGGCAGCCTCCCAGCATGTCCGGGGTGTTAGTCCAGTGGATACCCTCTGGCAGGAACCCAGGAATCCTCCTCTGCCCAGAGGGGCCGGTGAATGAGCGACTTTGCTCCATGCATCAGAAGAAATTAAGAACTGTACAAATATACACAAACTGCATGTTTCCAGCAGCTAAGCTTCAGAGTCTCTGACTCATTCTCTACTCCAGTCTAAGAGCGGAAGCGCGTAGCTAAAGGTCCACCCAGTCAGATTGAACTGGCATTGTGAACTGGCACTGACTTCCTTTCCCACGCTCCAGCAGAACATCATATGATGTTTTCGACTCAGCAACATCTTGCAGAGTGCAGCTTGTGGGAGCTAAAATCCCAACAATCTGGTGGTTGAAAAAGAGAGCACAAAATGTCTCATGCAATTAAAAAACAGACGACTGAAACTGGAAGTCAACAGCAACAATAAAAAAGAAACTCAGGCTTTGAAGAAATGGATTTGAGGGAGCTTATTATAAGTTTGAAGTTGGACATTGGAGGAATGAGAAGAGAGTTGGAGGAAAAAATCAATACAATTGACAAGAAATTAGAAAAATTAGAAAACACAATGGGAAAAAATGAAAAAGAAAATGAAGAAATAAAGAAAAAATTAACAGAAGTCTTAGAAGGAATGAAGGAGACAGACAAGAAAGTACAAGGAATAAAGAATATAAATCAACAAATGGAAGAGATGTTAAAGAAAATTAGCAAAGAACAAAGGGAACAAAGAAAAGAAACAGACAAATAAAAAAAAAAGAGATGGAGGAACAAAAAGCAATCCAGGAAGCTACTGGGGATGCGCTAGCAATGATACAGATGCAGATTAAAGAGAAGACCTTGAGATTCAGAAATATTCCAGAAGAGGAGAGGGAAGATATTTGGAAGAAGATGACTGAAACTTTAGCAAAGTGGCTACATTTACAGGAAAAAGACATAATAGAACAGACAGAGAAAATCTTCAGAGTGAACTCAAGAAAAGCAAAAATGAACAAATGGCCGGCACACTGCATCATTGTATTCACATCGAATTGAATGAAAGATAAGATCCTCCAAGCAAAGAGTACAAGTTAACCATAGCTGGAAAAGAAATAATAATTTTACGAGAAGTCCCACCCAGGTTGATAAAAAAGAGACAGCAATTCCAATTTCTAACAAAAGCACTAAAGGCCAAATCAATATCCTTCAGATGGGAATACCCAGTGGGGATTTCCTTCAATTTCAAAGGAAAAAGAAGACGATTTGAGACATTTGAGGAAGCAGATATGTTTTGGAGGAAGTATTGAGGAGAATTAGGAGGAGGGAAAAGCGAAGGAAGAAATGAGGAAGGAAGAAAGGGAGAGCTATCGGATGAGGCGGAAGAAGAAGATAGAGCTCAGCAAAGGGTGGAAGGATAAAGAACTATGCCAGTGGTAAATAATCAGACCAATAACTATTACAAAACTCTTCTCCTTTACCACTGCAGATAACTTAAACTCTTTCTACTAACTTTATAAATTTTTAACTAATAAAGAATGAAATTTAAATTGTTATCTTGGAACGTAAATGGTTTAAACAATAGGAGGAAAAGGCAGAAAATAGAACGTATCTTAGAGAGGCAGAAGTGGGACCTTGCTTGTTTGCAAGAAACCCACATCAATACTAAGCATAAAAGATTATTGGACTTCCTGGCTTGGTGCACTCAGCGTCGTGTCGGGGAAAGCGCTTTGCTGCAGTAAGAGCGCTCCCAGTCACGGGTACGGAATAAAAGGACAGGGAAGCGAGGGCGACGCAAACCCTGAAGAGGTCTGAGAGGAGGTTCCAGACTGAAGAAAATAGATCCAAGCAGCTCATAAAGGGGTTTTCTGCCGTTCCAACACAAAAAGTGGAGGAAGGTGGAAGAACCTCAGTGCAGAAAGATCGCACACCTGACCGTGAGACGCCCCTTAGACCTGAATGAGAAAGCACCAGGCTGCTCCAAACTAAAACTGTAAAATCAAAAGTACTCCTGAAGGAAGAAGGTAATAACGCTGGCTTAAATTAAAATAAAAGGAGTACGGACTAACTTAATATTATAAAGGACAGTAAAGTTAATTGAGAGAGGAGCTTCAGCGTTCTGAGACTTATCAAGTTGTGGAAAATAAGCCTTGTAAAGAGGCAGAAAATAAAAACTGAGACATACTGAGTACCTGCTTCTACAGGGGGACGCTCTGTTGAGAGAGACAAGGAGCTGAAATAGCAAGCAGCAGCAGCAGCAGCAGCGGGGACAACAAAGCAGCGGCCATTAAGAAGGAGATCAGAGTAAAACAAAGGGGTGAGTGGAAAAGAAAAAGGAGGGGGAGGAATGTGGAGGAGACAGTGGAAAAGAGAAGGAGTAGAAAAGATTTGAAGACCAGGCAGCGGTGGGAAGATAAAGATTAAGATAAAGAAGTGAAAGGGAAGAAGAAGAGATATACGAAGGGAGAGAAAGAAGGAGGAAAAAGGAGGAAAAAGACGGTAATAAGGAAGAAAGCAGTTTGCGAAAATGGCGCTGGGGGGGGGGGAGTGTGAGTCATTGCCCTCAGAAGGGAAAAAAGCCGGAAGAAGAATAGTGGCGAAAACAGTCACTGCAACAAAGAGAGGCTAGAGAAACAAAACAAGAAGGACCAGCTCACAAGTAAATTTGAAAATTACTCCCACAATTTAAAAAAAACCTGCAAAGACACAGGTTTGAAATACAACCATAAAGAAAACTAGCTACACACGAAATGACATCTGAAATAGCAAACTCAGCTTCTAGAAAATAAGTTCTTAAGATGGATTTTAAGTACTGCGAAGGAATTTTTCTCTGACAACTGCCAAAGTAATTAAAATAAAACAAAATATTTAACTAAATTTATATTAAAACTTTTATTTATTTATTTATTTTTAAATTAAATATTTGAGCTGAACTAGTAACAATATAGTGTAAAACCACCGGAATCTTAATTGACTTTCAACCCCAACAGATGGAATAAAAGGACCAAATTATAGACTATAAACAGAGCATTTTCACAGTTTAGGAATATATATATTCTTGGACTGAAGTAAAGACATTTAGACCAGAATCAAAAGGAAGAAGATAAATATGGATTCTAAAAAAATACCAAACTACACTGACATCTGGGTCGGGTCTACAAGTGAGAAGACAATCAACAGCTGAAACAGACCCCAATGCTGACATAAAAGACCTTATAATGGGGATGGAAAAGAGCCTGAATGATAAGCTGGACATACTAGCTGGCAACATCCAACAAAACTCAAAGCTAATAATAGACTTAACAACACAAATAAGTGACCTCTCACTTAAAAATAAAGAACTGGATAAATCTGTACAAGAACTAAACAAGAGGAAATGACGAAGAAATTGCAAATTGAAAATAAGGACATTAAAAAATCACAAGATTCAACGAAGGAAGAAATAAACAACCTAAAGAGAGTCCATGAAGAGTTGCTCGATGATATATCATTGATGGAGATGCACCAGAAGGAGATGGTTCTCCGCTTCCGAGGCGTCCCACGAACTCATGATGAACAAATTCAAGAGAAATTATCACAGGAGATTGCAAACTGGTTGGGAGTAGAAGTAGAAGAGATGCTACTGGATATTGATAAAATTTTCAGGATCAAATCAGAAAGATCGGACACTTATAAAGGGCCAGGAGATTGCTTTTTTTTTTTCAACTCAAGACTTTTAAAGGACAAAATATTACATCAAAAGGGGCAAGTGAAGCTAATAATAGATGACAGACCTATCAAAATATTTAAGGAAATCCCAAAAAGAATTTTGAAGAAAAGACAGAACTATAAGACAGTAACAGAAGCACTCAAGAAGAATTCGATTAGATTCCGGTGGGAATTTCCTGAGGGCATCACCTTCACATATAAGGACAGAAGAAAATCTCTGAGATCAGTAGACGAGCTGGGAAAATTCTGGAGGAAGTACAAAAAAGAACTAACTGGAGATCCAACATTGGAGCGAGAAGAAACAATGCAGACACCACAAGAAGTATAGAGAGACAAGTGGGTATTAAGGGGGGGGGGAGAGATTGGAAGAAACATAATATCAAAATCCTCAAATTTCTGAGTTTTCTTTTCTTTTTCTTTTCTTTTTTTATTTACTCAATGAAGCCATTGTAGATAATAAATAAAGATTAATGAATCTAAAAATTATATCTTGGAATGTTAACGGTATAAATGATAAGAGGAAGAGAAATAAAATGGAACATGTATTGAGGAAAGAACAATGGGATATCATCTGCTTGCAGGAGACCCATGTGACTAGAAATCACAGAAGGGTTTTAGAAAACAAGAGATTGGGTCAAGAATTTATATCCTCAGATGTAAAAAAGAAAAGGGGAATTGTGATCTATGTGAACCCTAAACTAGATGCAAAAAAAATCTTTAAGGATGATGAGGGTAGATTATTAGGGGTAAAAATAACAAAAGGTAAAGAACATTTAATTATAGTAGGAGTTTATGCACTGAATGATAACAAAACAGATTTTTTCAGAAAAATAGAAGCTAATTTACTGGAATTTATAGAAGAGGAAATTATTTTGATGGGAGACCTAAATGGTGTTACATCAATAGAATTAGATAGGACACAGAGAGAAAGAAAATAAAAAAGGCAGACTCCCAGACACCTTCTTTCAGATGCTAGAAAACTTAAATTTGATTGACACATGGAGATATAAAAACCCAGGAGAAAGACAGTATACACATTTCTCAGAAGTAAAAAAATAAGCTGGCAGAATTGATGGCATATGGGTATCAAATAACTTAACAACTAAAATTAAAAAAGCAGAAATACAGTCCAAAATTATTACAGATCACAACCCAGTCACATTAGAATTAAAGGAATATAAGAAAACTAATAAAAGATGGAGACTTAATGAAAGAATATTAAATGACGAAAAGATTGTGAAAAAAGCGCAAGAACTAATGAAAGAATTTTTTGAATTAAATAAGGTACAGGTTACAGACATCAGGACAATATGGGATGCAAGTAAAGCTTTCATAAGAGGCTTTTACATACAACAAAGTGCAATAAGGAAAAGAAACAGAGAGAGAAAAATAGAACAATTAAGGAAAGAAATAGGAATAAATGAAAAATTATTAACAAAACAACCAAAAAATGAATTAATAAACCAAAAACTAAAAATATTACAAACCCAGGCTTCAGCAATACTAAATAGTGAAATTGACGATAATATTAAATGGATGAAACAAAGGTCATTTGAATTCGCAAATAAACCCAGAAAGATGCTAGCCTGGCAATTGAAAAAGAGACAAAAGGAAAAACTGATTGATAAAATAGTGGAAGAAGGAAGAACTTTAGATAATCCTGAGGAAGTTAATAAGTGCTTTATAAAATATTATAATAAGCTTTATAAAGCAGGAAATGAGACAGAGGATGAAATAAAAGAGTATTTATGTGGAAAGGATATACCTAAAATTAAGAAAGAAAAGATTCAAGATCTAAACTCCCCAATAACCACGACAGAGCTTCATCAAGCGATAATTAAGATGAAATTGGGAAAATCCCCAGGTCCAGACGGTCTTACCGCAATACATTATAAAAAATTAGAGGAACCTCTATTATCACCTATGAAGACACTCTTAAATAGAATACTAGAAGACGGGAAGATTCCCAATACCTGGAAGCAGGCTCACATAGTAGTAATCCCGAAACAAGGACGAAATAAAGAGTTCATAACCAATTATAGACCAATATCATTGCTAAATAATGATTACAAGATATATGCACAAATATTGGCAACAAGATTAAAGACAGTTTTGCAGGATTGTATAAACAAAGAGCAGGCAGGGTTCTTGCCGGGCAGGAAAATGAGTGATAATATAAGAACAGTGATTGATATGATCGAGTATTTAGACATGAAACCAAGTAAGAAGGTAGCCTTTGTATTTGTGGACGCGGAAAAGGCGTTTGACAAAGTTTCATGTAAATTTCTAAAAATATTATTAGACCAGATGGACATGGGAGACCAAATTACAAGAGGGCTAAAAGCAATTTATGAACAACAAGAAGCAAATATAATAATAAATAATGACACGACTGATTATTTTAAAATACAGAAGGGCACCAGACAAGGGTGCCCACTTTCACCATTATTATTCATTTTGGTTTTGGAAATACTAAATCAAGAAATCAGACTGGATCAAGAAATAAACGGAATATCCTTAGGGGAGAAAATATACAAAATAAGGGCATTTGCAGGTGACTTAGTCTTAATGGTGGAAAATCCAAAGGAAAGGAAAGCAAAGGCTCTAGAAAAAATGGAAAACTTTGGAAGGGTTTCAGGTCTTGCTTTGAACAAAGAAAAAATGAAACTAATGGTAAAAAACATGGGAGATCAGGAGAAAAAGGAACTGGTAGAAAAATTTGGATTACAAATTGTAAAAAAAGTGAAATATTTAGGAATTCAAATAACAATGAAAAATATAAATTTGTTTGAAGATAATTATTAAAAAAAAAGGGAAGAAACAAAAAGAGAAATGGAAATTTGGACAAGATTGAATTTAACACTCTGGGGTAGAATTTCGGCTATTAAAATGAATATCTTACCAAAACTCCTGTTCCTTTTTCAAATGAGTCCCATAATAGGTAAAGATGATTGTTTTAAAAAATGGAAAACGGACCTAACAAAGTTTATATGGCAAGGCAAAATGCCACGGATCAAACACAAATTATTAACCGACATAAAAGAGCGGGGAGGTTTTGGACTCCCAGACCTGAGACTATATTACGATGCGGCATGCTTTACTTGGATCAGAGATTGGATTAAGTTAGATAATAGTAACATTCTAGACTTAGAGGGATGGAACAACAGATACGGTTGGCATGCCTATCTAATTTATAACAAAGTGGCAGTGCATAAAGAATTTCTAAGCCGTGTAATTAGAAATGCATTATACAAGGTCTGGGTGAGACATAGAAGGTTGTTAGAACCGAAAACCCCATGGTGGGTCTCACCGTTAGAAGTAATATTGGTTAAAAAGAAAAATACTATAGGAAGAATGGCGACATACCAGCAGCTCCTAAAGGAGGAACAGGGCCAATTAAAACTATGATCCCCCCACCTCCCAGAAAAGCCAGGAGAAGCCGCGCAGCCCCTTTAAAGAGTGCGCGGCTTCTGCCGGTTTTGCGGGAGGTGGGGGGATCATAGTTTTTTCCTTGATTTCCCCCTCTGAAAACAAGGTGCGCCCTATGGTCAGGTGTGCCCTATGGAGCGAAAAATACGGTAAGTTAAGAGCCTTTGCAGATGATGTTATGATCACAACAGAAAATCCCCTACAATGCACACCTAGAATATTGGAATGCATAAACGAATATGGCAGATTAGCAGGATTCAAATTAAACTGTGGGAAAACCAAAATATTAGTGAAAAATATGGAAGAAAAAGATAAAGTGAAATTACAAGAAATTACAGGATTGGAAATTAAAAAGAAAATAAGGTATCTTGGAATGAATCTAACAACAAATACTATAGATTTAAGTAATGAGAACTATGGGAAAACATGGAATGAAATAAAAAATGATTTGCAAGTATGGGGGAAATTAAATCTTTCCTTACTAGGGAAAATATCGGTAATAAATCTGAACATATTACCAAGGATGATGTTTTTTATTTCAAAGTATCCCAATACTAGGAGGAGATAAATGCTTTAATAATTGGAAAAGAGATTTGGCCAAATTCGTGTGGTCAGGGGGAAAACCAAGAATAAAACACAAAATAATGATAGACAAGAAGGAGAGAGGAGGATTTGGCCTCCCTGATATGGAGTTACCGTATATCATGATGCGGTGGGTCTGACCTGGCTAAAAGAATGGATCAAATTAGATGACTCGGATGTATTGCATTTAGAGGGAGTAGAGATGAGATTTGGATGGCATGCCTATCTAATAGATGAAGAAGTCAAAGTACATAAAGGCTTCCTAGGACATATAGTCAGAAAGTCTATATATAAAATATGGGAGAAATATAAAAGACTCCTAGAACCGAAAACTCCTAGGTGGGCATCGCCGGCAGAAATTGTTGCAGTGAAAAAATTAAATATGAAAGAAAATTGGGCTACCTATAAAATTGTATTAAAGGAAGAAAACGGAGAATTGGAATTAAAGGATTATACAGAAATTAAAGCTCATATTAGTGACTGGTTCCAATATATTCAAATTAAGTATAGATTAGCGAAAGACAAAAAGTTAGGATTTGAAAAAGAAATATCAAAATTCGATACTTAATACAAGAAAAATAAAAAATATATCTAAATTCTATAATCTGATCTTAGAGTGGGAAACAAAGGATGAATTGGTTAAAGCATCCATGATTAAATGGGCGCAAGATATTGGGAAAAATATTATGTTTGAACAATGGGGAAAATTGTGGAAAGAAGATACGAAATTCATTATGTGTTACATATTAAAAGAAAATTACCTCAAAATACAACATAGATGGTATTTAACACCTGAAAGAATAGCAAAAATGAAAAAAAAATTGTAGCAATGTCTGCTGGCGATGCAACACTGGAAAAGGTACTATGATACATATATGGTGAAATTGTTTAAACATCAAACAATTTTGGGAAGCAATATATAACGAAATGAAAAAAATGTTCAGATATTCATTTAGAAAAACACCAGAAGGTTTTCTATTGGGAATAGCACCAGGAAGTCTAAAGGAAGAAGACAAGACATTCTATTTACATGCAACAGTAGCCGCAAGGCTATTGATTGCGAAAAATTGGAAAAGTGGTATTATACCGACAAAAATAGAGTGGCTTGCCAAATTATTGGAGTACTACAATATATCCAAAACAATGGGACAAATTGGAAGGATCTCAAAAGCAAAGATAGACAGGGACTGGAAGGTGTTTACAGGATACTTGCAAAACCATATTGAAAAATCAGAACTCCTATTAGAATAAACAAATAAATAGAATAAATAAAGTTCCATTTTAAACGCTGGAATGCTAAATAAGATGGATAACAATGTGTAATAGAAAAAGAAGCATGAAATTAGGTTAAAGGTGTGTGAAAGAAAGTAATAGAAGTGGAAAGAAATTGCAATTGAGTAGATTGGAAGTCTAACACAAAGGTGGGGTGAGGGGTGGTGGATGGTGATGGGAAAAGGAATTATCTGTGGGACTGAGTGTAGGTATGTTTGAACATTTTTAAGAATTGTATGAAATGTATGTTTGTATATTCACAATATGTGTGTATTAATGCTGAATTATTTTAACAATTAAAACTTTTCCAAAAAAAAAAAAAAAGAATAACATTTACTGCAAGTTAAGCCCTAAAACAAAACTGGTACAGTGGAAAGTTTTGGAGGAAAGTTCATTTTGAAATGAAAAAATGTAAAAAAACCCTAAATTTGCATTGTACCCCAAAACTATGCCATTGGGAATGACTCCTTCAGCTGCTGTATTGTGAAATCATTAGTGGAACTATTTAGTTATATGACCACATCAGTCAGATTGGTGTTGGCTAACATATGGAAATCTGACATATGTCCTGAAGTAGATGCATGGAAAGAGAAACTATCAGAATAGGCAGTAATGGCAAAACTTGCGAATTTAGTAAATAATAGACTCATGGAGGAACATAAAAAAACTTGGAATCTTTATAATTTGTATACAACTTAACAGAACTGTAACAAAATGAACATCTGTATGGATTTGTATAATAGACCTTAGGTTACAAAAATATTTCCTGTTTAAAAACAGAAGCTTTGTGTGTATATGATAAAAAAAGAAATATATAGGAGAAGAAATCTTGTCGGTCTGATCTAGAAATGAAATCATATTTTTAAATAATTTTTGCTTTAGATTTTTATAATCATATATGGTATTTCTCCAATAGCAAACTACATAGAATTGGAAATAATATTTAGAATACTAACCTTTGTTTAACTCTTGATAAATGTCAGCTTGCTGAGTTATTTTGTACCATTGTGATTCAATGTTATATTTGTGCTCAACAAGGGATACCCACATGACCTGAAGGTGTTGCTGTGCAATGCCAGGTCAATGATTCATAAGACCACTGCCATTCATGACTTGATCATGGATGGAGGACTTGACCTGGCATGTGTAACAGAGACTTGGTTGGATGAAGCAGATGGGCCTGTCCTTGCCGCTGCTTGTCCACCAGATTTCTCTTACGCACAGCAACCCAGGCCTTGTGGGCGGGGAGGGGGGGTTGCAGTGATTTTTAGGAAGTCATTAGTTTGTACCAGGCGTCCTATTGGGAAGACCCAGTTCTCTGAGTGCATGTTCTGGAAGTTGGGCAATAGGGGCAGTACAGGATTCCTTTTGGTGCACCAACCTCCCCACTGCACCAAGGATTCCCTGCCCGATATGCTTCAGGTTGTGGTGGATGTTCTCCTGGAGACACCTAGTTTGGTTGTCCTAGGGGATTTTAACATCCATGCTGACACAACCTTACAAGGGGCTGCTCGGGACTTCATGGACAGCATGGCCTCCATGGAGCTATCCCTGAATATGTTTGGCCCAACTCATAGTCATGGACATGCCTTAGACCTGGTGTTCACCTCTAGTGATGTGGGTGATCTGACACTAAGTAAAAGTGAAACAAAAGAAGTGCCATGGTCAGATCACTTCCTGGTGCAACTGGACTTCTCCGTAAGCCTTCCCCTCTGCAGGGAGGTGGGACCGATTTGGGTGGTCCGCCCCCGCCACTTAATGGATCCAAATGGTTTCCAGAGAGTGGTAGGGGATGCTTTATCCCATGTTGATGGCCTTTCAGCTGATTCCCTGGTGGCCAAAAGGAATGCGGAGTTAACCACGGCTATTGACTGCCTGGCTCTGAAGCGCCCTCTCCAACTTCATGGAGCCCGGACAGCCCCATGGTTTTCTCCGGAGCTGAGGGTAAGGAAACAGTCACTGAGACGGCTAGAGCTCCGGTGGCAGAAAACTCATTTTGAATCAGACCGGACACGGGTTAGAGCTCAACGTCGAGCCTACCAAGTGGCGACAGTGACGGCAAAGAAGACTTCACTGCCTCTATTGCATTTGCAGAAAATAGTAGCAGGAGACTCTTGTAAAGACTCCAAGATCTCCTGCAATGAAGTTTTTTTCAGATAAAGTCGCTCAGTTTCAGAAGGAGGTAGACACCACCGTGGAAGCAGGGCTGTAGCTGGAGAGTGCTAGAGCACTGTCTGGTCAAGTTGCATGGAATCAATTTCAATCCGTTACACCTGAGGATGTGGACAGGCTGCTTGGACGCGTGAAACCAACCACCTGTCTCCTTGATCCTTGCCCATCCTGGCTAATAAAAGCAAGCCGGGAAGGGCTGGGCGATAGGCTCTGTGGGGTGGTGAATGCTTCTCTCTGTGAGGGAGCCTTCCCAGACCCGCTGAAAGAGGCGGTCATTAAGCCGCTTCTTAAAAAAAAAATATTTAGACCCAGCCAGTATGGCCAACTATCGCCCAGTCTCAAATCTTCCATTCTTGGGCAAGGTGATTGAGTGGGTGGTTGCTGAACAACTCCAGGCACGCCTGGAGGATGCAAACCATATGGATCCCTTCCAATCTGGATTCAGGCCTCATCATGGGACTGAAACTGCCTTGGTTGTGCTGGTTGATGATCTCCAGCGGGCTAGGGACAAAGGTGAAAGCTCTTTCCTAGTTCCACTGGATCTCTCAGCGGCTTTTGATACAATCAATCATAGCATCTTTCTGGACCGTCTAGAGGAGCTGGGAGCTGATGGCACTGTTATGCAGTGGTTCTGCTCCTTTCTCCTGGGCCGTGTCCAGAAAGTGGTGTTGGGGGGTGAGTGTTCAGACCCCTGGGTTCTCACTTGTGTGGTGCCTCAGGGTTCCGTCCTCTCCTCCATGCTTTTTAACATCTATATGCAGCCGCTGGGAGAGATCATCAGGGGGTTTGGGCTGGGTGTCCATCAATATGCGGACGATACCCAGCTCTACCTCTCTTTTAAATCAGAACCAGTGAAGGCAGTGAAGGTCCTGTGTCCTGGAGGCGGTTGGAGGATGGATGACATCTAATGGATTGAGGTTGAATCCTGACAAGACAGAAGTACTGTTCTTGGGGGACAGGGAGAGGGCTGGTGTGGAGGACTCCCTGGTCCTGCATGGGGTAACTGTGCCCCTGAAGGACCAGGTGCACAGCCTGGGAGTCATTTTGGACTCACAGCTGTCCATGGAGGCGCAGGTCAATTCTGTATCCAGGGCAGCTGTTTACCAGCTCCATCTGGTATGCAGGCTGAGACCCTACCTGCCCGCAGACTGTCTCGCCAGAGTGGTGCATGCTCTAGTTATCTCCCTCTTGGACTACTGCAATGCGCTCTACGTGGGGCTACCTTTGAAGGTGACCCAGAAACTACAACTAATCCAGAATGCGGCAGCTAATCTGGTGACTGGGAGTGGCCACCAAGACCATATAACAGATGTCCTGAAAGACTGGCATTGGCTCCCAGTACATTTCCGAGCACAATTCAAAGTGTTGGTGCTGACCTTTAAAGCCCTAAACGGCCTCAGCCCAGCAGACCTGAAGGAGCGTCTCCACCCCCATCGTTCAGCTCAGACACTGAGGTCCAGCACCGAGGGCCTTCTGGCGGTTTCCTCACTGCGAGAAGCAAAGCTACAGGGAACCAGGCAGAGGGCCTTCTCGGTAGTGGCGCCCGCCCTGTGGAACGTCCTCCCATCAGATGTCAAAGAGATAAACAACTACCTGACATTTAGAAGACATCTGATGGCAGCCCTGTTTAGGGACGTTTTTAATGTGTGACTTTTTAATGTATTTTTATTTCATTTTTTGGGAAACCGTCCAGAGTGGCTGGGGAAGCCCAGCCAGATGGGTGGGTACAAATAATAAATTATTATTATTATTATTAGTAGTAGTAGTAGTACTGCTGTGCTGCCCAGGAGGACTCCCCTGCGTGAGTGCCTGAGGGCCCTGCTACTGCCACTCACCACCTGGCCCAGGGCGGGGCCTGACAGGCCTCACAAGGACTGCTACTGCTGTGCTGCCCAGGAGGACTCCCCTGTATGAGTGCCTGAGGGCCCTGCTCCTGCCACTCACCACCTGGCCCAGGACGGGGCCTGACAGGCCTCACAAGGACGGTTGCTGTCACTGCTGCTGCTGCCCAGGAGGACCCGGAGAGGCACAGAGTTCTTTCTAAAATGTTTTAAAATTTTCCTTTCCCTTTTGACTTTTTTTGTATGTGGGGGGTGGGGGGTGGGATGGATGTTTGTTTGGGCTTGGGGATTTGTTTGATTTTGATGGATTTGTAATTTTTAAAGTTTTTTGTTTGTATTGTTTCATTGTTTTCTGGGTGTTTTTTAAATTGTTTTAAGGTCTTATTTTGTTCTTAAGGGGAGGAGTCAGGGCTGCCGGGGAGTGGGTCCCAGCCATCAAAATAGCTAGGGCATGTTCCACAGAGGGGGATGCGCTGGGACAACCGATCTCAGTGATCACAGGTAGGAGGAGGAGTTACGCTAAGACCAGACCATGTCATTACAGAGGAGGCAGGTTTAGTCGTTGTCTGAGGACTATCCCTGCCTCTGGGTCTGGTCCTGACCGGACGGATACTAGAATCAGCAAGGGATACCCACATGACCTGAAGGTGCTGCTGTGCAATGCCAGGTCAATGATGAATAAAACCACTGCCATCCATGACTTGATCATGGATGGAGGGCCTGTCCTTGCCGCTGCTTGTCCACCAGGTTTCTCTTACGCACAGCAACCCAGGTCACGTGGGCGGGGAGGGGAGGTTGCAGTGATTTTTAGGAAGTCATTAGTTTGCACCAGGCGTCCTATTGGAAAGACCCAGTTCTCTGAGTGCATGTTCTGGAAGTTGGGCAATAGGGGCAGTACAGGATTCCTATTGGTGTACCAACCTCCCCGCTGCACCAAGGATTCCCTGCCCGAGCTGCTTCAGGTTGTGGCGGATGTTCTCCTGGAGACACCTAGTTTGGTTGTCCTAGGGGATTTTAACATCCATGCCGACACGACCTTACAAGGGGCCACTCGGGACTTCGTGGAAAGCATGGCCTCCATGGGGCTGTCCCTGAATAAGTCTGGCCCAACCCATAGCCACGGACATGCCTTGGACCTGGTGTTTACCTCTATGGATGTTGGTGATCTGACGCTAAGTAAAAGTGAAACAAAAGAAGTGCCATGGTCAGATCACTTCCTGGTGTAACTTGACTTCTCCGTGACCCTTCCCCTCTGCAGGGAGGTGGGACCGATTCAGATGGTCCGCCCCCACTACTTAATGGATCCAATTGGCTTCCAGAGAGTGGTAGGGGATGTTTTATCCGAAGTTGATGGCCTTTCAGCTGATTCCCTGGTGGCACGCTGGAATGCGGAGTTAACCAGGGCTATTGACTGTTTGGCTCTGAAGTGCCCTCTCCGATTGCATGGAGCCCAGACAGCCCCATGGTTTTCTCCGGAGCTGAGGGTAAGGAAACAGTCACTGAGACGGCTAGAGCTCCGGTGGCAGAAAACTCATTTTGAATCAGACCGGACACGGGTTAGAGCTCAGTGTCGAGCCTACCAAGTGGTGGTAGCGACGGCGAAGAAGATTTTCTTCACCGCCTCTATTGCATCTGCAGAAAACAGCAGCAGGAGACTTTTTCAGGTGGTTCACAATTTAGCGGAACCACCTGCTACATTGGGGACCTGTACGGGGTCCAGTACGGGCCACATGATCTCCTGCAATGATTTTGCAAAGTTTTTTGCAGAGAAAGTCGCTCAGATTCGGGAAGAGGTAGACGGGAAGAGGGCGGGGTATAAATAATAAATTATTATTATTATAGTACTTTGTAGGATTTGATCATCTTTATAGGTCTTTTAAATTTCCTATCTATCTATCTATCTATCTATCTATCTATCTATCTATCTATCTATCCCCTCCCCTTTTCCCTTTCTGTACTTCCCTATCCTTATAAAATTGAATATATATATATTTTTAAATATATATATTTAAAGCTCCACAGTTTTCTGGGTTGCCCCATATTCATTACCCATCCACCTATGCTGTTCATGGCCAGATCACTTTGGGGCACTGCCATGCTGTAAAAACATTCTCATGAAGCACGGATCCCCGTGGATCCTTAGGTTTTTTATGTTTGGTCACCCCTGAAATCACTATCAAATCACACATGATGTATATCCGATAATTTATTGCTCAGAGAGATAAGGTCCAGCAGGCTTCTGCTACGCAGCACGCATTCCAAACCTCTGAGCGCTGAGAGTCACACAGCGTTCTGGAACGAAGGCTTCTGTCTTCTGTGTATTGGTGTGCATAAATCAGGCTCTCACGTAGAGTTAAAAGGTAAAGGTAAAGGTACCCCTGCCCGAACGGGCCAGTCTTGACAGACTCTGGGGTTTGTGCGCCCATCTCACTCTATTGGCCGGGGGCCAGCGCTGTCCGGAGACACTTCCGGGTCACGTGGCCAGCGTGACAGAGCTGCATCTGGCGAGCCAGCGCAGCACACGGAACGCCGTTTACCTTCCCGCTGGTAAGCGGTACCTATTTATCTACTTGCACCCAGGGGTGCTTTCAAACTGCTAGGTTGGCAGGCGCTGGGACCGAGCAGCGGGAGCGCACCCCGCCACGGGGATTCGAACCGCCGACCTTTCGATCGGCAAGCCCTAGGCGCTGAGGCTTTAACCCACAGCGCCACCCGCGTCCCCACGTAGAGTTACTAAAACTAAAAGCAGTTTATTTACAGCAGAGTTTAGCCATTATCCAGCAACATCGCACAAACGTGTCTGTCCTGGACAAAAGAGAAAGCAGACAGAACAAAGAACTTTGACTCTCGGAAGTGTTAAGTGACGCAGAGTCTCTCCGCCCCACAATAGGCAGGACGCAAACTCTGAGCTGTTTAACCCTGTAAGCTCAGGTTCTCCTCACAGTATATGACCACAGAATGAACCACAAAAACCACAGAGCACAGCCAAGGAACAAACACTGTATTAAATACTTTAATCCACATTGATAGTCATGATTGTTAAATGGACTCCACCAAATTACATTGTAAGACCACATCAATGTCCATGGAATGACCGAAATAAAAACTCTATCTGAAATGGTTCTGCATTAGCAAGAACATTGTATTAAAATGACATACATATCCACAGCTTCCACTGTGAAGAACTGCACCTGGAAATTTTTGACGCTGCCAAACTTCAAGAGTATCCAAGGGAGACATTGTGATGATCTTACCTGTGAATGTAAATTATCAAACCAACTAGATGGAGACCACCAAAGTAACCACGAAAAGCAATCATCTGTCTTGTGTCAATTCAGCTACAAATGGTTTTGGGACAAAAGTTGGTTGTTTTGGCAGGGTGATGGTAATTATAAATGGAGGTTTAACTGCAAGTTTTCTTGCCAACAGATTTTGTCAGCGCAGACTTTGAAATAGGGGGTCTCCAACGTGGTGCCCATGGGCACCGTGGTGCCTGCTGACACCTTAGTTTTTTTAAGAAAATGTGTTTTTAGAAAATTAACAGGATTAGTGGTGAATTGTGCCCAGCATGACTTCAGATTGTTCATAGTACATTTGATTGGCTGCAGGGGCATATGAAGGGGCAGCGGGGGGCAGGGGGTGCCCCAGGGTGCCACACTGGGGGGAGGGTGGCAGTACGGTCGCTGTACTGGCTGCTGGGGGGAGGTAGTGGGCCATCTTGTCACCCTTTCCCCAGGGTGGCACCGCTTGCACGGCATCCATGCGGGCTGCCGCTCTTGTGGCAACTGTACAGGCAGCCCCACTTGCAGCGACCGTATAGGCTGTATGGGCAGCCCCTCTCACGGCAACCATACAGGCCGTATGGGCAGTCGCTCTTGTGGTGACCATACGGGCTGCCGCACAAGCGGCATCCATACGGTCTACCATGCATGCGCAGTCCGTACAGGACAGTGTGTGCAAGCCCATCATCAAGGACTTGTTACCATATTATAGCTGCCACAAAATCTATCGGCATGCCACCAGAACCAGGGAAGCCTCGCCGTTTGCAGCTCACACAACTGAAGCAACTATGGGAAAAGACATTCCACCAAAACATTAAGAAGAACTTTCTGACAGTAAGGGCTGTTGGACAGTGGAATATGCCACCTCGGAGAGTAGTGGAGTCTCCTTCTTTGGAGGTTTTTAAGTGGAGGCTGGCTGGCCATCTGTCAGGGGTGCTTTGCTTGTGTGTTCCAGCATGGCAGGGGGTTGAACTAGATGCCCCTTGCAGTCTCTTCCAGCTCTATGATTTTATGATTCTATGACACTAGCTAGTACACTGCACTGTTCCATTAGATAGATATTGTTACTAATTTTTAAGCAAAGGTTATGTATAGCTGGCATCTATTAGTCTTTGAGGCAGCGTGGTGTAGTGGTTAAGAGTGGTGGACTCGTAATCTGGTGAGCTGGGTTCGCTTCCCTGCTCCTCCACATGCAGCTCCTCACAGGGTGTCTGTTGTGGGGGAGGAAGGGTAAGGAGATTGTTAGCTGCTTTGAGACTCCTTAAGGGGAGTGAAAGGCAGAATATCAAGTCCAAACTCCTCTTCCAAACTCTTTGTAATAGTGACATTTCCATAAATATGCTGAGACACAACTGAATAATGTTATAGATTTCAATGGGATTCATGGAAGGGCCAAGTTTATTCTGCAGTTTAAATGAATGGGGCATGGAAATGCTTAACTGGTTCTTGAGCAGGGCCAAAACCTGGGAGAAGTAATCTTCAGCCCCTGTAGCAAACAGCAGGCACAACAACATTTTGTATGGAATGCAGAGCCAGTTCATCTCATAAGTAACCAAGGGGATTGCTGCCTGTCCAGCACGTTTCCTCTGCACATAAATTCTTTCAGGCAGCAGCAGAGCAAGCAGCAAGTGCTTTCCATGTGAGAAGGAAAAGTCCGCACGGTGTTTCTTCCATCTAAACAGCCTTTATTTACATCAGCAGGTAAAATAATAAACGATTCCACCGGAGCTCGGACACATGCTGCATCTCTCTCTCTCTCCCGGACAAAAGTGAAACTGTTTCACACAGACAAAGAAACTGCACCTTCCGTTTACGTAGGAAGCTCCTCCCCAGATGTAGGACATACAGGAGGTTAACCCTATAACCACCAAACTCCACACCCCCTCTTGCCCTGCATCTGGGGGAAACAAGCATCACCACTTACCCCAAACACAGACCTTCACAGAACTCCTCATGACACTGGAAGGTTAACGGTTTTGCAAAACCATCAGCGAGGTTCCGGGCAGAGGGACAGTATTTCAATTTAACCAATCCCTCCCGAATACTCTGGCACACATCCTGGAAACGGATGTCTAGGTGCTTGGTCCTGGCCTTAAACTGCCCAGATTCTGCCAACTTCAGACAGGGCTGATTGTCTTCAAAAACAGTGACAGGCAAACAACTCTCTCCGCAGATCTCTTGAACCAAATACACATAGAACTCCAATTCCCTGCAAATTTCAGAAAGCGCACTGAACTCAGCCTCAGTGGATGAGAGCGCTATGAGACTTTGCTTCCTGGCCCTCCACCCAACGAAAGAGTTCCCAAATTTCACCACCATACCAGACACGGACTTCCTATCTCCCAGATTCGCCCAATCGCTGTCTACCCAGCATGTCAACTTGACGTCGCCCTTGGCTGACAGCTTAAGGCAGAAGTCTTTGGTATCTTGCAGGTGACGCAGCACCCGTTTGATACCATTCCAGGCTTGCACACTTGGGCTTGAAGCTTCCCAGCTGAGCAGATTGATAGCAAACGCTATGTCAGGTCTGCTCCACTGGGACAGATACAATAGACTACGCAGAGCTGACTGAAAGAGCTCAGTATTTTCGAACGCAGCACATTCTACTTGCTGACTGTCTTTCACGTAGCTAGTCTCCATGGGTGTCCTAACTCCTGCACACTCAGACATTCAGAGCTTCTCAAGCAGTTGCTCAATCTTACCATTCTGACTGAGCAAAAAGCTTCCATCTTCAGTTCGAGCTACCTCTATGCCCAGGTAAGTCCAAACAGCTCCCAGGTGTTTAAGCTTGAACCGTTTACCAAGCTCTTTGGCAAACTTCTCTACATGTTTACCTGTCTGGGCCATATAAAGAAGGTTGTCAACAAAAACCAGGACCACCTCCTGTGTCTCTCTTGACCCTTTAAGGTACAGGAAGCTATCAGCAACACTTCTCTTGAAACCTAACTGCTCTAAGGCTTCATTTAGACACATGTTCCAATTTATGGCAGATTGACGTAAACCATAAATCGATTTATGCAATCTTCAAGCGATGCCTTGCCCCTTGGCCTCAAACCCTGGAGGAGGAAGCATGTACAACTCCTCCTGGAGATCTGAGTTCAAGTAGGCAACATCTACATCAAAGTGGTTCACTTTCCAACCTCTTTGTGCAGCAACGGCTAAGAGCATGCGCAGAGTTTCACTTCTGGAAGTAGGAGCATACACCTCAGTGTAATTGTAATGGCTTGACTCTCCCACAGAAGCGAGACACCGGCAGTAATTATCTCAGGTTTAGAAGGCTTGGAAGCACGGACTACCACACTGTAAACCGAAGGGCATAACGAGATATTCGAATGCTCCTAGTGGTGTGAACATGGTTGTCTTCCACTCATCCCCCTCTTGCACCCTGATGAAATTGTAGGCTCCTCTCACATCCAGTTTAGTGAAAATTTTCCCCTTTCGCACCCTCGCCAATACGTCCTCGATTCTTGGCATTGGGAAGGCCATGGGGACCATCTGGGCGTTGATTCGGCGGAAGTTGACGACCAGCCTCCTCTCTCGCATGGCCTTCTTGTCCACAAAGAACACGGGGCTTCCGCCTACTGCCCTGGACTCCCTAATGAAACCTCTCCTTAAGTTCTTGTCTATAAAGGCTCTTAAGTCCTCCATCTCCTGATCGGACATAGAGTACAGTTTTCCTGCCGGTAACTTGGCCCCCGGGACCAAGTTGATCTGACAATCGTAAGGCCTGTGCGGCAGCAGCGTGTCTGCCTCTCTTTCGCTGAAAACCTCTGCCAAGTCCATATATTCTGGAGGAATGCCGCCTTTCTCTCCCGCACACGTAGCCGCCACTCTGGCACTATCAACTCGCGGCTCCTTTACTCCCAAACAGTTCTCCAAGCAACGCGCCGATCCAAACGTCAGGTTACCCTGATGCCAGGAGACCACCGGATTGTGCAAGGCCAACCAACTCATGCCCAAAATGATGGGTGGGCCCGCCAGTGTGGCCACATGGAAAGCAATCGTTTCGGAATACGTTGAAATCCTCATTCTCATCGGGGGGGGGGTCTGATGGGTCACTTCCCCTCCCAAAAGTTCCCGCCCATCAATGGTGGTCACTTGTAGCGGAAAGTCCAAAGGTAGTAAATGCAGTTGGTGCTGTGCAGCGAAGTCCCTGCTGAAGAAATTGGCACTCGCTCCTGAGTCCAACAGGGCATGGACCTCCATAGCATGTCCATTGGGGAGGTCCAGCAACACCCTCACAATTATGCCTGGTTGGGGGGTGTCCTGGTCGAGGCTCTGGTTCTGTTCCATTCCTGCCTGGCTGCTGCCCCGCTCCATTCCCAGCCAGGCACTGGTGTTTCCCTGCTTTTGGACTCCCCCCTCTCCCATCTGGGAGGAAGCCCCCACCATTCCCTGCCAGTTGCGACGTTCAGGACACACTCTGGCAAAGTGTCCTGGTTTCTGGCAGATAAAACATTTCTTGGCAGCCTGCCCATCTTTTGCCGCCTTGTGAGTTGGCCGTTGAGCCTTTGAATCTTCCCGTGCATGGGCAGAGTCAATTTCCATCGGCTCCGAGCGAGAGTGACCTTGCTCTCCCTCACTTGGTATGCCAGGAATGCGATCACCATGGGAACGCTGGCCTTTGCTCTCAGCCTTCTCTAGCTGCCTCAGCTCTTGCCTGCTGCCCACCGCCAGAGCAGCTTTAATGAGGGAATCCAAGTCCTGGTGACAGGGGCCCCTGGCAAGCTCATTTTTCACCTGAGAATTAAGTCCGGCCTTAAATAGAGCTTGCACAGGCTTTGAGCTTAAGCTCCAATCAAGCTTGTGCACCAGCATCGTAAATTGGGACAAGTAATCCCTCACAGTTGAGTTCCCCTGCCGGAGATCCAATAGCTGCTGCTGGGTCACATCCTCCTCCGATCCAAATGAAAACATAACGTCCATCGCTTCCCAGAATTGTTTGAGATCGCTGAGCGCAGCATTATGGCTAGCAAGCAGTGGGCGTACCCAATCTCGCGCTGCCCCAGTCAAATGGCCTATAAGGTACCCCACCTTATCAGCATCCCGAGCAAAAGCAGCTCCTTGCAGTTCAAGAGCATACTGCATGTCCAGTTTGAAGCCCATATACAGTCTGGGGTCTCCATTGAATTTGCATACCAGCGTCAAAGACCGGTTCAGTAAGCCCCCTCCAGAAGCTCCGTCAGATCTGGCTCTGGCTTCTTGCAAACGAATTCTTAATTCCTCTGATGTATCCAATAAATCAGCTCTCTTTTTTCCAGCTGTGCAAGGAGAGCTTCCATCCTCCTTTTCTCCTTGCTGAGCCTCTCCTCTCGAGTGCTCATTAACTGGGTGTGTGAGTCAGAGCAGAACTGTCAGCTTGCCAGCTGCACGCATTGCTGCACTCAGCAGAGAAAACATTCCCGGCAGCCAGCCATAAATTCCTTTCTTTATTTTCTTCTGACAAGATTACATGCAGAATAAACAAAGCGATCCGTTTCTCATGACGCGTTGCTCTGACTGGTTTCTCTTTTCCCTCTCCCTCGAGACCAGCACAGCCAACGGCTCAGCCCCTTCCGTTTTTCCCTGTGACGTGGATCCCCCTCTCTCGGAAGCACCCCTTCCTCCCCAGACTCACTATCCTCTTCTCTGTCTTAGGAGGACGAGCCAGTACTAATCAGTGGAGATCGTTCTCTGTATCCTCCCATTCTTTCCTCCCTCGCTGCCTGCAGTTCCCTGACAGGTAACTGGTCTGCCTCCTTCGCACAGAACACGTCTCTGAAGGCCTTATACTGAAGGGGTATGGAACTCTCTTCTCCCGTGAGTTTCCCTCCTACCTCCTCCCTCTTTGCTCCCACCTCTCTAGGTACTTCACACATAGCACACTATTTAAAAGGCACTATGCATTACAGACTGAGATTTAATAATCAGAAGTCTGGTGGTCTTGAGATATTTGCAGATGCAAGTCTTGGAAGTGACACTACAGACAGGAAAAGTATGTCTGGAGTTTGCTACATGTACAATCAGGTTCTATTTGATTGGTCATGCAAGAAGCAAACAACAGTTAGCTTAAGTACTTGTGAAGCTGAACTGAATGCACTGTCTTATTCACTGGTGGATTGTGAATGGTTGTTACAGTTGTGCAAAGACATGAGAATTCCTGTCAAATGTCCAATCCAGGTTTATGAGGACAACAAAGCATGTTTGGCTTTGCTGAATTCTGAAGGTTGTAAGCAAAGCACGAAGCACTTGCATTTGAAGCTGCAACATGCTAGGGAATGTGTTCAGAAGGGACTCGTAACGGTGTCTTATATGCCAGGTAAGGAAATTCCTGCTGATGTATTGTCAAAGGTTGTTCCAAGGGATCAACACTGTACCTATGTACAGAAGTTGGGTT
Source organism: Podarcis vaucheri (assembly GCF_965113315.1). Taxonomy (NCBI): domain Eukaryota; kingdom Metazoa; phylum Chordata; class Lepidosauria; order Squamata; family Lacertidae; genus Podarcis; species Podarcis vaucheri. The sequence goes on from NC_138757.1 coordinate 17,962,966, forward strand.
TATACTGATATTGTACGAATACGCTGCCTAGTGATGTTCACAGAAAGGGGGAGGATGTTGGTTTCTGTTTCCCTCACTGAGCAGCTGCTGGTAGTCACAGGACTATGTTTTCATTCCACAGTCCAGATACTATTGGATTCCCATGGGAAAGGGAGACGGGATGTGACGTTTACTGGTTTCCTGTTTCCTTTGTACTGTTGTTTCTTTGTTGGAGTTGCTCTCTGCTTCTCACAGAGACAAGATGTATATTTGTATGCTCTCAGCATAGCTTAGTAATAAAGCGTAGCAATGTAGCCATACCTGCCTCATCCTTTCGTTGCAGACTCTGGGTGTTTTATACTCTGCTGGGCTCAGGCCAAGATGAGCCGTATCAGCTCGGAGGATCAGAGCTGAATTTGACTAACACTTCACGCCTCAAGCAGTTCGCTTGGCAAAAGGCTGACACAAACGTTAAGGAGCGTTGAAACCAGGCCACGACAGAATCATGTTTTGTGAGCTACATCATTCAAAGGACTATGGGATGTGTCGCTAACTTGGTGCTGTGGAACCTCATTGTCTCCTTGTGCCCCACCACCTCCACCCCAATGGTTGTGTGGCTTGAACCACCTCCCCCCCATTAAGGGTCAACCATCTATCGTCTGTACCTTGATTGGGGAGTCTAGTTGCTGTGTCCCAAGGTTGTGTTGCTTCGCAAAATCTGCATCTATAAAGTCTAGCGAGGCCCCCGAATCCACCAATGCTTGCCCTTGCACCCTGCGACCATCTGGGAGTTGTAGCGTCATGGGCAGAGCTATCCCATGAATGGCTGGTTCCATTTGAGGCCCCTCTACTGACTTGTCTCCCAGCCCCTGGCCTCTCTTAAGGGCTGGGATTGGCCATTTCCCGACTGTTCTGCTTGGGATTTGGGCTTTTCCTCCACCCTGGTCCCTGAAAGGGATCCCCCTGTCTTCCTATCAGGACACTGTTTAGCCAAATGCCCCTGCCTAGCACACATGAAGCAAGTGCGTATCTCCCAACGCCGCTGACTCCCTTCCTTCCATGCCTTCCTGGTTCTCTCCCCTTCCACCGATCCAATCTGCATCGGTTCAACAGCTTCTCCCTGACCAGGTGTGCTGCCAACCCCCTGTTCCGGAAGCTTGGGAGTGTAGGCCCTTACCCCCAAGGGCCCCCCTGCCCCCCTCTTCTCTAGGTTCCTCTGCTGTTGGCGTAGCCCTAGCTGTAAGGACGCTTGAACTATCTCTTCCAGTGACTGCATGGGTTGCATCTTCGCCATCTCGTCCAGGATTGAAGGACTCAGCCCTGCACAATACATGGCGGCAAGGGGCTCTGTGTTCTGTCCCCAGCCCACCTTGTGCACTAGTGAATTGAAGGTAGTCCAGTAAGAGGCCACAGAGTCACCCCCTTGTTGCAAGTTCAGTAGCTGCTGCTCTGCAGTGGCGTGCTCTAGTGGTCTCTTGAACATGGCATCCATCAGTCTCCAGAACTCCTACAGGTCCCCTAGAGCACTGTGTTGGGCCTCCATAAGGGTGATAGCCCAGTCCTTAGCTGTTCCCCCCAGCCAACTGATCAGACATGCAACACGCTTCTTATCTGAGCTGAATTCAGCTTATCTCAAGTCCAAAATGTATCTGGCTTCAGTTCTAAAGGTTGCATAACTTTCTGTATCTCCATTGTATTTATCCGGGTTCAGTCCAGGCCCCCTGCTGGCTCTGAGGTTCCTTTTCTGTTCTGAAGTCAACCTTTGTTCCTGCAGTGCTCCTGCCAAAATGTCTAATTGGCTTTTGGCCTGCCACGTGTAGCTCCTTAATTCTGTTATGGGGTCAGTAGGATCTCCTGCCCCCCCAGCTGCTCCCCCAGCTGCACTTCCCACGTCCGGTACTTGCCCATCCATCACGGTCTTTGATGTCCTCCACCGTGAGAGATTAAGATGTGACTTGGCAATCTGTAATGGCTTGGCTCTCCCACAGAAGCGAGACACCAGCAGTAATTATCTCAGGTTTATTGCTCAAACACATAAATCACTCCGGAGCTCCTTCACTCTGTCTGACTCCAAGTTTGCAGTTGCCAAGTCTAAACTCCGCCCCTTCCTCTTCTTCCAACAGGGGAAAAAACCCTTCCGCTTCCGCTTTCCCCCCCTCCTCTCACTGACCTTTTCACACCTTCGAGTTTTTGGGCTAGCTATTCCTGGCCTCTCCCCTTCTGTCTCTGAGCTAAGATTGGTATCTGCTGCCTGCTCTCTGTTCTCTGAAGCTATGCCACTCGGCTGCCCCTCCTCCCTCTCACATTCCAGCTCACATTCCAGTGTCCTTATCTCTCTCTGCCTGCTTTGATTCCCAGCCTCTGTCAGCTCCGGAACAAAGCTGACAGTAATGCAGCCCCTTCTGCTGTGTGAACCCTCTGGCAACTAACCTAGACTTGTACTGTGGTTCTCCAGATTCGGTGGGTTTAAGGCGATAAACCCACCTGCTGCTCACAACCTGTTTGCCAGCCGGCAACGTTGTGAGGGAGAACACACCTAGAGACTCCATCTAGCTCATCTCCTTCTGCATCGCCTCATGCCATTTGCTAGCTTCTTCCTGAGGCAGTTTCTGAACATCCTCAAAACTTTCAGGTTCACACTGAGCCACACCAACCCACACACTTGTGGCTTCATACCTGTCAGGCAGTTTACCCTTCGTGGCTCAGTTTGATCTCCTCAGCGTGAGTTCTGGTACCCCCTCTGACCCACTAGGGCTAGCTAGACCATCCCCAGTGTCAGAAAACTCCCCCTCTGACCTGCTGCGTCTTTTGAACCTTGCAGCTGGACCTGTGAGCAAGGATGGCTCACTCTTTGGCTCAGACTTGACAGTAACCTTTGGAGGGGTTCTGGGCCGCTCCTGCTCTGGCCTCTGTTGCTCTGGACTCTGTTCCTCAACAACAGGATCAGTTCCCTCCTCTTCCTCCTCATCTGAGTCAAGAAACTGTTCTGAAAGAACATCTGGGTTACCATGTATGCATGTCCACCCACTTTGCTCACAAAACTCAGCACTGCTGCTCACAAGCAGCTGGGACTGGTTGCCATCAGGATATGTAAACCACCACCCCTTGGTCCCTGGTTCATATCCCACAAAGATCATTTTCCTGGACCTTGGACACCCTTTCTGCGTTTGGCCTTTGGGATGAGGACCCAAGCCTCAAAGCCAAAAACACGTAAGAAATGCACTTTGGGCTTCTTACCGTGCAGTAGAAAATAGGGTGTGTCCCCCACAGCTGAATTAAACATGCGATTCTGTGTGAACGCAGCAGCCTTCCAACATTCAGCCCGAAAGGAGAGGCTTCCCCTTTGTGTTTAATTGGAAAAAACCAAGAGGTCCTTGAAAAATCATCCAAAAGAAGCAAAATGTATTTGGACCCACCCAGACTCGTTACTGGCGTTGGGCCACACAAATCTGCATGGACTAGCTCAAAGGGCTTGTTGGTCTTTCTGCTAGACCTGGGATATGAGCATGTTTTTACCTTGGATGGCTTACAGGCTCTGCAATCTAGAAACTTCTCACATCCCTTTAATTTGCACCCCTCTGTACACCCTGGGGCCTTCTTGACATAGTTCCAGTTTGAATGCGCCAGTCTTCGATGCCATAAATGGGTACACCCATCGTGTGGCGGGACGTTCGCGCACTGCACCTGTGTTACCTCAGGGGGTCCTCACCTGCAATAGGCATTTCAACCACGAACAGCCTATTCTTGCATTCAACACTGAACAGGTGTTTCCCATTCCTGGAAAAAGAACACATGTTATTCTCAAAACAGACACTGAAACCGTCAGCTACCAAAGCAGATACAGACAAAAGACAGTTGGCAATTTCTGGAACCACAAAAGCTTGAACCTCATGGTCCAGGAATGAACAGTACAGAGTCCCAGACTGAGTCAGTGGGCATCTGCTTCCATCTGCCAGAGACACAAATCTTCCACTTTGCACAGTCTTGCAGTTCCATAGAAGCCCAGCAGATGGCACTAAAGTGTGCGTCGCACCTGTGTCAACAATAAAAGAGAAGCTGGCTTCCTGTTTGGATGATTTCACCACAGCCATCAAAGCAGCAAGATGATACAGAGATGTTTTCTCCTTACTTTCGCCTCGACCAGAGCCTTTGGCAGTCTTCCCACGCCTCTGCGCCTGGGAATCATCTCTTATCTGCATTCCTTTCTGGCTGACCTTGGGTTCCTGAGCCTCTGCAGGGCAATCTCTCACAAGATGGCTAGTAGACCCACATTGAAAACAGCGTTTGGAGACAAAGGCTTTTACAGAGCTCTCACTGCTTCTCTCTGCACCCCCACTCCTGGGTGCACAGCTTCCAGAGGAACAGCCTGTGTCTGCTTTCCTCTCAGCTCGTTGTCTTGGCTTCGTTTTTAGCTGCGGGGCTGGGGCAGGGGAAGCCCGAGCTTCCCCTGACCCCAGATCCCAGAGTGGGATCCATCCCGCTCGCTGTTTTGGCTTCTGCCAAAGCCGCGTGCAACCTCTCCTGGCTGGAGAGGTTGTGCGTGGCTAAAGAGGAAGCCAAGACAGCGAGCGGGATGGATCCTGCTCGCTGTCTTGGCTTCTTTGCTCTTTGGGGCTGGGGGGGATAATTTTTTTTCTTTATTCCCCCCCCTAAAAACTAGGTGCACCATATGGTCCGGTGCACCCTATGGAGCGAAAAATATGGTACGTATCTATCTATCTATCTATCTATCTATCTATCTATCTATCTATCTATCTATCTATCCCCTGCCCTCACCAGCTTAGGTGTAGAGCAAGTTAAAGTAGTCTAGTTTGCAGATGACTGTTGCATGGATCACCATAGCTAGGTTGGAAAGGGACAGGTAAGGTAAGGTAACGGGACCCCTGACCATTAGGTCCAGTCCTGACTGACTCTGGGGTTGTGGCGCTCATCTCACTTTATTGGCTGAGGGAGCCGGCGTACAGCTTTCGGGTCATGTGGCCAGCATGACTAAGCCGCTTCTGGAGAACCAGAGCAGCGCACGGAAACACCTTTTACCTTCCCGCTGGAGCGATACCTATGTATCTACCGTATTTTTCGCTCTATAACACGCAGATTTTTTCTCCTAAAAAGGAAGGGGAAATGTCTGTGCGTGTTATGCAGCGAATGTGTGGTCCCTGGAGCCGAAAAATAAGGCAAAAATCAAACCGCGCTTCAGGGAGAAGGGAGCTCCGTGAGACAGGAAGTGGCAGCTTTCCTGCATTCTGCCTCAGGGTCTTACTGCCCTCCCTGCTCTGTTTCCTTGCTGTGTTTGCTCAAACGGAACAAAGAGCAGGGAAAGCCCCTCCCCTCCAGGCAAGTAGAGAGGAAAGCAGAGCGTCCTTTGTTCTATCCTCTCCCTGCTCCGGAGGAACAATGTTTGTGAAGGGAAGAGAGATTACAGGTTCGGCTTAAAATTCTGATTTGACTTCCTGCTTTTTGTTTTTGGAGACACACAGCATTCAAATATGCTTTCTTCCATTTAAAAGGATGAAATCCTTAAACAGTGGCTGGCTTGTGTGGGTGGGTGGGGGGAAACTTTTGCCTTCCTTTCCTCACGTTATAGCCCTCTCCTGCATTCTTAGCCTTCTGTGTTTTTCCTTCCCTCCCCACTTAAAATGTGGTTACAAAGCATGGATCCACATGGATCCTCAGGATCTTTGCATTGGGTCACCCCAAATTCACCATCAGAGCACACAGCATGTCCATGGCTACAGCCTGCCCCCCCAAAATCACACACCCATTGTTGCCTGGGGCTGCAATGGTGCAAAAACGTGGTTACAAAGCATGGATCCACAGGGATCCTCAGGAACTTTGCACTGGGTCAGCCAAAATTCACCATCAGATCACATAGCATGTCCATGGCTACAGCCTGCCCCCCCCAAAAAAAATCACGCACCCACTGTTGCCTGGGGCTGCAATGGTGCAAAAACGTGGTTACAAAGCATGGATCCACAGGGATTCTCAGGATTTTTGCATTGGGTCACCCCAAATTCACCATCAGATCACATGTCTGTGGCCACAGCATGAAGCACAAAAATGATACGTCCACTGTTTCATTCAGAATATTTTTTCCCTTGTTTTCCTCCTCTAAAAACGATGTGCGTGTTATGGTCAGGTGCGTGTTATAGAGCGAAAAATACGGTACTTGCACTTTGACGTGCTTTCTTTTTCTTTTTTTTAAGCGTTTATTAATTTTACAATAAGAACATCTAATTAACATATCAAATCAAATCCAATAAAAATTAAACCTTAAAATAAAAAGTCCAATTGTCTTCCAAATTGTAATCTTAATTTTTTGACTTCCCACGGTCTGACTTCCAAAGCGTTTTCAACATCATAGTCCTGCGTCTTGTCATCGATGTTTTCATAATTCCGTATCATGATTTTATCCTCCCCGCTTGTCTCTCTTCTGTGACCCTCGATCATGTCAGAAGACAGATGTTTTTGTCCCATGGAGTGCAGATTTGCCAGTGTGTTATACTCTTTCAGCTATTTTTGTTTTTCAATCGCTCCACTTCATCTAATTGCCTCCATTCCAGGCTTCTGTCCAGCTCTTTAAAGATGATTATTTTGGGGGCAACTCCCAAATCGTTAGTCTTTCCCATCCAGCTGTTATCAGAGAAACAGAAAAAAAAACCTCCTTCAAAGACTCCTTGTTGATTTATACTTAAGCAAACTGCACTTTGACGTGCTTTCGAACTGCTAGGTTGGCAGGAGCAGGGACCGGGCAACGGGAGCTCACCCCGACCTTCTGATTGGCAAGTCCTAGGCTCTTTGGTTTAACCCACAGCACCACCTGTGTCCCATTTGGCATAGATTTAAAAATGCCAGTTTGGCTACATTTGTGACCAGTGCCTCCACAGTGACAGAAGCTTCCAGGATCACACTGGGACTCCTGATGGCAGCTACATGTGACTATTGCGCCCCATGAAGAGCAAGGGGCTGGCAAACCGAACCGAAATCATCCTAGCCCAGGCATTGGATGCCCATCTTTGACGGATAAAGATTCAGCCGACTCCGTTTCCTCCATCCCAGCACACCCACCTAAAAACTGGCCAATATATCCAGGGCAGCATCTGGCCAGGGCCACAAAGCAGCAGATGTTTGCTGTCAGATCTGTGGTTATGTACAAGATATGTGAATAAAGGGTGAATTTGGGGTTCCCCAATGCAAAAACTCTGAGGATCCATGAGGATCCGTGCTTCAGAACCACCTTTTTGAGCCATGCAGTTTCCAGGAAGCCATGGATTCTAGTTTTTTGTGGTGCAGGCTGTGCCCTTGGGCTTGATGTGTGATTTGACGGAGTTGGAGGTACCCCAATACAAAAACCCTGAGGATCCATGAGGATCCGTGCTTCAAAACCACGTTTTTGGGCCATGGAGTGGCCAGGAAGCTGTGCATCCGTGCTATTTGTGCTGCAGGCTGTGCCCCTGGCTATGATGTGAGATTTGACGGTGAGTTTGGGGTGGCCCAATGCAAAAAGCATGAGGACCCATGCTTCAAAACCACGTTTTGGGGTGATGGTATGACCAGGAAGCCGTGGTTATGTGTTTTTGGTGGTGCAGGCTGTCCCCCTGGACATAACGTGTGATTTGACGGTGAGTTAGTGGTGACCCAATGCAAAAAGCGCGAGGATACACGTTTTTGGGCAATGGTATGGCTAGGACCGTTTATCTGTGCTTTTTGTGGTGCAGGCTTTGCCCCTAGGGATGATGTGATTTGACGGTAAGTTTGGGTGGCCCAATGCAAAAGGTTTGAGGATTCATAAGGATCCATGCTTCAGAACCACGTTTTTGGGCCATGGTATGGCCAGAAAGCCGTGGATCTGTGTTTTTTGTCATCCAGGCTGTGCCCTGGATACGATGTGTGACTTGACGATGAGTTAGGGGTGACCCAATGTAAAAAGAGTAAAGATCCATGAGAATCTATGCTTCGAAACCACGTTTTTGGGCCATGGTATGACCAGGAAGCAGTGGATCCTAGTTTTTTGTGGTGCAGGGGTGGTGCCCCTGGACATGGTGTGTGATTTGACGCTGAGCTTGTGTTAGCCCAATGCAAAAGGCATGAGCTTCCATGAGGATCCATGCTTCAAAACCATGTTGTTGGGCCTTGGTATGGCAAGGAAGCCATGAATCCTAGTTGTTTGAGGTGAAGGATCTGCCCCTGGACTTGATGTGTGATTTGACGGTGAGTTACGGGTGGCCCAATGCAAAAAGTGGGAAGATCCTTGAGGATCCGTGCTTCAGAACCACATTTTTGGGCCATGGAGTTGCCAGGAAGCCGTGGATGCGATTTTTTTTGTGGTGCAGCCTGCTCCCATGGGCATGATGTGTAATTGGAATGTGAGTTTGGGATGGCCCAATGCAAAAAGCCTGAGGATCCATGAGGATAAGTGCTTCAGAACCACGTTTATTGGCCATGGAGTTGCCAGGAAGCCTTGGATCCAATTTTGTTGTGGTTCAGGCTGTGCCTCTGCACAAGACGTGTGATTGGACACAGAGTTTGGGATGGCCCAATGCAAAAAGTGTGAGGATCCATGAGGATACGTGCTTTGAAACCACGTTTTAAGCTAATGGACTGGCCACGAAACCGTGGATCCATGTTTTTTGTGGTTCAGGCTATGCCTCTGCATATGACGTGTGATTTGACAATGAGTTTGGGCGGTTTTCGGAACCAGGATTTTGGGCCATGGAGCTGCCAGGAAGCAGTGGATCCTTGATTTTTGTAGTGCAGGCTGTGCCCATAGGTATGATATATAATTTAACGTTGTGTTTGGGTGGCCCATTCCAAAAGCATTAGGATCCATGATGATCCATGCTTCAAAACAATGTTCTTGTGCAATGATATTGCCAGGAAGGCGTGGATACGAGTTTTTTGTGGTGCAGACTGTGCCTCTGGCTATGCTGTGTGATTTGACAGTGTGTTTGGGTTGGCCCAAGGCAAAAAACATGAGTATCCACGAGGATCCGAGCTTCGAAACCACGTTTTTGGGTCATGGACTCGCCAGGAAGCCTTGGATTTGATTTTTTGTGGTGCAGGCTGTGCCAATAGACATGACATATGATTTCACGCTGAGTTGGGTGTGGCCCAGATCAAAAAGCTAAAGGACCAGTGCAAAAGGCGCGAGGGTCCATGAGGATCCATACTTCAGTACCATGTTTTTGGGCCATGATATGACCAGGAAGACGTGTATCCTAGTTTTTTTTTGTGGTGCAGGCTGTGCAAATGTGTGATTTGACGGTATGTTTGCATTGGCCCAATGCAAAAAGCATGAGGATCCACAAGGATCCAAGCTTCAAAACCACGTTTTTGGATCATGGACTGGCCAGGAAGCCGTGGATTTTAGTTTTTTGTGGTGCAGGCTGTGCCCCTGGACTTGATCTGTGATTTGGCAGTGAGTTTGGGATGGCCCAATGCAAAAAGCATGAGGATCCATGAAGATACATGATTCTAGGCCATGTTTTTGGGCCATGGAGTTGACAGGAAGCCATATATCCGTGTTTTTTGTGGTGCAGGCTGTGCCCCTAGACATGATGTGTGCTTTGACGGTGAGTTTGGGGTGGCCCAATGCAAAAAGCAAGATAATCCATGAGGATCCGTACTTTTGAACCATGTTTTTGGGCCATGGAGTTTCCTGGTAGCTGTGGATCCGAGTTGATGGTGCTGCAGGCTGTGCCCCTGGACATGATGTGTGTTTTGACGGTTAGTTAAGGGTGGCCCAATGCAAAAAATGTGAGGATCCATGAGGAACTGTGCTTCAAAACCATGTTATTGTTTATTTCGGTCCTCGAGGTTTTGCTGAATATGATAAGGAAGGATCGGCTGGTGCAAGGAATCCAGGTCGGAGCGAAACAATATAAACTGAAAGCATTTGCAGATGACTTGGTTTTAACACTACAGGAGCCAGAACCTAGTACAAAAAGAGTTTTGGAATTGATTCAGAAGTTTGGCCGGGTGGCGGGTTTTAAGTTGAATAAACAAAAAACTAAGGTGTTAGGGAAAAACCTGACAGTTAATGAAGCAGAGGAGTTTCAGAAGGAAACAGAACTAAATATTGTTAAAAAGGTGAAATACCTGGGGGTCAATCTCTCTTCCAAGAACTTGAATTTATTTAAAGATAATTATGAGAAATGTTGGTCAGAAGTGAAAAAAGATCTAGAAATCTGGTCAAGATTGAAACTATCCTTGTTAGGCCGAATTGCAGCTATAAAAATCAACGTTTTGCCAAAAATGTTGTTTTTGTTCCAAGCCTTGCAGATTGTGGACAGAGTGGATTGTTTTGGAAAGTGGCAGAAGGACATCTCTAAATTTGTCTGGCAGGGCAAAAAGCCCCGAATAAAGTTTAAAATACTAACTGATGCAAAGGAGAGAGGGGGGTTTGCCCTGCCGGATTTAAGGTTATATTACGAAGCTGCGGCCTTCTGCTGGATGAAAGATTGGATTCTGTTAGAAAACACTGATGTCCTAGATCTGGAAGGCTTTAACAATTCGTTAGGTTGGCATGCGTACCTGTGGTATGACAAGGCAAAAACATTTGGAATGTTTAAAAACCATATTGTCAGAAAAGAAGAAGAAGAAGAAGAAGAAGAGTTTGGATTTGATATCCCGCCTTTCACTCCCCTTCAGGAGTCTCAAAGCGGCTAACATTCTCCTTTCCCTTCCTCCCCCACAACAAACACTCTGTGAGGTGAGTGGGGCTGAGAGACTTCAAAGAAGTGTGACTGGCCCAAGGTCACCCAGCAGCTGCATGTGGAGGAGCGGAGACGCGAACCCGGTTACCCAGATTACATGACTACCGCTCTTAACCACTACACCACACTGGCTCCAAAAGCAATATTTATGGTCTGGAAAAAATATAAGGACTTATTGGAAAGCAAAACTCCGAGGTGGATATCACCAATAGAGGCCAAGGCTCGGAAAAAACCCAATATGGAGGCCTACTGGCCGAAGTATTGGGAAATAATAGAAAACATTGGAGGTAATTGGAGGTTGCAGAGCTTTGACAAATTAAAAGGTAAGGTGCAAGATTGGCTACACTATGCCCAAATTAATGAGGTTTTTAAGTTAGACAAAAAAATAGGATTCCAGGTGGAAAAATCGAAACTTGAGACAGAGCTGTTAGAACCAAAGACCAAGTTATTATCGAGAATGTATAACTTGTTGCTTAAATGGAACACTCAGGATGAGACAGTTAAATCAGCCATGATAAAATGGGCTCAGGACATTGGTTATAACATTATGTCTGAGGACTGGGAAAGGTTATGGACCACCGGTATGAAGTTTACGGCATGTAATGCCTTGAAAGAAAATATTATGAAAATGGTATACAGGTGGTACATGACCCCAGTCAAGCTTGCTAAGATTTACCATTTGTCCGATAATAAATGTTGGAAATGTAAGGAGGCTGAAGGGACATTTTTTCATCTTTGGTGGACCTGCCCAAGAGTGAAGGCTTTCTGGGAAATGATCTATAATGAGTTAAAAAAGGTGTTTAAATACACCTTTCCCAAGAAACCGGAGGCCTTTCTTCTGGGCATTGTCGGCCAGAAGGTGTTAAAAAAGGATAGAACCTTTTTTATGTATGCTACAACAGCAGCAAGAATCCTTATCGCCAAGCATTGGAAGACCCAAGATTTGCCCACACTGGAGGACTGGCAGACGCAATTGATGAACTATATGGAATTAGCCGAGATGACTGCAAGGATCCGAGATTTGGGAGAAGAGGCAATGGAGGAGGACTGGAAAAAATTCAAGGACTATTTGCAAAAGTATTATAAGTTATATGAATCCTAAGATGTCGTATGATTTGGAATGTTAGCCTCAGCAACGAAAGTTGATTATATATGAAATTGGATAATATTTATGAAAGAATCAAAGTTTAAATGGGTAAAAATGACAATATGCTATATTTTTAGAGTAAATGGAAAATAAGAGATTTAAACTTAAACTGCAATTGAGAATACAAAGAAACACACGAAACAAGGTTATAACTTGCTGATAACTTTATTGTCAAGAATGCACTATGTGGGAGATGTGGGGAAGTCCGATAGAAATCTGAAATAAGTTGTTGAAATGGTTGTGATTTTTTGTTCTTTTGTTTTCTTCTTTCTTTCTGCTCTTTATGTTCTTTCTTTTTTCTGTTTTATCTGTAATTTGGAAAAAATGTAATAAAAAATTATTATATATAAAAAAAAAAAACCATGTTTTTGAGCCATGTATGGCCAGGAAGCCTTGGATCCTAGTTTTTTGAGGTGCAGGCTGTGCCCCTGGAATTTATGTGTGATTTGGCGGTGAGTTTGTTGTTGTTGTTTAGTCGTTTAGTCATGTCCAACTCTTCGTGACCCCATGGACCAGAGCACGCCAGGCACTTCTGTCTTCCACTGCCTCCCACAGTTTGGTCAAACTCATGCTGGTAGCTTTGAGAACACTATCCAACCATCTCGTCCTCTGTCAAATCAAATATCTTTAATACGGTCAGTGACCAGGAAGCAATTTATAAAATATGACATTAAGAGTAGTATTGTGCTACAAGTAGCAGTAAAAATGTGGCCAATTCTCAGAATTGGTGCTTATATTTATGACCAGGTTTCGAGTTTTAAGTTTTTAAAATTCAATTCAGGAGTCGCTACTGTTTATTGCGTGGCGAGTTCCCGCCCCCCACCAGGATAAATAAAGACACGAGATACCATGGTTTAAGGTTAAATGGGCGAATTAGGCCACAACTTTATTGAATTCAGGAATGAGAGGCATTGGCTTAGGCATTGGTCCTAAGGACTATCCGGCTCCAGCCCATTTGCTGGATACACGGGGAAGGGTTAACACTATATCGGGGGAGTCTCCCGCCGAGGCACGTCGACTAGGAGCTCCCCCGGGTCACCGCTCGGGGGCATGCCTTTGGCCCACACCTCCATAGGCTTCGGACAGGGCCACGCCCCCCGGAGTCCTTTAACGGACCACCCTTCGCCCACTGGGGGGAGGTGATGGCGTTCCTCCCCCCCCCACACATCCTCTTAACCCCTTCTTACCAATGCCTACTGCCACACGAGCAATCGCTCGCCGCCAATACTCTCATGCCTGAAACCAATCCCTTACCCCCTTTGCTATATCAGTAAGCCACATGTCATTTCCCGCATCTGAAAGATGCACGCCATCAAGCCAGTAGAGGGCCTCGCAGTTGCCCGGGTGGTCAATGACCCACCCACCCCGGGCTGCCACTCTACGCACCACCAAGCCCGATCCAAGGCTTTCCCTAGCCCTATTTATGGCCATCGGGCACCTGCTCTCTCTCCAAACCCGGCTTTCCATCAACAAGGCCCAAAGAATGGTGATGTTTGGATAAGAGGCCTTCAGTTCCTCAAAGTCACTAAAGATGTGCCACATCAAGTCGACTGCCTTTCTGTAAGCTAAATCCTTTTCGCCTATTTGGATAACTGAAGCATCTGGGGGGCCCTCCGCTGCCGCTCTGGCCCTAATTGCGGGCCACATTTCGGCCCAGCGCATTCCCCTCCGATAGAGCCAAGATACTGATGTAGTTAAGGTGCGGCCCGAGACCAGAATTGATGGCGTGGGCCCTGGCCCAATGCACAATGCTGTGCCCGATTATCCAGACGCACGCCCTCATAGCTCCTGCACCCTAGGGTCCCCGTTAATGGCATGGTTTCTATCCCAGTGGACAGTGCAGGGCCTATAATCCAAATGTGCACCACAATCACAAGGTCTTACGAATATATCCCTTAAATGCATCAGACTTCCACTGCCCCCAAGTCCTTCATCCTTTCAGCTGAGAGTCCCAAATGCAGTGCTGTGGTGGCGGCCCCAATCCTATAGGAGTTAGCCGTGAATTCAGTTGAGGATAAACTGCAGGCAGCAATCTCCCTTCGCATAATGCGCGTGGACTGATGCCGTGCAAGGCGGGAGCCATCCAAATGTATAAGGAATAGACCTGAGACGGTTGGTCTCACGTACATGAAATGTTTAGTGTCCTTTACTGCTGATCGGTTTTGGAACATTGGACATGCAGGACTAAATTGGATCTGAACAAGGTCAGGTCTCTCAAACTAACCCTGGGCAGCGGATTCTGGTTGGCCCTTACAAACCACTTCGCCAATGCGCATAGCGCCAAAGGCAATGGAGTATGCAGCTGAAAATAACCGGGCCTTGTCCTCGGACCAACAGATACTTCTTATTTTATTTTATTATTATTATTATTTTAATTTTATTTAATTATTTATTTATTTCGGAATTGGCATAGAATGTCATAAGGGCCTTCTACCATCACTTTTAGGAGGCTGCAGCCTGCGCCAGCCCTACAACAACAACAACAACAACAACAACAACAACAATAATAATAATTTATTATTTGTACCCCGCCCATCTGGCTGTGTTTCCCCAGCCACTCTGGACGGCTTCCATAGAAACCAGAAATACACTAAAATATCACACATTACGAAACTTCCCTGAACAGCAGCCCTACAGTGCCCTTCACACTAATAAGTCCACACCAGGGTCTATGGATTAACAACCTTACAGAAAAAGGGAGATTGTCGCCTACTGGATGTTTAAGAGTCTTTGCTGCACGACCCAGCACCCTCCAATGTGCCAAGTATTGCAGAGCTTCAGCCTTGGTAGGTGGTGTGTCAAGCCTAGGATTCTCTACTTTGCCTTGAGGTGTGTCAAGCCTAGCATTCTTTCTTTCTTTCTTTCTTTCTTTCTTTCTTTCTTTCTTTCTTTCTTTCTTTCTTTCTTTCTTTCTTTCTTTCTTTCTTTCTTTCTTTCTTTCTTTTAAATTTGCCTTGGAACTCCATAAAGTCCAACCAAGCCTTTTTATAAGATCTAAGCGTGGACGGGGCTCCTGAAGCTAATACTCCCTTCAGGACATCACGCTCCCAAGGCTCCAAAGGTGCTCCCGGAATGGCTGTGGCACTTTGCTGCGCCTGAGCATCTGTGATGTCATTGTTAACCCTAGGGGTAAATTTGGTAGAGAAATAGATGTTTAATTCTAAGCACAAAAGGACAAAGGTCCGGGGCAGATCTGCCACTCTAGGAAAGTGTGATAATTGCTTTGACAGGACACTGATAACCGTTTGATTGTCGGTCCAGAAGCATACCTGGTGATTCCTGAACTCGTCAGCATGCAAATGCCATTGTACTTTTCCAGGAACTTCAACCCAACCTTCAGGTCTGACTTGACCACTTTAGAGAGGTGCACTCAGAGTTGCGGAGCACGCAGTCCCACTGACAGCTTAGCCAATCGCCCACAAAAGGGGCGGCCAGGGGACACTACCCAGCATGCAAAGTTGAGGTGACCGAAGCGTGAATTGACTCTGGCCAAAGGTGATTTTCTTGAGGGGAAGAAGTTGCAGAATTAATGCTAGCCTCTCCCTTGGTAGGCTATTGTGCCTATTGTGGTGGTCTGTGCAATTGTGTCCAATTCAATACCCAAAATAGGTTATGGTCAAAACTGGACCCTCTATTTTGTCTGCCACCAAAGGTACCCCAAGCTCCTCAGCCAGGGAGGTGAAAGCCTCTAAAGGAGAAGCACAATCAGGGCTATTACTAATGATGGGGGGGGGGGAAGAGTTATCGAGGTAATGGGTCACCCCTTCAGAACCAGTTCTAAAGCGAAGAGCCCAGTCCAAAATTGCACTAAATGACTCAAAGGCTGCACAAGCTACTGAGCACCCTATCGGCATAGATTTGTCTATGGAATAAGCCCCTCAAATCTACAACCTAGCCATAGAAATTCCTCAGGGTGAATTGGCAGGAGACGGAAAGTCGACTCAATGTCGCACTTAGCCAAGAGTGCGCCCCTGCTGAACCTGCGCATATGCTTTATAGCCTGATCAAGGAGGCATACTTCACAGAACAAGGCTTCTGTGGTATTGCATCATTGACTGAGCCACCTCTAGTGCAGGGTAGGTTGTGGATCATAGGATACTCTCCTGGAGTCTATGGGGGGACAATGCCTAAAGGTGAAATGAGTAAACCCGCTATAGGTGGCCACCCTCCCGGCCAAAAATTTCTTTAATTTCTTTTTGCAATAGCTGGGATTTCCCAAACTGATTCTTTGGTTAGGGGGTAATGAAACGAGGATCTTGAAGCCATAAGAGAAACTCTTTCCCAGGGTACTTTGCTGCCTCTATTTTAGGGTATTTATCAAGAAGGGTTCTAAGAGGTGAGAGCTTAACAGAAGAGAACATCACAGTCAAGGGCCAAATTCATACCAGTTTGTGGCTGTTCTTTTTGGCGGGTCTGTGAGCTTTTCAAGACCCCTGGTGGAAATGCCCCCTGCTGCCCGGAAAGGCTGTTTACCTTTAAAACATGAAGACGCTGGGTGGTTACCTAGGCACTTCTCACATTCATGCGCATACTTACAATTTGGCCCCTGGCACACACCCGTGTTGTACTCCCAGCAAACCTCATGGTGAGGGACTCGCTTAGCTTCAAATTTTCTAACTTTCCTTTTTCCACATAGGGACCCATATGCTCCATCCAGTAATTCTGGTCGCTCGGAACCCAGCAGGTGGTGGGCAGCAGGAAGCTTTTCTGAATCATCCTCGGCATCAGAAGGCTTACTTCTTTTGCTCTTCTTGGCCGAATGCTTCTTCTTACTTAGACTTCTTTCTCCCTTGCCCATCATTGGAGACTGGTGCTGTTTTGCAGCCGCTGCCACTTCCTGTTGCCCCTGCGTCTCTTCCTCCGATGATGTTTCGGAGCCCCCTTCCGCGGTAAAGACTGAGGTTGTGAATGCTGTAGCATACTGGGAAAGTCTGGGGTATACTGAGAGGCAGAAAGGTTATAATTGTAAGCATGAGCCCTACCTCCCGAGGATCTGTCATTGGAAACCCAGGGACACGTAGACTGTAATTATGTGTGAGGATGCATAAATGGATTGCTACCCGAATGTGGAACCCTAAATAAGGAGGCCAAAGTGCACGGGAGCTCCTCATTGCTGGACGGAAGTACTCACTATTTGGGAAGAGGCTGCAGTGACCATGGGCCTGAATTGGTAAAAGGTTTCCAACGCAGAGGAAACACTGACTAGGCCTGTGGGTTGCAGGGCACAGGAGGCTACCCTGACCCATCTTGGACACAGGACCCACTGTTGAATCATTGGCTGCTCTCAGCACTGCCGCGGTGGCCGCGGAGGTGCCGGGGCGGTCCACAACGTTAGGTGGCGTATCCGGGATGCATTCTTGGGTGAACGCCAGAGGTACCGCTGCCACCTGGTCTGCGGGCCTATATTGCCTATAAAATGTCTAAAAAGCATTCAACAACTGTGCCAAAGCCTGTGGGTTACTAGGCACTACGAAGGCCTGGGACCCCTCCTGGTTCCCTTGTGCCACCCTAGTTATAGCGGCATTTGCTGGTTCTCTTGAGCAGACATAGTTTGATACCTTTAATTAGCCTGGTTCTGTAAATTCAACGCCAACTAGCTTGGATTATACGCGTGAGCTGCGAGCAATATCACGGTAGTTCAGTATTGTCTGCACTGGTAAGTTTAAAGGACCCAAAGATGCCTAACTAATCTCCAACAAATTGTATTTAGCTGCAAACAATATCACCGTAGCTCAGTATTATCTGCACTGGATAGCAGTCCAAAATACCAGCCCACACCTCAAAGCAATGTATTTAGAGGAATACTGAGTCTATAATAAAACAGAAGAGAACCTTTGATAATGTAAGCAGCTATGCAGCAAGCTAGAGGTAGAATTATAAATTGTAACCCAGCAATACAGCAGTGAAAAATGATAAATTGACTTATGCAACAAACCTATAAGCAAAGCAAAGCTCCCAAGAGCCCTTAAGCACTATTATCAAAATCAACCAAATGAATTAAATTGCCAGATTAAATATATACTTATAAACTAACAGATGAAATACCAGAAAGAGATGAACATAGAAGAGGCATGAGCTATTTTTTTTTTAATTATGCACATATTTACATGTTATTTTTTATACGTGTTCTTTTTTTTAATAAGTATTTTTATTACATTTTTTCCAGATAAAGATATACAGTACAGAAAGACAAAGAAGACAAGAAAAGAAAAGAGAGAGAAAAAAAACCTGATTATTTCCAAAGCTTGTTTCAATCTTCTATCGAACTTCCCCACATCTCCCGCACAATGCAATCTTAATAATAAATTTGTCAGCAAATTATAACCTTGTTTCGTGTGTTTCTTTTGTACTTTCAATTGTATTTTAAGTTTAAATTACTTATTATCCGTTTACTCTATAAACACATCTATTATCCTTTTTAAACATTTAAACATTGGTTCTTTCATTAATATTGTCTAGTTTCATATATGTTCCACTCTCATTGCTGGAGCTAACCTTCCAAATCATGCGAAATCCTATAATTCATATAACTTATAAAATTTTTGCAAATAGTCCTTAAATTTTTTCCAGTCCTCCTCCATTGCTTCTTCTCCCAAATCTCGAATCCTGGCAGTCATCTCGGCCAACTCCATGTATTCCATCAATTGCGTTTGCCACTCTTCCAGTGTGGGCAAATCTTGAGTCTTCCAGTATTTAGCTATAAGAATTCTTGCTGCTGTGGTTGCATACATAAAAAACGTTCTGTCCTTCTTTATCACCTTTTGGCCCACAATGCCCAAGAGGAAGGCCTCCGGTTTCTTAGGAAAGGTGTACTTAAACACCTTTTTTAACTCATTGTAGATCATTTCCCAGAAGGCCTTCACTCTTGGACAAGTCCACCAAAGGTGAAAGAATGTCCCTTCAGCCTCCTTACACTTCCAACATTTATTATCAGACAAATGGTATATCTTAGCAAGTTTAACTGGGGTCATGTACCACCTGTATATCATTTTCATAATGTTTTCTTTCAGGGCATTACATGCCGTAAATTTCATACCGGTGGTCCATAACCTTTCCCAGTCTTCAAACATAATGTTGTACCCAATGTCTTGAGCCCACTTAATCATGGCTGATTTAACTGTCTCATCCTGAGTGTTCCATTTAAGCAGCAAGTTATACATTCTCGATAATACCTTGGTCTTTGGTTCTAACAGCTCTGTCTCAAGTTTCGATTTTTCTACCTGGAATCCTGTTTTTTTATCCAACTTAAAAACCTCATTAATTTGGGCATAATGAAACCAATCTTGCACCTTATCCTTTAATTTTTCATAGCTCTGCAACCTCCAATTATCTCCAATATTTTCTATTATTTCCCAATATTTCGGCCAGCCGGCCTCCATATTGGGTTTTTTCCGGGCCTTAGCCTCCACTGGTGATAACCACCTCGGGGTCTTGCTTTGTACTTTGTCCAGACCATAAATATTGCTTTTCTGACAATATGGTTTTTAAACATTTTGTGTGTCTTTACCTTGTCATACCACAAAAACGCATGCCATCCTAACGAATTATTAAAACCTTCCAGATCTAGGACATCAGTGTTCTCTAGCAAAATCCAATCTTTCATCCAGCAGAAGGCTGCAGCTTCATAATATAACCTTAAGTCTGGCAGGGCAAACCCCCCTCTTTCTTTTGCATCAGTTAGTATTTTAAACTTTATTCAGGGCTTTTTGCCCTGCCAAACAAACTTTGAAATATCCTTCTGCCACTTTCCAAAACATTCCACTCTGTCCACGATCTGCAAGGTTTGAAACAAAAACAACATTTTTGGCAAAACGTTCATCTTTATAGCTGCGATTCGGCCTAACAAGGAAAGTTTTAGTCTTGACCAAGTTTCTAGGTCTTTTTTAACTTCTGACCAACATTTTTCGTAGTTATCTTTAAATAAATTCAAATTTTTGGAAGACAAGTTGACCCCCAGGTATTTCACTTTTTTAACCACATTTAATTCTGTTTCCCTCTGAAACCCATCTGTTTCTAAAGATGTCAAGTTCTTTCCCAGTACCTTAGTTTTTTGTTTATTCAACTTAAATCCCGCCACCCGACCAAATTCTTGAACCAGTTCTAAAACTCTTTTTGTACTAGATTCTGGCTCCTGTAATGTTAAAACCAAGTCATCTGCAAAAGCCTTCAGTTTATATTGTTTCTCTCCGACCCGTATTCCTTGTACCTGCCGGTCCTTCCTAATCATATTCAGCAACACCTCCAGGACTGAGATAAATAAGAGGGGAAAGGGGGCACCCCTGCCGTGTTCCTTTTTCAATATGAAACTCTTCTGTCACCACATTGTTCACTATCAACTTAGCTTTTTGTTCTGAATAAATTGCTTCTATACCATTTTCAAACCCCCGTCCCACTCCCATCCCTTCCAAGTTTTTCTTCATAAACTTCCAAGAAATGTTGTCAAAGGCCTTCTCAGCATCAATAAAGATTAACACTGCTTTAGTGTTAATATTTGTTTGCAAAAGTTCCAGAATATCAATAATATTCCTAGTGTTGTCAAACAAATGCCTGCCTGGGAGAAAGCCTGCTTGGTCCTTGTGAATTACTTCATTTAGTACCTTTTTAAATCTACTTGCCAAAATGTCTGCAAATATTTTATAATCCACGTTTAGGAGTGAGATGGGACGGTAGTTCTTGAGTTGAGTCTTTTCAGTTTCCACTTTAGGTATCAATGTGATGAAAGCTTCTTTCCACGTTTCTGGTGCCCTCCCTCCCCCCATAATCTGGTTGCAAACCTCCATTAATGGTTGTATCAAGTAGTCTTTTAGCGTCCTATAGTACTTGGAGGTAAGTCCATCAGGGCCTGGAGATTTGCCCAACTGCATGTTCTGAATGGCATCCTCAATCTCCTGTTGTGTTATTTTGTAATTCAAGATTGATCTCTTCTCCTGAGGCAGTTCTGGTAGGCCATTGTCTTTTAAAAACTGATCCATCTCAGACACTTCCTCGGGCCCTTGGGTATACAATTTTTTGAAATACTTCTGGAAGCACTTTCTGATTTCACCCGGTTTCTGAATATTTTTCCCTTCAACCTCTAGGTTGGTAACATAATTTAATTTTTGTCTTTTTTTCAACTGCCATGCTAGCAGTTTTCCACATTTGTTCGCAGATTCAAAAGATCTTTGTTTCATTTGTTTAATCTTCCATTCCACTTCTTGATTTATCAGTTTCGTATATTGTGACTGGTGGAATTTAATTTCTCTCAAAATCTCTTTTGATTTTGGTTTAGATCTCAACTTTTTCTCTCCATCTCTTATCTTCTCTAGTATCTTGTCCTTTTTTCCATTCCAGAGTTTTTTCTTAATCGTGTTCTGTTGTATCAGAAACCCTCTCATTACAGCTTTACTTGCGTCCCAGATTGTTCTTTTTTCCACCGAAGTGTTCAAATTGATTTCAAAATAGTCCTTTAAAGCTTTTTGGGCCTTCTTTACAATCTCTTGATCTCTTAACAGGTTGTCATTCATTTTCCATCTGAAGGAACCGGATGGAGTAAATCTTACTTCCATTTTCAAAGCGTTATGGTCGGAGCAGGTCTTTGGGCAGATTTCCACTCTTATAGTCTTAGGTGCCAGCCCTCTAGTTGTCCAAATTTGGTTGATTCTTGTCCATGACAGGTGGGCCTCAGAGAAAAAAGTTCCTTCTTTACCTAAGGGGTTTCTTGTCCTCCATATATCAATCAAGTCCATATTGTCGATTAGTTCAAAAAAGATTTTTGGTAGTCTGCCGTCCTTGGTTAAATTTTGATTCTGTGACTTATCCATGTAAGTAGATACCACCCCATCCATGTCTCCCATCATAATGATGTTGGAATAGTCCAGATAGTCCAGTAATGTCTCATGTAGCTTCTTGTAGAATTCCGATTTCCCCTCATTTGGTGCATAAATTCCTAATATCAAAACTTTTTCTCCTTGAGTTTGTATTTCAATTGCCAGGATTCTTCCTTGTTCATCTTTAAACAAAAATTTCGGTGACAGGTTCTCTTTTGCGTAGATCACCACGCCTCTCTTTTTAACTCTATCTGATGAGATAAATTCTTGGCCTAGTCTTTTGTTAATTAACACTTTCCTGTGGAGCCTAGTCACATGTGTTTCTTGCAGACAAATTATATCCAAATGTTCTTTTTTCAAAATATGAAAAATCCTTTTTCGTTTTTCCGGGGAATTTGCTCCATTAATATTCCAACTATACAGCTGCAGAGACATCCTGTATCAATCTGTTGTTACTCTTTATGGGGTGTCCTCTTTTTTGTCCGGATCCGAGGCAGAAGGTGTTGGTTCTATTCCAGGCTGTGGCTGAGGCCGAGGAACTGCTATTCCCTTCTGCAAATCCTCTCCGTGGTCGTGCAGGAACTTCTGGTTATCCTCTTTTGTTTTGATTCTAACCTTCTTTCCTTTATAGTTAAATGATAAACCTTGTGGAAACTCCCACCTGTAGGGTATCCCGTTGCTTCTCAAAAGTCTTGCTAGTTCAGTATATATAGATCTGAGATCCAGAAGTTGTTTTGGTATATCCTTGTAAATTTCCGCTTTTCTATCTTGAATCTCAAGAGATTTATTAAAGTGAAGGTCAAGTATTTTGTCTCTCTCCTGTTTAGTCCTCAAAATAATCAGACAGTCTCTGGGCCTGTCCCTCCTTGCTGCTCTTCCCAATCTAAACGCAGTTGTTATTTTAAAGTCTTTATCTTCTTCTATACCCCAGAACTTAGAAAATTCTGCTGTCAAGTAGCCAATCAAATCTTCTTTCTCAAGCTCTGGGATAGATCGTAATCTTAAATTATTTTCCCGATTTCTCAGTTCCACCATAGACAGGTAGGCCTGCTGGTCACTAATATGCTTATGTAGTGGCCTTACCTCTCCTTTTAGTTCGTCCACTTTCTGATTTGCTTGGTCTGCTTTTAAGTTTGCCGCCTCAGCCAATTTCCGATTCTCAGAAGTGGCGTCTTTAAGGTTCCCAATTGCTTGTGAGTGTTGTGCCACTTGTTCAGACAGTTTTGTGATAGAGGATGTGGCTAAGTCAATTTTTGCTGTTTGGTCATCTACCTTCTTATTTAGAATTGCAAATTGTTGTAACATTTCATTTAGAAGAGTATCAGACCCCCCTGCAGCCATATCCTCTGTTGTTGGCTGTTCAGCTTCCTTTAATACAGCTGGGACCGATGATCTACGTGACTGAGAAGTCAAAGTTGTTTGCACAAGTTGGACTTTCCCTGCTTTCGCTTTTGCAGATCTTGTTTTCGGAGGGCCACTCATTCCACACCTGTCTATGAGTCAAGGTCAAATTGTCTATTTATCCCATGGGAAAGACAGTTCCCCAGTGTAGATAACAAAACAACAGAGAGTCAAAACAAAGTTTGTTCCCAGGAACTTATAAATCCCAAATTCCACTAGAGGGAGTGTTGTCACATTTCAGGAAAGAAAGAGAAGAAATTTGTCCGCCATTAAGATCCCTGCAACCAAATATTTCCACAATAGTCCTTCAAGCTTTTTCAACTTGCAGAGCCCTTCCCAAATTGCCACAAAGTCTCTTCCAAAAGGTGCAAGCTACAGTTCATTAAATGTATCTTCCAATAGTGCCCAAATGTAACAGTTTCAATTTTAGCTATAGTTTCCGCAATGACAGTTCTCTTTCCTCCTGTCAGCCCGCGATTTGGCTCTTAAAGTTTAAAATCCATAAAAGGAGGGGAGTCCCCAATTTAAATCAATACTATAAAAAGAAGAAACTTGCCTTTCCTTTCAATTGCCAGTTCCACCAACGCACGATGCTTTCAGATTTAAAATCCCTTTGAATTGCTTTCCAGCTTGTCAGTTTCTTTGCCTTTGATCTTTAAGCATTGCCGGAAGACGGACTTCCTGTTTTTCGTCTCCCGCTTTCAGCCAAATTCAGAATTTATAATCCAAAGAAGAGTAAGTCTTACTCACGAGTAGATAATTTAGGGTCCGATGTTTCAGGAAGAAAGGTCAGCGCTCATCAGCAGCAGCCGCGCGGCTTCGCTCCCGCAGAAAGAGCGATGAACTCTCAGCACCGCTTCCCCTCCGCGCTTCCGAGGCCCCTTACGGGGTCCCTTCTTCGTTTTGGGGGTCGAGGCATGAGCTATTTACTTTAGATTCCCTATAAACCTGTATGTAAAGATTATTTTGCAGGCGAAGAAGCCCTTTAATAAATCAAATGATATAAAACCTGGATCTCTTTTTCCTTATAACTATGAATTGACTATACCAAATTATAACACTTAATGCCTAGGCAGAGAGTAAATGACACAGCTCATCAGAGCACCGCAAGCTGAATGAAATAATTTGAATTCCGTTTCTAGGAGAGTGGATGAGGGATTTAAGAAGACAAAGCAGGAAATGAAAGAGATGAAGCGAGAAGAGGAGAAGATGAGAAATGAGATTGCAGATTTAAATAAAATACAAGAGGAAATAAAGGACTCTATCGCAATGAACGAACTGAAACAGAGAGAAGTTAATTTAAGGTTGAGGCAAGTACCGGAAATGCAAAACGAGAATATAAGAGAAAGACTAATAAAGGAAATTGCGCAGTGGATGGGGCTATTGGAAGAAGAATTGGCAAAGACAATACACAATGCATACAGAATCAAAATTAGATCAAGTAGGGTAAAGAAATTCCCAGGTGATTGTCTAATTACCTTTAAAGATAGAGAGATGAGAAATCTGATTTTGCAAAGGAATAGAGAGAAAAGACTTTACATTGATGGGAATTACATAATTATATTCAAAGATATTCCAATAAGGTTGTTGAAACGAAGAGAAGCCTACAAACCACTGGTACAACTACTTAAGACAAACAAGATTGATTTCAGATGGGAATTTCCGGAAGGCGTCTCATTCTTCTACAAAGGAGTAAAAAGAAAATTGCTAAGCCCTGAGGAAATTGGAAAATTCACAAGAAGATATAAAGAACTACAACAAGGGGAGGAAGAGAGCAAAGGAGCAGAAGGAGGAACAAGAAGGAGGGAGGAATCTGAATTAGGTGAAGAAGAAGAGCAGATTGAAAGAGAGTCGGAAGAGGAGGGAGAAGAAGAAGAAGGAGAAGAGACAGAAAGGTTTCAAGTTTAAATCTCTAAATTTAGATAGTGGTAAGGAGAATGACGTTAAAACTATGGAATTGGAACATCAATGGAATGAATGATAAGAAGAAACGAAATGGAATTGAACATATTCTAAAGAAGAAGAATCTGGACATCATATGCCTTCAAGAAACGCATGTGGCCAAAAAACATAGGAAAATCCTTATTAATAAAAGGTTAGGGAACGAATTTATATCTTCGGACAAAAAGAAAAAAAGAGGTGTTGTTCTATATATTAAAAATAAAATTGAGTCCCGTCAATTATTTAAGGATGAAGAAGGAAGAATAATAGCGGCCCAAATTAAATGGCAAGGCGAAGAACTGATAATTATCGGAATTTATGCCCCAAACGGGAATAAGACAGAATTTTTTAGACTACTGGAAGAAAAACTATTTGAATACATGGATAAAAAAATTATAACAATGGGAGACATGAACGGTGTGGTATCAACAGAAATGGATAGATTAAGGAAAGCAAAGAACAAAGAAGGGAAGCTGCCTAAGACTTTTTTTACGATGATCAAAAACTGTAACCTAATTGACATCTGGAGATTCAGACACCCTCTAGAAAAACAATTTACGTATCACTCGGAACCAAACCAATCAATGTCAAGAATAGACCAAATATGGGTGTCGAGTGAACTCATACCAAGAATCCAAAAAATTGAAATACAGGCTAAAGTTATCTCAGACCACAACCCGATTAAGATGGAGTTAAAAGGATTTGAAGAGCGAACCTTCAGATGGAGATTGAACGATAACTTATGGGATGACCAAAAATTCGTCGAAAAAATACAGAAAAAATTGGTAGAATACTTCCAGGATAACTTAGATAAAGGGACAAAATCGAGCATTGTATGGGATGCAAGTAAGGCAGTGGTGAGGGGCCTATGTATCCAACAAAATGCATGGAAAAGAAAGAACAAAGAAAAAAAGACAAGAGAGATTTTGAGACAGATTACGGATAATGAACAAAAGCTGATCAAAAAACCCAATAATGAGAAGATAAAGCAGGAAATAAAGGTTCTACAAACCTTTTGCAAATAAATCTGGAAAATGGCTCGCCTGGCAGGTAAAAAGAAGGAAAGAACAAAAACTGATTAATAAAATTGAACTAAATGGAGAAGAAATTACAGACCCGAAAGAAATCAGGAAAGGGTTTGTGGACTACTATAAACAACTATACAGAAAAAATGAAAGGAACAATAAAGAAAAAATAGAAAGATATTTGGAAAAAAAGATGTTGAGGAAGATTCCGATAGATCAAAAAGAACAGCTAAATGCCTTAATATGTAGAGAAGAGGTAGAAGAAGTGATAAAAGAATTAAAAAGAGGGAAGGCACCGGGCCCAGATGGGTTTACATCAAGTTATTACAAAGAAATGAAAGATACGTTGATAGCCCCGCTGATTGAAGTAATGAATAACATATTAAAAGACAGGGAGATTCCAGATACATGGAAAGAGGCATTTATCACAATAATTCCAAAACAAGATTCGGACCCAACTCAAATTAAGAACTACAGACCCATTTCTTTATTAAACACGGATTATAAGATCTTTGCTGGTGTTTTAGCTAAAAGAATAAAAAAGATACTATCAAAAATTATACATAAAGACCAAGCTGGTTTTCTGCCGGGAAGACAAATAAGTGATAACACAAGAAATATAGTTAACATCATTGAATTCCTATCCGATAGGTGCGATAAACCAGCATGTTTAATTTTTGTAGACGCGGAGAAAGCGTTCGATAATGTGGTCTGGGATTTTATGATGAAAAACTTAGAGGTTATGGAGGTGGGCCAGGAATTTTTGAATGGCATAAGGGCAATCTATACAGAACAAAAAGCAAGACTGATAGTCAATAATGTTATATCTGAAGATATCAAAATAGCTAAGGGAACAAGACAGGGGTGCCCGCTTTCGCCACTGTTATTTATAGTGATTCTGGAAACCCTACTAAATGCAATAAGACAAAACAAACAAATTAAAGGGGTGACATTAGGTGCCAATGAATATAAAGTCAAAGCTTATGCAGACGATGTGGTTCTGACGGTGGAAGAGCCGATAGAAAGCACAAAGGAGATTTTGGACGAGATGGGGAAATTTGGTAATATAGCAGGATTTAAATTGAACAAAGGGAAAACAAAAATGATTGTTAAAAATTTGGATCAGGATAAGATTGAATTATTACAGCAAAGAACAGGGATTGAGGTAGTTAGAAAGGTTAAGTACTTGGGAATATGGCTTTCTGGAAAGAATATTGATTTATATCAAAACAACTACACCCCAGCTTGGAATAGAATAAAAAGAGATTTGGAGACTTGGGCCAGAATGAAATTATCATTCTGGGGACGAATATCAATGGTTAAGATGATGGTGCTTCCTAAATTGTTATTTTTGTTTCAAACTATACCCATAATAAAAGGTACAAAAGACTTCAGAGACTGGCAAAAGGTGATCTCAAGATATGTCTGGGAAGGGAAGAAGCCCAGAATTAAATTCAAATTATTGACAGAAATAAAAGAAAGAGGTGGCTTCTCCCTACCAGACATGAGACTGTATTATGAGGCAGCATGTTTGTGCTGGTTAAAAGAGTGGGTAAAGCTGGAAAACAAAGAACTTTTAGATTTGGAAGGATACAATAACAGATTCGGGTGGCACGCGTACCTATGGTGCGACAAAAAGAGGGTCCACAAGGGGTTTGGTAACCATATTTTCAGAGGTGCATTAATAGAGGTCTGGGATAGATATAAAAACATACTAGAACCTAAAATCCCCCACTGGCTATCCCCGTTAGAGATAATGGGGGTAAAGAAAATTAATATGAGAGGAAAGTGGGGAAAATACGAAGAAATGGTGACCAACGAAGGAGGAAAGTGGAAAATAAAATCATATGACCAAGTCAAAGTTTTTACATACGATTGGCTGCACTATTTTCAGATTAATGAAATGTTTAAAAAAGAGGTGAAGGAAAGGGGTTATGAGGAAAAAGAATCTAGATATCAAAAAGAGATAATAAACAATGAACATAAAAATCTGTCAAAAATGTACAAAATACTGCTGGAATGGAATACGAAGGACGAAGAAGTGAAATCAGTGATGGTTCAGTGGGCGAGGGACTTCGGATACAGTATCCAATTGGAAGACTGGGATAGGTTATGGAAGGTGAACATAAAATTTACGGCATGTACCCTATTGAAAGAAAACATGATGAAGATGCTTTACAGGTGGTATATGACACCAGTGAAGCTGGCAAAGATGTACAAGGTAGACAACAAATGTTGGAAATGTAGACAGAAAGAGGGGACATTTTATCATCAATGGTGGGAATGTAAAAAAATTAAAAGCTTTTGGGAGGAGATTTACAACGAAATGAAAAAGATGCTGAGATACACCTTCGTTAAAAAACCAGAAATCTTCCTATTGGGTATTGTAAGAAAGGATATCGAAAGAAAGGATCGCAAGCTTTTCCAGTATGCGGTAACGGCTGCTAGAATTGTATTAGCTCAGAGATGGAAGCAGGAGGAAATCCCAACTGTGGAAGAGTGGAGAGAAAAATTGATAGAATATGTAGAACTAGATAGGTTAACAGGGAAAATCAGATATACTAAAGACCAAAAGTTTATTCAGGACTGGGGGAAATTTGTGGGTTATCTGGAAAATAACTGTGATGTAAATACAACGCTAGTGGGTTTTAAAGAGGCACTGTAAAGATTTAATAAGTATTGTCTATTAGAAATAATGAAAGAAGGGAGGAAAAATGGCAATATGTAAGAACAGAATGTGTATAAAAGGATAACTACGAATGATTGTCAGTAACGTTGAAGGAAGTCAAAAATGGACAAGAATGTTGTAACATGGATAAAATGTATAATTGGTTGGAAACCAATAAAATTTTAAAATGCAAAAAAAAAAGAAAGAAAGAAATAATTTGAATTCCAATATACTGTGCACTAATGCTTCAATTTAATTTAAATGTGTTTCGTAAATTCCCAGAATGAAATTCTCAAGAGTGTAAGTATAAACAAAAGCAGTCAAATTAATTAGAGGATACCAATTCTAAGATCAGCCTAGCCAGAGACGCTGTAGCCAGCTCTATACAAGCTTATGCACCAAGAGGAGAGGCTCCCTGCAGCCCCTTGTGCGCTCTTATTTAAGCTAGGCTCTTTTAATTGCGCCATCATCCTTTGTTTATATTGCTTATGTTTATTTCCTTTGTTTATATTGCTTTTGAATTTAAAACCAACGAGAAAGTGAGGGGCACTCGAAAAGGAGATAGCTCCCACGTGGTTTTGCCTCTCCTAAAATGGCTGCCGCCGCAAGGCCACGTGGGCAATCAAAATGGCGGCCGTAATGCGTCCCCGTTGCCTAGCAACAATTGTGGCATCTGAATATAGACTGCATTTTAATCAAGGCTTATATTGGCTTATATCTTGATCAGGTTCCTAAATTAAATGGGCTTAGATTTTCAAATGTTTCATGCCAGGCACAAGACCAGCTGCTTAAGAGAACCTTGGCAATGTTTTCCTCCTAGACAAGGGGCCCCTTGATTGATAGCAGAAAACAATTCTCAAAGTCGTAAAAAGGGGGAATTACAGGCTGAGAACGAGGACACTGACCCTACATGTTACAGAAGATAAAAAAGGCAGAGATAAACATAATTAGGAATGAGTAAATAGTAAAATAATACCAATGTGCCTCCCAGTAAAATGAGCCAGATCTTCTTTCTAAGGTTAAAAGGCCAAGACCAAATGGAGAAGCATCTAGCTGGCAGAAAGAGAGCATTTTTGGGAAGTCTTTTTTTAAAGCTGTTTCTTTCTTAAACTGAGAGAGTTAGAGGGCAATAAATGTTGGGAAGAGCTAATGGGAAAAGCAGCTGGCTGAAGGGGGGGTGTAAACTGAAGAGGCTTCTTTTGAAACTGTTTTAAACTGAGTTCCTTTTTCTACTTTACAAAGGCCTTATTCCTTTTAAGAGGCTACCTGTGTTGTGTATTAAATATATTGGCTTAAATGTAATTATGCAAAGGATTTAAGAAATGCTAGATTCTTATTTCATATAGTTGTAAGAGTTGTATTTATCCTGAAATTAAGTCAGCCACCAGCCTAGCCCCCCTGCCAGACAGGAAGACGCCATCCAAGCAGTCCTGATATATAGTGGTCAGGCATTTGTTTGGAAACCTTCAAATGAAGGAGATCTTTCAATGTTGATGTGAAACTCAAGATCCTTGACATATGTTTAAGATAAAAATTTAAGATTAACCATTTGTTTTAGAAGGCAATAGGGCAAGGAGGGCAAGAGGTGAGCTGGTAATTAAGATTCCTTGTTGAGACACATGTAAGATATATTACTACTTATTTGTCATTTATAGATGTAACAATATATAGCTCTTTGTGTTCCATATAAGGACAGGAGGATATGGGTGTATCTTTTAGGATTGGTTATAGCAATCAGCCAATAGGAAATTCAACCAGGCTGATTGGACAGAGGCAGCCAAAGGAGGAGCAAGGGGCCTGGGCTGAGGGAATATAAGTGCTGGCCATAATGGCAGGAGGGCAGGCCAGAGCTTGGTAACCATATACCACTGTGCCTCTCATTTATTTGTCTGACAAATAAATTATTATTTTAATTTCTCTATTGCTGCGTTGAATATTTCATTCCAGCTAAGCGTTAACCACAAGCAGGGTGCTACACAATGAACATGTGCGAAAACACTTAACACTAGCCCTTTAACACTGAAAAATTCCACAGCCTCAAGAGCGAAACCTGCAAGCATTCCTGCAAACGTTAATTATTCCCCTGGTTTTCTCGCAAGCATTCCTGCAAACGTTAATTATTCCCCTGGTTTTCTCGCCGGTTAAGCTTAAAAGGGAGGGTTTGTAAAGTTACTTCCCACGTGGGATGCCTATAGTAAAATGGCGGCCGCCCGGAAGGGCACGTGGGCGGATGAAATGGCGGCCGGGGTGCGCTGGTTGCCCGGCAAAGGCGCAGCTGCTTCCGAGGCTTTCCAAGTCTAAACTTCCAAGCGAAAATAAAACAGCCTGTAGAGCAAGCGATGTTCTGTGGAAGCCACTCACCCCTTCAAGAATGCTGCTGAAATGATTATTTAACAAGAAATTCTGCCCCTCACCCCGGCAAGAAAATGAAACACAACCGGCACAAAATGCAGCCCACTCTCCTCCCGCAGCTGCCGTTCCGCCTAATTGCACCACGCTCCCCTGCACAAACCCCTAGCTAAAACCTGAAGCCCCAACAGCAAAACCTGATTGGATGGGTGTGCTGCATCCTCCGTGGAAATAACGAAGAGGAGCCAAACGTTTTTCCTTGAGCTCCTTGCAGAACAGGCAGTCAGCAGCCGAGGGCAAGCAACGGATCAGCAGAAAAAGCTCCACAAAGCTGAATAAATTCCTCTGAAGGGGGCATGCAGCAGCAGGTACGGCAAGCTCCTGAGGGCAGGGAACTTGCACCGAAACACACAGAGCTCCCTGTAAAACTGTAGACGTGAAAGAGATGCTGGAAGGAAAGCACACAAACACACACACACAGTGATTTTAGCTCAATTACAGCTCCGGTGTTAAACTGCAGCAGCTGGAATGGAGCGCAAAGGGGGGAAACCCCCAGAAGGAAAAAAGCCCCAAATTGGTTTCAGCTCCAAAAGCAGAGGTGACAACTCCTGAACATCAAGCAGTTTAGAAATCAATCAACACCAGCAGCAAATGCTGGAAATTCTCTGAAAAAGAAAGGGAGCTTCTTCTGTGAAGCTACAGCAAATTCCACGAGGTGCCCTGCAGCTCAAGAACAAAGGCAACAAAGAAGCAAGGCAGGAACGCTCCAGGCAACGCAGATAAGATCTCCGACAAACAGGAACAGCTGATATGCGGGAAACAAACGTGGGGGCTAGCTGGCTAAAAGAGGGTGAGCCCCCTCTGCGCCGGCCCTAAATAGGGCAGACACGGCCGGGATTCCCCTGCTCTCGCGGGGGCTGAAAGCAGCCCCCGCTCATGTGGGGGGTGGGCGTGAAGCCCGCAACCCCACCTCCTGGGCAGGCCGGAAGTGGCTTTATCGTTCTTTCGATGTTTACAGTTTGAACTCCTTTGTAGACATCATTGCTCGTCTTATTCTTGTTGCAATGTAAAAGTACTTTGCCACGGACCTGTTAATTTCGGGCTCTTTCTCAGCTAAGAGGTGTCTGATATAGGTGTCGTCTGTACTACGAGGTATTTTCCTCAGAATCAGTTCGATCAGCTCTTTTCTTGAGTCTTGATATAATGGGCAGTATAAGATGACATGCCCAATGGTTTCGATTTCATTTCTGTTACAGGGACATAATCCTTGTTCGATCGGTATTTTATTGTATCTTCCCTCTAGAAGAGCTGAAGGGAGAGCGTTAAAGTGGGCCCTGGAAAATGCCCATCGGTGTTTAGCGTTGTCTAGAACTTTGAGATAGTTTGCTAGATGGGCCCTTTGGGAATTGTATAGAAGTTTATAAGTTATCGGAAGTTGGTTAAAGTCATTTTGGGTTTCAATGTCCCTGAGTCTTTCTTTGATTATGTTCTTGGCCCTTCCCCCTTCTAAACTTAATAAATACTCTGTCCAACCATCTCGTCCTCTGTCGTCCCCTTCTCCTTGTGCCCTCCATCTTTCCCAACATCAGGGTCTTTTCCAGGGAGTCTTCTCTTCTCATGAGGTGGCCAAAGTATTGGAACCTCAGCTTCACGATCTGTCCTGTCAGTGAGCACTCAGGGCTGATTTCCTTAAGAATGGATGGGTTTGATCTTCTTGCAGTCCATGGGACTCTCTAGAGTCTCCTCCAGCACCATAATTCAAAAGCATCAATTCTTCGGCGATCAGCCTTCTTTTGTTTCTCCCCCCCCCCGTATAATATTTTTTATTAATTTTAGCATACGAAAATTTGGACATACCACACAAATTATTTTACATATATCCTTTTTTGAACTTCCTTCAGCATCTCTGATAGCCTTCCGTCTTAATTATTTCTCTTGCAATTCCTAACTTAATATTGCCTTTACATTTTCTAACAAATCATTTCTTCCTTTCCATTTTTACAATATTTCTTAAATTACTCTTCACGGAGCTTCTTGTAGTCCTGCAAACGTAATTTGATCATCGCAAATACTTTTCAGATACTCAGTAAATTTAGTCCAGTCTTCGGTAAACCTCTGGTCCCGCCAGTCTCGGATCCTTCCTGTTAGCTTGTCTAATTCTGCTTAGTCCATCAATTTCATCCTACAGTCTTCTAATGTTGGTAATTCTTCTTGCTTCCATTTTTGGGCCAATAATATTCTTGCAGCAGTTACTGCGTATAAAAACAACTTACAGTCTTTCCTTTTTATATAATTTCCAACAATACCTAAAAGAAATGCTTCTGGCTTTTTAATAAAAGTATATTTCAACATTTTTTTCAACTCATTATATATCATCTCCCAGAAGTATTTCACCTTTTTACATTCCCACCACATATGATAAAATGATCCTTCTTTTTCTTTACATTTCCAACATTTATTGCTAACTTTATACATTTTTGCTAACTTAACTGGCGTGATGTACCATCTATACATAATCTTCATCACGTTTTCTTTCAATGCATTACATGCAGTAAATCTCAAACCTTCTTTCCATAATTTGACCCACTCACTTAATTGAATATTATATCCTAGATCTTTTGCCCAATGAATTGTTGTTAATTGCAGAGTCCTGTGCACAATGGAATGATGAACAGTACGTGCCACATGCTTAAAGTTGCTTTATTTTCAGTTCAGTATTGAGAAATTAAAAACATGCATCTTTCCTCTGCGGGAGCAGAGAAGCAACCGTCCTTCTCCTCGGAATGAAGAACACCGAGAGAGAACAGTGAAAAACAGGAAACCAGTGTACGTCACATCCAGCTTCCCATTCCCGTGGGAAAACCCAACAGTACTCTGACTGTGGAATGTAAACATTGTCTTGTGACAAGCACTTTGCTGCACAGTGAAGAGAGCAGAAACCAACATCCTCCCCCTTTCCGTGAACATCACTGGGCAGCGTGTTCGTACAGTATCAGTACAAACCCAACTTCTGTACATAGGTACAGTGTTGATCCCTTGATACAATCTTGGACAATACATCAGCAGGAATTTCATTACCTGGCATATAGGACACCGTTACGAGTCCCTTCTGAATATGTTCCCTAGCATGTTGCACCTTCAATTGCAAGTGCTTCGTGCTTTGCTTACAACCTTCCGAATTCAGCAAAGCCAAACATGCTTTGTTGTCCTGATAAACCTGGATTGGACATTTGACAGGAATTTTCATGTCTTTGCACAATTGTAACAACCATTCACAATCCTTAAGTGAATAAGACAGTGCATTTAGTTCAGCTTCACAAGTACTTAAGCTAATTGTTGTTTGCTTCTTGCATGACCAATCAAATAGACCCTGATTGTACATGTAGCAAACTCCAGACGTACTTTTCCTGTCTGCAGTGTCACTTCCAAAACTTGCATCTGCAAAAATCTCAAGACCACCAGACTTCTGATTGTTAAATCTCAGTCTGTAATGCATAGTGCCTTTCAAATAGCGTGCTATGCGTTTCAGAGCTTTCCAATCCTTAACAGTAGGATTGTTAACTTGTCTGCTTAGCAAATTACAGCTAACAGCAATGTCAGGTCTTGAACATCTGGCAATGAAGTTTAGCTTACCTAGCACACTTCTGTACAGTGTAGTGTCAGAAAATGCTTCTTCAGTGTCTTCTACCTGATAACCTGTTGTCATCGGTGTGTCTACAGGGTTAGCATCCATCAGGTTTAGTTTGCTTAACACATCAGCAATTTTCCGTGACTGGTGTACTAGAATGTTACCACTTTGATCTTTCTCTATTTCCAGAGATAGGTAGTTGTTTACCTCACCAAGATCTTTCATGTCAAAGTGCTCTTTCAGTTGAGCTAGGGCGTTATTGTACATTGTGACATCTTTCCAAAAGAATAAAATATCATCAACATAAAACAAACAATACAGCTTCTTTTGCCCCTCCTCTTTGACAAATACACATGGATCAGCTTTCCCTTGCTGAAAACCTAGAGAAAACAATGCTTCAGTGAGTTTTGTGTGCCAACACCGTGCACTTTGTTTGAGACCATAAAGGGACTTTTTCAGAGCACAAACAAATCCCTGTTTTACCTGTACGCCATCAGGTGGAAGCATATAAAGTGATTCACCTAGAGATCCGTACAAAAATGCTGTATTCACATCGTGGTGACTAATGTGTAGATTCTCCTCTGCAGCTAGCTTGAGCATAAGCCTTATGCTCTCATATCTCACCGTGGGTGAGTAGGTCTCGTGATAGTCTTCACCTGGTACCTGTGCAAAACCTCTGGCTACCAATCTGGCTTTGTGTCTGACTATCTTGCCATTTTGATCAGTCTTCGCTTTGAAGACCCATTTGCTTCCAAGCAGTTTCATTCCTGGAACTACTGGAACTAGCTCCCAAGTTTTGTTCCTTTCTAAGGAATCCAGCTCAGCCTTCATGGCATTTAACCATGGCTCAGCTTCCTTAGAATCCAAATCCTGGATTTCTTGGAAACTTGAAGGTTCAAATACCTTCTTGGAGCTTTTAACAGCTGCTACTGCTGTCTTAGCAAATTCATCAGCAAATCTCTTTGGAGGTCTGCCTTTAGTGGCTCTTTGTGACCTGCGAATTATCCTTTGGTCTTCAACACTTTCCTCTTCCTTCTTGGGAGAAAAGTGACCTATCGTGAACAATGGTTCTTCCAATTCCTGATCAGAGCTTTCAGAGGGTCGCATAGAGGCTTTCGCACTCTTGAAATCCTCTGAATTATCCGATTCAGTTTCAGACTCAGAATCAGAACCTTCATCAGTGGGTGTGGGTTGTTGTTGCTTATCCTTAGTCTCATCACTGTCATCAGGATAACATTGGAAAATTCCCACATTCTCCCCCCACTTGGCATTGTACTCAACACTTCTTGTGAGCCTAATTGTCTTAGAGTCAGTCATCATTATTCTGTAAGAACCTTTCTGATAACCTAGAAAGATACCATGCAAACCACGCTTGCCTAACTTGGAGCTTTGTGGTGAGTGAATCCACATGTCAGAACCAAATATTTTCATGTGTTTGATGTATGGTTTCTTGCCAAACATCTTCTCATACGGGGTACAACCAATCGCTGAAGATAACCTGCGATTGTAACTGTAAATAAAACACGAGAGAGATTCGGCCCAATAACTCTCTGGAAGATTGGCATCATGCAGCAAGGTTTTTAACCCTTGAAGCAATGTCTGATTTGCCCTTTCGCAAAGTCCATTCTGCCATGGCGAGCGAGGACTGGACAAATCGTGTTGAATTCCTTTCTCAGTCAGAAAAGCTTCAAACTGCTGAGAAGTGAATTCTCCCCCGCGATCTGTGAAAAGAATTTTTATCTTCTTACCATGCACATTTTCCAACCAAGCACAGAATTCCTTGAACCTTGGAAAAGCCTCTGATTTCTGCTTGAGATTGTACACATAAATATACCTGGAAAATGCATCAATGAGAACCATGAAGAACCTATTGCCACCCAAAGAGGGCGATAGTGGACCGACTAAATCAGCATGAACAACCTGGTATGGTTCTGTAGCTTGCCTACTAGACACCTTACCTTTCGCAGCCATTTTCACCTTGTTTGCTGCGCATGCCTTGCACTTCATGTGGTACCTGCAGGGTTTAATAGTCATACCTTCAACCAAGGCAGGCATTTTAGATACTGCCTCAAAATGCAAATGACCAAATTTCCTGTGAAAATCATGAATACATCCTGCATGCAAACTTTTGTTAGAACCTGCAATGCAACAAGTATCATTCTGCACAACATCATCATAATACAAAACAAACAATCAACACATTCAGCATGCAATACATAATCGTCTTTCTTTGTGATGGTGCATTTCTTGTTCTTGAAGGAAACGTCAATGTTCCGTTCATTCAGCTGCATCACACTTAGAAGATTGTGTGTGGCATCTGGAACATACAGTACATCCTGTATCGATAAGTCCAAACTGTGAAGAACAACTGTTCCGTAGCCTTTACTGGGGATCGTGTGGTCATCCGCCTGGTGAATCGCACCTTCCTGCGGTGTAAAAGACACGAACAGTCTCTTATCGTTGCACATGTGGTGGGTAGCTGCTGAATCAACAACGAAGAAAGATCTAGACGTCTTCTGGACCTTTGCGACGTTTGGAGTGAAGCGTGAGACCATTGCCTTGTGCTGCGTTGTCCTGGACACCGGACCTTTGCCTTTGCTTTGGCCTTTTCCACGTGATGAATTTCCGCTGTGCTGCTCTGTCTTGGCCCTGGGATATTTGCATTCCCTCTTCATATGGCCTAGACGTCCACATGAGTAGCATTTCACTGCCTTCAAAGCTTTGGCGCCCTCTGGTGGTTCCACTGCACTCTGGGATGACGTCTGTGAAGACTCCCCCTTATCCATGCAGCTAGCACCCCGGCGATCTGCTTCATTCTGGATCACGGCAGTAACATAGGCTACTGTGAGCTGAGCAGTTGGTTGAACAGCAATCTGAGTGGCAACGGACTCCCAACTTGGACCCAAAGAATGTAGTATCATGAAGGAATACACAGCCTCTGGAAAGTTGAGTCCTCTCTGTTGCAGCTCATGTCTCAGATTCTGCATCTTCATCAGATGTGTACGCACATCTCCACCTTCAGCAAGAGCCATACCATGCAGCTTGGCATAGTAGTACATTGAGGAACCAGCTTCTGTCCTCAAGTGCGCTTCTCTTAATGTTTCCCAAATTTCTCTGGCTGTGGTCTTTCCACGCAACAGACAGAGCTCTTCTGGGGATACTATCATCGTAAGCGTTCCCCTCGCTTTGGAATCCTTAGCAGTCCAATCAGCTGTAATTGGAGCTGGGGGGTTGTCTGTAATAACATTAAACAGACCCTCTTTCCGCAGAATTGCCTCTGCATAAAGCACCCACTCCGTGTAATTTTTCTTATTGAGCTTAGGAATCCCAAAAGCTTCAGCCAGCTTTGCTTCAGCCATCATTGCTGCTTTAAACAAGCTGCGTCACTGTATAGCAACTTCCAAAAGCACTTGTAAAAAGTACTTTCGTTTTCCCCAGCCATCCAAGCCTGTGAGCTTGTGCCTTAAACTGTATCGCGGCAAAACGGCTTTAAAAGTACAAAGTCCAGCCATAAAGCCATAAACTAGAAACTGGCAGGCTGCTCCGGGCAGCATGAGCACATACCTTCATCAATCAAACTTGACGCGCAGAGCAGATAACGCGATCCGTTCCTCTGTTCCTCTGCCGGCATTCCTCAGTTTGATTTACGTCTTTCTGGGCCCGATAACCATAATGTTGTTAATTGCAGAGTCCTGTGCACAACGGAATGATGAACAGTACGTGCCACATGCTTAAAGTTGCTTTATTTTCAGTTCAGTATTGAGAAATTAAAAACATGCATCTTTCCTCTGCGGGAGCAGAGAAGCAACCGTCCTTCTCCTCGGAATGAAGAACACCGAGAGAGAACAGTGAAAAACAGGAAACCAGTGTACGTCACATCCAGCTTCCCATTCCCGTGGGAAAACCCAACAGTACTCTGACTGTGGAATGTAAACATTGTCTTGTGACAAGCACTTTGCTGCACAGTGAAGAGAGCAGAAACCAACATGAATCATCACTGATTTTACCTCCTCGTCCTTCAAGTGCCACTCCAGCAGTAATTTATACATTTTTGACAGAATTTTAAAATCATTATTTAATATTTCTTGTTGAAACCTCGATTCTTTTTCACAGAAACCATTTTCTTTGATATCTTGTTTAAACACTTCGTTCACCTGATAATAATGTAACCAATCATTAACATACTGTTTCACTTCTTCATATGACTTTAATCTCCATTTTCCTCCTTCTTTGATTACTAATTCCCCATATGTTATCCATCTCCCACTCATATTAACCTTTTTTACACACATCATTTCTAATGGAGACAACCAATGCGGTGTTTTTTGTTCCAATAGGTTTTTATACTTATCCCAAATTTCGATAAGAGATCTTCGAAATATGTGGTTTCCAAATCCTTTATGGACCTTTTTCTTGTTATACCACAAATATGCATGCCACCCAAATCTATTATCATGACCTTCTAAATCTAACAGTTCTGTATTCTCCAGTTTCATCCACTCCTTCAACCAACAGAGGCACGATGCTTCATAATATAATTTCAAGTCCGGCAGGGCGAAGCCTCCTCTTTCTTTAGCATCTGTTAATAACTTACATTGTATTCTCGGCTTCTTACCCTGCCAGATATATCTTGAAATTATCTTCTGCCACTCTTTAAATATTTTTGCCCCTTTGATTATTGGAATTGTCTGAAACAAAAATAACATCTTTGGTAGCACGTTCATCTTTATTGCTAAAATCCTTCCCCAAAATGATAATTTCAACCTTCCCCATACATCTAGATCCCTTTTTAACACTATTCCATGTTGGTGTATAATTATTTTGAAATAGATCAATATTTTTCGGGGTTAACCAAATTCCCAAGTATTTAACTTTCTTAACCACATCTATAC
The DNA here is from genome assembly GCF_965113315.1 of Podarcis vaucheri. Taxonomy (NCBI): domain Eukaryota; kingdom Metazoa; phylum Chordata; class Lepidosauria; order Squamata; family Lacertidae; genus Podarcis; species Podarcis vaucheri. Next base: position 18,002,514 of record NC_138757.1, read on the forward strand.
CTATTTGTTGTTGTAATGTTTCAACCAATTCTTGTTCCATATTTTTAACCATTATCTTAGTTTTCTTTTTATTCAATTTAAATCCCGCCACTTGACTGAACTGTTCTATCTCCTCTATTACTTCATTGATACTTATTGATGGTTCTTCAATTGTTAATACCAAGTCATCGGCAAAGGATTTTACCTTATATTCATTCCGACCGACTGTAACCCCCTTTATCTGCTCATTGTTCCTTATCAACCTTAGAAGTACTTCCAGTACCGATATGAACAATAATGGAGAAAGGGGACATCCTTGTCTTGTGCCTTTAGCAATTACTATATTTTCTGTTGTTATATTATTTACAATCAATTTTGCTTTTTGTTCAGTATATATAGCTCTTAAACCATTTAAGAAGAATTGACCTATATCCATAAGTTCCAAATTTTTTAACATAAATTCCCAAGATATATTATCAAAGGCCTTTTCCGCATCCACAAAAATTAACATTGCTTGTTTTTCATTCCTGGCTGTCAGATATTCAATTATATTAACTATATTCCTTATGTTATCTTTCATCTGTCTGCCAGGTAGAAAACCCACCTGATCCTTATGTATAGTTTCGTTCAATATTTTTTTTAATCTGCTTGCTTAATATGCTTGCAAATAATTTATAATCATTATTCAACAGCGAAATTGGCCAATAATTTTTTACTTGCATTAAATTGGAATCTTGCTTCAGAATAAATGTAATATATGCTTCTTTCCATGTTTCAGGTAATTCTCCTTTCTTTAATATATTGTTCATAACTTCTTTCATTGGCACAAGTAGGATGTGTTTCATTTCCTTATAATATCTTGCAGTAAATCCATCCGGTCCCGGTGTCTTCCCACTTTTCAATTCTTTTATAGCTTCGTTGATTTCCTCTACTTCAATTGGGTCGTTCAGTTTGTCTTTTTTATCAGTCGGGATTTTTTGCACCTCTTTTCTCCTCAGGAATTCTTCTATTTTTTAAATATCGCTTTTCTCAGTTCTTTTATATAAATGTCTATAAAAGTCTACAAATCCTTTTCTGATTTCTTTCGGATTATCTGTTTCCTTTCTGTCAGGGAACTGCCATCAGTGCCGGAGGGAGAGAGCAAAATCCAGAGGGATTCCGGAGAGTGTCCCGGGATTGGGAGAGGCAGCCCATCTTCTGGGGAAGAGAATCAGCGTAGCACCAGTGGAGAAGGGGGGCAGATGGGGGAAGTGGCGAGGCGGTCCCATGACTCCTTGCTGGGGACCAGCGGGGAGAGTAGGGGTCCTCCGCTGCCTATGCCCTCCTTGCGCAGAAGGCTTTCACGCAGAGAGAATAGGAGGAGACTAGGCGTCAAAGAGCTTCTTTGCTGGAAGAAGTTTAAGAAACGCCCACTGACGGATTCTGCCAGCGATTGAGACAGCCACGGGTGAGTGGCTGTCCAGACAGAAAAGGTTCACTCAGGCAATCCAGCCAGGTGTTTGCACCGGCTTACGCACGAGCAACCCCTAGAACCATTACAGCAATCCGTCAGTCCCTGACGTTGCTTGTGCGCAGCACTGGAGAGGCAGCACAATGAGCCAAACAGAGCCGGCCGGAGGGGCAGAGCAAGAAGCCCTGGTGCGGGGTCTGGTCGAGAGGAACCGAGACCTGGAGGCGTATGTCGCTACCCTGTCTGCGTGGCTGGAGGAGAGATGGGCTCAGGATGCACAGGTTAGAGCCACCCCAATAGGGAGGAAGGTCCCAGGGCTGGTACACAAATTTGGGGGAACGCCCCAAGACTATAATGCCTTCCGGACGGAAATTCAGTACGCTTTGGAATTGCAGAAAAACAAATTTGCGGATGACGGGGAGAGGGTGGCTTACATTATTGGACATCTGCAGGATGGGGCGCGTGAATGGATCAGGCCCTTGATGGCATCGGGGAATGACACTTTGAAGGATCTTAAGAAATTCTACCTCGCGATGGACGCGATGTTCTCCAGTGAGACTGAGCAAAGTGTGACACGGAGGGAGCTGATGGGGTGCAAGCAGGGGAGCCTGACCGTCAGAAACTACTGGTCGTGTTTTGCGATGTTAGTCCACAAGCTTGGGTGGGATCTGGACTCTGAACCAGTACAAATGTTGTTTGAAGCGGGTCTGGCCCCCGGAGTGAAAAACGAGTTGTCCCATGTGCCCCGCCCGCGGTCAATGGATGAACTCACAAAGGCTGTGCTTGTGATTGGTGTACGCTCAGGAAAAGCGGGAGATAAGGGCAGAACGTTTCCATGACAACCGCATTCCGGAGATGCCGAGGGAGCCTTCCCAGGCGGCGGAGCCGATGGAAATTGATGGAGAGCGCGCGCGCGAAGTTTCAAATGCTGGGGAAGGTCGGAAAAGGAGGGGAAGGAGTGGAAAACTACCAAGAAGTGTTTCCTCTGTCAGAGGCCGGGACATTTTGCAAAGGTCTGCCCTCAACGAAAAGCCTGGCAAGGCATGATGGGGGCTGCAGGCCACGACAATAAGGGGGAGGAAGAGCAGGTGCAGGGAAACGACAACACCTGGCTGCCAACCAGCAGGGGCAGCAGCCAGGCCAGCAACCAATAGAAGTGCCCCAGCCTGACCCCCCCCCCAAGGCAGCCATAGCCATAGAGGTGGTGCTAGAACTCCCAAATGGGCACCCTGTCAAAGTGGAAGGGCTGCTAGATTCTGGCAGCTCGTGTAATTTCTTCAGCAGAGACTTCGCTCTGGAGCACCAGCTCCACCTGTTGCCACTAGATTTTCCCTTGCAGGTGACCACCATCAATGGCAGGGAACTCCTGGGAGGGGAAGTGACACACCAGACACCGCCAGTGCGAATGAGTGTCTCCAGACACACGGAGACCATTGCCTTTCACGTGGCCACGCTGGCAGGACCCCCGATAATACTGGGTATGAGCTGGCTGGCAATACATGACCCAGTGGTGTCATGGCATCAGTGGTCGGTCACCTTTGGGTCAGCTTACTGCTTAGAACACTGTCTGGGAGGGAAGGATCCAAGAAGGACTGTGGCCAGAGTGGCTGGGGTGGCCCTGGAGTAAAAGAGGGAGGTGCCAACACAATATGCTGATTTGAAGGAGGTCTTCAGCGAGAGGGAGGCAGACAGACTGCCCCCCCCATAGGCCATTTGACTGCCAAATCAACCTGCTTCTAGGGGCTCAGTTACCGGTGGGTAAGCTGTATGCCATGTCCGACCGGGAGATGCAGGAGTTGCGGCAGTTTATTGACAAGAACCTGAAGAGAGGTTTCATAAGGGAATCAAAGGCGGTGGGAGGCAGTCCAGTGTTCTTTGTGGACAAAAAAAGAGACTAATCAGCTCAGATTAGTCGTGGATTACAGGGCCCTAAACCTGGTGTCAGAACCCGTGACTTTCCCAATGCCCAGGATTGACGATATTTTGACACGTGTGAGGCAGGGGAAGATTTTTACCAAGCTGGACCTCAGGGGAGCATACCATCTGATTAGGATAAGGGAGGGGGACGAATGGAAAACGACCATGTTCACCCCCCTGGGGGCTTTTGAGTACTTAGTCATGCCATTTGGATTACAATCGGGGTCCGCCTGCTTTCAAGCCTTCATGCACCATGTGTTGGGGCCCCTGCTGTACAAGAATTGTGTGGCCTTTTTGGACAACGTTTTAATCTACTCGGAGAATGAAGCACAACACGTCAGAGACATCAGGGAGGTGCTACAGAGATTGAAGAAGCATCAGTTGTGGGTCAAGCTGGAAAAATGCCAATTCCACGCCAGGGAGGTCGAGTTCCTGGGGTACAGGTTGTCAGACAAAGGACTAGCCATGGATCCGGGCAAGGTGAAGGCAGTGCTGGAAATGGAAAGCCCCCCAAAACAGAAAGGATGTGCAGAGGTTCCTAGGCTTCAGCAACTTCTACAGGAAGTTCATAAAGAACTTCACTCACTTGACAGCGCCCATAACGGATTGTCTCAGTAGCAAAAAGAAGTTTGCGTGGACAAAGGAAGAGCAGCAATCCTTTGAAAAACTGAAGAAGGCATTCGCCTCGGAAGAGCAGCTCCTGCACGTGGATCCGGAGAAGCCCATGAGACTGGAGACGGACACGTCCGACCGCGCAATCGGAGTGGTCCTTTTGCAGCCTGGGGCCAAGCAGAACTGGATGCCGTGTGCCTTTTTCTCTAGGAAGCTGAGCAAGTCGGAGCAAAACTACACGGTGTATGACCGAGAACTGCTTGCGATCTATACGGCATTTCGGCAATGGAGACATCTATTGATAGGGGCGCGGCACAAGATCCAGGTCCGAACTGACCACAAGAACTTGGAATACTGGTGGACCGTGTTGGGAAACTGCCAGGGAGATATAGTCCATCATGGCCCCAAGCCGGCTGCCGGACGTTCATCGATCTCCCGTAGACAGGCAGATCCAGCAGTTAGCGACACGAAGCCTCAGAAATAGATTGCCACATTCTAGGCTTGTGCACACTGTTTATTAGCAGAAAACACAGCCAGAAAGCTTGCACCGCAGAAGAGCACAATTTACAGACTTTATTTAGCGTTGAACAGAACAAAGGAAAACATGACCGTTCTGAGTCAGCGTCTCTGACCGACTGCGAAATCGAAAGGAACAGCAAAACATAAACATCCTGTGAACAGGACATGCGCAGACTCTGTGACTCACAAAGCCTGCTCCCTTTTAAGGTGGAACGGAAATATCCCAACAGACCGCGCGAGTGCTCAACCAGAGACAGATCAGATGGTCTCAGGAGTTTGCCAAGTTTTTCTTTGAGATCCGATACGTGCCGGGAGAGAAAAACGTAAGGGCAGATGCTCTCTCCCGGAAACCGGAGTACATGGAAGGAGAGGGGCCACCAGAGACCAGGCACGTGTTCCCCGAGGACCGGTGGGTGTGGGGGGGGGGGGTTGGTTGGGAAACGAGGACTGGCAGGGCTCACCAGAGACAATGAGTTTGCTCAGACAAAATTCAGGGAACTCAGGGATGGAAAGGAAGTCAATGGAGGGTTTGAGGAAAAGGAAGGACTACTGTACTATAAGGGGGCGCTGTATGTACCAGGGGAGACTTTGAGGGGGAAGGTACTTAGACAACTCCATGACAACCCAACAGCTGGGCACTTTGGACAGCACAAGACCATGCTACTTGTCACCAGGCAGTTTTGGTGGCCAAAGGTGAGGGAAGACGTAAGAGAATATGTACGAGGGTGCGACCGATGCCAGAGGGCAAAGGGGGAAAGGGCTGCCCCCGTGGGGCTACTGGAACCCTTACCTACACTGGAAAGGCCCTGGGAGGTGGTGTCCATTGATTTTATGACAGATCTGCCCAAATCAAGGGGAAAGACAGCGGTCATGGTAGTGGGAATTCCAGGGACAGGAGGGAGGGGTTACCACCCACCCGCGGGTAGAGGAGAGGGAACACTGTAACGAAGCCACGGAAATACTCGATTCAAGGTGGCTCTTAAAGAAAGATTTATTGCTCAGATAAATCCTGGCGTCTAGCCCGCTTCGGCTGCGTAGCTCTTGCCAGGCCTCTGCATTCCAAAGTCCACATTCCGATGCTCTGAGCAAAAGCAGAGATCAGCAGCGGTAAGAGAAAGCTTCAAAACTCCAGTGCATTCTTCGGTGTGCTTAAATAAAGTCCACTCAGGATCTTAGCAGCTAAAAGCAGTTTTATTTACAGCAGACTATCCATTATCTATTACAGCGAACAGCATCGTGAAAAACACGTCCTCTCTCCTCAAAAGCGAAAGTAGAGAGAAAACAAAGGCTGGAGGCTCTCGGATATGACGCAGAAGTTCCTCCCTCCCAACAGTAGGCAGGGCATACACTCTGAGCTGTTTAACCCTGTAAGCTCAGGTTCTCCTCACACCCCCTCTCACCCTGCACTACTGTGGGGAAAGTATGTACAGAACTTACCCCCAACTCCAAACCACCACAAAACTCCCCATGGCGCTGGAAGCTTAAAGGTTTGGAAAATCCATCGGCCAAGTTACTGTGACTGGCACAGTACTTCAGCCGTATCAAACCTGACTGAACACTCTGACACACATTTTGGAAACGTATGTCCAGATGCTTGGTTCTGGCCTTAAATTGCGCAGATTCAGCCAATTTCAAACAAGGTTGATTGTCCTCCCAAACCATGATGGGCAAGCTACAATACCCATAGATCTCTTGCACCAAGCATCTATAGAACTCTAGTTCCCGGCACAAATCTGACAGTGCACTGAATTCAGCCTCAGTAGAAGACAGCGCAATGAGACTTTGCTTCCGGGACTTCCACCCAACTAGTGACTTCCCAAACTTTACCACCAACCCAGACACAGACTTGCGGTCCTGCGAATTCGCCCAGTCACTGTCCGCATAGCATGTGAGCTTCGCCTCACCTTCAGCTGGCAGCTTAAGACAGAAGTCTTTGGTATGCTGCAGGTAGCGCAGTACCCACTTGATACCATGCCAAGCACTCACACTGGGCTTTGACGCTTCCCTCCTTAGCAGGTTGGTAGCAAAGGCAATGTCTGGTCTGCTCCATTGGGATAGATACAACAGACTACCTAGAGCTGACTGAAAGAGCTTAGCATTCTCAAACTCAGCACTTTCTGCTTGCTGGCTATCTTTCACGAAGTTCGTCTCCATGGGTGTCCGAACTCCTGCACAATCGGACGTTCTGAACTTCTCAAGCAACTGCTCAATCTTGCCTTTCTGACTGAGCAAGAAGCTACCATCCTCAGTTCTCGCTATCTGGACGCCTAGGTAGATCTTTACTGCACCCAGGTTCTTGAGCTGAAACCGCTTCCCAAGCTCTTTGGCAAACTTCTGCACCTGTTTGTCTGCCTTTCCAACATGGATGATGTCATCAACGTAAAATAACACCAGTTCCTGTGAGTCTCCTGATCCTCTAAGGAACAGGCAACTGTCAGCAAGACTCTTCCTGAAACCTAGCTTCTCCAAAGCTTCATTCAGGCACAAGTTCCAATTCCTGGCCGATTGCTTCAGGCCGTAAATTGACTTGTGAAGTTTCCACACAGTACCTTGCTCATTGCCCTCAAACCCTGGAGGAGGAAGCATGTACAGATCCTCCTGGAGGTCTGAGTTCAAGTAAGCAACATCCACATCAAAATGATGCACCAGCAAACCTCTTTGTGCAGCAACGGCCAAGACCAAGCGTAGAGATTCACTCCTAGAGGTGGGAGCATAAACTTCCGTATAATTCAACCCCCTGCGCTGTGTGAATCCTCTCGCCACTAATCTGGCCTTATACTGCGGTTCTCCTGTCGCTGTGGGCTTAAGATGGTAAACCCAGCGGCTGCCCACAGCCTGTTCGCCCACCGGCAACTTCGTGAGGGAGAACACACCTAGCGACTCCATTGAGTTCATCTCCTTCTGCATCGCCTCATGCCATTTTCTGGCTTCTTCCTGAGGCAGTTTCTGAACATCCTCAAAACTCTCGGGTTCACACTGTGCCATTCCGACCCACATGCTAGTGACGGCAAACCTTTCAGGAGGTTTCCCCTTCGTCGTCCTAGCTGATCGATGCAGCACTACTTCAGGAACCCCCTCTGACCCACTAGGGCCAGCCAGAACGTCCTTGGCATCAGAGAGCTCCCCCTCTGACTTACTGCGCCTTCTGGGCTTCTCGGCCGAACCTGTGGGGGAAGATGGAGCACTGCGTTGCTCGATCTTCACAGCCTTGGGAGAAGTTCTCCCTTCTGCCTACACTGGGTCTGGACTCTGAGCCTCAGTAGCAGGTTCAACCTCTTCCTCTCCTTCATCGGCAGAGTCAAGCAGACTCTCTGACAGGATGTCAGGGTTCCCATGTATCCTTGCCCAGCCACTCTGCTCACAGAATTCAGCACTGTTGCTGAGCAGAATCCTGGACTGATTCCCTGACGGATAAGCAAACCTCCACCCCTTGGTCCCTGGCTCATACCTACAAAAAATAATCTTTTGGGACTTGGGTTCACCTTTCTTGCGTTTAGCCTTTGGTATGAGGACCCAAGCCTCACAGCCAAAAACGCGGAAGTAGTGCACTTTCGGCTTCTTTCCGTGCAGCAAGAAGTGGGGTGTGCCACCTACCACTGAATTGAACGACCTGTTTAGAATAAAGTTGGCCGTTCGCCAAGCCTCCCCCCAAAAGCGCTGTGGGAGCCCGGCATCAAACAAAAGAGCTGCGGACATCTCTCCTAGCGTCCTGTTCCTGCGTTCCGCGATCCCATTCTGTTGGGGACTGTGTGGAGAAGTCAACCTGTGTTGAATCCCCTTTTTGTGGAAGAAACCGGTGAACTCCCCACCGCGATCACTCTGAAAGTTTTGCACCTGTGTGGAAAACTGCAGTTCCACAGCCGCAATCCAGTCTTTGATTAGCGGTGCAGGTTCATTTTTGTGTTGGATCGTGAAGGTCCAGGAGTTGCGTGTATGGTCATCAATCAGAACCAGCGCATATTTGGCTCCGCCCATACTGGTCACAGACATCAGACCAGATAAATCTGCATGAATTAACTGAAAAGCCCTAGTGGTCACCCTCTCAGACCTTGGGTATGTGCACGTTTTCACCTTTGCGGACTTGCACGCTCTGCAATCTAGAAACTTAGCACATGATTTCATTTTGCACCCTTGCGTACACTCTGGGATCTTCTTCACTGACCCCCAGGACACATGTGCCATGCGTCGGTGCCATAAGTGAGCACACGCATCATGAACTGGAACGTTGGCACACTGTGCTTGAGCCTCCTCCGTGTCATCTGGACCTGCAAAAGAAGCATCTATCACAAACAACCTGTCTTTACATTCAACACTGACTAGGTGCTGTCCAATCTTAGAAATAGAACACTTATTGTCCTCAAAACACACTCTGTAGTTCTCAGCAAGAAGTGCACTGACAGACAGCAACGCGCAGGACAGTCCTGGAACAACAAAAGCCTGGATTGAATCCTGTAAGAAATAACAAAACAGTGAGCCAGTCTGCATGAGTGGGTGTCGAGTCCCATCTGCTAAACAGACAGTCTTCCCAGAAGTTACAGAGGTGCAGTTCTCCAGGAATCCTGCAGATGGCACTAGGTGATGCGACGCACCTGAGTCTATCACAAAAGCCAGCACAGCATCCTGTTGACAACTCTTGACTGCAGCCATAGAGGCTGCCAAATGTTTATGTTCAGTGTCTCTGCCAGCTGCCTTCGGCTTGCCTTTCCCACGCTTTGAAGAAGAGCCTTTTATCTGGTTGCTACGGGAGACGGCCTTCGGCTGTTCCTGTGCCTCCACTGGACATTCTCTCACCAGATGGGAGGGGGAGCCACAGCGATAACAGCGACGCGTAGCAACAGCTCTCATAGCTCCCTCTTCAGCCATTCCTTTGTTCCCAGCACCCCCACTCCTGGGAGCACAGCCTGGGCCTGCATGCTCCCCAGCACTCTGGTTGTAGGCCTCAACATCACACGACCCCTTGGAGACAAAGCAGCTACTCCCAGCTGTAACTTCAGGAACATGGCCAGCAGCCCCCACTGGGCTCTCGGCTTCCTCCCTGCTCTCGGCTTTCTCCCAGCCCTGGGCTCCTGCTGAGCTTTCACACAGACTCCTCAGCACCTGCCAGGCGGCCTGAGCCGACTCAACGCCCTCCAGGTGGGGCAACAGCAAAGCGTCCACGCTTGCTCTCAACATGCAGAGCTCTCTTTGCATTCTCTGCTATAATAATAATTATAATAATAATAATAATAATAATAATAATAATAATAATATATTATTTATACCCCGCCCATCTGGCTGGGCCTCCCCAGCCACTCTGGGCGGCTTCCATAAAAACCAAAAATACAATAAAATATCACACGTTAAAAACTTCCCTGAACAGGGCTGCCTTAAGATGTCTCCTGAATGTCAGGTAGTTGTTTATCGCTTGGACATCTGCTGGAAGGGTGTTCCACAGGGCGGGCGCCACTACCGAGAAGGCCCTCTGCCTGGTTCCCTGTAGCTTTGCTTCTCGCAATGAGGGAACCGCCAGAAGGCCCTCGGCGCTGGACCTCAGCGTCCGGGCAGAATGATGGGGGTGGAGACGCTCCTTCAGGTATACTGGACCGAGGCCGTTTAGGGCTTTAAAGGTCAGCACCAACACTTTGAATTGTGCTCGGAAACGTACTGGGAGCCAATGCAGGTCTTTCAAGACCGGTGTTATATGGTCTCGGCGGCCGCTCCCAGTCACCAGTCTAGCTGCTGCATTCTGGATTAGGTATCTGAAGAAGTGTGCATGCACACGAAAGCTCATACCAAGAACTAACTTAGTTGGTCTTTAAGGTGCTACTGGAAGGAATTTTTTTATTTTGATTCTGGATTAGTTGTAGTTTCCGAGTCACCTTCAAAGGTAGCCCCATGTAGAGTGCATTGCAGTAGTCCAAGCGGGAGATAACCAGAGCATGCACCACTCTGGCGAGACAGTCCGCAGGCAGATAGGGTCTCAGCCTACGTACCAGATGGAGCTGGTAAACAGCTGCCCTGGACACAGATTTGACCTGTGCCTCCATGGACAGCTGTGAGTCCAAAATGACTCCCAGGCTGCGCACCTGGTCCTTCAGGGGCACAGTTACCCCATTCAGGACCAGGGAATCCTCCACACCTGCCCGCCTCCTGTCCCCCAAAAACAGTACTTCTGTCTTGTCAGGATTCAACCTCAATCTGTTAGCCGCCATCCATCCTCTCTATCTTCCAGCAAAGCAGCCTCCAGGTCTGCTGCGCCATCTTCAGCAGCAACTGGCATGGGTGGGGCCGGCTCCTTCTGGGCCCTGTGGCCAAAAACCACCCCCTTACTCTCCTAACCCAGATATCCCAGGACTGGGTTGTGAGCTTTTCGAATGGGACATCATAAAAGTCCTGGAGCTCAGCCATCTCCTCCCCCAGTGCTCCCATTGGGGCTTTGAAGTACTCACGCGTACCAGCCAGCTTCAAAGGAGAGGTCTCCAGTGGCTCTTTGCAGCACACAGCATTGCAGCCAGTTCCCCTGCTTTTCTCCCAGGCAAAGCCTCAAAGCAGGTCTTTTTCCTTCCGGCAGCAAAAACAGCAGCTTCTCAGCTTTCTCAGCCTTTTTTAAGCACACAGCACTTCAAAGCAGGCTTCAAAGCAGCTTCCTCTAATTGCAGTAACTGTCGTCCATAACCTCTTAAAGAAAGATTTATTGCTCAGATAAATCCTGGCGTCCAGCCCGCTTCGGCTGCGTAGCTCTTGCCAGGCCTCTGCATTCCAAAGTCCACATTCCGATGCTCTGAGCAAAAGCAGAGATCAGCAGCGGTAAGAGAAAGCTTCAAAACTCCAGTGCATTCTTCAGTGTGCTTAAATAAAGTCCACTCAGGATCTTAGCAGCTAAAAGCAGTTTTATTTACAGCAGACTATCCATTCTCTATCACAGCGAACAGCATCGTGAAAAACACGTCCTCTCTCCTCAAAAGCGAAAGTAGAGAGAAAACAAAGGCTGGAGGCTCTCGGATATGACGCAGAAGTTCCTCCCTCCCAACAGTAGGCAGGGCATACACTCTGAGCTGTTTAACCCTGTAAGCTCAGGTTCTCCTCACAGTGGCGAGGTCGCCAGGTAGAGTACTTGGTAGCCTGGGAGGGGGAACCTAGGTCTGAAAACACTTGGGTCCCGGCTGAATCAATCACTGACGGGTATCTGGTGGAAGAATTCCACGGTTTGTTCCCGGAGAAGCCCAAACCATTAGCTAGATTCTGGGAGGAAGAATTTGGACCCACAGACGACGAAGGGGACTTTGTGGGTTTCCCTGCCTCCGAAGAGGAGGGAGGGGAGGTGTCTGAGGGAGAAGGATCAGACTGGGAGGTTCAACCAGCGGGGAGAAGTCCTAGCGGATGGGAGGCTGGTTTTGAATCCTCAGAAGATGATGACAGTTCCTTCAGGGGATTCCCCGCATCGTCGACCAAGGAGAGAAAGGAGGCTGTACCGGAAAATCGCGCCAGGGGTGGGGGTGGGGTCCTGAGGAGGAGGTGGATGTCAGGGAACTGCCATCAGTGCCGGAGGTAGAGAGCAAAATCCAGAGGGATTCCGGAGAGCGTCCCGGGAGTGGGAGAGGCAGCCCATCTTCTGGGGAAGAGAATCAGCGTAGCACCAGTGGAGAAGGGGGGCAGATGGGGGAAGCGGCGAGGCGGTCCCATGACTCCTTGCCGGGGACCAGCGGGGAGAGTAGGGGTCCTCCGCTGCCTACGCCCTCCTTCGCAGAAGGCTTTCACGCAGAGAGAGTAGGAGGAGACTAGGCATCAAAGAGCTTCTTTGGTGGAAGAAGTTTAAGAAACGCCCACTGACGGATTCTGCCAGCGATTGAGACAGCTACGGGTGAGTGGCTGTCCGGACAGAAAAGGTTCACTCAGGCAATCCAGCCAGGTGTTTGCACCGGCTTACGCACGAGCAACCCCTAGAACCATTACACTTTCCATCTACTCTGATTTTATTGATTGTATTCTGTTCCTTTCTTTTCTTAATTTGCCCTGCCAACCATTTTCCAGATTTGTTTGCAAACTCAAAATTTTTCTGTCTCATTCTTTTAATGTTCCATTCTACTTCTTTATTTGTTATCATTGCAAATTCTGTTTGTAATATTTTAATGTTTTGCTTTATTTTCAAATTGTTTGGTTTTTCGATTAAGCTCTTCTCATTTTCCATTATTTGTTTTAAAGTTTCTTTCCTCCCTTTTCCTCTAAATTTGTTTTTAATCGTATTTTGCTGAATAAAGAAACCCCGCATCACCGCTTTGCTGGCATCCCATACCATATTAATTTTCGTACCTTTATTGCAATTATTCATGAAATAGTCTGTTAAGTTCTTACGTGCTTTTTCTATTATTTTCTGATCATCCAAAAGACTTTGATTTATTCTCCATCGAAAGGATTTTTCTTCTATTCCTTTTATAACACATTTTATTGCATTGTGATCCGACAATACCTTTGGCTGTATTTCCGTTTTGGAAATTCTTGGTGTTAGTTCACTAGAGACCCAAATCTGATCGATTCTTGACATTGACTGGTTCGCTTCTGAGTGGTAAGTGAATTGTTTTTCTAATGGGTATCTTAATCTCCAAGCATCTATCAAGTTAGAGTTCTCACTCATCAAAAAAAAGTTTTAGGTAATTTCCCTTCTTTAACTTTCCCACTTGCTCTTAGTCTATCCATTTCCATTGACACCACTCCGTTCATATCCCCCATTATTATGATTTTCTGATCCATGGATTCCAATATCTTTTCTTCCAATTCTTTATAGAAATCAGCTTTATTTCCATTAGGTGCATAAATCCCGACTACTATCAGTTTTTCACCTTGCCATTTGATTTGAACTGCCATAACCCTACCTTCTTCATCTTTAAAAATCTGTTGAGCTTCCAATTTGTTTTTTATGTACAACACCACCCCTCTCAACTTGCTTCTGTCTGATGAAATAAATTCGTTTCCTAACTTCTTATTGATTAATACCTTTCTATGTCTTCTCGCCACATGAGTCTCTTGTAAACAAATAATATCCAAATTCTTCCTCTTCAAACACTGTTCAATTTTATTGCGTTTTTTTAATCGTTACTCCCATTAATATTCCAAGTCCATAATTTCAACGCCATCTTATATTCTTTCTTTGTAAGTCCAATAAATTAAGATCTTAAATCTGTTCTTCTACTTCTTCTTTTCCCTGTTCCTCTTCTTCTTCCTCTTCCTGTTCCTCTTCTTCTCTGTCTCCTAATTCCTCCTTCCAATCCCTCTCCCCTCCCCCTGCCCCTGCCGGACTCCCAATCCTACCCCCGCTCCAGCTCTGGCTGCTTCTTCTTCTCATCCCAGTTCCTTGTATCTTCTCATGAACTTCTGTGTTTCGTCTGGGTTTGTGAGTTAAACTTTTTCCCTTTGTAAAAAAAGGAGATCCCCACTGGAAATTCCCATTTAAATTCAATTTGATTTTTCCTCAAAATTTGTGTCAATGGTTTGAAAGGATCTTGTTTTTTCAACAAGCGAAGTGGAACGTCCCTAAAAATAAATAATGAAATTTCCATCGATTATCAATCTTTTTTCTCTATTTTTCTGTAGTATCAAATTCTTTATTTCTGTATCTTTAAAAATAATTAGACAATCGCCTGGAAACTTATTTGCTCTGGCCGATCTTGTCTTAATCCGAAATACATTTTGAATCGTTTTCCTTTTTAAAAATAATAATAATAATATTTATTAAAAGTTTAAATATTAAAGAAATAAGTAAAAAAAAAAGAAAAAGTAAACAATACAAATCAATACATTACAATACATAAAAAAGACACCAAAACATCAAAACAAAAACAAAAGCAAAAGCAAAAACAATTAAAAACACATCCAATATTTCCATATCTTTGTCCTTCATTAACTTGTTTCATCGACCTCCTCACACCTCCCTTTTTTGTGTTCTAGTTATTAATTATTTCAGCAAATCCTTTCCATCTTTCAGTTTTCTGTCATTTAATTGTCTTAATTTATTTTAACCTTATCTTACCATTAAAACTTTAAAGCTTATTTATACTTAACTCCTTATAACGTTTCTACTAAAGCCATGTAATTTCATTCCAACATTTTTCTAACACTCATTAATTTTACAATATTTCTCTAAATAAATGTTAAACTTTTCTCCAATCTTCTTCCACCGTCTCTTCTCCCTGGTCTCGGATTCTATCAGTCCTTTCTATCAATTCCATATGGTCCATCAACCTGGTGATCTTCTGTCCGAGGCTCTTAACTCTTTTCCATGTCCCTTCTGCAGATCTTCTTCATATTTATACATGCACTTTACTTTATCTTCTGCTGATCTTGTTCTTAATTTCCTTCCTTTGGCACTGAGGAGTAGATCTCAGGGAAACTCCAACCTAACAATGTCTTTATTCCTTCTCGACAGGTCAGCCCATTCTCCATAGTCAGAACTAAAGTCCAAAAGATATTTCAGAGCGTGTTTCAAAATCCCTCCGAAGGTAAAGGCACCCACAACTCCGATCTCCCCCTGACCCAAATCCAGATCCCAAAAGCCAGAACATCCCTGCATAAGGGGATCTATCCAACTTTCCTTCTCCAATCCAAGCAGGACTCCATCCCTCCAAATCTGGCTTTCTCTAAATTCAATCGTAAAAGGCAACAGCTTATATTCATCAAATTGCCTCTGTAAGGCTGGGGCTCTCTCCACTTGTGTTACTTGAGATTCAACAACAGCTTTCTCCCTCGTCTTCTCCACAGCTTGCCATGTCAAAGTAGATTCCTGAATCGATTCCTGAGTAGTTTCTGTATAGGTATTCACTTTTTGTCCCAAATCAGTCATTTTTTGTCCCAAATTATCAATTTTAATAGTCATCACATCCATCTTCTCATGAAGCTGTTCCAATAAAGCACTTGTCTTGCAAAATGCAATCACTAAGGCTTCTTCTGTCGACATTCTTGTCCAAGGTCAATCTCTGATTCTCACGGTCTTTAATCTCTGCAGCTGGAAAATTCCCCAGCTCCACTCCTACAACAGTTTCAAAAGCTCCCTCTGGAGGAAACAATTTCTATTTGTATCCGTCCTTTTAAATGCAGATCCAGCAACAAAGTTAGTTTCGATTTCCAGTTACTTTTGCTCCTTTTTAAGTGCAAAAGGAAACAATGGAAACAATATATTTCTCTTATTTAACTATCTGTCAACATACGTTTTATTCACAGTCAATGAACTTTCCCAAAACGTCGATCTTACTGGCAGCCCGTTCCCAGGTTCAAAACGGTGGTAATTTATCTTTCTTCACTCTCTCTCCTGCAGGCTTAGGCGATCTAAAATTTCCCCCCTCTTCTCCTGCTTCCAAGGGGGGTTTAGTAATTTTAACCGATGGAGATTTAATCCTTTACAAAAGGCTTTCCAAGACTTTAGCTTGCAACATCTTTGCTTCAATCTATTTACAAAAGAGGAAGGCGGACTTCCTGTTTGAAACCTTCCCGTTTCGGTGCCAAATTAAGATGTTTAAAGATCCAATTTTCTGTTCTACTCACGGGTAGTTGTTTAAAGTCTAATTGTCCACAGGAAAAAGTCAGCGCTCTCCGGCAACAGCAATGCGGCTTCACTCCGTGAAAGAAGCAGTCGATTCAAAGCACCGTGCCGCTCACCCCACATCGCTCCAGATCCCCGAAACTGGGTTTCCCTGCAAGTAGGGGAGGCGCAAAAGGTGCCAGCCGAATCCCACGTCCACAGGCTTCTCCCACCTGTGGTTTTTAGTGGGTCTCCGCCTTCGCCGTGGCAGCCAGACCCTAATTTCCACGGAGCGCTAACCCGAAAGTCTGAATCGTTTTCCTAACCTCTTCCACTTCCATACCTAACCATTGTGCAATTTCTAATGTCAATTTCTCCCTTAAATTCTCCCCTTGTACCTCAGGCACTGATCTCAACCTCAAATTTCGGTCTCTCTGCCTCAGGTCATTCATGGCAATCGCGTCCCAAATATCTTCTTGTGTCTTATTAATTTCTGAAACTTCAGCTCTCACCTTCTCTTCCTCCCTTTTAACCTCCCTCATCTCTAATTTTGTTCTTTTCAATCCCTCTTCTAAACTCTGTGTTCTTTTTGTCAGCTCCTTCATTTGTCCTTTCAATTCATTAACTGTCATATCATTTTTTTTGTCCATCTGTTCCAACCTTGTCTCTAGATTTTTCTCACTTTGCTTAATGTCTTTCTTTATCTCTGTAAGCATCTTTACAATATCTCCTTTCGGTTCTAGCTCTTGTTTTAACCCTCTTCTTTCTCCAGGTGTTGCCCCTTCACCACCCTTTTTCTGTGAATGGGACATTTCTTAATAATCCTCACTCTCAGTTATAGCATCAAATTTTAAAAAAGAAGTTTAATTTTCTTGCCACTTGCTTGGCTAATCCACAATCGAAATTTATAACGTCCAAAGAAATAAAGTCCATCAAATGGAGAAAGGGGAATAAAATAGTACCAAGAGTAATAAAAGATTAAGAACGTGATAGAGTAAACAACTAGAGACTCAGGGTAACAAAACCAACTCAGAAAGTAAAACAGATGACACCAAAATATCTTAGAGATTATATTTAAAAATACACAACATAGAGTGAGGAAAGGGTTAACTGGGTAAGGAAAGGGTTAACAGAGGCAGAGAGAAAGACACAGATCTCTAAGCACCACTAAGCTCAAGCTAAACCAAAACAAAGCAGTTATAAAAAAATAAGGGATCAGCAGAGATGGACAGAGAGGAGAGGGAACAAAGGATTTTTATTTTATAAAAATGATCTAATATCCCAAAAAGAAATTTAGCATCTCAAAAAGAAGGGGTAACCCAAGAAGAAAAACAAGAAAAACAATGAAGAAAGGAAGAGAATGGCGATTCTCTGTTTTTTTCAGTGTCTTCAAAAGCCAGAAGCAGGAGGAGGGGGTAAGTAAATATCTTCCCTCTGCTCCTTATTTTCCAATTTCAGTTAACCAACTTAACAAAATTAACAGTTCAGTCTATTTTAATTTTAATTTCTTCATTTCTTCATATCACTGCTTTGGCACAGACCAACCCCCCCCCCCCAAAAAAAAAAAATATCAAAGGAGGGCTTCGAAGAAGTTTACTACGCAGTTCTTTTTAAAATCGAAAGTAAAAACTTACTTGGAAGTTTCCTCTGCCTGCGATCTCAGAGGCCCACCAAAAAGACAAATAAAACGTTCTTACTCCAGGTTTTACCCCTTCCAAACTCCAATCCGCGTTCTTTAATTAGGTAAGTGTCTTTTGTAAATAAAACAAAGGATAAATTTTCCGTTTGAGGTAACTCACTGTTTCTTTCCGCTCTGCGGGTAGTCTTTGCATATGAATTAGACTCCAGACGAGGCTGGCCTCCTTTTGAACCTCGCTGCTCCCAAATTGTTCAAATCCTCTTATCCTCTTATCACCGATAATCCAATTAAATTCGGGTTTCTTAGTGTTTGAGAATCAATCGCTGCAGCATTCAAGCCTGGGACTGCGCTTTCCTGGGGGCAGACAAATGGCTTCCCGTGGTGCCAGCTTCTCAATCTCGCTGCTCTCTTCACCTCAAAAGAGGCGATCAGCCTTCTTTATGGTCCAGCTTTCACTTCCATACATCACTACTGGGAAAACCATGGCTTTAACTATACGGACCTTTGTTGGCAAGGTGATGTCTCTGCTTTTTAAGATTCTGTCTAGGTTTGTCGTTGCTTTACTCCTAAGAAGCAGGCGTATTTTAATTTCGTGACTGCTGTCACCATCTGCAGTGATCATGGAGCCCAAGAAAGTAAAATCTCTCACTGCCTCCATTTCTTCCCCTTCTATTTGCCAGGAGGTGATGGGACCAGTGGCCATGATCTTCGTTTTTTTGATGTTGAGCTTCAGACCATATTTTGCGCTCTCCTCTTTCACCCTCATTAAAAGGTTCTTTAATTCCTCCTCACTTTCTGCCATCAAGGTTGTGTCATCTGCATATCTGAGGTTGTTGATATTTCTTCCGGCAATCTTAATTCCGGCTAGGGATTCATCCAGCCCAGCCTTTCGCATGATGAATTCTGCATATAAGTTAAATAAGCAGGGAGACAATATACAGCCTTGTCATACTCCTTTCCCAATTTTGAACCAATCAGTTGTTCCATATCCAGTTCTAACTGTAGTTTCTTGTCCCACATAGAGATTTCTCAGGAGACAGATGAGGTGATCAGGCACTCCCATTTCTTTAAGAACTTGCCATAGTTTGCTGTGGTCGACACAGTCAAAGGCATTTGCATATTCAATGAAGCAGAAGTAGATGTCTTTCTGGAACTCTCTAGCTTTCTGCATAATCCAGCGCATGTTTGCAATTTGGTCTCTGGTTCCTCTGCCCCTTTGAAATCCAGCTTGCACTTCTGGGAGCTCTCGGTCCACATACTGCTTGAGCCTTCCTTGTAGAATTTTAAGCATAACCTTGCTAGCGTGTGAAATGAGTGCAATTGTGCGGTAGTTGGAGCATTCTTTGGCACTGCCCTTCTTTGGGATTGGGATGTAGACTGATCTTCTCCAATCCTCTGACCACTGCTGAGTTTTCCAAACTTGCTGGCATATTGAGTGTAGCACCTTAACAGCATCATCTTTTAAAATTTTAAATAGTTCAGCTGGAATACCATCACTTCCACTGGCCTTGTTATTAGCACCGCTAATAATAGCTGTGAGTTAGGGGTGGCCTAATGCAAAAAGCATGAGGATCCATGAGGATCCATGCTTCAAAACCATGTTTTTGGGCCATGGTATGGCCAGAAAGCCTTGGATCCTAGTTTTTTGAGGTGCAGGCTGTGCCCCTGGACTTGATGTGTGATTTGACGGTGATTTAGGGTTGGCCCAATGTAAAAAGTGAGACGATCCATGAGGATCTGTACTTCAGAACCAGATTTTTGAGGTGCAGGCTGTGCCCCTTGACTTGGTTTGCTATGTGACGGTGAGTTACGGGTGACCCAATGCAAAAAGCATGAGGATGCATGAGGATCCATGCTTCAAAACCATGGTTTGGGGCCATGGTATGATCAGGAAGCGGTGGATCCTAGTTTTTTGACGTGCAGGCTGTGCCCCTCGACTTGATGTGTAATTTGACAGTGAGCTAGGGGTGGCCCAATGCAAAAAGCATGAGGATGTATGAGGATCTATGATTCTAGGCCACATTTTTGGACTATGGAGTGGCCAGGAAGCCTTGGATCCTAGTTTTCTGTGGTGCATGGGGTGCCCCTGGACATGATGTGTGATTTGACGGTGAGTTTTGGATGGCCCAATGCAAAAAGCGTGAGGATCCATGAGGATCCATGCTTCAAAACCATGTTTATTGGGCCATTGTGTGGTGAGAAAGCCGTGGATCCTAGGTTTTTTTGGTGCAGGCTGTGCCCCTGGACTTGATGTGTGGTTTCACAGTGAGTTGGGGTGGCCCAATGCAAAAAGGAAGAGGAACCTTGAAGATCCGTACTTCAGAGCCATGGTTTTGGGCAATGGAGTGGCCAGGAAGCCGTGGATCTGAGTTTTTTGGCGTGCAGGCTGTGCCCCTGGACATGATGTGTGATTTTACGGTGAGTCATGGGTGGACCAGTGCATAAAGCATGAGGATCCATGGAGATCCATGCTTCAAAACCATGTTTTTGGGCCATGCTATGGCCAGAAAGCCCTGGATCCTAGTTTTTCGGGGTGCAGGCTGTGCCCCTGGCTATGATGTGTGATTTGACGGTGAGTTTGTGTAGGCCCAATGCAAAAAGTGAGAGGATCCATGAGGATCTGTACTTCAGAACCAGTTTTTTGGGCCATGGACTGGCCAGGAAGCCATGTGTCCTAGTTTTTTGAGGTGCAGGGTGTGCCCCTGGACTCGATGTGTGATTTGACTGTGAGTTAGGGGTGGCCCAATGCAAAAGGCATGAGGATCCATGGGGAACCGTACTTCAGAACCACAGTTTTGGGTCATGGTATGGCCAGGAAGCCGTAGATCCATGTGTTTTTTTGGTGCAGGCTGTGCTCCTGGACATGATGTGTGATTTGATGGTTAGTTAAGGGTGGGCCAATGCAAACAGCATGAGGATCCATGCTTCAAAAACATGTTTTTGGGCCATGGTATGATCAAAAAGCCATGGATCCGAGTTTATTGTGCTGCAGGCTGTGCCCCTGACTATGATGTTTGATTTGACGGTGAATTGGTGTGGCCCAATGCAAAAAACAAAAGGAACCTTGAAGATCTGTACTTTAGAGCCATGGTTTTGGGGAATGGAGTGGCCAGGAAGCCGTGGATCTGAGTTTTTCGTGGTGCAGGCTGTGCCCCTGGCTATGTTGTGTGATTTCATGGTGAGTTTGGGATGGCCAAATTGAAAAGGCATGAGGATCCATTAGAATACATGCTTAAAAAACATGTTTTTGGAAAATGGTATTTCCAGGAAGCCGTGGATCCTAGTTTTTTCTCGTGCAGGCTGTGCCCATGTACAGGAAATGTACATGATTTGACAGTGAGTTAGTGTGGCCAAATGCAAAAAGTGTGAGGATCCATGAGGATCCGTGTTTCGTAACCACGTTTGGGGCTATGGCATGGCCAGAAAGCCGTGGATCCTAGTTTTTTTGAGGTGCCGGCTGTGCCCCTGGTGATGATGTGTGAATTGACAGTGACTTTGGGATGGCCCAATGCAAAAAGCGGGAGAATCCATGAGGATCCGTGCTTCATAAACCACGTTTTTGCCCCATTGAATTGCCAGGTAGCCCTGGATCTGAGTTTATGGTGGTGCAAGCTGTGCCCCTGGTGATGATGTGTGAATTGAACATGACTTTGGGATAGCCCAATGCAAAAGGCATGAGGATTCATGAGGATCTGTACTTCAGAACCAGATTTTTGGGCCATGGAGTGGCCAGGAAGCCGTATGTCCTAGTTTCTTGAGGTGCAGGCTGTGCCCCTGGACTCAATGTGTGATTTGATGGTTAGTTAGGGGTGCCCCAATGCAAAAGGCATGAGGATCCATGGGGATTCGTACTTCAGAACCACAGTTTTGGGCCATGGCATGTCCAGGAAGCTGTAGATCCGTGTGTTTTTTTGGTGCAGGCTGTGCTCCTGGACATGACGTGTGATTTGATGGTTAGTTCGGGGTGGGCCAATGCAAGCAGCATGAGGATCCATACTTCAAAACCATGTTTAAGGGACTGCAAGAAGATCAAACCTATCCATTCCTAAGGAAATCAGCCCTGAGTGCTCACTGACAGGACAGATCGTGAAGCTGAGGCTCCAATACTTTGGCCACCTCATGAGAAGAGAAGACTCCCTGGAAAAGACCCTGATGTTGGGAAAGATGGAGGGCACACGGAGAAGGGGACGACAGAGGACGAGATGGTTGGATAGTGTTCTCAAAGCTACCAGCATGAGTTTGACCAAACTGTGGGAGGCAGTGGAAGACAGAAGTGCCTGGCGTGCTCTGGTCCATGGGGTCACGAAGAGTCGGACATGACTAAACGACTAAACAACAACAACAAGTGTCCCTGGCTATGACGTGTGATTTGACGGTGAGTTTGGAGTGCTCCATCCAATGCAAAAATTGTGAGGATCCATGAGGATCCGTGCTTCAGAACCACGTTTTTGGGACATGGAGTTTCCAGGAAGCCGTGGACATGATATGTGATTTGACTGTGAGTTAGGGGTGGCCCAATTGAAAAAACATGAGAATCCATGAGGATCCGTGCTTCAGAACCCCGTGTTGGGGACATGGAGTTTCCAGGAAGCCGTGGATCCATGTTTTTTGTGGTGCAGGCTGTGCCCCTGGCTATGAAGTGTTATTTGACGGTGAGTTTGGGATAAAAAGGTAAAGGTACCCCTGCCTTTACGGGCCAGTCATGTCCAACTCTAGGGTTGCGTGCTCATCTCACTCTAGAGGCCATGAGCCGGCGCCATCCGAAGACACTTCCGGGTCACGTGGCCAGCGTGACGAAGCTGCAGCTGGTGAGCCAGCACCAGCGCAGCACACGGAAACGCCGTTACCTTCCCGCTATAAAGCGGTACCTATTTATCTACTTGCACTTAAGAGTGCTTTTGAACTGCTAGGTGGGCAGGAGCTGGGACCGAACGACGGGAGCTCACCCCGCCGCGGGGATTCGAACCGCCAACCATACAATCGGCAAGTCCTAGGCACTGAGGTTTTACCCACAGTGCCACCCGCGTCCCAGTAGTTTGGGATGGTCCAATGCAAAAGGTGAGTTTGGGATGGTCCACTGCAAAAGGTGTGAGGATCCATGAGAATGCGGATGTCAGGGGCTCAGGAACAGAGGTACAGGGGAGAGAGGATTTGACTGTGGATTTGAGAGCGAAGGGGAAGAATCTGAGGGCAGCGTAGGGGAGTATGACAGTGGCCCGAGAGATTCCATGAGCTTCTCCAGCGAATCAGAAGATTCCCAGGAGGAGCTGATGGTCAGGGCAAGGGGGGTCCCAGGGGAGACACACCAGAAACAAGGGGCCAGCGGGTGTAGGAATGAAAAATCATGGGAGACGAGAGAGGCAGGTGCAGCATGAGGCGTCTGTCAGGGCGGGCCCTGGGAGCCTATTTTATTGAATATTGCAAGCATTGCCACAGGTGGGCCTGTGGCTGATTGGTTGATACATACACACAGAAACTTGTGATTGGTTAACATAAGTACAAGGTGGGGATTACATGTGAGAGGTGGGATTTACATATGATCATTTATCACTGATACATTAAAGGCTGAGAATTGGAGCTAGAACTAGACAGGCATGAAGCCTCCTAATTAAATTGTAACTAGAGATTAATATGGCACAAACAATTACTAATGATTGATCATAACATGAAACAATATAACAATCAAGTTCTGTAGATGTGGTCAGCTAGGCATGAAGAGCAGGTACAGTTTGTTTTCCATGAGCTTAGGATGTCTGTTACTAATGATTGATCATAGCATGAAACAATGTAACAATCAAGTTCTGTAGATGTGGTCAGCTAAGCATGAAGAGCAGGTTCGTACAGTGTGTGCAAAAGCAGGGAAAAGCCTACAAGCAAGACTTCTCAGAAAGCAAGAGAAAAGAGGAGCAAGGCTTCCCCATAATGGAGCAGTTTTGTGCAGAAAGAGAACTAACAGTTATGTGCAGAAAGAAGACTTCCCCTTATCTCCCCCTTTCTTTTCTTGTTAGCAAGGCGTTTTGGGTAAATAAGGCAAAAATATTTCGGGATTAGTGGTGTGCCAGCGAATGCCCAAAATAAGTTCGCCAGGGTCGATGGGACAAGAATATTTCGGGATACGTGGTCTGCCAGCGCATGCCCAAAATAAATCCGTCCACATCTCACCATAGGTTTACTGTTGGTGTTGCCATTTCGCAAAGTAGGCAGCAAGGAGTTTATTGGGTGGTTGAGGGGGAGAGAGAAGGCGAGAGAAAAGACTTATGAGGCCAGGAACGCATTGAAGGAAGCAACATAACAAAATTAAGATGCATATAATGACAAGGGCATATTGAAAGAGATTACGAAGCCAAGTAAGATTAGGTAGCCAAGCAGTAAGCCACTGGGTGAAAGAATCCCAGAGGCCAGAAAAACCAACGTCCTGTTTAATGTGATGTGTAAGATTTTGCAAATGAGAGATCTGCTTTTGGATGGCTTTGGAATTATCAGTAATATTAAAACAGCACATGTTGTCCACTTGTTCACAGCCATAATGATGAAGCATCAGCAAATAATCTATAGCGGCCCTATTCTGTAAAAGCCCATGCTGGAGCTCACTTTGCTCTTTATTCAGAAGGTGGAGGGCTTGAGAAGTGTAATTCAGTGCTTTTGCTGCAGAACAAGCTAAAGAATTAATGTTTCTACTGTTGCGTACAGCCAATCCAGGGACTCCTAGGAGAGAAACAGCTAAAGAGATATATTCAGACCTACTGGGAAGAGAAATTGAATCGTCACAATCGTTAGTTAATTCAACAGAGCGGCGATATCTAGTGCGAGACAAATGATGTTTTTTGGGTAATATGATAGACAAGCGGCTTATACAGCAAGGTGTGCCATGGCTAATGTTCGCAGGAATGTAATTAAATGTATAGCCTGGACACGACCAGAACCAGCCTTCAGGCAGCTCTGTGTATTTATATACATAAGAAATATTTACATAATCAGAGCAATTAAAATTATCCTTGCCCATTTTCACACAGTTGGTTTTTGTGCAATTCACCATACGGGCACAAGTAACATTAAAGGAAGCCACGTATGGGGTCAATAAATCAATGGCCAAAGGTGGGCGTCGGCGTACTTGGTTACCCCAGTTATGGTAGCCGGAATAACCAAGGGTGCGGAGAGAATCATTTTGGGGTAGAGATGAATAAAACCAGGTATCCTTTTGCAGTTCTAAGGGGTCATGGCAAACAGGGATAAGGCAGGAGCCAAGGATTTCCCCTATAGATACCTGTTGGGTTAGACAAAAGGAAGAAACATTGAGGGTCTTTGCAAAAGACTCCCACACATTCATCGGTGTGGAACCACCGTTCTTAGGAGCGGCAGCGGAAAGGGGCAAAAACAAAATGCTGAGAACGATCACTACCATTGAATTAATGTTAAGGCAAGAAATAATGCACATAAGCAAATTCTCAGGTGTGGCTTCAAGCTGCTTTTCCTTTCTAAGCTGTTCAGCCTGAAATGAGAGCGACTTTATTTGGCCCCATGTCACAGGTCCATTACGATTTCCCCGCTTGCGAATCCTGGGGGGGCTGGACGTCACATCTTGGGCGATCTGTAGTTTGCGATCGAACTGCGGTATTGGATCCGGAAGGGTCTGTCGCCACGCCATGGTGCAGACGACTGCAGCGTGCAGGAACCCAGCGAGCACCCTGTGGAGTAGAAACTGCAGCGTAACCCTTTCCCCAGGTGATCAGTTTTACAGGTTCACTCCATTCGTTGGAGGGCAATATCTTATAGCGGACCAGTGGGGCTGGGAGTATCTCTGTTTGTTGAAAATGCTTCTGCAGGCGAGTATAAGATTGATGATCCTGTATGGAGAGATTCAAATGGTTGAGAGTAAAGAGAACACTGGCCAACCAGCCTTCCTTTTCGGAGAGCGAGGCTGGGACTCCGGCCTTCTTTTCCTGTCGAATTAAGGCTGTTTTTAAGGTGCGATTGGCACGTTCAACGATCGCTTGGCCTTGTGAATTGTAGGGGATGCCAAATAAGTGACGAATATTCCAAGTTTCACAGAACTGAGCAAAGGATTTTGCGCAGTACGCTGGGGCATTGTCAGTTTTTAAAGAATGGGGCTTGCCCATGACTGACATGGTGCGAACAAGATGATTGCAAACATGCTTAACTTGCTCACCCCTTTGAGGGGTGGCCCAAATAAAACCTGAAAATGTATCAATGCAAACATGTATGAACTTCCAAGGTGAAAAGGGGGCAAAGTGAGTTACATCCATTTGCCACAATTGGTTGGCTTCCAGTCCACGGGGATTAACACCAGGGCTGGGGTGGCCAATCTGATTAGAGCATTGAGGGCATTGCTGGATGATTGCACGTGCCGCTTCCAACGGGATTTGGAACTGGCGGCTAAGGGCTTTTGCATTTTGATGATGAAAGGCATGACTTTCAATAGGAGAAACAGGCAAAGCTCTAAGCAAGGAATCTGCTTTTGCATTGCCATCAGTGATAAAGCCTGGAAAGGGTTGGTGAGAGCGAATGTGCACCACAAATAAAGGGTGGGAGCGATTGGAAAGAAGCAATTGTAAGGAAAGGGAAAGGCTCAACAAGTTGTCATCCAATAAAGGACTCACATAACTGCCCTGTAGGCGAGTTATGACATTTGCGACATAAAGGCTGTCCACAATCAAATTAAAAGGTTGTTTGGAAAAGTGATGCAAAGCTTGGCAGACTTTTGTGGAAGTGTGTAAAGGCTGTGCCATTCTTCATTTTGTTGCCAGGCAACCACCCCCCCTGGAGGGGGATCCGTCAGTAAAGACAGTAAGGGCATCCAGAGGGACAGGAGATAATATGGAAGAAAAGGACAGAGAGATTTGCTTGTTCATTTGCAGGCGAGGGTCGGCTGGAATATGGCAACCCACTTGGCCAACAAAGTCGGCTAAAGCGCACTGCAAATCCATGCTAGTGGAGAGAGCAGTTTCCCATTGTTCTAAGGGCATGGGCACAATAATTTGATGGCAATCAACGCCAAAAAGGCTTTTACAGCGACGGCGTCCCTTGCTGATGAGCTGAGCAAGGAGATCCACTAAAGGAGTTACCGTGTTCTTTGGCGTATGATGTAAAAACAGCCATTCAATTATATGAACTTTCGATGGGCCTGACTGAATAACGGCCGCAAAAGCTTGGACGGAATCTGTCATTATGACTACATCGGGCAAAACATTAAGGATTGCTCGATCAACCCAGTGGAGACGCATGATTTCCTTTAACTGGGCAACAGTCTGCTGTTGAGAAAGGGTCAAGGTGATTTTTGTGCCAGGAGAGTGATGGCCTTTTAAGGCTGAAAAAAGCGGCCGTAAAACTTCAAGTGGGATCTTAAAATAGGGTCTTATCCAGTTGATATTACCCAGCAATTGCTGCAACTGGACATATTTCATTGTTTTAGGAACATGAAGTTCAGGGACAACGGGAATAGAATAGCTAGCTATCATTTTATGTCCCAAATAATGAAAGGGAGAAGATTCCTGGATCTTTTCTGGAGCAATTTTCAAACCATAAAGTGACAAACAATTTGTCAAATCACGTTTCCAGTGGGGGGGGAGGCGTGGAATCAGAAGATTCCCAGAAGGAGGCGCCGATGGTCAGGGCAAGGGGGGTCCCAGGGGAGACACACCAGAAACAAGGGGCCAGCGGGGACTCCCAAAGCAGCAGCGGGAGATCAGGACCAACTTCCCCACCAGAGCGTAGTGGGGGGGAAGAGTCCCATGTGTCAGGGCCAGCGTCTCCTCCAGCAGGGAAAGAAGATGAGTCAGGGCTGACCACGCCTCTATCGGAGAGTGGGGGAACGGAGGGGAGGTCAGGTCCAGCTAGCCTCCCCGAAGGGGGAAGCAGTGACAGGAGCAGTGTAACGGTCAGGAGGAAGATTGCCGGCTGGGCGCGCGCGCCAAGTTCGAATGTACAGGCGCGTGGGACAGCAGAAAACCCGGATTGGGAACCAGGTCCTAAAGCCCGCCGGAGGCAGGGGGAAGACTCAGGGGACTCAGCGTCAGAAGAGTCTAGGAAGGGCGAGACCCCAGCTGACAGGCGGAACCAGAGGAGGAAAGAGCAGAGGAAGAGGTGGAGCAAGGCTAGAGTCTTAAACTGGTGTCTGGGGGGAGGAGATTCAGACGGAGCTTCGGCGGTCTAGAGTTTCAGACGTAGAGCTGCGCGCTGCGGCTGTGAAAGCGAAACTGAACTTCAATAAAGACTTTTGTATATAACAACGAACTGGCGTTGGTCCTTCGTGAGCTGGGACCTCGGGCAGCTCTGACAGTAAGCTCCGTCTCCCAAAAAAAATTTTTTTTTGCGAGCTCACGAAGATAGGCAAAGATGACTACGGAGGAGAAGGTGACAGAGCTGCAAGAAGCAGTCACGAGGCTTTACGCAGAAGTAGCAGCATCCAGAAAGAAGAGAGGAAGAAGCAGAAGCGCTCTGCCGGGAACTGCAAACCAGGTGGGAACGTTTGGGCAAGGAGGGGCTGCCAGGACCCAAGCCGGAGGGAGTTGGCCTCGGGAAGAGGGGGGGCAGCATCGTAGCCCACTTCGACGGGAACCTGCAGCAGTATCCTAACTTCAGAGCAGACATAGTTTTCGAGCTCAATTTGCTTCGGAAAGACTTTAGAGATGAGGAGGAGAAAGTAGGGTTCATAATACTCATCTGCATGGGGAAGCTAAATCGTGGCTGCGCAATTTATGGCGCGAAAATGATCCCACCCTCCAAGATTCAACAGCATTTATCAAGGCTATGGACGATTGTTTTAAATCAACGGTAGATGTGGATGTGGCCAGGAGGGAAATGCACGGGCTGAAGCAGGGCAAAGCCACGGTGAGACAATATCACTCCCGCTTTTTTGCGTTAGTAAATGTGCTGGGCTGGGAGAAGGACTCCGCTGCAGTAAGGGATCTGTTCTGGGAAGGGCTAAATGGGGCCGTGAAAGATGAGCTGGCGAGGGGGGAGAGACCTAACAGTACCACAGAAGTCATCCAGAGAGCGCTGGCGATAGGGGTGCGCCTGGAAGAACGCCCTTGGAGCAGGGATGAGGGACGTATGGCACACACACCAGCCAGAACAACTCCCTTCCTACCCAGAGAGACAGGGTGCACGCAATCCACGCCTCCACTGGGGGGGGGGGAGAAGAGCCGATGGAGATAGGTGGTGCCAGGGCTCAGACAGCGACCAGAGCCCAAACACCGGGAGCAGTCAAGACGAAGGCTCCTAGAGGGAGCAGGAAGTGTTACATCTGCGACAGTGCACAGCACATGGCCAAAGAGTGTCCCCAGAGGATCCAGAAGCACACTGCAGCCTCAGCAACAGTAAGGGGAGCAGTGCAGCAGGGGGAACAGCTACAGGGAAACGACGAAGCCTGGTTGGAGGCAGAGGCACTGGGGCCCAGCCAGGCGAGTCAGTGAAGCAGTCCCCAGAGATTTTGCAGCCCACAGACCCCCTCCCACCCAAACCAGTGGTGCAACTCACCGCATCGCTCCAGCTGCCCAATGGACTCACCCTGGAAGTCCCTATTACCATTGACTCTGGTAGTAATGCAGACTTTGTAGGAGTGGACTTCATCAGGCTACATTGCA
Organism: Podarcis vaucheri; assembly: GCF_965113315.1. NCBI lineage: Eukaryota > Metazoa > Chordata > Lepidosauria > Squamata > Lacertidae > Podarcis > Podarcis vaucheri. Next base: position 18,031,721 of record NC_138757.1, read on the forward strand.
TAGCGCTCCTACCAGCCACGATGCCCCTAAACGTCGTCACGGTCGATGGCAGGGAGCTACTGGGTGGACAGGTGGTACAACAAACACCGCCTATGGTAATGCAAATTGGAAATCACCGCGAAGTCATCAGCTTCAACGTCACCCACCTGTCGGACACACCCATAGTGTTGGGCATGAGTTGGCTGAATAGGCACAGCCCGGCATTAGCATGGTACCAGCGGCAATTGACCTTCTGCTCCTCCTACTGCGCAGAACACTGCATCCGGACCAGCCAGGAAGGCGAGGGGCAAGAGAATGAACAGCAGCTACACCTAGGCACGGTGCAAGCGGTACCCAACAAGTACAAGGCGTTTTTGGAGGTCTTCTGCGAGAAGGAAGCGGACAAGCTGCCTCCCCACAGGCCCTACGACTGCGTGATTGACCTCCTGCCGGGGGCGATGCTGCCGACTGGAAAACTGCATTCCATGTCTGAAGACGAACTGCAAGAACTCAGGGAGTTCATAGATCACAACTTGAAGCGGGGATTCATCCAGGAATCCAAAGCAGTGGGGGGCAGTCCCGTGTTTTTCGTGAAGAAGAAAGACACGCCCCAACGGAGACTAGTAGTTGATTACAGGATCATCAATTCCAGGACAAAGCCCACAGCATTCCCCATGCCCAAGATCGACGACCTGCTCGCGACGGTGAGGAAGGGACGAATCTTCACCAAGTTGGATCTACGAGGGGCGTGCAATCTTATACGCATGCGGGAGGGCGATGAGTGGAAGACGGCCATGTTTACGCCTTTAGGCACCTATGAATATCGTGTTATGCCGTTTGATCTGCAAAATGGCTCCCATTGTTTCCAAGCCTTCATGCACCACGTGTTAGCGGGCCTCCTCTACAAGAAGTGCGTATGCTTCCTAGACGACATCCTGATCTTCTCGGAATCGCAGGTGGCTCACGAGGGAGATGTCAAGGAGGTCCTGCAGAGACTGCGGGAGCACAGCCTTTACGCCAAACTGGAGAAGTGCCAGTTCGACGTGACGGAGGTGGATTTCCTGGGCTACAAGCTGTCCGACAAGGGACTCGCCATGGACAGCACCAAGGTCCGCTCGGTGTTGGACTGGAAGGGCCCGCGCAATCGGAAGGAGGTCCAGAAGTTCGTCGGCTTCGCCAACTTTTATCGCAAGTTCATCAAGGGGTTCGCGAAGGAGACGGCGGCCATCACGGACACCCTCAGCTCCAAGAGGAAGAAGTTCACCTGGATGGACCAGGCGGAACAGTCTTTTCGGAGACTCAAGCGTCTCTTCGCGTCCGAAGAACAGCTGCTACACGTAAACCCCAGCAAACCAATGAGGGTTGAAACGGACGCCTCGGACAGAGCGGTGGGGGCGGTCCTGTTGCAGCAAGATCCGCAAGGGAACTGGAGGCCCTGCGCATTCTACTCCAGGAAACTCAGCAAGTCGGAATAGAACTACACCATCTGGGACAGGGAGTTGCTGGCCATTCATGCAGCCTTCAAGGTGTGGCGGCACTTCCTCATCGGAGCCAGACACACTGTGCAGGTCCGCACGGACCATAAGAACCTGGAGTACTGGCGCACGGCGCGGTTCCTGAACCAGAGACACATCCGCTGGGCGGAGTTCTTTGCGGATTTCGACTTCCGGATAGAATACATCCCGGGGGACAACAACGTCATGGCAGATGCACTGTCCAGGAAACCACAGTATCTCGAGGAAGCGGCACCGGTGGCGGCCAAACACATTTTCGCACCGAAAGCGTGGGCATGCACGTCAGCCACCGTGGACCTGGACGCAGTGCGTCGCGCGCTGCAGACGGATTCGTTCGCACAATCCAAGATGGAGGAGGTGCGAAGAGGCACAGCGAAGGACGACGAGTTCCAGATACGCGACGGACTGCTCACCCGCAAAGGGGCTCTCTACGTGCCGGGTGACGACCTCCGCGCGAAAGTCCTGCAGCAGTTACACGACGCGCCCAGTGCTGGGCACTTCGGCAAGGACAAGACGGCAGAATTAGTAGCCAGAGACTTTTGGTGGCCCCAGATGAGGGGAGAAGTCGCGGATTACGTCTCTAGGTGTGACACATGCCAAAGGGCCAAACCTGTGCACAGGAAGCCGGCGGGACTGCTGGAACCGCTGCAGACGCTGCTCGAACCGTGGGAGAAAGTGGCCCTGGACTTTGTCACAGATCTGTCCAGCTCGCGAGGCAAAACAGCGGTACTCGTGGTCGTAGACCTGTTCACCAAGATGGCGCACTTCATTCCTTGCGCGAAGGTGGCCACAGCGGAACAGACCGCCAAGCTGTTCATAGACCACGTGTTCAAAGTTCACGGCTTACCACGGTCCATCCTGTCCGACCGGGGTCGCCAATTCATCTCGAGCTTCTGGCAGAAGCTGCTGGGCATCCTGAACGTCAAGATCAACTTAGCGTCGGCACGACACCCGCAGACCAACGGACAAGCGGAGAAGGTCAACGCCATCATGCAGCAGTACCTGCGATGCTACGCGAATCAACAGCCCTCGACCTGGGTGGACTACCTACCGCTGGCCGAGTTTGCCTACAACAACACGAAGCACGGGTCTACAGGGGTGACACCGTTCTTCGCCAACAATGGGCGGCATCCCAGAACCTTCCCGGGGTTGGAGACAAAGGGGGAGGGGGAGCCACGGGGAGCAGAGCACTTGGCAGCAGAGTTACAGGAAGTCCACGAGCAACTCCGAAGGCACTTGGAACTAGCAAAACACGCCTACAAAATGCAGGCAGACAGGCACAGGAGAGTCGGGGAAGACATCCAGGTGGGGGACTGGGTCTGGTTAGCGGCCCAGGCAGTGCCCGCCAGAATGTTAGCTAAGAAGAAGCTCAGACACAAGCAGCTAGGGCCTTACCAAGTCGAGGCACAGATCAATCCAGTGGCCTTCCGGTTGACACTCCCGGAGGGCTCCAGAATGCACCCGGTCTTTCATAGGTCAGTGCTAACACCCTACAAGGAACCCCACAGGTTTCAGGCGCCAGGGACCGCACCACACCCACTCAGAATATCACCAACGGGGGAGGAGTCACCGAGGGCGGCGCCACTCAACGAGGTCACGGAGATTTTAGACTCGAGATGGGGGAAAGAGGGAGTTGAATATCTCCTCGCCAGGGAAGGTACCCCGGCCAGCGCCAACAGGTGGGTACCGTACTATACCGTGGAGGAGCACTACCTCAAAGACGAGTTCCATGCACTCTTCCCACACAGACCTATGCCGGCAGACTATTTCGACGACTGGCTTTTCACACCCACACTTTCAGCCAGCATGTTCCAGGGGTTCTCATCACCTGAGGAAACGGCGCCAGAAACAAGCTCCCCAGAGGGATCACTCTCGGGGTTTGCCACAGACCGCTCTTATTGGTGGGACAATCAACCGGAGGTGGGGTGGAGCAGGGAACTGCTAAGGGGGCCCTTACACGCAGCATCACCCGAGGTCACAGGGGGAGGGAAGGACATGGACGCGTTGGGGGAGGATCCTGGGTTCGAGCACGAATGCAGAGAGATGGAAGCAGAGGAGATCGACGTCGACGAGCCCATTACGGGCTGGCCGGATCCAGCTGGTTGGCTGCATGCCAGGGGGAAAGAACGGTATCCCGCACTCACCCCCACAGCACTGGAGCACCCGGAACCCGCACCCGAAGAGGGGGAGGGGGGAAGGGGGGGCTTCGAGGGGGGATGGATGTCAGGGGCTCAGGAACAGATGTACAGGGGAGAGAGGAAATGGGAGAGTGAAGGGGAAGAATCTGAGGGCAGCGTAGGGGAGTATGACAGTGGCCCGAGAGATTCCATGAGCTTCTCCAGCGAATCAGAAGATTCCCAGGAGGAGGCACCGATGGTCAGGGCAAGGGGGGTCCCAGGGGAGACACACCAGAAACAAGGGGCCAGCGGGGACTCCCAAAGCAGCAGCGGGAGATCAGGACCAGCTTCCCCACCACAGCGTAGTGGGGGGGGAAGAGTCCCATGTGTCAGGGCCAGCGTCTCCTCCAGCAGGGAAAGAAGATGAGTCAGGGCTGACCACGCCTCTATCGGAGAGTGGGGGAACGGAGGGGAGGTCAGGTCCAGCTAGCCTCCCCGAAGGGGGAAGCAGTGACAGGAGCAGTGTAACGGTCAGGAGGAAGATTGCCGGCTGGGCGCGCGCACCAAGTTCGAATGTACAGGCGCGTGGGACAGCAGAAAACCCGGATTGGGAACCAGGTCCTAAAGCCCGCCGGAGGCAGGGGGAAGACTCAGGGGACTCAGCGTCAGAAGAGTCTAGGAAGGGCGAGACCCCAGCTGACAGGCGGAACCAGAGGAGGAAAGAGCAGAGGAAGAGGTGGAGCAAGGCTAGAGTCTTAAACTGATGTCTGGGGGGAGGAGATTCAGACGGAGCTTCGGCGGTCTAGAGTTTCAGACGTAGAGCTGCACGCTGCGGCTGTGAAAGCGAAACTGAACTTCAATAAAGACTTTTGTATATAACAACGAACTGGCGTTGGTCCTTCGTGAGCTGGGACCTCGGGCAGCTCTGACAGCGTACTTCAGAACCACGTTTTTGGGCCATGGTATGACCAGAAAGCCGTGGATCCGAGTTTTTTGAGGTGCAGGCTGTGCCCCTGGCAATGATGTGCGAATTGACAGTGACTTTGGGTTGACTAATGCAAAAAGCGTGAGGATCCATAATTATCCGTGGTTCGAAACCATGTTTTGGGCCATAGTATGGCCAGATAGCCTTGGATCCTATTTTTTTGTGCTGCAGGCTGTGCCCCTGGCTATGATGTGTGATTTGACGGTGAGTTAGGTGTGGCCTAATGCAAAAGGTGTGAGGATCCATGAGGATCCATACTTCAGGACCATGTTTTTTGTCCATGGAGTGGCCAGGAAGCCATGGATCTGTAATTTTTGTGGTGCAGGTTGTGCCCCTGGCTATGATGTGTGAGTGCTGCACCGTGAGTGTTGGGGAAGGCTGCTCCCTCAGGCTAATTCCACCTGGCCTAGGGGGTGGGGCCCAGACTCACCTCCGCCACAGCTTTAAGAGGCCTCATTAAGGCACTGGGACACCGCTGCTGCTGCTGCACCGTGAGTGTTGGGGAAGGTTGCTCCCTCCTCAGGCTAATTCCACCAGGCCTAGGGGGCGGGGCCCAGACTCACCTCTGCCACAGCTTTAAGGACACTGGTGCTGCTGCAGCATATGTTTAAAATGTTTTTATATATTTTAAAGTGTTTTAAAGGTGTTTTTACTTTTTACTTGGTTGTACCACCGTGAACAGTGGTTTTTATTTATCTATTTTTATTTTGTTCCGTTTTATTTTGGTTTGGGGTTGGATATTGAGTGGGGTGGGGATTGGTTGTTTTGGTATAATTGTTTTTGTTTTGTTTTGTTTTTCTATTTTGTAAATGGAGGCTAGTATGAGGCTTGGGATTGCTACCATGGAGGGGTGAGGGAGGTATGGTGGTGGGGGCAGATGTTATAGGCGAAGGGGATCGAGATACGGATATGCTCGTACCCCTTCGAATCTGCGCCCCATCCCGATGGATGAGGGTAGGGTGAGCAGGATTACTCATCTCCGTCACTGGTGTTATGCAATGCCAGGTCTATAGGCAACAAAACCGCCACCCTGAGAGATTTCTTTACCTCGCAGGGGGTCAACCTGGCTTGTGTGATGGAGACCTGGGTGCGCGAAGGGGAAACTGTTACCGTACGAGAGATGGCACCCCTGGGTTTCTCCGTCCTCCACCAGTCACGGACTGTGGGCTGGGGGGAGGGGTGGCATTATTAATCCGGGAAGATTGTTCTTTCAGGGCTCTACCATCGCCATCGATCCCCGGCATTGAATGTGTTGGCCTAGTGTGGAGCTCTGAGGTGGGCTTGGCTGTCTGGCTGGTGTACCAGCCACCTAGCGCACCAGCAGCCACCCTGTCAGGCCTGCTGGAGGCGGTGGCCGGCTGGGCCTTGGAGTTCCCTAACCTATTGGTATTGGGGGACTTCAACATCCATGCTGATGCCACTCCCTCCTCACAGGCTCTGGACCTGGTGTCTTCCATGGCGACACTAGGGCTCTCCCAGTTTGTTTCGGGCCCCACACATCAAGCAGGCCACACGCTGGATTTGATCTTTGGTGTAGGTATAGATGTGATCATGTCTCCTTTGATGAAGGTGCCATGGTCTGATCACTACGCTCTGAAAGCCAGGATTGACTTTCCACCCCCACCCTGCTTAGGTGGTGAGCCGATTTGGGCTCGCCCACAGAGGCTGATGGACCCTGATAGATTCTGTCAAGCCTTGCGGGACCTTGCTCCCCCTGGCGACTCATTGACTGAGCTTGTTGAGGGCTGGAATATCCAGCTCCTGGCAGCCATCGATGAGATCGCACCTAAGCGCCCTCTGCGACCCTGCAGAAACCGGGCTCCCTGGTTTACCGAGGAGCTGCAGAAAATGAAGCGGGACCTCAGACGGCTAGAGCGAGTATGGCGGGGTGCCCGTGACGGAGCCTCAAGAACATCTTATAGGGTTTTTATGAAAACCTACGAGATGGCAGTGAAGGCCGCTAAGAAGTCTTACTTCTCAGCCTCCATTGCATCCGCTAGCTCTCGCCCGGTGCAATTATTTAGTATAATTAGGTCTTTAACGTCCCTTGAAGGACAGCCAAATTTAAATAACAATTTGACACACAGCTGTGAGGCACTTGCGAGCTTTTTTTGCGGAGAAGGTCCTGTTGCTCCGCCATGACCTCCCTGCCAATTTGGATACAATAAAGGAACTGGAGGCCCCTCGACTGTCCTCGGATCCAGTATTGGACCACTTTGACCGGATATCCCCAGCCGATGTGGACAGACTCCTCCGAGCTGGAAAGCCCATCACCTGTCCTCTCGACCCGTGCCCGTCTTGGCTGATTAGATCGTGTCCAGACGAGGTGCGGGCCCCCCTGGGGGATATCATCAATTTGTCCCTTGGCACCGGGGACTTCCGGTCGGCGCCATCGATTAATGGCGGATTCCCCTCCGAACTCCGGAGGGAGTCTGCTCCGCGAGTTCGGGTCTGACCGCTACGGCGAAGTGGGGACCCATAAAAATCACAGGCGCGGAAGCCTGTGAACAAGGAGACTCGGCGGGCACCTTTGCGCCCCCCCCAAAACCGCAAAGGAGCCTTTTTAAAGGCTCCGGAGCGGTAGCGGGTGTGCGGCGCGGTGCTGAGAGTCGTTACCCAGCCCGTGGAGCGAAGCTGCGTCGCCATAGTCGGAGAGCGCCGATTCCTTCCTGAAATTTGGATTTAAACTTAACTACCCGTGAGTAGGACTTAAAGATCTATTGGGATTTACAAGTAATTTAAAGAAAATTCGGCCGGAAACGGGACAGGCATAAAATAAAGAAGTCTGCCTTCCCGGACTGCAGAAATCTTAAAGCAAAGAAAGTACAAAGCCGTAATTTGAGAAAGGCTATTGGGGAACTAAGTAACCTGGACATTGGATTTGAAACCCCCCTCTTGCAGGCAGGAGCAGAGGGGGAGGAAAGTGGACTTTTGACAACCTGCATGAAAAGGAGTTATTGGAAAATCTTTTCCGCTGTTTCAAAACCCTTGGAACGGACTGCCTAAATAAGAAAGCGAACAGAGAACTGTCACTTTGTTAAGACTTTTTGAAAGTTACTTAATTACTGGACTGCTGGGTCTTGGAAAGATACTTAATTACTAGACTGTTAAGTTTTGGTAACATATTTGGGAACTGTTACAATAGACTTTTTTGGAGGCTTGGGGGACTTGACTAAAAGAGACATTTTGTTGTAAAAGTTCTGGAGATCTCTCCCCCTAGAGGATTCTGCTGAAATAGTTGCAAAGTGGATTACAATAACTAAGTCATTGGAACTTTCCATTTAAAAACAACTTACAGACGTGGGAACGACCTTGACTGGGACATGAGTGGTACAGCGGATGAAACAACAACTAGATCTGGCAGTCAATATAAGGCTAAAACTTCACAACAGCGAAGGGTTTCGGTTTCAGGCACAGTAACAGCAGTAACAGCTGCAACTGGCCAGACAAAAACAACAATTATGTCAACAGACCCTGTGACACAAGCTTTAGTTAAGATAAATGAGTCTTTGGGATCCCTGACAAAACAAGGTGCGGAAAATAGTAGACAACTGGCAGAGCTCACAGCAAAGCTTGATTTGAATACGCAAAGTGTAAATGAACTGGGGAAGAGGATGACCTCAAATACAGAGATTATTAATAAACTTTTTGAGGACTCTACTACAACTCGAAAGATTGCAGAAGAAGCTAAGGTCACTGCAGATGCTACTCAGGAAAAGATAATACCAGTCTGTAAAAAGCTGGAAGATCATGAGTTGGCTTTGTCTATGCTCGAATTGCAAAGAAAGAAGAGAAATTTGAGATTGAGAGCAGTGCCCGAAAGTGAAAAAGATAACTTAGTGGATTTTCTTACAAAAGAATTTTTGGATTTTTGGCAGCAGGAGTTAGAGAAGGAAGAATTCAAGATAGTGGCTGCTTTTAGATTGGGCAGAAGACAAAATAGAAAAAAGCCAAGGGACTGTTTGATAACTTTAAGATCCAAAGAAGAAAGAGATAAAATACTGAATTTGCACTTCCAAAGAACCTTGGAAATTGAAGATTCATTTGTGGAGATTTTTAAGGACATACCTAAGCATATCTTGGATGTAAGAACCCATTACAAGGACTTGGTTGATCTACTGAAAAAGAACAGAATACTCTTCAGGTGGGAATTTCCTCAAGGCCTATCTTTCAAATACAAGGGAAGGAAAACAAAAATAAGATCTGTGCAAGATAAAGAGGAATTCTTACGAGATAACGAGGAAGATCTCCTGAAGGAGGTGGTCGAAGTGGAACCAACCCTAGTAGTAAAGGAAGCAACAGACATCCTAAATTTAACATTTGGACTGAAATCACCGACGGAGGACGAACAACTACTTGGAGCAGTTGGAGGGGAAAGTAAATAACGGCAAGATGGCTCTGCAACTTCTAAGTTGGAATTGTAATGGTCTCAACCTTCCCCGAAAAAGGAGAAATGTTTTTCATATATTGAAAAAAGAGCAATTGGACTTGATTTGTTTACAAGAAACACATGTGACAAGGTTGCATAGGAAACTACTCATCAATAAAAGATTAGGACAGGAATTTATTTCATCTGACAAAGTTAAGAAAAGAGGAGTGGTGATCTATGCAAAGGAAAATTTATCTCCGAAATTGATGTTCAAAGATGAACAAGGAAGATTTTTGGCAATTGAAATTCAAGTTCAAGGAGAAAAAGTTTTGATATTAGGAATTTATGCACCAAATGAAGGGAAGTCGGAATTCTTTAAGAAGTTGCATGAGATCTTACTGGACTATTTGGATTACAATTTGATCATGATGGGAGACATGAATGGAGTAGTATCTACAAATATGGACAAAGCACAAAGACAGGTAGCCTCCAAAGATAGGAGACTACCAAAGACTTTCTTTGAAATGACTGAAAACATGGACTTGATTGATATCTGGAGAACAAAGAACCCTCTCGAGAGAGAGGGAACTTTCTTTTCTGAAGCTATGATGACATGGACTAGAATTGACCAAATCTGGGTTACTAGTGGGATGGCTCCAAAGATAAAGAAAGTGGAAATCTGCCCAAAGACGTGCTCCGACCACAATGCCGTAAAGATGGAGATGAAGTTAACAACAGCTGGCTCCTTTAGATGGAGGATGAATGACACCTTATTTAGAGACGAAGAGGTTTACAAAAAGGCCCAAAAAACTTTGAGAGACTATTTCGAAATAAATTTAAAAACGGATGTGGAAAAAAGAGTAATCTGGGATGCAAGTAAAGCTGTGATGTGAGGATTTTTAATACAACAAAACTCAATAAAGAAGAAAAACCAAAATGAGAAGAAGAATAAGATTTTGGAAAAGATAAAAGAAGGAGAAAAGAAATTGAGGTCCAAACCAAAGTCCCAGGAGATTTTGAGAGAAATTAAGTTATACCAGATGCAATACATGGAATTGATGAATCAAGAAATAGAATGGAAGATTAAACAAATGAGACAAAGGACATTTGAATCTGCAGACAAATGTGGTAAACTTCTGGCTTGGCAATTGAAGAAAAGGCAAAAATTAAATACGGTTACAAGCCTAGAGGTTGAAGGGAAGAACATTTATAAGCCAAATGAGATTAGAAACTGCTTCCAGAGTTATTTCAAAAAATTATACTCACAAGGGCCAGAGAATGAAGGGGATATAGATGAGTCTGTTAAGAAATATGGATTACAAAAAATCTCTCAGCAAAGTAAAACAGATCTGAATCAGAAAATAACTGATCAAGAGATAGAAGGTGCCATTCAAAACATGCAACTGGGCAAATCTCCAGGACCAGATGGGTTGACTTCCAGATACTATAAAGCGTTGAAGGAGTGGTTGGTACAACCTTTGAAGGAAGTCTGTAACGAAATTTTAGAGGGGGAAAAGGCGCCAGAATCGTGGAAAGAAGCTTATATTACACTCATACCGAAAACAGAGACTGAAAAGACTCAGCTCAAGAACTACCGCCCTATATCATTACTCAATGTGGATTACAAAATTTTTGCAGACATTTTGGCAAAAAGATTGAAAAAAGTATTGGTGGAAGAGATTCATAAGGACCAAGCAGGCTTTCTCCCAGGAAGACATTTGTCAGACAATGTGAGGAATACAATAGACATTATGGAATTATTAGAAGTGAACATAAACACTAAAGCAGTATTGATATTTGTGGATGCAGAGAAAGCTTTTGACAACATTTCTTGGAGTTTTATGAAGAAGAATCTACATGGGATGGGGGTAGGCCAAGGATTTGAGAATGGTATGGGAGCAATATATTCTGAACAAAAGGCTAAGTTAATTGTAAATAATGTGGTTACGGAAGAATTTAAGATAGAAAAAGGGACACGACAGGGGTGCCCAATTTCCCCATTACTTTTTATATGAGTCCTGGAGGTTTTGCTAAATATGATTAGAAGGGACCAGCTCTTTAAAGGGGTACAGGTCGGAGCTAAACAGTACAAATTGAGGGCCTTTGCAGATGACTTGGTACTTACTTTACAAGAGCCAGACACTAGTACGAAAAGGGTTTTAGAATTAATTCAAGCTTTGGTCAAGTTGCAGGATTTAAGCTGAACAAACAAAAAACTAAGGTATTGGAGAAAAACTTAACAGTTACTGAAAGGGAGCGGTTCCAGAATGAAACAGGATTAACTGTGGCAAAGAATGTGAAATACTTGGGGATTAATATGACAGCTAAGAATGTGAATTTATTTAAAGATAATTATGAGAAATGCTGGACAGAAGTAAAAAAAGATCTAGAAATATGGTCAAATTTGAAGCTTTCCTTGTTAGGTCGAATTGCTGTTATTAAGATGAATGTTTTGCCTAGAATGTTGTTTTTATTTCAAACATTGCAAATTGTGGACAAGATGGATTGTTTCAAGAGGTGGCAGAAAGATATTTCGAAATTTGTCTGGCAGGGCAAAAAACCCAGAATAAAATTTAAAATTTTAACTGATGCAAAGGAAAGAGGGGGATTCGCCCTGCCGGACTTAAAACTGTACTATGAATCAGCAGCTTTCTGCTGGTTGAAAGACTGGCTACTTCTTGAGAACACAGATATCTTAGATTTGGAAGGGTTTAACAATGTTTTTGGATGGCATGCATATATATGGTATGACAAGGTGAAAGCTCATAAAGTTTTCAAAAATCACATTGTTAGGAAAGCATTATATAATGTCTGGACTAGATACAAAGATTTGTTGGAAAATAAAACCCCAAGGTGGTTGTCACCAATGGAGGCTAAAGCCGTGAAAAAGCTTAACATGGAGGCCAAATGGCCAAAATACTGGGAAATTTTGGAACAAGAGGGTGATAAACTGAAATTACAGAGTTATGAGAAATTGAAGCCTAAAGTACGAGATTGGCTCCATTATTATCAAATAATGGAGGTGTGTAAACAGGACAGGAAAATTGGCTTCCAGGTGGAGAAATCAAAATTAGAAACAGAACTGCTAGAACCCAATACTAAGAATCTGTCAAGAATGTACAACTTGTTGCTGAAATGGAATACACAAGATGAAACTGTTAAATCAGCTATGATTAAGTGGGCACAAGACATTGGTCATAATATTATGTTTGCTGACTGGGAACAGTTGTGGACCACCGGTATAAAATTTACGGCATGTAATGCCTTAAGAGAGAATATTATGAAAATGATTTACAGGTGGTACATGACCCCATTCAAGCTAGCAAAAAATCTATCATTTGCCTGATAATAAGTGTTGGAAATGTAAAGAAACTGAAGGTACTTTTTATCACCTTTGGTGGACATGCCCGAAGATTAAGGCTTTCTGGGAAATGATATATAATGAAATGAAAAAGGTACTTAAATGTACTTTCCCCAAGAAACCAGAAGCCTTTCTCTTGGGCATTGTCAGCCAATTGGTGCCAAAGAAAGACAGGACTTTTTTTATGTATGCTACTACAGCAGCAAGAATTCTCATCGCAAAGTATTGGAAGACACAGGATCTACCCACTCTGGAAGAATGGCAGACGAAGGTGATAGATTATATGGGACTGGCTGAAATGACTGGCAGAATCCGAGACCAAGGGAAAGAGACGGTGGAAGAAGATTGGAAGAAATTCAAAATTTATCTTAAGAAATATTGCAAAATCAATGAATGCTAAAATGTTGAGGGTATAGAAAAAGGGGATTACAGCTGTAAAAGGTTAAGTAAAAGAAAAGAACAAGGGAAAATTACATAAACTTAAGGGGGAGGATTTGCTGAAACTAATTTGGAAATTGGGATGCAGAAAGGGGAGGTAAGGGTAAGTCGGTGAAGTAAGGTTTAAGAAATAAGGATTTGAAATTATACATGTTTGTTTATGTGTTTGTCTGTTTGTATTGTGTATTGTTTGTGTTTATATAAATTGTGGAAAACCAATAAAAAATTTTATTTAAAAAAATATTGTCCCTTGGCACCGGGATATTCCATGGGGAACTGAAGGAGGCAGTGGTGCACCCACTCTTAAAGAAAACATCATTAGATCCCTTAGATCTATCCAATTACCGCCCGGTCTCGAATCTTCCATTCCTGGGTAAGGTGATTGAGAGAGCGGTTGCTGAACAGCTTGGCAGGTTTCTGGATGAAACATCGGCTCTGGATCCATTCCAGTCCGGCTTCCACGCTGGTCATGGGACCAAGACGGCTCTGGTCGCCCTAACAGATGATTTCCACAGGCAGCTGAATCGAGGCGGGTCGGGGCTGCTGATTCTTCTAGACCTGTCAGTAGCCTTCGACATGGTCGATCACGAACTCCTGGACCACCGCCTTGCCGATGTGGGGATGCAGGGCACAGTCCTTCAATGGCTGCGCTCGTTTCTCTCTGGTCGGGGACAGAGGGTGGCGCTTGGGGGGGGGAATTGTCATCGCGCCACTCCTTGGTGTGTGGAGTGCCTCAGGCTGCGATACTCTCCCCAATGCTTTTTAACATCTTTATGCGCCCCCTCGCCCAGCTTGTCCGGAGTTTTGGGTTGGGTTGCCATCAGTATGCCGATGACACCCAACTCTATCTGTTGATGGATGGCCATCCTGACTCGGCCCCAGACACACTGACCAGATGTCTGGAAGCTGTGACTGGATGGTTACATGGGAGCCGGTTGAAGTTAAATCCTTCAAAGACAGAGGTCCTCTGGCTGGGATGGAGCGATATGGGATTGAGGGGGCAACTCCCATCTCTTGCGGGGGTGCAATTAGTTCCAGCACCGTCCGTTAAGAGTTTGGGTGTAATCTTTGATACCTCCCTCTCTATGGAGGTGCAGATTACAGCTATAACAAAGGCGGCATTTTTTCATCTCCGCCAAGCTAAGCAGTTGGCTCCTTATCTCTCTCGCCCTGACCTAGCTACTGTGATCCACGCGACGGTCACCTCCAGACTGGATTATTGTAACTCGCTCTACGTGGGGCTGCCCTTGAGACTGACCCAGAAACTCCAGCAGGTGCAGAATGCCGCGGCGAGACTCCTAATGGGGTCTTCGCTGCGAGATCACATTCATCCGGTACTATACCAGCTGCACTGGTTCCTGGTGGAGTACAGAATCAGGTTTAAGGTGCTGGTTTTAACCTTTACGGCCTAGGACCCTCGTACCTACGGGACCGCCTCTCCTGGTATGTCCCACAGAGGAACTTACGGTCTGCAAATAAAAACATCCTGAAGGTCCCAGCCCTCAGAGAGGTTAGGCTGGCCTCAACTAGAGCCAGGGCTTTCTTGGTTGCGGCTCCAATCTGGTGGAACACTCTGTCACAAGAGACTAGGGCCCTGCGGGACCTGACATCTTTCCGCAGGGCCTGCAAGACAGAGCTGTTCCACCAGGCCTTTGGTCAGGGCGCAGCCTGACTCCCTCCTCTGACAATCTGCACAGAATTTTGCTTAACGGTTGCCATCAATTTGATTTTAATTAATTTTTATAATGAAATTGTCAGGGAACTGCCATCGGAGCCAAGAGTGGAGGTAAGGCTCCCCGACCATGCAGGAGAAGGGACCAGTAGAGGGAGAGAGAACACTCCCTTTGGGGAAGGTTATCAGCGTAACACCGGGGAGGAAGGGGATCAGGGAAGGACTTCGGAGAGAGGACTCCAAGACTCTTCCACAGAGACCAGCGGGGAGAGTCCAGGACCTCCGCTGGCTACGCCTACTCTGCGCAGAAAGTTTCCGCGCAGGGAGGCTAGGCGGAGACTGGGCGCCAAGGAATTTTTATGTTGGAATAAGTTCAGGAAATGCCCACTGACGGATTCTGCCAGCGACTGACACAGCCATGGAGAAAAGGCTGTCCAGCCAGGGAAAGGTTTAGCCAGGCAACATTGCCTAGAGCTTCAGCATCCTTTACGCACGAGCAACCCCAATTCCCATTACAGCAATCCGTCAGTCCCTGACGTTGCTCGCGCACCACGACAGGACAGGCAGCATCATGAGCCAAACCGGAGGAGCAGGCGCCGGAGAGGGAGCAGCGGCAGCGCCAAATCTGGAGGAGAGAAACCGAGATTTGGAAAAGCAGCTTGCTGTGTTAGAGGCACGGCTAGATGAACGGAGGACTCAGGATGCCCGGGGAAGGCCCACCCCCATCACAAAGAAGGTACCGGGACTGGTGCACAAGTTTGGGGGGAACCCAAGAGATTATAATGCATTCAGGACGGAGGTACAGTACGCGCTGGAACTGCAGTATGATGACTTTGCTGACGATGAGGGGAGAGTTGCTTACATTATCGGGCATCTTCAGGACGCTGCTAGGGAATGGATCCGGCCATTAATGGCGACGCAGAATGCTGCCCTAAAGGATCTTCGAAAAAATTTTGGCGCCATGGACGCCATGTTCGCAAGTGGAGTGGAGCAGAGTGTGATGCGCAGGGAACTAATGGCGTGCAAACAAGGGGGCCAGACAGTTAGAGAGTACTGGTCGCGTTTTGCGATGCTTATCCATAAACTGGGGTGGGAACTGGGCTCGGAACCAGTGCAAATGCTGTTTGAGGAAGGCTTACCCCCCTCAGTGAAAGACGAACTTTCCCGCGCGCCCCGTCCTCAGTCGATGGATCAGCTGACTAAGGCTGTGCTTGCGATTGGAGTACGGCAAGAAGTGCGCGCTCAAGAGAAACGGGAGTGGAGAGGAGAGCATTGGCATGACAACCGCATTCCTGAAATACCAGAGCCACTTTCCCAGCCCGAGGAACCAATGGAGATTGGGGGGGGGGCACGAGCGCGCGGGGTTTCAAACTCCAACGAAGGACGAAAGAAGGAGGGGAAAGAGGGAAAAACAGCCAAGAAGTGTTTCCTCTGCCTACGCTTGGCTGCCGATCAGCGGGCACAGCAGCCAGGCAAGCAACCAACCAGTAAAAGTGCCCAAGCCAGACCCTCCCCCAAGCGACCATAGCCATAGAGGTGGTGCTAGAACTCCCTAATGGGCACCCAATCAAGGTTAAGGCACTGCTGGACTCAGGCAGTTCCTGTAATTTTTTCAGCAAGGATTTCACGCTGGAGCACCAGTTACACCTCCTGCCGCTAGAGTGTCCCTTACAAGTAACAACCATTGATGGCAGGGAACTCCTGGGAGGGGAAGTGACGCACCAGACTCCCCCCATGAGAATGAGGGTCTCCAGACACACAGAAACCCTTGCCTTTCATGTAGCCAGACTGGCAGGACCACCAGTCATACTGGGAATGAGCTGGTTGGCGCTACATGATCCAGTGGTGGCATGGCACCAGCGGACAGTGACCTTTGGGTCAGCTCACTGTTTGGAACACTGTCACGGTGGGGAAGTCCCGAGGGTATCCGTGGCCCAGGTAGCAGGAATGGCAGTGGGAGAAAAGGGGAAGGTACCGCCACAATACGCTGACCTGCAGGATGTTTTCAGTGAGAAGGAAGCAGATAAACTACCCCCCCCATAGGCCCTTCGACTGTCAAATCAACCTACTCCCAGGAGCTCAGCTCCCAGTGGGTAAATTGTACGCCATGTCGGACAAGGAGATGCAGGAGTTGCGGGAGTTTATTGACAAGAACCTGAAAAGAGGCTTCATAAGAGAATCAAGGGCGGTGGGAGGCAGTCCGGTGTTCTTTGTGGACAAAAAGGACACTAAACAGCCCAGATTGGTTGTAGATTTCAGGTCCTTGAACCTTGTATCGGAACCCGTGACCTTCCCAATGCCCAGGATTGACAATATTTTAACCCGGGTGAGGAAGGGAAAGATCTTTACCAAGCTGGACCTTCGGGGGGCGTACAATTTGATTAGGATGAGGGAAGGGGATGAATGGAAAACCACCATGTTCACCCCTCTGGGGGCCTTTGAGTACCTCGTTATGCCCTTCGGATTACAATTAGGCTCCGCCTGTTTTCAATCTTTAAAGCACCATGTGTTGGGATCCTTGCTATACAAGAATAATTGCGTGGCCTTTCTAGATGACGTGTTAATCTATTCGGACAACGAGGAGCAACATGTGAGGGACGTTCGGGAAGTGCTGAAGAGGCTACAGGAACACCAGTTGTGGGTCAAATTGGAGAAGTGCCAATTCCACGCACAAGAGGTCGAGTTCCTGGGATACAGGTTGTCGGACAAGGGCCTAGCTATGGACCCAAGCAAGGTGCAGGCGGTGCTGGAATGGAAGACCCCCAAGACCCGGAAGGACGTGCAGAGGTTCCTGGGGTTTGGGAACTTCTATCGGAAGTTCATCAAGAACTTCGCCCACTTAACCGCACCCATCACCGATTGTCTCAGTAGCAAAAGGAAGTTCGTCTGGACAGAAGAGACACAGCAATCTTTCGAAAGGCTAAAAAAGGCGTTTGCTTCAGAAGAGCAGCTCTTGCACGTGGATCTGCAGAAGCCAATGAGGTTGGAGACAGACGCGTCAGACAGAGCAGTAGGGGCGGTGCTTCTCCAGCCGGGAGACAAGTCCAGCTGGAGCCCGTGCGCATTCTTCTCGAGGAAGCTGAGCAAGTCTGAGCAAAACTACACGGTGTATGATCGAGAACTGCTGGCAATTTATGAAGCCTTTAGGCGCTGGAGACATTTGTTAATATGGGTGCAGCACAAGATCCAGGTGTGCACGGACCATAAGAACCTAGAGTACTGGAGGACTGCATGAGTACTCAAGCAACGACAGGTGCGATGGGCTCAGGAGTTCTCCAAGTTTTTCTTCGAGATTTGATACGTGCCGGGAGAGGAAAACGTCAGAGCAGACGCCCTCTCCCGGAAGCCGGAGTATATGGAAGGAGAAGGACCACCAGAAGCACGACATGTGCTTCCCGAGAACCGATGGGTGTGTGGGGGAGTGTTAGTTGAGAGACGAGAACTAGTAGGACTGACGAGGGACGACGAGTTCGCCCAAACGAAAATCCGGGAACTCAGAGGCACGGGGGAAAAACCATGGGGGGTTTGAGGAGAAAGATGGGGTACTGTATTACAGGGGAGCACTATATGTACCAGGGGATGACTTGAGGAGAGGGGTACTCAAACAACTCCATGATAACCCGACGGCGGGGCATTTCGGTCAACACAAGACCATGTTGCTGGTCACCAGGCAGTTCTGGTGGCCAAGGGTGAGGGAAGATGTACGGGAGTACGTACGAGGGTGTGACTGCTGCCAGCGAGCAAAGGGGGAGAGGGCGGCACCCGCGGGACTACTGGAACCCTTACCCACACCGGGAAAACCATGGGAGGTGGTGTCCATAGATTTTATGACCGATTTGCCCAAATCGAGAGGGAAAACAGCAGTCATGGTGGTTGTTGACCTGTTAACAAAAATGTGCCATTTTATCGCTTGCTCGCATGCGGTGATGGCAGAGGAAACTGCCAGGCTGTTTGTGGATCACATCTTCAGACTGCATGGCGCCCCCTTGAGGGTTTTGTCCGACCGAGGGAAGCAATTTACTTCCCGGTTCTGGAGGAAGCTCATGAGCCTGCTGGAAGTCGAGGTGAGCTTCTCGATGGCCAGGCACCCAGAGACCAACGGACAAGCGGAAAGAGCGAACAGTATACTCCAACAATATCTACGCTGCTATGTCAGCGAGAGGAAGAACGACTGGGTGGATAAACTAGCGCTGGCAGAATTTGCGTACAATAACGCGGAACATGTGTCCACGGGAATTAGCCCGTTCATGGCCAATTACGGGTGTCATCCCAGGGCTTTCCCAGGGGGTGGGGAGGAGAGGTGGAGTGTGCCAGCAGCGGAGCAGTTTGTGGAAGAAATGGAAGCCTTACACCAACAACTTAAAATGAACTTGGAACGGGCCAAGGAAGTGTATAAGAGGCATGCAGACAAGCACCGCAGGGAAGGAGAAACCATACGGGTGGGGGACCGGGTGTGGTTGTCAACCCAGGGGTTACCTTTCAAGGGAGAGTGCAAGAAGTTGCGGCCCAGGCGGCTGGGACCTTTCGAGGTGACACAGCAGGTTAATCCAGTGTCCTTTCGGCTCAAGTTGCCGACCAGTATGAAACTACACCCGGTGTTCCATAGGTCCCTACTCTCTCTGTACAGGGAGGGGCTGGAATTTCCGGGGCGAGAGAGAGAGTTCCCCACTCACCCACGCATAGAGGAGAGGGAACTCAGCAGTCAAGCCACGGAAATACTTGATTCAAGATTGAGAGGAGGGGAAGTGGAGTATTTGGTGGCTTGGGAGGGGGAACCCGAGTCAGA
Organism: Podarcis vaucheri; assembly: GCF_965113315.1. NCBI lineage: Eukaryota > Metazoa > Chordata > Lepidosauria > Squamata > Lacertidae > Podarcis > Podarcis vaucheri. The sequence continues at coordinate 18,050,942 of NC_138757.1, forward strand.
AAATACGTGGGTTCCTGCGGTGACCATCAGGGATGAGGATCTCAGGGGGGAGTTTCACAGCAGGTTCCCAAGGAAGCCCAAACCGGTAGCGAGTTTCTGGGAGGAGCAATTTGGTACTACAGATGAGGAAGAAGAGTTTGTGGGGTTTCCGGCCTCCGAAGAGGAGGAAGGAGAGGAATCTGAGGGTGAGGAATCGGACTGGGAGGGTGATCCGGTACAAAGAGATAGCAGCAGGTGGAGAGCTATGTTTGAATCTTCAGAGGATGGGGGTAGCTCCTTCCGGGGATTTCCCGTATCGCCATCACAGGGAAGGGAGGAATTTAGGCCAAAGGAATGGGACGGAGGTGAGGGGGGTCCTGGGGGGGAGGTGGATGTCAGGGAACTGCCATCGGAGCCAAGAGTGGAGGTAAGGCTCCCCGACCATGCAGGAGAAGGGACCAGTAGAGGGAGAGAGAACACTCCCTTTGGGGAAGGTAATCAGCGTGACACCGGGGAGGAAGGGGATCAGGGAAGGACTTCGGAGAGAGGACTCCAAGACTCTTCCACAGAGACCAGCGGGGAGAGTCCAGGACCTCCGCTGGCTACGCCTACTCTGCACAGAAAGCTTCCGCGCAGGGAGGCTAGGCGGAGACTGGGCGTCAAGGAATTTTTATGTTGGAAGAAGTTCAGGAAACGCCCACTGACGGATTCTGCCAGCGACTGACACAGCCATGGAGAAAAGGCTGTCCAGCCAGGGAAAGGTTTAGCCAGGCAACGTTGCCTAGAGCTTCAGCATCCTTTACGCACGAGCAACCCCAATTCCCATTACAGAAATGTTTTTAGAATCTTGGATTATTTGATTGTTGTTAGCCGCCCTGAGTCCGGCTTCGGCTGGGGAGGGCGGGGTATAAATAAAATTTATGATTATTTATTATTATTATTATTATGTGACGGTGAATTTTGGTCAGCCCATTGGAAAAAGCGTCAGGATCCACAAGGATCCGTGCTTCAAAACCATGTTTTTGGAACACAGTATGACCAGGAAGCCATGGATCCGAGTTTTTTGAGGTGCAGGCTGTGCCCCTGGACTTGATGTGTGATTTAACGGTGAGTTTCGGGTGGCCCAGTGCAAAAACCCTGAGGATCCCTGGTTTGGAACCATGTATTTGGCCCACGGTGTTTCCAGGAAGCATTGGACCCGTGTTTTTTGTGGTGCAGGCAGTGCCCATGGATATGACGTGTAATTTGATGGTGAGTTAGGGGTGGCCCAATTCAAAAACCCTGAGGATCCATGAGGATTCGTGCTTTGGAACCATGTTTTTGGGCCATGGTGTTGCCTGGAAGCCATGTATCCGAATTTTTTTTGGTGCAGGCAATGACCAAGGACATGACATGTGATTTGATGGTCAGTTAGGGGTGGACCAATGCAAAAACCCTGTGGATCCATGAGGATCCGTGCTTCAAAATGTCCTTTTTGGCCCACGGCGTTTCCAGGAAGCCGTGGATCCTGCTTTTTGTGTGTGCTGGCTGTGGCCATGGACATGACGTGTGATTTGACTGTGAATTGTGGTGGCCAATGCAGAAACCCTGAGGACCCATGAGGACCCATGGTTTGGAAATTTGTTTTTGGCCCACAGTGTTGCCAGGAAGCCATAGACCCGTTTTTTTGGTTTGCAGGCTGTGTCCATGGACATGTTTGATTTGATGGTCAGTTTGTCTTGCCCCAATGCAAAACCCTTAGGATCCATGAGGATATGTGCTTCGAAACCCCTTTTTTGGCCTACTGCGTTGCCAGGACGCCGTGGATCCTGGTTTTTTTTTTATGTGCACGCTGTGCACCTGGCTGTGACGTGTGATCTGATGGTGAGTTAGGCGTGGTCCAATGCAAAAGCCCTGAGTATCCATGAGGATCCATGGTCGGGAACTGTAATGGCCTTGGACTCGGGTTCAGACCCGAAGCCAGAGGAGTCTCAGTCCACACCGGATCCTTTGCCTCAGTCGGCAGCTAAACCTAGTCTGGGGCCTGATTCTGAAGAATCCCAGTCTGCACAGGTTTCCCTGCAACAAGCACCAGCTGGGCTGAGTCAGGGGCCTGAGCCTGCCCTGGCTCCAGATGCGGCCATCACCTCGTTGCCTCCAGCTGGGCCATCACTTACAGCTGCTCCACTACCAGTTGGGTCAGGGGAGGCTGAGGCGGCCTCTGGGTCTAGTAACCCACTGACATCTCCCGAGCTGTAGAGACTGAGGTCTGAGAGAATGAGAGACCTGAGTACTCACAGGAGCGCTTGCCTTCAGGCGAGACAGGGAGGTGAGTCACCGGGGGATCAGGACCGGTTGTTACCTCGACAGAGATAAAAGGCTGCTGGACCCTGCCCCAGGTTGTGGGAGCAATATTGCTGTTTCCCAGAACCTGCCTGTGATCCTGTGCCTTACCTTGCCTGGTTTCCTACCTCATGTCCTTCCTTGTCCCTGTTTGACTGACTCCTCAGGGAACCCTTGGATTCGGGACCGGACCTGGACTGCATTGCTTTCCCACAGAAAAGACTCGTCATCAGGAGCAGAACTTGTGCCTCTATTGCAGTGGGAGCGGGCACTATGCCCGGGTCTGTCCCGAAAAGCGCTTGCCGCAGGGAAACTGACGACCCCAGTAGCTGAAGGCCCAAGCTACCAGGGAACCCAAGCACTGCCTAGTGGGCCTACACCGGTAGAACTTTGCCATCTCATGGTACCAGTGAGTATTTACCCCACAGGCGGCCCTTGGATCCTCACCCATGCCCTGGTGGACTCAGGAGCTACCCGCTCATACATGGACACTGCCTTTGCCACCCAACATCAGGTACCACTCCAGCACAAGTTGGACCCTGTCCAGATGGAGGTGATCGACGGCCGGCTGTTGCGCTCTGGTGCCGTGAACCAGTAGACCCAGCCCTTGGTCCTGTGCATCCAGCAGTACGCGAGACGCGAACTTTGGACATTGCCACGATGCCCCGGTTTCCTCTAGTGCTGGGAATGGACTGGTTGGAACTGCACAACGTGCAGATTGACTGGTTTAGCCAGACAGTGCGCTTCCCGGACCTGTGTCCTCATGTTCATCATAAAGTGCTGGCAGCCGCCCCCATGTAGGGGGCTACCCCGTATCTCCCTGCCATCTACCAGGATTACCAGGACGTATTTGAAGAGAAAGGGGCAGACCGGCTTCCGCCCAATAAGCCTTTCGATTGTGGTATAGACCTGCAGCCCAGGGTACCTTTGCCAGTAAGTCGTCTGTACTCCTTGACGGAACCAGAGCGTGAAGCCTTGCAGGTCTTCCTCGATAAAAATCTGGAGCATGGGTTCATTCGGCCTTCTACGTCACCAACCGCTGAGTCAGTACTTTTTGTCAAGAAGTAGTAGTAGTAGTAATAATAATAATAATAATAATAATAATAATAATAATAATAATAATGTATTATTTATACCCCGCCCATCTGGCTGGGTTTCCCCAGCCACTCTGGGCGGCTTCCAACTGAATATTAAAAACAGTACAGCTTCAAACATTAAAAACTTCCCTAAAGAGGGCTGCCTTCAGATGACTTTTAAAAGTAAAATAGTTGTTTATTGCTTTAACATCTGCTGGGAGGGCGTTCCACAGGGCAGGCGCCACTACCGAGAAGGCCCTCTGCCTGGTTCCCTGTAACCTTACTTCTCGCAATGAGGGAACCGCCAGAAGGCCCTCGGTGCTGGATGGGGATGGAGACGCTCCTTCAGGTATACTGGACCGAGGCCATTTAGGGCTTTAAAGGTCAGCACCAACACTTTGAATTGTGCTCGGAAACGTACTGGGAGCCAATGCAGATCTCTCAGAACCGGTGTTATGTGGTCCCGGCGGCCACTCCCAGTCACCAGTCTAGCTGCCGCATTCTGGATTAATTGCAGTTTCCGGGTCACCTTCAAAGGTAGCCCCACGTAGAGCGCGTTGCAGTAGTCCAAGCGGGAGATAACTAGAGCATGCACCACTCTGACAAGACAGTCCGCGGGCAGGTAGGGTCTTAGCCTGCGTACCAGGTGGAGCTGGTAGACAGCTGCCCTGGACACAGAATTAACCTGTGCCTCCATGGACAGCTGTGAGTCCAAAATGACTCCCAGGCTGCGCACCTGTTCCTTCAGGGGCACAGTTACCCCATTCAGGACCAGGGAATCCTCCACACCCGCCCGCCCCCTGTCCCCCAAAAACAGTACTTCTGTCTTGTCAGGATTCAACCTCAATCTGTTAGCCGCCATCCATCCTTCAACAGCCTCCAGGCACTCACACAGGACCTTCACCGCCTTCACTGGTTCTGATTTAAAGGAGAGGTAGAGCTGGGTGTCATCTGCATACTGATGAACACCCAGCCCAAACCCCCTGATGATCTCTCCCAGAGGCTTCATATAGATATTAAAAAGCATGGGGGAGAGGACGGAACCCTGAGGCACCCCACAACTGAGAGCCCAGGGGTCTGAACACTCATCCCCCCACCACTTTCTGGACACGGCCCAGGAGAAAGGAGCGGAACCACCGTATAACAGTGCCCCCAGCTCCCAGCCCCTCTAGACGGTCCAGAAGGATGTTATGGTCGATGGTGTCAAAGGCCGCTGAGAGATCCAGCAGAACTAGGAAACAGCTCTCACCTTTGTCCCTAGCTCGCTGGAGATCATCAACCAGCGTGACCAAGGCAGTTTCAGTCCCATGGTGAGGCCTGGAAGGGATCCAAATGGTCCGCATCCTCCAGGCGTGCTTGGAGTTGTCTGGCAACCACCCGCTCAATCACCTTGCTCAAGAATGGTAAATTTGAGACTGGGCGATAGTTGGCCAAATTGGCTGGGTCTAAAGATGTTTTTTTAAGAAGCGGTTTAATGACCGCCTCTTTCAGCGGGTCTGGGAAGGCTCCCTCACAGAGGGAAGCATTCACCACCCCGCAGAGCCCATCGCCCAGCCCTTCCCGGCTCACTTTTATCAGCCAGGATGGGCAAGGATCAAGGAGACAGGTGGTCGGTTTCACTTGTCCAAGCAGCCTGTCCACATCCTCGGAGGTAACAGATTGGAATTGATCCCATGTAACAGGACTAGACAAAACTCTAGCACTCTCCCACCCTGGCCCTGCTCCCACGGTGGAGTCTACCTCCTTCTGAATCTGAGCGACTTTATCTGCAAAAAACTTTGCAAAAGCATTGCAGGAGATCTTGGGGTCCCTACTAGGCCCCGGTGGTGCAGGTGGTTCCGATAGATTGCGAACCACCTGAAAAAGTCTCCTGCTGCTGTTTTCTGCAGATGCAATGGAGGTGGTGAAGAAGGCCCTCTTCGCCGTCGCCATTGCCACTTGGTAGGCTCGACGTTGAGCTCTAGCCCGTGTCCGGTCTGATTCAGAATGAGTTTTCCGCCACCGGCGCTCTAGCCGTCTCAACGATTGTTTCATCACCCTCAGCTCCGGGGAAAACCACGGGGCTGTCCGGGCTCCATGCAATCGGAGAGGGCGCTTCGGAGCCAGACAGTCAATAGCCCTGGTTAACTCCGCATTCCAGCGGGCCACCAGGGAATCAGCTGAAAGGCCATCAACTTGGGATAAAACATTCCCTACCACTCTCTGGAAGCCAATTGGATCCATTAAGTGGCGGGGGCGGACCATCCGAATCGGTCCCACCTCCCTGCAGAGGGGAAGGGTCGCGGAGAAGTCCAGTTGCACCAGGAAGTGATCTGACCATGGCACTTCTTTTGTTTCACTTTTAGTTAATGTCGGATCACCAACATCCATAGAGGTAAACACCAAGTCTAAGGCATGTCCGCAGCTATGAGTTGGGCCAAACTTATTCAGGGACAGCCCCATGGAGGCCATGCTTTCCACGAAGTCCTGAGCGGCCCCTTGTAAGGTCGTGTCGGCATGGATGTTAAAATCCCCCAGGACAACCAAGCTAGGTGTCTCCAGGAGCATATCCGCCATGACCTGAAGCAGCTCGGGCAGGGAATCCTTGGTGCAGCGGGGAGGTCGGTACACCAAAAGGAATCCTGTACTGCCCCTATTGCCCAACTTCCAGAACATGCACTCAGAAAATTGGGTCTTCGCCTGGTGCAGACTAATGACTTCCTAAAAATCACTGCAACCCCCCCTCCCCGCCCACATGACCTGGGTTGCTGTGCGTAAGAGAAACCCGGTGGGCAAGCAGCGGCAAGGACAGGCCCATCTGCCTCATCCAACCAGGTCTCTGTCACACATGCCAGGTCAAATCCTCCATCCACAATCAGGTCGTGGATGGCAGTGGTTTTATTCATCATTGACCTGGCATTGCACAGCAACACTTTCAGGTCATGTGGGTTTCCCTTGCTGATTCCAGTATCCTTCCGGTCAGGACCAGACCTGGAGGCAGGGATAGTCCTCAAACAACGACTAAACCTGCCTCCTCGGTAATGACATGGTCTGGTCTTAGCGTAACTCCTCCTCCGGCCCGTGATCACTGAGATCGAGTGTCCCAATACATTCCCTCCTGTGGAACCTGCCCCAGCCATTCTATTGGCTGAGGCCCACTCCCAGGCAGCCCTGACCCTTCCCCTTAAAAGGCAAAATACAAACTATATAATAACTTAACAGAATAATAAAAATAAAAACACAGCAAAAAACAATAGTGCTAAAATTAAACTATTCCCCACCCTAACTAAATACTTAACCAACTGCAAGCAGAAATAAAATTATAAAATTATAAAACATTATAAAAAACAACAACCACCATTTAAGGTGCAGCAAATTAACAGCAGTTAAAACATTTAAAACCAGTACGGGGAGGTAATGGCTTCGCTCTCCCACAGAAGCGAGACACTGGTCGTAATTATCTCAGGTTTATTGCTCAAACACATAAATCACTCCAGGGCTCCTTCACTCCGTGTCTGACTCCAAGTTCGCAGTTGTCGAGTCTAAACTCCTCCCCTTCCTCTTCTTCCAAACAGGGGAAAAAGCCCTTTCACTTTCGCTCTTTTTCACTCCTCTCATTGACCCTTTCGCACCTTCGAGTTTTTGGACTGGCTATTCCCGGCCTCCCTCCCTCTGTTTCTGAGCTCAAACCGCTAGTTTGTGTATCTCTGCTCTAGCCTCCCTTTCCTTGTCCACTATGCTCAGGGATCAGGTTACTGTAGCGATCTGCTGCCTGCTCTCTATTCTCTGTCAGGCAGCTAGGCTGGCCCTCCTCCTTCCCACATTCCAGTGTTCTTATCTCTCTTTGTCTGCCCTCATTCCCAGCCTCTGTCAGCTCCTGAACGAAGCTGACATCTCTGTATACTCCAGAGTCCCCAGCCAAAGGAAATAAAGTGAGCCCCCCCAAAAAACCACAGATTTTGGGATGGAGGAGAAATCGGGTTTTGTTTGCCCAAATTCATATTTCTGAGAAATGCAGGAACATCACTATCCTCTGAAATTAGCACTTCTCTGTATGTTGCAAGTGGTTCTCCATTTGTGAAATGCATCTGGCTGATAGATACTGTTTCTGGCAACTTTGAAATTTTTAGCTGTGAGGATATGTGATTGTTTCTATATATTTTACAATGGTTTTTTTAACGTCGTTAATTGAGAGGTATTACTTTTTGGGGTGGATGTGGGTGGGTTTTTGGTTTGCCAGCCTGGGCTTCTTTGACAGCAAGGGAAGAATATAATTTTAATTTAATAATCATAATCATATCACATAGTTAAACTATGGAACTCATTCCCATAGTAGCCATTGATGGCTACCAATTTGGATGGTTTAAAAGAGGACTGGAGAAACTCACGGAGGATAAGGCTTTCGTGGCTACTAGGCTCTGCCTCCACAGTTGAGGCAACAATACTGAATACCAGTTGCTAGAGACTGCCCCAAGGGTTTTTGTGCTCAGGCCTGTTTGCGGGTTTCCTGCAGGCCACTGTGAGAGGCGGATGCTGGACTAGATGGGCTTTTGGCCTGATCCAGGAGATTCTACTTTCTTATGTTTTTACCTCCTCCTAGCAAGGATTTGTCATTGTCCATGGGGCTAAGATTCACATTAGGCCAGTTAGAAGACAAGACCAAGGGCTGCTGATGGGCCCACTCCTTCCCAAACCTCACGTCATCTTAAGGACTTAACAGAACAACAAAACAACACAGACAAGTAGGCATTTTTGTCAGAATCTTGTCAAGAACCAGGGGGTCTGGTCTGTGTGTCAGTCTATGTTGTTCAGAGTAGGAATGGGGAATAAATTCAGTACAGTAAAGGTGAGCCTACCTGTCCTCCGAAACAATATGCAAATCAAAATGCAGACACCCCCTGAAATTTGCAATGCAGGTCTCCAGCCAAGTAATACTTTTAAAAACGCATATAGTATGCATGAAATATGTTAGTGATAATGACATTCATAAATCTGAAGGCAGCCCTGTTTAGGGAAGCTTTTAATATTTGATGAATTATTGTATTTTAATATTTTGCTGGAAGCTTCCCAGAGTGGCTGGGGAAACCCAGCCAGATGGGAGGGGTATAAATAATAAATTATTATTATTATTAAATGGATTATATCAGAGAAAACTGTGTAAACATGTGTATATTAGGAGAACAAAGGAAGCAGCTTCATATCAGCTCTGAGCACTGGTCCAAATAGCTCAGTACTATTTACTGGCTGGCAGAAGCTCTCAAGGGATTCAGTCTGTGTGCTATTGCGGGGTGGAAGTTCCCATCTCGATACTGCAGAGGGGCTGAAGGGGACATGAAACACTTTGAGCTTTTGGTTGTGGTGGGCCCAGATGTCTTTCACTTCCACAAAAAAAAATCCCGAGAGATACATCCTCACCAATGTGAACATTGTGAGTTGCTCTCTGGCTGTATGCAGGTTTTTTCCCCCCTTCTCTCTCTCCCTTCTCTTCCTGATCCTGTGGCAGTTTGTATCTTTTATGTGATATTACACTAAAAATTTTTAAAAGGTCCTACTGGATCAGGCAAAAAGCCTACCTAAGAGCAGGATTCTCACATCCCAAGGGCCAGCCTGATGCCCTAACAAGAAGTTTGCAAGCAGGGCATGAATGCACTAGTAGCTAGAGCACAAAAAGTAGGTGTGAAGCAATGATATCTATACATCAGTAACATCTAGCAAACTCTGCCAACATCCTGATAGCGCTGGAGGCTTGCTTCTTCCCCTCCACCCCCAGTAAAACCCCTGCTTCATCAGACCAAATGTTTGTTTTATTTTAGCACCCTGTTTCACATCCATGGTGGCCACCCATGGGCTTCCAAAAAGCCAAGCCTCCTCCTTTGCTCTTCCTCCTTTCCCCCCAGCAACTGGAATCCAGAGATAGTCTGCCCCTGGATCTGGAGGATCCATTCAGTTAAGTGTTTCTGAGACTGTTTCAGCTCTCACATTTATTGCAACAGAGAATGCAAAAAACCAGTGTTTCAAAGGTGGCCCTTTCCTTCCAAAGCTTCACAGAACAAGTTGAAATGGCTTGTGTTCTGCACTGTAATTCATCTACAGCTGTTGATATGAAGCTCATAGCTTTCTCTTAAACCAGAGACCTGTAGCCCTCCATGTAAAGTTAGATTGAAACTCCTTCCATCTATGACCGTTGGCTATGCTGGCTGGGGCTGATGGGAGTTATAGTCCTACAACATCTAAGAGAGCCACATGTTCCCCACCCTTGCCTTAAGCTTTCTTTCTTTTTCTCAACAGGGAGCAGAGCTGCTTCGAGATGTGTCACTGGGAGCGCAGTTCAGGGTTCACCTAGTCCAAATGATTGTCCTCACTGAACCTGAGGTATAAATAAATAAAGACCATGTCGGCTCTAGGCATGGGCGATGTATCGATTCATCACCTGAAAACGGTTTTGAAACCTACACCACAGTGACAAATTCACAATTTTAGGCAAGGCAATATACTGTGAAAGCCAGCAGGTGTCACCAGTGTTTCATGCATGGCCTCCTCAGTCCTCAGCTCTCCTTAGAGAGCCATGCAAGGCTACCTGAGGCTCACTCCCTCCCTCCACTGCCCAGCCATCCCCTAAGATACTGGAGTGGTCCTGGGGGCAGCAGCAGTGCCTGCACCTACCTCTTGAGCGCTGCACTGGCTCACTCACTCACCCACCTGCCCGCTTGCCTGCCAGCACCATCCCTTCTCCAGCCAAACAAGTGAGCTGCCTCCTCGCTTCTGCCTCACACTTGACGCTGGGGAGTGGAGGCATGGCCGAGTCCTTTGAGCCCCTGAGGAGGGAGCATGCAGGGAGCAGCGGCAAGAGCAGTGCTAGCTCCTTTTCTTTGCCTCCAGGCCCAGGTATTCATGGTGGTTTGGTGGTAGCAGCGGTGCCTATTTCCCCTCAAGCGGCTGCCCGCAAGATGGAGGTTGTGGGACTGGTTGTGGCGCTGGCACCATGAGGCGCAGCATGAAGCAGCGAGGCCCATGGGATAGACTAGAAGGGAGCTGGTGCGTCTGCTTGGGGGCAGTGAGAGGCGCTGAGGTGAGGTGATACTGTTGGTATATGCTGTCCCATCAGTGCAGATGGAAGCTACAGCGTGGTACAAAAGAGGAATGGCTGTGGAGGGCTGGCTGGCTACTGCACTGAGATAGTTCAAACCGCTTTGAAGTCCTCCTTCCTCTTCATTTTCAGACATCATTATATATAACTATATCACAATGTTTGGCTGGTGATACATCAGTGTTGAAAAGCAGATATCACCCAGCCCTAGTCAGCTCCAGGTTTTCCTGGCGCATGACACCCTCCATAGGGACCTCTCACACAGTGAGTCCGTCTCCTAAGTGCATCAGGTTCTAGGGACTTTTGTCAGTAGAGTGCCCTACTGGGAACCTCCTGGCCTAGTAAGCTCATATGGATCTGTGTGCACTCAGATCCAGAACCCTCCTCAGGCAGGAACAAACTAGCACTTAGATTAAAATATTAAAGTGAGCCGTGGGCCAAGCTAGGATCAATAACTTGTGAACGGTAAATGAAATGAATCCAACTCATGAATGATGTCCCTAATTGGGTGGTTGTTGGCCATTGGGATGGGAAGGGGGAGGCCAGGAGCCCAAACAGTAGGTGGAGCCCCAGTCCATGGTAAGCAGAGCCATAGCCATTGAAAACCAGAGACAACTAATTCTTGTTTGTGCCCATCCTCCTCCCTGCTGAGTTTTACAAGGGCACCCCTGAGACTAAAGTGGCCTCAGTTAACACCCTCTCTCTAAGAAGGCATTGACATCTCTACCAACATCACTTCCTCAATCATCAGCATTTGCAAATGGGCTGGGAAAGTCAACCCTGAGAATGATTCGGATCCTCACCATGCAGATCTAGTTCTGTACATGACCAGATAAATTAAGCTCTCTCTCCTTTTTTTGATACAGATAGGTAGCCGTGTTGGTCTGCCATAGTCAAAATAAAAAAATTCCTTCCAGTAGCACCTTAAAGACCAACTAAGTTAGTTCTTGGTATGAGCTTTCGTGTGCATGCACACTTCTTCAGATACACTGAAACAGAAGTTGCCAGATCCTTCTATATAGTGAGAAGGTGGGGAGGGGTATTACTCAGAAGGGTGGTGGGAATGGGAGATTGGCAGATAGCTGAGATGAGCCTGTTGACGACTCTTAACGACTGCAATAGGTCTTACAGGAAAAGGCAAGGGGTGAGAAGGTGAAAAATGGCTTAGTCATGTATAAACAACTCCTAACCCACAATAATACTACAACCAGACTTAACACGGACACTGGCACCAGAGCCTGCAATAAACCCAGATGCCAACTTTGCTGCCACATACACCCGGACAACACCGTTACTGGCCCCAACAACATCACACATACCATCTCGGGACTATTTAATTGCTCATCGTCTAACATTGTGTATGCCATCAAATGCCAACAGTGTCCTTCAGCTCTCTATATTGGACAAACAGGCCAAACCTTACGCCAAAGAATAAACGGACATAAATCTGACATCAAGAATCACAAAACAGAGAAACCAGTAGGAGAACACTTCAATCTCCCAGGACATTCTATACAAGATCTCAAAGTAGCTGTTTTACTACAAAGGAATTTCAGAAATAGACTGGAAAGAGAAGCTGCTGAATTGCAACTCATTACCAAACTTAAAACCATGGAGAGACCTGGTCTGAACAAAGACATTGGATTCTTATCTCATTATACATGACTAAGCCATTTTTCACCTTCTCACCCCTTGCCTTTTCCTGTAAGACCTATTGCAGTCGTTAAGAGTCGTCAACAGGCTCATCTCAGCTAGCTGCCAATCTCCCATTCCCACCATACCAAGCTCATACCAAGAACTAACTTAGTTGGTCTTTAAGGTGCTACTGGAAGGATTTTTTTCCTTTTTTTGAGTGATGTGTAATGGAAGGTGGACCATAGGCCCAGTGTGTTCCAAGTTTTGCTTGCCTGAACCTCTCCCGTGAGCACATGGTCCCTACATGGATGGTGTGAGAGCACCCAGTGCTGGAACTTAGCAGTTCAGTAGGTCTTGCATGCCCATGGAACTGCAAAGCAGCTCATGATAGCCTTGTCCAGGGACAGGAAAAACTGTGGCCCGCCAGACTCTTAAGTCCCATCAGCCCCAGCTAATACAGCTAGTGTAAAGGGGATAATGGGAATCGTAGTCCAACAGCATGGGGAGAGCCACTGGTTTCCTATCTCTCCATCTGCCTGGGCTCCTCGAGACAACATATTTACCGAGCAATTGCCCTGATCTGCTTGCACAAAACTTACACAGAGGTTAGACAATGCCTGTCTTTATTGAACATCCATCTTGATTTGCTTGCAGGAAGTTTATATGTCTTTCCATTAGTCATTTCTTAACGCTGCACTTTTCAATGCATTTTCCCACCACTTTCCTAACTTCAAAAAAGTGAAGCTTTGTTTTAAAGTAGATTTGTTGCACCAGGGCAACAGAGTTCTTTAATCCCACTTTAATTGTGCACACCTAAATTTTCCAGTATGCACTTGCACTCCCACAAAATACATTCTGGAGGAGCTCCCCACCCCATTGTTCTAGTGTTCTTCCTCTTTACCTGTTTTGCTTTAGATTTGACCTGGAATTTACCTGATGGAAACAAGCAAGTGCGTGGTGTCGCTCAGCTGGGTGGGGCCTGTTCCAGTTCCTGGAGCTGTGGATTTGGTCTGGGAGTTACCATTGCCCATGAGATCGGTCACAGGTCACTGGGCAAGGAATTAATCTCATCATTATTATTTATTGAATTTGTATATAACCCTTCATCCAAATGGTCACAAGCATCTGTCTGTATCCACATACATATCCAGCACTTACATGTATTCATACACACATTACAGAGAGGTTTGGGATCTTTTACTGGAGTTATAACGTGTGTCCATTTATGAATATGTGTTTTACCCTTAAACCTATACCCATAGAAGTTATTGCACAAAGCAATAAAGCTTGGTTTATTATATGAAACAAAAGTGACAGAATATACAGTGGTGCCCCACAAGACGAATGCCTCGCAAGACGAAAAACTCGCTAGACGAAAGGGTTTTGCGGTTTTTGAGCTGCTTCGCAAGACGAATTTCCCTATGGGCTTGCTTCGCAAGACGAAAACGTCTTGCGTTTTTTGCAAGTTTGTTTCCTTTTTCTTAACACCGTTAATACAGTTGCGGCTTGACTTCGAGGAGCAACTCATAGAACGCGGTGTGGTAGCCTTTTTTGAGGTTTTTGGCGATTTTTGAAGCTTTTCCAAAACTTTTCCGACACCATGCTTCGCAAGACGAAAAATTCGCTAGACGACAAAACTCGCAGAACGAATTAATTTCGTCTTGCGAGGCACCACTGTATAAATGCTACTTCAGACAGCAAAATTACTATTCAAGCTGGAAGCAAATTCTATCATAAGTCCACACCTTGCTCTGAAGAGTGAAAGATTCCCCAACTGTTTTAAAAAAACTAGAAAAGTGAGAACGACAATTTTCCTATAGAACTCACAGTGAAAGTAAAGCAGAGAGCAAGGGGGAGAGTACACCTAACCTTAAAGCAAAGCAGGCATGGGAGCGCTGAGTAAGTTCCTTGCTGTTGGAGCTATGATAGTTGTGGTTTGAGGACCCGATCCCCGTTTAGTGAAATGAAGACACAAGGACACGTAATATAAGGTTAATTGGTCAAGAAAAGGCCACAACTTTATTGATTACAGCAAGTGAAAAGGTATTGGCTTAGGCATTGGATCACGTGACTTGACTCCACCCACTCGGAGAGGGGTGAGTCTAAAAAGGGGGGGTTTATTCACCAGTACGTGGAGCCCGTTGATGCTAATCCAACTATAAGCTCTCCCCTGATGTCACCGAGGGTCGTGCCATGGCCCCCCGCCACACAGGCATCAGACAGGATCCACGACCACCGGATTCCTTTAATGGAATACCCAAAATTGAAGGCGTAGGCGATGGCCACACCTAGCCCTTCCACCACCACAAACACATTCCAATGCCTAACCGCTACCCGAGCCCAAAAGGCTCGCCGCCAATACCCTCACAGCTGTAACCAATCCCTGATACTGCTGATGATGCTACTTAACCAAATGTCGTTCCCCAGATCTGAAAGATGAACCCCATCATTCCGGAACAAGGCCTGATTGCCAATCCGGATACGGTCATGAGAAATGACTCGGCCATTCGTGAAGCGCACCCAGCGGGCTACTGCGCGATTTAAGAGTTTCCTGGATTTTTCCATGGCCATAATGTTCTGCGCACCGCGCCAAACTGTTCTCTTTAGGAAGGAGGACCAGAACACCATTGTTCCGGGACACAAGGCAGCAAGCTCATCCAAGTCTCTTTTTATGTTCCACAACAAATCTGCACTTCGTCTGCCAACAAGGTCATTCTCCCCCAGTTGAAGGATAAGGATGTCAGGGGGGCCAAACGCAGCAACTTTCACCCTCGGCAATGGCATGAGCTCCTCCCAACGCATGCCTCGCCTTGAAAACCAGGAAACTCGCATCCCAGATGGCAGCCCGAGATTAGGGGTGAGGCCGCAGCTTGCAGACCGTACGCGGGCCCAGTGAACTATAATGTGGCCGCAGATCCAAACACTTTTTCTGAAGACGGCTAAGGATAAAAGAAAGAAAAAGACAGGTAAGTGGAGGTAATGCAACGAAGTTCAGAGCATGCTAATGAATGTAGCCTTTATAAGCATCGGATTTCCAGCGGCCCATTTCTTTAATCCTATCTGCCAGCAGGACCAAGGGCGCAGCTGTTGTGGCGGCGCCGATCCTGAACGAGTGTGCTGCGTAGTCCTGGGAAGATAAACCACAGGCGTCTATAGCTTTGCGGAGTACCCTTGTGAATTGGTGCCTCATCAGTCGTGACCCGTCCTCCGGAACCAGGAGCAGGCCAGGACCGGGCGGTCTGAGGTAAAGGTACCGCCTGGTGTCCTTGACCGGGCATGGGCCCTGCTGTGCCGAAGCTGTAGGTTTACAAGGGAACCCTTACCAGCCTGATCGGTTTTAGATTGACGTATCCGCACCGTCATGCTAGCTTCGGACATCTGCACGTCCTCCATGAGGAGGCCGCGCATTGAGCCACTTGCAGTAACCTCGGCTACTACCTCACCGACCCTAAATGCGCCAAAAAAGGCGATAGCATATGCTGCGGAAAAGAGGTGAGCCTCAAACTTGGTCCAACAGATCGACCTAAGCTTTATGCGTATTTGAGAGAGCAGCCCGTAAGAAATTGGCTTACGGCTCTCGGCTCTAGGGGGTTGCAGCCTACCCCAACCATCAATAGCTCTGCGGATCAGGAAGTCACTGCACGGGTCAGAAGAAAACATGGCTTTACAAAAGAAGCTGATGGTGGCTACGTGTATCTTTAAAGTTTTGGGGGCCCGACCCAAAGGAGGCTATAACGTATGCCGCAGAGAACACCCGGGCCTCGAACTTGGACCAGCAAATTGACCTAAATTTCATACGGATTTGGGACAGCAGCTCGTAAGAAATTGGCTTGCAGCCTTTGTTACTTGGAGGCTGCAGTCAACTCCAACCTTCAATTGCCCTGCGGACCATGAAGTCACAGCACGAATCGGTGGAAAACATGGCTCTACTAAAGAATGTGATAGCGGCTATGTGTAACCTCAAAGTTTTCGAGGCTTAACCTAGGCCATGAAGGTGTGTTAAGTATTGCAGAACGTTTTCTGTGGAGGGTGTAACATTAGTGATCCAGATCTCAAGGTCTGTCTTAACTGATTTTGGGAGTCTTACCCTGTGGTGCGGTTTGTTTGTTATTTTATTTTATTTTTTAGAAGAAGAAGAAGAAGAGTTTGGATTTGATATCCCGCCTTTCACTCCCCTTCAGGAGTCTCAAAGCGGCTAACAATCTCCTTTCCCTTCCTCCCCCACAACAAACACTCTGTGAGGTGAGTGGGGCTGAGAGACTTCACAGAAGTGTGACTGGCCCAAGGTCACCCAGCAGCTGCATGTGGAGGAGCGGAGACGCGAACCCGGTTACCCAGATTACGTGACTACCGCTCTTAACCACTACACCACACTGGCTTTAAGGTTAGGTATGCACACAGCCCCCAAGACTCATTTTGTATCATGACTTTTAAACTTCTGATTTGTTTCTGAGTCACTTGGTGCTCTCTGTGCTGAATCTGAAGGGGGATGGCACACAGACTAACTGAATGTGGATGTTCATTATGCACTGTATTATAGTATAGCACAGTGATTATAAAAATATCTGCTTGAGTATACGTTTTCATCGTGTGTAAAACTCATAAGGAATAAACAAATAGTTCTATATTGTGAGCAAGTAACTCCTAGAACAAAATTGTACGTTTTAGCTTCAGAAAACCAGTTGCTTCTAGCCAACATCCT
This sequence comes from Podarcis vaucheri, assembly GCF_965113315.1. Classification (NCBI taxonomy): domain Eukaryota; kingdom Metazoa; phylum Chordata; class Lepidosauria; order Squamata; family Lacertidae; genus Podarcis; species Podarcis vaucheri. Next base: position 18,067,722 of record NC_138757.1, read on the forward strand.
GTTGCCAATGTAGCTAAAATTTTAGCACTTTTGATTGTTAGTTGATAACAAGATTGTTAGTATGACAAGAGATTGGTGGGATGCTCTCCTACAGATTTCCAAAACTGTTGTACTACAGGCACAGCCAGGACATTCCAGAACAATTCTATCTGATACTGTAAATGTCAGGTTTCATTTTCACTCTAGCTAGAAAGAACTGCTACATATGCAACATGTTCTAGAAGATTGCCAAAAGTGAGCTCTTGGCCAAAGCGTTATCCACTTCAGTGAAGTGTTATTTCTCACAAAACTAGCAATTTGTTTTCTAACTATACATGTTTCCTAATATGGTTAAAGCATTGAAATTATGCAATTCCGACTGTTGGGCTTAAAGGCTTACTAGATTCTAGGACTAGGGACTAAATCATTATTGTACTGCTTTGCAGTTTTGCCCACAGCTGCCCTGCTCATTGGACTAACAGGAAATGGATCTGGAACACTTCAAAGCAATACCATTGCTCCCATGTGTCTTCCTGTTTGGGCTGTCATTTTGTTAAAACTGTGGTCTTGCTCTTGTAGTTGATCTGGGAGGAAAAGGCAGGTTCCCCAGGAAAAAATAATTCCTGTATGAGGTGTTAGGGAATGATACATTTGGTTGCCTAATAATCTCAAAAAGGGGGTGGGTCTGGGAAGGGGTGTGTCTGTCCTGGAGACCAAGCAGGGGCTAAGTGGCGGCCCTGTTGGGTTCATCCCAATTAGCAATATGCCATAGTGTGACTCCAGAGGCGGAGCTAGCTGCTCTGGCACCCGGAGTGGCACACATGGTGTGCACCCAGGGGTGGGGCTAGCTACCCGTGGGGCGAGGCGAGCGTCCTTTCCCTTACTGGCTTCTGATTAGGAGAGTCCTTCGCAGTTAAGGAGCTGACTATTGGGATTCTGAAACCCTCTGAGAAACCCTTCCAAAGATAGGATGCTGCGCTTCCGTCCGGATGGATAGACAAGAGATTGCGGAGAGGAGAAAGCTGAATTGGAGAAAATGCTAGACCCAGAAGGACTTTATCGATGGTTCCCTGCTGCGGGGGCTCCTCTGGAACTAGAGTGGTAGAAGCCCCGACCTCCCCAAAAGGGCCGCTTCCCTTTGTAACACGCTGTGGCTGGGTGAGCCCCTGCACATCTCTCACACTCATGCGGGTACTTACAAGACTGCCTTTGGCATTGCCCTTTATTGAATTACCAGCACACCTTACGTTTTAAATCCTTTCTAAGGTCCAGCTTTCCAGTACGATACGCCTCTGGTGGCTTCTTCTCGACATACGGGCTAACCGTCACTGACCAGATGCCATTTTTAATCTGATCCCAGCGTGCTAAAGGGATCCTGGAAGCCTTTCTGTGGAACGTCTTATCATAGCTAATAGCAGTGGCCTCCCCAGAAAGAGCGTAAGCCGTTCTGACTCATCATCACCGGCTGATGCGGTGCCCGATTCTGGAAGCTGGACCCTGGGCTGCTTATTCTGCAAAGAACTAGAAGAACTGGAAGCAACCGGGTTATTGATACGGGCCGGCAGCCTCCACGCAGGCGCCCCAATGCGGTTCTGAAAGTCAGTTGTCACCGAGCAAGCATGAGACCTAGTTTGCACAGCCGCCGTTCCTGTCTGAGGGCTTGGGCCTGCACCTGCGAACTGAGAATCGTCAAAGAGGCCAGCAGAGGTACCTGGGAGATCATCAACTTGGGTGAGAGACGGGCTCTCCGCAACTACCTGTGTATCTGGTATCGTGTCAGGGATAGCATCGGGGGAGGGCATGAGGCTGGGGAGTTGATCAGAAAAATGTTGCTCGTAATCATCAACGAGAGACCTGAAAGCATTCAAGAAATGCGATATAGGCTTGGGGTTATTATCCCGTCCGTGTGGTGGGTTACTGCTGCTGGCAGCCATGCGGCCCAAAGTGCACACCGATTCTGCCACTGCACGCTTCCTCTTAGGAGCCATGGGTAATGCGCTAAAATTACTGACCACAAGGGTGTGTTATTAATTATCAAACAGCTGTACAAAACGTGTTATAGATTATTAAAAAGGTTGTAGTTGATCAATTAAAAATTTTCTTTGCACTTTATTTATATATTAAACCAATTAATTATATGAATATGTATTAGCCAATATGCTTAATATGTGTGCACGTGTGTACAATATTTTATGTCTTATTCTTTGATTTTTTTCTTTCTTCTTCTTTTTTAATTAATTAATTAATTAATTAATATTATTGTTAATATTATTATTTTTATATATTTTATTTTAATTTTATTTATTATCTATTTATTTTATTCTTTATAATATTTTTTAATACTCCATTTATTAATCAATTTATTCTTGATGTTAATGTTGTTGTACAATTCTATTCAATTTTCCTTTATTTATTTATTTATTTATTTATTTATTTATTATAATTGATATGTTTTACAGATCAAATTACTACCAACTAAATTTAATACTAATTTATTATCTATATCCTGTTATTAATGATGATGGGAGTTGATTATTAACGATTGACTGTATAAATTCTTAACTTCAGCTGAATTAACCACACTATGCAAATTGCATGCAATAGTATGCTCAGAACGTATTTCCTTATTAATTTATGTATCTGTTAGTCAATATACAATTCAGGCAGATGCACCCACTCAATTATATAGAGCTGCTTCCTCAGGCAAAACTCCTAGTGATTTAGAGGGATGGTAAAATAGAACAATCAGAGAACAACAGACAAAAGAACTGCTATCAAATGAAAAACGTAGGAAAAATACACTTAAGGAAATGGTCCCTCTACCAGCACTTCAGCAGAACAGTGAGCCTTTTTTCTAAAATAATACTCAGAATGGCAACCGACAGCAGCTTCTTGCCGTTCAACCCAGCATCTGGAGACTGGGAAGCGTACGCCTCCCCTTTCACCTTCCTCCTAGAAGCCAAAGGGGTCACCGATGAAGAAGACGCCAAGAAGAGGGCAATATTCTTCAGCGTGAGAGGAGACGTTTGAAATCGCCCGGGCTCTCCTTGCGCCTGAAGACGTCGCTACTTTTCCATACAAAACAATAATGGAACAGCTGAAGGGGCACTTTTTGTCACAGCTCTCAGTGGTGGCTCGTCAAAATGCCTTCTACGCAAAGCGGTAAGCCCCTGGGGAAACCATAACTGGGTTTGTGACCTCTCTCCGCCAAGCCTCCCGGCTCTGCAACTTCTCAGAGCTGGAGAATATGCTTCATGACCGCCTCATCGGTGGCCTGAAGGATGAGAAACTGCAACGACGCCTCTACGCTAAGAAGGACCTAACCTTCCAGGTCGCTCTGGAGGAGGCCCTGGCAATGGAAGCTGCCGAGAGGTTGACACAAGAGGCACGGCCGAGCCAGCCGTCCCAACCGAGGGTCCACCACGAAGACCTCACCGATGACTCAGGATCCGACAGGGAGGAGGTGCACCGAGTACAGCAGCGCACTCAAGCAGCCCACATACCACAGCTGCCTCGACGAGAAGGAGGGAACTGCACAAGCTGTGGAGAAAGTCACGAGAGGAGGACGTGCCGTTTCCGCAACGCAGAGTGCAGGCAGTGCAGAAAATCGGGACACATCGCCCGGGTGTGTCGGGCTCGGCCCACCCGACGCCAGGCATCAGGTGACCAATCCAAGAGCCCCAGGTCCCGGGGCCCAACGCACCAAGGCAACTCGACGGAGCTCACAGACTTCCAGGTATACCAGTTGCCCCACCCCAACGTAGAGAAAATTTATGTTGACGTACAGATAGAGGGGGCCCCATGCCGCATGGAGCTTGACACGGGTTCAACTCTATCCATAATCTCGGCAAGGACCTTAAGGAAACTGTGTCCTACTGGGGGTCCCAAACTCAGGCCGGCCATTAACCCTCCGGGACTTCCAGAAACGTAAGGTCCCCACAATGGGGGTGGGGACCTTCAGGGTGCAATACCGAGGGCGGACGCGGCAACTGGACTTGCTTGTGGTCAAGGGCCCCTACATTATCTTACTGGGATTGGCATGGTTTGGACCTCTGGGGCTAGCCGTCACCGGGGTGAACCACACTAGCTTACAAGTGGACGTGGACGCCATATGCAAGGAACTTCAGGGGGTTTTCGATGGGAAATTGGGACAGTATACGGGCCCCCCCATTGCTCTACAGCTTGACCCCGCAGTACGAGCGGCCAGGCTCAAGGCCCGCCGGGTCCCGTTCGCTCTGAAACCCCATATAGACGAGGAATTGGACTGGCTCGTGGAGCAAGGAGTGCTGGAGCCAGTGCCTAATGCCCCCTGGGAAACCCCAATCGTCACACCCGTCAAGCCTAATGGTTCGGTCCGCATCTGCACAGACTACAAATGTACCATAAACAAGGCCCTCACGGCCCATGCATACCCAGTGCCAGTGGTCAGCCATGTCCTTGCCACCCTGGCTGGGTCGAATTTTTTGGGCAAGCTGGACTTGGCCCAAGCATATCAACAGCTGCCAGTAGATGAGGCCACAGCAGAGGCACAGACGATTGTGACGCACAGAGGAGTGTTCAGGGTAAAGCGGCTGCAATTCGGTGTCAGCGTGGCACCAGGCATATTCCAGAATCTAATGGACTCTCTCCTTAAAGGGATTCCTGGCGTCACCCCCTTCTTCGATGATGTGTTGATTGCCGGACCCACACCAGAGGAGTTTGAGGACCGCTTCTGCACCGTTTCCAGATGGCGGGTCTCAAGGTGAAGCGGGAAAAATGTCTACTAGGAGTGCCTCAAGTGGACTTTCTGGGATTTATGGTGGACGCAGAAGGGGTCCACCCGACTGGGGACAAGGTACGGGCCATTTGTGATGCCCCAGCGCCCAAGAACAAGACTGAACTTCAGGCCTTCTTGGGACTATTGAACTTTTACCATTCCTTCCTTCCCCACAAGGCGGCGGTAGCAGAGCCCCTACACAGACTCCTGGACAAGCGGGCCCCTTGGCTGTGGGGCCAGCGCCAGGAGGCCACATTCCAGGCAGTCAAGGACTTGCTTGTCTCAAACTCGGTCTTGGCACACTTCGACGAGAGGCTGGCAGTGGTGCTAGCATGCAACCCCTCGCCCTTATGGTATTGGCGCTGTCCTGGGACACCAACTCCCGGGTGGAAGAGAGGTACCAGTGGCATACTTTTCCCAGACACTCAACGCAACCGAGCGGAACTACTCACAAATCGACAAGGAGGGTCTGGCAATCATGAAGGGAGTAAAAAAAAATCCATGATTTCTTGTACGGGCGGCCCTTCACCGTGGTGACTGACCACAAGCCGTTGCTTGGCTTGTTTGCCCCTGAAAAGCAGCCCCCCCAAGTGCTGTCTCCTCGCGTCCTCAGGTGGTCAATTTTCCTTGCCAGCTACCAGTATGCACTGATTCACCATCCTGGGAAGGCGATGGGCCATGCGGACGCCCTCAGCAGGCTACCACTCAGCACCTGCACAAGAGGTTATAAGCCTGGAGCTGCTTCCCGACCGCCCCATTCAGGCACAAGAAGTTGCACACCATTCCAAGAAAGATAGGGTCATCTCCTGGGTCCTGGACTGGGTGTGGAGGGGATGGCCCAGCAGCAGCCCCGGACCAGAATTTGCCGGCTACACAACCTGCAAACATGAACTGTCAGCCCACAAGAGGTGCCTGTTATGGGGAAGCAGGGTCATTGTTCCCCAGCCCCTCCGCAAAAGGGTCCTCACAGCCCTACACAAGACACACCCAGGGGTAGTAAGAATGAAGGCCCTTGCCAGGAGTTATGTGTGGTGGCCGGGGATCGACGGAGAGATAGAGGCCTGGGTCAAACACTGCCAGGCCTGCCAAGAATCCCACCCAGATCCCCCAAGGGCCCCAGTCCAGTCCTGGGAGTCCGCCCGAGCACCATGGTCACGCCTGCATGTGGACTTCGCTGGCCCCTTTCAGCGGAAAGCATTCTTCATAGTGGTGGACTCCTACACCAAATGGCTGGAAGTCGCACTGGTACTGTCCACTTCTACGTCCGCAGCCATCCGGGTACTGCGCAGGCTGTTTGCAACCCACGGGCTCCCTGACACTCTCGTCTCAGACAACGGGACTACATTTACGTCAGGAGAATTCCAAACCTTCACAGCACAGAACGCCATCCGCCACATCCGTTCAGCGCCATTCCACCCTGCCATCAATTGCCAAGCAGAGCACATGGTGCGGACCACCAAGGACACCCTTCGCCGCATGACACAAGGGAATTGGGAGTACTGCCTTGCCACATTCCTTCTAGCATAGCACAGCACCCCCAGCTCAACGACTGGCTGGAGCCCCGCTGCACTACTAATGGGTCGGCGCCTTGCAATCAGATTGGACCGCCTTCACCCCGATAGAGCTCAGGATGAGATAATGGTGGGGGAAGGCAAGAACCCCCGGACCTTCGAGGCCCAGGACCCAGTGTATGCAAAGAATTTTGGGGCAGGCCCAGCATGGGTACCCGCCACAGTCACCAGGGTCACTGGCCCCGTGTCGTACGAGGTGCTAACAGATGGGGGGCAATGCTGGCGCCGCCACTGCGACCCGATACGGCGACGATTCCCGGGAGAAAACCAGGAGGAGGAGGACAGGTCAGAGGAATCCCAAGGGAACAGTGGGGCAGTGAGGCCCATAGAGCAGCAGGGGCCAGCAGGAGAGGCAGAATCAGTAAATACAGAGAGGACCCGCGAGGCCGAAAGGACACCAGAACCAGAACCACGACTGAGCGAGCTGGTTGCGCCAGACCAAACAGCCCCATCACAGCCAGCATCCTTGGAACACGAGCCAGAACCTGAACCCCGGACCAGGGAACACCCCAGGCCGCAACGCACACGTAGGCCACCGGTGTACCTTGAGGACTATGAATGCGACCTCCCGGGCAGGACTGGAACTTAGAGGGGAGGGGTGTTATGTACTGAGTTGAATAGGATCCAAACTGCAGCAGTCTGATTGGTCCTAGAACAATAGGATCCAAAAGGCAGCAGTCTGATTGGTCCTAGAACAATAGGATTCAGAATGCAACAGTCTGATTGGTCCTAGAACAATGCAGCAGTATGACTGGTTGGCAGGAACTACCCAATCATGCTCCAGATACAAGTGAATCCACAACCTGATTGGGTTACAGTAGAATTCCGGAATTAGCCAATCATGTGCAGCCGATTGTGTAAATAATGTATATAAAGCAGATAATTTGAGGGGACTTTCATTCATTCCTCCTCACCACTATGAGCTGAATAAAGAGCATGAAATCACTTTGCAACTCTGAGTATATTTCACTTATATAGACAATGCTGCAGATGGCCAAGCTGGAAAGTACTTAAGACAACAATGTAACTTTAACTGCCGATCAGCCAGATACTTAGTCAGCAATGTATCTGGAACTGCCTGTTCCAATGTATCTGGAACTGCCTGAGAGCACAATTAAACAGCCAGGCAGCCGAAACAATTGTGAAGGGATTTAGAAGCAGCAATCCTTAAGCCTTGCAGCAAGATTATTCCAAAAAAGGCAGAGGGGGAAAAGGCGCCAAATTTACAGAGAGCGGGGGGGGGGGGTGTTGAAAATAAAGTGTATATGGGAAGCCTGTTTAAAGGGGTGGGTAGTTTAAAGGCTGGCCACTGGTTTGCGAAACAAGGAAGTAAGAAACGCAAGGCAAATAGAACTACAGAATAGCTAAGAGATCTGGACAATATCAATTTAAAAACAGCAAGTATGACGAAGCCCCAGCAAGTGAGGACACTGGACAACAACAAACAATGGAGGCTGCCTGAGTAAACTGGCAACGTGCAGACCACGTGCTTGACCAAATTGGTTTCCCCCCCTTCACTGGAGAGGCTTGCGAAATTAATTTGAGAGCTCTGATACGCCTTGCTATAGGGAAATTTCCTTTAAGTGCCCAGAACGATGGCTCTCTAGCGGCTTTTACGAGCTGCTGCTTTTAAAGAGTACAGAGAAATACAAGACGGGGGGGGGGGATAAAAAGCTGCAGAAACGCTCACACTCGCACTTAAGGATAAATCAAAGCAACACACTCCGAGACAAATAAAGGAAAACCACAATATTAACCACTCAGAGGCCAAAAGCACACACTCACACAGAGTATCGGCCGTGAGGTCGCAGGGGTGCTGGGGACACACACACACACACACACACACAGGGTATCGATAGTAAAGTCGCAGGGGCGCGAGCAAACAGGGAAGCGGACGATCGCTCAGGCACCGGGCACACTCTCTCAACACTCACAGTGGCAATCTCTAGATCGCACCGCTCACCGTCGCGCTAGCAAGCCCGTGGGGCCAGATCAGAAATGAAAAATTTTAACCTGGAGCTGAGAGTGGGGGGAAATAAGTAACTCTGCCCGGAGAGGCTCAAACAAGAGCAAAAGAGCAAATAGCAACCACTGAGCGCTGCAGCAGAGCGTGGGGAACAACACGCACCCTCCGCGCACACACAGTGGTGAACCCAAAGTCGCACCGATAGCAAATGTAAAATGGAAAAGAATTGACTGACGCTAGGAGTGAGGGGGAGGGGGGTCAAGAAAGTTAGCAATGACGATGAAATTTAAAACAAATGCAGGCAACAAAGGTAGTGGAAGCCAGCACTCCAATAAGAACAAAATAGGAAAAAGGTAAAAGGCGGATCTACACGGATCCTCTTGAATTCATATGATTTTTTCATCCAAATTAAATAAAACCACCATGATATTGTAGACCATGTCTTACTCTGTAGAAAGCATCAAAAAAATCACGCATCCACTGTTTCGGGGGGGGGCGCAGGGGCGCAAAAACATGGTTAAAAAACACGGATCCTCATGGATCCTCATGATTTTTCCACTAGATCAGCCCAAAGTCACCATCAGATCAAAGATCATGGCCATGGGCACAGCATCCACCACAAAAATCACGGATCCACGGCTTCCTGGCGAAACCGTGGCCCAAAAACGTGGTTTTCAAGAACGGATCTTCATGGATCCACACGCTTTCTGCATCGGGCCAACCCAAACTCACCGTCAAATCACACATCATAGCCAGGGGCAGAGCCTGCACCACAGAAAACTCGGATCCACGGCTTCCTGGCCACTCCATGGCCCAAAAACGTGGTTTTGAAGCATGGATCCTCATGGATCCTCACGCTTTTTGCACTAGATCAGCCCAAACTCACCGTCAAATCACACATCATTCACAGGGGCACAGCCTGCACCACAAAAAACTCGGATCCACAGCTTCCTGGCCACTCCATGGCCCAAAAACGTGGTTCCGAAGCACGGATCCTCATGGATCCTCACACTTTTTGCATTGGGCCACCCCAAACTCACCGTCAAATCACACATCATTCCGAGGGGCACAGCCTGCACCACAAAGAACTCGGATCCACGGCTTCCTCGCCACTCCAAGGCCCAAAAACGTGGTTTTGAAGCACGGATCCTCATGGATCCTCACGCTTTTTGCATTGGGCCAACCCATACTCACAGTCAAATAACACATCATGTCCAGGGGCAGAGCCTGCACCACAGAAAACTCGGATCCACGGCTTCCTCGCCACTCCAAGGCCCAAAAACGTGGTTCCGAAGCACGGATCCTCATGGATCCTCACGCTTTTTGCACTAGATCAGCCCAAACTCACCATCAAATGACACATCATTCACAGGGGCACAGCCTGCACCACAAAAAACTCGGATCCATGGCTTCCTGGCGACACCGTAGCCCAAAAATGTAGTTTTGAAGCACGGATCCTCGTGGATCCTCACACTTATTGCACTGGGCCACCCCTAAATCACTGTCAAATCACACTTCATGCCATGGGACACAGCTTGCACCACAAAAAACTCGGATCCACGGGTTCCTGGCCATACTGTGGCCCAAAAACGTGGTTCTGAAGCACGGATCCTCATGGATCCTCACTCTTTTTGCATTGGCCAACCCAAACTCACCGTCAAATCACACATCATGGCCATGGGCACAGCCTGCACCACAAAAAACACGGATCCACAGCTTCCTGGCCACTCCATGGCTCAAAAACGTGGTTTTGAAGCACGGATCCTCATGGATCATCACACTTTTTGCATTCGGGAACCCCAAATTCACCCTTTATTCAAATATCTTGTACATAACCACAGATCTGACCACAAACATCATGGATCTACTGCCAGATGCTACCCTGGATATATTGGCCAATTTTTAGGTGGGTGTGCTGGGATGGAGGAAACTGAGTCGGCTGCATCTCTATCCTTTAAGGATGGGCGTCCAATGGCTGGGCCAGAATAATTTCAGTTTGGTTTGCCAGCTCCCAGCTCTTAATGCGGCGCAATAGTCACCTGTAGCCGCTATCAGGAGTCCCGGTGTGATCCTGGATGCTTCTGTCTCTATGGAGGCATTGGTCACAAATGTAGCCAAACTGGAATTTTTGAATCTATGTCAGGTTAGGAGATCGGTACTGTACCTGTCCCTTTCCAACCTAGCCATGGTGATCCATGCAGTAGTCACCTGCAGACTAGACTACTTTAACTTGCTGTACACCTGAGCCGGGGAGAGCAGGGTATAAATGCGAGAGAGTGAGAAATATGCAGGGCTACCCTTGAGACTGCTCCAGAAACTCCAAATGGTCTAAAATGCAGATGCATGAGTTCTTCCTTGGACTTTGTGGGGAGCCCACATTCAGTTGGTTGTTCATCAGCTGGATTGGCTCCAGGCGGAGTATCGAATCAGGTTCAATGTTTTGGTGCTAATCTTTAAAGCCCTAAACAGTCTGTGACCTTTCTTATCTGTGGGAATTATCTTCCAATACACCCCCCATGAGTGTGACGCTCATCTAACAGCAACCTACTGGTGGTCCCTGGCCCAAAACATATCCAGCTGTCCTCAACCAGAGCCAGAGCCTTTTTGGTGGAACGCTTTGTCTAATGAGAACCAGGGCTCAGTGCAATCTATCTCAGTTCTCTCACTTGTCATGGTGAGTGGGCTTGCACATTCCTATGACCCTTGTGAGCGAAGCCGTTGGGAATCCCGTACTCCCAGCAAGGTCAAAGAAAATTAAATATGCTCAGAGTCCTGTAGTGATTTCATGCTCTTTATTGCAGCTTGTAAAACAGTGATTGAATTCCCCCCCAAACCTCAGGCTTTTATATACATTATTTACACAATGAGTCCCGTCTGACTAGCTGATTCTGCTTCCCTCCTGGAGCCTGGTTGGTCTTTTCCTGCAAGCCAATCAGTTCTTGCATTCTAGGATCCTACTTGCCTATTGTTCTAGGATCCAAGCTTAGTACATAACAGGGAAGGAGTTAGACAAAGAATGATCCAAGAAGTCCTCAATGGCAGAACAGGTGGGTGATAACAAGCAGTGTGTTACAACGGCTCTGAAGGCGGATGAAGGCTGCAGCAGATAGGATCCACCAGTTTGTCATGACTACTCATGCCATCAGAACAGAACCCTACTGCGAAGACTGTGCGTTGGTCAGCGTGCACTAATCTACACACATAAAACAAATTCACGCACAGGCGTCTTCCAAAAACCAAACCCAACCCCCCCAAACCCTCCCCCCATGGCCATCACTAAATGGCTACTGTGGCAGGAATGTGAAGCCCCTAGTCATGAACCGACACATGGGCGGTCAGTCGTTCTGACTCAAGGAATGAGGCCGTTGAGCATCTCAGCAGCTGTATCCATGACTGAGCAGCCCTTTTTAGGATCCACTATGCTCACCCCGAAAAGGGGAAGGGGCTGGAAACGGTGCCCTAAACATAGTATGCCTCCCTTTTTCCCTGACTGGATTACCACGCCCAGGTGGAATCTCTTTTCCCATAGTTTGAATCCATTATTCTGCATCCTAGTCTCTAGAACAGCAGAAAACAAGCTTGCTCCCTCTTCAACATGACATCCCTTCAAATATTTAAACATGGCTATCATGTCACTCCTTAATCTTCTCTTCTCTAGATTAAACAAATCCAGCCCTCTAAGTCTCTCTTCATAGGGCTTGGATTCCAGACCTTTTACATTTTGGTCACCCTCCTCTGGACATGCTCCAACTTGACAATATCCCTCTTCAACTGGACACAGTATTTCAGGTGTGGTCTGACCAACCAGAATAGTGTGGTGGCATTCCTTCGCTTGATCTAGACACTATACTCCTATTGATGCAGCCCAGAATTGCATTGGCATTCTTAGCTGCCACATCACACTGTTGGCTCATATTCAGCTTGTGGTCGACTAAGACTCCCAGATCCCTTTCACAGGTACTGTTGTCAAGCCAAGTGTCCCCCACCTGTGCGTTTCATTTTTTCTATCCAGGTGTAGTACCTTACATTTCTCCCTATTGAACTCCATATTGTTGGTTTTGGCCCAGCTCTCTAGGCTATTCAGGTCATTTTGAATTCTGACCCTGTCCTCTGATGTATTAGCAACCCCTCCCAGTTTGCAGTCATTTGCAAATTTGATTAGCACGCCCTCTATTCCATCATCCAAATCATTTATAAAAATATTGAATAGCACCAGGCCCAGGACAGAACCTTGTGGAACCCCAGTAGTCATTTTTTTCCAGGATGAAGGTGAGCCACTGATGAGCACTCTTTGGGTTCAGCCCATCAACCAATTACAAATCCACCTAACAGTAGCTTTGTCTAGCCCACATTTTACTAGTTGTTTTGCAAAAATATCATGGGGGACCTTTTCAAAGGCCTTACTGAAGTCAAGGTAAGCTGGTACAAGGGAAAGCAGGATTGTAATTACTGTAAAAATTACTGATTACTTTGGATCAGCAGTCTCAACCTAACCCGCTATGTGGGGAGAGCCACGTGTTCCTTTGGAAGGCAAGTGGAATACAGTGTGATATACTGACAGCTGTTTTAAAAGATGTAACTGTAACTTAAAATCCAGTATCAGGGGAAAAAAACAAAAATAGATGGTCCCTGTGTGGATAGTCATGTTTGCATGATGGGGCCACCTCCAGTGACCATGTGGCCTGATATAAGAGGGTTCTAAAATCAGTCCTGAAAGTAGACTGATTGAGAATGACACACGCATAGCTTTTGCTCTGCCATTAACAAGGTGAGCTGAAGCAAATTCTTGCCTCCCTTTGGGCTTAGCAATATTTCCTACAGCATTCTTGTTGAAGGGCATTGGAGAGTTAGGTGAGGGTCACTTTTCTGTTTTTCCATCAAGCCCCCAGACAAGAATGCTACAGCATCAGCCCCAAACACTCAGTCTCATAACAAAAAATACTCAACGGAGTTAGGGCTGAGGGTAGGGGAAGTACAAGTATGATCTTTCCAGTCCTCTAGAAGCTGACCTGTCAGGGAACTGCCATCGGAGGAACAGGTGGTGGAGGGGCTCACGGAGGCTGGGAGAGACTCAGCAGCTGAAGCAGGAACCAGCAGGGGGAGAGGTGAGTCTCTGGTGGAAGGGCTCACGGAGGCTGGGAGAGACTCAGCAGCTGAAGCAGGAACCAGCAGGGGGAGAGGTGGGTCTATGAGGGAAAGCGAGCAAGAGGGAGGGCTCAGGGACACGTCCAGCGAGAACAGTGGGGAGGTTTCTGAACCTCCCATAGGGAGACCCACTCCTCGCCGGAAACTGTCACGCCGCGAATCCAGAAGACGTGTTTCTGTTAAGGAGCTTTTATGCTGAAAGCGATTCCGAAAGCAACCACTGTCGGAATCTGCAAGTGACTAGAGCAGCCATGTCTGAGGGGCTCCGTCACAGACAGAGGTTTGTGGACTTGAACAAACTCTGAGGGACTACGATTTTACGCACAAGCAGCTCATCATCCCATCACATGACCCTTTTGGTCATTTTGGTCATGGAGCCAAATATCTGTTTCCAAGTTTAAAGAGTCTAAACAAGTAAAGAACAAGCTTGCCCTTTACATGCAAAAGCCCTGAATTTCAGTCCATTGGGCAATGATAGGCTGGGAGGAGGGAGGTAAGGACTAACACCTTCTCTGCCCTCCACCTCCAACAGCTACACCTGAAAGTTTCATGATGGGGTTCGATTTGAGAAGCTGAATGTTTATAAAGGCACTTAGCCAATTTCTGCCACGGAAATTCTGAACAGAAACACTCTGCAGGTTCAGCCCCCAAAAGAAACTGCTCTATGGTCTCTGTGTTGGGAAATGGGAAAAGATCTTGCTCATCACCAACCTTCCCTCCACAAATCAGTATGACTATGAGGCCGAACTGAACAGCTTGCTCCAGAGTTTTAAGAGATACGTTTCTGTGGTGTGGTAGTTAAGAGCGGTGGACTCCAATCTGGTGAGCTGGGTTCGCTTCCCCGCTCCTCCACATGCAGCTGCTGGGTGACCTTGGGCCAGTCACACTTCTCTCTGAACTCTCTCAGCCCCCCCTACCTCACAAGGTGTCTGTTGTGGGGGTGGAAGGGAAAGGAGATTTTTAGCCACTTTGAGACTCCTTCAAGTAGAGAAAAGCAGGATATAAAAACTAACTCCATAAATAAGAATTCTATGGAAAAGGACCATCCCTGCCATGATGATGAAAACTATATGTTTGGATTTTGCTGTATTATACCAACCTGTGGAATATGACAGTTCGCAGTTTCAAAATCTATTTGGCCACAGTAGATTGACAGTCTGGACACACAAAAACCTCTGGAAGATCTTTTGAATCAATGCCTATGCGAAAGCAGTGGTACCAGTCCTTGCAGTTTCCTTCACAGTAAGCCATAGTTAGGTCACCACTGGGCCTCCTGCACCCTTCCTTCAAGAAACATAGTGACCAGCAGCCTTCAAACAAGGATATCTGAGCAACAGGTTAGTGTATCCTTCCATCCCTCTGGGCATGATCGAGACACAGTAATGTAACTCTCGTTCAAGATTTGTCTCTTCTTGGGAGGAACAGCATCAATTTCCACTTGAAAATATTTGTCTTGTCCTTCAAAATAGGTTTTCCCACAGTACTGTATTATTTCTTTTGCAATCCAGGGTCTAATGGCAGCCATATCCTTTTGTATGAACTGTAATTGGGCAGCAGAAGCAATCAGATGGGCAATGGTACATGTGAAAGGACCGCAGTCACTGGAATTATGGTACCTTGCCTGGGTATATCAGTTGGTGCAAAAAATGATCAGCCGCAAAACTATAGGGATATTTTGAATCCATCTTATACAAACATGCTAAGAAGGATGTTATTGCATCAATCACAGAGTGGTTCAATCCATGTTTGGAATCTAGATAGAGCATGGTCTTCCTTTTAAAAATGATTACTATCAGTTTCCAGTGGACTTCTCTGTCATTTACTGGAATAATCAAAACACCTTTCTTTAGCACTCCAAATCTCAAATAGTTCTTCAGAGCTTGCACTGGCAATCTTTGACATATCTGCATGAAGTGGCAAGTACGGTAAGTGGGAAAATTGTTCCATTGTGACCTAGCTCTTTCGCCATGATCACCCTGGAGGCAAGAAAGGCATCTATTATGCTCCTTCAGGTATATTGCATCGAGGCCGTTTAGGGCTTTAAAGGTCAGCACCAACACTTTGAATTGTGCTCAGAAATGTACTGGGAGCCAATGTAAGTCTTTCAGGACATATGTTATATGGTCTTGGTGGCCACTCCCAGGCACCGGACTAGCTGCTGCGTTCTGGATTAGTTGTAGTTTCTGGGTCACCTTCAAAGGTAGCCCCAAGTAGAGCACATTGCAGTAGTCCAAGCGGGAGATAACCAGAGCATGCACCACTCTGGTGAGACAGTCCGCAGGCAGGGAGGGTCTCATCCTGCGTACCAGATGGAGCTGGTAGACAGCTGCCCTGGATACAGAATTGACCTGTGCGTCCATGGACAGCTGTGAGTCCAAAATGACTCCCAGGCTGTGCACCTGGTCCTTCAGGGGCACAGTTACCCCATTCTGGACCAGGGAGTCCTTCACACCAGCCCACCCCCTGTCCCCCAAGAACATAACTTCATTATTGGATTCTCCTCCAGCTTCATTGAAGGGGCGCTGCGCAGAGAGGAAACATGTGCAGTGCCTCTCAAGCGAAGCAAAGCCTGGAGAGCAAGAGGGATCAGTGTGCACCGACCCCTCTCGTTCTCCAGGCTTCAGGCGCCTTACCACAAGCCTTCGGAGATCAGCAGGAACTTGCGCTGTGCTCCAAAGGCTTCAGGCGGCTATCCCTGAAGCCTGGACAGCGAGAGGGGTCGGTGCGCACCAACCCCTCTCGCTCTCCAGGCTTCAGCGAAAGCAACGCGTAGCCTCCAGAGCGAGGCAGGAGCACTTCCTCTGCGCTTCGGAGGCTTCGTGTTGCTATCGCTGAAGCCAAGGAGCCTGCATTCACTCCATAGGACACACACACATTTCCCCTTAATTTTTGGAGGGTAAAAAGTGTGTCCTATAGAGCGAAAAATACGGTAGTCATATATTCTCCTATCGGCTCTAATAATAATATTGCAGTGGTGACATTAACAGTGCAGGTAAGGGGATTTTTGTGATTTTTGTAGAGCAACTCATGATTTTTGTGGTGCAGGCTGTGCCCATGGCTATGATGTGTGATTTGATGGTGAGTTTGGGGAGCCCCAATGCGAAAAGAGTGAGGATCCTTTAGGATCTGTGCTTCAAAACTACGTTTTTGGGCCATGGCGTTGCCAGGAAGCCGTGGATCCATAATTTTTATGGTGCAGGCTCTGCTCCTGGCTATGACGTGTGATATGACAGTGAGTTTGGGTTGGCCCAATGCAAAAAGCATGAGGATCCATGAGGATCCGTGCTTCAAACCACGTTTTTGGGCCTTGGAGTGGCCAGGAAGCCGTGGATCCGAGTTCTTCATGGTGCAGGCAGTGCCCCAGGACATGATGTGTGATTTGATGGTGAGTTTGGGCTGATCTAGTGCAAAAAGCGTGACGATCCATGAGGATCCGTGCTTCAAAACCACGTTTTTGGGCCTTGGAGTGGCCAGGCAGGCGTGGATCCGAGTTTTTTGTGGTGCAGGCTGTGCTCCTGGCTATGATGTGTGATTTGACAGTGAGTTTGGGGTGGCCCAATGCAAAAAGCGTGAAGATCCATGAGGATCCGTGGTTCGGAACCACGTTTTTCGGCCATGGTATGGCCAGGAAACCATGGATCTGTGATTTTTGTGCTGGATGCTGTGCCCATGGCCATGATGTTAGATCTGACGGTGACTTTGGGCTTGTCTTGTGCAAAAAGCGTGACAATCCATGAGGATCCGTGCTTCAAAACCACGTTTTTGGGCCTTGGAGTGGCCAGGAAGCCGTGGATCTGAGTTTTTTGTGGTGCAGGCTGTGCCCCTGGGAATGTGTGATTTGATGGTGAGTTTGGGGTGGCCCAATGCAAAAAGTGTGAGGATCCATGAGGATCCGTGTTTCATAACCACGTTTTTGGGCTATGGCATTGCCAGGAAGCAGTGGATCCGAGTTTTTATGGTGCAGGCTGTGCCCCTGGACATGATGTGTGATTTGATGGTGAGTTTGGGCTGATCTAGTGCAAAAAGCGTGACGATCCATGAGGATCCGTGCTTCAAAACCACGTTTTTGGGCCTTGGAGTGGCCAGGAAGCCGTGGATCTGAGTTTTTTGTGGTGCAGGCTGTGCCCCTGGGAATGATGTGTGATTTGACGGTGAGTTTGGGGTGGCCCAATGCAAAAAGTGTGAGGATCCATGAGGATCCGTGCTTCAAAACCACGTTTTTGGGCCATGGAGAGGCCAGATAACTGTGGGTCCGAGTTTTTTGTGGTGCAGGCTGTGCCCCTGGGAATGATGTGTGATTTGACGGTGAGTTTGGGTTGGCCCAATGCAAAAAGTGTGAGGATCCACGAGGATCCGTGTTTCATAACCACGTTTTTGGGCCATGGCATTGCCAGGAAGCAGTGGATCCGAGTTTTTTGTGGTGCAAGCTGTGCCCCTGGACACGATGTGTGATTTGACGGTGAGTTTGGGCTGATCTAGTGCAAAAAGCATGAGGATCCATGAGGATCCGTGCTTCAAAACCACGTTTTCAGGCCATGGATTTTCCAGGAAGTCGTGGATCCGAGTTTTTTGTGGTGCAGGCTGTGCTTCTGGCTATGATGTGTGATTTGACGGTGAGTTTGGGTTGGCCCAATGCAAAAAGTGTGAGGATCCACGAGGATCCGTGTTTCATAACCACGTTTTTGGGCCATGGCATTGCCAGGAAGCAGTGGATCCGAGTTTTTTGTGGTGCAGGCTGTGCCCCTGGACACGATGTGTGATTTGACAGTGAGTTTGGGCTGATCTAGTGCAAAAAGCGTGAGGATCCATGAGGATCCGTGCTTCAAAACCACGTTTTCAGGCCATGGATTTTCCAGGAAGTCGTGGATCCGAGTTTTTTGTGGTGCAGGCTGTGCTCCTGGCTATGATGTGTGATTTGACTGTGAGTTTGGGGTGGCCCAATGCAAAAAGCGTGAGGATACATGAGGATCCGTGCTTCGGAACCACGTTTTTGGGCCATGGAGTGGCCAGGAATCCGTGGATCTGAGATTTTTGTGGTGGATGTCGTGCCCCTGGACATGATGTGTAATTTGAAAGTGACTTTGGACTGATCTAGTGCAAAAATCATGAGGATTCATGAGGATCCGTGTTTTTTAACCATGTTTTTGCGCCACTGCGGCACCACGAAATCGTGGATGCGTGATTTTTTTGGTTCTGCCTACAGTCTAAGATGTGGTCTACAGTATCATGATGTTTTTATTTTGTTTCAATATAAAAATCATATGAATTCATGAGGATCCGTGCCTCGGATCCATGTTTTTATGGTGCTGCAGCGCGGCAAAGTGTTGGATCCACGTTTTTTATAGTCCAGATTGTAGGCGTGCCTTCTAGGTGTGATTTGACACTGCATTTGTTGGAATTATTTTTAAAAAAGTGGAGGATCCATGAGGATCCGTGTAGATCCGCCTTTTATGCAGACCCGTTGCAAACTTATGTGAGCTGCCCGGTTTTTTGACCCGGTTTTTTGTCTGTCGGCTTTTTGTCTGTCGGCTTTTCTACCCTCTGTTCCTTTTACAGGACCAGCTTTTGGGAGCATCTCTGCATTGGTGTTTTGCTCCCAAGCTACATTGGAGTTGCTGGGACCTCCAGACAGTCTCCCCTGATTGTCCGGCGGCTGGCTAAGTACTTGGGTGTGGAGGGTGGTTTTTGTAATTTAATCAGGCAATCCCCTTTTTTGCGAGCCGGGTATCTGCGGGGCTGTGGATCTTTCTAGACTAATTTTCCAGGCAGGGAGGTTTAAATCGGTCCCTGCTTTAAGCCGTGCGCGCAGCTTCCCTGCTCACTACGCATCTGCTAGGACCTTGTCCGGGTGTGGGGAAGGTCCTCAATAAGGGTGAATTCGTCAGTGGGGAGGCTGCCTTTGTGATCGTGTAGCTCAGAGTATTCCCCCCCCCCAGCCTCTTTATTTCTCCTCTTTCGTGGTGGGGAGGCTGCATTTGTTGTTGCATAGCTTAGAACATTCCTCCCCCTCTTACCTCTTTATTTTCACCTCGTTTGTTGCGTCGCTGCAGCTAGGCAACCAGCAGCATTTACAGGCCCACGTGGTGAAGCTTGGGCACCCATCTTTTGTAAGGGCGAGGTACTGGCAAACAGCCGTCGCCATTTTGAAGAGCCCACGTGGCGAAGCGTGGGCGGCCATTTTAAGTAAGGGAAGGGTACTGGCAAGCATATTCTTTATGGTTCAGGCTTGACAGTGATACAGGGCTGCTCCGATCTTTGGGGGGAGGGAATAATAAGCGATATTAACCTTATTCCTGAGGACTTTGGCAACCCCTGCTGCCTGGCGTTTTGAATAATCGCCCACTTCACACTGGATATTTTATCTGGTTTTGTCCTCAATCCAATTTCCCTAGGGAGGCTTGTATTTGCAACTTTGTTTTACCCTTCCTTCTCAGCAGCAGCTCTGACGCTTCTTATAAATTGCCAGCACAGGCTAAGCTGCTCCGTGCTGGGGCTGCTACATTGTTGCGATCCCTCCCGCTGCTGGCTCCCGGGTCTGCAGCATTACAGGGGAGAATCTATTACTGTAGCAAGTTGCTGAATGACAGGCTTTTAAAGTGTGGTTTATTGGGGGAAATACTTAAATATATATATATATATATATAATAAAAGAGTCTTTTGAAGTGCTGAGTACTGGTTTCAATAATAATAATATTAATATTAATAATAAT
The DNA here is from genome assembly GCF_965113315.1 of Podarcis vaucheri. Taxonomy (NCBI): domain Eukaryota; kingdom Metazoa; phylum Chordata; class Lepidosauria; order Squamata; family Lacertidae; genus Podarcis; species Podarcis vaucheri. Next base: position 18,087,849 of record NC_138757.1, read on the forward strand.
ACTAATAATAATAATAATAATAATAATAATAATAATAATAATAATAATTTTTATTTATACCCCGCCCATCTGGCTGAGTTTCCCCAGCCACTCTGGGCGGCTCCCAATCAGTGTTAAAAACAGTACAGCGTTACATATTAAAAACTTCCCTGAACAGGGCTGCCTTAAGATGTCTTCTGAATGTCAGGTAATTATTTATCTTTTTGACATCTGATGGGAGGGCGTTCCACAGGGCGGGCGCCACTACCGAGAAGGCCCTCTGTCTGGTTCCCTGTAGCCTCACTTCTCGCAATGAGGGAACCGCCAGAAGGCCCTCGGCGCTGGATCTCAGTGTCCGGGCTGAACGATGGGGGTGGAGACGCTCCTTCAGGTATACAGGACTGAGGCCGTTTAGGGCTTTAAAGGTCAGCACCAACACTTTGAATCGTGCTCGGAAACGTACTGGGAGCCAATGTAGATCTCTCAGAACCGGTGTTATGTGGTCCCGGCGGCCACTCCCAGTCACCAGTCTGGCTGCCGCATTCTGGATTAATTGCAGTTTCCGGCTCACCTTCAAAGGTAGCCCCACGTAGAGCGTGTTGCAGTAGTCCAAGCGTGAGATAACCAGAGCATGCACCACTCTGGCGAGATAGTTCGTGGGCAGGTAGGGTCTTAGCCTGCGTACCAGGTGGAGCTGGTAGACAGCTGCCCTGGACACAGAGTTAACCTACGCCTCCATGGACAGCTGTGAGTCCAAAATGACTCCCAGGCTGCGCACCTGGTCCTTCAGGGGCACAGTTACCCCATTCAAGACCAGGGAATCCCCCACACCAACCCGCTCCCTGTCCCCCAAAAACAGTACTTCTGTCTTGTCAGGATTCAACCTCAATCTGTTAGCCACCATCCATCCTCCAACCGCCTCCAGGCACTCACACAGGACCTTCACCGCCTTCACTGGTTCTGATTTAAAGGAGAGGTAGAGCTGGGTGTCATCTGCATACTGATGAACACCCAGTCCAAACCCCCTGATGATCTCTCCCAGCGGCTTCATATACATATTAAAAAGCATGGGGGAGAGGACAGAACCCTGAGGCACCCCACAAGTGAGAGCCCAGGGGTCTGAACACTCATCCCCCACCACCACTTTCTGAACACGGCCCAGGAGGAAGGAGCGGAACCACCGTATGACAGTGCCCCCAGCTCCCAGCCCCTCTAGACGGTCCAGAAGGATGTTATGGTCGATGGTGTCAAAGGCCGCTGAGAGATCCAGCAGAACTAGGAAAGAGCTCTCACCTTTGTCCCTAGCCCGCCGGAGATCATCAACCAGTGCGACCAAGGCAGTTTCAGTCCCATGGTGAGGCCTGAATCCCGATTGGAAGGGATCCAAATGGTCCGTTTCCTCCAGGCGTGCTTGAAGTTGTTCAGCAACCACCCGTCCAATCACCTTGCCCAAGAATGGCAGATTTGAGACTGGGCGATAGTTGGCCAAATTGGCCGGGTCTAAAGATGTTTTTTTAAAAAGCGGTTTAATGACCGCCTCTTTCAGCGGGTCTGGGAAGGCTCCCTCACAGAGGGAAGCATTCACCACCCCGCAGAGCCCATCGCCCAGCCCTTCCCAGCTCTCTTTTATCAGCCAGGATGGGCAAGGATCAAGGAGACAGGTGGTCGGTTTCACTTGTACAAGCAGCCTGTCCACATCCTTGGAGGTAACAGATTGGAATTGATCCCATATAACAGGACCAGACAGAACTCTAGCACTCTCCCGCCCTGGCCCTGCTCCCACGGTGGAGTCTACCTCCTTCTGAATCTGAGCGATTTTATCTGCAAAAAACTTTGCAAAAGCATTGCAGGAGATCTTGGGGTCCCTACCAGGCCCCGGTGGTACAGGTGGTTCCGATAGATTGCGAACCACCTGAAAAAGTCTCCTGCTGCTGTTTTCTGCAGATGCAATGGAGGCGACGAAGAAGGCCCTCTTCGCCGTCGCCATTGCCACTTGGTAGGCTCGACGTTGAGCTCTGGCCCGTGTCCGGTCTGATTCAGAATGAGTTTTCCGCCACCAGCGCTCTAGCCGTCTCAACGATTGTTTCATCACCCTCAGCTCCGGGGAAAACCACGGGGCTGTCCGGGCTCCATGCAATCGGAGAGGGTGCTTCGGAGCCAGACAGTCAATAGCCCTGGTTAACTCCGCATTCCAGAGTGACACCAGGGAATCAGCTGAAAGGCCATCAACTTGGGATAAAGCATCCCCTACCACTCTCTGGAAGCCAATGGGATCCATTAAGTGGCGGGGGCGGACCATCCGAATCTGTCCCACCTCCCTGCAGAGGGGAAGGGTTGCGGAGAAGTCCAGTTGCACCAAGAAGTGATCTGACCATGGCACTTCTTTGGTTTCGCTTTTAGTTAGTGTCAGATCACCAACATCCATAGAGGTGAACACTAAGTCTAAGGCACGTCCACGGCTATGAGTTGGGCCAAACATATTCAGGGACAGCCCCATGGAGGCCATGCTTTCCACGAAGTCCCGAGCGGCCCCTTGTAAGGTCGTGTCGGCATGGATGTTAAAATCCCCCAGGACAACCAAGCTAGGTGTCTCCAGGAGCATATCCACCACGACCTGAAGCAGCTCGGGCAGGGAATTCTTGGTGCAGCGGGGAGGTCGGTACACCAGTAGGAATCCTGTACTGCCCCTGTTGCCCAACTTCCAGAACATGCACTCAGAAAACTGGGTCTTCCCAATAGGACGCCTGGTACAGACTAATGACTTCCTAAAAATCACTGCAACCCACCCTCCCCGCCCACATGACCTGGGTTGCTGTGCGTGTCGGGATTCAAGCTGTTATCAGAAGAAACTGGCCACTCTCCAGGCACCCGGCTTGAATCTCCGGTTGACCTCCCTGTCTGCATTTCCCGGCAGGATCCAGGCAAGGTCGCGATCGGCGATCCTCCCCAACGTGAGGACACACCACTCTTTCCTGTCCCCCCCCCCCAGGGAGGGGAAAGAGATAGACAGAAACGTATTTACATGTCTTTATTTCTGTCTTTTGCAGCGTTACAGAAAACACGTCTGCTCTCTTCAAACTCCAACAGCAGAGAGACAAACTCCTCCTGTACTTCCTGTACAGCTCATATTACACTCTGAGCTAATTCCGGTGCTTCGCACTGTGAATAGACTGTCCCTTTGTTTCCCACGGAACAGCCCCAACATTCCCATTTATGTTTTGCTTTCAAGCCAGCAGCTCGCTGCCGCATTGGTTCTATATCGTTACAGTGCGTAAGAGAAACCTGGTGGGCAAGCAGCGGCAAGGACAGGCCCATCTGCTTCATCCAACCAGGTCTCTGTCACACATGCCAGGTCAAATCCTCCATCCACAATCAGGTCGTGGATGGCAGTGGTTTTATTCATCATTGACCTGGCATTGCACAGCAACACTTTCAGGTCATGTGGGTTTCCCTTGCTGATTACTGTATCCTTCCGGTCAAGACCAGACCTGGAGGCAGGGATAGTCCTCAAACAACGACTAAACCTGCCTCCTCGGTAATGACATGGTCTGGTCTTAGCATAACTCCTCCTCCTGCCCGTGATCACTGAGATCGGGTGTCCCAATACATCCCCCCCTGTGGAACCTGCCCCACCCAATCTATTGGCTGAGGCCCACTCCCAGGCAGCCATGACCCTTCCCCTTAAAAAGCAAAATACAAACTATATAATAATTTAACAGAATAAGAATAATAATAAAACAGAACAGAACAGAACAAAACAAAACAAAGCAAAGCAAAGCAAGAAACAATAGCGCTGACTAAATGCTTATCCCACCCCAAGCAAAAATAAAATAATGAAATAATACAATATTATAAAAAACAACAACCACCATTTAAGGTGCTGCAAATTAAAAGCAATTAAAACATTTCAAACCATTTTGTCCATTGCTGCCGGTAGCTGCTCAGGCCTCTAAACTGTAGTGGTAGTGCAGGCCCCGCCCCCTAGGCCAGATGGAGTTGGCAGGAGAGGGAGCGGTCTTCCCAGCACTCACGCAAGCAGCAACAGCAGCCGTGTCCCGGAGGCCTTGATGGAGGCCCTCAAGCTGTGGCGGTGAATGCAGGCCCCGCCCCCTAGGCCGGATGGAGTTGGCAGGAGAGGGAGCGGTCTTCCCAGCACTCACACAAGTAACAGCAGCCGTGTCCCGGAGGCCTCTCGGAGGCCTCTCTCAGGCCTCTTATGCTGTGGCAGTGAGTGCAGGCCCCGCCCCGTAGGCCAGATGGAGTTGGCAGAAAAGGGAGCGGTCCCCCCAACACTCACGCGAGCAGCAGCAGCCGTGTCCTTGATAGAGGCCCTCAAGCTGTGGCAGTGAGTGCAGGCCCCGCCCCCTAGGCCGGATGGAGTTGGCAGGAGATGGAGCGGTCTTCCCAGCGCTCACACAAGCAGCAACAGCAGCCGTGTCCCGGAGGCCTCTCTCAGGCCTCTTATGCTGTGGCGGTGAGTGCAGGCCCCGTCCCCTAGGCCAGATGGAGTTGGCAGAAAAGGGAGCGGTCCTCCCAACACTCACGCGAGCAGCAGCAGCCGTGTCCCGGAGGCCTTGATGGAGGCCCTCAAGCTGTGGCGGTGAGTGCAGGCCCCGCCCCCTAGGCCGGATGGAGTTGGCAGGAGAGGGAGCGGTCTTCCCAGCACTCACACAAGCAGCAGCAGCAGCAGCCGTGTCCCGGAGGCCTTGATGGAGGCCCTCAAGCTGTGGCGGTGAGTGCAGGCCCCGCCCCCTAGGCCGGATGGAGTTGGCAGGAGAGGGAGCGGTCTTCCCAGCACTCACACAAGCAGCAACAGCAGCCGTCAAAGTCCTGACTGCTGACTGCTTTTGAAATTAATTGGTGCATTTAGCAAACGCTGTGGCTTATATGTTATTTCAGCTCTGCTTTTTAAAGCCTCAGCTCATAGAGGCAATTAAAGGTCTTTGGAGGTGCTGAGTGCTGGTTTTAAAGTGCTGTCTGCTGACTGCTTGTAAAATTGATTGGTGCAATTGGCAAACGCTGTGGCTTATATGTTATTTCAGCTCTGCTTTTAAAAGCCTCAACTCATAGAGGCAATTAAAGGACTTGCTTACACTGTGGTTGGTTCTGGCAATTGAGGACTGCCTCTTTAAGCTTTTATTCACAGAGGCGGTTAAGGGGCTTCTTAATTAAACCTTCTTGGATATTCCCTCAATCCTACACGCAGGCTGATAGTGGCTCACTTGCTTCTTGTATATCACATAGAGTGTAGGACTGCAGGTTTATAGGTAGTGTGTTTAGTGCAGAATTGCTGCATTTTACCATTGTAATCAAACACCTGGCAAAGGGTATATTCATACACAGCCCATTATATTCATAGTATATGCTCATTGCATAGTCATCTCATACAACTCAATCCATCCCATTTAGCATGATTCATTGCGCATGTTGAGTGCATATAATGCAGTAAGATTGTGGGATACTGTCAGGGGTTCAGGAGCTGAGGCACAGGAAAGGGAGGAAACAGAGAGCGAAGGGGAGGAATACGAAGGAAACATGAGCGATGACGGCGGCCCGAGATCTCCGAGTCTTTCCAGTGAATCGGAAGATTCACAGAAAGGAGCGTCAGTGGTCAGAGCAAGGGGGGCACCTAGGGGGACACCCCAGGAAGAAGGGACCAGAGGGGACTCAGAGAGCAGCAGTTGGAAATCGGGGCCAGCTTCCCCACCAGAGCGCAGTAGGGAGGAAGGGTCCCAGGTATTGGGATCCGGCGACTCGCCACAGGCGGGAGGGCTTGAGTCAGGATTGGCCACACCTCCGTCGGGGAGTGAGGAAACGGTCAAGAGGAAGGTGAAAAGTTGGGCGCGCGCGCCAAGTTCAAATGCGCAGGAAGGCGGCACAGTAAGCAGCCCGGAAAGGGAGCCAGGTCCTAAAGCCCGCCGCAAAGAGGGAGAAGGGTCCAGGGGGTCGGCGTCGGAAGAGTCCAGGAAGGAAGAGACCACGGGGGGCAGAGGGACCCAGAGAAGGAAGGAAAGGCGGAAGAGGTGGAGTAAGGCTAGAGTATTAAGTTGGTGTACAGGAGGCGGGGACTCAGACGGAGCTTCGCCGGTCTAACTTCTAAGACGTAGAGCTGCACGCTGCAGCTTGGAAATGGAAACTGTAACTCAATAAAGACTTTTATAAAGTGGACGCTGGCTAGCGTGATCCTCTGTGAGCTGGGATCTGGAAGCAGCTCTGACAGTAAGCTCCGTCCCCAGTTTTGGCACCAAAAGCCTCGCAGCGTGAGCAGGCGCAGCGAGGGGTGAAGATTGGTGTCTCTTCGCGAGCTCACAAAAGTCAGAAGAGATGACTACCGAACAGCAGATTACAGCCCTGCAAAATGCAGTGACACAACTAAACGCAGAGATACTCGCATCCAGGAAGAGGGAGGAGGACGCAGCTGCCGCCTACAAGGATCTCCAGATCAGGTTGGAAGTGCTTACAAGGCAGGGGCAACCGGGACCCAAATCGGAGGGAATTGGGTTGGGGAGAAGAGGAGGCAGTCTCATATCTCATTTCGATGGGAATTTACAGCAGTACCCCAACTTCCGAGCAGATGTGCAGTGTGCGCTACAACTGCTGGACAGAGACTTTAGAGATGAGCAAGAGAAAGTGGGGTTTATCTTATCCCATTTGCATGGAGACGCCAAAGCGTGGCTGCGTAATCTGTGGAGAGATAAGGATCCGGCGCTCCAAAACGCGGATGCCTTCATTAAAGCGATGGATGTGTGCTTTTTATCAAGTATAGACGTTGATATCGCCAGAAAAGAGATACATGGGCTGAAGCAAGGGAGGGCCAGTGTACGGCAGTATCATTCCCGCTTTTTTGCACTGGTCAGTGCCCTGGAATGGGACAGAGATTCAGCTCTGGTCAGAGACCTTTTCTGGGAAGGATTGAATGGGGCGGTGAAAGACGAAATTGCGAGGGGGGAGAGGCCCCGGAGCACTCAGGAGATCATTCAGAGAGCGCTGTCGATTGGGGTGCGTCTAGAAGAACGTCCATGGAGCAAGGACGAAGGGGGTGGAGGACGGGAGTTGGCGAGAGGGTTTCCCTTCTTTCCCAAGGATGCTGCGCGTGCGCAATCCATGCCTCCGCCAGGAGGGGGAGCGGAACCTATGGAGGTTGGAGGTGTCAGGGCTCAGTCAGCGAACAGAGCCCTAGCGCCGGGAGCAGTCAAACCGAAGCCTCCTAGAGGGAACCGGAAGTGCTACCTCTGTGACAGTCCTCAGCACATGGCGAAAGAGTGTCCCCAGAGGCTCCACAAGCACACTGCAGCCTCCGCAACGGTGACAGAAGCAGCTCAGCACAGGGAACCGCAGCAGGGAAACGACGGAGTCTGGCTGGAGACAGAGGCACTGGGGCCCAGCCAGACGAGTCAGTGAAACAGTCCCCAGAGATTTTGCAGCCCACAGACCCCCTCCCGCCCAAACCAGTAGTGCAGCTTACCGCATCGCTCCAACTACCCAATGGACTCACGATAGACGTGCCAATTACGATTGACTCAGGAAGCAACGCAGACTTTATAGGGCAGGAGTTTATCGAGCGGCACGATATAAAAGTACTGCCTGCCACGCTGCCCCTGCAGGTCGTCACGGTGGATGGCAGAGAACTACTAGGGGGGCAAGTGGTGAAGCAAACGCCACCAATGGTGATGCGAATTGCAAATCACAGGGAAGTCATCAGTTTTAATGTCACACAACTGTCAGACACGCCTATTGTATTAGGCATGAGTTGGCTGGACAGGCACAGTCCAACGCTGGCTTGGTACCAGCGACAGCTGATCTTCGGCTCCTCTTATTGTGCAGAACACTGCATCCTGCCCAGGCAGGAGGGGGATGAAGAGGAGTCACAGCTGCAAGTGGGCACGCTGCAAACGGTCCCCCACAAATACGCAGAATTTTTGGAGGTTTTCTGCGAGAAGGAGGCGGACAAGCTACCCCCCCCCCCCACAGACCATATGACTGCAAGATTGACCTCCTGCCAGGGGCAACGCTGCCGAAAGGGAAGCTGTATTCCATGTCTGAAGACGAACTACAGGAACTCAAAGAGTTCATAGATCATAATTTGGAGCGCGGTTTCATCCGAGAGTCCAAGGCAGTGGGGGGCAGTCCTGTATTCTTTGTAAAGAAGAAAGACACGCCCCAAAAAAGACTTGTAGTGGACTATCGCACCTTGAACGTGATGACCAAGCCCTCGGATTTCCCCATGCCCAGGATCGACGACCTCCTCGCGACGGTGCGCAAAGGACGCGTGTTCACCAAGTTGGACCTGCGAGGGGCGTACAACCCTATTCGCATGCGGGAAGGCGATGAGTGGAAGACAGCCATGTTCACGCCCCTGGGCACCTACGAATACAGAGTTATGCCGTTTGGACTGCAAAATGGCTCCCACTGTTTTCAAGCTTTCATGCATCACGTGTTAGCGGGGCTCCTCTACAAGAAGTGTGTCTGCTTCCTGGATGACATCCTGATATTTTCTGAATCGCAGCAGGTCCACAACCGGGACGTCAAGGAAGTGCTAAGAAGACTACAGGAGCATAGACTGTACGCCAAGCTGGAAAAGTGCCAGTTCGACATGACGGAGGTGGATTTCCTGGGATACAAATTGTCGGACAAGGGGCTCGCCATGGACAGCACCAAGGTTCGCGCTGTGTTGGACTGGAAGAGCCCGCGCAACCGGAAGGAGGTCCAGCGGTTTGTCGGCTTTGCGAACTTCTATCGCAAGTTTATCAAGGGGTTCGCGATGCAGACGGCGACCATTACAGACACGCTCAGCTCCAAGAAGAAGAGATTCATCTGGACGGAGCAGGCAGAGCAGTCCTTTCAGACACTCAAGCGTCTCTTCGGGTCGGAGGAGCAACTACTGCATATCAACCCCAGCAGACCGATGCGGGTTGAAACGGACGCTTCAGACAGAGCCGTGGGAGCCGTCCTGTTGCAGCAAGACCCGCAGGGGGCTTGGAGGCCGGGAGCTTTCTACTCCAGGAAGCTCAGCAAGTCGGAACAGAACTACACCATCTGGGACAGGGAGTTGCTTGCCATTCATGCAGCATTCAAGGCGTGGAGGCACTTCCTGATCGGAGCCAAGCACACAGTGCAGGTCCGCACGGACCATAAGAATCTGGAGTACTGGCGCACGGCGAGGTTCCTCAACCAGAGGCACATACGTTGGGCGGAGTTCTTTGCGGACTTCGACTTCCGGATAGAGTATGTCCCAGGCGACACCAACGTCATGGCGGATGCGCTGTCCCGAAAACCGCAATACCTCAAGGAGGCGACGCCAGCGGCGGCCAAGCACATCTTTGCACCGACAGCGTGGGCGTGCGCTTCGGCGACCGTTGACCTGGATGCTGTACGGCACGCGTTGCAGGACGACTCCTTCGCGCAAGCAAAGATGGCAGAGGTGCACAGGGGCACGGCGAAGAGCGACGAGTTCCAAGTGCGCGACGGCTTGCTCATCCGTAAAGGGGCCATCTACGTGCCGGGAGACGAACTTCGCGCTAAGGTACTGCAGCAGTTGCACGACGCGCCCACAGCCGGGCACTTTGGCACAGAGAAGACGGTGGAATTAGTCGCTAGAGACTTCTGGTGGCCCAGAATGCGAGGGGAAGTCGCGGATTACGTTGCGAGGTGCGACACCTGCCAGAGGGCTAAGACGGTGCACAAACCGCCGGCGGGACTGCTGGAACCGCTGCAAACCCCTTTCGAACCATGGGAGAGGGTGGCCCTGGACTTTGTCACGGATCTACCCAGCTCGAGGGGCAAGACAGCAGTGCTAGTGGTAGTGGACTTGTTCACCAAGATGGCACATTTCATTCTGTGTGCGAAAGTGGCCACGGCGGAACAGACCGCCAAACTGTTCATAGATCACGTGTTCAAAGTGCACGGTCTGCCGCGGTCTATACTGTCCGACCGGGGGCGGCAATTCATCTCGAACTTCTGGCAGAAGCTGATGGGTTTCCTGAACGTCAAGATCAACCTAGCGTCGGCGAGACACCCGCAGACCAACGGACAAGCGGAGCGGGTCAATGCCATCATGCAGCAGTACCTGAGATGTTACGCAAATCAACAGCCTGCAACGTGGGTGGATTACCTGCCGCTCGCCGAGTTCGCCTACAACAACACGAAGCAGGTTTCCACAGGGGTGACTCCGTTCTTCGCCAACAATGGAAGGCACCCCAGGACCTTCCCGGGACTGGAAAGAATGGGGGAAGGGGAGCCGCAGACAGCGGACGCTTTCGCGTCAGAGTTGCAGGAGGTCCACGACCAGCTTCGGAGGCAGCTGGAGCTAGCTAAGCACGCATACAAGGTGCAAGCTGACAGACACAGGAGGGTTGGCGAAAACATACAAGTGGGAGACTGGGTCTTGTTAGCAGCCCACGCAGTGCCGGCCAGATCGTTAGCTAAGAAGAAGCTAGGGCATAAGCAGCTAGGGCCCTACCTAGTCGAGGCACAGGTCAATCCGGTGGCTTTCCGGCTGACACTTCCGGAAGGATCCAGGATGCATCCGGTGTTCCACAGATCGGTGCTCACTCCCTACAAGGCACCTCACAGATTTCAGGAGCCAGGAACGGCACCGAGTCCGCTCCGGGAAAGGACTGCGCAAGGGGGGTTGCTGCAGGAGGAGCCCATCAACGAGGTCATAGAGATTTTAGACTCTAGATGGGGGGAAGAGGGGGTAGAATACCTTCTCGCCAGAGAGGGCACCCCGGCCAGTGCCAACTGCTGGGTGCATGGCTACGCTTTGGAGGACCCTCTGCTCAAAGACGAATTTCATGCCCTCTTCCCACACAGCCCCATGCCAGCCAACTTTTTCGACGACTGGCTTTTCACACCCACGCTTTCATCCAGCACGTTCCAGGGGTTTGACTCGGACGTGGAACCTACACTGGGCACACGCTCCCCGGAAGAGTCACCCTCGGGATCGGCCTCGGAACCCTCGTATTGGTGGGACGATCGACCAGAGGAACAGTGGCGCAGGAAGTGGCTGAAGGGTCCAGGGCGAGCGACGGACCCAGGAGAGACCGAGGGAGAGACTGACTTGGACGTGTTCGGGGAGGATTTTGGGTTCGAGCACGGCGGCACAGAGATGGAAGCAGAGGTGATCAACGTCGACGAGCGCAAGGAGGAAGAGCCAGACTTATCCAGTTGGATGCACGCCACGGGAGACGAACTGTATCCGGCACTCACCCCCATGACGATGGAGCACCCAGCACCCACACCTGAAGGAGGGGAGGGGGGAAGGGGGGGCTTCGAGGGGGGATGGATGTCAGGGGTTCAGGAGCTGAGGCACAGGAAAGGGAGGAAACAGAGAGCGAAGGGGAGGAATACGAAGGAAACATGAGCGATGACGGCGGCCCGAGATCTCCGAGTCTTTCCAGTGAATCGGAAGATTCACAGAAAGGAGCGTCAGTGGTCAGAGCAAGGGGGGCACCTAGGGGGACACCCCAGGAAGAAGGGACCAGAGGGGACTCAGAGAGCAGCAGTTGGAAATCGGGGCCAGCTTCACCACCAGAGCGCAGTAGGGAGGAAGGGTCCCAGGTATTGGGATCCGGCGACTCGCCACAGGCGGGAGGGCTTGAGTCAGGATTGGCCACACCTCCGTCGGGGAGTGAGGAAACGGTCAAGAGGAAGGTGAAAAGTTGGGCGCGCGCGCCAAGTTCAAATGCGCAGGAAGGCGGCACAGTAAGCAGCCCGGAAAGGGAGCCAGGTCCTAAAGCCCGCCGCAAAGAGGGAGAAGGGTCCGGGGGGTCGGCGTCGGAAGAGTCCAGGAAGGAAGAGACCACGGGGGGCAGAGGGACCCAGAGAAGGAAGGAAAGGCGGAAGAGGTGGAGTAAGGCTAGAGTATTAAGTTGGTGTACAGGAGGCGGGGACTCAGACGGAGCTTCGCCGGTCTAACTTCTAAGACGTAGAGCTGCACGCTGCAGCTTGGAAATGGAAACTGTAACTCAATAAAGACTTTTATAAAGTGGACGCTGGCTAGCGTGATCCTCTGTGAGCTGGGATCTGGAAGCAGCTCTGACAGTAAGCTCCGTCCCCAGTTTTGGCACCAAAAGCCTCGCAGCGTGAGCAGGCGCAGCGAGGGGTGAAGATTGGTGTCTCTTCGCGAGCTCACAAAAGTCAGAAGAGATGACTACCGAACAGCAGATTACAGCCCTGCAAAATGCAGTGACACAACTAAACGCAGAGATACTCGCATCCAGGAAGAGGGAGGAGGACGCAGCTGCCGCCTACAAGGATCTCCAGATCAGGTTGGAAGTGCTTACAAGGCAGGGGCAACCGGGACCCAAATCGGAGGGAATTGGGTTGGGGAGAAGAGGAGGCAGTCTCATATCTCATTTCGATGGGAATTTACAGCAGTACCCCAACTTCCGAGCAGATGTGCAGTGTGCGCTACAACTGCTGGACAGAGACTTTAGAGATGAGCAAGAGAAAGTGGGGTTTATCTTATCCCATTTGCATGGAGACGCCAAAGCGTGGCTGCGTAATCTGTGGAGAGATAAGGATCCGGCGCTCCAAAACGCGGATGCCTTCATTAAAGCGATGGATGTGTGCTTTTTATCAAGTATAGACGTTGATATCGCCAGAAAAGAGATACATGGGCTGAAGCAAGGGAGGGCCAGTGTACGGCAGTATCATTCCCGCTTTTTTGCACTGGTCAGTGCCCTGGAATGGGACAGAGATTCAGCTCTGGTCAGAGACCTTTTCTGGGAAGGATTGAATGGGGCGGTGAAAGACGAAATTGCGAGGGGGGAGAGGCCCCGGAGCACTCAGGAGATCGTTCAGAGAGCGCTGTCGATTGGGGTGCGTCTAGAAGAACGTCCATGGAGCAAGGACGAAGGGCGTGGAGGACGGGAGTTGGCGAGAGGGTTTCCCTTCTTTCCCAAGGATGCTGCGCGTGCGCAATCCATGCCTCCGCCAGGAGGGGGAGCGGAACCTATGGAGGTTGGAGGTGTCAGGGCTCAGTCAGCGAACAGAGCCCTAGCGCCGGGAGCAGTCAAACCGAAGCCTCCTAGAGGGAACCGGAAGTGCTACCTCTGTGACAGTCCTCAGCACATGGCGAAAGAGTGTCCCCAGAGGCTCCACAAGCACACTGCAGCCTCCGCAACGGTGACAGAAGCAGCTCAGCACAGGGAACCGCAGCAGGGAAACGACGGAGTCTGGCTGGAGACAGAGGCACTGGGGCCCAGCCAGACGAGTCAGTGAAACAGTCCCCAGAGATTTTGCAGCCCACAGACCCCCTCCCGCCCAAACCAGTAGTGCAGCTTACTGCATCGCTCCAACTACCCAATGGACTCACGATAGACGTGCCAATTACGATTGACTCAGGAAGCAACGCAGACTTTATAGGGCAGGAGTTTATCGAGCGGCACGATATAAAAGTACTGCCTGCCACGCTGCCCCTGCAGGTCGTCACGGTGGATGGCAGAGAACTACTAGGGGGGCAAGTGGTGAAGCAAACGCCACCAATGGTGATGCGAATTGCAAATCACAGGGAAGTCATCAGTTTTAATGTCACACAACTGTCAGACACGCCTATTGTATTAGGCATGAGTTGGCTGGACAGGCACAGTCCAACGCTGGCTTGGTACCAGCGACAGCTGATCTTCGGCTCCTCTTATTGTGCAGAACACTGCATCCTGCCCAGGCAGGAGGGGGATGAAGAGGAGTCACAGCTGCAAGTGGGCACGCTGCAAACGGTCCCCCACAAATACGCAGAATTTTTGGAGGTTTTCTGCGAGAAGGAGGCGGACAAGCTACCCCCCCCCCCCACAGACCATATGACTGCAAGATTGACCTCCTGCCAGGGGCAACGCTGCCGAAAGGGAAGCTGTATTCCATGTCTGAAGACGAACTACAGGAACTCAAAGAGTTCATAGATCATAATTTGGAGCGCGGTTTCATCCGAGAGTCCAAGGCAGTGGGGGGCAGTCCTGTATTCTTTGTAAAGAAGAAAGACACGCCCCAAAAAAGACTTGTAGTGGACTATCGCACCTTGAACGTGATGACCAAGCCCTCGGATTTCCCCATGCCCAGGATCGACGACCTCCTCGCGACGGTGCGCAAAGGACGCGTGTTCACCAAGTTGGACCTGCGAGGGGCGTACAACCCTATTCGCATGCGGGAAGGCGATGAGTGGAAGACAGCCATGTTCACGCCCCTGGGCACCTACGAATACAGAGTTATGCCGTTTGGACTGCAAAATGGCTCCCACTGTTTTCAAGCTTTCATGCATCACGTGTTAGCGGGGCTCCTCTACAAGAAGTGTGTCTGCTTCCTGGATGACATCCTGATATTTTCTGAATCGCAGCAGGTCCACAACCGGGACGTCAAGGAAGTGCTGAGAAGACTACAGGAGCATAGACTGTACGCCAAGCTGGAAAAGTGCCAGTTCGACATGACGGAGGTGGATTTCCTGGGATACAAATTGTCGGACAAGGGGCTCGCCATGGACAGCACCAAGGTTCGCGCTGTGTTGGACTGGAAGAGCCCGCGCAACCGGAAGGAGGTCCAGCGGTTTGTCGGCTTTGCGAACTTCTATCGCAAGTTTATCAAGGGGTTCGCGATGCAGACGGCGACCATTACAGACACGCTCAGCTCCAAGAAGAAGAGATTCATCTGGACGGAGCAGGCAGAGCAGTCCTTTCAGACACTCAAGCGTCTCTTCGGGTCGGAGGAGCAACTACTGCATATCAACCCCAGCAGACCGATGCGGGTTGAAACGGACGCTTCAGACAGAGCCGTGGGAGCCGTCCTGTTGCAGCAAGACCCGCAGGGGGCTTGGAGGCCGGGAGCTTTCTACTCCAGGAAGCTCAGCAAGTCGGAACAGAACTACACCATCTGGGACAGGGAGTTGCTTGCCATTCATGCAGCATTCAAGGCGTGGAGGCACTTCCTGATCGGAGCCAAGCACACAGTGCAGGTCCGCACGGACCATAAGAATCTGGAGTACTGGCGCACGGCGAGGTTCCTCAACCAGAGGCACATACGTTGGGCGGAGTTCTTTGCGGACTTCGACTTCCGGATAGAGTATGTCCCAGGCGACACCAACGTCATGGCGGATGCGCTGTCCCGAAAACCGCAATACCTCAAGGAGGCGACGCCAGCGGCGGCCAAGCACATCTTTGCACCGACAGCGTGGGCGTGCGCTTCGGCGACCGTTGACCTGGATGCTGTACGGCACGCGTTGCAGGACGACTCCTTCGCGCAAGCAAAGATGGCAGAGGTGCACAGGGGCACGGCGAAGAGCGACGAGTTCCAAGTGCGCGACGGCTTGCTCATCCGTAAAGGGGCCATCTACGTGCCGGGAGACGAACTTCGCGCTAAGGTACTGCAGCAGTTGCACGACGCGCCCACAGCCGGGCACTTTGGCACAGAGAAGACGGTGGAATTAGTCGCTAGAGACTTCTGGTGGCCCAGAATGCGAGGGGAAGTCGCGGATTACGTTGCGAGGTGCGACACCTGCCAGAGGGCTAAGACGGTGCACAAACCGCCGGCGGGACTGCTGGAACCGCTGCAAACCCCTTTCGAACCATGGGAGAGGGTGGCCCTGGACTTTGTCACGGATCTACCCAGCTCGAGGGGCAAGACAGCAGTGCTAGTGGTAGTGGACTTGTTCACCAAGATGGCACATTTCATTCTGTGTGCGAAAGTGGCCACGGCGGAACAGACCGCCAAACTGTTCATAGATCACGTGTTCAAAGTGCACGGTCTGCCGCGGTCTATACTGTCCGACCGGGGGCGGCAATTCATCTCGAACTTCTGGCAGAAGCTGATGGGTTTCCTGAACGTCAAGATCAACCTAGCGTCGGCGAGACACCCGCAGACCAACGGACAAGCGGAGCGGGTCAATGCCATCATGCAGCAGTACCTGAGATGTTACGCAAATCAACAGCCTGCAACGTGGGTGGATTACCTGCCGCTCGCCGAGTTCGCCTACAACAACACGAAGCAGGTTTCCACAGGGGTGACTCCGTTCTTCGCCAACAATGGAAGGCACCCCAGGACCTTCCCGGGACTGGAAAGAATGGGGGAAGGGGAGCCGCAGACAGCGGACGCTTTCGCGTCAGAGTTGCAGGAGGTCCACGACCAGCTTCGGAGGCAGCTGGAGCTAGCTAAGCACGCATACAAGGTGCAAGCTGACAGACACAGGAGGGTTGGCGAAAACATACAAGTGGGAGACTGGGTCTTGTTAGCAGCCCACGCAGTGCCGGCCAGATCGTTAGCTAAGAAGAAGCTAGGGCATAAGCAGCTAGGGCCCTACCTAGTCGAGGCACAGGTCAATCCGGTGGCTTTCCGGCTGACACTTCCGGAAGGATCCAGGATGCATCCGGTGTTCCACAGATCGGTGCTCACTCCCTACAAGGCACCTCACAGATTTCAGGAGCCAGGAACGGCACCGAGTCCGCTCCGGGAAAGGACTGCGCAAGGGGGGTTGCTGCAGGAGGAGCCCATCAACGAGGTCATAGAGATTTTAGACTCTAGATGGGGGGAAGAGGGGGTAGAATACCTTCTCGCCAGAGAGGGCACCCCGGCCAGTGCCAACTGCTGGGTGCATGGCTACGCTTTGGAGGACCCTCTGCTCAAAGACGAATTTCATGCCCTCTTCCCACACAGCCCCATGCCAGCCAACTTTTTCGACGACTGGCTTTTCACACCCACGCTTTCATCCAGCACGTTCCAGGGGTTTGACTCGGACGTGGAACCTACACTGGGCACACGCTCCCCGGAAGAGTCACCCTCGGGATCGGCCTCGGAACCCTCGTATTGGTGGGACGATCGACCAGAGGAACAGTGGCGCAGGAAGTGGCTGAAGGGTCCAGGGCGAGCGACGGACCCAGGAGAGACCGAGGGAGAGACTGACTTGGACGTGTTCGGGGAGGATTTTGGGTTCGAGCACGGCGGCACAGAGATGGAAGCAGAGGTGATCAACGTCGACGAGCGCAAGGAGGAAGAGCCAGACTTATCCAGTTGGATGCACGCCACGGGAGACGAACTGTATCCGGCACTCACCCCCATGACGATGGAGCACCCAGCACCCACACCTGAAGGAGGGGAGGGGGGAAGGGGGGGCTTCGAGGGGGGATGGATGTCAGGGGTTCAGGAGCTGAGGCACAGGAAAGGGAGGAAACAGAGAGCGAAGGGGAGGAATACGAAGGAAACATGAGCGATGACGGCGGCCCGAGATCTCCGAGTCTTTCCAGTGAATCGGAAGATTCACAGAAAGGAGCGTCAGTGGTCAGAGCAAGGGGGGCACCTAGGGGGACACCCCAGGAAGAAGGGACCAGAGGGGACTCAGAGAGCAGCAGTTGGAAATCGGGGCCAGCTTCCCCACCAGAGCGCAGTAGGGAGGAAGGGTCCCAGGTATTGGGATCCGGCGACTCGCCACAGGCGGGAGGGCTTGAGTCAGGATTGGCCACACCTCCGTCGGGGAGTGAGGAAACGGTCAAGAGGAAGGTGAAAAGTTGGGCGCGCGCGCCAAGTTCAAATGCGCAGGAAGGCGGCACAGTAAGCAGCCCGGAAAGGGAGCCAGGTCCTAAAGCCCGCCGCAAAGAGGGAGAAGGGTCCGGGGGGTCGGCGTCGGAAGAGTCCAGGAAGGAAGAGACCACGGGGGGCAGAGGGACCCAGAGAAGGAAGGAAAGGCGGAAGAGGTGGAGTAAGGCTAGAGTATTAAGTTGGTGTACAGGAGGCGGGGACTCAGACGGAGCTTCGCCGGTCTAACTTCTAAGACGTAGAGCTGCACGCTGCAGCTTGGAAATGGAAACTGTAACTCAATAAAGACTTTTATAAAGTGGACGCTGGCTAGCGTGATCCTCTGTGAGCTGGGATCTGGAAGCAGCTCTGACAGTAAGCTCCGTCCCCAGTTTTGGCACCAAAAGCCTCGCAGCGTGAGCAGGCGCAGCGAGGGGTGAAGATTGGTGTCTCTTCGCGAGCTCACAAAAGTCAGAAGAGATGACTACCGAACAGCAGATTACAGCCCTGCAAAATGCAGTGACACAACTAAACGCAGAGATACTCGCATCCAGGAAGAGGGAGGAGGACGCAGCTGCCGCCTACAAGGATCTCCAGATCAGGTTGGAAGTGCTTACAAGGCAGGGGCAACCGGGACCCAAATCGGAGGGAATTGGGTTGGGGAGAAGAGGAGGCAGTCTCATATCTCATTTCGATGGGAATTTACAGCAGTACCCCAACTTCCGAGCAGATGTGCAGTGTGCGCTACAACTGCTGGACAGAGACTTTAGAGATGAGCAAGAGAAAGTGGGGTTTATCTTATCCCATTTGCATGGAGACGCCAAAGCGTGGCTGCGTAATCTGTGGAGAGATAAGGATCCGGCGCTCCAAAACGCGGATGCCTTCATTAAAGCGATGGATGTGTGCTTTTTATCAAGTATAGACGTTGATATCGCCAGAAAAGAGATACATGGGCTGAAGCAAGGGAGGGCCAGTGTACGGCAGTATCATTCCCGCTTTTTTGCACTGGTCAGTGCCCTGGAATGGGACAGAGATTCAGCTCTGGTCAGAGACCTTTTCTGGGAAGGATTGAATGGGGCGGTGAAAGACGAAATTGCGAGGGGGGAGAGGCCCCGGAGCACTCAGGAGATCGTTCAGAGAGCGCTGTCGATTGGGGTGCGTCTAGAAGAACGTCCATGGAGCAAGGACGAAGGGGGTGGAGGACGGGAGTTGGCGAGAGGGTTTCCCTTCTTTCCCAAGGATGCTGCGCGTGCGCAATCCATGCCTCCGCCAGGAGGGGGAGCGGAACCTATGGAGGTTGGAGGTGTCAGGGCTCAGTCAGCGAACAGAGCCCTAGCGCCGGGAGCAGTCAAACCGAAGCCTCCTAGAGGGAACCGGAAGTGCTACCTCTGTGACAGTCCTCAGCACATGGCGAAAGAGTGTCCCCAGAGGCTCCACAAGCACACTGCAGCCTCCGCAACGGTGACAGAAGCAGCTCAGCACAGGGAACCGCAGCAGGGAAACGACGGAGTCTGGCTGGAGACAGAGGCACTGGGGCCCAGCCAGACGAGTCAGTGAAACAGTCCCCAGAGATTTTGCAGCCCACAGACCCCCTCCCGCCCAAACCAGTAGTGCAGCTTACCGCATCGCTCCAACTACCCAATGGACTCACGATAGACGTGCCAATTACGATTGACTCAGGAAGCAACGCAGACTTTATAGGGCAGGAGTTTATCGAGCGGCACGATATAAAAGTACTGCCTGCCACGCTGCCCCTGCAGGTCGTCACGGTGGATGGCAGAGAACTACTAGGGGGGCAAGTGGTGAAGCAAACGCCACCAATGGTGATGCGAATTGCAAATCACAGGGAAGTCATCAGTTTTAATGTCACACAACTGTCAGACACGCCTATTGTATTAGGCATGAGTTGGCTGGACAGGCACAGTCCAACGCTGGCTTGGTACCAGCGACAGCTGATCTTCGGCTCCTCTTATTGTGCAGAACACTGCATCCTGCCCAGGCAGGAGGGGGATGAAGAGGAGTCACAGCTGCAAGTGGGCACGCTGCAAACGGTCCCCCACAAATACGCAGAATTTTTGGAGGTTTTCTGCGAGAAGGAGGCGGACAAGCTACCCCCCCCCCCACAGACCATATGACTGCAAGATTGACCTCCTGCCAGGGGCAACGCTGCCGAAAGGGAAGCTGTATTCCATGTCTGAAGACGAACTACAGGAACTCAAAGAGTTCATAGATCATAATTTGGAGCGCGGTTTCATCCGAGAGTCCAAGGCAGTGGGGGGCAGTCCTGTATTCTTTGTAAAGAAGAAAGACACGCCCCAAAAAAGACTTGTAGTGGACTATCGCACCTTGAACGTGATGACCAAGCCCTCGGATTTCCCCATGCCCAGGATCGACGACCTCCTCGCGACGGTGCGCAAAGGACGCGTGTTCACCAAGTTGGACCTGCGAGGGGCGTACAACCCTATTCGCATGCGGGAAGGCGATGAGTGGAAGACAGCCATGTTCACGCCCCTGGGCACCTACGAATACAGAGTTATGCCGTTTGGACTGCAAAATGGCTCCCACTGTTTTCAAGCTTTCATGCATCACGTGTTAGCGGGGCTCCTCTACAAGAAGTGTGTCTGCTTCCTGGATGACATCCTGATATTTTCTGAATCGCAGCAGGTCCACAACCGGGACGTCAAGGAAGTGCTGAGAAGACTACAGGAGCATAGACTGTACGCCAAGCTGGAAAAGTGCCAGTTCGACATGACGGAGGTGGATTTCCTGGGATACAAATTGTCGGACAAGGGGCTCGCCATGGACAGCACCAAGGTTCGCGCTGTGTTGGACTGGAAGAGCCCGCGCAACCGGAAGGAGGTCCAGCGGTTTGTCGGCTTTGCGAACTTCTATCGCAAGTTTATCAAGGGGTTCGCGATGCAGACGGCGACCATTACAGACACGCTCAGCTCCAAGAAGAAGAGATTCATCTGGACGGAGCAGGCAGAGCAGTCCTTTCAGACACTCAAGCGTCTCTTCGGGTCGGAGGAGCAACTACTGCATATCAACCCCAGCAGACCGATGCGGGTTGAAACGGACGCTTCAGACAGAGCCGTGGGAGCCGTCCTGTTGCAGCAAGACCCGCAGGGGGCTTGGAGGCCGGGAGCTTTCTACTCCAGGAAGCTCAGCAAGTCGGAACAGAACTACACCATCTGGGACAGGGAGTTGCTTGCCATTCATGCAGCATTCAAGGCGTGGAGGCACTTCCTGATCGGAGCCAAGCACACAGTGCAGGTCCGCACGGACCATAAGAATCTGGAGTACTGGCGCACGGCGAGGTTCCTCAACCAGAGGCACATACGTTGGGCGGAGTTCTTTGCGGACTTCGACTTCCGGATAGAGTATGTCCCAGGCGACACCAACGTCATGGCGGATGCGCTGTCCCGAAAACCGCAATACCTCAAGGAGGCGACGCCAGCGGCGGCCAAGCACATCTTTGCACCGACAGCGTGGGCGTGCGCTTCGGCGACCGTTGACCTGGATGCTGTACGGCACGCGTTGCAGGACGACTCCTTCGCGCAAGCAAAGATGGCAGAGGTGCACAGGGGCACGGCGAAGAGCGACGAGTTCCAAGTGCGCGACGGCTTGCTCATCCGTAAAGGGGCCATCTACGTGCCGGGAGACGAACTTCGCGCTAAGGTACTGCAGCAGTTGCACGACGCGCCCACAGCCGGGCACTTTGGCACAGAGAAGACGGTGGAATTAGTCGCTAGAGACTTCTGGTGGCCCAGAATGCGAGGGGAAGTCGCGGATTACGTTGCGAGGTGCGACACCTGCCAGAGGGCTAAGACGGTGCACAAACCGCCGGCGGGACTGCTGGAACCGCTGCAAACCCCTTTCGAACCATGGGAGAGGGTGGCCCTGGACTTTGTCACGGATCTACCCAGCTCGAGGGGCAAGACAGCAGTGCTAGTGGTAGTGGACTTGTTCACCAAGATGGCACATTTCATTCTGTGTGCGAAAGTGGCCACGGCGGAACAGACCGCCAAACTGTTCATAGATCACGTGTTCAAAGTGCACGGTCTGCCGCGGTCTATACTGTCCGACCGGGGGCGGCAATTCATCTCGAACTTCTGGCAGAAGCTGATGGGTTTCCTGAACGTCAAGATCAACCTAGCGTCGGCGAGACACCCGCAGACCAACGGACAAGCGGAGCGGGTCAATGCCATCATGCAGCAGTACCTGAGATGTTACGCAAATCAACAGCCTGCAACGTGGGTGGATTACCTGCCGCTCGCCGAGTTCGCCTACAACAACACGAAGCAGGTTTCCACAGGGGTGACTCCGTTCTTCGCCAACAATGGAAGGCACCCCAGGACCTTCCCGGGACTGGAAAGAATGGGGGAAGGGGAGCCGCAGACAGCGGACGCTTTCGCGTCAGAGTTGCAGGAGGTCCACGACCAGCTTCGGAGGCAGCTGGAGCTAGCTAAGCACGCATACAAGGTGCAAGCTGACAGACACAGGAGGGTTGGCGAAAACATACAAGTGGGAGACTGGGTCTTGTTAGCAGCCCACGCAGTGCCGGCCAGATCGTTAGCTAAGAAGAAGCTAGGGCATAAGCAGCTAGGGCCCTACCTAGTCGAGGCACAGGTCAATCCGGTGGCTTTCCGGCTGACACTTCCGGAAGGATCCAGGATGCATCCGGTGTTCCACAGATCGGTGCTCACTCCCTACAAGGCACCTCACAGATTTCAGGAGCCAGGAACGGCACCGAGTCCGCTCCGGGAAAGGACTGCGCAAGGGGGGTTGCTGCAGGAGGAGCCCATCAACGAGGTCATAGAGATTTTAGACTCTAGATGGGGGGAAGAGGGGGTAGAATACCTTCTCGCCAGAGAGGGCACCCCGGCCAGTGCCAACTGCTGGGTGCATGGCTACGCTTTGGAGGACCCTCTGCTCAAAGACGAATTTCATGCCCTCTTCCCACACAGCCCCATGCCAGCCAACTTTTTCGACGACTGGCTTTTCACACCCACGCTTTCATCCAGCACGTTCCAGGGGTTTGACTCGGACGTGGAACCTACACTGGGCACACGCTCCCCGGAAGAGTCACCCTCGGGATCGGCCTCGGAACCCTCGTATTGGTGGGACGATCGACCAGAGGAACAGTGGCGCAGGAAGTGGCTGAAGGGTCCAGGGCGAGCGACGGACCCAGGAGAGACCGAGGGAGAGACTGACTTGGACGTGTTCGGGGAGGATTTTGGGTTCGAGCACGGCGGCACAGAGATGGAAGCAGAGGTGATCAACGTCGACGAGCGCAAGGAGGAAGAGCCAGACTTATCCAGTTGGATGCACGCCACGGGAGACGAACTGTATCCGGCACTCACCCCCATGACGATGGAGCACCCAGCACCCACACCTGAAGGAGGGGAGGGGGGAAGGGGGGGCTTCGAGGGGGGATGGATGTCGGGTTCAGGAGCTGAGGCACAGGAAAGGGAGGAAACAGAGAGCGAAGGGGAGGAATACGAAGGAAACATGAGCGATGACGGCGGCCCGAGATCTCCGAGTCTTTCCAGTGAATCGGAAGATTCACAGAAAGGAGCGTCAGTGGTCAGAGCAAGGGGGGCACCTAGGGGGACACCCCAGGAAGAAGGGACCAGAGGGGACTCAGAGAGCAGCAGTTGGAAATCGGGGCCAGCTTCCCCACCAGAGCGCAGTAGGGAGGAAGGGTCCCAGGTATTGGGATCCGGCGACTCGCCACAGGCGGGAGGGCTTGAGTCAGGATTGGCCACACCTCCGTCGGGGAGTGAGGAAACGGTCAAGAGGAAGGTGAAAAGTTGGGCGCGCGCGCCAAGTTCAAATGCGCAGGAAGGCGGCACAGTAAGCAGCCCGGAAAGGGAGCCAGGTCCTAAAGCCCGCCGCAAAGAGGGAGAAGGGTCCGGGGGGTCGGCGTCGGAAGAGTCCAGGAAGGAAGAGACCACGGGGGGCAGAGGGACCCAGAGAAGGAAGGAAAGGCGGAAGAGGTGGAGTAAGGCTAGAGTATTAAGTTGGTGTACAGGAGGCGGGGACTCAGACGGAGCTTCACCGGTCTAACTTCTAAGACGTAGAGCTGCACGCTGCAGCTTGGAAATGGAAACTGTAACTCAATAAAGACTTTTATAAAGTGGACGCTGGCTAGCGTGATCCTCTGTGAGCTGGGATCTGGAAGCAGCTCTGACAGATACCCTTTGTCCAAACTGGGTTTCCTGCTGCTGGTGTAGTTAATAATGATCAGGGCGACGCTGGTCTAACCATACTTTTGGTCAGTCAGCCTAGGAAATACTGAACTAAGCTTAGGGGTCTAGTGACACGTGCATTATATAAATAAATTCTTAAATTACACAATTCGGAGCAGCTTCTAGCGCGTACACATTTCCACCAGCGTGGACAATACTGAGCTATTAGTTTGCAGATAATTAGAAGGTTTCTTAGGTGGCTTTCATATTGCGGAATGGCTTCTGGGGGTAATCAGCAGGCAACCTCCACTGGTAATCAGCTGGGACCATGCCCTGTGATCCTCAAGCCTTTGCTCAATTCTTCATGGCTTTTGAAACGTTTTATAGGCAGTATAGGCCGAGGGCTCTGGCACTTCCAGCGCCGGAATCTTCACAGAAGGTTATACCCGATACTCCCCTTATCAGTCAAGAGCAACAGGGCACATCAGCCGCTGCGTCGGTCAGCGGTCAGATAGAAACCACGGCAATCGGGCGCCCCAACACTTGCGCCCAATCAGCCATTGCTAAGAAACCAACCTCAGGCGCCAGTAAAGGTAAGGCACCCACAAAGAGTGCCACTAAGGGAAAGGCGCCTGCAAAGGGGGCCAGCAGTAATCCCATGTCACAGGGTGTAGGTACCCCCAGTGTTTTTCAGGAACAGCAGCCCCAGCACAGTTCAACGGAGGGTAGCTCGGGTTCCGACTCTGATACGGAGCAGCTGGAACCCCAAGTCGCCCAGCCAGCGGCCAATGAGAACTCGGCCAACAGTGAGGTGCAAGGGGGCAAAAGAAAATCCAAGAAGAAGCATACGTCGGCTAAGAAGAAAAGAAGTAAGCAGTCGGAGACAGAGGATGAGTCAGGTACGTCCTCCTCTGATTCTGATAGCGAGGGACCTATGGATGGATACTGGGGTTTTGGGAAAGATAATCATGGGATCCCACTTTGGGCACATGAGAGAAGAGCTAATTCGCACCGTATGACGTTCAATGGAACATTGGAATGGAAGGATGGGGCATTGGTGGAAGATGTAAAGATTTCCACCAATCAGTCTACTGATTTTATATTAGGGAACCATTTGTCCCAGAGGAAGAGGAATAAGATCCTCAATGGCAACTATGTAGATATGTTTACCCTTCTTCCTCCTACCAAGCTAACTGGGAAAGGGGAAAAGAAGTGCTCTTTCAGTAAACGGAAGTATAGGACACCTAGGGCCAAACGCACCTTTGAGAACTGGTTGGATGGGTACCAGGTCTTCACGGGAGTAATTTGCGCAGCTTACCCCAAACGTTCAATTGATCTGGTTGTTTATTTGGCTCACGTGAGGCGGGCTCACACGCTGGCGGGTGAGACCGCGGCACTAACCTATGATGAGAATTTTCGTAGAAAAGCTTCTCTCCTGCCCTCCACCCGGTGGGACCTAAGGGATCCTAATTACTGGGGCGAGGACGTTGGCCCTTACATCGAAAAGAAGAACCAGGAATCGGCCAAGTTGGGTAAGACAGAGGCAAAACGGTGCCACCAGTGCTGGGAGTACAACAGGGGTGTGTGTTTGCGACCTTCCTGTAAGTATCTTCACGAATGTGAGCGGTGCCTGGGAAACCACCCCGCCTCTGCGTGCTTTAAGAATAAGCAACAGCCCTTTCGGGGGGCAGGGGGTACTTCAACAACAATGCTAGACGTGCCCCCGGATCCTCTCACTAGGGACACAGTAACCGCCAGTAACTTGTATCTTGGGCTTGCCTTCACCCCATCCGCCTACAGCCCCTCAAAACCCTCCTAGACCAATACCCTGATAGAAAAGCCGCTAAATACCTTTGGGATGGGTTCTCCATGGGGTTTAGAATCCCCGTGGCATTTCCCCCCAACACCGGGGACCTCCAAAATCAAAAGTCCATACGGGAAAGGCCTGAGATAGTTAGGGAAAAGTTACAGAAGGAAATTATGGCAGGTAGGGTTGCAGGTCCCTTTTCCGAGCCCCCCCTAGAGGGGCTTCACTTATCCCCTCTGGGCATCGTACCGAAAAAGGCTCCGGGGGAGTTTCGCATGATCCACAACCTCTCTTATCCAAGAGGAGGCTCTGTCAATGATGCGATACCTCAGGAACTGTGTACAGTGAAATACGCCTCTTTTGACCAGGCAGTTAAAATGATTCGCAGATGCGGGCAAGGAGCACTTCTAGCAAAATGCGACATTACGTCCACATTCCGCCTCCTGCCTGTGCATCCATCAGATTTCCATTGGTTGGGGTTTACATTTGAGGGGGCGTATTTCATTGACAAAGCAATGCCTATGGGCTGCTCCGTTGCATGCTCGGCATTCGAGTCTTTTAGTACATTTCCCGATTGGGCCCTGCGCTTCAGGACAGGGTCGGTGGGCGGCACGCATTACCTGGACGACTTTATTCTGGTCGCAGATAATAGCGATGCTCTGCCCTCTTGGAGGCATTCACAACACTAGCGGGGGAGCTCGGAGTACCACTGGCTGCTGACAAAACGGAGGGCCCAGCCACATCGCTGGTTTATCTGGGCATTGAGTTAGACACCATGGCCCAAACTTCCAGGCTACCCGAAGAAAAACTGGTCGTCCTTAAGGCAGCTCCGGCCCCTGAAGAAGGTTACCCTTAGGCAAATTCAATCTCTGTTAGGTCACCTAAATTTCGCTTGTAGGGTTGTGGCGCCAGGCCGGCCCTTTTGTGGCCGCCTGGCCAGATTGTCAGTGGGCCTTAGGGCGCCCCAACATAGGGTGCGCTTCTCCAAAGAAGTTAAGTCTGATCTGGGAGTCTGGCTACAATTCCTCAACAGGTATAATGGCATATCCTTATGGCAAGATACCATGGCACTCAATGCTGACTTGCAAGTCCAATCAGACGCGGCGGGTTCCCTGGGATTTGGCGTTTATTTCAGGGGACAGTGGTGTACTCAAAGGTGGCCTGCAGACTGGCAGGGCAAGCCCACTACTCAGGACCTTACATTCTTAGAATTTTTCCCTATTGTAGTGGCAGTACATTTATGGGCAGGACATTTCCGCAATCATAGGGTTTGTTTCAACACAGATAATCAGTCAGTAGTAGCAGCAGTGCTTTCTAGACAGTCTGCGCGTTCCACCAGAGTGGGAAACCTGTTACGGTCCTTTGTCCTCTTGTGCCTTAAGCAGAATATATATTTTTCAGCCAAATTTGTGCCTGGCGTTAATAATGACATCGTGGATGCTCTGTCTCGTTTTCAGATGGAGCGTTTCCTCTCATTAGCGCCGGATGCACAACAATCACCACTGACTTTCCCGGAGCATCTTTGGAGCCTTGGGAGCGAGAAGTGATGTATTGGGTGCAGTTGCCCCTTCCACAATGAGATCCTGTAAGAAAGCGTGGGCCGACTTCCTAAAGTTTTGCAACAGTATACCCAACGTGAGGCAGGATTCAATTCCTTCAACGAGGGAGGTCCTCCGCTACTTAGCTCACCTGAAGAAGCTGGGCAGGGCACCAAAGACTCTCAACATTCAGTCCGCGGGGATTTCATACTTTTGTAAAGCATTGTTCGCTACCGACCCATGCACTGAATTTGTAGTGCGTAAGGCCTTAGAGGGGTGGCGCAGGCTCCATCCCCCTAGCATTGACAAGAGGAGGCCCATAACTTACAACATCCTGACCCAGATCCATAAGAGATTAAGAGCAATATGCTGGTCAAAATATGAAGCTTGCCTATTCTCAGCTGCTTATTCCATAGCCTTCTTTGGTGCCCTCCGTATAGGGGAGGTAGTATGCGATGGGGGGGCGGCCCACGGCCAGAGGGGCATTCTGCTAAGCGACCTGACCCTGTCCAGTACTGACCTAATTGTGCAAGTACGGAGGTCCAAGACGGACCAGCAGGGTAAGGGGGCCCTCCTTCGCTTGCCAGCGGCACAAGGGAGCGGACCTTGCCCGGTTAGGGATACTAGGCATTTCCTCTATCTAAGACCCAACAGCCCCAGCCCTTTCTTAATTCACGCGGACGGATCGCTCTTGGCCAGGCACCAGTTTACTCGTGTGATGCGCATGGCATTGGCAGCATGCGGGCTGCCTGCGGCAGAATTTGTGGTTCACTCCTTTCAGATTGGAGCAGCTACCACTGCTGTACACCTCGGGCTCTCAACCGAGAGGATAAAGGACATGGGGCGGTGGAAATCTAATGCGTACAAAGCTTATGTTAGAAAGAATCTATGACTAGCTGCTGGTGTCCTGACCTTGGTTTGTCTTTCCATTTCCTTTCCAGAATACATGAGGGTGCGCATTTGGTTGGTGGGCCACAGCATTGTGCATTGGGCTAAGAATCGAGCCTTGAGCTCGATTTGGGGGAAAACTTGAATTTACCTGGAAAAGTTGAGGTGGCATGGATTGCGCGAAGAGGGATGTGCTGGAACGAATTCAAGCCTGCTGTGGGCCCACCTGATGCCTTGGTTATCCAGTTGGGGGAGAATGACCTAGCATACCGAAAAGCTATAGACTTGAGATGGAACATCTTTGATGACTTTGCGGATTTGATGGCGGTTTATCCAAACATGACTATCTTGTGGTCCTCGCTGCTTGAAAGGAGGACATGGAGGGATAGCTTGAGCCCGGTTGCAATCAATATAGCAAGAAAGGTTCTGGAGCGGGCTGTGGCACGTAGAGTGGCGGCTCTGGGTGGGTGCGTCATAGGCCACCCCAGTATCCAGTACAGCAACAAAACCCTCTACAGAATTGATGGCGTGCATCTGTCAGACGCTGGTAACGACATTTGGTTGGGGGACATCATAGCAGGGATTAGGAGTTGGTTACAGGTTTGAAGGTATTGGCGGTGAGCTTTGCTCGATTGGCAGTTAGGCAGTGGCAGGGGTAATTGTTATGCAAATGAAGGGGGGAGGAAGCGCCATCACCTTCCCCCAATGAAAAGGGTAGTCTAGTAGAGGACTCCGAGGGGCGTTGCCCTGTCCGAAACCTAGGGAGGTGAGGGCCCACGGCACGCCCCCGAGCAGTGACACCCGTGGGATCCTAGTTGGCGTACTTCAACAGGACTCCCACGGCTGGTGGATAACCCTTCCCGGTCTCCATTCCGGGTAGTCGATAGGAACCAATGCCTAAGGCCAATACCTTCCAATTCCTGTAATCAATAAAGTTGTGGCCATTTACTCCCATTAACCTTAAATAATATGCCTAGTATCTTCATTTCACATGGGGGGAGGGGACTTGCCACGCAACTTCCCTGAGCTGTCAAGTTGAAAGGATACATTCAGGCATAATATTCGTAATATTTAACTTTATTTTTTTTTATAATCATATTTATTAAAATTTCCAATAATAACAGAATAAGAAAATAAGAAAGATAAAGGAAAGAAAGAAAAAGAGAAACTAATTTAGACCCTTCTTTTCATAACCTTCTTTCTTGGACTTCCTCCTTCCCCTCCCGATTGTATTCCCCTTTATCTAAGTTGGTTCCACAAGTTCTCATCCCCAATTAAACCTAATATATTTTACTCATAAACCAATTTAAATTTACACCATCTTAGCATCACTCCTCGTCTTATAATAGAACAAAATTTTCCCCTAAGATCCGCTCTCATTCCTTCCACGAGTTCCCCCTTTCTAAAAAAAAGAAAAAACAGAAACGTAAAATATCAAAGTTATAAAGAATATAAGATAAAAAATATAGAGAAATTCAAAAAGTTGGTTACAAAGCCTTTGGATTCTAAGGTTCCCCCTCCCTTCCCCGGTTTTGATTCCCCATGTCCATTTGTCTGTATGTTGTCGGCCTGGAGATCTTAAGTCCACAGCCAAATTTATCTCAGTCCATCATGCTGCTTTCTTCGGATTTGGTTGTTTTAATGATGTTTAACTTCGAAAATCCAATCTAATAGAGGCCTTTAATTTTCTTTAATCTTTTGTTGCTCCTCCCATTATTCTTTCCGTGTCGTATTCAGTCATCTACTCTTTTATTTCTTGGATTCTCAGGTTTCTGTCTTGTTCAGCTGTCAAAACATTCTTATTCCAAAATTTAACGTCTCTACAGAGGTTTGTTATTCAGGGACGCAGACTTACGTCCAGTTCCTTTCTTGCTTCAATAGAAGACTCTATTGTATTATAGTCACCTCTGTAGACAAAATAATATTTCAGTTCTGCAGCTTTCCCAGGAGATAAGACCTTTGCACATCCCAGAGTAGTTTTCCACATACGACACTTGTAATGTCCCCGTAATATTTAACTTTAAATATGTGGCCCCCCCCCCGTAATTTCTGTAACAGTGAGGGAGATTTCCCTAAGCCCAGGTATATTTGGCTCCTGGGCCTAAGGTTCCACATCTTTGGATAGACAGATTTCTGTTAGTACCTTACAGAATGATAGTTCACATCATAGAATGGCTTTTGGCCCCCCCCTACCATTTGTCAACAGTCAAAGCCTGAACACCTTTTGGCAGTGTAAAATCTACCTTGTTTGGACCGGTTTTTTGGAGCTTAGGGTTAGATCATGAACATGTGGAGATTTCAGTCAAGTGAGGAATTGTTCTGTTGGTGCTTTAAAAAAACACAAAAAACCCACCGTTAGTTCCCAGTGCCATCTGTAAGGATGAAGCAGACTGTATGTCTAAAAAAGAATAAAAGGAAAATGTGAGGTTGTTTGCAAAATGAAATAAATCTGAGGGTTGTAGCCAATCCTACTCAGATTAGGTAAATTGAAATTTATGAGCATCGTTAATTTAGGCATGTTCATTTCAGTGGGTCTGCTCTGAGTACAACTTCTTTTGATACAACCTTGGATTTATAAGGAACCTGTTAGACCCTTGACATACATTTGCTGCTGCTCAGTGCTAAGCAAAAGTTTATGAGGCTTGGATAGGAGGACATCTTTGGTGCATTTATAATAGTGCCTCCCTATTTATGTGTCATGGTAGAGGGTTGTATGGCTGTTAACAGTGGGCAACCACCTCTCTTGTTTCGTGTGCTAAGTGCGTTTTGTGTTCATTTCCTTCCAGATCAGTCTCAGCGAGGCAGCCTCTTCACCTTCTTCCTGAACAATCCTTTAATGGCATTCCTATTTGTCTCTGGATTATCAAGCATGCGCAAAGGATTGTGGGACAAGTGTCATGATTACCTTCGCAAAATCAACCGGTATATTGCACAATTGCTGACTTGAGGCGTTTCCAAAGTAAAGGAAGGATTGAACTCTGATTAATAAGAATACACACAGAGGCTTGAACCAGCAAGACTCTGGGAAGGGTGCGTATAATAAGAATTCCTGTCCACCCTCTGGCCCAGGTCGTTTTATACACAAAATAACTTTTTACATTGTGTTCGTAAGAACCAATCAGATTTCCTCTGAGCATTTCAACAAACCCCATGTGGGGACAAAGTTAAACTACAAAAACTAATTAAGCATGCATACTTCTGGGGGTAAATAAAACAGAACTACAAAGGAGTGCATTTGGCAACCCTGGAGGTCATAAGCAAGCGATATACATGATAAGAAGGATGGCCAGGAGGACAGCGATCATTATCACCTTCATGTGAAACTATTTCCAGGCCCTAAGATCAACATCCTGAGATTAACATATCAGAAAAGCTACATCAAAAAAACTGCCCGCTATCTTTCACAGCCCAGGATGCATGCCTGGCGAAGCAACTGGCAGCTGGGCTGTGTACGTGACTTGTCAAGCAGAGAGAAATGGACAGTAGAGAAAATGGCCAGAGATGCAGAGGGTTGTGGGATTTGATCAGAAATTATTGTCAATGTATCGAAACCCAGTCAACGCCATGCTTTCATAGCTGACACAATGGCTTGATGCATATTTTATAATTCCTCATAGTAATCCCTGTTAGAACTCCGCTCGGCCAAGCCGATAAGGCCTCATCTTGCTCCGAGCTGAGCCTTTGAAATCGCCTCCGACGTGTTTAATGACCTGAGCCTTTGATAAGGCCTCAAGCACATTCTATCCAGCAGGGTTCCCAGCACAGGGAAGAGACGAGAGGTTTGGCTACATTGTAAAGAGTTTTATTTCTAAACTACGCAGAACAGAAAAGACATCCTCTCTCTATGAAAGCAGAGAGCAACGGAACAAAGGAAACAGGAAACCACACTTAAAGTCACATCCCGTCTCCCTTTCCCGTGATACTGGAAGGTCTCTGGAATGTAAACAGAGTCCTGTGACTCCACGCAGCTGTTCAGTGATAAGAACAGAAACTAACAATCCCATCTGATCCCCACACTCTGGATATTTGGACTCCTACACTGACTCATTCCCGATCCATAGGTATGTACTGTAGGTATGCTTAGATCAAGGGAACCATGCAGCTGAAAATGAACAAAGATGATGAGTTTGTTATTTTTACTATAAAGGGCCGCATCTGAGGTTGTATCACATCATAGTCCTATTCAGAGTAGACAGATTGATGTTAATGAGCCTGACTAGCATTAGATGCAACTCAGAGTCTCCTTTCCACTCCAGAAATTTAAAAAATATCTTTCTGAATTCAGCTTTTCTTTAAGAGCTGCCTTCTTACTTTCTGCAGATCAGGCCTTTCTCCAGTTTTTTTGGAGATGAATTCCTTCACTTCTAAAAAGATTCATCTTTTGCTCAGCTACCATGAGGATACACAAAATCTTCCGGGTATTTATCTATTATTTATTTTATATAAAAATAATAATACTGACTGTGGATTGTATCCGACCAAGCTCTACTTGGAGTAGACCCAGTGAAATCAAAGCAGCCGTCAGGTTTTTAGCAACATTAGGTCCAGTCCTGTAGGAATGCTTTCCCTAAGGAGACTCAGCAGGCACCTTCTATTTTAACCTTTCAAAATTTGCCATAAACCTTTCTATGACACCAAGCATAGACAATTAAGAAAACATCTATGATAGCTATGCTGATTATTATATTACATTTTTACACAGCTTTTTCATATGTCTGTGTGTGTGTTAAAAAAAAAAAGGTAAAATCTAAAATCACAGATCATCAGCATAAATATATCTTGTTTGTCCCTCTCTTCCTCCCAAAGGAGCTCAGGGGTAGCAAACAACAAACAATAAAACAATAAAAACACCTTTAAAACAATTCCAGATACAAAGTGGAAAAGAACCTCTACTTAAAAGGCTTCTTGGTAGAAGCTGAAAAGAGGACCACTTAGATATTTTTCATGAGATTGCAATGATTACCTTACTGGAAAATTGAAATTCTATTTTTTCTCTCCTCCTCTTCCTCCCTTCCTATAGCAGGAAACTAGAAATTATCCAGAATCCTACCCCCAGTTGCCAAGGGACGAAACTGTGGAGAATCCACACCTCCAAAAGCATATTTTGGAGTTGGCTTCAGTGCTGGATGTTCGAAATGTGTTTCTGGACACCACGCCTGATGATTATTAAAATACACATTCTGGCTTTCTTACTGCAATGGGGTGTTTCCCAGCCACAGATTTTTGAAATGGTGCAGTTTTCTAATGTGAAGATCCACAAAAGGAATTTACTTGATTATTTTTAAACTTAATGATTATTTTTTAAAACAAATGGAATGGCTGTGGGTACGGCTGTTCCATTCTGTATGGGGTCAATTTTATAAACTAATCCCTCCTGCATCTTTTTTAAAAAATTAAAGACTTAAAGGAATCCCTTGGGTTTAAGATTTTGGTTTGTGGTGGTTGAAAACCAGCAACACATCATAAATGAGCCTAAGTATTTAGGGAAAAAATGCTATTGGTCACTTTTCGCCCTTGTATGTGGAAATCATTTATTTTTGTACGATTTTTAAAAATTTGGAAGCAAAAACAAAACACAAACAAACCAATAAGACCTCTTCTGTCCCCAAAGATTCTGGATTTGAAATGTGAAACGTGGGATCACTCATTGCAAAGCAGCAATATCAATAATAAAAAAGTCTTTCAAAACAAGATATGTATGGCCAACTCAAGAAGGAGCATCACTTTTGAAGGGATTGCAGAAAATGTAGTGTCCCCTACTCCCATAAATCCCCTTATCCAGATGTTAAAGCTATGTTGCATGTTGATTAAGAATGCAGGACTTTTATCCCATCTCAGCCTGTGAAGGAATTGTCTCCTGACATATGAATCACATCAAGAGACTGGCCCCATCTCTTTATTGGACCACCCTCCGTGCCTCTTGCAGAGCCATGACGATCCTCCTGCCCTGGGAGGAAGGTCAGAGCCAGTCAGTTTTTGGGTTCTGAAACCTCAGAAGGAGACAATCTGCCTTCCTCCGCCACACAATGAAGTATCATTCCTCAGCTTCTGCCCAGAGACTTGTATCTAGGGATGGAAAATGCCAGCCTCTCTCTGCACACGAACACATGGCAAGGAACTGCTTCAAACTACCACTGCCACACTTGGATTGTGAATAAACCCTTAACCTGTTTGTGATGTTCCCCAGATCCAAGAGAGCCACTTTTCTTACCATCCCCCCCCCCCACTCCTACCCAGTCTTTTGTGATTTGACAGCACACGTTGATGCTGTGTAGTGGGGAAAAGGCCTTGCCTCTGTGGCTGAGCTGCTCAAAATAAAACCTCGTATATAGTTGTGGTAAAGGCATTTCCCTCCCCTCACTGCCTGTGTAAAACATGAATCTTCCCTGCCAGAGCTGTGTTTAGATGAGAAGGTGTGGGGGAACATACTGACTTTACATTTGAGCCCTTAAGTATTTATTCTGTCTACAGCAGGTGCAGGGGACCTTTAGCCCACCAGGTGTTGCTGGATACAACTCCCATCAGCCTTGGCAAGCATATGGCCTATGGCCAAGGATGATGGGGGTTGTAGTCCAGCAGCAATCTAGAGGGCCAATCTACAGGAATCTGAACGCTGCTGCCAGAGGGCTTTTGCTGGGGTGTCAAGCGGAGGGGAGCAATGCAAGGGAAGCTAAACTGCCTGAAGGCAGCCTGTCTGTTTTCAGCATATGTTAGGAAGATATTAGCATATAATTATAATGGAACAGGAATGCTGCAGCAGAAGGAAAGGGTTGCTGGGAAAGGGTGCTGCTCTCAAATTGTCCTCAGCACCCAGCTTTTTAAGGCCAGTTGTGGCTCAAGAGGTCTACCCCCGCTCCTATACAACCATCTTGGAAAAGACCTCAGTGGGGGTTTTTTGCCCACCAAGGAATATGTTCATCTTTGAGTACAGCAACAGGCTTTGAAAGACTTAGAATGTAAAGAACACATTCCGTTTCATTTGAAAATGGATAGGAAGTCCTGGCAAAATTACACAGCATAGGTTTGTGTGTTAAGTGTCTTCCAGATGGTCCTGGAAGGGCTGCTGATAAAGACTCCTTTGGTGGTCATCTTGCAAATGGGGGCGTGTTGTGGGGAGTTGTTGGCCAGTACATTCAGGATTAACCCACCAAACACAGTGAGCACACATTTCAGGCTTTACTTTTTTAAGCTTATTGAGCGTTTTCTGTAATTCTGCAGTTGTGGGGTATCTTTGAGATGTCAAATAGGAAAAACAATAGTTTTGTTGTTGCAGCTTGGGTTTCATGGAGGCCAAGGAGAGAACAATGGAGTAAGTGTTTCTTTTTCTTCTTTTTCTTCCTGAATCTATTTTGTCCGCATAAAATATTGCTTGCTTCGTATCTGTTCCAGCAGGATGCCATGTACTCTGCTGCCCAAAGTATGATGCAATAGCCAACAAGCTGGGCACAGCAGCAGAACTGAGATGCATTCCAGACTCTGAGAAGGCAATGCTTGGGAGGTGTAGTGAGAGGTGCCTTAGGTCGGGCAAAAAAGTGCATTGGTTCATAGGCAAGTAGATACAGAGTTTTTGCAGAGATGTTGTTCTCTTCCCTGCTCCCCAGTGAACTTGCTTCTAAAATGCCTACACTTTTGACAAGCAATTGGAAAGAACAGTTTAATTGCCAAGTTGTTTGCATCAAGTTAGGTTTGGTAAATGGCACTGCTGCATTTTTTTCCTGGGGTGCTCCCATTTTCCTGATTTTTAAAAAGTAAAATAACAACAGTCTGCTGGCCTGTGGAGGGGTGCTTCTTGTAAATTTTGTGTGTGTGTGTGTGTGTGTGTGTGTGTGTGTGTGTGTGTGTGTGTGTGATAACTTGAGAACCATGTGAATACGGGTGTCAGGGGTTCAGGAGCAGAGGCAAGGGCAAGGGAGGAAACAGAGAGCGAGGGGGAGGAGGCAGAAGAAAGGATGAGTGATGATGACGACCCGAGATCTCCGAGTCTTTCCAGTGAATCAGAAGATTCACAGAAAGGAGCACCAGTGGCCAGGGCAAGGGGGGAGCCTAGGGGGACACCCCAGGAGGAAAGGGCCAGAGGGGGCTCAGAGGGGAGCAGTTGGAAATCGGGACCAGCGTCACCAACAGAGAGCAGGGGAGAGGAAGGGCGTCAGGTATCAAGCGCTGGCAGCTCACAACAGGAGGGAGGGCACGAGTCAGGAGTGGCCACACCTCCATCGGGGAGCGAAGAAATGGTCAGACGGAAAGTGGAAGGTTGGGCGCGCGCGCCAAGTTCAAATGCACAGGAAGGTGGCGCAGTAAGCAGCCCGGAAAGGGAGCCAGGTCCTAAAGCCCGGCGCAAGGAGACAGGAGGGTCCGGGGGGTCGGCGTCAGAAGAATCCAGGAAGGAAGAGACCCTGGGGGGCAGAGGGACCCAGAGAAGAACAGTCAGGCGGAAAAGGTGGAGTAAGGCTAGGATATTAAGTTGGTGTACAAGGGGCGGAGACTCAGACGGAGCTTCGCCGGTCTAACCCATAAGACGTAGAGTTGCACGCAGCAGCTTGAGAATGGAAACTGTAACTCAATAAAGACTCTTACTAAATGATTGCTGGCTAGCGTGATCCTCTGTGAGCTAGGATCTGGAAGCAGCTCTGACAGTAAGCTCCGTCTCCAATTGTAGGCATCTACGGCCTCGCGGAGAGGAGAGAAGGAGGGTGCCTGTGACTCAGCTCACAAACGGCAGACAATATGACAGCCGAACAGCAGATAGGAGAACTCAGAGAAGCAGTGACACGTCTGAATGCTGAGATACTTGCATCCAGGAAGAGAGAGGAGGACGCAGCTGCCGCCTACAGGGATCTCCAGGTCAGGTTGGAAGTGCTTACGAAGCAAGGGCAACTGACACCCAAACCGGAGGGGATTGGATTGGGGAGAAGAACAGGCGGTCTAGTCTCTCACTTTGATGGGAATTTACAAATGTACCCCAACTTTAAAGCAGATGTACAGTGTGCACTGCAACTGCTGAACAAAGACTTTAGAGATGAGCAAGAGAAGGTGGGATTTATCATGTCCCATTTGCATGGAGATGCTAAAGCATGGCTGCGCAATTTGTGGAGGGATAAGGATCCAGCGCTCCAAACCGCGGATGCCTTTATTAAAGCGATGGATGGCTGCTTTTTATCTAGCATAGACGTGGATCTTGCTCGGAAGGAGGTGCATGGGCTGAAGCAAGGGAGGGCCAGCGTAAGACAGTACCATGCCCGCTTTTTTGCATTAGTCAGTGCCTTGGAATGGGACAGAGATTCAGCTCCAGTCAGAGATCTATTTTGGGAAGGCTTGAACAGTGCGGTTAAAGACGAAATTGCAAGGGGGGAGAGACCCCGGACCACGCAGGAGGTCGTTCAGAGGGCGCTGGCGGTGGGAGTGCGGCTGGAGGAACGTCCATGGAGCAGGGACGAAGGACGTGGAGGGCGCGAATCAGCGAGAGGGTTCTCCTTCGTTCCCAGGGAAGCTGTGCGTGCGCAATCCACGCCTCCGCCAGGAGGGGGAGCGGAACCGATGGAGGTTGGCGGTGCCAGGGCTCAGTCAGCAACCAGAGCCACAGCACCGGGAGCAGTCAAAGCGAAGCCTCCTAGAGGGAACAGGAAGTGTTACATCTGCGAAAGTCCGCAGCACCTGGCGAAAGAGTGTCCCCAGAGGCTCCACAAGCACACTGCAGCCTCAGCAATGGTAACTGCAGCAACTCAGCAAGGGGAACCACAGCAGGGAAACGACGGAGTCTGGCTGGAGAGAGAGGCACTGGGGCCCAGCCAGACGTGTCAGTGAAGCAGTCCCCAGAGATTTTGCAGCCCACAGACCCCCTCCCACCCAAACCAGTGGTGAGGCTCACCGCATCGCTCCAGCTACCCAATGGACTCACCATGGACGTGCCAATCACCATTGACTCAGGAAGCAATGCGGACTTTATAGGGCAGGACTTTGTCGATAAACACGCTATATAGCTGCTGCCTGCCACGCTGCCCCTGCAGGTCGTCACGGTGGATGGCAGGGAGCTGCTAGTGGGGCAGGTGGTGAAGCAAACACCACCAATGGTGATGCGACTTGGAAATCACAGGGAAATCATCAGTTTTAATGTCACCAGACTGTCGGACACGCCTATTGTCTTGGGCATGAGTTGGCTGGACAGACACAGTCCGACGTTGGCTTGGTACCAGCGGCAGCTAGTCTTTGGCTCCTCATACTGCGCTGAACACTGCATCCTGCCCCGGCAGGAGGGAGAGGAGGAGGAAGCGCAGCTGCAGCTGGGGACGCTGCAAGCAATCCCCCACAAATACGCGGGGTTTTTGGAGGTCTTCTGCGAGAAGGAAGCGGATAAGCTACCCCCCCACAGATCATATGACTGCAAGATTGACCTCCTGCCAGGGGCGGCGCTGCCCAAAGGGAAGCTGTATTCCATGTCTGAGGACGAACTACAGGAACTCAAGGAGTTCATAGATCATAATTTGGAGCGCGGCTTCATCCGGGAGTCCAAGGCAGTGGGAGGCAGTCCTGTATTCTTTGTTAAGAAGAAGGACACGCCCCAAAAAAGACTTGTAGTGGACTACCGGATCTTGAACAGTGTGACCAAGCCATCGGACTTCCCCATGCCCAGGATCGACGACCTCCTCGCGACGGTACGCAAGGGCCGCGTGTTCACCAAGTTGGACCTGCGTGGGGCGTACAACCTCATTCGCATGCGGGAGGGTGATGAGTGGAAGACAGCCATGTTCACGCCCCTGGGCACCTACGAATACAGGGTTATGCCTTTTGGATTGCAAAATGGCTCTCACTGTTTTCAAGCTTTCATGCATCACGTGCTGGCGGGGCTCCTCTACAAGACGTGCGTCTGCTTCTTGGATGACATCCTGATATTTTCTGAATCGCAGCAGGATCACGACAGACACGTCAAGGAAGTGCTGAGCAGACTACAGCAGCATAGGCTTTACGCCAAGCTGGAAAAGTGCCAGTTCGACGTGACGGAGGTGGATTTCCTGGGCTACAGGTTGTCAGACAAGGGGCTCGCCATGGACAGCGCCAAGGTTCGTGCCGTGTTGGACTGGAAGAGCCCGCGCAACCGGAAGGAGGTCCAGCGGTTTGTTGGCTTTGCGAACTTCTATCGCAAGTTTATCAAGGGGTTCGCTATGCAAACGGCGGCCATCACAGACACGCTCAGTTCCAAGAAGAAGAAGTTCATCTGGACGGAGCAGGTGGAGCAGTCCTTTCAGGCACTCAAGCGTCTCTTCGCGTCGGAAGAGCAGCTACTGCATGTCAACCCCAGCAGGCCAATGAGGGTGGAGACGGACGCATCAGACCGAGCCGTGGGAGCAGTCCTGTTGCAGCAAGACCCACAGGGGGCCTGGAGGCCGGGAGCGTTTTACTCCAGGAAGCTCAGCAAGTCTGAACAGAACTACACCATCTGGGACAGGGAGTTGCTTGCCATTCATGCAGCTTTCAAGGCGTGGAGGCACTTCCTGATCGGCGCCAAGCACATGGTGCAGGTCTGCACGGACCACAAGAATCTGGAGCACTGGCGCACGGCGCAGTTCCTGAACCAGAGGCAGATACGTTGGGCCGAATTCTTTGCGAACTTCGACTTCCGAATAGAGTATGTCCCGGGGGACACCAACGTCATGGCGGATGCCCTATCCCGTAAACCACAGTACCTGGAGGAGGCGACGCCAGCGGCTGCCATGCACATCTTCGCACCGACGGTGTGGGTGTGCGCTTCGGCGACAGTTGACCTGGATGCGGTGAGGAGAGCGCTGCAGGACGACACCTTCGCGCGAGCCAAGATGGCAGAGGCGCAAAGGGGCAAGGCGGCGACTGGCGAGTTCCAAGTTCGCGATGGATTACTCCTCCGTAAAGGGGCCATCTACGTGCCGGGGGACGATCTTCGCGCCAAGGTACTGCAGCAGCTGCACGACGCACCCACTGCCGGGCACTTTGGCAAGGAGAAGACGATAGAATTAGTCGCCAGGGACTTCTGGTGGCCCAGAATGAGAGGGGAGGTCACGGACTACGTGGCGAGGTGCGACACCTGCCAGAGGGCCAAACCAGTACACAGACGCCGGCGGGACTGCTGGAACCGCTGCAAACCCCGTTCGAACCGTGGGAGAGAGTGGCCCTGGACTTTGTCACGGATCTGCCCAGCTCGAGGGGCAAGACGGCAGTGCTAGTGGTGGTGGACTTGTTCTCCAAGATGGCACATTTCATCCCGTGTGCGAAGGTGGCCACGGCGGAACAAACCGCCAAACTGTTCATAGATCACATGTTCAGGGTTCACGGTCTGCCGCGGTCTATACTGTCCGACCGGGGGCGGCAGTTCATCTCGAACTTCTGGCAGAAGCTGATGAGCTTCCTGAACGTCAAGATCAACCTGGCTTCGGCTAGACACCCGCAGACCAACGGGCAAGCGGAGCGGGTCAATGCCATCATGCAGCAGTACCTGAGATGTTATGCGAATCAACAGCCTGCGACGTGGGTGGATTACCTGCCTCTCGCCGAGTTCGCCTACAACAACACGAAGCACGTGTCCACGGGGGTCACGCCGTTCTTCGCCAACAACGGGAGGCACCCCAGAACCTTCCCGGGACTGGAAAGAATGGGGGAGGAGGAGCCGCAGACAGCAGATGCGTTCGTGTCGGAATTGCAGGAAGTCCACGATCAGCTTTGGCGGCACCTGGAGCTGGCTAAGCACGCATACAAGGTACAAGCGGACAAACACAGGAGGGTTGGCGAAGAGATCCATGTGGGAGACTGGGTCTGGTTAGCAGCCCACGCAGTGCCGGCCAGGTCGTTGGCGAAGAAGAAACTAGGGCATAAACAACTGGGGCCCTACCAAGTCGAAGAGCAGGTCAACCCGGTGGCTTTCAGGCTGGCGCTTCCGGAGGGTTCCAGGATGCATCCGGTGTTCCACAGATCGGTGCTCACTCCCTACAAGGCACCTCACAGGTTTCAGGAACCAGGAACGGCACCGAGTCCGCTCCGAGAGAGAACCGAGCAAGGGGGAGTGGCACAGGAGGAGCACATCAACGAAGTCACGGAGATTTTGGACTCCAGATGGGGGGAAGAGGGGGTAGAATACCTTCTCGCCAAGGAGGGCACCCCGGCCAGTGCCAACAGCTGGGTGCCGGGCTACGCTTTAGACGAACCTCTGCTCAAAGAAGAGTTTCATGCCCTCTTCCCACATAGGCCCATGCCAGCAGATTTTTTCGACGACTGGCTTTTCACGCCCACGCTTTCAGCCAGCACGTTCCGGGGGTTCGACTCAGACGAGGAACTGACACGAGACGCACGTTCCCCGGAGGGGTCACCCTCGGGATCTGCCTCAGAACCCTCGAATTGGTGGGACGATAGACCAGAGGAGCAGTGGCGCAGAAAGTGGCTGGAGGGTCCAGGACGAGCAACGTCCCCAGAAGGAAGCGAGGGAGAGACGGACATGGACGTATTCGGGGACGACCCGGGTTTCGAGCACGGCGGCACAGAGATGGAAGCGGAGGTGACCGTCGTCGACGAGAGCAGGGAGGAAGAACCGGAAGACTTCAGATGGAGGCCCGCCACGGGAAGCGAACTGTATCCGACATTCGTCCCCCTGACACGGCAGCACCCAGCTCCCGCACCGGAAGGAGGGGAGGGGGGAAGAGGGGGTTTCGAGGGGGGGATGGATGTCAGGGGTTCAGGAGCAGAGGCAAGGGCAAGGGAGGAAACAGAGAGCGAGGGGGAGGAGGCAGAAGAAAGGATGAGTGATGACGACGACCCGAGATCTCCGAGTCTTTCCAGTGAATCAGAAGATTCACAGAAAGGAGCACCAGTGGCCAGGGCAAGGGGGGAGCCTAGGGGGACACCCCAGGAGGAAAGGGCCAGAGGGGGCTCAGAGGGGAGCAGTTGGAAATCGGGACCAGCGTCACCAACAGAGAGCAGGGGAGAGGAAGGGCGTCAGGTATCAAGCGCTGGCAGCTCACAACAGGAGGGAGGGCACGAGTCAGGAGTGGCCACACCTCCATCGGGGAGCGAAGAAACGGTCAGACGGAAAGTGGAAGGTTGGGCGCGCGCGCCAAGTTCAAATGCACAGGAAGGTGGCGCAGTAAGCAGCCCGGAAAGGGAGCCAGGTCCTAAAGCCCGGCGCAAGGAGACAGGAGGGTCCGGGGGGTCGGCGTCAGAAGAATCCAGGAAGGAAGAGACCCCGGGGGGCAGAGGGACCCAGAGAAGAACAGTCAGGCGGAAAAGGTGGAGTAAGGCTAGGATATTAAGTTGGTGTACAAGG
Source organism: Podarcis vaucheri (assembly GCF_965113315.1). NCBI lineage: Eukaryota > Metazoa > Chordata > Lepidosauria > Squamata > Lacertidae > Podarcis > Podarcis vaucheri. Next base: position 18,130,020 of record NC_138757.1, read on the forward strand.
GGCGGAGACTCAGACGGAGCTTCGCCGGTCTAACCCATAAGACGTAGAGTTGCACGCAGCAGCTTGAGAATGGAAACTGTAACTCAATAAAGACTCTTACTAAATGATCGCTGGCTAGCGTGATCCTCTGTGAGCTAGGATCTGGAAGCAGCTCTGACAACGGGTTTTTTTTTTTTAAAAAAAATGTAAGCATAGGTGCTGAGCAGAATTCATTCTATTGTAAGAGAGCATAATTAAGAGTGCTGTTGCTCAAGTCGGTGGTTTCATGGGTCCATAATTCAGAAGCGTAGTTTCAGCAATGTGAATTTCTTATTGGAGGACTTCACTGTCCAAAAACAGATTAGGGACTTGTGTAGGCCTTAAACTCGGGACAAGTAATTTCGTCTAATTCTTACTGAACTGTGACCTTGTAATGTTTGCAAACCAAATTCTACGTTTGTGATGATGAACACACACTGACATTCCTGAAACGTTCTGGTGCCAATACGTCTCCCTGTACCGCCGATGTACCTCTGAGTAGGCTTTAAATGGCAAATGGTTCTTAGGGGAAATTTACTAAGAATTGATATTTTCTGCTGCAGCTTCTTTTCTGTAACAAGCCTGATGGTTTGCCTGCAAAGATCTGCAGGCTTGATATAGAATCAAACCAAATTAAGAGTCGAGGAAAGTATTTTCTGGCCCTGTTACGTATAGGACAATCAAATGAATAGTGAGGGAAACCCTTCACTGTACCAACTACACAAATACAGGATATGCTGTATTGTTTTTAAATTATGTATTGTTTTTAACACTCGATTGGGAGCTGCCCAGAGCGGCTGGGGAAACTCAGCCAGATGGGCGGGGTATAAATAAATTATTATTATTATTATTATTATTATTATTATTATTATTATTATTATTATTATTATTATTGTCAGGGGTTCAGGGGCAGAGGCACATGGGAGGCAGGAGAGGGAGGACCATTGGGCAGAGTCCGAGGACAGCGAGGAGGAGGAGGACTGTGGCCCAAGGGACTCCATGAGCTTTTCCAGCGAATCAGGGGATTCCCAGGAGGGGGCGGCTGTAGCCAGGGGGAGAGGAGCCCCAGGGGGGACTCATCAGGGGGAAAGAGCCAACAGGGAATCCCGAAGCAGCGGCTGGAGATCAAAGCCGGCTTCCCCTCCAGAGCGTAGCGAAGGGGGGGGGGAGTTCCAGTGTGTCAGGAGAAGCAGCTCCGTTGGCTGGAAGGGAGGAGAGGTCAGAACAAGCCACTCTCCCGGAAGGGGAGGGGAGCAGTGAGAGGAGTGACGTTACCATCAGGAGAAGGGTTGGAAACTGGGCGCGCGCGCCAAGTTCAAATGTGCAAGCGCACGGGGAAACGGAGAGCCCGGGGGAGGAGCCAGGTCCCAAAGCCCGCAGGAGGGAGGGAGAGCCGTCGGGAGATTCAGCGTCAGAAGAATCTAGGAGGGGCGGAACTCCAGCGGGCAGAAAGACCCTGCGGAAAAGGAAAGACAGGAGGAGGTGGAGCAAAGCCAGCATCTTAAGCTGGTGTGGGGGGGGCACCGACTCAGAAGGGACTTCTACGGTCTAAGCTAACAGACGTACGGCTGCACGCCGCTACTGTGGAACAACTAATGTACTTCAATGAAGACCTTTGTATATAAAGAGAAACTGGCGTTGGTCCTTTGTGAGCTGGGACCTGAGGCAGCCGTGACAGTAAGTCCCTTCTCAAAGTACGCATTTTTTTTTTTTTGCAAAGCTCACAAAGTTTGGCAGCCATGAGTATGGAGGAGCAGATAACAGCCCTGCGCAACGCAGTCACAGAGCTTTCCACTGCGGTAGTGGTCTCTCAGCGGAAGGGTGAAGACGCAGAAAAGCGATGCCAGGATCTGCAAGCCAGGTGGGATCATGCCTGCAAAGTGGGGTTCCCGGGGTCCAGATCAGAGGGAATTGCTCTTGGACGGAGGGGGGGCAATTTAGTAGCCCACTTTGATGGGAACCTGAAGCAGTATCCCAGTTTCAGAGCAGACGTCGTATATGCGCTGCATTTGCTTTGGGCGGACTTTAAAGATGAGGAGGAGAAAGTGGGTTTCATTGTGTCCCACTTGCATGGGGACGCTAGAGCCTGGTTACGCAATTTGTGGCGCGAAGATGGTCCTGCGCACAGGAATTCTGATGAATTTATCAAATCCATGGACGCTTGCTTCCAGTCCACCGTGGACGTGGATTTGGCACGCAGGGAAATGCATGGATTGCGCCAAGGAAAGACTACAGTCCGTCAGTACCATTCTCGCTTTTTTGCATTGCTGAATGTGCTTGGCTGGGAGAAAGACTCCTTGGCAGTAAGAGATTTGTTCTGGGAGGGGCTTTCTGGCTCCGTGAAAGATGAATTGGCAAGGGGGGACAGACCTCAAACCCTTGCGGACATCGTGCAGAGAGCCCTCACAATAGGAGTAAGGCACGAAGAACGTCCTTGGCACAGTGAGGAGGGTCGCCAGGTCCGTGCACCAGCTAGAACGCCTCCTTTTCTTCCCAGGGATCTGGGACGTGCGCATCCCTCGCCTCAGCTGGGGGCAGGGGAGGAGCCGATGGAACTTGGTGGTGCTAAGGCTCAGGCAGCTGCCGGAGCCCCAGCGTCGGGAGCAGTCAAGGCGAAGCCTCCTAGAGGGAGCAGGAAGTGTTACATCTGTGACAGTGCGATGCACATGGCCAAAGAGTGTCCCCAGAGGCTCCAAAAGCACACTGCAGCCTTAGCAACAGTAACTGCAGCAGCAAGCCATGAAGAGCAGTTTCAGGGAAACGACAATACCTGGCTGGAAGCAGAAATGCTGGGGCGCAGCCAGGCGAGTCAGTGAAGCAGTCCCCAGCGCCTTTGCAGCCTACAGACCCACTACCACCCAAGCCAGTGGTGCAGCTCACTGCAACTCTCCAGCTACCTAATGGACTCACCCTGGAAGTCCCCATCACAATTGACTCTGGCAGCAATGCAGACTTTGTGGGGGTGCAGTTCATCAAGCAGCATCGCATAGAGCTTCTACCAGCCACGCTGCCCTTAAACGTCGTCACAGTCGATGGTAGGAAGCTGCTGGGTGGGCAGGTGGTACAACAAACGCCACCCATGGTGATGCAGATTGGAAATCACCGAGAGGTCATCAGTTTTTCAACGTCACCCGCTTGTCAGACACGCCTATAGTGTTGGGCATGAGTTGGCTGGACAGACACAGTCCATCATTGGCGTGGTACCAGCGACAACTCACCTTTGGCTCATCCTACTGCGCACAACATTGCATCCAGACAGGCCAGGAGGCGGAGGACCAGGAGGAAGGGCAGCAGTTGCATCTAGGCATGGTGCAGACAGTCCCCCACAAGTACAAGGGGTTTTTGGAGGTCTTCTGCGAGAAGGAAGCTGACCAGTTGCCACCCCACCGCCCCTACGACTGCGCAATTGACCTCTTACCAGGGGCGACGCTGCCGACTGCGAAGTTGTATTCCATGTCCGAGGATGAGATGCAGGAACTCAGGGAGTTCATAGAGCACAATTTGAAGCGGGGTTTCATCCGAGAATCCAAGGCAGTGGGGGGCAGTCCTGTTTTTTTCGTGAAGAAGAAGGACACGCCCCAAAAAAGGCTCATTGTGGACTATAGGTTCATCAACTCGATGACAAAGCCCAAGGCCTTTCCCATGCCCAAGATTGACGATTTGCTCGCGACGGTGAGGAAGGGGAGGATCTTCACCAAGTTGGATCTGCGCGGAGCATACAATCTCATACGCATGCGAGAGGGTGATGAGTGGAAGACGGCCATGTTCACGCCGTTGGGCACCTATGAGTACAGAGTTATGCCGTTTGGTCTCCAAAATGGCTCCCACTGTTTTCAAGCATTCATGCACCACGTGCTAGCGGGACTCCTCTACAAGAAGTGCGTATGCTTCCTCGACGACATCCTGATCTTCTCGGAATCGCAGGAGACTCACGAGAGTGACATAAAGGAGGTCCTGCAGAGGCTACGGGAACACAGACTCTACGCCAAGCTGGAGAAGTGCCAATTCGACGTGACGGAGGTGGATTTCCTGGGCTACAGGCTGTCCGACAAGGGACTAGCCATGGACAGCGCCAAGGTCCGCGCGGTGTTGGACTGGAAGAGCCCACGCAATCGGAAGGAGGTCCAGAGGTTCGTCGGCTTCGCCAACTTTTACCGCAAGTTCATCAGGGGTTTCGTGAAAGAGACGGCAGCTATCACGGACACTCTCAGTTCCAAGAAGAAGAAGTTCACCTGGACGGACCAGGCGGAGCAGTCCTTCAGGCGACTTAAGAGCCTCTTCGCGTCCGAAGAACAGCTGCTACACGTGAATCCCGGCAGGCCCATGCGGGTTGAGACTGACGCGTCTGACAGAGCGGTGGGGGCCGTCCTCTTGCAGAAAGATCCGCAGGGGAACTGGAGGCCCTGCGCTTTCTACTCCCAGAAGCTCAGCAAGTCGGAGCAGAACTACACAATCTGGGACAGGGAGTTGTTGGCCATCCACGCAGCTTTCAAGGCGTGGAGGCACTTCCTCATCGGAGCCAAGCACACCGTGCAGGTCCGCACGGACCACAAGAACCTGGAGTATTGGCGCACGGCGAAGCTCCAGAGCCAGAGGCACATACGCTGGGCGGAGTTCTTTGCGGATTTCGACTTCAGGATTGAGTACATCCCGGGAGACAACAATGTCATAGCAGATGCGCTCTCCAGGAAGCCGCAATATCTCGAGGAAGCGGCACCAGTGGCGGCAAGGCACATTTTCGCACCGCAGGCATGGGCCTGCGCTTCAGCTGCCGTGGACCTGGACGCGGTGCGTCGCGCGCTGCAGACGGATCCGTTCGCACAGTCCAAGATGGAAGAACTGCGGAGGGGCACAGCGCAGAACAACGTTTTCCAGATACGCGACGGCCTGCTGACCCACAAAGGTGCTCTCTATGTGCCGGGGGACGATCTCCGCGCGAAGGTTCTACAGCAGTTGCACGACGCACCCAGCGCGGGTCACTTCGGCAAGGAGAAGACGGCGGACTTGGTAGCCAGGGATTTTTGGTGGCCCCAGATGCGAGGAGAGGTCGCGGATTACGTCGCCAGGTGTGACACTTGCCAGAGATCCAAGCCAGTGCACAAGAAGCCAGCGGGACTGCTGGAACCGCTGGAGACGCCACTACAGCCGTGGGAGAAAGTGGCGCTGGACTTTGTTACTGATCTACCCAGTTCGCGAGGCAAGACGGCGGTACTTGTGGTTGTGGACCTGTTCACCAAGATGGCGCATTTCATTCCTTGCGCGAAGGTGGCTACAGCGGAACAGACCGCCAAGCTGTTCATAGACCACGTGTTCAGGGTGCACGGCTTACCACGGTCCATCCTGTCCGACCGGGGCCGCCAATTCATTTCCAGTTTCTGGCAGAAGCTCCTGGGTATCTTGAACGTCAAGATCAACTTAGCGTCGGCAAGGCATCCGCAGACCAACGGCCAAGCGGAGAGGGTCAACGCCATCATGCAGCAGTACCTGCGCTGTTACGCCAATCAGAAGCCTGCGACTTGGGTGGACTACCTACCGATGGCCGAGTTTGCCTACAAACAACACGAAGCACGCGTCAACGGGGGTGACACCGTTCTTCGCCAACAATGGGCGGCATCCCAGAACCTTCCCGGGGTTAACAATGACGGCGGAGGGGGAGCCCCAGGGAGCTGAGCACTTCGCAGCAGAATTGCAGGAAGTCCACGAGGAGCTCCGACGGCACTTGGAGCTAGCTAAACACACATACAAAGTGCAGGCAGACAGGCACAGGAGGGCAGGGGAGGACATCCAGGTGGGGGACTGGGTATGGTTGGCGGCCCAGGCGGTGCCAGCCAAGTCGTTAGCTAAGAAGAAGCTAGGACACAAACAACTAGGGCCATACCAGGTTGAGGCCAAGATCAATCCTGTAGCTTTTCGGTTGGCCCTCCCAGAAGGTTCCAGAATGCACCCGGTCTTTCATAGATCGGTGCTCACACCCTACAGGGCCCCGCACAGGTTTCAGGAGCCAGGGGCAGCACTAGACCCACGCAGAAAGTCACCAGAGGGGGGGAAGTCACCGAGGGCCACGACACTCAACGAGGTCACGGAGATTCTGGACTCGAGATGGGGGGAGGAGGGAGTAGAATACCTTCTCGCCAGGGAAGGCACCCCGGCCAGCGCCAACAGTTGGGTGCCGGATTATGCTCTGGAGGAACCGCTTCTCAAAGACGAGTTCCATGCACTCTTCCCACACAGACCCATGCCAGCGGATTATTTCGACGACTGGCTTTTTACGCCCACACTTTCCGCCAGCACGTTCCAGGGGTTCTCCTCAGCAGAGGAGACGACGCCGGAATCGAGCCCTCCAAAGGGATCGTGCCCGGGGGTGGACACGGACCGCTCTTACTGGTGGGACGATCAGCCAGAAGTGGGGTGGAGCAGGAGGTGGCTAAGGGGGCCTTGGCAGACAGCATCGCCCGAGGTAACTGGGGGAGAGGCGGACATGGACGTATTGGGGGAGGAGGACGGGTTCGAACACGCATACAATGAACTGGAAGCTGAGGAGATCGACGTCGACGAGCTTGTTACGGACTGGCCGGATCCAGATGAACTGCGGCGCACCGGGGGGAACGAACTGTTTCCAGCATCTACCCCCGCAACGATGGAGCACCCGGAACCTGCACCCCAGCAGCGGGAGGGGGGAAGGGGGGGCTTCGAGGGGGGATGGATGTCAGGGGTTCAGGGGCAGAGGCACATGGGAGGCAGGAGAGGGAGGACCATTGGGCAGAGTCCGAGGACAGCGAGGAGGAGGAGGACTGTGGCCCAAGGGACTCCATGAGCTTTTCCAGCGAATCAGGGGATTCCCAGGAGGGGGCGGCTGTAGCCAGGGGGAGAGGAGCCCCAGGGGGGACTCATCAGGGGGAAAGAGCCAACAGGGAATCCCGAAGCAGCGGCTGGAGATCAAAGCCGGCTTCCCCTCCAGAGCGTAGCGAAGGGGGGGGGAGTTCCAGTGTGTCAGGAGAAGCAGCTCCGTTGGCTGGAAGGGAGGAGAGGTCAGAACAAGCCACTCTCCCGGAAGGGGAGGGGAGCAGTGAGAGGAGTGACGTTACCATCAGGAGAAGGGTTGGAAACTGGGCGCGCGCGCCAAGTTCAAATGTGCAAGCGCACGGGGAAACGGAGAGCCCGGGGGAGGAGCCAGGTCCCAAAGCCCGCAGGAGGGAGGGAGAGCCGTCGGGAGATTCAGCGTCAGAAGAATCTAGGAGGGGCGGAACTCCAGCGGGCAGAAAGACCCTGCGGAAAAGGAAAGACAGGAGGAGGTGGAGCAAAGCCAGCATCTTAAGCTGGTGTAGGGGGGGCACCAACTCAGAAGGGACTTCTACGGTCTAAGCTAACAGACGTACGGCTGCACGCCGCTACTGTGGAACAACTAATGGACTTCAATAAAGACCTTTGTATATAAAGAGAAACTGGCGTTGGTCCTTTGTGAGCTGGGACCTGAGGCAGCCGTGACAATTATTATTATTATTATTATTATTATTATTATTATTATTATTATTATTATTATGGCCACAAGGATATGGCAAATAATGTTTGCTGAAATTGAAGGCAGGCAACCACTCTCCTTTTCCATTCCACATATTGCTCAAGAAAATGCTCAAGTGATCATGTGGTACTATTTGGGCTGATCTCCACATCAAGCAAAGGGAACAATTTTGCTGGATGAAGACATTATCCATTTTTAAAATTATGCTACTAGCTTTAAATTTAGAAAAATATGATGGAGAGATACTGAAAGACCTTACCAGATGAATTGGCCTTTGTATCCAGATCCCCCCCTTTCATATATTCTACAAAAGTACTATATTCTATTTGAATGGCTTCTTTTTTAAAAAACCAACAACTTAGATTTAAGTGGATAAGTAAGTCTGGCATTGTAGTTTATGTTTCTAGCTGAAATTGGGTAAAGAAAAGTTGGCTTCTCTTATCCCTGCATAAGGCACAGGTTGTAAACAGGAACATTTTGTCTCAGTTTTGCTTGTACAATCGACTCTCAACTTATGTAGAGGTTATGTTGTTGGTACAGCACACAAAGCCAAAATCATGTATAGTAAAAAAAAAACCCCAAAAAACACAACCACACACAACCCATTCCTCCTGTACCTCCAAATGCCATCCCAAGGCCACCTGTACTCTCTCAAGGCCTCTGAACACTCTCCCTGCCCCCTCTGACCACTCTCTCAAGGTGAGTGCAATGGCAGGTGAGATTGCCAACATATTTTTCCCCAGACACCTGCCCCCTTTATAATTTTTTTTTTTTCGGCCAAGTACTTAAAACTATATGTGCGTAAGTTGTGAGTCAGCTGTTTATTATGTTGGTGCAAGTCAACTTTAAAATCCAGAAAGACAAATTAAGGCAGTGAAAATGCTTTGTCAGAGATGGGGAAGGTGTGGGAATCCAGTTGTTGTTGGGCTCCAACTTCCATCAGCCCCAGCCAACCTGGCCAGTGATCATCTGAAGGGTCAGATGATCACAATCAATAGTTTCAAGGATTTAAAAGATTCTGGAGACTATCTGCTGATTTTCAATATGGGCCAATACACTAGCTGTTTTTGAGCCAGCATTGTTGGGTTTACGTTTCCAACAACACCTTGTCTAGGAGGAGTATGTTCTCAGTACATGGTACAGCTCTTTATGAATATAAAGTAGAGAATCAGTATTACATAAACCACCAATATTCCCCCCCCATGGTGTGTTTGTACATACACAGAAACACACCACAGAGCAAAAAATGTAGGTAGTTTATGTAATACTAAACAAGCCCTGATACTGGAGAGGCGAAACAGTACTGTTGGCCAGACTTCCAGGTTGGTGCCTCCGGTAATGGCGGAATTCCTCTGATCGGGAGGAATTTGCTCTGTGGGAATCTGGGTCTGGCCGCCACGGCGAAGGCGGAGACCCGTAAAAATCACAGGCGGGAGAAGCCTGTGAGCGCCTCCCCTACTCGCAGGAAAACTCGGTTTCGGGGGTCCGGAGCGACGTGGGGTGAGCGGCGCGGTGCTTCGAATCGTCTGCTTCTTCCACGGAGCGAAGCTGCATAGCTGTTGCCGGAGAGCACTGACTTTTTCCTGTGGACAATTCGACTTCAAAGTAATTACCCGTGAGTAGAGCTGAAGCGGGAGAATTGGATTTTTAAACGTTTAGTTTGGTATCGAAACGGGGAGGCTCAATACAGGAAGTCCGCCTTCCTCTTTTGTAGATAGAGTAAAGCAATGAGGCTGCAAGCTGAAGTCTTGGAAAGCCTTTTGTAAAAGACTAAATTTCCATCGGCAAAGAACATTAAACCCCCCTTGGAGGCAGGAGAAGAGGGGGGAAAGTTGCGGACTGAGTATGCCTGTAGGAGAGGGCGAAGAGAGCTAAAATACCGCCGCTCTGACCCTGGAAACGGGCTGCTAGCAGGACTGACTTTTTTTTGGAATGTTCATTGACAGCGTTTAGAATGTTCATTGACAGCTAGCAAAATAAGAGAAATACATTGTTTCTACTGTCTCTGGCTGCTTTTAAAAAGGAGTAAAAGTAACTGAAAACTGAAACTAACTTTCGATTGTTTGAATTGTGTTTAAAAGAGGACATTATTGACCATTATAGATAGAAACTGTTTCCCTCTAGTGGAAGCCTTTGAAACTGGTTGCTTTACAAGAGCTGGGCTAGGGGAATTTCCAGCTGCAAGATAAAAAACTGTGAGACTCTGGGACTGACCTTGAATCTTTTAAGTGTTATGGCAAATGGAAAGGAAAAAACAGACCAGCCAACTGCTGAAAAAACATTAAGGTCTGGGAGGACTTGGCAGCAACCCAGGAGAGGCTCAACATCTGGCCTCCCTGCTTCTTCTGCTGCTGCTTCTGCACCAGTACACTCAAAACCAAGAGGAATGTCGACAGAAGAGGCCTTAGCGGTTGCTGTTCATTGGAACAGCTTAACAAGAAAGCAGATGCGACAAATGGGAAAGTGGATGCTGCAACTATTAAAATTGGTTTAAATACAGAAAGTATAAATAATCTGGGACAAAAGGTGAACACCAATACAGAAACCATACAGAAATTGATACAGGAATCCACTTTGATACGGCAGACGGCGGAGGAAGCCAGGGAGAAAGCCGTTGCTGCGGAATGTAAAGTAACACAACTGGAGAGAGAGAGAGTCCCAGCCCTACAGAGGCAACTTGATGAACATAAGTTGACGCTTGCTGTGATTGAACTTAAAGGAAAACAGACGAATTTGAGGATCAGAGCCCTACCTGAATTGGAGAAGGAAAGCTTGACAGACTTTCTCACACAGGAATTTGCTGACTTTTGGGGCTTGGACTTGGGCCAAGAAGAGTTTAGAATTGTGAGGGCCTTCAGACTTGGAAGAGGAGGGAAAAAAGAGAAGAATAGAATAAGAGACTGCTTGATCACCCTTCGAACTAAAGAAGAGAGAGATAGAATCTTGGGTTGGCACTACCAGAAGAACCTAGAAGTACAACAGTCAAGAGTGGAAATTTTTAAAGACGTCCCGTAATATCTTTTGGATCTTAGGCCTAACTTTGGAGATATTGTTGCCCTGCTGAGAAGGAATAAAATCATCTTTAGGTGGGAGTTCCCCCAAGGTCTATCTTTCAGTTTCAAAGGAAGGAAAATAAAAAATAAGATCAGTAGACGATAAAGTAAAGTTTTTGTATAAATACGAAGAAGATCTGCAGAAGGAAGTTGGAAAAGAGCCAAGAGCATCAGATAGAAGATCACCAGATAGAGGACTAGAGCAAAGAGCATTGGATAGAAGATCACCAAATAGGGGAATATTGGATATATCAGCATTATCCTTTGGATTGGATCTCCCAGTGAACGTGTCACCACCACCACCAACAGAAGAGGAGCAAGCATTGGGTGCAGTTGGGGGGATACCAGAGTAATTACATGATGGCGTTGCAGGTTTCGAGCTGGAATGTGAATGGATTGAACTCTCCAGAAAAAAGGTGGAGAGTCTTTCATTTATTGAAAAAAGAACATTTGGACTTGATTTGTTTACAAGAAACACATGTGATAAGGCTACACAGGAAGATATTGAGTAATAAAAGACTGGGCCAAGAATTTATCTCATCAGATAAAGTTAAAAAAAGAGGAGTGGTCCTTTATGCAAAGGAGAGCCTATCACCAAAATTCATATTTAAAGATGATCAAGGAAGATTTGTTGCAATTGAAATTCAATTACAAGGAGAGAAATTCCTGATTGTAGGTATTTATGCACCAAATTAAGGAAAATCGGAGTTCTTTAAGAAGCTACACGAGACTCTGATGGATTATATGGACTATAATATGATCTTGATGGGAGATATGAATGGAGTTGTGTCTACAAATATGGACAAGGCACAGAGACAGGTAGTCACCAAAGATGGTAGACTACCAAAAACCTTTTTTGACATGACTGAAAGTATGGACTTAGTTGACATTTGGAGAATGAAGAACCCTCTGGGAAGAGAGGGAACTTTCTTCTCTGAGGCTAAAATGACATGGACAAGAATTGACCAAATCTGGGTAACCAGGGGATTGGTCCCGAAGATCAGCAAAGTGGAGATTTGCCCCAAAACTTGTTCTGACCATAATGCTGTGAAGATGGAAATGAAATTGACGCCAATTGGCTCCTTTAGATGGAGGATGAACGATACTTTGTTCAGGAATGAAGAGGTGACTAAGAAGGCCCAAAAAACTCTAAGAGATTATTTCGAGATAGAATCATAGAATCATAGAATCATAGAGTTGGAAGAGACCACAAGGGCCATCGAGTCCAACCCCCTGCCAAGCAGGAAACACCATCAGAGCACTCCTGACATATGGTTGTCAAGCCTCTGCTTAAAGACCTCCAAAGTAGGAGACTCCACCACACTCCTTGGCAGCAAATTCCACTGTCGAACAGCTCTTACTGTCAGGAAGTTCTTCCTAATGTTTAGGTGGAATCTTCTTTCTTGTAGTTTGGATCCATTGCTCCGTGTCCGCTTCTCTGGAGCAGCAGAAAACAACCTTTCTCCCTCCTCTATGTGACATCCTTTTATATATTTGAACATGGCTATCATATCACCCCTTAACCTCCTCTTCTCCAGGCTAAACATGCCCAGCTCCCTTAGCCGTTCCTCATAAGGCATCGTTTCCAGGCCTTTGGCCATTTTGGTTGCCCTCCTCTGGACACGTTCCAGTTTGCCAGTGTCCTTCTTGAATTGTGGTGCCCAGAACTGGACACAGTACTCCAGGTGAGGTCTGACCAGAGCAGAATACAGTGGCACTATTACTTCCCTTGATTTAGATGCTATACTCCTATTGATGCAGCCCAGAATTGCATTGGCTTTTTTAGCTGCCGCGTCACACTGTTGGCTCATGTCAAGTTTGTGGTCAACCAAGACTCCTAGATCCTTTACACATGTACTGCTCTCAAGCCAGGTGTCACCCATCTTGTATTTGTGCCTCTCATTTTTTTTGCCCAAGTGCAATACTTTACATTTCTCCCTGTTAAAATTCATCTTGTTTGTTTTTGCCCAGTTCTCTAATCTGTCAAGGTCGTTTTGAAGTGTGATCCTGTCCTCTGGGGTGTTAGCCACCCCTCCCAGTTTGGTGTCATCTGCAAATTTGATCAGGATGCCCTTGAGTCCATCATCCAAGTCGTTGATAAAGATGTTGAATAAGACCGGGCCCAAGACAGAACCCTGTGGCACCCCACTAGTCACTCTTCTCCAGGATGAAGAGGAACCATTGATGAGCACCCTTTGGGTTCGGTCAGTCAGCCAGTTACAAATCCACTGAGTGGTAGCATAGTCAAGACCGCATTTTACCAGCTTCTTTACAAGAATATCATGGGGCACCTTGTCAAATGCCTTGCTGAAATCAAGGTAGGCTACATCCACTGCGTTCCCTTCATCTACCAGGCTTGTAATTCTGTCAAAAAACGAGATCAGGTTAGTCTGACATGACTTATTTTTCAGAAATCCATGCTGACTATTGGTGATCACAGCATTCCTTTCTAGGTGCTCACAGACTGTTTGCTTAATGATCTGCTCCAGAATCTTCCCTGCTATTGATGTCAGACTGACTGGGCGGTAATTATTTGGGTCCTCTCTTTTCCCCTTTTTGAAAATAGGGACAACATTTGCCCTCCTCCAGTCTGCCGGGACTTCGCCTGTTCTCCAGGAATTCTCAAGGATGACTGCCAGTGGTTCTGAGATCACATCTGCCAGTTCTTTTAATACTCTTGGATGCAGTTCATCTGGCCCTGGAGACTTGAATACATCTAAACTAGCCAAATATTCTTGTACTATCTCCTTAATTATTCTGGGCTGTGTTTCCTTTGCTGAATCATTTGCTCCAAATTCTTCAGGTTGGGCATTGTTTTCTTTATCGGAGAAGACTGAGGCAAAGAAGGCATTGAGGAGTTCAGCCCTTTCTGTGTCCCCTGTTTGCATTTCACCATCTTCTCCTCTGAGTGACCCCACTGTTTCTTTGTTCTTCCTTTTGCTACGAACATACCCATAAAAGCCTTTTTTGTTGCTTTTAACCTCTCTAGCAAGCCTGAGTTCATTCTGTGCTTTAGCTTTTCTGACTTTGTGTCTACACGTGCTGGCTATTTGTTTGAATTCCTCTTTGGTGGTTTCCCCCCTTTTCCATTTTTTGTACGCATCCTTTTTTAATCTTAATTCAGTTAAAAGTTCTTTAGATAGCCACCCTGGCTTCTTTAGGCACCTTCCATGTTTCCGTCTCATTGGTATTGCCTGACGTTGTGCTATTACTATCTCCCTCTTAACAAACTCCCAGCCATCATGAACTCCCTTTCCTTTTAGTATTGCTGTCCATGGGATCTCACCCAGCACTTCCCTAAGTTTTATGAAGTCGGCTTTCTTAAAGTCAAGAAATTGAGTCCTAGTATGCTTGGCTGCTCCTTTCCGCTGTATAGTAAACTTCAGAAGAGCATGATCACTCGCGCCTAATGATCCTTCCACTTCTACCCCACTAACCAGGTCATCAACATTGGTTAGGACCAGGTCTAAAATGGCTGTTCCTCTTGTTGCTTCTCCCACTTTCTGGACAATGAAGTTGTCTGCAAGGCCAGTGAGGAATCTGTTTGACCTTATGCTCTTGGCTGAGTTTGACGTCCAACAAATATCCGGGTAATTGAAGTCCCCCATTACTACTATCTCCCTTCCTTTTGCATGCTTGGCCATCTGTTCCAGGAAGGCATCATCTATGTCCTCCGTTTGGCTTGGGGATCTGTAGTAAACTCCCACAATGAGGTCTCTGTTATTCTTCTCTCCCTTAATTTTGACCCAAATGCTCTCACTTTGGCTTTGAGGTTCTAAATCTTGGATCTCTTCACAGGTATACACATCCCTGACATATAACGCCACTCCTCCTCCTTTCTTGTCTGGTCTGTTTCTCTGAAATAGATTGTATCCCCCCATTATTACATTCCAATCGTGGGACTTATCCCACCAGGTTTCAGTGATGCCTATTATGTCATATTTAGTTTGCTGTACCAAGAGCTCAACTAAACATGATAAACATGAATACTACAGTGGAAAAAAGAGTAATTTGGGACGCAAGCAAAGCGGTTATGAGAGGATTCCTAATACAACAGAATGCAATTAAGAAGAGAATTCAGAATGAAAAAAAGGATAAAATCCTGGGGAAAATAAAGGAAGGAGAGAAGAAACTGAGAGCAAAACCAAAGTCACAGGAGATCCTGAAAGAGATAAAGTTATACCAAGCACAATATATGAAGCTGACAAATCAGGAAATAGAATGGAAGATTAAACAGATGAGGCAAAAGACATTTGAATCGGCAAATAAGTGTGGAAAATTGTTGGCCTGGCAAATGAAAAAAAGACAAAAACTCAATACTATTACGAATTTGGAAGTGGAAGGAAAGAATATACAGAATCCAGTGGAGATCAGGAAGTGTTTTCAGAGGTATTTCAAACAACTTTATACACAGGAGAAGCAGAAAGAAATGGACATTCATCGATTTTTGAAAATAAATGGACTACACAAAATCTCTCAGGTAAAACAGCTAATGTTGAATTACAAAATAACGGATCAGGAGGTGGAAGGGGCCATCCAGAACATGCAACTAGGTAAATCTCCAGGACCAGATGGTTTGACTTCAAGATATTACAGATCTTTGAAAGAATGGTTAATACAACCATTGAAGGAAGTCTGTAATGAAATATTGGAAAGGAGAAAGGCACCAGAGTCATGGAAGGAAGCTTACATTACACTTATACCGAAAACAGAGACTGAAAAGACACAGCTCAAGAACTACCGCCCTATATCGCTGCTTAATGTGGATTACAAAATTTTTGCAGATATTTTGGCTAAAAGATTAAAAAAGGTGTTAGCAGAAGAAATTCATAAAGACCAAGTGGGCTTTCTCCCGGGCAGACATTTGTCTGACAACACAAGGAATATAATTACAATGGTGCCTCGCAAGACGAAAAGAATTCGTTCCGCGAGTCTTTTCGTCTTGCGATGTTTTTCGTCTTGCGAAGCACGGTCTGTCGCAACTGCGCCTCTTCAAGCGGCTTTTAAAAAAAAGCGCAAGACATTTTCGTCTTGCAAAGCAAGCCCATAGGGAAATTCGTCTAGCGAAGCAACGCAAAAACAGAAAACCCTTTCGTCTAGCGAGTTTTTCGTCTTGCGAGGCATTCGTCTTGCGGGGCACCACTGTAATATTCTAGAAAAACTACAAGTGAATATCAATACTAAGGCAGTCTTGATATTTGTGGATGCAGAGAAAGCCTTCAACAACATTTCTTGGAGTTTCATGAAGAAGAATCTACATGGGATGGGGGTAGGTCAAGGTTTTGAAAATGGTATAGGTGCAATTTATTCAGAACAAAAGGCAAAATTAATTGTGAACAATGTAGTGACAGAAGAGTTTAAGATTGAGAAAGGGACACGACAAGGTTGCCCAATTTCTCCATTGCTCTTTATATCGGTCCTTGAGGTTTTGTTAAATATGATTAGAAAGGGCCAAGAGGTTAAAGGTATACAAGTGGGAGCTAAGCAGTACAAACTGAAAGCATTTGCTGATGACTTAGTATTGACTTTACAGGAGCCAGAACCTAGTACTAAAAGGGTATTGGAACTGATTCAAGAATTTGGACAGGTAGCAGGTTTTAAGTTGAATAAGATGAAAACTAAGGTTTTAGAGAAAAACTTAACTGTGAAGGAGAGAGAGAAGTTTCAGGAGGAGACAGGACTAACATTGGTTAAGAAAGTGAAATATTTAGGGGTTAACATGACTGCCAAAAATGTGAATTTATTTAAGGATAATTATGAAAAATGTTGGATTGAAGTGAAAAAGGATTTAGAAGTATGGACAAATTTGAAGTTATCATTGTTAGGCCGAATTGCTGTGATAAAAATGAATGTGTTGCCAAGGATGTTGTTTTTGTTTCAAACATTGCAAATTTTGGATAAGATGGATTGTTTCAAGAAGTGGCAGAAAGATATTTCCAGATTTGTTTGGCAGGGCAAGAAGCCTTGAATAAAATTTAAGATATTAACGGATGTCAAAGAAAGAGGTGGATTTGCCCTGCCAGACCTTAAACTTTATTATGAATCAGCTGCTTCTTGCTGGCTGAGAGAATAGCTGCTTCTTGAAAACACTGAAGTGTTGGATTTTGAAGGTTTTAATAATGCATTTGGCTGGCATGCATATCTGTGGTATGATAAGGTAAAAGCACATAAAGCGTTTAAAAATCATATTGTTAGAAAAGCATTGTTTAATGTTTGGATAAGATATAAGGATTTGTTAGAAAAGAAAACCCCAAGATGGTTGTCACCAATGGAAGCGAAGGCACAGAAAAAACTCAATATGGAGGCCAAATGGCCAAAATATTGGGAAATTCTGGAACAAGATGGAGACAGAATAAAATTGCAGAGTTTTGAAAAATTGAAAAACAAAGTGCGAGATTGGCTCAATTATTACCAAATAATGGAGGCATACAATTTGGACAAAAAAGTTGGTTTCCAGGTGGAAAAATCAAAATTGGAAACAGAATTGTTAGAACCAAAAATCAAGAATTTGTCAAGAATGTATAACTTGCTGTTGAAATGGAACACTCAGGATGAAATGGTGAAATCAGCTATGATTAAATGGGCACATTTACCATTTGCCCGACAATAAATGTTGGAAATGTAATGAGACTGAAGGGACATTCTTTCACCTTTGGTGGACATGCCCAAGGATTAAGACATTCTGGGAGATGATTTATAACGAAATGAAAAAGGTATTCAAATATACCTTCCTGAAGAAACCAGAGGCCTTTCTCCTGGGCATGGTCGGCCAATTGGTGCTAAAGAAGGATAGAACTTTTTTTATGTATGCAACTACAGCAGCAAGAATACTCATCGCGAAGTATTGGAAGACACAAGATTTACCCACCCGGGAAGAATGGCAGATGAAGTTGATGGACTATATGGAACTGGCGGAAATGACTGGCAGAATCCGAGACCAGGGAGAAGAGTCGTTGGAAGAAGATTGGAAAAAGTTTAAAAACTATTTACAGAAATACTGTAAAATTAATGAATGTTAGAAGAATGTTGGAATGAAGTTATATGGCTTTAGCAGAAATGTTATAAGGAATTAAGTATAAATAGATTAATAGAATATTAAAGGGAAAAATAAGGTTAGAATGTGTTAAGATAATTATAGGATAGAAAACAGAGGAAGATGGAAAGGAATTGCTGAAACAATTAACAGAAGTGGAATACAAAAAGGGAGGTGTGAGGAGGTCGTGGAAATAAGTGAAAGAAAGATAAGATACTGAAATTGTTTGATGTGTTTTAAACTGTTTTTGTTTGGTTTTGTTAGTTTAATGTGTTAGTGTTATGTAGTGTTTTTGTATTGTATTGTATTGTTCTTTTTTCTTCTTCTCTTTTTAGTGTTGTGTTTAAATTGTTGGAAAAACAATATATATATATATATATATATATATATATATTAAAAAAGTACTGTTGGCCAAAGCAGAGGTGTAAGAACGAAGAGTCTAGTAATAAGTCTTCCTTATCCTGCAGCCTAAGTCTTGGCACTTGATGATAGCTCTCTGCCTCTCCTTGACATACTTGATGACATTGCTCTGTGCAGAGCCCACCCTGCATAGGCGTAGCCAAGGGGGGCAGTGAGGGGCAGCTGCCCCCCGATCAATAACAATAAAAATACATAGCTGCCCCCCCACAAAAATCCTGCTACGCCCATGCAACCCTACTTTCAAATATACAAACCTGACTAGTACCTGTTACATAGATTTTTTGCCTCCAGAGCGTTAGTAGCCTTTGTTGTTGTTTTTTTAAATTTTTTATTTTTTAATTCATCATTAATACACATATACAAGCATACAAACATACATTTCATACAATCTTTAAAAATGTTCAAACATACTTACACTCAATCCCACAAATAGTTCCTTTCCCCATCACCATCCACCAACCCTTCACCCCACCTTTGTGTTTGACTTCCAATCTACTCAATTACAATTTCTTTCCACTTCTATTACTTTCTTTCACACACCTTTACCCTAATTTCATACTTCTTTTTCTATTACACATTGTTTTCCATCTTATTTGATATTTCAGTATTTGAAACGGAACTTGTTTATTCTAATAGGAGTTCTGATTTTTCAATATGATTTTGCAAGTATCTTTTAAACACCTTCCAGTCCCTATCTATCTTTTCTTTTGAAATCCTTCCAATTTCTTCCATTGTTTTGGATATATTGTAATACTCCAATAATTTGGCAAGCCACTCTGTTTTTGTCGGTATTATACCACTTTTCCAGTTTTTCGCAATCAATAGTCTTGCTGCTACTGTTGCGTATAAATATAAGGTCTTATCTTCTTCCTTTAGGCTTCCTGGTACTATTCCCAATAGAAAACCTTCTGGTGTTTTCCTAAATGAGTATCTAAACATTTTTTTCATTTCATTATATATTATTTCCCAAAATTGTTTGATGTTTAAACAATTCCACCATATATGTATCATAGTACCTTTTCCCGTGTTGCATCGCCAGCAGATATCGCTACAGTTTTTATTCATTTTTGCTATTCTTTCAGGTGTTAAATACCATCTATGTTGCATTTTAAGGTAATTTTCTTTCAGTATATAACACATGGTGAATTTCATATCTTCTTTCCACAATTTTTCCCATTGTTCAAACATAATATTTTTCCCAATGTCTTGCGCCCATTTAATCATTGATGCTTTAACCAATTCATCCTTTGTTTCCCACTCTAAAATCAGATTATACAATTTAGATATATTTTTTGATTTTTCTTGTATTAAGTATTTATTGAATTTTGATATTTCTTTTTCAAATCCTAACTTTTTGTCTTTTGCTAATCTATACTTAATTTGAATATATTGGAACCAATCACTAATATGAGCTTTAATTTCTGTGTAGTCCTTTAATTCCAATTCCCCGTTTTCTTCCTTTAATACAGTTTTATAGGTAGCCCAATTTTCTTTCATATTTAATTTTTTCACTGCGACAATTTCTGCTGGCGATGCCCACCAGGGAGTTTTCGGTTCTAAGATTCTTTTATATTTCTCCCATATTTTATATATAGATTTTCTGATTATATGCCCTAGGAAGCCTTTATGTACTCTCACTTTTTCATCTATTAAATAGGCATGCCATCCAAATCTCGTCTCTACTCCCTCTAAATCCAATACATCTGAGTCATCTAATTTGATCCATTCCTTTAGCCAGGTCAGACCCACCGCTTCGTGATATAACTCCATATCTGGGAGACCAAATCCTCCTCTCTCCTTCTTATCTATCATTATTTTGTGTTTTATTCTTGGCTTTTCCCCTGACCATATGAATTTAGCCAAATCTCTTCTCCAGTTATTAAAACATTTATCTCCTCCGAGTATTGGGATACTTTGAAATAAAAACATCATCCTTGGTAATATGTTCATCTTTATTACCGATATTTTCCCTAGTAGGGAAAGATTTAATTTTCCCCATACTTGCAAGTCATTTTTTATTTCATTCCATGTTTTCCCATAGTTCTCATTACTTAAGTCTATAATATTTGTTGTTAAATTTATTCCAAGATACCTTATTTTCTTTTTAATTTCCAATCCTGTAATTTCTTGTAATTTCACTTTATCTTTTTCTTCCATATTTTTCACTAGTATTTTGGTTTTCCCATAGTTTAATTTGAATCCTGCTAATCTGCCATATTTGTTTATGCATTCCAATATTCTAGGTGTACATTGTAGGGGATTTTCTGTTGTGATCATAACATCATCTGCAAAGGCTCTTAACTTATATCTTTTTTCACCAACTGCTATTCCTCTTATTTGGTTGTCCTGCCTTATTTTCTTTAATAGAACCTCTAATACTATTATAAATAACATTGGGGATAGGGGGCATCCTTGTCTTGTACCTTTGAAGATGTTGACTTGTTCTCCAAACTCTCCATTAATAATAATTTTTGCTTTCTGTTGGTTATATATTGCATTTATACCTTTTTGGAATTTTTCACCTAGACACAATTCTTTTAATAGTTTTTTTCATAAATTCCCATGAGATTTTGTCGAAAGCCTTCTCCGCATCGATTGAAATCAGGGCTGCTTGTTTGTCTCTTCTTACTTGTAGATATTCCATTATGTCTATTATATTTCTGATATTATCCTTTATTTGTCTACCTTCCACAAATCCAGCCTGATTTTTATGTACTATTTTTCCTATAATTTTTTTCAACCTATTAGCCAATAATCCTGCGTAAATTTTATAATCGGAATTTAACAATGAAATGGGTCTATAATTTGAGACCGATTCCAAATCCGTACCTTGTTTTGGCAGGAGCGTTATATACCCTTGAGTCCAAGAGTCTGGAATATTCCCCTTCTCTACTGCTTCCTCTATTACTTCTTTTAGTGGGTCAATTAATTCATTTAACATTTCTTTGTAGTATTCTGCTGGTATGCCATCTGGACCTGGGGATTTCCCTATTTTTTATTTTTGAATTGATTCCTTAATTTCTATGGTTGATATTGGTTCATTTAATAATTTATGGTCTTCTTCTGCTATCTCTATTAATTTATTTTTCTTTATATATTACTCTATTTCTTCTATTGGCACTTCATCTTTTTGATATAATTTTTTGTAATATTTTTCAAATTCTTTTTTATTTTCTGTCATATCCCTTATTGTCCTCTCTTCTACTTTTATTTTCTTTATTAATTTTTCATTTCTTTGTTTCTTTAGTTGCCAGGCAAGGATCTTGCCTGGCTTATTTGCCCATTCAAAATTTTTATATTTCCAAAATTTGATTTGTTGTTCTACCTCCTGTTCTATAATTTTATTATATTCTACTCTCAGTAATTTAATTTCTTGATTTAATCTCTCTTTATTTTTGCTTGCATAGGCCAATTTTTCCTTCCTTTTAATTTCTTCTAAAAGCCCCCTTTTCTTTTTTTCTTTATTCTTATATGCTATTGAGTTTTGTTGTATGAAATATCCCCTAACAACTGCCTTCCCAGCATCCCACACTGTTTTAACATCTGTCCCTTTCCTCCAATTGTTTTCAAAATATTCCTTCATCAACTTTCTGGCTCCTTGCATTACTTTTTCGTTTTTTAATAAGAAAACATTCATTCTCCACCTTTTTTCCCCTTTCTCCTCTTTTCCTTTAAGAGTTAATGATACTGGATTGTGATCTGTAAGTGTTTTTGGCAATATTTCGGCATTCTCTGCTTCAATTGTCATATCCTTAGTAATCCATATACTGTCGATTCGACTATACAAATTTTTTGGTTCTGAGAAATATGTGAACTCCTTTTCGACAGGATGTTTATATCTCCATATATCCACTAAATCAAAAATCTTTACCATTTCCATAAAGCTTTTTGGCAACTTCCCTTCATTCCCCCCCCCCCTTCTTCTGTGATCTATCCAATTCTGGTTCCATTACTCCATTTAAATCCCCTAACACAATAATTCTCATATCTATATATTCCATTAATAATGATCTTACTTTAACATAGAATTCTGATTTTCTTTTATTTGATCCATAGATTCCCGCTACTACAATTGGTTCC
Source organism: Podarcis vaucheri (assembly GCF_965113315.1). Taxonomy (NCBI): domain Eukaryota; kingdom Metazoa; phylum Chordata; class Lepidosauria; order Squamata; family Lacertidae; genus Podarcis; species Podarcis vaucheri. The sequence goes on from NC_138757.1 coordinate 18,152,143, forward strand.
CCCTCTATTGATATTTTGACTATTAGAATCCTCCCCTCTTTGTCTTCATATAACAATTCCGGTTCATATTTGCTTTTAACATACATTACAACCCCCCTCTTTTTTCTTACATCAGATGCGATGAATTCTTCCCCTAACTTTGGTTTTACCAATAGTCTTTTATGCTTAGTATTGATGTGGGTTTCTTGTAAGCAAGCAAGGTCCCACTTCTGCCTCTCTAAGATACGTTCTATTTTCTGCCTCTTCCTCCTATTATTTAGACCATTCACGTTCCATGATAACAATTTAAATTTCATTCTTTATTAGTTAAAAAATTCTAAAGTTAATGGAAAGAGTTTACGTTATCTGCAGTGGTAAAGGAGAAGGGTTTTGTAATAGTTATTGGTCTGATTAAGAGCGGTAGTAGCCTTTGGTCAAGTGAGCTTTTCCTTCAACATAGATTGATATTGTTGTAATACTTCACAGATTTGAACCCAGGAAAAAGAGAAGCTCTCCTGCCTTCTTGCTTTAGCGGTTCTGGTGGAAAGTGAGCAGTAGGTTTTAGAGTTTGTTGGGGCTTCAAGCACTTAACTGTATTGTTCTGAATATATTACAGCACTGCTATATGCTGGCATGGCAATAATAAATTAGCTCTGGTTGAGACCCTTAAAGCCATAACTTGCTTTTTGCAGTGTATTTTAGTAACGGTTTCCAAATAGAAAAACTCTTTTGTGAGTGTGGATAGAAATGATATTTTGATCTGAAATGGCTGCTTGGACACGTTTTGGAGACCAGAAAGGGAAAAGGAAAAGCTGAGAGTAGTCTTGAATTTAGGTGGATCTCCAAAAATAGAAATTGATGTTCATGTCCCCCTGTGAACTTGCTTTGAATCCAGGTTGTTGTCTTACGCTTAGTGGAAGGGGAAAAAGTTAGGGATTGGACAAGACTTCCTTCTGTGTTAGAGTTTGATTCCCTTTTTTCATTTAATGAGCTTCACATTTTTTAAAAAAAGTAGGCACTTCCAAAGCATACTCGTCGATAGTTATCCTTTATTAGGCATAGCAAACCACACATTATCAAACAGACACCGTATACAAATTGTGCAAAATACGAGCTCAACATAACAAGGTTTGGCCCAGTCAGATCTTTAACTCCAGAGAAAATCAATTTGCATAAATAATACAATACACCACTACCGAATCCCCGAACAATTAAGAACCATTAAATCTCTTTATAATGGCTCAGTCTTTCTACATGGACAGCACTCAAAAATTCAGCCACTATTAAAATAATTTGATCATTCCTGTCCAAAAGTAGGTCCTGAACCGTTGGTCGCATAGAAATCAGCCAATTGAGTTCTAAGGCCTCTAATAATTGTCTTCTGGCATAAATGCTAAAATCACAAGAAAAGAAAATATGCTCCAAAATATCAGGTTCCTGTTTACTACATTTGCAGAGGCGCTCTGATTCTGGGAGAGCTAAATATCTTCCTCTTACTATCATTGAGGGAAACATTAAATCTGGCTAACATAAACAGTCTGCACAATTCATGATTCTTCAGATTTGTCATGTAACCCTTTTGAAAATCTCTACACAAAGGGAGATTTAAATAGAGAGGAGAGCAAGTGCTGTGCTTTGCAACCTCAAGAGTGGAGAGAACACTTTTTTCTATAAGATTCTTCCTGATAATTTCCCAAATATCTTTGGGGTCAGAATTTTCAAAGTCAGTTAGATTAAGTCCTATCAAGTTCAATTTTCTCCTACAAATCAGTGATAAATTGTAAATTACATTATCACTTAAGAGGTCGTAAAGGAGAGAATTAAGAGATAGGGCTCTATAATGCAGGAAGATCCAATATTTCAAGGTTCTCAACAATACCCTTACAGATAAAGGAAGTATTCCCAACTCAAAACTTATTGATTCAGATTTTATAGAATTTGTAAGTCCTAATAATGACCTCTAAGGGACGCGGGTGGCACTGTGGGTTAAACCACTGAGCCTAGGACTTGCTGATCAGAAGGTCGGCGGTTTGAATCCCCGCGACGAGGTGAGCTCCCGTTGCTCGGTCCCTGCTCCTGCTAACCTAGCAGTTCGAAAGCATATCAAAGTGCAAGTAGATAAATAGGTACCGCTCCGGCGGGAAGGTAAACGGCGTTTCCGTGCGCTGCTCTGGTTCGCCAGAAGCGGCTTAGTCATGCTGGCCACATGACCTGGAAGCTGTACGCCGGCTCCCTAGGCCAATAAAGTGAGATGAGCACCGCAACCCAAGAGTTGGCCACGACTGGACCTAATGGTCCTTTACCTTACCTTTAATAATGACCTCAGAAGGGATGCATGAAATTTATCCAACCTCTTGAGGTCATCTGAAATCCACACTGGGGTGCCATATAAAAGTTGGGCACAAAGTTTCATATCAGTCACTTGCAATACAGCTGGAATATATCTATTTCCTACAGGAGAAAATAATAAGATTTAATATGGTGAGCTGTCACTTTAGCCTTAGCTATTGCAGCCCAGATATGTGTGTTCCAATTCATGTTATTTTTAAACACTATTCCCAGATAATTAAAATGCTTAACGTCTTGTACTGGATGCCCATTGATTATCCATTTTTTTGGGTTCCCTCTCTTTGTAAATTGCAGAATTTTTGTCTTATCATAGTTAATTTTGAGGTTATTAAGAGAGCAAAAGTTTGAGAAACTCTTAAATAATTTTTTAAAACCCAAAGAGGAAAGTGAGATAATTACTGCATCATCTGCATAAAGTAATAAAAAACTGGGATATTGTTTAAATAAGGAATATGAGTGGTTAAATTTTGAAGAAATAATGGGAGGTCAGATAAAAAGAGATTAAATAGGGTAGGGGCCAAGATACAGCCTTGCTTAACTCCTTGGTTATTCAGAATTGGACCTGCAAGTCTACCATCTTTTGAAACTTTAACATATATTTGGTTACTAGAGTGTAAACTTTTAATCAATGTAAGTAGGTATGGGTCAATACCAAGGTGTTCCAATTTGGTCCGCAGTTTATTATGATCGACCAAATCAAAGGCACTTTTTAAAACTACAAATGCCACAAAGAGTCTTTGTTTGTTTCTCAAGACATATTTGTCCACAAGATGACTTAACACTAGACACTGGTCAAGAGTTGAAGAGCCTGCCTTGAAACCAGCTTGTTCCTTACCAGGTAGACCTTTTGTAAGCACCCATTCTTCCAGTTTAATAAGCAGGGATTTGGCATAATTTTTTTTTAATAAATATTTTTTATTGCAAATTTCAAGCAAAGAAAAATCACCAAACATATACAATCCCTTCACCAAGAAATAACAAACAAAGAAAATATACATAACAAAAACATAAATCTAAAATAAAAAACATCATGACTGTTCATAACATATTTTTCCATACCTAACTGGACTTCCTCACATCTCCCTTCCCTGCATTCTCAATAATAAAGTTTTAAACAGCAATTTATTACCTTGTTTCAGTTCTTAATTTATACTTCTGAGATTATTATGTCTCATACTTCAAATAATTTTTATCCAATACTTATCAGATTGATTCAAACATAATATTACTTCAGATTTCATCTTTTTCTTAAACATCACTTAGTCTCATATATCTTTCAGCTAAGTTGCTGGTACCATGCTCTTTTCAATCGCGCAGTTTCTTAACATTCATACAGTTTGTACTGTTTTTGTAAATAGTCCTTAAATTTTTTCCAGTCCTCTTCCATTGTCTCTTCTCCCAAGTCTCGGATTCTGCCAGTCATTTCGGCCAACTCCATGTAGTCTATCAGTTGCGTCTGCCATTCTTCCAGCGTGGGCAAATCTTGTGTCTTCCAATATTTTGCGATAAGTATTCTTGCTGTTGTTGTTGCATACATAAAAAAGGTTCTATCCTTCTTTAACACTTTCTGGCCGACAATACCCAAGAGGAAGTCTTCTGGTTTCTTAGGAAAGGTATACTTAAATACCTTTTTTAACTCATTATAAATCATTTCCCAGAAGGCCTTCACTTTTGGACAAGTCCACCAGAGGTGAAAGAATGTCCCTTCAGTCTCCTTACATTTCCAACATTTATTATCATGCAAATGGTATATTTTTGCAAGCTTGACTGGGGTCATGTACCACCTGTATATCATTTTCATAATATTTTCTTTCAAGGCATTACATGCCGTGAACTTCACACCGGTGGTCCATAACCGTTCCCAGTCAGCAAACATAATGTTGTACCCAATGTCCTGAGCCCATTTTATCATGGCTGATTTAACTGTTTCATCCTGAGTATTCCATTTTAACAGCAAGTTGTACATTCTTGAAAGTACCTTGGTCTTTGATTCTAACAATTCTGTTTCTAATTTCGATTTTTCTACCTGGAATCCTATCTTTTTGTCCAAATTGAAAACCTCCTTAATCTGGGCGTAATGTAACCAATCTCGCACCTTGTCCTTTAATTTCTCCAAACTCTGCAACCTCCAAGTATCTCCAACCTTTTCTATTATTTCCCAATATTTCGGCCATACGGCCTCCATATTGAGTCGTTTCCGAGCCTTAGCTTCCATTGGTGATAACCACCTTGGGGTCTTGTTTTCTAATAAGTCTTTGTATTTTGTCCAGACATTAAATATTGCTTTCCTGACAATATGGTTCTTGAACGCTTTGTGAACCTTTACCTTGTCGTACCACAAATAAGCATGCCATCCAAAAGCATTATTGAACCCTTCCAGATCCAGGACATCAGTGTTCTCTAGGAGTAACCAATCTTTCATCCAGCAGAAAGCTGCAGCTTCATAATATAGCCTTAAGTCCGGCAGGGCAAACCCCCCTCTTTCCTTTGCATCAGTTAGTATTTTAAATTTAATTCTGGGCTTTTTGCCCTGCCAGACAAACTTAGAAATATCTCTCTGCCACTTTCCAAAACATTCCACTCTGTCCACAATCTGTAGGGTTTGAAACAAAAATAACATTTTTGGCAACACATTCATCTTTATAGCAGCAATTCGGCCCAACAAGGAAAGTTTCAATCTTGACCAAGTTTCTAAGTCCTTTTTAATTTCTGACCAACATTTTTCATAATTATCTTTAAATAAATTCAAATTTTTGGCAGTCAAGTTAACCCCTAGGTATTTCACCTTTTTAACCACATTTAAGTCTGTCTCTTTCTGAAACCTTTCTGATTCCAAAGGTGTCAAATTTTTTTTCCAAAACCTTGGTTTTTTGCTTGTTTAATTTAAATCCCGCCACCCGACCAAACTCATAAATCAATTCTAAAACTCTTTTCGTACTAGATTCTGGCTCCTGTAGTGTTAGAACCAGGTCATCTGCAAAAGCTTTAAGTTTGTACTGTTTAGCTCCGACCTGAATCCCTTCGACCAACCGGTCCCCTCTGATCATATTCAAAAGCACCTCCAGGACCGAGATAAATAACAGAGGGGATATAGGGCAACCTTGTCGTGTTCCTTTTTCAATTTTAAACTCTTCTGTCACCACATTGTTAACTATCAATTTAGCTTTTTGCTCTGAATAGATTGCCTCTATCCCATTTTCAAACCCCCGCCCCACTCCCATCCCTTCAAGGTTTTTCTTCATAAACTTCCATGAGATGTTGTCAAAGGCCTTCTCCGCATCTATAAAAATTAACACTGCTTTTGTATTGATGTTCGTTTGCAAAAGTTCCAAAATGTCAATGATATTCCTAGTGTTATCAGACAAATGTCTGCCTGGGAGAAAACCTGCCTGGTCTTTATGAATCACTTCATTTAACACTTTTTTAAGTCTACTTGCCAAAATGTCTGCAAAAATTTTGTAATCCACATTCAGGAGTGAGATGGGACGGTAGTTCTTAAGTTGAGTCTTTTCAGTTTCCAGTTTAGGTATCAATGTGATGAAAGCTTCTTTCCACAATTCCGGTGCCTTCTTCCCCTCCAAAATCTCATTACAAATCTCCATTAATGGTTGTGTCAGATAGTCTTTCAATATCTTATAATACTTGGAGGTAAGTCCATCTGGCCCTGGAGATTTGCCAAGTTGCATATTCTGAATGGCACCTTCAATTTCTTGTTGTGTTATTTTATAGTTCAGGATTGTTCTCTTTTCCTGAGATAATTTTGGTAATCCATTTATTTTTAAAAATTGGTCTATCTCGATCTCTTTTTGCGGCCCTTGCGTGTAAAGTTGTTTGAAGTATCTCTGGAAACACTTTCTTATTTCCTCGGGGTTCTGAATGTTTCTCCCTTCAATCTCTAAATTTGTGACCGTGTTCAGTTTTTGTCTCTTTTTCAACTGCCATGCAAGCAGTTTCCCACATTTATTTGCTGATTCAAATGTCCTTTGTTTCATTAACTTAATTTTCCACTCAACTTCTTGGTTTATCAATTTAGCATATTGTGCTTGGTGAAATTTAATTTCTCTCAGGATCTCCTGTGATTTTGGTTTCAATTTTAACTTTTTCTCACCATCTCTTATTTTCTCCAAGATCTTATCCTTTTTCTCATTCTGTAGTCTTTTCTTTATCGTATTCTGTTGTATCAGAAACCCCCTCATAACAGCTTTGCTTGCGTCCCAGATTACTCTTTTTTCCACTGTGGTGTTCAAATTTATTTCAAAATAGTCTCTTAAGGTCTTTTGGGCCTTCTTAATAATCTCCTGATCTCTTAACAAGGTGTCATTCATCTTCCATCTGAAGGAGCCGGTTGGAATTAGTCTCATTTCCATTTTCATGGCGTTATGGTCGGAGCAGGTTTTTGGGCAGATTTCCACTTTTCTAGTCTTAGGTGCCAGTCCTCTAGTTATCCGTATTTGGTCGATTCTTGTCCATGTCAGATGGGCTTCAGAAAAGAATGTTTTTTTTTAAAAAAAAAAAAATTGGTTTTACAAATTTTTTAGGACAATACAAACATATAAAAAGACATACAAACACGTATAGTTTCATAACCTTTTTTCATAAACCGTGTTTCTCCGACTTCCCCATACCTCCCCTTTCTGCATCCCAATGTCCAAAAGTTTTTAGCAACTCTAAGTACATCTGTCAGTCCTCTGTCCTCTTACTCTTTTCTTCATCTAATCTTATTTCACTATAACCCTTTCTTACTCAAACCTCGACATTCTAACATTCAGCGAGTTTGTAGTAGTCCTTAAGGTAAATCTTAAATTTCTTCCATTCTTCTTCCGCCGTCTCCTTTCCCCGATCGCGGATTCTGCCAGTCATCTCAGCTAGTGTCATATAGTCCATCACTTTCATCTGCCATTCTTCCAGGGTGGGTAGATCTTGTGTCTTCCAATACTTTGCGATGAGTATTCTTGCTGCTGTTGTAGCATACATAAAGAAAGTTCTGTCCTTCTTTGACACCAATTGGCCGACAATGCCCAAGAGAAAGGCCTCTGGTTTTTTAAGAAAAGTACATTTAAGTACCTTTTTCATTTCATTATATATCATTTCCCAGAAAGCCTTAATCTTCGGGCATGTCCACCAAAGGTAATAGAAAGTACCTTCAGTTTCTTTACATTTCCAACACTTGTTATCAGGCAAATGATAAATTTTTGCTAGCTTGACTGGGGTCGTGTACCACCTGTAAACCATTTTCATAATATTTTCCTTTAAGGCATTACATGCCGTAAATTTAATACCGGTGTTCCACAACCATTCCCAGTCAGCAGACATGATGTTATGACCAATATCCTGTGCCCACTTAATCATAGCCGATTTAACTGTTTCATCTTGTGTATTCCATTTCAGCAGCAAATTATACATTCTTGACAAGTTCTTAGTATTGGGTTCTAACAGTTCAGTTTCTAATTTTGATTTTTCCACCTGGAAGCCAATTTTCCTGTCCTGTTTAAAGATCTCCATTATTTGGAAATATTGAAGCCAATCTTGTACTTTAGGTTTCATTTTCTCATGGCTTTGTAATTTCAATTTATCTCCCTCCTGTTCCAAGATTTCCCAATACTTCGGCCATCCAACCTCCATATTGAGTTTCTTCACAGCCTTAGCCTCCACGGGTGAGACCCATCTAGGGGTTTTGTTTTCCAACAGATCTTTATATCTTATCCATACATTAAACAATGCTTTTCTAACAATATGGTTTTTAAAGGCCCTATGCACCTTAATTTTATCATACCATAGATATGCATGCCAACCAAATGCGTTATTAAAACCTTCCAAATCCAAAATGTCTGTGTTCTCGAGGAGCATCCACTCTTTCAGCCAGCAAAATGCTGCTGCTTCATAGTACAATTTTAAGTCCGGCAGGGCAAATCCCCCTCTTTCTTTAGCATCTGTCAGTATTTTAAATTTAATTCTGGGCTTTTTGCCCTGCCAGACAAATTTCGAAATATCTTTCTGCCACCTCTTGAAACAGTCCATCTTGTCGAGAATCTGCAAAGCTTGGAACAAAAATAACATTCTAGGCAATACATTCATCTTTATCACTGCAATTCGGCCTAACATTGACAATTTCAAATTTGACCATATTTCTAGATCTTTTTTAATTTCTGACCAACATTTTTCATAGTTGTCCTTATACAAGTTCAAATTTTTTGATGTCAAATAAACCCCTAGATATTTCACCTTCTTAACCAATGTCAGTCCTGTCTCTTCTTGAAATTTCTCCTTCTCCATGGCTGTTAAGTTTTTTTCTAAGACTTTAGTTTTTTGTTTGTTCAATTTAAATCCAGCTACCTGGCCGAATTGCTGGATTATCTCCAACACCCTTTTCGTGCTAGTGTCAGGCTCTTGTAGGGTCAATACTAAGTCATCTGCAAATGCCCTTAACTTATAATGTTTATCTCCGACCTGTACACCTTTAACCTGCTGGTCATTTCTAATCATGTTCAGCAACACCTCCAGAACTGAAATAAAAAGCAGTGGGGAAATTGGGCATCCCTGTCGTGTTCCTTTTTCTATCCTGAGTTCCTCAGTTACCACATTGTTTACAATTAACTTAGCTTTTTGTTCAGAGTATATCGCACCCAGACCATTCTCAAATCCTTGGCCTACCCCCATCCCGTGAAGATTCTTTTTCATAAAACTCCAAGAGATGTTGTCAAAGGCTTTCTCCGCATCCACAAAAATCAGCACTGCTTTAGTGTTAATTTTCACCTCTAGCAATTCCAAAATGTCTATTATATTCCTTACATTGTCTGATAGGTGTCTTTTTGGGAGAAAGCCTGCTTGGTCCTTATGAATCTTCTCCATCAACACTCTTTTAAATCTTTTTGCCAAAATGTCTGCAAAAATTTTGTAATCCACATTAAGTAATGATATTGGGCGGTAGTTCTTGAGTTGAGTCTTTTCAGTTTCTGTCTTTGGTATGAGTGAAATATACGCTTCTTTCCACGATTCTGGTGCCCTTTCATCCTCTAAGATCTCATTGCAGACTTCCTTTAACGGGTAAACCAGCCACTCCTTCAGAGATTTGTAATATCTGGAAGTCAATCCATCTGGTCCTGGAGATTTGCCCAGTTGCATGTCTTGAATGGCGCCCTCTATCTCTTGTTCTGTTATTCTCTGGTTTAGATCCACCTTGCTTTGATGAGAGATCTTTTGTAATCCATATTTATTAAGGAATTTGTCTATATCCTCTTGATTTTGTGGTCCTTGAGAGTAAAGTTTTTTAAAATAACTCAAAAAGCAGTTTCTGATCTCGTTAGGTTTAGATATGTTCTTTCCATCCACTTCTAGGTTTGTAACTGTATTTAATTTCTGTCTTTTCTTCAATTGCCATGCCAGAAGTTTGCCACATTTATCCGCCGATTCGAATGTCTTTTGTTTCATTTGTTTTATCTTCCATTCAATCTCTTGGTTCATCAATTCCATATATTGTGTTTGATATAACTTAATCTCTCTCAAGATCTCCTGAGACTTCGGTTTTGATCTTAATTTTTTCTCTCCTTCTTTTATCTTTTCCAAAATCTTTTCCTTCTTCTCACTCTGCTTTCTCTTTTTAATTGAGTTTTGTTGAATCAAAAATCCTCGCATCACCGCTTTACTTGCGTCCCAGATCACTCTTTTTTCCACATCGGCCTTTAGGTTTATTTCAAAGTAGTCCTTTAAAGTTTTTTGGGCCTTCATGTGGATCTCTTTATCTCGAAACAGGGTGTCATTCATCCTCCATCTGAATTGACCGGTTGTTGTAATTTTCATTTCCATCTTCAAGGCATTATGGTCGGAGCAAGTTTTTGGGCAGATTTCTATTTTCTTGATCTTTGGAGCCATCCCACTAGTAATCCAAATTTGATCAATTCTGGTCCAGGTCATCATTGCTTGGGAGAAGAAGGTTCCCTCTCTCTCCAGAGGGTTCCTTGTTCTCCATATGTCTATTAGATCCATATTTTCCGTCATCTCAAAAAAAGTCTTCAGAAGTCTCCCTTCATTGGAGATTGTCAGTCTTTGTGCCTTGTCCATATTTGTAGAGACTACACCATTCATGTCTCCCATGATTATCATATTGTAGTCCAGATAGTCCGTCAAAGTTTCATGGAGTTTCTTGAAAAATTCCGCTTTGCCCTCATTTGGTGCATAAATTCCAACTATTAAGTATTTTTCTCATTGTACTTGTATTTCCACTGCGAGATATCTTCCTTGTTCGTCTTTAAACATCATTTTTGGGGCCCATTTCTCCTTTACGTAGATCACAACTCCTCTTTTCTTGACTTTATCCGATGAGATGAATTCTTGTCCTAATCTTTTATTTATAAGTAGTTTCCTGTGTGTTCTGGTTATATGGGTTTCTTGTAAGCAAATCAAATCCAATTGTTCTCTTTTCAAAATATGAAATACTTGACGTCTCCTCAAAGGCATGTTCAGCCCATTACAATTCCAACTAAGGAATTGCAGGGCCATTTTGTTATTTTTTTGTTACTCCTCCGACCGCTCCAAGTTTTTGCTCCTCCTCTGATGGGGCTGAGTCAAGTCCATACGATAAATTAAGGATGTCTATTGCTCTCCTTTGTTCTGCAATTGGGTCCACAGTTCCCTTCTGTAAGTCCTCTTGGTTTCTTTCCAGGAATCTTTCTTTGTCTTGTATGGTCTTTATTTTCACCTTCTTTCCCTTATAGTCAAAAGACAGCCCTTGTGGGAACTCCCACCTAAAAGGGATGGTGTTCTTCTTCAGCAAATAGACCAAGTCCTTGTAGAAGGTTCTCAGCTCCAAGATGTGTTTAGGAATATCTTTAAAAATCTGTATAGATGAGTTTTCAATTTGCAAGGCCCTTCCGTAGTGTAGTCTTAATATTTTGTCTCTTTCTTCCCTCGATCTAAGGATGATCAAACAGTCCCTTGGGGTCTTTCTGTTCTGTCTTCTACCCAGTCTAAATGCTGTTGTTATTTTAATTTCTTCGTCCTCCAGATCTTCCCAAAAGTCAGCAAACTCTTGTGTTAAATACTCCGCTAGATTTTCTCCTTCGCTCTCGGGGATCAGTCTTAATTTCAAATTTCTTTCCTTTCTCTGTAAGTCCCACAGAGCCAGGGCTGTATCATGCTCTTCCACTTTTTTAGCAATTGGTTGCAAGTTCTGTTGCGTCTCTCCAGCAATGGTTCTGGCTTCCTCTGCAATTTTACGTGTTGCGGAATTTTCTTGGACGAGCTTATTTATAGATTCTGTGTTTAAGTCTAATCTTGCTGATAGCTCCGTTAATTTCTGTGTATTTTCTGTGCTCTGCTTCGTCAAGTTCTCCAAAGACTGATTTATCTTGAGAAGCGCTTGTGTCACTGACTCCATGGAGGCAGCTGTCACTTTTTCTTGTCCAGTTGTTCCTGTAGGAGTCACACCGGTAATTGAGCCTCTTTTTTTTTGTTGTTGTTGCTGATGTTGTTGTTGCTTAGCCTTAGCTCTTGTGGTTATCTCTTCCGCTGAGCCACTCATGCTCCAAGGTCATTCCCAGGGGAACAGTCCCCTAATGGAAAATTCCACAGTCCTAGGCTTTACAACTGTTACTTTAGCCCTCTAGGGGGAGCAGCCAAAAAATAAGTAAGGAGATGCAAAAGTTTAAAAGCAAGTATAAACAAGTATATCAGGAGGCTTGTAAAAGTCTTTTAAAGTACTTTTCCCAGTAGATACAGTTTCAGCACATACCAGTAAGCTGTAACAAACAGAGTCCCAAAACTTTGTATCGACAGAGACTTCAACTATGTAACTTTCCCAGAAGTTAAAAACAGTTCAGTGCTCTAATATCTTATATGGCAGTCCACTTCAGGGCAGTGAGGCAGCAGAAGGGTTTTTCCTCTTTAAATAGATCATGCAGTTCTAAATGTCCTTTTTTCCTCCCCTCTGCCCTGCTTGCTAGAGGGGAGATCTAAGTTCAATGTCAGGTTTAAATGTTCAAAAAGAAGGATAGCTCGTACGGATGCAGCTTTAAAGTTCCGTTGCTTTAGCTGTCATGCAGTCAGGGGAAGGCAGACTTCCTTAATTTTTTACCTTCCCCGTTTTCAGCCGAATTTTCTTTTAGAAGATTCCAAATAGCGTTCAATCTTACTCACAGGTTTTTTCCAGTCCAAATTTACAGGAAGGAATCGGCGCTCTCCGTCAATGGCGACGCGGCTTCACCCTGCGGGCTGGGTAGCGACTCTCAGCACCGCGCTCTCCCGATGCCGTTCCGTACCCTTTAAAAAGGCTCTTTCTGCGGTAAAGGGGGGGCGCTTTTGGTGCCCACCGAGTCTCCGTGTTCACAGGCTTCAGCGCCTGTGATTTTAGGGGTCCCCCGCTTGCCGTAGCGGGTCAGACCCGAACTCGCAGGGCAGTCCTCCTCTGGAGCTCGGAGAAAAGGACCGCCATTAACGCTGGCGCCGACCGGAAGTCTCCAGAAAAGAATGTTCCTTCTTTTCCTAGGGGGTTCTTTGTCCTCCAAATATCAATCAAGTCCATATTGTCAGTTAGCTCAAAAAAAGTTTTAGGTAGTCTGCCGTCTTTTGTCAAATTTTGATTTTGTGACTTATCCATGTTTGTAGAGACCACCCCATTCATATCTCCCATCATAATGATGTGACTATAATCCAGATAGTCCAGCATTGTCTCGTGCAGCTTCTTGTAAAATTCTGATTTCCCCTCGTTCGGTGCATAGATTCCTAATATCAAAAACTTTTCACCTTGGGTTTGTATCTCGATTGCCAAAATTCTTCCTTGCTCATCTTTAAATAGGAATTTTGGTGGTAGGCTCTCCTTTGCATAAATCACCACTCCTCTTTTCTTAACTCTATCCGATGAAATAAATTCTTGGCCTAATCTTTTATTAATTAACACTTTTCTGTGGAGCCTAGTCACATGCGTTTCCTGCAAGCAAATAATGTCCAATTGTTCTTTTTTCAATACATGAAATATTCTTCTCCTTTTTTCCGGGGAATTCCCACCATTGATGTTCCAACTGAGGAGCTGCAGAGACATCCTGGACAAATCTGCTATTCCTTTGGCGGTGGCGTCTCTTTCTTTTGGTCCTCTGGTCCCAAAGGTGTAGGTATAGGCGGTGGCGGTGGCCAAGACCCAGGTCATGCGATCCCTTTCTGAAGGTCTTCTCCGTGGTCGTTCACAAACTTTTCTTGATCCTCAGCTGTTTTGATTTTAACTTTCTTCCCTTTGAAGTTGAAGGATAATCCTTGAGGGAATTCCCACCTAAAAGGAATTGAATTACTCCTCAATAGTCTTGTTAGTTCTGTATACGTAGATCGAAGATCCAAAAGTTGTTTCGGGATGTCTTTGTAAATTTCTGCTCTGCTGCCTTGAATTACAAGTGACTTTTCAAAATGAAGACTTAATATTTTGTCTCTTTCTTGCTTGGATCTCAAAATAATCAAGCAATCTCTGGATCTATCTTTCCTTACCACTTTTCCCAGTCTGAAGGCACTTACAATTTTGAAGTCCTTATCTTCCTCAATAGACCAGAACTTTGAAAATTCTTTTGTCAAATAGTCAATTAAGTCCCCTTGTTCAAGTTCTGGAATCGCCCTCAGTCTGAGATTATTTTCCCTATTTCGTAGTTCAATCATAGACAGATAGGCCTGCTGTTCACCAATCTGCTTGTGCAGTGGCTTTACTTCTACCTGTAATGCTTCAGCTTTTTGATTGGCTTCCACAGCTAGTTTACGGTTTTCTGCGGTAGCTTCCTGAAGGTTCCCAATTGCTTGTGCATGCTGAGCAACTTGTTCAGTCAATTTATTAACACTGGCTGTGGCTTGATCAATTTTGGCCAAATGCTCATCTGCCTTTTTATCTAAGCTTTCCAGTTTTCCCAAAATTTGTTCTAGTACTGCAGCGGATCCTCCTGCAGCCATGCCTTCTAACGAAATCTGCTCAGTTTCTTCCCCTTGTGACCCTAGAACAGTAGGGACAGATGATCTGCGTAGCTGTGAAGTCAAAGTTGTTTGCGTTAATTGTTTAGCTTTCGCTTTAGCCAATCTTGTTTTCCCAAAGCCACTCATTCAACTCCTGTCTACGTGTCAAGGTCAAACCGTGTGTGCTCCCATGGGAATCCACAAGTCCAGAGGGTAAACAACAAGGCAGGAGAGAATAAAAACAAAAAGCAAGTCCCAGACAGCTGTAAGTCCAAGATCCTCTAGGGGGAGTGTGAAAGTATCTCAAAGGGAAGAATAAGATTGTTCCTCCATTAATATCCAAACAGCTTTTAAAAAGACCTTCAGCTCTCTTTTAGCGAACAGAGCTAGTCCTTAAAATGAAACAAAGTCTCTAAAAGGTGCGAGAAACAATATCTCAATTGTATCCAATCCAATAACGCTCCAATGTAACAATTCCAATAGCTGAACAAAGTCCGCAATTTGACAGTTCTATTAAACCAGGCAGCCCGAGTATTTGGGCTTCTCAAACATTTGTAAATCCACAAGGAAGGGGTAAAGCCAAGTCCAAAAGCGAAAAGAAAAGCAAATTTACCTCTCTTAGTCTCTTTAAGGCAGCTCAAATATTGCACAAATAGAGAACTTCTAATGCCACTTCAAAGGTTTCCAGCTCGTCAAAGTCTTTTGCTTTGAGTCTTTAAGCATAGCCGGGAGATGGACTTCCTGGTTGCATCTCCCGCTTTCACCGAAATTTAAATCAATTTAGTCCCCAAAATCTTCAGTCCCTCTTACTCACGGGTTAGTAGTTTCAGATCAAATGTTCCAGGAAAAAAGGTCGGCGCTCATCGGCAGCAGCTAAGCGGCTTCACTTCCGCAGAAAGAGCGATCGACTCACAGCACCGCGCCAGCCCTTCCACGTTCCGGAGCCCCTTACGGGGTTCCTTCTTCGTTTCGGGGGGCACTTCTGGTGCCCGCCGAGTCCCACGGCCACAGGCTCACTCTGCTTGTGGTTTTCCGGTGTGGGTCTCCGCTTCGCCGTAGCGGACAACCCGTTTCTGCAGAGCTTCCCCTTCACAGCGCAAAGGGGACCGCCATTGCCGTTTCGCGCCGCCTCCGGAAGTCAAAAAATTAAAATAAAATAAAACCACACACAAGAAGGCAGCAGTGTGCTGTTGATTTGGCATAAATTTTGCTTATGCATGGTAACAAACTAATAGGCCTGTAATTCTCTTGGCAATTCCTATCACCTTTTTAAAAAATCGGCACCACTATTGAGTTATTCCACGATTTAGGTACCAGGCCTGAGATGCCGTCCATACCAGGGGATTTTCCTTGCTTAAACGAAGGAATTATCCTTTTCATATCCTCAACAGTAATTTGAAATTGTGTGGTTATTGCCGAAGAAGAGTTAAAATTTTCCTTCTTAAAAACTTGGGAATTGTAGAAAACAGCAGTAAAATGTGTAATCCAAGCTTCATCACTTATCTTAGGGAAATCAGTGGTAGCTTTTATTGAAAGGAGTGACCAAAAGGTTTTGGTATCTTTAATTTCTAATGCAGTAACAATTTTGGACCATTTGGCTTGTGAAAACACGGATTTTTCCCCCCAAGAGCGTGTTCTTAAAAGCGTTTTTCATTTCAAAATAGGTCTTCCAGAGATCTTGGGAGTTAATAATAGAGGCTTCTTTTAGACAAGTTCTAAGTTCTTTCTTATGGTTAATACATTCTTTATCAAACCAGTTATACTTATTTAAAGGTTTGTTGCTGAACTGGAGATTTTAAAAAGAAGAAAATAATTCCTGAATAGTATTGTAATAATAATCAATGTCTGCCAAAGGTATCGAATTTTGGTTAGCCAAAGGTTCAAGCATAACTGGATTATTTTCAAATACTGCTAATAGATCCTCCCTATTTTTATCACTTATATAAATTCTTTTGGCATAACTAGTCTTATCAGTACTAATAAGAGGACAAGTGTCATTAATTCTGGAGTTTCTATACATCTCTAAATCAATTGGAAAATGGACACTCTCAGAGCAGGGTAAAACTGTAAAAGAGGCAACTTCATCTAACATTTCTAAGGAGACTAAGGAATAGTCAGTTACGGGGGGAGCCGCTAGGGGCGCCTTGGAAGATGGCCGACAATACCATCTCTCCAGCTCACACAAGGTAATTAAGGGGCTGATGATGGGAGTAAATCAGCCTCCCAAATTCTTCCCGGTGGAAGGGAAGATGCAGCCTCATCCGTGGTTGCTCATAAATCACCCCCAAGTTCGAAAAAAGGAGGGGATGAGGGCACTGGACGGAAAGCCCTCGAGTGAGTTCGGATCTCCCAGACGCTGTCTCTGAGTAGTTGCATTACTTAAGATAAAAAACTGGATATAAAAGTTATTGCACATGCTTTGAGGGAAGAAAATGGTACGTTAGCTGCTAATTAAGCCTGCCACTGAGAAGTTAAGAGTGATGGAATGGGCTGGACAGAAGATAACATCAAAGAGTAACATCTATGCTGGTATGTTGAAACGGAACGGAAAGGGGGGGGTGCTTTTTCTTTTTTTTACTACGATATTACCTAAAAACCCCTCCCCTAGAAGAACCGTCATATGACTTATAGCAAGTGAGATTGTAAAATAAACTGTGTGGAAATAAATATATCAACTAAAGCCTTTGTTTTGTGAAAGATTTGGAAAGAAAATAAAAAGCTCTCTTGTGACGCAGTTTTTAATCAGGATCCGCCATTACGAGACAGACTATGTTGCGAGATTAATAGTCAAAGGGGAGGCGAGCCGTTGCTCTGTTATCATGTTTGTATTGTAAGTTCGATGGCAAATCTTCTCTGGAAAGATTTATTGTCAGGGAACTGCAGGCAGCGAGGGAGGGAGGAAAGGGAGGATACAGAGAATGATCCCCTCTGATTAGCACTTGCTCGTCCTCAGAGGAAAGAGAAGAGGAGAGTGAGTCTGAGCAGGAGGAGCTACTTCCAAGAGGGGGTGCTCCACGTCACAGGGAAAGACGGAAGGGGTTGGGCCGATGGCTGTGCTGGGGGGAGCGAGGGAAAAAAGAGGCCAGTCGAAGCAATGTGTCATGAAAGACGGATTGCTTTGTTTATTCTGCCTGTAATTGAGTCAGGAGGAAATAAAGAGTGGAATTTATGGCTGGCTGCCTGGAATGCTTTCTTTGCTGAGAGCAGCAACACGAAGCAGCTGGAAAGCTGACAGTTTGCTTCGACTCCACACACCCAGTTAATGAGAGCTCGAGAGGAGAGTCTCGAAAGGAAGAAAAGGAAGATGGAACGTCGTATTGAACAGCTGGAGAAGGAGAGATCTGATTTATTGGCTAAATCCGAGGAATTAAGAATTCGTTTGGAAGAAAGCAGAGCCAGATCTGCCAGAGCTTCTGGAGGGCCCCTGACCCGGTCTTTGCAGCTGGTAAGCAAATTTAATGGGCACCCCAGACTGTACATGGGTTTCAAGATGGACATGCATTTCTTATGATATTACCTAACAACGCCCCCCCCCCCAGTAGAACCGTCATATGACTTATAACAAGTGAGATTGGAAAATAAACTGTGTGGAAATAAAAATATCAACTAAAGCCTTAATAAAAGGCTCTCTTGTGACACAGTTTTTAATCGGGATCCACCATTATGAGACAGACTTTGTTGCGAGATTAATAGGCACAGGGGGAGGCGAGCCACTACTCTGTTATCATGTTTGTATTCTAAGTTCGACTTGGCAAATCTTCCCTGGAAAGCCTAATTTATGATGCAACCTGTCTGGGAAAATTAATGAGCAAACGCCTAGATTTTATTCATCGGAACTGAGAATGATGGTGTCTGCCGCTTGAGGAGGACTTTTGGATCAGCTTGTGAGAATTTATTGCAAACAAAAGACTTACCAGCTTTTTTAAAAAAAGGGAGAGCCTTACAAAGTTCACACAGAAGGATAATATTGTTTACTTTAACTCGCCTGTGAAAACAACTCAGAGGCTATTAAGAAGAAAAAGGATAACAACAAGAAGATTGAAAGATGGGACTAGTGAACACTAAAAGCAGCAGAAATATGAGATGACTGGACCCTTACTGAACTCGAAGCATGGGAACTGGGAAAAGTTGTGGACCACCGGGATGAAATTTACGGCATGTAATGCCTTAAGAGAAAATGTTATGAAAATGATTTACAGGTGGTGCATGACCCCAGTCAAGCTTGCAAAAATCTATCATTTGCCGGACAATAAGTGTAAGGAAAATGAAGGCACCTTCTTTCACCTTTGGTGGACATGCCCAAAGATTAAGGCTTTCTGGGAAATGATATATAATGAACTGAAAAAGGTATTTAAATATACCTTCCCGAAGAAACCAGAGGCCTTCCTCTTGGGTATTGTCGACCAGGGGGTGTTAAATAAGGATAAAACTTTTTTTATGTATGCTACAACAGCAGCAAGAATACTCATCGCAAAGTACTGGAAGACACAAGATCTACCCACCTTGGAAGAATGGCAGATGAAGGTGATTGACTACATGGGATTGGCAGAAATGACGAGCAGAATCCGAAACCAGGGAAGAGAAACAGCGGAAGAAGATTGGAAAAAATTCAAGGACTATTTAAAGAAGTATTGCAAAATTAATGAGTGTTAAAATGATGTTGGATTAGAAAATAAGCAGTTACTAGCGGTAATGGATAAGCTAAGGAGAATAAGTAAGATTAAATCCAAGTTAAAATAAGGGAAGGATTTGCTGAATAACTGATTAGAAATTGGAATACAGAAAGGGGAAGTATGAGCAAGTCGGGGAAGTAAATTATAAGAAAATAAGATTTTGAAATTGTACTTGTTTTTTGTTCGTTGTGTTTATTGTATTGTTTTGTTTTGCTTTTGTTGTTATAAAAATTATGGAAACTTTAATAAAAAAATTATATAAAAAAATAGCTAATCACAATGTTCTAGTCAGTAGCAGATGGTGTGTGGGAGGGTTATCCATGTTACAACAGTCAAATAGGTTTCTTTTCCTCTTTATTACTGTAAATTAGGGGAAAGGGCAGGTTGATGTACCATCTGAGAAAAGCAGAAGTAAGAAGTATTCTTTACATCGTCAGGGGAAAAGCTTGTGCGCGCGCTTATTGGTTTGATTTTTTTGCTGCAATATGCAATTATGTCATGTTTTAGGCTGTATGTACTCAGGTATAAAACCCTACTGCACTAGGGTTTCAGTGCCCAGGCTCTGGAAACGATTCCACTGGGTCATTATTGCTCGAGCAATAAACATAACCTTCTTTTTCTCCACTGCTGCGTCTGTCAATTCTTGGACACAACTTGAGTGGGCCACAGGTATTCTATATACCCTTGCAACAAAATCAGGGGGATATTTGGAAATTTACTGCGTATTAAGTACAGCTCTTCTGAGACTATATTCCAACAACAATCTGGTCTGGCTTCTGACTCTCTGGGAGGGAAATATATATTTAAAAGAAGAATTTCATTGTGAACATTGGAAAATGATATCAATTGTGCATACTGTCCAATATTTCTAATGCAATTAATGTTAAGCTTAGAAGACTGTTTAATATCACAGATCAAACCGGCTTTGGGGCATCATTTTCCTGACATTTTAGTAGCGAGTAAATTATAAGTAATAAAATTAGGAATATCTAAAGGTTTAAGAGACCAAGTTTCCTGCAAAAGGATTATATCATGAGAATCAAGGAAATTTATAAAATCTGGGTCAGCTATTTTACATGATAGTCCGGCTACATTCCAGGACATGATAGAAAGAGTTTGCAGAGATCTATGATTTACAGATACTAATGGTCAATCCGATAAAGGGAGGACATTTCCTGTAGTGATCAGATGGGATTACC
Source organism: Podarcis vaucheri (assembly GCF_965113315.1). Classification (NCBI taxonomy): domain Eukaryota; kingdom Metazoa; phylum Chordata; class Lepidosauria; order Squamata; family Lacertidae; genus Podarcis; species Podarcis vaucheri. The sequence continues at coordinate 18,172,259 of NC_138757.1, forward strand.
ATGAGGAATTATAAAATATACATCAAGCCATTGTGTCCACGATGAATGCATTGTGTTGACTGGGTTTGATGTATTGACAATAATTTCTGATCAAATCCCACAACCCTGTGCATCACTGGCCATTTTGTCTACTGTCCATTTCTCTCTTGCTTGACAAGTCATTTACACAGCCCAGCTGCCAGTTGCTTCGCCAGGCATGCATCCTGGGCTGTGAAAGATAGTGGACAGCTTCTTTGATGTAGCTTTTCTGATATGTTAATCTCAGGATGTTGATCTTAGGGCCTGGAAATAGTTTCACATGAAGGTGATAATGATCGCTGTCCTCCTGGCCATCCTTCTTATCATGTGTATCGCTTGCTTATGACCTCAGGGGTTGCCAAACGTACTCCTTTTAGTTCTGTTTTATTTACCCCAGAAGTATGCCTTTTTAATTAGTTTTTGTAGTTTAACTTTGTCCCCATGTGGGATTTGTTGAAATGCTCAGAAGAAATCTGATTGCTTCTTACAAACACTCTGTAAAAAGTTCTTTTGTGAATAAAACGACCTGGGCCAGGGAGTAGAGAGACAGATTATTATACACACCCTTCCCAGAGTCTTGCTGGTTCAAGCTTCTGTGTGGATTCTTATTAATCAGAGTTCAATCCTTACTTTACTTTAGGAATGCCTCAATTTCCACTTAATTTGTTTACTTCACCAGAAGGATTAATATCAGAAGAGCATTCCAGTTCAGGCAAAGAAGACCATGTCATTGTGAGAACTTCATCAACTTTCTGGGTCTTTAACAGCTGGGAATTGTCGTCTGTTTTGGGCAACTTGGTGTTATCGTCAGCTGATGTCCCTTTAGTCATTTGCGTAAAAGAAGAATGAAGATCAATCAGAGAGCCACAGTTAGAATGCTGGGCTGGAAAATCTCTCTGTGTATTATCTGTTGTTAATCGTTTTGGTAGAGCACGCTCCTGTGCTGTACTTTCCAGCTCAAGTCTAGAAGCCCTGGCACTCTTTATGGGAGTAATAAGAGGGCTGATGTTACTGTCTTTAAAGTGTCTTTTCAAAGTGATATTCCATCTTCTCATATAAAAGTTCCTTTGAATTAAAAGCGAGGGAAGAGCAGGGGAGCTGAAGGTAAGAATTATCCATTTCAAAAAGATGCTCCTTGATAGCCAGGTGATTTCTGCCAGTTCAGAGGGTGAAATATTGTGATGCAGAATTTGTGATAGTGCGTGCATTATTTCCCATTTACTATCCCACCTGTTAACATTGTCCATATTATTTCCAACTAAAACTACCACTTTTCGATCCTGAAATATCAAATTTGATTTAGGAGATTTATAGGTTTTGTTTAAAGTTTGCTTATTCATTGCCTTTTGTGGTGAAGAGTGGCAAATATTTTTATTTGCATAAGCAAAAAAAACCTGTTGAGTGGGCACATTCGTCTTGGAGCTCCCACTAGTGGCATTTGCATTTCGTCCATTTGGGGAGGAGACAGCTTTAAGATCTTCTTCCAGTTTAATCTGGACTGTATTCAATTGCTTGTACAGATTAGATATTGTTCTATACATTAATTCAGTTTGCTGGGCCAGTAAAATTATTCCATCAGCCGATTTAGATGGAAGGTTCTTAGCACTGGGATGAGCAGTGGAGTTTCATACTTCTCCCTGCGAACAGCACGATAAAAAAGATTGTGAGTCTTGCAACGTATCCGGGCATTCCAAGGCATGGCCAGATGTTGGGTTGAAATAACCGACAGACGAGTAGCAAGTGTCATGTGGGAGGCATCTCTCAAGCAAGTCTCGAGGAGTCCCTTTTATTGAATATTACAGCAATTGCCACGTATGTGCTTATTGCTGATTGGTTAACACAAGTACAAAGCAAAGGTTACATATAGGCATTAATCACCAATAGATTAAAGGCTGGGAAAGGGAGCACAGAACTAGACAGGCATGAAAACCTCCTCATTAAATTATAACTAGTGATTGATATAGCAAAGCTTAAACAATTACATTCCGATAGATGTGGTCAACTATGCATTAAGAACAGGTCAGAGTGTAATGTTTTCATGAACTCAATATGAACTGAACATTCTGGGATGATGAGGGAATGTCTTAGTATTAGAACAGTTTGTGTAGCATCATGTGCAGAAGCAAAGCTTAGAAGCAAAGCTTCCCATCATGCCACAGTCATGTGCAGAAGCAAAGCTTACCTTCAGCCAGAACCTCTGTATTTTACCGGCAAGGGGGTTTAGGTTGAACTCACATCTAAGTTCTCAAATTTATTCACTGTTGGTATGCCTGTAAGAGTTTCAATAAGGTCCACATCAGCTAGGAAAGTGCTAATTTTCAATTGTTTCTTGGCAGAGCTGGGTGAGTTTTCAGAAAATCTCGTTCTACGCTTCTTTCCTCCCATATCTCAGCTCGAGGCTTCCCTCATCCACAACTCAAACCTCCAAGTGTAATCTCCATAGAACCATAGAACCATAGAGTTGGAAGAGACCACAAGGGCCATCGAGACCAACCCCCTGCCAAGCAGGAAACACCATCAGAGCACTCCTGACATATGGTTGTCAAGCCTCTGCTTAAAGACCTCCAAAAAAGGAGACTCCACCACACTCCTGGGCAGCAAATTCCACTGTCGAACAGCTCTTACTGTCAGGAAGTTCTTCCTAATGTTTAGGTGGAATCTTCTTTCTTGTAGTTTGGATCCATTGCTCCGTGTCCGCTTCTCTGGAGCAGCAGAAAACAACCTTTCTCCCTCCTCTATGTGACATCCTTTTATATATTTGAACATGGCTATCATATCACCCCTTAACCTCCTCTTCTCCAGGCTAAACATGCCCAGCTCCCTTAGCCGTTCCTCATAAGGCATCGTTTCCAGGCCTTTGGCCATTTTGGTTGCCCTCCTCTGGACACGTTCCAGTTTGCCAGTGTCCTTCTTGAATTGTGGTGCCCAGAACTGGACACAGTACTCCAGGTGAGGTCTGACCAGAGCAGAATACAGTGGCACTATTACTTCCCTTGATCTAGATGCTATACTCCTATTGATGAGGCCCAGAATTGCATTGGCTTTTTTAGCTGCCGCGTCACACTGTTGGCTCATGTCAAGTTTGTGGTCAACCAAGACTCCTAGATCCTTTACACATGTACTGCTCTCAAGCCAGGTGTCACCCATCTTGTATTTGTGCCTCTCATTTTTTTTGCCCAAGTGCAATACTTTACATTTCTCCCTGTTAAAATTCATCTTGTTTGTTTTTGCCCAGTTCTCTAATCTGTCAAGGTCGTTTTGAAGTGTGATCCTGTCCTCTGGGGTGTTAGCCACCCCTCCCAGTTTGGTGTCATCTGCAAATTTGATCAGGATGCCCTTGAGTCCATCATCCAAGTCGTTGATAAAGATGTTGAATAAGACCGGGCCCAAGACAGAACCCTGTGGCACCCCACTAGTCACTCTTCTCCAGGATGAAGAGGAACCATTGATGAGCACCCTTTGGGTTCGGTCAGTCAGCCAGTTACAAATCCACTGAGTGGTAGCATAGTCAAGACCGCATTTTACCAGCTTCTTTACAAGAATATCATGGGGCACCTTGTCAAATGCCTTGCTGAAATCAAGGTAGGCTACATCCACTGCGTTCCCTTCATCTACCAGGCTTGTAATTCTGTCAAAAAACGAGATCAGGTTGGTCTGACATGACTTATTTTTCAGAAATCCATGCTGACTATTGGTGATCACAGCATTCCTTTCTAGGTGCTCACAGACTGTTTGCTTAATGATCTGCTCCAGAATCTTCCCTGCTATTGATGTCAGACTGACTGGGCGGTAATTATTTGGGTCCTCTCTTTTCCCCTTTTTGAAAATAGGGACAATATTTGCCCTCCTCCAGTCTGCCGGGACTTCGCCTGTTCTCCAGGAATTCTCAAAGATGACTGCCAGTGGTTCTGAGATCACATCTGCCAGTTCTTTTAATACTCTTGGATGCAGTTCATCTGGCCCTGGAGACTTGAATACATCTAAACTAGCCAAATATTCTTGTATTATCTCCTTAGTTATTCTGGGCTGTGTTTCCTTTGCTGAATCATTTGCTCCAAATTCTTCAGGTTGGGCATTGTTTTCTTTATCGGAGAAGACTGAGGCAAAGAAGGCATTGAGGAGTTCAGCCCTTTCTGTGTCCCCTTTTGCATTTCACCATCTTCTCCTCTGAGTGACCCCACTGTTTCTTTGTTCTTCCTTTTGCTACGAACATACCCATAAAAGCCTTTTTTGTTGCTTTTAACCTCTCTAGCAAGCCTGAGTTCATTCTGTGTTTTAGCTTTTCTGACTTTGTGTCTACACGTGCTGGCTATTTGTTTGAATTCTTCTTTGGTGGCTTCCCCCCTTTTCCATTTTTTGTACACATCCTTTTTTAATCTTAATTCAGTTAAAAGTTCTTTAGATAGCCACCCTGGCTTCTTTAGGCACCTTCCATGTTTCCGTCTCATTGGTATTGCCTGACGTTGTGCTTTTACTATCTCCCTCTTAACAAACTCCCAGCCATCATGAACTCCCTTTCCTTTTAGTATTGCTGTCCATGGGATCTCACCCAGCACTTCCCTAAGTTTTATGAAGTCGGCTTTCTTAAAGTCAAGAAATTGAGTCCTAGTATGCTTGGCTGCTCCTTTCCGCTGTATAGTAAACTTCAGAAGAGCATGATCACTCGCGCCTAATGATCCTTCCACTTCTACCCCACTAACCAGGTCATCAACATTGGTTAGGACCAGATCTAAAATGGCTGTTCCTCTTGTTGCTTCTCCCACTTTCTGGACAATGAAGTTGTCTGCAAGGCCAGTGAGGAATCTGTTTGACCTTATGCTCTTGGCTGAGTTTGACGTCCAACAAATATCCGGGTAATTGAAGTCCCCCATTACTACTATCTCCCTTCCTTTTGCATGCTTGGCCATCTGTTCCAGGAAGGCATCATCTATGTCCTCCGTTTGGCTTGGGGATCTATAGTAAACTCCCACAATGAGATCTCTGTTATTCTTCTCTCCCTTAATTTTGACCCAAATGCTCTCACTTTGGCTTTGAGGTTCTAAATCTTGGATCTCTTCACAGGTATACACATCCCTGACATATAACGCCACTCCTCCTCCTTTCTTGTCTGGTCTGTTTCTCTGAAATAGATTGTATCCCCCCATTATTACATTCCAATCGTGGGACTTATCCCACCAGGTTTCAGTGATGCCTATTATGTCATATTTAGTTTGCTGTACCAAGAGCTCAAGCTCATCTTGTTTATTTCCCATGCTTTGCGCATTAGTGTACAGACATTGAAGTCCATTAATCATTCCCCCGTGTCTCTTATTTAAGGATTTTTTCCTCCCACCACTAGGTCCGCGTGCTGTTTGCTCCATTTGGTCTATGACATTTGGATGATCATTCTCATTAATTGATAGACTCCTACCTTCAGGAGCACTGTCTCCCTCCCCCACATTAGTCAGTTTAAAGCCCTCCTGATGAGGTTTCTGAGATTTTTGGCAAAAACATTTCTCCCAACCGTTGTGAGGTGCAGCCCATCACTTACCAGAAGTCCATCTTCAAGAAACTGCAGTCCGTGATCTAAGAATCCAAACCGTTCCTGTTTACACCATTTGCGAAGCCAGCTGTTCACTTCCACTATTTTCCCCTCTCTCCCTGGGCCACGTCGTTCAACTGGGAGGATAGACGAGATGACAATTTGTGCATTTAGTTGCTTCAATTTCCTGCCAAGAGCCTCGTAGTCTCTTTTGATCTTCTGGAGGCTATTGCTTGCAGTGTCATTGGTTCCCACATGAACCAAGAGGAAGGGGTATTTGTCAGTGGGTTTTATGATTCCTTGCAGTCGTTCAGTTACATCTTGGATCTTAGCCCCGGGGAGACAGCACACTTCCCGAGACATCTTGTCAGGCCCACAGATCACTGCTTCTGTTCCCCTCAGTAGGGAATCCCCTATCACCACTACACGCCTCCTCTTGGGTTTGGTCGGGGTTCTTCCGTGAGCTGTCCGTTCCAAGGTCGCCTGCACATTCCCTGAGGACTGACTTTGCTGCTCGTCTTCATATACCTGATCGACTGTAATGAGGGAGAGATCCTCAAATGGAGTCTGCTCTTCATCTTCCATGCTAGGGGAGAGGACCTCAAAGCGATTGTGTATTTCTAAACAATCAGAGCGAACCCTGGGCCTCCTACTTCTTTGAGTCACGTTTCTCCATATATCTGGCTCCTGTGTTGGTGAACTAGCCTCCTTCTCAGGGGAGTCCCCTGTCTCCTCCTTGGTGGGGACGGTGTGCTCTGTTGCTTCCAAGAAGAGCTCCAGCTCTCTAATTCTTTGGAGCGTAGCTACACGTTCCTCCAGTTGCTGGACTTTGTCTTTTAAAAGGGCAATCAAAGCCCTTTCACACCCTGGGTGTCCTTGGTCCTCAGGGCAGGCAAGGTGACGCCCACCTTCGTGGAATGGCGCCAGCTGGGGCTCCAGCAAGGCAGTGCAGCAGGACTTTAATCCCGAGGCCCTCGTCTCCTTAGGATGCTGGACTCATCCAATCCCCTATTATTAATTTATACTCGTTTCAGGAGCTGTGACCACTAATTGTTGATGAACGTCAAGGCTGGAAGATCTCGGCGACCTTCCAAACGTTTGTTGGCAGGAGATTAAAACAGCTACTATAGCTGATATGTAGCCAATAAAGATTATGTCAGCCCAGATAATTATTTTAGCTTTAAAAGTTTAAAAAAGATAAAATTGGCATAACATAAAACAAACTAAAAAGACCAGAGGTCAGGATGAAGCTGCCTCCCTCGGCACCATCAGCTAATGTTCCCAAAGCATACTCTCTCGTGCATGCTGTTTCAAAGTCTGCTTTTTCTGGTGTTTTCATCATATAATACTCAGTGGTCTAGCCACATAAATTTCTGCAGCTGGGTGAACCCTTGTAATGTAATTTGATCACCAGACACAGGCAGCCTTTCTGTGTTGCATCTCCTACAGTGCCATAGTTATTGGTGTTTCACAACTTTCTGACTTGTTGCAGGACCTTAGCCAGACCTAGCAGAGTATACGCAGAGTTCACGAAAACAGTCGGCTACAGACAGGATGGACGAAGCAGGAACCAGTAACTTGTACTTGTAGGTGTTTATTATATACAGTGGACTATTTACAGGAACAGAACAGAACACGGATCTTTAACTAGCTCTCTCTTACACGACTCACAACTCTCAACCTCCAACTCCTCCAACAACTAACACATTCAAGTCAGTAGGCCATAAATCATTATTCCCGTGGGAGAGCTTGACCAATCATGGAGCTGTCTTCATGCCTCTGTATCACCAGGCAGATTTTACTTCTTTACATTGCCTTGGCTGTCGGCCAACTCCTAATTGACTCTGTGTGAAGCTGCACGTATTCAAAATCCCAACAATAGTCCAGAGAGGAGTGGTAGGCATTCAGTTAATAGGATAGCTCCAAGGCACTTCAGGTCTTTCAGGTCTTTTGCCTCCTCTTCCAGAGGGAAAGACCATCTCACCCTCCAATCCTGCCCTGCTTCTGTCAGGTTCCTTTTCTTTTCTTTTGGAGGAATTTATTGGGACTGGTAAAAGAGTTACTGTCTTTTTAAGAACTCAGTTGCAGAGGGAATTCTAGGAAATCGGGGGGGGGGCACCATTTTTGTTTGTTTTGTTGCTTCTGCCAATTGTGAGAGAAATGAAATCCCTTGTTGTTGTTGTTGTTTAGTCATGTCCGACTTTCGTGACCCCCATGGACCAGAGCACGCCAGGCACTTCTGTCTTACACTGCCTCCCGCAGTTTCGTCAAACACATGCTGGTAGCTTCAAGAACACTATCCAACCATCTCATCCTCTGTCGTCCCCTTCTCCTTGTGCCCTCCATCTTTCCCAACATCAGGGTCTTTTCCAGGGAGTCTTCTCTTCTCATGAGGTGGCCAAAGTATTGGAGCCTCAGCTTCACGATCTGTCCTTCCAGTGAGCACTCAGGGCTGATTTCCTTCAGAATGGAGAGGTTTGATCTTCTTGCAGTCCATGGGACTCTCAAGAGTCTCCTCCAGCACCATAATTCAAAAGCATCAATTCTTCGGCGATCAGCCTTCTTTATGGTCCAGCTCTCACTTCCATACACCACTACTGGGAAAACCATAGCTTTAACTATAGGGACCTTTGTTGGCAAGGTGATGTCTCTACTTTTTAAGATGCTGTCTAGGTTTGTCATTGCTTTTCTCCCAAGAAGCAGGCGTCTTTTAATTTCGTGACTGCTGTCACCATCTGCAGTGATCATGGAGCCCAAGAAAGTAAAATCTTTCACTGCCTCCATTTCTTCCCCTTCTATTTGCCAGGATGTGATGGGCCCAGTGGCCATGATCTTCGTTTTTTTGATGTTCAGCTTCAGACCATATTTTACCCTCTCCTCTTTCACCCTCATTAAAAGGTTCTTTAATTCCTCCTCACTTTCTGCCATCAAAGTTGTGTCATCTGCATATCTGAGATTGTTGATATTTCTTCCGGTGATCTTAATTTCGGCTTGGGATTCATCCAGCCCAGCCGTTCGCATGATGAATTCTGCATATAAGTTAAATAACCAGGGAGACAATATACAGCCTTGCCATACTCCTTTCCCAATTTTGAACCAGTCAGTTGTTCCCTATCCAGTTCTAACTGTAGCTTCTTGTCCCACATAGAGATTTTTCAGGAGACAGATGAGGTGATCAGGCACTCCCATTTCTTTAAGAACTTGCCATAGTTTGCTGTGGTCGACACAGTCAAAGGCTTTTGCATAGTCAATGAAGCAGAAGTAGATGTCTTTCTGGAACTCTCTAGCTTTCTCCATAATCCAGCACATGTTTGCAATTTGGTCTCTGGTTCCTCTGCCCCTTCGAAATCCAGCTTGCACTTCTGGGAGTTCTCGGTCCACATACTGCTTAAGCCTTCCTTGTAGAATTTTAAGCATAACCTTGCTAGCATGTGAAATGAGTGCAATTGTGCGGTAGAATATGAAATTGGGCAAATCTCCAGGGCCGGATGGTTTGACTGCAAAATATTATAAATCTTTGAAAGAATGGTTAATACAGCCTTTGAAGGAAGTTTGCAATGAAATATTGGGGGGGGGGAGGCACCCGAGTCATGGAAAGAAGCTTACATTACACTGATACCGAAAACAGAAGCGGAAAAGACACAGCTTAAGAACTACCGTCCCATATCTTTACTTAATGTGGATTATAAAATTTTTGCAGAAATTATGGCTAAAAGATTAAAAAAGGTGCTGGTAGAAGAAATTCATAAAGACCAAGCGGGCTTTCTCCCGGGGAGACATTTGTCAGACAACACAAGGAACATAATTAATATTTTGGAAAAATTACAAGTGAATATTAATACTAAAGTAGTTTTGATATTTGTGGATGCGGAGAAAGCCTTTGATAATATTTCTTGGAGTTTTATGAAGAAAAATTTACAGGGAATGGGGGTAGGTCAAGGCTTTGAAAACAGTATAGGTGCAATATATTCAGAACAAAAGGCAAAATTAATTGTGAATAACGTAGTTACAGAAAAGTTTAAGATTGAGAAAGGAACACGACAGGGCTGCCCAATCTCCCCACTGCTTTTTATCTTGGTCCTGGAGGTTTTGCTCAATATGATCAGAAAGGACCAATTGGTTAAAGGTATACAACTCGGAGCTAAACAGCATAAATTGAAAGCTTTTGCTGATGATTTGGTTTTGACATTACAGGAGCCAGAATCCAGTACCAAAAGAGTATTGCAATTAATTCAAGAATTTGGTCAAGTTGCGGGATTTAAGCTGAGTAAGTTGAAAACTAAGGTGCTAGAGAAAAATTTAACAGAGATTGAGAAGGAGAGGTTTCAGAAGGAGACAGGATTAACACTGGTCAAAAAAGTTAAGTATCTAGGGGTCCATATGACTGCTAAAAATGTGAATTTATTTAAAGACAACTATGAAAAATGTTGGTTGGAAGTGAAAAAGGATTTAGAAATATGGTCAAAATTGAAGTTATCACTGCTGGGCCGAATTGCTGCGATAAAGATGAATGTATTGCCTAAGATGTTGTTTCTGTTTCAAACATTGCAAATTTTGGACAGGATGGACTGTTTCAAGAAATGGCAGAGAGATATCTCGAGATTTGTCTGGCAGGGCAAGAAACCTCGAATAAAATTTAAGATTCTAACTGATGCTAAAGAAAGAGGTGGATTTGCCCTGCCAGACCTTAAACTTTATTATGAATCAGCCGCATTTTGTTGGCTGAAAGACTGGCTGCTTCTTGAAAACACGGACGTCTTGGATTTAGAAGGTTTTAATAATGTTTTTGGATGGCATGCATATCTGTGGTATGACAAGGTCAAAGCACACAAAGCTATTAAAAACCATATTGTTAGGAAAGCATTGTTTAATGTCTGGGTGAGATATAAGGATTTGCTTGAAAGTAAAACACCAAGGTGGCTGTCACCAATGGAGGCCAAGGCTCTGAAAAAAATTAATATGGAGACAAACTGGCCAAAATATTGGGAAATTTTAGAACAAGACGGAGATAGATTAAAGCTGCAGAGTTTTGACAATTTAAAAACTAAAGTACGAGACTGGCTTCATTACTATCAAATAAGGGAGGTTTATAATTTAGATAAGAAAATTGGTTTTCAGGTGGAAAAGTCAAAATTGGAAACAGAATTGTTAGATCCTAAAACCAAGAATTTATCAAGAATGTATAACTTGATGTTGAAATGGAATACACAAGATGAAACGGTTAAATCTGTTATGATCAAATGGGCACAAGATGTTGGACATAATATTATGTTTGCTGATTGGGAGCAGTTATGGACCACAGGTATTAAGTTTACGGCTTGTAATGCCTTAAGAGAAAATATAATGAAAATGATTTACAGGTGGCACTTAACCTCAGTCAAGCTGGCAAAAATTTACCATCTGCCCGATAACAAATGTTGGAAATGTAAAGAGACGGAGGGCACATTCTTTCACCTTTGGTGTACATGCCCAAGGATTAAGGCCTTCTGGGAGATGATTTATAATGAAATGAAAAAGGTATTTAAATATACCTTCCAGAAGAAACCAGAGGCCTTCCTCCTGGGCATGGTCGGCCAATTGGTGCGAAAGGAGGATAGAACTTTTTTCATGTACGCCACAACAGCAGCAAGAATACTCATCGGAAAGTACTGGAAGACACAAGAATTACCCACCCGAGAAGAATGGCAGAAGAAAGTGATGGACTATATGGAATTGGCTGAGCTGACTGGCAGAATCCGGGACCAAGGAGAAGAGTCGGTGGAAGAAGATTGGAAAAAATGTAAAGTATATCTTCAAAAATATTGTAAAATTAAGGACTGTTACAAAGGTGTTGGAAAAAGAAAATTAGGTAGTTTTGGTAGATATGAGATAAAGGATTAAGTAAAAATGAGTTGATGAAATTGATGAAAGAGAGGACGTTAAACTATATTGTTTTAAATTAAATTACTTAAATGAAAATAAGGTTGGAAGGATTTGCTGAAAAAATGATTTGAATTAGAATACAAAATTGGGAGGTGTGAGGAGGTCAAGGAAATAAGTAAAGGAAGAAAGCTATGTAAAGGTTTAATCTGTTCTTTTTTATTTAATTTTCTTTTTTCTTAATTGAATGTATTTTTATACCTTCTTTTTCTTTTTTTCTGTTACTGTTGTATTCTTTTTTATATTTTGTATTGTTCTTTTTTCTTTTTGAAATCTTAAATTTTGAATAAATATTATATTACAAAATAATAATAATAAAAGCCTTCCTTGTAGAATTTTAAGCATAACCTTGCTAGCGTGTGAAATGAGTGCAATTGTGCGGTAGTTGGAGCATTCTTTGGCACTGCCCTTCTTTGGGATTGGGATGTAGACTGATCTTCTCCAATCCTCTGGCCACTGCTGAGTTTTCCAAATTTGCTGGCATATTGAGTGTAGCACCTTAACAGCATCATCGTTTAAAATTTTAAATACCGTATTTTTTGCACCATAACACTCACTTTTTTCCTCCTAGAAAGTAAGGGGAAATGTCTGTGCGTGTTATGGAGGAAATGCCTACGGGTGGCATGCCTACGGATTTTCCTCCTCTAAAAACTATGTGCGTGTTATGGTCAGGTGCGTGTTATAGAGCGAAAAATACGGTAGTTCAGCTGGAATATCATCACTTCCACTGGCCTTGTTATTAGCAGTGCTTTCTAAGGCCCATTTGACTTCACTCTCCAAGATGTCTGGCTCAAGGTCAGCAACCACACTACCTGGGGTGTACGAGACATCCATATCTTTCTGGTATAATTCCTCTGTGTATTCTTGCCACCTCTTCTTGATGTCTTCTGCTTCTGTTAGGTCCTTTCCACTTTTGTCTTTTATTATGGTAATCTTTTATACTCAATTTCAATCCGTTACCCCCGAGGATGTGGACAGGCTGCTTGGACGTGTGAAACCAACCACCTGTCTCCTTGATCCTTGCCCATCCTGGCTAATAAAAGCAAGCCGGGAAGGGATGGGCGATGGGCTCTGCAGGGTGGTGAATGCTTCCCTCTGTGAGGGAACATTCCCAGATCCGCTGAAAGAGGCGGTCAATAAACCGCTTCTTAAAAAACCATCTTTAGACCCGGCCAGTATGGCCAACTATCGCCCAGTCTCAAATCTTCCATTCTTGGGCAAGGTGATTGAGCGAGTGGTTGCTGAACAACTCCAGGCACGCCTGGAGGATGTGGACCATTTGGATCCCTTCCAATCAGGATTCAGGCCTCACCATGGGACTGAAACTGCCTTGGTCGCGCTGGTTGATGATCTCCGAACAAAGATGAGAGCTGTTTCCTAGTTCTGCTGGATCTCTCAGCGGCCTTTGATACAATCGACCATAACATCCTTCTGGACCGTCTAGAGGGGCTGGGAGCTGGGGGCACTGTTATACAGTGGTTTTGCTCCTTCCTCCTGGGCCGTGTTCAGAAAGTGGTGGCGGGATGAGTGTTCAAACCCCTGGACCCTCACTTGTGGGGTGCCTCAGGGTTCCGTCCTCTCCCCCATGCTTTTTAACATCTATATGAAGCCGCTGGGAGAGATCATCAGGGGGTTTGGACTGGGTGTCCATCAATATGCAGATGATACCCAGCTCTACCTCTCTTTCAAATCAGAACCACTGAAGGCGGTGAAGGTCCTGTGTGAGTGCCTGGAGGCGGTTGGAGGATGGATGGCGGCTAATGGATTGAAGTTGAATCCTGACAAGACAGAAGTACTGTTTGGGGGGGACAGGGGGTGGGCTGGTGTGGAGGACTCCCTGGTCCTGAATGGGGTAACTGTGCCCCTGAAGGACCAGGTGCGCAGCCTGGGAGTCATTTTGGACTCACAGCTGTCCATGGAGGCGCAGGTCAATTCTGTATCCAGGGCAGCTGTTTACCAGCTCCGTCTGGTACGGCTGAGACCCTACCTGCCCGCAGACTGTCTCGCCAGAGTGGTGCATGCTCTAGTTATCTCCCGCTTGGACCACTGCAATGCACTCTTTGAAGGTGACCCAGAAACTACAACTAATTCAGAATGCGGCAGCTAGAGTGGTGACTGGGGGCAGCCGCCGAGACCACATAACACCGGTCTTGAAAGATCTACATTGGCTCCCAGTATGTTTCCAAGCACCATGGGAGCAGGGCCGGGGCGGGAGAGTGCTAGAGTTCTGTCTAGTCACGTTGAGTGGGACCAGCCTCGGTCCAGTATACCTGAAGGAGCGTCTCCACCCCCATCATTCTGCCCGGACGCTGAGATCCAGTGCCGAGGGTCTTCTGGCGGTTCCCTCAATGCGAGAAGCAAAGCTACAGGGAACCAGGCAGAGGGCCTTCTCGGTAGTGGCGCCCGCCCTGTGGAACGCCCTCCCATCAGATGTCAAAGCGATAAACAACTAACTGACATTCAGAAGACACCTGAAGGCAGCCCTGTTCAGGGAAGTTTTTAATGTATGATTTTGCTGTATTTTTGGTTTCTGTGGAAGCTGCCCAGAGTGGCTGGGGAAACCCAGCCAGATGGGCGGGGTACAAATAATAAATTATTATTATTATTATCTTTGTACGAAATGTTCCTTTCATATCTCCAGTTTTCTTGAACAGATCTCTGGTTTTCCCCATTCTCTTGTTTTCCTCTGTTTCTTTGCATTGCTCATTTTAGAAGGCCTTCTTGTCTCTGCTTGCTATTTTTTGGAAATCTGCATTCAATTTCCTGTATCTTTCTCTATCTCCCTCGCATTTTGCTTGCCTTCTCTCCCCCGCTATTTGTAAGGCCTCGTTGGACAGCCACTTTGCTTTCTTGCATTTGCTTTTCATTGGGGTGGTTTTCATTGCTGCCTCCTGTATAATGTTGCGAGCCTCCATCCATAGTTCTTCAGGCACTCTGTCCAGCAAATCTAAATCCTTAAACCTGTTCCTCACTTCCACTGTGTATTCATAAGGGCTTAGATTGTATCTTACTGGCCCAGTGGTTTTTCCTACTTTCTTCTGTTTAAGCTTGAATTTTGCTATAAGAAGCTGATGATCTGAGCCACAGTCAGCTCCAGGTCTTGTTTTTGCTGACTGTATAGAGTTTCTCCATCTTTGGCTGCAGAGAATATAATCAATTTGATTTCGATGCTGCCCATCTGGTGATGTCCATGTGTAGAGTCGTCTCTTGTGTTGTTGGAAAAGAGTGTTTGTGATGACCAGCTTGTTCTCTTGGCAGAACTCTATTAGCCTTTGCCCTGCTTTGTTTTGAACTCCAAGGCCAAACTTGCCAGTTGTTCCTTTTATCTCTTGACTCCCTACTTTAGCATTCCAAACCCCTATAATGAGAAGAAGACCCTTCTTTGGTGTCACTTCTATAAGGTGTTGTAAGTCTTCATAGAATTGGTCAATTTCGGTTTCTTCAGCACCAGTAGTTGGTGCATAAACTTGGATTACTGTGATGTTAAAAGGTCTGCCTTGGATTCATATCGAGATCATTCTATCATTTTTGAAATTGCATCCCAGTACAGCTTTCACCACTCTTTTGTTGACTATGAGGGCCATGAGGAGATTTCACCCCTCCCATACCCAAGAATCTCCTGATCATCTCCTGATGGTCTCTGCTGACTCTCCAGAGAGTAGGAGGTGTGTCCTGCCTATCTACTTATTCTGCCCAGCAACATATCTGAGTGTGAGAGAGAGTCAGTCAGTCAGTGTATCGGAGAGAGTGAGAGTGTTGGAGATCCTAGAGATAAGATTGCTGCTAAGAGCAGCTGCAGACTCTCAGTGTAGCATTGATTTATGCTTAGAATATTCAGCTCTGTATATAGTTTTGTATCATAGTTGTAGTTACAGAATAAAAGGAAGATATTCTACAGAGCTGCTCTCCGAGTGGTTTATACTCTGCAAGACTCTGCAAACTCTGCTGCGCAACGACTGTATTATTGAGACAGTGAATCCGGTGCTCTCAGCTCTAAGCTGTGAGTCCACAGCACTGTGACCTGTTCCTGTGAGAAAGGAGGTCTCTGGCGGTGCTACCCAGCTCGCCCAGCCCAGTCGGGGTTGAGGTGCATGAGTCCAGTTGGTGCACTGGCTCTAGGGCGATGCTGACATCAGTTGTGGGCCCAGTCGTTGTGCCAGTCGTCTGACCTGGCGTTGTTCCAGTCATCCCAGGCGTCCCAGTCGTCCCAGTCGCCAGAGGTTTCTGTTGCTGATTGCCGGACGGTGGAACGGACGCTGCATGCTGGACTGATTTGCGGTGCCCAGAAGCAGAGCTGTTTTGGAGCAGAGTATTCAAGCTGCCGCTGTCGCTGTTGCTGCTGCTTGATTTATGGAGGTATGTTGCTGACTGCCAAAGGAAGAAGATAGCATCCCTGTTTGCCTGTTAATTGCGCTCTGAGTGGGAGAGAAAGTGGCTGAAGGAGTCAAGGCTTCATCTGTGTTGCACGAGGGAAGTGTCTTGCTCTAAGTAATAGCAGACATGGCCTGTGCACATTCTGGCCAGATGGCTCTGTCCTTTCCTCTCCTCACGCCTGAAACCTATGCAGTTTGGCAAGTAAAGATGAAAGTGCTTTTACAGAGGGAAAAGCTATTTCACACGATAGAAGATGACCCTCCCGATGAGGATGCAGATGATTGGGCTGAGTGGCATGCTGCAGATATGAAAGCCCGAGGGACAATTGTTTTGAGTGTTTCAGACCACTTGCTGGTGAACTTAGAGGGTCAAGAGACTGCACAAGCTGTTTGGCATAAGTTGAGAGATATGCATCTGAGGCAGAATGCTGGTTCCAGTGTGATTTTCTTTAAGAAGCTGTGCAGGCTGCTGTTGGAGAAAGGTGGTGATTTGCCTAGCCATCTATCTCAATTAAAGCGTCTCAGACAGGACCTTGTTCAGCGAGACCTGGCTATTTCAGAGGCTGTATTTGCAATGCTAATGATCAATAGCCTAGATGAGTCTTATGATGGAGTAGCTGCCCAGATTTCCACAATGCCTTCTGACCGGCTAACAGAAGATTATGTGTCTAGCGTGCTCCTGAATGAGTGGGATCGCAGACAGGCTGTTAGAGAAAGCCGGGACTGTGCTGTTAAAAATGTGCTTGAAAATGTGCCTGAGTCTTCAGCAGGGGAAAGTGAAAGTGAAACTGCTGCTGTTAAAGCTTTGAAATTGAAGCGGTGCTTTTCGTGTGGAGCACAAGGCCATTTGAGTTTCCAGTGCAAGAAGTCTTCAAAGAAGAAGGGAAACTTCAGAGGCAGAGGGGGAGGAGGAAGAAATCCCCAAGCACCTGCTACTTCAAAGGCCTTGATCTCTCACTGTTCCACTCAACGTGGGCGGAGTTTCTTCGTGGTCGACTCTGGCTGTTCAAACCACATGGCCAAAGATAAGAATCTCTTTGTTCAGCTTGAGAAGCAAGAGAAAGAAATTCATCAAGCAGATGGGACAGTTCTCACGAGTGTGGCTCAGGGAACTGTGTTCTTAAACAGCCTGAATGCAACTATTAAGAATGTCCTGTATGCGCCTGATATTCAGGACAATTTGTTGAGTGTTTCCCAGCTTGATCGTCAAGGGTTTAAGGTGGTGTTTGCTAAATCTCGCTGTGAAATTCTTAGAGATGGCAAGCTCATTTTGTATGCAAAATGTGTAAATGGATTGTACCAATTGCCTTTTGTTTCAGGTACAGGCACTGCAGAAGCAACTGAGAAAGAGTATTGCAATTTGTCTGTAGATAAGAATGAGAAGTTGCATGACCAATGTATTCATTATTACCATCGCGCTTATGGTCATTTGAATTTCCAGGCTGTGGCAAAAATGCCTGATATGGTTCAGGGTATGAAATTGAAAGAATGTCCCTACCACATGAAATGTGTTTCTTGTGCTGAGAATAAGGCAAGGCAAGCTCCCAAAGGTACAGAGTCTGGGAGAGAGGCCAAGAAACCATATGAAGTCATTCATGCAGACTTAGTGGGGCCTCTAGCGCTCTCTAGAGGCAATTCAAGGTTTTTCATGGTTCTGATAGACTCCTATTCGAAATATGTTTGGGTCTATATGCTGCAGAAAAAGTCTGAAGCCTTTACCAAGTTTCGCCAGTTTTGTAAATGGCTCAGAAATGTACATAATGAGAATGTACGTTTTCTTTTCACAGACAGGGGTGGAGAGTTTTGTTCAGAAGAGTTTGAGAATTTTCTTTCTGAACAGGGCATTGAGCATAGGACCGCCACGCCCAGATCACCCTGGCAGAATGGTTTATGTGAGAGAGTGAACCAGACCCTGCAGCAAGGAATCAGAACACTGTTACATGATTCGGGGCTACCCAATCCTTTTTGGGCTGAAGCTCTTTCGTTTTTCTGTCATGTGTATAACAGGAGGTACCAGTCTAGTATAAATTGCACCCCATATGAGATGCTTCACGGAAGAAAGCCATGTGTAAAGCATTTTAAAATTTTTGGTTCGGAGGTTTGGGTGCACACCTCGCAAGGTGACAAACTGAGCAAGCGTGGAGAACATGGTGTTTTCCTAGGTTGTGAGAAAGGGTCTTATCGTGTTCTGATCACAGACACGAAAACCATAAGGCTGACCAGGAGTATTGATGACAATCCACAATGGGACAGAGTTGGCGTTTTTCAGTGCCATCCCATTTGTGATGATGGTGCAAAAGGGGCAAAGAAAGTTAAGAGGCAGGCTAGTGTTGTTGGTGGTGATAATCCTGATGCCAATGTAGTTCCAGATGATGGCACAGATTATCAGAGCCCAAAAGCCTCAGGTGAGTCTGACGCTGACTCAGACTTAGCAGCTTCATATACTTTAGCTCCCCATTCTCCCAAAGAGGAGGAAGCACCAGAACAAGAGGATCAAAGAGTTCTGCGCAGGTCCGAGAGAACAACCAAGGGTGTACCGCCGAAAAGGTTTTCTGAAGAGTTTGCAAAGACTGCGGTCACGAGCAACTCTGGTGGAGTTTTCAAACCTAGCATGAAGTGTGCTGAGAGTAGTAGCACAAAACGCTTTATTTATTTCCTTACCTGATATTTGAAGGAAAGCGTGTATTTGAGTTCTGAAAAGTGGTTTGTTCAAATCTGCCTAATTAGAAATGTCAATTTGTATTTGAAAGGAAGAAATGTGTGTGAAGATTTTTCTAGAAGCTGCTTATTCTTTTATGTGTTCACAATGTGTATTTTGTGTAAACTTCAGGTTGAGGTTTGTGTTTTAACTCTTTCCTAATAGACACAGAATGGTTGCAGTGACTGTTTAATGATGTGATAAAGTGTCTTAGATAAGGGGGAAAAGAGATACCTGCAAATATGTTAACCAAGGTTGTAAGCAGAGAACAACTTTTGGAGTGTATGTGTAAATTGCAGTTATGTTAAAGATTCTTGAAATGGTCGGATGAAATGGGGGAGGATGAGGAGATTTCACCCCTCCCATACCCAAGAATCTCCTGATCATCTCCTGATGGTCTCTGCTGACTCTCCAGAGAGTAGGAGGTGTGTCCTGCCTATCTACTTATTCTGCCCAGCAACATATCTGAGTGTGAGAGAGAGTCAGTCAGTCAGTGTATCGGAGAGAGTGAGAGTGTTGGAGATCCTAGAGATAAGATTGCTGCTAAGAGCAGCTGCAGACTCTCAGTGTAGCATTGATTTATGCTTAGAATATTCAGCTCTGTATATAGTTTTGTATCATAGTTGTAGTTACAGAATAAAAGGAAGATATTCTACAGAGCTGCTCTCCGAGTGGTTTATACTCTGCAAGACTCTGCAAACTCTGCTGCGCAACGACTGTATTATTGAGACAGTGAATCCGGTGCTCTCAGCTCTAAGCTGTGAGTCCACAGCACTGTGACCTGTTCCTGTGAGAAAGGAGGTCTCTGGCGGTGCTACCCAGCTCGCCCAGCCCAGTCGGGGTTGAGGTGCATGAGTCCAGTTGGTGCACTGGCTCTAGGGCGATGCTGACAGGCCACTCCATTTCTTTTACGGGTTTCTTGCCCACAGTAGTAGATGTGATGGTCATCCGACTGAATTCGCCCATTCCTGTCCATTTTACTTCACTGATGCCCAGGATGTCAATATTCTTGCCATCTCATTTTTGACCACATCCAACTTACCCAGGTTCATATGCAATATTTTTCTTTACAGCATTGGACTTCCCTTTCGCTTCCAGGCATTTCCGCAACTGAGCGACCTTTCGGCTTTGGCCCAGCCGCTTCATCAGCTCTGAATCTACTTGTACTTGTCCTCCACTCTTCCTCAGTAGCATGTTGGACGCCTTCCAACCTGAGGGGCTCATCTTCCAGCGTCATAACTTTTATATGCCTGTTGTCTTTGTCCATGGAGTTTTCTTGGCAGGGATACTGGAGTGGCTTGCCGGTTCCTGCTCCAGGTGGATCACGTTTGGTCAAAACTCTCCACTATGACCTGTCCATCTTGGGTGACCCTGCACGGCATAGCTCATAGCTTCTCTGAGTTATTCAAGCCCCTTCTCCACGGCAAGGCAGTGATCCATGAAGAGGATGAAATGATGAAATCCCTTAAAGGGCCCCTAAAGAGCTGCCCATGTGGGTGGCACTGTAGTCTAAACTACAGAGCCTAGGGCTTGCCGATTGGAAGGCCGGCAGTTCGAATCCCGCGGTGGGGTGAGCTCCCGTTGCTCGGTCCCTGCTCCTGCCAACCTAGCAGTTCGAAAGCATGTCAAAGTGCAAGTAGATAAATAGGTACCGCTCCAGCGGGAAGGTAAACGGTGTTTCCGTGCACTGCTCTGGTTCGCCAGAAGGAGCTTAGTCATGCTGGCCACATGACCCGGAAGCTCTACGCCGGCTCCCTCGTCCAATAAAGTGAGATGAGCGCCGCAACCCCAGAGTCGTCCTCGACTGGACCTAACGGTCAGGGGTGTAGGGATATCGTGGAGCAGGGAGTGGGGTCCGGAGGGAGCACACTTCCCCGCCAGCAGGCAGCCACAGTCTGCCTGCACGCGTGACCTTGGGGTGCAGGGCAACCCCCCCCCAGACAAGCCACAGCTGTCTGTACATCGTTCCACCTCTGCCTGACCTTTCGCGATCTCAGCAGTTTGCGGTGTCCTGTCTGTAACCGTTTTCCTTTGAGACCTTTTGTCTCCATTCGACATACATTGTGCAAGGGGAAAATGACGCTGTGGAACAGGTGCCAAAATAACTTCATACCACCCCACGATTTCGGGACAGAAGATGTGTAAAGGTCACAGCCCAAAAATGTATTTGCCTGGCTTGCATGTTTGTCTCAATAAAAGGAGGCTCCACAGGAATGGTGGTAGCTCGCTCGCTTCAGACCACCTGTGCGCAGCTCACATGATGATCAACACCTGTCTTGGGCCTTCACTTCACAGGGGTCCCTTTACCTTTTAATGAGCTGCCCAAACCATCTCTTGATGGTGTAAAATAAGTCATTCTGGTCTGGAGAAAAACTTCTGCATGGCCTGTTGGGCTCCTCACACAGTAACAGAGGGGTAAAATCAGGCAAGTAAATGCTGGATATGCAGGCCCAGTACTTGCCAGTACATCCCCACTCCTCAGGACTTAAGGCAAAGTGGCCCTTTCTCCCCACAGTCTTCTTGGTGATCCCACTAGTCCAAAATACACACTCTCCCCTCCCCCTGCTTCCCACATGACTTCCCAGAAATGGCTGCCTTCATGGTTGAATCTCTCTGGATTTTGCGCAGGGCTTGAGGTTTGTCTCCTCACATTTTTCTTGGACAGGAGGAGCCTAGGATGGGCTTTGTCTGGATCCACAGTGACATTTGCTGTCTGAAGATTTCTGAATTAACATATCATCTTCCTGAAGATTTTATATTCACTTCCTGCTTTAACATATTCTCCCTCTCTCTCTCCTTTCCTCTCTAATCCCAGCTTATTACATTTATATTATGTTATGTACTGAGTTGAATAGGATCCAAAATGCAGCAGTCTGATTGGTCCTAGAACAATAGGCTCCAGAATGCAGCAGTCTGATTGGTCCACAGGAGCCACCCAATCCAGCTCCAGGTGGAAGTGAATCCACGACCTGATTGGCCTACAGGAGAATCCTGGAATTAGCCAATCACGTGGGGCCCATTGTGTAAATAATGTATATAAAGCAGACATTCTGGTGGAACTTCCATTTTCCTCCTCACCACTATGAGCTGAATAAAGAGCATGAAATCCACTCTCGACTCTGAGTATATTTCATATTAATAAAAGTATTGTTACTTTATTATTATTGCCAGTGTCGAACCAAAAGGCTACTGCATTACTGGTGGTGGGGGAGGTGTAGGTGGGATGCTGAGGCCCACTGGCAGTCCCTTGACCGTTTGCAAAGCTATTGCTGGTAGCAAAATCTCTACAATGAAGGATGAGGCTAAGTGCTCTGGAAACCCAAACTGGACCAGTGACTTGCGACCACAGCATGCAATCAACTTAAGTGCTTATTGCTGTTGGTGTTGCTGAATACGCTGGTGGTTCAGGAACTTCAAGATACAGCTCATTTAACTCTAATCAATTTTAAATCTACCACTTGCTGATCGTCTTATCTATCAGACAAAGTTACCTTTCAGCCTTGCCTTGTGATCTTCGGGAATACAAATCTCTAGACTTCCTGTGTTAAAGAGAATCCTGAACGAATGCTTTGAGAATAAGGCTGACTTTCATTCACTCTTTCTGCTCTGCTGTGCTAGCACCCAATGATATGTAAATGTAATGAACTAAGGTACCTATTTAATCATATTTGTGTAAGATTTTGACCAGCTTCGGCCCATCTGAAGCTGATACAGGCTCCTCTTATCTTGAGCCCAAGCAGAGTAGTCCACACAGCAGAAGGATAAGCAGTATGTGCTACATTCTTAACTTTATTTACGCTCTATGCTGAGAGAATACAAACATGCATCCTGCCTCTGTGAGAGCAGAGAAGCAACTCATCTCGGAAACAAAGAACACTGAGAGAACAGTGAAAAACAGGAAACCAGTGTACGTCACATCCAGTCTCCCATTTCCCGTGGGAACCCAACAATAACTCTGACTGTGGAATGTAAACAATTGTCTTGTGGCAAGCATTTTGCTGCACAGTGAAGAAAGCAGAAACCAACAATTTGTTAGAATAGTTCTTGCATTTAAAGTGGGTCTTCTTTGTTTTCTTACAAGGGTAACCTAGCCAGCACTTCATTCTGAAGTTTCAGAAACAAAGTTTGTTCTGGAATCTGGGTGGTTTCTCATTTAGAATCTACTTTGTATTTAGCCAAGCCTAAAGTTGCAGTCTATGCTTCCTTGGAAGCAAATTCCAATGAAACAGTAGAGCATATGCAAGAAGTAAATGTGAGATATACACTAAGTAGAAAATATGCATCTGCTGCCAAGTGAGAAGCTCCCAGCATTCAAAGTACAGGCTTCTTTAGCCCTTTTATCATTGTTGTTAAAGCCATGCTTAAGCTGGGCAGCTGAAGCAGAACATGGACTAACCTTCCTTAGATAGAATTGTTCATATCTAGGCCAGGATCAGCTAAGCTGTGTTCCTTCACATATTGCCAGACTCCCATCTTCCATCACTGCTGACCATTGGCTATGCTGCCTGTGGCTGATGGGAGTTTGAGCCCAACAAGATCTGGAGGGCCACAAGAAGTCGTCCCCCCGACTATGCCATAGCCTAAAGCACAACAACCAACTCTCCTTCCTCCACATCTTGTCCTGTTGCGCAGCCAAATGAAGATGAGTAAGGGGATAAGGCAATAATTAAAAACAATAATCATTCTACTGCTTCCTCTAAGAATAGAGCACATTTTTGCATTTCTCTGGAAAAACTGAAAGATTACTTAGGAGGAAGTGTGCCTTTTAGGTAAATGCATCTGTAATCAGCAGGCTGGTTTTAGGCTAGGAACTGCTTACTATTTCAGTTTTTTCTGGCTGAGCTGACAGTGATGAGCAAGCAAAAGTTGGACATCTTGTAATGATGCTACTATGGCAGCCGAGAGGCCACAAGTGCCTTGAGTGCCAAGAAAAACAAACATGGAGCCTGGCACGCTTCCTCTTGCGCAGCTTTGCTGTTGTCCGTGCCGATCCAAAAATCCTTTGCCTCTTTGGCTGTTAGCAGAGAGTACACAGCGGCGAGAAGCAATTGCAGACAGTGTGGGTAATAAATTCAGAGCAGACACAAAGGCCTTCTTATCTTCTTAGCCTTTAATCATATAGAATAACAGCATAAATTCAGACCTGGCGAGAACTGACACATTCTCCCTCTCGCATAGCGACAGACTGAAACACTTAGCGTCAAGCCACTCCCGTATGTGTTTCTAACCACGCCTCAGGAAAGAGACGTCACCAGAACTCTTTAACCCTGTGAGTTCTGAAACCAATAACACCCCCTCTCGTCTTGAATCCTGAGGGAAACTGTGAAACCCCTATTTACAGACCTCTTTGAGTTCAACTCACCTCCCATTGCCTTTTGCCTCCCACTGGCATCTATCCCAGGCAATTGTTGAATCCCTTCCACACTCCCAGAATCACACTGTGCTAAACCAACCCACGCACTGGTGACCTGAAACCTCTCCGGTGGAACCCCCTTCGTGGTGCGAGTTGACCGCCGGAGCACAACCTCGGGTGCTCCTCCTGACCCACTGGGATCAGCAAGTGTGTCTCCAGCAAGCTCAGAAGACTCCCCCTCTGACTTGCTGCGTCTTCGGGCCTCCTGCACTTGTCTAACAGGAGATGAAGGCTCGCTCTTGGGTTCCCTCTTAACCTGTGGAGAAACCCACCCCTGTGCTTGACCATCATCAGCAACCTGGTCTTCAGCAACAGGCTCCGCCTCTGCCTCTCCTTCCTCCCTTTCTTCCTCCCTTTCCTCCCCCTCAGAATCGGACAAGCATTCTGAGAGAAAATCAGAACTAACCTTAGGTCGTGACCAACCACCCTGCTCAAAGAACTCAGCATGCTTGCTGACCAGCAGCTTGGTCTGATCACCCTCTGGGTATGCAAACTTCCACCCATTTGTTGCAGGATCATACCCACAGAAGATCATGTCCTGGTACCTAGGACCACCCTCCTTCCGTTGCGCTGTTGGTATTGGCACTGAAGCCCTGGAACCAAACGAACGGAAGAAATGCACCTGTGGCTTTTGCTTGTGCAACAGAAAATACGGTGTGTCACCTACATCGTGATTGTAGGACCTGTTAAAAACAAAGCTGGCAAATTTCCAAGCCTCACTCCAAAAGCTCTGAGGCAGCCCAGAGTCACACAGCAAAACCCTGACAGCTTCAGCCAGTGCTTCACTCCTGTGCTCTGCCACGCCTCTCTCTTGAGGAGACTTTGCACCCGTCACCTGGTGACGAATTCCCTTTTGCTTGAAGAACTCCTTCAGAGCAGACCCAGTGAACTGTGACCCACGGTCGCTCCTGAACTCTTGCACCTTGGTGGAGAACCTTAGTTCCACCTCCGCAACCCAATCCTGGATGAGTTGCACCGCCTCCCTCTGTGACCTGAGAGAGAAACACCATAAATTCTGAGAAAAATCATCTGCCATCGTTAGCAGATACCTGGCCCCACCCAGACTCTCACACTTCATTGGTCCTGTAAGGTCTGTGTGAATCAACTCAAAAGGTTTTGTGGTTACCCTCTTTACTCCGGGAAACCTGCACCTTTGAACCTTGCTGCATGCCCTGCACACTAGGGATCCCTCACATGGTGTGATTTTACAACCTTTGGTGCAGCCGGGCAATCTCTTAACATCTTCCAAACAAGCATGAGACATTCTCTTGTGCCATATATGAATACATGAATCATGGCTGGGAACACTAGCACACTGCGCCTTTGCTTTTCCTGCATTCCCCCCACCCTCCAGAGGTGTTTCCAGAACAAAGAGATTGTTCTTGCATTCCACGTAGACAAGTTGTCTCCCCCCTCTGAAAATGGAACAGGTATCATTTTCAAAACAAATTTTGTACCCCTGCTTCGCAAGAGCAGGTATCGATAACAGGCAACACTTCATCCCTGGTACAATGAAGCACTCCAGCTCCACCTGCAAAACAGAAACATAGACATTTGCAGCATTAGAAACTGTCTTTTTTGTCCCATCAGCTAATGTAACAGTCATTCTAGTTGAAACAGCCCTGCAATTCCGCAGCTCCCCAGCAGATGGCGTCCCAATGAGGTGATGACGGGCACCCGAATCCACAACCCATTTCACCATTCTGTCCTTGCTGGTATTGTTCTGTAGTGTTGCCATGGCAGCAACAAACGTCCCGCTGCACCTGTCCTTGGCAGCCTCTGAAACCGCAACATCCTGCGTTGCTCTGAAGACTGGACTTATCTCAGAGTTCCCAGACAACTCTGCAGGCCTTATCTCCCTCTGCAGCAGATGGCTAGCCTTGAAGCCTTCAGCTCTGTCCTGTTTCCCAGGCTTCGACTTACGACGCAAACAACTCTTGGCAGCCTTTGGAAAAAGAGGCTTCTCTGAGCTTTTACTGCTCACCGCCCCCCCCCCACTGCTCCCAGGGCTCCCAGGACGCTTTCCTGCACCCCCAGTGATGGGTAAAGGGCCCCCAGCAGCTTGCCTCTCTCCAAGCTCCTCACACAGATACGTTGAAGCACCCACGCAGCTTTTAGACTCTGCAAAACTGGCAGCAACAGCAGCAGTGGCAATAGTCCCTTCGTCCCCCTCAGGGGTCCCACAGCCTTTCCCAGCTGTGCACCGGCTTCCACGAAGGTGGTCAGTGCCATCTTGCCTCTCCTGTTCTGATGCAGCCATCTCCCGGCCCTTGCTTCCGCCCCCAGCTTTACACACTTCCTGGAGAGCTAGCCAAGCGACCTCAGGCTTCCTTGCATCCAGAACAATGGGCCTTAAATCAGCACTTACATTCTCAGCCAGAAAAGTAAGCACACGCTCCTCAGCTTCACGTTGGCTTTCAACCGCCCCAGCTGACGTAGACATCGGTTGGACCAATTCCCAGAGCTTGGCTCCAACTAGGGACAACTCTGCTAAATAACTCCACTCCAGCCACGTTTGAGTGGTTAACTTCGCACATGGCAGCTTAAGCTCAAAGCCATGTTCCTGGGACTGAGCCATCTCCTCATCCCCCGGGGTAAGCTTACTCACGATTGGCATCAGCTTCCTCCGGCCTCCGGCAGATCGGCTTCTCCTCCCAGCGGGCTCCTTCCAGCCTCAAAGAAACAGCAAAGCTCCGGCTGGCCCCAGCAACCTTCCTGCTGGCTTCCCCCACACGTGGGACGTTCCTGCAATGCTTCAAAGCGTTGGCAAACACCCATAACCTATGGCAGCCGAGAGGCCACAAGTGCCTTGAGTGCCAAGAAAAACAAACATGGAGCCTGGCACGCTTCCTCTTGCGCAGCTTTGCTGTTGTCCGTGCCGATCCAAAAATCCTTTGCCTCTTTGGCTGTTAGCAGAGAGTACACAGCGGCGAGAAGCAATTGCAGACAGTGTGGGTAATAAATTCAGAGCAGACACAAAGGCCTTCTTATCTTCTTAGCCTTTAATCATGTAGAATAACAGCATAAATTCAGACCTGGCGAGAACTGACACATTCTCCCTCTCGCATAGCGACAGACTGAAACACTTAGCGTCAAGCCACTCCCGTATGTGTTTCTAACCACGCCTCAGGAAAGAGACGTCACCAGAACTCTTTAACCCTGTGAGTTCTGAAACCAATAACAAGCTATGCTCCAAGCTATGCTACAAGCTATGATTCCTTGAACAATGCATTGAAATTAGATGTCAGATTCACCAATCTGACCCGTACACCGCTATGCACCAGGATAGGTGCTGTCTGTGGTGATGCTGGGCCTGTGCGCCATAAAGAACAAATAGACGGGGGAGTGGCAAGCCTGCCCGCAAATGACTTAATTGATTTCCTACACCCCCCGCTTGGTACCCTGGTCTCTACGTGCTACGAGCCTGGCATTGGTCTACCCAAGCAAGACCAGTCTGAAATGCTCTCGTCCTCATATGCCTCGATGCCGGAATTGGAGGCTTCTATTATTCTAAGCCCAACACGCAATCAAGATCCACAGCAATTGTCAAACTTTGACCCGCTAGCAGTACCGACGCAAGATACAGCTGTTGACCTGCTACCTATACAGCCTACACGGGTCGGCAAAGCCCTTGCTCTGCAAAAACCAGCTGAACATCATGATATTCGTAATGGTGTCATCGAAGATCCTCTGGGCCAAATCAACCTAATGGCCCCTCAGTTAAAGCTATCACACCTACCTAGGGACCAGCGACCTCAAACCTGGAACCACCAAGCAGGGCAGAAAGAGGAGGAGCCCAGCTCAGGAGCCTCAAACCACCGGAAAAGAGATTGACTGCCACTATTTCCACCATCACCCTATTTCCACATCCTATCTTGGAATGTGGCGGGATGGCTATCTAAGCAGGGTGATGTCGACCTTCTGGATTTCATTACAAAATTTCAGATTATATGTTTACAGGAGACATGGTGTCTAGATCTCCATGTCCCTTCTTTACAGGGATACGAAGCCTTTGCTACCCCTGCGATAAAACCAAATTCCCGAGGCTGACCTAGTGGTGGTCTAGTCACTTTTGTTTCTACCAAGCTAAAGTGCAAGGCCCGGCAACAGCAGTGGGTGAAGAGCAACAATTTACAAATCTTACTTATTTCTAGTAGTGAAGGAGGAGATTTCCTTTGCTTTAATATATATATACCTCCCATAGGCACAAATCCCAGTAGTTACAAATCTGGGAAGATTTAGAGCTATGTTTGGAGAAGGCTGAATTAGAACTCCCTGGCATGGATATCCTGCTGGCAGGTGATTTCAACGCCAGGATAGGAAATGACATTAATACGTACTGCTCTAAATCTCAGTTCCTGCCAGAGGCAGATTGGTTTATTCCCTGGTCCTCTGAAGATAAGGTCTTGAATAAGGCAGGCATCACATTAATGGAGACTGCCTTCAAACATAATTTGTATAATTTGCATGGTACCCATATGGACAGGTCAGGGGGTTTCTTTTCTTTTCTTGGGCCTAGAGGTGCGAGCGTTATTGATTATATCCTGGTCTCCCCAAAACTCTTGGAGAGGTCACAGGGCTTCAGGACTTTCAATAGAATTGAGAGTGATCATCTTCCTATATCAATTTCACTAATTCCCCGTGGTTTGGAGGATCCGAAATACCGCAATCACTGTGCAGACCCACCTCCAACTCTGGCCCTTCGTAGGCGTAAATGGAACAGCGACCTGGAATCAAAAATCAAACAACACCTGCATTCATCAGACTTACTGGCCTTGAGAGACCAGTGTATCTTATCTAATTCTGACCCCTTTTCAACATTTCAGCAGGTCTCAGAGTCGCTCTTCCCACTACTCACGAACTCCAATCCTCCCAAACAACAAAACAATTCGAGGGCCTGACTTCCGGGTTGGCGCCATCGCCGAATGGCGGACTCCCTCCAAGCTCCGGAGGGAGTCTGCTCGGCAGGGGCTGGGTCCTACCGCGCTGGCAACGCGGGAACCCTTAAAAACCACGGGCACGGAGCCCGTGGACATGGGGACTCGGCTGGTACCGTTAGCGCCCTCCCGACTCGTGAAGGAGCCTTTTTAAAGGCTACGGATCGGGTGCCGGGGAGTGGCGTGGTACTGTGAGTCTATCGCTTCCCCTGCCGAGCGCAGCCGCATGCCATTCGTCGGAGAGCGCTGGCTTCTTCCATTGGAAATTTGGACATTTAACAACAACCCGTGAGTAATTGGGTAACCGGGCATAAAAGGAGGGGGAAAAAGAATTTTTTCTTCGGATTCGGCACGAGCGGGGGGGATCTAAAAAGGAAGTCAGTCCCCTCCCTGATTGTAAACACGCTAAAACAAGGACTGGGAAACCAAGATCGTTTCAGAAGTTTATTGCTGACAAAAATGATCAATTCCACGATGGGATACTATAAGAATTGTGCTGGAGGAGAAAAGTTGAGGGCGAGAGGGAAAAGGCAACCCCCCCCCCCTGGGAACCGGGGCGATTCGGAGAACCTGGTGGGAGAGACGGAGAATTTGACAGCTGTCAAAGTAGCTGTCAATCTTGAGAATATAAAGAGGACTTTGTTACAAGTATTTTGCTGGTTAATTCTGTTATAATTGGACATAAATATGGATACAAAATGTCGGGGGGGGGGAAGAAACAACAACTTGACTTTTGGATTAGAGGACACAAAGTTATTGCAACCCCCCTAGAGGGGTTTCGTGACATTACAAGTGGCGTATGTGGAAAACTACTCCGGGATGTGCACAGGTCTTATCTCCTGGGAAAGCAGCAAAACTGAAATATTATTTTGTCTACAGAGGTGTTCATAATACAATAGAATTTTTCTATTGAAGCAAGGAAGGAACTGGACGTAAGTTTTTGTTCCTGAATAACAAACCTCTGTAGAGATACTAGATTTCGGAATAAGAATGGCTTTGCAGCTGAACAAGACAGAAACCTGAGAAAGTAAGAAACAAAAGAGCAAAGGACCAACTACGTCACGGAAAGAACAATGGGAGGAGCAACAAGGACCAAGGAAAACTAAAGGCCTCTATCAGACTGGATTTTTGAAGTTAAACATCATTAAAACAGTAAATTTAAAGAAAACCGGCAAGATGGATTGAGGAAAATTTGGCTGTGGACTTGAGACCTCCAGGCCGACAACATATAGACTGATAATAATAATAATAATAATTTATTATTTGTACCCCGCCCATCTGGCTGGGTTTCCCCAGCCACTCTGGGCGGCTTCCACAGAAACCAAAAAACACTAAAATATCATACATTAAAAGCTTCCCTGAATAGGGCCGCCTTAAGATGTCTTCTGAATGTCAGGTAGTTGTCCATCACCTTGACATCCAATGGGAGGGCATTCCACAGGGCGGGCGCCACCACCGAAAAGGCCCTCTGCCTGGTTCCCTGTAGCTTCGCTTCTCGTAATGAGGGAACCGCCAGAAGGCCCTCAGCGCTGGACCTCAGTGTCCGGGCAGAACGATGGGGGTGGAGACGCTCCTTCAGGTATACTGGGCCGAAGCCGTTTAGGGCTTTAAAGGTCAACACCAGCACTTTGAATTGTGCTCGGAAACGTACTGGGAGCCAATGTAGGTCTTTCAAGACCGGTGTTATGTGGTCTCGGCGGCCGCCCCCAGTCACCAGTCTAGCTGCCGCATTCTGGATTAGCTGTAGTTTCCGAGTCACCTTCAAAGGTAGCCCCACGTAGAGTGCATTGCAGTAGTCCAAGCGGGAGATAACTAGAGCATGCACCACTCTGGCCAGACAGTCCGCGGGCAGGTAGGGTCTCAGCCTGCGTACCAGGTGGAGTTGGTAGACAGCTGCCCTGGATACAGAATTGACCTGCGCCTCCATGGACAGCTGTGAGTCCAAAATGACTCCCAGGCTACGCACCTGGTCCTTCAGGGGCACAGTTACCCTATTCAGGACCAGGGAGTCCTCCACACCAGCCCGCCCCCTGTCCCCCAAAAACAGTACTTCTGTCTTGTCAGGATTCAACTTCAATCCATTAGCCGCCATCCATCCTCCAACCGCCTCCAGGCACTCACACAGGACCTTCACCGCCTTCACTGGTTCTGATTTGAAAGAGAGGTAGAGCTGGGTATCATCTGCATATTGATGGACACCCAGTCCAAACCCCCTGATGATCTCTCCCAGCGGCTTCATATAGATGTTAAAAAGCATGGGGGAGAGGACGGAACCCTGAGGCACCCCACAAGTGAGGGCCCAAGGGTCTGAACACTCATCCCCCACCACCACTTTCTGAACACGGCCCAGGAGGAAGGAGCGAAACCACTGTATAACAGTGCCCCCAGCTCCCAACCCCTCTAGACGGTCCAGAAGGATGCTATGGTCGATTGTATCAAAGGCCACTGGGAGATCCAGCAGAACTAGGAAACAACTCTCACCTTTGTCCCTAGCTCGCCGGAGATCATCAACCAGTGCGACCAAGGCAGTTTCAGTCCCATGATGAGGCCTGAACCCTGATTGGAAGGGATCCAAATGGTCCGCATCCTCCAGGCGTGCCTGGAGTTGTTCAGCAACCACACGCTCAATCACCTTGCCCAAGAATGGAAGATTTGAGACTGGGCGATAGTTGGCCATACTGGCTGGGTCTAAAGATGGTTTTTTAAGAAGCGGTTTAATGACCGCCTCTTTCAGCGGATCTGGGAATGTTCCCTCACAGAGGGAAGCATTCACCACCCCGCAGAGCCCATCGCCCAGCCCTTCCCGGCTTGCTTTTATTAGCCAGGATGGGCAAGGATCAAGGAGACAGGTGGTTGATTTCACGCGTCCAAGCAGCCTGTCCACATCCTCGGGGGTAACGGATTGAAATTGATTCCATGCAACTTGACCAGACAGGGCTCTAGCACTCTCCCGCCCCGGCCCTGCTCCCACGGTGGTGTCTAGCTCCTTCCGAATATGAGTGATTTTATCTGCAAAAAACTTTGCAAAATCGTTGCAGGAGATCTTGGGGTCTTTACAAGGCCCCGGTGGTAAAGGTGGTTCCGTTAAATTGCAAACCACCTGAAAGAGTCTCCTGCTACTATTTTCTGTAGATGCAATAGAGGCGGTGAAGAAAGTCTTCTTCGCCGTCGCTATCGCCACTTGGTAGGCTCGACGTTGAGCTCTAACCTGTGTCCGGTCAGATTCGGAGTGAGTTTTCTGCCACCGACGCTCTAGCCGTCTCAGCGATTGTTTCATCGCCCTCAGCTCCGAAGAAAACCACGGGGCTGTCCGGGCTCCATGCAATCGGAGAGGGCGCTTCGGAGCCAGACAGTCGATAGCCGTGGTTAACTCCGCATTCCAGCGGGCCACCAGGGAATCAGCTGAAAGGCCATCAACATGGGATAAAGCATCCCCTACCACTCTCTGGAAACCATTTGGATCCATTAAGTGGCGGGGGCGGACCATCCGAATTGGTCCCACCTCCCTGCGGAGGGGAAGGGTCGCGGAGAAGTCCAGTTGCACCAGGAAGTGATCTGACCATGGCACTTCTTTTGTTTCACTTTTACCTAGTGTCATATCACCCATGTCACTAGAGGTGAACACTAGGTCTAAGGCATGTCCGTGACTATGAGTTGGGCCAAACTTATTCAGGGACAGCCCCATGGAGGCCATGCTTTCCACGAAGTCCCAAGCAGCCCCTTGTAAGGTCATGTTGGCATGGATGTTAAAATCCCCTAGGACAACCAAACTAGGTATCTCCAGGAGAACATCCGTGATGACCTGAAGCAGCTCGGGCAGGGAATCCTTGGTGCAGCGGGGAGGTCGGTACACCAAAAGGAATCCTGTACTGCCCCTATTGCCCAACTTCCAGAACATGCACTCAGAAAACTGGGTCTTCCCAGTAGGACGCCTGATGCAAACTAATGACTTCCTAAAAATCACTGCAACCCCCCCTCCCCGCCCACATGACCTGGGTTGCTGTGCATAAGAGAAACCTGGTGGGCAAGCGGCAGCAAGGACAGGCCCATCTGCCTCATTCAACCAGGTCTCTGTCACACAAGCCAGGTCAAATCCTCCATCCACAATCAGGTCGTGGATGGCAGTGGTTTTATTCATCATTGACCTGGCATTACACAGCAACACCTTCAGGTTATGTGGGTTTCCCCTGTTGATTCCAGTATCCATCTGGTCAGGGCCAGACCCGGAGGCAGGGATAGTCTTCAAACAACGACTAAACCTGCCTCCTCGGTAATGACATGGTCTGGTCTTAGTGTAACTCCGCCTCCTGCCCATGATCACCGAGATCGGATGTCCCAGTGCTTCCCCCCCCGTGGAGCTTGTCCCAGCCATCGTGTTGGCTGGGGCCTCACTCCCAGGCGGCCCTGATCCCGCCCCTTAAAAACAAAACACAAACTATACAGAACCAATAAAACAACAGAAAACAAAAACCGAACAATTATACCAAAAATTAATCCCCAACCAAATGGACATGGGGAATCTAAACCGGGGAAGGGAGGGGGAATTCTAGAATCCAAAGGCTATGTAACCAACTTTTTGAATTTTCTTCTATCTTTTATCTTTTATCTTTCTATATAACTTTGGTATTTTGATTTAACATGTTTTGGGAAAAAAGGGGGAATTCGTGGAAGGAAACGGGGTAGATCTTGGGGGGAAAATCTTTTTTCTTTTTCTATTTTGTTAAGTGATGCTAAGATTGTAATTTAAATTGGCTAATAGGTACAACATATTAGGTTTAAATTGGGAATGAGAGCTTGTGGAACCAACTTAGGGAAAGGGGAATACAGTCGGGAAGGGAAGGAGGGAGTCCCAGAAAGAAGGTTATGAAAACAAGGGTTTAAAGTTGGCCTCTTTATTTCTTTCTTTTCTTTATCTTTTCTATCTTTTCTATTTTGTTATTATTGGAAATTTTAATAAATATGATTTAAAAAAAAAAACAATTCGAGGGCCTGGTTCAACAAAGACTGTAGGAATCTAAGATCTTTGCTTAGGAAATTACAAAATAAGGTAAAACAGGAAGGGACCCTGTCCTCAGTGGAAAACCTGCACAGGTGGCGTTCTCATTATAAAAATACTCTAAAATTTAAGAAATCCCTCTACAGAAAGGAACAATGGGAGGCACTTGACAAAGCGATCAAATTGCGGGACGACAAAAAGTTCTGGGAAATAATTGCCCAGGGAGCCTCACCCAAAGGGAAAATTGTAACCAACAATATTTCATCTAACTTATGGTATCAACATTTCCCCCGGCTATATACAGCTCCAAACATTGCTAAACCGAGCCAGTTTCCTCCTCTTAAAAACGATCTATTAATGGGCTGGGATCCTGTTACCGAATCAGAATGCTTACAGCTAATTAAAACACTCAAGAATGGCAAAGCTCCCGGTGAGGATATGATTCCTCCTGAGGTGCTTAAACTAAATGCCCAGTGGTGGGCTGCTATTTTGGCCCAACTTTTTACGGTAATAAATGATACATGCAAAATCCCAGAAAACTGGAAACTGAGCCTGGTAGCCCCCATCTATAAGAAGGGAGACCCCCAAGACCCCTCAAACTATCACCCCATAAGTCTCCTGGACATTGTGTATAAACTTTATACTTGCTACCTGCTAAATAAACTGGTTGACTGGGCTGACCACTCTAACTTGCTTAATCCGGAACAGGCAGGGTTTAGAAAGGGCCATAGTACAACAGGCCATTGTTTGGTACTACAGACAATGATAGATAAGTATACAAAGGTACATAAGAGCAAACTTTTTGTGGCTTTTGTAGATCTCACATCCGCTTTTGATTCAATCTGTAGGGACAAATTATGGCAAAAACTATATGTTTTTTTAAAAAAATATTTTTATTACATTTTTCAGATACAAAATCAGAAGTATATGCAAAACACAATAAATACAAAAGAAAGGAATACAAAGGAAAGAAAAAGAGAAGAAAGAAGGAAAAAGGAAAAGAAAGAAAAAGAGAAAGAAAAAATCCAACTTTTCAAAACTTTTTTTAGAAAACCAACCGGACTTCCCCACATCTTCCTCATCCTGCGTTCTTTGCAATAAAGATATCAGCAAATTATTACCTTGTTTCATATCTTATTTTGTACCTTTCAAATATTATATTTTTAAATTTAAATTACTTTTTATCAATTGCTTATACCTTAAATTAATCATAGTATTACTTTAAATTTCCACCTTTTCATACTTATAACTTGGTTTCCTGTTTCATCAAATCTATTTTTTTTTATAAAATTTTTATTGGTTTTACAAAAGTTTTTATAACAAACAAACATAAAAGAAAAACAGACAAACAAACAGATATAATTTCAAAATGTCCTTTCATAAACTTCTTTCCTCGGACTTCCCCATACCTCCCCTTTCTGCATCCTCATGTCCAAATTTTATAGCAACTTATAAATGTTTTTTCCCATCCTAATTCATCATAGTCCTTTCTTGATCTAATCTTATATTACTGCAACCCTTTCTCTCTGTAAAATCTCGACAAACTAAACTTCATCAAGTTTATAATAGTTCTTAAGATAAATCTTAAATTTCTTCCAGTCTTCTTCCACAGTCTCCTTTCCCTGGTCACGAATTCTGCTCGTCATTTCCGCCAATGTCATATAGTCAATCACTTTCATCTGCCATTCTTCCAAGGTGGGTAAATCTTGTGTCTTCCAATACTTTGCGATCAGTATTCTTGCTGCTGTTGTTGCATACATGAAAAAAGTTCTATCCTTTTTTGGCACCAATTGGCCGACAATGCCCAAGAGAAAGGCCTCTGGTTTCTTAAGGAAGGTATATTTGAATACCTTTTTCATTTCATTATATATCATCTCCCAGAAAACCTTAATCTTCGGGCATGTCCACCAAAGGTGATAAAAAGTACCTTCATCCTGTTTCATCAAATCTAATTGCTGAAGCTGAGATTTCCACATCGTGCAAATTCTTAAGATTCATACAACTTATAATATTTTTGTAAATAGTCTTTAAATTTTTTCCAGTCCTCTTCCATTGTTTCTTCTCCCAAATCTCGAATTCTGCCAGTCATTTCAGCCAGTTCCATATAGTCCATCATTTGCGTCTGCCACTCTTCCAGTGTGGGTAGATCTTGTGTCTTCCAATATTTTGCGATGAGTATTCTTGCTGCTGTAGTTGCATACATAAAAAAAAGTTCTATCCTTCTTTAACACTTTCTGGCCGACAATGCCCAGGTGGAAGGCCTCTGGTTTCTTGGGAAAGGTATACTTAAATACCTTTTTAACTCATTATAAATCATTTCCCAGAAGGCCTTCACTTCTGGACAGGTCCACCAGAGGTGGAAGAATGTCCCTTCAGCCTCCTTACATTTCCAACATTTATTATCAGATAAATGGTATATTTTTGCTAGCTTGACTGGGGTCATGTACCACCTATATATCATTTTCATAATGTTTTCTTTCAAGGCATTACATGCCGTAAATTTCATACCGGTGGTCCATAACCTTTCCCAGTCTTCAAACATAATGTTATACCCAATATCCTGGGCCCATTTTATCATGGCTGAGTTAACTTTCTCATCCTGAGTGTTCCATTTAAGCAGCAAGTTATACATTCTTGATAATAACTTAGTCTTTGGTTCTAACAGTTCTGTCTCTAGTATCGATTTTTCCCCCTGGAATCCTATTTTTTTATCCAATTTAAAAACCTCTTGAATTTGAGCGTAATGTAACCAATCTCGCACCTTATTCTTTAATTTCTCCAAGCTCTGCAACCTCCAATTATCTCCAATTTTTTCTATTATTTCCCAATATTTCGGCCAACCGGCTTCCATATTGGGTTTTTTTCGGGCCTTAGCCTCTATTGGTGATAACCATCTCGGGGTCTTATTTTCTAATAAGTCTTTGTATTTTGTCCAGACCATAAATATTGCTTTTCTGACAATATGGTTTTTGAACATTTTGTGAGTCTTTACCTTGTCGTACCACAAATATGCATGCCATCCTAAAGAATTATTAAACCCTTCCAGATCTAGGACACCAGTGTTCTCTAAAAGTAACCAATCCTTCATCCAGCAGAAGGCTGCAGCTTCATAATATAACCTTAGGTCCGGCAGGGCAAATCCCCCTCTTTCTTTTGCATCAGTTAAAATTTTAAATTTTATCCTGGGCTTTTTGCCCTGCCAGACAAACTTAGAAATATCTTTCTGCCACTTTCCAAAACATTCCACTCTGTCCACGATCTGTAGGGTTTGGAACAAAAACAACATCTTTGGCAATACATTCATCTTTATAGCTGCAATTCGACCCAACAAGGAAAGTTTCAATCTTGACCAAATTTCTAAATCCTTTTTTATTTCTGACCAACATTTTTCATAATTGTCTTTAAATAAATTCAGGTTTTTAGCAGTCAAATTTACCCCTAGGTATTTCACCTTCTTTACAATTTTTAAGTCTGTCTCATTCTGAAACCTTTCTGATTCCTCAGTTGTCAATTTTCCCCCCAAAACCTTAGTTTTTTGCTTGTTCAGTTTGGCAAAAACTATATGAAACAGATATTGATAGACGACTTCTCAAAATACTTAGAGAGTTACATTCAGACACCACAGTTAAAATCAGAACTGGGATGTCAGGCAACTATACTGACCCACTGCCACTGGAGAAAGGGGTTAAACAGGGCTGTTTGTTAGCGCCCGTTCCTCTTTAATTTCTATATAAACGACACTGTTCAACATATGGCAAAGTATAAGGCATCAGCTCCTGCCCTGGAAGGCAAACACCTGAATATATTGCTCTATGCGGATGACATGGCTGTCATGGCACTCACTCGAAGGGGCCTACACAGCATGCTGGAGGGGCTCGCAGCTTATTGTTCCCAAAACTCTCTAAAGATAAATTATGACAAAACAAAAATTGTGGTATTTACTAGAGCTCGCCACACATTTAGATGGTCTTTAGATGAACACAAAATTGAACAGTGTCTTTTTTTTAAGTATCTTGGTATCACTTTCCAAGCTACATCTAGCTGGCTTGCCCACTTCAAGACTGTAGCCCTTCTAACACGTAGGACAATCGGTGCTCTGCTCAGCTTTTTTTATTCAAGGGGAGGGCAACTGGTGATCCCGGCACTAAAAGCTTTTGTTGGAAAAGTGATTCCCCAGATGTTATATGGAGTAGAACTCTGGGGATGGAATCAGAAGCTGTTAGAACGGCTTGAAATCTTCCAAAATTTTTATCTCAGAAGAATTCTAGGCCTCCCTCAGAGTACTCTGGCAGCTCTCCTAAGAGTGGAAGTAGGATTACCTTCTGTGTCTGCCAGGGCCCACTTAAGATTCCTGCGTTTTTTCACCAACCTCATAGATGCCCCGAACACCTTATTGGCTAAACAAGCCTTTGTATCATTACAAAATAATGCTACTTGGCGTAAAAACCTACTAGATATCCTATCCAGATACAATCTACCTGAGTTTAATACTCTCAAATTGTGGAGCCCTGATAAAGTTCAGGAATGGATCTTTGAAAAAGACGCCCTTTTGGACTCCACAAAGATAAAAAACTCGGGGTTTTCCTACTGGCTTCCCCGAGTAAAAGCAGTCAAAATCTGTGCCAACTACTTGGTGGAGATCACTGATCCCACTCTTTGGAGAGCTTTCACTATGGCACGGTTTCAAACATTGCCAACTGCATATCTGACCAGTAGATTCACAAAAACCCCAGTAGAACATCGTTTATGTCCTTGCCTTATGAAAACTAAAGAGGATCTTACACATTACCTCCTCTATTGCCCCATCTACTCGGGCTTTAGAGACGCATTGCTGCAAATTATACCTAACTCTATAACCAATCCTGAAGATAGAGTAAAATTTTTGTTAGTTGATGCAAACCCACGTATTACCCATGTGGTAGCGGTTTTTGTGATGAAGGCCATGAAAGCCAGGGAAAGATTTATGGATGACAATGTAAAGACCCCTTCATCGTCTGTTTAACTCGTTGCTTGTTTTCCCTCTCTTTCTATTTTGTGGGATGAAGGCATTTGTTGGCATAGTATCTAATGAATTTTAATATTTTTAACTATTGTGTTGATGTTTGTGTACAGGCATGGTCCTCACAATAAACGGATTTGTTGTTGATGTCAGATTCTATATTTTTCTTAACTGTTGGCTTTTGAATTTTAAATACCACTAAGGCCTGAATACTGATTCTATTGTGGATCATATATATATATATATATATATAGGCTCTGTTCCAGTAACAAGAAGCCGAAAGCACCAGCCTGAAGATGACGAGTGAGACCTCGTCGAAACGTCGCACAGACACCCCGACTCTTACACGGGAAGACACCCGAAGACACCAAAACCTGCATTCCTGTACCCGTGAAAATCTACGAAAGCATATATATATATATATATACACACACACATTTTTATTAAAGTTTCACAAATTTTTAAGCAAACACAAAAACACAAACAAACACAACACAAATAATAAGTATAGTTTCGGATCCTTATTTTCTTAACATCTTTCCCTGACTTCCCCACACCTCCCCTTCTTGTATTCCAATTCCAATAGTTAGCTCAGCAAGTTCTTGTCCCCAACTTTACCTTATTATTATTATACTTAATTCATCTTAATTAACCAATTTTAACTTATAGACCTCAGTTTAAACAACAATACTCATTCTTTACACCCTTTTCTAAGGTTGACCCAAATTCCCTTCCACAAATTTCCCAATTTTTATATTAATTACAAAACAAAATAACAGAGAGACAACATATAATCATACACCCTTTGGATTCCCAAAACTCTCACCCCCCCCTTTCCCGGTTTCGATCCCCAAAAAATGTCCATCCGTCTATCAACTATCAGCCTGGAGATCTCACGTCCGAGGCCCTCAAATCTCTCTCAGTCCCTCTCTGCTGGTTTTTTTGGTAGTCCTTTATATTAGACATCAAGTCTCGGAGAAGCTCTGTCCCAATAGGGTCTATGTTTCTTCCAACCAGACCTCCATGTTCAAAAGTGGAGCCCAAATCTTGTTTCTTGTTCCTTTTAAGTCCAAATGTCCCAAATGTCCCAAAAGCTCCAACTTTCGCCTTGATCAGATTTGTAATCCATAGGTCTTCAGATCTCCCCATAGGGGGATCCCTCCA
This sequence comes from Podarcis vaucheri, assembly GCF_965113315.1. Taxonomy (NCBI): domain Eukaryota; kingdom Metazoa; phylum Chordata; class Lepidosauria; order Squamata; family Lacertidae; genus Podarcis; species Podarcis vaucheri. Next base: position 18,212,297 of record NC_138757.1, read on the forward strand.
TTCTTCATTCTCCGATTCAAACCAAATTCTCATCATCCAGGTCTTGTTTTTCTTAGTATCCATCTTAGGAGGCCTCTGGCTCTCCTTTGTCGTCTGCGGCATCTCAGCTCCTCCTTCCCACTCCTCTGAAACAGCACATATCTCTTCTTGTTCAGCTGCATAGGTTTCTTGAGTCAAGTCCTTGACAAATTCAGCAAGTTTGTTTACTTTTAAATTCAAAGTTGTAGCATTTGTAGCCAAAGCTTCACTCTGACCTTGTAACTTTCCCAAAAGAAAAAACATTCTGTCCAGCTCAGCCTGTATTTTTCCACCTGCAGCCATTGTAATGACTCAGAACCCCCTCTAGAGGGATTCTGGTTACTTAATGTTCCTTCCAACTCCAATCCAACAGTCAAGTTAATTTGTTTCTATTCTTCTTTGTTTTCAACAGTTTAAAATCAAATTGTAACAAAAATAACCAGCAAAGATAACAGAAGCCAAATTTTCTTTTCCCCCCCCCAACTTTGACAGCTAATTTGACAGCTGTCAAACTCTTTATGTCTCCTCAACAGGCTCTCTCGCGGATCGCTCCCGGGTCCCAGGGGGTTGCACTTCAGCTCTTAAAATCGACTCTTATCCTCCAGCAAAATTACTTATACTGCCAAGTCGTGAAATTAGTAGCTTTTAGCCAATAAAGAGAAGAATGTTCTCTCGACCTTAGTTATCTACTTCTTGCTTTAATTTATCTACAGGACTTCCTTTTAGCACCTCCCCTGATCGTGCCTAATTCAGAAGAAAAGAAAAAATTTAGTTCCAATTTCCGTACTACTCACGGGTTGTTACTTTTAAAGTCCAAATGTTCAAAGAAAGAAGTCAGCGCTCTCCGGCCATGGCATGCGGCTTTGCTCCATAGGAGAAGCGGTCTACTCTCAGCACCACGCCTCTCCCCGTCCCCCGCTCCGCAGCCTTTAAAAAGGCTCCTTCGCGGGTCGGGGGCGCAAACGGTGCCCGCCGAGTCACCAAGTCCACAGGCTGCAGCGCCTGTGGTTTCTGAGGGTCCCCGCGTCATCACGGCGGCAAGACCCGTCTTCTACGGAGCCGATTCCCTCCGGAGCTCGGAGGGAATCCGCCATTGGCCGATGGCGCTGACCCGGAAGTCCCTGATTCTATTGTGGATCTTTAAGCCTCCGATTTCTGTGTCATTTTTGCATGTTGATGCATCTTTCATTTGCTTATGTGTGCCTTGTAAGCTTCTAGATCTGCAGATGCTCGGTTTGACTATAGAAAAATGGTAGTATGTTCTCTGCTATGGTGATTCTGCTCATCTTTTGCTCATGCAGGCATGTTTTGGATAATGCAGCAGGAAGCATATGTAAATAGATTAAGAATAGCAGTGAACCCTGTCGCACAATTGAAGAAAAGGATTAAACTATTATGCATCAGCAAGCTTTTTAAAAAAGTAAAATAAAACATTTGACAACACCAACAGCTTTTAAATTGGGAAGGGCTATGAATACACAGAAATCAAGTTTCAGACTCTAGTGCTAGTCTTAGTGAGATGGGATCCCTGCTGAAATTCTAGCAAACATTAAATTGAAGTCAAGCAATGTGGTGTAACATTTTACCTAGAATGGCACATTCCCCACATTGCTAACAAACTTGCAATTAAAAAACACACCAAATAAATAAGCCTGTACTAGACACATCACCTTGCCAACAAAGGTCCGTATAGTAAAAGCTATGGTTTTCCCAGTAGTGATGTATGGAAGTGAGAGCTAGACCATAAAGAAGGCTGATCGCCGAAGAATTGATGCTTTTGAATTATGGTGCTGGAGGAGACTCTTGAGAGTCCCATGGACTGCAAGAAGATCAAACCTCTCCATTCTGAAGGAAATCAGCCCTGAGTGCTCACTGGAAGGACAGATCCTGAAGCTGAGACTCCAATACTTTGGCCACCTCATGAGAAGAGAAAACTCCCTGGAAAAGACCCTGATGTTGGGAAAGATGGAGGGCACAAGGAGAAGGGGACGACAGAGGACGAGATGGTTGGACAGTGTTCTCGAAGCTACCAGCATGAGTTTGACCAAACTGCAGGGGGCAGTGGAAGACAGAAGTGCCTGGCGTGCTCTGGTCCATGGGGTCACGAAGAGTCGGACACGACTAAACGACTAAACAACAACAACAACAGAAAATAACATAACTTTTTTTTTTAAACCACTTCATTTGGAAACTAATAACATGCCTTCTTAGTGGTAAAAACAAGGTAAATTTTTAATCTGTGGCAAATGCTTGTCTGTGGTTGAAATGTTTATTGAACTGTGATGCCAGCGGAGCCTGCACCATAAAAATTATGGATCCACGGCTTCCTGGCAACGCCATGGCCCAAAAACGTAGTTTTGAAGCACGGATCCTCAAGGATCCTCACTCTTTTCGCATTGGTGCTCCCCAAACTCACCATCAAATCACACATCATAGCCACGGGCACAGCCTGCACCACAAAAATCACGGATCCACAGCTTCCTGACCATACCGTGGCCCAAAAACGTGGTTTTGAAGCACGGATCCTCATGGATCCTTATGCTTTTTGCATTGGGCAACCCCAAATTCACCGTCAAATCACACATCATGTCCAGGGGCGGAGCCTGCACCACAGAAAACTCGGACCCACGGCTTCCTGGCCACTCCATGGCCCAAAAACGTGGTTTTGAAGCACGGATCCTCATGGATCCTTACGCTTTTTGCATTGGGCAACCCCAAACTCACCATCAAATCACACATCATGTCCAGGGGCACAGCCTGCACCACAAAAAACTCGGATCCACGGCTTCCTGGCCACTCCAAGGCCCAAAAACGTGGTTTTGAAGCACGGATCCTCATGGATCCTTACGCTTTTCGCATTGGGCCACCCCAAACTCACCGTCAAATCACACATCATTCCCAGGGGCACAGCCTGCACCACAAAAAACTCGGATTCATGGCTTCCTGGCCACTCCATGGCCCAAAAACGTGGTTTTGAAGCACGGATCCTCATGGATCCTCACGCTTTTTGCATTCGGCCAACCCAAACTCACCGTCAAATTATACATCATGGCCAGGGGCACAGCCTGCACCACAAAAAACTCGGATCCACGGCTTCCTGGCCACTCCATGGCCCACAAACGTGGTTCCGAAGCACGGATCCTCATGGATCCTCACGCTTTTTGCATTGGGCCACCCCAAACTCACCGTCAAATCACACATCATTCCCAGGGGCACAGCCTGCACCACAAAAAATTCGGATCCACGGCTTCCTGGCCACTCCAAGGCCCCAAAACGTGGTTCCGAAGCATGGATCCTCATGCTTTTTGCTTTGGGCCAACCCAAACTCACTGTCAAATCACACGTCATGTCCAGGGGCACTGCCTGCACCACAAAAAACTCGGACCCACGGCTTCCTGGCCACTCCAAGGCCCAAAAACGTGGTTTTGAAGCACGGATCCTCATGGATCCTCACGCTTTTTGCATTGAGCCACCCCAAATTCACCGTCAAATCACACATCATGTCCAGGGGCACAGCCTGCGCCACAAAAAACTCGGATCCATGGCTTCCTGGCCACTCCATGGCCCAAAAACGTGGTTTTGAAGCACGGATCCTCATGGATCCTTACGCTTTTCGCATTGGGCCACCCCAAACTCACCGTCAAATCACACATCATGTCCAGGGGCACTGCCTGCACCACAAAAAACTCGGATCCACGGCTTCCTGGCCACTCCAAGGCCCAAAAACGTGGTTTTGAAGCACGGATCCTCATAGATCCTCACGCTTTTTGCATTGGGCCACCCCAAACTCACCGTCAAATCACACATCATTCCTAGGGGCACAGCCTGCACCACAAAAAACTCGGATCCACGGCTTCCTGGCCACTCCATGGCCCAAAAACGTGGTTCCGAAGCAAGGATCCTCATGGATCCTCACGCTTTTTGCATTGGGCGACCCCAAACTCACCGTCAAATCACACATCATGTCCAGGGGCACAGCCTGCACCACAAAAAACTCGGATCCACGGCTTCCTGGCCACTCCAAGGCCCCAAAACGTGGTTTTGAAGCACGGATCCTCATGGATCCTCACGCTTTTTGCATTGGGCCACCCCAAACTCACTGTCAAATCACACATCATTCCCAGGGGCACAGCCTGCACCACAAAAAACTCGGATCCACGGCTTCCTGGCCACTCCAAGGCCCAAAAACGTGGTTCCGAAGCACGGATCCTCATGGATCCTCATGCTTTTTGCATTGGGCCAACCCAAACTCACTGTCAAATCACACGTCATAGCCAGGAGCGGAGCCTGCACCATAAAAATTATGGATCCACGGCTTCCTGGCAACGCCATGGCCCAAAAACGTAGTTTTGAAGCACGGATCCTCAAGGATCCTCACTCTTTTCGCATTGGTGCTCCCCAAACTCACCATCAAATCACACATCATAGCCACGGGCACAGCCTGCACCACAAAAATCACGGATCCACAGCTTCCTGACCATACCGTGGCCCAAAAACGTGGTTTTGAAGCACGGATCCTCATGGATCCTTATGCTTTTTGCATTGGGCCACCCCAAATTCACCGTCAAATCACACATCATGTCCAGGGGCAGAGCCTGCACCACAGAAAACTCGGACCCACGGCTTCCTGGCCACTCCATGGCCCAAAAACGTGGTTTTGAAGCACGGATCCTCATGGATCCTTACGCTTTTTGCATTGGGCAACCCCAAACTCACCATCAAATCACACATCATGTCCAGGGGCACAGCCTGCACCACAAAAATCACGGATCCACGGCTTCCTGGCCATACCGTGGCCCAAAAACGTGGTTTTGAAGCACGGATCCTCATGGATCCTCACGCTTTTTGCATCGGGCCATCCCAAACTCACCGTCAAATCACACATCATGTCCAGAGGCACAGCCTGCACCACAAAAAACTCGGATCCACGGCTTCCTGGCCACTCCAAGGCCCAAAAACGTGGTTTTGAAGCACGGATCCTCATGGATCCTTACGCTTTTCGCATTGGGCCACCCCAAACTCACCGTCAAATCACACATCATTCCCAGGGGCACAGCCTGCACCACAAAAAACTCGGATTCACGGCTTCCTGGCCACTCCATGGCCCAAAAACGTGGTTCCGAAGCACGGATCCTCATGGATCCTCACGCTTTTTGCATTGGGCAACCCCAAACTCACTGTCAAATCACACATCATGTCCAGGGGCACAGCCTGCACCACAAAAAACTCGGATCCACGGCTTCCTGGCCACTCCAAGGCCCCAAAACCTGGTTTTGAAGCACGGATCCTCATGGATCCTCACGCTTTTTGCATTGGGCCACCCCAAACTCACCGTCAAATCACACATCATTCCCAGGGGCACAGCCTGCACAACAAAAAACTCGGATCCACGGCTTCCTGGCCATACCGTGGCCCAAAAACGTGGTTTTGAAGCACGGATCCTCATGGATCCTCACGCTTTTTGCATCGGGCCATCCCAAACTCACCGTCAAATCACACATCATGTCCAGAGGCACAGCCTGCACCACAAAAAACTCGGATCCACGGCTTCCTGGCCACTCCAAGGCCCAAAAACGTGGTTCCGAAGCACGGATCCTCATGGATCCTCATGCTTTTTGCATTGGGCCAACCCAAACTCACTGTCAAATCACACGTCATAGCCAGGAGCGGAGCCTGCACCACAAAAAACTCGGATCCACGGCTTCCTGGCCACTCCAAGGCCCAAAAACGTGGTTCCGAAGCACGGATCCTCATGGATCCTCATGCTTTTTGCATTGGGCCAACCCAAACTCACTGTCAAATCACACGTCATAGCCAGGAGCGGAGCCTGTACCATAAAAATTATGGATCCACGGCTTCCTGGCAACGCCATGGCCCAAAAACGTAGTTTTGAAGCACGGATCCTCAAGGATCCTCACTCTTTTCGCATTGGTGCTCCCCAAACTCACCATCAAATCACACATCATAGCCACGGGCACAGCCTGCACCACAAAAATCATGAGTTGCACTACAAAAATCACAAAAATCCCCTTACCTGCACTGTTAATTTCACCACTGCAATATTATTATTAGAGCCGATAGGAGAATATATGACTACCGTATTTTTCGCTCTATAGGACACACTTTTTACCCTCCAAAAATTAAGGGGAAATGTGTGTGCGTCCTATGGAGCGAATGCAGGCTCCTTGGTTTCAGCGATAGCAACACGAAGCCTCCGAAGCACAGAGGGAGCGCTCCCTCCACGCTCCAGAGGCTACGCGTTGCTTTCGCTGAAGCCAGGAGAGCGAGAGGGGTCGGTGCGCACCGACCCCTCTCGCTGTCCAGGCTTCAGGGATAGCCGCCTGAAGCCTTTGGAGCACAGCGCAAGTTCCTGCTGATCTCCGAAGGCTTGTGGTAAGCCGCCTGAAGCCTGGAGAACGAGAGGGGTCGGTGCACACCGATCCCTCTTGCTCTCCAGGCTTTGCTTCGCTGGAGAGGCGCTGCACATTGTTTCCTCTCTGCGCAGCGCCCCTTCAGTGAAGCTGGAGGAGAAATGGAAGGGGCTCCGTTTCTCATCCCGCTTCGCTGAAGGGGCGCTGAGCGGAGAGGGGGAGAATTTTTTTCTCCTTGTTCTCCCCTTCCTATGGTTCGGTGCATCCTATGGTCCGGTGCGTCCTATAGAGTGAAAAATACGGTATATATTGTACCAAGATATGGTTCATCTTCAAAAACAGATCAAATACATGCCAAAGTATTAAAGAGGAGAAAAAATATGAAACTGCTTACATACTGTCAACTAATATCCAGATTCAAGAAAGACTGTATGGCAAACATTTAAATCAGTGAAAAGATAGAATCTGAGTCCATCATAACAGAGTTCTACCTTCTGGGTAAAATTTATAAACTATTACTCAAATATGACACCAAGCCCGAACAAGCAAAACCTTATATGACAAAATGGATGCAAAATTTTTAAGAGCAGTTCACAGTAGAACAGTGAGAACAATTGTGAATAAAGGAATAAAATTTACTGCAAATTAAGCCCTAAAACAAAATTGGTACAGTGGAACCTCGGGTTGCAGACATAACCTGTGACTGAGGCACGTCCGCAACCCACAGCATTCGCATCCTGAAGCGCCATGTCTGCACAGGCACTGGTGCAATTTGGCGCTTCTGCGCATATGAAAGACCCAGTTCTCTGAGTGCATGTTCTGGAAGCTGGGCAATAGGGGCAGTACAGGATTCCTTTTGGTGTACTGACCTCCCCGCTGCACCAAGGATTCCCTGCCCGAGCTGCTTCAGGTCATCGCGGATGTTCTCCTGGAGATACCTAGTTTGGTTGTCCTAGGGGATTTTAACATCCATGCCAACATGACCTTACAAGGGGCTGCTTGGGACTTCGTGGAAAGCATGGCCTCCATGGGGCTGTCCCTGAATAAGTTTGGCCCAACTCATAGTCACGGACATGCCTTAGACCTAGTGTTCACCTCTAGTGACATGGGTGATATGACACTAGGTAAAAGTGAAACAAAAGAAGTGCCATGGTCAGATCACTTCCTGGTGCAACTAGACTTCTCCGTGACCCTTCTCCTCTGCAGGGAGGTGGGACCAATGCAGATGGTCCGCCCCCAACACTTAATGAATCCAAATGGTTTCCAGAGAGTGGTAGGGCATGCTTTATCCCATGTTGATGGCCTTTCAGCTGATTCCCTGGTGGCCCGCTGAAATGTGGAGTTGACCAGGGCTATCGACTGTCTGGCTCCGAAGCGCCCTCTCCGACTGCATGGAGCCCTGACAGCCCCGTGGTTTTCTTTGGAGCTGAGGGTGAGGAAACAATCGCTGAGACGGCTAGAGTGCCAGTGGCAGAAAACTCATTCTGAATTGGACCGGACACAGGTTAGAGCTCAATGTCGAGCCTACCAAGTGGCGATAGCAACGGCGAAGAAGACTTTCTTCACCGCCTCTATTGCATCTACAGAAAATAGTAGCAGGAGACTCTTTCAGGTGGTTTGCAATTTAACGGAACCACCTTTACCACCGGGGCCTTGTAAAGACCCCAAGATCTCCTGCAACGATTTTGCAAAGTTTTTTGCAGATAAAATCACTCATATTCGGAAGGAGCTAGACACCACCGTGGGAGCAGGGTCGGGGCGAGAGAGTGCTAGAGCCCTGTCTGGTCAAGTTGCATGGAATCAATTTCAATCTGTTACCCCCGAGAATGTGGACAGGCTGCTTGGATGCGTGAAACCAACCACCTGTCTCCTTGATCCTTGCCCATCCTGGCTAATAAAAGCAAGCCGGGAAGGGCTGGGCAATGGGCTCTGCGGGGTGGTGAATGCTTCCCTCTGTGAGGGGGCATTCCCAGACCAGCTGAAAGAGGCGGTCATTAAACCGCTTCTTAAAAAAACATCTTTAGACCCGGCCAGTATGGCCAACTATCGCCCAGCCTCAAATCTTCCATTCTTGGGCAAGGTGATTGAGCGGGTGGTTGCTGAACAACTCCAGGCACGCCTGGAGGATGCAGACCATTTGGATCCCTTCCAATTGGGATTCAGGTCTCCTCATGGGACTGAAACTGCCTTGGTCACGACAATCGATCATAACATCCTTCTGGACCGTCTAGAGGAGCTGGGAGCTGACGGCACTGTTATACAGTGGTTCTGCTCCTTCCTCCTGGGCTGTGTCCAGAAAGTTGTGGTGGGGGATGAGTGTTCAGACTTACTTGTGGGGTGCCTCGGGGTTCCGTCCTCCCCTCCATGCTTTTTAACATCTACAGGAAGCTGCTGGGAGAGATCATCAGGGGGTTTGGGCTTGGTGTCCATCAATATGCGGATGATACCCAGCTCTACCTCTCTTTCAACTCAGAACCAGTGAAGGTGGTGAAGGTCCTGTGTGAGTGCTTGGAGGCGGTTGGAGGATGGATGGCAGCTAGTGGATTGAGGTTGAATCCTGACAATAATGAAGTTCTGTTCTTGGGGGACAGGGGGTGGGCTGGTGTGAAGGACTCCCTGGTCCAGAATGGGGTAACTGTGCCCCTGAAGGACCAGGTGCACAGCCTGGGAGTCATTTTGAACTCACAGCTGTCCATGGACGCACAGGTCAATTCTGTATCCAGGGCAGCTGTCTACCAGCTCCATCTGGTACGCAGGCTGAGACCCTACCTGCCCGGAGACTGCCTCACTAGAGTGGTGCATGCTCTTGTTATCTTCTGCTTGGACTACTGCAATGTGCTCTACGTGGGGCTACCTTTGTAGGTGACCCAGAAACTACAACTAATCCAGAACGCAGCAGCTAGTCTGGTGACTGGGAGTGGCCACCAAGACCATATAACACATGTCCTGAAAGACTTACATTGGCTCCCAGTACATTTCTGAGCACAATTCAAAGTGTTGGTGCTGACCTTTAAAGCCCTAAACGGCCTCGATGCAGTATACCTGAAGGAGTATCTCCACGCCCATCATTCTGCCCAGACACTGATGTCCAGCACCAAGGGCCTTCTGGTGGTTCCCTCACTGTGAGAAGCAAAGTGACAAGGAACCAGGCAGAGGGCCTTCTTGGTTGTGGCGCCCGCCCTGTGGAATGTCCTCCCATTAGATGTCAAAGAGATAAACAACTACCTGACATTTAGAAGACATCTGACGACAGCCCTGTTTAGGGACGTTTTTAATGTGTGACTTTTACATTTTTGACACTGCTAAACCTCAAGAATGTCCAAGGCAGAGATTGTGATGATCTTACCTGTGAATGTAAATTATCAAACCAACTAGATGGAGACCACCAAAGTAACCATGAAAAACAATCACCTGTCTTGCGTCAATTCAGCTACAAATGGTTTTGGGACAAAAGTTGGTTGCTTTGCAGGGGTAGTAATTATAAATGGAGGTTTAACTGCAAGTTTTCTTGAGAACAGATTTTGTCAGTGCAAACTTTGAAATAGGGGGTTTCCAACGTGGTGCCCATGGGAATCATGTTGCCTGCTGACAGCTTTCCTGGAGTCCACCACGTGTTTTTAGAAAAAGAGCAGGATTAGTGGTGAATTGTGCCCAGCATGACTTCAGATTGTTCATAGTACATTTGATTGACTACAGGGGCATATGAAGGGGCAGCGGGGTGATGGTGCCCCAGGGTGCCATGCTGGGGGGAGAGTGACAGTAAGGTCGCTGTACTGGCTGCCGCTCTTGCGGCAACTGTACAGGCAGCCCCTCTCACAGTGACCGTATGGGCCATACGGGCAGCTGCTCTCGCGGCGACTGTACAGGCTGCTGCTCGCGTAGCGTCCGTACAGGCAGCTCCTCTCACGGCGGCCGTACAGGCTGTATGGGCAGCCGCTCTCCTGGCGACCATACGGGCAGCCATGCATGCACAGTCCGTACAGGACATCATCCAGGACTTGTTACCATATTATAGCTGCCACAAAATCTATTGGCATGCCACCAGAACCAGGGAAGCCTTGCCAGTTGCAGCTCACACAGTTGAAGTGAAATAAAAGACAGAAGAGTAGAAGAGTAGATCGGGAAGAAAGTTCCCCAGACTGCAGGAAAAGATAACAGTAGCTCCAGCATCTGATTCAGTGCAGGCTGCTGAGGGGTTTGACTCCTTAAGATCACCAACTGACTATGAGACACCTGGAAAGCACTCAGCCTCAGATGACCTCCACTCCAAAAGGTGGGAAAGAGGATTTGACAGTGACCAATATTGATTATTTTGATAGCAGCCCCATATTCTCAACACAAAGTGAGAAGTGTTTGGACAAATCACTGATTTGTACATCAGTTCCCCCATGGCACAACTGTACCTTCCCCACACTCAGTCTACAAACCATGGGACTTTGGTTCAGTTGGCAACATCTGTGTGTATGACTATGACCTAAACACACTGAAAGGATCAAACTGGATAAATGATCGCATAATAGATGCCTTTCTTGCCTCCAGGGTGATCATGACCAAAGAGCTAGGTCACAATGGAACAATTTTCCCACTTACCATACTTGCCACTTCATGCAGATATGTCAAAGATTGCCAGTGCAAGCTCTGAAGAACTGTTTGAGATTTGGAGTGCTAAAGAAACATGTTTTGATTATTCCAGTAAATGACAGAGAAGTCCACTGGAAACTGATAGTAATCATTTTTAAAAGGAAGACCATGCTCTATCTAGATTCCAAACATGGATTGAACCACTCTGTGATTGATGCAATAACATCCTTCTTAGCATGTCTGTATGAGATGGATTCAAAATATCCCTATAGTTTTGCGGCTGATCATTTTTTGCACCAACTGATATACCCAGGCAAGGTACCGTAATTCCAGTGACTACGGTCCTTTCACATGTACCATTGCCAATCTGATTGCTTCTGCTGCCCAATTACAGTTCATACAAAAGGATATGGCTGCCATTAGACCCTGGATTGCAAAAGAAATAATACAGTACTGTGGGAAAACCTATTTTGAAGGACAAGACAAATATTTTCAAGTGGAAATTGATGCTGTTCCTCCCAAGAAGAGACAAATCTTGAACGAGAGTTACATTACTGTGTCTCGATCATGCCCAGAGGGATGGAAGGATACACTAACCTATTGCTCAGATATCCTTGTTTGAAGGCTGCTGGTCACTATGTTTCTTGAAGGAAGGGTGCAGGAGGCCCAGTGGTGACCTAACTATGGCTTACTGTGAAGGAAACTGCAAGGACTGGTACCACTGCTTTCGCATAGGCATTGATTCAAAAGATCTTCCAGAGGTTTTTGTGTGTCCAGACTGTCAATCCACTGTGGCCAAATAGATTTTGAAACTGCGAACTGTCATATTCCACAGGTTGGTATAATACAGCAAAATCCAAACATATAGTTTTCATCATCATGGCAGGGATGGTCCTTTTCCATAGAATTCTTATTTATGGAGTTAGTTTTTATATCCTGCTTTTCTCTACTTGAAGGAGTCTCAAAGTGGCTAAAAATCTCCTTTCCCTTCCACCCCCACAACAGACACCTTGTGAGGTAGGTGGGGCTGAGAGAGTTCAGAGAGAAGTGTGACTGGCCCAAGGTCACCCAGCAGCTGCAGGTGGAGGAGCGGGGAAGCGAACCCAGCTCACCAGATTAGAGTCCACCGCTCTTAACTACTACACCACAGAAACGTATCTCTTAAAACTCTGGAGCAAGCTGTTCAGTTCAGCCTCATAGTGATACTGATTTGTGGAGGGAAGGTTGGTGATGAGCAAGATCTGTTCCCATTTCCCAACACAGAGACCATAGAGCAGTTACTTTTGGGGGCTGAACCTGCAGAGTGTTTCTGTTCAGAATTTCCGTGGCAGAAATTGGCTAAGTGCCTTTATAAACATTCAGCTTCTCAAATCGAACCCCATCATGAAACTTTCAGGTGTAGCTGTTGGAGGTGGAGGGCAGAAAAGGTGCTAGTCCTTACCTCCCTCCTCCCAGCCTATCATTGCCCAATGGGCTGAATTTCAGGGCTTTTGCATGTAAAGGGCAAGCTTGTTCTTTACTTGTTTAGACTCTTTAAACTTGGAAACAGATATTTGGCTCCATGACCAAAATGACCAAAAGGGTCAGCTTCTAGAGGACTGGAAAGATCATAATTGTACTTCCCCTACCCTCAGCCCTAACTCCGTTGAGTATTTTTTGTTATGAGACTGAGTGTTTGGGGCTGATGCTGTAGCATTCTTGTCTGGGGGCTTGATGGAAAAACAGAAAAGCGACCCTCACCTAACTCTCCAATGCCCTTCAACAAGAATGCTGTAGGAAATATTGCTAAGCCCAAAGGGAGGCAAGAATTTGCTTCAGCTCACCTTGTTAATGGCAGAGCAAAAGCTATGCGTGTGTCATTCTCAATCAGTCTACTTTCAGGACTGATTTTAGAACCCTCTTATATCAGGCCACATGGTCACTGGAGGTGGCCCCATCATGCAAACATGACTATCCACACAGGGACCATCTATTTTTGTGTTTTTTTCTGATACTGGATTTTAAGTTACAGTTACATCTTTTAAAACAGCTGTCAGTATATCACACTGTATTCCACTTGCCTTCCAAAGGAACACGTGGCTCTCCCCACATAGCGGGTTAGGTTGAGACTGCTGATCCACAGTGATCAGTAATTTTTACGGTAATTACAATCCTGCTTTCCCTTGTACCAGCTTACCTTGACTTCAGTAAGGCCTTTGAAAAGGTCCCCCATGATATTATTGCAAAACAACTAGTAAAATGTGGGCTAGACAAAGCTACTGTTAGGTGGATTTGTAATTGGTTGATGGGCTGAACCCAAAGAGTGCTCATCAGTGGCTCACCTTCATCCTGGAAAAAAATGACTACTGGGGTTCCACAAGGTTCTGTCCTGGGCCTGGTGCTATTCAATATTTTTATAAATGATTTGGATGATGGAATAGAGGGTGTGCTAATCAAATTTGCAAATGACTGCAAACTGGGAGGGGTTGCTAATACACCAGAGGACAGGGTCAGAATTCAAAATGACCTGAATAGCCTAGAGAGCTGGGCCAAAACCAACAATATGGAGTTCAATAGGGAGAAATGTAAGGTACTGCACCTGGATAGAAAAAATGAAATGCACAGGTGGGGGACACTTGGCTTGACAACAGTACCTGTGAAAGGGATCTGGGAGTCTTAGTCGACCACAAGCTGAACATGAGTCAACAGTGTGATGTGGCAGCTAAGAATGCCAATGCAATTCTGGGCTGCATCAATAGGAGTATAGTGTCTAGATCAAGTGAAGGAATGCTACCACACTATTCTGGTTGGTTGGTCAGACCACACCTGAAATACTGTGTCCAGTTGAAGAAGGATATTGTCAAGTTGGAGCATGTCCAGAGGAGGGTGACCAAAATGTAAAAGGTCTGGAATTCAAGCCCTATGAGGAGGGACTTAGGGAGCTGGATTTGTTTAATCTAGAGAAGAGAAGATTAAGGAGTGACATGATAGCCATGTTTAAATATTTGAAGGGATGTCATGTTGAAGAGGGAGCAAGCTTGTTTTCTGCTGTTCTAGAGACTAGGATGCAGAATAATGGATTCAAACTATGGGAAAAGAGATTCCACTTGGGCGTGGTAAGCCAGTCAGGGAAAAAGGGAGGCATACTATGTTTAGGGCACCGTTTCCAGCCCCTTCCCCTTTTTGGGGTGAGCATAGTCTAAAAAGGGCTGCTCAGTCATGGATACAGCTGCTGAGCTGCTCAACGGCCTCATTCCTTGAGTCAGAACGACTGACCGCCCATGTGTCGGTTCATGACTATGGGCTTCACATTCCTGCCACAGTAGTCATTTAGTGATGGCCATGGGGGGAGGGTTTGGGGAGGTTGGGTTTGGTTTTTGGAAGACGCCTGTGCGTGAATTTGTTTTATGTGTGTAGATTAGTGCACGCTGACCAACGCACAGTCTTCGCAGTAGGGCTCTGTTCTGATGGCATAAGTAGTCACGACAAACTGGTGGATCCTATCTGCTGCAGCCTTCATCCGCCTTCAGAGCCGTTGTAACACACTGCTTGTTATCACCCGCCTGTTCTGCCGTTGAGGGCTTCTTGGATCATTCTTTGTCTAACTCCTTCCCTGTTATGTACTAAGCTTGGATCCTAGAACAATAGGCAAGTAGGATCCTAGAATGCAAGAACTGATTGGCTTGCAGGAAAAGACCAATCAGGCTCCAGGAGGGAAGCAGAATCAGCTAGTCAGACGGGACTCATTGTGTAAATAATGTATATAAAAGCCTGAGGTTTGGGGGGGAATTCAATCACTGTTTTACAAGCTGCAATAAAGAGCATGAAATCACTACAGGACTCTGAGCATATTTAATTTTCTTTGACCTTACCACCTTGGGTGACCCTGCTGGGAGTACGAGATTCCCAATGGCTTCACTCTCAAGGGTCATAGGAATGTGCAAGCCCACTCACCATGACAAGTGAGATAACTGAGATAGATTGCACTGAGCCCTGGTTCTCATTAGACAAAGCGTTCCACCAAAAAGGCTCTGGCTCTGGTTGAGGACAGCTGGATATGTTTTGGGCCAGGGACCACCAGAAGGTTGCTGTTAGATGAGCGTCACACTCATGGGGGGTGTATTGGAAGATAATTCCCACAGATAAGAAAGGTCACAGACTGTTTAGGGCTTTAAAGATTAGCACCGAAACCTTGACTCTGATTCGATACTCCACCTGGAGCCAATCCAGCTGATGAACAACCAACTGAATGTGGGCTCCCCACAAAGTCCAAGTAAGAACTCGTGCACCTGCATTTTAGACCATTTGGAGTTTCTGGAGCAGTCTCAAGGGTAGCCCTGCATATTTCTCACTCTCTCGCATTTATACCCTGCTCTCCCCGGCTCAGGTGTACAGCAAGTTAAAGTAGTCTAGTCTGCAGGTGACTACTGCATGGATCACCACGGCTAGGTTGGAAAGGGACAGGTACAGTACCGATCTCCTAACCTGACATAGATTCAAAAATTCCAGTTTGGCTACATTTGTGACCAATGCCTCCATAGAGACAGAAGCATCCAGGATCACACCGGGACTCCTGATAGCGGCTACAGGTGACTATTGCGCCCCATTAAGAGCTGGGAGCTGGCAAACCAAACTGAAATTATTCTGGCCCAGCCATTGGACGCCTATCCTTAAAGGATAGAGATGCAGCCGACTCAGTTTCCTCCATCCCAGCACACCCACCTAAAAATTGGCCAATATATCCAGGGTAGCATCTGGCAGTAGATCCATGATGTTTGTGGCCAGATCTGTGGTTATGTACAAGATATTTGAATAAAGGGTGAATTTGGGGTTCCCCAATGCAAAAAGTGTGATGATCCATGAGGATCCGTGCTTCAAAACCACGTTTTTGAGCCATGGAGTCGCCAGGAAGCTGTGGATCCGTGTTTTTTTGTGGTGCAGGCTGTGCCCATGGCCATGATGTGTGATTTGACGGTGATTTAGGGGTGGCCCAGTGCAAAAAGTGTGAGGATCCACGAGGATCCGTGCTTCAAAACTACATTTTTGGGCTACGGTGTCGCCAGGAAGCCATGGATCCATGATTTTTGTGGTGCAGGTTGTGCCCCTGGCCATGATGTGTGATTTGATGATGAGTTTGGGCTGATCTAGTGCAAAAAGCGTGAGGATCCATGAGGATCCGTGCTTCAAAACCACGTTTTTGGGCCATGGAGTGGCCAGGAAGCCGTGGATCCGAGTTTTTTGTGGTGCAGGCAGTGCCCCTGGACATGATGTGTGATTTGACGGTGAATTTGGGCTGATCTAGTGCAAAAAGCGTGAGGATCCGTGGTTCAAAACCATGTTTTTTGGGCCACGGTATGACCAGGAAGCCGTGGATCCGTGATTTTTGTGGTGGATTCTGTGCCCCTGGCCATGATGTTTGATCTGATGGTATTTTGGGCTGGTCTTGTGCAAAAATCAACAGGACCCATGAGGATCCATGCTTCGGAACCACGTTTTTGGGCCACGGTATGGCCAGGCAGGCGTGGATCCGAGTTTTTTGTGCTGTAGGCTGTGCCCCTTGGTATGATATGTGATTTGACAGTGGGTTTGGGTTGGCCCAATGCAAAAAGCGTGAGGATCCATGAAGATCCTTGCTTCAAAACCACGTTTTTGGGCCAAGATATGGCCAGGAAGCCGTGGATCCAATTTTTTTGTGGTGCAAGTTGTATCCCTGGCCATGATGTGTGATTTGACGGTGAATTTGGGCTGATCTAGTGCAAAAAGCGTGAGGATCCATGAGGATCCGTGCTTCAAAACCACATTTTTGGGCCACAGTATGACCAGGAAGCCATGGATCCATGATTTTTGTGGTGCAGGCTGTGCCCCTGGACATGATGTGTGATTTAATGGTGTGTTTGGGTTGGCCCAATGCGAAAAATCTGAGTTTTCTGTGGTGCAGGCTGTGTCCCAGGCTATGATGTGTGATTTGACAGTGAGTTTGGGGTGGCCCAATGCAAAAAGCGTGAAGATCCATGAGGATCCGTGGTTCGGAACCACGTTTTTGGGCCACGGTATGGCCAGGCAGGCATGCATCCGAGTTTTTTGTGGTGCAGGCTGTGCTCCTGGCCATGATATGTGATTTGACAGTGACTTTGGGTTGGCCGAATGCAAAAAGCGTGAGGATCCAAGAGGATCCGTGCTTCGGAACCACGTTTTTGGGCCATGGAGTGGCCAGGAAGCCGTGGATCCGAGTTTTTTGTGGTGCAGGCTGTGCCCCTGGACATGATGTGTGATTTGACAGTGAGCTTGGGTTGGCCCAATGCAAAAGGCGTGAGGATCCATGAGGACCCGTGCTTCGGAACCACATTTTTGGGCCATGGAGTGGCCAGGAAGCCGTGGATCCGAGTTTTTTGTGGTGCAGGCTGTGCCCCTGGGAATGATGTGTGATTTGACGGTGAGTTTGGGGTCACCCAATGCAAAAAACGTGAGGATCCATGAGGATCCGTGCTTCGGAACCACGTTTTTGGGCCATGGAGTGGCCAGGAAGCCGTGGATCCGTGATTTTTGTGGTGCAGGCTGTGCCCCTGGACATGATGTTTGATTTGATGGTGAGTTTGGGGTGGCCCGATGCAAAAAGCGTGAGGATCCATGAGGATCTGTGGTTCGGAACCACGTTTTTGGGCCACGGTTTCGCCAGGAAGTCGTGGATCTGTGATTTTTGTGGTGGATGCTGTGCCCATGGCCATGATGTTTGATCTGATGGTGACTTTGGGCTGATCTAGTGCAAAAATCATGAGGATTCAGGAGGATCCGTGCTTCGGAACCACGTTTTTGGGCCACGGCATGGCCAGGCAGGTGTGGATCCGAGTTTTTTGTGGTGTAGGCTGTGCCCCTTACTATGATATGTGATTTGACGGTGAGTTTGGGTTGGCCCGATGCAGAAAGCGTGTGGATCCATGAAGATCCGTTCTTGAAAACCACGTTTTTGGGCCACGGTTTCGCCAGGAAGCCGTGGATCGGTGATTTTTGTGGTGGATGCAGTGCCCATGGCCATGATCTTTGATCTGATGGTGACTTTGGGCTGATCTAGTGGAAAAATCATGAGGATCCATGAGGATCCGTGTTTTTTAACCATGTTTTTGCGCCCCTGCGCCCCCCGAAACAGTGGATGCGTGATTTTTTTGATGCTTTCTACAGAGTAAGACATGGTCTACAATATCATGGTGGTTTTATTTAATTTGAATGAAAAAATCATATGAATTCACGAGGATCCGTGTAGATCCGCCTTTTACCTTTTTCCCTTGCCCGCCTGCCTGCTTGGAAGTCAGCGCCTTTCAGCCTGGGGCACATCGACATCAAGGCTTCAGCTCCCACTTACTCAGGCGGGGTGGGGGATAACAAAGGAGGGGCCGATTGTGACATAAGGCACCATAATGATGCTACAGGGACGTTTTTCCCCTGCACGTGGAGACAGGCTCCCAGCACAATGACAGTGCTGCCTAGCGGTGCTTTGAAATGACAGTAAAACATCAAGATTCAGTATTGTCTCCCGAAGCAGACGGATTCCAACACCAACTTTTGGAAGAATATTTAGCAGCTTTGCAGAGAGACTGGGTCTAAAAAGGTTATGTATGGATTGGACCCTGGCTGGGATCTTCTGCCTGTGTAACTGCCCCTGAGCCCTTAGTTGGCGGGACCTCTGCCCCAGCCCTTCTTGAAGAGCTTGAAACTTGGGGGCTGATTTGGAAGGGATGCTAACTCATAAGAGAAAGGGAGAGTTACCCCTGTTACATCATATATTAGACTTGGGGTGGGGAGGGAGGTGATTTTCTTTGTACAGATCAGCACTTTTTAAAAGTATTAACAGTGGATTACAAATTTTAAAAAAGCTAATGAGTTTGACAAACTGTACTACTGTGTACATTTCTCTTTTATTTTAGTTAGTTGTACTGTATTTATATTGTAAATAGACATAAAATAATCAAAACATTAATAAAATCAGCAGTTAAAATATACATATTTAAGAAACACATACAGTATTGAATACATTGAGGCTTGCATTGCAGGGGGTTGGACTAGATGACACTCTGGGTCGCTTCCAACCAAAATGCAAAACTCTGTGTATTTGAAGAAAGAGCAAAGCTTGATGGCAGAACACCTGCTTCGCATTCAGAAAGTCCCAAGTTTGATCCATGGCACCATATTCATCTCCTTTTTGTGCTGCTTTCATGTTTGCTACAAACACTGCAGAACACTGCAAATTCCTGTTCTCCTCCTTGAACTCCAAGGAACTCAGGGGGCCCTCTACTTCCTCCTGCCCTGTTATCCTTCCAGCAAGCCTGTGAAGGAGGTTCATCTGAGAGTGAGTGAGTGGCCCAAGATCTCTTAGTGACCACTATGGCTGAGTGGGGATTTGGTTTCTGGTTTCCCTGCTTGCTGCAGAACTGCAGCTCTTTGTGCATTTCAGGGGTTTGGACTAGATGACCCCCAGGGCACCTTCCAACTCTACGTTTCTATGATTCTACATTTTGTGGGTCTTTAAAAGCCTGGCCATTGCATAATCTCTGTTGGGCTGGTGTTGCGAATAAGTGTCTTGAGCTTTTTAATTAACCCCATTTGAAGTTGCAAATGTTTGTTAGTCTTTTGAAGTGCTAACACAAGGCTTTGAGCATGAGGGTGCTGCAACAGACTCAGGAGCCAGTTAGGCTGAGAGGGAGTAGCTAGCCCAACATCACCCAGTGCGTCTCATGGCTGAGCAGGAAATTGAGCGCTGCTCTCCAAGGTCCAAGCCCAGCACTCTAACCACTAGGCCACATGGACTCTCCTGGAATCTTGGCATCGTGGCCGTGCGTTCCATGTCACCAAGCAACAGCTGTTTGAACTGAGGTTCTGGCATCCTCAGTGTGGAGAGGTTGGCAGAGGTTTGCTGTAGTGACCCTTGCTTATTTGGATTAGAATATGGCATCTCAAAGACTCCTGGAGGTAAGTGAAAGTTGGCATTTCCAGGGGACTTAGCTTTAGGACGTAGAATAATGGTATCACCAAGTTTGGCAAAGAGCTATCAAAGGTCAAAGGAAGCTTCTGTTTGTGTTCGTTGGTTTGTTTATTCGAATGTAAGCCTGTGACTTGGGAGTGTCTTGTTTTTGATTTTGTATAAGCCTCTCTGGGAGCCTTTTTGGCTGAGAAGAGGAGTACAAATGCTCTGAATGAATGAACGAAACAAAGGAACAAACGAGTTCTCCCTGTGGACCTCTCTGACCTTCATGTCTTGTTTCAGGTCACCTTCCTTCCTGCGGAGCAGCTTTGGGAGGCCAAGTGCTTCCTGGCCTTGCTGTTGAGAGCACCTTGCTGTTGAGAGCACCTTTGAGCCCTTGGACATCTCCCACTTGCTGCAAGAGTTCAGCAGCAAAGCAGTGGAGGTAGGATGCTGCCAGGGTAGGAGAGAAGAATCTCCGCCTTGAAGGAGGGGAGTCCACTTCATGCCATTGAGTGGCCATGACACGTGTTTGTTGGGAAGGGCCTCACAATGTAAGAATAAGAACCTCAGCCCAAGGGTCCTGAGACAGCCCCACTTCCTGGTACTATCTGAGTGACCCTCTCCTTCATCTCTGACAGGTGGAGGTGCTGCTGGAGGCCTCCCAAAAGATCACTCCGGGGTCTACAATGGAGAGCAGAGAAGTGGCCATCTTAGCTTATCATCACCTGGAGAAAGTGGTTGAATACCTCCTCCAATTTCCTTTCGTGTATGGGGCACTCAAGCTTCTACCGGCCTAAGGGAGATGTTGGGAATCTGCAGGGCTTGCTCAGAAAGTAACTCTCTCCCCGAGGGGGGAGGCCAGGCAGCTAGAGAACCCGGTCCCCACAGTGTCAGCAGCCAGACTCCAAATCTCTTCCTCCATCTGGATTCCCAGCTGATTTGCTGCCTCATGGCAACAGACAGAGGATTTGGAGGGCTCCCACCGTGGTACCATAGCCAGGTTAGGTCCTTTAACAGGAAGAGCAACAGAGCAGAAGCCGAGAAGGCAGGGACAGGCCTCTGTCCTCTAGGGGAGGCAGCAAGGGGTGAGATTGGTGCAGGTTTCCCCTCTCTTTTTGCCATCTGCAGAGATGCAGCAGCACAGAGGGGCTGATCCAGATCACTGAGGGATCCTTCTGGAGTGCAGGAGACCAGTGAAGACCAAGCCATTTTCTCTCTCTGTGGCTCACAAAGGGACAAATGGAGTCCATTTTCCTTCAGCCTCTGGGGTTTTCTGGTCCAGCTTGGTTTTCCAAGGGAGACTATCCTTCAGGCGGCTACTAGGGAGAAAGGATGAGGAAGGAATTCGATTCTATTTGCATGTCAAGGCAGATCTGCATAATTCATAGTTTCTGGAAATATCAACTTCTGGGGGAGCCTTGTACATGTGGTTTTCCAGTTTGGTGCTTGGTGTTTTGGCCATTGTCAGACACGATGGTGTCTGGCAAGTCGTGTGTGGTGAAGATCTGCCACAGGGCCCAGATGATGTCCCTGGAGGTCATTGTTGAGACTGGCATCACCCCGAGTCACTTTGAGAAAGAGTCCACAATGATCAGGAATGTCTGGCCTTGGAATGGGCAGCGAAATCAATGTGGAGTCTTGACCACAGTGTATGTGTCATCTCCCACTGTTGAATCAGGGCCTTGGGCATGGCCAGTTGGGACTCTTGGCAGGTCTGGCAGTGCTGGACCCACTCTTCTACTGCTGCATCAATGCCTGGCCACCAGACGTAGCTCCTGGCCAAAGCTTTCATGCAGACAGTGCCTGGATGACTCACATGGAAAGCCTCCGGCACTCTGGTCCGCAGCTTAGCAGGGATCATGACCCAGTTTCCCCATAGCAGGCATCCCTTGTGGACTGACAGTTCATGTTGCTGGGGACGAATGGGGAGAACTCTGCATCAAGGCGACTTGCTGGCCACCCCCTCCACACCCAGTTGAAGATGCGGGAGATGGTGCAATCCTTTGCCAAAGTGCATGGCGACATCTGTGGCATGGAGCAGTGGCTGGAGCAGAATCTCCAGTAGCATCACACCATAGGCTGAGGATGGGTCGGTGTTAATGTCTGCCAATGACAGGCGGCTTAGGGCATCTGTGTGGCCCAGTTTCCTACCAGGATGGTGGTGCAGCACGTAGTCATATGCATTGAGAAAGATGGACCACCTTAGCATCCTTGGGGACTGGATCTGGGATGTCTGCCGATCAGGAGCAAAAAGGCCCAGCAGAGGTTTGTAGTCAGTCACGATCATGAAGTGGCGGCTGTAGATGTAGTCAGTCTGGGCAAAATTGTGTTCCATAGATGACAAGGTCCTGGAGTAAAATGCAATGGGGGCCTCCCGCCCATCCAGCAACTGGTGGCTGAGGACCATGCTGATTCCATACGGGGAAGTAATAGAGGCAAGCACAACGGGCTTGGTCTCATCGGAATGGGTAAGGATGCTGTCAGAGGAGAGCAGGTGTTTGACAGCATTGAAAGCAGCATCCTGAGCATAGCCCCAGTTCCAAGGGGCTTTCTTGTCCAATAGCCGGTGCAGGGGCTCCGCTATTGCTGCCTTATGGGGAAGAAAGGAGTGGTAGTAGATCAGCAGGCCCAGGAAAGACTGCAGCTCTTGTTTCAAGCGTGGTGGTGCAGCACTTTGGATGGCCTTGACCTTTGCCAGTGTGGGGTGGATGCTGTCAGCATCAATCAGGAACCCAAGGAACTCAACCTTGGGCACCCCCAGCTGGCATTTTTCTTTCTTCACCTTAAGGCTGGCATCTTGGAAATGGCACAGGACTTCTCGAAGACGGGCTGCAAGTTCTGCCTCGGACTCCCCTGTGATGAGGACGGCATCAAAATAAGGAATGACGCCCAGGAGGTCTTTCAGGACATCTTCCATGAGGTTTTGGAAGAGGTCTGGGGCCACACTGACACCAAACTGTAGTGTCTTGACACGGAAAGCCCTGCGGTGGGTCACAATTGTCTGTGCCTCAGAGGTAGCCTCAACGACCAGAAGTTGTTGCTATGCCTGGGCCAAGTCGAGCTTTGCAAAGACTTTTCCACCGGCCAGCGATACAAGGAGATGACTCACAACTGGAGCAGGATACGCATGCTGCTGCAGGGTCTTGTTGAGGGTGCACTTGTAGTCAGCGCAGATCCTCACATCCCCGTTTGCCTTAAGGGGAGTGACAATTGGGGTCTCCCACTGAACATACAGGACTGGGTCAAGACCTCTTGTTTGATGAGGTGACCTAGCTCTGCATCAACCTTGGGTTTCAGGGCGAATGGCAGTTGCTGAAGTTGCAGTGGCAGGCAGTCTGCCACAAAGCCGCAACAAAGGCAGCAATGGATTCACCTGAGGCCTGGTCTTATTTGTAGAAGGCATGCTGGCAGGCAATCTCTGATGACTGGGGAGCGAAGTGGGTCCTCAGCTTCAGCATTATTGCATCGAACATTGTATTGCTCAGTTTGGCTGGGGCCACTGGAGCCTGGGCAATTTTGAACGTAGCAGGCCCCCCCACACTGAACAGCATAGCCCGCTTCAGTTTGGAGTCAGTCACGTTATTGGTTGTGAGGAAGAACTCAAGCCGGGTGGCACAGGAGTCCCGTTTCCCTGGAACCGTGGTGTCAAATTCCTCAATGTGGCCCTGGGTGGCCATGACATCCGCTCTGTGTGATCTGCCTTGTGGCTGCAGTCAGTGATTTCAGCTCAGCTGAGGCAACAGTTTTTCAGCAGTGGTTTCAGCTTGTGGAAGCTAGCCAGGGATGCATACCTAGCCTTACATCCCACCTTCGTCACCAGTGAAGTGTAGGTGAGTTCCCACGAGGCAAGACATGGTGATACCAGCAAGAAACTTTATTGAACTACATAACAGCGAAACAGGGGCAAAGCAACTGCTTATATACATTTCTGAAAGCTTTGGCCATTCCCACTCCCAACATGATTGGCTGTTTAAACTTCCAAACTGTGACTCACAACTCAGAGTTCAAGGGCCAATGGCAGAGGCCCAAATCCTGAAATGTTCTGTGATTGGACATCATGTATCGAATCAGAACACAGGAGCTCAGAATCCTTAGTCCAGACTCAAGCTCAGGCAAACACAGACCACTGAATACATAGCATCCACCCTCCCCAATTTAGACGGCAACCCCAGTGGGGGTTCCCCAACATGCATCCTTTGGAATTTGGACCTCACCGCTACTATGTACTCTAAGTAATCATTTACCTTAAATATTCTGTGGCTCATGTCAAGGCTTCGGATTGTCTCCAGTTTTAGTTCTCTTCAGAGTAGACCAATTGGATTTGATGTACATGATGAACTTTGGTCCATTCATAAATAAATCAGCAGGAATTTCATTACCTGGCATATAGGACACCGTTACGAGTCCTTTCTGAACACATTCTCTAGCATGTTGCAGCTTCAATTGCAAGTGCTTCGTGCTTTGCTTACAACCTTCAGAAGTCAGCAAAGCCAAACATGCTTTGTTGTCCTGATAAACCTGGATTGGACACTTTACAGGAATTCTCATGTCTTTACACAATTGTAACAACCATTCACAATCCACAAGTGAATAAGACAGTGCATTCAGTTCAGCTTCACAAGAACTTAAGCTTACTGTTGTTTGCTTCTTGCACGACCAATCAAATAGGCCCTGATTGTACATGTAGCAAACTCCAGACGTGCTTTTCCTATCTGTAGTGTCACTTCCAAAACTCGCATCAGTAAATATCTCAAGACCGCAAGACTTCTGCTTGTTAAATCTCAGTCTGTAATGCATAGTGCCTTTCAAATAGCGTGCTATGCGTTTCAGAGCTTTCCAATCCTTAACGGTAGGATTGTTGACATGCCTGCTTAGCAAGTTACAGCTAACTGCAATGTCAGGTCTTGAACATCTGGCAATGAAGTTTAGTTTGCCTAGCACACTTCTGTACAGTGTCGTGTCAGAAAATGCTTCTTCAGTATCATCTACCTGATAATCTGTTGTCATCAGTGTGTCTACAGGGTTAACATCCATCAGGTTTAGTTTGGTTAATACATCAGCGATTTTCTGTGACTGGTGTACTAAAATATTACCATCTTGTAGTAGACAGGTAGCCGTGTTGGTCTGCCATAGTCAAAATAAAAAAATTCCTTCCAGTAGCACCTTATCTGAAGAAGTGTGCATGCACACGAAAGCTCATACCAAGAACTAACTTAGTTGGTCTTTAAGGTGCTACTGGAAGGAATTTTTTTATTACCATCTTGGTCTCTCTCTATTTCCAGAGATAGGTAGTTGGTTACCTCACCAAGATCTTTCATGTCAAAGTGCTCTTTCAGTTGAGCTAGGGCACTATTGTATATTTTGACATCCTTCCAAAGGTAAAGTATATCATCAACATAAAATAAGCAATACAGCTTCTTTTGCCCTTCCTCTTTGACAAATACACATGGATCAGCTTTACCTTGCTGGAAACCTAGAGAAAACAACACTTCAGTGAGTTTCGAGTGCCAGCATCGTGCACTTTGCTTGAGACCATATAGGGACTTTTTCAGAGAAGAAACAAATCCCTGTTTTACCTGTACGCCATCAGGTGGAAGCATATAAAGTGATTCACCTAAGGTTCCGTACAAAAATGCTGTATTCATATCGTGATGAGAAACGTGCAGATTCTCTTCTGCAGCAAGTTTGAGCATAAGCCTAATGCTCTCATATCTCATGGTGGGTGAGTAGGTCTCATGATAGTTGTCTCCTGGTACCTGTGAAAAACCTCTGGCTACCAATCTGGCTTTGTGTCTGACTACCTTGCCATTTTGATCTGTCTTTGCTTGAATACCCATTTGTGTCAAGCAGTTTCATCCCTGGAACTGTTGGAACTAGCTCCCATGTTTTGTTCCTCTCTAAGGAATCAAGCTCAGCCTTCATGGCAGTTAACCATGGCTCAGCATCCTTCGAGTCCAAAGCCTGGATCTCTTGGAAGCTTGAAGGTTCAAATACCTTCTTGGAGCTATTAACAGCAGTTACAGCTTTTGCTGCTTTAGCAAATTCATCAGCAAATCTCGTTGGAGGTCTTCCTTTCATGGCTCTTTCAGACCTGTGAATTAGACGTAAGTCTTCAATGCTCTCCTCTTCTTTCTTAGGAGAAAAGTGGCCTATAGTGAACAGTGGTTCCTCCAATTCTCGATCAGAGCCTTCAGAGGGTCGCAGAGAGGCCTTAGCACTCTTTAAATCCTCTGAATCATCTGATTCAGTTTCAGATTCAGAATCAGAACCTTCATCAGTGGGTGTGGGGTTTTGCTGCTGTTTATCCTCAGACTCTTCACTGTCATCAGGATTACATTGGTAAATTCCCACATTCTCCCCCCACTTGGCATTGTACTCAACACTTCTAGTGAGTCTAACTGTGTTAGTGTCAGTCATCATTACTCTGTAAGAACCTTTCTGATATCCTAGAAAGATACCATTCAAACCACGTTTGCCTAACTTGGAGCTTTGTGGTGTGTGAACCCACATGTCAGAACCAAAAATTCTCATGTGTTTGATGAATGGTTTCTTGCCAAACATCTTTTCATAGGGGGTACAACCAATCGGCGATGATAATCTGTGATTATAAGTATAAACAAAACAGCCGAGCGCTTTTGCTCAATAACTCTCTGGTAGATTTGCATCATGCAGCAAGGTTTTCAACTAACATGTTGGTCCAGCTCCGGCTCTCAGGCATGGCTCACTGAGCTTCTCGCAAGCATTTGCAATCCAAATTAATGGCTTACTGGCTGTCTAACAGAGGTGAAACCAAAGGAAAAAGGAACAGGAGAAGAGGATAAGGAGCAAACTGAGAGAATTGCAGAAACATGAAGCGGCTGGTCACTTTCACCCTAGGGCTTCCAATGGAAGGTGAAATCTGTTGAAGAGCTCATTTCTGAGTTCTTCTTGACTTCTAACCCTCTTCTCTTCTGGAGGCCACAAGGAGGGCTCTTTGCCATCTAGCCCCACAAGTCAAGTGGCGGGCACATCCCAAAAGCTTTGGCCTCCACTTTGTACTCCACCTGTCAGCTAAGCATCTGGTAAGGTCACTTTGCTTTGTTTGCAGCTTTGCACAGGGTTATCCCATTTCAACTTCCCAACAATCCAGTAGAGGTTAGTTATGTATGCCTAGCTGGGGCAGCAGGTGTCCCCAATGCTGCCTGCCTGCCCAGGGTCCTGGTCCTTGCAGGACTCTCTGCAATCCTCTTGAGTGGGGGGAGCAGGCAACCCCCCAGCAGCAGTTTGGTTCCATTCCTCCATTATAAAAAGCCTCCTTTTTATTATTTATTCACCAACAGTGGTGATAATTTCTGGGGCAACAAGAGGGTCTAATGTTACTGATACTCAGTACCCTTCTAACAGAACATCCTTTCTGTCTTTCCTGCGTGAAACAATGAATCCACACTGGAAAATGGCGGCCTATCGACTGGAGCATGGGAGGAGGCCTCTGGAAACAAGAAGACCCACACAAGAATGTCATCTGCCAGGAAAGGAGGCTCAGCAAAGACACCGTCTGCAACCTCGATCCACACCCTTATAGTGACATTGGGTATTAGAGACTTTTTGCTGATTATTTAAAGAATTACTACAGTGAGGTGAAAACGCAAGCAGGACTTGGAAGTATGAGCAACAGCTTCCTCAACCGTGTTCTACAGAAGAACTTATATAGTTTAGGGAAGTTTTTAATGTCTGACATTTGAATGTATTTTTAATCTTTTGTTGGAAGCCGCCCAGAGTGGCTGGGGAAACCCAGCCAGATGGGCGGGGTACAAATAATAATAAATTATTATTGTTGTTGTTGTTGTCAGGGGGCTGCCATCGAAAGGTGGGAGGGGGGCAGAAGAGTACAGGGAGCCTCCAACATTGTTGAGAAGTAGCACTTCGTCGAGGCAGAGGGGGAAAGGGGGGGCGAGGCGAGGCAAAGGCTCACAGACGTTACTGTGAGCCCAAGCACCTCGCTCAGCCAGGCTGGTTGGGAAACGGACATGCCGCTTCTGTTTCCCAGTTTTTGCAAGAGTGTCAAACGTAAGGAGGGGAGGCGGAGATTTGGGGTGGCCAAGTATTTATGGGGGGGGGGACCGGAAAGGGCCACTCCCGGAACCTGCAAGTGACTGTGACAGACATGAACTTTGGATCTCTGAACTGTACATAGTTTGCACTTAATAAAACCTGTAAAAGACAGGTCGGAGTCTTGGCTGTTTACTCGCGAGCAATCACCTGCAAACCTGACAATTATTGTTGTTGCTGCTGCTGCTGCTGCTGCTGTTGTTGTTGTAGTGTTTGGGCAAGACTGAAAAATGTCTGGGGAAATTAATCCTGCCGTCCAGTCAGCGCTTCCCCTGTGCAGCTCTGTTCGGGAGCTGACCTGGCAGGAATAGCAGAGTAGCAGCGGTCCTGCATCCGTGTGAGATGAGGGATAAATCAAGTCCAAAGACAGATCGGTTCTTATCTCTAGAAGCGTTTATTTACAAAGCAATAAATCCATCAGAACATTCTGGCATCTCTGTGCTCTCCAAAAGCACACACTGTCTCTCTGCAGCCTTTGCTGCGTCTCTCTCTCAGTCTCAGTCAGAATCGAAAGCACTTCTCTGAACACACACAGACTATGACGCACTTCCCTGCGTCAAGCTCCTCCCAGATACAGGACACCACGGAGTTTTAACCCTGTCAGTTCCAAACTCTACAGCCCCTCTTGTCCTGCATCTGGGTACAACAGCCAACAATGCTTTCCCCATACACAGACCCTCACAGAACTCCTCGTGCTTCTGGAAGGTTAATGGTTTAGTGAAACCATCAGCGAGGTTCTTGGTTGAGGGACAGTATTTCAGAGCAACTAGCCCCTCATGAACGCTCTGACATACATTCTGGAAACGTATGTCCAAATGTTTGGTCCTCGCCTTGAATTGCCCCGTCTCGGCCAATTTGAGGCACGGTTGATTGTCTTCATGCACCACAACGGGCAGACAATTCTCTCCACAGATTTCCTCGACCAAACACACATAGAACTCCAACTCTCTGCAAACCTCTGATAGCGCACTGAACTCAGCTTCAGTAGACGAAAGCGCTATGAGACTTTGCTTCCGGGACCTCCACCCAACTACTGAGTCCCCAAACTTCACCACTAGGCCTAACACTGATTTGCGGTCCTGAAGGTTAGCCCAATCCGAATCCACCCAGGCGGTCAGCTTGACACCGCCCTCAGCTGACATCTTGAGGCAAAAGTCTTTGGTATCTTGCAGGTAACGTAGCACCCATTTAATACCATTCCAGGCCTGCACACTAGGACTTGAAGCCTCTCTACTGAGCAGATTGACAGCAAACGCAATGTCTGGTCTGCTCCACTGTGACAGATACAATAGACTACCCAGAGCTGACTGAAAGAGTTCAGTATTTTCGAACACAACGCGTTCTACTTGCTGACACTCCTTCACGTAACCAGTCTCCATGGGTGACCTGCACAATCAGACATCCTGAACTTCTCAAGCAACTGTTCAATCTTACCTTTCTGGCGAAGCAAAAAGCTTCCATCACTTGCTCTTGTGATCTCTAAGCCTAAATACGACTTGACGTCTCCAAGCTGCTTTAACTTGAACCGCTTTCCAAGCTCCCTAGCAAACTTTTCCACCTGTTCACTAGTCCGTGCCATTATCGAGATATCAACGAATACAAGAATCACTTGCTGTTTCAAGCCTGCATCCCTAATGTAAAGACAACTGTCTGCAACACTTCTCCTGAAACCTAGCTCTTCTAAGGCTTCATGCAGGCACATATTCCAATTCCTGGCAGATTGGCGTAATCCATAGATGGATCTGTGCAACTGCCACACGACGCCTTGCTCACTGACTTCAAACCCTGGAGGAGGAAGCATGTACAACTCCTCCTGGAGGTCTGAGTTCAGGTAGGCGACATCTACATCAAAATGGTTCACCTTCCAACCTCTCTGTGCTGCTATCGCCAAAAGCGTTCTCAAAGTCTCTGCTCTCGAGGTCGGCGAATAGACCTCTGTGAAGTGGACACCCTTCCTCTGTGTGAATCCTCGGGCCACTAATCTCGCTTTATACTGTGGTTCTCTAGCTTCTGTGGGTTTAAGTCGGTAAACCCACCTGCAACTCACAGCTTGCTTTCCAGCCGGCAGCTGTGTGAGTGAGAACACACCAAAAGACTCCATTGAGTTCATCTCCTTCTGCATCGCCTCACGCCATTTGCTAGCTTCTTCCTGAGGCAATTTCTGAACATCCTCAAAGGATTGAGGTTCACATCTAGCCACACCAACCCAGACACTAGTGGCTTCATACCTTTCCGGTGGCTTACCCTTGGTTGACCTTGCTGACCTCCTCAGCGTGAACTCTGGAACTGTGCCTGATTCACTTGGATCAACCCTACCATCTCCTGTGTCAGAAACCTCCCCCTCTGACCTGCTGCGCCTTTTTGGCCGCACAGCTGGGTCTGCTGGTGAGGATGGCTCACTCCTTGGCTCAGACTTGACCGAGACCTGTGGAGGGGTCTTGGGACTCCCCTTTGGAGAGGTTCGGAGCCTCTGCCCTGGAGATCCCGGCTCTGGACTCTGTGGCTGTGGACTGTGCACCTCAGCAACAGGTTCAGCCTCGTCCTCCTCCTCTTCCTCATCCGAGTCTAACAGAACATCCGGGTTTCCGTGTAGACGTTTCCACCCACTCTGCTCGCAAAACTCAGCACTGCCGCTAATAAGCAGCTTAGACTGGTTGCCAGTAGGGTATGCGAAACGGCACACCTTTGAACTCGGCTCATAGCCTACAAAGATCATCTTCCTAGACCTTGGCTCACCCTTTCTGCGCATGGCCTTTGGAATGAGGACCCAAGCCTCACAGCCAAACACTCGCAGAAAATCCGTTTTCGGTTTCTTCCCATGAAGCAGAAACAGAAAGTACGGAGTGTCTCCCACACTTGAATTGAACACCCTGTTCTGAACAAAGCATGCTGTCTCATAACTCTCAGCCCAAAAGCACTGTGGCAAACCCGAGTCTGCCAACATAGCGTTCGCTGATTCCTGTAGGGTCCGAAACTTTCTCTCCGCCACCCCGTTCTGTTGCGGAGAATAAGGGGCAGTCAAACGATGACTGATACCTTTCTGCCTGAAAAACGATTGCAACGCAGAACCTGTGAACTCCCCCCCCCCCCCGCGATCAGATTGAAAGGAAATCACCCTGGTAGAGAAACGCAGCTCTACCACTGTGATCCAATCTCTGATCAGTGCAGCCACCTCTGACTTCTGTTTAAGTGTGAACAACCAGGTGTGTTTCGAAAAATCATCAATCAGAACCAGAATCCATTTAGACCCAGCTAAAGAAGGTGTTGGCATGGGTCCTGACAAATCTGCATGCACAAGTTCAAAGGGTTTACTGGTTCTCCTCTCTGACCTGGGGTATGTGCATGTTGTGACCTTCAATTGCTTACAGGCTTGACAATCTAGGTATCTGTCACATGCCTTGAACCTACAACCAATTGTGTTCTCTGCGGCTTTTTGTACATACGACCACGATGCATGCGCAAAGCGTCTGTGCCACAAGTGCAAACAATCATGGTGTGGTGGGACATTTGCACACTGCACTTGGGCATCTTCAATGGACTTTCCACTAGCCCCATTTTCCACCAGTCCCATTTTACCAACAGCCCCATTTTCAATGGGCATCTCCACCAGAAAGAGCCTGTCTTTCCTCTCAACACTGTAGATCTTCTTCCCATCCCTGTAGAAGGAACACAGATCGTTAGAGAACAGAACATCAAACCCAACAGCCATAACCTCTGACACACTTAAAAGAGAATGTGCAAGCTCCGGAACCAAAAAGGCTTGCACCTCAGCATCTAGAAAAGAACAATATAAAAACCCAGTTTCAGTCAGTGGTCTCTGAGACCCATCAGCTAATGTGACATAGCGTCCAGTTTTAACTGTCTTGCAGTTCCTCAGGAGCCCTCTGGAGTTCACGAGGCAATGAGAAGCTCCGGAATCGATTACAAGAGATAAAATGTCTCTCTGGCTGTTTTCCAAAGCTGCCATGGCGTTGCTCGCACCCCCACTGCCAGTGTCCTTCCTGGCTGCCATGGTTACAGCCTCCCCCCGACTAGGGCTTTCGCAGCTTCCCAGAGACACCATTGCAGCTGTGAGATGATAAGACGCCTTGTCTTTGTTTTTCTCCTGGCCTGTTGCTTTCCCACATCTCTGCTGGGAACCGGCCCTGGAACTGCCGCTTATCTGCTTTGTTGACATTCCACGCTGGCCAGTGTCCTTGCCGCCTGGGCCTCTGCAGAACAATGCCCTTCGCTGTTGGACTCAGAGCACAAACAACTCTTGGAGACTTTGGCTTTCTCAGAGCTCTTGGAACGGCTTGCACCCCCACTGCTGGGTGCCCAGCTGCCTGAGGAACGGTCTGCAACTGCCTTCCTCTTCCCAGCTCTCAGCCTCTCTCCAGCACCATCACACAGACGTGTTGAAGCATGGAAACAGCTTCCCAAAACAGCTCCAGCCCCCTCTGGGCTTGATGCTTTCTCTGGGCAACTCTCAGCCCCCTCTGGTCTGGCTCCCACTTCGGCTTGACAAGCCATCTTCAGTGCCTGCCACGCGACCCAGGGCTTACTTCCTTGCAGCCTTGGCAACAGCCAAGCATCAACGCTGGCCCTTAAAATGGCTAGCACCCTTTGCTCTCTCTCCAGAGCAGCAGCCACGTCTGCTTCTGCAGACTTCTCACTGGACTGGGCAAATACTGGATCGGCCTGGGTGCAGTCCCAAAGCTTCCTTTCTGCCAGCCAGTAGTACATGCGTGTACTCCAGGCTTCCCAATTGGCACCATGCAGCCTTTCACCGGGGTAGCTCTCATGGCCTTGCTGTGCCTGAGCAGCCATCTTCCTCCCCCCGGGGCTTAAGCGTACTCACGCGATTGCCAGCTAGCTGGACTTCCGAAGCAGCCGTTTACTCTTGGCTCCGCTCTCCAGCAGCCTCTCCCACTGCCCATCCTGGCAGGAGCTCAAAGCTGGCAGTCTTCCTCCCTCCTCACACATGTCAGGAAACACGGAACTTCCATAACCTCTGGGGAAATTAATCCTGCCGTCCAGTCAGCGCTTCCCCTGTGCAGCTCTGTTCGGGAGCTGACCTGGCAGGAATAGCAGAGTAGCAGCGGTCCTGCATCCGTGTGAGATGAGGGATAAATCAAGTCCAAAGACAGATCGGTTCTTATCTCTAGAAGCGTTTATTTACAAAGCAATAAATCCATCAGAACATTCTGGCATCTCTGTGCTCTCCAAAAGCACACACTGTCTCTCTGCAGCCTTAGCTGCGTCTCTCTCTCAGTCTCAGTCAGAATCGAAAGCACTTCTCTGAACACATACAGACTGTGACGCACTTCCCTGCGTCAAGCTCCTCCCAGATACAGGACACCACGGAGTTTTAACCCTGTCAGTTCCAAACTCCACAAAATGTCCTAGAAAGAAAGTCCTCATGATCCCCCATTGAAGCAGGGCTAGTCAAGAAATTAAATGTGAACAAGAACTGGGGCACATACAAGGAACTCCTTGATCTTAGAGAGGGTACTATCAGGCTTTAAAAAGAGAGGTTAAAATGGATATATTGAATAGTATTGGTGAAATATGCCGCATTCAGGGATAAATAACACTTTATCAATTTATGTAAGAATGTATGAGAGTATATTATATTGCATTTTTAAATATCGTTTTATTTCTTTTTTATATGCATCATTGTTCTTTCCCCCCTCACTCCCACCGTTTTCCTTGGTATCACTTAATTTTTTTATGGTGTGTAACGCCAGGTCTATAGGCAACAAAACTGCCACCCTGCAAGATTTCTTTACCTCGCAGGGGGTCAACCTGGCTTGTGTGATGGAGACCTGGGTGCGCGAAGGGGAAACAGTTACCTTACGAGAGATGGTGCCCCCGGGTTTCTCCATCCTCCACTAGTCGCAGACCGTGGGCCGGGGGGGGAGGGGTGGCATTATTAATCTGGGAAGATTGTTTTTTCAGGGCTCTGCCATTGCCATTGATCCCCGGCATTGGATGTGTTGGCCTAGTGTGGGACTCCGAGGAGAGCTTGGCTGTCTGGCTGGTGTACCGGCCACCTAGCGCACCAGCAGCCACCCTGTCAGGCCTACTGGAGGCAGTGGCCAGCTGGGCCTTGGAGTTCCCTAACCTATTGGTATTGGGGGACTTCAACATCCATGCTGATGCCACTCCCTCCTCACAGGCTCTGGACCTGGTGTCTTCCACGGCAACATTAGAGTTCTCCCAGTTTGTTTCAGGCCCCACACATCAAGCAGGCCACACACTAGATTTGATCTTTGGCGCAGGCATAGATGTGATCATGTTCCCTTCGATGAAGGTGCCATGGTCTGATCACTACACTCTGAAAGCCAGGATTGACTTTCCACCCCCACCCTGCTTAGGTGGCGAGCCAATTTGGGCTCGCCCGCAGAGGCTGATGGACCCTGATAGATTCCCTCAAGCCTTGCGGGACCTTGCTCCCCCTGACGACTCATTGACTGAGCTTGTTGAGGGCTGGAATACTCGGCTCTTGGTGACCATCAATAATAATAATAATAATAATAATAATAATAATAATAATAATGTAATGGGATGATGAGCTGCTTGTGCGTAAAATCCAAATCCCTCAGAGTTTGTTCAAGTCCGCAAACCTCTGTCTGTAACGGAGCCCCTTAAGCATTGCTCCGTCAGTCACTGGCAGATTCCGACAGTGGTTGCTTTCGGAATTGCTTCCAACATAAAAGCTCCTTAACGGAAACACGTCTTCTGGACTCACGTCGTGACAGTTTCCGGCGCGGAGTGGGTGTCCCTATAGGAGGTCCAGAAACCTCCCCACTGTTCTCGCTGGAAGTGTCTCTGAGCCATCCCTCCTGCTCACTTTCCCTCAGAGACCCGCCTCTCCCCCTGCTGGTTCCCTCCTCAGCTGCTGAGTCTCTTCCAACCTCCGTGAGCCCTTCCACCACCTGTCTTTCCGATGGCAGTTCCCTGACATCCACCTCCCCTCCAGGGCCCCCTTCACCCCCTCCCGCTCCCTCCCTTATGGGCGGTGAGGAGGTAAAACCCCGGAAAGAATCTCCTTCATCTTCAGACGTCTCAAACATTTCCCTCCACCGGTTGCGGTTCCTGGTCTCAAAGTACTCCTCCCCATCGGAATCTATTCCTCCTTCCAACTCCGATTCTGTGAATCCTTCCAACTCCTCCTCCTCGTCGGTGGTGCCAAAGTATTCCTTCCGGAACCTCGCTACAGGCTGAGGTTTCCGTGGGAACCTTTGATGGAACGTTTCTATTAAGACCTCGTCATCGACATCCTCTGCCATGACCCAGGTGTTTTCTGACTCCGGTTCCCCTTCCCACATTACCAAATACTCCACCTGATCACCCTTCCATCTGGAGTCGATGATCTCCGCCACCTGACTGCTATGTTCCTTTTCTTCTATTGCTGGTCCCCGGGTGAACATCCCTTCCCGTTCCCCCTTATACGGTGACAGTAAAGACCTGTGGAATACTGGGTGCAGTTTCATGTGGTTCGGTAACCGGAGCCTGAAAGCCACTGGGTTGACCTGTTGCGTGACCTCAAAGGGACCCAATCTTTTGGGTCTTAACTTCTTACAACCCCCTTTGAACGGCAACCCTTGGGTTGACAGCCACACCTGGTCCCCCACCCTAATGGTTTCACCTTCCCTTCTGTTTTTGTCTGCTTGCCTCTTATACTCTGCCTTGGCCCTTTCTAAATTGAGTTGGAGCTGACGATGGATCGCCTCCATTTCTTCTACAAACTGTTCGGCTGCCGGGACGCTCCATCTCTCCCCTCCTCCCCCGGGAAAAGCCCTGGGATGACACCCATAATTGGCCAAAAAGGGGCTCATCCCTGTGGACACATTCTCCGCATTGTTGTAGGCAAATTCCGCCAGCGCCAACTTGTCTACCCAATCATTCTCTCTGTCATTGACATAACACCTCAGGTATTGCTGGAGGATACCGTTTGCCCTTTCCGCCTGCCCATTAGTTTCCGGGTGCCGGGCCGTCGAAAAATTTACCTCTACGTGCAGTAAGCTCATGAGTTTCCTCCAGAACCTGGACGTAAATTGTTTCCCTCTGTCTGAGACCACCCTCAAGGGGGCGCCGTGCAACCTAAAAATGTGTTCTACAAACAATTTAGCTGTCTCTTCCGCCGTGACTGCATGCGAACAGGCTATAAAGTGGCACATTTGTGTTAATAGGTCTACCACGACCATGATGGCTGTTTTCCCTTTGGACTTCGGCAGATCAGTCATAAAATCTATCGACACTGCCTCCCATGGTCGTTCTGGCGTGGGTAACGGTTCTAATAACCCCGCTGGCGCCCGCCTCTCCCCTTTGGCTCTCTGGCATTGGTCACACCCTCTTACATACTCCCGTACATCTTCCCTGACCTTGGGCCACCAAAATTCCCTGGTGACCAACCACATGGTCTTATGTTGCCCAAAATGCCCCGATGTGGGGCTGTCATGCAACTGCTTGAGTACTCTCCCCCTCAATTCTCCTTCGGGTATATACAGTGCCCCCTTGTAATATAATGCCCCGTTTCTTTCCTCAAAACCTCCGGTTTCCTCTCCCTCCCTCCTGAGACCTCTGAGCTTATTCTGGGCGTATTCATCATTCTCCGTTTCCTCTACCAGTTCTCTTTGCCCCACCAATGCCGCCCCACACACCCAGCGGTCCTCTGGGATAACATGTCTCTCTTCGGGTGCCCCCTCCCCCTCCAAATATTCAGGTTTGCGTGAGAGAGCGTCCGCCCTGACATTCTCTGGGCCTGGCACGTAACAAATTTCAAAGTGGAATTTGGAGAACTCCTGGGCCCATCTCACTTGCCGTTGGTTGAGTACTCGTGCCGTCCTCCAATACTCTAGGTTCTTGTGGTCAGTGCACACTTGCACCTTATGTTGTGCGCCAATCAATGGGTGTCTCCATCTTCGGAACGCTTCGTGAATGGCGAGTAGTTCTCGGTCATACACCGTGTAGTTCCTCTCGGATTTGTTCAGCTTTCGCGAGAAAAAGGCGCACGGTCTCCACTCCGACTTCTCCTCCCCAGGCTGCAGTAGCACCGCCCCCACCGCCCGGTCCGATGCATCGGTCTCCACTCTCATTGGTTTTTGTAAATCCACATGTAGGAGTTGTTCTTCAGAAGCGAACGCCCTTTTCAGTTCCTCAAAAGCTCGCTGCGCCTCCGCCGTCCAAACGAATTTTTTCTTAGTACTGAGACAGTCCGTAATGGGAGCCGTCAGGTGGGCAAAATTTCTGATGAACTTCCGATAGAAGTTTCCAAACCCTAGGAATCTTTGCACATCCTTTTTCGTTCTCGGTGTCTTCCATTCCAGCACCGCCTGGACCTTGTCTGGATCCATGGCCAATCCCTTGTCTGACAGGCGGTACCCCAGGAATTCCACCTCCTTGGTATGAAACTGACATTTCTCCAGTTTCACCCACAGCTGGTTCGCTTGCAGTTTGCCCAACACTTCCCTGACGTCTCTCACATGCTGCTCCTCATTCTCTGAATACACCAACACGTCATCTAAGAAGGCCACACAATTCTTGTAAAGCAAAGGTCCCAAGACGTGGTTCATAAACAATTGAAAACACGCTGAGCCTGCCTGCAGACCGAAGGGCATAACGAGATATTCAAATGCCCCCAATGGGGTGAACATGGTGGTCTTCCATTCATCTCCCTTCCTTATCCGTATCAGGTTATACGCCCCCCTCAGGTCCAGTTTAGTAAAAATCTTTCCCTTCCTGACCCTTGTCAAAATGTCATCAATTCTGGGCATAGGGAAAGTCACTGGTTCTGACACTGCATTTAAGGCCCGAAAGTCCACGACCAGCCTCGGCTTGTCCGTGTTTTTCTTGTCCACAAAAAACACTGGGCTACCACCCACCGCTCTGGACTCTCTGATGAAACCTCTCTTCAGGTTCTTGTCAATGAACTCCCTTAACTCCTGCATCTCCCTGTCTGACATGGCGTACAGCTTGCCTACAGGGAGCTGCGCCCCAGGGAGTAAATTGATTTGACAGTCAAAGGGTCTATGCGGGGGTAGTTTGTCTGCTTCCCTCTCGCTGAAGACGTTGCTCAGATCTGCGTATTGTCGTGGCACCTTCCCTTTCTCCGTTACTTCCGTCCCTGCTAGAGTGGCTTTGGCCCCTCCTTGAGCCTCCCCCTCTTTGCAGTGTTCAAGACAATGTGCTGACCCAAAGGAGACCACTCTCTGATGCCAGCCCACTAGTGGATCATGTAATGCTAGCCAGCTCATTCCCAAAATAATGGGAGCTCCTCCCAAGGTAGTCACATTAAACGCTATTAGCTCAGTGTGTCTTGCTACCCTCATTATCATTGGGACGGTCTGTTGGCTGACTTCTCCTCCCAACAGCTCCCTCCCGTCAATCGTGGTCACCTGCAAAGGGTTGCTTAAAGGGATAGTCTGTATCTGGTGTTCAGCCGCAAACTCCTCGCTCATGAAATTGCAGGAGCTGCCTGAGTCCAATAGCGCCTTTATTTTTAGTGGGTGTCCGTTTGGCAGCTCTAGTAACACCTCTATCACTAGGGCGGGTTTAGGCGGTTCCGGCGTGGGCACTTTCACTGCTCTTTGGCCTGGCTGCTGTGCCCCGACGGTGGCAGCCAGGCGTTGGCTTTTACTTGCTGCGGAACTTCTTCCTCCCTCTCCCCAACAGCTCCCGCCATCCCTTGCCATTCCTTTCTTTGGGGGCAGACTCTGGCAAAGTGACCTGGCTGTTGGCAGAGATAACATTTCTCGGCGCCTTTCCCCTCCTTCTTCCGCCCTTCACTGGGCTTTGAAACTGCGCGCGCGCGCGCTGTTCCAATTTCCATCGGCTCTCCTGGCGGGAAGAGAGGCTCTGGAATCTCTGGAATGTGAAACTCCCTCCAACGTTCCCCCTTCCCTTCCCGCCTCTCCAAGGCTCTCGCCTCCTGGCGTGCTCCTATGGTCAGCGCAGATTTGGTCAGCTGGTCCATAGACTCCGCCCTGGGGCCCCGGGAAAGTTCGTCTTTCACGGCCGAAGAAAGCCCTTCTTCAAAAAGCATTTGTATGGGTGCCGCCGATAGATCCCACCCCAATCTATGGATCAACATGGTGAACTCAGTCCAGTACTCACGGACAGATCGGCTTCCCTGTTTACAAGCCATTAACTGTCTGCGTACCACTCCCTGCTCAATATCGCTGGAAAACATCATGTCCATGGCACGAAAAAACTTCATCGTGTCCTTTAGGATGTCATTATTTGCTGCCATCAGGGGCATAACCCAGTCTTTCGCCCCCTTTTCAAGATGCCCAATCACAAAAGCCACCCGCGATTCCTCGTCGGGAAAGTCATCAAACTGCAGATTGAGGGCATATTGCATCTCTGTTCTGAAGGCAAGATAGTCCTTGGGCTCCCCCCCCCAAATTTCTGCACCAATCCTGGCACCTTTCTGGCTAGCGAGGTGGTTTTCGCCTTCTCTGCATCTTGAGCCCTCCTCTCCTCAAGCCTCGCCGTCTGCAGCGCTAGCTGGACCTCCAACACCCGGTACCTTTCTTCCAGGCTAGGACCCGCTCCAGCTCCTGCTTCTCCGGTTCCGGCTGGGTTGCTCATGATGCCTTCTCCTGCACAAGCTGCTTTCAAGGACTGTCGGAATGCTGTGATGGGATGATGAGCTGCTTGTGCGTAAAATCCAAATCCCTCAGAGTTTGTTCAAGTCCGCAAACCTCTGTCTGTAACGGAGCCCCTTAAGCATGGCTCCGTCAGCCACTGGCAGATTCCGACAGTGGTTGCTTTCGGAATCGCTTCCAACATAAAAGCTCCTTAACGGAAACACGTCTTCTGGACTCACGTCGTGACAGTTTCCGGCGCGGAGTGGGTGTCCCTATAGGAGGTCCAGAAACCTCCCCACTGTTCTCGCTGGAAGTGTCCCTGAGCCATCCCTCCTGCTCACTTTCCCTCAGAGACCCACCTCTCCCCCTGCTGGTTCCCTCCTCAGCTGCTGAGTCTCTCCCAACCTCCGTGAGCCCTTCCACCACCTGTCTTTCCGATGGCAGTTCCCTGACAAATAATAATAATAATAATAATAATAATAATAATAATAATAATAATAATAATAATAATAATAATAATAATAAATTTTTATTTATATCCTGCCCTCCCCAGCCAAAGCCAGG
Source organism: Podarcis vaucheri (assembly GCF_965113315.1). Taxonomy (NCBI): domain Eukaryota; kingdom Metazoa; phylum Chordata; class Lepidosauria; order Squamata; family Lacertidae; genus Podarcis; species Podarcis vaucheri. The sequence continues at coordinate 18,252,430 of NC_138757.1, forward strand.
CTCAGAGCGGCTAACATCAAATGTATAATATATTAACATAAAATCAGACAATCAATTAAAATACATCCTCAAATCAGATCAGGATCAGAATAAAATCCAATCAGATGGCACCCCGCAGATTAGGGTTGGGGACCTTAAATGCTCACCAGGCCCAACTGTTTGTGCTGAACTTATATGGGCTTGTGAGAAAAATTGGGAGGCCACTTTCATGCAAGTTCTTATGAAAGGGGAGAGGGAGTCAGACTGAATCCCGACCAAAGGCCTGGCAGAACAGCTCCGTCTTGCAGGCCCTGCGGAAAGATGCCAAGTCCCGCAGAGCCCTAGTTTCTTGTGGCAGAGCGTTCCACCAGATTGGAGCCACAGCCGAAAAAGCCCTGGCTCTAGTTGAGGCCAGCCTAACCTCTCTGTGGCCTGGGACCTTCAAGATGTTTTTATTTGAAGACCGTAAGTTCCTCTGTAGGACATACCAGGAGAAGCGGTCCCGTAGGTACAAGGGTCCTAGGCCGTATAGGGCTTTAAAGGTTAAAACCAGCACCTTAAACCTGATCCTGTACCCCACCGGGAGCCAGTGCAGCTGGTATAGCACTGGGTGAATGTGATCTTGCAGCGAGGACCCCGTAAGGAGTCTCGCCGCGGCATTCTGCACCCGCTGGAGTTTCTGGGTCAGTCTCAAGGGCAGCCCCAAGTAGAGCGAGTTACAATAATCCAGTCTGGAGGTGACCGTCGCGTGGATCACAGTGGCTAGGTCAGGGCGAGAGAGGTAAGGAGCCAACTGCTTAGCTTGGCGGAGATGAAAAAATGCCGCCTTTGTTGTAGCTGCAATCTGCACCTCCATGGAAAGGGAGGTGTTGAAGATTACACTCTTAACGGACGGTGCTGGCACTAATTGCACCCCCGCAAGAGATGGGAGTTGCCCCCCCCCAATCCCATATCGTCCCTTCCCAGCCAAAGGACCTCTGTCTTCGAAGGATTTAACTTCAACCGGCTCCCACGTAACCATCCAGCCACAGCTTCCAAACATCTGATCAGTGTGTCTGGGGCCGAGTGTGCTGGTCCCGGGGGGGGGGGAGGTACTGATACCGTAGCCGAAGTTCAGTCCAGAGTCACTAGCAGGGTAGACAATCACCAGATGAGACGCGAGGTCTGAAACAGGGAGCCAGGCAGGGGAACAGGAACGCTGGTAGGGCAGCAGCAGGAAGCCAGGCGGGGAACAGGAACACGGGTAGGTCAGCAGCGGGCAGCCGGGCGAGGAACAGGAACACCGGAGGGTAGAAGCAGGAAGCCGGGCGTGGAACAGGCACCACCGGGAGTGCAGATCTAGGTCTGGGTAAAAGCAGGTACTCCACAACGACGTTGCTCCCGCAACCTGGGACCGGGCTGCCTGACCTTTATTTTCTTCTAAGGCCGGGGGCGGTCCCGCCCCCCAGGAGCCCCGCCTCTCCTGGCCTTAAGGCGAGCATTCCTCCTGGGAGAGACCAGTTCCCTTCGCCTCTCTGCCCTAAGCCTCTGCAGTTCAGGAGAGGCCGAAGGGTTACTGGGCCCCGGGGGAGGCTCACCTGTAGCCACTGAGTCCTCCAGCACCTCTGGGGCCAGAATGGTCTCACCTGGTGCCTGCCCCTGAGGATCTGGCACAGGTGCAGGCTCCTCAGCATCTAGGCCTTGCCCCAGTGCAGCCGGCCCTGGAGGCGGGGACTCCTGTGCCGGCTGGGATTCCTCCGGTTCACTCTCAGACTCGGAATCCCAGGCCATCACACCGAGTCAGGGTGGCCATCCATCAACAGATAGAGTTGAGTGTCATCAGCATACTGATGGCAGCCCAAACCAAAACTCCAGGCAAGCTGGGCAAGGGGGCGCATAAAGATGTTGAAAAGCATTGGGGAGAGTATTGCACCCTGAGGCATTCCACACACCAAGGAGTGGCGCGATGACAGTTCCCCCCCAAGCACCACCCTCTGTCCCTGACCAGAGAGAAACGAGTGCAGCCATTGAAGGACTGAGCTCTGGATCCCCATGTCGGCAAGGCGGTGGTCCAGGAGTTCGTGGTCGACCATGTCAAAAGCTGCTGACAGATCTAGAAGAATCAGCAGCCCCGACCCGCCTCGATCCAGCTGCCTACGGAGATCATCTGTTAGGGCGACCAGAGCCATCTCGGTCCCATTACCAGCGCGGAAGCCGGACTGGAATGGATCCAGGGCCGATGTTTCATCCAGAAACCCACCAAGCTGTTCAGCAACCGCTCTCTCAATCACCTTACCCAGGAATGGAAGGTTCGAAACCGGGCGGTAATTGGATAGATCTAAAGGATCTAATGATGTTTTCTTTAAGAGCGGGCGCACCACTGCCTCCTTCAATTCCCCTGGGAATGTCCCCGTGCCAAGGGACAAATTGATGATATCCCCCAGGGGGGCCCGCATCTCGTCTGGACACGCTCTAATCAGCCAAGATGGGCACGGGTCAAGAGGACAGGTGATGGGCTTTCCAGCTCGGAGGAGTCTGTCCACATCGGCTGGGAATATCCGGTCAAAGTGGTCCAATACTGGACCCGAGGACAGTCGAGGGGCCTCCAGTTCCTTTATTTACTGTGGCGGAGGTGAGTCTGGGCCCCGCCCCCTGGGCCTGGTGGAGTGGGCCTGCAGGAGGGAGCGGCCTTCCCCAGAACTCAGAGTGGCAGCAGCAGCGGTCGCATCTAAGCGCCCTCTGCGACCCCGCAGAAACCGGGCTCCCTGGTTTACCGAGGAGCTCCAGAAAATGAAGCGGGACCTCAGATGGCTAGAGCGAGTATGGCAGGGTGCCTGCGACGGAGCTTCAAGAACATCTTATACATTTTTAATGAAAACCTATGAGATGGCAGTGAAGGCCGCTAAGAAGTCTTACTTCTCGGCCTCCATTGCATCTGCTAGCTCTCGCCCGGCGCAGCCTTTTAGTATAATTAGGTCTTTAATGTCCCTTGAGGGACAGCCAAAATTAAATAACAATTTGACACACAGCTGTGAGTCATTTGTGAGCTTTTTTTCGGAGAAGGTCCTGTTGCTCCGCCATGACCTCCCTGCCAATTTGGATACAATAATGGAACTGGAGGCCCCTCGACTGTCCTTGGGTCCAGTATTGGACCACTTTGACCGGATATTCCCAGCCGATGTGGACAGACTCCTCCGAGCTGGAAAGCCCATCACCTGTCCTCTTGACCCATGCCCGTCTTAGCTGATTAGAGCGTGTCCAGACGAGGTGCGGGGCCCCCTAGGGGATATCATCAATTTGTCCCTTGGCACCGGGACATTCCCAGGGGAATTGAAGGAGGCAGTGGTGCGCCCGCTCTTAAAGAAAACATCATTAGATCCTTTAGATCTATCCAATTACCGCCTGGTTTCGAATCTTGGGTGATTGAGAGAGTGGTTGCTGAACAGCTTGGTGGGTTACTGGATGAAACATCGGCTCTGGATCCATTCCAATCCGGCTTCCGCTCTGGTCATGGGACTGAGATGGCTCTGGTCGCTCTAACAGATGATCTCCGCAGGCAGCTGGATCGAGGCAGGTCGGGGCTGAAATTGTGATTTTATGTAAACTGTGTTACTTTTATTGTTGTTAGCTGCTCTGAGCCCGGCTTCAGCTGGGGAGGGCGGGATATAAATAAATTATTATTATTATTATTATTATTATTATTATTATTATTATTATTATTATGAATTCTTTCATCATTTTTTTTTTATTGAAAAAGGGTAAATATGGAAACCATGGAAGGGGAGGACAGGAAGAAAATGCATAAAGTACCGTAACTTAGACTTTATGTTAACATTTTAAAAGTTTTTTTTTAAAAAAAATCAATAAATAAGATTTTTTTAAAAAATAAATAAAAGAAAAAGAGATGCTTGGTTGAGAACTCTTCCTTGAGACTCCTCCCCAGCACATTGTCTCTGACATAGTCCTGGGGTCCCCACCTTCTTCTTCTTTGGTGATCACTCGTAGCCAAGTAAGATTCTTCCATGAATACGGTCTTAACAGTGAGTCCGTAAGTGACTATGGAGGCCAATTCTGGACCCACATGTCCTTCCACAGTGGGGACATAGTTTTCCAGGCAGGAGTTTATCACGGTGAGGATTTGCCAAATGTTCCTTCCTCTTAGCACATTTCTCCCTTTCGTGCTGAGTTTGAGCATCTTCAAAGACTATGACACCTTTGGTAAATGCTGTTCCCCAACTGGAGCGCTCGCAGGCCAGTGTTTCCTAGTTGCTGGTGTTTATACAACTTTTTAAAGATTTGCCTTGAGAGAGTCTTTAAACCTCTTTTGTTGAGCACCAGTATTATGCTTTCTATTTTTAAATTCAGAATAGAGTAGTTGCTTTGGAAGACAATAATCAGGCATCCACACAACATGACCATTCCAACGAAGTTGATGTTGAAGAATCATTGCTTCGGCACTGGTGATCTTTGCTTCTTCCAGTACACTGGAATTAATTCGCCTGTCTTCCCAAGTTAGATGTAATTTTTTTCAGACACACTGTTGATGGAATCTTTCAATGAGTTGGAGATGGCATTTATAAGTGGTCCATGTTTCACAAGCATACAGTAAGGTTGGTAGTACAACAGCTTTATACACCAGCATTTTTGTTTCCCTGCAAATGTCCTGGTCCTCAAACTCTCTGCACTTCAATCAGGAGAAGTTGGAAGCTCTCAAAGTTGGTGGCCATCACTGCCTCCTGTGGCAGTGAGCTCCACAGGTTTAACTATGTGCTGCATGAGTAAGAGTTCTGGTGTTATGAGAGAATTGTTTTGTTATTTATTTATTTATTTTATTTTATTTATATTCCACCCTATCCCCAGAGGTTTCAGGGCAGCTCACAGAACAAAACTAGAACACAAAATCACAAAATATATAATTATCCATCTGCAAGGATCTTCTGGTGAGCAATTGTAACAAGTATGGCTATGGATCTTTGCCAATGGTTTCATAAGAAACGCCCCTTCTGGTTTTTTTTAAAGCAGGCAAATTGACTCTGCCACTGAATAGAAGATTAATATGTAAGGCAAAATATCCCATGAACCAGCACAAAAGAGGCATTTTAGAAAGCTTGGAGGTGGTGGTGGGAGAGGGGAAGGAGACACGAGACTTTTGCAACTGCTGATCTATAAAAAGCAGCTCAGCCAGCAAAAGGAGATGGAAATCAAGTTGATGAGTGCCTGAGATCCTGATGAGGTTGCTAAAACCCAGCTCTGGAGCTTGCATTTCTGCAACTGAACAGCTGAAGGCAGATGCATAAAGCATCAGATTATAAAACACACCCTGTTTATCTGAAATGTGGACATTTAAAGAGCACCTTTGACTGAAGAAAATATCCTTTATAAAAATACAAGGCCAGTGGAAGTGATGATATTCCAGCTGAACTATTCAAAAGTTTAAAAGATGATGCTGTTAAGGTGCTACACTCAATATGCTAGCAAATTTGGAAAACTCAGCAGTGGCCAGAGGATTGGAGAAGATCAGTCTACATCCCAATCCCAAAGAAGGGCAGTTCCAAAAAATGCTCCAACTACCGCACAATTGCACTCATTTCACACGCTAGCAAGGTTATGCTTAAAATTCTACAAGGAAGGCTTAAGCAGTATGTGGACCGAGAACTCCCAGAAGTGCAAGCTAGATTTCAAAGGGGCAGAGGAACCAGAGACCAAATTGCAAACATGTGCTGGATTATGGAGAAAGCTAGAGAGTTCCAGAAAGACATCTACTTCTGCTTCATTGACTATGCAAAAGCCTTTGACTGTGTCGACCACAGCAAACTATGGCAAGTTCTTAAAGAAATGGCAGTGCCTGATCACCTCATCTGTCTCCTGAGAAATCTCTATGTGGGACAAGAAGCTACAGTTAGAATTGGATATAGAACAACTGACTGGTTCAAAATTAGGAAAGGAGTACGGCAAGGCTGTATATTGTCTCCCTGCTTATTTAACTTATATGCAGAATTCATCATGCGAAAGGCTGGGCTGGATGAATCCCAAGCCGGAATTAAGATTGCCGGAAGAAATATCAACAACCTCAGATATGCAGATGACACAACCTTGATGGCAGAAAGTGAGGAGGAATTAAATAACTTTTTAATGAGGGTGAAAGAGGAGAGCGCAAAATATGGTCTGAAGCTCAACATCAAAAAAATGAAGATCATGCCCACTGGGCCCATCACCTCCTGGCAAATAGAAGGGGAAGAAATGGAGGCAGTGAGAGATTTTACCTTCTTGGGCTCCATGATCACTGCAGATGGTGACAGCAGTCACGAAATTAAAAGGCGCCTGCTCCTTGGGAGAAAGGCGATGGCAAACCTAGACAGCATCTTAAAAAGCAGAGACATCACCTTACCAACAAAGGTCCGTATAGTTAAAGCCATGGTTTTCCCAGTAGTGATGTATGGAAGTGAGAGCTGGACCATAAAGAAGGCTGATCGCCGAAGAATTGATGCTTTTGAATTATGGTGCTGGAGGAGACTCTTGAGAGTCCCATGGACTGCAAGAAGATCAAACCTATCCATTCTTTTTTTTTTTAATAAAATTTTTTATTGCGTTTCTTTTCATAGGTTCACAGGTTCAGTCACAAAACAACAAGCAAGAAACAGTTTTCAAAAATAAAGAATAATAGAGAAAAAGAGAAAATTAAATATGCTTCAAATCATCTTTCAAGAAGTTACTTTCCATTGGACCTCCTCACATCCTCCCAGCATTGCATTCTTTAATCTAACAATATCAGCAATTTATTACCTTATTTCACCACTTATTATACCTTTGGATTCATTATGTTACCAATTTCAAAAATTTGTAATTTAATTTTAATACTTTTATAATAAACATAATATATTTGTTTCGAATTTATCTCCTTTTTTTGTCATCACTTACTTTATCATTTACCTAATCAAATTGCGGAAGCATAACGTTTCCTAATCGTGCACAATCTTAACATTCAAACAACTTATAGTGTTTTTGCAAATAGTCCTTAAATTTTTTCCAGTCCTCCTCAATTGTTTCTTCGCTCAGATCTCGAATTCTGCCGGTCATTTCTGCCAACTCCACATAGTCCATCAACTGCGCCTGCCAGTCCTCCAGTGTGGGTAAATCTTGTGTCTTCCAGTGCTTTGCAATAAGTATTCTTGCTGCTGTGGTTGCATACATAAACAAAGTTCTGTCTTTCTTTGAAACCTTCCGGTCCACCATGCCCAGAAGGAAAGCCTCCGGTTTCTTGGGGAAGGTATATTTAAATACCTTTTTCAATTCGTTATATATCATTTCCCAGAAGGCCTTTACTTTCGGGCAGGTCCACCAGAGGTGAAAGAATGTCCCTTCTGCCTCCTTACATTTCCAGCATTTGTTATCAGACAGGTGGTATATTTTAGCCAACTTGACTGGGGTCATGTACCACCGGTATACCATTTTCATAATGTTTTCTTTCAAGGCACTACATGCCGTAAATTTCATACCGGTGTTCCATAACCTTTCCCAGTCCTCAGACATTATGTTATGTCCTACATCCTGTGCCCATTTTATCATAGCAGATTTAACTGTCTCATCCTGTGTATTCCATTTAAGCAGCAAGTTATACATTCTCGAAAGTACCTTAGTTTTTGGTTCTAGCAACTCCGTCTCCAGTTTCGATTTCTCCACCTGGAAACCAACTTTTTTATCCATTTTAAAGACCTCTTGAATTTGAGTGTAATGTAGCCAATCTCGCACCTTATTTTTTAGTTTATCCTGGCTCTGTAGTTTCCAGTTATCTCCAGATCTTTCAATTAATTCCCAATATTTTGGCCAGTAGGCCTCCATATTGGGCCTTTTTTTGAGAACCTTGGCCTCCACCGGTGATAGCCACCTCGGGGTCTTATTTTCTAATAAATCCTTATACTTCATCCAAACGGCAAAAATTGATTTTCTGACAATATGGTTTTTAAACAATTTATGCACTTTCGCCTTGTCATACCACAAATATGCATGCCAACCAAAAGCGTTATCAAACCCTTCCAGATCTAGGACATCAGTGTTCTCCAACAAGAACCAATCTTTTAACCAGCAGAAGGCTGCAGCTTCGTAATATAGCCTTAAGTCCGGCAGGGCAAACCCCCCTCTTTCCTTTGAGTCAGTTAGTATTTTAAATTTTATTCGGGGCTTTTTGCCCTGCCAGACAAACCTAGATATATCCTTCTGCCATCTTCCAAAGCATTCCACTCTGTCCACGACCTGTAGGGTTTGAAACAGAAATAACATCTTCGGCAAAACACACATCTTTATAGCTGCAATTCGACCTGACAAGGTAAGTTTCAATCTTGACCAAATTTCCAAGTCCTTTTTAATTTCCAACCAGCATTTTTCATAATTATCTTTAAATAAATTCAGGTTTTTGGTGGACAAAGATACCCCCAGGTACTTCACTTTTTTAACCACACTTAATTCTGTTTCTTTCTGGTACCCCTCCGTCTCTATAGGTGTTAAATTTTTAGTCAAAACCTTGGTTTTTTGTTTGTTTAGCTTAAATCCCGCCACCCGACCAAACTCCGAGATCAGTTCAAGAACTCTTTTTGTGCTAGATTCTGGCTCCTGTAATGTTAAGACTAGGTCATCTGCAAATGCTTTCAGTTTGTACTGTTTCGCTCCGACCACTATACCCTGCACCAACCGGTCCTCCCTAATCATATTCAGCAACACCTCCAGGACAGAAATGAATAAAAGAGGAGATAGAGGGCACCCCTGTCGTGTCCCTTTTTCAATTTTGAGTTCCTCCGACACCACATTGTTCACTATCAGTTTAGCTTTTTGTTCTGAATAGATTGCCTCTATTCCATTTTCAAACCCACGCCCCACACCCATCCCTTCCAAGTTTTTCTTCATAAACATCCAAGAAATGTTGTCAAATGCTTTCTCCGCATCAATAAAGATTAACACCGCCCTTGTGTTCCTAATCCGCAAAAGTTCCAATATATCGATAATGTTCCTAGTGTTATCAGACATGTGTCTACCAGGAAGAAAGCCTGCTTGGTCCTTATGAATTACTTCATTTAGTACTTTTTTAAGTCTACTTGCTAAAATGTCTGCAAATATTTTGTAATCCACATTCAGGAGTGAGATGGGACGGTAATTCTTAAGCTGGGTCTTTTCCAGTTCTGACTTGGGTATCAATGTGATGAATGCTTCCTTCCACGTTTCCGGTGCTCTCTTCCCCTCCATAATCTGATTGCAAACCTCCAACAATGGTTGTATCAGAAAATCCTTCAAAGTCCTATAATATTTGGAGGTGAGTCCGTCTGGGCCTGGAGATTTGCCAAGTTGCATGTTCTGAATGGCACCTTCAATTTCCTGTTGAGTTATTTTACAGTTTAGAGTTGATCTTTTATCTTGACTTATTTTAGATAATCCATTTGTCTTTAAAAATTGGTCTATTTCCAGCTCTTTCTGAGGCCCCTGTGCATAAAGATCTTTAAAATATCTGTGGAAGCACTTCCTTATTTCTTCTGGTTTCTGAACTGTTCTGCCTTGAATCTCTAAGTTTGTAACCGTATTTAGCTTTTGCCTTTTTTTCAGCTGCCAGGCTAGCAGCTTTCCACATTTATTTGCTGATTCAAACGATCTCTGCTTCATTTGTTTAATTTTCCATTCTATCTCTTGATTGATCAATTTCGAATATTGTGCCTGATGGAATTTAATTTCTCTCAGCACCTCCTTTGACTTTGGTTTAGTTCTCAGCTTTTTCTCTCCTTCACTTATTTTCTCTCGGATCTTCTCCTTTTTTCCATTCCAAAATTTTCTCTTTATTGTGTTCTGTTGTATCCATGATCAGTGCAGATGGTGACAGCAGTCACGAAATTAAAAGACGCCTGCTCCTTGGGAGAAAGCCGATGGCAAACCTAGACAACATCTTAAAAAGCAGAGACATCACCTTGCCAACAAAGGTCCGTATAGTAAAAGCCATGGTTTTCCCAGTAGTGATGTATGGAAGTGAGAGCTGGACCATCAAGAAGGCTGATCGCCGAAGAATTGATGCTTTTGAATTATGGTGCTGGAGGAGACTCTTGAGAGTCCCATGGACTGCAAGAAGATCAAACCTATCCATTCTTAAGGAAATCAGCCCTGAGTGCTCACTGGAAGGACAGATCGTGAAGCTGAGGCGCCAATACTTTGGCCACCTCATGAGAAGAGAAGACTCCCTGGAAAAGACCCTGATGTTGGGAAAGATGGAGGGCACAAGAAGAAGGGGACGACAGAGGATGAGATGGTTGGACAGTGTTTTCGAAGCTACAAACATGAGTCTGACCAAACTGCGGGAGGCAGTGGAAGACAGAAGTGCCTGGCGTGCTCTGGTCCATGGGGTCACGAAGAGTCGGACACGACTAAACGACTAAACGACAAAACAAAAGTACCTCTCTTTGTGCATGCGTCCCTAGTCCCTTTCTGTCACGTCACTTCTGCCAGCCGGTGGTGACTGTGTTTCTGGGTCCGACTGAGTGGTTGACGCGTCCGTTCTGTCAGAAACCGGCGGGTGAGTTAAGAGAAAGGGTTTTATCTTCCACATTTTTTTTTCCTTGGAGTTTAAAGGGTGCGTGAAATGTCTGTGTATTGCAGTCGTTGGGGGTGGGTTTTTGTTTTGTTTTCTGGAGGGTGCAAAGCAGCCTTCAGTACTGCCTACGGAGACATTGTAGCAACCATAGGCACAGCAACCTGTTCCTTCTTCTGCCACCGCCTATAACAGGCAGCTAGGCCTCGTAACCATAGAAACTTTCAGAAAGTGCCAACACTCCCTGCCTAGAGATTTTTCAACAAGACGCCCAATTCCAGCTAATGAGCTCGTTCCGCTTGGCTCATGCAGCAGCCCTTGATTGGACCGCGACACCGGTAGGACGGCCCAATGAGGCTCGAGGACGGCCGAGAGGAAAGAGAAGGGGAGGGGAAGGGAAGGAAAGCGACACAACCAAGGCCGACGGAGCGGTGCGCGACGGGGCCTAACGTCAGGGATGGAGCGGACCTATCGGCTCCGGCCAGCTTAGTGGCAAGGGACCAATCGGGAGGCTCCAGCGAGAGAAAATGGGCCAATAGTGGGACTGCACGCAAGGCCACGGGAAGGTATATAAGAGCCGAGGGGGACATATGGGTCAAACCGGTGAGCTTTGAGTGAGAAAATCACAATTTGTATTGTTGCGTTTGTCGGATAGTGCGTGAGGTGACCGCGAAGTCCTGTTACCTAATACAGGTAAGGCTTGGGGTGGCCTAGTGCTTGAGCGGAGGAAGAGGCGGGGGCCGGGGCCTAACGAGAAGGGGAGGGCGGCTTCTCCAAATCTATCGGGCCTTGCGGGGTCCCCCTTGCCCTCATAATGCCACTTCGTTCTCATTTACCCAGGTTCCCATTGAGAAAAATCCTATTGCGGCTCTTGGTCCAAAGCGCGCGCCATTTTTATTCGCATTTCCTGCCAGATCCATATTCTCCCTTGGTGGTGGTGGTTGGGTGGCGATTGCAGTGATTACAGTATTTGGTATGCATGCATGAATAAAAGGGGTTTATATCGCAGAATAGGAGATGATGTTTGTGTGGGGTATTCTTTTTCGTTCCCCCTTGCTCCTTACCTGGGAGAGGGGATTTTTTGCAAAAAGCAGAACTTGCTAGATGTTTCTATATGGTGTTGGTTTTGTATATTGATAACCTTTACCGGTTTGGGGTAAATGGTAATAGCTGGGTTTCTGGTGATGGGGACAGCGACTACTCCCTTCTCCCACTTCACCTTATGAGAATGGTGAAGGCAAAACAGCTGTGGTTGCAGTGAACAACGTTAATTATTTGATTTGAGGCTACTCATTTTACAGTGACTCCATATACCAAAAAAATGGGAGGGGGAGCAGCCTATCTCTGGCACTGGATTACATACTTACTCTTTGCCTTTAATGTTGGGGTTGTCTGAACTAAAGTTAAGAGGTTGGTAGCCTTTTTTTGATGTTAGGTTTTGCAGCTTTTACATACTGCCTTTCCACATTATTTTTCTCAATGGATGCCTGTAGAATTTAGCAGTGTGGGGGGGTTCACATTCATGTTTAAGTATCAGGAGAGCTACATATTTTCTTAACCCCTTTGCTGCCTTTTCCTTGAACAGAAAAGTTTCCTGGGCCTCCTTTGTATAGGATTTGGGGTGGGGTGTTTTCTTTGAGCTGCCTGCATGTTTGCAGGCTGTGGGTCTTGGTAGCCTCTAGTCCTGATTGGCCCTCCCAGCCTTTGCTAAGGATGTGTGGGACCAGTAATACTTACTCTGTAAATCTGCCCCCATTTCCATTAAACGGGCATAATGGTATTGTCTTTTTGCTCATAGTATTGCCACTGATGGTTGATTTTACTTATTACAGGGTTTTCTCTCTCTCTGATTGTGAATATTTGGTACAAGGGCAGAATGAAGTATGCCCTTGTCTGCCTGTTGCTCATTGGCAGTGTATTTGCTGCTGATGACGACGACAAAAAGGAGGATGTGGGGACTGTCGTTGGCATTGATCTGGGAACCGCATATTCCTGGTAAGTAAAAGAAGGGTGCCTATTTGATTGACTGGCTTCTGGGTCTCTTGAATAGCTTATGGCCACTGCACCAAAATATGGCCAAGATTCTGCACTAGTGTATGCAAACGAATTGTACTGTATTACTATTTTAATTCACTTGGTACAAGTCAAGGGAGTAATAATACAATATCTATTCAACTCAAACTATTTTGTTTTAGTGTAGTCTTACAACTAAAAGCTTGAGTACTGGCCAGAAACATTAGTATTAGGCTGCCCAGAGGATACAACTAGCTTGCTTGCTGCACCTCATCATAGGGATCAGATTTTTTGCTTGATGTGATTGATTTTCTCCTGTGTGCTGTTGGTTTTGTGTGAATTCTGTTTTTGTTGGTGGTGGTCATTTTTCCTTGGTTGTGTTAATGCATATTAATGTACTGTATTTTAGGTGGATTATATTTTGTGAACCACCCAGAATAATAATAATATAATAATGAGTGGCTTCCAACATAATATTAAAATACAATAATCTATTAAACATTAAAAGCTTCCCTAAACAGGGCTGCCTTCAGATGTCTTCTAAAAGTCTGGTAATTGTTTTTCTCTTTGACATCTGGTGGGCGGGTGTTTCACAGGGCGGGTGCCACTACCGAGAAGGCCCTATGCCTGGTTCCCTGTAACTTGGCTTCTTGCAGCGAGGGAACCACCAGAAGGCCCTTGGCGCTAGACTTCAGCGTCCGGGCAGAACGATGGGGGTGGAGACGCTCCTTCAGGTATACTGGGCCGAGGCCATTTAGATGTTTAAAGGTCAGCACCAACACTTTGAATTGTGCTCGGAAATGTAATGGGAGCCAATGTAGGTCTTTCAAGGTCGGTGTTATGTGGTCTTGGCCGCTCCCAGTCACCAGTCTAGCTGCCACATTCTGGATTAGTTGTAGTTTCCAGGTCACCTTCAAAAGTAGCCCCACGTAGAGCACATTGCAGTAGTCCAAGCGAGAGATAACTAGAGCATGTACCACTCTGGCGAGACAATCTGCGGGCAGATGGGGTCTCAGCCTGTGTACCAGATGGAGCTGGTAGACAGTTGCCCTGGACACAGAATTGACCTGCACCTCCATGGACAGCTGTGAGTCTACCTCTTCCCGAATCTGAGCGACTTTATCTGCAAAAAAACTTTGCAAAATCATTGCAGGAGATCATGTGGCCCGTACTGGTCCCCGATGTAGCAGGTGGTTCTGCTAAATTGCGAACCGCCTTAAAGAGCCTCCTGCTGCTGTTTTCTGCAGATGCAATAGAGGTGGTGAAGAAAGTCTTCTTCGCCATTGCTACCACCACTTGGTAGACTCGACATTGAGCTCTAACCCATGTCCAGTCAGCTTCAGAATGAGTTATACGCCACCGGCGCTCTAGCCGTCTCAGCAATTGTTTCATTGCCCTCAGATCCGTGGAAAACCACGGGGTTGTCCAGGCTCCATGCAGTCGGAGAGTGCGCTTCGGAGCCAGACAGTTGATAGCCCTGGTTAACGTCACATTCCAACGGGCCACCAGGAAATCGGCTGAAAGGCCATCAGCATGGGATAAAGCATCCCCTACCACTCTCTGGAAACCATTTTGATCTATTAAGTGGTGGGGGCAGACCATCCAAATCGGTCCCACCTCCCTGCAGAGGGGAAGGGTCGCGGAGAAGTCCAGTTTCACCAGGAAGTGATCTGACCATGGCATTTCTTTAGTTTTGCTTTTACTATTTAAAGAAGCCTTCAAATAATACATATATTTTTAAAAGTAACTTCCATTCTCTTTTACAGTGTTGGTGTTTTCAAGAATGGGCGTGTGGAGATAATTGCTAATGACCAGGGTAACAGAATCACACCCTCCTATGTGGCCTTCACACCAGAGGGGGAACGTCTTATAGGTGATGCAGCAAAGAACCAGCTGACTTCAAACCCTGAGAATACTGTATTTGATGCCAAGCGCCTCATTGGTAGAACATGGAATGATCCTTCTGTGCAGCAGGATATAAAATACCTACCTTTCAAGGTACTCATTTTGTGCCTTTTATGTTATGGTACAGTGGTACCTCGGGTTACATACCCTTCAGGTTACATACACTTCAGGTTACAGACTCTGCTAACCCAGAAATAGTGCTTCAGGTTAAGAACTTTGCTTCAGGATGAGAACAGAAATCGTGCTCTGGCGGCAGCAGGAGGCCCCATTAGCTAAAATGGTGCTTCAGGTTATGTACAGACCTCAGGAATGAATTAAGTACTTAACCTGAGGGTACCACTGTATATATAAAGTACATTGAACAGCTTTTGGTGTGAAATTTGAACCCAGCTTGTCCCCAGCCCTAGCACTTTCCTAGAGACACTAGGTTACTAAGGTATGTATGAAGTGTTTTTCCAGTCCACACAACTTATGGCTCTGCTTTCACTCTGCTCAAGATACCAGCATCAAAGCGTGGGTTATTCTGCATCTGGCAACCTGATGGGCAGGTTGTTTGGTCCTGCTGCATCCTCAATGGAACCTCTTTAAGTCCACCACAAGATTAATATTGTAGATGTGGTGCTTTTGGTTTTTAACCATGCCCACTTGTACCTGTCTTTACAGGTCATTGAAAAGAAGTCCAAGCCCCATATTCAGGTTGATATTGGAGGTGGCCAAATGAAGACCTTTGCCCCAGAAGAAATTTCAGCAATGGTTCTGACTAAAATGAAGGAGACTTCCGAGGCCTACTTGGGAAAGAAGGTAAGATGTTATTTCAGCTGAAGCACACAAGCAAAAAGAATAGGCACTGAGGGGAGCCTTTGTGAATCTACCATGTATGGAGACTGGCCAGTGGTTGGTCTAATCCTTTACTGCTTACTCTAGTTAGCAGCAGGTCTCAGATGCCTTTCTGATCTAGAGATAATTCTAAACTGGATTGAACATGTACTATTCTGCATGCAGTTTAAGTGTTCTACCGCTGAGCTTTAATGCCTCCTAACAGGCCTGGCTGCTTGTACATGAGGAGTCCATGTCTTCTGGGTTCCCTGGGACATAAAATGGATGGGGGTGGTAGAACTGTTCTCCAAGCTGAGGCAGCCAATCTGTAGCCTTCTGGATCTGTTTGAATTCCAATTTCCAATATCCCTGACAGTTGACAATGCTGGATGGGGCTGATGAGAGCCCAGCAGCAATCCACTCTACGTAGTCTTGAAAGGTGCATTCTAGACAATCGGGATCCCTCCCCCTCCCCCCAAAAAACTGTATTAGATGTTAATTTGGAAACAGCAATCCAAATTATTCTCATTCTTCTCCAGGTCACCCATGCTGTTGTCACTGTGCCAGCTTACTTCAACGATGCCCAGCGCCAGGCTACAAAGGATGCTGGTACTATTGCAGGGCTGAATGTCATGAGAATAATCAATGAGCCGTAAGTAGGGTTTTAATAGTCTTCTGCCAGTATTTGGGATTTATGTGGGCTTTTCTCACATTTACCAAACTAACAAGTTGCTCTTACAGGACTGCTGCTGCTATTGCTTATGGCCTAGACAAGAGGGAGGGCGAGAAGAACATCTTTGTCTTTGACTTGGGTGGTGGAACTTTTGATGTCTCCCTCCTCACAATTGATAATGGTGTCTTTGAAGTTGTGGCAACCAATGGAGACACTCACCTGGGTGGGGAAGACTTTGACCAGCGTGTAATGGAACATTTCATTAAGCTCTACAAGAAGAAAACTGGAAAGCATGTTCGGAAGGACAACAGAGCTGTTCAGAAGCTTCGTCGAGAAGTTGAAAAAGCCAAAAGAGCGCTTTCTTCTCAACACCAATCTAGAATTGAGATTGAATCTTTCTTTGAAGGAGAAGACTTCTCTGAAACCTTGACAAGAGCAAAATTTGAAGAACTGAACATGGTAGGTATCTTGAATTTTAAAATGGGTAATTGCAGTAATTGCTGTACACAAAACATAAAAGTGGGAGAGATGTAATAATAATAATAATAATAATAAATAATAATAATTAATTTATTATTTCTACCCCGCCCGTCTGGCTGGGTTTCCCCAGCCACTCTGGGCGGCTTCCAACAAAGATTAAAAATGCATTCAAATGTCGCACATTAAAAACTTCCCTGAACAGGGAAGTTTAGATGTCTTCTAAATGTTAGGTAGTTGTTTATCTCTTTGACATCTGATGGGAGGGTGTCCCACAGGGTGGGCGCCACTACCGAGAAGACCCTCTGCCTGGTTCCCTGTAGCTTGGCTTCTCACAATGAGGGAACCGCCAGAAGGCCCTCAGCGCTGGACCTCAGCGTCCGGGCAGAATGATGGGGGTGGAGACACTCCTTCAGGTATACTGGGCCAATTATAGTAACATGTAGTACATGCATGTCATGGGAAAAATAAAGTGGTGCCCTCCTGTGTGAAATGTTATCCCACTCCCAAGACACTATGCTGGTCAAACTGTACCAACAGCAGAGAATAAATTGGTTCCCTAATGGCTTGAGTCAAAATTGCTTGTCCTCTAAAAGATAGCAGTGACTGATCTTTGTGGATTCTCCTGTTAAAGACAAATGAGATGTTACGAGTAGGCCCATCTGATCTCAAATAGCATCACACATGGGCATCTTGGGCGCAGGATGTATCTGATAATTTGGTGACTGTATCATCTTGTGGCCTTGTTCTGTGATTGCCTTTCCACATCAATTAAGGGATTTTAAATTCTGCTTGTAGGATCTCTTCCGTTCCACCATGAAACCTGTCCAGAAAGTCCTAGAGGATGCAGACCTAAAGAAGTCTGACATTGATGAAATTGTGCTTGTTGGTGGCTCTACTCGCATCCCCAAAATACAGCAGCTTGTGAAAGAATTTTTCAATGGCAAGGAACCCTCTCGTGGAATCAACCCTGATGAAGCTGTAGCTTATGGTGCTGCTGTGCAGGCTGGCGTACTCTCTGGGGATCAAGATACTGGTAAGTCTGAGTGACTTAAATGCTGCATGAGGTGTTGGGCAGAGTAGCGTGTACAAGTGAAAAGCTTCCAGTCAGCCTCATAACTGTTTGGAATGGAAGATCTTTGTCTTTGCTGGCTGTCAAGTTTGTCACTACAGCTAGATAAATTATGGTGATGCTTCATCACTTAAAACCTCCTTTTCATTCTTAGGGGATCTGGTGCTGCTTGATGTGTGTCCTCTGACCTTGGGCATTGAGACTGTTGGTGGAGTAATGACCAAACTTATCCCAAGGAACACTGTTGTCCCCACCAAGAAATCACAGATCTTCTCCACAGCTTCAGATAACCAGCCAACTGTGACAATTAAGGTTTATGAAGGTAAGTGGCCGACCAACATCATTTGGCTTGGAAACTTTCAGAGTATTTTGTCTTCTGGGCATTAAAGAGTAAGAGGTGAATCCAACACAGCTTAATTTTGCAATGCATGTTTCCACATTTGTGAGGTTCCTTAACATGCTTTGAGTATCACTAGCTGTTGATTATTAATAGAAACACAAGTGAGATGCCTTTTAAAAAATAACCTTGTACTTGCATGATTACCAGAGTATAATCTGAGTGATTTCATGTGAAATGAAATCCCCCCCCCCCCCCGTAGGAGAACGTCCTCTTACAAAGGACAATCATCTCTTGGGAACTTTTGATCTGACTGGAATCCCTCCTGCTCCCCGTGGCGTCCCTCAGATTGAAGTTACCTTTGAAATAGATGTGAATGGAATTCTTCGTGTTACGGCTGAGGACAAGGGCACAGGCAACAAAAATAAGATCACTATCACCAATGACCAGAATCGTCTTACTCCAGAAGAAATTGAGAGGATGGTCAATGATGCAGAGAAGTTTGCTGAGGAAGACCAAAAGCTGAAAGAGCGGATCGATGCTAGGAATGAGCTGGAAAGTTATGCCTACTCACTGAAAAACCAGATTGGAGATAAGGAGAAGCTCGGTGGCAAGTTGTCATCTGAAGACAAAGAAACAATAGAGAAGGCTGTAGAGGAAAAGATTGAGTGGCTAGAGAGTCACCAAGATAGTGATATCGAGGAATTCAAAGCCCAAAAGAAGGAACTGGAAGAGGTGGTGCAACCAATTGTGGGCAGGTTGTATGGTAGTGCAGGCCCACCCCCTACCGAGGAAGAAGCAGCAGGAGGAGATAAGGATGAATTGTAGACCTCAGTTTCCTAGATGTTGGTGCTGTAAATATTGGACTTTGAACTTTTGTTTAAACTATTTGAACTCTAGATTTGGAATGTGACCAGAATCTTCACATTGAGTGGAGTTGGAAATGCTAGCCCAAAAGTGGCTGTATACTGCTTTTCATTAGCAGTTGATAAATGTCCAGCAGGGGGGTGGGCAACCTGACAAGGGGAGCGGGTGAAGTATTGAAACCATTCTATTTAACAAGTTGGGTTGTGTGTGTTATGTGGAGAACTTTTCTACCCTCCAAGTGACAACAATAAATTTGTTACTTACACTGGATCTGGGTCTATTTGATCTTTGTAACACAAATGCTTATAGGAACTAAGAACACACCAGGACCAGAGCTATAGTTTTGTCTGCATGTTTCTTGGTCTGACCCCCTCAGAAACCACCTTCCTCAGAGCAGAATACAATTGTACAACAAATTATTCCCGTGCATGTCTGCTAGGGAGATGCGGGAGGCGCTGTGGGTTAAACCACAGAGCCTAGGACTTGCCGATCAGAAGGTCGGCGGTTCAAATCCCCGCAACGGGGTTTGAGATCCCGTTGCTCGGTCCCTGCTCCTGCCAACCTAGCAGTTCAGAAGCACGTCAAAGTGCAAGTAGATAAATAGGTATCGCTCTGGCGGGAAGGTAAATGGCGTTTAGTGCACTGCTTTGGTTTGCCAGAATCGGCTTAGTCATGCTAGCCACATGGCCCGGATGCTGTACGCCGGCTCCCTCAGCCAATAAAGCGAGATGAGTGCCGCAACCCCAGAGTCGGTCACGACTGGACCTAAAGGTCAGGGGTCCCTTTACCTTTACCTATGTCTGCTAGGTGGTAGCAGGCCATTGGGTGATGACTTGACAAGCCACTGTAACATTAGAATCAGAATTGTACAATTGAAAGATACCCTCAGGGTCATCTAGTGGTCCTTAATGTTTACATGTTTTGTTTCTAGATGAGAAATGTGTAAATGAGCTCAGAGTAAGTATGCTTTATTGTGCCAGGTCAGAATACCTCAAGCTGGATCTCTGAATAATTTAAGTAATTTCAGGCCCAGAAATATACAAGAGAGAAGCTAAGGGCTGGATCAAGCACACAAGGGAGATGATTTTGGATAACTTAATCCCTAACTTTATCAGCTGCTCAACTCTGCAGTTTGTTTGCTTGATCACACAAGAAGCAGCCCATCTACTATATTAGTTAACCATAACTAACAGACCCATGATGTGTTGCTTATTTAGTATTCAAGCTGTCTGGCTCTTTTGATAATAATAATAATAATAATAATAATAATAATAATAATAATAATAATAATTTATTATTTATACCCCGCCCATCTGGCTCGGCCTCCCCAGCCACTCTGGGCGGCTTCTATAGAAACCAAAAATACAGTAAAATATCACACGTTAAAAACTTCCCTGAACAGGGCTGCCTTAAGATGTCTTCTGAATGTCAGGTAGTTGTTTATCGCTTTGACATCTGCTGGAAGGGCGTTCCACAGGGCGGGCGCCACTACCGACAAGGCCCTCTGCCTGGTTCCCTGTAGCTTTGCTTCTCGCAATGAGGGAACCGCCAGAAGGCCCTCGGCGCTGGACCTCAGCGTCCGGGCAGAATGATGGGGGTGGAGACGCTCCTTCAGGTATACTGGACCGAGGCCGTTTAGGGCTTTAAAGGTCAGCACCAACACTTTGAATTGTGCTCGGAAACGTACTGGGAGCCAATGTAGGTCTTTCAAGACCGGTGTTATATGGTCTCGGCGGCCTCCCCCAGTCACCAGTCTAGCTGCCGCATTCTGGATTAGTTGTAGTTTCCGAGTCACCTTCAAAGGTAGCCCCACGTAGAGCGCATTGCAGTAGTCCAAGCGAGAGATAACCAGAGCATGCACCACTCTGGCGAGACAGTCCGCAGGCAGATAGGGTCTCAGCCTACGTACCAGATGGAGCTGGTAAACAGCTGCCCTGGACACAGATTTGACCTGTGCCTCCATGGACAGCTGTGAGTCCAAAATGACTCCCAGGCTGCGCACCTGGTCCTTCAGGGGCACAGTTACCCCATTCAGGACCAGGGAATCCTCCACACCTGCCCGCCTCCTGTCCCCCAAAAACAGTACTTCTGTCTTGTCAGGATTCAACCTCAATCTGTTAGCCGCCATCCATCCTCCAACCACCTCCAGACACTCACGCAGGACCTTCACCGCCTTCACTGGTTCTTATTTAAAAGAGAGGTAGAGCTGGGTATCATCCGCATACTGATGAACACCCAGCCCAAACCTCCTGATGATCTCTCCCAGCGGCTGCATGTAAATGTTGAAAAGCATGGGGGAGAGGACAGATCCCTGAGGCACCCCACAAGTGAGAGCCCAGGGGTCTGAACACTCATCCCCCACCACCACTTTCTCAACACGGCCCAGGAGGAAGGAGCGGAACCACTGTATAACAGTGCCCCCAGCTCCCAGCCCCTCAAGACGGTCCAGAAGGATGTTATGGTCGATGGTATCAAACGCCGCTGAGAGATCCAGCAGAACTAGGAAACAGCTCTCACCTTTGTCCCTAGCCCGCCGGAGATCATCAACCAGTGCGACCCAGGCAGTTTCAGTCCCATGGTGAGGCCTGAATCCCGACTGGAAGGGATCCAAATGGTCCACTTCTTCCAGGCGTGCCTGGAGTTGTTCGGCAACCGCTCGCTCAATCACCTTGCCCAGGAATGGAAGATTTGAGACTGGGCGATAGTTGGCCATCGTGGCTGCATCTAAAGATGGGTTTTTTAAGAAGTGGTTTAATAACCGCCTCTTTCAGCAGCTCTGGGAAGGCTCCCTCATGGAGGGAAGCATTCACCACCCCACGAAGCCCATCGCCCAGTCCTTCCCAGCTAGCTTTTATAAGCCAGGATGGGCAAGGATCCAGGAGACAGGTGGTTGGTTTCACTCGTCCAAGTAGCCTGTCCACATCCTCGGAGGTAACAGATTGGAATTGATCCCACTCAACTTGACTAGACAGAACTCTAGCACTCTCCCGCCCCGGCCCTGCTCCCATGGTGGAGTCTACTTCTTCCCGAATCTGAGCGATTTTATCTGCAAAAAACTTCGCAAAATCATTGCAGGAGAACATGTGGCCCGTACTGGGCCCCGATGTTGCAGGTGGTTCCGCTAAATTGTGAACCACCTGAAAAAGTCTCCTGCTGCTGTTTTCTGCAGATGCAATAGAGGCGGTGAAGAAATTCTTCTTCGCCGTCGCTATCGCCACTTGGTAGGCTCGACTTTGAGCTCTAACCTGTGTCCGGTCAGATATGTAATGAGTTATCCGCCACCGGCGCTCTAGCCGTCTCAACGATTGTTTCATTGCCCTCATATCCGTGGAAAACCACAGGGCTGTCCGGGCTCCATGCAATCGGAGAGGGCGCTTCGGAGCCAAACAGTCAATAGCCCTGGTTAACTCCGCATTCCAGCGGGCCACCAGGGAATCAGCTGAAAGGCCATCAACATGGGATAAAGCATCCCCTACCACTCTCTGGAAACCATTTGGATCCATTAAGTGGCGGGGGTGGACCATCCGAATTGGTCCCACCTCCCTGCAGAGGGGATGGGTCGCAGAGAAGTCCAGTTGCACCAGGAAGTGATCTGACCATGGCACTTCTTTCGTTTCGCTTTTACTTAGATCACCAACATCCATAGAGGTAAACACCAGGTCCAAGGCATGTCCATGGCTATGGGTTGGGCCAGACTTATTCAGGGACAGCCCCATGGAGGCCATGCTTTCCACGAAGTCCCGAGCAGCCCCTTGTAAGGTCGTGTTGGCATGGATGTTAAAATCCCCTAGGACAACCAAGCTAGGTGTCTCCAGGAGAACATCCGCCACGACCTGAAGCGGCTCGAGCAGGGAATCCTTGGTGCAGCAGGGAGGTCGGTACACCAAAAGGAATCCTGTACTGCCCCTATTGCCCAACTTCCAGAACATGCACTCAGAAAACTGGGTCTTCCCAACAGGAAGCAAACTAATGACTTCCTAAAAATCACTGCAACCCCCCCTCCCCGCCCACATGACCTGGGTTGCTGTGCGTAAGAGAAACCTGGTGGACAAGCAGCGGCAAGGACAGGCCCATCTGCTTCATCCAACCAAGTCTCTGTTACACATGCCAGGTCAAGTCCTCCATCCATGATCGCGTCATGGATGGCAGTGGTCTTATGAATCAATGACCTGGCATTACACAGCAGCACCTTCAGGTCATGTGGGTATCCCTTGCTGATTCCAGTATCCATCCGGTCAGGACCAGACCCGGAAGCAGGAATAGTCCTCAGACAACGACTAAACCTGCCCCCTCTGTAATGACATGGTCTAGTCTTAGCGTAATGCAATGAAACCACTTGGCCAATAACCTGTTTTAATTACAATCTGCTGCCCATTGTTGGCAAAAGCTGTGTGCCCTTAGGAGTTAATGGTACTTTCCTATCTGTACTGAACTGTTTCAGTGCAGTAAATCTGTTATATGGGAAATTGTCCAATCCTGAACCCTCCAGCACTAATTGTTATTAGCTTCATCTAACACATCCTGATTCATCCCATTGTTGGCAGGAGAGCACCATTTGGGGTTCAGTACCTGTAGAAACTACACATTTCATTTTCTGAGGGTCTTATTTTACTTCCATGGTACTACGAAGCAGTCAACCACCCAAATTTGATTTAAGGAAATGATTACATTAAAGGAGGTCAACTCACTGGTATTTTATTAAACACTTCCCTTCCTTTCCCAGCCATTGGACACACTGAAACTTTAAAGAGGCAGAAATATGCACACACACTTCATTTGTAGTCCTCCGGCACAAAATGTGGATTGTCTTGCATTACATGGAGGGTGGCAGATATAGATTATTAAACAGCTACATTTAGTTAAAACATTTTACTTAAGAAGAGTTACAGTACTGTCTTTGTAGATTTACCCTTTAATATCCATTCCACCAAACACTAAGCATAAGTGTTCATCTGGGCAGCCTTGAGATAGATTGTCTCCATTAGAGCCTCCAGCTCCTTCCTTCCCGTTGCTGTCCTCATTGGAAGACACTTTCCACGGAACAACACACATAGACTGGTCCAGACGAGCAGAAGGCACAGGAGTTTTAAACTCCAGCTTTGTCCAATGTCCCCTTTCTGCAGTTAAAAAACCAAACAGAAAACTATGCAAAAAAGGGGGGGTTGCAGCAGCTTCTTTTCAGTTAAAACCACTATTTGTCAATCTTGGAAAATTAGACCTGAAGCTTCTACAGGGAGTGGAAATATTGGGGATCTCTTTTCCCTCTTAACATTTTAAGTGACATACATGGGAACAGTGACTGCTGACAGCTTGTATGGTTTTAAAAGCAGCAAAGATAGATTCATGGAGGATATAGCAAACCAGTTGTTGGGAATCAAAAAGGGGAGACTGCAGTTTCGCACAATTCCTGCTTGCAGGCTCCTGACTGAGAACAGTATGTGGGACTATTTAGACCAGAAGGGTTCTTGTGGGTGTTGTGGAACACTGAAACACTGAGCGGCTCTTGGGCACCTTTTAAACTATTCCCATCTAGACCAGGAGTAAGAAACTCGTGGCCTGCCAGATGCTGTTGGATTCCTAACTTCCAACAGCTCCAACCAGCATGGCCAAGGGTGGGGATTCAGCAACATATTGCAGAGCCACAAGTTCAGATGGGTTGGGTAAAAATAACAAATTACCGTAAATTTTGCTCCAAAACACGCACTTTTTTGCTCCTAGAAAGTAAGGGAAAATGCCTGTGCGTGTTATGGAGCAAATGCACTCGACTGGATCCATGGCTGCCGTCAGTCAAGCAAAGCGGGAGCCGCTTGCAGGGCTTTGCACGGCTCTAGCTTTGCTTGCTTTACAGCCAGGAGGAGGAGGAGGAGCCGAGGAGGGAGGGAGGGAAGGAGAGCCATGGCAGCAAAGCGGGCAGCAGCCGCTTACACGCGAGGAGGGACAGACGGGAGCCATAGGGAGCCGGAAAAGCGCCGCTTAGCCAGCAACAGCTGCTGCAGCCTCAGCTGGCAACGCTCCCTAAACGGAGCAATGAGGCTGCAGAGGGACGGCAGGGCACAGGAGGGCTCTGAGCCACGAGCGCAGTGAAAACCAGTAAAAAGGTTTTTTAAAAGGCTGATGGGGACAGGAGGGCACGGGATGAGGGAGAGGGGGAAATTACGATTCTCCCAGCATCTCAGCTAATCCGCTGAGCAGGACTTGGGGTGCAGGGGACTCACCATTAGCTGCGTAAAGCAGCAAAGAGGGAGAGAAGGAGCAAAGTGGGAGAGGAAAGGAGCTGCTTACACTGCTGTAAGTGGCTGCTGTCCGGTTGGCTCCTTTAAAGCAACAGTGCTCTTTCCCTCCCCCCTCCCCTCTCAGCGCGCCGAAAAGCTCCTTTTCCACACACCCCACTCGAGCTCCTTCTCCCCTTAAATCCCTCTCCTGCATCATTAGCCACATCCTTCTCTACACACCCCACGCGTGTTCCTTCTCCCCTTAAATCCCACTCCTGCTTCATTAGCCACATCCTTCTCTACACACCCCACGCGTGTTCCTTCTCCCCTTAAATCCCACTCCTGCTTCATTAGCCACATCCTTCTCTACACACCCCACGCGTGCTCCTTCTCCCCTTAAATCCCTCTCCTGCATCATTAGCCACATCCTTCTCTACACACCCCACGCGTGTTCCTTCTCCCCTTAAATCCCACTCCTGCTTCATTAGCCACATCCTTCTCTACACACCCCACGCGTGTTCCTTCTCCCCTTAAATCCCACCCCTGCTTCATTAGCCACATCCTTCTCTACACACCCCACGCGTGTTCCTTCTCCCCTTAAATGCTTTTCCTTCCCTCCCCACTTAAAACGTGGTTACAAAGCACGGATCCACATGGATCCTCAGGATTTTTGCACTGGGTTACCCCACGTTCACCATCAGATCACATAGCATATCCATGGCTACAGCCTGCACCAAAAAACACACACGCACCCACTGTTTCATGGGGCTGCAATGGTGCAAAAACGTGGTTACAAAGCATGGATCCACATGGATCCTCAGGATTTTTGCATTGGGCTACCCCAAACTCACCGCCAGATCACGTCTGTGGCCACAGCATGAACCACAAAAATCATACATCCACTGTTTCATTTAGAATATTTTTTTCTTGCTTTCCTCCTATAAAAACTATGTGCGTGTTATGGTCAGGTGTGTGTTATAGAGCGAAAAATACGGTACGTACTATTATTCCTGACCTAGCCCACTGCTGCCTAATACTGACTGAAAGCAGCTCCTCAAGGTTTCTGCTAGTGAGAGAGGAGAGAGAGAATACCCTTACGATACGATAATCTTTATTGTCATTGTCTCATACAGGTTAAAGAAATTGGAGTTCTTGTTGGAAATGCACTGAAAAAGATATACCAAGAACTCTGGCCACAACTTTCAATTTGAGGAATAATTCCTACTCAAGAGTTGAAATGAAAAACGTATATATACTGCTAAGAATAACAGTTTGAAGCTAGTAGTAAATTTAAATATAACATGTAAGTACGATGGTTTTAAAGTAATGGTAAGTTTAGATACAACGTTTAAGTACAGAAATAATGTAGTTTCAAATATGCAGTTGTCAGGGGTTCAGGAGCAGAGGCAAGGGCAAGGGAGGAAACAGAGAGCGAGGGGGAGGAGGCAGAAGAAAGGATGAGTGATGACAACGACCCGAGATCTCCGAGTCTTTCCAGTGAATCGGAAGATTCACAGAAAGGAGCACCAGTGGCCAGGGCAAGGGGGGAGCCTAGGGGGACACCCCAGGAGGAAAGGGCCAGAGGGAGCTCAGAGGGGAGCAGTTGGAAATCGGGACCAGCGTCACCAACAGAGAGCAGGGGAGAGGAAGGGAGTCAGGTATCAAGCGCTGGCAGCTCACAACAGGAGGGAGGGCACGAGTCAGGAGTGGCCACACCTCCATCAGGGAGCGAAGAAACGGTCAGACGGAAAGTGGAAGGTTGGGCGCGCGCGCCAAGTTCAAATGCACAGGAAGGTGGCGCAGTAAGCAGCCCGGAAAGGGAGCCAGGTCCTAAAGCCCGGCGCAAGGAGACAGAAGGGTCCGGGGGGTCAGCGTCAGAAGAGTCCCGGAAGGAAGAGACCCCGGGGGGCAGAGGGACCCAGAGAAGAACAGTCAGGCGGAAAAGGTGGAGTAAGGCTAGGATATTAAGTTGGTGTACAGGAGGCGGGGACCCAGACAGAGCTTCGCCGATCTAACCATAAGACGTAGAGTTGCATGCAGCAGCTTGAGAATGGGAACTGTAACTCAATAAAGACTTTTACTAAATGATCGCTGGCTAGCGTGATCCTCTGTGAGCTAGGATCGGGGAGCAACTCTGACAGTAAGCTCCGTCTCCAAAATTGTGGGCATCTACGGCCTCACGGAGAGGAGAGAAAGCGGGTGCCTACTAGCGAGCTCACGAACGGCAGACAACATGACGGCTGAACAGCAGATAGCGGAACTCAGAGAAGCAGTGACACGACTGAATGCCGAGGCACTTGCATCCAGGAAGAGAGAGGAGGACGCAGCTGCCGCCTACAGGGATCTCCAGGTCAGGTTGGAAGTGCTTACAAAGCAAGGGGAACTGACACCCAGACGGGAGGGGATTGGGTTGGGAAGAAGAACAGGCGGTCTGGTCTCTCACTTCGATGGGAATCTGCAACAGTACCCCAACTTTAGAGCAGATGTAATGTGTGCACTGCAACTGCTGAACAAAGACTTTAGAGATGAGCAAGAGAAAGTGGGGTTCATCATGTCCCATTTGCATGGAGATGCTAAAGCATGGCTGCGCAATTTGTGGAGGGATAAGGATCCGGCGCTCCAAAATGCGGATGTCTTTATTAAAGCGATGGATGGGTGTTTTTTATCAAGCATTGACGTGGATCTTGCTCGGCAGCAGATACATGGACTGAAGCAAGGGAGGGCCAGCGTAAGGCAGTACCATGCCCGCTTTTTCGCTTTGGTCAGTGCCCTGGAATGGGACAGAGATTCGGCTCCTGTAAGAGACCTGTTTTGGGAGAGCTTGCACGGCTCGGTTAAAGATGAAATTGCGAGGGGGGAGAGACCCCGGACCACGCAGGAGATCGTTCAGAGGGCGCTGGCGGTGGGGGTGCGGCTGGAAGAACGTCCGTGGAGCAGGGACGAAGGGCGTGGAGGGCGCGAACCAGCCAGGGGCTCCTCCTTCCTTCCCAGAGAAGCAGCGCGTGCGCAATCCACGCCTCCGCCAGGAGGAGGAGCGGAACCTATGGAGGTTGGAGGTGCAAGGGCTCAGTCAGCAGCCAGAGCCCTAGCACCGGGAGCAGTGAAAGCGAAGCCTCCTAGAGGGAACAGGAAGTGTTATATCTGCGATGATCCACAGCATATGGCGAAAGAGTGTCCCCGGAGGCTCCACAAGCACACTGCAGCCTCAGCAATGGTAACTGCAGCAACGCACGAAGGAGAACCACAGCAGGGAAACGACGCAGTCTGGCTGGAGGAAGAGGCACTGGGGCCCAGCCAGACGTGTCAGTGATGCAGTCCCCAGAGATTTTACAGCCCATGGACCCCCTCCCGCCCAAGCCAGTAGTGAGGCTCACCGCATCGCTCCAGCTGCCCAATGGAATCACCATGGACGTGCCAATTACCATCGACTCAGGCAGCAATGCAGACTTTATAGGGCAGGACTTTGTCGACCGGCACGCCATACAGTTGCTGCCTGCCACGCTGCCCCTGCAGGTTGTCACGGTGGATGGCAGGGAGCTGCTAGGGGGGCAAGTAGTGAAGCAGACGCCACCAATGGTGATGCGACTTGGGAATCACAGGGAAATCATCAGCTTCAACGTCACTCAACTATCGGACACGCCCATTGTATTGGGCATGAGTTGGCTGGACAAGCACAGCCCGACGCTGGCTTGGTACCAGAGGCAGCTGACCTTCGGCTCTTCCTTTTGTGCTGAACACTGCATCGTGCCCCGGCAGGAGGGAGAGGAAGAGGAGTCACAGCTGCAGCTAGGCACGCTGCAAGCGGTTCCCCACAAGTACGCAGAATTTTTGGAGGTTTTCTGCGAGAAGGAGGCAGACAGGCTACCCCCCCACAGACCATATGACTGCACAATTGACCTGCTGCCGGGGGCGGCGCTGCCCAAAGGGAAGCTGTATTCCATGTCTGAGGACGAACTGCAGGAACTCAAAGAGTTCATAGATCATAATTTGGAGTGCGGTTTCATCCGAGAGTCCAAGGCAGCGGGGGGCAGTCCTGTATTCTTTGTTAAGAAGCGGGACACGCCCCAAAAAAGGCTGGTCGTGGACTATCGCATCTTAAACAGTGTGACCAAGCCATCGGACTTCCCCATGCCCCGAATCGACGACCTCCTCGCAAAGGTACGGAAGGGCAGCGTGTTCACCAAGTTGGACCTGCGAGGGGCGTACAACCTCATTTGCATGCGGGAAGGAGATGAGTGGAAGACAGCCATGTTCACGCCCCTGGGTACCTACGAATATAGAGTTGTGCCTTTTGGATTGCAAAATGGCTCCCACGTGTTTCAAGCGTTCATGCATCACGTGTTGGCGGGGCTCCTCTACAAGACGTGCGTCTGTTTCTTGGATGACATCCTGATCTTTTCGGAATCGCAGCAGGAGCATGACAGACACGTCAAGGAAGTGCTGAGCAGGCTACAGCAGCATAGGCTTTACGACAAGCTGGAGAAGTGCCAGTTCGACGTGACGGAGGTGGATTTCCTGGGCTACAAGTTGTCTGACAAGGGGCTCGCCATGGACAGCGCCAAGGTTCGAGCAGTGTTGGATTGGAAAAGCCCACGCAACCGGAAGGAGGTCCAACGGTTTGTCGGCTTCGCGAACTTCTATCGCAAGTTTATCAAAGGCTTTGCTATGCAGACGGCGGCCATCACGGACACGCTCAGCTCCAAGAAAAAGAAGTTCATCTGGACAGAGCAGGCGGAGCAGTCCTTTCAGGCACTCAAGCGGCTCTTCGCGTCGGAAGAGCAGCTGCTTCATGTCAACCCCAGCAGGCCGATGAGGGTGGAGACAGACGCCTCGGACAGAGCCGTGGGAGCAGTCCTGCTGCAGAAAGACCCGCAGGGGGCTTGGAGGCCGGGAGCGTTTTACTCCAGGAAGCTCAGCAAGTCCGAACAGAACTACACCATCTGGGACAGGGAGTTGCTGGCCATTCATGCAGCGTTCAAAGCGTGGAGGCACTTCCTGATCGGCGCCAAGCACACGGTGCAGGTCTGCACGGACCACAAGAATCTGGAGCACTGGCGCACGGCACAGTTCCTGAACCAGAGGCAGATACGTTGGGCTGAGTTCTTTGCGAACTTCGACTTCCGAATAGAGTATGTCCCAGGGGTCACCAACATCATGGCGGATGCTCTCTCCCGTAAGCCGCAGTATCTGGAGGAGGCAACGCCAGCGGCCGCCATGCACATCTTCGCACCTACAGTGTGGGCGTGCGCTGCGGCAACAGTTGACCTGGAGGCGGTGCGACGAGCGTTGCAGGATGACTCCTTCGCGCAAGCAAAGATGGCAGAGGTGCACAGGGGCACGGCAGCGACCGACGAGTTCCAGCTGCGAGATGGATTGCTCATCCGTAAAGGGGCCATCTACGTGCTGGGAGACGAACTTCGCGCCAAGGTACTGCAGTAGCTGCACGACGCGCCCACTGCCGGGCACTTTGGCAAGGAGAAGACGATGGAATTAGTCGCCAGAGACTTCTGGTGGCCCGGAATGAGAGGGGAAGTCGCGGTTTATTAAAAAATGATGGTTTATTCAAGCCAAGGGCTTGAATGAACATCAAGACTACAATTCTTTTCTTTAATAAGAAAGAATTCAATCGAAGAATGCGGAGAGGAAGGAGCTGGTGGGGGGGCACCCGGATATGAAACAGGGACCTCTTGATGTGCAGTCAAATGCTCTACCACTGAGCTATACCCCCTTATTGTTGTTGTTATCATTCTATTATTATTTATCTGTTATTTATTTATCTATTTATTGTTATTATTTATTATTATTGTTATTTATTAAAATCTAATCCAGTATTATTTGTTCAATCAATTACCACTGTAAGTAGAATTAATTACTGATACTATCAATTGTCTACCGTAACTGATGATGATATGAAATAATTATTCATTATAGGGGATTGATCGAAAAAAACGCTGCTCATGATCATCAATGAACGATCTAAATGCATTTAGGCAGTGTGGAATACCGTATTTTTCGCCCTATAAGACCCATAGGACGCACCTAGTTTTCAGGGGGGGAAATCAAGGAAAAAAATATGATTCCCCCCCCCCCCCGCAGCTCTGGGCGCTACTCCAAGACCTTCTCCCTGCTTTTGCGGGAGGTGCCGGAATTCCCCCACCTCCCGCAAAAGCCCACAGGAGCCCCACTTGACTCCTGCGGGCTTTTCGACCAGGAGGGAGAAGGGACTGAAAGGGCCAGTCAGTCCCTTCTCCCTCCTCGGGGAAAAGCCCCCAAGAGCAGCTCGCTCTTTAAAGGGTGCGCGGCTCCTGCAGGCTTTTCTAGGAGGTGGGGGAATTCCCCCCCTCGTAGAAAAGCCGGGGAGCCCCTTTAAAGAGCGCACGGCTTTTGCGGGAGGTGGGGGAATTCCCCCATCTCCCCCAAAAGCCAGCAGGAGGGAGAAGGGACTGATGCGGTCAGTCAGTCCCTTCTCCCTCCTCGGGGAAAAGCCCCCAAGAGCGGCGTGCTCTTTAAAGGGTGCACGGCTCCTGCAGGCTTTTCTAGGAGGTGGGGGAATTCCTCCCCTCGTAGAAATGCAAGCAGAAGCCGCGGAGCCCCTTTAAAGAGCGCGCGGCTTTTGCCTGCTTTTGCGGGAGGTGGGGGAATTTCCCCATCTCCCGCAAAAGCCCAAAGGAGGGTTGGAGAGTAGTGGCAAGGCGTCGCGCGCCTTCCCGCTGCCCCCCATCCTCTGGGGCTGGCGATGGGGGAAGCGCTGCTTTCCCCACCGCCAGCCTCATACCCGGGTTGGAGAGCAGCGGCAAGGCGTCGCGCGCCTTCCTGCTGCCCCCCATCCTCTGGGGCTGGCGATGGGGGAAGCGCTGCTTTCCCCACAGCCAGCCTCATACCCGGGTTGGAGAGCAGCGGCAAGGTGTCGCGCGCCTTCCTGCTGCCCCCCATCCTCTGGGGCTGGCGATGGGGGAAGCGCTGCTTTCCTCCACCGCCAGCCTCAAACAGCAGACTCTCCTGGCTTCAGCTGAAGCAACGCGAAGCCTCCGGAGCGCAGGCTTCGGAGGCTTCGTGTTGCTATCGCTGAAGCCAAGGAGTCTGCATTCGCCCCATAAGACGCACCCACATTTCCCCTTCATTTTTGGAGGGGAAAAAGTGCGTCTTATAGGGCGAAAAATACGGTATGTTTGGGGTTATTATCCCATCCATGTGGCACCCCCGATGAATTACGGCTATTGGCACCCATGCAGCCTGAGGTGTGAGTTGATTCTGTTGCAGAGCGCTTCCTCTTAGGCGCCATGGATAACATGCTAAAGCTACTGCCACAAACACGTGCCACCGCTTACAAGCAGTTGTACAGGGACGTGTTATTGATTCTGAAACAAATATACTAATTAACGATTGTTTTACTTATAATAAACAATGATTCTCAAGCATTCAGTTAAATGTTTAATTGTTTATCCCATTAGTATGTGCTTGCGTGTGTTATTTATTACTCTCTCTATATATATATTAATATTTATTATTATTATTTATTCCTTTTTTAATTTTTCTTAAAAAATAAGATGCTTCCTACTTCATATTATAATATCTCATTCAATCCCCTGCAATGCAGAATATACCGGGGTCCCATACGGGGATCAAACCAGCAACCTTAGCATTATCGGCCCCATGCTCTAACCAGTTCAGCTATCCAGGCTCTCTAGAATTGTGTGGGACCCCGAGGGTGATTTAGTCCAACCCCTTGCAAAGCAGGAATATATAATTGTTCCATACAGGGATCAAACCTGCAACCAGTGGCGTAGCGTGGGGGGTGCCAGGGGTGCCGGCCGCACCGGGCGCAACATTTTGGGGGGCGCGTTTGGCCGGCCCCCCTCGAGGAAGCGGGAACCTCTCCAAGGCGCAGCGCGCCGTCGGTGGAGGAAAAGAGCCGCGCAGCAGCAGCAGCAGCAGCAAAGCCGGGAGCTGCTTGCAGGGCTTTGCACGGCTCTAGCTTTGCTTGCTTTACAGCCAGGAGGAGGGGGTGGAGCTGAGGAGGAGGGAGGGAAGGAGAGCCATGCCAGCAAAGCGGGCAGCAGCTGCTTACACGCGAGGAGGGACAGACGGGAGCCATAGCGAGCCGGGAAAAGCGCTGCGTAGCCAGCAACAGCTGCTGCAGCCTCAGCTAGCAAAGGTCCGTGCGCTCTCTAAACGGAGCAATGAGGCTGCAGAGGGACGGCAGGGCACAGGAGGGCTCTGAGCCACGAGCGCAGTGAAAACCTGTAAAAAAGTTTTTTTTAAAGGCTGCTGGGGACAGGAGGGCACGGGATGAGGGAGAGGGGGAAATTACAATTCTCCCAGCGTCTCAGCTGATCCGCTGAGCAGGACTTGGGTTGCAGGGGATTCGCCATTAGCTGTGTAAAGCAGCAAAGAGGGAGAGAAGGAGCAAAGCGGGAGAGGAAAGGAGCTGCTTACACTGCTGTAAGTGGCTGCTGTCCGGTTGGCTCCTTTAAAGCAACAGTGCTCTTTCCCTCCCCCCTCCCCGCTCAGCTCTCCGAAAAGCTCCTTCTCCACCCACCCCATGCGAGCTCCTTTTCCCCTTATTAGCCACATCCTTCTCCACCCACCCCACGCGTGTTCCTTGTCCCCTTAGCAGTGGCGTAGCGTGGGGGGTGCAGGGGGGGCCGGGCGCAACATCTGGGGGTTAGGGTTAGGGGGCGCAAATCCACGGGTTAGGGGGCGCAAATTACTTGCCTTGCCCCGGGTGCTGACAACCCACGCTACGCCACTGCCTGCAACCTTGGTGTTATTGTCACCACGCTCTAACCAACTGAGGGTTCCGAAATATATGTAAATTATTTATTATTAATGAATTTTATTTTATTTTATTTATTTATTTTTTATGTTATTTGTTTATTTATATATTTATCTATGGATTTGTTTAATTAATTAATCAATTTAATCTTGGTATGTGACATCATTCCACTTATTTTCTTTTATTATTATTAATGTATATTTATCATTATTTATTTATTTATTATAATAATTTTCCAAAAAAATAAATAAATAAATTACATCCACTTATTTTATTTATTATTAGTAGTATTTTATTCTATTATTTATCTATTCATTTTTATTTATTTATTTATTTATTTATTTATTTATTTATTTATTTATTTATTTATTGTTGTTGTTGTATTATTTATTGTTATTGTTACAGGACGACAAAGAGAAATGAGGCCGGGGAGAGGCTGGCACTGCAGCATAAAGGCTGCTGGACACGCCCCCCCCCCATGGCACCTGGTTGGGCGGCCACGGGGGGGGGGGGCGTGAGTGCTAGCCAGGGGAGCTGGAGGCAGGGGGCAACGCCCCCTGCTAGGAGCGATGTTCGGGCTCCCGCCCACAACCACTCCCCTCTCTTTCAGGGAGGAGAGTCTTTACCATTACTTTAAAACCATCGTACTTACATGTTATATTTAAATTTACTACTAGCTTCAAACTGTTATTCTTAGCAGAATATATACGTTTTTCATTTCAACTCTTGAGTAGGAATTATTCCTCAAATTGAAAGTTGTGGCCAGAGTTCTTGGTATATCTTTTTCAGTGCATTGTCTCATACAGAACAACAAAATTGAAAAAATCTACATAAGACATTTAAAACCAACAAGCCAGCTATCCCAGCCTGGTTAACCCCCTAAAAACTCTGATACCCCATTTTTAAATACAATATACTCCCATAGAGACTCCTTACACTGCATTTGGATAGAAACTGTTTCTCAGGCGGCTAGTCCTAGTCTTTATAACCCTGTACCTTCTTCCAGAAGGCAGAAGCTGAAAGAGATCATTTCCGGGGTGTGCACTATCCTGCACTATCTCTGCAGCTTTCTTATGGCACCTGGAAGCATAGATTTGATCCAAGGTGGGAAGAATGCACCCAATTATTCTCTCTGCAGTCTTTACAACTCTGGACAGCATTCCTATCACCTGCTGCAAAATATCCTTTTAACTGGATAATATTTGGGATTAAACCTGGGACCTTTCTGCATGCAAAACACCTGCTCTTTCACTGAGCTATAGATGCTCTTGATAAACTTGAAGCTGCGTTATTCCATATCAATCTTTTTGCACACGTAGCCCAGTATCACCTGTTCCCTGATGCTCTTCCCTCTCCATCTTGTTAAAAACTGCAGACTCAAGGGACTGATCCTGGGACCTTTTTCATGCAACAGATGAGCTCTACCTCTGATCTACTACTCCCACTCCCTTTAGTATGTGGTGACAGTGTTTATAATCCTGGGGGGCGGGGGGAGTCACACTACATAATCAGAGGCCACATAAGCACTTTGTTTTGGATTACAGCTCCCATCAGCTTCAGCCACTACTTGCTTCAGATAAGTCAAGGTTGTGGGGAGGTTACATGGCTGGGGCTGCCATCTCAAAATTGCTGGCGATGGCACATACGCAAAGAGGATTCCCCAGTATAATGTTCCCAATGGAAGCTAACCAAAGACATCATCATAAGAAACACCCACTTATGTGATATTTACACATTGTGTCCAGTGCTCCTGTTGGGTCCATTCCACCAAATATATACAAATGGCCCTGAAACACAGCTGCTGAGTGGGCTGCCCGCCCTGCTGGTACAGATCCAGTAGCCAACAGGGTCTCCCACTTCATTTCAGCTGCAAGCACATTAAATCAATCCACATCAGTGCTCATCAGGTGCAAAGCTTAAGCAAACTGAGCTTGAAACACACATAACAGGGCTGCATGCACATTCAGTGATTCTACAACAGGAAAATGAATTTGGTAAAGAGTTTGGGACAGTTACGTCAAAGTTAAGATTCTAGCTGTAATGACAGCAAAGATTATTGGGGGGGTGGCTTAAACAGATGGGAAATGCCTGAAAAAGAGGAATCAAAGGAAGGCTGAATGGAATTTAGAATTTATTTTTCTCATTAATGTCTTCCTTTCCATAAAGGAACTTATGGCAGCATACATGGTTATCCTCCCCTTTCCTCCCTTGTATCCTCACAACACTGCACAGTAGGTTAGACTGAGAGATTGTGCCTAACCTAAGGTCACCCAGTGAGATCTGAGTGGGAATCTGATTCCTCGTCTTCCTGGATATTGTCAAACGCTACCCACTACCCCACACCACCTCCTAAGGCTGTACCACAATTCTGTAGTAACACAGCCTGCAGGTGGAAACTGTAAACAGGATCCTACAGTATTTCTCACATTCTTAACCTTTAAGGCTTTATAACATGGGTAGGCAAACTAAGGCCCAGTCGCCTTCTAAATTTGGCCGACAGACGGTCCGGGAATCAGCATGTTTTTACATGAGTGGAATGTGTGCTTTTATTTAAAATGCATCTCTGGGTTATCTGTGGGGCACAGGAATTAGTTCATTTTTAAAAAAATTCAAAATATAGTCTGCCCCCCCCCCACAAGGTCTGAGGGACAGTGGACCAGCCCCCTGCTGAAAAAAAATGCTGACCCCTGCTTTATAATGTGTAGCTTCTAAAAGCTAAAGTTTTATGGCTTTGGGTTTTTTTAAGGCAAGATGGGAAGATAAGAATCCCTTTCCACAAAGTTTGCACCACTGAGTACTTATTTGTATCAAAGCAGAAGAGATAATCAAAAAGGGTATCACCTGCCAATCCGCCATGTATGTAGAGCCTGTTCTCGACAGCCACCACGGCATGGCCATGTCGAGGAGCAGGAGGGTCGCCCCAAACTTCTGGCTGCAGCCATGTCAGAGTGGCTACAGGTGGCGAGAGAGAAATGTATTAAGATGAAGCAACAGCTACCTCAAGGTCCTTGCTCCCTGCTTCCCACACATAGGGTTGCATTTAGCTATGTTTTACCTAAGAGTAGACCCATTGCAATTAAAAGGCCTACATTAGTCATGTCTATCCATTTCGACGGTTTTTCTCTAAGTAGGGCTAACAGGATTCAACTCCTACTTTGCTCCATCTGCTGCCAGGCCCAGGGGAATCAGCTAAACATTTAGTTTGGGAAACATCTGCACAGGAGCAGAGGAAGCTTACCAGAGTCAAAGATGTGAAGCTGCTGGTCTTTGACTGGATCCACCCCTTTATCGCCTCCTCCAAATACATATAAATGGTCGAAAGGAGAGGAAAGATGGCGACGAAGTAAGACGCGCTTGCCGGAGCTCCCCTCCCTTTCCAAGTTCATGCTGTAAGTTACTCCGCTCCTATTTTTCTCTGGAAGTTGGCACGGTAATGTTTTGATGATAACGCCAGGAACTCACTCTGTGGAAGCTTGCAAAGGCAGCGCCATAAATCTCCTTAATGAGCTTCACTATCAACCTGATTAGCTGTAACTTGGGCAGCCACTGGCCGCGCTTCACTGGCCTTCCACCAGCTCTTGCTTAGATAACCGAGCTGCTCAAGGGGTTTAGCATGACGAATCTAAAACGTGGCCGTACCTCTTCGGTAGAAGACTGTTCCTTTAATGCCTCAGAACCTATGTCTAAGGTTTTGAAGCCTACTGGGCTGGATTCACCACCTAAGATCTTAGAGCCTTCTATCTCATCATTGGAGGAGTTTTTCTGCAATCTTGTGCCTCCATCAGCTGTTACTTCCAGGCAGTTAGATTGCCTACATAATCCTGCAATGACTCCAAACAACCTTTTAAACACCTCCAAGCAGGTAGATTGTCCATATGATCCCACAACGACTTCAAATACTCCCTTGCTAGGAGACAAATCGCTGTTGGATATGACCTCCAGCCCAGATGGCCTCTCTCCCTATCCTGATCCTCATCGTAAATCTTTATGTGATATAGTACGATCAGTGGAGCTGAGGACTTTGCAGAAATATTGCCTGCACTTGGCTGATGAAATAAAGGCGCTATCAGCTTCCATCAATATGTTAGAGGAAAAACTAAATGCCTTCACCAAAACCCCTGCTTCGATTTTGAATCCGCCATTAAATCATCAGGGTCCTGATAATCATGAGGCACAGAGCCTAAGTAGGGAGCAGCAGCTAGTAAACCTCCAACTCACTCCTAACAATATATAGAATCATAGAATCATAGAATCATAGAATCATAGAGTTGGAAGAGACCACAAGGGCCATCGAGTCCAACCCCCTGGAAGCAGGAAACACCATCAGAGCACTCCTGACATATGGTTGTCAAGCCTCTGCTTAAAGACCTCCAAAGAAGGAGACTCCACCACACTCCTTGGCAGCAAATTCCACTGTCGAACAGCTCTTACTGTCAGGAAGTTCTTCCTAATGTTTAGGTGGAATCTTCTTTCTTGTAGTTTGGATCCATTGCTCCGTGTCCGCTTCTCTGGAGCAGCAGAAAACAACCTTTCTCCCTCCTCTATGTGACATCCTTTTATATATTTGAACATGGCTATCATATCACCCCTTAACCTCCTCTTCTGCAGGCTAAACATGCCCAGCTCCCTTAGCCGTTCCTCATAAGGCATCGTTTCCAGGCCTTTGGCCATTTTGGTTGCCCTCCTTTGGACACGTTCCAGTTTGTCAGTGTCCTTCTTGAATTGTGGTGCCCAGAACTGGACACAGTACTCCAGGTGTGGTCTGACCAGAGCAGAATACAGTGGCACTATTACTTCCCTTGATCTAGATGCTATACTCCTATTGATGCAGCCCAGAATTGCATTGGCTTTTTTAGCTGCCGCATCACACTGTTGGCTCATGTCAAGTTTGTGGTCAACCAAGACTCCTAGATCCTTTACACATGTACTGCTCTCAAGCCAGGTGTCACCCATCTTGTATTTGTGCCTCTCATTTTTTTTGCCCAAGTGCAATACTTTACATTTCTCCCTGTTAAAATTCATCTTGTTTGTTTTTGCCCAGTTCTCTAATCTGTCAAGGTCGTTTTGAAGTGTGATCCTGTCCTCTGGGGTGTTAGCCACCCCTCCCAGTTTGGTGTCATCTGCAAATTTGATCAGGATGCCCTTGAGTCCATCATCCAAGTCGTTGATAAAGATGTTGAATAAGACCGGGCCCAAGACAGAACCCTGTGGCACCCCACTAGTCACTCTTCTCCAGGATGAAGAGGAACCATTGATGAGCACCCTTTGGGTTCGGTCAGTCAGCCAGTTACAAATCCACTGAGTGGTAGCATAGTCAAGACCGCATTTTACCAGCTTCTTTACAAGAATATCATGGGGCACCTTGTCAAATGCCTTGCTGAAATCAAGGTAGGCTACATCCACTGCGTTCCCTTCATCTACCAGGCTTGTAATTCTGTCAAAAAACGAGATCAGGTTAGTCTGACATGACTTATTTTTCAGAAATCCATGCTGACTATTGGTGATCACAGCATTCCTTTCTAGGTGCTCACAGACTGTTTGCTTAATGATCTGCTCCAGAATCTTCCCTGGTATTGATGTCAGACTGACTGGGCGGTAATTATTTGGGTCCTCTCTTTCCCCCCTTTTGAAAATAGGGACAACATTTGCCCTCCTCCAGTCTGCCGGGACTTCGCCTGTTCTCCAGGAATTCTCAAGGATGACTGCCAGTGGTTCTGAGATCACATCTGCCAGTTCTTTTAATACTCTTGGATGCAGTTCATCTGGCCCTGGAGACTTGAATACATCTAAACTAGCCAAATATTCTTGTACTATCTCCTTAGTTATTCTGGGCTGTGTTTCCTTTGCTGAATCATTTGCTCCAAATTCTTCAGGTCGGGCATTGTTTTCTTTATCGGAGAAGACTGAGGCAAAGAAGGCATTGAGGAGTTCAGCCCTTTCTGTGTCCCCTGTTTGCATTTCACCATCTTCTCCTCTGAGTGACCCCACTGTTTCTTTGTTCTTCCTTTTGCTACGAACATACCCATAAAAGCCTTTTTTGTTGCTTTTAACCTCTCTAGCAAGCCTGAGTTCATTCTGTGCTTTAGCTTTTCTGACTTTGTGTCTACACGTGTTGGCTATTTGTTTGAATTCCTCTTTGGTGGTTTCCCCCCTTTTCCATTTTTTGTACACATCCTTTTTTAATCTTAATTCAGTTAAAAGTTCTTTAGATAGCCACCCTGGCTTCTTTAGGCACCTTCCATGTTTCCGTCTCATTGGTATTGCCTGACGTTGTGCTTTTACTATCTCCCTCTTAACAAACTCCCAGCCATCATGAACTCCCTTTCCTTTTAGTATTGCTGTCCATGGGATCTCACCCAGCACTTCCCTAAGTTTTATGAAGTCGGCTTTCTTAAAGTCAAGAAATTGAGTCCTAGTATGCTTGGCTGCTCCTTTCCGCTGTATAGTAAACTTCAGAAGAGCATGATCACTCGCGCCTAATGATCCTTCCACATCTACCCCACTAACCAGGTCATCAACATTGGTTAGGACCAGATCTAAAATGGCTGTTCCTCTTGTTGCTTCTCCCACTTTCTGGACAATGAAGTTGTCTGCAAGGCCAGTGAGGAATCTGTTTGACCTTATGCTCTTGGCTGAGTTTGACGTCCAACAAATATCCGGGTAATTGAAGTCCCCCATTACTACTATCTCCCTTCCTTTTGCATGCTTGGCCATCTGTTCCAGGAAGGCATCATCTATGTCCTCCGTTTGTCTTGGGGATCTATAGTAAACTCCCACAATGAGGTCTCTGTTATTCTTCTCTCCCTTAATTTTGACCCAACCTTGCAAACAGCAGAGGAAACGATAGTAGTGATCAATATGCTTGAACATCGCTCACTCCTGCTTCCCCTATTATGCCTGGAGAAATCGCAAAGCTGCTGTGATCTCATTGCAAATGTTGACCAGGTCCTACTTGGCCCAGGGTGGTCTTCTATCATTAGAATGGCTGCCAGAGACTCCAAAATTTAAGCGCTTGCTGCTCAAGTTTGACTCGACCAGGCTTCCTGCACTTTTGAGCAAACTTCGAAATCGCCTCAACTGGTTTGGAATCTTTCCACAAAGATGCTTCTTTAACAACTGTAGGGGCGTTATTGGGAAAATCCCAAACTCAGCAAATTTGGTTAGCCGGTCTACAAGGAGGACTGAGGATTATGACCGGAATTTGCAGCAACGGACCCTTCCTATGAACCCCTCCCCACGATTTACTAGCCAACCATCCCACCGGCAAGAAGGGACTGCCTTAAGGGGTAGAGCTTTGACGGGTCCAGCTTTGGCCATTATAGATGCTTCTAAAGATTGGCAGACACAAGCCTATGTGGACCCCCCTGCAGCGATAACGATCTCCAATCCTCAAAATAGCTGCATTCCCTGTGCTGATACCATGACGATGCAAGAGACACTGGGAGATCCAGTAGCTCTTTGGACAAACACTGAGGCAGTGGCAAGGCTAAGCAAGCTACTGGAAGCTAACCGAAAAGGATGTCTTTCTTCTGTCTTACATAGTGCTTTCCCATCAACAAGCCTCGATCCTCAAGGCACGACTCTTGCAACTACAGAGCATACGGCAAACGACGAGTCTATGGACTTGTCGGTTAGTAACACCCCCTCGTACCAAGATTTTCTCTTACAGCGATCTATAAATTCGCTCCAGCCACTGGCTGCTCCTGTGACATGTGACAACTTGAATCTGAAATGCAAACAATCAAAAATCACTGCTTTTTTTCACCCTACTGCCCCTTCACGCAGTGTGCACCCCCATTTGGATTCTCAAGGATTAACCACGCAAGAGAATTCATGACTTGAGGGAAACACAAAGCGGCCTCTTACATTACTATCATGGAATGTGGCTGGTATTAAATCTAATCTGACAGATCCATCATTTGTTGCTTATATAAATGGCAGCCACATCCTTCTATTCCAAGAGTTATGGGCCTGTGAGGACTTCTATCTAACAGGTTACAAGGGCTGCCACGCAGAACTCGTTATCACATGGTAGACCGCAAGGAGGCTTGGCTACTTTTGTTTCCTTAGCCATAAATCTTCAGGCGGAAAAAATTGACATCCAGTCGTCACTCATGCTGATTATAAAGTTGCAAACAGCAGAGGAAACGATAGTAGTGATCAATATCTACTTATGTCCAATTTATAAGAGAAATTTGGTTGATCTGAGATGGCAGGAAATCCAAGTGACATTGGAAATGCTTTTTGATAAATACCCCGAAGCCACTTTTCTGTTGGCGGGAGATTTTAATGGACGCCTGTCACACACTGATCAAATCTTATTTTCTAAATTTAGCAAGTACCCGTCTTCACCTCTTATGACTACAGATCTTTTACCAAGGAAATTCAAAGATAACATAGCCACTTACGCAGGTTTCAAATGCAGGCAAACCTTGCTGGCCCTCAATTTCCTCCTGCTAAATGGGGCAGTCAGCTCAGACTACCCTGCCGAATTCACCTATTGGTCAGGTTCACGCGCATCCACTATTGATTTTGTATGGATATCTCCTGACCTTACCCCAAAAATATCCAGCTTTAAGGTGGCTTCAAGATTGGAGAGCGATCACTTCCCTCTAGAAATTTCCCTGACTGGCTGACGAACTTGATAGGCACGCCTTTGTGCACCTATCAAATGATCATCTGGAGATAAGACCTACAGCCCTTAAGTGGACCTCCAATTCGGCCCAGCAGTTGAACGAACTTCTCTGGTCTGATCAGCTCCAAATAAAAAGGGCTTCCCTTATGCAGGTGGGTGAGCCTCTACCAATGTATGACGATTTAGTAGAACTTCTAAAACCAACACTAGCTTGGCCCCCCACCAAGCATGGTAAACAGTTTTTCCACAAAAAATGGTTCGATGAGGAATGCAAAAACTTCAAGAATCATCTGTATAATGAATGGTTGGCATACAGAGCATCAAATGACCCCATGCCAAATAACCGTCTTCTCACCCTCAGGAGAAGTTATAAAGCCCTACTAAAAGAAAAGAAGCTCGAGGCAGAAAGAAACAATTGGAACAACCTTTTGATAGCTGCAGAGAATAGAAATCCAGCTTCTTTTTGGCAGTTAATTTCCAGATACCTGGGTAGGCCGCTTGCAAGAATAGAACCCCACATCTCAGCGGACACTTGGGAAAGATACTTCGCCGATCTGTATGCAGCTCATGATGCCTGCGGAGATACGGTGGAGCTGGAAGCACTGCCCGATTGGGACCCAGTTACATGCCCTGAAGTTGAAACTCTCATAGATCGATTTAAAGCAGGCAAGGCCCCTGGTGATGACCTTATATCCATCGATGCCATCAAAGCAAATAAAGATTGGTGGATCCCACTTTTAGTAGCA
Source organism: Podarcis vaucheri (assembly GCF_965113315.1). Lineage (NCBI taxonomy): Eukaryota > Metazoa > Chordata > Lepidosauria > Squamata > Lacertidae > Podarcis > Podarcis vaucheri. The sequence continues at coordinate 18,295,475 of NC_138757.1, forward strand.
CTTTACACGCACATAAACAAAACAGCAAAATTTCCCTCAAGCTGGAGCTCTGCGTTGATTGTATTAATACATAAGAAAGGCCCACGTACAGAGCCGAGCAACTTTAGGCCAATCAGCCTGCTAAATGTCATTGGGAAGATTTACTCGGGGTACCTGCTAAACAAACTATCGAAATGGATGGAGGACAACAATATCATTGCCGATGAACAGGCGGGGTTTCGCCCTGGAAGATCTACCATAGACCAAATATTAACCTTGAATCATCTGGCGGAAAAGTATGCCGGTAAAGCCCCAAAGGTTCTTCATGTGGCTTTCATTGACCTTAAGCAGGCATTTGATCGAATCTCTAGAAAGCAGCTATGGACAAAACTGGCTGCTACAAAGATCGATCGTCGTCTCCTTCATCTGATTATCAGCCTCCATACAAACATCTTTCTGAGAATCAGGCTAGACAATAAAGGCCTAGTCTCCAACCCTGTTAACACCACTAGAGGGGTAAGACAGGGTTGTCTATTGGCCCCAGCATTGTTTAATTTTTACATTAACTCACTGGTGACCCACATGGCCAATGATGCTTTCCACCCCCCCAAATTAGCAAGCCGATCTCTGAATGTTCTTCTGTATGTGGACGCCGCCGCACTTCTTGCCAGATCCCCTATTGGACTGAGGAGAATGTTGCAAGCTCTACATGAATACTGTGATCAGCATGAGCTCCAACCCAACTATGCTAAGACCAAGATCATGGTCTTCTCTGCCCGACCGAGACTCCATCGATGGTTGATGAACGGGATCCCCTTAGAGCAGGTTAACTGCTTTAAATATCTGGGACAAGTAATACGGTCAAATAGGTCTTTTCTGGCTCATAGAGAGCCAGTGTGGTGTAGTGGTTAAGAGCGGTAGTCACGTAATCTGGGTAACCGGGTTCGCGTCTCCACTCCTCCACATGCAGCTGCTGGGTGACCTTGGGCCAGTCACACTTCTGTGAAGTCTCTCAGCCCCACTCACCTCACAGAGTGTTTGTTGTGGGGGAGGAAGGGAAAGGAGATTGTTAGCCGCTTTGAGACTCCTGAAGGGGAGTGAAAGGCGGGATATCAAATCCAAACTCTTCTTCTTCTTCATAGAGACTATATAACAACCAACGCATCTAAAGCAGCCATCCAGATTAGATCCCTATATGCTAAGAATCAGGCTCAATCAGTGAAGATAGCCTTGAGACTCTTTCAAATGAAAGTCCTCCCCCTTCTTTTGGTGGGCATTTCTTTAGGCTCCCGTAGGGATTTTTTGAAACTGGATTCTATCCAAACGCGATTCCTTAGAGCCATCCTTAGGATTCCCCCCTCGGTAGCGGGTGCGGTTATGAGACTAGAGGTCGGCTGGCAAGCTCTACGGTATGTGGCCTTGAAGAGGAAGCTCTGGCTATGGCTCAAGCTTTGTTTTAAACCAGTGGGTATTGCCCCCTTGGTATTGAGGGACGATTTCCAATCATCGTGGGAAAGGGAGGTCACTAACGAGGTTCAATCCTGCGGATTGTCTCACCTTTACCTTGAGTCTATGACGTACAATCAAGCTAGAGCTGTGATCTCCCGGAGACTGAGTGACATTGCCAGACAAGAGGACATAGCCCAGGTAAAACCAGGGATGTTCCTAGGGGACCAGATTTATCGGATCTTACCAGCCCCCTACCTTGCAGAAATTCACTATGTGGAATACCGTAGACTTCTTACAGCGGCTAGATTAAATGTCCTTGACTCTGCGATATTGTGGGGAAGGTACAGGGGAGTACCATACGCCCAGAGAACCTGTCATTGTGCCATGGGTGTGGTTGAGTCCACTGAACACATTCTTTTGACTTGCCCTTCTTATGCAGAGCTTAGACAAAATTTTATAGACTCACTCCTATGTCAATCTAGCTTCCTACCCGGAGAAAACCAGGTTTTACACTTGCTGAATAACGTCACTAGAGCTATACCTTCCTTGGTGGCCAAATTTCTTTTTTTAGCTTTTAAGCGTCGCAAGACTATAATTGACTGTATTGATATGGGGCTATCTGTTTAGCCCATTTTAGTGTTGACTAAGTTCTAAAATTTTCCTGGAGTTTTTAACTGTGTACTGACAAATGTATTTTTTTTTTACTGACTGACGGTCAAATAAAATGATTGATTGATTGATATAAATGGTCCCCAATCACTGCTGAGGATGTATAATAAGTCCGAAGGGATGGTGGAGTGCTGATCACCTTAGGGCTCATCCAAGTTCCACCTTCTAACGTGGAAAACAAAAATATTTGTAAGCTACAATATTGAAAAATTGGGGATTGCACACAAGCACAGAAAATGGGGGTGGGTGCGAATTACACGTCACATGTGGAAGAAAGAAATGGAATTCCTAGTCCCCTTTGGTTACCAGGCGAGTGCTTAAATGCAAGGCTAATTTAGTGGTGTTGTTGTTTAGTCGTTTAGTCGTGTCCGACTCTTCGTGACCCCATGGACCAGAGCACGCCAGGCACTTCTGTCCTCCACTGCCTCCCGCAGTTTGATCAAACTCATGCTAGTAGCTTCAAGAACACCATCCAACCATCTCATTCTCTGTCGTCCCCTTCTCCTTGTGCCCTCCATCTTTCCCAACATCAGGGTCTTTTCCAGGGAGTCCTCTCTTCTCATGAGGTGGCCAAAGTATTGGAGCCTCAGCTTCACGATCTGTCCTTCCAGTGAGCACTCAGGGCTGATTTCCTTCAGAATGGAGAGGTTTGATCTTCTTGCAGTCCATGGGACTCTCAAGAGTCTCCTCCAGCACCATAATTCAAAAGCATCAATTCTTCGGCGATCAGCCTTCTTTATGGTCCAGCTCTCACTTCCATACATCACTACTGGGAAAACCATGGCTTTTACTATACGGACCTTTGTTGGCAAGGTGATGTCTCTGCTTTTTAAGATGTTGTCTAGGTTTGCCATCGCCTTTCTCCCAAGGAGCAGGCGTCTTTTAATTTCGTGACTGCTGTCACCATCTACACTGATCATGGAGCCCAAGAAAGTAAAATCTCTCACTGCCTCCATTTCTTCCCCATCTATTTGCCAGGAGGTGATGGGCCCAGTGGCCATGATCTTCGTTTTTTTGATGTTGAGCTTCAGACCATATTTTGCGCTCTCCTCTTTCACCCTCATTAAAAGGTTCTTTAATTCCTCTTCACTTTCTGCCATCAAGGTTGTGTCATCTGCATATCTGAGGTTGTTGATATTTCTTCCGGCAATCTTAATTCCGGCTTGGGATTCATCCAGCCCAGCCTTTCGCATGATGAATTCTGCATATAAGTTAAATAAGCAGGGAGACAATATACAGCCTTGCCGTACTCCTTTCCCAATTTGGAACCAATCAGTTGTTCCATATCCAGTTCTAACTGTAGCTTCTTGTCCCACATAGAGATTTTGCAGGAGACAGATGAGGTGATCAGGCACTCCCATTTCTTTAAGAACTTGCCATAGTTTGCTGTGGTCAACACAGTCAAAGGCTTTTGCATAGTCAATGAAGCAGAAGTAGATGTCTTTCTGGAACTCTCTGGCTTTCTCCATAATCCAGCGCATGTTTGCAATTTGGTCTCTGGTTCCTCTGCCTCTTCTAAATCCAGCTTGCACTTCTGGGAGTTCTCGGTCCACATACTGCTTGAGCCTTCCTTGTAGAATTTTAAGCATAACCTTGCTAGCCTGTGAAATGAGTGAAATTGTGCGGTAGTTGGAGCATTCTTTGGCACTGCCTTTCTTTGGGATTGGAATGTAGACTGATCTTCTCCAATCCTCTGGCCACTGCTGAGTTTTCCAAACTTGCTGGCATATTGAGTGTAGCACCTTAACAGCATCATCTTTTAAAATTTTAAACAGTTCAGCTGGAATACCATCACTTCCACTGGCCTTGTTATTTGCAGTGCTTTCTAAGGCCCATTTGACTTCACTCTCCAGGATGTCTGGCTCAAGGTCAGCAACCACACTACCTGGGGTGTACGAGACATCCATATATTTCTGGTATAATTCCTCTGTGTATTCTTGCCACCTCTTCTTGATGTCTTCTGCTTCAGTTAGATCTTTACCACTTTTGTCCTTTATTATGGTAATCTTTGTACGAAATGTTCCTTTCATATTTCCGATTTTCTTGAACAGATCTCTGGTTCTTCCCATTCTGTTGCTTTCCTCTATTTCTTTGCATTGCTCGTTTAAGAAGGCCTTCTTGTCTCTCCTTGCTGTTCTTTGGAAATCTGCATTCAATTTCCTGTATCTTTCACTATCTCCCTCGCATTTTGCTTGCCTTCTCTCCTCCGCTATTTGTAAGGCCTCGTTGGACAGCCACTTTGCTTTCTTGCATTTCTTTTTCATTGGGATGGTTTTAGTTGCTGCCTCCTGTATAATGTTGCGAGCCTCCATCCATAGTTCTTCAGGCACTCTGTCCAGCAAATCTAAATCCTTAAACCTGTTCCTCACTTCCACTGTGTATTCATAAGGGATTTGGTTTAGATTGTATCTTACCTGTCCAGTGGTTTTTCCTACTTTCTTCAGTTTAAGCTTGAATTTTGCTATAAGGAGCTGATGATCTGAGCCACAGTCAGCTCCAGGTCTTGTTTTTGCTGACTGTATAGAGCTTCTCCATCTTTGGCTGCAGAGAATATAATCAATCTGATTTCGATGTTGCCCATCTGGGGATGTCCATGTGTAGAGTCGTCTCTTGTGTTGTTGGAAAAGCGTGTTTGTGATGACCAGCTTGTTCTCTTGACAGAACTCTATTAGCCTTTGCCCTGCTTCGTTTTGATCTCCAAGGCCAAACTTGCCAGTTGTTCCTTTTATCTCTTGATTCCCTACTTTAGCATTCCAATCCCCTATAATGAGCAGAACATCCTTCTTTGGTGTCACTTCGATAAGGTTTTGTAAGTCTTCATAGAACTGGTCAATTTCAGTTTCTTCAGCACCAGTAGTTGGTGCATAAACTTGGATTACTGTGATGTTAAAAGGTCTGCCTTGGATTCGTATCGAGATCATTCTATCATTTTTGAGACTGCATCCCAGTACAGCTTTCGCCAGTCTTTTGTTGACTATGAGGGCCACTCCATTTCTCTTACGGGTTTCTTGCCCACAGTAGTAGATATGGTAGTCATCCGAACTGAATTCGCCCATTCCCGTCCATTTTAGCTCACTGATGCCCAGGATGTCAATATTTATTCTTGCCATCTCATTTTTGACCACATCCAACTTACCCAGGTTCATGGTTCTTACATTCCAGGTTCCTATGCAATATTTTTCTTTACAGCATTGGACTTTCCTTTCGCTTCCATGCATATCCACAACTGAGCGTCCTTTCGGCTTTGGCCCAGCCGCTTCATCAGCTCTGGATCTACTTGTACTTGTCCTCCGCTCTTCCCCAGTAGCATGTTGGACACCTTCCGACCTGAGGGGCTCATCTTCCAGTGTCATAACTTTTATATGCCTGTTGTCTTTGTCCATGGAGTTTTCTTGGCAGGGATACTGGAGTGGCTTGCCGATTCCTACTCCAGGTGGATCACGTTTGGTCAAAACTCTCCACTGGTACTTTGATTCAAAGTAACGTCAAAGACAAACTAGAACTTGAAACTACTGAACTGTACTTCCTCAAGAGATTTAGTGCTATAAGTTAGGGACTGAATTGAAACATTTTGGGGTTTTAAATCAAATTACATGTGCCAGTTTTCTGACTGATGGCTTGGATGTTATAAACAACTATTTTGTGTGTATGTCAATGGCCACTGTTAAAACACAAGTATCACCATCTCTACATATTATTTCCTTCTGATCTCACAATTCCACCTTCTGACCCACTAGTGCAGTAACTCAGGATAATACTTCATGCATCTAAAGAAGCCAGATTGTAGTGTGCAAAAGCTGATGCCATAATAAATTTATTAGATATAGACGGTGACACAAGACACTGTTGTTTTTGCTGCAGTACGCTAACCCAGCTACCACTCTGAAATAAGTTTTATTGTTATTTTCATCATCTAACAGATAGCCAGTGTGGTGTAGTGGTAAGATTGTTGGACTAAGTCCTGAGAAACTAGGATTCAACCCCCTGACTAAGGCCAAGTGAACTTGGACCAATCACTCTCTCCTAGCTTAACCTACCTCAATGGGTTGTTGTGAGGATAACTGTCAGGGGTTCAGGAGCAGAGGCAAGGGCAAGGGAGGAAACAGAGAGCGAGGAGGAGGAGGCAGAAGAAAAGATGAGTGATGACGATGACCCGAGATCTCTGAGTCTTTCCAGTGAATCAGAAGATTCACAGAAAGGAGCACCAGTGGCCAGGGCAAGGGGGGAGCCTAGGGGGACACCCCAGGAAGATAGAGCCAGAGGGGACTCAGAGGGGAGCAGTTGGAGATCGGGACCAGCGTCACCGCCAGAGAGCAGGGAAGAGGAAGGGGGCCAGGGATCAAGCGCTGGCAGCTCACAACAGGAGGGAGGGCACGAGTCAGGAGTGGCCACACCTCCATCAGGGAGCGAAGAAACGGTCAGACGGAAAGTGGAAGGTTGGGCGCGCGCGCCAAGTTCAAATGCACAGGGAAGTGACGCAGTAGGCAGCCCGGAGAGGGAGCCAGGTCCTAAAGCCAGGCGCAAGGAGACAGAAGGGTCCGGGGGGTCGGCGTCGGAGGAGTCCCGGAGGGAGGAGACCCCGGGGGGCAGAGGGACCCAGAGGAGAACAGTCGGGCGGAAAAGGTGGAGCAGGGCTAGGATATTAAGTTGGTGTACAGGAGGCGGGGACCCAGACAGAGCTTCGCCGATCTAACCATAAGACGTAGAGTTGCACGCAGCAGCTTGAGAATGGGAACTGTAACTCAATAAAGACTTTTACTTAATGATCGCTGGCTAGCGTGATCCTCTGTGAGCTAGGATCGGGGAGCAACTCTGACAGTAAGCTCTGTCCCAATAAATTGTGGGCATCTACGGCCTCACGGAGAGGAGTGAAAGCGGGTGCCTACTAGCGAGCTCACGAACGGCAGACAACATGACGGCTGAACAGCAGATAGCGGAACTCAGAGAAGCAGTGACACGACTGAATGCCGAGGCACTTGCATCCAGGAAGAGAGAGGAGGACGCAGCTGCCGCCTACAGGGATCTCCAGGTCAGGTTGGAAGTGCTTACTAAGCAAGGGCAACTGACACCCAAACCGGAGGGGATTGGGTTGGGGAGACGAACAGGCGGTCTAGTCTCTCACTTCGATGGGAATCTGCAACAGTACCCCAACTTTAGAGCAGATGTAATGTGTGCACTGCAACTGCTGAACAAAGACTTTAGAGATGAGCAAGAGAAAGTGGGATTCATCATGTCCCATTTGCATGGAGATGCTAAAGCATGGCTGCGCAATTTGTGGAGGGATAAGGATCCGGCGCTCCAAAATGCGGATGCCTTTATTAAAGCGATGGATGGGTGCTTTTTATCAAGCATTGACGTGGATCTTGCTCGGCAGCAGATACATGGACTGAAGCAAGGGAGGGCCAGCGTAAGGCAGTACCATGCCCGCTTTTTCGCTTTGGTCAGTGCCCTGGAATGGGACAGAGATTCGGCTCCTGTAAGAGACCTGTTTTGGGAGGGCTTGCACGGCTCGGTTAAAGATGAAATTGCGAGGGGGGAGAGACCCCGGACCACGCAGGAGATCGTTCAGAGGGCGCTGGCGGTGGGGGTGCGGCTGGAAGAACGTCCGTGGAGCAGGGACGAAGGGCGTGGAGGGCGCGAACCAGCCAGGGGCTCCTCCTTCCTTCCCAGAGAAGCAGCGTGTGCGCAATCCACGCCTCCGCCAGGAGGAGGGGCTGAACCTATGGAGGTTGGAAGTGCAAGGGCTCAGTCAGCAGCCAGAGCCCTAGCACCGGCAACAGTGAAAGCGAAGCCTCCTAGAGGGAACAGGAAGTGTTATATCTGCGATGATCCACAGCATATGGCGAAAGAGTGTCCCCGGAGGCTCCACAAGCACACTGCAGCCTCAGCAATGGTAACTGCAGCAACGCAGCAAGGAGAACCACAGCAGGGAAACGACGCTGTCTGGCTGGAGGAAGAGGCACTGGGGCCCAGCCAGACGTGTCAGTGAAGCAGTCCCCAGAGATTTTACAGCCCATGGACCCCCTCCCGCCCAAGCCAGTAGTGAGGCTCACCGCATCGCTCCAGCTGCCCAATGGGATCACCATGGACGTGCCAATTACCATCGACTCGGGCAGCAATGCGGACTTTATAGGGCAGGACTTTGTCGACCGGCACGCCATACAGTTGCTGCCTGCCACGCTGCCCCTGCAGGTTGTCACGGTGGATGGCAGGGAGCTGCTAGGGGGGGCAAGTGGTGAAGCAGATGCCACCAATGGTGATGCGACTTGGGAATCACAGGGAAATCATCAGCTTCAACGTCACTCAACTATCGGACACGCCCATTGTATTGGGCATGAGTTGGCTGGACAAGCACAGCCCGACGCTGGCTTGGTACCAGAGGCAGCTGACCTTCGGCTCTTCCTTTTGTGCTGAACACTGCATCGTGCCCCGGCAGGAAGGAGAGGAAGAGGAGTCAAAGCTGCAGCTAGGCACGCTGCAAGCGGTTCCCCACAAGTACGCAGAATTTTTGGAGGTTTTCTGCGAGAAGGAGGCAGACAGGCTACCCCCCCCCCCACAGACCATATGACTGCAAAATTGACCTGCTGCCGGGGGCGGCGCTGCCCAAAGGGAAGCTGTATTCCATGTCTGAGGACGAACTGCAGGAACTCAAAGAGTTCATAGATCATAATTTAGAGCGTGGTTTCATCCGAGAGTCCAAGGCAGCGGGGGGCAGTCCTGTATTCTTTGTTAAGAAGCGGGACACGCCCCAAAAAAGGCTGGTCGTGGACTATCGCACCTTGAACAGTGTGACCAAGCCATCGGACTTCCCCATGCCCCGAATCGACGACCTCCTCGCAAAGGTACGGAAGGGCAGCGTGTTCACCAAGTTGGACCTGCGAGGGGCGTACAACCTCATTCGCATGCGGGAAGGAGATGAGTGGAAGACAGCCATGTTCACGCCCCTGGGCACCTACGAATATAGAGTTATGCCTTTTGGATTGCAAAATGGCTCCCACGTGTTTCAAGCGTTCATGCATCACGTGTTGGCGGGGCTCCTCTACAAAACGTGCGTCTGTTTCTTGGATGACATCCTGATCTTTTCGGAATCGCAGCAGGAGCACGACAGACACGTCAAGGAAGTGCTGAGCAGGCTACAGCAGCATAGGCTTTACGCCAAGCTGGAGAAGTGCCAGTTCGACGTGACGGAGGTGGATTTCCTGGGCTACAAGTTGTCTGACAAGGGGCTCGCCATGGACAGCGCCAAGGTTCGAGCAGTGTTGGATTGGAAAAGCCCACGCAACCGGAAGGAGGTCCAACGGTTTGTCGGCTTCGCGAACTTCTATCGCAAGTTTATCAAAGGCTTTGCTATGCAGACAGCGGCCATCACAGACACGCTCAGCTCCAAGAAAAAGAAGTTCATCTGGACGGAGCAGGCGGAGCAGTCCTTTCAGGCACTCAAGCGGCTCTTCGTGTCGGAAGAGCAACTGCTTCATGTCAACCCCGGCAGGCCGATGAGGGTGGAGACAGACGCCTCGGACAGAGCCGTGGGAGCAGTCCTGCTGCAGAAAGACCCGCAGGGGGTTTGGAGGCCGGGAGCGTTTTACTCCAGGAAGCTCAGCAAGTCCGAACAGAATTACACCATCTGGGACAGGGAGTTGCTGGCCATTCATGCAGCGTTCAAAGCGTGGCGGCACTTCCTGATCGGCGCCAAGCACACGGTGCAGGTCTGCACGGACCACAAGAATCTGGAGCACTGGCGCACGGCGCAGTTCCTGAACCAGAGGCAGATACGTTGGGCTGACTTCTTTGCGAACTTCGACTTCCGAATAGAGTATGTCCCGGGGGACACCAGCATCATGGCGGATGCTCTCTCCCGTAAGCCGCAGTATCTGGAGGAGGCAACGCCAGCGGCCGCCATGCACATCTTCGCACCAACAGTGTGGGCGTGCGCTGCGGCAACAGTTGACCTGGAGGCGGTGCGGCGAGCGTTGCAGGATGACTCCTTCGCGCAAGCTAAGATGGCAGAGGTGCACAGGGGCACGGCAGCGACCGACGAGTTCCAGCTGCGAGATGGATTGCTCCTCCGTAAAGGGGCCATCTACGTGCCAGGAGACGAACTTCGCGCCAAGGTAATGCAGCAGCTGCACGACGCGCCCACTGCTGGGCACTTTGGCAAGGAGAAGACAGTGGAATTAGTCGCCAGAGACTTCTGGTGGCCCGGAATGAGAGGAGAAGTCGCGGACTACGTGGCGAGGTGTGACACCTGCCAGAGGGCCAAACCAGTGCACAGACCGCCGGCCGGACTGTTGGAACCGCTGCAAACTCCGTTCGAACCTTGGGAGAGAGTGGCCCTGGACTTTGTCACGGATCTGCCCAGCTCGAGGGGCAAGACGGCCGTGCTGGTGGTGGTGGACTTGTTCTCCAAGATGGCACATTTCATTCCGTGTGCTAAGGTGGCCACGGCGGAACAAACAGCCAAACTGTTCATAGACCACGTGTTCAAGGTTCACGGTCTGCCGCGGTCTATTCTGTCCGACCGAGGGCGACAGTTCATCTCAAATTTCTGGCAGAAGCTGATGGGCTTCCTGAACGTCAAGATCAACCTGGCGTCGGCTAGACACCCGCAGACCAACGGGCAAGCGGAGCGGGTCAATGCCATCATGCAGCAGTACCTGAGATGTTATGCGAATCAACAGCCTGCGACGTGGGTGGATTACCTGCCTCTCGCCGAGTTCGCCTGCAACAACACGAAGCACGTGTCCACGGGGGTCACGCCGTTCTTCGCCAACAACGGGAGGCACCACAGAACCTTCCCGGGACTGGAAAGAATGGGGGAGGGGGAGCCGCAGACAGCAGATGCGTTCGCGTCAGAGTTGCAGGAGGTCCACGATCAGCTGCGGCGGCACCTGGATCTGGCCAAACACGCCTACAAGGTACAAGCGGACAAACACAGAAGGGTTGGCGAAGAGATCCATGTGGGAGACTGGGTCTGGTTAGCAGCCCACGCAGTGCCGGCCAGGTCGTTGGCGAAGAAGAAACTAGGGCATAAACAACTGGGGCCCTACCAAGTCGAAGAGCAGGTCAACCCGGTGGCTTTCAGGCTGGCGCTTCCGGAGGGTTCCAGGATGCATCCGGTGTTCCACAGATCAGTGCTCACTCCCTACAAGGCACCTCACAGATTTCAGGAACCAGGCACGGCACCAAGTCCACTCCGAGAGAGAACCGAGCAAGGGGGAGTGGCACAGGAGGAGCGCCTCAACGAAGTCACAGAGATTTTGGACTCTAGATGGGGGGAAGAGGGGGTAGAATACTTTCTCGCCAAGGAGGGCACCCCGGCCAGTGCCAACAGCTGGGTGCCAGGCTACGCTCTAGACGAACCTCTGCTCAAAGAAGAGTTTCATGCCCTCTTCCCACACAGGCCCATGCCAGCTGATTTTTTTTGACGACTGGCTTTTCACGCCCACGCTTTCAGCCAGCACGTTCCGGGGGTTCGACTCGGACGAGGAACCGACACGCGACGCACGTTCCCCGGAGGGGTCACCCTCGGGATCTGCCTCAGAACCCTCGTATTGGTGGGACGATAGACCAGAGGAGCAGTGGCGCAGAAAGTGGCTGGAGGGTCCAGGACGAGCGACGCCCCCAGGAGGAAGCGAGGGAGAGACGGACATGGACGTTTTCGGGGATGACCCAGGTTTCGAGCACGGCGGCACAGAGATGGAAGCGGAGGTGACCGTCGTCGACGAGAGCAGGGAGGAAGAACCGGAAGACTTCAGATGGAGGCCCGCCACGGGAAGCGACCTGTACCCGACATTCGTCCCCCTGACACAGCAGCACCCAGCTCCCGCACTGGAAGGAGGGGAGGGGGGAAGAGGGGGCTTCGAGGGGGGGGATGGATGTCAGGGGTTCAGGAGCAGAGGCGAGGGCAAGGGAGGAAACAGAGAGCGAGGGGGAGGAGGCAGAAGAAAAGATGAGTGATGACGACGACCCGAGATCTCCGAGTCTTTCCAGTGAATCAGAAGATTCACAGAAAGGAGCACCAGTGGCCAGGGCAAGGGGGGAGCCTAGGGGGACACCCCAGGAAGATAGAGCCAGAGGGGACTCAGAGGGGAGCAGTTGGAGATCGGGACCAGCGTCACCGCCAGAGAGCAGGGAAGAGGAAGGGGGCCAGGGATCAAGCGCTGGCAGCTCACAACAGGAGGGAGGGCACGAGTCAGGAGTGGCCACACCTCCATCGGGGAGCGAAGAAACGGTCAGACGGAAAGTGGAAGGTTGGGCGCGCGCGCCAAGTTCAAATGCACAGGGAAGTGACGCAGTAGGCAGCCCGGAGAGGGAGCCAGGTCCTAAAGCCAGGCGCAAGGAGACAGAAGGGTCCGGGGGGTCGGCGTCGGAGGAGTCCCGGAGGGAGGAGACCCCGGGGGGCAGAGGGACCCAGAGGAGAACAGTCAGACGGAAAAGGTGGAGCAGGGCTAGGATATTAAGTTGGTGTACAGGAGGCGGGGACCCAGACAGAGCTTCGCCGATCTAACCATAAGACGTAGAGTTGCACGCAGCAGCTTGAGAATGGGAACTGTAACTCAATAAAGACTTTTACTTAATGATCGCTGGCTAGCGTGATCCTCTGTGAGCTAGGATCGGGGAGCAACTCTGACAATAACTATTCTCAGGAGAGCTATATTTGCTGCTCTGAGCTCCTTGCTATGATAGTGGGATGCAAATATTGGATATGAATAAATTTAGAAATTGGACAGCTGCATGTTTGAAATCTTTTTTCAAAAATACTCCCAAGAAGTAATAAAATGAAAGGAAAATAACTGATACGGAGGTCCAGAACTTGCACACAATTACTGTTCCCAGTTTCACTGGCTCTTCCAAACACCCAGAGGCTCGTGGGCCAGCTTGTGGGAATGAAGGTGGCATGCTCATGCTGCGGCAAGAGACCCCACCAGGCAGGTGCCGTCCAACAGTGTGCATCTGGGAGCCAGAAAGACACGTAAGAGCCTGGTAGTAGGATCAAGCCAAAGGGGGCTCATCTAGTCCAGCATCCTGTTCTCACAGCAGTGCCTGATTTCGGGCAGTGTGGGTGCTTCCCATACATAGGGCACCAAAAGAGGGAGAGCAAAATTGAGATGGTCCATTTCAGTGTGCCAAATTTTGTCATAACTTAGTGCACCAGTTTACCAAAGATTACCAAAGTCTGCCCCTGCTCAGAGGCCAGCCAGATGCCCCAATGCAAAGCCCACAAGCAGGACCTAAAAGCAGCAGCACTCTCTGCAATTGCTGTCAGGTAACGGACGTGGGTGGCGTTGTGGGTTAAACTACAGAGCCTAGTACTTGCGCATCAGAAGGTCAGCGGTTCGAATCCCCGTGACTGGGCTTGAGTCATTTGACATGATTTCTGATCAATCCCACAAGCCTCCGCACCTCTGCCCATTTTCTCTATGCCTGGTAGTCACATAGCACAGACTAGTTGTTCACCAGGCATCCTGAGTACATAAAGATAAGGAGGTAGCTTTGATGTAGCTTTTGGTAATCTTTAGGTAGCTTTTAGGGCCAGGAACAGAGTTTACATGGAGGTGGTAAAATTGTGGGGGGAAATGGCATCCGGCACTCTTCCTCTGTGCCTTTGGACGGTCATGCCGATAGAAAACCTTAGCTCTTTGCAGCTCTCAGCACAGTAGAGTTCTTTACACAGCGGCAGGAAGTGTTGCCTTGTGTGTGGATAATAAATCAGACTGAATGCAGGCTTCTTGCTAATCTCCAACAGTCTTTAATGTGAAAGAAAACATCATAAATCAGCCCGGCGAGAGAGCAGACATCCTTTCTTCTCTCAGCCAAAAAACAAAAGGAAACTCACACACAGAGAGATTCCCGTATGTGAACATAACCACGCCTCAGAATGTGAGACGTCACACAGAACTGTTAACCCTGTAAGTTCTGTTTCTCCTCATACCCCCTCTCGTCTCGCATCCTGAGGGAAACTGTGAGTGCAACCCCAAACGCAACTGTCAGGGGTTCAGGAGCAGAGGCAAGGGCAAGGGAGGAAACAGAGAGCGAGGGGGAGGAGGCAGAAGAAAAGATGAGTGATGACGACGACCCGAGATCTCCGAGTCTTTCCAGTGAATCAGAAGATTCACAGAAAGGAGCACCAGTGGCCAGGGCAAGGGGGGAGCCTAGGGGGACACCCCAGGAAGATAGAGCCAGAGGGGACTCAGAGGGGAGCAGTTGGAAATCGGGACCAGCATCACCGCCAGAGAGCAGGGAAGAGGAAGGGCGCCAGGGATCAAGCGCTGGCGGCTCACAACAGGGGGGAGGGCACGAGTCAGGAGTGGCCACACCTCCATCGGGGAGCGAAGAAACGGTCAGACGGAAAGTGGAAGGTTGGGCGCGCGCGCCAAGTTCAAATGCACAGGAAAGAGACGCAGTAGGCAGCCCGGAAAGGGAGCCAGGTCCTAAAGCCCGGCGCAAGGAGACAGGAGGGTCCGGGGGGTCGGCGTCAGAAGAATCCCGGAAGGAAGAGACCCCGGGGGGCAGAGGGACCCAGAGGAGAACAGTCAGGCAGAAAAGGTGGAGCAGGGCTAGGATATTAAGTTGGTGTACAAGGGGCGGAGACTCAGACGGAGCTTCGCCGATCTAACGCATAAGACGTAGAGTTGCACGCAGCAGCTTGAGATTGGATACTGTAACTCAATAAAGACTTTTACTTAATGATCGCTGGCTAGCGTGATCCTCTGTGAGCTAGGATCTGGGAGCAGCTCTGACAGCAACCCTTCACAGAACTCCCCATGTCGCTGGAAGGTCAAGGGTTTGGTAAACCCATCAGCTAGGTTCTCCCGGCTCGAACAATACCTGAGCCATATCCAACCTGCTTGGACACTCTGACATACATTCTGGAAACGTATGTCCAAATGCTTGGTTCTGGACTTGAACTGTCCAGATTCTGCCAACCTAAGACAAGGTTGATTGTCTCCCTAAACAGTTATGGGCAAGCAACAATCCCCACAGATCTCTTGGATCAAGCACCGGTAGAAGTCCAACTCCCTGCACAAATCCGATAACGCACTGAACTCAGCCTCAGTGGAAGAAAGTGCAATAAGACTTTGCTTCCGGGACTTCCACCCAACCAGGGATTCCCCGAACTTTACCACCAGCCCAGACACAGACTTCCTGTCTCCAAGAGATGCCCAATCGCTGTCACTCCAGCACGTAAGCCGTGCGTCACCTTCAGCTGACAACGTGAGGCAAAACTCTTTGGTATCCTGCAAATACCTCAACACTCTCTTGATGCCTTGCCAGGCATTCACACTGGGCTTTGCAGCCTCCCTGCTGAGCAGATTCACAGCAAACGCTATGTCCGGTCTGCTCCACTGAGAGAGATACAACAGACTCCCTAGCGCTGACTGAAACACCTCAGGGTTTTGGAACTCAGAACGCTCCCCAAGCTGACTGTCCTTCACGAAGTTGGTCTCCATGGGCGTTCTGACCCCTGCACAGTCAGACATCCGGAACTTCTCAAGCAACTGCTCAATCTTGCCTTTCTGACTGAGCAAGAAACTCCCGTTCTCTGACCTCGCCTTGTATTGTGGTTCTCCAGACGCTGTGGGCTTAATCCTGCAGCTCACGGCCTGCTTGCCCTCTGGCAGCTTCGTGGTGGAGGACACACCTAAGGACCTCATTGAGTTCAACTCCTTTCCCATTGCCTCTTGCCACTTCCTGGCTTCTGCTTCAGGCAACTGTTGAACCTCCTCAAAACTCTCAGGTTCGCACTGCGCTAAACCAACCCACACGCTGGTGACCTCAAACCTCTCAGGTGGCACCCCCTTCGTAGTGCGTGTGGAGCATCTGAGCACTGTCTCGGGTGCTCCCTCTGACCCACTGGGGCCAGCAAGTGTGTCTCTGACATCAGAAGACTCCCCTCTGACTTACTGCGTCTTCTGGCCTTCTGCACTTGACTAACGGGAGATGAAGGCTCACTCTTGGGCTCTCGTTTAACAACCTGTGGAGATGCCCCTCCCTGTTGTTGACCCTGGTCAGAGACCTGGTCCTCATCAACAGGTTCAGCTTCTAACTCTCCCTCCTCAGCAGAATCAGACAGACTCTCTGAGAGAACGTCAGGATTCGCATGGATCCTTGACCAACCACTCTGCTCACAGAACTCAGCACTTCTGCTGACTAGAATCCTGGACTGATCGCCTTCTGGATAGGCAAACCTCCACCCTTTTGTCGCAGGCTCGTACCCACAAAAGATCATTTTCCGGGACCTCGGGTCACCTTTCTTGCGTTGAGCCTTTGGCACAAGCACCCAAGCTTCGCAACCAAACACACGGAAGAAATCCACCTTGGGCTTCTTCCGGTGCAGCAGAAAATAGGGTGTGTCTCCTACAACAGAGCTATAGGACCTGTTTAAAGTGAAATTGGCCGCTTTCCAAGCTTCGGCCCAAAAACTCTGAGGGAAACCAGAGTCAAACAGTAGAGCGTCAGCTGCCTCAGCTAGCGTTCTGTTCCGGCGTTCCGCTACGCCATTCTCCTGAGGAGAAAAAGCAACCGTCAACCTGTGACGTATCCCCTTCTGGCGGAAGAAACTCTGCAGAGCAGACCCGGTGAACTCTCCGCCTCGGTCGCTCTGAAAGCTCTGCACCTTGGTGGAAAACTGTAGTTCCACCGCCGCAACCCAATCTTTGATCAGTTGTGCTGTCTCGCTTTTCCGTTTCAGCGAGAAAACCCAGCCGTTCCTCGAAAAATCATCTGTCAGCGTAAGCGCATACCTGGCCTCGCCCAGACTCGGCACTGGCATGGGTCCACAAAGGTCTGTATGCACAAGCTCAAAAGGCCTTGTGGTTACCCTCTCCGATCTGGGATAACTGCACCTTTTTATCTTTGCTCTTTTGCATGCCCTACAATCCAAAAATTTATCACATGCTTTCAGCTTGCAACCCTCAGTGCACTCCGGCAACTTCTGGATATATTTCCAACAGCTATGCGACATTCTCCTGTGCCACAAGTGAGCACACGAATCATGTGTGGGAACGTTAGCACACTGCGCCTGTGCTGTCTCAGCGTTCCCCTTACCTTACAGAGGTGTCTCCAGAACAAAGAGGTTGTTCTGACATGCAACACTGACCAGTTGTTTCCCACCCCTGGAAATAGAACAGACATCATTTTCAAAGCAAACCTTATAACCCTCCTTTACAAGAGCAGATACAGATAAAAGACAACATTTCATTCCTGGCACAACGTAGACTTCCAGCTCTGCCTGTAAAAAAGAAACAAACACATTTCCAACAGTGGTTAAATGTCTCTGTGATCCATCAGCAAGACTAACTGTTTTCCCAGTTGAAACAGCCCTGCAGTTCCGCATTTCGCCACTAGGTGGCGATGACATCAGGTGATGGCTGGCTCCTGAGTCGATGACCCAACGCAGCATGCTGCCCTCACTGGAGTTGTCCTTCAGCGTTGCCCTAGAGGCAGCAGCAAGGTGATAAGAAGAACCGTCCTTCTCACTTCCTCTGTCACGTCCTCCCTTCGCATTGCCACGCTGGCCTCCTCTCCTAGACTGGCTGCCATGGAAACCTGACTGGCTGCCACGAGGACTTGGCTGACTGCCATGGGAAGCGACCTTGGAGACATCCTGCCCGGCCTCTCTGGCTCTCCTGGGACAGGACCGACGCAGATGGTCGACAGACGCGCAGACAAAACAATGACGAGTGGAAAAAACCTGAACTGTGCCTTCTGCTGGCTTGCCCCCCCCCCCACTGCTGGCAGGGCACTCTGCGCCAGCTCGGCCCTCTCTGAGACGGCGTTCCTGCTCGTCACACAAATGACCAGTCACATACTGCAGCGTAAGATCCGCTGGATTCATCGATTCCAAAGTTAGACACAAATCGTCATAACTTTTGTCCAAAGAGCTGAGCAAAATATAAACTTTCAGTTCCTCAGTAAAGTTGACTTTAAAAGTTGACTTTTAAAGTTGACAGTCTCAGCTTGTTGAAAACAGAGAGCATCTCAGTCACATGCGGTCTGATGCTATCACCAGGACGCAGCTTCATCTCAAACAAGCTTCTGGTGGTGTGGATCTTTGCCCCAGCTGTGGTCCTGTGGTGCACTCTCTCTAGTGCCTGGTAGACCTCCTGGGCAGTCTCAAGACCCTCCACCAAAGGTAGCTGTGAGCCCTCCAAACTGAGCACTATAGCTCCTAGGGCTTTCTGGTCTTTCCTCTGTGAGGCTTGGGCAGCTGCAACAGCCGCTGCTCCAGCTGCAGCTTGCTGTGGGGGCCCTTGGGTCGCCTCCCACAGACCCTTGGCTACTAGCCAGGCCTTCAGCTTCCTTGACCACTCCTCCCAGTTGCTTCCATCTAATTTTGCAAAAGGGACGGAGTATGACTCCTGGCCATCTGCCATCTTTTCCCCCGGGGCTGAGCCTACTCACGTAACAGCAGCTCCTCTTGGCACCCGGTCCTAAGATGAGATCCTCCCCAGCAAGCCTCACTGCCTCAAACGTTAGGCAGCGCTCCAGCTGGCTTCCACACACAGGCACGACGTGGCAACAGCTTCCAAAGCTTGGCTAACTTCCATAACCTGTGGGAAAAAATGGCGTCCGGCACTCTTCCTCTGTGCCTTTGGACGGTCGTGCCGATAGAAAACCTTAGCTCTTTGCAGCTCTCAGCACAGCAGAGTTCTTTTCACAGCGGCAGGAAGTATTGCCTTGTGTGTGGATAATAAATCAGACTGAATGCAGGCTTCTTGCTAATCTCCAACAGTCTTTAATGTGAAAGAAAACATCATAAATCAGCCTGGCGAGAGAGCAGACATCCTTTCTTCTCTCAGCCAAAAAACGAAAGGAAACTCACACACAGACAGATTCCCGTATGTGAACATAACCACGCCTCAGAATGTGAGACGTCACACAGAACTGTTAACCCTGTAAGTTCTGTTTCTCCTCACAAAAATGCCTGTATTTCCTTTCCTATAGGTTTATGTCAGGGAACTGACATCGGAGGAAAGGGAAGTGGTAGGGCTCCCAGAGACTGGGAGAGAGTCAACAGCCAAAGCAGGGACCAGCAGGGGGAGCGCGGGGTCTCTGGAGGAGGATCTCAGTAATGCTGAGAGAGACGCAGCAGCCCAGGCAGGAAGCAGCAGGGGAGAGAAAGGGGTGAGAGACACTTCGAGCGAAAATAGCGGGGAGGTGTCAGAAGCAACTGCAGGGAGACCTATGCTTCGCCGGAAGCTGTCACGTCGTGAGTCCAGGAGACGCGTTTCCGTTAAGGAACTTCTTTGCTGGAAGCGCTTCCGCAGACAGCCACTGTCGGACTCTACAAGTGACTAGAGCAGACATGTCTGAGGAGCTCTGTCACACACAGAGGTTTGTGGGGTCGCACAAACTCTGAAGGGGCACTATTTTAAGCACAAGCAGCTAATCATCCCCTGATAGCAGTCCGACAGTCTCTGTACGCTGCCTGTGCAGGAGAAAGCATCATGAGCGACCCAGCAGGAGCCGGAGCCGCAGGGGGTGGAGCTGGTCCAAGCTTGGAAGACAGATACCGAGCATTGGAGGTCCAACTTGCGCTGCAGACGGCGAGGCTCGAGGAGAGGAGGGCTCAAGATGCAGACAAGAAGGGGAGAACCACTCAGTTCCCCAGAAAGGTACCAGGATTAGTGCAGAAGTTTGGGGGGGACCCCAAGGATTACCATGCCTTTAGGACTGAAATGCAATATGCCCTGAATGTGCAGTTTGATGAGTTCCCTGATGAGGAATCCCGAGTTGCTTTCGTAATTGGGCATCTTGAGAAGGGGGCGCGAGATTGGGTTCGACCCCTGATGGCAACGCACAACGATATCCTGAAGGACACTATGAAATTCTTTCGTGCAATGGATATCATGTTTTCCAGCGATATTGAGGAAGGGGTGGTGCGCAGACAGCTAATGGCTTGCAAGCAGGGAAGCAGATCTGTCCGTGAGTACTGGACTGAATTTACCATGCTGATTCACAGATTGGGGTGGGATTTATCGGCAGCACCCATTCAGATGCTATTTGAAGAAGGTCTTTCTTCAGCTGTGAAAGACGAGCTGGCCAGGAGCCCCAGGGCGGTGTCTATGGATCAGCTGACCAAATCTGCGCTGACCATTGGAGCGCGCCAGGAGGCAAGAGCCTTGGAGAGGCGGGAAGGGAGAGGGGAACGTTGGAAGGAGTTACGCATTCCAGACATTCCTGAGCCAGCTTTCCCGCCGGCAGAGCCGATGGAAATCGGAACAGCCCGCGCGCGCGCAGTTTCAAAGCCCAGTGAGGGGGCGAAGAAGGAGGGAAAGGGAGCCCGGAAATGCTATCTCTGCCAACAGCCAGGCCACTTTGCCAGAGTCTGCCCCCAGAGGAAGGAATGGCAAGGGATGGTGGGAACTGTTGAGGGGGAAGAGCAGGGAGAAACGGAGCAGGTAAAAGCCAACGCCTGGTTGCCAGCAGGGCACTGCAGCCAGGCCAAAGAGCAGTGAAAGTGCCCCTTCCCCAAGTGCCAGTGCCAGAAGCTCCTCGACCTGCTCTAGTGATTGAAGTGTCACTAGAGTTGCAAAATGGACACCCCCTAAAAATAAAGGCGCTGTTGGACTCAGGCAGCTCCTGCAATTTCATGAGCAAGGAGTTTGCTGCTGAACACCAGATACAGACTATCCCCTTAAGCAACCCCCTGCAGGTGACCACGATCGATGGCAGGGAACTGTTGGGAGGAGGCGTCAGCTTGCAGACCATCCCAATGATAATGAGGGTGGCAAGGCACACAGAACTGATAGCGTTTAATGTGGCCACCTTGGGAGGCGCTCCCATTATTTTGGGAATGAGCTGGCTAGCCCTACATGATCCGCTGGTGGGCTGGCATCAAAGAGTGGTTTCCTTCGGTTCCGCACATTGCTTAGAACACTGCAGGGGGGAAAAGGGGTCAGCAGGGGCCCAAGCCACCTTAGCAGGGACGGAAGTGATGGAGAAGGGGAAGGTGCCATCACAGTATGCTGATCTCAGCGACGTGTTCAGCGAGAAGGAAGCTGACCAACTACCCCCGCATAGGCCCTTTGATTGCCAGATCAATTTACTCCCTGGAGCACAGCTTCCTGTAGGCAGGTTGTATGCCATGTCAGACAGGGAGATGCAGGAGTTGCGAGCGTTCATTGACAAGAACCTGAAGAGAGGCTTCATCAGAGAGTCCAAGGCAGCGGGGGGTAGCCCAGTGTTTTTTGTGGATAAAAAAAACACGGACAAGCCGAGGCTGGTATGTGACTTTCGGGCCCTAAATGCAGTGACAGAGCCGGTGGCTTTTCCTATGCCCAGGATTGATGATATTTTGACCAGGGTGCGAAAAGGAAAGATTTTTACCAAGCTGGACCTAAGGGGGGCGTACAACCTGATACGTATAAGGAAAGGGGATGAATGGAAGACCACCATGTTCACCCCTTTGGGGGCATTTGAATATCTCGTTATGCCTTTTGGATTACAAGCAGGCTCCGCGTGTTTTCAAGCCTTTATGAACCATGTACTGGGGCCTTTGCTCTACAAGAATTGCGTGGCCTTCTTAGATGACGTGTTGGTGTATTCGGAGAATGAGGAGCAACATGTGAGAGACGTCAGAGAAGTGTTGAGCAGGCTGCAAGCCAACAGACTGTGGGTGAAACTGGAGAAGTGTCAGTTTCATACCAAGGAGGTGGAATTCCTGGGGTACCGCTTGTCAGACAAGGGGTTGGCCATGGACCCCGGCAAGGTTCAAGCGGTGCTGGAATGGAAAACACCCAAGACTAAGAAGGATGTGCAGAGGTTCCTAGGGTTTGGAAACTTTTATCGTAAGTTCATCCGAAACTTCGCTCACCTGACGGCGCCCATCACGGACTGTCTCAGCAGCAAAAAGAAGTTTGTTTGGACGGGGGAGGCGGAGCGAGCGTTTGAGGAACTGAAAAGGGCCTTCGCCTCTGACGAACAACTTCTACATGTGGATTTACAAAAAAAGCTGAGGGTCGAAACAGACGCTTCTGACAGAGCCATAGGGGCGGTGCTTCTTCTGCAGCCGGGGAAGGAGGGGTCCGAGTGGCGACCGTGTGCCTTCTTTTCGCGAAAGCTGAACAAATCTGAGAGAAACTACACGGTGTACGACCGGGAACTTCTTGCGATTTATGAGGCCTTCCGGAGATGGAGGCACCTACTAATTGGTGCACAACAGAAGGTGCAAGTGCGCACGGACCATAAGAATCTAGAGTATTGGAGAACTGCGCGAGTGCTCAACCAACGGCAGTTGAGATGGGCCCAGGAGTTCTCCAAATTTAACTTTGAGATTTGTTACGTACCAGGTCCGGAGAACGTTAGGGCGGACGCTCTCTCACGCAAACCTGAATATTTGGAGGGAGAGGGTGCACCCGAAGAGACCCATGTCATTCCCGAGGACCGCTGGGTGTGTGGGGCGGCATTGGTGGGGCTTAGGGAACTGATAGAGGGAACGGTGCAGGATGAATATGCCCAGGACAAACTCAGGGGTCTCAGGAGGGAGGGAGACAAACCCGGGGGTTTTGAGGAGAGAAACGGGGCGTTGTACTACAAGGGAGCGTTATACGTACCTGAAGGGGAATTGAGGGAAAAGGTACTCAAGCAACTGCACGATAGCCCCACAGCAGGGCATTTTGGGCAACACAAAACTATGTGGCTGGTTACCAGGGAATTCTGGTGGCCCAAGGTCAGGGAAGATGTGCGGGAGTATGTGAGAGGGTGTGACCGATGTCAACGAGCCAAGGGGGAGAGGCGGGCACCGGCAGGTTTATTAGAACCACTACCCACGCCGGAAAGACCATGGGAGGCAGTGGCAATAGATTTTATGACTGATCTGCCCAGGTCCAAAGGGAAGACAGCCATTATGGTTGTGGTAGACCTGTTAACCAAGATGGCCCACTTTATAGCCTGCTCACATGCGGTCACAGCAGAAGAAACCGCTAAATTGTTTGTGGAAAATGTGTTTAGATTGCATGGTGCCCCCTTGAGGGTGGTTTCGGACCGAGGGAAACAATTTACTTCCAGGTTCTGGAGGAAGCTCATGAGCTTATTGCATGTAGAGGTGAATTTTTCCACTGCCCGCCATCCAGAAACCAACGGGCAGGCGGAAAGAGCTAATGGTGTCCTCCAGCAATATTTGAGGTGTTATGTGAATGACAGAGAGAATGATTGGGTGGAGAAGCTGGCGTTGGCAGAATTTGCCTATAACAATGCAGAGAACGTGTCCACGGGAATGAGCCCTTTTTTGGCCAATCACGGGTGTCATCCCCGAGCCTTCCCAGGGGGGGAGGGGGAGAACTGGAGCGTTCCAGCCGCAGAACAGTTCGTTGAAGAAATGGAAGCGATCCATCGCCAGCTCCAACTTAATTTAAACAGGGCGAAGGAGGAATATAAGAGGCAGGCAGACAAAACCAGAAGGGAAGGAGAAAGCATTAGGGTGGGGGACCAGGTGTGGTTGTCCACCCAAGGGTTACCATTTAAAGGAGGTTGTAAGAAGTTAAGGCCCAAAAGGCTGGGCCCATTTGAAGTCACGCAACAGGTCAACCCAGTGGCTTTCAGACTCCGGTTACCGAACCACATGAAGTTGCACCCAGTGTTCCACAGATCATTGCTGTCACCGTATATAGGGGACAGAGAGGGGAGGGTCAATAGGGGACCAGCTATGGAGGAAAAAGAACACAGCTACCATGTAGCGGAGATTCTCGATTCCAGGTGGAGGGGAGAGCAAGTAGAGTATTTGGTAATGTGGGAAGGGGAGCCGGAGTCGGAAAACACCTGGGTCAGGGCAGAGGATGTAGATGACGAGGTTTTGATTGAAACTTTTCATCAGAGATTCCCTCGGAAACCCCAGCCAGTGGCGAGGTTCCGGAGGGAATACTTCGCCACCACCGACGAAGAAGAAGAGTTGGAGGGGTTCGCTGATTCCGAGGTGGAGGAGGATTCAGCGAGTCGGAACGAAGACCGATGGAGGGAAATGTTCGAGACGTCTGAAGATGAAGAGGATTCTTTTAGGGGTTTCAGCTCCTCACCGCCCAGAGGAGAGAGTAGGGGCGGGGGAGAGGGGGGCCCTGGAGGGGAGGTGGATGTCAGGGAACTGACATCGGAGGAAAGGGAAGTGGTAGGGCTCCCAGAGACTGGGAGAGAGTCAACAGCCAAAGCAGGGACCAGCAGGGGGAGCGCGGGGTCTCTGGAGGAGGATCTCAGTAATGCTGAGAGAGACGCAGCAGCCCAGGCAGGAAGCAGCAGGGGAGAGAAAGGGGTGAGAGACACTTCGAGCGAAAATAGCGGGGAGGTGTCAGAAGCAACTGCAGGGAGACCTATGCTTCGCCGGAAGCTGTCACGTCGTGAGTCCAGGAGACGCGTTTCCGTTAAGGAACTTCTTTGCTGGAAGCGCTTCCGCAGACAGCCACTGTCGGACTCTACAAGTGACTAGAGCAGACATGTCTGAGGAGCTCTGTCACACACAGAGGTTTGTGGGGTCGCACAAACTCTGAAGGGGCACTATTTTAAGCACAAGCAGCTAATCATCCCCTGATAGTTTATGACCTCCGGGGTTTGCTAAATGCATTCCTCTTTGGTTCCTGTTTTATTTAACCTAAACATGTATGCATGCTCAAATAGTAAATAGTTCTTTGTAGTTAAGAGGCTTCCTCTGATCTCACTTTGTCCCCACATGGGATTTTTTGAAATGCTCAGAGGAAATCTGATTGGTTGTTACAAACGCTGTGTTAAAGTTCTTTTGTGAATAAAAACGGCCTGGGCCAGGGAGTGGCATTGCACACTTTTCTCCCAGAGTCTTTCTGGTCAAGCCTCGTGTCTATTTTATTAATCAGGGTCCAGTCCTTCCTTTACCTTCAGAACGCAACAGATGACTTTCCCTTTCCTGCTGCCTGGCTCTGCAGGAGTTAGGTACAAGGAGTTTTGCCCCACATGGGCACAGGGACTGTCCCCCAGGTGGGAGAAGGGCATACCTGGCATGGAGAAATAAGCAAAACGGATCTCAGCAAGGCTGCTGTTCCATGTGGAGCAGAAGATGGAGCGTGTCTCTTTAAGCCTGCAATGCTATCTATGCACACTTACTGTGCTACCAAATACAGCAGTTCTTGTGAGGAGAACCTGAGCTTACAAGATTAAACAGCTCAGAGTGTGCGTCCTGCCTACTGTGGGGCGGAGAGACTCTGCGTCACTTCCAAGAGTCTCAGTTCTTTGTTCTGTTCTGTTCTGTTTTCGTTTTCGTCCAGGGCAGACACATTTGTACAATGTTCCATACTCTGCTGGATAATGGATAGTTTACGCTGTAAATTCCTGCCAACCTAGCAGTTCGAAAGCACGTCAGAGTGCAAGTAGATAAATAGGTACCTCTCTGGCGGGAAGGTAAACGGCGTTTCCGTGCGCTGCTCTGGTTCGCCAGAAGCGGCTTAGTCATGCTCCCTCAGCCAATAAAGCGAGATGAGCACTGCAACCCCAGAGTCGGTCAGTAACTCTGCGTGGCAGCCTGATTTATGCATATTGATGCACAGAAAACAGAAGGCTTTATTTTTGACCGCTGTGAGACTCTGCTTTTGCTCAGAGCTTTTGGAATGTGTGCTGCGCAACAGAAGCACGCCGGACCTTATCTCTCTGAGCAATAAATTATTCTCAGAGGTTATGGAAGCCGAAGCTTTTACGCTGTCAGAGAAAGCCTGCTTTTATGTGCTGTGTGCTGAAAAGCTGCTGGCTGCTGAAGAAGAAAGCCCAGCGTATATAGAGTTAGCAAAAATGACACAGAAGATCAGTTATCAGAAAAATACAAAACTTATTAAAGATTGGAACAAATTTATTTCATACATGGAAACAAATTTAGGAAATATCAAAATCACAGTAGGTGTAATATAAAACCTGCGATGAATTGGTAAAGATGGTAAAAAGACACTGCAGAAGATAACATTGGGATATAACTCAAACCGTGGTGGAGGGAAGTCAGATTAACAATACAGTATGAATTAAGGTTTTTTTATGTGGTTTATTTGTGCTTATGTATTTTGCTGTTTTTTATCCTTTTTGGACTGTTTGTGGTTTTCTGTATTTTATGCTAGAAATAAAATAAAAAGAATTTGAAAAAGAAGAAGAAGAAGAAGAAAGCCCAGCTCTGAGACCCTGCCTGGAGGGAAACAGGGAGTCTCGCTGGCTGCAAGCTGTGTGCTGCAAAGAGTTGCTGGAGGCCTCTCCTCGGAAGACGGCTGGTACGCATGAGTACTTCTGAGCCCCAAGGGAGGACCGGGGGAGGAGATGGCAGAGCTCCAGGAATCTTTTGATGTCCTGTTTGAGAAGCTCACTGGCCAGAACTGGGAAATCTGGTCCAGAAGAGCAAGGGGGTTTTTGGCTGTGAGGCTTGGGTCCTTATACCAAAGGCCAAATGCAGAAAGGGTGGCCCTAGGTCCCAAAATATGATTTTCTGTGGGTATGAGCCAGGGACCAAGTGGTGGAGATTTGCCTATCCATCAGGGGATCAGTCCAGAATTCTGCTTAGAATTAGAGAAGCTAGATTTCAAGAAGAGTCTTGCTGACAGTTGCTTGTACCTTAAAGGGTCAGGAGAGTCACAGGAAATGGTGTCAATCTTCGCTGATGACATAATTTACACCGCAAGGGCAGACAAACAGGTACAGAAGTTTGCCAAAGAGCTTGGGAAGCGGTTTCAGCTCAAGAACCTGGGTGCAGTAAAGATCTACCTGGGCGTGGAGATAGCTAGAACTGAGGATGGTAGCTTCTTGCTCAGTCAGAAAGACAAGATTGAGCAGTTGCTTGAGAAGTTCAGAAAGTCTGATTATGCAGGGGTTAGGACACCCATGGAGACAAGCTACGTGAAAGACAGTCAGCAAGCAGAACGCACTGAGTTCGAGAACGCTGAGCTCTTTCAGTCAGCTCTGGGTAGTCTGTTGTATCTGTCCCAATGGAGCAGACCGGACGTTGCTTTTGCTACCAATCTGCTCAGTAGGGAAGCTACAAAACCCAGTTTAAGTGCCTGGCATGGTTTCAAGCGGGTACTGCATTAGCTGCAGGATACCAAGGACTTCAGTCTCAAACTGTCAGCTGCAGGTGAGACGAAGCTCACATTCTGGGCAGACAGAGACTGGGCGGATCTGGATGACAGGAAGTCCGTATCTGGGATAGTAATAAAGTTCGGGAAATCTTTTGTTGGGTGGAAGTCCCGGAAGCAAAGTCTCGTTGTGCTATCCTCTACTGAGGCTGAGTTCAGCGCACTGTCAGATTTGTGCCGGGAACTGGAGTTCTATAGATGCTTGGTGCAAGAGATCTGTGGGGATTGTAGCTTGCCCATCACTGTTTGAGGAGACAATCAACCCTGTCTGAAGCTAGCAGAATCTGGACAGTTTAAGGCCAGAACCAAGCATCTAGACATACGTTTCCAGAATGTGTGTCAAAGTGTCCAGTCAGGTTTGATAGAGCTCAAATATTGTGCCAGCCACGATAACTTGGCTGATGGTTTCACTAAACCATTGAGCTTCCAGCGTCATGGGGAGTTCTGTGGTGGTTTGGAATTGGGATAAGTGGTGATACTTGCTTGCTCCCAGTAGTGCAGGACGAGAGGGGGTGTGAGGAGAACCTGAGCTTACAGGGTTAAACAGCTCAGAGTGTGCGCCCTGCCTACTGTGGGGCGGAGAGACTCTGCGTCACTTCCAAGAGTCTCAGTTCTTTGTTCTGTTCTGCTTTCGTTTTCGTCCGGGGCAGACACGTTTGTACGATGTTCTGTACTCTGCTGGATAATGGATAGTTTATGCTGTAAATAAAGTGCTTTTAGTTTTAGTAACTCTGCGTGAGAGCCTGATTTATGCACATTGATGCACAGAAGACAGAAGGCTTTATTTCTGACTGCTGCTAGACTCTGCTTTTGCTCAGAGCTTTTGGAATGTGTGCTGCGCAACAGAAGTACGCCAGAGTATCTCTCTGAGCAATAAATTATTCTCAGAGTTCTTTCCAAGGTTATGAGGACAAAAGGAATAAGGAGGTGGAAGGGGAACCAAAACAGTTTTATTAACTAATAAACAGCAGGCATGCAAAGCATAACATAAAACATACCCAATCTCCCCTTCAGCTGCCCAGAGCCCCAGGTAGAGCAGCAGGAGAAAGACCCCGACCGTCGGTCTCCCAGCACCAGGTCCTTTGATCTGGGTAGAAGCTCTCCGGTCCCCTCCCACCTATGGCTTTTATAGCCTGCCTTGATGTAATCAAGTGCACCTGGCATTACCCATGATTAGCCCAGGACCCTGAGATGGAACTAATACAAAGCGGCTGAGAGTCTCCCACTACCTGCAGCTGGGCATCCAGCCAGCACTTGCAACACAGAAGAACCCAATAAACTCCCGACAGGTGTGTGAAACACAAGAATCCAGCAGACATCAAACTGGGGGTGTTAAAGGGAAAGGGACATGCCACCTAACTCCTCAAAATACAATTCTCTTCCGCATTTCCACTACACTTACCCAGGAGTAAACACCACTGAACAAACATGCATAAATGCTGTAGCAGCTACTAGGATGAGCCGGGAACCAGGGTAACCCTGGGCTATGAACTCAGTCAGAGAGTCTCAGGGAAGTCACTCTCAGCCTCTCCATCTAAAACAAGGCTGGGTAACCTTGCTGGGCTGTTCTATGGATTATTGAGGGTGTATGTGCAAAATACTGTGAATACCCCAATCTTATTATTCATACAAGAGTGAAACAAACTGCTGCAGTATGGACTTTGCCAGACAGCCTCTCTTCCAGGATACTGCCTTCCACCACCAAATTTTCTCCTCCCTGCTTCTCAGAAGCCAGTCATTATTCCTTGCTCAGTGTGTACATTTCACCCTAAGTGAGCTGTTTTGCCCTCTCTGGGTCCAATCACTCCCCCCCCCCCAAAAAAAAGGTAGTTTTAAACTTTTGAAAAACTTCAAGCTCTTCCAAGCCTGTTGTGGGTACGTGGTGCTGTTTTACCTACTAGAAGATGCTATGCAGCTTTAGCCAAATGGATGCCCTCCAGGTATTTGGGACTACAACTCCTATCAGCTCCAGCCAACATGGTCGTTGTCATCCAAAAGATCTGAAATGCACCTTCTTGGCAAAGACTGTCTTCTCTCTGTCCCATCAACACCAGAAGCCCATTAGGTGGTGACAGGAGAGAGAGCCCCTTCTGTGGCTGCTCCTCTAGATAGGATTCCCTCCGAAGAGAGGTTATATGAGCCCCCTCCTTGTTATCCTTCCACAAGCAGACTAAGGCCTTCCTGTTCAGACAGGCCTTTGGGAACTTAAGGTACAGGCGATGCTGACCACTGGGCTGCTGTCAAGACAAACAGGATTTCAATTACTGGTTCCAAATGTGTTCTGATGTATTGTAAACTATTGTTCCTAACTAGTTTGTTTTTATGACTTTGTATTTTATAATGCTGCATCAAAATGTTGAATCCCAACTTGAGAGAAAGCTGGGATATAAATATAATAGGCAAATGGATAAATAATACACAGTAGTATACAGGATAGCATCCTCACCCCCTGGTACACCAGATTTCTGCAACCTGGTGTACAGTCATGTTCTTTTGAGGATAACGAGAATTGTTCTTTAAATCATCTGGAGGGCACCAGGGTCGGGGGAGGTTGATGTGCACAACATTTTAAAAAATTAGTTCTTTACTGAGGTTTGCATATTTCAAAAGAAAGAGTCACAACACAATCATAAGGTAATACTACCAATAAATAAGTTACCAGAGCTGCCACCCCCTACAGTGATAAACAAAATCCATACCCCACACTACAATTCAAAATGAAAGTGTGGTGTTGTGGTTAGAGTGTTGAACTAGGGGTCTGGGAAACCAAATTCAAATCTGCACTTAGCCATGAAGCTCACTGGGTGTCCTAGAGTCAGCCCCTTCACTCTCTGCCTAACCTACCTCACAGGGTTGTTTTGAGCATAAAGCGGGAAGGAGAACTATAAGGGGCACTTTGAGCAGCTTGGAATAAAATATGGGATATAAAATAAACATGGCAATACAATTAATATAGAAACCTGTCAAAAGCAGCATTAGAACATTGTAGGTGTTGTCTCCCCTTCATGGATCACTGCCTTGCCGTGATGAAGGGGCTTGAATAACTCAGAGAAGCTATGAGCTATGAGCTATGCCGTGCAGGGCCACCCAAGATGGACAGGTCATAGTGGAGAGTTTTGACCAAACGTGATCCACCTGGAGCAGGAACCGGCAAGCCACTCCAGTATCCCTGCCAAGAAAACTCCATGGACAAAGACAACAGGCACATAAAAGCTATGATGCTGGAAGATGAGCCCCTCAGGTCAGAAGTCATCCAACATGCTGAGGAAGAGGACTTCCGGAGGCGGCGCGAAACAGCAATGGCGGTCCTCTTTGCGCTGTGAAGAGGGGCTCTGCGGAAAAGGGTCGTCCGCTGCGGCAGAGTGGAGACCCGTTAAGAAAACCCACAGGTAGAGTGAGCCTGTGGTCGTGGGACTCGGCGGGCACCAAGAGCGACCCCGGAAACGAAGAAGGGACCCCGTAAGGGGCTCCGGAACGTGAAAGGGGTAGCGGTGCTGTGAGTTCATCGCTCTTTCCGCGGAAGTGAAGCCGCGCGGCTGCTGCTGATGAGCGCTGACCTTTCTTCTTTGAACATCCGATTCTAAACAACATACCCGTGAGTAAGAATCACAAGATTTGGGAAATTAAATTGCGGAATTTGGCTGAAAACGGGAGACGTCAAAAGGAAGTCCGTCTTCCGACTCTGCTTAAAGTTTAAAGCAAAGACTCTCAAAAGCGGAAGCGCTGAGAGGGGGAATTTTAAAGTTGGCTTTCACTCTGCAAATTCGGAATTTGTTACTTAGAAGTAAAAAAGACTGTATTTGTGTAAATTGTCTGGATATGGACTGGGACTTCTCCTTTCCTTGGTGGATTACAAAATTTTGAGAATCCAGTTTGCGGACTGTCAGGATACAAAAGAACCATCAATCTGCGGTAACTGTATCTAAAGCTGAATGTGCTACATTGGAGCTTTACTTTGAGATACAAATAAGGAACTGTTGCATGCACCATTGTTAAGAACTTTCTTTTTAACTTGGGTAAAGCTCTGCAAGTCCAAAGGGATATTGAAGGATTTTCCTCCCTTTTTTCTCCTTTTTTCGGACCGCTGGGAACTTAATGGTGGAAAGTTTTTACTTTTCTTCTAACTTTTGGGGAGCTCCCCCTACAGGACTGTGGAATATTTAGTCTCTGAGAACTGCTTGTTGTTTTGTAAATCTTCTGTCTGGATGTTTATACTCTGGACTGTCTTTCCCATGGGATTTGCAATTTGACCTTGACACATAGACAGCTGTGGAATGAGTGGCTCAGCAAAAACAAGGGCTGCCAAATCAAAAGCAAAACAATCTGAACTGTTGCAATCAACTTTGACTGTGCAGCCACGTAGATCATCTGTCCCAACTGTTATAGGCCTGCAAGAAGGAGAAGTTAAACAGCCAGCTCCAGGGGATATGGCTTCAGGAGGGCTTGATCCAGTCTCTAAAGAAATTTTGGAACAACTGGCAGCTTTAAATAAGAAAGCTGATGAACAGGCGACAAAATTTGATCAAGTGACAGCTACTATTAACAAAGTGACTGATCAAGTCTCCCAAAATACACAAGCAATTGGGAATATTCAAACAACAACGGCAGAGAATCGCAAACTGGCTGAAGAAGCAAATTTAAAAGCAGAACAAGCCAACAAGAAGATTGAGGAAGTAAGAAGGGAAGTAAGGCCACTGAGCAGGCAAATCAACGAACAGCAAGCCTATCTGTCTATGGTGGAATTGAAAAATCGGGAAAGCAATCTTAGATTGAGAAATATACCAGAACTTGAAAAAGAAGATTTGATTGGCTTTCTGACGGCAGAAATATCAAAGTTCTGGGGTATAGCAGAAGATAAGGACTTTAAAATCGTCACCGCTTTCAGATTGGGAAGAGTGGTGAGGAAGGACAAATCGAGAGATTGCCTGATCATTTTGAGATCTAGGCAAGAAAAAGATAACATACTCGGCCTGCATTTTAAAAATTCATTGGTGATCCAGGGTAGGACAGCAGAAATCTACAGAGACGTACCGAAACAACTTTTGGATTTAAGAACTACATACAAAGATCTAGCAGCATTACTGAGAAACAACACAATTCCCTATAGGTGGGAATTCCCCCAAGGACTATCTTTTAACTTCAAAGGGAAAAAAGTAAAAATCAGAACAGCAGAGGACCAAGAAAAGTTCCTGAACGACCACGGGGAAGACCTTCGGAAAGGAGTGGCAGGAGTTTGGCCACCACCTCCGCCTGGCTCAACACCTGCTCCACCTCCGGATCTGGACGATAAGGGAGACGCATCCCTATTGGACTGACAAATTGATTCAGGATGTCTCTGCAGCTACTTAGTTGGAATATTCATGGCGCAAATTCCCCGGAGAAAAGAAGAAGGATCTTTCACATATTGAGGAAAGAACAATTGGACATTATTTGCTTGCAAGAAACACATGTGACTAGGCTCCATAGGAAAGTTTTAATTAACAAAAGATTAGGTCAAGAATTTATTTCATCAGACAAGGTTAAGAAAAGAGGTGTAGTGATCTATGCAAAGGAGAACCTGTCACCAAAATTTCTGTTTAAAGATGAGCAAGGAAGAATTTTGGCGATTGAAATACAAACACAAGGAGAAAAATTTTTGATAGTAGGAATTTATGCACCTAATGAGGGGAAATCGGGATTTTACAAAAAGCTGCATGAGATAATGCTGGATTATATTGACTACACCAACATCATTATGATGGGAGATATGAATGGGGTGGTCTCCACCTACATGGACAAGTCACAAAACCAAAATTTAACTAAAGATGGCAGACTACCTAAAACTTTCTTTGAACTAACTGACAGTATGGACTTGATCGACATATGGAGGACAAAGAACCCCTTAGGTAAAGAAGGAACATTCTTTTCTGAGGCCCACCTATCATGGACAAGAATCGACCAAATTTGGACAACTAGAGGACTGGTACCTAAGATTAAAAAAATAGAAATCTGCCCTAAAACCTGCTCCGACCATAACGCTTTGAAAATGGAATTGAGACTTACTCCAGCTGGTTCCTTCAGATGGAAAATGAATGACACCCTGTTTAGAGATCACGAGAATGTGAAGAAGGCCCAAAAAACCTTGAAGGATTACTTTGAAATAAATTTGAACACTTCGGTGGAAAAGAGAACAATCTGGGACGCGAGTAAAGCGGTCATGAGAGGGTTTCTGATACAACAGAATACAATTAAGAAAAAACTCTGGAATGGGAAAAAGGATAAGATATTAGAGAAGATAAGAGACGGTGAGAAGAAGTTGAGACTCAATCCAAAATCAAAAGAAGTTCTAAGAGAAATTAAATTCTATCAAGCACAATATGAGAAATTGATAAATCAAGAAGTTGAATGGAAAATTAAACAAATGAAACAAAGATCATTTGAATCAGCGAATAAATGTGGGAAGCTGCTAGCATGGCAGTTGAAAAAGAGACAAAAATTGAATTTTGTTACTAATCTGGAGGTCGAAGGGGAAAATATTCAGAAACCAGAAGAAATCAGAAAGTGTTTCCAGAGATATTTCAAAAAATTGTTTACACAAGGGCCCCAGGAAGAGACTGAGATAGTCAAATTTTTAAAAATTAATGGATTACAAAAATTAGCTCAAGAGAAACAAACAACCCTGAATCATAGAATAACACAACAGGAAATTGAGGGTGCCATTCAGAATATGCAATTAGGTAAATCCCCAGGTCCGGATGGACTTACCTCCAAGTATTATAAGACATTAAAAGACTTTTTGACTCAACCATTAATGGAGGTATGTAACCAGATTATGGAGGGGAAAGGAGCACCAGAATCGTGGAAAGAAGCTTTCATCACATTGATACCAAAATTGGAATCTGAAAAGACTCAACTCAAGAACTACCGTCCCATCTCACTCCTTAATGTGGATTACAAAATTTTTGCTGACATTTTGGCAAGTAGATTTAAAAAAGTCTTAAATGAAGTAATTCACAAAGACCAGGCAGGCTTTCTCCCAGGTAGACATTTGTCTGGTAACACTAGGAACATTATTGACGTTTTGGAATTATTGCAGACCAATATGAACACGAAAGCAGCGTTAATCTTCATAGATGCAGAGAAGGCCTTTGACAACATTTCTTGGAAGTTCATGAAGAAAAACCTGGAAGGGATGGGAGTGGGACGGGAGTTCCAAAATAGTATAGAAGCAATCTATTCAGAGCAGAAGGCTAAATTGATAGTGAACAATGTGGTGACAGAAGAGTTCAAAATTGAAAAAGGGACACGACAGGGGTGTCCTCTTTCCCCTCTGTTATTTATTTCAGTCCTGGAGGTGCTTTTGAATTTGATTAGGGTTGGTGCAAGGAATACAGGTCGGAGTGAAACAATACAAATTGAAAGCTTTTGCAGATGACTTGGTTTTAACATTACAGGAGCCAGAATCTAGTACAAAAAGAGCTTTAGAATTAAT
The DNA here is from genome assembly GCF_965113315.1 of Podarcis vaucheri. Taxonomy (NCBI): domain Eukaryota; kingdom Metazoa; phylum Chordata; class Lepidosauria; order Squamata; family Lacertidae; genus Podarcis; species Podarcis vaucheri. The sequence continues at coordinate 18,330,107 of NC_138757.1, forward strand.
TTATGAGTTTGGTCGGGTGGCGGGATTTAAGTTGAATAAGCAAAAAACCAAGGTTTTGGGAAAAAATCTGACACCTTCAGAAATAGATGGGTTTCAGAAGGAGACAGAGTTAAATGTGGTTAAAAAAGTGAAATACCTAGGGGTCAATTTGTCTGCTAAAAAATTGAACTTATTTAAAGATAATTATGAAAAATGTTGGTCAGAAATCAAAAAGGACTTAGAAACCTGGTCAAGATTGAAACTTTCCTTGTTGGGAAGAATCGCAGCTGTAAAGATGAATGTATTGCCAAAGATGCTGTTTTTGTTTCAAACCCTACAGATCGTGGACAGAGTGGAATGTTTTGGAAAGTGGCAGAAAGATATTTCGAGGTTTGTCTGGCAGGGCAAAAAGCCCAGGATAAAATTTAAAATACTAACTGATGCGAAAGAAAGAGGGGGATTTGCCCTGCCGGACTTAAGGTTATACTATGAAGCTGCATCTTTCTGCTGGATGAAAGATTGGTTCTTATTAGAAAACACTGATGTCCTAGATCTGGAAGGGTTTAATAATGCTTTTGGATGGCATGCATATTTGTGGTACGACAAGGTAAAGGTTCACAAATTGTTTAAAAACCATATTGTCAGAAAAGCTTTATTTACTGTCTGGACTAAATATAAGGACTTGTTAGAAAACAAGACCCCGAGGTGGCTATCACCAATAGAGGCAAAGGCCCGAAAAAGACTTAATATGGAGGTTGGTTGGGCAAAATACTGTGAGATAATAGAAAAAATTGGAGACAATTGGAGGTTGCAGAGTTTAGATAAATTAAAAAACAAGGTGCAAGATTGGTTACATTATGCCCAAATTCAAGAGATCTTTAAAAAGGATAAAAAAATAGGTTTCCAGGTGGAAAAATCGAAGTTAGAGACAGAATTACTTGAACCAAGGACTAAAGTTCTTTCAAGAATGTATAATTTGCTGCTTAAATGGAACACTCAGGATGAGACAGTCAAATCAGCCATGATAAAATGGGCTCAAGACATTGGGTACAACATTATGTTTGAAGACTGGGAAAGGTTATGGACCACTGGTATGAAATTCACGGCATGTAATGCCTTGAAAGAAAATATTCTGAAAATGATATATAGGTGGTACATGACCCCAGTCAAGCTTGCAAAGATATATCATTTGTCTGATAATAAATGTTGGAAATGTAAGGAGGCTGAAGGGACATTCTTTCACCTCTGGTGGACATGCCCGAGGGTGAAGACCTTCTGGGAAATGATTTATAATGAGTTAAAAAAGGTATTTAAGTATACCTTTCCCAAGAAACCAGAGGCCTTCCTCCTGGGCATTGTCGGCCAGAAAGTGTTAAAGAAGGACAGAACTTTCTTTTTATATGCAACTAGAGCAGCAAGAATTCTTATCGCCAAACATTGGAAGACACAAGATTTACCCACACTGGAAGAGTGGCATACGCAACTGATGGACTACATGGAATTGGCTGAAATGACTGGCAGAATCCGAGATCTGGGAGAAGAAACAATAGAAGAGGACTGGAAAAAATTTAAGGACTATTTACAAAAACACTATAAGCTATATGAATGTTGAGAATTTGCAAGGTCTGGAAAGATTAGCTTCAGCAATAAAATTTGAGGATGGGGGAAACTAAGTTATAATTATGAAAGTACCAAGGTTTAAAGTAATTTTTATGTTTATTTTAGGAAAAAGGTAATTTAACAATAAGTACCTTAAACTTAAAGTATAATTATTTGAAAGTACAAAAAACGCATGAAACAAGGTAACAATTTGCAGATATTTTTATTGTAAAGAATGCAGGGTGAGGAAGATGTGGGGAAGTCCAGTTGATTATGAAAAAAATTGTCTTGGAAAGATGAATCTTTTTTCTAATTTTCTTTTTTCTTTTTCTGTTCTGTTGCTTTTGTTATATATCTGATTATATATTTGTACCTGGAAAAAAGCAATAAAAAATATCATATAAAAAAAAAACATGCTGAGGAAGAGCGGAGGACAAGTACAAGTAGATTCAGAGCTGATGAAGCAGCTGGGCCAAAGCCGAAAGGTCGCTCAGTTGCGAATATGCCTGGAAGCAAAAGGAAAGTCCAATGCTGTAAAGAAAAATATTGCATAGGAACCTGGAATGTAAGAACCATGAACCTTGGTAAGTTGGATGTGGTCAAAAATGAGATGGCAAGAATAAATATTGACATCCTGGGCATCAGTGAACTAAAATGGACGGAAATGGGCGAATTCAGTTCAGATGACCATCATATCTACTACTGTGGGCAAGAATCCCGTAAAAAAATGGAGTGGCCCTCATTGTCAACAAAAGAATGGCAAAAGCTGTACTGGGATGCAATCTCAAAAATGATAGAATGATCTCGATACGAATCCAAGGCAGACCTTTTAACATCACAGTAATCCAAGTTTATGCACCAACTACTGGTGCTGAAGAAACTGAAATTGACCAATTCTATGAAGACTTACAACACCTTATAGAAATGACACCAAAGAAGGATGTTCTTCTCATCATAGGGGGTTGGAATGCTAAAGTAGGGAGTCAAGAGATAAAAGGAACAACTGGCAAGTTTGGCCTTGGAGATCAAAACGAAGCAGGGCAAAGGCTAATAGAGTTCTGCCAAGAGAAGAAGCTGGTCATCACAAACACTCTTTTCCAACAACGCAAGAGACGACTCTACACATGGACATCACCAGATGGGCAGCATCGAAATCAAATTGATTATATTCTCTGCAGCCAAAGATGGAGAAACTCTATACAGTCAGCAAAAACAAGACCTGGAGCTGACTGTGGCTCAGATCATCAGCTTCTTATAGCAAAATTCAAGCTTAAACAGAAGAAAGTAGGAAAAACCACTGGGCCAGTAAGATACAATCTAAGCCCTTATGAATACACAGTGGAAGTGAGGAACAGGTTTAAGGATTTAGATTTGGTGGACAGAGTGCCTGAAGAACTATGGATGGAGGCTCGTAACATTATACAGGAGGCAGCAAGAAAACCACCCCAATGAAAAGGAAATGCAAGAAAGCAAAGTGGCTGTCCAACGAGGCCTTACAAATAGCAGGGGAGAGAAGGCAAGCAAAATGCGAGGGAGATAAAGAAAGATACAGGAAACTGAATGCAGATTTCCAAAAAATAGCAAGGAGAGACAGGAAGGCCTTCTTAAACGAGCAATGCAAAGAAATAGAGGAAAACAAGAGAATGGGAAAAACCAGAGATCTGTTCAAGAAAATTGGAGATATGAAAGGAACATTTCGTACAAAGATTACCATAATAAAGGACAAAAGTGGTAAGGACCTAACAGAAGCAGAAGACATCAATAAGACGTGGCAAGAATACACAGAGTAATTATACCAGAAAGATATGGATGTCTCGTACACCCCAGGTAGTGTGGTTGCTGACCTTGAGCCAGACATCCTGGAGAGTGAAGTCAAATGGGCCTTAGAAAGCACTGCTAATAACAAAGCGCAAAATATGGTCTGAAGCTCAACATCAAAAAGTACAAAGATCATGGCCACTGGTCCCATCACCTCCTGGCAAATAGAAGGGGAAGAAATGGAGGCAGTGAGAGATTTTACTTTCTTGGGCTCCATGATCACTACAGATGGTGACAGGAGCCACGAAATTAAAAGACGCCTGCTTCTTGGGAGAAAAGCAATAACAAACCTAGACAGCATCTTAAAAAGCAGGGACATCACCTTGCCAACAAAGGTCCGTATAGTTAAAGCTATGGTTTTCCCAGTAGTGATGTATGGAAGTGAGAGCTGGACCATAAAGAAGGCTGATCGCCGAAGAATTGATGCTTTTGAATTATGGTGCTGGAGGAGACTCTTGAGAGTCCCATGGACTGCAAGAAGATCAAACCTATCCTTTCTGAAGGAAATCAGCCCTGAGTGCTCACTGGAAGGACAGATCGTGAAGCTGAGGCTCCAATAATTTGGCCACCTCATGAGAAGAAAAGACTCCCTGGAAAAGACCCTGGTGTTGGGAAAGATGGAGGGCACAAGGAGAAGGGTACGACAGAGGACGAGATGGTTGGACAGTGTTTTCGAAGCTACCAGCATGAGTTTGACCAAACTGCGGGAGGCAGTGGAAGACAGGAGTGCCTGGTGTGCTCTGGTCCATGGGGTCACGAAGAGTCGGACACGACTAAACGACTAAACAACAACAGGTGTTGTCTCCCCCCTTTTATTGGATTTTTTTTACAAAACACAATAATTCTTTCTTTTTTAAAGTTAGTGGTTTCCTGTTCCTTTGTTTGTTTCAGTTGCTCTCTGCTTTCATAGAGAGAGGATGCTTATTTCCTTTTTTTTTTTTTTAGAAAATAAAATTTTTATTGGTTTTACAAAGTTTTTTTAAAAACAAACAAACACTTAAAAAGACATACAAACACGTATAATTTCATAACATTTTTTCATAAACCTCTTTTCCGGGACTCCCCCATACCCCCCCTTTCTGCATCCCAATGTCCAAAATTTTATAGCAACTCCCAATTGTTCCTTTCCACCCTCTGTCATCTTAGTCTTTTCTGTATTCTGACCTTATATCACTGTATCCCTTTATTCCTGAAAACCACAACATTCTAACATTCATCAAGTTTATAATAGTCCTTAAGATAGCTTTTAAATTTTCTCCATTCTTCCTCCGCCGTCTCTTTTCCCTGATCACGGATTCTGCCTGTCATCTCAGCCAGTGTCATATAGTCCATCACCTTCGTCTGCCATTCTTCCAGAGTGGGTAGATCTTGTGTCTTCCAATACTTTGCGATAAGTATTCTTGCTGCTGTTGTAGCATACATAAAGAAAGTTCTGTCCCTTTTTGACACCAAATGGCCGGCAATGCCCAAGAGGAAGGCCTCTGGTTTTTTCAAGAAAGTACATTTAAGTACCTTTTTCATTTCATTATAAATCATTTCCCAGAAGGCCTTAATCTTCGGGCATGTCCACCAAAGGTGATAAAAAGTACCTTCAGTCTCTTTACATTTCCAACACTTATTATCAGGCAAATGATAAATTTTTGCCAGCTTGACTGGGGTCATGTACCACCTGTAAACCATTTTCATAATGTTTTCCTTTAAGGCATTACATGCCGTAAATTTGATACCAGTGTTCCATAACCATTCCCAGTCAGCAGACATAATGTTATGACCAATGTCCTGTGCCCATTTAATCATAGCCGATTTAACTGTTTCATCTTGTGTATTCCATTTCAGCAGCAAGTTATACATTCTTGATAAGTTCTTAGTATTGGGTTCTAACAATTCAGTCTCTAATTTTGATTTTTCCACCTGAAAGCCAATTTTCCTATCCTGTTTGAAAAACTCCATTATTTGATGATATTGAAACCAATTTTGTACTTTATGTTTCATTTTCTCATAACTTTGCAATCTCAATTTGTCTCCCTCCTGTTCCAAGATTTCCCAATACTTTGGCCATCCGACCTCCATATTGAGTTTCTTCACTGCTTTGGCTTCCACTGGAGACACCCATCTAGGGGTTTTGTTTTCCAACAGATCTTTATACCTTATCCAAACATTAAACAATGCTTTTCTAACAATATGATTTTTAAAGGCGCTATGCAGCTTAATTTTATCATACCATAAATATGCGTGCCAACCAAATGCATTATTAAAGCCTTCCAGATCCAAAATGTCTGTGTTTTCGAGGAGCATCCACTCTTTCAGCCAGCAAAACGCTGCTGCCTCATAGTACAGTTTTAGGTCCGGCAGGGCAAAGCCCCCTCTTTCTTTAGCGTCTGTCAATATTTTAAATTTGATTCTGGGTTTTTTGCCCTGCCAGACAAACTTCGAGATATCTTTCTGCCACCTCTTAAAACATTCCATCTTGTCAAGAATCTGCAAGGTCTGAAACAAGAATAACATTCTAGGCAATACGTTCATCTTAATCACTGCAATTCGGCCTAACATTGACAATTTCAAATTTGACCATATTTCTAGATCTTTTTTGATTTCTGACCAGCATTTTTCGTAATTATCCTTATACAAATTCAAATTTTTAGTTGTCAGATAAACCCCTAGATATTTCACCTTCTTGACCACCGTCAACCCTGTCTCCTCTTGGAATTTCTCCTTCTCCATATCTGTTAAATTTTTTCCTAGAACTTTAGTTTTTTGTTTATTCAACTTAAATCCAGCTACCTGGCCAAACTGTTGGATTATTTCTAGCACCTTTTTCGTACTAGTGTTTGGCTCTTGCAAAGTCAATACTAGGTCATCTGCAAATGCTCTTAGCTTGTAATGTTTAGCTCCGACCTGTACACCTTTAACCTGCTGGTCATTTCTAATCATATTCAGCAACACCTCCAGAACGGAAATAAAAAGCAATGGGGAAATTGGGCACCCCTGTCGTGTTCCTTTTTCTATCTTGAGTTCCTCAGTTATTACATTGTTTACAATCAACTTAGCTTTTTGTTCAGAGTATATTGTACCCAAGCCGTTCTCAAAACCTTGGCCTACCCCCATCCCATGAAGATTCTTTATCATAAAACTCCAAGAAATATTGTCAAAGGCTTTCTCCGCGTCCACAAAAATCAATACTGCTTTAGTATTTATATTCACTTCTAATTTTTCCAAAATGTCTATTATATTCCTTACATTGTCTGATAGGTGTCTTTTTGGGAGAAAGCCTGCTTGGTCCTTATGAATCTTCTCCATCAACACTCTTTTAAATCTTTTTGCCAAAATGTCTGCAAAAATTTTGTAATCCACATTAAGTAATGATATTGGGCGGTAGTTCTTAAGTTGAGTCTTTTCAGTCTCTGTCTTTGGTATGAGTGAGATATACGCTTCTTTCCACGATTCAGGTGCCTTTTTTCCCTCTAAGATCTCATTACAGACTTCTTTTAACGGTTGAATCAACCACTCCTTCAAAGATTTGTAATATCTAGAAGTCAGTCCATCTGGTCCTGGAGATTTGCCCAATTGCATTTTCTGAATGGCAGCCTCTATCTCTTGTTCTGTTATTCTCTGATTCAGATCCAACTTACTCTGATGAGAGATTTTTTGTAATCCATATTTGTCGAGGAATTTGTCTATATCTTCTTCATTTTGCGGTCCTTGAGTATAGAGTTTTTTAAAATAACTTAAAAAGCAATTTCTAATTTCATTAGGTTTAGATATATTCTTTCCATCCACTTCTAGACTTGTGACTGTATTTAATTTCTGCCTTTTCTTCAGTTGCCATGCCAGAAGTTTACCACATTTATCTGCCGATTCAAATGTCTTTTGTTTCATTTGCTTTATCTTCCATTCAATCTGTTGGTTCATCAATTCCATATATTGTACTTGATATAACTTAATCTCTCTTAATATCTCCTGGGACTTTGGTTTTACTCTTAATTTTTTCTCTCCTTCCTTTATCTTTTCCAAAATCTTTTCCTTCTTCTCATTCTGTTTCTTCCTCTTTATTGAGTTTTGTTGAATCAGAAAACCTCGCATCACAGCTTTGCTTGCGTCCCAGATCACTCTTTTCTCCACATCGGCCCTTAAGTTTATTTCAAAATAGTCCTTTAAAGTTTTTTGGGCCTTCATGAGGATCTCGTTATCTCGAAAGAGGGTGTCATTCATTCTCCATCTAAATTGACCAGTTGTTGTAAGTTTCATTTCCATCTTCACAGCGTTATGGTCGGAGCAGGTTTTTGGGCAGATTTCTACCTTTTTAATCTTTGGAGCCATCCCACTAGTAATCCAAATTTGGTCAATTCTGGTCCAGGTCATCATTGCTTGGGAGAAAAAGGTTCCCTCTCTCTCAAGAGGGTTTCTTGTTCTCCATATGTCTATTAAGTCCATATTTTCCGAAATTTCAAAAAAAATCTTAGGAAGTCTCCCTTCCTTGGTAACTGTCAGTCTTTGTGCCTTATCCATGTTAGTGGAGACCACACCGTTCATGTCTCCCATAATTATCATATTATAATCCAGATAGTCCGTCAAAGTTTCATGAAGTTTCTTAAAGAACTCAGCTTTGCCATCATTTGGTGCATAAATTCCAACTATCAAAAATTTTTCTCCTTGTACTTGGATCTCAACTGCCAAGTATCTCCCTTGTTCATCTTTAAACATCATTTTTGGAGCCCACTTCTCTTTTACATATATGACAACTCCTCTTTTTTAACTTTGTCTGATGATATAAATTCTTGTCCTAATCTTTTATTTATAAGTAATCTCCTGTGAGCTCTGGTTATATGGGTCTCTTGTAAGCATATCAAATCCAGTTGTTCTCTGTTCAAAATATGAAAAACTTGTCGTCTCCTCAAAGGCATGTTGAGCCCATTACAATTCCAACTAAGGAATTGCAGGGCCATCTTGTTATTTTTCTGACACTCCTCCAACAGCTCCAAGTTGTTGCTCTTCCTCTGATGGTGGTGGTTTATGTCCAAACGAAAGATTCAGAATGTCTAATGCTCTCCTCTGTTCTGCAAGTGGGTCCACAGTTCCCTTCTGTAAGTCCTCTCGATTTCTTTCCAAAAATTTCTCTTTATCTTGAATAGTCTTTATTTTCACCTTCTTCCCCTTGTAATCGAAGGACAATCCCTGTGGAAATTCCCACCTGAAAAGTATAGTGTTCTTCTTTAGCAGATAAACCAGATCCTTATAAAAAGCTCTCAAATCCAGGATGTGTTTAGGAATGTCTTTAAAAATCTGTACAGCTGAATTTCCAATTTGCAAGGCCTTTTCAAAATGTAGTCTTAATATTTTGTCTCTTTCTTCCTTGGATCTAAGTGTAATCAAACAATCTCTCGGGGTCTTTCTGTTCTGCTTTTTACCCAGTCTAAACGCTGTTGTGATTTTAAATTCGTCTTCCTCCAGATCTTCCCAACAGTCAGCGAACTCTTGTGTTAAAAACTCCACGAGATTGTCACCTTCGTTCTCTGGAATCAATCTCAATTTCAAATTTCTCTCTTTTCTCTGTAATTCCCACAGAGCCAGAGTTGCATCATGCTCATGCACCTTTTTGGCAATCGGTTCTAAGTTCTCTTGGGTCTCTCCAGCAATAGCTCTAGCTTCTTCAGCAATTTTACGTGTGGCAGAATTTTCCTCGACCAATTTATTTATAGATTCTGTATTCTGATCTAATCTTGCTGATATTTCTGTTAATTTTTGTGTATTTTCTGAAGTCTGTTTTGTTAGAGACTCCAGGGATTGGTTTATCTTAAGTAAGGCTTGTGTCACAGCATCCATGGAGACAGCTGTCACTTTTTCTTGTCCTATTGTTCCTGTAGGTCCTGCAGGAGTTGCACCTGTGATCGAGCCTCTTTTCTTTAGTTGCTGTTGCTGCTGCTGGTGCTGTTGTTGTTGTTTAGTCTTGGCTCTTGTGACTATCTCTTCTTTTGAGCCACTCATGTCAAGGTCGTTTCCCACGGGAGCTATTTCCTGATGGAAAGTTCCACTGTCTTGAGCTATGTCGGCCTTTACTTTACTTTACCCTCTAGGGGGAGCAAATCAAAATGTCCAAATACAAAGGCAAAGAGAATATCCAAATACGTAGGTGTCAGGGGTTCAGGAGCAGAGGCGAGGGCAAGGGAGGAAACAGAGAGCGAGGGGGAGGAGGCAGAAGAAAGGATGAGTGATGACGACGACCCGAGATCTCCGAGTCTTTCCAGTGAATCAGAAGATTCACAAAAAGGAGCACCAGTGGCCAGGGCAAGGGGGGAGACTAGGGGGACACCCCAGGAAGAAAGAGCCAGAGGGGACTCAGAGGGGAGCAGTTGGAGATCGGGACCAACGTCACCGCCAGAGAGTAGGAAAGAGGAAGAGCGCCAGGGAGCAAGCGCTGGCAGCTCGCAACAGGAGGGAGGGCACGAGTCAGGAGTGGCCACACCTTCATCGGGGAGCGAAGTGACGGTTAGACGGAAAGTGGAAGGTTGGGCGCGCGCGCCAAGTTCAAATGCACAGGAAGGTGGCGCAGTAGGCAGCCCGGAAAGGGAGCCAGGTCCTAAAGCCCGGCGCAAGGAGACAGGAGAGTCAGGGGGGTCAGCGTCAGAAGAATCCCGGAAGGAAGAGACCCAGGGGGGCAGAGGGACCCAGAGGAGAACTGTCAGGCAGAAAAGGTGGAGCAGGGCTAGGATATTAAGTTGGTGCGCAAGGGGCGGAGACTCAGACGGAGCTTCGCCGATCTAAGCATAAGACGTAGGGTTGCACGCAGCAGCTCGAGAATGGAGACTGTAACTCAATAAAGACTTTTATTTAACGATCGCTGGCTAGCGTGATCCTCTGTGAGCTAGGATCTGGAAGTAACCCTGACAGTAAGCTCCGTCTCATCAAATTGTGGGCATCCACGGCCTCGCGGAGAGGAGGGAAAGCGGGTGCCTACAAGAGAGCTCACGAACGGCAGACAATATGACGGCCGAACAGCAAATAACGGAACTCAGAGAAGCAGTTTCACGACTGAATGCCGAGGCGCTGGCGTCCAGGAAGAGAGAGGAGGAAGCAGCTGCCGCCTACAGGGATCTCCAGGTCAGGTTGGACGTGCTTACGAAGCAAGGGCAACAGACACCCAAATCAGAGGGGATTGGGTTGGGGAGACGCACAGGCGGTCTGGTCTCGCACTTCGATGGGAATTTGCAACAGTACCCCAACTTTAGAGCAGACGTAATGTGTGCACTGCAACTACTGCACAAAGACTTTAGAGATGAACAAGAGAAAGTGGGGTTCATCATGTCCCATTTGCATGGAGACGCAAAAGCATGGCTGCGCAATTTGTGGAGAGATAAGGATCCTGCGCTCCAAAATGCGGACGCCTTTATTAAAGCGATGGATGGCTGTTTTTTATCAAGCATTGACGTGGATCTTGCCCGAAAGGAGGTGCATGGACTAAGGCAAGGGAGGGCCAGCGTAAGGCAGTATCATGCCCGCTTTTTCGCCTTGGTCAGTGCCCTGGAATGGGACAGAGATTCGGCTCCTGTCAGAGACCTTTTTTGGGAGGGCTTGCACAACTCGGTTAAAGATGAGATTGCGAGGGGGGAGAGACCCCGGACCACGCAGGAGATCGTTCAGAGGGCGCTGGCGGTGGGGGTGCGGCTGGAAGAACGTCCGTGGAGCAGGGACGAAGGGCGCAGCGGGCGCGAACCAGCCAGGTGCTCCTCCTTCCTTCCCAGAGAAGCAGCGCGTGCGCAATCCACGCCTCCAACAGGGGGAGGGGTGGAACCGATGGAGGTTGGGAGTGCAAGGGCTCAGTCAGCAGCCAGAGCCCTAGCACCGGCAGCAGTGAAAGCAAAGCCTCCTAGAGGGAACAGGAAGTGTTATATCTGCGAGGATCCAGGGCATATGGCGAAAGAGTGTCCCCGGAGGCTCCACAAGCACACTGCAGCCTCAGCAATGGTGACTGCAGCAACGCAGCACGGAGAACCACAGCAGGGAAACGACGATGTCTGGCTGGAGGAAGAGGCACTGGGGCCCAGCCAGACGTGTCAGTGAAGCAGTCCCCAGAGATTTTACCGCCCATGGACCCCCTCCCGCCCAAGCCAGTAGTGAGGCTCACCGCATCGCTCCAGCTACCCAATGGAATCACCATGGACGTGCCAATCACCGTCGACTCGGGAAGCAATGCAGACTTCATAGGGCAGGACTTTGTCGACCGGCACGCTATACAGTTGCTGCCTGCCACGCTGCCCCTGCAGGTTGTCACGGTGGATGGCAGGGAGCTGTTAGGGGGGCAAGTGGTGAAGCAGACGCCACCTATGGTGCTGCGGCTTGGAAATCACAGGGAAATCATCAGCTTCAACGTCACTCAACTCTCGGACACGCCTATTGTATTGGGCATGAGTTGGCTGGACAAGCACAGCCCGACGCTGGCTTGGTACCAGAGGCAGCTGACCTTCGGCTCTTCCTTTTGTGCTGAACACTGCATCATGCCCCAGCAGGAAGGGGAGCAAGAGGAGTCACAGCTGCTGCTAGGCACGCTGCAAGCGATTCCCCACAAGTACGCAGAATTTTTGGAGGTTTTCTGCGAGAAGGAGGCAGACAAGCTACCCCCCCACAGACCATATGACTGCAAAATTGACCTGCTGCCGGGGGCGGCGCTGCCCAAAGGGAAGCTGTATTCCATGTCTGAAGACGAACTGCAGGACCTCAAAGAGTTCATAGATCATAATTTGAAGCGCGGTTTCATCCGAGAGTCCCAGGCAGCGGGGGGCAGTCCTGTATTCTTTGTGAAGAAGCGAGACACGCCCCAAAAAAGACTCGTAGTGGACTACCGCATTTTGAACAGTATCACCAAGCCATCGGACTTCCCCATGCCCCGAATCGACGACCTCCTCGCAAAAGTACGCAAGGGCAGCGTGTTCACCAAGTTGGACCTGCGAGGGGCGTACAACCTCATTCGCATGCGGGAAGGAGATGAGTGGAAGACAGCCATGTTCACGCCCCTGGGCACCTACGAATATAGAGTTATGCCTTTTGGATTGCAAAATGGCTCCCACGTTTTTCAAGCTTTCATGCATCACGTGTTGGCGGGGCTCCTCTACAAGACGTGCGTCTGTTTCTTGGATGACATCCTGATCTTTTCGGAATCGCAGCAGGAGCATGACAGACACGTCAGGGAAGTGCTGAGCAGGCTCCAGCAACATAGGCTTTACGCCAAGCTGGAGAAGTGCCAATTCGACGTGACGGAGGTGGATTTCCTGGGCTACAAGTTGTCTGACAAGGGGCTCGCCATGGACAGCGCCAAGGTTCGAGCGGTGTTGGATTGGAAAAGCCCACGCAACCGGAAGGAGGTCCAACGGTTTGTCGGCTTCGCGAACTTCTATCGCAAGTTCATCAAAGGCTTCGCTATGCAGACAGCGGCCATCACGGACACGCTCAGTTCCAAGAAAAAGAAGTTCATCTGGACGGCGCAGGCGGAGCAGTCCTTTCAGGCACTCAAGCGTCTTTTCGCGTCGGAGGAACAGCTGCTTCATGTCGACCCCAGCAGGCCGATGAGAGTTGAAACAGACGCCTCGGACAGGGCCGTCGGAGCAGTCCTGCTGCAGAAGGACCCGCAGGGGGTTTGGAGGCCCGGAGCGTTTTACTCCAGGAAGCTCAGCAAGTCCGAACAGAACTACACCATCTGGGACAGGGAGTTGCTGGCTATTCATGCAGCGTTCAAAGCATGGAGGCACTTCCTGATTGGAGCCAAGCACACGGTGCAGGTCTGCACGGACCACAAGAATCTGGAGCACTGGCGCACGGCACAGTTCCTGAACCAGAGGCAGATACGTTGGGCTGAGTTCTTTGCGAACTTCGACTTCCGAATAGAGTATGTCCCGGGGGACACCAACATCATGGCGGACGCGCTCTCCCGTAAGCCACAGTATCTGGAGGACGCCACGCCAGCGGCCGCCATGCACATCTTCGCGCCAACAGTGTGGGCGTGCGCGGCGGCGACAGTGGACCTGGAGGCGGTGCGACGAGCGTTGCAGAATGACTCCTTCGCGCAAGCAAAGATGGCAGAGATGCAAAGGGGCACGGCAGCGACTGACGGGTTCCAGCTGAGAGATGGATTGCTCATCCGCAAAGGGGCCATCTACGTGCCGGGAGACGAACTTCGCGCCAAGGTACTGCATCAGCTGCACGACGCGCCCACTGCCGGGCACTTTGGCAAGGAGAAGACGGTGGAATTAGTCGCCAGGGATTTCTGGTGGCCCAGAATGAGAGGGGAGGTCGCGGACTACGTGGCGAGGTGCGACACCTGCCAGAGGGCCAAACCAGTGCACAGACCGCCGGCCGGACTGTTGGAACCGCTGCAAACTCCGGTCGAGCCATGGGAGAGAGTCGCCCTGGACTTCGTCACGGATCTGCCCAGCTCGAGGGGCAAGACGGCCGTGCTGGTGGTGGTGGACTTGTTCTCCAAGATGGCACATTTCATCCCGTGTGCGAAGGTGGCCACGGCGGAACAAACCGCCAAACTGTTCATAGACCACGTGTTCAAGGTTCACGGTCTGCCACGGTCTATTCTGTCCGACCGAGGGCGGCAGTTCATCTCGAATTTCTGGCAGAAGCTGATGGGCTTCCTAAACGTCAAGATCAACCTGGCGTAGGCGAGACACCCGCAGACCAACGGGCAAGCGGAGCGGGTCAATGCCATCATGCAGCAGTACCTGAGATGCTATGCGAATCAACAGCCTGCGACGTGGGTGGATTACCTGCCGCTCGCCGAGTTCGCCTACAACAACACGAAGCACGTGTCCACGGGGGTCACGCCGTTCTTCGCCAACAACGGGAGGCACCCCAGAACCTTCCCGGGACTGGAAAGACTGGTGGAGGGGGAGCCGCAGACAGCAGATGCGTTCGCGTCGGAGTTGCAGGAGGTCCACGATCAGCTGCGGCGGCACCTGGAGCTGGCCAAACACGCATACAAGGTGCAGGCAGACAAACACAGAAGGGTTGGCGAAGAGATCCATGTGGGAGACTGGGTCTGGTTAGCAGCCCACGCAGTGCCGGCCAGGTCGTTGGCCAAGAAGAAACTAGGGCATAAGCAACTGGGGCCCTACCAAGTCGAAGAGCAGGTCAACCCGGTGGCCTTCAGGCTGGCGCTTCCGGAGGGTTCCAGAATGCATCCGGTGTTCGACAGATCGGTGCTCACTCCCTACAAGGCACCGCACAGGTTTCAGGAACCCGGAACGGCGCCGAGTCCGCTCCGAGAGGGAACCAGGCAACGGGGAGTGGCACAGGAGGTGCGCCTCAACGAAGTCACGGAGATTTTGGACTCCAGATGGGGGGAAGAGGGGGTAGAATACCTTCTCGCTAAGGAGGGCACCCCGGCCAGTGCCAACAGCTGGGTGCCGGGCTACGCTTTAGATGAACCTCTGCTCAAGGAAGAGTTTCATGCCCTCTTCCCCCATAGGCCAATGCCAGCGGACTTTTTCGACGACTGGCTTTTCACGCCCACGCTTTCAGCCAGCACGTTCCGGGGGTTCGACTCGGATGAGGAACCGACACGAGACGCCCGTTCCCCGGAGGGGTCGCCCTCGGGATCTGCTTCAGAACCCTCGTATTGGTGGGATGATCGACCAGAGGAGCAGTGGCGCAGGAAGTGGCTGGAGGGTCCAGGACGAGCAACGCCTCCAGAAGGAAGCGAGGGAGAGACGGACATGGACGTTTTCGGGGACGACCAGGGTCTCGAGCACGGCGGCACAGAGATGGAAGCAGAGGTGACCGTCGTCGACGAGAGCAGGGAGGAAGAACCGGAAGACTTCGGATGGAGGCCCGCCACGGGAAGCGAACTGTACCCGACATTCGTCCCCTTGACACTGCAGCACCCAGTTCCCGCACCGGAAGGAGGGGAGGGGGGAAGAGGGGGCTTCGAGGGGGGGATGGATGTCAGGGGTTCAGGAGCAGAGGCGAGGGCAAGGGAGGAAACAGAGAGCGAGGGGGAGGAGGCAGAAGAAAGGATGAGTGATGACGACGACCCGAGATCTCCGAGTCTTTCCAGTGAATCAGAAGATTCACAAAAAGGAGCACCAGTGGCCAGGGCAAGGGGGGAGACTAGGGGGACACCCCAGGAAGAAAGAGCCAGAGGGGACTCAGAGGGGAGCAGTTGGAGATCGGGACCAACGTCACCGCCAGAGAGTAGGAAAGAGGAAGAGCGCCAGGGAGCAAGCGCTGGCAGCTCGCAACAGGAGGGAGGGCACGAGTCAGGAGTGGCCACACCTTCATCGGGGAGCGAAGTGACGGTTAGACGGAAAGTGGAAGGTTGGGCGCGCGCGCCAAGTTCAAATGCACAGGAAGGTGGTGCAGTAGGCAGCCCGGAAAGGGAGCCAGGTCCTAAAGCCCGGCGCAAGGAGACAGGAGAGTCAGGGGGGTCAGCGTCAGAAGAATCCCGGAAGGAAGAGACCCAGGGGGGCAGAGGGACCCAGAGGAGAACTGTCAGGCGGAAAAGGTGGAGCAGGGCTAGGATATTAAGTTGGTGCGCAAGGGGCGGAGACTCAGACGGAGCTTCGCCGATCTAAGCATAAGACGTAGGGTTGCACGCAGCAGCTCGAGAATGGAGACTGTAACTCAATAAAGACTTTTATTTAACGATCGCTGGCTAGCGTGATCCTCTGTGAGCTAGGATCTGGAAGTAACCCTGACAGTAGGAAAAAGACAAAAGGAAAGATTTAAAACAAGTATAGCAGGAGGCTTGTAACTGCAAATTGCCACAGTTTCCCAATAGATACTGTCTCAGCCTGCTCTGGTATACTGTAGCCAAGCAATACAAAAACTTTGTATCATCATGTAACTTTCACAGGCAGAAGTCAGTTCAGTGTCCTATTGTCTTATTAGGCAGACCGTTTCAGGTTCTTGAGACAGCAGAGAGTTTTTCTTTTATATAAATCATGCAGTTGCTAATGTCTCTCTTGCCTCCCCTCTGCCCTGCTAGCT
Organism: Podarcis vaucheri; assembly: GCF_965113315.1. Taxonomy (NCBI): domain Eukaryota; kingdom Metazoa; phylum Chordata; class Lepidosauria; order Squamata; family Lacertidae; genus Podarcis; species Podarcis vaucheri. Next base: position 18,346,484 of record NC_138757.1, read on the forward strand.
GGAGGGGAGATCTAAAGTCCAAATGTCAGGTTTAATTAATCAAAAGCAAAGTCTTTGATGGATGCAGCTTTACATTTCCGTTGCTTTCACTTTCATGCAGTCGGGGGAAGGCAGACTTCCTTAATTTTTAACCTCCCCGTTTTCAGCCAAATTTCCAGGTTATTAATTCCAAATAAGCGTTCCGTTTTACTCACGGGTTCTTTCTGTCCGAAATTTACAGGAAGGAATCGGCGCTCTCCACTAATAGCGACGCGGCTTCACCCTGCGGGCTGGGTAGCGATTCTCAGCACCGCGCTCCCCCGATGTCGTTCCAGAGCCTTTAAAAAGGCTCTTTCTGCGGTAAAGGGGGGGCGCTTCTGGTGCCCACCGAATCTCCTCGTTCACAGGCTTCCGCGCCTGTGATTTTAGGGGTCCCCCGCTTGCCGTAGCGGGACAGACCCGAACTCGCAGGGCAGTCCTTTTCCGGAGCTCGGAAAAAGGACCGCCATTAGCGTTGGCGCCGACCGGAAGTTTTTCGAGGATGCTTATTTCTTTGCTGTCTGTGTAGTAAGAAATAAACCATAGTGATGCAGCCATAAATCTCATCACTTCCCTGTGCTGGAAACTCTGCTGGATGGGAATGTGCCTGAGGCCTCATCAAAGGCTCAGGTCGTTAATCACGTCGGGAGGCGATTCTGAAGGACTCGGCCGGAGGAAAATGAGCTTTATCAGCTTGGCCAAACGGAGATCTCGACACTTTCAATGGTATATAACTTTGAAAGACATACAGAAGATGAATAATGAAATGAATGGACGTTGCTGGAAATGTCATAGACCTCAAGGAACCTTTTTTCATTTATGGTGGACCTGTGAAAAGACCAAAAAGTTTTGGAGAAAAGTTCATTTTGAAATGCAAAAAATGTAAAAAAAAAAAAACCAACCTAAAATTGCATTGGACCCCAAAACTATGCAGTTGGAATTGACTCCTTCTTTGGGGTGGAAAGCACAAATTCAACACCTACTTAACAAGGCCAAAACTTTGTCATATGCGCTCCTCCGATTTTTCTTTTCGGATGGAGCTTTGCATGTTCCCTCGGCCCTAAAGGTGTTCAAGGCAAAAGTGGTTACCGTGCTTGCTTATGCTGCCCCGCTCTGGGCCGTGATGACAGACCTTGCTCCTCTTGAGACTCTGCAAAACCAATTCCTACGACGGCTTCTAATGCTCCCCCCGTGCGTAAGCAACGCAGCCATGCGACTAGAATTGAAGATCGCATCCTTAGAAACTTGCCTGTGGAAGCAAGTCTTCAATTATTGGTTATCATTGTGGCATAGATTACCAGACCATTACCTTGTCCAATGCTTATGGCGAGATGAATTCTCCAGCCTTTGGACTAGTAGAATTCATGCCAAACTCCTGAGTTATGGAATCTCTCCTTTAGATTCCTTAAAACTAGATCAAATCACTGCTCAAAGACTGATCCGCCAAAGACTGGATGACATCGATTTACAGCGAAATTATACGCTGGGGGGAGGTGTTTGTTCGCCCCAGAACATTGGTATCACTTTAACTTATTGCGTTCCATCATACCTCTCCTCCCTTTCGACTGCTGCCCATAGGCTGGCCTTCACCAAAGCGAGGTTTAACGTTTTTCCCTCCAATGTCCTGAGACATAGATTCTCAAAGGGCCAAGCCTCCGCTATGTGCGAATGTGATAAGGAGACGCCGGAGTCGCTTCAGCACATTATGTTCACTTGCCCCTTATTCAATGTGCCACGGGCAAATTTGTTGGGATCAATCATACAGAAACTAGAGGGTACCCCACCAAAATTCCACCTTGCCCAAATCTTGCAGGATAAGGATACCCATACGACCCTGAAAGTGGCTAGGTTCCTGGTCGCTGTCCTTACCCAAAAGCGTTGCCAAGGAGCACCACAAGCTAATTAAGGCGTAGTATGCCATTCCACCTTATAGTATTTTATTGTTATAGTAGTGTTTCAGCGGCCGTTTTTTCCCACGTGCACAAGCTGTTATTTATCTGTATGGGCCTACGGCCGTAATAAATAAATTATTATTATTGACTCCTTCAGCTACTGTATTGTGAAATCATCAGTGGAACTATTTAGTTATATGGCCACAGCAGTTAGAGTGGTGTTGGCTAACATATGGAAATCTGACTTATGTCTGGAAATAGATGCATGGAAAGAGAAACTATCAGAATATGCAGTAATGGCAAAACTCGCCAATTTAGTAAATAATAGACTCATGGAGGAACATAAAAAACTTGGAATCTTTATAATTTGTATACAACTTAACAGAACTGTAACAAAATGAACATCTGTATGGATTTGTATAATAGACCTTAGGTTACAAAAATATTTCCTGTTTAAAAATAGAAGCTTTGTGTGTATATGATAAAGAAAAAAGTATATAGTAGAAGAAATCTTGTCTGTCTGATCTAGAAATGAAATCATATTTTTAAATAATTTTTGCTTTAGATTTTTATAATCATATATGGTATTTCTCCAATAGCAAACTACCTAGAATTGGAAATAATATTTAGTACACTAACCTTTGTTTAACTCTTGATAAATGTCAGCTTGCTTAGTTATTTTATACCATTGTGATTCAATGTTATATTTGCGCTCAACAAGGGAAACCCACATGACCTGAAGGTGTTGCTGTGCAATGTTAGGTCAATGATTCATAAGCCCACTGCCATCCATGACTTGATCGTGGATGGAGGACTTGACCTGGCATGTGTAACAGAGACTTGGTTGGATGAAGCAGATGGGCCTGTCCTAGCTGCTGCTTGTCCACCAGGTTCCCCTTACACACAGCAACTCAGGTCATGTGGGCGGGGGGGGGGGGTGCAGTGATTTTTTAGGAAGTCACTAACTTGCACCAGGCGTCCTACTGGGAAGACCCAGTTCTCTGAGTGCATGTTCTGGAAGTTGGGCAATAGGAGCACTACAGGATTCCTTTTGGTGTACTGACCTCCCCGTTGCACCAAGGATTCCCTGCCCGAGCTGCTTCAGGTCATGGTGGATGTTCTCCTGGAGACACCTAGTTTGGTTGTCCTAGGGGATTTTAACATCCATGCCAACACAACCTTACAAGGGGCTGCTTGGGACTTCGGGGAAAGCATGGCCTCTATGGGGCTGTCCCTGAATAAGTTTGGCCCAACTCATAGTCATGGACATGCCTTAGACCTGGTGTTCACCTCTAGTGACATGGGTGATCTGACACTAAGTAAAAGTGAAACAAAAGAAGTGCCATGGTCAGATCACTTCCTGGTGCAACTGGACTTCTCAGCGACCCTTCCCCTCTGCAGGGAGGTGGGACCAATTCGGATGGTCCGCCCCCGCCTCTTAATGGATCCAAATGGTTTCCAGAGAGTGGTAAGGGATGCTTTGTCCCATGTTGATGGCCTTTCAGCTGATTCCCTGGTGGCCCGCTGGAATGCAGCGTTAACCAGAACTATCAACTGTCTGGTTCCGAAGCGCCCCCTCCGATTGCATGGAGCCCAGACAGCCCCATGGTATTCTTCGGAGCTGAGGGCGAGGAAACAATCACTGAGACGGCTAGAATGCCAGTGGCAGAAAACTCATTCTGAATCGGACCAGACAAGGGTTAGAGCTCAATGTCGAGCCTACCAAGTGGCGATAGCGACTGCGAAGACGACTTTCTTCACCGCCTCTATTGCATCTACAGAAAATAGTAGCAGGAGACTCTTGTAAAGACCCCAAGATGTCCTGCAATGATTTTGCAAAGTTTTTTTGCAGATAAAGTCGCTCAGATTCGGAAGGAGGTAGACACCACCTTGGAAGCAGGGCTGTGGCGGGAGAGTGCTAGAGCCCTGTCTGGTCAAGTTGCATGGAATTAATTTCTTTTTTATATATATAAATATTTATTAAGTTTTCACAAATGTTAAAAACACATACAATACACACAATACAAAGATATACATACAATAACAAACAAACACGTATAATTTCAACTCCTTTTTTTCCTTAAACTTACTTCATCGACATTCTATACAAGATCTCAAAGTAGCTGTTTTACTACAAAGGAATTTCAGAAATAGACTGGAAAGAGAAGCTGCTGAATTGCAACTCATTACCAAACTTAAAACCATGGAGAGACCTGGTCTGAACAGAGACATTGTATTCTTATCTCATTATACATGACTAAGCCATTTTTCACCTTCTCACCCCCTGCCTTTTCCTGTAAGACCTATTGCAGTCGTTAAGAGTCGTCAACAGGCTCATCTCAGCTATCTGCCAATCTCCCATTCCCACCACCCTTCTGAGTAATACCCCTCCCCACCTTTTCACTATATAGAAGGATCTGGCTACTTCTGTTTCAGTGTATCTGAAGAAGTGTGCATGCACACGAAAGCTCATACCAAGAACTAACTTAGTTGGTCTTTAAGGTGCTACTGGAAGGAATTTTTTAATTTTCACTCCTTCAAGGCTTTGTAATATCTGGAAGTCAAACCATCCGGTCCTGGAGATTTGCCCAATTGCATGTTTTGAATGGCACCTTCTATCTCTTGTTCGGTTATTTTCTGATTCAGATCTATCTTATTTTGATGAGAGATTTTTTGTAATCCATATTTCTTTAGAAACTCATCTATATCCCCTTCTTTCTGCGGCCCTTGCGAGTAAGGTTTTTTAAAGTAACTTTGGAAACAGTTTCTAATCTCATTTGTCTTATAGATATTCTTTCCTTCAACCTCTAAGCTTGTAACCGTATTTAATTTTTGTCTTTTCTTCAATTGCCAAGCCAGAAGTTTGCCACATTTATCTGCAGATTCAAATGTCCTTTGTCTCATTTGTTTAATCTTCCATTCTATTTCTTGATTTGTCAATTCCAAATATTGCGTCTGAAATAGCTTAATTTCTCTCAAAATCTCTTGGGACTTTGGTTTAGATCTCAATTTCTTTTCTCCTTCTTTTATCTTTTCCAAAATCTTGTCCTTTTTCTCATTTTGGCTTCTCTTCTTTATTGTATTTTGTTGTATTAAAAATCCTCGCATAACAGCTTTACTTGCGTCCCAAATTACTCTTTTTTCAACATCTGTTTTTAAATTTATTTCAAAATAGTCTCTCAACGTTTTTTGGGCCTTTTTGTAGATCTCTTCATCTCTAAATAAGGTGTCATTCATCCTCCATCTGAAGGAGCCAGCTGTTGTTAACTTCATCTCCATCTTTACAGCATTGTGGTCGGAGCAGGTTTTTGGGCAGATTTCCACTTTCTTTATCTTTGGAGCCATCCCACTAGTAACCCATATTTGGTCAATTCTAGTCCATGTCATCATAGCTTCAGAAAAGAAAGTTCCCTCTCTCTCGAGAGGGTTCTTTGTTCTCCAGATGTCAATCAAGTCCATGTTTTCAGTCATTTCAAAGAAAGTCTTTGGTAGTCTCCCGTCTTTGGAGGCTACCTGTCTTTGTGCTTTGTCCATATTTGTAGATACTACTCCGTTCATATCCCCCATCAAAATTAAATTGTACTCCAAGTAATCCAGTAAGGTCTCATGCAACTTCTTAAAAAATTCAGATTTCCCCTCATTTGGTGCATAAATTCCCACGATCAGAAATTTTTCTCCTTGAACTTGAATTTCAATTGCCACAAATCTTCCTTGTTCATCTTTAAACATCAATTTTGGTAACAATTTTTCCTTTGCATAAATCACAACTCCTCTTTTCTTAACTTTGTCAGAGGAAATAAATTCTTGTCCCAATCTTTTGTTGATAAGTAATTTTCTGTGCAGCCTCGTCACATGTGTTTCTTGTAAACAAATCAAGTCCAATTGTTCTTTTTTCAATATATGAAACACATTTCTCCTCTTTCGAGGAAGGTTCAAACCATTGCAGTTCCAGCGTAGAAGTTGCAGAGCCATCTTACAGTTATTTACTTGCCCCTCCTGCCGCTCCGAGTAGTTGTTCGTCAGTAATCGGTAATTTCAGTCCAAATGATAGATTGGCAATATCAGGTATTACTTCTGCTGATGATCTAGGTTCCACTCCAACCACTTCTTTCAGAAGGTCTTCTTCGTTGTCTCGTAAAAATAGCTCCTTGTCACTCACAGATTTAATTTTTATTTTCCTTTCCTTGTACTTAAAAGATAGGCCTTGAGGAAATTCCCACCTGAAGAGTATTCTGTTCTTTTTCAGTAGGTCAACCAAATCTTTATAATGAGCTCTGGCGTCTAAAATGTGCTTGGGTATGTCCTTGAAGATTTCCACAAAGGAATTTTCAATTTCCAACGTCCTTTGGTAATGTAGGTTCAATATTTTATCTCTTTCTTCTTTTGATCTTAAAGTTATCAGACAATCCCTTGGTTTCTTTCTGTTCTGTCTTCTGCCCAATCTGAAAGCAGCCTCTATTTTAAATTCTTCTTTCCCCAGCTCCTGTTGCCAAAAGTCCAAAAATTCTTTTGTGAGAAAGTCCGCCAAACTATCTTTCTCACTTTCAGGCACTGCTCTTATTCTCAAATTTCTCTCTTTTCTTTGCATTTCAAGCATAGACAAAGCCAGCTCATGTTCTTCCAATTTTTTATGAACTGGTGGTATCTTTTCCTGGGTGGTGACAGCAATCTCTTTAGCTTCTTCTGCAATTTTTCGAGTTGTGGCTGATTCTTCTAAAAGTTTCCCGATAGACTGCGTGTTAGAATTCACCTTCTCACCCAGGTCATTAATACTTTTCGTGTTCAAATCAAGCTTTGCTGCAACCTCAGCCAGTTGTTTCCTAGATTCCGCCAATTGTTTGCTGGATTCCTCACCTTGTTTAGTCAAATGTTCCAAAGATTCATTTATCTTACAAAGAGCTTGCGTTACAGCATCGGTAGACATAGCTTTTGGTTTTGTCTGGTCAGCTGCAGCTGTTACTGTACCAGAAACTGAGGCCCTTCTCCGGTGTGAGGCGTCAGTCCTCTGTTGTTTACCCGATCTGGTTCCATATGCCATAACACTCTCACACCAGCCAAGGTCGTTCCCACGCTTGTAGGTTGTTTTCAAGTGGAAGTTTCCAATGGCTTAACTTCTACAGTCCCATTTGCAGCTATTTTAACCAAATCCTCTAGAGGGGGAAATCTCCAGAGTGCTTGCAACAAAATGTCTCTTTAAAAAGATTCCAAGTTTCCTGTTGTAACAATTCCCCCAAAGTCTTATAATCCAGTAATTCTGTATCTTTCACAGAGTTAAGTTAAGTTAAATATCAATTTAGAAGAATTTCCTTTAACAAAGTGACAGTCCTCTATTTGGCTTCCCTGTCAAGACAGTCCGTTCCCAGGGTTTTAAGACAGCAGATGTAATTCCAAAAAGTTCCTTTTTCATGCAGGTATATCAGATAAGTCTTCCTCCCCCTCTGCTCCTGCATGCATGAGGGGGATTTCAAATTCAATGTCTAGTTTACTGATTTTCAAAGTAGTCGTCTTAAGTTACGCTTTGCGCTCTCTTTGCTTTGATCTTTCTGCAGTCCGGAAAGGCAGACTTCCTTATTTTTGCCTTTCCCGTTTCCAGCCGAATTGTTCAATAATTTGTTCCAATTTCAGATAGTTATTTGTATCCTACTCATGGGTAGTTGTTTTCAGTCCGAATTACAGGAAGGAATCAGCGCTCTCCGACAATGGCGACGCGGCTTCACTCCACGGGCTTGAATGATGACTCTCAGCACCGCTCCTCACACCCGCTGCCGTTTCGGAGCCTTTAAAAAGGCTCCTTCGCGATTTCGGGGGGGGAAAGGTGCCCGCCGAGTCTCCTTGTTCACAGGCTTCCGCGCCTGTGACTTTTAAGGGTCCCCGCTTCGCCGTAGCGGTCAAACCCGAACTCGCGGAGCAGATTCCCTCCGGAGCTCGGAGGGAAATCCGCCATTGATCGCTGGCGCTGACCGGAAGTTGCATGGAATTAATTTCAATCCATTACCCCCGAGGATGTGGACAGGCTGCTTGGACGCGTGAAACCAACCACCTGTCTCCTTGATCCTTGCCCATCCTGGCTAATAAAAGCAAGCTGGGAAGGGCTGGGCAATGGGCTCTGTGGGGTGGTGAATGCTTCTCTCTGTGAGGGAGCCTTCCCAGACCTGCTGAAAGAGGCGGTCATTAAGCCGCGTCATAAAAAAAATCTTTAGACCCAGACAGTATGGCCAACTATTGCCCAGTCTCAAATCTTCCATTCTTGGGCAAGGTGATTGAGCGTGTGGTTGCTGAACAACTCCAGGCATGCCTGGAAGAAGCGGACCATTTGGATCCCTTCCAGTCGGGATTCAAGCCTCATCATGGGACTGAAACTGCCTTGGTCGCACTGTTTGATGATCTCCGGCGGGCTAGGGACAAAGGTGAGAGCTGTTCCCTAGTTCTGCTGGATCTCTCAGCGGCTTTTGATACAATCGACCATAACATCCTTCTGGACCGTCTAGAGGAGCTGGGAGCTGAGGGCACTGTTATACAGTGGTTCCACTCCTTCCTCCTGGGCCATGTCCAGAAAGTGGTGGGGGGGGGATGAGTGTTCAGACCCCTGGGCCCTTACTTATGGGATGCCTCAGGGTTCCATCCTCTCCTCCATGCTTTTTAACATCTACAGGTGAAACTCGGAAAATTAGAATATTGTGGAAAAGTTCATTTATTTCAGTAATTCAACTTAAAAGGTGAAACTAATATATGAGATAGACTCATGACATGCAAAGCGAGATATGTCAAGCCTTTATTTGTTATAATTGTGATGAGCTTTATGCTGAAGGGGAAGTTATTGTTACAGCAGACTTTACCATATTTTTCGCTTCATAGGGCGCACCGGACCATAGAGCGCACCTAGTTTTTGTCAAAAAAACAACAACAAAGGGTCCTAACCTCCCTTTGTTGCCTCAGCCTGGTCCTCGGACCCTTGTCATCATAAAAGAGTCCACGAGAAAAATATCCTTGCAGAGTACTTTCTGCTTTTATTATTAAAAGTCTTTGTGCAAAAGCGACTGACCAACTGTACACACCAACACTACCAGCTTTCACTAACCAACCAACCAACCCAACCAACAAACATTTCTCACTGTATATATATACAACCCGGTGCAGGTCGCTGACTCATGCTGACCCAGCTTTTTTAAGCATTAAATAAACAGCGGCAATTTTAGCCGTGACACCCCTTCTGTTTCTTAAATGCGAAAAAACTCAACAGAAACAATACATACATACACTATATACATAAACCCAGTTTTGTCATCAATTCATTATGATATGTTGCTGGCAAAGGCTTGGTAAACAAATCAGCAATATTATCTTGTGACTGACAATACTCCAGTTTGATTACCCCATTCTGTACACAATCTCTAACATTCGCATGACGGATAGCAATATGTTTTGATGCGGATTTCATTATTTCCAAGCCCGCTAATGCAATGCACGATTGGCTATCTTCATACACTTGGATAGGTAAATCTACTTTACAATCTAGATCTTTTAGTATCTGTTATAAACCACATGATTTCATTGCATGCTAGCGACAGGCTCCCATATTCTGCCTCACAGGATGAGGTCGCAACAAATCCTTGCTTCTTTGACCTCCATCCAATTATGGAATTGGCAAACATCATAACCATTCCACTTGTAGATTTTCTAGTAGCTACACAGCTTCCCCAGTCCGCATCAACAAATACTTCTAGTTTTTTTCCATCTTGTGTACTAGATATCTTCAAACATACATTTAATGTCCCCTTTAGATATCTGATAAGCCTTTTCAAAGCACACCAATTGGCAGTACTGGGTTTAGATACACGCTGGCTCAGAACATTTGTAGCACACGCAATGTCTGGCCTTGACCACTGGCTTAAATACAACAGTGATCCTATTTTTGAGTGATACAACTCAGGCTGATCAAATTCATAATCACACACTGTCTTTGGGAAATCTGGTGTCATGGGAGTCTTAACTGGCTTGCAGTTTTCCATGCCAAACTGCTCTATCAAACGAAGAATTTTCTCTTTCTGGCTCAATAGGAAGCTTCCATCAGCTTCCTGCCTTACTTCTACTCCCAAGTAATTGCTTACAGGTCCTAAGGCTTTAAGCTTAAACCTCTTTTCCAGCTGACTTGTGAGCTTCTGGATCTCATCTGTGGAACTCCCTGCTACAAGCAAATCATCAACAAAGACTAAGAACATTAGATATTTGTTGCCTGTCCCCTTGGTGTACAGGCATGGATCAGCCACACTCCTTTTAAAACCAAGTTTTACAAGGGCTTCATTTAAACACTGGTTCCAACACCTTCCACTTTGTTTGAGACCATAAACAGACTTTTTCAAACGCCAGACTGCACCATTCCCCTCTTCAAACTCAGGGGGTTGTCTCATTAACACTTCATGGTCTAAATTTGCATGCAGATATGCAGCATCAACATCAAAATGGTGCACTATGGAGAGCATTAAACGAAAAGTTTCACTCTTTACAGTGGGAGAAAACACTTCATCATAACTCTCCCCTTTAATCTGAGTGAACCCTCTGGCTACTAATCTGGCTCGAAAACGTGGTTCCCCAGATGCAAGGGTTTTCCTTTTATAAACCCACTTGCATGACACCACTCTGCCACCAGGTGGTGGCATTATGACCTCAAACACTTTGTTATGTTTAAAAGAGTCCATTTCTTCTTTCATAGCTTGTTCCCACAAAGCACGTTCCCCGGGGGTAAGTCTAAGACTTCATTATAACTTTGTGGTTCCACACAACTCACATTGCATACTCTCTCTCATCCTAGGGTCAAACGCTGAGGAGGTACACCCTTGCTTGAACGCTGGGAGCGCCTAGGCACAACTACTTCTTCTTCCCCCCTTATCTCTGGCTCTTCTTCCTCTTCCTCTAGAGAAGTATTATCTATTGCCACATCTTTTGGGGAAATCTGTGCCGCCTCCTCATCCTGCTCCTGTGTTGCCAGTGGCTGAGAAGAAACTTCTTCTCTTACTTGCAGGGGCAGTAGGCAATCTGGGTTGGCATGGATCGCAGTCCATCTGTCCTGGTCAGCAAAGTCTGTGCTTGGTGACAGAACCACGCGTCCTGGGCGTAAACTGAAACGCCATCCTTTGCCATAGGGCTGATATCCCACAAACCGCAGTCTCTGCACTCTAGCACCCCCTTTTTGGCGCTGAGCTTTGGGGATATTTACATGTGCCCAAGAACCCCAGTTATGGAGCATTGTCCACTCTGGTTCTTTCCCAAACAATACACGATAAGGAATATCTTTTATAGAGCTAGACCAGGTTCTGTTAATCAAAAAGTTTGCTGTAAGGAAAGCCTCGCCCCACAGCCTATGGTTGTGACCCAATCCTGCATCCACTAGCAGACAGTCCTTTACTGACTGTATTGCAGCCCCACATCTTTCACACAGACCATTTTCAGCAGGGCTATAAGGGTTAGTCAAACGGTGAGTGATCCCCTTACGTCGCAACCATGCCCCAAATTGTTTGTTCAGAAATTCTCCGCCCCTATCTGTTTGCAGCTGCACAACAGGACGAGCGAAGAGCTTTTCAGCTTGGGCAACCCATTCTCTGAATCTGGGGAAACACTCAGATTTCTGCTGTAACAAAAACAACCAACTAAAACGTGATTTATCATCTATTACCAGAAAAGCATATCTGGCGCCCCCTTCACTCTTCTGTGGAAAAGGGCCTATCACATCACAATGGACAAGTTCTAAAACCTCTTTAGATACTCTGTCACTTTTAGAAGCCCCAGGCTTCCTCTTAGATTTGGCCATTTTACATACATTGCAATCTAGGAAACAGTTACAGCTATTTACTTTTAGATTTTTGCACACCTTTTGCATCTCTGAAAGCACACGGAAATTTGTGTGACCCAGTTTCCTGTGCAGTTCATGTACACACCCCTTATGAACTGGCAAATTATCCTGAACCACCTGGGCTGCTTTAACAGGCTTGTCCTGCATTACATATACAGTGGTGCCTCGCAAGACGAAATTAATCCGTTCCGCGAGTCTCTTCGTCTAGCGGTTTTTTCGTCTTGCGAAGCAACCCTATTAGCGGCTTAGCGGATTAGCGCTATTAGCGGTTTAGCAGCTATTAAAGGCTTATCGGCTATTAAAGGCTTAGCGGATTAGCGGCTAAAAGGCTATTAGCGGCTTAGCGGCTTAGAAAAAGGGGGGAAATCAGGAAAAAATCGGAACACTCGCAAGACGTTTTCGTCTTGCAAAGCAAGCCCATAGGGAAAATCGTCTTGCGAAGCAGCTCAAAAACGGAAAACCCTTTCGTCTAGCGGGTTTTCCGTCTTGCGAGGCATTCGTCTTGCGGGGCACCACTGTAACCCATTTTGCATCTTTGCATGGCCACATACCTGAATTCCATTCTTTATCAGACAACCATCCTGCGTGAACTTAACACTATATCCTGCATTAATCAAACAGCTTACAGACAGTAAACAATAGTCCAAACTGCTGACAGAGTCTCTGGTAGAGTAGTGTTCAAGCACTGCAGGAAACATGTTCCCTGGCCATCAATCTTGCTTCTACAACCATCAGCAAGATAGATTGAGTCTTTTCCATTGGCTGGCTTCCCCAGGGTCTTAAAGTCCTCCCGACTGTTGCAGATAATCCTGCTGCTGCCAGAGTCCAGCAACCATGTTCCTCGAGGTATCTTTCTCTCCTCTCGAGAAAATGCAGACACAAACTGAGCAGAACGTGTGTTCTTCTTCCCTGAAGAGAACCCCTTCTGCTTACGTTTCTGCGTCGATTGCTGTCTCTGCTCCACGTCGTCTCCTGGAAGTCTAGCCCTGCACTGACGTTGGAGATGCCCAGGTTGGTTGCATCTATAGCATCTCCTCACCGCCATGGCCAAGTCCAAACCTTGGCGTTGCTCCATTGGCAGATTCTGCTGCTGGCCCTCTCGGCTGTAACTCCTCCGCTCTTGGAGTTCAGCCTGTCTATCTGACCTTCTTTCTGCTTCTTCGGTCAATCTTCCAACCACATACTCAAGGGTCAGATCTCGGGGACGCATACTCTCCATGCTGTTAATCACAGGTGTGATGGGATGATTAGCTGCTTGTGCGTAAAATCGTGCTCCCTCAGAGTTTGTGCCACTCCACAAACCTCTGTGTGTGACAGAGCTCCTCAAACATGTCTGCCCTAGTCACTCGTAGATTCCGACAGTGGTTGCTTTCGGAATCGTCTCCAGCATAAGAGCTCCTTAACGGAAACCCGCCTTCTGGACTCACGGCGTGACAGTTTCCGGCGAGGCGTGGGTCTCCCTATGGGAGCCTCAGATACCTCCCCACTGTTCTCGCTGGAAGCGTCTCTGAGCCCTCCCTCCTGCTCGCATTCCCTCAGAGACCCACCTCTCCCCCTGCTGGTTCCTGCTTCAGCTGTTGAGTCTCTTCCTTCCTCCCTGAGCCCCTCCACCACCTGTTCCTCCGATGGCAGTTCCCTGACATCCACCTCCCCTCCAGGGCCCCCCTCACCCCTCCCATTTCCTCTCCTCTGGGAGGTGTAGAGGTAAAACCCCGAAAAGAATCTTCTTCATCTTCAGACGTCTCGAACAATTCCCTCCATCGATCGCCGTCCTGGCTCGCTGAATCCTCCTCCTCCTCGGAATCTGTGAACCCCTCCAACTCCTCTTCTTCGTCGGTGGTGGCAAAGTATTCCCTCCGGAACCTCGCTACAGGCTGAGGTTTACGTGGGAACCTCTGATGAAAAGTTTCTATTAAAACTTCGTCATTGACATCCTCTGCCCTAACCCAGGTGTTTTCCGACTCCGGTTCCCCTTCCCACATTACCAAATACTCTACTTGATCTCCCTTCCACCTGGAATCGAGGATCTCCGCTACATGGTAGCTTTGTTCCCTTTCCTCCATTGCTGGTCCCCGAGTGACCCTCCCTTCTCTGTCCCCTTTATACAGTGACAGCAATGACCTGTGGAAAACTGGGTGCAGCTTCATGTGGTTCGGTAACCGGAGTCTGAAAGCCACTGGATTGACCTGTTGTGTGATTTCAAATGGACCCAGTCTTTTGGGTCTTAACTTCTTACAACCCCCTTTGAAGGGTAACCCTTGGGTTGACAGCCACACTTGGTCCCCCACCCTAATGGTTTCACCTTCTCTCCTGTGTTTGTCTGCCTGCCTCTTATATTCCTCCTTGGCCCTGTCTAAGTTAAGTTGGAGCTGGCGATGGATAGCTTCCATTTCTTCTACGAACTGTTCGGCAGCTGGAACGCTCCATCTCTCCCCCTCCCCCCCGGGAAAGCCCTGGGATGGCACCCGTAATTTGCCAAAAAGGGGCTCATCCCCGTGGACACGTTCTCCGCATTGTTGTAGGCAAATTCCGCCAATGCCAACTTCTCCACCCAATCATTCTCTCTGTCATTGACGTAACACCTCAAATATTGTTGGAGGATGCCATTGGCTCTTTCCGCCTGCCCATTGGTTTCAGGATGCCGGGCAGTCGAGAAATTTACCTCTACATGCAGTAAGCTCATGAGCTTCCTCCAGAACCTGGAAGTAAATTGTTTCCCCCGGTCTGAAACCACCCTCAAGGGGGCGCCATGCAACCTAAACACATTTTCTACAAACAATTTAGCGGTTTCTTCTGCCGTGACCGCATGCGAGCAGGCTATAAAGTGTGCCATTTTGGTTAACAGGTCTACCACAACCATGATGGCTGTTTTCCCTCTGGACCTTGGCAGATCAGTCATGAAATCTATAGCCACTGCTTCCCATGGTCTTTCTGGTGTGGGTAGCGGTTCTAATAACCCTGCCGGCGCCCGCCTTTCCCCTTTGGCTCGCTGGCATTGGTCACAACTCCTCACATACTCCCGCACGTCTTCCCTGACCTTAGGCCACCAAAATTCCCTGGTCACCAGCCACATGGTTCTGTGTTGCCCAAAATGCCCCGCTGTGGAGCTGTCGTGCAGCTGCTTGAGTACCTTCCCCCTCAACTCTCCTTCAGGTATATATAATGCTCCCTTGTAGTACAACGCCCCGTTTCTCTCCTCAAAACGTCCGGGTTTATCTCCCTCCCTCCTGAGTCCCCTGAGTTTGTCCTGTGCGTATTCATCGTTCTCCGTTCCCTCTACCAGTTCTCTTTGCCCCACCAATGCCGCCCCACACACCCAGCGGTCCTCTGGAATGACATGTCTCTCTTCGGGTGCTCCCTCCCCCTCCAAATATTCAGGTTTACGTGAGAGAGCGTCCGCCCTAACGTTCTCTGGGCCTGGCACATAACAAATCTCAAAGTTAAATCTGGAGAACTCCTGGGCCCATCTCAACTGCCGTTGGTTGAGCACTCGTGCCGTTCTCCAATACTCTAGGTTCTTGTGGTCAGTGCACACTTGCACCTTATGTTGTGCGCCAATTAGCAGGTGCCTCCATCTCCGAAAAGCCTCATGGATAGCAAGAAGTTCTCGATCGTACACCGTGTAGTTCCTCTCGGATTTGTTCAGTTTTCGCGAAAAAAACGCACACGGTCTCCACTCTGACTCCTCCCCCCCTGGCTGCAGGAGAAGCACCGCCCCAATGGCTCTGTCTGATGCGTCTGTTTCGACTCTCATCTTTTTTTGTAAATCCACATGCAGAAGTTGTTCTTCAGAGGCGAAGGCCTCTTTTAGCTCCTCAAAAGCTCGCTCCGCCTCAGTCCAAACAAATTTCTTCTTACTGCTGAGACAGTCCGTTATGGGCGCCGTCAGGTGGGCAAAGTTTCGGATGAACTTACGGTAAAAGTTCCCAAACCCTAGGAACCTCTGCACATCCTTCTTTGTTTTGGGAGTTTTCCATTCCAGCACTGCCTGGACCTTGCCAGGATCCATAGCTAATCCCTTGTCTGACAGGCGGTACCCCAGGAACTCCACCTCCTTGGTATGAAACTGACACTTCTCCAGTTTCACCCACAGCCGGTTGTCTAGCAGCCTGCGCAACACTTCTCTGACGTCTCTCACATGCTGCTCCTCATTCTCAGAATACACCAACACGTCATCCAGGAAGGCCACACAATTCTTGTAAAGCAAAGGCCCTAGTACGTGGTTCATCAGCGATTGAAAGCACGCTGAGCCTGCTTGTAATCCAAATGGCATAACGAGATATTCAAATGCCCCCAAAGGGGTGAACATGGTGGTTTTCCATTCATCCCCTTTCCTTATACGTATCAGATTGTACGCCCCCCTTAGGTCCAGCTTGGTAAAAATCTTTCCCTTCCGCACCCTGTTCAAAATGTCATCTATTCTAGGCATGGGAAAGGCCAATGGTTCTGACACTGCGTTTAAGGCCCTGAAATCACACACAAGTCTCGGCTTGTCCGTGTTTTTTTTATCCACAAAAAACACGGGACTACCTCCCACTGCCCTTGACTCTCTGATGAAACCCCTCTTCAGGTTCTTGTCAATGAATTCTCGTAACTCCTGCATTTCTCTGTCTGACATGGCATACAACTTGCCTGCGGGGAGCTGCGCCCCAGGCAGTAAATTGATTTGACAATCAAAGGGTCTATGCGGGGGTAGTTGGTCAGCTTCCCTTTCGCTGAACACATCGCTGAGATCTGCGTATTGTCATGGTACCTTCACCTTCTCCGTTACTTCCGTCCCTGCTAGGGTAGCTTGGGCTCCTGCTGAACCCTTTCCCTCCCTGCAGTGTTCTAAGCAATGTGCGGAACCAAAGGAAACCACTCTCTGATGCCAGCCCACCAGTGGATCATGTAACGCCAGCCAGCTCATCCCCAAAATAATGGGAGCCCCTCGCAAGGTGGCCACATTAAACGCTATCAGTTCCGTGTGCCTTGCCACCTTCATTGTCATTGGGACGGTCTGCAAGCTGACTTCCCCTCCCAACAGCTCCCTGCCATCGATCGTGGTCACCTGTAGGGGGTTGCTTAAAGGGATCGTCTGTATCTGGTGTTCAGCTGCAAACTCCTTGCTCATGAAATTGCAGGAGCTGCCCGAGTCCAACAGCGCCTTAATCTTCAGAGGGTATCCGTTTTGCAACTCTAGTGACACCTCTATCACTAGGGCAGGTTTGGGAGGTTCTGGCATGGGCACTTTCACTGCTCTTTGGCCTGGCTGCTGTGCCCCGACGGTGGCAGCCAGGCGTTGGCTTTTACTTGCTCCGATATCTCTTCCACTCCTCCCTCAACAGCTCCCACCATTCCTTGCCATTCCTTCCTCTGGGGGCAGACTCTGGCAAAGTGACCTGGCTGTTGGCAGAGATAGCATTTCCGGGCGCCTTTTCCCTCCTTCCTACCCCCTTCGCTGGGCTTTGAAACTGCGCGCGCGCGCGCTGTTCCGATTTCCATCGGCTCTGCCGGCGGGAAAGCTGGCTCAGGAATGTCTGGAATGCGGAACTCCTTCCAACGTTCCCCTTTACCTTCCCGCCTCTCCAAGGCTCTTGCCTCCTGGCGCGCTCCTATGGTCAGCGCAGATTTGGTCAGCTGATCCATAGACACCGCCCTGGGGCTCCGGGACAGTTCGTCTTTCACAGCCGAAGAAAGACCTTCTTCAAATAGCATCTGAATGGGTGCCGCCGATAAGTCCCACCCCAATCTGTGAACCAGCATGGTAAACTCAGTCCAGTACTCACGGACAGATCGGCTTCCCTGCTTGCAAGCCATTAGCTGTCTGCGCACCACTCCCTCCTCAATATCGCTGGAAAACATGATATCCATTGCACGAAAGAACTTCATAGTGTCCTTTAGGACGTCATTGTGCGTTGCCATCAGGGGTCTAACCCAGTCCCTCGCCCCCCTCTCAAGATGCCCAATCACGAAAGCAACTCGCGATTCCTCATCAGGGAACTCATCAAACTGCACATTAAGGGCATATTGCATCTCTGTCCTAAAGGCATGGTAGTCCTTGGGGTCCCCCCCAAACTTCTGCACCAATCCTGGTACCTTTCTGGTGAACTGGGTGGCTCTCCCCTTCTTGTCTGCATCCTGAGCCCTTCTCTCCTCAAGCCTCGCCGTCTGCAGCGCAAGTTGGATTTCCAACGCTCGGTATCTTTCTTCCAAGCTTGGACCAGCTCCAACCCCTGCTCCTTCGGTTCCGGCTGGGTCGCTCATGATGCCTTCTCCTGCACAGGCAGCGTACAGAGACTGTCGGAATGCTGTGATGGGATGATTAGCTGCTTGTGCGTAAAATCGTGCTCCCTCAGAGTTTGTGCCACTCCACAAACCTCTGTGTGTGACAGAGCTCCTCAAACATGTCTGCCCTAGTCACTCGTAGATTCCGACAGTGGTTGCTTTCGGAATCGTCTCCAGCATAAGAGCTCCTTAACGGAAACCCGCCTTCTGGACTCACGGCGTGACAGTTTCCGGCGAGGCGTGGGTCTCCCTATGGGAGCCTCAGATACCTCCCCACTGTTCTCGCTGGAAGCGTCTCTGAGCCCTCCCTCCTGCTCGCATTCCCTCAGAGATCCACTCCTCCCCCTGCTGGTTCCTGCTTCAGCTGTTGAGTCTCTTCCTTCCTCCCTGAGCCCCTCCACCACCTGTTCCTCCGATGGCAGTTCCCTGACATCCGGCAACCAGCTTTCAGGCAAACTTGAAAGGATAATGTAGGTTTGGTCAGTCTCATCGTAACGCTTACCTCTCTGCTGTAGTTGAAGAAACAGAGATTTCAGCGTTTGAAGATGAGTTGCCAAATTCTCACCTTCTTTCATAACAGTCCTGAACAGCCTTCTGGTCAGAGAAATTATAGTTCCAGCAGTTTCTCTGACATACATTGCCCTTAATAAATTCCAGCACTCAAACGCTGTGCTGGCATTTGCTACATGCAATAAATGGGAGTTGCTCAAACACAGCATAATTTGGGCACGAGCCCTTTCATCCAGACGTTTTTTCTCAGCAGAGTCCCGTTTCAAAACCTCAGTTTCAAGACAATCCCACAGTCCATCTCTCCTTAACAACTGCTGCATCTTAATTGACCAACTCAGTCAGTTGCTTTCTGAAAGAAGTTCAAAAGGGATGCCTCCCCCAATATTTACAACTTGGGAAGACTGGAAATCTGCCATCTCTGCTGGTGCTTGCTGAGCCCCTTCTGTGGGGCCTCCAGCAATCTCTCCTGACTCTCTCTTTAGAGTCCAACTGGATGGTCCTGGCTAGCACTCACCGGCTTCTAGCTGCTGCCTCTGCTGACCCTCAGGTCCCGCCTGGCTCTGCAACTGGTGTAGCCACTCTGTGAGTCACCTACTGTGGTCTTCTAGCAGTTCAAACTGTTCCAGTAGCCGATGCTGAGTCCTTTCCTGATCCTCAGATCCTAGCCGCTCCAGCATCGCTGCAGACAGTTACAGCTTGCCACCAACTGCTCCAACGCACAGCCACTGGCTCCATACACCACCAGGACTCACCAGCTCCCTGCTCAGATGCTGCCAGTCGTTTTGCACTTTGCACATGCTCAGAAACACTGGGCCCATAACCTGTCAGTGTTTGTAAAAAAAACAACAACAAAGGGTCCTGACCTCCCTTTGTTGCCTCAGCCTGGTCCTCGGACCCTTGTCAGCATAAAAGAGTCCACGAGAAAATTATCCTTGCAGAGTACTTTCTGCTTTTATTCTTAAAAGTCTTTGTGCAAAAGCGACTGACCAACTGTACACACCAACGCTACCAGCTTTCACTAACCAACCAACCCATCCAACAAACATTTCTCACTGTATATATATAAAACCTGGTGCAGGTCGCTGACTCATGCTGACCCAGCTTTTTTAAGCATTAAAGAAACAGCGGCAATTTTAGCCGTGACAGTTTTTAGGGGGGGGAATAAAGAAAAAAAATTCTCCCCCCTCCCAGCCCCAAAGAGCAAAGAAGCCAAGCGAGCAGGATCCATCCCGCTGGCTGTCTTGGCTTCCTCTTTAGCCACGCACAACCTCTCCAGCCGGGAGAGGCTGCGTGCGGCTTTGGCAGAAGCCAAGACAGCAAGCGGGATGGATCCCGCTCGCTGTCTTGGCTTCTTTTTTAGCCACGGGGCTGGGGCGGGGGAAGCCCGAGCTTCCCCCGACCCCAGCCCCAGCCCCCGAAACAGGTTCAGGAGCGGCGGCAAGATTGCACGCAACCCCGCCGCCGCTCCCGGAGCTTGCGGGGCTAGGGGTGGGGGAAGCCCAAGCTTCCCCCGACCCCAGCCCCCAGAACAGGCTGCTATCCGCGGATAGCTGCCTGAAGCCCGGGGAGCGCAGCGGGAGTTGGTGCTGCACTCCCCGGGCTTCAGGCTTCAGGCTGCTATCCGCAAGCCTTCGGAGCACTCTCCAGGCTTCAGCAAAAGCCTGCATTCACTCCATAGGACGCACACACATTTCCCCTTCATTTTTGGAGGGGAAAAAGTGCGTCCTATAGAGCAGTGTTCCCCAACCTTGGGCCTCCAGCTGTTTTTGGACTACAACTCCCATAATCCCTAGCTAGCAAGACCAGTGGTCAGGGATGATGGGAACTGTAGTCCAAAAACAGCTGGAGGCCCAAGGTTGGGGAACACTGTACTTTCAGATTATCTAAATGGGGATTAAAGGATGTTTTTGAGAGGGGAAACCCCAACACCAAACCTACCTTCTTCTCTAACAGACATAAGACTTTCTCTTATATTTTGTTGTTGTTGTTTAGTCGTTTAGTCGTGTCCGACTCTTCGTGACCCCATGGACCAGAGCACGCCAGGCACCTCTGTCCTCCACTGCCTCCCGCAGTTTGATCAAACTCATGCTGGTAGCTTCAAGAACACCATCCAACCATCTCATTCTCTGTCGTCCCCTTCTCCTTGTGCCCTCCATCTTTCCCAACATCAGGGTCTTTTCCAGGGAGTCTTCTCTTCTCATGAGGTGGCCAAAGTATTGGAGCCTCAGCTTCACGATCTGTCCTTCCAGTGAGCACTCAGGGCTGATTTCCTTCAGAATGGATAGGTTTGATCTTCTTGCAGTCCATGGGACTCTCAAGAGTCTCCTCCAGCACCATAATTCAAAAGCATCAATTCTTCGGCGATCAGCCTTCTTGATGGTCCAGCTCTCACTTCCATACATCACTACTGGGAAAACCATGGCTTTTACTATACGGACCTTTGTTGGCAAGGTGATGTCTCTGCTTTTTAAGATGTTGTCTAGGTTTGCCATCGGCTTTCTCCCAAGGAGCAGGCGTCTTTTAATTTCGTGACTGCTGTCACCATCTGCACTGATCATGGAGCCCAAGAAAGTAAAATCTCTCACTGCCTCCATTTCTTCCCCTTCTATTTGCCAGGAGGTGATGGGCCCAGTGGCCATGATCTTCGTTTTTTTGATGTTGAGCTTCAGACCATATTTTGCGCTCTCCTCTTTCACCCTCATTAAAAGGTTATTTAATTCCTCTTCACTTTCTGCCATCAAGGTTGTGTCATCTGCATATCTGAGGTTGTTGATATTTCTTCCGGCAATCTTAATTCCGGCTTGGGATTCATCCAGCCCAGCCTTTCGCATGATGAATTCTGCATATAAGTTAAATAACCAGGGAGACAATATACAGCCTTGCCGTACTCCTTTCCCAATTTTGAACCAATCAGTTGTTCCATATCCAGTTCTAACTGTAGCTTCTTGTCCCACATAGAGATTTCTCAGGAGACAGATGAGGTGATCAGGCACTCCCATTTCTTTAAGAACTTGCCATAGTTTGCTGTGGTCAACACAGTCAAAGGCTTTTGCATAGTCAATGAAGCAGAAGTAGATGTCTTTCTGGAACTCTCTAGCTTTCTCCATTATCCAGCGCATGTTTGCAATTTGGTCTCTGGTTCCTCTGCCTCTTCTAAATCCAGCTTGCACTTCTGGGAGTTCTCGGTCCACATACTGCTTGAGCCTTCCTTGTAGAATTTTAAGCATAACCTTGCTAGCGTGTGAAATGAGTGCAATTGTGCGGTAGTTGGAGCATTCTTTGGCACTGCCTTTCTTTGGGATTGGGATGTAGACTGATCTTCTCCAATCCTCTGGCCACTGCTGAGTTTTCCAAACTTGCTGGCATATTGAGTGTAGCACCTTAACAGCATCATCTTTTAAAATTTTAAACAGTTCAGCTGGAATACCATCACTTCCACTGGCCTTGTTATTTGCAGTGCTTTCTAAGGCCCATTTGACTTCACTCTCCAGGATGTCTGGCTCAAGGTCAGCAACCACACTACCTGGGGTGTATGAGACATCCTTATCTTTCTGGTATAATTCCTCTGTGTATTCTTGCCACCTCTTCTTGATGTCTTCTGCTTCAGTTAGGTCTTTACCACTTTTGTCCTTTATTATGGTAATCTTTGTACGAAATGTTCCTTTCATATCTCCAATTTTCTTGAACAGATCTCTGGTTCTTCCCATTCTGTTGCTTTCCTCTATTTCTTTGCATTGCTCGTTTAAGAAGGCCTTCTTGTCTCTCCTTGCTATTCTTTGGAAATCTGCATTCAATTTCTTGTATTTTTCATTATCTCCCTCGCATTTTGCTTGCCTTCTCTCGCCTGCTATTTGTAAGGCCTCATTGGACAGCCACTTTGCTTTCTTGCATTTCTTTTTCATTGGGATGGTTTTAGTTGCTGCCTCCTGTATAATGTTGCGAGCCTCCACCCATAGTTCTTCAGGCACTCTGTCCAGCAAATCTAAATCCTTAAACCTGTTCCTCACTTCCACTGTGTATTCATAAGGGATTTGGTTTAGATTGTATCTTACCTGTCCAGTGGTTTTTCCTACTTTCTTCTGTTTAAGCTTGAATTTTGCTATAAGAAGCTGATGATCTGAGCCACAGTCAGCTCCAGGTCTTGTTTTTGCTGACTGTATAGAGCTTCTCCATCTCTTATATTTACTACGTGCTAATTAAAGAAGGGAATGAAATCAGTGTTAGAACAGCAAAGACTATGGGAATATGGATTTCAGACCATGCTACACTATTTGTGGAGCTGGGACTGGAAGAGGATGGAAAAAGCAGGCGATGGCGGTACAATAACCTAATAATGGCAAAAGAGATTGACAGGGAATATATCAGAAAACAAATTGGTTGGTATTTTAAAGAGAACAATGGTTCGGCCGAGATCCCGGTAGTATGGGACGCTTTCAAAGCTGTTATAAGAGGACATTGTATACTGAAAGAGATTGCGATTAAGAAGGGGAGACAGGAAAAAATTAAAGAGATAGAAATTTTGTAACAACAGCAGCAGGTTAAATTTCTAAGGAGCAGACAGGAGCAGTTAAGAAAGTTAAAACAGGAATTGGATGAGCTGGATATAGTTGCAGTGTGGAAGAGAGATAATATGATCAAAAATGATTTTCAGAGAACCTCAATAGGATCATATAAGAGACTGGCAAACTATTTTAAAAAAGAAGGGATAAACAGAGGGTGAAGGTCATTAAGACCAGAAGGAAAATACTTACACAAAGCTCTAGAGAAATAAGGAAAGAATTTGCAGAATTCTATGAATCTTTATATAAAGAAGAAAATAAAAATATTAGTAGGGAAAGTTTGGGGTTTAAAATCGAAGAAAGTGATAGAGTAAGACTGAAGGAGGAAATTTCTTTGGAAGAAATAGAGAATGTAGTTAAATCATTTAAAAGTAAGAAATCCCCAGGATTAGATGGAATTACGGCAGACTTTTATAAAGAAACAATTGATAACCTGGGTTCAGAACTTTTAAAAGTATTTAATAATATCTTAGAAGGGGGGAAAGCCCCAGACACTTGGAAACTAGCGGAAATAGTAGTGATTGAAAAACTGCAAAAGGACCCTACAGAGGTGGAGTCATACAGACCAATTAGCCTATTAAATCAAGACTATAAGATATTTACAAAGATCCTGGCAAGGCGACTGGAAAAGGTACTACCTAAAATAATTAAGGAAGATCAATATGGATTTGTTAAGGGAAGATACATAGGCCATCCTATAAAAAATGTGTTAAACGTATTAACAAGCAGGGTAAAAGGAAAATTGGTGGTCTTAAAATTGGATGTGTATAAGGCCTTCGATATGATTAGACATAAATTCTTATGGAATATTATGCGGGAGGTAGGATTAGGAGAGAACTTTGTGGAAGCAATCCAGGAATTGTATAGAGAAGGGAAGGCTGTGATCAGAGTGAATGAGGCGGTTTCAGATCAATTCAATATACAAAGAGGAGTTAAGCAAGGATGTTCACTCTCACCACTACTATTTGCATTGGGTATGGAGTACTTGGCAGATAGAATACGAAACTCAGTAAGGATAAGAGGATATAAGAAAGGAAAGGAAGAAATCAAGTTAAACATGTATGCAGATGATATCCTATTATTATTTACAAACCCCTTAGAGGGTGTAAGAGAACTTATGATAATCCTGATGGACTTTAAAGAGGAGTCGGGATTGGGAGTAAATTTGGAGAAGTCTGAAATTTTATTTTGGGATGTAAATAAAGAGAAGAAGGAAATTGCAAAAATGACAAAGATGGATATCAATAGGGGGGGAATTAAATACTTGGGTGTAAATATTATTAAAAATATTGCTAGGATTCCAGATGTAAATTACAAAGAAGCGTGGAGGAAGATCAAGAAGGATATAAAATCATGGAAAAATAAGAATTTATCTATTCTAGGTAGGATTAGAGCATTTAAAATGTTTCTGGTACCAAAATTATTATATTTATTTCAAGTAATTACACTACCCATTAGGAAAATATGGTTCAAAACATGGAATAAGGTATTTAAAAATTGGATTTTTGGAAGTAAAAGAGTTAGAGCCCCAGACATGGTAAATTATTCATCTCAAGAAGAGATGGGATGGGGAATACCGAACTTAGAATTTTACTATGAAACATTCCACTTCAAAAATCTAATAGATATTGGATATAAGGATGGGATTAAATGGATAAGGCTGGAGAATGGAATAAATGAAGGAATAGGAAGAGAAGGGATATTTAATAGAGATATTAATACGGCTTTTAAGAAGACAATAGGACCAAGGAAAACTGTGTTAGGAATTTGGAAGAATTGGAATACGAAATGGATGCCAACATACTCAAGGTGGACGCCGTTAAAATATATGCAGGAGGGTCAAAGGGAACCGGGTTGGTGGAAGAAATTAGAAAATCAGGGATTTTATAAATTAAAAGATATGTTCAATGAAGAAGGGAATTTAATTACAAAAAAGTTTTTTTAGAAAAAAATAGGAAAACAATATTGGCTGAAAGTGCAAGGACTTTGTGATTTAATAAAAAGGGAAAGAGCAGAGGAAACAATGAGGACAGAAATGAAAATAGATATGGTGCTGAACAAAAGACAAATAACAGAGAAAGGGATAGCAGGGATCTTATATAAACTGATGATAAGCGACAAAGAAAGAATGATAAAGATAATCCAGATTAAATGGGAGCAGGAAGGTATGATCCATCCAAACACGGCCCAAGAATTGATGAAGAATATAAACAATATTAAAATAGAAAAGTATAAAGAATTAAGTAGAATTTTTTTTATTAAAATGGTATAGAACTCTGGCACAAATGGCGTATATAGTGAAAGGGTTTAGTCCCAAATGCTGGCATTGTGGTCAGGAAAAAGGACTATATTCACACATGTGGTGGGAATGTAATCTGGTTAAGGAATATTGGCAAAAGATTATAAAGGTAATTTCTGGATTATTTCAAATAAACATAGAAGTTAATAGGGATTTGTTATTTTTGGGAATACTGGGAAATAAGAAAGTAAAAAGTAATAAGCAAGAGTTGTACAAGATTATGATTTTAGCTGGAATGGCAGTTATTGCTTTGGGATGGAAAGAAAAGGCCAAATGGAATATGGAAAAATTGAATGATTATGTTTTTGAATATGTACAATCAGAAATATTCGCACAGATAGTGGCAGAGGATAGATGGGAAAATAAATGCCAACGAATCACAAATAAATGGGCATTTTACAGGAAATGGATAGAAAGAGGGGAAGCCAACCCTAACATACAAGCTCGAATGAACAGTCTGTGTACATGGATAAAGATATGAAGAAGGAAGGCCTGACTGGGGGCAGGGAGGGCTGGAGTGGGGAGGGAGGGGAAAGGAAAAAAAAGTAAACCGGATGGTATTTTGAATTGATTTTGTTATGTAAGCCTTTTTTCATAAACCATATATATTAATGTTATGTAGTTATGCATTGTAGTATGAATGACTTTTGTTTTGTATTCTTTGTTTTATCAGAGTTATATATGCGTCTCTCCAGGTTTCAGGTGCCCTCTCCCCTCTCAGTATCTCCCCTCTGCCAAAGGTTGAATTAGCCATTCTTTAAAGGTTTTATAATATTTGGCAGATAATCCATCCGGTCCTGGAGCCTTGCCCAATTGCATCTGGTTTATTGCTATCTCAACCTCCTGTCTTGTAATCATGCCATTGAGTAGTGATCTTTTATCTCCGGGAATTTTCTGCAGTTCATTTGTCCTAAGAAATTGCTCAATTTTATCTTTATCTTCTTTACCTTTTTTATACAGCAGTTTAAAATATTTCTGAAAGCATTTTCTAATATCCCCAGGGTTTTCCACAGATTTTCCCTCCGATACAATATTTGTGATCATATTTTGTTTCTGTCTCTTTTTTAATTGCCAAGCCAGCAATTTTCCACATTTATTTGCAGATTCAAATTTTCTCTGTTTCATTAATTTTATTTTCCATTCTATTTCTTGATTTATGAATTGAGAAAATTGAGTCTGCAAAGCTTTAATTTCTTTTGTATCTGTTGGCTTTTTGGCTTTGATCTTAAACTTTTTTCTTTCTCTTTGATTTGAGATAGGATTGTTTCCTTTTTTCCTTTTGTATCTTTTTCTTTATGGCATTCTGTTGTATGAAGAATCCTCTCATAACAGCTTTACTAGCGTCCCAAATGACTCTTGTTTCTACCTCTGTGTTTATATTTAATTCAAAATAGTCTTTTAGAGTCTTTTGGGCCTTTCCCACCACCTGTTCATTCCTCAACAACCCATCATTCATCCATCTGAAGGAACCCTGCAGATACAATTTCATTTCCAATAACACTGCATTATGATCAGAGCATGTTCTAGGACGTATTTGAATGTTTGTTGCCCTTGGAGCTAAATCCCTGGTAATCCATAGGTAATCATTTCGTGAAAATGTTTGGAACGAATTTGAGGAAAAAGTATAAACTTTCTCTGTAGGATTTCGTAGTCTCCAAATATCTGACAGATCATATTTGTCTACCATATCAAAAAACAATTTTGGGAGTCTGCCTGCATTTTGAACTTTTTGCTCTTGTGATTTATCCATAAGTGTGGAGACTACTCCATTCAAATCTCCCATTAATATTATTTTGTAATCCAGGTATTCATTGAGCTTTAAATCCAAGTTTCTAAAAAAAATCCTCTTTTCCATCATTTGGTGCATAAATTCCCAATAAAATATATTTATCGCCTTGTGCTGTAATTTCCACGGCAATGTATCTCCATTCCTCATCATTAAACAACAACATGGGGTTCCATTTTTCTTTAACATAAAAAACCACTCCTTTTTTTTACCTTATCTGATGAAATAAATTCCTGTCCAAGTTTTTTTTTCCTGTAAAATTTTTCTATGCAGTCTAGTAACATGTGTTTCTTGTAAGCAAATTATATCCAAATTGTGTCTCGCCAAATTATGAAAAACTTGGCCTCTTTTTTCCAGAGAATTTAAACCACTGACATTCCAGGAGTAAATTTTTAAAGACATCTCAATTTTTTAGGGGCCTTCAGCCCCAGCACCCAAAGGAGGAGAACTTTCCCAGCAGAGTTCTTTTGCGTTTTTCTCTAGAAATCTCTCTTTCCCTCCCACAGTTCTGATTTTTTGTTTCCTCCCTTGAAATTTAAAGGAGAGGCCCTCTGGGAATTCCCACCTGAAGAAAATATTTTTCTGCCTTAGGGCAGTTGCCAAATCTGTGTAGTTATTTCTCAGGGATAAAAAATGTCTTGGGACTTCCTTAAACAAAATCACAGCTTTTCCATCTATCTTTAAACTTTTTTTATAATGGTGTCCTAATATAGTGTCTCTTTGATCTTTTGTTTTGAAAATCACCATGCAGTCATGTGTGATTTTAGAGTCCTTTTTAGGGCCAAATCTGTATGCTTTATCAATCCACAAGTTTAATTCTTCTTTTGAAATTCCCCAGTAAGTTGAAAATTCTTGAATAAGCCAACCCCTCAGATTGTCCTGCTCCTTCTGGACTACCCCTCTCAATCTCAAATGATTCTCCCTCTCCTTCATTTGAAGAAACGCAATTGAATTTTGCGCTTCCTGCTGTACTGTTTCTAAGTCTCGGACCCTTACAGTTTCCAACTGTGTAATTCTTGCCTCATGTGTAGTTATATCTGATTTCACTGTCTTCAGGTCCTGCTTCAGTTCAACAAAATCATTCCTCAAATCTTGAATAGTTTTTTGATTCCCTCTTACTTCTGTTTTAATTTTCTGAAGAAGTTGCATTACAGAATCTTCAAATGTTGGTGTTCTAGAGTCTCTTCTTGGCTTAAGTTTTGCTTTCTCTGGTCTCTCTGACTTCTCTGTCTTGTCTCCTTTGTCCCCCCACCCATCCATACTTTCTTTCTCCCCCCCCCCAAGGTCAGCTATAGCCACAAGGGGGAGATAGTGAAGTAAACAGGCTAGGTTCCCAGCTTTCAAAAGTCCCCACTCCAAAATAAGAGTATTTCCTTTCCACAGTCTTTTAATCTGTGCAAGTCTTTTTATTTTTACTCCTCTAACCAAGTCCCCAAAAATTTATTTTCAGCCTTTAACTTAGTAACCAGAGGTTAGAGATACCGTTCCAAATATTTTTAGAGTTCTGGAAGCTGTAGTTACTTTGTATTCCCCAAAGCGGAAAACTAAAGTTGAAAGTATCCGATTCCTTTATTACGTCACAATGGAGTTTAGCCTTCCCTCACCCGGGAGGTCTGCTCCCACAAAGAAGATATAGCAGTTCAAACAGTTCCCAAATTCTTCTGCAGGGAAATTAATTTTAGTCCTTCCCCCCCTTCCCCCTGCTAGAAAGGGGTGATTAGTACACTTGAAAGTTTTCTCAAAGAATAAAGTTAAAGTTGCGGCTTTTGGTAACGTTAGCTGCTTTCACTTTTACTTCAGCGGAAGGGATCGACCTCCGTTTTTAAATCCCTTTCCTTCCCAATTTGTAATTCCAGTTTTGATCACTTTACTCACGGTTTTCAGAAGATTTAAATCTAATTTATTCTTTGCAGGAATTGGCCGCTCACGATCGCCGGACTCAGAGCTTGACGCTTTGAAGGAAGCGAATTGATTCCCCAGTGCCACCGTCTCCAACCCTGCTCACACTCAGCGCTCTTTTTAGAGCTTACCGGGGAGCAGGGGAGTCGTTCCAGGCACCCCCAGGAACTCCAGGTCCTCAGAACGCTCAATCTGAGGGGTTTTCGGTGTGCCGCTGCGCTCTAGCGGCTCTCCCCTGTCTACAAAGTGCCGGTGCCCTTTCCACGAAAGGACTCCTGTCCGCCATAATCGGGCGAGCGAACCGGCAGTCCCTGAAGTACGGTTCCTCATGGATCCTCACGCCTTTTGCATTGGACCACCCCTAACTCACCGTCAAATCACACAACAAGTCCAGGGGCACAGCCTGCACCTTAAAAAATTTGGATCCACGGCTTTCTGGCCATGCCATGGCCCAAAACTATGGTTCTGAAGGACAGATCCTCATAAATCCTCTCGCTTTTTGCATTGGGCCATCCCTAACTCACCGTGAAATCATATATCATGTCCATGGGCACAGCCTGCACCTCAAAAAACTCAGATCCACGGCTTCCTGGTCATACCATGGCCCAAAAACGTGTCCTCAAAGCATGGATCCTCATAGAACCTCATGCTTTTTGCATTGGGCCACCCCTAACTCACTGTCAAATCACACATCAAGTCCAGGGGCACAGCCTGCACCTCAAAAAACTAGGATCCACGGCTTCCTGAACATACCATGTGTCAGGGAACTGCCATCGGCTCAGGGGGGAGAAGGGAAAAGCCGGATGGATTACAGAGAGCCACCAAAGAACGTGGGAAGCAGCTCCTACTCAGCGGAGGAGAGTAACCACACCTCCAGTGGAGAGGAGCTTCAGGGCTCAGAGGAGGCGAGGCGGTGCCAGGACACCTTGCCTGGGCAAAGCGGGGAGGAGAGAGGTCCTCCGTTACCCACACCCTCCTTGCACAGTAAGCTTTCGCACCGAGAGGGGAGGCGCAGACTGGGCGTCAAGAAACTACTTTGCTGGGGAAGGTTTAAGGACTGCCCACTCACGGATTCTGCCAGTGAATGAGCCAGCCACGGGAGAGTGGGCTCTGGACAGAGAAAGTTTATTTTGGAGACTTCCGGTCGATCGCGAAAGCGGGTGCAAGCGAGATTCATCTCTTTGGAGAGAATCTGGCTTTCCAAAGGGAAAGGGGGAATTGCTAGGGCGCTGCATCCCCCCAAAATACTCTTGGAGGGAGATCCAGGAGTCAGGATCCCAGCAGAGTAGTTTTTGCGGTCTCTCCGTCGTCAGGTAACCTCCTTTGAGGTGAAGAGAACGGTGAGATTGAGACACTGGCACCGCGGGGACGCCATTGTCTGCCCTCGGAAAGCGCAGCCCCAGGCTTGCAAGCTGCAGCGATTGATTCTCAAACACTAAGAAACCCGAATTTAATTGGATTATCGAGGATAAGAGGATTTGTGTGATTCGGGAGCAGCGAGGTTCAAAAGGAGGCCAGCCTCGTCTGGAGTCTAATTCATATGCAAAGACTACCCACAGAGCGGAAGGAACAGTGAGTTACCTCAAACGGAGTTTTTTTATATATATATTTATTTACAAAAGACATTTACTTAATTAAAGAACGTGGATTGGAGTTTGGAAGGGGTAAAACCTGGAGTAAGAACGTTTTATTTGTCTTTTTGGTGGGCCTCTGAGATCGCAGGCAGAGGAAACTTCCAAGTAAATTTTTACTTTCGATTTTAAAAGAACTGCGTAGTAAATTTTTATGAAGCCCTCCTTTGATTTTTTGGGTTCTTTTTCTGTTTTGTGCCAAAGCAGTGGTATGAAGAAGTGAAGAAATTAAAATTAAAATAGACTGAACTGTTATTTTTCTTAAGTTGGTTAACTTAAATTGGAAAATAAGGAGCAGAGGGAAGATATTTACTCACCCCCTCCCCCTGCTTCTGGCTTTTGAAGACACTGAAAAGAACAGAGAATCACCATTCTCTTCCTTTCTTTTTTGTCTTTCTTCTTGGGTTACCTCTTCTTTTTGAGATGCTAAATTTCTTTTTGGGACATTAGATCATTTTTATAAGATAAAAATTCTTTGTTCCCTCTCCATCTCTGCTGATCCCTCATTTTTTATAACTGCTTTGATTTGGTTTAGCTTGAGCTTAGCGGCTCTTAGAGATCTGTATCTCTCTCTCTCTCTCTCTCTCTCTCTCTCTCTCTCTCTCTCTCTCTGTGCCTCTGTTAACCCTTTCCTTACCCAGTTAACCCTTCCCTCACCCTATGTTGTGTATACTTAAATATAATCTCTAAGATATTTTTGTGTCATCTGCTTTACTTTCTGAGTTGGTTTTGTTATCCTGAGTCTCTAGTTGTTTACTCTATCACTTTCTTAATCTTTTATTACTTTTGGTATTATTTTATTCCCCTTTCTCCACTTGATGGATCATAATCGTACTGGCTGGATTAGCCAAACAAGTGGCAAGAAAAATTAACCCTTCATTTCTTTGGATGTTATAAATTTCGATTGTGGATTAGCCAAGCAAGTGGCAAGAAAATTAAACTTCTTTTTTAAAAAAATTGACGCTATAACTCAGATTGAGAATTATTAAGAAATGTCCCATTCACAGAAAAAAGGTGGTGAAGGGGCAACACCTGGAGAAAGAAGAGGAGCAAAACAAGAGACAGAACCGAAAGGAGATCTTGTAAAGATGCTTACAGAGATAAAGAAAGACATTAAGCAAAGTGAGAAAAACCTAGAGACAAGGTTGGAACAGATGGACAAAAAAATTGATATGACAGTTAATGAATTGAAAGGACAAATGAAGGAGATGACAAAAAGAACACAGAGTTTAGAAGAGGGATTGAAAAGAACAAAATTAGAGATGAGGGAGGTTAAGAGGGAGGAGGAGAAGATGAGAGCTGAAGTTTCAGAAATTAGTAAGACGCAAGAAGATATTTGGGATGCGATTGCCATGAATGACCTGAGGCAGAGAGAGCAGAATTTGAGGTTGAGATCAGTGTCTGAGGTACAAGGGAAGAATTTAAGGGAGAAATTGACATTAGAAATTGCACAATGGTTAGGTATGGAAGTGGAAGAGGTGAGGAAAACAATTCAAAATGTATTTTGGATTAAGACAAGATTGGCCAAAGCAAAGAAATTTCCAGGCGATTGTCTAATTATTTTCAAAGATACAGAAATAAAGAATTTGATACTACAGAAAAACAGAGAAAAAAGATTGTTAATCGATGGAAATTTCATAATTATCTTTAGGGACGTTCCACTTCGCTTGTTGAAAAAATGAGATCCTTACAAGCCATTGACACAAATTTTGAGGAAAAATCAAATTGAATTTAAATGGGAATTTCCAGAGGGGATCTCCTTTTTTTACAAAGGGAAAAAGTTTAAGCTCACAAACCCAGATGAAGCACAGAAGTTCATGAGAAGATACAAGGAACTGGGAAGAGAAGAAGAAGCAGCCGGAGCTGGAGCGGGGGTAGGATTTGCGATTCCAGCGGGAGCGGAGGGAGGGGAGAGGGATCGGAAGGAGGAATTAGGAGACGGAGAAGAAGAGGAACAGGAAGAGGAAGAAGAGGAGGAACAGGAAAAAGAAGAAGTAGAAGAACAGGTTTAAGACCTTAATTTATTGGACTCACAAAGAAAGAACACAAGATGGCGCTGAAACTATGGACTTGGAATATTAATGGGAGTAACGATAAAAAAACGCAATAAAATTGAACAGTATTTGAAGAGGAAGAATTTGGATATTATTTGTTTACAAGAGACTCGTGGCGAGAAGACATAGAAAGGTATTAATTAATAAGAAGTTAGGAAACGAATTTATTTCATCAGACAACAAGAAGAGAGGGGTGGTGTTGTACATAAAAAACAAATTGGAAGCTCAACAGATTTTTAAAGATGAAGAAGGTGGGGTTATGGCAGTTCAAGTCAAATGGCAAGGCGAAAAACTGATAGTAGTCGGGATTTATGCACCTAATGGAAATAAAACTGATTTCTACAAAGAATTGAAAAGTTATTGGAATTCATGGATCAGAAAATCATAATAATGGGGGATATGAACGGAGTGGTGTCAATGGAAATGGATAGACTAAGAGCAAGTGGGAAAGTTAAAGAAGGGAAATTACCTAAAACTTTTTTTTTCCGATGATTGAGAACTGTAACCTGATAGATATTTGGAGATTAAGACACCCATTAGAAAAACAATTCACTTACCACTCAGAAGCAAATCAGTCAATGTCAAGAATCGATCAGGTTTGGGTTTCTAGTGAACTAACACAAAGAATTTCCAAAATTGAAATATAGCCAAAGGTATTGTCAGATCATAATGCAATAAAGTGTGTTATAAAAGGAATAGAATAAAAATCATTTCGATGGAGAATAAATGAGAGTCTTCTGGACGATCAGAAAATAATAGAAAAAGCACGTAAGAACTTAACGGATTATTTCGTGAATAACTGTAATAAAGGTACGAAAACTAACACGGTATGGGATGCCAGCAAAGCGGTGATGCGGGGATTCTTTATTCAGCAAAATACAATCAAAAACAAATTTAGAGAAAAGGGGAGGAAAGAAATTTTAAAACAAATAATGGAAAATGAGAAGAGTTTAATCGAAAAACCAAACAATTTGAAAACAAAGCAAAATATTAAAATATTACAAACACAATTTGCAATGATAATAAATAAAGAAGTAGAATGGAACATGAGACAGAATGAGACAGAAAAATTTTGAGTTTGCAAAAAAATCTGGAAAATGGTTGGCATGGCAAATTAAGAAAAGAAAGGAACAGAATACAATCAATAAAATTAGAGTAGATGGAAAGGAAATAGATAATCCGAAAGAAATCAGGAAAGGATTTGAAGACTTTTATAGACATTTATATAAAAGAACTGAGATAAGTGATATTAAAAAAATAGAAAAATTCCTGAGGAGAAAAGAGGTGCAAAAAATCCTGACTGATAAAAAAGACAGACTGAACGACCCAATTGAAGTAGAGGAAATCAATGAAGCTATAAAAGAATTGAAAAGTGGGAAGACACCGGGGCCGGATGGATTTACTGCAAGATATTATAAGGAAATGAAACACATCCTACTTGTGCCAATGAAAGAAGTTATGAACAATATATTAAAGAAAGGAGAATTACCTGAAACATGGAAAGAAGCATATATTACATTTATTCTGAAGCAAGATTCTGATTTAATGAAAGTAAAAAATTATCGGCCAATTTTGCTGTTGAATAATGATTCTAAATTATTTGCAAGCATATTAGCAAGCAGGTTAAAAAAAATATTGAAAGAAATTATACATAAAGATCAGGTGGGTTTTCTTCCTGGCAGACAGATGAAAGATAACATAAGGAATATAGTTAATATAATTGAATATCTGACAACCAGGAATGAAAAACAAGCAACGTTAATTTTTGTGGATGCGGAAAAGGCCTTTGACATTCTTTCACGTTATAGCACATTTCTAGAGACTGGTGTTTCTAAAGGAACTTTTATTAGTGCCCAATGCCAGTCGGTTTGCATTAAGTTTATGAATAAAAATAATTCAGCACACGCGGATTTAAGCGCCCAGCCACCACCACCCCCGCCTGCCTGCAAAAGAGCCACGTGTACCGTCGTCACGTGTGACGTACACAGGGCCGAATTCTCCCAGGGAGAGGGGATTTTGCGCCGCGTGGCAAGCGGATCCCCCCTTGGGTAGCCCAGTTCCCCGCACAGCCGTCGGAACGCCCTGACGCGCGCACAGACTTCGGGAAGGCGAAGGGACGCAGCGCGCGTGTGAATGGCGGCGGGCTTGGGGTGCCTTTCTTTCTTGCTCCCTCGAGGAACTGCTCCCACAGCACAGGGTTACAGCCCAGGACTTTTGGGGCAGAGACATACTGGCATCCTGCGCTCCTGTGGTGCAAAAGACCCCATGGGAAAGGCCTTGGGAAGACCGAGGGGGCGGCAGTTTGGGTCCACATGCCCCACCGCCCCGCACCCACCCAGCAACTCCGAATTCTCTCCTTTCGGATCCTGCGGCGCCTGACTGCGGCAAACGTTCCCACCTTGCCGGCGGCTGGTCCTCTCCAAAGCGAGCGCACCTAGGCTGCAACCTAGAAACCGCCGCCAGTGGTCATCCCTCCTCGCCGCCCCCCCCCCCAAGCCGGGCGCATCCAGAATGGGGAGCCAGGAGGGATGGAGAGGCGTGCCGTGCGCCTCCGCAGCGAGGGCGCATAGATGGCGAGAGGCCTGCAACATTCCCGGTCTGCGCTCGCCCCCGCGACGCCGGCGCGCATCCTCTGGCCCCCAGCCCAGCCTGGCTCCATTTTGATCCGATGTAAGCCTCGGCATGTAAGCCTCGGCAGCCCGCCGCCACCCCCCACCCCCGCTCGCTAACGGCGCAAGCACATCATCTAGCAGTCGCCTCGGGTGCCTAAAGAGGGCAGCCAAGCTCTCGCTTTTCTTCGCGCAAACTGGGGCTAGGGGTTTAGAATACGGATGGGGGTTAGGGAGAGGGGTTAGGGGTTTAGGATAGGGGTTAGGCAGGGACGGATTTAGGTTTGATGAGGCCCTCGGCTACTGAAGGTAATGGGGTCCTTTTTATGTCCAGCTGTCCTTTGTCCACAACAAATTGTCGTTGTTTTTTGTGTCGAATAGGAGCCCACACAACACAAAACATTGTTGCTGTATGTAGGCTTTATTTTATTTGTTTTTTATCTTCTCTTTTGGAAATGTACATCCAGGTTTTTTTTTCCTTTAATTTTTTTTGGGGCCCCCAAGAGAGTGGGACCCAAAGCAAAAGCTTGTTTAGCTTATACGTAAATCTGGCACTGGTCAGGGAACGTCAACATAAGCTCTGTAATCGCCGAAAGCCGATAGGAAACCCAGCCAGATGGGCATGGCATAAATTATTATTATTATTATTACTACTATTATTATTTCCTGCAAGGAAGGTGTTACGTACTGAGTTGAATAGGATCCAAACTGCGAAGTCATTATGAATAAAATAAGGGAAACACCAGAAATTAGAGGAATTAAAATTGGAGCAAAAGAATACAAATCAAAGGCATATGCCGATGATTTGGTAATATCATTAGAAGAACCAACAACAGGCATTGATAAAGTTTTAGAGCTACTTGAAGAGTTTGGAAAGCTGTCCGGATTCAAGCTAAACAAAGTCAAAACAAAGATAATAACAAAAAATTTGGCTGAAGACGCAAGAAATCAGTTAGAGCGGCAAACAGGGATTAAGGTAGTGAAAAAGGTGAAATATTTGGGTATTTGGATATCCACAAAAAACATAAATTTAGTAGAAGATAACTACAATAGAACTTGGAAAGAGATTAAAAAAGACTTGGACAGTTGGAGCAGATTAAAACTCTCGTGGGTGGGA
Organism: Podarcis vaucheri; assembly: GCF_965113315.1. Lineage (NCBI taxonomy): Eukaryota > Metazoa > Chordata > Lepidosauria > Squamata > Lacertidae > Podarcis > Podarcis vaucheri. The sequence goes on from NC_138757.1 coordinate 18,382,972, forward strand.
AGAATGGCTACTATTAAAATGAGCATTCTCCCAAGACTGATATTTTTATTTCAAAACATCCCAGTGATTAGGGGCACAACAATGTTTAAAGAATGGCAGAGGACCCTGTCCAGATTTATCTGGCAGGGGAAAAGAGCAAGAATTAAATTTAAACTGCTTACAGACCGAAGGGAAAGAGGTGGGTTCGCTGTTCCAAACCTAAAATTGTATTATGAGGCCTCATGCCTGTGTTGGATTAAGGACTGGATAACCCTGGGAAATACGCATTTGTTAGATTTAGAGGGTTTTAATGCCAGATTTGGTTGGGATGCGTATCTGTGGCATGATAAAGAAAAGGTGCACAAGGGATTCTCCAACCATGTCATTAGAGGGGTGTTACTGGAAGTATGGAACAGAAATAAAAGACTGATTGAAAGGGGCACCCCCTGGTGGCTATCACCGATTAACATCTTAACAATCAAAAAACTAAACATGGAAAGCCAAAGATGGACCTATGAAGACCTCTTGGTTAAATCAGATAAGGGATGGAAAATGAGACCATATGAAGATTTAAAGGATAAATTAACGGGGTGGCTTCAGTGCCATCAAATTAATGCCCTCTGGAATGAACATAAAAAAGTAGGGATGAATGAAAAAAAATCTAAATACCAGGTAGAAATAATAGAAGGAAATACCAAACTTCTATCCAAAATGTATAATCAATTACTAGAGTGGGATACCAAGGATGAAGAGGTGAAAGAGGTTATGATTAAATGGGCCATAGATTTGGGATATAATTTGGATTACGATAGGTGGGAGAAACTTTGGAACAAAGATATGAAATTCACAGCTTGTGTTGGACTCCGAGAGAATATGGAAAAGATGATGTACCGTTGGTACATCACTCCAGTGAAACTGGAAAAGATGTATAGGACCGGGGACAAAACCTGCTGGAAATGTAAAAAAAAGGAGGGTGATTTCCACCATATGTGGTGGACGTGTGAAGAAGTGAAAAGGTTCTGGGGCCTCATTTACGATGAATTAAGAAAGGTCTTGAAATATACATTCCCTAAAAACCCCGAAGCCTTTCTTTTAGGAATGGTCGGAGATGAGATTAAGAAGGAAGATCAAACCTTGTTTCAATATGCAACGGTAGCAGCCAGGTAATTGCTAGCGCAAAATTGGAAAACACCTAACATCCCAACTATCAGAGAATGGCAAATTAAGTTATTTGAGTATATAGAGTTAGCAAAAATGACACAGAAGATCAGGTATCAGAAAAATACAAAACTTATTAATGATTGGAACAAATTTATTTCATACATGGAAACAAATTTAGGAAATATCAAAATCACAGTAGGAGTAATATAAAACCTGCGATGAAGAGGTAAAGATGGTAAAAAGACACTGCAGAAGATAACATTGGGATATAACTCAAACCGTGGTGGAGGGAAGTCAGATTAACAATACAGTATGAATTAAGGTTTTTTATGTGGTTTATTTGTGCTTATGTATTTTGCTGTTTTTTTTATCCTTTTTGGACTGTTTGTGGTTTTCTTTTTTTGGTGTATTTTATGCTAGAAATAAAATAAAAAGAATTTGGAAAAAAAAGAATAGGATCCAAACTGCAGCAGTCTGATTGGTCCTAGAACAATAGGATCCAAACTGCAGCAGTCTGATTGGTCCTAGAACAATAGGATTCAGAATGCAGCAGTCTGGTTGATCCTAGAACAATGCAGCAGTATGATTGGTCGGCAGGAGCCACCCAATCCAGCTCCAGATAGAAGTGAATCCACAACCTGATTGGCCTACAGGAGAATTCCGGAATTAGCCAATCACGTGCAGCCCATTGTGTAAATAATGTATATAAAGCAGATACTTTGAGAGGACTTCCATCCTCCTCACCACTATGAGCTGAATAAAGAGCATGAAATCACTTTGCAACTCTGAGTATATTTCAGAAATGCTTCCGGCAGAACCATCCAGCTTCACCCTGTAGTCATAAAATCACAATAAACAGACATCAGTAGGATGGACGGGATGTTTTAGATTTTTTAAAATAAATTGTGGATTTTGATCCACCCTGGAATATGTGTTTTTGTGTATGTGTGTGGTACCTCGGGTTAAGAACTTAATTCGTTCTGGAGGTCCGTTCTTAACCTGAAACTGTTCTTAACCTGAAGCACCACTTTACCTAATGGGGGCTTCCACTGCTGCTGCGCTGGCCCTGCACGATTTCTGTTCTCATCCTGAAGCAAAGTTTTTAACCCGAGGTACTATTTCTGGGTTAGCGGAGTCTGTAACCTGGACCGTATGTAACCTGAAGCGTCTGTAACTCGAGGTACCACTGTACATACATGAGAAGCACCCAGTTTCCCTGATGGAGTCCTGGCTGAAATTCCATTTCCCAAGCCGTGGTGAGCCAGGTTGGCAAATCATTTACTTGGGGGGGGGGGGCAATAATGACTTTTTCAACATGTGACCCAGGGAGGGCGTCCTTCGCGTGCTGAACTTGCCAAACTGGTTTGAACTCCACCTTCGGAACAGTAAATGCTCCACCCCCCTCAACTGCTAAGTAAATTGGTAAGACTCGATTTAAATTCTTTTTTACAGAAAGGTTCAACCTTCCTGGCATCCTCTTCATATGGAAAAGCGGCTGAAGATTTCCTTTTTGAGATAATAAAATACCCCTTTACAGAAAGATTCAGTCTTGCTGGCATCCTCTTTATTATTGACAAGCGGAGGAAGGTTTCCTTTTTGGAGTAGTAAAACCATACATTTTCAGAGTAGTTTTTCCCCACTGCTATCAAAAATGACTTAGGTTTAATAAGTTAACTCTTTCTATTTGGACAACATTTCGGGTCTGGGTTAAAGGCGGATCTACACAGATCCTGAAGGATCCACCACTTTTTAAAAAAGAACTCCAACAAATGCAGTGTCAAATCACACCTGGAAGGCACGCCTAAAGACTGGACTATAAAAAACGTGGATCCAACACTTTGCCACGCTGCAGCACCACAAAAACATGGATCCGAGGCATGGATCTTCATGAATTCATATGATTTTTATATTGAAACAAAATAAAAACACCATGATACTGTAGACCACATCTTAGTCTGTAGGCAGAACCAAAAAAATCATCCACTGTTTCGTGGGGCCACAATGGCGCAAAAACATGGCTAAAAAACAGGGATCCTCATGGATCCTCATGATTTTTGCACTAGATCAGCCCAAAGTCACCATCAGATCAAACATCATGGCCATGGGCACAGCATCCACCACAAAAATCATGAATCCACGGCTTCCTGGTGACACCGTAGCCCAAAAACGTGGTTTTGAAGCACGGATCCTCATGGATCCTTACGCTTTTTGCATTGGGCCAACCCAGACTCAACGCCAGATCACACGTCATAGCCAGGGGCACAGCCTGCACCACAAAAAACTCGGATCCATGGCTTCCTGGCCACTCCATGGCTCAAAAACGTGGTTTTGAAGCACGGATCCTCATGGATCCTCACTCTTTTCACATTGGGGCTCCCCAAACTCACGTCAAATCACACATCATAGCCAGGGGCACAGCCTGCACCACAAAAATCATGAGTTGCACTACAAAAATCACAAAAATGCCCTTACCTGCACTGTTAATGTCACCACTGGAAATTTATTATTAGAGCCAATAGGAGAATGTATGATTATATATAGTACCAAGATATGGTTCATCTTCAAGAACAGATCAAATACATGCCAAAGTATTAAAGAGGAGAAAAAATATGAAACTGCTTACATACTGTCAGCTAATATCCAGATTCAAGAAAGACTGTATGGCAAACATTTAAATCAGTGAAAAGACATAATTTGAGTCCATCATAACAGAGTTCTACCTTTTGGATAAAATTTATAAACTATTACTCAAATATGACACCGAGCCCAAACAAGCAAAACCTTATATGACAAAATGGATGCAAAAATTTTAAGAGCAGTTTACAGTGGAACAAGGAGAACAATTATGAAGAAAGGAATAAAATTTACTGCAAGTTAAGCCCTAAAACAAAATTGGTACAGTGGAACCTCGGGTTGCAGACATAACCCATGACTGAGGCACGTCCGCAACCCACAGCGTTCGCATCCTGAAACGCTGCGTCTGCACAGGCGCCGGAGCAATTTGGCGCTTCTGCGCATGTGCAAGCGGCAGAACCCGGAAGTAACCCGTTCCGGTACTTCCAGGTTTCCCGTGGTCCGCAACCCAAAAACACGTAACCTGAAGCGGCCGTAACATGAGGTATGACTGTACAAAAATGTTATTTCAATGGTATATAACTTTGAAAAATATACAGAAGATGAATAATGCAATGAATGGACATTGCTGGAAATGTCATAGACCTTAAGGAATCTTCTTCCATTTATGGTGGACCTGTGAAAAGACCAAAAAGTTTTGGAGGAACGTTCATTTTGAAATGAAGAAATGTAAAAAAACAACAACCTAAATTTGCATTGGACCCCAAAACTATGCCGTTGGGAATGACTCTTTCAGCTACTGTATTGTGAAATCGTCAGTGGAACTATTTAGTTATATGACTACAACAGTCAGAGTGGTGTTGGCTAACATATGGAAATCTGACATATGTCCTGGAATAGATGCATGGAAAGAGAAACTATCAGAATATGCAGTAATGGCAAAACTCACCAATTTAGTAAATAATTCACTCATCTTTATAATCTGTATACAATTTAACAGAACTGTAACAAAATGAACATCTGTATGAATTTGTATAATAGACCTTAGTTACAAAAATATTTCCTGTTTAAAAATAGAAGCTTTGTGTGTATATGATAAAGAAAGAAATATATAGTAGAAGAAATCTTGTCTGTCTGATCTAGAAATGATTTTTATAATCATATATGGTATTTCTCCAATAGCAAACTACCTAGAATTGGAAATAATATTTAGTACACTAACCTTTGTTTAACTCTTGATAAATGTCAGCTTGCTGAGTTATTTTGTACCATTGTGATTCAATGTTATATTTGCGCTCAACCAGGGAAACCCACATGACCTGAAGGTGTTGCTGTGCAATGCTAGGTCAATGATTCATAAGACCACTGCCATCCATGACTTGATCGTGGATGGAGGACTTGACCTGGCATGTGTATCAGAGACTTGGTTGGATGAAGCAGATGGGCCTGTCCTAGCTGCTGCTTGTCCACCACGTTTCTCTTACACACAGCAACCCAGGTCATGTGGGCGGGGGGGGGGGGGGTGCAGTGATTTTTAGGAAGTCACTAGCTTGCATCAGATGTCCTAAAGGGAAGACCCAGTTCTCTGAGTGCATGTTCTGGAAGTTGGGCAATAGGAGCACTACAGGATTCCTACTGGTGTACTGACCTCCCCGCTGCACCAAGGATTCCCTGCCCGAGCTGCTTCAGGTCATGGTGGATGTTCTCCTGGAGACACCTAGTTTGGTTGTCCTAGAGGATTTTAGCATCCATGCCAACACAACCTTACAAGGGGCTGCTTGGAACTTCGTGGAAAGCATGGCCTCTATGGGGCTGGTGGCCCGCTGGAATGAGGAGTTAACCAGGGCTTTCAACTGTCTGGTTCCGAAGCGCCCCCTCCTATTGCATGGAGCCCAGACAGCCCCATGGTTTTCTTCGGAGCTGAGGGCAAAGAAACAATCACTGAGACAGCTAGAACGCCAGTGGCAGAAAACTCATTCTGAATCGGACCAGACAAAGGTTAGAGCTCAATGTCAAGCCTACCAAGTGGCGATAGCGACTGCGAAGAAGACTTTCTTCACCACCTCTATTGCATCTGCAGAAAATAGTAGCAGGAGACTCTTTCAGGTGGTTCACAGTTTAACGGAACCACCTTTACCATTGGGGCCTTTTAAAGACCCCAAGATCTCCTGCAACGATTTTGCAAAGTTTTTTTGCAGATAGAGTCGCTCATATTCGGAAGGAGGTAGACACCACAGTGGGAGCAGGGCCGGGGCGGGAGAGTGCTAGAGCCCTGTCTGGTCAAGTTGCATGGAATCAATTTCAATCCATTACCCCCGAGAATGTGGACAGGCTGCTTGGATGCGTGAAACCAACCACCTGTCTCCTTGATCCTTGCCCATCCTGGCTAATAAAAGCAAGCCGGGAAGGGCTGGGCAATGGGCTCTGCGGGATGGTGAATGCTTCCCTCTGTGAGGGAGCATTCCCAGACCTGCTGAAAGAGGCGGTCATTAAACCGCTTCTTAAAAAAACATCTTTAGACCCGGCCAGTATGGCCAACTATCACCCAGTCTCAAATCTTCCATTCTTGGGCAAGGTGATTGATCGGGTGGTTGCTGAACAACTCCAGGCATGCCTGGAGGATGCAAACCATTTGGATCCCTTCCAATCGGGATTCAGGTCTCATCATGGGACTGAAACTGCCTTGGTCGCGCTGGGTGATGATCTCCGGCGGGCTAGGGACAAAGGTGAGAGCTGTTTCCTAGTTCTGCTGGATCTCTCAGCGGCTTTTGATACAATCAATCATAACTTCCTTCTGGACCGTCTAGAGGAGCTGGGAGCTGAGGGCACTGTTATACAGTGGTTCCGCTCCTTCCTCCTGGGCTGTGTCCAGAAAGTCGTGGTGGGGGATAAGTGTTCAGACCCCTGGGCCTTTACTTGTGGGGTGCCTCAGGGTTCCGTCCTCCCCTCCATGCTGGATCCTTAGGTTTTTTATGTTTGGTCACCCTGAAATCACTATCAAATCACACATGATGTATATGACCACAGAATGAACCACAAAAACCACAGAGCACAGCCAAGGAACAAACACTATATTAAATACTTTAATCCTCATGGATCGTCATGATTGTTAAATGGACTCCACCAAATTACATTGTAAGATCACACCAATGTCCATGGAATGACTGAAATAAAAAAAGCAAGAACATTGTATTAAAATGACATTCATATCCATAGCATCCACTGTGAAGAACTGCACCTGGAAATTTTTGACGCTGCTAAACTATATCCAAGGCAGAGATTGTGATGATCTTACCTGTGAATGTAAATTATCAAACCAACTAGATGGAGACCACCAAAGTAACCATGAAAAACAATCATCTGTCTTGCGTCAGTTCAGCTACAAATGGTTTTGGGACAAAAGTTGGTTGCTTTGGGGGGGGTAATTATAAAAGGAGGTTTAACTGCAAGTTTTCTTGCCAACAGATTTTGTCAGTGCAAACTTTGAAATAGGGGGTCTCCAACGTGGTGCCCATGGGCATCATGGTGCCTGCTGACAGCTTTCCTGGAGTCCACCATGTGTTTTTAGAAAAAGAACAGGATTAGTGGTGAATTGTGCCCAGCATAACTTCAGATTGTTCATAGTACATTTGATTGGCTGCAGGGGCATACGAAGGGGCAGTGGCGTGGTGGTGCCCCAGGGTGCCACGCTGGGGGGAGGGTGACAGTATGCTCGCTGTACTGGCTGCCGCTTGTGCGGCATCCGTGTGGGCTGCCGCTCTTGCGGCAACTGTACAGGCAGCCCCTCTCGCAGCGACCGTGTGGGCCGTACGGGCAGCTGCTCTCACGGCAACTGTACAGGCTGCTGCTCACGTAGCGTCAGAACAGGCAGCTCCTCTCACGGTGGCCGTACAGGCTGTATGGGCAGCCGCTCTCCTGGCGACCATACAGGCTGCCGCACGTGCGGCGTCCATACAGTCTGCCATGCATGCACAGTCCGTACAGGACATTGTGTGCGCACCCATCATCCAGGCCTTGTTACCATATTATAGCTGCCACAAAATCTTATCAGCATGCCACCAGAACCAGGGAAGCCTTGCCAGTTGTAGCTCACAGAGTTGAAGCGAAATAAAAGACAGTAGAGTAGATCGGGAAGAAAGTTCCCCAGACTGCAGGAAAAGATAACAGTAGCTTCAGCATCTGATTCAGTGCAGGTTGCTGAGGGGTTGGACTCCTTAAGATCACCAACTGACTATGAGACACCTGGAAAGCACTCAACCTCAGATGACCTCCACTCCAAAAGGTGGGAAAGAGGATTTGACAGTGACCAATATTGATTCTTTTGATAGCAGCCCTATATTCTCAACACAAAGTGAGAAGTGTTTGGACAAATCACTGATTTGTACATCAGTTCCCCCATGGCACAACTGTACTGTCAGGAAACTGACATCGGAGCAACAGGAGAAGGAGAGGCTCTCCGATTCTGCAGGAGAAGGTACCAGCACCAGGGGGAGACGCAGCTTGATAGAGGGGGAAGGAAATCAGCGTAACACCAAGGATCCAGGAGAGCAAATGGGGGAAGAGGGGAAAGGGCTCCGGGATTCTTCCCTGGACGTCAGTGAAGAGAGCACTGGTCCTCCACTACCCACGCCCTCCCTGCGCAGAAGACTCCCGCGCAATGAGAGGCGGAGACGATTGGGTGTCAAGCAGCTTTTATGCTGGCAAAGGTTTAAGAAACGCCCACAGACAGATTCTGCTAGCGACTGAGGCAGCCACGCGGAGATGGGCTGTGCAGTCAAGATGGTTTAACCCAGGCCGTTAAGCTCCTAAACGGGGACAGTTTACGCACGAGTAACTCCAAACCACTACATGTACGTTCCCCACACTCAGTCTACAAACCATGGGACTTGTGGGTTCAGTTGGCAACATCTGTGTGTATGACTATGACATAAACACACTGAAAGGATCAAACTGGATAAATGACCGCATAATAGATGCCTTTCTTGCCTCCAGGGTGATCATGGCCAAAGAGCTAGGTCACGATGGAACAATTTTCCCACTTAATTGCCACTTCATGCAGATGTGTCAAAGATTGCCAGTGCAAGCTCTGAAGAACTGTTTGAGATTTGGAGTGCTAAAGAAAGATGTTTTCATTATTCCAGTAAATGACACAGAAGTCCACTGGATACTGATAGTAATCATTTTTAAAAGGAAGACCATGCTCTACCTAGATTCAAAACATGGATTGAACCACTCTGTGATTGATGCAATAACATCCTTCTTAGCATGTCTGTATGAGATGGATTCAAAATATCCCTATAGTTTTGCGGACTGGTCATTTTTTGCACCAACTGATATACCCAGGCAAGGTAATTCCAGTGACTACGGTCCTTTCACATGTACCATTGCCCATCTGATTGTTTCTGCTGCCCAATTACAGTTCATACAAAAGGATTTGGCTGCCATTAGACCCTGGATTGCAAAAGAAATAATACAGTACAGTGGGAAAACCTATTTTGAAGGACAAGACAAATATTTTCAAGTGGAAATTGATGCTGTTCCTCCCAAGAAGAGAAATCTTGAAAGAGAGTCACATTACTGTGTCTCGATCATGCCCAGAGGGATGGAAGGATACACTAACCTGTTGCTCAGATATTTTACCTTCCTTGTTTGAAGGCTGCTGGTCACTATGTTTTTTGAAGGAAGGGTGCAGGAGGCCCAGTGGTGACCTAACTATGGTTTACTGTGAAGGAAACTGCAAGGACTGGTACCACTGCTTTTGCATAGGCATTGATTCAAAAGATCTTCCAGAGGTTTTCATGTGTCCAGACTGTCAATCCACTGTGGCCAAATAGATTTTGAAACCGCGAACTGTCATATTCCACAGGTTGGTATAATACAGCAAAATTCAAACATAGATTTCATCATCATGACAGGGATGGTCCTTTTCCATAGAATTCTTATTCATGGAGTTGGTTTTTATATCCTGCTTTTCTCTACTTGAAGGAGTCTCAAAGTGGCTAAAAATCTCCTTTCCCTTCCACCCCCGCAACAGACACCTTGTGAGGTAGATGGGGCTGAGAGAGTTCAGAGAGAAGTGTGACTGGCCCAAGGTCACCCAGCAGCCTGCATGTGGAGGAGCTGGGAAGCGAACCCAGCTCACCAGATTACAGTCCACCGCTCTTAACCACTACACCACAGAAACGTATCTCTTAAAACTCTGGAGCAAGCTGTTCAGTTCAGCCTCATAGTGATACTGATTGGCGGAGGGAAGGTTGGTGATGAGCAAGATCTGTTCCCATTTCCCAACACAGAGACCATAGAGCAGTTTCTTTTGGGGGCTGAACCTGCAGAGTGTTTCTGTTCAGAGTTTCCGTGGCAGAAATTGGCTAAGTGCCTTTATAAACATTCAGCTTCTCAAATTGAACCCCATCATGAAACTTTCAGGTGTAGCTGTTGGAGGTGGAGGCAGAGAAGGTGCTAGTCCTTACCTCCCTTCTCCCAGCCCCATTATCAGTTGCCCAATGGGCTGAATTTCAGGGCTTTTGCATGTAAAGGGCAAGCTTGTTCTTTACTTGTTTAGACTCTTTAAAGTTGGGAACAGATATTTGGCTCCGTGACCAAAATGACCAAAAGGGTCAGCTTCTAGAGGACTGGAAAGATTGTACTTCCCCTACCCTCAGCCCTAACTCCATTGAGTATTTTTTGTTATGAGACTGAGTGTTTGGGGCTGATGCTGTAGCATTCTTGTCTGGGGGCTTGGTGGAAAAACAGAAAAGTGACCTTCACCTAACTCTCCAATGCCCTTCAACAAGAATGCTGTAGGAAATATTGCTAAGCCCAAAGGGAGGCAAGAATTTGCTTCAGCTCACCCTGTTAATGGAAGAGCAAAAGCTATGCATGTGTCATTCTCAATCAGTCTACTTTCAGGACTGATTTTAGAACCCTCTTATATCAGGCCACATAGTCACTAGAGGTGGCCCCATCATGCAGACTTGTCTATCCACACAGGGACCATCTATTTTTCTTTTATTCTGATACTGGATTTTAAGTTACAGTTACATCTTTTAAAACAGCTGTCAGTATATCACACTGTATTCCACCTGCCTTCCAAAGGAACATGTGGCTTTCCCCATGTAGCGGGTTAGGTTGAGACTGCTGATCCAAAGTGATCAGTAATTTTTACGGTAATTACAATCCTGCTTTCCCTTGTACCAGATTACCTTGACTTCAGTAAGGCCTTTGAAAAGGTCCCCCATGATATTATTGCAAAAAAGCTAGTAAAATGTGGGCTAGACAAAGCTACTGTTAGGTGGATTTGTAATTGGTTGATGGGCTGAACCCAAAGAGTGCTCATCAGTGGCTCATCTTCATCCTGGAAAAAAATGACTACTGGGGTTCCACAAGGTTCTGTCCTGGGCATGGTGCTATTCAATATTTTTATAAATGATTTGGATGATGGAATAGAAGGCATACTAATCAAATTTGCAAATGACACCAAACTGGGAGGGGTTGCTAATACCCCAGAGGACAGGGTCAGAATTCAAAATGACCTGAATAGGCTAGAGAGCTGGGCCAAACCAACAATATGAAGTTCAATAGGCAGAAATGTAAGGTACTACACTTGGGTAGAAAAAATGAAATGCACAGGTGGGGGACACTTGGCTTGACAACAGTACCTATGAAAAGGATCTGGGAGTCTTAGTCAACCACAAGCTGAACATGAGTCAACAGTGTGATGTGGCAGCTAAGAACACCAATGTGATTCTGGGCTGCATCAATAGGAGTATATTGTCTAGATCAAGCGAAGGGATGCTACCACACTATTCTGGTTGGACAGACCACACCTGAAATACTGTGTCCAGTTCTGGGCACCACAGTTGAAGAAGGATATTGTCAAGCAGGAGCATGTCCAGAGGAGGGTGACCAAAATGTAAAAGGTCTGGAATCCAAGCCCTATGTGGCGAGACTTAGGGAGCTGGATTTGTTTAATCTAGAGAAGAGAAGATTAAGGGGTGACATGATAGCCATGTTTAAATATTTGAAGGGATATCATGTTGAAGAGGGAGCAAACTTGTTTTCTGCTGTTCTATTTTTTTTTAAAAAAAAAATTATTAGATTTTCCACAGTGATAACACAAACCGCAAAGCAAAATGATACACAAAAACAGAAAAAGAAAAAGAAGAAAGAGGGGGAAAGGGGGGGACAATAAACAGATAAACAATAACAACACACTTAATTATTCACAAATCCAACCTTTTAAACATCTTGGTTGACTTCCTCAAATCCCTCCCTTCTGAGTTTCCTTGTAATTAAAAGTAACAGCTTTCCAATATCATTATTAAACTAAAACAATTTCCAGTTATAGTCCATTTTATTCACTTTTCTTAACATTCTAAATCCCATTTATTTAATTATAACTTAACTTATCCTAGGCCTATTTGTTTCTTTCAAGTAATTTCTAATTTTTTATATTACAATATTTATTCAAATAGTCCTTGAATTTCCTCCAGTCCTCTTGAAACTCCTCTTCTTTCTGGTCGCGGATTCTTCCAGTCAGATCAGCTAGCTCCGAAAAGTCCATCATCTTCATCTGTCAATCTTCCACTGTTGGCAGTTCTTGTGTTTTCCAATTTTTAGCAAGTAATATTTGGGTGGCCGTTGTGGCATACAAAAATAATTTAACATCTTTCTTGGGCAATTCTAAACTTGTTATTCCAAGAAGAAAGACCTCTGGTTTCTTAATAAATGTATATTTCAACTTTTTTTTTTCAGTTATGGGGTACCGCGTCGCTCTAGCGGTTTCCCCGACCATCAAAGCACCGGTGCTCTTTCAAGCAAAAGAGCTCCCTTCCAGCAGAACGGGCAGCCAATCCAGAAGTCTCTGTTTTCTGCTGTTCTAGAGACTAGGATGCAGAATAATGGATTCAAACTATGGGAAAAGAGATTCCACCTAAACATTAAGAAGAACTTCCTGACAGTAAGGGCTGTTGGACAGTGGAACATGTCACCTTGGAGAGTAGTGGAGTCTCCTCCTTTGGAGGTTTTTAAGTGGAGGCTGGCTGGCCATCTGTCAGGAGTGCTTTGCTTGTGTGTTTCAGCATGGCAGGGGGTTGGACTAGATGGCACTTGCGGTCTCTTCCAGCTCTATGATTTTATGATTCTATGTCACTAGCTCGTACACTGCACTGTTCCATTAGATAGATATTGTTGCTATTTTTTAAGCTAAAGGTTATGTATAGCTGTCATCTATTACCATAGTCTTTGAGCCAGTGTGGTGTAGTGGTTAAGAGTGGTGGACTCGTAATCTGGTGAGCTGGATTCGCTTCCCCACTCCTCCACATGCAGCTCCTCACAGGGTGTCTGTTGTGGGGGAGGAAGGGAAAGGAGATTGTTAGCTGCTTTGAGACTCCTTAAGGGGAGTGAAAGGTGGAATATCAAGTCCAAACTCTTCTTCCAAACTCTTTGTAATAGTGACATTTCCCATAAATATGCTGAGACACAACCGAATAATGTTATAGATTTCAATGGGATTCATGGAAGGGCCAAGTTTATTGAGCAGTTTAAATGAATGGGGCATGGAAGTGCTTAACTGGTTCTTGAGCAGGGCCAAAACCTGGGGGAAGGAATCTTCCGTCTCTGTAGCAAACAGCAGGCACAACAACATTTTGTATGGAATGCAGGCTTCCGGAGGCGGCGCAAAACGGCAATGGCGGTCCTCTTCGAGCTGTGAAGAGGGGCTCCGCAGAAAAGGGTCGTCCGCTAAGGCAAAGCGGAGACCCATCAAGAAAAACCACAGGCAGAGTGAGCCTGTGGCCGTGGGACTCGGCGGGCGCCAGAAGCCCCCCCAGAAACGAGGAAGGAACCCCGTAAGGGGCTCCGGAACGTGGAAGGGGGAGCGGCGCTGTGAGTTCATCGCTCTTTCTGCGGAAGTGAAGCCGCGCGGCTGCTGCCGATGAGCGCTGACCTTTCTTCTTGGAACATTAGACTCTAAACTACAAACCCGTGAGTAGGGGAATTTAAAAATTTCGGGACTAAAGCGATTGAATTTGGCTGAAAACGGGAGACGCAACCAGGAAGTCCGTCTCCCGATTGTGCTTAAAAGATCAAAGTAAAGATTTTGACAAGCTGGAAGCACTTTAAAAAGGGCTGGGAAAAGTGTGGACTTTCGTGCAACAATTGAACTTGCTTTTAAGAACTTAAAAGAGACAATCTTGCTTTATTTTTGCTGGCTTTTGATTGGACTTTTCCTCTCCTTTGTGGATTTACAAATGACTGAGTAGCTCAAAGTCACGGACTGCCAGGGCAAAAAAGAACTGTCAAACTGCGGAAACTGTTTTTAATTCGGAAAGTGCTACATGCGAGCGTTACAGTTTGGATACAAATAGGGAAACTGTTTCTTGCACCTTTCTTGAGACTTTGTTTTAACTTGGGGAAAAACTCTATATGTCAAAAGGAATTAGAAGGCTCCCTTCAAATCTGTTTTTAACTGCTGGGACTTTAATGGCGGAATAACTCTTTCTTTCTTCTGAAGTACAGTTGCACTCCCCCTAGAGGTCTTTGGATTTACAACTGTCTGGGAACTGTATTTTGTTTTGATTCTTTGCTGCCTTGTTGTTTACTTTCTGGAATTGTCTTTCCCATGGGACTGCATATAGTCTGACCTTGACACGTAGTCAGGATTGGAATGAGTGGCACAGGGAAAGCAAGATTGGCTAAAACGAAAGCTAAACAATTGGTACAAACAACTTTGACTTCTCAGCCACGCAGATCATTTGTCCCAGCTGTTTTAGGGACACAAGAAGGGGAAGTTGGGCAGACACCATCAGAGGATATGGCTGCAGGAGGATCGGAAACAGTTTTAAATCAAATTTTGGAACAACTGGCAATTTTAAATAAAAAAGCGGATGAGCATTCGTCCAAAATTGACCAAGCCACAGCCACTATTAGTAAATTGACTGATCAAGTTGCTCAACATACACAAGCAATTGGGAATCTCCAGGAAGTGACTGCAGAAAATCGTAAATTGGCTGAGGAAGCCAATCAAAAAGCAGTGGAAGCCAATCAGAAGGCCGAGGCAATAAAAGTGGAGGTAAAGCCTTTGCACAAACAGATCAGTGAACAGCAGGCCTACCTGTCTATGGTTGAACTGAGAAATAGGGAAAGTAATCTCAGACTGAGAGCTATCCCAGAACTTGAACAGGGAGACTTGATTGGCTATTTGACATCAGAATTCTCAAAGTTCTGGGGTATAGAAGAAGACAAGGACTTTAAAATTGTAAGTGCTTTTAGATTGGGAAGAGTGGTGAGGAAGGACAGATCCAGAGACTGTTTGATTATCCTGAGATCTAAGCAAGAGAGAGATAAAATATTAGGCCTTCACTTTGGAAAATCACTGGATATTCAAGACAACAGAGCAGAAATTTACAAAGACATCCCGAAACAACTCTTGGACTTGAGAGCAACATATACGGAATTAACAAAACTACTGAGAGGCAACTCGATTCCTTTTAGGTGGGAATTTCCTCAAGGACTATCCTTCAACTTCAAAGGAAAGAAAGTCAAAATTAAAACAGCAGAAGACCAACAAAAGTTTTTGAACGACCACGAAGAGGACCTTCAGAAAGGAGCAATAGCATCCTGGCCACCACCTCCGCCGGGACCTACACCTACACCTGCACCCTCGGGACCAGAGGACTCAAAGGAAGAGACGCCACCACCAAAGGATTAACAGATTGATCCAGGATGCCTCTGCAGCTTCTTAGTTGGAACATTAATGGTGGGAATTCCCTGGAAAAAAGAAGAAGAATATTTCATATATTGAAAAAAGAACAATTGGACATTATTTGCTTGCAGGAAACGCATGTGACCAGGCTCCATAGGAAAGTGCTAATCAATAAAAGACTAGGCCAAGAATTTATTTCATCGGATAGAGTTAAGAAAAGAGGAGTGGTGATTTATGCAAAGGAGAGCCTGTCACCAAAATTTTTATTTAAAGATGAGCAAGGAAGAACTTTGGCTATTGAGATACAGACTCAAGGAGAAAAGTTTTTAATTTTAGGAATTTATGCATCGAATGAGGGGAAATCAGAATTTTATAAGAAACTGCATGAGACGACTTCCGGAGGCGGCGCGAAGCAAGTAATGGCGGTCCTCTTTGCGCTGCGAAGAGGGGCTCCGCAGGAAAGGGTCGTTCGCTGCGGCAAAGCGACGACCCACTAAGAAAAACCACGAGCAGAGTGAGCTCGTGGCCGTGGGATCCGGCGGGCACCAAGAGCGACCCCCGAAACGAAGAAGGGACCCCGTAAGGGGTTCCGGAAGCGCGGAGGGGAAGCGGTGCTGTGGATTCATCGCTCTTTCTGCGGGAGTGAAGCCGCGCGGCTGTTACTGATGAGCGCCGACCTTTCTTCCTTCTACATTGGATTACAAATCAACTACTCGTGAGTAAGACTTACTCGAAATTGGATTACAAATTTATGAATTCGGCTGAAAGCGGGAGACGAGAAAAAGGAAGTCCGTCTCCCGACGATGCTTAGTGATCAAAGGCAAAGATCTGACAAGCTGGAAGCAGCACAGAGAGGTTTTAAAGTGAGAGACATCATACGTCCAGAGAAGTCGGAAATTGAAGGAGGCAAGTTACTCTTATTTTCTTGTTATTTTCTGTACCTTATTTGGGGACTTTCTCCTCTGCTAGACCTTTAAAAACTTTAAAGACTTTAAAACCCCCAGTCTCCGGACTTGCAGTGGGACAAAAGGCTACTTTGCGGATACATTTACAACCTGAAATGGATATTTAGAGGCATTACTGTTGGATACAATTAAACAACTGTACCTTGCACCTTTTAAGAAACTTGTGGCAACATTGTGAGAGCTCTGCCAGAGGGAAAAGGTCTTTTCCAAGGATTATTGTTAATTTACTTAACTGAAGGAACTTTAATGGCGACTGAAACTTTGTTTCTTCTTTCCTGAACTGTAACATCACTCCCTCTAGTGGAGTTTGGGATTTACAACTTTCTGGGAACCAACTTTGCTTTGTCTCTCTGTGGTTTGGTTGTTTACTCCAAGGCCTGTCTTTCTCATGAAACTTTTGACAGTTTGACCTTGAATCCTAAGACAGGTGTGGAATGAGTGACAGAGTGAAAACAAGAGCTGCGTCGAAGGCAGGGAAAGGCAAACTGACACAAACAACCCTGTTTTCTCAGGGACGTAGATCTTCGGTCCCTGCTGTTTTACAGACTGCACCCTCGCCAACAACTCCAGCTGAAGAAGCTGAACAATTAACAGGCGAGGATATGGCATCTGGAGGATCTAACACTTTGCTAGAGGAAATGCTACAACAATTCGCAATTTTGAATAAAAAAGTGGATGATCAAACTGCAAAAATTGACTTAGCCACATCCTCAATTACCAAACTTTCAGAACAGGTGGCTAAACACTCACAAGATATTGGTAATCTAAACGACGTAACATCTGAAAATCGAAAATTGGCGGAGGCTGCGATTGGGAAAGCAGAGGCTGCAGCCAAAGGAGTGGAGGAACTGAAAGGAGAGGTAAGGCCGCTCCACAAACATATTACGGACCAGCAGGCCTACCTGTCTTTGGTGGAATTGCGAAACAGGGAAAATAATTTGAGATTACGCTCTATCCCAGAGATTGAGAAAGAGGATTTGACTGGTTTCTTAACGGCAGAATTTTCCAAATTCTGGGGTATAAATCAAGATACAGACTTCAAAATAACGACTGCATTTAGATTGGGAAGAGTTGCCGGGAAGGACAGGCCTAGAGACTGTTTGATTATTTTAAGGACTAAACAGGAGAGAGACAAGCTACTTGATTTACATTTCAACAAAGCACTTGTGATCCAGGACAGAAGAGCACAAATTTACAAGGATATTCCTAAACAATTACTGGATCTAAGAGCTAACTATACGGATCTAGCTGGACTTTTGAGAGGTAACGGAATACCTTACAGGTGGGAGTTTCCACAAGGTCTTTCGTTTAAATACAAAGGAAAGAAGATAAAAATCAAAACGAAAGAGGATAGCCAGAAGTTTCTACACGATCACGGAGAAGACTTACAGAAAGGAGCGGCAGCTATTTGGCCACCACCAGAGTTAGGAAAAGAGTTACCACCCTCGGATTCGGACAAAAAAGAAGATACCCAACAAGAGTAACAACAGATTGACACAAGATGTCTCTGCAGCTGTATAGTTGGAACATTAATGGCGCGAATTCCCCTGAAAAACGCAAAAGGATCTTCCATATTTTAAAGAAAGAGAATTTGGATATAATTTGTTTGCAAGAAACACATGTGACCAGGCTACACAGGAAGGTGTTAACAAATAAAAGATTAGGCCAAGAATTTATCTCATCAGACAGAGTAAAGAAGAGAGGCGTGGTGATTTACGCCAAAGAGAATCTTTCACCAAAATTTTTGTTTAAAGATGAACAAGGAAGAATCCTGGCTATTGAAATTTCGACCCAAGGAGAAAAAGTTTTGATATTGGGAATTTATGCACCAAATGAGGGGAAATCAGAATTTTATAAGAAGCTGCATGAGACATTATTGGACTATCTGGACTATTCTAACATCATTATGATGGGAGATATGAATGGGGTTGTCTCTACTTTGATGGATAAGTCACAGAATCAGAACTTGACTAAAGATGGAAGACTACCAAAAACTTTCTTTGAACTAACTGACAATATGGATTTAATCGATCTATGGAGGACGAGAAACCCCCTAAGTAAAGAAGGAACTTTCTTTTCTGAAGCCCACCTGTCATGGACAAGAATCGACCAAATTTGGACAACTAGAGGGCTGGCACCTAAGACTACAAAAATAGAAATCTGCCCAAAGACTTGCTCCGACCATAACGCTTTGAAAATGGAAATGAGATTTATTACTGCCGATTCCTTCAGATGGAAAATGAATGACAACCTGCTAAGAGATCAAGAGATTGTAAAGAAGGCCCAAAAAGCTTTAAAGGACTATTTTGAAATCAACTTAAATACCTCGGTGGAAAAAAGAACAATCTGGGACGCGAGTAAAGCTGTTATGAGAGGGTTTCTGATACAACAGAATACGATTAAGAAAAAACTCTGGAATGGTAAAAAAGACAAGATATTGGAGAAGATAAGAGACGGTGAGAAAAAATTAAGATTGAATCCAAAATCAAAAGAGACTCTAAGAGAAATTAAATTCCACCAGTCACAATATGCGCAACTGATCAACCAAGAAGTGGAATGGAGAATTAAACAAATGAAACAAAGATCATTTGAGTCGGCAAATAAATGTGGGAAACTGCTAGCTTGGCAGTTGAAAAAGAGACAAAAATTAAATTATGTTACCAATCTAGAAGTTGAAGGAAAGAACATCCAGAAACCCGGAGAAATTAGAAAGTGCTTCCAGAAATATTTCAAAAAATTATACACACAAGGATCCGAGGATGTAGCCGAGATAGAACAATTTTTGAAAGAAAATGGCCTTCCAGAACTATCTCAAGAGAAGAGATCAATCTTGAATTGCAAAATAACACAACAGGAAATTGAGGATGCCATTCAGAATATGCAGTTGGGCAAATCTCCAGGACCGGATGGACTCACCTCCAAGTATTATAGGACGTTAAAAGACTATTTGATACAACCACTAGAGGAGGTTTGCAACCAGATTATGGGGGGAGGGAAGGCACCAGATACGTGGAAAGAAGCATTCATCACACTGATACCTAAAGTGGAAACTGAAAAGACTCAACTTAAGAACTACCGCCCCATCTCACTCCTAAACGTGGATTACAAAATATTTGCGGATGTTTTGGCTAACAGATTTAAAAAAGTATTAAATGAAGTAATCCATAAGGACCAAGCAGGCTTTCTCCCAGGTAGACATTTGTTTGACAACACCAGGAATATTATTGATATTCTGGAACTTTTACAAACAAATATTAACACCAAAGCAGTGTTAATTTTTATTGATGCGGAGAAGGCCTTTGACAATATTTCTTGGAAATTTATGAAGAAAAACTTGGAAGGGATGGGAGTGGGAAGGGGGTTTGAGAATGGAATAGAGGCAATCTATTCTGAACAAAAAGCTAAGTTGATAGTGAACAATGTGGTGACAGAAGAACTTCATATTGAAAAAGGAACACGCCAGGGGTGCCCCCTATCCCCTTTATTGTTTATTTCGGTCCTGGAGGTTTTGCTGAACATGATAAGGGAGGATCGGCAGGTACAAGGAATACGGGTCGGAGCGAAACAATATAAACTGAAAGCATTTGCAGATGATCTGGTTTTAACACTACAGGAGCCAGAACCCAGTACAAAAAGAGTTTTGGATCTGATCCAGAAATTTGGTCGGGTGGCGGGTTTTAAGCTGAACAAGCAAAAAACTAAGGTGTTAGGGAAAAATCTGACGGCTATGGAAACAGAAGGGTTTCAGAAAGAGACAGAACTAAACATTGTTAAAAAAGTGAAATACCTGGGGGTGAACTTGTCTTCTAAGAATTTGAATTTATTTAAAGACAATTATGAGAAATGTTGGCTAGAAGTTAAAAAAGATTTAGAAATTTGGTCAAGACTGAAATTATCCTTGTTAGGCCGAATTGCAGCTATAAAGATGAACGTTTTGCCAAAGATGTTGTTTTTGTTTCAGGCCCTGCAGATTGTGGACAGAGTGGAATGCTTTGGAAAGTGGCAGAAGGATATTTCTAGGTTTGTCTGGCAGGGCAAAAAGCCCCGAATAAAGTTCAAAATATTAACTGATGCAAAAGAGAGAGGGGGGTTTGCCCTGCCGGACTTAAGGTTATATTATGAAGCGGCGGCCTTCTGCTGGATGAAAGATTGGATTTTACTAGAAAACACTGATGTCCTAGATCTGGAAGGCTTTAACAATTCGTTAGGTTGGCATGCGTATTTGTGGTATGACAAGGGTAAATCATATGGAATGTTTAAAAACCATATTGTCAGAAAAGCAATATATATGGTCTGGAAAAAATATAAAGACTTATTGGAGAGTAAAACTCCGAGGTGGATCTCACCAATAGAGGCCAAAGCTCGGAAAACAACCAATATGGAGGCATACTGGCCGAAATATTGGGAAATAATAGAAAATATTGGAGGTAATTGGAGACTGCAGAGCTTTGAAAAACTAAAGGATAAGGTGCAAAATTGGCTGCATTATGCCCAAATTAATGAGGTTTTTAAGTTAGACAAAAAAACAGGTTTCCAGGTGGAAAAATCGAAACTTGAGACAGAATTGCTTGAACCAAAGACCAAGTTATTATCGAGAATGTATAGCTTGCTGCTTAAATGGAACACTCAGGATGAGACAGTTAAATCAGCAATGACAAAATGGGCCCAGGACATTGGTTATAATATTATGTCTGAAGACTGGGAAAGGTTATGGACCACCGGTATGAAATTTACTGCATGCAATGCTTTGAAAGAAAACATTATGAAGATGGTATACAGGTGGTACATGACCCCGGTTAAGCTTGCTAAGATTTACCATTTGTCCGATAACAAATGTTGGAAATGCAAGGAAGCTGAGGGGACATTCTTTCACCTCTGGTGGACTTGCCCAAGACTGAAGGCCTTCTGGGAAATGATCTACAATGAGTTAAAAAAGGTGTTTAAGTACACCTTTCCCAAGAAACCAGAGGCCTTCCTTCTGGGCGTTGTCGGCCAGAAGGTGTTTAAAAAGGATAGAACCTTTTTTATGTACGCTACAACAGCAGCAAGAATTCTTATCGCCAAGCATTGGAAGACCCAAGATTTGCCCACACTGGAGGACTGGCACTCGCAATTGATGAACTACATGGAACTAGCCGAGATGACTGCAAGGATCCGGGACTTGGGAGAAGAAGCAATGGAGGAGGACTGGAAAAAATTTAAAGACTATTTGCAAAAGTATTATAAGTTATATGAAACATAAGATGTCGTATGATTGGGAACTTAGCTCCAGTAATGAAGCTTGAATATTTAAGAAATTTGATAAGATTTATGAAAGAACCAAGATTTAAATGGGTAAAAACGATATTATGGTATATTTTTAGAGTATATGGTGACCAAGAGATTTAAATCTAAATTGCAATTGAAAATATAAAGAAATACACGAAATAAGGGTATAATTTGCTGATAAATTTATTGTTAAGAATGCATTGTGCGGGGGACGGGGGAAGTCCAATGGAAATTTGAAATAAGTCACTGAAGTGGTCGTGCTTCTTTTCTTTTTTATTTCCTTTCTTCTTGTCTTTTCTTTTTATTCTTTGATTGTTCTGTTATTTCTGTAAAAATGTAATAAAAATTATTATAAAAAAAAAAAAAAAAAGAAACTGCATGAGACAATGCTGGACTATTTGGACTATACCAACATCATTATGATGGGAGACATGAATGGGGTGGTCTCCACAAATATGGACAAGTCACAAAATCAAAATTTAACAAAAGACGGCAGACTACCTAAGACCTTTTTTGAACTAACTGACAATATGGACTTGATTGACATCTGGAGGACAAAGAACCCCCTAGGCAAAGAAGGAACATTTTTTTCTGAAGCCCATCTGTCTTGGACAAGAATCGACCAAATATGGATAACTAGAGGGCTGGCACCCAAGACCAGAAAAGTGGAAATCTGCCCCAAAACCTGCTCCGACCATAACGCGATGAAAATGGAAATGAGACTTACCCCAATCGGTTCCTTCAGATGGAAAATGAATGACACCCTATTAAGAGATCAGGAGATTGTGGAGAAGGCCCAAAAAACTTTGAAAGATTACTTCGAAATAAATTTGAATACCATGGTGGAAAAAAGAGTAATCTGGGACGCAAGTAAAGCCGTTATGAGAGGGTTTTTGATACAACAGAACACGATAAAGAAAAGACTTTGGAATGGAAAAAAGGATAAGATCTTAGAGAAGATAAGAGATGGTGAGAAAAAATTGAGATCAAAACCAAAATCGCAGGAGGTTCTGAGAGAAATCAAATTCCACCAAGCACAATATGCTAAATTGATAAATCAAGAAGTTGAGTGGAAAATTAAACAAATGAAACAAAAATCATTTGAATCAGCGAATAAGTGTGGGAAACTGCTAGCATGGCAGTTGAAGAAGAGACAAAAATTGAATACGGTTACAAACCTAGAGATTGAAGGGAAAAACATCCAGAAACCAGAGGAAATTAGAAAGTGTTTCCAGAGATACTTCAAACAACTTTATACACAAGGGCCGCAAAATGAGACGGAGATAGACCAATTTATAAAAATTAATGGGCTACCGAAATTGTCCCAGGAAAAGAGAACAATCCTGAACTATAAGATAACACAACATGAAATTGAGGGTGCCATTCAGAATATGCAACTAGGCAAATCTCCAGGGCCAGATGGTCTTACCTCCAAGTATTATAAAACATTGAAACATTGTTTGATACAACCACTATTGGAGGTTTGTAATCAGATCATGGAGGGGTTTGGTCGGGTGGCGGGATTCAAGCTAAACAAGCAAAAAACTAAGGTTCTGGCTAAAAATTTGACATCTACAGAAACAGAGGGGTACCAAGAAAGAAACAGAATTAAGTGTGGTTAAAAAAGTGAAATACCTGGGGGTATTTTTGTCCACCAAAAACTTGAATCTATTTAAAGATAATTATGAAAAGTGTTGGTTGGAAATTAAAAAGGACTTGGAAATTTGGTCAAGATTGAAACTTACCTTGTCAGGTCGAATTGCAGCTATAAAGATGTGTGTTTTGCCGAAAATGTTATTCCTGTTTCAAACCCTACAGATCGTGAACAGAGTGGAATGCTTTGGAAAATGGCAGAAGGATATATCTAGGTTTGTCTGGCAGGGCAAAAAGCCCCGAATAAAATTTAAAATACTAACTGACTCAAAAGAAAGAGGGGGGTTTGCCCTGCCAGACTTGAGGTTGTATTATGAAGCTGCAGCCTTCTGTTGGTTGAAGGATTGGTTTCTGTTGGAGAACACTGATGTCCTAGATCTGGAAGGGTTTGACAATGCTTTTGGTTGGCATGCATATTTGTGGTATGACAAGGCGAAAGTTCATAAATTGTTTAAAAACCATATTGTCAGGAAATCAATTTTTGCCGTCTGGATGAAGTATAAGGATTTATTAGAAGGAAAGACCCCGAGGTGGCTATCACCGATGGAGGCCAAGGCTCTAAAAAAAAGGCCCAATATGGAGGCCTACTGGCCAAAATATTGGGAATTAATTGAAAGAACTGGAGACAACTGGAAGCTACAGAGCCAGGATAAACTAAAAAGTAAGGTGCGAGACTGGTTACATTATGCTCAAATTCAAGAGGTTTTTAAAATGGATAAAAAAGTTGGTTTCCAGGTGGAAAAATCGAAACTGGAGACGGAATTATTAGAACCAAAAACTAAGGTACTTTCGAGAATGTATAACTTGCTGCTTAAATGGAATACACAGGATGAGACAGTTAAATCTGCTATGATAAAATGGGCACAGGATGTTGGACATAACATTATGTCTGAGGACTGGGAAAGGTTGTGGAACACCGGTATGAAGTTTACGGCATGTAGTGCCTTGAAAGAGAACATTATGAAAATGGTATACCGGTGGTACATGACCCCAGTCAAGCTTGCAAAGATATATCATCTGTCTGATAACAAATGTTGGAAATGCAAAGAGGCAGAAGGGACATTCTTTCACCTCTGGTGGACCTGCCCGAAAGTGAAGGCCTTCTGGGAAATGATATATAATGAACTGAAAAAGGTATTTAAATACACCTTTCCCAAGAAACCGGAGGCCTTCCTTCTGGGCATGGTGGACCGGAAGGTGTTAAAAAAGGATAGAACTTTGTTTATGTATGCAACCACAGCAGCAAGAATTCTTATCGCAAAGTATTGGAAGACACAAGATTTACCCACACTGGAGGACTGGCAGACGCAGATGATGGACTACATGGAATTGGCAGAAATGACTGGCAGAATTCGAGATCTGAGCGAGGAAACAATTGAGGAGGACTGGAAAAAATTCAAGGACTATTTGCAAAAATATTATAAGTTGTTTGAATGTTAAGATGGTGCACGATTAAGAAACGTTATGCTTCTGCAACTTGATTAGGTAAATGACAAAGTAAGTTATGACAAAAAAAGGAGACAAATTTGAAACAAATATATTATGTTTATTTTAAAGGTATTAAAATTGGATTACAAGCTTATGAAATTGGTAACATAAAAAATTGAAAGGTACAGTAAGCGGTGAAATAAGGTGATAAATTGCTGATATTGTTAGTCTAAAGAACGCAATGTTGGGAGGATGTGAGGAGGTCCATTGGAAAGTAACCTATAGAAAGATGATCTGAAACATATTTAACTTTTTCTTCTTCTTTATTTTTCTTTATTTCTAAAAATTGTTTCTTGTTTCTCGCTTTGTAACTGAATCTGTGAACCTATGGAAAGAAACGCAATAAAAAATTTTTTTAAAAAATGTAATCAGATCATGGAGGGGAAGAAGGCGCCGGAAACGTGGAAAGAAGCTTTCATCACATTGATACCTAAATTGGAAACTGAAAAGACTCAACTTAAGAACTACCGTCCCATCTCACTCCTAAATGTGGATTACAAAATTTTTGCAGATATCTTGGCAAATAGACTTAAAAAAGTGTTAAATGAAGTTATTCATAAAGACCAGGCAGGCTTTCTCCCAGGTAGACATCTGTTTGATAACACTAGGAACATTATTGACATTTTGGAACTTTTGCAAACCAACTTAATCATGGAAATTTGAAGTGTCAGGCATAGCTCTAATGGCTTTAGCCCAAACGTAGCAGAGTTTTCCTGCACAGCGAAGAAGCTAGTCGAGGTGGAAATGACTAGTCAGCTAGACTCAGAATAACTATTTACAGGATTTATTAAAAGGAAAAAATAAAACCAGCAGAGTTTCTGCATACAAAACAAAGCAAATAAATCCTTTCTTTCTCTCTCTCTCTTAACCATACACAGCACTTCTAACTCCTAACACACCTCACACCAAACTGTGCTAGCATTCCCAGATAACAGAGTTGAGTGCTGGTCGTTAACCAATCAGAGTTAGTAGTTTCTAGGTCAAGCAGACCTTGGCTTTCTGCCAAGAGTAAATTGACACTGCCTTGAGTTAATTGTGTGAAGCCAGAATCTGCAAGTTCCCACAAAATCAATTAACAGAAACTGAACACCCCCTCACAGATTCTGCTGGACAATTAACATCAAAAAACACCTATGTAGGAGATTATTTTTCCAGCAAACCTAAACCCTTGCACATTTGCTTGTTCTTTATCTTTGCCAATGGTTTAGTTAATACATCTGCTACATTTTCTTCACTTGATACATAAGTACATGTGATTATATTGTCTTGTACACAGCAACGTACATTTTGGTATTTTACAGAGATATGTTTGGAACGTGATTTGAAACCCTCTGTTTTACTTAAGGTTATACAAGCCTGATTATCAATGTAAACTTGTACTGGTTCTCCACAATTTACATTTAAATCTGCTAACAAATGCTTGAAATAAATCACCTCGTTGCACAATTCACTCAATGCGGCGTACTCGGATTCCGTTGATGACACACTTACAACGTCTTGCTTGCGTGACCGCCAGCTGATTAAAGCTCCACCGACCATTATGACTAGTCCTGTGACAGATTTTCTATCTGGCAAATTTCCCCAGTCACTATCACAGTAGCAACTCAACATTTCGTCCTCGGAAGAATTTAATTGTAACATATAGCCAATTGTCTGTTTGAGGTATCTCAGAACTTGTTTTACCCCTTTCCAGGCATTTAGTGTGGGTTTTGAGACCAATCTACTTAATATGCCTACTGCGTAGCTAATATCAGGTCTGGACCACTGTGCTAGATACAATAAACTTCCAATTACAGAGTGATATACATCAGGATGTTCAAATTCAGGACTCTCATCTATATGAAGTGTTTTTATGAAACCTGGATCCATAGGCACCGCTGCCCCTTTGCAATCCTGCATCCTGTATGTAGTCAGTAGTTGTTTAACTTTGTTCTGCTGACTAATTAGGCAGCTGCCATCTTGGGCCCAGCACACTTCCAACCCTAGATATGTCCTAACCGGGCCTAAGTCTTTCACTTTGAACTTACTGGACAATTGCTTGGCAAACCTTTTAGTTTGTTTATCTGTTTTACAGGCATACAATACATCATCTACATAAATCAGACAAAACTCTTGATCACTGCCTGTACCACGTACATAAACACAATTGTCAGCTGTACTCTGCTTGAAACCAAATGACACTAAGGCCTCATGGAAACATTTGTTCCAAGATCTTGCAGCCTGTTTGAGACCATATAGAGCTTTGTTTAATTTCAACACTCTATTGGAACCTGTCTCATAACCAGGCGGTTCGGCTAGATACAGGTCTTCTGATATTGATGCATGTAAATATGCAGTCTGGATATCAAAATGGTTTAACAGGAGTTTTCTCTTTGCTCCAAGCGTTAAAATCAGCCTTACACTGTCCCCCTTAGCAGTAGGGGAAAAAGTTTCGTCATAATCTTTTCCAGGCCTCTGAGAATATCCTTGAGCCACTAAACGAGCTTTGTATTTGTACTCTCCTGTCACCAGAGGTTTAAGTTTGTACACCCACCTGCAGCCTACAATCTTTGCCCCCTCAGGCACTGCTACTGGTGTAAAGACCTTGTGCTCATTCAGAGAGGACATTTCTTCCTCCATTGCCTGTTTCCAGAGCTCTGCCTCCTCTTTTGGTAACTTTAACACCTCCTGAAACTCTTGGGTTCTGCAATTACACTAAACACATTTGCAGTATCTGGAGAAAAACGCACCGGAGGCACTCCTTTGTTTTGTCTTTTAGATCTTCTGTGAGAAAATTTTTCTTCTGACCCACTTTCCTCCTCAGAACTACGACCTCTCTTTTGTTGCTTAGCAACTGGTCTCTGGCTAATTCCACTTTCTTGAGAGCTCTTATCTGAACTTTCCTCCCCCTCAGACTCTGGTTCTCTATGTTTACCTTCAGAGTCATGAAGCTCCTGGGAAGGTTCAAACCAAACCTCAGTATTGGCATGTAGTCTCTCCCAGCCACTATGTTCACAAAAACTGGCATTCCTGGAGATCACAATGCCATTTGTCCCTTCAGCAAAACGGAAACCTTTCCCCAGCTCCTGGTAACCCACAAACACTAACTGTTTGGTCTTAGGATCTCCCTTCTTTCTCATTTGTTTTGGAATTAATACCCAGGCTTTTGATCCAAACACATGCAAATGGTCAATTTTGGGTTTTTTCTGAAACAATTTAAAGTACGGGGTTGTACCTATTGTTTGATGAAAGAGCCTATTTTGGAGATAACACGTGGTGAGCATGCTCTCCCCCCAATAAGACATGGGCAAATCAGCATCATCAAGCATGGCAAACATCATATCTTGTAAAGATCTGTTTTTTCGCTCTGCAACGCCATTCTCCTCTGGGGGAAAAACGTTCGTTTTTCTATGCCCAATGCCACGCTTTTGTAACCAATCTCTAAAGGCATTTGACATAAATTCGCCACCTCTGTCCGTCTGAATCCTTCTGAGTTTAATGGACAGAAATCTTTCCACAGATGTCTTTAAACTTAGTGAACACGTCACCCTTATTCTTCATGGGAAAAACCCAAGAGTAACGCGTGGCGTCATCCACAATTGTTAGTGAAAAGCGCGCTCCACCCCTGCTTACAGCAAATGGACCAATTACGTCCATGTGAACCAGCTGTAGCGGTGACTCACTAACTCTGTCACTTCTGGGGTAAGAGACTCTGTGGGTTTTAACCTTTTTACAAACATTACAATCAAGGTACTTGTTACAACTCTTTAAATTACCCCCATCAGCCAATTCAGACATTTTTAGTACACTTTTCCAGCAAGCATGCCCCATTTTCCTATGCAATAAGTGCACACAGTTGTCATGTATAGCTTTGTTATTCACTGCAGGCTGAGATTTACTGACTACTGCTGCAACTTGAGATCCTGCTTTAAGCCAAAACAAGCCTCCCTCTGACTTAGCAGTGCCTAAAATCTCACCAGCCTTCTTAATAATGCAACTGTCTCCTTCAAAATACACTTTAAACCCAGCTTTTAGCAAACAATAGATAGATAGATAGATAGATAGATAGATAGATAGATAGATAGATAGATAGATAGATTCTTTATTGTCATTACACTAGTGCAACATTGCACAAGTGCAACGAAATTGGATGCCATCCCTTAAAAACAACAAAAGCAAAACAACAGCAACAACCAAACAAACCACCTTCCAACCACACCCACACCCATCAAACTCCCAGGTCTCACTATCGAGTTACAGCATTCAAAAAGGCCACAGCTCTTGGATAGAAACTGTTTTTTAGTCTATTTGTCCTTGACTTGATGTTTCTATACCTCCTGCCAGAAGGCAGTAGTGCAAACAGACTGTATCCCGGGTGAGATGGATCCTGCAGGATGTTGTTTGCTTTCCTAAGGCAACGGGAACCGTACAGTTCTTCCAAAGGTGGGAGAGGGTGACCAATAATCCTTTGGGCTGTGGTTATGACCTTCTGGAGCACCTTCCTCTCCCTAGCTGTACAACTGGAGAACCAAGCACAAATACAGTATGTAAGTATGCTCTCTATGGAGCCTCGGTAGAAGGACACCAGCAGTCTCTCACTCAGATTGTTCTTTTTTAAAAGTCTGAGGAAATAAATTCTCTGCTGGGCCTTCTTCACCAGAGCAGTGGTATTTGCGCTCCAAGTCATGCCCTGATCCATAGTCACTCCCAAAAACCTGAATTCCGCCACCCTCTCCACCCGTTTCCCGTTGATATACAAGGGCTGAATGTCCGCCTTTTTCTTCCTGTAATCCACCACCAATTCCTTGGTCTTAGCCGTATTAAGAGCCAGATTGTTCTCTCCACACCAAACACAGAGCCGCTCCACCTCGTCCCGATAGGCGGACTCATCCCCTCCTGAAATGAGCCCCACCACCGTAGTATCATCAGCAAACTTGATGATTTTGTTGCTGGAGTAGATGGCTGTACAGTCATACGTATAGAGAGCATAGAGCAGGGGACTCAACACGCAACCCTGTGGTGAGCCGGTGTTAAGGCTAAGGGCTGTGGACACATGTGACCCTACTCTAACCCTCTGAGAACGTTCTGACAAAAAATCCAAAACCCAGAGACAGGTGGAGTTGGGGAGTCCAATCGTCTCTAGCTTGGACACCAGTCTATGGGGGAGGATAGTGTTAAAAGCAGAGCTAAAATCCACAAACAGCAGCCTCACATAATTCCCCGGCCGCTCCAGATGGGACAGAGCAGCATGGAGAGTGGTGGTGATAGCGTCTTCTGTGGATCTATTTGCCCTGTATGCAAACTGGTAGTTGTCAAAAGTTGATGGAAGACAGGAAGTAATATGACGGCGCACCAGTTTCTCAAAACACTTCATGATGATTGGAGTCAGTGCAACTGGTCTGTAGTCATTCAAACTACTGATTGTGGATTTTTTAGGCAGAGGGACAATAGTTGACGACTTCAGGCAGGGTGGGACAATAGACTGGTGTAAGGACTTATTGAAGATCTTAGTGAAGACCCTCGCCAGCTGATCCGCACAGCCCTTCAACACCTTTCCATCAGGTCCAGCCGCCTTCCTCGGATTCACCATCCTCAATACTTGTCTCACCTCGTGCTCCTCTACAGTGAATGAGGGGCCCCTATGGGCTGGTGGCTGTAATACCGGCGTCTCAGGTGGCTCCTTCTCGAAGCGAGCAAAGAAGAGACATCAGATTGCTCCTTAATGAAGGCACACAAAGTACATTTTGCAGGCATTCACGAAGACAAGGAACAAAAACTGTACCCCCCGAAATCACTTCGGAAGTACTTCCGTCTGCTAGAGCCACCTGGCTGCGCTGTGCTGAGTTCTTGGAAACAAACAATTCATCTGAATTTACGATGTGCCGAGACGCTCCCGAATCGACCACCCAGACAGCTTGTTTCTCATCAGCAATCTTGGCCACGGCGGTCACCAGCTGAGCCGACTGTTTTTGTTTGAAGAATTTCTTTTATGCTGCTGCTGCTGCTGATCTCGTCTCTGCTCCTGCACCGGCAACTGAGACTTGACCAACTCCGGACATTGTCGTTTTAGATGCGCTGAAGACCCACATCGGAAACAACGCCTAACAGCAAACGCTGACTCCTCACCAGTACGCTGCTTTTGCTTCACCTCTGGCACGGCATGAGAACTCCTTCCAAACCGCCCACCAGTAGAAGTCTCTGCAGCCAACGACCTTTCTTGCCTCTTCTGCCATTCTTCAATCAAACGCCCAGTAACGTAACTGACTGATAAATCACGCTCCTGTATGCCTTCTAGAGACAAAACTAAATTATCCCAGCTTTCCGGGAGAGAACTCAAAATAATAGCCACCTTCTCCTGCTGGTCTAACGCACAGTCTCTTTCCTGTAGCGCAGCAAACTTTAACTGTAAACTGTGTAGGTGTTCCTGCATTGTAACCCCAGGCTGTAACATTGCCTTGTACAATGCCATGCGAATGAACAGCTTGGAAACCGCTGTCTCACGCACATGGAGTTCTTTAAGTGCTTGCCACACACCTCTAGCTGTCTTGATTCCCCTCACATACGGCAACTGGGAATCTTCCAGCCCCAAGACAATTGTGGCCCTTGCTCTTTGGTCTTTATCGAGGTCTTCATCATCAGGCTTCGTAGGAAACTTACTCACCACTTGCCAGAGACGATCCCTCTGCAGCACTGCCTGCATGCGTTCCGACCACAGCAAGTAATTGGAGTCATTCAGACGCTCAAAAGCCATCTGAACTGGTTGTGAGGCCATCTTGAGAGCGATGTCCCTGGAACCCGGAACCAGCTACTCACGACCACCGAGAGAGAAAACAGGAACCACAGCACCCAGCACTCACACGCTGCAACTGTTGTCCTTGTGTCCACTGCGTCACCAGCTCACAACAGTCAGGAACCAGCCAGTGTCCATCTGCTGCACCGACAGGAACAACAACTTCTGGGACTACTGGAACCAACACCGTTGATGCTGACACCACCACAACTCAGGCTGGCAGAACAATGCCCATAACCTCATGGAAATTTGAAGTGTCAGGCATAGCTCTAATGGCTTTAGCCCAAACGTAGCAGAGTTTTCCTGCACAGCGAAGAAGCTAGTCGAGGTGGAAATGACTAGTCAGCTAGACTCAGAATAACTATTTACAGGATTTATTAAAAGGAAAAAATAAAACCAGCAGAGTTTCTGCATACAAAACAAAGCAAATAAATCCTTTCTTTCTCTCTCTCTCTTAACCATACACAGCACTTCTAACTCCTAACACACCTCACACCAAACTGTGCTAGCATTCCCAGATAACAGAGTTGAGTGCTGGTCGTTAACCAATCAGAGTAAGTAGTTTCTAGGTCAAGCAGACCTTGGCTTTCTGCCAAGAGTAAATTGACACTGCCTTGAGTTAATTGTGTGAAGCCAGAATCTGCAAGTTCCCACAAAATCAATTAACAGAAACTGAACACTTAAACACAAAAGCAGTGTTAATTTTTATTGATGCAGAGAAGGCCTTTGACAACATTTCTTGGAAATTCATGAAGAAAAACCTGGAAGGGATGGGAGTGGGACGGGGGTTTGAAAATGGAATAGAGGCAATTTACTCAGAGCAAAAAGCTAAACTGATAGTTAATAATGTGGTGACAGAAGAGTTTAAAATTGAAAAAGGAACACGACAAGGTTGCCCCATATCCCCTTTGTTATTTATCTCAGTCCTGGAGGTGCTCTTGAACATGATTAGGGAGGACCGGTTGGTGCAAGGAATACAGGTCGGAGTGAAACAATACAAACTGAAAGCTTTTGCAGATGACTTGGTTTTAACATTACAGGAGCCAGAATCTAGTACGAAAAGGGTTTTAGAATTAATTCATGAGTTTGGTCGGGTGGCGGGATTTAAACTGAACAAGCAAAAAACTAAGGTTTTGGAAAAAAATTTGACAACCGAGGAATCAGAAAGGTTTCAGAAAGAGACAGATCTAAAAATTGTAAAGAAGGTGAAATACCTAGGGGTAAACTTGACTGCTAAAAACCTGAACTTATTTAAGGACAATTATGAAAAATGTTGGTTAGAAATTAAAAAGGATCTAGAAACTTGGTCAAGATTGAAACTTTCCTTGTTGGGTCGAATTGCAGCTATAAAGATGAATGTATTGCCAAAGATGTTGTTTTTGTTTCAAACCCTACAGATTGTGGACAGGGTGGAATGTTTTGGAAAGTGGCAGAAAGATATTTCTAAGTTTGTCTGGCAGGGCAAAAAGCCCAGAATAAAATTTAAAATTCTAACTGATGCAAAGGAAAGAGGGGGATTTGCCCTGCCGGACTTAAGGTTATATTATGAAGCTGCAGCTTTCTGCTGGATGAAGGATTGGTTACTTTTAGAGAACACTGATGTCCTAGATCTGGAATTTTTTAATAATGCTTTTGGATGGCATGCATATTTGTGGTACGACAAGGTTAAGGTTCACAAAGGGTTCAAAAACCATATTGTCAGAAAAGCAATATTTATTGTCTGGATAAAATACAAAGACTTACTAGAAAACAAGACCCCGAGATGGTTATCACCAATGGAGGCTAAGGCCCGAAAAAGACTCAATATGGAGGCCGGTTGGCCGAAATATTGGGAAATAATAGAAAAAATTGGAGACAATTGGAGGTTGCAGAGTTTGGAGAAATTAAAGAATAAGGTGCGAGACTGGTTACATTACGCTCAAATTCAAGAGGTATTTAAATTGGACAAAAAGATAGGATTCCAGGTGGAAAAATCGAAGTTAGAGACAGAATTGTTAGAACCAAAGACTAAAGTTCTTTCAAGAATGTATAATTTGCTGCTTAAATGGAACACTCAGGATGAGACAGTCAAATCAGCCATGATAAAATGGGCTCAAGACATTGGGTACAACATTATGTTTGAAGACTGGGAAAGGTTATGGACCACTGGTATGAAATTCACGGCATGTAATGCCTTGAAAGAAAATATTCTGAAAATGATATATAGGTGGTACATGACCCCAGTCAAGCTTGCAAAGATATATCATTTGTCTGATAATAAATGTTGGAAATGTAAGGAGGCTGAAGGGACATTCTTTCACCTCTGGTGGACATGCCCGAGGGTGAAGACCTTCTGGGAAATGATTTATAATGAGTTAAAAAAGGTATTTAAAATATACCTTTACCAAGAAACCAGAGGCCTTCCTCTTGGGCATCGTCGGCCAGAAAGTGTTAAAAAAGGACAGAACATTTTTTATGTATGCGACTACAGCAGCAAGAATACTTATGGCAAAATATTGGAAGACACCAGATTTGCCCAAGCTGGAAGAGTGGCAGACGCAATTGATGGACTATATGGAATTGGCCGAAATGACTGGCAGAATCCGAGATTTGGGAGAAGAAATAATGGAAGAGGACTGGAAAAAATTTAAGGACTATGTACAAAAACATTACAAGTTGTATGAATGTTAAGAAACTGCACGATTTTGAAAAATATGGCTCCAGTAACTTAATTCTGAGATACAGAAAACTAAGTTATAAGTAAGAAAAGGTCGAAATTTAAAGTAATATTATATTTAATTTAAGGTACAAATAATTGACAAAACTACTTTAAATTTAGAAATGTAACATTTGAAAAGTACAAAATAAGGCATAAAACAAGGTAATAATTTACTGGTATTTTTTATTATAAATAATGCAGGGTAAGGGAGATGTGAGGAAGTCCAGTTGGTTACATTTTTTATTCTTTGTTATCTATGTCGTTTGTTGTTGTTGGTAGACTTGTACTTATTTCTTTGTGTGTTATCTTTTTGGTGAAGGGAGTTTGTGTGTTTACTTTTTATTTTGTGTTTGGAAACTTAACAAAATATTTTTTTAAAAAAAACATTTTGTATGGAATGCAGAGCCAGTTCTTCTCATGAGCAAGCAAGGGGCGCCCCTGAGGTGCTGGATGCACCACTAGAACTGGCGGCATGGTGTGAGTACCAAGGTTGGTTTTGCTCTCTGCATTTTTCCTGAAGTTGTTGAGCTGTGAAAATCATGTCCACTGTCCCCCTAGAAGGCTGAAAACCATTTTGGGATTCAGGAAGGGTCACCTCGGATAATGTTAAGAGACGATTTGCTAAGATCCTTGCAAGAATTTTGCTGGCCACAGCTAATACAGAGATGCCTTGATAGTTTCCGCAATCAGTTCTGTCACCTTTTTAAAAAGAGATTGATAATTTTGGCATCCCTGAAGTCTGCTGGGATCGCTTCTCTCTCCCAGATTTTTTTGATGAGCTTGTGAAGTTGTTGTGTAAGTTCAATTCCACCCACTTTGAAGATTTCAGCAGGTATCCCATCAGGTCCACTGGCTTTGTTGTTTTTCACTTGGTTAATAGCTGTACACAACTCTCCCAGATTTGGAGATACAGCAAGCTCATCTCTAATTTGTTTTTGCGGGATTTGTGAGAGGACCTCAGCAGCTATGGGGGAGTTGTGGTTAAGGAGATGTTGGTAGTGTCTTTTCCAGCACAGTGCAATAGCTTCTTTATCTTTTAGAAGTGTGGTACCATCTGCTGAGCGTAGGGGGCATATGCCATGATTTATTGGTCCATAGATGGTCTTTGTGGCTTTAAAGAAACTGTGCATCATGAATGTCGGCTAAGTGCTGAGTCTCTTGAGCTTTTTTTATCCACCAGGTGTTTTTTAGTTCTCTGGTTCTTAGCATTGGCATAGAGTTTTTTTCTTAGTGGCACAGTTTCTATCTCTTTGCCAGATCTGAAATGCCTTCCTTTTCTTCTCAATCATGCATTCAATCTCACTGTCATTCTCATCAAACCAGTCCTGGTGTTTCCTGGTTTGGTATCCAATAGTTTGTTCACAGACTGCAATAATGGATGTTTTTAGCTTGGTCCAGTGTTCCTCGATGTTATCAGGGAATTCTGAAAGCAGATGGTCCTTAAGAGTCGTTTGGAAGCAATCCCGCTTAATGGGAACTTGAAGGGCTTGAGTGTTCATTTTGCGGCTTGGTTTTCTTCCCTGAAGCCTGTGTTGAGGTATAATCTTGATAGCCATCATGGCGCGTATTAGTTGGTGATCTGTCCAGCAGTTGTCGGCGCTCATCATAGCTCTGGTAAGGAGCACATCACATTGATCTTTAGCACGGACAATAACATAGTCTAAGAGGTGCCAGTGGTTTGACCGAGGATGCCTCCATGAAGTTTTAAATTTATTTTTCTGTCAAAAGAGTGTTTTGGTAATAAAGCCACTCCCAACATAAGGGGGGGTTGCGGGCTCACGCCCCCATCTACATTCTCGCGGGGCTGGCTGCAGCCCCGCGGGACTCGGGGATTCCCTGGCTCATCAATATTCATCATTCTCTGTGCCAGCCAATCGGCTGGCGCCGGGGGCGGGATTAGTAGCAGGCATTTAAGGTCGGGGCAGCCCGTGCTCGCCGCTTTCTTTTCTTTCAGCAGCTGCGGTTTCCCACCCACCCTCTAGGTTTGCATTTGGACTTAGCTATGGGCTTCGGCTGGTCGCTGCAAGGGGCATGGTAGGAGTTTTTCCATTTGGCTAATTGGCTGTATTTTGAAAGCCACTTGGTTTTTTCGCCTACCTAGCAAAATGTCACAACACCTTTGGTTTTGGCGGTTAGGCATTGGCAGGGGTATTGTTATGCAAATGAGTTGGGTGGAGGAGCGCCATCACCTCCCCCAAAATCATGAAGGGTAGTTCGTTAAAGGATTCCGGGGGGCGTCGCCTCGTCCGAAACCTATGGAGGCTAGGGCCTAAAGCGCGCTCCCGAGCGGTAACCCCTCGGGGAGCACCTAGGGATGTGCATCTCAGGGGCTCCCCCTGTTGGTGCTTAACCCTTCCCGGTTATACCGGTTAGTCTGATAGGGCCAATGCCTAAAGCCAATACCGCTCTTACCTGTAATCAATAAAGTTGTGGCCATTTTTCGCCCATTTAACCTTAATTCTTGTGTCCGGTGTCTTTATTCATTCCATCTGTGGGAGGGGGCGGGAATCGCCACGCAACAAGGTTGTGTGCTGCACATATCGTCAAAAGTAAGATTCCGTTCTGGTTGCTGTTGCCAACTCCTTCTTTCCCAATAGTCCCAGGCCACAGATCGAAATCTCGCCCAGCTCTTGCATTAAAATCACCCAGGAGAATAATTTTATCTTCCTTAGGCATCTCTGATAGGATGGTGTCAGGGGTTCAGGAGCAGAGGCGAGGGCAAGGGAGGAAACAGAGAGCGAGGGGGAGGAGGCAGAGGAAAGGATGAGTGATGACGACGACCCGAGATCTCCGAGTCTTTCCAGTGAATCAGAGGATTCACAAAAAGGAGCACCAGTGGCCAGGGCAAGGGGGGAGACTAGGGGGACACCCCAGGAAGAAAGAGCCAGAGGGGACTCAGAGGGGAGCAGTTGGAGATCGGGACCAACGTCACCGCCAGAGAGTAGGAAAGAGGAAGAGCGCCAGGGAGCAAGCGCTGGCAGCTCGCAACAGGAGGGAGGGCACGAGTCAGGAGTGGCCACACCTTCATCGGGGAGCGAAGTGACGGTTAGACGGAAAGTGGAAGGTTGGGCGCGCGCGCCAAGTTCAAATGCACAGGAAGGTGGCGCAGTAGGCAGCCCGGAAAGGGAGCCAGGTCCTAAAGCCCGGCGCAAGGAGACAGGAGAGTCAGGGGGGTCAGCGTCAGAAGAATCCCGGAAGGAAGAGACCCAGGGGGGCAGAGGGACCCAGAGGAGAACTGTCAGGCGGAAAAGGTGGAGCAGGGCTAGGATATTAAGTTGGTGCGCAAGGGGCGGAGACTCAGACGGAGCTTCGCCGATCTAAGCATAAGACGTAGGGTTGCACGCAGCAGCTCGAGAATGGAGACTGTAACTCAATAAAGACTTTTATTTAACGATCGCTGGCTAGCGTGATCCTCTGTGAGCTAGGATCTGGAAGTAACCCTGACAGTTGGTATCCAGCTGAGAGTAAAAATTTTCTTTAATGTCTTCATCGGCATCCAGTGTTGGTGCATAAGTGCTTATAATAGTAGCCTGTTGGTTTTTTGTGAGCTTTATTCGAAGGGTTGAGAGTCGCTCATTAATGCCAGTAGGGACTTCTGAGAGGAGCTTCACAAGGTCGTTTTTCATAGCGAAGCTTATCCCATGTATTCAATGTTCTTGTTCAGATAGACCTTTCCAGAAGAATGTGTAGCCTCCTTTTTCTTCCTTCAATTGTCCCTTGCCTGCTCTTTGAGAGTCTTGAAGTGCTGCAATATCGATGTTAAAACATCGCAGCTCTCTTGCAATGATGGCAGTTCTGCGTTTAGGACGTTCACTGTCTGTGTTATCTGACAAAGTCCATATATTCCATGTTCCAAAGTTCAATTGTCTTTTACGACCCCTGGGTGGTGACCCCACTGGGCACGGTAATCCAGTCAGGGAAAAAGGGAGGCAGACTATGTTTAGGGCACCATTTCCAGCCCCTCCCCCTTTTTGGGGTGAGCAGAGTGGATCCTAA
This sequence comes from Podarcis vaucheri, assembly GCF_965113315.1. NCBI lineage: Eukaryota > Metazoa > Chordata > Lepidosauria > Squamata > Lacertidae > Podarcis > Podarcis vaucheri. The sequence goes on from NC_138757.1 coordinate 18,421,227, forward strand.
AAAGGGCTGCTCAGTCATGGATACAGCTGCCGAGCTGCTCAACTGCCTCGTTCCTTGAGTCAGAATGACTGAATCTGTATCCACCGCCCATGTGTCGATTCATGACTAGGGGCTTCCAGATTTCACATTCCTGCCGCCGTAGCCATTTGCTGATCACCATAGGGAGGTTGGGTTGGGTTTTTGGAAGACGCCTGTGTGTGAATTTGTTTTATGTCTGTAGATTAGTGCACACTGACCAACCGCACAGTCTTCACAGTAGGGCTCTGTTCTGACGGCATGAGTAGTCACAACAAACTGGTGGATCCTATCTGCTGCAGCCTTCATCCACCTTCACAGCCGTTGCAACACACCGCTTGTTATCATCCACCTGTTCTGCCATTGAGGACTTCTTGGATCATTCTTTGTCTAGCTCTTTCCCTGTTATGTACTAAGCTTGGATCCTAGAACAATAGGCAAGTAGGATCCTAGAATGCAAGAACTGATTGGCTTGCAGGAAAAGACCAATCAGGCTCCAGGAGGGAAGCAGAATCAGCCAATCAGACAGGACTCGTTGTGTAAATAATGTATATAAAAGCCTGAGGTTTGGGGGAAAATTCAGTCACTGTTTTACAAGCTGCAATAAAGAGCATGAAATCACTACAGGACTCTGAGCATATTTCATTTTCTTTGACATTACTGCCTTGGGTGACCCTGCTGAGAGTACGAGATTCCTGATGGATTCGCTCACAAGGGTCATAGAAATGTGCAAGCCCACTCACCATGACAAGTGAGAGAACTGAGATAGATTGCACTGAGCCCTGGTCTCATTAGACAAAGCGTTCGACCAAAATGGCTCTGATTCTGGTTGAGGACAGCTGGATATGTTTTGGGCCAGGGGACACCAGTAGGTTGCATTTAGATGAGTGTCACACTCATGGGGGGTGTATTGGAAGATAATTCCCACAGATAAGAAAGGTCACAGACTGTATAGGGCTTTAAAGATTAGCACCAAAACCTTGACTCTGATTCGATACTCCACCTGGAGCCAATCCAGCTGATGAGCAACCAACTGAATGTGGACTCTCCACAAAGTCCAAGTAAGAACTCATGCATCTGCATTTTAGACCATTTGGAGTTTCTGGAGCAGTCTCAAGGGTAGCCCTGCATAGCTCTCTCTCTCTCTCTATCACATTTATACCCTGCCCTCCCTGGCGCAGGTGTAGAGCAAGTTAAAGTAGTCTAATCTGCAGGTGACTACTGCATGGATCACCATGGCTAGGTTGGAAAGGGACAGGTACAGTACCGATCTCCTAACCTGACATAGATTCAAAAATTCCAGTTTGGCTACATTTGTGACCAATGCCTCCATAGAGACAGAAGCATCCAGGATCACACCGGGACTCCTGATAGCGGCTACAGGTGACTATTGCGCCGCATTAAGAGCTGGGAGCTGGCAAACCAAACTGAAATTATTCTGGCCCAGCCATTGGACGCCCATCATTAATGGATAGAGATTCAGCCGACTCAGTTTCCTCCATCCCAGCACACCCACCTAAAAATTGGCCAATATATCCAGGGTAGCATCTGGCAGTAGATCCATGATGTTTGTGGCCAGATCTGTGGTTATGTACAAGATATTTGAATAAAGGGTGAATTTGGGGTTCCTCAATGCGAAAAGCGTGAGGATCCATGAGGATCCATGCTTCAAAACCAAGTTTTTGGGCCACGGTAAGGCCAGGAAGCCGTGGATTCGAATTTTCTGTGGTGCAGGCTGTGCCCATGGGCATGATGTGTGATTTGACGGTGAGTTTGGGGTGGCCCAATTCAAAAAGCGTGGGGATCCATGAGGATCCGTGCTTCAGAACCACGTTTTTGGGCCATGAAGTGGTCAGGAAGCCGTGGATCCGTGATTTTTGTGGTGCAGGCTGTGCCCCTGGCTCTGACGTGCGATTTGACAGTGAATTTGGTTTGGCCCAGTGCAAAGAGCCTGAGGATCCATGAGGATCCGTGCTTCAAAACCAGGTTTTTGGGCCATGGAGTGGCCAGGAAGCCGTGGATTCGTAATTTTTATGGTGGAGGCTGTTGGAAAACAAGCCTTCTTCGGGAGAATCTGGCCCCTCTCCCAGCTCCCGGCTTGACTTTCCGGTGATCTGCCTCTGGCTGCGTTCCCAGACAGACCAGGGAGATCTTGATATAGGCGACATCTCCCAGCGTGGGAAAATGCACACCCACTTCTCCCCCTTCCGCAGGGGAAAGAAGAGTAGTCAGAAATCTATTTACATGATGTTTATTTCTGACATTACAGCTCTACAGAAAACGTGTCCGATCACTTCAGACTCCATCCAGCAAGTGACAAATACTTCCTTTACATACGCAAGAGGAAAGTCTCAAATTACACTGAGCAAATTCCAGTGAATCGCCCTGTGAAATGACTGTCCCACTGATTCCCACAGACAGTCCCATCATGTGATGTTTTCAAGCTACCAGTTTGCAGCTGCGTTGCTTTCATATTGTAACACAGGCTGTGTCCCTGGCTGTGACGTGTGATTTGACAGTGAGTTTGGGTTGTTCCAATGCAAAGAGCATGAGGATCCATGAGGATCCATGATTTTTATGGTGCAGGCTGTGCCCCGGGCTATGACGTGTGATTTGACAGTGAGTTTGGGTTGTTCCAATGCAAAAAGGATGAGGATCCATGAGGATCCGTGCTTCAAAGTCAGGTTTTTGAGCCACAGTATGACCAGGAAGCCATGGATCTGAGTTTTTTCTGGTGCAGGCTGTGCCCATGGGCATGATGTGTGATTTAACAGTGAGTTTGTGGTGGCCCAATTCAAAAAGCATGAGGATCCATGAGGATCCGTGCTTCAGAACCATGTTTTTGGGTGACGGTAGGGCCAGGAAGCCGTGGATCTGAGTTTTTTGTGGTCCAGGCTGTGCCCCTGGACATGATGCATGATTTGACGGTGAGTTTGGGGTCACCCAATGCAAAAAGCATGAGGATCCATGCGAATCCGTGTTTCAAAGCCACGTTTTTGAAACACGGTATTACCAGGATTTCCGGTTTGGATCGCAAGCAGCAGGGAGCCCGGAGAAGCCGCTGAAGGGCTTTTCCGAGCTACATGGGGGCTTGGGGGCTACGCAAAGGCACTGCGACCCCCAAAATCTCAAGGGGGACACCCTTGAGGGATAAGCTACCCAGCAGTGTTGGAGCGGTTCCAACGTTTTTTCGGTTTTGTTTTTTTAAAGGGACTCGAGAACGACGGGACTGAGAAACGCGAACGGTAAGTACCGCCGACTCCGTTTTGCGATGCCTCTAGCTCCCACTGGAAAAGCGACAAACCTCTGTAACTTTAAGAACAGAACCCTTAGTGTTTACGGAGTATTTTTTGGCTAAAAAATTGGATAATACACTAAGTGAGCTCTGGATGCAGAAGGATTTAAGTGAGGAGCCCGACCCGATTTTCGGAGTGATAATGGCGCAGGATACAAAATCGCAAGAGCAAAGAAAGGAAGTGACCATTCACCCGCTGTAGGAACAGAAAAGTGAAAGTCCTCAGCAATTTTTAAGCGAGGCAAAGGAAACTAAATAAAACAAAAGTAACGAAAAAGACCTTTAGAGACTTTGTTTTCTTTCTGGGGAGAGTATTAAAAAAATAATAGAAAGAACTGAACAGAGTGGTCATAAAGAGAGAAATATTTTGCAGCCTTAAACTTTAAACTGGAATACAAGGGAGAAGGAGGGGAGAAGAGAAAAGACGAAATAATAACATAAAAGCTTTAGAACAACTACTAAACTACAATCTCTCCTCACCATCTTCTCTATTTAAATCCTGAACCTCTTATATTACAACTTAGGCAACCGAACAAGTAAGAATTTAAATTTGATTTTTTTTAAAAAAAAAACTTAACTTCAGACTTTAACTTCTCCCTTTTGAAGACTTTGGATTCTTAATTTCTTCTTCTCTTCTGTTTATTTGGACATTTAACCCTTCTCATTCAACCAATTGGATTTAATTTTGAATCTCCTAGATTTTTATATTTTTGGAGCTTTTTAGAATCATATATGAACTGAGTTATAGAGGTATGTACTTATGATTACTGGGGTATATATTCCCCTCCATTAGATGGACTGGATTTAATTTTGGATCTCTGGATCTTCCCTCAACCCAACCCAATATTGGATTAAGCCAGCAAGTGGCTGAAGACCATAGAGTTTAAAATAAATAAATAAAAATTGGGACCCTCTTTTTTCCTTCTTTGGATCGCGGTGGACGTTGGAGGATTAGCTGTTTAGAATTTATCTGACTGTATATTAGAGACTGCGTTTACTTTTTTCCCCATTGACTGCCTTAGTGCTTTTTTGGACATAGAGGCAACTTAGATTTCTAAATATCTGTCACCTTATCCTGACAAAATATTTGAGTTGGATTAAGCTAACCAAGTGGCTGAAGATCGGACAGAAGGAAAAGAAAGAACGAACAGAGAGCTCCTATTTATAACAAAAGTTGGATATATGTTAAACTTATGATCTCTCTGATGGTTTTTTCATACAAAGGCTTTCTTGTAAGGTCATTATTTCATTAACGGCCTTTTTATAAGGCCATTATCTTTACATAACTAACGATTTTCTCACAAGGCTATTATTGAATTAACTTGAACTAACTTGAGTTAATTGTAAATTAATTTCGGACTTTAATTTAATTCTGTTTATTGATTGCAAGTTTATTAATTGGGATTTTGAATTGGGAAATTAATTGATATTTGGGGTTTGGTTTTGGATTTGGAAACTCCTCAGGTTAAATTTGAATGAAGAACATTTTAGTGTCTCTGGAAGAACTTAAAGAGACTGGGAATAATTTGATTTGCTATATTCGTTACAAAAATACCCCATATGTGTTTTGATTTTATTTGGTGAGAAACTTGGAATTAGATTGCACAAGAAAGGGAAAACTTAAGTGCTGTTGAATATATTGATTGATAATTGATTAAAATTGGTCAAGATTGTGTGCCCTATAGGGGAGAGAATAAATATTACAAGAGTTTAAATTAAAAAAAAAGTGGAAAGGGAGAAAATGTCTGGGGGAAAATGGAAAAAAGATAGAAGGAACACCATCAGATAGGAAAGCATCCAGACAAGAAGAAATTAAGGACCTAGATATTTTATGGCTAAAAATAAAGGAGGAATTCAAACAGAGTGAAATACATATGGAGAAAAAGCTAGGAGAGATGCATGAGTCGATAGACAAGAAAATAGAGGGAGTAGTAGGAGAACTCTCTAGTAAGATTAAAGATTTAACAGTTCGATCAAAGACTATGGAAGAAACAAACAAAAAGATACAGAAATAAATGAAAGAACAAAGGAAGGAGACAGAAAAGATAAAAGATGAAATAGGAGAATTGAATAAAACTCAAGATCAAGTTTTGGACAATTTAGCAATGATTGAAATGAAACAGAAACAGCTAAACCTAAAGTTTAGAGGAGTAGGAGAAGAAGCAAATGAGAACATTAAAGAAAAAATGACTAAAGAATTAGCGAAATGGTTGGAATTGAAAGAAGAAGAGGTCGCCTATACGATGGAAAATGCTTTTAGAATAAAAGTGAGGTCTTAACAAGTAAAATCTAAAAAAGTTCCAGGAGACTGTTTAGTAATATTTAATTCGATAGAGATGAAAAATATAATATTAAAAACAAGCTATAAAAAAATTAATAATTGAAGGTAGACCAATTATCATTTAAAAAGAAATACCAAGCAGACTCCTACGCAAAAGAGAAGGCTATAAACAGCTAGTAAGTGTTCTGAAAAGAAACGGCATACAACACAGATGGGAGTTCCCAGAAGGGATCTCCTTTTATAAAGATAAAAGATTCAGGATTACCGAGACCCAAGAAGTGAAGAAATTTCTGCGGAGATATGAGAAAGATCTTGGAAAAGTAGAGGAGAGATATGGAGGAAGAAATGGAGACTTAGAGGTGAGAAGAAGAAGGAGAGAGAAAGAAAAAGAACAAGAAGATAAAAGAAAGGAAGAAGAAGTAGAAGAAGAGGAAGAAGAAGAAGGAACAGTGGGAGGAGAAGAAGAGGAGGAAGAGGACACAGAAAACAAAACCACTTGAATTTAAATTATTAGTTGGTTGTAGATTGGAAAGTAGGCATAACAATGAATCTGAAAATTTTGTCATGGAATGTGAACGGTTTAAATGAAAAAACCAAAAGGAATAAAATTGAGAATGTTTTGAAAAGAAAGAATTTTGATTTAATCTGTATACAGGAGACCAAAAAGCATAAACATATTTTGACAAACAAAAAATTGGGGGTTGAGTTTATTAACTCTATCACAAAAAGAGGGGTAGTGATATATGTCAAAGAAAAATGGGAACCCAAATTAATTTGCAAAGACGATGAAGGAAGGATTTTGGGGGTACAAATTAACTTCCAGGGTGAAAAATTTAATGTGATAAACATCTACGCCCCGAACTTGAATAAAATGGAATTTTTCAAGAAGTTGGAACAAATATTGTTAGAGTGTAACAAGACGATATTACTGGGAGACTTTAATGGAGTGCCGGCACCAGAAATAGACAGACAGTCAGAAAAGAAAAAACGTAACCAAGGGAAACTGCCAAGATCCTTTAACAACCTGGAAGAAAACTTAGATTTAATAGACATCTGGAGACATAAGCATCCAATAGAGAAACAATTCATCTTTTTTTCAAATCCACATAAGAGTTGGGGCAGAATCGATCAAATCTGGGTCTCAAGAGAATTAACATTAAGAACCTTGAAATGTGAAATCTAACCTAGAACTCTCTCCGATCACAACTCAATAGTTTTAGAAATAAAAGGTGTATCACAAGGTGGGTTCAGGTGGAGAATGAATGAATATTTACTGGATAATGAAGAGGTTATTGAAAAGGCTAAAGTTACCTTAAAAGACTATTTTAGTATGAATCTTCATAAAGAAACACGTATAGATGTAGTCTGGGACGCCAACAAGGCGGTTCTAAGAGGTTTTCTTAATAATAATAATAATAATAATAATAATAATAATAATAATAATAATAATTTATTATTTATACCCACTCTGGGCGGCTTCCAAAAGAATATTAAAATACTATAATACATCAAACATTAAAAGCTTCCCGAAACAGGGCTGCCTTCAGATGTCTTCTAAAAGCCTGGTAGTTGTTGTTCTCTTTGACATCTAGTGGGAGGGCGTTCCACAGGGAGGGCGCCACTACCGAGAAGGCCCTCTGCCTGGTTCCCTGTAACTTGGCTTCTCGCAGTGAGGGAACCGCCAGAAGGCCCTCGGTGCTGGACCTCAGTGTCCGGGTAGAACGATGGAGGTGGAGACGCTCCTTCAGATATACTGGACCAAGGCCGTTTAGGGCTTTAAAGGTTAGCACCAACACTTTGAATTGTGCTCGGAAACGTACTGGGAGCCAATGTAGGTCTTTCAAGACCGGTGTTATGTGGTCTCTGCGGCCGCTCCCAGTCACCAGTCTGGCTGCTGCGTTCTGGATTAGTTGTAGTTTCCGGGTCACCTTCAAAGGTAGCCCCACGTAGAGCGCATTGCAGTAATCCAAGTGGGAGATAACCAGAGCATGCACCACTCTGGCGAGGCAGTCCGCAGGCAGATAGGGTCTCAGCCTGCGTACCAGATGGAGCTGGTAAACAGCTGCCCTGGATACAGATTTGACCTGTGCCTCCATGGACAGCTGTGAGTCCAAAATGACTCCCAGGCTGCGCACCTGGTCCTTCAGGGGCACAGTTACCCCATTCAGGACGAGGGAATCCTCCACACCTGCCCGCCTCCTGTCCCCCCAAAACAGTACTTCTGTCTTGTCAGGGTTCAACCTCAATCTGTTAGCCGCCATCCAACCTCCAACCGCCTCCAGGCACTCACACAGGACCTTCACTGCCTTCACTGGTTCTGATTTGAAAGAGAGGTAGAGCTGGGTATCATCCGCATACTGATGAACACCCAGCCCAAATCCCCTGATGATCTCTCCCAGCGGCTTCATGTAGATGTTGAAAAGCATGGGGGAGAGGACAGAACCCTGAGTCACCCCACAAGTGAGGGCCCAGGGGTCTGAACACTCATCCCCCACCACCACTTTCTGAACACGGCCCAGGAGGAAGGAGCGGAACCACTGTATAACAGTGCCCCCAGCTCCCAGCCCCTCAAGACGGTCCAGAAGGATGTTATGGTCGATGGTATCAAACGCCGCTGAGAGATCCAGCAGAACTAGGAAACAGCTCTCACCTTTGTCCCTAGCCCACCAGAGATCATCAACCAGTGTGACCAAGGCAGTTTCAGCCCCATGATGAGGCCTGAATCCCGACTGGAAGGGATCCAAATGGTCCGCTTCCTCCAGGCGTGCCTGGAGTTGTTCAGCAACCACTCGCTCAATCACCTTGCCCAAGAATGGAAGATTTGAGACTGGGCGATAGTTGGCTATCGTGGCCGCATCTAAAGATGTTTTTTTAAGAAGCTGTTTAATAACCGCCTCTTTCAGCGAGTCTGGGGAGGCTCCCTCACGGAGGGAAGCATTCACCACCCCACGAAGCCCAACGCCCAGTCCTTCCCGGCTAGCTTTTATAAGCCAGGATGGGCAAGGATCAAGGAGACAAGTGGTTGGTTTCACTCATCCAAGCAGCCTGTCCACATCCTCGGGGGTAACAGATTGGAATTGATCCCACACAACTTGACTAGACAGGACTCTAGCACTCTCCCGCCCCGGCCCTGCTCCCACGGTGGAGTCTACCTCTTCTTGAATCTGAGTGACTTTATCTGCAAAAAACTTTGCAAAGTCATTGCAGGAGATCGTGTTGCCCCTACTGGGCCCTGATGGAGCAGGTGGTTCCGCTAAATTGCGAACCACCTGAAAGAGCCTCCTGCTGCTGTTTTCCGCAGATGCAATAGAGGCCGTGAAGAAAGTCTTCTTCGCCGTCGCTATCGCCACTTGGTACGCTCGACATTGAGCTCTAACCCGTGTCCGGTCAGATTCAGAATGGGTTATCCGCCACCGGCGCTCTAGCCGTCTCAACGATTGTTTCATTGCCCTCAGATCCGTGGAAAACCATGGGGCTGTCCGGGCTCCATGCAATCGGAGAGGGCGCTTTGGAGCCAAACAGTCAATAGCCCTGGTTAACTCCACATTCCAACGGGCCACCAGGGAATCAGCTGGAAGGCCATCAACATGGGATAAAGCATCCCCTACCGCTCTCTGGAAACCATTTGGATCCATTAAGTGGCGGGGGCGGACCATCCGAATCGGTCCCACCTCCCTGCAGAGGGGAAGGGTCGCGGAGAAGTCCAGTTGCACCAGGAAGTGATCTGACCATGGCACTTCTTTGGTTTCGCTTTTACTTAATGTCAGATCACCAACATCCATAGAGGTGAACACCAGGTCTAAGGCATGCCCGTGGCTATGAGTTGGGCCAGACTTATTCAGAGACAGCCCCATGGAGGCCATGCTTTCCATGAAGTCCCGAGCGGCCCCTTGTAAGGTCGTGTCTCCAGGAGGACATCCGCCACGACCTGAAGCAGCTCGGGCAGGGAATCCTTGGTGCAGCGGAGAGGTCGGCACACCAATAGGAATCCTGTACTGCCACTATTGCCCAACTTCCAGAACATGCACTCAGAGAACTGGGTCTTTCCAATAGGACGCCCGGTGCAAACTAATGACTTCCTAAAAATCACTGCAACCCCCCCTCCCCGCCCACAAGGCCTGGGTTGCTGTGCATAAGAGAAACCTGGTGAACATGCAGCGGCAAGGACAGGCCCATCTGCTTCATCCAACCAGGTCTCTGTCACACATGCCAGGTCAAAACCTCCATCCACAATCAGGTCGTGGATGGCAGTGGTTTTATTCATCATTGACCTGGCATTGCACAGCAACACTTTCAGGTCATGTGGGTTTCCCTTGTTGATTCCAGTATCCTTCCGGTCAGGACCAGACCTGGAGGCAGGGATAGTCCTCAGACAACGACTAAGCCTGCTTCCTCGGTAATGACATGGTCTGGTCTTAGCGTAACTCCTCCTCCTACCCATGATCACTGAGATTGGTTGTCCAAGTGCATCCCCCCCTGTGGAACCTGCCCCAGCCATTTTGTTTGCTGGGACCCACTCCCAGGCAGCCCTGACCCCTCCCCTTAAAATCAAATTAAAGCCTATACAAAAAACAAACTAACAGAACAATAAAACTATAAAAACAAAAAACAAAGTTACAAACACAACATAATTAAATTAAACAAATTCCCCCACCCAACTAAACACCCACCCCACACACCCGAGGCCTCCCTGGAGCCCCATAAGCTGCGGAGGTGAGTATGGGGCCCGCCCCCAGGCCCAAGGTGGAAAAAGGGCTTCAAGGGGGAGCGGTCCTCCCCACAAGCTCACGGCAAAGTGGCAGCAGCAATGTCCCGAGGCCTCCTTGGAGCCTTATATGCTGTGGTGGAGTATGGGGCCTGCCCCCAGGCCCAAGGTGGAGAATGGGCTTGCAGGGGGAGAGGTCCTCCTCACAAACTCACGGCAGAGCGGCAGCAGCAATGTCCCGAGGCCTCCTTGGAGCCTTATATGCTGAGGTGAAGTATGGGGCCCACCCCCAGGCCCAAGGTGGAAAAAGGGCTTCAGGGGGGAGCGGTCCTCCCCAAGACTCACTGGGAAAGCGGCAGCAGCAATGTCCCGAGGCCTCCTTGGAGCCTTATATGCTGTGGTGGAGTATGGGGCCCACCCCCAGGCCCAAGGTGGAAAAAGGGTTTCAGGGGGGAACGGTCCTCCCCACAAGCTCACGGCAAAGCAGCAGCAGCAATGTCCCGAGGCCTCCTTGGAGCCTTATATGCTGTGGTGGAGTATGGGGCCCGCCCCCAGGCCCAAGGTGGAGAATAGGCTTGCAGGGAGAGAGGTCCTCCTCACAAACTCACGGCTGAGCGGCAGCTATAAGAGGAAAGTAAGAGAACAAAAGAAAGAGGAAATCCTCATGCAGTTAAGAGAATGTGAGAAAAAATTAATAGTAAATCCTAAAGACGAACAAAACACACAAGTAATAAAAATATTACAAACACAGTACTCAATGCTAACAAGTCAAGAAGTTGAATGGAAAATTAAGTCAATGAAACAAAAATACTTTGAATCAGCTAACAAAACAGGAAAATTATTAGCTTGGCAATTGCGAAGAAGGCAAAAACAAAATGTGATAAATAAGATAAAAATAGTGGAGCAATTGATAGAAGACCCAAAAGAAATAAAGGAAAACTTCCTCAAATTTTATGAAAAATTATATAAAAAAGAAGATGAAGAGATAATCAAAATAGAAAATATTTTTTTAAAATAATATTTTTTATTGCTTTTTTCCAGGTACAAATCTAAAGTCTGATATATAACAGAAACAACAAGAACAGAAAAAAGAAAAAAGAAAATAAAAATTCATCTTTCCAGAACATTTTTTCATAACCAACCGGACTTCCCCGCATCTCCCTCACCCTGCATTCTTTGCAATAAAGATATCAGCAAATTGTTACCTTGTTTCAAGCGTTCTTTGTACTTTCAAATAATTATACTTTAAGTTTAAAATACTTATTATCAAATTACTTTTATCCTAAAATAGGCATAAAAATTACTTTAAACTTTGGTCCTTTCGTAATTTTAACTTAATTTCCCAAATCATCAAATTTTATTGCTGGAGCTAGACTTTCCAAACCATACAAGTTCTTAACATTCATATAGCTTATGATGTTTTTGTAGATAGTCCTTGAATTTTTTCCAGTCCTCCTCCATTGTTTCTTCTCCCAGGTCTCGGATTCTGCCAGTCATTTCAGCCAGTTCCATATAGTCCATCAATTGCATCTGCCACTCTTCCAGCGTGGGTAAATCTTGTGTCTTCCAATGTTTTGCGATAAGAATTCTTGCTGCTGTAGTTGCATACATAAAGAAAGTTCTATCCTTCTTTAACACTTTCTGGCCGACAATGCCCAGAAGCAAGGCCTCTGGTTTTTGGGAAAGGTATACTTAAATACCTTTTTTAGCTCATTATAAATCATTTCCCAGAAGGCCTTCACTTTCGGGCAAGTCCACCAGAGGTGAAAGAATGTCCCTTCAGCCTCCTTACATTTCCAACATTTATTATCAGACAGGTGATATATCTTTGCAAGCTTGACTGAGGTCATGTACCACCTATATATCATTTTCATAATATTTTCTTTCAAGGCATTACATGCCGTGAATTTCATATCGGTGGTCCATAACCTTTCCCAGTCCTCAAACATAATGTTGTACCCAATATCCTGTGCCCATTTTATCATGGCTGATTTGACTGTCTCATCCTGAGTATTCCATTTAAGCAGCAAGTTATACATTCTTGAAAGAACCTTAGTCTTTGGTTCTAACAGTTCTGTCTCTAATTTCGATTTTTCCACCTGGAAACCTATTTTTTTATCCATTTTAAAGACCTCTTGAATTTGAGCATAATGTAACCTGTCTTGCACCTTGTTTTTTAATTTATCTAGGCTCTGCAACCTCCAGTTATCTCCAATTTTTTCTATTATCTCCCAATATTTTGGCCAACCAACCTCCATATTAAGTCTTTTTCGGGCCTTAGCCTCTATTGGTGATAACCACCTCGGGGTCTTGTTTTCTAACAAGTCCTTGTATTTAGTCCAGACAATAAATAAAGCTTTTCTGACAATATGGTTTTTAAACATTTTGTGAACTTTTACCTTGTCGTACCACAAGTATGCATGCCATCCAAAAGCATTGTTGAACCCTTCCAGATCTAGGACATCAGCGTTTTCTAATAAAAACCAATCTTTCATCCAGCAGAAAGATGCAGCTTCGTAATATAACCTTAAGTCCGGCAGGGCAAATCCCCCTCTTTCTTTTGCATCAGTTAGTATTTTAAATTTTATCCTGGGCTTTTTGCCCTGCCAGACAAACTTCGAGATATCTTTCTGCCACTTTCCAAAACATTCCACTCTGTCCACGATCTGTAGGGTTTGAAACAAAAACAACATCTTTGGCAATACATTCATCTTTACAGCTGCAATTCGTCCCAACAAGGAAAGTTTTAATCTTGACCAGGTTTCTAAGTCCTTTTTGATTTCTGACCAACATTTTTCATAATTATCTTTAAATAAGTTCAATTTTTTAGCAGACAAATTGACCCCTAGGTATTTCACTTTTTTAACCACATTTAACTCTGTCTCCTTCTGAAACCCATCTATTTCTGAAGGTGTCAGATTTTTTCCCAAAACCTTGGTTTTTTGCTTATTCAACTTAAATCCCGCCACCCGACCAAACTCATAAATTAATTCTAAAGCTCTTTTTGTACTAGATTCTGGCTCCTGTAATGTTAAAACCAAGTCATCTGCAAAAGCTTTCAATTTGTATTGTTTCACTCCGACCTGTATTCCTTGCACCAACCCTAATCAAATTCAAAAGCACCTCCAGGACTGAAATAAATAACAGAGGGGAAAGAGGACACCCCTGTCGTGTCCCTTTTTCAATTTTGAACTCTTCTGTCACCACATTGTTCACTATCAGTTTGGCCTTTTGCTCTGAATAAATTGCTTCTATACTATTTTGAAACGCCCGTCCCACTCCCATCCCTTCCAAATTTTTCTTCATGAACTTCCAGGAAATGTTGTCAAAGGCCTTCTCTGCATCTATAAAAATTAAAACTGCTTTCGTGTTGATATTGGTCTGCAATAATTCCAAAATGTCAATAATATTCCTGGTGTTGTCAAACAAATGTCTACCTGGGAGAAAGCCTGCCTGGTCTTTATGAATTACTTCGTTTAACACCTTTTTAAATCTGTTTGCCAAAATATCAGCAAAAATTTTGTAATCCACATTAAGGAGTGAGATGGGACGGTAGTTCTTAAGTTGGGTCTTTTCAGATTCCAGTTTAGGTATCAATGTGATGAAGGCTTCTTTCCACGATTCTGGTGCCTTTTTCCCCTCCATGATCTGGTTACAAACCTCCATTAATGGTTGAATCAAAAAGTCTTTTAATGTCTTATAATACTTGGAGGTAAGTCCATCTGGGCCTGGAGATTTACCTAGTTGCATATTCTGAATGGCACCCTCAATTTCCTGTTGTGTTATTCTGTAATTCAGGATTGTTCTCTTCTCTTGAGATAGTTTTTGTAATCCATTAATTTTTAGAAATTGGTCTATCTCAGTCTCTTCCTGAGGCCCTTGCGTGAACAGTTTTTTGAAGTATCTCTGGAAACACTTTCTAATTTCTTCTGGTTTCTGAATATTTCTCCCTTCATCCTCTAGATTGGTAACAAAGTTCAATTTTTGTCTCTTTTTCAACTGCCATGCTAGCAGCTTTCCACATTTATTCGCCGATTCAAATGATCTTTGTTTCATTTGTTTAATTTTCCATTCAACTTCTTGATTTATCAATTTCGCATATTGTGCTTGATGGAATTTAATTTCTCTTAAAACTTCTTTTGATTTTGGTTTTAGTCTCAACTTTTTCTCTCCGTCTCTTATCTTCTCTAATATCTTATCCTTTTTTCCATTCCAGAGTTTTTTCTTAATCGTATTCTGTTGTATCAGAAACCCTCTCATAACTGCTTTACTTGCGTCCCAGATTGTTCTCTTTTCCACTGAGGTGTTCAAATTTATTTCAAAGTAGTCTTTCAAAGTTTTTTGGGCCTTCTTCACAGTCTCCTGATCTCTTAACAGGGTGTCATTCATTTTCCATCTGAAGGAACCGGCTGGAGTAAGTCTCAGTTCCATTTTCAGAGCGTTATGGTCGGAGCAGGTTTTTGGGCAGATTTCCATTTTTTTAGTCTTAGGTGCCAACCCTCTAGTTATCCATATTTGGTCGATTCTTGTCCATGACAGGTGGGCCTCAGAGAAGAATGTTCCTTCTTTACCTAGTGGGTTCTTTGTCCTCCAGATGTCAATCAAGTCCATACTGTCAGTTAATTCAAAAAAGGTTTTAGGTAGTCTGCCATCTTTAGTTAGATTTTGGTTTTGTGACTTGTCCATGTAGGTGGAGACCACCCCATTCATATCTCCCATCATGATGATGTTAGTATAGTCTAAATAGTCCAGCATTGTCTCATGCAGCTTCTTATAAAATTCCGATTTCCCCTCATTTGGTGCATAGATTCCTACTATCAAAAATTTTTCTCCTTGTGTTTGTATTTCAATTGCCAAAATTCTTCCTTGCTCATCTTTAAACAGAAATTTCGGTGACAGGCTCTCCTTTGCATAAATCACTACACCTCTTTTCTTAACTTTGTCTGATGAAATAAATTCTTGGCCTAGTCTTTTGTTGATTAACACTTTCCTATGGAGCCTAGTCACATGTGTTTCCTGCAAGCAAATAATGTCCAATTGTTCTTTTTTCAATATATGAAAGATCCTTTTTCTTTTCTCCGGGGAATTTGCGCCATTAATGTTCCAACTAAGTAGCTGCAGAGACATCCTGAATCAATTTGTAAATCCTATGGAGATGCGGCTTCCTTTTCGTCCAGGCCCGGAGGTAGCACAGGTGTTGATTCAGGCGAAGGTGGTGGCCAGGCTCCTGCCACCCCTTTCCGAAGGTCCTCCCCGTGGTCGTTCAAAAACTTTTGTTGGTCCTCTGCTGTTCTGATTTTAACTTTTTTTCCCTTTGAAGTTAAAAGATAATCCTTGGGGGAATTCCCACCTGTAGGGAATTGTGTTGTTTCTCAATAATCCTGCTAGATCTGTATATGTAGTTCTTAAATCCAAAAGTTGTTTTGGTATGTCTCTGTAGATTTCTGCTTTTTTGCCTTGAATCACCAGTGAATTTTTAAAGTGTAGGCCTAGTATGTTGTCTCTTTCTTGCCTAGATCTCAAAATGATCAGGCAATCTCTAGATCTATCCTTCCTCACCACTCTTCCCAGTCTAAAAGCGGTGACAATTTTAAAGTCCTTATCTTCTTCTATGCCCCAGAACTTTGATAATTCTGCTGTCAAAAAGCCGATCAAATCTTCTTTTTCAAGTTCTGGTATTGCTCTCAGTCTGAGATTGTTTTCCTGATTTTTCAATTCCACCATAGACAGATAGGCCTGCTGTTCGCTGATTTGCCTGCACAGTGGCCTTACTTCCCTTCTTACTTCCTCAACCTTCTTATTAGCTTGTTCTGCTTTTTGATTTGCTTCTTCAGCCAGTTTACGATTCTCTGCAGTTGTTGTTTGAATATTCCCAATTGCTTGTGTATTTTGAGAGACTTGCTCAGTCAATTTGTTAATAGTGGCTGTCACTTGATCAAATTTTGCCGCCTGTTCATCAGCTTTTTTATTTAAAGCTGCCAGTTGTTCCAAAATTTCTTTAGAGACTGGGTCAAGCCCTCCTGAAGCCATATCCCCTAAGACTGGCTGTTTGGCTTCTCCTTCTTGCAAGCTTAAAACAGTTGGGACAGATGATCTGCGTGGCTGCACAGTCAAAGTTGTTTGCAACAGTTCAGTTTGTTTTGCTTTTGATTTGGCAGCCCTTGTTTTTCCTGCGCCACTCATTCCACAGCTGTCTATGTATCAAGGTCAAATTGTAAATCCCATGGGAAAAACAGTCCAGAATATAAACATCCAGGCAGAAGATAACCAAAACAATATGCAGTTCTCAGAGACTAAATATTCCACAGTCCTATAGGGGGAGCTCCCCTGTAGTTAGAGAAAGGGAAAAACTTTCCGCCATTAGATTCCCAGTGAACCAAAAAAAGGGAAAAAGGGAGGAAACGCCTTCAACATCCCTTTGAACTTGCAGAGCTTTACCCAAGTTAAAAACAAAGTCTCAATAATGGTGCAAGCAACAGTTCCTTATTTGTATCCCACAGTAAGGCTCAGATGTAGCACATTCAACTAAATACAGTTTCCGCAATTTGACAGTTCTTTTGTATCCTGACAGTCCGCAGACTGGTTTCTCAAGGTTTTTATAATCTGCCAAGAAAAGGAACAATCCCAGTCCAAGTCCAGTCAATTACACGAAAATAATCCTTTTTACTTCTAAGTAGCGAGTTCAGAATTTGCACAGTAAAAGCCAACTTCCTTTAAAGTCCCCCTTTCAGCGCTTCCCGCTTATCAGGGTCTTTGCTTTGAACTTTAAGCAGAATCGGAAGATGGACTTCCTTTTGACGTCTCCCATTTTCAGCCGAATTCAATAATTTAGTTCCCCAAATCTTGTAGTTCTTACTCACGAGTATGTTGTTTAGAATCGGATGTTCAAAGAAGAAAGGTCAGCGCTCATCAGCAGCAGCCGCGCGGCTTCACTTCCGCGGAAAGAGCGATGAACTCACAGCACCGCTCCCCCTTTCACGTTCCGGAGCCCCTTACGGGGTCCCTTCTTCGTTTCCAGGGTTGCTCTTGGTGCCCGCCGAGTCCCACGACCACAAGCTCACTCTGCCTGTGGGTTTTCTTGACGGGTCTCCGCTCTGCCGCAGCGGACGACCCTTTTCCGCGGAGCCCCTTTTCACAGCGCGAAGAGGACCGCCATTGCCATTTTGCGCCACCTCCGGAAGTGTCAAAATAGAAAATATTTAGAAGACTATAGTGGGAAAACTATAACAGAGGAAGAAAGAACTCAATTAAATAAACCCATAAAGATAGAAGAGATCCAAGATGCGATAAAGAAGATGAAACCAGGAAAAGCCCCAGGACCGGATGGATTGTCAGCTAAATATTATAAAGTATTAGAAAACCAACTAATGCCAGTGCTATGTGATATCATGAATAACATCTTAAGAGGAGGGAAGTTACCAGAGACATGGAAGGAGGCCCACATTACGATGATACCTAAACCTGATACTGACAAATTAAACATAAAAAATTATAGGCCCATATCATTATTAAATAACGATTACAAAATCTTTGCAGAGGTGATGGCAAGTAGACTTAAAAAATGTCTAACAAATTTAATACACAAAGATCAAGCAGGATTCCTTCCGAATAGGTTACTCAAGGATAATGTAAGGCACATTATAAATATCATTGAATATCTGGAGTGTAAGAATGAAATAACTGCGGCGCTAATCTTTATCGATGCTGAGAAGGCATTCAATAATGTCTCATGGCAGTTCCTACTAAAAAGTATGGAGAAAGTAGGGCTAGAGGGCGAATTCATGGAAGGAATAAGAGCGATTTATTCGAACCAATCTGCCAAACTGATTATTAATGACAATTTAACAAATTCATTTAAAATTGAAAAAGGAACAAGACAGGGATGCCCTCTATCCCCTCTTTTATTCATTATGGTTTTGGAGGTAATCGCGAACAAAATAAGAGCAACACCAGAGATACGAGGGATTAAAGTAGGCACGAAGGAATACAAACTAAAAGCGTACACAGACGATTTGATGTTATCCTTAGAAGAGCCGCAAGAAAGTGTTCGTAAGGCTTTGGAAATATTAGAAGAGTATGGTAAACTATCCGGTTTTAAGTTAAATAAATTAAAGACAAAAATGTTGACCAAAAATTTGGAAAAAGATGTAAGAATTAGAAAATTAGAGATACAGAATGGAATTAAGGTGGCTAAAAAAATAAAATATTTGGGAATTTGGTTAACCACGAAAAATATAAATTTAATCCAGGACAACTACTCTACAACATGGAAGGAAATTAAAAAAGATTTAGAAACGTGGAATAGAGTAAAACGTTCGTGGTCGGGAAGGATGGCGTCAATAAAAATGAATATACTCCCAAAAATGTTATTTTTATTCCAGAATATTCCAGTGATCAGAGGATCTTCAATGTTTAAAGATTGGCAAAAAACTCTTTCGAAATTTATATGGCGGGGGAAAGACCGAGAATCAGATTTAAATTACCGGTACTCACAGATCGGAAAGAAAGAGGGGGATTCTCGGTGCCAAACCTGAAACTATACTTCGAAGCCTCCTGTTTTTGCTGGATCAAGGATTGGATTAATTTGAAAAACACAGACTTGTTAGACCTAGAAGGTTTCAACAACAGATTCGGATGGCACGCTTATTTGTGGCTAAATAAAGAAAAGGTGCATAAAGGTTTTTCTAACCATATTATCAGAGGGCCATTATATGAAGTTTGGGAGAAAAATAAAAAAAACTTTTGGAATGGAAAACACCCTGGTGGTTATCACCAATTGACATCCTAACAACCAAAAAAGCAAACATGGAAGGGGAAAGACTGACCTATGAAGACCTACTGATAAGAACGGAAAGTGGTTGAAAATTGAGAACAATTTCATCAAATAAATGCAGTATGGAAGGAAGATAAAAAAATAGGGATAAATGAGAAAAAATCTAAATTTCAGATAGAAATAATAGAAGGTAAAACCAAGTTGTTATCTAAAATGTATAGTATATTGTTAGAATGGGACACTAAAGATGAAGAAATAAAGGAGGTTATGATAAAATGGGCAATGGACTTGGGATACAATATAGAATACGATAATTGGGCGAACTTATGGAGCAGAGGAATGAAATTCACGGCCTGTGTTACGCTTAGAGAAAATTTGGAATAAATGATGTATAGGTGGTACATTACACCGGCAAAATTAGGAAAAATGTACAAAACAGGAAATAAGGCTTGCTGGAAGTGTAAAATCAAAGAAGGCAATTTCTACCATATGTGGTGGACTTGCGAAAAAAGGAAGAAGTTTTGGGAACTTGTTTATAATGAATTAAAAAAAATATTTAAATACACCTTTCCTAAAAAACCGGAAGCCTTCTGTAAGGGTTGGGAGTTACTCGTGCGTAAACCTTCCCGTTTGGAAGCTTGGTTGCATAGGTTAAACCGTCTTGACTGCACAGCCCATCTCAGCGTGGCTGCCTCAGTCGCTAGCAGAATCTGTCTGTGGGCGTTTCTTAAACCTTTGCCAGCATAAAAGCTGCTTGACACCCAATCGTCTCCGCCTCTCATTGCGCGGAAGTCTCCTGCGCAGGGAGGGCGTGGGTAGTGGAGGACCAGTGCTCTCCTCACTGACTTCCAAGGAAGAATCCCGGAGCCCTTCCACCTCCTCTAACATTTGCTCTCCTGGATCCTTGGTGTTATGCTGATTTCCTTCCCCCTCTAGCAAGCTACGTCTCCCCCTTGTGCTGGTGCCTTCCCCTGCAGAATCGGAGAGCCTCTCCTTCTCCTGTTGCTCTGATGTCAGTTCCCTGACATCCACCTCCCCTCCAGGACCCCCCACCCCCTGCTCGACCGGTGGAATCGATTTCTCTCTCTTCTTCGTCCGACGAGACGGGGAAACCCCGGAAGGAACTGTCACCATCCTCAGTGGATTCAAAACCCTCTTCCCACCTGCTTTGGTTCCCACCCACGGGATGAACCTCCCAGTCCGATTCTTCCTCGGATTCTGAAAACCCCTTGAAACCCTCTTCGTCATCTGTGGTTCCAAATTGTTCCTCCCAGAACCTCTCCAAGGGTTTGGGCTTCTCCGGGAACCGGCGGTGGAATACTTCCACCATATACCTGTCATCGACGACTTCCGCTGGAACCCACGTGTTTTCAGACCCGGGCTCCCCTTCCCAAGCCACCAAGTACTCCACCTGACGACCTCGCCACCTCGAATCTATTATTTCCGTGGCTGAGCGCTGGTGTTCCTTTTCTTCTACTTGCGGTTGTGGGGGGACTCCTACCTCTCGCCCCGGGAATTCCCGCCCCTCCCTGTGTGGTGAGAGCAAGGACCTGTGTAACACAGGGTGTATTTTCATATTGTTGGGCAACTTAAGCTTGAATGCTACGGGGTTTACCTGTTGCGTTACCTCAAATGGCCCCAGCCGTCGGGGCTGCAACTTCTTGCACCCCCCTTTAAAGGGTAACCCTTGGGTGGACAACCACACCCTGTCCCCCACCCGTATGGTTTCCCCTTCCCTGCGGTGCTTGTCTGCCTGCTTCTTGTAAACAGCCTTGGCCCTCTCTAAGTTCATCTTAAGTTGCTGGTGTAGTGCTTCCAAGTTGCTGGTGTAGTGCTTCCATTTCTTCCACGATCTGCTCCGTCGCGGGTACACTCCAGTTTTGCTCCTCACCCCCCGGGAAGGCTCTGGGATGGCATCCATAATTGGCCATAAACGGACTCATTCCCGTAGACACGTGTTCAGCGTTATTGTACGCAAATTCAGCCAGCGCTAGTTTCTCTACCCAATCGTTCTGCCTCTCGCTGACGTAGCAGCGTAAGTATTGCTGGAGTATACTGAAGAAGTGTGCATGCACACGAAAGCTCATACCAAGAACTAACTTAGTTGGTCTTTAAGGTGCTACTGGAAGGAATTTTTTTATTTGGAGTATACTGTTTGCCCTTTCCGCTTGCTCATTGGTCTCTGGGTGCCTTGCCGTCGAGAACCCCACCTCGACTTGCAGCAAGCTCATGAGCTTCCTCCAGAACCAGGAGGTAAATTGTTTTCCGCGGTCGGAGAAAACCCTCAAGGGGGCGCCATGCAACCTGAAAATGTGCTCTACGAACAATCGTGCCGTCTCTTCTGCCGTCACCGCATGTAAGCAGGCTATGAAATGGCACATTTTGGTCAGCAAGTCGACTACTACCATGACCGCTGTTTTCCCCCGAGATTTGGGCAAATCAGTCATAAAATCAATGGACACCACCTCCCAGGGTTTGCTCGGTGTGGGTAAGGGTTCCAGTAAGCCTGCTGGGACCGTCCGCTCCCCTTTTGCCCTTTGGCAGCGGTCGCACCCTCGTACATATTCCTGTACATCCTCCCTCACCCGTGGCCACCAGAACTGTCTGGTGACCAGCATCATCGTTTTGTGCTGTCCAAAGTGCCCCACTGTGGGGTTGTCGTGGAGTTGTTTGAGTACCCTTTCCCTTAGGGCTTCCCCCGGTACATACATAGCCCCTCTATAGTACAACACCCCTTCTTTCTCCTCAAACCCTTCTGGTGCCTCTCTCCCATCTCGTAGCTCCCTGATTTTAGTTCTTGCAAATTCATCATTCCTAGTAAGCCCTGCCAGTTCTCTTTTCCCCACTAGGGTTCCCCCCCACACCCATCGGTCCTCATGTATGATGTGTCGTGTCTCCGGCGGCCCCTCTCCTTTGAAGTACTCTGGCTTCCGCGAGAGAGCATCTGCTCTCACGTTTTCCTCCCCGGGCCCATACTGGATTTCGAAAGAAAACTTGGAGAACTCCTGCGCCCAGCGAATCTGTCTCTGGTTGAGTACGCGTGCAGTCCTCCAGTACTCTAGGTTCTTGTGATCGGTGCACACCTGGATTCTGTGTTGCGCTCCTATCAGTAGATGACGCCAACGACGAAAGGCAGCGTAGATCGCGAGCAGTTCTCGGTCATACACGGTATAGTTTTGCTCCGACTTGCTCAGCTTCCTCGAGAAAAAGGCACACGGTTTCCATTCCTGTTTGCTCCGCCCTGGCTGCAAAAGGAGCGCCCCTATGGCTCTGTCTGACGTGTCGGTCTCCAACCTCAGGGGTTTCTCCAAGTCTACGTGTAATAGTTGCTCTTCCGATGCGAACGCCTTTTTCAATCTTTCAAAGGATTGCTGAGCTTCCTCCGTCCACACAAACTTCTTTTTGCTACTGAGACAGTCCGTGATGGGTGCAGACAAATGGGCGAAGTTCTTGATGAACTTCCTGTAGAAGTTGCTGAAACCTAGGAACCTTTGTACATCCTTCCGCGTTTTGGGGGGTTTCCATTCCAACACTGCTTGCACCTTGCTTGGGTCCATCGCTAAGCCCTTGTCAGACAACTTGTACCCCAGAAACTCCACTTCTCGGGCATGAAACTGACATTTCTCTAGCTTGACCCACAACTGGTGTTTCTGCAATTGCTGTAGCACTTCCCTAACGTCTCGTACATGTTGCTCCTCGCTTTCTGAATAAATCAATACGCCGTCCAGGAAGGCCACACAGTTCTTGTAAAGCAGTGACCCCAACACGTGGTGCATGAAAGCTTGAAAACAGGCGGAGCCTGACTGTAATCCAAAAGGCATGACTAAATATTCAAAGGCCCCTAGGGGGGTGAACATGGTGGTCTTCCATTCATCCCCCTCCCTCATCCTGATCAAGTTGTAAGCCCCCCTGAGGTCTAGTTTGGTAAAAATCTTTCCCTTCCTCACTCTCGTCAAAATGTCGTCAATTCTGGGCATTGGGAAAGTCACGGGTTCCGACACCAAATTTACGGCCCTGAAGTCCACTACAAGCCTAGGTTTATCCGTGTCTTTTTTGTCCACAAAAAACACCGGACTACCTCCCACTGCTTTCGATTCTCTTATGAATGCTCTCTTTAGGTTCTTGTCAATAAACTCCCGTAACTCCTTCATCTCCCTGTCCGACATGGCATACAGCTTACCAACCGGCAGCTGCGCCCCCGGGAGCAAGTTGATTTGGCAGTCAAAGGGCCTGTGGGGTGGTAGCCTATCTGCCTCCTTCTCACTGAAGACCTCCCTCAGATCAGCATATTGTGGCGGCACCTCCCCTTTCCATTCCACTGCCATTCCTGCCACTCGGGCTACACTCATCCTTGGTGTTTCCCCTCCTAGGCAGTGCTCCAGGCAGTAGGCTGACCCAAAGCTGACTGTCCTCTGATGCCACACCACCACGGGATCATGTTGTGCTAGCCAGCTCATCCCTAATATTATTGGGGCCCCCGCTAGTGAAGCAACGTGAAAGGCGATCGTCTCTGTGTGCCTAGACACCCTCATTCTCATTGGTGGGGTCTGGTGTGTCACTTTCCCTCCTAGAAGCTCCCTCCCATCAATGGTGGTTACTTGCAAGGGGAAATCCAAAGGTAGCAAGTGAAGCTGGTGCTCTAATGCAAAGTCCTTGCTGAAGAAATTGCAGGAGCTGCCCGAATTCAGCATCCCCTGAACCTTGACTGGGTGCCCATTCGGGAGTTCTAGCACCACCTCAATGGCTATAGCTGCCTTTGGGGAATCTGGTTTGGGCACTTTTACTGGTTGCTGGCCTGGCTGCTGTGCCCGTTGATTGGCAGCCAAGCGTTCCCGTTTCCCTGCTCCTGTGTCTGTTGCACCTCCTCCTCACCCCCCACGGCTCCCACCATTCCTTGCCAGGCCTTTCTTTGTGGGCAGACTCTGGCAAAATGTTCTGGCCGCTGGCAGAGGAAACATTTCTTGGTCGTCTTTACGTCCTTTCCCTCTCTCTTGCAACTTTCGCTGGAGCTGGAAGCCTCCCGGGCGCGCGCACCACCTATTTCCATTGGCTCCGCCGGCGGGGAAGGCTGCCTTGGTATCTTAGGAATTTGGTAGTCATGACAACGCTGCTCTCTGCCTTCCCGCCCTTCCTGAGCCCACGCTTCCTGCCTCACACCAATCGCAAGTGCAGCTTTGGTCAGCTGGTCCATGGACTGTGGGCGGGGTGTGCACGAAAGCTCATCCTTGACCGTTGGTGACAACCCCTCCTCAAACAACATTTGTATGGGTTCAGAGTCCAGCTGCCACCCGAGACGGTGAACTATCATTGCAAAACGTGACCAGTAGTCTCTAACTGACTGGTCTCCATGTTTACAGCTCATCAGTTCCCGTTTTGTCACACTTTCCTCAATAATGCTGGAAAACATCGCGTCCATCGCCTGATAGAATTTCCGTACGTCCCGCATGGCTGCATTCTGCGTCGCCATCAGGGGCCTGATCCATGCCCTAGCCCCATCCTCCAGGTGACCCACGATATAAGCCACTCACGCTTCATCGTCTGCAAAATCGCTATGCTGCAATTTCAAGGCGTATTCTATTTCTGTTCTAAACGCCCCATAATCTTGAGGTCTCCCCCCAAACTTATGCACCAGTCCCGGTACCTTCCTTGCTATGGGGGTTGGCTTGCTCTGGGCATCTTGAGACCGTCGTTCGTCCAGCCGCGCTGTCAAGAGGGCTATGTGCTGTTCCAATTCGCTGTTTCTCTCCGCCAGCGATTGTCCTCCAGCAGCCCCTTCCGTGGCTCTGACTTCTCCTGTCTCACTCATGATGCCGCCTGCTTGTTGCGCACGAGCAACTTTCGGTGACAGACAGATTGCTGTAAGGGTTGGGAGTTACTCGTGCGTAAACCTTCCCGTTTGGAAGCTTGGTTGCATAGGTTAAACCGTCTTGACTGCACAGCCCATCTCAGCGTGGCTGCCTCAGTCGCTAGCAGAATCTGTCTGTGGGCGTTTCTTAAACCTTTGCCAGCATAAAAGCTGCTTGACACCCAATCGTCTCCGCCTCTCATTGCGCGGAAGTCTCCTGCGCAGGGAGGGCGTGGGTAGTGGAGGACCAGTGCTCTCCTCACTGACTTCCAAGGAAGAATCCCGGAGCCCTTCCACCTCCTCTAACATTTGCTCTCCTGGATCCTTGGTGTTACGCTGATTTCCTTCCCCCTCTAGCAAGCTACGTCTCCCCCTTGTGCTGGTGCCTTCCCCTGCAGAATCGGAGAGCCTCTCCTTCTCCTGTTGCTCTGATGTCAGTTCCCTGACACCTTCCTACTAGGAATAATTGAAACCAAAAAGATACAAAGTTTATTAGTGATTGGAATAAATTTATAGTATACATTGAAGGAAATTATAGAAACTTTAAAACCACAGCACGTTTGACATAAAACTTACGATGCGCAAACCATTAACAATGAAGCTGCAGAAAAAAGAAAGAAGTTTTATTAAGAAGCCCGAAATTGGGAGGGAAGGAGGTCAATAAGTACGTAGAGGAAAGATTTAAAGAAAGAGACAAGGAATTGTAATGAAAATTTATTTTACTTTTATGTTGTGAATGGATTTTTTTGATATTGTTTATTTGTTTTCTTTTGGTTATTTAAATGAAAATTAATAAAAAGAATTAAAAAAAAAAGAAACACAGTATTACCAGGAAGCCGTGGATGTGAATTTTCTGTGGCGCAGGCTGTGCCCCTGGACATGATGCGTGATTTCACGATGAGTTTGGGGTCGTCCAATTCAAAATGTGTGAGGATCCATGAGGTTCCGTGATTCAGAACCACGTTTTTGGGCCATGGAGTGGCCAGGAAGCCATATATCCGTCATTTTTGTGGTGCAGACTGTGCCCATGGGCATGATGTGTGATTTGACGGTGAGTTTGGGGTGGCCCAATTCAAAATGCGTGAGGATCCATGAGGATACGTGCTTCAAAACCAGGTTTTTGGACCATGGAGTGGCCAGGAAGCCATGGATCTGTGATTTTTGTGGTGCAGTCTGTGCCCCTGGCTCTGACGTGTGATTTGACAGCGGGTTTTGGTTGTTCCAATGCAAAGAGCATGAGGGTACTGTGAGGAGAACCTGAGCTTGCAGGGTTAAACAGCTCAGAGTGTACGCCCTGCCTACTATTTGGGAGGGGGGAGATTCTGTGTCATATCCAAGAGTCTAAACCCTTTGTCTTTCTCTACTTTCGCTTTTGAAGAGAGAGGACGTGTTTTCACGATGCTGTTCACTGTGATAGAGAATGGATAGTCTGCTGTAAATAAAAACTGTTTCTAGCTGCTAAGATCCTGAGTGGACTTTATTTAAGCACACTGAAGAATGCACTGGAGTTTTGCAGCTTTCTCTTACCGCTGCTGATCTCTGCTTTTGCACAGAGCATTGGAATGTGGACTTTGGAATGCAGAGGCCTGGCCGGTAGCTGCGCAGCGAAAGCGGGCCGGACGCCAGGCTTATCTGAGCAATAAATCTTCTTCAGGTTATGGACGACAGGTTACGTCAATTAGAGAAAGCCTGCTTTGAAGTGCTGTGTGCTTAGAAAAGGCTGTAAAAGCTGAGAAGCTGCTGTTTTTGCTGCCGAAGACAAAAAGACCTCCTTTGAGGCTTTGCCTGGGAGAAAAGCAGGGAGACTGGCTGCAATGCTGTGTGCTGCAAAGAGCCACTGGAGGCCTCTCCTTTGAAGCTGGCTGGTACGCGTGAGTACTTCAAAGCCCCAATGGGAGCACTGGGGGAGGAGATGGCTGAGCTCCAGGACTTTTATGATGTCCCGTTTGAAAAGCTCATAACCCAGTCCTGGGATATCTGGGTTAGGAGAGTAAGGGGGTGGTTTTTGGCCACAGGGCTCTGGAGTATAGCCCAGAAGGAGCCGGCCCCACCCATGCCAGTTGCTGCTGAAGATGGCGGAGCAGACCTGGAGGCTGTTTTGTTGGAAGATAGAGAGCAGAGAATGCAAAGAGAGCTCTGCATGTTGAAAGCAAGCGTGGATGCTTTGCTGTTGCCCCACCTGGAGGGCGTTGAGTCAGCTCAGGCCGCCTGGCAGGTGCTGAGGAGTCTGTGTGAAAGCTCAGCAGGAGCCCAGGGCTGGGAGAAAGCCGAGAGCAGGGAGGAAGCCGAGAGCCCAGTGGGGGCTGCTGGCCATGTTCCTGAAGTTACAGCTGGGAGTAGCTGCTTTGTCTCCGAGGGGCCGTGTGATGTAGAGGCCCGCAACCAGAGTGCTGGGGAGCGTGCGGACCCAGGCTGTGCACCCAAAGGTGGGGGTGCTGGGTGTTAAGGGATTCAGAACTCACAGGGTTAAAGAGTTCTGAAATGACGTCTCACATTCCTGAGGCGTGGTCACAGACACTTACGGGAGTGGTTTGCTCTGAGTGTTCCAGTCTGTCTGTGTCTCGTACGCTATGCGAGAGGAAGAATGTGCGAGGTTTCGCCGGGTGTGATTTATGCTGTTATACTACATGATTAAAGGCTAAGAAGATAAGGAACGCCTTGTGTTTGTTCTGAATTATTACCCAACACTGCAATTGCTTCTAACCGCTGTGATCGCTCTGCTAACCGGCCAAAGAGGAGGAAGGACGTTTGGATCGGCACGGACAGTTAGCAAGCTGCGCAACGGAAGAGTGCCGGACTCCATGTTTGGCCCTGTTGGCCCTCTTGGAACAAAGGAATGGCTGAAGAGGGAGCTGTGAGAGCTGTTGCTACGCGTCGCCGCTGTTATCGCTGTGGCTCCCCCTCCCATCTGGTCAGTGGCGTAGCGTGGGTTGTCAGCACCCGAGGCAAGGCAAATAATTTGCGCCCCCTAACCCGTGGATTTTAGCACTCGAGTCTCTTCCACTAGATTAGTTAAAGAAACCCTTACCCCCTAAGCACATGTATTGTTTGTTATGAAAATACTGATGTAATTAAAGTAAAATGCATCTAAATACAAGTTTATTTTCAAACACTTTTGTCAGGGAACTGACATCAGAGGAAAGGGAGGTGGTAGGGCTCCCAGAGGCTGGGAGAGAGTCAGCAGCTAAAGCAGGGACCAGCAGGGGGAGCGAGGGGTCTCTGGAGGAGGATCTCAGTAATGCTGAGAGAGACGCAGCAGCCAAGGCAGGAACCAGCAGGGGAGAGGAAGGGGTGAGAGACACGTCCAGCGAAAACAGCGGGGAGGTGTCAGAAGCAACCGTAGGGAGACCCATGCTTCGCCGGAAGCTGCCACGTCGAGAGTCCAGGAGACGCGTTTCCGTTAAGGAGCTTCTTTGCTGGAAGCGCTTCCGCAGGCAGCCACTGTCAGACTCTACTAGTGACTAGAGCAGACATGTCTGAGGAGCTCTGTCACACACAGAGGTTTGTGGAGCCGCACAAACTCTGAGGGGGCACAATTTTAAGCACAAGCAGCTAATCATCCCCTCACAGCAGTCTGACAGTCTTTGTACGCTGCCTGTGCAGGAGAAAGCATCATGAGCAACCCAGCCGGAACCGGAGAGGCAGGGGTTGGAGCTGGTCCAAGCTTGGAAGAAAGGTATCAAGCTTTGGAGGTCCAACTTGCGCTGCAGACGGCGAGGCTCGAGGAGAGAAGGGCTCAGGATGCAGACAAGAAAGGGAGAACCACTCAGTTCCCCAGAAAGGTACCAGGATTGGTGCAGAAGTTTGGGGGGGACCCCAAGGATTACCATGCCTTTAGGACAGAGATGCAATATGCCCTTAATGTGCAGTTTGATGAGTTCCCTGATGAGGAATCGCGAGTTGCTTTCGTAATTGGGCATCTTGAGAAGGGGGCGTGAGACTGGGTTCGACCCCTGATGGCAACGCACAATGATATCCTAAAGGACACTATGAAGTTCTTTCGTGCAATGGATATCATGTTTTCCAGCGATATTGAGGAAGGGGTGGTGCGCAGACAGCTAATGGCTTGCAAGCAGGGAAGCCGATCTGTCCGTGAGTACTGGACTGAATTTACCATGCTGATTCACAGATTGGGGTGGGATTTATCGGCGGCACCCATTCAGATGCTATTTGAAGAAGGTCTTTCTTCGGCTGTGAAAGACGAGCTGTCCCGGAGCCCCAGGGCGGTGTCTATGGATCAGCTGACCAAATCTGTGCTGACCATTGGAGCGCGCCAGGAGGCAAGAGCCTTGGAGAGGCGGGAAGGGAGAGGGGAACGTTGGAAGGAGTTCCGCATTCCAGACATTCCTGAGCCAGCTTTCCCGCCGGCAGAGCCGATGGAAATCGGAACAGCGCGCGCGCGCGCAGTTTCAAAGCCCAGTGAGGGGGCTAAGAAGGAGGGAAAAGGAGCCCGGAGATGCTATCTCTGCCAACAGCCAGGCCACTTTGCCAGAGTCTGCCCCCAGAGGAAGGAATGGCAAGGGATGGTGGGAGCTGTTGAGGGGGGAGAGCAGGGAGAAACGGAGCAGGTAAAAGCCAACACCTGGTTGCCACAGTCAGGGCACTGCAGCCAGGCCAAAGAGCAGTGAAAGTGCCCGTGCCAGAAGCTCCTCGACCTGCTCTAGTGATTGAAGTGTCGCTAGAGCTGCAAAATGGACACCCCCTAAAAATAAAGGCGCTGTTGGACTCAGGCAGCTCCTGCAATTTTATGAGCAAGGAGTTTGCTGCTGAACACCAGATACAGACGATCCCTTTAAGCAACCCCCTTCAGGTGACCACGATCGATGGCAGGGAACTGTTGGGAGGAGGAGTCAGCTTGCAGACCGTCCCAAGGATAATGAGGGTGGCAAGGCACACAGAACTGATAGCGTTTAATGTGGCCACCTTGGGAGGCGCTCCCATTATTTTGGGAATGAGCTGGCTAGCCCTACATGATCCGCTGGTGGGCTGGCATCAAAGAGTGGTTTCCTTCGGTTCAGCACATTGCTTAGAACACTGCAGGGGGGAAAAGGGTTCAGCAGGGGCCCAAGCCACCCTGGCAGGGACTGAAGTAATGGAGAAGGTGAAGGTGCCACCACAGTATGCAGATCTCAGCGACGTGTTCAGCGAGAAGGAAGCTGACCAACTACCCCCGCATAGGCCCTTTGATTGCCAGATCAATTTACTCCCTGGAGCACAGCTTCCTGTAGGCAAGTTGTATGCCATGTCAGACAGGGAAATGCAGGAGTTGCGAGAGTTCATTGACAAGAACCTGAAGAGAGGCTTCATCAGAGAGTCCAAGGCAGCGGGGGGTAGCCCAGTGTTTTTTGTGGATAAAAAGCACACGGACAAGCCGAGACTTGTATGTGATTTCAGGCGGTTAAATGCAGTGACAGAGCCGGCGGCTTTTCCTATGCCCAGGATTGATGATATTTTGACCAGGGTGCGGAAGGGAAAGATTTTTACAAAGCTGGACCTAAGGGGGGCGTACAACCTGATACGTATAAGGAAAGGGGATGAATGGAAAACCACCATGTTCACCCCTTTGGGGGCATTTGAATACCTCGTGATGCCTTTTGGATTACAAACAGGCTCCGCGTGTTTTCAATCGTTCATGAACCACGTACTGGGGCCTTTGCTCTACAAGAATTGCGTGGCCTTCCTAGATGATGTGTTGGTGTATTCGGAGAATGAGGAGCAACATGTGAGAGACGTCAGAGAAGTGTTGAGCAGGCTGCAAGCCAACAGGCTGTGGGTGAAACTGGAGAAGTGTCAGTTTCATACCAAGGAGGTGGAATTCCTGGGGTACCGCTTGTCAGACAAGGGGTTGGCCATGGACCCCGGCAAGGTTCAAGCAGTGCTGGAATGGAAAACACCCAAAACCAAGAAGGATGTGCAGAGGTTCCTAGGGTTTGGAAACTTTTATCGTAAGTTCATCCGAAACTTCGCCCAGCTGACGGCGCCCATCACGGACTGTCTCAGCAGTAAAAAGAAGTTTGTTTGGACGGCGGAGGCGGAGCGAGCGTTTGAGGAACTGAAAAGGGCCTTCGCCTCTGAAGAACAACTTCTGCATGTGGATTTACAAAAAAAGCTGAGGGTCGAAACAGACGCATCTGACAGAGCCATAGGGGCGGTGCTTCTTCTGCAGCCGGGGAAGGAGGAGTCAGAGTGGCGACCGTGTGCCTTCTTTTCGCGAAAGCTGAACAAATCCGAGAGGAACTACACGGTGTACGACCGGGAACTTCTTGCGATTCATGAGGCTTTCCGGAGATGGAGGCACCTGCTAATTGGTGCACAACATAAGGTGCAAGTGTGCACGGACCATAAGAATCTAGAGTATTGGAGAACTGCGCGAGTGCTCAACCAACGGCAGTTGAGATGGGCCCAGGAGTTCTCCAAATTTAACTTTGAGATTTGTTACGTGCCAGGCCCAGAGAACGTTAGGGCGGACGCTCTCTCACGCAAACCTGAATATTTGGAGGGGGAGGGAGCACCCGAAGAGACCCATGTCATTCCAGAGGACCGCTGGGTGTGTGGGGCGGCATTGGTGGGGCAAAGGGAACTGGTAGAGGGAACGGTGCAGGATGAATACGCCCAGGACAAACTCAGGGGTCTCAGGAGGGAGGGAGACAAACCCGGGGGTTTTGAGGAGAGAAACGGGGCGTTGTACTACAAGGGAGCGTTATATATACCTGAAGGGGAATTGAGGGAAAAGGTACTCAAGCAACTGCACGATAGCCCCACAGCAGGGCATTTTGGGCAACACAAAACCATGTGGCTGGTTACCAGGGAATTCTGGTGGCCCAAGGTCAGGGAAGATGTGCGGGAGTATGTGAGAGGGTGTGACCAATGCCAACGAGCCAAGGGGGAGAGGCGGGCACCGGCAGGTTTATTAGAACCACTACCCACGCCTGAAAGACCATGGGAAGCAGTGGCAATAGATTTCATGACTGATCTGCCAAGGTCCAGAGGGAAAACAGCCATCATGGTTGTGGTAGACCTGTTAACCAAGATGGCCCACTTTATAGCCTGCTCACATGCGGTCACAGCGGAAGAAACCGCTAAATTGTTTGTGGAAAATGTGTTTAGGCTGCATGGCGCCCCCTTGAGGGTGGTTTCAGACCGAGGGAAACAATTTACTTCCAGGTTCTGGAGGAAGCTCATGAGCTTATTGCATGTAGAGGTGAATTTCTCAACTGCCCGTCATCCAGAAACCAACGGGCAGGCGGAAAGAGCTAATGGTGTCCTCCAGCAATATTTGAGGTGTTATGTGAATGACAGAGAGAATGATTGGGTGGAGAAGCTGGCGTTGGCAGAATTTGCCTACCACAATGCAGAGAACGTGTCCACGGGGATGAGCCCCTTTTTGGCTAATCACGGGTGTCATCCCCAAGCCTTCCCAGGGGGGGAAGGGGAGAACTGGAGCGTTCCAGCTGCAGAACAGTTCGTTGAAGAAATGGAAGCGATCCATCGCCAGCTCCAACTTAACTTAAACAGGGCTAAGGAGGAATATAAGAGGCAGGCAGACAAAACCAGAAGGGAAGGGGAAAGCATTAGGGTGGGGGACCAGGTGTGGCTGTCCACCCAAGGGTTACCATTCAAAGGGGGTTGTAAGAAGTTAAGACCCAAAAGGCTGGGCCCATTTGAAGTCACGCAGCAGGTCAACCCAGTGGCTTTCAGACTCCGGTTACCGAACCACATGAAGCTGCACCCAGTGTTCCACAGGTCGTTGCTGTCACCGTATAAAGGGGACAGAGAAGGGAGGGTCAATAGGGGACCAGCTATGGAGGAAAAGGAACACAGCTACCATGTAGCGGAGATTCTCGATTCCAGGTGGAAGGGAGATCAAGTAGAGTATTTGGTAATGTGGGAAGGGGAGCCGGAGTCGGAAAACACCTGGGTCATGGCAGAGGATGTAGATGACGAGGTTTTGATAGAAACTTTTCATCAGAGATTCCCTCGTAAACCTCAGCCAGTGGCGAGGTTCCGGAGGGAATACTTTGCCACCACCGACGAAGAAGAAGAGTTGGAGGGGTTCTCTGATTCCGAGGCGGAGGAGGATTCAGCGAGCCGGAACGAAGACCGATGGAGGGAAATGTTCGAGACGTCTGAAGATGAAGAGGATTCTTTTCGGGGTTTTAGCTCCTCACCGCCCAGAGGAGAGAGTAGGGGCGGGGGGGAAGGGGGCCCTGGAGGGGAGGTGGATGTCAGGGAACTGACATCAGAGGAAAGGGAGGTGGTAGGGCTCCCAGAGGCTGGGAGAGAGTCAGCAGCTAAAGCAGGGACCAGCAGGGGGAGCGAGGGGTCTCTGGAGGAGGATCTCAGTAATGCTGAGAGAGACGCAGCAGCCAAGGCAGGAACCAGCAGGGGAGAGGAAGGGGTGAGAGACACGTCCAGCGAAAACAGCGGGGAGGTGTCAGAAGCAACCGTAGGGAGACCCATGCTTCGCCGGAAGCTGCCACGTCGAGAGTCCAGGAGACGCGTTTCCGTTAAGGAGCTTCTTTGCTGGAAGCGCTTCCGCAGGCAGCCACTGTCAGACTCTACTAGTGACTAGAGCAGACATGTCTGAGGAGCTCTGTCACACACAGAGGTTTGTGGAGCCGCACAAACTCTGAGGGGGCACAATTTTAAGCACAAGCAGCTAATCATCCCCTCACAACTTTATTGAGTGTGAACATGCATCACACATTCTCCACATTTTCAGCAGGTCTATGAATACAAATCTACAAATGTAGTAACCTAGCATGGGCCATGCTATTATATGTCGTCTCACAACCATCGTAAACGACAAAAAATATCAAGAACAAAAACTAAACATCAAAATGAAACCATACCCTGGAGATGATCCAAGACTGGGCTAGATGGAGCCAACTTCCTCAATCCTATACCTCTAATTGTAATTCTTTAATAGAAGTGCAAGATATCAATCTGTATATACAGATTAATTTAAATTCGCCTGCTTTTAATTTGCGCAAATTTTTCAAAAACGGAACTGAAATCTACATTAAAGTCTCTCTCAATTGACAGTATTGCTAGATTACTCAGTCTTTCTTGGCTCATTGTAGATCTCTGATATGTTTTAATTAGTTTAAGTTTTGAGAAACTTCTTTCACAACTCGCTGTAGAAACAGTGATAGTAAGAAAGATTCTTAATGTGACAACAAAGTTAGTTAAACTTTCTTGCAGCTTCCACTTATACACCCAGCGAAGCAAATCTAAAGCTGACCAGTTTGCAACCTGCTCATCAGGATTGACCTCCTTATACAAGATAATGTGGTGCCGAAGTCGAGTTATTTCAGTAAGCATAGATGCAGCATTCAATTCTGTGTACTGAGCACACATGTGCAGAATTTGTTTCTTAATAAAATCATCTTTTCCAGTATCCAACAATGTTTGGATTTGCAAAAAAGCAAATCGCTGGTGAAGTGTATTCATCTGTGTAGTACGTTTTTTAATTTCTGCCTGAAGCTGATCAATTGCTTCCAGTTGTTCTCTGCTTGTTTCCTGTATTAAGGTCAAGCCAGCATCGCAACTCTTCTCACCATCCATCTTCTTGCGTCTTCCAACTCTTCTCTCTGTAGGTATGCAATAGGTTTTGCATACCTGCAGAGCTTTCTCAGTTGCCTTTGACACTAGACTATCACGTTTTTCATGACAAAATAAAGCCAATGCTTTTAATTTTTGCACGCATTGATCAAGCGCAAGTCCTTCTTGCTGCAGGTAGATCTGAGTATCATTTACTTCGGTTAGTACTGGGTTCCAAAAATGCAAGAAAGAGAAAAAAACATATGTCATTATGCAAACTAAAAGACTTCCTGCATCACCCCTGGTTTCAGAGGTTTCTTCCGGCCCATCTCTCAATGCTTCCAAAGCGTCTGTTATTTTCTCAGTGTGTTCAGCAAGTACGCATACAGCTTCATGCTTTGAACTCCATCTTGTGTTACACGATCGCTTTACACTAATTGGTACATGTTTCTTAAGGATATCCCACCTGTGGGTGGAGCTTGAGAAAAATGCATACACCTTTTCCACAGTGCCAAAGAAAGTAACAGACTTTGTCCCAACACCAACTGCATGCATCCCAGCAAGATTGAGCGAGTGATTGTTACATGGCACAAACATTGCTTTGGGATTCATATCCAAAATACGTTTTTGTACACCACTAATGTGTCCAGCCATAGTCGCAGCATTGTCGTATCCCTGGCCGTAGCAATGCTCTAGTTTAAGGCCATCAGCTTGCAACTTGTCACAAATTTGTTTTGTAATGACATCAGCTGATTTCCCATATAACTGAATAAAGTCAATAAAAGACTCTGTCACATGGACTCCTGAATCTTCAATATGCACATATCGAATCACTTGGGACATTTGGTCAGTGTGTGAAATATCAGGAGTGCTGTCAAACATTATAGCAAAATACTTGGCCTTTATGATATTTTGAAAGATGACTGTTCGAATGTGATCACTGAGCAGGCTAATAAACTCATTCTGGCTCTGTGGAGAGAGATAGGACACAATGTAGTCATCTGTGTGTTGTACTCTGTGAAGATGTTGTTTGGCAACTGGGTCATATTTGGCAAGTAACTTGAAAGTTTCTAAGAAATTTCCACAGTGGACTTCCGGGGTTGACGCGATCTGGGAATGGCGGATTCCCTCCGAGCTCCGGAGGGAATCGGCTCAGCAGGGGACGAGTCTTTGCCGTGCCGGCGACACGGGGACCCTTAAAACCGCAGGCGCGGTGCCTGCGGACTGAAGACTCGGCGGGTGCCTTAAGCGCCCCCCCTGATTCGCGAAGAGCCTTTTTAAAGGCTGCGGAGGGGATACGGGGGTGGCGCGGCACTGAGAGTCCATCGCTACCTCTGCTGAGCGAAGCCGCGAGCCATGACCGGAGAGCGCTGACTTCCTTCCTTGAAATTCGGCTGAAAAAACAACCCGTGAGTAATTTGGACTTGGCTTTTAAGAAATTTATCTACTGAATTTGAGACGATCGGGGGATGTGCTAAAAGGAAGTCCGCACCCCCCACCTTGCAGACGATCTAGAGCAACGAAAAAAGAACTAAGCTGGAGTGCCTACCCTGTAAAGGGTGAGTTTTAAAAAAAAAGACAGTAACTTCCATGATTTGGAAATTTTGAGCAGGAGAGAGGAGTGTTGGATGTTTTGTGTTCTGTTGTAAACAACCCCCCCTCCCGGGCCCGGGAGCGTCCTGCTTTGGAGCTGGTTTAAGAAGTGCAGAGTTTGACAGCTGTCAAAGCTGTCAAACGGACTGTTAATAGTGGAAAATTGCTACCTAAGTTACCTCTGGATTAAAAAGAGTTACAATTGATCTAAAATTGTTGGAAATAAAGAAACAATAACAAGACAAAGGACTGTTGGGGAAAAGAATACTAAGTAACCAGATTCCCTCTAGAGGGAATTCTGTGGAACTACAATGGCTGTGGATGGAAAGATACTGGGAGAAATCGAAAGGATGTTCTATTTGGTCGGAATTTTACAAGAGCAGACTACGGCTATGAGTGAACAATTGATGACCTTGACTTCTGAAACAAGTAGTCCTGCTGAATGTAACGAGGACCTTAATGAGAAAGAATCCACAGCTGAACCAGAAATGATAATAAAAGAAGATGAGAAGACAAAACAAGAAAGAGAAGAAGTGAGGTGGGAAAAATACTGAGCAGAAGCTGACGCCTGTGGAATACAAACAAGGAGATTATTGGAGCAAATCTACTATAAATCCACGAAAGATGCAGAAGACGAAAGTGGAGGCCCTGGGAGTCTATGAAATTAAGGAATTTAAAATAAAGAAATATAATCGGGGCCTCCACATAGACTCTGACTTTGATTACCTTCAGGATTCATGCCTTGTGGAAACTCTTCAGCAGCTGTTTGCAAATATGGGAAGAGACTTTGGATTGATGGTGAAAGAACTCTTTCGAGATGTGACGACTGGCATAAAGGATTACCAACAAGACCGGCAGAGAGGGACTGAAAGAGACTGGAGGGCCTCGGACGTGAGGAACCCGGGCTAGGAACTGTTATTTTGGACATGCTTTGGGAAGGGACGCAAACCGGGGATGGGAGGGAGGGAAAAATTAAGTTTTAACAACACTCACGATTATGGGATTTGGTTAAAAAGATCATTATTCAAGACAAAATGGGAAATCGATGGAAGGGAATTGAGGTCCAACTTAGAAAAAATTAATTTTGTTTGTTTTTATAAAAGGACTAATATTAAGATAGAGAAATGCCAATTTGCTGACATAAATTTGGAAATGGGGATGCAAGGGAGGGGGTAGGGGGAAGTCAATGACCAGGGTTAGGAAATAACATTTTCGGGAAAGTATGTATGTTTGTTGTTGTTTTCTCTTTTTTTTTTCTTTGTTTATGTGTTTATTTGTTTTTTGTGTTTTTGTTTTTGTCTATATAAAATGTGAAAACCCAATAAAAATTTTATAAAAAAAAAAAAGAAATTTCCACAGTTACCATCTGTATTTAAATCTTCAGAGTGACCACGTAAGGGTAAGGTTTGCCTTGCTAGATACAGAACACAATCAAGTATTCTGACTAAGATTGCCTTCCATTTTTCAAATGACCTCTGTTGTGCAAACTGGGCAGCAACATCAATAGTCTCCTGTTTATGCAGCCGCATTTCTAATTCTTTCCACATAGTAAATGCACTCAAGTGATGTGAACTGCGCTCATGCTCTACCAATCTAGGGCTTAACTTTCTCCATGCATTAAATCCACTTGACTTTCCAAATGAACTTTTCCCTTTAGCCTTCTGAAAAAGCATGCAAGGAAAGCAATATGCAGCATTGTTTACAGGAGAAAACACCAACCATGTCCTTAACATAGTCTCACCATTCTCCAAATGTATGTAGAACCAATCCTTGCAAAATGACCTGCCATTACTGTCTCTTGGAAACCATGCATCCTTATTCTGCAGTTCCTCTGTCCCTCGCCTGACGAGTTCAGTTTTCAAGGTTTCATCCATTGTTTCAGGCCAATAGCCAATATCAGTAAAAACTTTTTGGTCAATATTTTCTGGCAGATCTGGCTGAGTATAAACATCCTTAGATGAAACTGTCTCCGCTTCTAATGCAGGAACAGGAATGTCCACCGACACAGGATCAGGATTATGAGTCTCCTGTGGTGCTGCTGATGGTCCTGCTGTATTTTCATCAGTACCCACCAAAAACCGGTGAAGGCTTCCAGCTAACTTAGCTTGTTTCTCTGTCTCTATCTTTCTCCTTTTCCTGCCTTGTGCACCAGATTCTTTTTTGTATGGCATGATATAGGTGTAGTATTCTGCTGAAATTCTAAGAAAAGGAAAAAAAAAATCACTTTCTTGCCTTGCTGCACTTTTTGCACCCCTTCATTGTATAATGTCAATAGCACTGCAGTGAGAGAGAGTGAGTGAGCCAGGTAGGGGCAGAGAGCTGCGAGTGCGAGCGCACAGTGGCGTAGCGTGGGTTTTCTGAGCTTGCACAGAGTGCTTTTCCTCCCTATGGGCAGAGCCAGCTTGCTCCTAAATACAGTGGTGCCTCGCAAGACGAAATTAATTCGTTCCGCAAGTTTTTTCTTCTTGCGAGGCACGGTTTCCCATAGGAATGCATTGAAAATCAATTAATGCGTTCCTATGGAAACCGCTTGCCAGGCTGGCGGTGCGGAGAAGGGCTTTTCTCCACACCGCAAGCCTTCAGGACAGGTACGAGAACAGAGGGGAAGGAGCGCAGCACTTCTCCTCTGTTCCCGGGGCTTGCGGTGGGAGGAGGGTTTTTCCTCCCCACCGCCAACATTCAGAACAGCATTCTGAATGTTGGCGGAGGGAAGGAAAACCCTCCTCCCACCACAAGTCTTCAGGACAGCCATCCGAAGGCTGGCGCGGGGAGAAGGTCTCTCCGCCCCACCGCCCGGCTTCGGAGCAGCCTTCCGAAGGCTGGTGGTGGGGCGGAGAGCCCTCCTCCCGCCGCCAGCCTTCGGAGCATCCTTCCGAAGCCTGGCGGCGGGAGGAGGGCTCTCCGCCCCACCGCCCGGCTTTGGAGGAGGTCTGAGGACAGTGGGGAAGACGCGCTGCGCTTCCCCGCTGTCCCGGAGATTTCCCTATAGGCTTTCGTCTTGCGAAGGAAGCCCATGGGGAAATTTGTTTTGCGAAGCGCCTCCAAAACGGAAAACCCTTTCGTCTAGCGGGTTTTCCGTCTTGCGAGGCGTTCGTCTTGCAGGGCACCATTGTACCTGAGCTCTACAGTTAGAGACTCACCATTTCCCCAGTTGGCTTGGCCCCCAATTTCTCTTACTATAGAATTTGGGGCTGCTGGTAAAGGAAATCATTATTCTTCCCCCTTGCTATCCCCCCCCCAAAGCATAAGAGAGGGACTCCCAAGAAGGTGAAGTGGGACTTCACCCCAGGGTATCTCGGAAGCCCTCGAGGCAGCGACGCCTCCACCCCCTGGAAACAGCAGGAAGGGAGAGCGCTCTTGTGCCCCGGTCCTGCTTTGAGTGCTTCTCATTGACACGTCTGCTTGGCCACTTACTTTACATGGGCCCTTGTGGCCTTGATCCAGTAGCCGGGTCCTTCTTTGGAAAGAGCGAGTGCCTCCTAAGCACGTGCAGAGCACCTCCTAAGCACGTGCAGAGCGCCTCCTAAGCACGTGCAGAGCGCCTCCTAAGCATGTGCAGAGCGCCTCCTAAGCACGTGCAGAGCGCCTCCCTCCGCCCCTGCCACGGGGAGCTCAGCCTGCACGTGGGCAGGCCCTTTGCGTCACGTGCGCTTGGCGCGCTGCTCTTTCCAGCTTCCCTCCGGGCCAGCGGCTCCACCTCTTTTCCTTTGCCTCTTTGAGCCGCTTAATTCCCAGCAAGGAATTAGCAGGCTCGCTCCACCTCCTCCTCCTCCTGACTTTGCAAGGATGTAGCAGGCTCGCTCCTCCTCCTCCTCCTCCCGACTTTGCTGCTGCTGCTGCTGCTGCTGCGCAGCTTTTTTCCTCTAGCGACGGCACGCTGTGCCTTGGAGAGGTTCCCGGGCGGTTCCTCGAGGGGGGCCGGCCAAACGCGCCCCCAAAAATGTTGCGCCCGGTGCGGCCGGCACCCCTGGCACCCCCCACGCTACGCCACTGCATCTGGTGAGAGAATGTCCAGTGGAGGCACAGGAACAGCCGAAGGCCGTCTCCCGTAGCAACCAGATAAAGGGCTCTTCTTCAAAGCGTGGGAAAGGCAAGCCGAAGGCAGCTGGCAGAGACACTGAACATAAACATTTGGCAGCCTCTATGGCTGCAGTCAAGAGTTGTCAACAGGATGCTGTGTTGGCTTTTGTGATCTACAGTGGCGCTTCCCATCACCTAGTGCCATCTGCAGGATTCCTGGAGAACTGCACCTCTGTAACTTCTGGGAAGACTGTCTGTTTAGCAGATGGGACTCGACACCCACTCACGCAGACTGGCTCACTGTTTTGTTCTTTCTTACAGGATTCAATCCAGGCTTTTGTTTTGTTTTGTTTTTAAAGATATTTATTAAGATTTTCAAAATATTACAAAAGAAAAAAGAAAAATACAAAATAAAAATAGTTAAAAACAATTCAGTCTTTCAATCACTTATCTTTCATTTGCTTATTTCCCGGACCTCCTCACGCCTCCCTTTTCTGTATTCCAGTTCAGTTTGTTAGTTCAGCAAATCCCTCCCCTCTTTGTTCATCCTAGTCTTCAATCTTAAAATATTGTAAAATTAGATTTTTACCTATTAATAGTCCATTTTCTCATATTCCCTTAAACATTACAGCAAAAGACCACTTAATTTCTATCCAACATCATTCTAACATTCATTAATTTTACAATATTTCTGTAAATAGTCTTTAAACTTTTTCCAGTCTTCTTCCACCGACTCTTCTCCCTGGTCTCGGAGTCTGCCAGTCATTTCTGCCAGTTCCATGTAGTCCATCACCTTCATCTGCCATTCTTCCAAGGTGGGTAGATCTTGTGTCTTCCAATACTTTGCGATAAGTATTCTTGCTGCTGTTGTGGCATACATAAAGAAAGTTCTATCCTTCTTTGGCACCAATTGGCCGACTATGCCCAACAGGAAGGCCTCTGGTTTCTTTAGAAAGGTATATTTAAATACCTTTTTCATTTCATTATAAATCATCTCCCAGAAAGCCTTAACCTTTGGGCACATCCACCAAAGGTGAAAGAATGTACCTTCGTTTTCTTTACATTTCCAACATTTATTATTGGGCAAATGATAGATTTTTGCAAGCTTGACTGGTGTCATGTACCACCTGTATATCATTTTCATAATATTCTCTCTTAGGGCATTACATGCCGTAAATTTCATACCTGTGGTCCACAACTGTTCCCAGTCAGCAAACATAATGTTATGTCCAACATCTTGTGCCCATTTAATCATAGCAGATTTCACCGTTTCATCCTGAGTATTCCATTTCAAAAGCAAGTTATACATCTTTGACAAAATCTTAGTTTTAGGTTCTAACAGTTCTGTTTCTAATTTTGATTTTTCCACCTGGAAGCCAATTTTCTTGTCCAAATTGTATGCCTCCTGTCAGGGAACTGCCATCGGAAGGACAGGTGGTGGAAGGGCTCACGGAGGTTGGGAGAGACTCAGCAGCTGGAGAGGGAACCAGCAGGGGGAGAGGTGGGTCTCTGAGGGAAAGTGAGCAGGAGGGATGGCTCAGGGACACTTCCAGCGAGAACAGTGGGGAGGTTTCTGGACCTCCCATAGGGACACCCACTCCTCGCCGGAAACTGTCACGCCGTGAGTCCAGAAGACGTGTTTCCGTTAAGGAGCTTTTATGTTGGAAGAGATTCCAAAAGCAACCACTGTCGGAATCTGCCAGTGACTAAAGGAGCCATGTTTGAGGCGCTCCGTCACGGACAGAGGTTTGTGGACTTGAGCAAACTCTGAGGGACTACGATTTTACGCACAAGCAGCTCATCATCCCATCACAGCATTCCGACAGTCTTTGAAAGCAGCTTGTGCAACAGAAGGCATCATGAGCAACCCAGCCGCCACCGGAGAAGCAGGAGCTGGAGCGGGTCCAAGCCTGGAAGAAAGGTACCGGGTGTTGGAGGTCCAGCTAGCACTGCAGACGGCGAGGCTCGAGGAGAGGAGGGCTCAAGATGCAGGGAAGGGGAAGACCACCCCACTAGCCAGAAAGGTACCAGGATTGGTGCAGAAGTTTGGGGGGGAGCCCAAGGACTATCATGCCTTTCGGACAGAGATGCAATATGCCCTCAATCTGCAGTTTGATGACTTCCCTGACGAGGAATCGCGAGTGGCTTTCGTAATTGGGCATCTCGAAAAGGGGGCGAAAGACTGGGTTAGGCCCCTGATGGCAGCGAATAATGACGTCCTAAAGGACACGATGAAGTTTTTTTGCGCCATGGATCTGATGTTTTCCAGCGATATTGAGCAGGGAGTGGTGCGCAGACAGTTAATGGCTTGCAAACAGGGGAGCCGATCTGTCCGTGA
This sequence comes from Podarcis vaucheri, assembly GCF_965113315.1. Taxonomy (NCBI): domain Eukaryota; kingdom Metazoa; phylum Chordata; class Lepidosauria; order Squamata; family Lacertidae; genus Podarcis; species Podarcis vaucheri. The sequence goes on from NC_138757.1 coordinate 18,463,635, forward strand.
GTACTGGACTGAGTTCACCATGCTGGTTCACAGATTGGGGTGGGACCTATCGGCGGAACCCATTCAAATGCTGTTTGAAGAAGGGCTTTCTTCGGCTGTGAAAGACGAACTTTCCCGGGGCCCCAGGGCGGAGTCTATGGACCAGCTGACCAAATCCGCGCTGACCATAGGAGCGCGCCAGGAGGCGAGAGCCTTGGAGAGGCGGGAAGGGAAGGGGGAACGTTGGAAGGAGTTCCGCATTCCAGAGATTCCAGAGCCAACTTTCCCGCCGGCAGAGCCGATGGAAATCGGAACAGCGTGTGCGCAGTTTCAAAGCCCAGTGAAGGGGGAAAGAAGGAGGGGAAAGGCGCCAGGAAATGCTATCTCTGCCAACAGCCAGGTCACTTTGCCAGAGTCTGCCCCCAAAGAAAGGAATGGCAAGGGATGGCGGGAGCTGTTGGGGGGAGAGAGGAAGAAGTACCGGAGCAAGTAAAAGCCAACGCCTGGCTGCCACCGTCGGGGCACAGCAGCCAGGCCAAAGAGCAGTGAAAGTGCCCACGCCGGAACCTCCTAAACCAGCCCTAGTCATAGAGGTGTCGCTGGAGCTACCAAATGGACACCCTCTAAAGATAAAGGCGCTGTTGGACTCAGGCAGCTCCTGCAATTTCATGAGCAAGGAGTTTGCAGCTGAACACCAGATACAGACTATCCCTTTAAGCAACCCCCTGCAGGTGACCACGATCGATGGTAGGGAGCTGTTGGGAGGAGAAGTTAGCCTATAGACCATCCCAATGATACTGAACTGATAGCGTTTAATGTGGCCACCTTGGGAGGAGCTCCCATCATTTTGGGGATGAGCTGGCTAGCGTTACATGATCCGCTAGTGGGCTGGCATCAGAGAGTGGTTTCCTTTGGGTCAGCACACTGCCTAGAACACTGCAAAGAGGGAAAAGCTTCGGCAGGGGCCCGAGCCACGCTAGCAGGGACTGAAGTAACGGAGAAATGGAAGGTGCCACGACAATACGCAGATCTTCGCAACGTCTTCAGCGAAAGGGAAGCTGACCAACTACCCCCGCATAGACCCTTTGACTGTCAAATCAATTTACTCCCTGGGGCGCAGCTCCCTGTAGGCAAGCTGTACGCCATGTCAGACAGGGAGGTGCAGGAGTTAAGGGAGTTCATTGACAAGAACCTGAAGAGAGGTTTCATCAGAGAGTCCAGAGCGGTGGGTGGCAGCCCAGTGTTTTTTGTGGACAAGAAAAACACGGACAAGCCGAGGCTGGTCGTGGACTTCAGGGCCGTGAATGCCGTGTCAGAACCAGTGGCCTTCCCTATGCCCAGGATTGACGACATTTTGACAAGGCTGCGGAAGGGAAAGATTTTTACAAAGCTGGAACTAAGGGGGGCGTACAACCTGATACGAATAAGGAAGGGGGTGAATGGAAAACCACCATGTTCACCCCATTGGGGGCATTTGAATATCTCCTTATGCCCTTCGGTCTACAAGCAGGCTCAGCGTGTTTTCAATCGTTTATGAACCACGTCCTGGGGCCGTTGCTTTACAAGAATTGCGTGGCCTTCTTAGATGACGTGTTGGTGTATTCAGAGAATGAGGAGCAGCATGTGAGAGACGTCAGAGAAGTGTTGGGCAGACTGCAAGCGAACCAGCTGTGGGTGAAACTGGAGAAGTGTCAGTTTCATACCAAGGAGGTGGAATTCCTGGGGTACCGCCTGTCAGACAAGGGATTGGCCATGGATCCAGGCAAGGTCCAGGCGGTGCTGGAATGGAAAACACCCAAAACAAAGAAGGATGTGCAGAGATTCCTAGGGTTTGGGAACTTCTATCGTAAGTTCATCAGAAACTTTGCCCACCTGACGGCTCCCATTACGGACTGTCTCAGCAGTAAGAAGAAATTCGTTGGGACGGAGGAGGCGGAGCGAGCTAAAAAGGGCCTTCGCCTCTGAAGAACAGCTCCTGCATGTGGACTTACAAAAACCGATGAGAGTGGAAACGGACGCATCAGACAGAGCGATCGGGGCGGTGCTTCTGCAGCCGGGGAAGGAGGAGTCAGAGTGGAGACCGTGTGCCTTTTTTTCGCGAAAGCTGAACAAATCCGAGAGGAACTACACGGTGTATGACCGAGAACTACTCGCTATTCATGAGGCGTTCCGGAGATGGAGGCACCTGCTAATTGGCGCACAACATAAGGTGCAAGTGTGCACTGACCACAAGAACCTAGAGTATTGGAGAACGGCACAAGTGCTCAACCAACGGCAAGTGAGATGGGCCCAGGAGTTCTCCAAATTTAACTTTGAGATTTGTTACGTGCCAGGCCCAGAGAACATTAGGGCGGACGCTCTCTCACGCAAACCTGAATATTTGGAGGGGGAGGGAGCACCCGAAGAGAGACATGTCATTCCAGAGGACCGCTGGGTGTGTGGGGCGGCATTGGTGGGGCAAAGAGAACTGGTAGAGGGAACGGAGAATGATGAATATGCCCAGGACAAACTCAGGGGTCTCAGGAGGGAGGGAGACAAGCCTGGAGGTTTTGAGGAGAGAAACGGGACATTGTATTACAAGGGGGCACTGTATATACCTGAAGGAGAGTTGAGGGGGAAGGTACTCAAGCAGTTGCACGATAGCCCCACAGCGGGGCATTTTGGGCAGCACAAAACCATGTGGTTGGTCACCAGGGAATTTTGGTGGCCCAAGGTCAGGGAAGATGTACGGGAGTATGTGAGAGGGTGTGACCAATGCCAGCGAGCCAAAGGGGAGAGGCGGGCGCCGGCGGGGTTATTAGAACCGCTACCCACACGTGAAAGACCATGGGAGGCAGTGTCAATAGATTTTATGACTGATCTGCCGAAGTCCAAAGGGAAAACAGCCATCATGATTGTGGTAGACCTGTTAACCAAAATGGGCCACTTTATAGCTTGCTCACATGCAGTCACGGCAGAAGAAACAGCTAAATTGTTTGTAGAACATGTTTTTAGGTTGCATGGCGCCCCCTTGAGGGTGGTTTCAGACCGAGGGAAACAATTTACGTCCAGGTTCTGGAGGAAGCTCATGAGCTTACTGCATGTAGAGGTCAATTTTTCGACTGCCCGGCATCCTGAAACCAACGGGCAGGCGGAAAGAGCAAATGGTATCCTCCAGCAATACCTGAGATGTTATGTCAATGACAGGGAGAATGATTGGGTGGAGAAGCTGGCGTTGGCGGAATTTGCCTACAACAATGCGGAGGACGTGTCCACAGGGATGAGCCCCTTTTTGGCTAATTACGGGTGTCATCCCAGGGCTTTCCCCGGGGGAGGAGGGGAGAGATGGAGTGTCCCGGCTGCCGAACAGTTTGTAGAAGAAATGGAAGCGATCCATCGTCAGCTCCAACTCAACTTAGAAAGGGCCAAGGAGGAGTATAAGAGGCAGGCAGACAAAAACAGAAGGGAAGGTGAAACCATTAGGGTGGGGGATCAGGTGTGGCTGTCAACCCAAGGGTTACCATTCAAAGGGGGTTGTAAGAAGTTAAGACACAAAAGATTGGGCCCATTTGAAGTCATGCAACAGGTCAACCCCGTGGCTTTCAGACTCCGGTTACCGAACCACATGAAGCTGCACCCAGTATTCCACAGGTCGTTACTGTCACCGTATAAAGGGGACCGAGAAGGGAGGTTCACATGGGGACCAGCAATGGAGGAAAGGGAACACAGCAGCCATGTGGCGGAGATCATCGACTCCAGGTGGAAGGGGGATCAAGTGGAGTATTTGGTAATGTGGGAAGGGGAACCGGAGTCAGAAAACACCTGGGTCATGGCAGAGGATATCAATGACGAGGTCTTAATAGAAACTTTCCATCAAAGGTTCCCACGGAAACCTCAGCCTGTAGCGAGGTTCCGGAGGGAATACTTTGCAACCACCGACGAGGAAGAGGAGTTGGAGGGGTTCACAGAATCGGAGTTGGAAGGAGGAATAGATTCCGAGGAGGAGGAGGATTCGGAGGCCAGGAACTGCAACCGATGGAGGGAAATGTTCGAGACGTCTGAAGATGAAGGGGGTTCTTTCCGGGGTTTTACCTCCTCACCGCCCAGAGGAGAGGGAACGGGAGGGGGTGAAGGAGGCCCTGGAGGGGAGGTGGATGTCAGGGAACTGCCATCGGAAGGACAGGTGGTGGAAGGGCTCACGGAGGTTGGGAGAGACTCAGCAGCTGGAGAGGGAACCAGCAGGGGGAGAGGTGGGTCTCTGAGGGAAAATGAGCAGGAGGGATGGCTCAGGGACACTTCCAGCGAGAACAGTGGGGAGGTTTCTGGACCTCCCATAGGGACACCCACTCCTCACCGGAAACTGTCACGCCGTGAGTCCAGAAGACGTGTGTCAGGGCTGCCTCAGGTCTCAGCTCACGAAAGACCAACGCCAAACTCTTCTTATATACAAGGACGTTTGTTGCAGTTCATAGTAAGTTCCACAACCGAGGCACGCAGCCCCCACGTCTGTTAACCTTAGACGGTAGAAGTCCCCTCTGAATCCGTCCCTCCCCTACACCAGTTTAAGAGGCTTACGCTGCCCCACCTCTTTCTCTCTTTCCTTTTCCGCGGGGTCCTTCTGCCCGCTGGGGTTCCGCTTCTTCGGGATTCTCCTGACGCTGAATCCTCAGACTGCTCTCCCCCCCTCCTGCGTGCTTTGGGCCCTGGCTCCTCCCCCGGGCTCCCTGTACTTCCGCGCGCCTCTACATTTGAACTTGGCGCGCGCGCCCAACCTCTAACCTTCCTTTTGACAGTTATGCTACTCCCCTCACTGCCCTCCTCCCCTTCCGGGAGAATGGCTTCCTCTGAGCCCTCCTCTTTCTCTGCTGCCAGAGCTGCTTCCCCTGACACACTGGAAACTCCCCCCCCCCTTCGCTGGGTTCTGGTGGGGAACCCGGCCCTGATTCCCAGCTGCCACTTTGGGGTCCCCTGCTGGCCCCCCGCTCCTGACACTCTCCCCCTGGGGCTCCCCTTGCCCTGACCACGGGCGCCCTCTTCTGGGAATCCTCTGATTCGCTGGAGAGACTCATGGAATCCCTAGCGTCATCGTCATCCTCTTCCTCGCTGTCCTGGGATTCCTCTCCATCGCTCTCCATCTCCTGCCTTCCCTGTGCCTCTGTCCCTGTACCCCTGACATCCACCCCCCCTCGAAGCCCCTTCTTCCCCCCTCCCGCTGCTCGGGTGCAGGTTCCGGGAGCTCCGCAGTTGCCGGGGTAGATGTTGGATACAGTTTGTCGACGTCAATCTCCTCTGCTTCCAGTTCAGTGTACGTGTGCTTGAAACCGAGGTCCTCTCCCAACACATCCATGTCCTCCCCTCCCCCTGTTACTTCGGACGGTGCTGTTTGCCAGGGCCCTCTCAGCCATCTCCTGCGCCACTCCTCTTCCGGTTGGTCGTCCCACCAGTAAGAGCGGTCCGTGTCCACCCCGGAGCACGATCCCCTTGGAGGGCTCGATTCTGGCGTGGTCTCCTCTGCGGAGGAGAACCCCCGAAAAGTGCTACCTGAAAGTGTGGGCGTAAAAAGCCAGTCGTCGAAATACTCTGCTGGCATGGGCCTGTGTGGGAAGAGTGCATGGAACTCGTCCTTAAGCAGAGGTTCCTCCAGAGCATAGTCCGGCACTATTGGCACTGGCCGGGGTACCCTCTCTGGCGAGGAGGTATTCCACTCCCTTCTCCTCCCATCTCGAGTCCAGAATTTCCGTGACCTCGTTGAGTGTCGCGGCCCTCGGTGACTTCCCCCCCCCTTGGTGACTCCCTGCGTGGGTCTGGCGCCGTCCCTGGCTCCTGAAACCTGTGTGGGGCTTTGTAGGGCGTAAGCACCGACCTATGAAAGACCGGGTGCATTCTGGAACCTTCTGGGAGGGTCAACCGAAAAGCTACGGGATTGATTTTGGCCTCAACTAGGTATGGCCCCAGCTGCTTGTGTCCTAGCTTCTTCTTAGCTAAGGACTTAGCCGGCACCGCCTGGGCTGCTAACCATACCCAGTCCCCCACCTGTATGTCTTCTCCTGGCCTCCTGTTCCTGTCTGCCTGCACTTTGTAGGCGTGTTTAGCTAGCTCTAAATGCCGTCGGAGTTCCACGTGGATCTCCTGCAATTCTGCCGCCAAATGCTCAGCTCCCTGCGTCTCTCTCTGCGCCGTCGTCTCCAATCCCGGAAAGGTTCTGGGATGCCGCCCATTGTTGGCGAAGAACGGTGTCACCCCCGTGGACGCGTGCTTCGTGTTGTTGTAGGCAAACTCGGCCATCGGTAAGTAGTCCACCCAAGTTGCAGGCTGCTGATTGGCGTAACAGCGCAAGTACTGCTGCATGATGGCGTTGACCCTCTCCGCTTGGCCGTTGGTCTGCAGGTGTCTCGCCGACGCTAAGTTGATCTTGACGTTCAGGATACCCAGGAGCTTCTGCCAGAAACTGGAAACGAACTGGCGACCGCGGTCGGACAAGATGGACCGTGGCAGGCCGTGCACTCTGAACACGTGGTCTATGAACAGCTTGGCGGTCTGCTCCGCTGTCGCCACCTTCGCGCAAGGAATGAAATGCGGCATCTTGGTGAACAGGTCTACAACCACAAGCACCGCCGTCTTGCCTCGCGAACTGGGCAGATCAGTAACAAAGTCCAGCGCCACCCTCTCCCACGGTTGTAGTGGCGTCTCCAACGGTTCCAACAGTCCCGCTGGCTTCTTGTGCACTGGCTTGGACCTCTGGCAAGTGTCACACCTGGCGACGTAATCCGTGACCTCCCCTCGCATCTGGGGCCACCAAAAGTCTCTGGCTACTAATTCCGCCGTCTTTTCCTTGCCGAAGTGGCCCGCGCTGGGTGCGTCATGCAACTGCTGCAGGACCTTCGCGCGGAGATCGTCCCCCGGAACGTAGAGAGCCCCTTTACGGGTTAGCAGGCCGTCGTGTATCTGGAACTCGCCGTCCTTCGCCGTGCCTCTTTGCACCTCCTCCATCTTGGACTGTGCGAACGGATCCGTCTGCAGCGCGCGACGCACCGCCTCTAGGTCCACAGCTGCTGAAGCACACGCCCATGCCTGCGGTGCGAAAATGTGCTTGGCTGCCACCGGTGCCGCTTCCTCGAGGTATTGCGGTTTCATGGAGAGCGCATCTGCTATGACATTGTTGTCGCCTGGGATGTACTCTATCCTGAAATCGAAATCCGCAAAAAATTCCGCCCAGCGTATGTGCCTCTGGCTCTGGAGCTTCGCCGTGCGCCAATACTCTAGGTTCTTGTGGTCCGTGCGGACCTGCACGGTGTGCTTGGCTCCGATGAGGAAGTGCCTCCACGCCTTCAAGGCTGCGTGGATGGCCAACAACTCCCTGTCCCAGATGGTGTAGTTCTGTTCCGATTTGCTGAGCTTCCGGGAGTAGAAAGCGCAAGGCCTCCAGTTCCCCTGTGGGTCTTCCTGTAAGAGGACGGCCCCCACCGCTCTGTCAGATGCGTCCGTCTCAACCCTCATGGGCCTGCCGGGATTCACGTGAAGCAGCTGTTCTTCGGATGCGAAAAGGCTCTTAAGCCTCCTGAAGGACTGCTCCGCCTGATCTGTCCAGGTGAACTTCTTCTTCTTGGAACTGAGGGTGTCCGTGATAGCTGCCGTCTCCTTGGCGAAGCCCCTGATGAACTTGCGGTAAAAGTTGGCGAAACCGACGAACCTCTGTACCTCCTTCCGATTTCGCGGGCTCTTCCAGTCCAACACCGCGCGGACCTTGGCGCTGTCCATGGCTAGTCCCTTGTCGGACAGCCTATAGCCCAGGAAATCCACCTCCGTCACGTCGAATTGGCACTTCTCCAGCTTGGCGTAGAGCCTGTGCTCCCGTAGCCTCTGCAGGACCTCCTTGACGTCACTCTCGTGAGCCTCCTGAGATTCCGAGAAGATCAGGATGTCGTCGAGGAAGCAGACGCACTTCTTGTAGAGTAGTCCCGCTAGCACGTGGTGCATGAATGCTTGGAAACAGTGGGAGCCATTTTGGAGACCGAACGGCATAACTCTGTATTCATAGGTGCCCAACGGCGTGAACATGGCCGTCTTCCACTCATCACCCTCTCGCATGCGTATGAGATTGTATGCTCCTCGCAGATCCAACTTCCTCACCGTTGCAAGCAGGTCGTCAATTTTGGGCATGGGAAAGGCCGTGGGCTTTGTCCTCGAATTTATGAACCTATAGTCTACGATCAGTCTTTTTTGGGGCGTGTCTTTCTTCTTCACAAAAAACACAGGACTGCCCCCTACTGCCTTGGATTCCCGGATGAAACCCCGCTGCAGGTTGTGATCTATGAACTCCCTGAGCTCCTGCAGCTCATCCTCGGACATGGAATACAGCTTCACAGGCGGCAGCGTTGTCCCAGGCAAAAGGTCAATGGCGCAGTTGTAGGGTCGGTGAGGTGGCAACTGGTCAGCCTCCTTTTCGCAAAAGACCTCCAAAAACCCCTTGTACTTGAGAGGTACTGCTTGCGCCATGCTGAGATGTAACTGCTGCCCCTCCTCCTGGCCTTCCTCCTCCTGACCGGTCTGGATGCAATGCTGCGCGCAGTAGGAGGAGCAAAAGGTGAGCTGCCGCTGGTACCATGCCATGGCCGGGCTGTGCCTATCCAGCCAACTCATGCCTAACACTATAGGCGTGTCTGACAGGCGGGTGACGTTAAAACTGATGACCTTGCGATGATTCCCAATCTGCATCATCATGGGCGGCGTCTGCTGTACCACTTGCCCACCTAGCAACTTCCTGCCATCTACCGTGACTACGTTCAGGGGCAGTGTGGCTGGTAGAAGGTGTATGTGATGCTGTTTGACAAACTGCACCCCCACGAAGTCTGCGTTGCTCCCACTGTCAATTGTAATGGGGACTTCCAGGGTGCATCCATTGGGTAGCCGAAGAGTTGCAGTAAGCTGCACCACTGGCTTGGGAGGTAAAGGATCTGTAGGCTGCAAAAGTGCTGGGGATTGCCCTATTGACTCGCCTGGTGGAACCCCAGCATCTCTGCTTCCAGCCAGGCATTGTCGTTTCCCTGAAACTGCTCTTCGTGGAGCGCTGTTGCTGTTACCATTGCTAAGGCTGCAGTGTGCTTCTGGAGCCTCCGGGGACACTCTCTGGCCATGTGCTTTGCACTGTCACAGATGTAACACTTCCTGCTCCCTCTAGGAGGCTTCGTCTTGACTGCTCCGGATGCTGAGGCTCCTTCAGCTGCCTGAGCCTTTGCACCACCCAGTTCCATCGGTTCCTCCCCCTCTTTCAGCTGAGGTGAGGGATGCGTACGTCCCAGGTCCCGGGGAATAAAAGGAGGCACTCTAGCTGGTGCGCGGTCCTGGCGACCCTCCTCATTGCGCCAAGGGCGTTCTTCGTGGCTCACTCCTATTGCGAGCGCCCTCTGCACAACTTCTGCTAGGGTTTGAGGTCTATCCCCCCTAGCCAATTCATCTTTTACAGAGCCAGAGAGCCTCTCCCAGAACAAGTCTCTGATTGCCAGGGAGTCTTTCTCCCACCCCAGCACATTCAGCAATGCGAAAAAGCGAGAATGGTACTGACGTACGGTAGCCTAGCCTTGCCGTAATCCATGCATCTCTTTGCGTGCAACATCCACATCCACGGTAGATTGGAAGCAAGCGTCCATGGCTTTGATAAATTCATCAGAGTCCCTTCGAGCAGGACCATCTTCGCGCCATAAATTGCGCAGCCAAGCTCTTGCTTCCCCATGCAAGTGGGTCACAATGAAACCCACTTTTTCCTCCTCATCTTTAAAGTCCTCGCGAAGCAAATGCAGCGCATACACGACGTCTGCTCGAAAACTGGGGTACTGCTTCAGGTTCCCATCGAAGTGGGCTACTAAACTGCCCCCCCTTCGGCCCAGACCTATTCCTGCAGATTTGGACCCCGGGAACCCCACTTTGCATGCATGATCCCACCTGGCTTGCAGATCTTGGCATCGCTTTTCTGCTTCTTCCCCCTTCTGCTGGGAGATCACAACCGCAGTGGAAAGCTCGGACACTGCGCTGCGCAGGGCTGTTATTTGCTCCTCCACATTCATGGCCGCCAAACTTCGTGAGCTTCGCAAAAAAAAAAAATTTGCGTTCTTTTTGGAGGGGACTTACTGTCAGGGCTGCCTCAGGTCTCAGCTCACGAAAGACCAACGCCAAACTCTTCTTATATACAAGGACGTTTATTGCAGTTCATAGTAAGTTCCACAACCGAGGCGCGCAGCCCCCACGTCTGTTAACCTTAGACGGTAGAAGTCCCCTCTGAATCCGTCCCTCCCCTACACCAGTTTAAGAGGCTTACGCTGCCCCACCTCTTTCTCTCTTTCCTTTTCCGCAGGGTCCTTCTGCCCGCTGGGGTTCCGCTTCTTCGGGATTCTCCTGACGCTGAATCCTCAGACTGCTCTCCCCCCCTCCTGCGTGCTTTGGGCCCTGGCTCCTCCCCCGGGCTCCCTGTACTTCTGCGCGCCTCTACATTTGAACTTGGCGCGCGCGCCCAACCTCTAACCTTCCTTTTGACAGTTATGCTACTCCCCTCACTGCCCTCCTCCCCTTCCGGGAGAATGGCTTCCTCTGAGCCCTCCTCTTTCTCTGCTGCCAGAGCTGCTTCCCCTGACACACTGGAAACTCCCCCCCCCCTTCGCTGGGCTCTGGTGGGGAAGCCGGCCCTGATTCCCAGCTGCCGCTTTGGGGTCCCCTGCTGGCCCCCCGCTCCTGACACTCTCCCCCTGGGGCTCCCCTTGCCCTGACCAAGGGCGCCCCCTTCTGGGAATCCTCTGATTCGCTGGAGAGACTCATGGAATCCCTAGCGTCATCGTCATCCTCTTCCTCGCTGTCCTGGGATTCCTCTCCATCGCTCTCCATCTCCTGCCTTCCCTGTGCCTCTGTCCCTGTACCCCTGACAACGTGTTTCCGTTAAGGAGCTTTGATGTTGGAAGAGATTCCGAAAGCAACCACTGTCGGAATCTGCCAGTGACTAAAGGAGCCATGTTTGAGGCGCTCCGTCACGGACAGAGGTTTGTGGACTTGAGCAAACTCTGAGGGACTACGATTTTACGCACAAGCAGCTCATCATCCCATCACACCTCCATTATCTGATAGTAATGAAGCCAGTCTTGCACTTTATCTTTTAATTTCTCAAAACTCTGCAGTTTCAATTTGTCTCCTTCTTGTTCCAAAATTTCCCAATATTTCGGCCATTTGGCCTCCATATTGAGCTTTTTCTGAGCCTTTGCTTCCATCGGTGACAACCACCTTGGGGTTTTATTTTCAAGTAAGTCCTTATATCTTATCCAGACATTTAACAATGCTTTCCTAACAATATGGTTTTTAAATGCTTTATGTGCTTTAACCTTGTCATACCACAAATATGCATGCCACCCAAAAACATTATTGAAACCTTCTAAATCCAAAATGTCTGTGTTCTCAAGAAGCAGCCATTCTTTCAGCCAGCAAAATGCTGCTGATTCATAATAAAGTTTAAGGTCTGGCAGGACAAGTCCACCTCTGTCCTTTGCATCAGTTAATATTTTAAATTTTATTCTGGGCTTCTTGCCCTGCCAGACAAATCTAGAAATGTCTCTCTGCCACTTCTTGAAACAGTCCATTTTGTCCAAGATTTGCAATGATTGAAACAAAAATAACATTCTTGGCAATACATTCATCTTTCAATCCAGGCTTTTGTTGTTCCAGGACTGTCCTGCGCGTTGCTGTCTGTCAGTGCACTTCTTGCTGAGAACTACAGAGTGTGTTTTGAGAACAATAAGTGCTCTATTTCTAAGAATGGACAGCACCTAGTCAGTGTTGAATGTAAAGACAGGTTGTTTGTGATAGATGCTTCTTTTGCAGGTCCAGATGACACGGAGGAGGCTCAAGCACAGTGTGCCAACGTTCCAGTTCATGATGCGTGTGCTCACCTCTGGCACCGACGCATGGCACATGTGTCCTGGGGGTCAGTGAAGAAGATCCCAGAGTGTACGCAAGGGTGCAAAATGAAATCATGTGCTAAGTTTCTAGATTGCAGAGCGTGCAAGTCCGCAAAGGTGAAAACGTGCACATACCCTAGGTCTGAGAGGGTGACCACTAGGGCTTTTCAGTTAATTCATGCAGATTTGTGTAGTCCGATGTCTGTGACCAGTATGGGCGGAGCCAAATATGCGCTGGTTCTGATTGATGACCATACGCGGAACTCCTGGCTCTTCACGCTCCGACACAAAAATGAAGCTGCGCCGCTAATCAAAGACTGGATTGTGGCTGTGGAACTGCAGTTTTCCACACGGGTGCAAAACTTTCAGAGCGATCGCGGAGGGGAGTTCACCGGGTCTGCGCTACAAAGTTTCTTCCGCAATAAGGGGATTCAACACAGATTGACTTCTCCACACAGTCCCCAGCAGAATGGGATCGCGGAACGCAGGAACAGGACTCTAGGGGAGATGTCTGCAGCTCTTTTGTTTGATGCCGGGCTCCCACAGCGCTTTTGGGGGGAGGCTTGGCGAACGGCCAACTTTATTCTGAACAGGTCATTCAATTCAGTGGTAGGAGACGCACCGTACTTCTTGCTGCACGGAATGAAGCCGAAAGTGCACTACTTCCGCGTTTTTGGCTGTGAGGCTTGGGTCCTCATACCAAAGGCCAAACGCAAGAAAGGTGAACCCAAGTCCCAAAAGATGATTTTTTGTGGGTATGAGCCAGGGACCAAGGGGTGGAGGTTTGCTTATCCGTCAGGGAATCAGTCCAGGATTCTGCTCAGCAACAGTGCTGAATTCTGTGAGCAGAGTGGCTGGGCAAGGATACATGGGAACCCTGACATCCTGTCAGAGAGTCTGCTTGACTCTGCTGATGAAGGAGAGGAAGAGGTTGAACCTGCTACTGAGGCTCAGAGTCCAGACCCAGTGCAGGCAGAGGGGAGAACTTCTCCCAAGGCTGTGAAGATCGAGCAACGCAGTGCTCAATCTTCCCCCACAGGTTCAGCTGAGAAGTCCAGAAGGCGCAGTAAGTCAGAGGGGGAGCTCTCTGATGCCAAGGATGTTTTGGCTGGCCCTAGTGGGTCAGAGGGGGTTCCTGAAGTAGTATTGCGCCGTTCAGCTCGGACAACCAAGGGGAAACCTCCTGAAAGGTTTGCCGTCACTAGCGTGTGGGTCGGAATGGCACAGTGTGAACCCGAGAGTTTTGAGGATGTTCAGAAACTGCCTCAGGAAGAAGCCAGAAAATGGCATGAGGCGATGCAGAAGGAGATGAACTCAATGGAGTCTCTAGGTGCGTTCTCCCTCACGAAGTTGCCGGTGGGCAAACAGGCCGTGGGTAGCTGCTGGGTTTACCGTCTTAAGCCCACAGCAACAGGAGAACCGCAGTATAAGGCCAGATTAGTGGTGAGAGGATTCACGCAGCACAGGGGGTTGCATTATATGGAAGTTTATGCTCCCACCTCTAGGAGTGAATCTCTACGCTTGGTCTTGGCCGTTGCTGCACAAAGAGGTTTGCTGGTGCATCATTTTGATGTGGATGTTGCTTACTTGAACTCAGACCTCCAGGAGGATCTGTACATGCTTCCTCCTCCAGGGTTTGAGGGCAATGAGCAAGAGCAAGGTACTGTGTGGAAACTTCACAAGTCAATTTACGGCCTGAAACAGTCGGCCAGGAATTGGAACTTGTGCCTGAATGAAGCTTTGGAGAAGCTAGGTTTCAGGAAGAGTCTTGCTGACAGTTGCCTGTTCCTTAGAGGATCAGGAGACTCACAGGAACTGGTGTTATTTTACGTTGATGACATCATCCATGTTGGAAAGGCAGACAAACAGGTGCAGAAGTTTGCCAAAGAGCTTGGAAAACGGTTTCAGCTCAAGAACCTGGGTGCAGTAAAGATCTACCTAGGCGTCCAGATAGCGAGAACTGAGGATGGTAGCTTCTTGCTCAGTCAGAAAGGCAAGATTGAGCAGTTGCTTGAGAAGTTCAGAATGTCCGACTTCCGGAGGCGGCGCGAACGGCAATGACGGTCTCCTTCCAGTGGTGAAGGGGAAGCTCCGCAGAAACGGGTCGTCCGCTACGGCGAAGCGGAGACCCAAGTCGGAAACCCACAGGCAGTGAAAGCCTGTGGCCGTGGGACTCGGCGGGCACCAGTAGCGCCCCCCGAAATGAAGAAGGGACCTCGTAAGGGGCTCCGGAACATGGAAGGGCTGGCGCGGTGCTGTGAGTTGATCGCTCTTTCTGTGGAGTGAAGCTGCTGTCAGTGAGCGCTGACCTTTTTTCCTGGGAACATTCGGCTAGAAAAGCAACAACCCGTGAGTAGAGGAATTGAATGAATTTGGGACTAAATTGACTTAAAATTCGGCCAAAGCGGGAGACGCAACCAGGAAGTCCGTCTCCCGGTTCTGTTTAAAGATCCAAAGCAAGGACTTTGATCTGCCTGGTGCCTTTAAAGCGGTGCTTTAAATGAACTAATCCGTGCATTAACTGAACCGATTTTGTTTTGATACTAGTGGATTTAATTCTCCTATTTGTGGACTTCTTTTTTACCTCTTCCTTTGGATTTACAAATTTATCAAGGAACCTAGGCAGTCGGGCTGCCAGACTGTTAGAGCTGTCAGATTGTGGACTTTGTTACACTGGATTGTTACATTTGATTGCTACCTGAACTGTTACACTGAAACACTGTTTCTGGCACTTTTTAGAGACACTGTTGTACTTTAAAGACTAACTCTGCTAACCATAAGAGATCTGAAGGTCTTTTGGAACTTTGAGGCTGTTTTGACATTGTTATAAATGCTTCGAGGCTTCGGAAAAACTTGAAAAAACTTTTTATGAACAACAACTTTGTTTTTCCCCTCAAGATACGTTTGAACTCCCCCTAGAGGATTTTGGATTTACAACTGTCTGGGACTTTTTTTTTTCTCCTTCCCCCTTTCTATTCTCTGGGCTTGTGGATTCCCATGGGAATTGTATACAGATTGACCTTGGCACGTAGACAGAAGTGGAATGAGCGGCACTGGGAAAACAAGATCAGCCAAAGCTAAAGCCAAACAAACGACCTTAACCTCACAGCTGCGTAGATCATCTGTTCCTGCTATCTTGGTGGCACAAGAGGAAGAAACTGAGCAAACCAGGCCGGAAGGTATGGCTGCAGGAGGATCTCCCTCAGTACTGGACAAAATTTTTGAAAAGTTGGAAGGTTTGAGTAAACAAGTGGCTGAGCAATCATCTAAAATTGACCAAAATACAGCCAGTGTTAACAAATTGACCCAACAAGTTGCTCTGAATGCACAATCAATTGGGAAACTATTTGAAGCCACCACAGAAAATCGTAAATTAGCTGAGGAAGCTAATCAGAAAGCTGAGGCTTTAAAGGAGGAGGTAAAACCTATGCACAAGCAGATTGGTGATCAGCAGGCCTATCTGTCTATGATAGAACTACGAAGCAGGGAAAACAACTTGAGATTGAGGTCAATCTTAGAACTTGAACAAGGGGACCTAATCGAGTACTTGACAAAAGAATTTACAAAATTTTGGCCTTTGGAAGAAGACAAGGACTTTAAAATTGTGAGTGCTTTCAGACTTGGAAAAGTAGCGAGGAAAGACAGGCCCAGAGACTGTTTGATTGCTTTGAGAACAAAGGAGGAAAGAGATAAGATACTGAGTGCACATTTTCAAAAGTCACTTGAAATTCAAGATTTGAGAGTGGAAATTTATAAAGATATTCCGAAACAATTACTGGAACTCAGATCTAGCTACACAGAGTTGGTGAAACTGCTGAGGAGTAATTCAATCGTCTTTAGGTGGGAATTTCCTCAAGGACTATCTTTTACATTTAGAGGGAAGAAAGTGAAAATCAAAACGGCCGAAGATAAAGAAAAGTTTCTGAGTGACTACGGAGAAGACCTTCAGAAAGGGATCGTGGGAGCCTCAGGGTCTGGGCCACTGCCTGTACCTACACCTTTGGGGCCTGAAGAACAGAAGAAAGAGATACCACCACCAAAGGGATAATAGATTTGTCCAGGATGTCTCTGCAGCTCTTAAGTTGGAATATTAATGGCTGCAATTCCCCGGAAAAAAGGAGGAGGATATTTCATCTATTAAAGAAAGAAAAATTAGATATTATCTGCTTGCAGGAAACACATGTGACCAGGCTCCACAGAAAAGTACTAATTAACAAGAGACTAGGCCAAGAATTTATTTCATCGGATCGAGTGAAGAAGAGAGGAGTGGTGATATATGCAAAGGAGAGCCTGTCACCAAAATTCCTTTTTAAAGATGAGCAAGGAAGAATTTTGGCAATTGAAATACAAACACAAGGGGAAAGGTTTTTGATACTGGGAATTTATGCACCGAACGAGGGGAAATCGGAATTCTACAAGAAGCTGCATGAGACAATGCTGGACTATCTGGACTATAGCAACATCATTATGATGGGCGACATGAATGGGGTGGTATCTACAAACATGGACAAAGCGCAAAACCAAAGTGTGACAAAAGAGGGCAGACTACCAAAAACCTTTTTTGAACTAACTGACAATATGGACTTGATTGACATTTGGAGGACAAAGAACCCCCTGGGAAGAGAGGGGACATTCTTCTCTGAAGCCCAACTGACATGGACAAGAATCGACCAAATATGGATAACTAGAGGACTGGCACCTAAGACTAGAAAGGTGGAAATCTGCCCAAAAACCTGCTCCGACCATAACACAGTAAAGATGGAAATGAGACTAATTCCAACCGGCTCCTTCAGATGGAAGATGAATGACACCTTGTTAAGAGATCAGGAGATTATTAAGAAGGCCCAAAAGACTTTGAGTGACTATTTTGAAATAAATTTGAACACTACAGTGGAAAAAAGAGTAATCTGGGATGCTAGCAAAGCGGTTATGAGGGGGTTTCTGATACAACAGAATATGACAAAGAAAAGAGTGCAGAATGAGAAAAAAGACAAGATCTTGGAGAAAATAAAGGAATGTGAGAAAAAGCTAAGATCGAAACCAAAGTCACAGGAGATTCTGAGAGAAATCAAACTTTACCAAGCACAATATTCTAAACTGATAAATCAGGAAGTTGAGTGGAAAATTAAGTTAATGAAACAAAGGACTTTTGAATCGGCAAACAAATGTGGAAAACTGCTAGCATGGCAGTTGAAAAAGAGACAAAAATTGAACACGGTTACTAATCTAGAGATTGAAGGGAGAAATATTCAGAACCCTGTGGAGATTAGAAAATGCTTCCAGAGATATTTCAAACAACTTTACACTCAAGGGCCGCAAAAAGAGACTGAGATAGACCAATTCTTAAGAAGCAATGGATTACCAAAATTATCTCAATCAGGACAATACTGAACTATAAAATAACACAACAAGAAATTGAAGGTGCCATTCAGAATATGCAACTGGGCAAATCTCCAGGGCCAGATGGGCTTACCTCCAAGTACTATAAGACATTGAAAGATCATCTGATACAACCATTAAAGGAGGTTTGCAATGAGATTATGGAGGGGAAGAAGGCACCGGAATCGTGGAAAGAAGCTTTCATCACATTGATACCTAATTCGGAAACTGAAAAGACACAACTTAAGAACTACCGTCCCATCTCTCTTTTAAATGTGGATTACAAAATTTTTGCAGACATTTTAGCAAATAGACTAAAAAGAGTGTTAAATGAAGTGATTCACAAAGATCAGGCAGGCTTTCTCCCTGGTAGGCATTTGTCTGATAATACAAGGAATATAACTGATATTTTGGAACTTTTGCAAATGAACACTAATACAAAAGCAGTATTGATCTTTATTGATGCAGAGAAGGCCTTTGATAATATCTCATGGAAGTTTATGAAGAAAAACCTTGAAGGGATGGGAGTGGGACGGGGGTTTGAAAATGGTATAGATGCAATCTATTCAGAACAAAAAGCAAAACTGATAGTTAATAATGTGGTGACAGAAGAGTTTAGGATTGAGAAAGGAACACGACAAGGTTGCCCTATTTCCCCATTGCTATTTATTTCGGTCCTGGAGGTGCTCTTGAACATGATCAGAGGGGACCGGTTGGTTGAAGGAATCCAGGTCGGAGCCAAACAGTATAAACTTAAAGCTTTCGCAGATGACTTGGTCTTGACATTACAGGAGCCAGAATCTAGTACGAAAAGGGTGTTAGAACTGATTCAAGAATTTGGTCGGGTGGCGGGATTTAAATTAAACAAGCAGAAAACTAAGGTTTTGGGGGGGAAATTGACAACTTTAGAAACAGAAAGGTTTCAGAAAGAGACAGATTTAAATGTGGTTAAAAAGGTGAAATACCTAGGGGTAAATATGACAGCCAAAAATTTGAATTTATTTAAGGATAACTATGAAAAGTGCTGGTCAGAAATTAAAAAGGACCTAGAAAGTTGGTCAAGATTGAAGCTTTCCTTGTTGGTCGAATTGCTGCTATAAAGATGAATGTATTGCCAAAAATGCTGTTTTTGTTTCAGACCTTACAGATTGTGGACAAGGTGGAGTGTTTCAGGAGGTGGCAGAGAGATATTTCTAAATTTGTCTGGCAGGGCAAAAAGCCCAGAATAAAATTTAAAATATTAACTGATGCTAAGGAAAGAGGGGGGTTTGCCCTGCCAGACTTAAAGTTGTATTATGAATCAGCAGCTTTCTGCTGGTTGAAAGATTGGCTACTTCTTGAGAACACTGATATCCTGGATTTGGAAGGGTTCAACAATGTATTTGGGTGGCATGCATATTTGTGGTACGACAAGGTAAAAGCTCATAGAGCTTTTAAGAACCATATTTTCAGGAAGGCAGTGTTTAATGTCTGGACAAAATACAAAGATTTATTAGAAAGTAAGACCCCAAGGTGGTTGTCACCAATGGAAGCTAAGGCTCAGAAAAGACTCAATATGGAGGCCAATTGGCCGAAATATTGGGAAATATTAGAAAAAGATGGAGACACTTGGAGATTGCAGAGTTTTGAGAAATTAAAAGATAAAGTGCGAGATTGGTTACATTATGCTCAGATCAGGGAGGCCTTTAATTTGGACCAAAAAACAGGCTTCCAGGTGGAAAAATCGAAATTAGAAACAGAACTGTTAGAACCCAAAACTATGGTACTTTCAAAAATGTATAACTTGCTGTTAAAATGGAACACACAGGACGAAACGGTTAAATCAGCTTCGATAAAATGGGCGCAAGACATTGGCTATAACATTATGTTTGCTGACTGGGAACGATTGTGGACCACCGGTGTAAAATTTACAGCATGCAATACCTTGAAAGAAAATATTATGAAAATGATATATAGGTGGTACATGACCCCAGTCAAGCTTGCAAAAATATACCACTTGCCAGACAATAAGTGTTGGAAATGTAAAGAAACTGAAGGAACATTCTTTCACCTTTGGTGGACGTGTCCAAAGGTCAAGGCCTTCTGGGAAATGATCTATAATGAACTAAAAAAGGTATTTAAATATACCTTCCTTAAGAAACCAGAGGCTTTCCTTTTGGGCATTGTCGGCCAAATGGTGCCAAAAAAGGACAGAACTTTCTTTATGTATGCGACAACTGCAGCAAGAATACTCATCGCAAAGTACTGGAAGACACAAGATTTGCCCACGATGGAAGAATGGCAGACGCAACTGATAGACTATATGGAACTCGCAGAAATGACTGGCAGAATCCGAGACCTGGGAGAAGAGACAGTGGAAGAGGACTGGAAAAAGTTTGCAAAAGTATTATAAACTGTATGAATGTTAAGATGATGCAGGACAGAAAATAATCTGGCATTAGTAACTTAGTGGAAAGAGGTATGAAAATAAGCAAACCATAAGAACAAGGATGAAATTTTGATTAATATTATGTCAAGCTTAAGTATCTAAATATTTGATAATAAAGTTCAAAATTGGAGACATAATATTTGAAAGCTACAAAATAAGATTTGAGAGAAGGTGAAGCACTGCTGAATATAACTTTATAAAAGGGAACGCAGGAAAGGGAGATGTGAGGAAGTCTGAAAGGAAGGTTATGGAAATTTGGTTTTTTGAAACTTAATTATGCTGTATTTCATTTGTTTTGTGTTTATTTTTCTTTCTATTTTGGTGATGGTGTTTTATGTGTTTGGTGATGCATTGTTTAAAACCTTTAATAAATATTTTATTAAAAAAAGAGAGAAGTTCAGAATGTCCGATTGTGCAGGAGTTCGGACACCCATGGAGACAAACTTCGTGAAAGATAGCCAGCAAGCAGAAAGTGCTGAGTTTGAGAATGCTGAACTCTTTCAGTCAGCTCTAGGTAGTCTGTTGTATCTGTCCCAATGGAGCAGACCAGACATTGCCTTTGCTACCAATCTGCTAAGTAGGGAAGCGTCAAAGCCCAGTGTGAGTGCTTGGCACGGTATCAAGCGGGTACTGCGCTACCTGCAGCATACCAAAGACTTCTGTCTTAAGCTGCCAGCTGAAGGTGAGGCGAAGCTCACATGCTATGCGGACAGTGACTGGGCGAATTCGCAGGACCGCAAGTCTGTGTCTGGGTTGGTGGTAAAGTTTGGGAAGTCACTAGTTGGGTGGAAGTCCCGGAAGCAAAGTCTCATTGCGCTGTCTTCTACTGAAGCTGAATTCAGTGCACTGTCAGATTTGTGCCGGGAACTAGAGTTCTATAGATGCTTGGTGCAAGAGATCTATGGGGATTGTAGCTTGCCCATCACGGTTTGGGAGGACAATCAAGCTTGTTTTAAATTGGCTGAATCTGCGCAATTTAAGGCCAGAACCAAGCATCTGGACATACGTTTCCAAAATGTGTGTCAGAGTGTTCAGTCAGGTTTGATTCGGCTGAAGTCTTGTGCCAGTCACAGTAACTTGGCCGATGGATTTTCCAAACCTTTAAGCTTCCAGCGCCATGGGGAGTTTTGTGGTGGTTTGGAGTTGGGGGTAAGTTCTGTACATACTTTCCCCACAGTAGTGCAGGGTGAGAGGGGGTGTGAGGAGAACCTGAGCTTACAGGGTTAAACAGCTCAGAGTGTACGCCCTGCCTACTATTTGGGAGGGGGGAGATTCTGCGTCATATCCGAGAGTCTAAACCCTTTGTCTTTCTCTACTTTCGCTTTTGAGGAGAGAGGACGTGTTTTCACAATGCTGTTCGCTGTGATAGATAATGGATAGTCTGCTGTAAATAAAAACTGCTTCTAGCTGCTAATATCCTGAGTGGACTTTATTTAAGCACACTGAAGAATGCACTGGAGTTTTGCAGTTTTCTCTTACCGCTGCTGATCTCTGCTTTTGCACAGAGCATCAGAATGTGGACTTTGGAATGCAGAGGCCTGGCCGGTAGCTGCGCAGCGAAAGCGGGCTGGACGCCAGGCTTATCTGAGCAATAAATCTTCTTCAGATACATTAGGTTCCATCCTTCAGAACCACGTTTTTGGGCCATGGAGTGGCAAGGAAGCTGTGGATCTGATTTTTTTGTGGTGCAGGCTGTGCCCTTGGACATGATGTCTGATTTGACGGTGAGTTTGGGGTGGCCCAGTGCAAAAAGCATGAGGATCCATGAGGATCCGTGCTTTAAAACCGCATTTTTGAGCCACGGTGTCGCCAAGAAGCCGTGGATCCGTGGTTTTTGTGGTGCAGGCTGTGCCCATGGGCATGATGTGTGATTTGACGGTGAGTTTGGGGTGGCCCAATGCAAAAAGCATGAGGATCCATGAGGATCCGTGCTTCAAAGCCAAGTTTTTGAGCCATGGTATGACCAGGAAGCCGTGGACCTGAGGTTTTTGTGGTGCAGGCTGTGCCCCTGGACATGATGCGTGATTTGACAATGAGTTTGGGGTGGTCCAATGCAAAAAGCGTGAGGATCCATGATGATCCGTGCGTCAAAGCCATGTTTTTGAGCCACAGTATGACCAGGAAGCCGTGGATCTGAGTTTTTTGTGGTGCAGGCTGTGCCCTTGGACATGATGTGTGATTTGACGGTGAGTTTGGGGTCGCCCAATGCAAAAAGCGTGAGGATCCATGAGGATCCGTGCTTCAAAACCAGGTTTTTGGGCCATGGAGTGGCCAGGAAGCCGTGGATCCGTCATTTTTGTGGTGCAGGCTGTGCCCTTGGCTCTGACGTGCGATTTGACAGTGAATTTGGTTTGGCCCAATGAAAAGAGCATGGGGATCCATGATGATCCATGCTTCAAAACCAGGTTTTTGGGCCATGGAGTGGCCAGGAAGCTGTGGATCTGAGTTTTTTGTGGTGCTGCCTGTGCCCATGGGTATTATGTGTGATTTGCCGGTGAGTATCGGGTGGCCCAATGCAAAAAGCGTGAGGATCCATGAGGATCCGTGCTTCAAAGCCAGGTTTTTGAGCCACGGTATGACCAGGAAGCCGTGGATTCGAATTTTCTGTGGTGCAGGCTGTGCCCCTAGACCTGATGCGTAATTTGATGGTGAGTTTGGAGTGGCCCAATTCAAAAGGCGTGAGGATCCATGAGGATCCGCCCTTTAAAACCACGTTTTTGGGCCACGGTGTCGCCCAGAAGCCGTGGTTCCGTGATTTTTGTGGTGCAGGCTATGCCCATGGGTAACATATGTGATTTGACAGTGAGTTTTGGTTGTTCCAATGCAAAGAGCATGAGGATCCATGAGGATCCGTGCTTCAAAACCAGGTTTTTGAACCATGGAATGGCCAGGAAGCCGTGGATCTGTGATTTTTGTGGTGCAGGCTGTGCCCCTGCCTGTGACGTGCCATCTGACGGTGACTTTGGGCTGATCTAGTGCAAAAATCATGAGGATCAATGAGGATCTGTGCTTGAGAACCAGGTTTTGGGGCCATGGAGTCTCCAGGAAGCCGTGGATCCGTGATTTTTGTGGTGCAGGCTGTGCCCCTGGCTCTGAGGTGTCATTTGACAGTGAATTTGGTTTGGTCCAATGAGAAAAACGTGAGGATCCATGAGGATCCGTGCTTCAAAACCACGTTTTTGAGCCATGGTATGACCAGGAAGCCGTGGATTCGAATTTTCTATGGTGCAGCTGTGCCCCTAGACCTGATGCGTAATTTGATGGTGAATTTGATTTGGCCCAATGCGAAAAGCATAAGGATCCATGAGGATCCGTGCTTCAGAACCACGTTTTTGGGCCACGGTATGGCCAGGAAGCCGTGGGTGTGAATTTTCTGTGGTGCAGGCTGTGCCCCTGGACATGATGCGTGATTTGACAGTGAGTTTGGGGTCGCCCAATGCAAAAAGTTTGAGGATCCGTGCATCAAAGCCACGTTTTTGAGCCACGGTATGACCAGGAAGCCGTGGATCCGTGGTTTTTGTGGTGCAGGCTGTGCCCCTGGACATGATGCGTGATTTGACGGTGAGCTTGGGGTCACCCAATGCAAAAAGCGTGACGATGCATGAGGATCCGTGCTTCAAAGCCAATTTTTTGAGCCACGGTATGACCAAGAAGGCGTGGATTCGAATTTTCTGTGGTGCAGGCTGTGCCCTTGGACATGATGGTTGATTTGATGGTGAGTTTGGGGTGGCCCAATTCAAAAAGCGTGAGGATCCATGAGGATCCTTGCTTTAAAACCACGTTTTTGGGCCACGGTGTCGCCCAGAAGCCGTGGATCCATGATTTTTGTGGTGCAGGCTATGCCCATGGGCAACATATGTGATTTGACATGAGTTTGGATTGGCCCAATGCAAAAAGCGTGAGGATCCATGAGGATCCGTGCTTCAAAACCACGTTTTTGGGCCATGGAGTGGCCAGGAAGCCATGGATTCGAATTTTCTGTGGTGCAGGCTGTGCCTTTGGACATGATGTGTGATTTGACGGTGAGTTTGGTGTGGCCCAATACGAAAAGCGTGAGGATCAGTGCTTCAAAACCAGGTTTTTGGGCCATGGAGTGGCCAGGAAGCCGTGGATCTGAGTTTTTTGTGGTGCTGCCTGTGCCCATGGGCATTATGTGTGATTTGCCGGTGAGTATCGGGTGGCCCAATGCAAAAAGCGTGAGGATCCATGAGGATCCGTGCTTCAAAGCCAGGTTTTTGAGCCACGGTATGACCAGGAAGCCGTGGATTCGAATTTTCTGTGGTGCAGGCTGTGCCCCTAGACCTGATGCGTAATTTGATGGTGAGTTTGGCGTGGCCCAATTCAAAAGGCGTGAGCATCCATGAGGATCCGCCCTTTAAAACCACGTTTTTGGGCCACGGTGTCGCCCAGAAGCCGTGGTTCCGTGATTTTTGTGGTGCAGGCTATGCCCATGGGCAACATATGTGATTTGACAGTGAGTTTTGGTTGTTCCAATGCAAAGAGCATGAGGATCCATGAGGATCCGTGCTTCAAAACCAGGTTTTTGAACCATGGAATGGCCAGGAAGCCGTGGATCTGTGATTTTTGTGGTGCAGGCTGTGCCCCTGCCTGTGACGTGCCATCTGACGGTGACTTTGGGCTGATCTAGTGCAAAAATCATGAGGATCAATGAGGATCTGTGCTTGAGAACCAGGTTTTTGGGCCATGGAGTCTCCAGGAAGCCGTGGAGCCGTGATTTTTGTGGTGCAGGCTGTGCCCCTGGCTCTGAGGTGTGATTTGACAGTGAATTTGGTTTGGTCCAATGCGAAAAACGTGAGGATCCATGAGGATCCGTGCTTCAAAACCACGTTTTTGAGCCATGGTATGACCAGGAAGCCGTGGATTCGAATTTTCTATGGTGCAGGCTGTGCCCCTAGACCTGATGCGTAATTTGATGGTGAATTTGATTTGTCCCAATGCGAAAAGCATAAGGATCCATGAGGATCCGTGCTTCAGAACCACGTTTTGGGGCCACGGTATGGCCAGGAAGCCGTGGGTGTGAATTTTCTGTGGCGCAGGATGTGCCCCTGGACATGATGCGTGATTTGACAGTGAGTTTGGGGTCGCCCAATGCAAAAAGCGTGAGGATCCATGCGGATCCGTGCTTCAAAGCCACGTTTGTGAGCCACGGTATGACAAGGAAGCAGTGGATTCGAGTTCTTTGTGGTGCAAGCTGTGCCCATGGGCATGATGTGTGATTTGACGGTGAGTTTTGGTTGTTTTAATGCAAAGAGCAAGAGGATCCATGAGGAAAAAGCATGAGGATCCGTGCATCAAAACCACGTTTTTGAGCCATGGTATGACCAGGAAGCCATGGATTCGAATTTACTGTGGTGCAGACTGTGCCCATGGGCATGATGCGTAATTTGACAGTGAGTTTTGGTTGTTCCAATGCAAAGAGCATGAGGATCCATGAGGATCCATGCTTCAGAACCACGTTTTTGGGCCATGGAGTGGCCAGGAAGCCGTGGATCTGAGTTTTTTGTGGTGCAGGCTGTGCCCCTGGCTCTGAGGTGTGATTTGACAGTGAATTTGGTTTGGTCCAATGAGAAAAACGTGAGGATCCATGAGGATCCGTGCTTCAAAACCACGTTTTTGAGCCATGGTATGACCAGGAAGCCGTGGATTCGAATTTTCTATGGTGCAGCTGTGCCCCTAGACCTGATGCGTAATTTGATGGTGAATTTGATTTGGCCCAATGCGAAAAGCATAAGGATCCATGAGGATCCGTGCTTCAGAACCACGTTTTTGGGCCACGGTATGGCCAGGAAGCCGTGGGTGTGAATTTTCTGTGGTGCAGGCTGTGCCCCTGGACATGATGCGTGATTTGACAGTGAGTTTGGGGTCGCCCAATGCAAAAAGTTTGAGGATCCGTGCATCAAAGCCACGTTTTTGAGCCACGGTATGACCAGGAAGCCATGGATCCGTGGTTTTTGTGGTGCAGGCTGTGCCCCTGGACATGATGCATGATTTGACGGTGAGCTTGGGGTCACCCAATGCAAAAAGCGTGACGATGCATGAGGATCCGTGCTTCAAAGCCAATTTTTTGAGCCACGGTATGACCAAGAAGCCGTGGATTCGAATTTTCTGTGGTGCAGGCTGTGCCCTTGGACATGATGGTTGATTTGATGGTGAGTTTGGGGTGGCCCAATTCAAAAAGCGTGAGGATCCATGAGGATCCTTGCTTTAAAACCACGTTTTTGGGCCACGGTGTCGCCCAGAAGCCGTGGATCCATGATTTTTGTGGTGCAGGCTATGCCCATGGGCAACATATGTGACTTGACATGAGTTTGGATTGGCCCAATGCAAAAAGCGTGAGGATCCATGAGGATCCATCCGTGCTTCAAAACCACGTTTTTGGGCCATGGAGTGGCCAGGAAGCCATGGATTCGAATTTTCTGTGGTGCAGCCTGTGCCTTTGGACATGATGTGTGATTTGACGGTGAGTTTGGTGTGGCCCAATACGAAAAGCGTGAGGATCCATGATTATCAGTGCTTCAAAACCAGGTTTTTGGACCATGGAGTGGCCAGGAAGCTGTGGATCCGTCATTTTTGTGGTGCAGGCTGTGCCTTTGGCTCTGACGTGCGATTTGACAGTGAATTTGGTTTGGCCCAGTGAAAAGAGCATGGGGATCCATGATGATCCATGCTTCAAAACTAGGTTTTTGGGCCATGGAGTGGCCAGGAAGCCGTGGATCTGAGTTTTTGTGGCGCTGGCTGTGCCCATGGGCATTATGTGTGATTTGCCGATGAGTATCGGGTGGCCCAATGCGAAAAGCATGAGGATCCATGAGGATCCGTGCTTCAAAACCACGTTTTTGAGCCACGGTATGACCAGGAAGCCGTGGATTTGAATTTTCTGTGGTGCAGGCTGTGCCCCTAGACCTGATGCGTAATTTGATGGTGAATTTGATTTGGCCCAATGCGAAAAGCATAAGGATCCATGAGGATCCGTGCTTCAGAACCACGTTTTGGGCCACGGTATGGCCAGGAAGCCGTGGGTGTGAATTTTCTGTGGTGCAGGCTGTGCCCCTGGACATGATGCGTGATTTGACAGTGAGTTTGGGGTCGCCCAATGCAAAAAGCATGAGGATCCGTGCTTCAAAACCACGTTTTTGAGCCACGGTATGACCAGGAAGCCGTGGATTTGAATTTTCTGTGGTGCAGGCTGTGCCCCTAGACCTGATGCGTAATTTGATGGTGAATTTGATTTGGCCCAATGCGAAAAGCATAAGGATCCATGAGGATCCGTGCTTCAGAACCACGTTTTTGGGCCACGGTATGGCCAGGAAGCCATGGGTGTGAATTTTCTGTGGTGCAGGCTGTGCCCCTGGACATGATGCGTGATTTGACAGTGAGTTTGGGGTCGCCCAATGCAAAAAGCATGAGGATCCGTGCTTCAAAGCCAATTTTTTGAGCCACGGTATGACCAAGAAGCCGTGGATTCGAATTTTCTGTGGTGCAGGCTGTGCCCTTGGACATGATGTGTGATTTGACGGTGAGTTTGGGTGGCCCAATTCAAAAGCGTGAGGATCCATGAGGATCCGTGCTTTAAAACCACGTTTTTGGGCCACGGTGTCGCCCAGAAGCCGTGGATCCATGATTTTTGTGGTGCAGGCTATGCCCATGGGCAACATATGTGATTTGACATGAGTTTGGATTGGCCCAATGCAAAAAGCGTGAGGATCCATGAGGATCCGTGCTTCAAAACCACGTTTTGGGCCATGGAGTGGCCAGGAAGCCGTGGATCTGAGTTTTTTGTGGTGCTGCCTGTGCCCATGGGCATTATGTGTGATTTGCCGGTGAGTATCGGGTGGCCCAATGCAAAAAGCGTGAGGATCCATGAGGATCCGTGCTTCAAAGCCAGGTTTTTGAGCCACGGTATGACCAGGAAGCCGTGGATTCGAATTTTCTGTGGTGCAGGCTGTGCCCTAGACCTGATGCGTAATTTGATGGTGAGTTTGGCGTGGCCCAATTCAAAAGGCGTGAGCATCCATGAGGATCCGCCCTTTAAAACCACGTTTTTGGGCCACGGTGTCGCCCAGAAGCCGTGGTTCCGTGATTTTTGTGGTGCAGGCTATGCCCATGGGCAACATATGTGATTTGACAGTGAGTTTTGGTTGTTCCAATGCAAAGAGCATGAGGATCCATGAGGATCCGTGCTTCAAAACCAGGTTTTTGAACCATGGAATGGCCAGGAAGCCGTGGATCTGTGATTTTTGTGGTGCAGGCTGTGCCCCTGCCTGTGACGTGCCATCTGACGGTGACTTTGGGCTGATCTAGTGCAAAAATCATGAGGATCAATGAGGATCTGTGCTTGAGAACCAGGTTTTTGGGCCATGGAGTCTCCAGGAAGCCGTGGAGCCGTGATTTTTGTGGTGCAGGCTGTGCCCCTGGCTCTGAGGTGTGATTTGACAGTGAATTTGGTTTGGTCCAATGCGAAAAACGTGAGGATCCATGAGGATCCGTGCTTCAAAACCACGTTTTTGAGCCATGGTATGACCAGGAAGCCGTGGATTCGAATTTTCTATGGTGCAGCTGTGCCCCTAGACCTGATGCGTAATTTGATGGTGAATTTGATTTGTCCCAATGCGAAAAGCATAAGGATCCATGAGGATCCGTGCTTCAGAACCACGTTTTGGGGCCACGGTATGGCCAGGAAGCCGTGGGTGTGAATTTTCTGTGGCGCAGGATGTGCCCCTGGACATGATGCGTGATTTGACAGTGAGTTTGGGGTCGCCCAATGCAAAAAGCGTGAGGATCCATGCGGATCCGTGCTTCAAAGCCACGTTTGTGAGCCACGGTATGACAAGGAAGCAGTGGATTCGAGTTCTTTGTGGTGCAAGCTGTGCCCATGGGCATGATGTGTGATTTGACGGTGAGTTTTGGTTGTTTTAATGCAAAGAGCAAGAGGATCCATGAGGAAAAAGCATGAGGATCCGTGCATCAAAACCACGTTTTTGAGCCATGGTATGACCAGGAAGCCATGGATTCGAATTTACTGTGGTGCAGACTGTGCCCATGGGCATGATGCGTAATTTGACAGTGAGTTTTGGTTGTTCCAATGCAAAGAGCATGAGGATCCATGAGGATCCATGCTTCAGAACCACGTTTTTGGGCCATGGAGTGGCCAGGAAGCCGTGGATCTGAGTTTTTTGTGGTGCAGGCTGTGCCCTTGGACACAATGCGTGATTTGACGGTGATTTTGGGGTCGCCCAATGCAAAAAGCATGAGGATCCATGAGGATCCGTGCTTCAAAGCCAAATTTTTGGGCCATGGAGCGACCAGCAAGCTGTGGATCCATGATTTTTGTGGTGCAGGCTATGCCTATGGGCATGATATGTGATTTGACGGTGAGTTTGGGGTGGCCCAATGCAAAAAGCGTGAGGATCCATGCTTCAAAACCATGTTTTGGGCCATGGAGTTGCCAGGAAGCCGTGGATCCGAATTTTCTCTGGTGCAGGCTGTTTCCCTGGCCATGATGTGTGATTTGATGGTGACTTTGGGCTGATCTACTGTAACAATCATGGGGATCTATGAGGATCCGTGATTCGGAATCACGTTTTTGGGCCACGGTATGGCCAGGAAGCCGTGGATTCGAGTTTTTTGTGGCGGAGGCTGTGCCCATGAGCATGATGTGTTATTTGACAGTGAGTTTGGGGGTGGCCCAATGCGAAAAGCGTGAGGATCCATGAGGATCCGTGCTTCAAAACCACAAAGTTCTAATAAAGTGCTAATAACAAAGTGCTAATAAACAAAAGATTAGGCCAATAATTTATTTCATCAGACAGAGTCAAAAAGAGAGGCGTGGTGATCTACGCAAAGGAGAATTTATCACCAAAATTTTTGTTTAAAGATGAACAAGGAAGAATCCTGGCAATTGAAATACAAACCCAAGGAGAAAAAGTTTTGATATTAGGAATCTACGCACCAAATGAGGGGAAATCAGAATTCTACAAGAAGCTACATGAGACATTACTGGACTATCTGGACTATTCTAACATCATTATGATGGGAGACATGAATGGGGTCGTCTCTACCTATATGGATAAGTCACAGAACCAGAACCTGACCAAGGATGGAAGACTACCAAAAACTTTCTTCGAACTAACTGACAATATGGATTTGATTGATCTATGGAGGACGAGAAACCCCCTAGGTAAAGAAGGAACTTTCTTTTCTGAGGCCCACCTGTCATGGACAAGAATCGACCAAATTTGGACAACTAGAGGGCTGGCACCTAAGACTACAAGAGTAGAAATCTGCCCAAAGACTTGCTCCGACCACAACGCTCTGAAAATGGAAATGAGATTTACTACTGCCGATTCCCTCAGATGGAAAATGAATGACAACCTGCTAAGAGATCAAGAGATCGTAAAGAAGGCCCAAAAAGCTTTAAAGGACTATTTTGAAATTAACTTGAACACCTCGGTGGAAAAAAGAATAATCTGGGATGCAAGTAAAGCTGTTATGAGAGGGTTTCTGATACAACAGAATACGATTAAGAAAAAATTCTGGAATGGGAAAAAGGATAAGATACTAGAGAAGATAAGAGATGGAGAGAAAAAATTAAGATTGAATCCAAAATCAAAAGAGACTTTAAGAGAAATTAAATTCCACCAGTCACAATATACGAAATTGATCAACCAAGAAGTGGAATGGAAAATCAAACAAATGAAACAAAGATCTTTTGAATCTGCGAATAAATGTGGGAAACTGCTAGCTTGGCAGTTGAAAAAGAGACAAAAATTAAATTATGTTACCAACCTAGAAGTTGAAGGGAAAAATATTCAGAAACCGGGAGAAATTAGAAAGTGCTTCCAGAAATATTTTAAAAAACTGTATACACAAGGGTCCGAGGAAGTAACTGAGATAGAACAATTCTTGAAAGACAATGGCCTACCAGAACTATCTCAAGAGAAGAGATCAATCTTGAATTGTAAAATAACACAACAGGAAATCGAGGATGCCATTCAGAATATGCAGCTAGGCAAATCTCCAGGCCCTGACGGACTTACCTCCAAATACTACAGGATGTTAAAAGACTACTTGATACAACCATTAATGGAGGTTTGCAACCAGATTATGGGGGGAGGGAGGGCACCAGATACGTGGAAAGAAGCATTCATCACACTGATACCTAAAGTGGAAACGACTCAACTTAAGAACTACCGTCCCATCTCACTCCTAAACGTGGATTACAAAATATTTGCAGATATTTTGGCTAATAGATTTAAAAAAGTATTAAATGAAGTAATTCATAAGGACCAAGCAGGCTTTCTCCCAGGTAGACATTTGTTTGATAACACTAGGAATATTATTGATATTCTGGAACTTTTACAAACAAATATTAACACTAAAGCAGTGTTAATTTTTATTGATGCGGAGAAGGCCTTTGACAACATTTCTTGGAAATTTATGAAGAAAAACTTGGAAGGGATGGGAGTGGGAAGGGGGTTTGAGAATGGAATAGAAGCAATCTATTCAGAACAAAAAGCTAAGTTGATAGTGAACAATGTGGTGACAGAAGAACTTCATATTGAAAAAGGAACACGTCAGGGGTGCCCCCTTTCCCCTTTATTGTTTATTTCAGTCCTGGAGGTTTTGCTGAACATGATAAGGAAGGATCGGCAGGTACAAGGAATACGGGTCGGAGCGAAACAATATAAACTGAAAGCATTTGCAGATGACTTGGTTTTAACATTACAGGAGCCAGAATCTAGTACAAAAAGAGTTTTGGAATTGATTCAGAAATTTGGTCGGGTGGCGGGTTTTAAGCTGAACAAACAAAAAACTAAGGTGTTAGGGAAAAACTTGACAGCTACTGAAACAGAGGGGTTTCAGAAGGAAACAGAACTAAATATTGTTAAAAAAGTGAAATACCTGGGGGTCAATCTTTCTTCCAAGAACTTGAATTTATTTAAAGATAATTATGAGAAATGTTGGTCAGAAGTTAAAAGAGATCTAGAAATTTGGTCAAGATTGAAATTATCCTTGTTAGGCCGAATTGCAGCTATAAAAATGAACGTTTTGCCAAAAATGTTGTTTTTGTTTCAAGCCTTGCAGATTGTGGACAGAGTGGAATGTTTTGGAAAGTGGCAGAAGGACATCTCTAAATTTGTCTGGCAGGGCAAAAAGCCCCGAATAAAGTTTAAAATACTAACTGATGCAAAGGAGAGAGGGGGGTTTGCCCTGCCAGACTTAAGGTTATATTATGAAGCTGCGGCCTTCTGCTGGATGAAAGATTGGATTCTGTTAGAAAACACTGATGTCCTAGATCTGGAAGGCTTTAATAATTCGCTAGGTTGGCATGCGTATTTGTGGTATGACAAGGGAAAAACACACGGAATGTTTAAAAACCATATTGTCAGAAAAGCAATATTTATGGTCTGGAAAAAATACAAAGACTTATTGGAAAGCAAAACTCCGAGGTGGATATCACCAATAGAGGCCAAAGCTCGGAAAAAACCCAATATGGAGGCCTGCTGGCCGAAATATTGGGAAATAATAGAAAACATTGGAGGTAATTGGAGGTTGCAGAGCTTTGAAAAACTAAAAGGTAAGGTGCAAAATTGGCTACATTATGCCCAAATTAATGAGGTCTTTAAGCTAGACAAAAAAACAGGATTCCAGGTGGAAAAATCGAAACTTGAGACAGAGTTGTTAGAACCAAAGACCAAGTTACTATCGAGAATGTATAACTTGCTGCTTAAATGGAACACTCAGGATGAGACAGTTAAATCAGCCATGATAAAATGGGCTCAGGACATTGGTTATAATATCATGTCTGAAGACTGGGAGAGGTTATGGACCACCGGTATGAAGTTTACTGCATGTAATGCTCTGAAAGAAAATATTATGAAAATGGTATACAGGTGGTACATTAGTCAAGCTGGCTAAGATATACCATTTGTCCGATAATAAATGTTGGAAGTGTAAGGAAGCTGAGGGGACATTCTTTCACCTTTGGTGGACTTGTCCAAGATTGAAGGCCTTCTGGGAAATGATTTATAATGAGTTAAAAAAGGTGTTTAAGTACACCTTCCCCAAGAAACCGGAGGCCTTTCTTCTGGGCATTGTCGGCCAGAAGGTGTTAAAGAAGGATAGAACTTTTTTCATGTATGCTACTACAGCAGCAAGAATCCTTATTGCTAAGCATTGGAAGACTCAAGATTTGCCCACACTGGAGGACTGGCAGACGCAATTGATGAACTACATGGAACTAGCCGAGATGACTGCAAGGATCCGAGATTTGGGAGAAGAAGCAATGGAGGAGGATTGGAAAAAATTTAAAGACTATTTGCAAAAGTATTATAAGTTATATGAATCTTAAGATGCCGTATGACTTGGAATGTTAGCCCCAGCAACGAAAGTGGATTATATATGAAATTGGATAATATTTATGAAAGAATCAAAGTTTAAATGGGTAAAAATGACAATATGTTATATTTTTAGAGTAAATGGAAAATAAGAGATTTAAACTTAAACCGCAATTGAAAGTACAAAGAAACACATGAAACAAGGTTATAATTTGCTGATAACTTTATTGTCAAGAATGCACTATGTGGGAGATGTGGGGAAGTCCGATAGAAATCTGAAATAAGTTGTTGAAATAGTTGTGATTTTCTGTTTTTTCTTTCTTTCTACTTTTTATGTTCTTTCTTTTCTCTGTTTTATCTGTAATTTGGAAAAAATGTAATAAAAATTATTATAAAAAAAAAACAAAACCACATTTTTGGGCCATGGAGTTGCCAGGAAGCT
This sequence comes from Podarcis vaucheri, assembly GCF_965113315.1. Lineage (NCBI taxonomy): Eukaryota > Metazoa > Chordata > Lepidosauria > Squamata > Lacertidae > Podarcis > Podarcis vaucheri. The sequence continues at coordinate 18,497,133 of NC_138757.1, forward strand.
GTGGATCCGAGTTTTTTGTGGTGCTGGCTGTGCCCATGCGCATGATGTGTGATTTGCTGGTGAGTTTGGGGTGGCGCAATGCGAAAAGCATGACGATCCATGAGAATCCGTGCTCCAAAACCACGTTTTTGGGCCACGGTATGGCCAGGAAGCCGTGGATTCAAATTTTCTGTGGTGCAGGCTGTGCCCTTGGACATGATGTGTGATTTGAAAAGCGTTAGGATGAGTGCTTCAAAACCAGTTTTTGGGCCATGGAGTGGCCAGGAAGCCGTGGATCCATCATTTTTGTGGTGCAGGCTGTGCCCTTGGCTCTGACGTGCGATTTGACAGTGAATTTGGTTTGGCCCAATGAAAAGAGCATGGGGATCCATGATGATCCACGCTTCAAAACCAGGTTTTTGAACCATGGAATGGCCAGGAAGCCGTGGATCTGTGATTTTTGTGGTGCAGGCTGTGCCCCTGCCTGTGACGTGCCATCTGACGGTGACTTTGGGCTGATCTAATGCAAAAATCATGAGGATCAATGAGGATCTGTGCTTGAGAACCAGGTTTTTGGGCCATGGAGTCTCCAGGAAGCCGTGGATCCGTGATTTTTGTGGTGCAGGCTGTGCCCCTGGCTCTGAGGTGTGATTTGACAGTGAATTTGGTTTGGTCCAATGCGAAAAACGTGAGGATCCATGAGGATCCGTGCTTCAAAACCACGTTTTTGAGCCATGGTATGACCAGGAAGCCGTGGATTCGAATTTTCTATGGTGCAGGCTGTGCCCCTAGACCTGATGCGTAATTTGATGGTGAATTTGATTTGTCCCAATGCGAAAAGCATAAGGATCCATGAGGATCCGTGCTTCAGAACCACGTTTTGGGGCCACGGTATGGCCAGGAAGCCGTGGGTGTGAATTTTCTGTGGCGCAGGATGTGCCCCTGGACATGATGCGTGATTTGACAGTGAGTTTGGGGTCGCCCAATGCAAAAAGCGTGAGGATCCATGCGGATCCGTGCTTCAAAGCCACGTTTGTGAGCCACGGTATGACAAGGAAGCAGTGGATTCGAGTTCTTTGTGGTGCAAGCTGTGCCCATGGGCATGATGTGTGATTTGACGGTGAGTTTTGGTTGTTTTAATGCAAAGAGCAAGAGGATCCATGAGGAAAAAGCATGAGAATCCGTGCTCCAAAACCACGTTTTTGGGCCACGGTATGGCCAGGAAGCCGTGGATTCAAATTTTCTGTGGTGCAGGCTGTGCTCTTGGACATGATGTGTGATTTGAAAAGCGTTAGGATGAGTGCTTCAAAACCAGTTTTTGGGCCATGGAGTGGCCAGGAAGCCGTGGATCCATCATTTTTGTGGTGCAGGCTGTGCCCTTGGCTCTGACGTGCGATTTGACAGTGAATTTGGTTTGGCCCAATGAAAAGAGCATGGGGATCCATGATGATCCATGCTTCAAAACCAGGTTTTTGAACCATGGAATGGCCAGGAAGCCGTGGATCTGTGATTTTTGTGGTGCAGGCTGTGCCCCTGCCTGTGACGTGCCATCTGACGGTGACTTTGGGCTGATCTAGTGCCAAAATCATGAGGATCAATGAGGATCTGTGCTTGAGAACCAGGTTTTTGGGCCATGGAGTCTCCAGGAAGCCGTGGATCCGTGATTTTTGTGGTGCAGGCTGTGCCCCTGGCTCTGAGGTGTGATTTGACAGTGAATTTGGTTTGGTCCAATGCGAAAAACGTGAGGATCCATGAGGATCCGTGCTTCAAAGCCACGTTTTTGAGCCATGGTATGACCAGGAAGCCGTGGATTCGAATTTTCTATGGTGCAGGCTGTGCCCCTAGACCTGATGCGTAATTTGATGGTGAATTTGATTTGTCCCAATGCGAAAAGCATAAGGATCCATGAGGATCCGTGCTTCAGAACCACGTTTTGGGGCCACGGTATGGCCAGGAAGCCGTGGGTGTGAATTTTCTGTGGCGCAGGATGTGTCCCTGGACATGATGCGTGATTTGACAGTGAGTTTGGGGTCGCCCAATGCAAAAAGCGTGAGGATCCATGCGGATCCGTGCTTCAAAGCCACGTTTGTGAGCCACGGTATGACAAGGAAGCAGTGGATTCGAGTTCTTTGTGGTGCAAGCTGTGCCCATGGGCATGATGTGTGATTTGACGGTGAGTTTTGGTTGTTTTAATGCAAAGAGCAAGAGGATCCATGAGGAAAAAGCATGAGGATCCGTGCATCAAAACCACGTTTTTGAGCCATGGTATGACCAGGAAGCCATGGATTCGAATTTACTGTGGTGCAGACTGTGCCCATGGGCATGATGCGTAATTTGACAGTGAGTTTTGGTTGTTCCAATGCAAAGAGCATGAGGATCCATGAGGAAAAAGCATGAGGATCCATGCTTCAAAACCACGTTTTTGGGCCATGGAGTGGCCAGGAAGCCGTGGATCTGAGTTTTTTGTGGTGCAGGCTGTGCCCTTGGACACAATGCGTGATTTGACGGTGATTTTGGGGTCGCCCAATGCAAAAAGCATGAGGATCCATGAGGATCCGTGCTTCAAAGCCAAATTTTTGGGCCATGGAGCGACCAGCAAGCTGTGGATCCATGATTTTTGTGGTGCAGGCTATGCCTATGGGCATGATATGTGATTTGACGGTGAGTTTGGGGTGGCCCAATGCAAAAAGCGTGAGGATCCATGCTTCAAAACCATGTTTTGGGCCATGGAGTTGCCAGGAAGCCGTGGATCCGAATTTTCTCTGGTGCAGGCTGTTTCCCTGGCCATGATGTGTGATTTGATGGTGACTTTGGGCTGATCTACTGTAACAATCATGGGGATCTATGAGGATCCGTGATTCGGAATCACGTTTTTGGGCCACGGTATGGCCAGGAAGCCGTGGATTCGAGTTTTTTGTGGCGGAGGCTGCGCCCATGAGCATGATGTGTTATTTGACAGTGAGTTTGGGGGTGGCCCAATGCGAAAAGCGTGAGGATCCATGAGGATCCGTGCTTCAAAACCACATTTTTGGGCCATGGAGTTGCCAGGAAGCTGTGGATCTGAGTTTTTTGTGGTGCTGGCTGTGCCCATGCGCATGATGTGTGATTTGCTGGTGAGTTTGGGGTGGCACAATGCGAAAAGCATGACGATCCATGAGAATCCGTGCTCCAAAACCACGTTTTTGGGCCACGGTATGGCCAGGAAGCCGTGGACCCGTGATTTTTGTGGTGCATGCTGTGCCCATGGCCATGATGTTTTATCTGAGGGTGACTTGGGGCTGGACACAGTATGGCCACGAAGTCGTGGATCTGAGTTATTTGGGGTGCAGGCTGTGCCCCTGGACATGATGTGTGATTTGACGGTGAGTTTGGGGTGGCCCAATGCAAAAAGCATCAGGATCCATGAGAACCCGTGCTTCAAAACCAGGTTTTTGGGCCATGGAGTGGCCAGGAAGCCATGGATCCTAGTTTTTGGTGGTGCAGGCTGTGCCCATGGGCATGATGTGTTATTTGACAGTGAGTTTGGGGTGGCCCAATGCAAAAAGCATGGGGATCCGTGCTTCAAAACCACGTTTTTGGGCCATGGAGTTGCCAGGAAGCCGTGGATCCGAATTTTCTGTGGTGCAGGCTGTGCCCCTGGACATGTGTGATTTGACGGTGAGTTTGGGGTGGCCCAATGCAAAAAGCATGAGGATCCATGAGGATCCGTGCTCCATAACCACATTTTTGGGCCACGGTATGGCTAGCAAGCTGTGGATCCGTGATTTTTGTGGTGAATGCTGTGTCCATGGCCATGATGTTTTATCTGATGGTGACTTTGGGCTGATCTAGTTCAAAAATCATGAGGATTAATGAGGATCCGTGTTTTTTAACCATGTTTTTGCGCCCCTGTGGCCCCACGAAACAGTGGATGCATGATTTTTTTGATGCTGTCTACAGAGTAAGACATAGTCTACACAGTATCATGGTGGTTTTATTTAATTTGAATGAAAAAATCATATGAATTCTTGAGGATCCGTGCCTCGGATCCATGTTTTTGTGGTGCTGCAGCGCGGCAAATTGTTGGATCCACGTTTTTTATAGCCCAGTTTGTAGCCGTGCCTTCTAGGTGTGATTTGACACTGAATTTGTTGGAGTTATTTTTAAAAAAGTGTAGGATCCATGAGGATCCGCCTTTTACCCAGACCCAAATAAAACCATCCCTCACCACTGGTCCTGTTAGCTAGGGACCATGGGAGTTGTAGGTCAAAAAAATCTGGAGGGCCAAAGGTTGGAAACGCCTCCGCCCTCGGCCATCTTTCCCGCTCTCCCCCCCGCCCCGCCCCGCCCCTTGCGCGACACGCCTCAGCCTTAACTTTCGCTGAGGGGAGGCGAGCGTTACCGAAGCGCGCACATTTCTTTGGCTTAGGCGAGGCGACTGTCCTGCATGGCGCAAGCGCGCCTCATCAAATTACCGCAGTGTATCGGCTTTCGCGCGGCGGAGGGATACACGCGAACGTTTTCCTCTCTCGGCGGCCGTTTCGGCTCCTCCAGCCCAAGCTATTTCGGCGTCCCGCCTCCTTTCTTCTTTCCGACTTCTCCTCCGGCGGCAGGGAAGCGCGTCGCCCCGCGGAAAGGGAGGGACTACTTTGTCAAAAGAAGATCCGGCCGCGGCTAGCGTCCTCCTCCGCGCGCGTCCCCGACCGCCATTTCGTGAGTCGTCGCTGCCCCCGGCGGACGTGGATCCGAGCCCTGTCGCCGGAGCCATGGCGACCTCCGTGGGCAACGTCTCCGACAGCACAGGTACTGGCGGCGGCGAAGGAAGCGCTTCGCCCCTCAGGAGGGAACCGCGAGGAGCGCGCGAATCCCCGGGCGCTGGGAGGCGAGGGAGCCTCTCCTTAGGTGTCGGACTGAGGAGGAGGCGGCGGGGTGGGGTCCCCAGGCCTGGCTCCCGACGGTGAGAGGGCCGGTCCGCGGTGGGGGTCTCCGCCTTGGATACCTCAGAGGTTTTGAGACTACGACTCCCATCATTCCTAGCTAACAACACCAGTGGTCTGGGATGATGGGAATTGTAGTCTGAAAAACATCTGGAGGGCCGAGGTTGCCTATGCCTGGTCTAGTGACAACAACTGGTGATGATTATTAACTTATTATTTATACCCCGCCCATCTTTTTTAAAATATTTTTTATTCATTTTACATATAGTCGCATTGCATGACAACATGTCTTCATACGAAATCTCTTTGGCTCTGCTGAGCCTCCCTCCCGCCCAATGGTTTTTTACAAACTTCAATTTTGTTTCCATGCATTTCACGTCCTTTCCTGTTCTTGTGATGTCATTCCGGAAGTTAATTACATTATTCATCCTGAATTTGGTTGCCTTTCTTCTGGCAAATCTTCAGATCACCCTGCTACTGGTGTTAATTACTTACAGTTGTCTTTCAAATGTAAATTTATTCTAGTCTTTGTGGAAGGCTTGATCTCGCTGGTTCCGGATTCTTCCTGTCAGTTTCACCCAGTGATGGCAAAACTTGGTCCTCCAGCTGTTTTGGGACTACAATTCCCATCATCCCTGACCACTGGTCCTGTTAGCTAGGGATGATGGGAGTTGTAGTCCCAAAACAGTTGGAGGGCTGAGTTTGGGGGGTGCCTGACCTATACCCTACCCATCTGGCTGGGTTTCTCCAGCCAGTCTGGGCGGCTCCCACCAAAATATTAAAATACACCTTTTGTCCGGCTGTAAATCTTCATGTTTAGGGGAGCTTCTTCTTTACACTAAGCCAAATAAATAGGAGCCAGAGGGAGAGCTGAAATTGAGGTGCTCTTGCTTCTTTTCCCTCTCTTATTGTTTGCTCTCTCTTTTGCTCTTGTTTCGATGCGGGTGATGCACAAGGAGAGCCTGTGTTGAGTTCACTTAGCCTATAGAGCCTATTCACAGTAGGCTCTCCCGCAGGCCTTCTGGCGCTTCCCTCCCTGTGAGAAGCAAGGTTGCAGGGAGCCAGGTAGAGGGCCTTCTCGGTGGTGGTGCCCGCCCTGTGGAACGCCCTCCCATCAGATGTCGAGGAAATCAAGAATTAAAGAAATTTGGGGAAAATACAGTCTTATACACGGAAAAATACAGTCACTAGGCAGGGCAGCAGCTGTTTGCTGGGATGGGCGGGCAACCTCTGTGCCTTTCGGCAGCCTTGAAACCCAGCTTGACCAAACTGCCCCCTGGGGCAAATAAGTAAGTGGATTTACACTTCTTAGATCTGCTCATCTTGAGTTGCTGGTTCACTCCCCCCCCCCCCAACATGCCTCTGGTCTGAATATCCTGAATTACCTGTGCATCTCTGGCTGAAGACTTGGTTTATTGAGGAAAGACACTCGCACAATCTAGTACTGTACAGGGGTCAGCAAACTTTTTCAGCAGGGGGCCAGTCCACTGTCCCTCGGGCCGGATTATTTTGGGAAAAAATAATAATGAACACATTCCTATGAACCCAGAGATGCATTTGAAATAAAAGCACGTTCTACTTGTGTCAAAACACCAGGCAGGCCCCACAAATCAACCAGAGGTGCATTTTAAAGAAAAGGACACATTCTATTCATGTCAAAACACAATTCCTGGACCATCCGCATGCCGGATTGAGAAGGCAATTGGGCCGGATCCGGCCCCCGGGTCTATCAGTAGCAGGGTGATCTGAAGATTTGCCAGAAGAAAGGCAACCAAATTCAGGATGAATAATGTAATTAACTTCCGGAATGACATCACAAGAACAGGAAAGGACGTGAAATGCATGGAAGCAAAATTGAAGTTTGTAAAAAACCATTGGGCGGGAGGGAGGCTCAGCAGAGCCAAAGAGATTTCGTATGAAGACATGTTGTCATGCAATGCGACTATATGTAAAATGAATAAAAAATATTTTAAAAAAGATGGGCGGGGTATAAATAATAAGTTAATAATCATCACCAGTTGTTGTCACTAGACCAGGCATAAGATAGAGACATAGATGATTGATTGATTGATTGATTGATAGATAGAGGGGCGGATTTAAGTTTGATGAGGCCCTAAACTACTGAAGGTAATGGGGCCCTTGATATGTCCAGCTGTCCTTTGTCCACAACCAATTGTTGCTGTTTTTTGTGTTGAATATATGCTATATGGTAACTTATGGACCTACCGTATTTTTCACTCCATAAGACGCACTTTTTTTCTTCCAAAAAAGTAAGGGGAAATGTCTGTGCGTCTTAGGGAGTGAATGCGTGGTCCCTGGAGCCGAATTGCCCAAGGGCAAAAAGCAGGTCATGCTTTTTTTTTTTTGAAAGAGGAAAGTGGGTGTTGAAACAAAGCCGCTGAGAGATAAGGGACGCTGGAGAAAGAGTAGGCTGCCTGGGAGGGGGGAGGTAAAGACAGCAAACTTGCAAAGGGGGGAAGCAGGAAGGCTAAAGCAATAAGGAGAGGAATTAGAAGAAAAGGAGGAGCAAAAAACTTCTCCAGCTAAGGAAAAGACACTAAGGCAAAGGAGGGAAGGGAGTGTTGAAAGGAAGCAGCTGATGGTGGGATCGGGAGAGAGATAAGGGACGCTAGCAGAGGCTGCCTGGGAGGGGGAAGGTAAAAGCCCATGGATCCTCAGAATTTTTACATTGGGTCACCCCAAATTCACCATCAAATCACATAGCATGTCCATGACTATAGCCTGCACCAAAAAAAATCACGCACCCACTGTTGTCTGGGGCCGCAATGGCGCAAAAACATGGTTGCAAAGCACGGATCCACATGGATCCTCAGGATTTTTGCATTGGGTCAGCCCAAATTCACCATCAGATCACATGTCTGTGGCCACAGCATGAACCACAAAAATCATACATCCACTGTTTCATTCAGAATTTATTTTTTTTATAAAAATTTTTATTGGTTTTCCACAATTTATATAAACACAAACAATACACAATACAAACAGACAAACACATAAACAAACATGTATAATTTCCAATCCTTATTTCTTAAACCTTACTTCACCGACTTCCCCATACCTCCCCTTTCTGCATCCCAATTTCCAAATTAGTTTCAGCAAATCCTCCCTGTTTCATTCAGAATTTCGTTCAGAATATTTTTTTTCTTGTTTTCCTCCTCTAAAAACTAGGTGCGTCTTATGGAGCGAAAAATATGGTGATGGGTATCTAAAGCTACTTGCACATCACAAATAGGAGCCGACACAACACTAAACACTTGCTGTATGTCGGTTTTATTTTATTTGTTTTTTATCTTCTCTTTTGGAAATGTACATCCAGTTTTTTCTTCTTCAATTTTTTGAGGCCCCCCCAAGAGAGTGGGGCCCTAAGCTAGAGCTTGTTTAGCTTATACATAAATCCGGCACTGGGTGGTTTACTTGCAAAGGTCCTATGTAGGTAGTGTGACATGTGAATGTGGTGTAGTCTAAATCTCAGATCCTACTTGAGTGCTGTGCCTGGTCATTGGCAGCACATGAAAATAAAAAAATAGGTCTACACAATAGAAATTCAGCTTTAGGTGTCAACCTGCTCTGCTGATCTTGTCTGCTGACCTCGTAATAAGCTGCCGGCTTGAAAGGAAAATTACAGAGAAGCATACATTGAGTCCCAACTCCTTAAGAAGCCATCTGCTCCTTGCATATTCTCATTTAACTACAGTGTGTTGATTTATTTTGTTTTTGAACAAAAGAACCCAACTTGTTTGAAATGCAGTTGCAGTCAGAGGTTCTATGAAGCCCCTTCTCAGGGGCAGGTGCCCCTTCCAGGAGCAGCAGAGAATGTAGGAATAATAATAATAATAATAATAATAATAATAATAATAATAATGCAGCAACAAGACGCTGTTCAGGACACATTTCCGAATCTCATGATGATGATGACAACAATACTACTACTATTACTACTACTACTACTAATAAATTAATTCTGCCCCGCCCATCTGGCTGTGCTTCCCCAGTCACCCTGGGCAGCTTCCAACAGAAGATTAAAAAGACATTAAAACATCAGTCATTCAAAACTTCTCTAAACAGGTAAGGGTGGGGATTGGTGTACCTTTACACTGCCTGGAAGAAAGAGACGAGTCCGTGGTCAGTATTTGGTGTATGTCCGAATGTCAACCACTAGAACTTTGATCTCAGTTGGAAAACAGTTCAAAATGTCCAAATGAAAAATTCTTTATATACAGGCGATTCTCAACTTAACTTGGGGGGTTACGTTGGCTTATGAAACCACCTTGGGTTCGACAGAGAGTGGGATTGCCAAAGGCTTTTTACCCAGACACATGGCCCTTTCAATTTTTTATTTTTAGGGAAGTTTTGAATGACTGATGTTTTAATTATTTTTAATCTTTTGTTGGAAGCTGCCCAGAGTGCCTTGGGAGACCCAGCCAGATGGGCGGGGTAGAAATAATAATAATAATAATAATAATAATAATAATAATAATAATAATAATAATAATAATAATTAGCCAAGCATGGCAAGCTGAATGTGCGCAGGTTAAATGTGCGTAAGTTGCGAGTTTCATCTTTTACGACGTGAGTGACCATTGTGCCCTAAATGTAACCAACCTGTTAGCCTTTCTGGAACAGAAATGAGCATTTTTGTAAGTGGCGTGTGTGAAGTTTGCTCCATACGGCTTGAATCCTATGCCTCTCAATTCAGCTAGCTCATGATCAACATTGTATTTTTATTTTATTTTATTTATTGCTTGCCTATTTCTTGTCCTTCCTATAAAGGGGTCAGGGGGCAGCCTACACGGTTCTCCCTCTGCTCCTTGCTCCCTCGCGCCAACCCTGGGAGGTTTGGTTGAGCGACGGTTACTGGTCTCTCACTTCGCAGCAGAGCATTTGAACCTGAATTTAACTGGGCCTTTGCCCTTTTCTCTGACAGCAATTTCCCCTTCATCCCAATCCGCAGTTCTTTGGTCACATGGTTTGCTCTGCGTCTTCTTTTGGGAAACCCAGCCAGATGGGTGGGGTATAATAATGACAATAATAATAATTATTTATACCCCGCCCATCTGGCTAGGTTTTCCCAGCCACTCTGGGCGGCTTCCAACAAAATATTAAAATACAATAGTCCTTCAGATACCAAAAGCTTCCCTAAATTAAGTGATGATGATGATGTTGATGTTGGGAGCCACCCAGTGTGGCTCGGGAAACCCAGGCAGATGGGCAGGGTAGAAATAATAAATTATTATTATTATTACTACTACTACTACTACTACTACTACTATCAGCTTTCCCTCCCTCCCTCCCTCCCTCCCTCCCTCCCTCCCTCTCTTTTCCATGCAAGCTGCCTGTCTCTTTCTCTCTTTCTGCAGCACACATTATGGGGTTCAAGTCTCGCCTGGTTTTTCTGCCACAGGCGGGCAGGATGTTGGCTCAGCCTTGGGCAACACCCAGTTACAGGGGTCAGCAGACTTTTTCAGCAGGGGGCTGGTCCACCGTCCCTCAGACCTTGTGCTGGGCTGGACTATATTTTGAAGAGAAAAAAAAAGAACAAATTCCTATGCCCCACAAATAACCCAGAGATGCATTTTAAATAAAAGCACACATTCTACTCATGTCAAAACACGCTGCTTCCCAGACCGTCTGTGGGCCGGATTTAGAAGGCAGTGGGGCCAGATCCAGACCCTGGGCCTTGGGTTGCCTACCCCTGCTCTTAATATTGACAAGTGGAGGAAGGTTTTCTTTTTGGAATGATAAAATCCTTTTTTAACAGAAAGGTTCAACCTTGCTGGCATCCTCTTATTATTGACAACTGGAAGGAAGGCTTCCTTTTTTGAATCATCAATTTTCAGAGTCGTTTTTACAATTATATCAAAAATGACTGATTTGGTTCTACTATTAGAAATACATAGACCGATAATTATGAAATGATGGTGAGGTTTAATAAGTTAACAGTTTCTATTTGGACAACTTTTCTGCTGTACTTGATTGGAAGGAGAAAAAGAATCATTTCCTTCATCACAATTTAAACAATTAATTTAACTGAAACAACAACATGAGCATATGTATCCATGTTGGTTAACTGATGTGGTTGAACAATTTTTTAATAAAAAAACCCTTAAGACAGAGTTTTAGCACACATGAAAAACTTAAAACAAATCCTTATTTCCTGATGAATAGCCTTTGGACTATAACTTAAATAGAAAACTCTCTTTAGAATAAATTTTCCTCCAAAAGCATTTTATTTTAAAAATCCAATTTAAATTTAAAAAATCCGATTTAAATAAAAAAAATCCGATTTGAATAAAAAAGTCTGATTTTTTTAATTTAAAAAGTTAATTAAAAAAAACCATGGATTTTTATCCACCCTGAGCAGGAGCAGTCGTCCTTAAGAAAAAGAGGCCAGAATGGGCCAGTATAGATGGCTTTTCTTCTTTCAGTTCTCAAAGATCTTAACCTCGCTCAAGGTTGTCATCTGAACTGTTGTTGTTTAGTCGTGTCCGACTCTTCGTGACCCCATGGACCAGAGCACGCCAGGCACTTCTGTCTTCCACTGCCTCCTGCAGTTTGGTCAGACTCATGTTTGTAGCTTCGAGAACACTGTCCAACCATCTCGTCCTCTGTCGTCCCCTTCTTCTTGTGCCCTCATTCTTTCCCAACATCAGGGTCTTTTCCAGGGAGTCTTCTCTTCTCATGAGGTGGCCAAAGTATTGGAGCCTCAGCTTCACGATCTGTCCTTCCAGTGAGCACTCAGGGCTGATTTCCTTAAGAATGGATACGTTTGATCTTATTTCAGTCCATGGGACTCTCAAGAGTCTCCTCCAGCACCATAGTTCAAAAGCATCAATTCTTCGGCGATCAGCCTTCTTTATGGTCCAGCTCTCACTTCCATACATCACTACTGGGAAAACCATAGCTTTAACTATACGGACCTTTGTTGGCAAGGTGATGTCTCTGCTTTTTAAGATGCTGTCTAGGTTTGCCATCGTCTTTCTCCCAAGGAGCAGGCGCCTTTTAATTTCGTGACTGCTGTCGCCATCTGCAGTGATCAGGGAGCCCAAGAAAGTAAAATCTCACTGCCTCCATTTCTTCCCCTTCCATTTGCCAGGAGGTGATGGGCCCAGTGGCCATGATCTTCGTTTTTTTGATGTTGAGCTTCAGACCATATTTTGCGCTCTCCTCTTTCACCCTCATTAAAAGGTTCTTTAATTCCTCCTCACTTTCTGCCATCAAGGTTGTGTCATCTGCATATCTGAGGTTGTTGATATTTCTTCCGGCGATCTTAATTCCGGCTAGGGATTCATCCAGCCCAGCCTTTCGCATGATGAATTCTGCATATAAGTTAAATAACCAGGGAGACAATATACAGCCTTGCCGTACTCCTTTCCCAATTTTGAACCAATCAGTTGTTCCATATCCAGTTCTAACTGTAGCTTCTTGTCCCACATAGAGATTTCTCAGGAGACAGATGAGGTGATCAGGCACTCCCATTTCTTTAAGAACTTGCCATAGTTTGCTGTGGTTGACGCAGTCAAAGGCTTTTGCATAGTCAATGAAGCAGAAGTAGATGTCTTTCTGGAATTCTCTAGCTTTCTCCATAATCCAGCGCATGTTTGCAATTTGGTCTCTGGTTCCTCTGCCTCTTCTAAATCCAGCTTGCACTTCTGGGAGTTCTCGGTCCACATACTGCTTAAGCCTGCCTTGCAGAATTTTAAGCATAACCTTGCCAGCATGTGAAATGAGTGCAATTGTGTGGTAGTTGGAGCATTCTTTGGCACTTCCCTTCTTTGGGATTGGGATGTAGACTGATCTTCTCCAATCCTCTGGCCACTGCTGAGTTTTCCAAATTTGCTGGCATATTGAGTGTAGCACCTTAACAGCATCATCTTTTAAAATTTTAAATAGTTCAGCTAGAATATCATCACTTCCACTGGCCTTGTTATTAGCAGTGCTTTCTAAGGCCCATTTGACTTCACTCTCCAGGATGTCTGGCTCAAGATCAGCAACCACACTACCTGGGGTATACGAGACATCCATTTCTTTCTGGTATAGTTCCTCTGTGTATTCTTGCCACCTCTTCTTGATGTCTTCTGCTTCTGTTAGGTCTTTTCCACTTTTGTCTTTTATTATGGTAATCTTTGTACAAAATGAACTAGCCAGATGTTGAGCTCAGAATCAATCACAGTTGTTCCATTATTTGAAAAATAAGACTTTGGAGCCTTTTTGCCCCCAAATGACAACTGGATATTCCGTTTTGGCGACTGCAACCTTGGTCTAAGGCAGGCATCCCCAACCTGCGGCCCTCCAGGTGTTTTGGCCTACAACTCCCATGATCCCTAGCTAACAGGACCAGTGGTCAGGGATGATGGGAATTGTAGTCTCAAAACAGCTGGAGGGCCGAGTTGGGCCGCCACTGCTCTAGATCAGGCATGGCCCTACTTGTCCCTCCAGCTGTTTGGGGACTACAACTCCCATCATCCCTTGCTAACAGGACCAGTGGTCAGGGATGTTGGGAATTGTAGTTTGACGTTTAGCTGATCTGTTTGCATTCGCCCTACAGACCCCCTTGAGGTTTTGCATCACGCCAGACATTGCGCCTTTTTATTTGCACACCGCTGTCTGTCGGCTTTTGGCTCCCCTCTTCTAACTTTTTGTTTCCCCCCCATCCGAATGTCTTGGTGATCCTTCAGAACCAACAAAACGTCTGCTTTCCTTCCAAGGGCTGGCAGAGTTGGCTCACCGGGAGTACCAGGCGGGAGACTTCGAAGCTGCTGAGAGGCACTGCATGCAACTGTGGAGACAGGAGCCCGACAACACCGGCGTCCTGTTGCTGCTCTCATCCATTCACTTCCAGTGTCGCAGGCTGGACAGGTAGGAGGCTGGGGCCTTTCTTTCTTTTTCTTTTTAAAATATTATCAGTTTTTCCATGTATACATCCTCTAACAATATTTCTCTAACAATTTTCCATATTCCCCCCCTCCTCCCCTGGACTGCCCTCATATTCCCATTTTGTTTTATTTCCATATTACTCACCCTGTGTGTTGTTTCCCAAAATTTCCCCCATATGTATAATCTTACTTTTTGTTATATACAATTGTTTTTGTTTATTCAAACCCTGCCAGTGAGTCCAATTGTGTTGCTTCTTCATATATTCCATAAATGGTTCCCATTCTCTTTTAAAGTCTTGGTTATCCTTTTCATGTAATTTATCTGTTAATTTTGCCAGTTCTGCATATTCCAGAAGTTTCCCTTGCCATTATTCTTTCGTTGGTATTTCTTCTGTCTTCCAAGCTTGTGCTAATATAATTCTTGCAGCTGTTGTTGCATACATAAATAATATTCATTTTTTTCTAAATCTTGATCTAAAATTCCTAGGAGGAATGCTTCTGGTTTCTTTACAAAAGTCTTTTTAAGCACCCCCCCCCCCAATTCATTATATATCATTTCCCAATAATTTCTAACCCTTTTGCATTCCCACCACATATGATAAAATGTACCATATTTTTCTTTACATTTCCAACAGGTTTTAGATCCCTTTTTATACATTTTTGCCACTTTCTCTGGCGTAATATACCATCTATAAATCCTTTTCATATAATTCTCTTTCAATAAGATACAATCTGTAAATTTTAAATTCACCTTTCACATCTTTTCCCAATCTTCCAGTTGTATATTATTACCTAAATCCTGAGTCCACTTTATTTGTGCTGACTTTACCATTTCATCCAGCATTTCCCCATATAACGGGAGACTATACATTTTTTTTTAGTAATTTCATATCACTCTCAATTAGCTCTTCTTGAAAGTTTGACACTGTGTAGCTGAAACCTTTTTTATTGTCTTCCTTAAACTGTTCGTTCAATTGTCTATGATGTAACCAACTTTGCAATGTAGTCTTTAGTTCCTTATATTCTTTCATCTTTAACCCTTTTTAAGCCTCTATTAATAATTCTCTGTATGTCAGCCATTTCTCTCTCTTACAAAGATGCTTTAATGCTAATACTTCCACTGGCGAGAGCCACCATGGAGTTTTGGGTTCTAAAAAATCTTTATATTTATTCCATACTTTTATAAGCATTTTTCTTATTATATGATTATTAAAACCTTTGTGTTTTTTATCTTTCCCATACCATAAATATGAATGCCAACCAAATCTATTATCATGTCCTTCCAAATCTAATATTTCATCGCTCTCTAATTTTATCCAGTCCCAAATCCACGTGATGCAAACAGCTTCATAATACAATTTTAGGTCTGGAAGGGAGAAGCCTCCTCTATCTTTAGTATCTATAAGTATTTTGTATTTTATTCTAGGCTTTTTCCCATTCCAGACAAACTTAGAAATATAGTTTTGCCAGTTTTTGATGCAGACAAAGTTACTTATGAGGCTGGGTCCTTTCAATGTAATAATAATGAAACCATAATACATTTCATTTGTATCTCGCCTTCCCCTGCCAAAGCTGTGCTCAGAGCGGCTAACACAGGCTTCCTCAACCTCAGCCCTCCAGATGTTTTTGGCCTACAACTCCCATGATCCCTAGCTACCAGGACCAGTGGTCAGGGATGCTGGGAACTAAAACAGCAGAGGGCCGAGGTTGAGGAAGCCTGAGCTAACATCATAGAAATAACAAAAGAAAAAAAATGGTCCAGTAGCACCTTAGAGACCAACTCAGTTTGTTCTGGGTCTAAGCTTTCGTGTGCAGGTGCCCTTCTTCAGATACATGGAAACCAAAGCCTGTATAAGAACTAGTATGAAAAAAGAGGTCTCCCAGCATTCTCCCAGGCCCATATAAGAACAGCGTAAACAGTTGGGCCTGATGAGCGTTTACTGTTCCCAACCCTAATCCTGCGGTAAGCCATCTAACTAGGTTTTAATTTGATCTTGACTTGTTTTCAGGAGGTAATTTCATTATTGTTTGATTTTATACCAATGTTAACTCTTAACACAGCATTTGTAAGAACCAATCAGATTTCTTCTGAGCATTTCAAAAACATCCCCACGTGGGACAAAGTCAGATCAGAGGAATTCTTTTTAACTACAAAGAACTAAATTGAGCGTGCATACATGTTTTAGGGTAAATAAAACAGGAATCAAGGAGGAATGCATTTAGCAAACTCCAGAGGTCATAAACAGGCAGTAAACAGGAGAGGAAGGACGGCAAGGAAAGATAGGCATTTTTATCACCTCCTTGTCCTTTTTTAAATGGCAAGGAAAGATAGGCACTTTTATCATCTCCTGGCCCTTAAGATCTACCTAAACTAACAAAAGCTACATCAAAGCTATCTCCTATCTTTATGGCCCAGGATGCCTGGTGAACAACTGGTCTGTGTAAAATGCTCTATACGTGACTGTCAGGCAGAGAGAGAAGAAAATGGCAGAAGTGCAGAGGCTTGTGGGATTCGATCAGGAATCATGTCAAAATGGCTCAAGCCCAGTCAAAGCAATGCATTCATTGCTGACACAATGGCTTGCTACATTTTTCATAATTCCTCATAGCAATCCCACGTGACCACCACATCTCACCGTTTTTCATTTATTTAATTTTTTTTAAAAAAATGTTTAGTTTTTTGTAAGAAGAGCTTAAGATAGTAGATGTTAAGGTAGTAGAGGTATTGTATCCTCTCCATTGTCCTGCATGTGTTCATGTATCACGTAAAGATCTCCAGCAGACATTCCTGAAGTAGAGCTTGACATCCTCTGCCTATTCTTTTTAAAAATTGAGCGACTAGGCATGACCAACGTCAGTCTGCTGAGGCAGCACTGAGCATCACATAAATTGGCGGGAATGTAATTATAACTTTGATTACACGTGAAGAACCAGCCATCTGGTAAGTGCACATGAGCATAGTTAAAAGTAATCTGTTGAACACGTGAACTGTTAGGATATTTCCGTTCCACCTTAAAAGGGAGCAGGCTTTGTGAGTCACAGAGTCTGCATATTTCCTGTTCACAGGAAGTTTATATTTTGTCTATTGCTTTCCTTTCTCTCTCTGTGCCTGAGACATCGAAGCAGGCAGTCATGTTTTTTCCTTTGTTCTGACTAATGCTGAATAAAGTTGTAAATATGCTCTCCTGAGTGCATCTTTCGTTGTGTGAACTCTGCTGATAGAGCGTGCACTAGAGCTCTGGAATGTGGCAAGCTATTTCTGAGGCTTCGTGTCGCTAATTGACTGATACTGTATCTACGGGAGATCGATGGATCGCAACGGAGATGACATGGAGGCTTGATGGCCTTTGTCTTCCTGGCAGTATCCCAACATGAACAATTCCAAGTTGGCCTTCCTGTTTCCAAACAGTGAGTTGCTTTCTCACTGCAATTCACAATCTGAGCCAAGAGGTGTCTGGCGGTGCTGCAACTCTAGGTGTGTATAATGATATTGCATCCAGAGGTAACTTTTGTGTTACTGTTCCCCAATCATGGAGATTGGTATAACCAATGACACTTTCAGGAATCCATTCAAGAAAACCACTTTCACATGTCTTGTGTCGTGTCATATGAAAATGTTGTGTACAAACTGGGATCATATAATCTCCTAAGGCAGTGTGCATATCATATGTTTCACTCAGACAAAAATGAGAGACATTAGTGTTAGGACTGGTCGTTGTCCTCTTCAGATCACCACACAAACACTTCTTGTTCTTTTATAACTTTTTATTGCGTATTAACAAAACATTCTTATAAACGGTTCTTAAATATTATTCCTCAGAGTCACTTTCAGATACCTTCTGAGCTCTGCTTCTCCGTGACCAGCCACTCTCAAAATGGCGAAGGAGCTGCTCCTTTTGCTTTCCTGCTCTTTTTTCTAACCTCCTGGCTAGAGCTGGCTTGTATCTCCCCTTCTCCGAATCTGAGCTAGAACTTAACCATTGCCGTCCCTGTGAACATCCTGTTCCTCCCTGTTGTTCCTGTTGCTCTCTTCTATTAGATTCACTGCTCTCCTCCCCCCCCCCCCCCTTTGTGGAAAACTTTCTCCCTCTGGGAAACTGGAAACTTCTAACTCTAAGTCTTCCCTGACAATTAGTAATTTCAGCTAAACGCATCCTCAAATTATAGGTATGACTAGAAGAAGTGTCAGGGGGAAGATAGATACATTGAGTACTAGGTATCAAGAAAAAAATAATATACATGTTAAAATCAGCATAGAGTTCATATTTAGCTGAGTAATCAAGGCTACTAAAAAAGTCTCTGGTTCTGCTGGAACATCATGATGCTGAAGTTGTGTCCTGGCATCAAAGGTCAGGGTCTTCAGCATTCCCCATGTCACCTTTGGGCATCCCTCAGCCTTTTGAGCATGAGGACAGGCACGACGGACTTTCACACAGGGCTGCTGAACCTGTAGAGGCGGAGTCAGGGTCATGGTCCTTGCAAAGTTCGGAATGGGTTTCTGCAGGTCTTGGTGCCAGCGCATGTCTTGGCTGATAGGGATGGATACAGCAACCTGGAATCCACAAAGGACCTGAGGAAGTAAGAACAGTAGGGCATCCCTGCCCCCAGGTAATCAAAGGAACAGGTCCCTCTCACTGCAGGTTGGGGAGCTGCTGGTACGTCACTAGAGGGCGTTCCAGAGGTACCTCTTTCCTTCAATGGCGTTCCATAGGAGAAAATTTATTAGGAAAGGAAACAGTTAATGAAGGACACCCACCAATAATATCCTTAGCTTGTGTCAGAGGAATGGAAAATTGTTTAGGCAGCTGCTTGGCTCCCTGGTGAAAAAATACATGGCTGTCAATTGCATTAGAAAATAACGGACATAAATATTTCAGAGCAAAATCAGCATGTTGATTACCTTCTGAAATGACATTCGTGAATCCTGTGTGGGAGCGAAAGTGAGCAGCATAGAAAAGGCACAGTTCTATTTGTCAAGAGATTTTTCAGTGTCAAAAACAGAGAGAGTAGATTAAAATCTAGCATAGGAGAAAGATAGGAATTAGCCAAATGTGATGAAAAGATTAAACACATATTGAGTATCCACAGTGATCTCTCTGCACTCATCTGATTAGCTGTAAAAAAAAGAAGCCAGTTATAAGAGTCCTTATATGTTAAAACACCTCTAGAGGGAGCTTCTTCCTTAGAAAGTGTAAGTGCGTTTTGTACAGGAACCAATTTCCTTGGCACCTGTTGAATCAAAACCAGGCATGGACCTTTAGGAGGGTTAAAATGAACTGTCCCAATATAATCAGTAAATGTAATCTGACAGGGAAGAGAAGAACTCATTAGGGACTCGTGCTCCTGTTTAGAAAAAATGCAAATAACAAGCAGCAATATTTCGAGGCGGTGTATTAGGCAAAGGTAGCCACTCTAAAATCGCTATTCTGTCAGCAGTGGCTGGGGAAAAAAGGAGTCCTGTAAGTGAAGACATTGTATTAAGGAGAATCACGTGTATGAGGTGACCCCAAAACTCTGCAACTGCTGTAAAGTAAACTCATTAGGAATTTTCAGTTCAGGGAGGAAAGGAGAAAAAACAGTCTGTAATAGGCAATGAAGAATGAGTCTCACTGTCTGAGGTGGAATCGGACCTGTATGCTATGTCTTAATTTTATAAACCACCATAGGGAACTGAAAATTAGCAAGTTCTGCTGTCACTAGGTCGAAACCAGCACTGCCTTTAGTGGCATGGCTCAGATCTGCCACAGGATACAGTGTGTTAAAAGCAATTGGCTCTGCTGTTGTGACTTTGGTAGAAGACTGACAATCAGCTGGCACAACTGTCTTTGTTCTCCCATTTAAACCCAGGCTGGAAGGCCACCTGTCGTGGCATTGCCTGTCTTTAGCAGAATGACCTGATGGAGACAAAGCTGCTGCTAGGAGGGCAGATTTGTGAGTCTCAGTGCCAATATTCTGGCAAGGCTTAATCATTTGAGCACTATCTGTTTCTGGCTTCTGATAAATCGCTTTAAGAGCAGTCTTGCATTCAGCATTTTCATTTTCATAAGCCAATTGCTTCATTAAAACTTCAGAGGCCTCAAGGTTTGGAATTAATGTACTGGCTCCTCTTAGCTCATCAAGAAGGTCAGTAGTAAACATACTATGCAAGTCATTTTCTGTCACACTTCGCTTCAATTTTTTAAAAACTGCGAAGGGCAATGATTAGTGGGCTCTCTGTCCCTGTGCATTCTGAACAATAGAACAGATAGCAATCCCACGTGACCACCACAATTAGTCCTGCAGGAAAAAGCAAGGGATGGTACGCAGATGACTAAAAATAGCTTTAGCATATGCAATGAGACAAGAATTCAATATCTCTATTCAGACCAGGTCTCTCCATAGTTTTCAGTTTAATAATAAGTTGTAATTCAGCAAGTTGTAAACTCCATAGTTTGCAGTTTAGTAGTACCGTAGTTTTCGCTCCATAACACGCGTTTTTTTCCTCCTAGAAAGTAAGGGGAAATGTCTGTGCGTGGGAGCGAATGCTTCCCTCCTCCGTGGTTGCTGAATGGGGAGGAGAGAGGGACAGAGTGCCTGCTTCTTTAAAGGAGCAAAGCGGGAGGGGAGGGGAGCCGCTTACACGAGTGTAAGCGGCTCCTGTCCGGTTGGCTCCTTTAAAGCAAGCAGGTTCTGCTTCTCTCCCTCCTCCCCACTCAGCAGCTCTTCTCCCGCTTTGCTGGAAATAGCAGGAAAGATTTTCAGCTCGCTAAGGGGGGGGGGAGGAGGGAGAGAAGCAGAGCCTGCTTACTTTAAAGGAGCAAAGTGGGAGAGGAGCCGCTTACACTCCTCCGGTTGGCTCCTTTAAAGCAAGCTGGCTCTCTGTATCTCTCTCCTCCCACTTTGCTGGAAATAGCAGGCAAGATTTTCAGTCTCCTCCCGCTTTGCTTTTCAGCTCACCAAGGGTGGGGGGGAGGGGGAGGAGGGAGAGAAGCAGAATCTGCTTGCTTTAAAGGAGCCTACCGGCGAGTGTAAGCGGCTCCTGTCCGGTAGGCTCCTTTAAAGCAAGCAGGCTCTCTGTCCCTCCAGCAAAATTTTTCAGCTCGCTAAGGAGGGAGAGAAGCAGAACCTGCTTTCTTTAAAGGAGCCTACCGGTAGGCTCCTGTAAAGCAAGCAGGCTCTCTGTCCCTTCAGCAAAGTTTTTCAGCTTGCTAAGGGGGGGGGGGGAGGGAGAGAAGCAGAGCCTGCTCCATGCGTGCTCCTTGTCTCTTGAGTGCTTTTTCTTCCCTCCCCACTTAAAACGTGGTTACAAAGCACAGATCCACATGGATCCTCAGGGTTTTTGCACTGGGTCACCCCAAATTCACCATCAGATCACATAGCATGTCCATGGCTACAGTTTGTACCAAAAAAATCACGCACCCACTGTTACCTGGGGCTGCAGTGGTGCAAAGACATGGTTACAAACATGGATCCACATGGATCCTCAGGATTTTTGCATTGGGCTACCCCAAACTCACACCGTCAGATCACATGTCTGTGGCCACAGCATGAACCACAAAAATCATACATCCACTGTTTCGTTTAGAATTTTTTTTTTCTTGTTTTCCTCCTCTAAAAACTACATGCGTGTTATGGTCGGGTGCGTGTTATCGAGCGAAAAAGACGGTAAGTTGAGTTATCACTCAACTGCAACTATGGAGAGACCTGGTCTTAATAGAGATATTGAATTCCTGTCTCATTACATATGCTAATCATCTGCATACAGTCCCTTGCATTTTCCTGTAGAACTAATTGCAGTCGTTCACACTTGCCAAGAGGTTGACCATACACATTGAGTCCTACTACCGTCCTGAGAAAAACCCCACCCTACCCTCCCTCTGTATATCAGGGTTTGGTGACTTCTCCAACCTCAACAGGTTTACCATACCCATTGAGTCAATCACTCATCTCCTACTACCATCCTGAGAAAAACCCCACCCCACCCTCCCACTATATATAAGGGTCTGGGGACTTCTGTTTCTGTGTATCTGAAGAAGTGTGCATGCACACGAAAGCTTATACCGAGAACAAACTGAGTTGGTCTCTAAGGTGCTACTGGACAATTATTTTTTTAAAAAAATATATTTTGACTGTGTCAGACCAACACGGCTGCCTACCTGAATCTAGAATCATATAAAGAATACAATATGCATAAAAACAAGCAATCAAACTGTCAGGGAACTGCCATCAGCTCAGAGGCGAGAGGTGGAAGGGCAGTTAGGTTACAGGGAGCCTCAGGTTACAGGGAGCCTCAGGTTACAGGGAGCCTCCAAAGATCGTGAGAAGCAGCACTTCCTCCGTGGAGGAGGAAAGCCACGCCTCCAGTGGGGAAGGGATGCAGGGCTCAGAGTATGCAAGGGAGAGACACAGCACCGAACATGAACAAAGGGGGGGGGAGGCAGGTCCCCCTCTGTCCACGCCCTCTTTGCGCAGTTGGTTTACACGCAGAGTGGGGAGGCGTAGGGTGGGGGTCAAAAGACTACAGTGGTACTTCGGGTTAAGTACTTAATTCGTTCCGGAGGTGCATTCTTAACCTGAAACTGTTCTTAACCTGAAGCACCCCTTTTAGCTAATGGGGCCTCCCGCTGCTGCTGTGCCACCGGAGCATGATTTCTGTTCTTATCCTGAAGCAAAGTTCTTAACCTGAAGCACTATTTCGGGGTTAGCGGAGTCTGTAACCTGAAGCGTATGTAACCTGAGGTACCACTGTACTCTGCTGGGGAAGGTTTAAGGACCACCCACTCCCAGATTCTGCTAGCGAGTGAGCAGACATGGAATTGAGTCGATCTGCATTGTGAACGTTTTGGACAGATAATAAAGCCTTGAAAAGACCAACGGGGAGTCTTGCCTGTTTGCTCTCGAGCAACCACGCCGGCATACATAACACAAACGATTAAAATGCATCCTAAAATTAATTCAAATAAATTGCAATTAAGATTAGACTGGACAAATGACAATCCTCAGGTTAAAATTGAATGCGGTTAGTACTCGCCAGGACCAACTGTTTCCACTGATATTATAAGGACCTGTGAGCAGGCTGGGAAACCTCCTTCATGCTTGTTCTTATACAAAGAGAAAATGAGTCAGGGTGAACCCTCTGAGTCAGGACAGAACAGCTCTGTCTTGCAGGCCCTGCAAAAAGATCATAGAATCATAGAGTTGGAAGAGACCACAAGGGCCATCGAGTCCAACCCCCTGCCAAGCAGGAAACACCATCAGAGCACTCCTGACATATGGTTGTCAAGCCTCTGCTTAAAGACCTCCAAAGAAGGAGACTCTACCACACTCCTTGGCAGCAAATTCCACTGTCGAACAGCTCTTACTGTCAGGAAGTTCTTCCTAATGTTTAGGTGGAATCTTCTTTCTTGTAGTTTGGATCCATTGCTCCAAATGTCCAGTCCCTCTTGTGAGAGGGAGTTCAAGCAGGCTGCGGCCATGACCAAAAAGGCCCTGGCTCTGGTCGAGGCCAGTTTAATCTCCCTGGGGCCCGGGATCTTCAGGGTGTTGTTATTTGTAAACCGTAAAGTCCTCCGTGGGGCATACCAGGAGAGGCGGTCCTGTAGGTACGAGGGTTCTAGGCCGTATAGTAAAAGTAAAAAGTAAAGTAAAAGCCTATTGGGATATGATCTATAACAGGGATGTCCAGCAGGTCGATTGCGATCTACTGTTAGACCCCTGGGAGGGTTTGGTCGATCGCGGTCGATCGCTGGGTCCCTTTCCGATGGTAAATTAGAATCCAGCCCCGACCCCTCAGACTGCCCTCTGCAGAATGGAAGATGGAGTTTACTGAGTGAGGCTGTCTGTTTCCTCTGCGATCTGTTGGCGAGTGGCCATTCCCCTTCCTCCCTAACAAAAGCTCAACAACTTTGCCCTGTATTCCCCCAAAATGGGGCTTTCTTCCTCCCTAAAAAGGCGGTAGATCACTGGCAGTTTTTAATTATGTGAGTCGATCGCAGTCTCTTGGGAGTTTGCCACCCCTGATATAGAACAAGTTAAAGAAAATGTGTAAAAAGACATTTACCAGAAAACCAGAAGCATCTTTGTCAGGAAGAATAGGTGGTGAGATTCCGAAAATGGACCATAGTCTTTTCAGGTGTGCGACTACAGCAGCAAGGATTTTACTAGCTCATAAACGGAAGCCACAGGATATGCCAATGGCACGAGAATGGCAGTTGAAGATGAACTGGCAAAGCGGGCAGGGAAATTCTGAAACCAGCAAGATCAAATGTTTCCAAAAGGCTGGAGCAGATTTATACAAGATAGGAAAGCCCATTGTACGCAAACTGTCCGGACTCGAAGAAGACGACTTATCATATATATCTTTTTATTGATTGGTTATATTTTAAGAAGACGAGATAGAAAGTCAGGAGGAAGGCGTATGCATGCGATGAGATAACAAATATTTAAGGGAACCATGAGGTGGGGAGGGAAGGAGGGCGTCATTTTATTTCAGGGATGTCCAAAGAGGGCCAGAAGTGAACATGCGTGAGGGCCGACCAAAGTTGTTGAGCTTTTTTGAGATTTTACCCCAAACTTGTTGAGTTCTTTTAGGATTTCACCCCAAAGTTGTTGAACTGACATTCCTTCTTTATTTGAAGATTGTGGAAAATGTGATTGCATTTTATTAATATAACTGCAGGCGGAACGATTGTCCTTGTGCAAATAACCCCAAAATGTTTTAAATGACCATGCTCTTTCCCAAGGGCGCCTGCATTTCTTAAACCTAGTTGTGAAAGGATATTCGAAAAAAGAGTGCAGAACAGGTGAAAAGCAATGACCTTTTTGTCATTTATTCACATGGTATTTCCATTAATGATGATTGTAGTAGTACTGCACAGAGCGTTATTAATGCAGGAGAAATAACAAACAGCATTCCTTGTTTTAGACATAGTTAAAATGTGTGGTTGGTGTTTATTACCATACTAGGTTTTTTCCTAAAAAATAATGTCAAAAATTAGGGGGCATCTTATACTCTGGGCCAGGCATAGGCAAACATGGCCCTCCAGCTGTTTTGGAACTACAACTCCAATCATCCCTGACCATTGGTCCTGTGAGCTAGGTATGATGGGAGTTGTAGTCCCAAAAGATCTGGAGGGCCAAGTTGGGCCACGCCTGATCTAGAGCAGTGGTGGCCCAACTCGGCCCTCCAGCTGTTTTGGAACTACAATTCCCATCATCCCTGACCTACTGGTCCTGTGAGATAGGGATCATGGGAGTTGTAGGCCAAAAACATTTGGAGGGCCAAGTTTGCCTATGCCTGCTCTAGGCCACCCCCCAAATTTTCTTAAATCTTTGAGTCCCCCAAAGTAGGGAGCTTCTTGTACAGTGGTACCTCTGGTTACGAACGCTTCTGGCTACGAACACTTCAGGTTATGAGCTTCACTAACCCAAAAGTAGCAGCTCCTGGTTGCAAACTTTGTGCAGCAGGAGACCCCATTAGCAAAAGCGGGCCTCAGGATAAGAATGGTTTCAACTGAAGAACGGACCTCCAGGACGAATTAAGTTCGTAACCAGAGGTACCACTGTACATGGGGGCATCTTATAGATGAAAAAATATGGTATATCTTAATTCAGAAGGTTTTTTACTTAAAAAAACACTTCAGTTTTTCAGCTTAACGTCTTACGATTGATTATCCAACAACCAACATGAAAACAAGATTCCAAAGAATCTCCTGGACTTGCCTCCTCCCCATTGTGGGTCCTTTTGTTAACCATTTCCTCTGGCATGTTTTATAATAATCCACATCTTTTACATCTCTGTTAGGTCCAGAATTCAACATTAATCTACAAGTGTCATAATCATCCGGAGTCAGCAGACTTTTTCAGCAGGGGGCCGGTCCACTGTCCCTCAGACCTTGGGGGGGACGACTATATTTTGGGAGGAAAATGAACAAATTCCTATGCCCCACAAATAAGATGCATTTTAAATAAAAGGACACATTCTACTCATGTAAAAACATGCTGATTCCCGGACTGTCCATGGACCGGATTGAGAAGGCAATTGGGCCGGTTCCTTAGTTTGCCTACCCATGATTCTAGCTGTCTACAATGGTTTTTAAGATAAATTATATATTTCCCCCATTCCTTACTGAAATTTTGGTCTTCCTGATTTCTGATTCTTTCGGTCATTTTTGCCAATTTGGCAAAATTTGGAACTCCTAATGGGCCCAGATGAAAAGAGTGGGCATCTTGTCAGGTTGCACAAAATGCAAGTTACTTTTCCCACCACTCAAGCAGAATTTGTTTGCGTCAAGCCAGGAATAATGGTTTTGTGTTGAAGTTCTGTACATTTCTGTACACCATCAAATAATGTGATGGTACCAAAGCGGGTTGAAAGTACCTATTAGATAAGGCACTTTTTATCGTATGTGGTGGGAATGTAAAATAGTTAAAAACTTTTGGGAAATGATATATAATGTATTGGAAAAAAATGTTCAAAATGACATTTGTTAAAAAGCCAGAAGCTTTTTTGCTAGGCATTTCAGCTCATGAACTACCAAAAAAAAAAAAAAAGGAAAATATTCATGTATGCTACAAGAGCGGCAAGAATTTTATTAGCTCAAGGTTGGAAGACTGAAGAAGTACCGACGAAAGATCAGTGGCAAGAAAAACTGATGAACTATGCAGAATTAGCAAAGTTAACAGATAAATTGCATGAAAAAGACAATAGAGACTTTAAAAATGAATGGGAATCTTTAACAACCTATTTACAAAAACAACATAAAGAAATGGACTCTGGCAGGTTTTGAATAAACATTCACAATTTTATTTAATTAAAATATGGAGGAAGATACGGTAACAATATTTAAAGTACATCAACATGCAGAAAACAATGTTTGTAACAAACCAGAAAGGGAAGATGAGGGAAGTCGCCGGGGGGGGGGGGTATGTAAAATTGAATCATTGTTGATTGTAATTTGTTATAAAAGAGGAAATATTATATCTATATCTATATATCTATATCTATATCTATAGTTAGATAAATGGGGACGCTGGTGGCGCTGTGGGTTAAACCACAGAGCCTAGGACTTGCCGATCAGAAGGTCAGCTGTTCAAATCCCCAGGGGTGAGCTCCTCTTGCTCGGTCCCTGCTCCTGCCAGCCTAGCAGTTCGAAAGCACATCAAAGTGCAAGTAGATAAATAGGCACCACTCCGGCAGGAAGGTAAACGGTGTTTCCGTGTGCTGCTCTGGTTCGCCAGAAGCGACTTAGTCATGCTGGCCACATGACCCGGAAGCTGTACGCCGGCTCCCTCGGCCAATAAAGCGAGATGAGCACCGCAACCCCAGAGTCGGTCATGACTAGACCTAATGGTCAGGGGTCCCCTTTACCTTTAGATAGATAGTAAGTAAGTAAGTAAGTAAGTAAGTAAGTAAGTAAGTACCTATTAGATTAAATGCCAGACAATCTTGCGTTTTCCCCCTCCCCAGGTCTGCTCACTTCAGCACTTTGGCAATCAAGCAGAACCCACTGCTGGCCGAAGCCTACTCAAATCTGGGGAACGTGTACAAGGAACGGGGCCAACTGCAGGAGGCAATTGAGCACTATCGGCATGCCCTGCGCCTCAAGCCGGACTTCATTGACGGATACATCAACCTCGCCGCTGCTTTAGTTGCCGCAGGCGACATGGAAGGAGCGGTGCAGGCCTATGTCTCTGCCCTGCAGTACAACCCTGTAAGTTGAATTCCGCCGGGAGAAGGCAGAGTTCTCTGCGAAACCTAAGTCGTGGCTTTGAACCGGCGCGATTCTGAAAGCGATTCCGTTTTCAGATTCGAAAGCTTTGCAGCTGGCTCTTCATATTCCGAAATGTCCAAGTCTCCTCGGAAGTGGGACGCGGGTGGCACTGTGGTGCAAACCACTGAGCCTCTTGGGCTTGCCAGTCGGAAGGTCGGCGGTCCGAATCCCCGCTACAGGGCGAATGCCTGTTGTTAGGTCCCAGCTCCTGCCGACCTAGCAGTTCGAAAGCATGTCCGAGTGCAAGGAGATAAATAGGCGCTGCTCTGGCGGGAAGGCAAACAGCGTTTCTGTGCACTGCTCCGGTTTTGCCAGAAGCGGCTTAGTCGTGCTGGCCACATGACCCTGGAAAAAACTGTGGACAAACGCCGGCTCCCTCGGCCAGTAAAGTGAGATGAGCGCCGCAACCCCAGAGTTGTTAGTGACTGGACTTTACTGTCGGGGTCCTCTACATTTATCTTTTAAGTCTCTTAGTTATTCTCGAGGCTGTAGTGGTACTGCAGTATAGTGGTACTGTGCCTGTGTCTCAAGGCTTGGACTCCCCTCAGTAGTTTCCTAGTCTTTTTTTGAAGCTGGTTTGCTGATGCATAGAAGTACGGGATCACTTTTGCTCTGACCATTTGAAAGACCGTTTTTAAACACTCTTAAACAAGTGCCCAGGTGATGGCTTACACTGCCCATCTATCATAATAAATAACAAGATGAAAAAAAATATTTTTAAATAATTCCTTTGGTACCTTAAAGATCAACTAAATATAAGCTTTCAAGGTATGAGCTTGCATGTGTAATACACACTTCATCAGATACTCAGGAAGGGTGTCAAAAGCGGTCAGTTGAAGTCTCAAAAAATTGCAAAAGGTAGGTTGCCAGAATACATTTCCCTAATACGCGGTCATTTTCATTCACGACTCAGGCAACCCCTATTTGCCCTGAAGAAGAGTATTCTGCCTTAAAAGAGGCCATAGCATTTTCTTTCAGCGAACTGCAAGCTGTCAAATTAATCCCCTCTTTCCATAACCGTTCCCCATCTTCTAATTGTGTATCAGGGACGGCCAACTCCCAAGAGACTGCAATCTACTTACAAAATAAAAAAGTGACAGTGATCTACCTCCGTTGGGGGGGGGGGTTCAGGTCAAAGCTCATACACTGAAAGCTTATATTTAGTTGATCTTTAAGGTGCCACTGGAGTTATTAAAAAACATTTGTTCATCTTTCAACTTGTTAATTCTTATAGCTATCACAGATCAACATGGCTATGCACCTGAAACTGCCCATCTATGCCACTCTCCTTTCATTGCTTGTGTCTCCCCCGTTGTTGGTACCAGTCCAGGAAGAGCAGAGAACATACAGCCACATATATTAATCTGGGGCAGCACTTTGGGGGGTCTTAAGTGGGGCTGACTTTGTCCCCATGTTGAATCTGCTGTGTTATTCTTGGTGGTGTTTTCAAGACCTGTCCGTTTCCGCAAGATTCTGATGTTTAAAGGAACCAAGCATACAAAGGATGAAGATAATGAGAGACTGTACAATCTCTATATACAGTGGTCCCTTGGTTCTCAAACTGAATCCGTTCCAGAAGTCCGTTCCAAAACCAAAGTGTTCCAAAACCAAGGCTTTCCCATAGAAAGTGATGCAAAACAGATTAATCCATTCTAGACTTATAAAAACAACCCCTAAAACAGCCATTTAACATGAATTTTATTATCTAATGAGACCATTGATCCGTAAAATGAAAGCATTCATCAATGTTCTGTACTATAAAAGAAATAAGACAGTACCATAGATGATAATTTTTTTTAAAAAAACATTCCTGACCTTCACTGATGATAGTCATTGTTTGGATAGGGGGCTTTGATCCATTTCTGCGGTCATACAATCAATCAACCATAAAACGCAAAATGAGCCACAGTCAGGAAAATGAAAAAGCCACACAAACAAAAATGCAAAAATAGCGAAAACAAAAGCACCAAATATTGCCTCAGAACACTGCAATCAGAAATGGAAGGCTTCAATTGCGATGGTGGGGGGGGGGGGGCTTAAATTAGCTGCTCAAGGATGCAAACGGGATGGGGAAAAACTTGCCGTATTTTTTACTCTATTGGACGCACCCATAGGACACACCATAGGAGGTGGAGAATAAGAAACAATTTTTTTCTTGTTTCCCCCCTCAAAAACAAGGTGCGTTTAAGGTGTGTTCAAGAGCAGGCCTTGCCGCTGCCCCCCGAGCTTGTGGGGCCTGCGGTGGGGGGAAGCGCTGCTTTCCCCCACCGCCAGCCTTAAAGATCCCTGAAGCCTTTGGAGCGCAGCTGCACTCCAAAGGCTTGAGGCTTCGGGGACATCCTTTGTAGACTCCACAGGGGGGCAGGGTGCCTTCACCCCGCCGCCCCGCGGAGGCTTTGCGCAGCCCTCCGTCTCGCTGTTTTGGCTTCGAGGACAGCAGGCTGCTATCCACAAGCCTTTGGAACTCCCGCCGGGCTCCACAGGCTTGCGGAGAGCTGCCCGAAGCCCGAGGTGCACAGCGCCACGCTCCCCGGGCTTTGGGCTGCAGGCAGCTGTCTGCAAGCCTGTGGAGCCTGGTGGAAGTTCCCGCCGGGCTCCGCAGGCTTGCGGATAGCTTCCTCAAGCTTGGAACGCGAGAGGGGTTGGTGCGCACTGACCCCTCTCGCTCTCCAGGCTTCAGCGAAAGCCTGCATTCACTCCATAGGACGCACACACTTTCCCCCTTCATTTTTGGAGGGGAAAAAGTGTGTCCTATAGGGCGAAAAGTACGGTAATTATGATGGGGGGGGGACTTAAATTTGCTGCGTACAGGTAAAATGGATGAAAAAACCCTTGATTATGATGGGGGGACAAAAATTTGCTGCACAACAGTAAAAATGGAAGCTCAGGAGTCCATTCGGCTTCCGAGGCAAAGTTAAAAACCCGGAACACCTCCTTCCGGCTTTGCAGCGTTCGAGTTCTAAGTTGTTCAGGAAGTAAGCTGCTCGAGAACCAAGGCCCCACTGTATATAATCTTTTGATGTCACTATTGCCTCTTTTGGGGACTGACCCAATGCATTTAATTTCCAGGACTTGTACTGCGTGCGTAGTGACCTGGGGAATCTGCTCAAAGCCCTGGGTCGCTTGGAAGAAGCCAAGGTAGGTGTTCTGTAGAATGAGTTTTAAAACATCGGTCTTTTGAGAATGTGAACGCTTGTGCCAAGTCTTCGATGCTCCACTGATCTGCAAGACTCCCGAGAAATGGCTGAGAAGCCGAAGGCCTTGAATTCCCCCAGCGTAGTTGTGGGGCCAGATCTGGCAAGCCCCCATTAATACTTGTTTTAAGACGTTGAGTCTTGCCGCAGAACGAGACTACCCACTATTGTGATGTGACTCAGGGGCGCCACCATTCTCTGATCTGGAAAGAAACATTCCTTCCAAACTGAGGCTTGCCTTCTGACTTAGTCCGCGGTTCCTGTGAGAAGCAGGCACTCTTCTAAAGTCCTTTGCGGCTTGTAAGTGGAGAAGAACCTTATTGAATGTTTCCTTCTGAATATGGCATTGAAAAAAAGATGATTCTTTAACCTTTTCCCGCCCCCGTCTCCATAGTGGAAGAAAGGCTGGCAAACAGTCCTGGTCCTGGTTTGCTTCTTTCGAACAATCTGTCTTTGTCCAAAGGGTTGAGTGACGTGGCTGGTTTGCTCGGGAGATGAGCTGATCAAAGAAAAATGTGCGGCCGAGAGTGGGAAGGTGGCTTCTAGCAGTCCGGTTTGCAGCCGAGAATTTGAACCCCAAAACGGCTCTCTGCCAAGCGGGGGCTTTCAAATGGGACCCGAAATTGCCTTGTTACAAGCCACCTTACAAAGCTGTGCTGCTGGGACACGGAGGAACGAGAAGGAGCACCAGAGGTCCTTCCCTTCCAACCCCACGCGCCTGCTTCTGAGTGGGGTGCGTCAACAGTGTAGCTTCCGACTGGTTGCCGTTCAGGGCGGGGGGTGGGTGGGGAGAGGAGAAAGCCTGCTTTTCGGGAGAATCCGCTTTCAGGTTCTGGGAACGGACAAATTCCAAGCACCGATTGGGCAGGCAGCCGCTCCGGCCAGCCCCATTGCGTCGACTCTGAATGGGGTGGGGGCATCCAAACACCTTCTCCAAAGCACCAGGCGGACAGCTAACTCGAATCGCACGCCACCGCGGCTTCTAGCGTGATTGGTCACCGGCCGAGACATCGCGCCTGCCTTAGGTTGCTGACTTCTTTGTTTCAGAGCTCTGGAGAGACGCCTAGCTTGAAAGTGTTATTCCATTTTTTGCAAGAACTCCATTAAACCGGGGGGGGGGGGAGAATACATCTATATATATTCTGGACAAACGGCAATGTATTTCTTTGGCCATCAGTGCATTTGCAAGACCAAACCAGCACAATCTTTACCACCTGAATTGAAATACAATTGTTGCAGGAGTTTCGGAGCCTTTCTTCCAGTTTGCTGTTGCCCCCCATTAACCCCTTTCCCTTCTGCATGCCCCCCCCCCCGTTACAGACCAACCGCCCTCCACCCCCCCTGTGTTAAGACATACCCAGAGATTATTGATTGCTTTGTTGGAACTTTTTACTAATGATCTTGTTTTATTTTCTCTCTCGTTTTTGGTTTTCCAACACTGATATTACATTTAGAAGGTTTCAGGTGGGGGAAACCTTTTCCATGCGTAAGGAGAGGGAGCTCGAGGGCTGGATCTAAAGCAGAGACTCTCCTCCTCCTCCTCTTCTTCCAGGAAGGAACACACCGAAAACTCACATGAGAAATATGGTAACGGGTTTGTAACTGCCACGACAAAAAACATTTGCTCCGTGCCTGAATATTCTGTCCTGTGGCTTTGGAAACTGCTTAAATATTTTCTGTACGAGCGAGTAACGTTAGAGAGCAATTGATAGTCCTAGCCACGTTTCTTTCCGAGAAATAAACGTAAAAAAAGTACCTTAAGATTTAAGAGAGATAATTGGGAAAGGACTTAATTAAAGCATCTAACTCTTCCTGGTGGTTCATTTTTTTTATCCTTTTTCCCTTCTTTGTTTGGATTGCAGCGTTCTGCTCTGCCGATGACGCGCTGTGGTCCTGTGGTAGCGCAAAGGCGGCGCAGCGGAAACGCGCACTGCGTGTGATGGGGCCCTTGTGAATGGTGGACTAGATGATTCATCTCCACCCGGGCGGCTCCTCTAGGCCTCTTGACGAAATTGGGTTGTGATGCATTGAGGTTTCCGGCACAAATTTAAGACCCCCGTCTCCGCCCCCAGTTTTCATGCAGGCCTGTCCGGGAGATGAATCGGTCTGGTTGGCCTCTCACAGCACCCATGGGCATTGCGGCAAAGCGCGGCGGTTGGCAGCGAGGGTGCGAGCGACGTGCTGTTAGGGGGCGCTGGCGACTTCTCGCGCTTGCATTGCAGGGACCGGGACCTTTGTACAAAGCTGTCATTTGAGGTTGTGAAGGTAACATTCAGGTGTGCGTCTTGGACAGGTGAGTTTAGGCTCAGAGAGCCAAGTTTTTGTTCTTTGAAAAGAGAGAGAGAGACCGTGTCTTTCGTGCGGTACCCTGCATCTTCTAATTTAATTTCTACTTGCAGTGGTGCCTTGGTTCTCAAACTAAGTCCCTTCTGAAATCAAAGCATTCCGAAACCAAGGACGCCAGCAAGGCTGAACCTTTCTGTAAAAGGGGTACCACGGTTCTCAAACTGAATCTGTTCCGAAACCCAGACGTTCTTTCCCATGGAAAGGAATGCAAAACGGAGCCATCTGTTCCAGGCTTTTAAAAACAACCCCTAAAACAGCCATTGAACACGGATTTTGCTATCTAACTAGACCATTTATCCATGAATTGAAAGCAATAATGTACTGTATTGTACAATAAATAAAACAGTATTGTAGATGATAAAAATTAAAATTAATTTTTTTCCTTACCTGCACTGATGATAGTCATTGTTTGGATGGGGGGGCTTTTATCCCTTTCCGCAGTCACACCATCCATCCATCCATCCATCCATCAATCAATTAATCCATGCATCGGTAGTAAAGTCATTGTTTGGATGGGGGGCTTTGATCCCTTTCCACAGGCAAACAGTCCATCAGTATTTGAACTGGGTTCCACAGTCACAAAAACAAAGTAATTGAAAAAGACTCCAAAACAAAATCACAAAATAAATTACAAAAACAAAAGCACCAAACTTAATCCATTCCAGAAGTCCGTGGCACTTCCGAAACGTTCAGAAAGCAATGTGTTTGAGTAGCAGGAATTTTATGATTCTCAAAAGGAAACCTGCCCTTGTCCATTAGGGCAGTTTATAAAAAACTGCTCCAAAGGTCTTATCTTACTACACTAGGGATTATATAGCTGTTTCTGAAATGTCATGCATATCAGTTAGTATCTTGACCCTCCTCCACGAAAAGAGCTGTTTACTTGGCTGTTTTCCTATGTCATGAAGGCTGAAATTTCAATTCAGTGGAGCAGGGTCAAGATATTAACTGATATGCATGAAATTGGATTATATATAATCCCTAGTGTAGTAAGATAAGACCTATGGAGCAGGCATTTTCAATAAAAAAGTTTTGTATTGTCCATATAAAGAGGATGCCAACAAGGTTGAACCTTTCTGTAAAATAAGAATTTTAACGCTTTCTTCCGGGTTTTCGGCGTTTGAGAACCAAGGCACCATTGCAATTTTGACTTAGCTGGACAATATTTGGGAGAGACAGGCCCACAGGTCATCTGAAGAGCTACTAGACCTCAGTCGGGATGCTATCCAAACTGCGTCGCAATCCAAACAGTGGCGTATCGCAAGCCAGTTGCGAATCCGAAAGCAGCTTCCCTGGACTTGGCTGAGGAATTGCTCGCTAGGAAAGAATTGCTATATATTGAAGGATCAGCGTAACTGATAATGGTGAATTTGCACTTGGGTCCTGGTTTGCGCCAGCGCAGCTCCATCCGCCAGCAGGCTAGTTTTGGCGCGAGCGAACCTCTACTGCAGGATCACTTTTGGCCGGTCAGAGGAGGGGGACTAATGGGAATTTTTTTCTTGCTTTTCTTTTGTGCAAATATCCCGTTCCCCCTGTACCTACTGCCCCTCGACTCTCCCAAGGCCTGCTACCTGAAAGCCATCGAGACCCAGCCCAACTTTGCAGTGGCGTGGAGTAACCTCGGCTGCGTGTTCAACGCGCAAGGGGAAATCTGGCTGGCGATTCATCATTTTGAGAAGGTAACTGTCCCGGGGGTTCTGGGCTCTGTAGACATGGGAAGGCCTGGAAAAATAATAATAATTATAACGATGATCGTGATAATCCACTATAAGCCCCATTAATTGGGCTAGTAGTGTTCTCTCTTTGAAATATATATATATTTATTTTTTTCATTCATAACAATCCAATCTAAGCCACTTTAATTGGGCAAGTAGCATTCTCTTTTTAAATCATTTTTTATTAATTTTTTCATCAATAATCCAATCTAAGCCTCATTTGCTGCGGAGACTAATGGCGGTGAGCTCTGTGTCGTCTGCTTAAGGGATGACACGGTCCAGGCAATTAGAGCATTAGGGGTGACCGCCAGGGCTGGCGCACCCCCGGAAAAACCCCCATGGTGGAGTGGGGGTCGTAGGGGTCCAGCAGAGCGCAATAATTCGGCCCCCCCCCCAAATCCCCCAGCTGTCGTTTTGCGCACGGGGGCAAAGGAGGAGGCTTGAGTCCACTCATGGCTCCAACGCACTCTTCTACTGAAGCCACATACTGCCACAGAAGCAGCGGATTTTCCAATTAGAGGTAAAGGCCAAATAAAGCTTTAAAAAAGAAGAATTAGGATTAAATTGACTCATTTGGTAAAACAGAAGCCAAAAAGAAAGTCAGCTTCCGATTTCTGCGGACAGGCTCTGCAAGGGACTTTTTTGTGAATGGGAGACAGAGAGGCATTTACAGCCATGGAGATTTTGTAAGAGTTTGACTTGGACTTTTGAGACTGTTTCCTTCTTTTGGATAGACTTTAGAAACAGTTGTGTCAAGTTACCCCGGGGGGGGGGGGGAGGATACAAATTAACAGCTGGAGAGAACTTGACAGATTGATACCTTTGGCAGAGTAGGAAGCAAAAATACGGGGGGGGGGGGGGAAGGCTGTGGAAATACGAGCTTTAATCCCAGCCCTGGAACTTGGAGGCATTAAATTGGGGCTAAGCAGGAGAACTCTCTACCTTATTGAGGGAGAAATTCCTAAAGGAGGAAGGAGAACCTGGAATAGCTTTGGAATTAACATCAGTGCCTTTAGAAGACCAGGGGATTTAAGAAATACTACCTGTCAAAAAATATATATGGGACTTATATATAAAGCCAAAAAGTTGGAAAAATTTGGATTACAAAATACTAAAGAACAGTTTACATGGACGTGGAATTCGACATTGACTTTTAGTTTGAAAGTACAGCCTGGATTTATAAAAAGTTGGACTATTATTTCCCACCATCTTCTGGAAAATGAAAGGACAGGACTGAAGAGAAGTATATGATTTTATATTAATTTTATATGTCGCCTGGATTGGGACTGGTCTTGTTTGTTTGTTTGAGTTGATTTGACTTGGAACTGTTTTTTCTTTCTGTTTTTTAAGAGCTTGGGTATAAGAACTGCTACTTTCTGTATTTTATACAGTGAGGTATTCTTTTATATCCTTCCTTTGTCTGTTCTTGGGCTATTTTATGTTTTTTTGTCTGTTTTTGGTTTACTGTCTTGAGGGATTGCTAGGAGAGGGAAGGTTGCTTAAAGGGAAATAAAACTTTCATGGTTCAGTCTGGGAGTGGGAAAGTATTTACACTTCTGAGCTGAGCCAGGAAGCGCAGGTGTGGCCTTGAAGAGTTCAAAACAAGAGTGCCGAACTGTGGGAAAGACTGCTGGCCTAGATATGGTGGGTAAGCAACAGGCAGGAGCGGTTACTAGGAAATCTGCTATGGACAAAAGACGAGCAATTGTGCAGGAAGAGACATTAGAAAAGTAGGGAAAGCAGAACATACTGATTTCCTTACACAACAGTTTATGGAATTCAAGAAAGAGATGGTTCAGTCAATGAAAAGTTTTACTCAACAAGTGCATATGGATATGGAGAAATCTAATAAATTGTTGACAGAACAAGTGCATAGGGATATGGAGAACTCCCAACAAGTTACTGACAGAACAATTTGGAAAATTAGGTGAAAAGGTCAATAATTTAGAAACCAAAGTGGATAAATTGGAAAAAAACTACTGAGGAGTTAGGGCGCTTGAAGGAGAAACAAAAAGCAGTCATGGGGACAGTGGGAGGACTACAAGAGAAGCAAAATGAGTCGGAAGATCAAATCCTCCTTTTACAGCTAAGAGAGAGAGACAGGACAGTAAGAATAAGAGGCCTACCAGAATCAGAGACAGAACAGAATTTAGATCCATAAGTTACACAGACTATTGCAGAATGGAGAGCTGTTTCAGAGTAAAGACGAGAGAAAGTAGACTGAGAAAGTGGCCAGGATATGTCCTATTAACACTAGTTTCAAAAAAAAATGAAGGATGCAATCCTTCAAAAAAGTTTTGAGGACAGTCTGCTGGTTGCTGAACAGAAAGTTGACATTTTTCGGGAAATTCCACTGAAATTGAGACTTGGGAGGCATATGTACTGGTTTTTAGCAACAGCATTGAAGAGGGTGGACATCGGGTATAAATGGGAATATCCAGAAGGGATTTCATTCACATTTATGGAAAAAAGATATAGGTTGACAACAGAATACCAGGCCAAAGAATTTTTTGAAAAACATAGGAGAGACTTAGACCCTGGACATGACACGAGAACAGACCCAATAGCAGAACAAAGAGCTGCTTTGGA
Source organism: Podarcis vaucheri (assembly GCF_965113315.1). NCBI lineage: Eukaryota > Metazoa > Chordata > Lepidosauria > Squamata > Lacertidae > Podarcis > Podarcis vaucheri. The sequence continues at coordinate 18,534,517 of NC_138757.1, forward strand.
GCGGCTGTCGTTGGAATGAGCAACAGGTGGAAAAACAGATATTGTAACTGACTCTGATAATGGCCAATCTTAAAATATTGAGCTGGAATGTGAACGGTTTGAACTGCAAAGCTAAACGTAACAGGATTCAACTGTAATTTTAAAACAAAAGCTAGATATAATTTGTCTTCAAGAAACACACATTGCAAGAAAGCATAAAAGAGTTTTAATTAATAAAATATTAGGATTGGACTTTATCTTGGCGGATAAGGCAAAAAAGAGAGGAGTAATTTTTTACATTATTCCTGCATTAGAACCCAAATTGATTCAGAAGGATGAGAAAGGTAGGATTTTAATAGTTCAAATAAAAATTCAGGGAGAGAAGGTGATCTTGGTGGGAATTTATGCCCCCAATGAGAAAAAAGCAGGTTTTTTTTAAACAAAAAATGGAAACTTGAATTTGCAGACCAAAAGATGATTTTAATGGGTGATTTACTGGTGAAACTCGGAAAATTAGAAACTCATGGAAAAGTTCATTTATTTCAGTAATTCAACTTAAAAGGTGAAACTAATATATGAGATAGACTCATGGCATGCAAGGCGAGATATGTCAAGCCTTTATTTGTTATAATTGTTATAATTGTGATGAAAACCCCAAATTAACAATCTCAGAAAATTAGAATATTAAATGAAATCAGCAAAACAAGGACTGCAAATAGAGCTATATTGGACCTCTGAGAAGTAGACGCATGCATATGTACTCAGTGCTTGGTTTGGGCCCCTTTTGCATCAATTACTGCCTCAATGCGGCGTGGCATGGATGCTATCAGCCTGTGGCACTGCTGAGGTGTTATGGAAGATCAGGATGCTTCAATAGCAGCCTTCAGCTCTTCTGCATTGCTCGGTCTCATGTCTTTCATCTTTCTCTTGGCAATGCTCCATAGATTCTCTATAGAGTTCAGGTCAGGCGAGTTTGCTGGCCAATCAAGCACAGTAATCCCATGGGCATTGAACCAGGTTTTGGTACTTTTGGCAGTGTGGGCAGGTGCCAAAGTCCTGCTGGAAAATGAAGTCAGCATCCCCATAAAGCTCGTCTGCGGAAGGAAACATGAAGTGCTCCAAAATCTCCTGGTAGACGGCTGCGTTGACCCAGGACTTAATGAAGCACAGTGGACCAACACCAGCCGATGACATGGCTCCCCAAATCTCTTTTCTGATGAGAGCAGCTTTTGCATCTCATTTGGAAACCAAGGACCCAGAGTCTGGAGGAAGAATGGGGAGGCACACAATGCCAGATGCTTGAACTCCAGTGTGAAGTTTCCAGTCTGTGTTGATTATTAGATGATCAAAAATTTATGGAAAAAGTTAAAAACTGAGTGATTATTTTGAAATAAACATTCAGAGACAGACAAAATTGCAGATGATCTGGGACACAAGGCAGTAATGAGGGGACTGCTTATACAACAAAACTCATTTTAAAAAATTTGAAAGAATAAAGGAAGAAAGAGATTTTGGATGAAATTGTGGATAAGGAGAAACAATTGTCAAAGAAAGCAAATAAAGAGTCAGTTAAACAGGCAATTAGAACATTACAAACTCAATACACTATGATAGTTAATGAGGAAATTAGTTGGAAAATAAAAAGAATGAAACAAAAATATTTTGAGCATGCCAATAAATCAGGAAAACTGCTAGCGTGGCAGTTGAAGAAAAGTGAACAAAGAAACTCCATAAACAAAATTAACATAAATGGAAAGATCACAGATAAGATGAAGGAAATAAGAGCAGCATTTGTAAAATATTTCTCAGAATTGTAAAGGAAAGGGAAGGAATTTTTTTTTTAATTGAGGAATATATTAAAAGTAGTAATCTGCCAAAATTAAAGAGGAACAAATGGTGATCTTAAATACTCAAATAACAGTTCAAGAAGTGTTAGAGGCAATAAAGTGGACAAAAAATGGCAAATCTCCAGGTCCAGATGGATTAACAGCAAAGTATTATAAAAAAATAAGTGAACAATTGGTAAACCCATTGAAAGATGTCACGAATGAGATTTTAAATACAGGTGAAATTCCAGAAACATGGAAAGAAGCCTACATCACAGTAATTCCAAAACAAGATTCAGATTTGCTGCAAATTAAAAATTACAGGCCTATCTCATTGTTAAATAATGATTATAAATTATTTGCAAACGTTTTAGCTAATAGAATAAAAAAATACAGTGGTGCCTCGCAAGACGAAATTAATTCGTTCCGCGAGTTTTTTCGTCTAGCGAATTTTTCGTCTTGCGAAGCACGAAATCCCATAGGAATGCATTGAAATTCAATTAATGCGTTCCTATGGTCAAAAAAAGTCCAAACAAAGCCAAATTTGGTACAACAAGAGTTTATTAAGTGCTCTTTAAAGTCACACATACTGTAAAGAGCATTTCAAAAATTGAAGGAACAATAAATTAAGTTTCTAAACATGACAGAAAAAAACAACATGGCCCAATGGTCACAGAAAATCATAAAAATTCAAAAAAACCCCACACAAGCTCCCAGATTCTTGCAAACCCCTCCTCAACTGTTTCCCCAGCCACCCACCACACAGAAATTCAAATCCAGATTTTTTTTTAAAAAACAGCAGAGTGGCCCAATGGTCACAGAAAATCATAAAAATGCAGAAAAAAAACACACAAGCGCCCAGATTCTTGCAAACCTCTCCCCAACACCAAGTCATTGAATTCCAAACACCGAAACCCAAAAACCAAAACCCCCCCAAAAAAGTTTTAAAAGAAGTTTTGGAAAAGCTTCAAAAATCACCAAAAACCTCAAAAAAGGCTACCACACCGCGTTCTATGAGTTACTCCTCGAAGTCAAGTCGCAACTGTATTAACGGTGTTAAGAAAAAGGAAACAAACTTGCAAGACGTTTTCGTTTTTCGTCTTGCGAAGCAAGCCCATAGGGAAATTCGTCTTGCGAAGCAGCTCAAAAAACGGAAAACCCTTTCGTCTAGCGAGTTTTCCGTCTTGCGAGGCATTCGCCTTGCGGGGCACCACTGTATTAAATGAGTACATATATCAAGATCAGGCAGGATTCCATCCAGGTAGACAAATGAAAGAGAATATAAGAGAGGTTCTGAATGTAATAGAATACCTGGAGGTCAAAAATGAAAAGAAAGCAGCAATGTTGTTTATAGATGCCGAAAAAACCTTTAACAACGTCTCTTGGAATTTCATGACAAATTACTTGAAGAAATTAATTGTGGAATTAAATTTTTAAAGGGAATACAAGCAATATATTCAGAACAAAAAACTAAATTAATTGTAAATCAGGTGATAGCGGATGATTGTAAGATAAATAAAGGAACTAGACAAGGATGTCCACTATCACCACTCTTGTTCATTCTGGTCCTGGAAGTACAGTGGTACCTCGGGTTAAGAACTTAATTCGTTCTGTTCTTAACCTGAAGCACCACTTTAGCTAATGGGGCTCCTGCTGCCGCCGCGCCGCCACAATGCGATTTCTGTTCTCATCCTGAAGCAAAGTTCTTAACCCAAGGTGCTATGTCTGGGTTAGTGGAGTCTGTAACCTGAAGCGTCTGTAACCTAAGGTACCACTGTACTTGCTAGAAGTATAAGAGCAGACAAAAAGAGACCACTGGGATAAAAACTGGGAAAAATGAGTTTAAATTGAAAGCATATGTTGATGATTTAGTGATTACAGTGGAAGACCCCAAAAATTCTCTCCCTAGAATCATAGAAAAAATTCAAAAATTTGGGGAAGTGGCAGGATTTAAATTAAATAGAAATAAAACTAAGTTATTAATAAAAAAATTGAAGGAAGAAGAGGAAAAAGAGTTGGAGCAAAGCATTGAGATAGAAGTCCATAAAAAAGTAAAATATTTAGGGATTTGGTTAACTGCAAAAAATATAAACATTTATAAAGATATGAAAAAATTGGCTTGAGATAAAAAGAAATTTAGAAATATGGAGCAGAATGAACCTCTCCCTACTCGGAAAAATAGCAGCGGTAAAAATGAGTGTTTTGCCAAAAATGCTCTTTGTTTTTCAGACGTTCCCATTAATGGTAAAAGATGATTGCCTCAAAAGATGGCAGAAGGAAATTTCCAAGTTTATCTGGGGGTGCAGAAGGCCAAGGATTAAACATAAGATACTTACAGATACAAAAGAAAGAGGTGGCTTTGCCTTCCCAGACCTGAAATTGTATTATGAGGCTGCATGTTTGGTATGAATTCGGGACTGGTTTTGTTGCTCAAACCACTTGGCAAGAAAGGGAAGTGGCTTACATATCGTGATTTATTAAACGATCAAAAAGGAAAATGGAAATTAAAAGAGTACAGGGAGATAAAAGATCATTTTCAGAGCTGGTTACATTATAGGCAATTACATGATATATACAAAGAAGATAACAATAAAGGATTTAGTTATACCACTTCTAGATTTCAAAAGGAAGTTATAGAAGGAAAAATAAAGTTGCTGAAGGGTGCATATAGTATTCTGTTAGAATGGGAAACAAAAGATGAGGTGGTAGAATCAGTCATGATCAAATAGGCACAAGATATAGGACATAATATACAATTTGAGGATTGGGAAAAACTGGAAAACAGATTTAAAATTTACAGACTGTTCTCTCTTGAAAGAAAACTATATGAAAATGATGTACAGATGGTATACAACATCAGTACAGATAGCAAAAATGTACAAAACCGGGTCAACCATATGTTGGAAATGCAAAGAAAAAGAAGGGACCTTTTATCATATGTGGTGGGTATGTAGAGAAATAAATGATATATAATGAATTGAAGAAAATGTTCAAAATGACGTTTTTTTAAAAACCAGAAGCATTTTTGTTAGGGATTGTAGGACAAGACCTGCCAAGGGTAACAAAGAATTTATTTATATATGCTACAACAGTGGCAAGAGGCTTGATAGCACAAAGACGGAAGAATCAGGAAACCACGGCAAAGGAGCAGTGGCAAGAGAAATTTACCGTATTTTGCGCCCCATAGGACGCCCCGGCCCATAGGACGCACCTAGTTTTTTTTTTGGGGGGGAATGAAGAAAAAAAATTATTCCCCCCCCCCCAGGTGCGGGGCTGGAAGAACCAGGTCGGGGAACAGCGGGAAGGCACGCTCTGCCTCCCCGCTGTCCCCCGAGCTTGTGGGGCTGGCTATGGGGAGAAGTGCGCTGATCCCGGGACTGCAGGCAGCTCTGCGCGGCCATCGGGAGAGGGGCGGGACTTCGCGCCCGGCTCCTGGTTTCCGCGCAGAGCTGCTCTGATCCCGGGACTGCAGGCAGCTCTGCGCTGCCATCGGGAGTGGGGCGGGACTTCACGCCCGGCTCCCGGTGGCCGCGCAGAGCTGCTCTGATCCCGGGACTGCAGGCAGCTCTGCGCGGCCATCGGGAGCAGGGCGGGACTTCGCACCCCGCTCGGTGGCTGCGCAGAGCTGCGCTGATCCCGGGACTGCAGGCAGCTTTGCGTGGTCATCGGGAGCGGGGCGGGACTTCGCGCCCGGCTCCCGGTGGCTGTGCAGAGCTGCGCTGATCCCGGGACTGCAGGCAGCTCTGCGCAACCCTCGGAGCCGGTCTCCCGAGGGTTGCGCAGAGCTTCCTGAAGCCTGGAGAGCGAGAGGGGTCGGTGCGCACCGACCCCTCTCGCTCTCCAGGCTTCAGCAAAAGCCTGCATTCGCCCCATAGGACGCACACACATTTCCCCTTCATTTTTGGAGGGGAAAAAGTGCGTCCTATACGGTACTGACATACAAAATGTGAGCTGAGGACAACTGACTTCAAAGAAGACTGGGAACTTTTTACAAATTACTAAAAAAAAAACAAAACACCAAAATGAATTGGACTCCCTGGCAGTTTTTGAATAAACATACACAAATTTATTGATTGTTAACACAGTAAATAGATAATATAAGGATTTATACAATTTTACAGTATGCAGATAATAATACATGTTGAGAAATCAGAGAGAGGAGCTGAGGGAAGTCTCGGGGGGAGGGAGGTGGGGGGAGAGTGAATATGATATGTTTTGATACTGTGTTAAGTTGAAATTGTTAATAATTTTTTTTTTTAAAAAAGCCCCATTAATTGGGCAAGTAGCATTCTCTTTTTAAATATTTTTAAATTCTTTTTTTCATTAATAATCCAATATAAAGGTAAAGGTAAAGGTACCCCTGCCCGAACGGGCCAGTCTTGCCAGACTCTGGGGTTTGTGCGCCCATCTCACATCTATTGGCCGGGGGCCAGCGCTGTCCGGAGACACTTCCGGGTCACGTGGCCAGCGTGACAACGCTGCTCTGGCGAGCCAGAGCCGCACACGGAACGCCGTTTACCTTCCCGCTGGTAAGCGGTACCTATTTATCTACTTGCCCCCGGGGGTGCTTTCGAACTGCTAGGTTGGCAGGCGCTGGGACCGAGCAGCGGGAGCGCACCCCGCCGCGGGGATTCGAACCGCCGACCTTTCGATCGGCAAGCCCTAGGCGCTGAGGCTTTAGCCCACAGCGCCACCCGCGTCCTAATAATCCAATATAAGCCACATTAATTGGGCAAGTAGCATTCTTTCATCTTCTTATTTTAAATAATTTTTAATTTTTAAATAATAATTTTTTCATTCATAACAATCCAGTCTAAGCCCCATTGGGTTAGTAGCATTCTCTCTGCCGTCGTTGCATACATAAAAAGTCTTTTCTCTTGGAAACTCTTTGCCTATTATACCTAGTAAGAAGGCTTCTGGCTTTTTGACAAATGTATTTTTAAACAATTTCTTTAACTCATCGTATATCATTTCCCAGAAAGCCTTGACCAATGTACATGTCCACAATATAAGGAATAATAATAATAATAATAATAATTTATTATGTATACCCTGTCCATCTGGCTGGGTTTCGCTAGCCACTCTGGGCGGCTTCCAACAAAAGATGAAAAAGAGATTAAAACATCAGTCATTCAAAACTTCCCTAAACCGGGAAAATTGAAGAAGAAGAAAACAGTCGTCCCCCCGTTTCCCCCCGGGAAATTTGAAAAAAACCACATGTGCGTGGAATATTCAATCTATATCAAACTCTTTTTTTTTCAATTTTTCCCCCAGAAAAAAATCGGCTTTGGAAAAATAGGGGAGGAAACTGGTTTTTTTGCCCAATTTTTCCGGGTTTTTTCTCCATGCCTTCCCATCTCTAGTTTTGTGGTGTATCTATGTCAAAAACACTTCCGAGTTTGTGACGGTCATCATACTGCGTAGCAAGTCACATAATAACAGCTGATTGTAATAAAACAAGTCAAAATTGGATGCATTTCTCATATATATATATATATATATATATATATATATATATATATATATACACACACACAAGAAACCAAATCATTACATTAAAGTGTTGTTGTTTTTTAATTGTCTATACAATTAATGTTAATCCCACATTATGGGATTATTTGACTTCTCTACCCTTCCTCCCCTGATTCCTTTGAATTATCTTCATTCATGCATGTCAATTTAATCTTCAGGTCTAATTACCTCCAAATTTAATCATTGCCTATAACATTACAGCTGGTTTTTTAAAAAATCCTGCTAATGTATTAACTTGTGTACACTGCTTTTGTCAATATGCAATAAACATTTCCCATTCTTTTTTGTATTAAAATTGGAGGCATTTCTTCTACTGCAATGGGCCTCCAGCGTCCTGTTGGTACCATTAGTGATTTCTCATACAGTTGATATTCCCTGCATAGATAGGTTAGATAGATGATAGGTAGGTAGGTAGATTAGGTAGATAGATTAGATAGGGTAGGTAGGTAGATTAGATAGGTAGGTACATGGATAGATTAGGTAGATAGATTAGATAGGTGGATTGGATAGATAGGGTAGGTAGGTAGATTCAGGCATGGCCAAACTCAGCCCTCCAGGTGTTTTGGGACTACAATTCCCATCATCCCTGACCACTAGGGATCAGGGATGTTAGCTAGGGATGATGGGAGTTGTAGTCTCCAAACAGCTGGAGGGCCAAGTTTGGCCATGCCTGGATTAGATGGTAGGTAGGTAGATAAGGTAGGTAGGTAGGTAGGGTAGGTACAGTAGATTGGTAGATAGATTAGGTAGCTAGGTAGGTAAATAGGAAGGTAGGTAGATAGGTCAGTAGGTTTAATGGTAGGTAGATTAGATTAGGTAGGTAGGTAGATATATAGATTAGGTAGGTAGGTAGATCAGGTAAATTAATGTAGGTAGGTAGGATTGACCCACTTATTTAAAAGTAACCATGCTGTTACATTAGTAACAAAAATCAATTGTCTTAAATATTCTCAGGCGGTGACCCTGGATCCCAACTTCCTGGACGCTTACATTAATCTGGGGAACGTCTTGAAGGAGGCGCGTATATTTGACAGGTAAGCAAATAGGCGTATAGTATATATACTCTCTTTTTTATATAAATGGTTTTTATTGGTTTTACGTATAATCACATTACGTATTATATTCTCAGTTTAGTGGTTGCACCCATACCCAAACTAACTCCCATTGCCAGTGGGCATATGTGTTCAATCCCTTGTTGCCTTAGAGGGTGGATTTGATTTAAATCAAATTGATCTAACTCACAATTTAAATCCCTAATCCGTAAGACTTGTTTTAAATCCTCTTTTTACAGAAAGGTTCAACCTTGCTGGCATCCTCTTAATATGGACAAGCAGAGGAAGGTTTCCTTTTTGGTTCTACTCTTAGAAATACATAGACAGATAATGATGAAATGATGGTGAGGTTTAATAAGTGAACAGTTTCTGTTTGGACAACTTTTCTGCTGCACTTGATTGGAAGTCCTTTCCTTCATAACAATTTGAACAATTTAACATCTTTCTTGGGCAATTCTAAACCTGTTATTCCAAGGAGAAAGGCCTCTGGTTTCTTAATAAATGTATATTTCAACATTTTTTTCAGTTCGTTATAAATCTTCTCCCAGAAGTCTTTCACCTTGGGACAAGTCCACCACATATGGAAAAAAGTACCTTCTTTTTCTTTACATTTCCAACAAAGGTTATCACTTTTGTGATAAATCTTTGCTAGTTTTACAGGGGTCAAGTACCATCTATACATCATCTTCATAATGTTTTCCTTTAACAAAGTACATGCAGTGAACTTCACCCCTTTCCTCCATAGCTTCTCCCAATCCTCCATCATTATTGTCAGGGAACTGCCATCGGAAGGACAAGTGGTGGAAGGGCTCACGGAGGTTGGGAGAGACTCAGCAGCTGGAGAGGGAACCAGCAGGGGGAGAGGTGGGTCTCTGAGGGAAAGTGAGCAGGAGGAATGGCTCAGGGACACTTCCAGCGAGAACAGTGGGGAGGTTTCTGGACCTCCCATAGGGACACCCACTCCTCGCCGGAAACTGTCACGCCGTGAGTCCAGAAGACGTGTTTCCGTTAAGGAGCTTTTATGTTGGAAGCGATTCCGAAAGCAACCACTGTCGGAATTTGCCAGTGACTAAAGGAGCCATGTTTGAGGCGCTCCGTCACAGACAGAGGTTTGTGGACTTGAGTAAACTCTGAGGGACTACGATTTTACGCACAAGCAGCTCATCATCCCATCACAACGTGTTTCCGTTAAGGAGCTTTTATGTTGGAAGCGATTCCGAAAGCAACCACTGTCGGAATCTGCCAGTGACTAAAGGAGCCATGTTTGAGGCGCTCCGTCACAGACAGAGGTTTGTGGACTTGAGCAAACTCTGAGGGACTACGATTTTACGCACAAGCAGCTCATCATCCCATCACAATTATGTTATGTCCCACATCCCTTGCCCAATCAATCATAACCGATTTAACTTGGTCATCCTTTGTGTGCCACTCCAACAACAAACTGTACATTTTAGACATATTCTTATCATTAGTATCTAACAACTCCGTTTCCAATTTGGTTTTTTCTGTTGCAAAACCATTTCTCTTATCCATCTTATATAATTCGTTAATTTGATAATATTGTAACCAATTCACTTTATCTTTCATTTGTTCAAATGGTTTTAATTTAAAACCTTCCTGATTCTCTAACAACAAATCTGAATACCTCAACCATTTGTTTTCCATATTTAACTTTTTTTGGGCCTGTGCTTCCATTGGTGAAATCCATTTTGGTGTTTTTCTTACTAAGAGATCTTTGTATCTAGTTCGTACACTGTATAATGACTTTCTAATTAACATGATTCTTAAAACCACTGTGGGCCTTTACCTTGTCATACCATAGATATGCATGCCATCCAAAACGATTATCCAATCCCTCCAAGTCTAGCGCATCATCATTCTCTAATTGAATCCAATCCTTGATCCAGCAGAATGCGGCAGCTTCAAAGTGTATCTTCAAATCTGGTAGGGAAAAGCTCCCTCTCTCTTTTATATCTGTAAGTAATTTATATTTAATTCTAGGTTTTTCCCCCTGCCAGATAAATTTAGACAATGCCTTCTGCCATTCTTTAAAACATTTAACATTATCAATGATTGGTAAAACTTCAAATAAAAACAGCATCTTCGGCAATGCATTCATCTTAACCACCGATATTCGGCCCATCAATGAAAGTTTTAGTTTTGACCATATCTCAAGATCTCTCTTGATTTCATTCCATAATTTTTCATAGTTATCTTTATAAAGATTCAAATTCTTTACCGATAAGTTCACACCCAAATATTTAACTTTTTTCACAGAAACAAGGCCTGTCCTTTCAAAAAGGTTTTTTCTTTCCTCATTATCTAAGTTTTTTTTCTAAAACTTTGGTTTTGCTCTTGTTTAATTTAAATCCTGCTTATCTGCCCAAACTCTTGAATCAGCTCCAGTGCTTTTACTGCACTGGCTTCTGGATCTTGTAAAGTTAAAACCAAGTCATCAGCAAAGGCTTTTAATTTATATTGCTTGGATCCCACTACAATGCCTTTAACCTCCTCCTCTTTCCTCAACATGTTTAGCAAAACCTCCAGAACAGAAATAAATAGCAGAGGGGAAAGCGGGCACCCTTGCCTGGTTCCTTTCTCAATTCTGATTTCCTCTGAGACCACATTATTAACTATGATTTTTGCTTTTTGTTCAAAATAGATTGCATTGATACCATTTAAAAATTCCTGGCCAACCTCAATTCTTTCTAGGTTTTTCATCATAAATAACCAAGAAACATTATCAAAGGCCTTTTCAGCATCAATAAATATTAACATTGCTTTACAATTTCTTTTCGCTTCCAACCTTTCTATTATATCAATTATATTTCTAATGTTACGTTTCATATGTCTCCCAGGCAGAAATCCTGCCTGGTCCTTATGTATATAATTTGATAGAACCTTTTTTAATCTATTGGCCAAAATGTTTGCGAAGATTTTATAGTCTACATTAAGTAATGAGATTGGTGTATAATTTTTTACATCAGATCTATCTTGATCTATTTTTGGAATCAGAGTGATAAATGCATCTTTCCAGGTTTCGGGAGCTTTGTCCCCTCTTAAAATCTTATTACACACATCTGCCAACTGTTGAATTAGCCAATCTTTCAATATTTTATAATATTTTGCAGAAAGACCATCCGGTCCCGGGGCTTTGCCTAACTGCATCTTATTTATTGCCATCTCAACCTCCTGTCTTGTAATCATGCCATTTAGTAGGAACCTTTTATCCTCGGGAATTTTCTGCATTTCATTCGCCGCAAGAAATTGCTCAATTTTATCCTTATCTTCTTTACCTTTTTTATACAGCTGTTTAAAGTATTTCTGAAAACATTTCCTTATATCTGCAGGGTTTTCCATAGATTTTCCATTAGATACAATGTTTGTAATAGTACTTTGCTTCTGTCTCTTTTTTAATTGCCAAGCCAACAATTTCCCACATTTATTCGCAGATTCAAAGTTTCTCTGTTTCATCATTTTAATTTTCCATTCTATTTCCTGGTTAATAATTTGAGAAAATTGAATCTGCAATGCTTTAATTTCTTTTGGAATCTGTTGACTCTTTGGCATTAATCTTAAACTCTTCTCTTTGTCTTTTATTTGAGACAGAATTTTATCTTTTTTCTCATTCTGTATCTTTTTCCTTATCGAGTTCTGTTGTATGAGGAAACCTCTCATTACTGCCTTGCTTGCATCCCAAATGACTCTTGTTTCAACCTCTGTGTTCATATTTAGTTCAAAATAATCTTTTAGAGTCTTTTGGGCTTTACTAATCATCTGTTCATTCCTCAACAACTCATCATTCATCCTCCATCTAAAGGAACCCTTCAGGTATAATTTCATCTCCAAAACCACTGCATTATGATCTGAGCAAGTCTTAGGGCAAATTTCTGTTTTAGTAACCTAAGGAACCAAATCTCTGGATATCCATAAATAGTCGGTTCTCGAGAAAGATTGATTTGAATTTGAGAAAAAAGTGAAATCTCTCTTCATTGGATTTTGTAGCCTCCATATGTCCGACAAATCGTATTTATCAGTCATATCAAAGAAAATCTTTGGTAGTCTGCTGGAACTTGGATTTTTCCAGCAAAAGAAATTTATCGCCTTGTGCCGTAATTTCAACTGCAATGTACCTCCCTTCCTCATCTTTAAGCAACAATTTGGGGTTCCATTTTTTTTAACATAAAAAAACCACAACTCTTTTTTTCACTTTGTCGGATGAAATAAATTCCTGCCCAAGTTTCTTATTTTGGAGAATTTTCCTATGAAGTCTTGTAACATGTGTTTCTTGTAGACAAATTATGCCCAAATTCTGTCTTGCCAGTACGTGATAAACTTGATTCCTCTTAAATCGCGAATTTAGACCATTCACATTCCAGGAGTAGATTTTCAAAGACATCCTGATTTGTTAGGGGCCCACTGCCCCTGCCCCTAATGAAGGAGAACTTTCCAGTCCAAGCTCTTTTGCGTTTTTCTCCAAAAATCTTTCTTTCTCTCCAACAGTTGTTATTCTTTGTTTCCTTCATTGAAATTTAAAAGATAATCCTTCTGGGAACTCCCACCTGAAGAAAATGTTCTTTCTTCTTAGGGCACTGGCCAAATCCGTATAGTTATTTCTCAGGGCCAAAAAGTATGTCGGAATGTCTTTAAACAGAATTATTCCCTTCTCATCTATCTTTAAACTTTTTTTTGTAATGGTGGCCTAAAATAATATCTCTCTGCTCTTTGGTTTTTAAAATCACCATACAGTCATGTGTGATCTTAGTATCTTTTTTAGGTCCAAATCTGTAGGCTTTATCAATCCAGGAATTTAATTCTTCTTTTGAGAGGCCCCAATACGCTGCAAATTCTTCAGTTAACCAATCCTTCAAATTATCCCGCTCTTTCTGGGGTATGCCCCTCAATCTCAGATTACATTCCCTCTGTTTTAGCTGGAGAGACGCAATTGAAATTTGAGATTGTCGCTGAATTGCCTCTAAATCAGCAATTCTCACAGTTTCCAAATGCGCCAGTCTTGACTCATGTGCTGATACATCTGAATTAACTTGCGTCAAATCTTGTCTTAATTGAGCAAAGTCACTTTTTAATTCCTATATAGACTTTTGATTTCCTCTTACTTCTGTTTTAATTTCCTGAAGCAATTGCAACACAGACTCCTCAAAAGCTGGTGACTTAGAGTCCCTTCTTGGTTTAGTTTTTGCTTTCTTTGTCCTCTCTCTCCTTTCTCTCCCCCATCCATAACTTGCAATTCTTTTGTTCAAGGTCAGTCTCAAAACAAAGGGGAGATAAGGAGACAGACAGTTTCTCTTCTCAAGCCTCTCCACCAGTCTTAATATAAAAGTCAACAGTCTCTCTAACTTGTAATCCTTTATTAATTCCCCAGAAGTTAATAACACAGTCCCAATTTACAATTTATATTTGGGGGTAGGGGTACTGTTTAAAAGAGAAAGGGAAAGGGAAAAGAAAAACCTTTGAGTTCGGGCGGCTGCAGTTACTTTTTCCCCCCCAAGTAGGAAAACGAAAGTTGAAAGTGTCCTTTTCTTTACAACGTCATAATGAAGTCTAGTCTTCCCGACCGGGTAGTCCGCTTCCACAAAGAAAATACCTCGTAAATCCAAACTGTCTGCAAGGATTAAAAGAGTCTGAAAAGTATATCCCCCTTCCCCCTGCTAGTAGGAGGGATACAGAGATTAATTTGAAAGTCTTTAGAAAGTCGTAAATTTTAGATCTCGGCTTCAGCTGATGTAGCTGTTTTGTCTCTTAATCAGAGGAAGGGACTGACCTCCATTTTTTTAAGCCCCTGTCCTTTCCAAATAAATGTCCAAATTTTTAATTTATTACTCACTCTTTTCCCATCAAAGTTGCTTGGAGAAATTGGCCACTCACGATCGCCGGACTCAGAGCTTCATGTGATGAAGGAAGCGAGTCTATTCCCAAGTGGCTCCGTCTCCAACCCCACCCGCTCTCGGAGCCCTTATCAAGAGCTTACCGGGGGGTGAGGGAGTTGTTCCAGGCACCCGCAGGAACACCAAGTCCTCGGAATGTTCAATCCAAGGTTTTTAAGAGGTACTGCGTCGCTCTAGCGGGTTCCCCAACCTTCAAAGCACCGGTGCTCTTTCAAGTGAAAGAGCTCACCCTTCCAGCAGAACGAGCAGCCAACACGGAACTGATGGTGAGGTTTAATAAGTGAACAGTTTGTGTTTGGACAACTTTTCTGCTGCACTTGATTGAAAGTCCTTTCCTTCATAACAATTTGAACAATTTATTTAACTAATAAAGGAAGGTTTCCTTATCGGAATAATCAAATCCCCTTTTTTACAGAATGGTTCAGCCTTGCTGGCATCCTCTTAATATGGACAAGCAGAGGAAGGTTTCCTTTTTGGTTCTACTCTTAGAAATACATAGACAGATAATGGGCAATTCTAAACCTGTTTCCTTTTTGGAGTAACGAGTTTTCAGAAATGCATAGACTTATTAGAAATTTATAGACCAGTACTGATGAAATGACGGTGAGGTTTAATAAGTTAACTGTTTCTGTTTGGACCACTTTTCTGCTGTACTTGACTGGAAGGAGAAAAAGAATCATTTCCTTCAGAACCATTTAAACAATTTATTTCACTAAAGGAATAACAATATGGCACAGTGTTTTTACCGTTCTGTCAAAAACAAAGGTTCTCCTGTCTTTTTTACAGAAAGGTTCAGCCTCGCTGGCATCCTCTTAATAGCCCTCCCAAAGCATTTTTTGGGGATTTTTATCCACCCTGATGATAATGAAACTGAACCACTCCTTGCTCTCATTTCAGAGCCGTGGCAGCCTATCTACGGGCCCTGAGCCTGAGCCCAAACCACGCCGTCGTCCATGGCAACCTGGCCTGTGTGTATTACGAACAGGGGCTGATCGACCTGGCAATCGATACCTACAAGCGGGCCATTGAGCTCCAGCCCCACTTCCCCGACGCCTACTGCAACCTGGCCAACGCACTCAAAGAAAAAGGCAGCGTAAGAAACCCTTCTGCTTTCTGTATGTCAGAGGGTTTGCTGAATAAACCCTTACGGAGGATGGTGATCTCAAAATTGGGCTTTGGGGGGAGGGACTTGGGGAACAGTACTTAAAAGAAGTCCTCTTTTATTTTTTAATATAATTTTGATTCAATTTTCATATCTTCCCTTTGTCACGTTCATATCAAATCATATAATCACATACAACTTTGCTCATACCGAGTGTCTACTTCCTCCCCCCGTTCCCACTCCCTGGTTTACTTAAGCAATCACAATCCTCTTAGCGCAGGCATGTCCAAAGTCCGTTGGGGGGGGGGGCCTAATCCGACCCGCCAGTCAGTTTAATCCAGCCCCTGTGGCAGTTTATTTCCTAGGGTAAAATCCTAAAAACACCTCAACAAGTTCGACCCTTTAAAAATCTCAACAACCTCAACCCTAAAGAAAAGCTCAACAATTTGGGGTAAAACCATAACAAAAACCTCAACAACTTCAATCCCAAAAAAAAAGGTTAACAATTTTGGTTGGCCCTTACGGCCCTTCACTTCATCAAATCTGGCCAACTTTGAAAAAAGTTTAGACACCACTGTTTTAGAGATCGAGCGCCCAAACCAAAACCCACTGATTGATTGAAGTGCCAACATGTCTGTCAGAGCTGCTTCCAGATCCCAGCTCACAGAGGACCACGCTAGCCGGCAACACTGTACAAAAGTCTTTATTGAGTTACAGTTTCCATTTTCAAGCCGCAGCGCGCAGCTCTACGTCTTAGAAGCTAGACCGGCGAAGCTCCGTCTGAGTCTCCGCCTCCTGTACACCAACTTAATACTCTAGCCTTACTCCACCTCTTCCGTCTTTCCTTCCTTCTCTGGGTCCCTCTGCCCCCCGTGGTCTCTTCCTTCCTGGACTCTTCTGACGCTGACCCCCCGGACTCTTCTCCCTCCTTGCGGCGGGCTTTAGGACCTGGCTCCCTATCCGGGCTGCTTACTGTGCCGCCTTCCTGTGCATTTGAACTTGGCGCGCGCGCCCAACCTTCAACCTTCCTCTTGACTGTTTCCTCGCTCCCCGATGGAGGTGTGGCCAATCCTGACTCATGCCCACCCGCTTGCGGCGAGCCGCCTGATCCCGATACCTGGGACCCCTCCTCCCTACTGCGCTCTGGTGGGGAAGCTGGCCCCGATTTCCAACTGCTGCTCTCTGAGTCCCCTCTGGTCCCTTCCTCCTGGGGTGTCCCCCTAGGGCCCCCCCTTGCTCTGACCACTGGCGCTCCTTTCTGTGAATCTTCCAATTCACTGGAAAGACTCAGAGATCTTGGGCCGCTGTCATCGCTCATATTTCCTTCGGATTCCTCCCCCTCGCTCTCTGTTTCCTCCCTTTCCTGTGCCTCTGCTCCTGAACCCCTGACATCCATCCCCCCCTCGAAGCCCCCCCTTCCCCCCTCCCCTCCTTCAGGTGTGGGTGCTGGGTGCTCCATTGTTATGGGGGTGAGTGCCGGATACAGTTCGTTTCCCGCGGCGTACATCCAACTGGATAAGTCCGGCTCTTCCTCCTTGCGCTCGCCGACGTCGATCACCTCTGCTTCCATCTCTGTGCCGCCGTGCTCGAACCCAAGGTCCTCCCCGAACACGTCCAAGTCTGTCTCTCCCTCGGTCTCTTCTGGGTACGTTGCTCGCCCGGGACCCTCCAGCCACTTCCTGCGCCACTGCTCCTCTGGCCGATCATCCCACCAATACGAGGGTTCTGAGGCAGATCCCGAGGGTGACCCCTCCGGGGAACGTGTGCTCAGTGTCGGTTCCTCGTCCGAGTCGAACCCCTGGAACGTGCTGGCTGAAAGCGTGGGTGTGAAAAGCCAGTCGTCGAAAAACTCGGCTGGCATGGGCCTGTGTGGGAAGAGGGCATGAAACTCGTCTTTGAGCAGAGGTTCCTCCAAAGCGTAGCCCTGCACCCAGCTGTTGGCACTGGCCGGGGTGCCCTCTCTGGCGAGAAGGTATTCTACTCCCTCTTCCCCCCATCTTGAATCTAAAATCTCTGTGACCTCGTTGATGGGCTCCCCCTCTGGCAACCCCCCCTGCGTGGTCCTTTCCCCGAGCGGGCTCTTTGCCGTCCCTGGCTCCTGAAATCTGTGAGGTGCCTTGTAGGGAGTGAGCACTGATCTATGGAATACCGGATGCATCCTGGATCCCTCCGGAAGTGTCAGCCGGAAAGCCACCGGATTGACCTGTGCCTCGACTTGGTAGGGCCCTAGCTGCTTATGCCCGAGCTTCTTCTTAGCTAACGATCTGGCCGGCACTGCTTGGGCTGCCAACCAAACCCAGTCTCCCACCTGTATTTCTTCCCCAACCCTCCTGTGTCTGTCAGCCTGCACTTTGTATGCGTGCTTAGCTAGCTCTAACTGCCTTCAAAGCTGTTCGTGGACCTCCTGCAACTCTGACGCGAATGCGTCCGCTGCCTGTGGCTCCCCCTGCCCCACCCTCTCTAATCCCGGGAAGGTTCTGGGATGCCTCCCATTGTTGGTGAAGAACGGCGTCACCCCCGTGGACACGTGCTTCGTGTTGTTGTAGGCGAACTCGGCGAGTGGCAGGTAGTCCACCCACGTTGCAGGCTGCTGATTTGCGTAACATCTCAGGTACTGCTGCATGATGGCATTGACCCGCTCCGCTTGTCCGTTGGTCTGCGGGTGTCTCGCCGACGCTAGGTTGATCTTGACGTTCAGGATGCCCATCAGCTTCTGCCAGAAGTTCGAGATGAACTGTCCCCCCCGGTCGGACAGTATAGACCGTGGCAGACCGTGAACCTTGAACACGTGATCTATGAACAGTTTGGCGGTCTGTTCCGCCGTGGCCACCTTCGCACACGGAATGAAATGTGCCATTTTGGTTAACAAGTCCACTACCACTAGCACTGCTGTCTTGCCCCTCGAGCTGGGCAGATCCGTGACAAAGTCCAGGGCCACCCTCTCCCACGGTTCGAGCAGAGTTTGCAGCGGTTCCAGCAGTCCCGCCGGCGGTTTATGCACTGGCTTAGCCCTCTGGCAGGTGTCGCACCTCGCAACGTAGTCCGCGACTTCCCCCTGCATCTTGGGCCACCAGAAGTCTCTAGCGACTAATTCTATCGTCTTCTCTGTGCCAAAGTGCCCGGCTGTGGGTGCGTCGTGCAACTGCTGCAGTACCTTAGCGCGAAGTTCGTCTCCCGGCACGTAGATGGCCCCTTTGCGGATGAGCAACCCGTCGCGCACTTGGAACTCGTCTCTCTTCGCCGTGCCCCTGTGCACCTCTTCCATCTTTGCTCGTGCGAAGGAGTCCTGCAACGCGCGACGTACAGCATCCAGGTCTACGGTTGCCGAAGCGCACGCCCACGCTTCTGGTGCAAAAATGTGCTTGGCCGCCGCTGGCGTCGCCTCCTCGAGGTATTGCGGCTTCCTGGACAGTGCATCCGCCATGACGTTGTTGTCACCTGGGACGTACTCTACCCTGAAGTCGAAGTCCGCAAAGAACTCCGCCCAACGTATGTGCCTCTGGTTCAGGAACCTCGCCGTGCGCCAGTACTCCAGATTCTTATGGTCCGTGCGGACCTGCACTGTGTGTTTGGCTCCGATCAGGAAGTGCCTCCACGCCTTGAATGCTGCATGAATGGCAAGCAACTCCCTGTCCCAGATGGTGTAGTTCTGCTCCGACTTGCTGAGCTTCCTGGAGTAGAAGGCGCACGGCCTCCAATCCCCATGCGGGTCTTGCTGCAACAGGACTGCTCCCACGGCCCTGTCTGAGGCGTCCGTTTCAACCCTCATCGGTTTGCTGGGATTTACATGCAGTAGCTGCTCTTCGGACGAGAAGAGACGCTTGAGTTTCTGAAAGGACTGCTCCGCCTGCTCCGTCCAGATGAACTTCTTCTTCTTGGAGCTGAGCGTGTCGGTAATGGCCGCCGTCTGCATCGCGAACCCCTTGATGAACTTGCGATAGAAGTTAGCAAAGCCGACAAACCGCTGGACCTCCTTCCGGTTGCGCGGGCTCTTCCAGTCCAACACTGCGCGAACCTTGGCGCTGTCCATGGCGAGCCCCTTGTCCGACAATTTGTATCCCAGGAAATCCACCTCCGTCATGTCGAACTGGCACTTCTCCAGCTTGGCGTACAGTCTATGCTCCTGTAGTCTTCGCAGAACTTCCTTGACGTCTCTGTCGTGAACCTGCTGCGATTCAGAAAATATCAGGATGTCGTCCAGGAAGCAGACACACTTCTTGTAGAGGAGCCCCACTAACACGTGATGCATGAAAGCTTGAAAACAGTGGGAGCCATTTTGTAATCCAAATGGCATAACTCTGTATTCGTAGGTGCCCAGGGGCGTGAACATGGCCGTCTTCCACTCGTCGCCCTCCCGTATGCGAATAAGGTTGTACGCCCCTCGCAGGTCCAACTTGGTGAACACGCGTCCTTTGCGCACCGTCGCGAGGAGGTCGTCGATCTTGGGCATGGGGAAAGCCGTGGGGTTGGTTTTCGAGTTCAAAATCCTATAGTCCACCACAAGTCTTTTTTGGGGCGTGTCCTTTTTCTTCACAAAGAATACGGGACTGCCCCCCACTGCCTTGGACTCGCGGATGAACCCGCGCTCCAAATTATGATCTATGAACTCCCTGAGTTCCTGTAGTTCATCTTCAGACATGGAATACAGTTTCCCTGTCGGCAGCGTCGCCCCTGGCAGGAGGTCAATCTTGCAGTCATAGGGCCTGTGGGGAGGTAGCTTGTCCGCCTCCTTCTCGCAGAAAACCTCCAAAAATTCTGCGTACTTGTGGGGGACTGCTTGCAGCGTGCCTACTTGCAGTTGTGTCTCCTCTTCTTCCCCCTCCCGTCTGGGTAGGATGCAGTGTTCTGCACAGTAAGAGGAGCCGAAGGTTAGCTGCCGCTGGTACCAAGCCAGCGTTGGACTGTGCCTGTCCAGCCAACTCATGCCCAATACTACAGGCGTGTCCGACAGTTGGGTGACATTAAAGCTGATGACTTCCCTGTGATTTCCAATTCGCATCACCATCGGTGGCATTTGCTTCACCACCTGCCCCCCTAGCAATTCCCTGCCATCCACCGTGACAACCTGCAGGGGCAGCGTGGCCGGCAGTAACGTTATATTGTGCCGCTCGATGAAATCCTGCCCTATAAAGTCCGCGTTGCTGCCAGAGTCAATGGTGATTGGCACGTCCATTGTGAGTCCATTGGGTAGCTGGAGCGATGCGGTGAGCTGCACTACTGGTTTGGGCGGGAGGGGGTCTGTGGGCTGCAAAATCTCTGGGGACTGCTTCACTGACTTGTCTGGCTGGGCCCCAGTGCCTCTGTTTCCAGCCAGACTCCGTCATTTCCCTGCTGTGGTTCTCTGTGCTGAGTTGCTTCTGTTACCGTCGCGGAGGCTGCAGTGTGCTTGTGGAGCCTCTGGGGACACTCTTTCGCCATGTGCTGAGGACTGTCACAGAGGTAGCACTTCCTGTTCCCTCTGGGAGGCTTCGCTTTGACTGCTCCCGGTGCTAGGGCTCTGGTTGCTGACTGAGCCCTGGCACCTCCAACCTCCATAGGTTCCCCTCCCCCTCCTGGCGGAGGCGTGGATTGCGCACGCGCGGCATCCTTGGGAAAGAAGGAAGGCACTCTTGCCGACTCGCGTCCTCCACGCCCTTCTTCCCTGCTCCATGGACGTTCTTCTAGCCGTACCCCAATCGTCAGCGCCCTCTGAACGATCTCCTGAGTGCTCCGGGGTCTCTCCCCCATCGCGATCTCGTCTTTTACCGCACTGTTCAACCCTTCCCAGAAAAGGTCTCTGACTGGAGCTGAATCTTTGTCCCATTCCAGGGCACTGACCAGTGCAAAAAAGCGGGAATGATACTGCCTCACACTGGCCCTCCCTTGTTTCAGCCCATGTATCTCTTTTCTGGCGATATCAACGTCTATATTTGATAAAAAACACGCATCCATCACTTTAATGAAGGCATCCGCACTTCGGAGCGCCGGATCCTTATCTCTCCACAGATTGCGCAGCCACGCTTTAGCGTCCCCATGCAAATGGGATAGGATAAACCCCACCTTCTCTTGCTCATCTCTAAAGTCTTTGTCCAGCAGTTGCAGCGCAAACTGCACATCTGCTCGGAAGTTGGGGTACTGCTGTAAATTCCCATCGAAATGAGATACGAGACTGCCTCCTCTTCTCCCCAGCCCAATTCCCTCCGATTTCGGTCCCGGTTGCCCCTGCTTTGTAAGCACTTCCAACCTGACTTGGAGATCCTTGTAGGCGGCAGCTGCTTCCTCCTTCCTCTTCCTGGATGCGAGTATCTCGGCGTTTAGTTGTGTCACTGCATTTTGCAGGGCTGCTATCTGCTGTTCAGTATTCATCTCGTCCGACTTTAGTGAGCTCGCGAAGAAGCACCAATCTTCACCCCTCGCTGCGCCCACTCACGCTGCGAGGCTTTTGGTGCCAAAAGAGAGGAGACTGAGCTTACTGTCAGAGCTGCTTCCAGATCCCAGCTCACAGAGGACCACGCTAGCCGGCAACACTGTACAAAAGTCTTTATTGAGTTACAGTTTCCATTTTCAAGCCGCAGCGCGCAGCTCTACGTCTTAGAAGCTAGACCGGCGAAGCTCCGTCTGAGTCTCCGCCTCCTGTACACCAACTTAATACTCTAGCCTTACTCCACCTCTTCCGTCTTTCCTTCCTTCTCTGGGTCCCTCTGCCCCCCGTGGTCTCTTCCTTCCTGGACTCTTCTGACGCTGACCCCCCGGACTCTTCTCCCTCCTTGCGGCGGGCTTTAGGACCTGGCTCCCTATCCGGGCTTCTTACTGTGCCGCCTTCCTGTGCATTTGAACTTGGCGCGCGCGCCCAACCTTCAACCTTCCTCTTGACCGTTTCCTCGCTCCCCGATGGAGGTGTGGCCAATCCTGACTCATGCCCACCCGCTTGCGGCGAGCCGCCTGATCCCGATACCTGGGACCCCTCCTCCCTACTGCGCTCTGGTGGGGAAGCTGGCCCCGATTTCCAACTGCTGCTCTCTGAGTCCCCTCTGGTCCCTTCCTCCTGGGGTGTCCCCCTAGGCCCCCCCTTGCTCTGACCACTGGCGCTCCTTTCTGTGAATCTTCCGATTCACTGGAAAGACTCAGAGATCTCGGGCCGCTGTCATCGCTCATATTTCCTTCGGATTCCCCCCCCCCTCGCTCTCTGTTTCCTCCCTTTCCTGTGCCTCTGCTCCTGAACCCCTGACAATGTCAATTGAACCTGTATACCTCGTTTTTTCTGTGGGTTTCACATTTCTTCTTTATGACTGCTGCCGTCATCAATAACCCTTCATCAAAGTTACTGTGCTAACGTTCTTCATTAGATTATCTTTCCATTGATATATAATTTTATGGTATAACTCAGCGCTTTTTTTCTTTAAAAAAATGTTTAGGCTCGGGGGGGGGATAAATACAGTTGCAGTCGGTTCAAATTGGAAAAGAAATTTCCTGAAATGGAAAAAAAAAATATAAATTAAAAACACATCAAGTTTCATCAGTATATTCCTACAGAAGATTTAACTGGAAGTCTTCAATGATGGCATATGACTTTAATTACACTTCTGGTCCTTCTCCGCGAACCAGCATTGTTATGTTATTTCCATTTAGCAAAATCTGGTCTAGCTTTGTAATTCTTCATCCTTAGGGATGATCTCAAATTTTGTAACATCTTTCAATACCATGTTGACAAAGTCCTTGAATGCTAGGAGTGTGCCAACAATTTATCACTTTTCATCATGATGTGAATTTGTGAGCCTATGCACTTGTCCCCCAGCTCAAGAGGCAGAAGCTGAGACGGGTTGGTAGTCGCGTTGGCTGCCATTTTGCCCCAAATCCGGACTAATTGAGTCCGCCATTCTCTTAAGTTTTCAAACAGCTTAGTTCTTGAACTACTTGGAACCCGGATACTTCAAAGCCTGAAAGGAGTGTTCCAATTTTGGAACTTTTTCCAGAAGCAGAACGTGCTCTGTTCTCAGCATAACTTCCGTTTTGAGTACCACAGAGGGAGGGAAGGCAGGCCAGGCGGCAAGCGAGCAGCAAGGGATGTCACTGCCACCCCCCCCCCAATCCACCTCCTGCTTGCAGGCAAGTAGGAGTGAGATTGGGCTGCTCTGTTGGCAGCGTTGCTGCTTGCACGGGAACAGGAGCTGGATCGGGGCAGCTCAGCTGGGGCGATGCACGCTCCGTCGCACTTTCCATTGAGGGGGTTGTGGCTGTGCTCCCCTCAAGGGGGAGATTTAAAGGAGCCCCCACATACGCACCAGAGCCCTTGCAAGGCAGCCAGGCTGAATAGTTACTGAGGGTGTGGTAGGTGGAAGCTGCATCAGAGAGCCCCTGCACCACCCAAAGGCAGCCAGGCG
Source organism: Podarcis vaucheri (assembly GCF_965113315.1). Classification (NCBI taxonomy): domain Eukaryota; kingdom Metazoa; phylum Chordata; class Lepidosauria; order Squamata; family Lacertidae; genus Podarcis; species Podarcis vaucheri. The sequence continues at coordinate 18,558,274 of NC_138757.1, forward strand.
CTCCCCAGCTGAGCTGCCCAACCCTGCTCCTACTTGAGAGCAAGCAGGAGCGGAGGCAGGGATCTCTCAGGAGCAGAGTGGAGGCTCCGCACTCCCCAGCTGATCGTAGGACACTTAACTCTTGGCTCTGCCTAAACCAGGCATGGTCCAACTTGTCCCTCCAGCTGTTTGGGGACTACAAGGCCCACCATCCCTGACCACTGGTCCTGTGAGCTGGGGATGGTGGGAGTTGTAGTCCCCAAACAGCTGGAGGGCCAGGTGGTGGAATGACAGAACAGCTGAGGCTGCTTACAGAACCCCCTCTAACAGTGGACCAGGCACCCCAAGAAGCAACGGAGGAAAAGCAGTCGTGGCAATTCGCACCTGAGACATACAAGCAGCGCTCTTTACAAAAGAAATCCCCTTTCGCCACTCAAGCCCTCGGGTTTACATTCCCCCATTTTCGTGACACCTCCTCCTAAGTCACCCACATTTTGCCGGCATAATAGACACCAATTGCATCTCCTTGGCTAAACAGACTCTTGTGCAGGCATAGGCAAACTTGGCCCTCCAGCTGTTGGGGGACTACAGTGCCCATCATCCCTGACCACTGGCCCTGTTAGCTAGGGATGATGGACGTTGTAGTCCCAAAACAGCTGGAGGGCCAAGTTTGGCCACACCTGATCTTGAGCATTGGTTGCCAAACTTGGCCCTCCGGCTGTTTTGGGACTACAGCGCCCATCATCCCTGACCACTGGTCCTCTGAGCTAGGGATGGTGGGCATTGTAGTCCCAGAACAGCTGGAGGATTGTCCCAAGAGCGCCTGGACTCAAATCGTCTATTGAAAACTTCCCTCTGGTGGTTTATCACCACCACAGCTACTCACTTTGGGTGTCAGTAAAGCAAATGGTCTAATTTGCCGGCGCCTCAATGGTATCGAGCGTCGGAACAACTTGGCCACAATCAGGAAATTTTGCCTGCAGTATGACTCTGTTTCCCCTCCCCATTTCGAGACTCTGGCACCCTATTGGCATAATCTAGCAATCCCAAAATACAGACGCGCTTTCACTCTTGCGAGATTGAATGTATCGCCCTGGGCTGAACTTGAAGGACGATGCCAACAGATTCCACCCGAAAAATGCTCCGGTCCCTGCGGACGCAGCCAGACCGAATTGGCGGTGCATGCCCTTTATAAAAAGGAATTAGATTATCACCCCTCTTTTTTTGTCCATTCCAGGTCGCCCAACCGCTGCCAGATTGGCAGATCAAAAGGAGCAGGTGACAGCAGAGGTGGCAAGGTTTTAAGCCGGGGCAATCAGAATAAGATCCAGTATTTCACTTTTGATTCAAAACCCCAAAATGTATTTTACACCATGGACTTTTTATCTCTATTCTTTGTATATCGTAGGGGTGCCCAAACTTTTTCCAAAGAGGGTCAGATTTGATGAAGTGAACATGCGTGAGGACAACCTGGACAGTTGTTGAGCTGGTTTTTTTTAAGGATTTGTTGATTATTTTTTTTTAATTAGGCCCCCGAAACTGACTTTGGACGTGCCTGGTATATCATATTGTTGTTTTATTGCTGTGGCCGATGGCTGACGCAAAGAACGATTCCTTCACACATTCCCCAGCTGCCCGTTCCTACTTGCGAGCAAGCGGGAGCCGGCTGGGGATCTCTCGGAGGCTTTGTGCTTCCCAGCTGAGCCATAGGTTAGCCACCGCTGCATGAAACAAATCCAGCCATAGAGGCTGGCACATGAATCGGGGTCATTGCAGCGCAGCCTTTTGGGCGCCTGTGAACCACATCCTAATATTTGCGTAAAAACTAAGTTTTGTGTTTCGAAGGTTGCTGAGGTCGAGGAATGCTACAACATGGCCTGCAAACAATTCGCGTACATACTCTGTTTTATGTTTTAAAGGTTGCCGAAGCCGAGGAATGCTACAACACGGCTCTCCGTCTATGCTCAACTCACGCGGATTCTCTTAATAACCTGGCCAACATCAAGCGAGAGCAAGGGAATATCGAGGAGGCTGTCTGCCTCTACCGGAAAGCTCTTGAGGTACCTGCGTGGAGAATTACAACAATAATAATTATTATAATTGACACACAAGGGTTAGGCATGCATACCCTGGATGCCTGGTTTGGGGCTTTTTACAAATCGCCAATCAGATTTTTTTGATCAATAATGGAAATAATGGTGACGAACTGAAAGTGAAATAGCATTTTAAGGTTCGACAAAGCATGGTGTTCATTTGGCCCGATAAGTCACTTTGGGAAAGAAAAGGGTCTGTGCCTGTTTTTATAGTCATGGGCCTCCTAGAATGATTGAAAATCTGCTTTTTCATCAGAAAAACAAAGCAAGGCAATGAAATTGAAATAAAAGCTGGACACTTGCCACTCCTTGTCAGCTGAGCTTGATCATCTGATAGTCTTATTTTCTAACAGTATTTCCTGTGCATGCTAAAAAGGCAGTCCATAGGCCCCTAATTATTATTGTTATTATTATTATTGTTAATTTTTACAAGTTATTCCAAATGGCGATTTGTTTTGCGGCCGGCCGGCCCCCGACATGTTTGAGCATAAAACAGGGGCTCTTTAAAATACGGCATTGATCATTTGACAGTTTGATCTCCTAACAGTATTTCCTATGCACGCTAAAAAGGCAGTCCATTAGGTCCCTAATTATTATTGTTTATTATATAATAATAATAATAATAATTTTTACAAGTTAATTCCAAATGGTGATTAATTTCACGCTCGGTCCCCGCAACCTTTTGGCCTAAAAAGGGGGCTTTTTAAAATATGGCATTGATCGTTTGATAGTCTGATTTCCTATGCATGCTAAAAAGGCAGTCCATAGGCCTATTATTATTATTATTATTATTATTATTATTATTATTATTACAAGTCATTCCAAATGAGAATTTGTTTTGTGGCCAGCCCCCGCCACGTTTCAGCCTAAAAGTGGGGCTTTTTAAAATATGGCATTGATCATTTGACAGTCTGATCTCCGAACAGTATTTCCTCTGCATGCTAAAAAGGCAGTCCATAGGTCACTAATTATTATTATTAATAATTTTTACAAGTCATTTGAAAGGTGGAATTATTTCGCACCCGTAACCTTTGAGCCTCAAAGAGCGGCCTCCGTCTCTTTAGAATACAGTCATACCTTGGGTTACAGATGCTTCAGGTTGCATTTTTTCGGGTTGCGGACTGCCGAAACCCGGAAGTACCGGAACGGGTTCCTTCCGGGTTTCGGCAGTCACGCATGCTCAGAAGCTCTAAATCGTGCATTGCGCATGCGCAGATGCGTCAAATCGCAACCTGCACATGTGCAGACGCACCGCTGCGGGTTGCGAACGTGCAACCCACACGGATCACGTTCCCAACCCGAGCGTCCACTGTACAGCCTTCTCGGGGGAACTAAGAGTGATCTTCTTCCCTGCAGGTCTTCCCAGAATTTGCGGCTGCGCATTCGAATTTAGCCAGCGTTTTGCAACAGCAAGGAAAGCTCCAGGAGGCTCTTATGCACTACAAGGAGGCCATCAGGTGAGCTTCCAAAGCCATGGGAAAAATAGATTGAAAGAGCTCCTCCTTATTGTATTTTAATTTTGCTGGAAGCAGCCCAGACTGGCTGGGTATAAATAATAAATTATAGCTCGGCTTTTAATACCATCCTCCCAGATATTCTTATTAAGAAGCTGATGGATCTGGACCTTTCTTCTACCATCTGTGACTGGATTAAAGACTTTTTGAGGGATTGGACACAAACAGTGAGGATTGGGACTGTTACAGCTACCCCCCTGAAGCTTAGCACTGGCACCCCACAGGGATGTGTGCTAAATCCCTACCTGTACTCATTGTACACATATGACTGCATATCATCTGATCCATCCACAGTAATTATTAAGTTTGCAGATGATACTACCATAATGGGCCTAATTGTAGGCGGAGATGAAACAGCGTATGGGGGAGGTTCAAAAAGTATTTACTTGGTGCTCAGAGAATAACTTGCACCTAAATAGTAGTAAGACAAAGGAGATGGTGTTGGACTTCTGGAGGAAGAGAGGGGAACTTGCCCCGTTGTATATCGGGGGGGGGGGGGGGAGGCTGTGTGGAGAGAGTGTCGTCCTTTAAATTCCTGGGAGTTTACTTTAGTGAGGACCTCACTTGGAAAATCAACATAATTCAGGTGGTCAGAAAGGCCCAACAGAGACTCCATTTCCTCAGGGTTTTACAAAAGAATAATGTTAAACAACAACTGATGAACTCCTTCTACCGGTCCACAATAGAAAGTGTCCTTTCATATTGTATCACAGTGTGGTATGCTGCCTGACAGCCACGGACAGAAAGTCTCTGTGGAGGGTGGTGAATACAGCACATGATATCATGGGCTGTCCCTTGAGTCCGCTAGATGACATTGCAAGGGATCGTTGCCTTAGAATAGTGAGAAAAATTCTCAGGGATGACTCACACCCTGGCCAGCACCTCTTTAATCTTCTACCCTCGGGCAGGAGATAAGAAGCATAATCAGCCGTACCAACAGGCTAAAAAATAGCTTCTATCCGTGGGCTGTTAGGCTGTTGAACAGAAAATAACATTGCGAAATTGACTTGCAAGGTGGTGCATTGTTCGATAAGAGACTGAGTGGGGGGTGGAGGGAGGCTCGTTTAATTTCATTGTACACAGGATGTGCAATGACAATAAAGGTATTATTATTATTGTCAGGGGACTGCCATCAGAACAGGGGAGGGAGGCAGGGGCGCCGTTGGGATACAGGGAGCCGCAGAAACTTCTAAGGAGCAGTTCCTCGTCCAGCGGTGGGGAAAGCCACACCTCCAGTGGAGAAGAGAGGGAAGGGGCCAGCCAAGCGAGGAGCGGGCTCGAAGATGCTGCTGAGAGCCCAAGCGGAGGTGCACACGCCACTTCTGTCGCCCAACTTGCGCAGAGGGGTGAAACGCAAGGAGGGGAGGCGGAGAATTGGGGCGTCTTAAGTTCTTACGTTGGGGGAGAAGCCGGAAGGGGCCACTCCCAGATTCTGCAAGTGACTAAGACGGACATGAACCTTGTGTATCTTCACTGTAAATAGTTGGCACAATAAAACCTGTAAAAGACAGGTCGGAGTCCTGCCTGGTTACTCACTGAGCTGATAAGGCTCATTTTCTTACGAGCCCTCCCAGCAGAGCATCAAAACAACACAGCGGAAGGATGAGATAGGTATGAGCTACATTTTTATGCTTTATTACTAAGCTATGCAGAGAGCAAAGAAATATACATCTTCTCCCTGTGAGAGCAGAGAGCAACTGAACAAAGGAAACAACTGAACAAAGGAAACAGGAAACCAGTAACGTCACATCCCGTCTCCCTTTCCCCTGAGACTCCAATAGTATCTGGACTCTTTGGAATGTAAACACAGTCCTGTGACTGCAAGCAGCAGCACAGTGAGGAAACAGAAACTAACAAAAGGTACCGGGGCTGGAGAGCAAATTTAGCGGGAACCCTCAAGAGTACCTTGCCTTTAAGACTGAGTTTAAATACGCTGGACTTGCAAAAGAAAGAGTTTGACAATGATGAGGAGAGGGTGGCATTCATAGTTGCCCACTTAGAAGGAGCAGCCCGGGAATGGGTGAGAGCCCTGATAGCGGCGGGAAACGATGCCCTCCAGGACTTGAGGAAATTTTATGAGGCGATGGACGCAATGTTTATCAGGCGCACAGTAGAAGGGCCCTATCCGTGCCCTCCCAAGGCGGGCATAGTAGTCAAGGTGGTGCTGGAGCTCCCTAATGGCCACCTGGTGGAAGTGCAGGCCTTGGTCGATTCAGGAGCCAGTGCAAATTTCTTCATCAGAGACTGCCTTGGAGCATCAGTTGCACCTGCTCCCGCTAGACTTTCCCTTGCAAGTCACCACCATTGATGGGAGAGTTGCTGGGGGGGGGGAGTGACACACCAACCCCCCCCCATGAGAATGAGGGTCTCCAAACACTCCAGGACCATTGCTTTTCATGTGACCATCTTGGCAGGACCTCCTATCATTCTGGGAATGGGCTGGCTGGCTCTCCATGATCCGGTGGTGTCGTGGCACCAGCGATCCCTCACCTTCAGGTCGGCACACTGTGTGGAACACGGTCTGGGAGGGGAGGAGCCACGGGAGAGGAAGGCAAAGGTCGCTATGGCGAGTCTGGGGGAGAAGAAGATAATTCCTCAGCAGTATGCGGATTTTGAGGAAGTTTTCAGCGAGCGGGAGGCTGACAAGTTACCCCCACACAGGCCGTATGATTGTCAGCTCAATTTAGTCCCAGGGGCCAGACTGCTGGCGGGTAAGCTGTACTCAGTGTCAGACCAAGAGATACAGGATCTGAAGGAGTTTAATTACAAGAACTTGAGAAGAGGTTTCATCGGAGAATCTAAGGTGGTGGTGGGGAGTCCAGTGTTGTTTGTGGACAAAAAGGGGACAAAAGTGCGTCGCCTAGTGGTGGATTTCAGAATTGTCAACTCCTTGAACCCCTCGCTTTCCCCATGCCTTACATCGATGACGTATTGGTGAGAGTACGCCAGGGCAGAATTTTTTACTTTACCTCAGAGGAGCTTACAACCTGATCAGGGTGTGGGAGGGAGACGAATGGAAGACGACCATGTTTACACCATTAGGGGCATTTGAGTATCTCATTATGCCCTTCGGACTACAAGGCAGAAGTCCCTGTTTCCAGGCCTTCATGCATCACGTGCTGGGTTCCCTCCTGTACTGTGTCTGTTTCTTGCATGACCTCTTGGTCTTTTCAGAGAATGAGAAACAGCATGTGGAGGACGTTCTGCAACTGTTGGAGAAGCTCAAGGAGCATCAGTTGTGGGTCAAACTGGAGAAATGCCAGTTTCATGCTTGTGAGGTCGAGTTCCTGGGGTACCGGCTGTCGGATAGGGGACTTGCCATGGATCAGGAGAAGGTGAAGGCTGTGTTAGACTGGGAAAGCCCCAAGATGAAGAAGGATGTGCAGGGATTCCTGGGCTTTAGCAACTTCTACTGAAAGTTTATCAAGAACTTTGTGCATTTGTTGGCGCCCATAACTGGTTGTCTCAGTGGGAAGAGAAAGTTTATGTGGACTAAGGAGGTGCAGCAGGCCTTTTGAAAGCTTAAAGAAGGTCTTTGCATCAGAGGAGCAGTTCTTGCACGTGGATCCTGACAAACCCTTGCGGGTGGAGACGGATGCTTCACATTGGGCCATTGGCACAGTCCTGTTACAACAAGATGCAGGGGGAGATTGGAGGCCTTGTGCCTTTTTCTCCTGGAAGCTGAACAAATTGGAGCAAAATTACACAATTTATGACAAAGAATTGCTGGCCATTTATGCGGCTTTTAAGCAGTGGAGACACTTTCTGATGGGGTGCAGCAGCAGATCCAGGTGTGGACAGGCCACAAGAACTTGGAATATTGGCACACCGTGTGTGCTTTTTCAGAGGCAGATCCGTTGGGCAGAGTTTTTTGCCAATTTTAACTTTAAGATCCAATACGTCCATGGAGAGCAGAACGTGAGAGCAGACGCGCTATCCAGGAAGCCTGAGTACATGGAAGATGAAGGGCCACCCATGGCCAGACATAGGTTCCAGGAGGACAAATGGACCTGTGGGGGAGCACTGGCAGGGGAGGCAGAACTGGTGAGACTCACCAAAGACGATGACTTTGCTCAAAGGAAATTAGGCGAGCTCAAGGAGGGGCTGGGAGCAGATGGGGGCTTTGAGGAGAAAGGGGGGCTGTTATTCTACAAAGGGGCACTGCCGTATTTTTTGCTCCATAAGGCGCACCTGACCATAAGGCGCACCTAGTTTTTAGAGGGGGAATCAAGCTGCTCTTTGGGGCTGGGGGGGGGACCGGGCTTTCCCCTCCAGCCCCGACAAGTTCTGGGAGAAGCGGGCTGCACACAGCCTGTCCGCAGCTATTTGGGGCCACACGTGCAGCCTGTCCGCTTCTCCCAGATCTTCTCGGGGCTGGAGGGGGAAGCCCGCCCCCCCCAGCCCCGACAAGCTCTGGAAGCATTCCCCACCTCCCTTTAAAGAGCGCACGGCTTTTGCGGGAGGTGGAATTCCCCCACCTCCCGCAAAAGCCCACAGGAGCCGTGCACCCTTTAAGGAGCACACGGCTCGTGTGAGCTTTTCTACGAGGAGGGAGAAGGGACTGACTGGCCGCGTCAATCCCTTCTCCCTCCTGGGGAAAAGCCCACAAGAGCTGCAGGGAGCTTGTGTGTGGCTCTTGGGGGCTTTTCCTGCCTGCCTCCCCCCCGCATTCGCGCCATAAGACGCACACACATTTCCCCTTACTTTTTAGGATGGAAAAGTGTGTCTTATGGAGCGAAAAATACGGTATGTACCGGGAGAGCCTTTGAGGGTCAGAGTCCTCAAGCAGCTCCATGACAACCCTACAGCTGGGCATTTTGGGCAACACAAGACCATGTTGTTAGTTACGCGGGTTTTCTGGTGGCCCAAGGTAAGGGAGGATGTGCGGGAATATGTACGAGGATGCGACATGTGTCAGCAAAGAGGGAAAGGGCGGCTCTGGCGGGGCTTACCCACACCGGGGAGACCATGGGAGGCAGTGTCCATAGACTTCATGACAGACCTGCCCATGTCCCGAGGTAAGACGGCTGTCGTGGTGGTGGACCTGCTGACCAAGATGTGTCACTTTGTGGCATGCTCCCATGCGGTGACAGCTGAGGAAACTGCCAAGTTCCTGGATCACATCTTTTGGCTGCATGGGGTCCCTTCTAGGGTAATTTCGGACTGTGGAAGACAGTTCACCTTGTGTTTTTGGCGCAAGCTCATGAATTTGTTGGAGGTAGAGGTGAGCTTCTCCACAGCCAGGCACCTGCAGACTAATGGACAGGTGGAGAGAGCGAATGCCATTTTGCAGCAGTACTTGCGCTGCTATGTCAATCAGCGGCAGAGTGATTGGGTGGAGAAGCTAGCACTGGCAGAGTTTGCGTACAATAATGCTGAACACCTGTCCACAGGGATGAGTCCCTTTCTTTCCAATTACGGGTGTCATCCCAGGGCCTTTCCTCCTCCACAAAAATAGCTGTTTACTTGGCCGTTTTCCTATGCCATGAAGGCTGAAATTTCAATTCAGCGGAGCAGGGTCAAGATATTAACTGATATGCATGAAATTTCAGGTATAGCTGTATAATCCCTAATGTAGTAAGATAAGACCTTTGGAGCAGGCATTTTTTAAAAAAAGTTTTTTATGAACCGCCCTACTGAACACCCAATGCCTTTCAGTGGAGCAGGGTCAAGATATTAACTCAGGCATGGCCAAACGTGGCCCTCCAGCTGCTTTGGGATTACAATACCCATCATCCCTGATCACTGGTCCTGTGAGCTTGGGATGACGGTAGTTGTAGTCCCAAAACAGCTGGAGGGCCAAGTTGGGCCATGCCTGTATTAACTGATATGCATGAAATTTCAGATATAGCTATATAATCCTAGTGTAGTAAGATAAGAAGAAGAAGAGTTTGGATTTGATATCCCGCCTTTCCCTCCCCTTCAGGAGTCTCAAAGCGGCTAACAATCTCCTTTCCCTTCCTCCCCCACAACAAACACTCTGTGAGGTGAGTGGGGCTGAGAGACTTCAAAGAAGTGTGACTGGCCCAAGGTCACCCAGCAGCTGCATGTGGAGGAGCGGAGACACGAACCCGGTTTCCCAGATTACGTGACTACCGCTCTTAACCACTACACCACACTGGCCCTTTGGAGTAGGCATTTTCAAAAAAGAGTTTTTTATGAACTGCCCTAATGACCACCGCATGGGGTAGAAAGAGCCCTCTCGACCCTTTTTCCCCCTGCGTAACTTTGATGTGTTTTTGTACCAAAAATACGCTTTTTATCTCTCCCTCCGCATCAGAATCAGCCCCAGTTTTGCAGACGCCTATTCCAACATGGGGAACACCTTGAAGGAAATGCAAGACGTCCAAGGAGCTCTGCAATGCTACACAAGAGCCATCCAAATAAATCCTGCATTTGCCGATGCCCACAGCAACCTCGCTTCCATCCATAAGGTGAGCTTTGCGTCTCTGCTAAATCTCTTTTTTTCGGGGGGGGGGGGGACGACGACGGGGAAATCCATTAGTTTTTACAAAGGAAAACAATTGGCGAAAGCCATCCCAAATCGAGACATGTCGCAAAAAGAAAAAGGGAAAATCAGAATTTATGCTGGAAGTGCGAGGAGGCACACCGATACATTTATGGTGGGGTTGTGGAATAGTTCAAAAATTCATGAGGAAATAAAAAAGATTCTCAGAATTAATTTAGAGAAAAAACCAGAGGCATATTTACTGAGTATAAGATGTAAACAAATTCCACAAGATCGAAAGATATTATTCTTATATGCAACAGCCGCAGCAAGGCTACTGCTTGCACAAAACTGGAAAGGGAAATATATACCCACAAAGGATGACTAGATAAAGAAATTGCATTTATAGAATTGGCAAGGTTAACTGCAGTAATAAGGTACCAATCAAACCAGAAAATAGAAATACAATGGAAATGGTTTGAGGATTACATGTCCAAGTACTGCTCAAAAACTAACATGTTGATATGTTTGGATTAATGTTTGTAAAGCTGGTGAAAAAAACCAAGTTAAAAGAGTTAAGAAATATAAATTTAGATTAAAATTGCAATGTGAATGTGAGTGAAGGAAGTCACATGGGTATTTGGGTAAATAGTTAGTTGGGTATAGGGTTTAGGGTTAGATGTGGGGAATCCATGTATATAGTATTATATATGTAATGTATAGTGTTGAAAATGTACGGCAACTAACATGTAAAATGAAATCAATAATAAATAGGGGAAAATGTAAAGTGTAATATAATATATAGGAGGGTGAGGGACAGTCGAGGGAAGTCGCAAGGGTGTTTTAATGTCTGTAATTTATGGTGGTAGGGTAATATAAATGTGTATTATTGTGTTTATGTGTTTGTAAATAAAATTTAAAAAAAGAAAAAAGGGGAAAAATTGTACTTTTCAGTGTCAGGTGGGGTTTTATTACTCCAAAATAAAGTAAAAAATGCGGGGGGGGGGTCGTCTTATACGGGCGATTGGGTGGGTGAATGGCTTGTTTTCTTAAATTTGAGCCCCCCGAAATAGAGGGCGTCTTATACAGGCGGGAAAGCATGGCAGATTCCTACACCCAAAAATCACATTGTGACTTCCGATCACCCCAATGCGATCCCTATGTCATGTTTCCGACGGTGCCCTTTCACTCGTCTCTCTGAGATCTCAAATGCATTGCATTTGTCCTATTTCCTGCTGTCCTTCATCAATCCACACCCGCCGAAGAATTTAAATTTTTCCAGCCTTCTTTTAGACCAGACATGTCGCAAGCCTTGCCCAGGGGCCTAATCCAGTTTACTTACTGGGGCAAAGCTCAACAACTTCGGGGTAAAATTGCCCCGAAAAGGTCAACAACGCAGTATATGCCCTGGGGTAAAAATCTAAAAAAAAAAAGCTCAACAAGTTTTTGGGATTAAATCCTAAAGAAATCTCAACTTCAATCCTAGAAAAAAAAGCTCATCATCTTTGGGGTTAAATCTTGCCGGTCGATTTAATCTGGCTTCCTGGGGTAAAATCCTAAAAGAAGCTAATCAAATCTGGCCCCCTTTGGGAAAAAATTGGGCACCCCTGTTTTAGACAATACTCTGCAAGTGTCCTGTTTGCTATGAAATGTTTGTTCTGAAACCTCTCATAAGTCTGCCTGTAGGGCAGCTGGAGGGCTGAGTTCGCCTATGGCAGGCACCCCAAAACTGGGGCCTCCAGATGTTTTGGACTACAATTCCCATCATCCCTGACCACTGGTCCTGCTAGCTAGGGATCATGGGAGTTGTAGGACAAAACATATGGGGGGCCGCAGGTTGGGGATGCCTGTCTTGAGCTCATTAGGTATGCTATCCCAAAATTATCTTTATTTTTTTTACATGTCCACCTGGCGTGGATCATTGTACCGTTCGTCTCTGCTTCATCTTTGGTTTTACTGGTTGAGACAAAAAGCAGGTGGCAATTGCTAAAATATCTCTCCCCTCCCTTTCTAGGATTCCGGAAATATCCCAGAGGCAATTGCTTCGTATCGCACCGCCCTGAAACTGAAGCCGGACTTTCCCGATGCTTACTGCAACTTGGCGCACTGTTTGCAGGTGAGGAGGGCTTTTTCACCAATATAAGGGCTAACACTTCTGGGGTTTCCAGTGTTTGGGAACCGAAGCGTTTAAGTCCCAAGGTACCACAGTAGTGGTAAGGAATTGTCCAGTAGCACCTTAGAGACCAACTCGGTTTGTTCTGGGTCAAAGCTTTTGTGTGCAGGCACTCTTCTTCAGGTACACAGAAACAGAAGTCACCAGACCCTGATATATAGTGGGAGGGTGGAGTCAGGTATTTCTCAGAAGGGTAGGAGGAGATGCCTTGTGGGGGTCAGGTGGGATTGCTATGAGGAATTATGAAAAATGAAGCAAGCCATTGTGTCGGCAATGAAAGCATTGCGTTGACTGGGTTTGAGTCATTGACAATAATTTCTGATCAAATCCCATAAGCCTCTGCATCTCTGCCCATCTTCTTTACTGTTCATTTTCTACACCTGACAGGCATGTATAAGCATTCTAAAACACAGGCCAGTTGCTTCACCAGGTATCCTGGGTCATAAAGATAGAAGGTAGCTTTGATGTAGGAGATGATTAGCATATGTAATGATTAGCGTATGTAATGTTTCTGAAATTCTTTTGTAAGAAGACAGCTGCTTGGAGATCCTGTATTGAATGTCCTGGGAGATTGAAGTGTTCTCCTACTGGCTTCTCTGTCTTGCGATTCCTGATGTCAGATTTATGCCCATTTATCCTCCCAGGACATTCAATACAGGATCTCCAAGCAGCTGTCAGAAACAGACTTGAAAGAGAAGTTGCTGAATTACAACTTATTACTCAACTGAAAACGATGGAGAGACCTGGTCTGAATAGAGATACTGGATTCCTGTCTCATTACATGTGCTAACCATCTGCATACTATCCCTTGCTTTTTCCTGTAGGACTAATTGCAGTCATTCACAGTCGCCCACAGGTTGACCAAACCCATTGAGTCATACTACCCTTCGGAGAAAAACCCTACCCTCCCTCTATATATCAGGGTCTGGGGACTTTTCCTTCCACTATATATCAGGGTCTGGGGACTTCTGTTTCAGTGTATCTGAAGAAGTCTGCCTGCGCACGACAGCCAAGTGTTATTATCATTAAATACAAGGATTAAGAAGGTGTCAATCATGGAGGCACAGGTCTGTAATCCTTTTTTACCGAAAGGTTCAGCCTTGCTGGCATCCTCTCAATATGGACAAGCAGAGGAAGGTTTCCTTTTGGGAACAGTAAAATCACCCGTCCCCTACTACCCTTCTGAGAAATACCCCACCCTCCCACCTATATATAAGGGTCTGGTGACTTCTGTTTCAGTGTATCTGAAGAAGTATGCATGCACACAAAAACTTATACCAAGAACAAACTGAGTTGGTCTCTAAGGTGCTACTGGACGTTAAAATTTTTTTAAAATATATTTAGACTGTGTCAGACGAACACGGCTACCTACCTGAATCTAGAACGTAATTCAGGGTTTTCTTTGCCTCCTCTCAGATCGTTTGCGATTGGACCGATTATGACGAGAGAATGAAGAAGCTTGTCAGTATTGTGGCTGACCAGCTGGAGAAGAACCGACTCCCTTCGGTGCACCCCCATCACAGCATGCTTTATCCGCTATCTCATGGCTTCCGAAAGGCTATCGCTGAGAGACATGGGAACCTCTGCCTGGACAAGGTGGGTCTGTGCCAGGCATGGCCCAACTTGGCCCTCCAGCTGTTTTGGGACTACAGTGCCCATCATCCCTGACCACTGGTGCTGTGAGCTACGGATGGTGGGAGTTGCAGTCCCAAAAGAGCTGGAGGGCCAAGTTGGGCCATGCCTGATCTAGAGCAGTGGTGGCCAAACTTGGCCCTCTAGCTGTTTGGGGACTACAATTCCCATCATCCCTGACTGCTGGTCCTGTTAGGTAGGGCCTCCCACATCTTTGAATAATAATATTCAAAGGGAAAAAAAGTTATTATTATTACATGTCGTTTCTGTAACATGGCTTCCTTGAATCCCCCTGCCAGATCAACGTCCTCCACAAGCCGCCCTACGAACACTCCAAGGACTTGAAAGCCAGTGAGGGCCGGCTCCGCGTGGGCTACGTCAGTTCTGACTTCGGCAACCACCCCACCTCCCATCTCATGCAGTCCATCCCAGGCATGCACAATTCGGACAAATTCGAGGTGAGGTGCACAAGAGGGTGGCCGTGCGAGTAGCTCAGGCAGCAGAGCGCCGAGACTCTGAATCTCAGGGTCGCGGGTTCGAGCCCCATGTTGGGCCAAACGAACAAACGAATCGTCATCTGTGTCAGCCCTCGGCTGTAGCAATAAAACAAGACGATCTGCAAAGAATAGAACTGAAAAGGCAACGATATCAAATACATTTGAGGGTTTTGAATCGAGAGTGGGTTTTATTCTGACTGCTCTAGCTCAAAACCTGGCCACCTTTGTAAGTACCGTATTTTTTGCTCTATAAGACGCACCAGACCACAAGATGCACCTAGTCTTTAGAGGAGGAAAACAAGAAAAAAAATATTCTGAATCTCAGAAGCCAGAACAGCAAGAGGGATCGCTACACAGTGAAAGCAGCAATCCCTCTTGCTGTTCTGGCTTCTGGGATAGCTGTGCAGCCTGCATTCGCTCCATAAGACGCACACACATTTTCCCTTACTTTTTAGGAGGGAAAAAGTGTGTCTTATGGAGCGAAAAATACAGTATGTACCGGGAGAGCCTTTGAGGGTCAGAGTCCTCAAGCAGCTCCATGACAACCCTACAGCTGGGCACTTTGGGCAACACAAGACCATGTTGTTAGTTACGCGGGATTTCTGGTGGCCCAAGGTAAGGGAGGATGTGCGGGAATATGTACGAGGATGCGACACGTGTCAGAGAGCAAAGAGGGAAAGGGCGGCTCTGGCAGGGCTTACCCACACCGGGGAGACCATGGGAGGCAGTGTCCATAGACTTCATGACAGACCTGCCCATGTCCCGAGGTAAGACGGCTGTCATGGTGGTGGTGGACCTGCTGACCAAGATGTGTCACTTTGTGGCATGCTCCCATGCGGTGACAGCTGAGGAAACCGCCATGTTCCTGGATCACATCTTTTGGCTGCATGAAAAGGCCTTGGCCCTGGTTGAGGCCAGTTGAACATCCCCGAGGCTTGGGACCTCCAAGATATTATTATTTGCGGACCGTAAGGTCCTCCGCGGGTCATGCCAGGAGAGGCGGTCCTGCAGGTACGAGGGGCCTTGGCTATATAGGGCTTTAAAGGTTAAAACCAGTTCCTTGAATCTGACCCTGTACTACACTGGGAGCCAGTGCCGCTGGTATAGCATTGGACAAATGTGATCCCGCGGTGAGGACCCCGTAAGGAGTCTCGCCACGGCATTCTGCACCTGCTGGAGTTTCTGCGTCAGCTTCAAGGGCAGCCCCGCGTAGAGCAAGTTACAATAATCGAGCCAGGAGGTGACCACCACATGGATCACCATGGTGAGATCAGGGCAAAAGAAGGCAGGGACCAGCTGCTTAGAGCAGCAAAGGTGGGAAAATACCGCCTTTGCTGTAGCTGTAACCTGTGTCTCCATAGAGAGGGAGGCGTCGAAGGTTACACTCAAACTCTTGACGGAAGGCGCTGGCACTAATTGCGCCCCTGCAAGAGATGGGAATTGCCCCCCCAGCCCCATTTTGTTCCAGCCCAACCAGAGGACCTCTGTTTTCGAAGGATTTCACTTCAACCGGCTCCCGCACAAGCATCTGGCCACAGCTTTCAAGCCTCTGGTCAGTGTGTCCGGGGCCGAGTCAGGATGGCCGTCCATCAACGGATGAAGCTGGGTGTCATCAGCATATTGATGACAGCCCTGCCCAAAATTCCAGACATGCTGGGCAAGGGGCGCATAAAAATGTTTAAAAGCATTGGGGAGAGGATTGTGCCCTGCAGAACTCCACACACCAAGGGGTGCCGTGACGACAACTCCTCCCCTAGCGCAATCCACTGTCCCCGACCTGAAAGGAAAGAGTGCAGCCATTGTAAGACTGTGACCTGAATCTCCACGTCCTTTGCTGTCACCTGCTCCTCTTGATCTGCCAAGAGAGAGGACGCTGGGGCAGTGGTTGGGCGACCCGGAATGGGCAATAAAAGAGGGGTGATAATCTCACTCTTCAAGTCTTTTTATAAAGGGCATGTGCCACTGATTTGGTGCTGCCATCTCTGCAGGGACATGAGCGTTTTTTGGGTGGAATCTGTTGGAATCGTCCCTCGAGTCCAGCCAAGGGCGAGACATTTTAATCTTGCGACGGTCAAAGCACGTCTACATTTTGGGATCACTCAGTTATGCAGATCGGGTGCTGGAGAGTTGAAATGGGAAGGGGGGAGAGAGTCATACCACGGGCGAAATTTCCTGATGGCAGCCAAGTTGTTCTGACGCTTGAGATCATTTAGGCACTGACAGATTAGACCAGGCACCCCCAACCTTTGGCCCTCCAGATGTTTTGGACTATAGTTCCCATCATCCCTGACCACTGGTCCTGTCAGCTAGGGATCATGGGAGTTGTAGGCCAAAGCATCTGGAGAGCTGCAGGTTGGGGATGCCTGGATTAGACTGCTTGACTGTTTTAAGATGTATTTTAATTAATTGATTGCCTGTTTCTATGTTCTTTGTATACTGTATTAGTTTTATCATGTTAGCTGTCCTGAGCCTGGCTCCGGCCAGGGAGGGTGGGGTACAAATATGAAATAATTATTATTATTAAAATCCAAAGTCAGTAGCTGTTGTGGGGATAAGCCACAAGAGGGAAGCTCTTGGGCAAAAGATTCCCGCATTGCAGGGGGTCATACTAGATGAGCCTCATTGCCCTTTCCAACTCCCCAGTTCTACAATTCTCTGTCAGCGATTGCTTCATCTTGGAGGAAAGCTGTGATGGTTTATGCGCTTCGTAAATTCTGGCATTTTCCTGCAGCGTTTGGGAAAGATGGGCTTTGTCCGATGTCCCCCCCCCCCCCCGTGTTTTGCCGCTTCTCGCGTGCTCCCTGCTCAAATGACCCTCAAATGTATTTTATACAATGGACTTTTAATTTCCATTCTTTGTATATCGTATTGTTTTATTGCAATTGCCAACACAAAGAAAGATTAATTCATTCATTCAGTGACTGGTCAGCCTCAGTTCTAAGCATCTCCTCTCTTTCCCAGGTCTTCTGCTATGCCCTCAGCTCTGACGACGGCACAAACTTCCGGGTCAAGGTGATGGCTGAAGCAAATCACTTTATTGACTTATCTCAGGTGAGAGCTCTTTCCCCCCTATATATCCTAAATAACGCTCTTGCCCGGGCAACCTTTTCCAGAAGATACTTGTCATTTCGAGGAGTTTAGCGATCTTAAAAAATAATAATAATAATAATAAAATTTTATTTATACCCTGCCCTCCCCTGCCGAGACCGGGCTCAAGGCGGCTAACATCAGTTATCAAATACATTAAAACACAAAATCAAACAATTGGTTTAAAATACAATTCTAATCACATTTAAAATCAAAATAAAACTCAGAGATACGGTCATCTCTTCCTGCCTCTGTTTACTTCCCTCATGCTAAAGCTCTTTGATGGCCGAGAACAGGCTTTTAATGCATAATCTGGCAGAAGGAAGAAGCGCTAATGTTGTGTACTTTCTGTTCTTGGATGCTAGACGTTGTTAGGAGGAATGTGCGGTATCGGAAGAGGGGGCTAAATAATGAATAATCGGCACTAGCAGATTCTTCAGGTATCTGAAGAAGTGTGCATGCACACGAAAGCTTATACCAAGAACAAATTTAGTTGTTCTCTAAGGTGCTACTGGATAATTAATATATTTCGACTGCACTAGCTAGTGAGGCAAACCATCCAGGCTAGCGATCAATAATCTATAAATCAGATTTTGGGGCAGAGCTTGGAAACTCATGTCTGAACTCATGGCTGAAGGGTCGTGCAACATGGGGTGATGTGGGGTGGTGGTGGTCACTTTGCCGCTTCTCAGGAGCTTTCCAGTGGCTGGTTGAAGTTCTTGCTTGGTAATATATATATAACAGGGTAGATTTGATTTAAATCAAATAGATTTAAATCATGATTTAAATCACTAATCGGTGTCCAAACTTTTTCCAAAGAGGGCCAGATTTGATGACGTGAACATGCGTGAGGGCTGGCCAAAGTTCTTGAGCTTTTTTTAGGATTGAAGATGGACTTTGGACGTGCCTGGCCTTAACCCGAACCCCAACTCTCACTCTAGCCCTTGCCTTTGCCCTAGCTGTAAACCCTAAACCTCAAAACCCTAAGTCTAACAGTAATTCTTACCCTAGCCCTAGCTCCAGCCCTAGCCCTTAGCCTTTGCCCTAGCCCTTTCCCCTAAACCCCTAACCCTAAACTACATTTCATATGATTCCTGGATGCTCTCAAGTCATGGGTGCAGAGTAGTTCTTCAGATACCCTGCCCAGTTTTGTCACGGAGCACGTCTCCTGAGCTATGGCAATCTGACCAAAACGTCGCACTTTCCTGCAGTGCAGGATTTTGCAAAAGCAACGGCAAGTGCACTGTATGAGGGAAAGAAGCTCAGAAGGACAATTCGAGGGCTGTGACATCGTCGCCGGGTTGTCGAGTCAACCTGAAAGATGCCTTAGCAGATGTAGTAGTAGTGTCAGATGCTGGTGTGGTTGCTCGAGAGTAAACAGGCAAGACTCCGACCTGTCTTTTCCAGACTTTATTCTTGGTGCAAACTATTTACAGTGAAGAGCGTCGTAAGTTCATGTCTGGCTCAATCGCTATCAGAATCTGGGAGTGGTCGGTTGTTGGGTTGGAATAAACGACAGACGAGTAGCAAGTGTCATCTGGGAGGCATCTCCCGAGCAAGTCTTGGGGAGTCCCTTTTATTGAATATTACAGCAATTGCCACGTATGTGCTTATTGCTGATTGGTTAACACAAGTACAAAGCAAAGGTTACATATAGGCATTAATCACCAATAGATTAAAGGCTGGGAAAGGGAGCACAGAACTAGACAGGCATGAAAACCTCCTAATTAAATTATAACTAGTGATTGATATAGCAAGACTTAAACAATTACATTCCGATAGATGTGGTCAACTATGCATTAAGAACAGGTCAGAGTATAATGTTTTCATGAACTTAATGTGAACTGAACATTCTGGGATGATGAGGGAATGTCTTAGTAGTAGAACGGTTTGTGCAGCATGTGCAGAAGAAAAGCTTAGAAGCAAAACTTCCCATCATGCCACTGTCATGTGCAGAAGCAAAGCTTCCCTTCATCTCCCCCTTTCGTTTTTGATTTAAAGGTGAGTGGGACAAAAATACTTCGGGATACGTGGTTTGCCAGCGCATGCCCGAAATAAGTCCGTCCACATCTCCCCTAATGTTTACTGTTGGTGCTGCCATTTCGCAAAGTAGGCAGCAATGATTTTGTTGGGTGGCTGAGGAGGAGAAAAACACTGAAACCAAAGGCGTATGAGACCAGGAATGCATTGGATGAAGCAACATAGCAAAATTAATATACATATTATGACAATGGCATATTGAAAGAGATTACGAAACCAATTCAGGTTTGGCAACCAACCGGTGAGCCACTGGGTGAATGAATCCCAGAGGACAGATAATCCAACGTCCTGTTTGATGTGGTGTGTAAGATTTTGCAAATGAGAGATTTGCTTTTGAGTGGCTTTAGAATTATCAGTAATATTAAAACAACACGTCATCCACTTGTTCACAGCCATAATGATGAAGCATCAGTAAATGATCTATAGCAGCACAATTTTGCAAAAGTCCATGTTGGAGTTCACTCTGTTCTTTATTCAAAAGGTGAAGAGCTTGTGAAGTAAAATTTAAAGCCTTTGCTGCGGAGCAGGCTAAAGAATTAATATTCCTACTATTCCGTACAGCCAATCCAGGGACTCCTAAGAGAGAAACAGCTAAAGAAATATATTCAGATCTACTGGGAAGAGAAACAGAATCATCACAATCATTAGTCAATTCTATAGAGCGGCAATATCTTAGAGCGGGACAGATGATGCTTTTTGGGTAATATGATGGACAAACGGCTTAAACAACAAGGTGTGCCATTGCTAATGTTTGCTGGAATATAATTGAATGTATAGCCTGGACACGACCAGAACCAGCCTTCAGGCAGCTCTGTATATTTATATACATAGGAAATATTTACATAATTAGAGCAATTAAAATTATCCTTGCCCAATTTCACACAGTTGGTTTTTGTGCAATTGACCATACGGGCGCAAGTGACATTAAAGGAAGCCATGTATGTGGTCAACAAATCAATGGCCAACGGTGGGCGTCAGCGCACTTGGTTACCCCAGTTCTGGTAACCGGAATAACCAAGGGTGCGGAGAGAATCATTTTGGGGTAGGGATGAATAAAACCAGGTATCATTTTGCATATCAAGAGGGTCATGGCAAACAGGGATAAGGCAAGAGCCAAGGATTTCACCAATGGATACCTGCTGGGTGAGGCAGAAGGAAGAAGAAGAAGAAGAAGAAGAGTTTGGATTTGATATCCCGCCTTTCACTCCCTTTAAGGAGTCTCAAAGCGGCTAACATTCTCCTTTCCCTTCCTCCCCCACAACAAACACTCTGTGAGGTGAGTGGGGCTGAGAGACTTCAAAGAAGTGTGACTGGCCCAAGGTCACCCAGCAGCTGCATGTGGAGGAGCGGAGACGCGAACCCGGTTCCCCAGATAACGAGACTACCGCTCTTAACCACTACACCATACTGGAACCACCGCTATTAGGAGCGGAAGCAGAGAGGGGCAAAAACAAAACGCTGAAAATGAGCACTATCATGGAATTTATATTAAGGCAGGAAATGAGACACAGAAGCAAATTATCAGGGGTTGCTTCTAGCTGCTTTTCCTTTCTAAGCTGTTCAGCTTGAAATGAGAGTGATTTTATTTGGCCCCACGTCACTGGTCCATTACGATTTCCCCGCTTGCGGGGAAGTGCAAGCTTACTCATTAAATTGAATGGTAGCTTGTAATTGTTGTAATAAGTCTCTGCCCCACAGATTGAGGTGGATTTTTAACACACAGGGTTGGATGTATGCAATGGTTTCAGAGCTATCAGGCAGAGAAACAGGCAGCCACTGTACGCTTTTGGAAGAGGTTTGAGCTCCACCCACACCCCAAACTGCAGATGCAGACTCAAGGGGCCACGTGGGGTCCCAGCAACTACTGGAAATTACAGAAATGTCTGCGCCCGTGTCAATCAAGCCTTCTAGAACTTTACCATTGATTTTATACTTACGAAGAAGTTTCTGTTCACCAATCCTCTGGATTACAGCTAACAGCTGTGGAGGGAAAGGAGAGAGCTCGTGCAAATTACTATCCATAATAGAAGCAGTAGGGTGAGAAGGGAGCACCACCAAATGCGCCCAGGACTCACCCTTTTTTAACTGCATGGGCATATGGCTCCAAAGTTGAACCATTATTGTGCCCACATAGTCAGGATCTAGGACTCCTGGAATAACCAGGATTCCTTCTTTGGCCGCAGAGAATTTGGGTAAAATTAAGCCTGCGACCTTAGGTGGTAGTGGGCCCGCCAATTGGGTGGGCATAAGCACAATTTCACCAGGTAAAACAGTGTCTTTGGCCTCTTGATTGATCAAATCAATGGTAAAATCAGAGGGCATATTTTTTGGAAAATTTTCAGCAGTGGAAACGAAAGGCGGAGGGCTCTCTATTTGTCCTGGCCCGAGAGTTGGGCTGCCATGGAGTTTCCCGAACTCCTGCACTGATTTGCCCAATGATAGCCTTTCCCGCATTTCGGGCATTTTTTGGAAGGTTTAGCCCTATTGGCATCACCATTCCTGTTTTCTCCCCCGCCAGGGGCTCTGCATTGTTTAGCAAAATGGCCTGGGCCTTTGCAATTGAAGCAATTGCCCGTAGGCTTATTGCTAGCCTGGATTGCGCCGGCAAGCAAAGACATCGCATGGCTCTGGCTGCCAACATCTGCACAGGCTTGAATCATATCGGCCAGGTCATATTTAGGGCAATGTATGATTGACTGCAAAGCCTTTTTGCAATCGGTGTTTGCATTTTCAAAAGCCAATTTTTTCATCAATTCATTTTGAGCTGTAGTGTTATCAATCTGCCTAGTGACTGATTCTTTCGAACTATCTATAAAGTGATGGTAGGGCTCCGAATGCTGTTGCTTAATATTAACAAAGGAGCTCAGCGGTTGCCCTGAGACAGGGACTTTCCGAAAGGCGCGTTGTATTTTTTTTTTTAATATTTATTAAAATTTTCAAAATGTTACAAAAAGAGAAAACAGAAAATAGCAACAAAAGAAAATACAAAGAATCCCCTTCCCACCGTGTAAAGAAGAAAGAAGAAAATTCCAAATAAAAAAACAAAATTGCAAAAATCCCAAACTTTAAAAAGAAAAAAAAACATTTAAAAACAAGTTCATTATTTTCAGACCCTTAACTGTCATTACCTTCTTTCTTAGACCTCCTCCTCCTCCCTTCCTTTGTATCCTAGTTGTTAATTATCCCAGCAAATCCTTTCCTTTCCACGTTTCATAAAATTCTATCATTACATTACCCTAGACTATTTTAATCCTATCTTTTCTATAATAAGATAAACCTTAAAAATTTAAAGCTTAAGTCTTAACCTTGCCAGCTTCTTATAATCATAATATTCTTTCATAATTCTTTGAGCATCTTTGCTAAAGCCAGGTGATTTCTTCCAACATTTTTCTATCATTCATCAACTTTATAAAACATTCTGATAATGATAAAGGGGGAAAAAAGAAAGGTATAAACAAGTCCAATCTTTATCCAACGCCCCTTCCTCCTGGTTCCGGGATTTGTCAGTCCTTATTCCCATCAGTCTAGCCCGGTAACCTTATGTCCGAGGCCCTCAAGTCACTTCCATGGCCCTTCCGCGGCTCTTCTTCATATTTGTAGTTGTAATTTCCCTTATCTCCTGCTCGTGGTAACTCCAGCTTAACAATATCTCTTGCTCGTGGTAGCTCCAACTTAGCAATGTTTTTAACTCTTCTCGACAGATCAGACCCTTTTCCGTGTTTATCGCTGCATTCCATGTGGTAATTAAAAGCATATTTCAAGGGCCCTCCAAAGTTGAGAGCCCCGACAGTCCCAAACATTTTGCAGCCCATTACCATATTTGAAGAGTCCAGACATCCCAACATAGGGGGGTCAATCCAGCCCCCCATTTCCAAACCACACCAAACTTTTCCTTTCCAAATCTGGCTTTTTCCAAATTCATTTGTCCAATCCAAAAGATCATACTCCTGTTGGGTCTGTTCTGTCAAAACACACTCCTGATTAAATGCCACAAACTCCTGTTCTGTCAAAACACACTCCTGGTTTGAATCCTGAGTATGCTCCACATATTTTCCTGCTGTCTGGTCAAAACATTCCACTGCCTGTTTAAGATTTCTAGTCGAAATGACCATCCAGTTCACCTTTTCGTGTAATTCTTCCAGTAGAGCATTTGTTTTGTAAAAGGCACACACCAAGGCTTCTGGATACATTGTCCTACAAGGTCAAATACTTTCCCACGATTATTCTGTAGCAGCTGTCAGTTCCCTGGAGTTAGTTACAGTTTCACAAGCTCCCCCTAGGGGGAAGACTTCTGTTTATTCTTGCTACGGAGTTTCCTTTTTTTAAAATGCTTTAGATACTTTGTCCACATATCTTCCTTTAAAATGCGAAAGGGAACAGTGGAATCGCAAAGTTTCTCTTCTTTTAGCTATCTATCAAAAAGCAATTGTCTTGGTGAACTTTCACGTCAGTCCTGACACCCCGCTCCAGGATCAGGACGGAGGAAAGTTACTTCCCTTTAAAGTCACTTCAAACAGTCCAAAAAAAAAGCTTCACAATTTAAAATGTTGAAATCCAATCTTTTAAAGACAATTTCCTGAGCTCTAGTATAAATTGCCTTTGCTTTATTCTGTTTACAAAAGAACGGAAGGGTGACTTCCTGTTTAGCCCTTCCCGCTCCATACCCAATTCGATAGATTTTTTTAAAGTCCGATTCTGTCCTTCTCACAAAATCTTTGTTTAATATCCAATTGTTCAAATAATAAGTGCTCATGGGTGCTTATTTTTAGAGTCCAAATTGTCCCAGGAAAAAAGGCAGCGCTCTCCGGCAACAGCTGTACGGCTTCGCTCCACGGAAATAGCGATTGACTCACAGCACCGCGCCACTTCCCCCTCCTCACTTCGGAGCCCGTTGGTGGGTTCCTTAGCGGATTGGGGGGGGCGCTAAAGGTGCCCGCTGAGTCCCATGGTCACAGGCTTCATCCGCCTGTGATTTTTAAAGGGTCCCCGCTTCGCCGTAGCGGAGAAGACCCTGTTTACCGCGGAGCCAGTCCCTCCAGTTCAGAGGGAGTCCGCCATTGCCGGTGGCGCCACCCCGGATGTCCGAAAGGCGCGTTGTACACAGGTCACGGTGCGACTGAAATGTAAAGGTGTCAACGTCGCCTGGACTGTTATATTATCATCCTGACCAGCGCCATAAAGTTGACTGGCTGAATGCTGTGGATCAGCCAGGGCTGATGCGCTATGTTTAAATTCACTTTCAAAAACTACATATTGAGCCAGGGATAAAAGCATTCGCATCAAATCTTTCCAATCTTGGGGTAGCATAGTGTAGCCATTCGCTATCCCCTCCAGCATCCCTATCACATAAGAGGATTTTAGGCCAGAATCAGTAATGGCTTTCCTTAATTCTCTCAGAACAGAATAAGGAAGTGCCTCGTACATCACCTGCTGTTGAGCAGTTCCTGGGTTTGTATAGGTGATAGGGAAAGCAGATGGCATTTCACCAGCCCATTCAGTCTTTTCCTCTAAGGACAGGAGCCCTTTCTGCCTAGCCAGAGAAAGCGCGGCGTGCACAGCTCCTGTAGGAGAGCACGCAGGGGCTGTGGCAGGCGAAGGAGGGATGGGGGGAGGATGTGGGTTGAGGCGTAGGGAGGGGTTGACAGGGTTGCGAAGGAGGCAAAAGCTTTGGGTAAGGTGGGGGATTGTCTGCAATGGCTAGAAGGGCAGGGGCCGACGGAGATGCCTGAGGTCCTAATTTAGCAATGGCATCTGCACATTTCTGCCAAGTGAGCAGACAATGAATCTGAGCCCTCGGTTCTGCGAAGAGGGTTTTCCCGATCTTTTGCCAAGCCTCTATCCCCAAGGAGCCTGCCTCAGGGTACCGGGGCATTGGCAAGCAATCGCACATAACAATTGTTCAATTTCTTTTAAAGAAATATGAGCACCCGCTGTCTAACGAGATGGAGCAGCTCCTTGGCATGCTCCTTTTGGAATTTTGTCAATCCCCCCCCCCCATACTCACGAAGTAGCGCGCTGAGACTTTTCCAGTCGAGTGAAGTACAGGGGCCGGCTGCGTAAGGGATCTGGCAATCACATCGGGGTCACCAGATGTTGGGTTGGAATAAACGACAGACGAGTAGCAAGTGTCATCTGGGAGGCATCTCCTGAGCAAGTCTCGGGGAGTCCCTTTTATTGAATATTACAGCAATTGCCACGTATGTGCTTATTGCTGATTGGTTAACACAAGTACAAAGCAAAGGTTACATATAGGCATTAATCACCAATAGATTAAAGGCTGGGAAAGGGAGCACAGAACTAGACAGGCATGAAAACCTCCTAATTAAATTATAACTAGTGATTGATATAGCAAGACTTAAACAATTACATTCCGATAGATGTGGTCAACTATGCATTAAGAACAGGTCAGAGTATAATGTTTTCATGAACTCAATGAGGGAATGTCTTAGTATTAGAACGGTTTGTGCAGCATGTGCAGAAGAAAAGCTTAGAAGCAAAACTTCCCATCATGCCACAGTCATGTGCAGAAGCAAGGCTTCCCATCATGCCACAGTCATGTGCAGAAGCAAAGCTTCCCTTCAGTCGGTCTTTGTACCTCCCCCAGCATAAAAGTCACGTCACCCCCAGCCTTTTCCGCCCCTCCCTACACTGAAGCCTACTGTGCAGAATGGCCGCTGGCAAGGGCGTACTTCCCGCCTCTCCGGTTTGCTCAGGCTCAATGTTTAGGCTCTCCCTAGCATCCCCTGGTCCCTGCACCTCTTCTCTACTGGAGGTGGGCTTTCCTCCTCCCCGGAAGAGGAACTGCTTCGCAAGATTTTTGGAGGCTCCCTATAACACAACTGCCCTTCCATCTCTCGCCTCTGAGCTGATGGCAGTTCCCTGACAAGTAGTAGTAGTAGTAGTAATAAATTTATTACTTATACCCCGCCCATCTGGCTGGGTTTCCCCAGCCACTCTGGGTGGCTTCCAACAAGAGATTAAAAAAGACATTGGTCCTGGAGGTTCTGCTAAACATGATTAGAAGGGACCGGTTGGTTAAAGGTATACAGCTAAACAGTACAAATTGAGAGCATTTGCAGATGACTTAGTACTGACGTTACAGGAGCCAGAATCTAGTACTAAAAGGGTTTTAGAATTAATTCAAGAATTTGGTCAAGTGGCAGGCTTTAAACTGAATAAGTTAAAAACTAAGGTTTTAGAGAAAAATTTAACACTGACTGAAAGAGATAGGTTTCAGAATGAGACAGGATTGACTGTGGTAAAGAAAGTGAAATACCTGGGGATTAATATGACAGCCAAAAATGGGAACTTATTTAAAGATAATTATGAAAAATGTTGCACGGAAGTGAAAAAAGATTTAGAAATTTGGTCAAATTTGAAGCTTTCACTCTTGGCCCGAATTGCTGTGATAAAAATGAATGTACTGCCGAGAATGTTGTGTTTATTTCAGACACTGCAAATCGTGGACAAGATGGATTGTTTTAAGAAGTGGCAGAGAGATATTTCTAGATTTGTCTGGCAGGGCAAGAAGCCCAGAATAAAATTTAAGATACTAACAGATGCAAAGGAAAGGGGTGGATTTGCCCTGCCAGACCTTAAACTTTACTATGAATCAGCAGCCTTTTGCTGGTTGAAAGAATGGCTACTTCTTGAAAACACAGACATTCTGGATTTAGAAGGTTTTAATAATAATTTAGAAGGTTTTAATAATAATTTGGATGGCATGCATACTTATGGTATGATAAGGTCAAAGCTCATAAAGCATTTAAAAATCATATTGTTAGGAAAGCACTGTTTAATGTCTGGATAAGATATAAAGACTTGTTGGAAAATAAAACCCCAAGGTGGCTGTCACCAATGGAAGCGAAAGCTTTGAAAAGGCTCAATATGGAGGCCAAATGGCCGACATACAGTGAAATTTTGGAACAAGAAGGAGACAAACTGAAATTGCAGAGTTTTGAATAATTAAAAAACAAAGTGAGAGATTGGCTTCATTATTATCAGATAATGGAGACATATAATTTGGATAAGAAAATTGGCTTCCAGGTGGAAAAGTCAAAATTAGAAACGGAACTGTTAGAACCCAAAACTAAGAACTTGTCAAGAATGTATAATTTGCTGTTGAAATGGAATACTCAGGACGAAACGGTGAAATCTGTTATGATTAAATGGGCACAGGATGTTGGACACAATATTATGTTTGCTGACTGGGAACAGTTATGGACCACAGGTATGAAGTTTACGGCATGTAATGCCTTAAGAGAGAATATTATGAAAATGATATACAGGTGGTACATGACCCCAGTCAAGCTTGCAAAAATCTATCATTTGCCCGATAATAAATGTTGGAAATGTAAAGAAACTGAAGGTACATTCTTTCACCTTTGGTGGACGTGCCCAAGGATTAAGGCTTTCTGGGAAATGATATATAATGAATTGAAAAAGGTATTTAAATATACCTTCCTGAAGAAACCAGAGGCCTTTCTCCTGGGCATTGTCGGCCAATTGGTGTCAAAGAAGGATAGAACTTTCTTTATGTATGCAACAACAGCAGCAAGAATACTCATTGCAAAGTACTGGAAGACACAAGAACTACCCACCCTGGAAGAATGGCAGATGAAGGTGATTGACTACATGGAATTGGCAGAAATGACTGGCAGAATCCGAGATCAGGGAGGAGTCGGTGAAAGAAGACTGGAAGAAATTTAAAGGCTATTTACAGAAATATTGTAAAATTAATGAATGTTAGAAGGATGTTGGAAAGAAACTAAGTGGTTTCCAGCTGTAATGCTTTAAGAGTTATGGGGGGAAAAGGGTTTTACAAATGGGTAAAAGTTTAATGGTAAGGATTTGCTGAACTAACAAATTGAACTGGAATACAAAGAAGGGAGGTATGAGGAGGTCCAGGGAAATAAGTGTAAGGAAGCTATGTTATGGAAAATTAATGTGTTTTTAACTGTTTTTATTTTGTATGTCCCCCCCCCCACTTTTTTTGCTATAACTTAACCCTTAATAAATATCTTCTTTAAAAAAAAGAGATTAAAAAGACATTAAAACATCAGTTGTTAAAAACTTCCCTAAACGTGCTTCTAATGTTTGCGTTTCAGGTCCCGTGCAATGGCAAGGCGGCCGACCGCATTCACCAAGACGGCATCCATATCCTCATTAACATGAATGGCTACACCAAAGGAGCCCGCAACGAGCTGTTTGCTCTCCGGCCGGCCCCAATCCAGGTAAAGGAAGTCACAGTGAAAAATGTTGATCATACAGTGGTCCCTTGGTTCTCAAACTTCATCCCTTCCAGAAGTTAGTTCCGAAACCAAAGCGTTCCCAAACCGAGGCACGCTTTCCCATAGAAAGGAATGCAAAACGGATTAATCAGTTCCAGGCTTGGAAAAACAACCCCTGAAACAGCCATTTAACATCAATTTTACACTCTAACGAGACCATTGATCCCTAAAATGAAAGCAATCATCAATGTACTGTACTATAAAATAAATAAGACAGTATTGTAGATGATAATTAAAAAATATATATATTGCCTTCACTGATGATAGGGATGGGGGGCTTCAATCTATTTCTGCAGTCACACCATCCATCCGTAGCTAAAGTCATTGTTTGGCTCGGGGGCTTCTATCCATTTCCGCAGTCACACAATCCATCCATCTGTCCGTCCATCAGTAGCTAAAGTCACTGTTTGGATGGGGGGCTTTTATCTCTTTCCGCCGTCACACAGTCAATCCATCCATCCATCTGTCATGCAATCCATCAATCAGTAGCTGAACTGGGCTCCACACAGTCACAAAAACAAGTTAACAAAAAAAGCCTCAAAAACAGAAACGCAAAATAGCAAAAACAAAAGCGCCAAATTTAATTCGTTCCGGAAGTCTGCCTGACTTCCAGAATGTTTGAAAACTGAGGCACGGCTTTCGATTCGTGCAGGCACCCTGGAAACAATTGCCGACAGCCGTGTCGGATGTCCGGCTTCCGAAAAACGTCCGGACACCAGAACACTTTCTTCCGGGTTTTTGGAGTTTGAGAACCCATGGTACTACTGTGTGCCCCAAATATTCCTTACTGTAGTCGTAAGATGTTAATGCTGTGATGTTAAAAAATGTCATTAAGACCGACCGCTCTGGGAAGTAAAAAAAAAAGCCTCCTGGGTCCTTAATTGTGTGATAAATCTTGCTTTATGTGGCCTTTTTGTAGCGCTTGCCTCTTTAAGAAGCTCTTAGGTTGGTTGGTTTGTTTGCAAACTTCAGACCAGGGCGGATTTGATTTAAATCAAATCGATTTAAATCACGATATAAATCACAATTTAAATCACTAGTCAGGCTTGATTTAATTAAAAACAACAACAACAACAACAACAGAAAGGCATTCCTGCTGGTATAATTTTTAATATTTACAACCAGATGAAGGTTTCGGTTTTGGAATCATAAATTTTCAGAGTAGTTTTGACAGTCCTATCAAAAAAGAAATACATAGACCGATTATGATGAAATGACGGCGAGGTTTAATAAGTGAACTGTTTCTATTTGAACAACTTTTCTGCTGTACTTGATTGGAAGGAGAAAAAGAATCATCTTCATAACAATTTAAACCATTTATTTAACTAAAACAATAACATGACAGCATATGTATCCATGTTGGTTAACTGATGTGGTTAAACATTTTTTTTTAAAAAAACAGGCTGAGTCTCTTCACATATGAAAAACTTAAAACAAATTCTTATTTCCCGATGGCCTTTGATGTAACTTAAACAGAAAATCTTTAGAAAGATTTTCCTCCAAAAGCGTTTTATGATTTAAATCGAAACAATCCGATTTAATTTGTTAAAAAATCCTGAAGTACAGTCCCTGGGGGTTTAAGCTCAGACTTCAAAAAGATTCTCATCATGGTGTTTAGATAACGGAGGTGTTTGGTATTTTTTTCTTCTTCTCTACTTAACATCTACAATTGGTTTTCAATGCCAAGCCTCATTAAGAACTTAATATTTTTAAAAAAGAGGACCGATGGATTTCTGTTTACAATTAGGCATTTAATTGTGCAGCCTTACATAAGACTTGAAAGACTTGATAAAGATGGAAGAGGAGGCAAGATGGCTCTCGCTAATATGAAGCAGCATGAAAAAATATATTCCTCCCTTTCTTTGAGGCGAGTAGGCGTTATGCGCTGACTGATTTTGCAATGATTTGAGATAACAACTTGGAACAATATACAGTGCATTATGAGCGAGAGAGAAGGCTAAGTGGTGTCTAGCAGCGCCCCCCTTTAGGGCCCAGAGGGGGGAGAGTTTCAGTCTCCAAATGACGTGATATTTGTGGAATACAGTTTCATTGTAATATTGCAAACAGTTTTGCCTAACAGTTTAACTTGGAAGGTACTGGTTCAATAAAGGTCAAAAGGAAGATTTGGACAATTAATGAGTTGCCGCGCCATTAAACTTCAGATAACAGATTTGGACAATTTCCCGGATTGGAATGGAGTCAGAGGAAGCTGCGCTGATAAAAAGACTGTTGGAAAAATGTATACTAACAAAGCTGTATTCGACGGATGAAAGTTTATTATGTTTGACATGATTGAGAATCATGGACTCGGGGACGAAGAATTATAAAGCGTCAAAATGGAAATGTGGAAAATATGGAAACAAGAAGGAGAGGCAGGACTGAGATGTGGAGATATGTGTCAGGATTGGTCGTTGTCCTCTTCAGATCACCACACAAACGCTTGTTATTTTATAACTTTTTATTGCGTATTAACAAAACAATCTTATAAACGGTTCTTAACTATTATTCCTCAGAGTCACTTCTTTCAGATACCTTCTGAGCTCTGCTTCTCCGTGACCAGCCACTCTCAAAATGGCAAAGGTGCCCTTCCCTTCGCTTTCCCGCTCTTTTTTCTAACCTCCTGGCTAGAGCTGGCTTGTATCTCCCCTCCTCCCAATCTGAGCTAGAACTGAACCCTTGCCTTTCCTGGGAACAGCCAGTCCCTCCCTCTTGTTCCTCTTGCTCTCTTCTATTAGATTCACTGCTCTCCTTCCCCCCTTGGGGAATCATAGAATCATAGAATCATAGAGTTGGAAGAGACCACAAGGGCCATCGAGTCCAACCCCCTGCCAAGCAGGAAACACCATCAGAGCACTCCTGACATATGGTTGTCAAGCCTCTGCTTAAAGACCTCCAAAGTAGGAGACTCCACCACACTCCTTGGCAGCAAATTCCACTGTCGAACAGCTCTTACTGTCAGGAAGTTCTTCCGAATGTTTAGGTGGAATCTTCTTTCTTGTAGTTTGGATCCATTGCTCCGTGTCCGCTTCTCTGGAGCAGTAGAAAACAACCTTTCTCCCTCCTCTATGTGACATCCTTTTATATATTTGAACATGGCTATCATATCACCCCTTAACCTCCTCTTCTCCAGGCTAAACATACCCAGCTCCCTTAGCCGTTCCTCATAAGGCATCGTTTCCAGGCCTTTGACCATTTTGGTTGCCCTCTTCTGGACACGTTCCAGTTTGTCAGTGTCCTTCTTGAATTGTGGTGCCCAGAACTGGACACAGTACTCCAGGTGTGGTCTGACCAGAGCAGAATACAGTGGCACTATTACTTCCCTTGATCTAGATGCTATACTCCTATTGATGCAGCCCAGAATTGCATTGGCTTTTTTAGCTGCCGCGTCACACTGTTGGCTCATGTCAAGTTTGTGGTCAACCAAGACTCCTAGATCCTTTTCACATGTACTGCTCTCAAGCCAGGTGTCACCCATCTTGTATTTGTGCCTCTCATTTTTTTTTGCCCAAGTGCAATACTTTACATTTCTCCCTGT
This sequence comes from Podarcis vaucheri, assembly GCF_965113315.1. Lineage (NCBI taxonomy): Eukaryota > Metazoa > Chordata > Lepidosauria > Squamata > Lacertidae > Podarcis > Podarcis vaucheri. The sequence goes on from NC_138757.1 coordinate 18,590,562, forward strand.
TAAAATTCATCTTGTTTGTTTTTGCCCAGTTCTCTAATCTGTCAAGGTCGTTTTGAAGTGTGATCCTGTCCTCTGGGGTGTTAGCCACCCCTCCCAGTTTGGTGTCATCTGCAAATTTGATCAGGATGCCCTTGAGTCCATCATCCAAGTCGTTGATAAAGATGTTGAATAAGACCGGGCCCAAGACAGAACCCTGTGGCACCCCACTAGTCACTCTTCTCCAGGATGAAGAGGAACCATTGATGAGCACCCTTTGGGTTCGGTCAGTCAGCCAGTTACAAATCCACTGAGTGGTAGCATAGTCAAGACCGCATTTTACCAGCTTCTTTACAAGAATATCATGGGGCACCTTGTCAAATGCTTTGCTGAAATCAAGGTAGGCTACATCCACTGCGTTCCCTTCATCTACCAGGCTTGTAATTCTGTCAAAAAACGAGATCAGGTTAGTCTGACATGACTTATTTTTCAGAAATCCATGCTGACTATTGGTGATCACAGCATTCCTTTCTAGGTGCTCACAGACTGTTTGCTTAATGATCTGCTCCAGAATCTTCCCTGCTATTGATGTCAGACTGACTGGGCGGTAATTATTTGGGTCCTCTCTTTTCCCCTTTTTGAAAATAGGAACAACATTTGCCCTCCTCCAGTCTGCCGGGACTTCGCCTGTTCTCCAGGAATTCTCAAAGATGACTGCCAGTGGTTCTGAGATCACATCTGCCAGTTCTTTTAATACTCTTGGATGCAGTTCATCTGGCCCTGGAGACTTGAATACATCTAATCTAGCCAAATATTCTTGTACTATCTCCTTAGTTATTCTGGGCTGTGTTTCCTTTGCTGAATCATTTGCTTCAAATTCTTCAGGTCGGGCATTGTCTTCTTTATCGGAGAAGACTGAGGCAAAGAAGGCATTGAGGAGTTCAGCCCTTTCTGTGTCCCCTGTTTGCATTTCACCATCTTCTCCTCTGAGTGACCCCACTGTTTCTTTGTTCTTCCTTTTGCTACGAACATACCCATAAAAGCCTTTTTTGTTGCTTTTAACCTCTCTAGCAAGCCTGAGTTCATTCTGTGCTTTAGCTTTTCTGACTTTGTGTCTACACGTGCTGGCTATTTGTTTGAATTCCTCTTTGGTGGTTTCCCCCCTTTTCCATTTTTTGTACACATCCTTTTTTAATCTTAATTCAGTTAAAAGTTCTTTAGATAGCCACCCTGGTTTCTTTAGGCACCTTCCATGTTTTCGTCTCATTGGTATTGCCTGACGTTGTGCTTTTACTATCTCCGTCTTAACAAACTCCCAGCCATCATGAACTCCCTTTCCTTTTAGTATTGCTGTCCATGGGATCTCACCCAGCACTTCCCTAAGTTTTATGAAGTCGGCTTTCTTAAAGTCAAGAAATTGAGTCCTAGTATGCTTGGCTGCTACTGTCCGCTGTATAGTAAACTTCAGAAGAGCATGATCACTCGCGCCTAATGATCCTTCCACATCTACCCCACTAACCAGGTCATCAACATTGGTTAGGACCAGGTCTAAAATGGCTGTTCCTCTTGTTGCTTCTCCCACTTTCTGGACAATGAAGTTGTCTGCAAGGCCAGTGAGGAATCTGTTTGACCTTATGCTCTTGGCTGAGTTTGACGTCCAACAAATATCCGGGTAATTGAAGTCCCCCATTACTACTATCTCCCTTCCTTTTGCATGCTTGGCCATCTGTTCCAGGAAGGCATCATCTATGTCCTCCGTTTGGCTTGGGGATCTTGCTTTCTCTCTCTGAGAAACTGGAAACTTCTAACTCTTCCCTGACATCATGCTTCAGAGATCCAGATCGTGGGGACCTCCGAAAAATTTATAATTATAATTTGGACTATAATTTGGTCTTTTGTATTGTAGTTTTTTATTTTAATTGGAGTATTATGATTGGATATATTAACTGGATGTTTTTATTGGAAAATCAATAATTCTTAATTATGTGATCGACTATCTTGCTTTCTGTGGCCTTTTGTGTAGCTCTTGCCGGAAGACACGGTCCTCTTTAAGAAGCTCTTAGGTTTTTTGTGTTTTTTTGCAAACTCTGGATATCTTGCCAGAGGTATTTTAGGTAAGGATATTTCAAAAAAATTGAGTGAAATTTTTCTATATGCCACTGCTGCGGCCAGTACATTGGCAGCAATGAATTGGAAAGGGGAACCAGTCCCGACGCTATCAGATTGGAAATTCAAATTACAGGAATACATGGAAATGGCGCAAATAACCAAGAGATTGAGAGGCAATACAAAACAATAATTTAGTAAAAAATGGGAAATGTGTAAGATTTACTTATAGAAATATAATAGTGGTATAATATCGATGGCAGCGTTCAAATGACCCTTGTTTAAAGGTATAGCGGAGAAATAAGGTAAAGGGTACAAACTGTTGCAAGAACGTATTGGAAAATACAGAAAGAATAAGGTAACAATGAAGTACATTAATAATACAGTGGTACCCCGCAAGACGAATGCCTCGCAAGACGGAAAACCCGCAAGACGAAAGGGTTTTCTGTTTCGGAGGCACTTCGCAAGACGAATTTCCCTATGGGCTTGCTTCGCAAGACGAAAGCCCATAGGGAAATCTCCGGGGACCTGTTTTAAATTGCTGGCGGTCGGGAGCAAAGACTTTCGTCCACAGCCGGCCTTCAGAAGAGGTCCTGGACCTCTTCTGAAGGCCGGCAGGGGGCAAAAGTCTTTGCTCCCCCCGCCTGCCTTCCCGGGACAGCGGAGACTTCTCCGCTGCCCCGGGCGATCTTAAAATGCTGGCGGGCGGGAGCGAAGCGTTCGCTGCCGACCCCCAGCATTTTAAAATCTCCCCGGGACAGCAGAGAAGTCCCGCCCCGCTCGGGATGGCGGCGCAGAGCTGTCTGCCGTGCCGGGATCAGCGCGGGCTCTGCACTGCCATCGGGAGCCGGGGGAGAAGCCCGCCCCGCTCCAGATGGCCGCGCAAAACTGTCTGCCCTCCGGGGACGGCAGGCACATCTGCGCCGCCATCCCAAGCGGGGCGCTAAGTCCCGCCCCGCTCTGGATGCCAGCGCAGAGCTGTCTGCCGTCCTGGGACTGCAGGCAGATCTGCGCCACCATCCCGAGCGGGGCGCTAAGTCCCGCCCCGCTCGGGATGGCGGCGCAGAGCTGTCTGCCCTGCCGGGACTGCCATCCCGAGCGGGGCAGGAGCCTCCATAGGCGCGCGTCACCTCTCCAGCCGGGGGAGGGTCGCAGGGGGCTGCTTTAGCCCCCCGCGTGCTCTCCCAGCTGGAGAGGTGACGCGCGCCTATGGAGGCTCCTGCCATAGGCGCGTGTCACCTCTCCAGCCGGGGGAGGGTCGCAGGGGGCTGCTTTAGCCCCCCGCGCGCTCTCCCAGCTGGAGAGGTGACGTGCGCCTATGGAGGCTCCTGCCATAGGCGCGTGTCACCTCTCCAGCCGGGGGAGGGTCGCAGGGGGCTGCTTTAGCCCCGCGCGCGCTCTCCCAGCTGGAGAGGTGACGTGCGCCTATGGAGGCTCCTGCCATAGGCGCTCGCCACCTCTCCAGCCGGGGGAGGGTCGCAGGGGGCTGTTTTAGCCCCCCCCCCCCGCGCACTCTCCCAGCTGGAGAGGTGACGTGCGCCTATGGAGGCTCCTGCCATAGGCGCACGTCACCTCTCCAGCCGGGGGAGGGTCGCAGGGGGCTGCTTTAGCCCCGCGCGCGCTCTCCCAGCTGGAGAGGTGACGTGCGCCTATGGCAGGAGCCTCCATAGGCGCACGTCACCTCTCCAGCCGGGGGAGGATCGCAAGGGGCTGGGGGGAGATAGCGATCTCCCTGCAGCCCCTTGCTGCAAAAGACGTCGGGGAAGCGGGGAAGCGAAGCGCTTCGCTTCCCGCTTCCCCCGGACCTCTTCTGAAGCAAGGGGCTGGGGGGAGATAGCGATCTCCCTGCAGCCCCTTGCTGCAAAAGACGTCGGGGAAGCGGGAAGCGAAGCGCTTCGCTTCCCCGCTTCCCCCGGACGTCTTTTGCAGCTGTTCCGAAGTGGGGAGGGGGGCGGGGACACCTGCCCCAGCCGCCCCACTTCGGAAAGCTGTTCCGAAGTGGGGAGGGGGGGCGGGGACAGCTGCCCCAGCCGCCCCACTTCGGAAAGCTGTTCCGAAGTGGGGCGGGGGGGGGGCGGGGACAGCTGCCCCAGCCGCCCCACTTCGGAAAGCTGTTCCGAAGTGGGGAGGGGGGGCGGGGACACCTGCCCCAGCCGCCCCACTTCGGAAAGCTGTTCTGAAGTGGGGAGGGGGGGCGGGGACACCTTCTGAAGGCGGGCAGGGGGCGAAAGTCTTTGTCCCCCCTGCCTGCCTTCCCAGGGGCTTTTAAATCGCCCCGGACAGCGGAGAAGTCCTCCGCTGTCCGGGGCGATTTTAAAATGCCGCCCGCCAGCATTTTAAGATCGCCCCGGACAGCGGAGAAGTCCTCCGCTGTCCCAGGGTTTTTTTAAAATGCTGGGGGTGGGAAGAAAAGCCCTTGCCCCCCCCCCCAGCCTTCAGAAGAGGTCCGGGGACAGACTGTCCCCGGACCTGGTCTGAAGGCGGTTTCCCTAGGAACGCATTAATTGATTTTCAATGCATTCCTATGGGAAACCGTGCATCGCAAGACGAAAAAACCGCAAGACGAAGAGACTTGCGGAACGAATTAATTTCGTCTTGCGAGGCACCACTGTAATAATAGTTATATATATAAATCTTCCACCCATCTGGCTGGGTTTCAACACTAGAAAGGAACTTTGCATCGGGTAATGATAGGAAGTCTGCTTAACATTAGGAAAAGGATTGGAAAAAGGAGACTGCACAAATTTAACCCAAGCTTAATTTTTGCCAATTCATAGAAGGAAGATTTGTACATGGATACTTACTTTTTTTGTTGAATTAGGAGTGTGTATATTATTTATTCAGGTAGGTAGCTGTGTTGGTCTGATGCAGTCGAAATATATATATATATTTTGAATGTCCAGTAGCACCTTAGAGACCAACTAAGTTTCTTCTTTATATTATTTACATTATTATATTAATAATTATATTATATTTATATTGTTTATATTATTATTCAGTGTATCCGAAAAAGTGTGCATGCAAACGAAAGCTTGTACCGAGAACAAACTGAGTTGGTCTCTAAGGTGCTACTGGACCATATATGTGTGTGTGTGTGTGTGTGTGTGTGTGTGTGTGTGTTCATTCATGAATTTCAATAAAGTTAAAAAATAAAAAGCTTTGGATATCTTGTTTCGCTGCCTTACTGTATTTTAATATTTTGTTGGGAGCCGCCCAGAGTGGCTGGGGAAACCCAGCCAGATGGGCGGGGTATAAATAAATTATTATTATTATTATTATTATTATTATTATTATTATTATTATTATTATTAACCCTCATTTGTTTGCCTTCCAGGCGATGTGGCTGGGCTACCCGGGAACCAGCGGGGCTTTATTCATGGATTATATTATCACTGACCAAGAAACGTCCCCGGTGGAAGTGGCGGAGCAGTATTCCGAAAAACTGGCTTACATGCCCAATACCTTCTTCATTGGCGATCACGCGAATATGTTCCCACACCTGAAGGTATTTGATAAGAGGGCAAGTGGGAACAGTCTGCTTTTTACTACCGTCTTTTTTCTTGGAAAAAGGCCCAAATCCAAATTGTCGCGTTTTTTCAGACACGTTGTACATATTTCTTTCAGAAAAAAGCCGTCGTTGACTTCAAATCCAATGGGCATATCTATGACAACCGAATTGTTTTGAACGGCATCGACCTGAAAGCATTCCTCGACAGCCTGCCTGATGTGAAAATAGTGAAGGTCAGGAAAATTTGGGCGTGTGTAGGTGGTTTTGGAGTCTAGCTCCTAATAATAATAATAAACTTATTTGTATCCCGCCCTCCCTGGCCGAAACCTGGCTCAGGGCAGCTAGTAACAAATATATCACATTAGTATAAATTCAAACAATTATTATTATATTTTTACTGCGAAGTAAATACATCAAAACAAAACCATACATAAAGAATAATATCCAGTAAAAGAAAGAAGGAAAAAGTACCGTATTTTGCGCCCCATAGGATGCTCCGGCCCATAGGACACACCTAGTTTTTTTTTTGGGGGGGGAAATAAAGAAAAAAAATTTTATTTCCCCCCCAGGTGCGGGGCTGGAAGAACCAGGTCGGGGAACAGTGGGAAGCCACGCTCTGCCTCCCCGCTGTCCCCCGGGCTTGTGGGGCTGGCGATGGGGAGAAGTGCGCTGATCCCGGGACTGCAGGCAGCTCTGCGCCGCCATCCTGAGCGGGACGGGATTTAGCGCCTCGCTTCTGGTGGCCGCGCAGAGCTGCGCTGATCCCGGGACTGCAGGCAGCTCTGCGCCGCCATCCGGAGCGGGGCGGGACTTAGCGCCCCGCTCCCTATGGCCGCGCAGAGCTGTGCTGAGCCGGGGACTGCAGGCAGCTCTGCGCAACCCTCGGAGCCAGTCTCCCGAGAGTTGCGCAGAGCTTCCTGAAGCCTGGAGAGCGAGAGGGGTCGGTGCGCAAAAGCCTGCATTCGCCCCATAGGACGCACCCAGATTTCCCCTTCATTTTTGGAGGGGGAAAAGTGCGTCCTATAGGGCGAAAAATACGGTAAATGAGAAAAAGGAAAAAATGCAAAGAAAAGTACAGTCAAAGAATAAAGAAAAGTATTGTATTTCAATACAACAAACACTATTTTACAAAATAATAATAATAAAAATAGACTGCATATCCCTTCTGCCCTTAAGGTCTTCAACGCCAAAATTACAGCTCAGTTGCGCTCTGGTATTCCAGTCTGGCTGCCAGGGTTTACCCAGTTGGTTGAACAACTACAGGCAGCTTTTCTCTTCAAGATTTTCACTGTCCCACGCTGTGTACCCTATGCAGCCCTGTGTCTAGAGGGAGGTCAACACAAGGTAGAGACTGTCACCTGGGCGAGATTTCTTCTATCCTGGTTAAACATCTGCCTTACATCAGATAAAGATCCTCTCCTCAGCGAAGTTTTGTTAGACCCCTTGCTTTCCCCAGGGCTACAACAGTTTAACAAGAAGGTATAGCAACTTGGGCTGTCAGTGGAACTTTTGCGATTGATGTCCCTACCATCTGCCAAGGCTATAATAAAAACTAGATTGTGGGATATGGAACGCCAAGAACTAACAGTAGCAGCAGAGAAAATGTGTTCCCCTCTTTATTTTCAACTTTCTTGGGCACATGAAATTAACCATATTTACCTTGAATTAATTACCTTGCTTAACCCTCAAGAAAAAAGGGCATTTTCACTGGCCAGGTTTAATTCAAATCCATCCAACCTCCTTTGGAGAAGGTTCTCAGGCAGGGTGAAAGGAGAAAGAACTTGCCCATGTGAAGCCCACCTGGTGGAAATAATAATAATAATAATAATAATTTATTATTTATACCCCGCCCATCTGGCTGGGCCTCCCCAGCCACTCTGGGCGGCTTCCATAAAAACCGAAAATACAGTAAAATATCACACGTTAAAAACTTCCCTGAACAGGGCTGCCTTAAGATGTCTTCTGAATGTCAGGTAGTTGTTTATCGCTTTGACATCTGCTGGAAGGGCGTTCCACAGGGCGGGCGCCACTACCGAGAAGGCCCTCTGCCTGGTTCCCTGTAGCTTTGCTTCTCGCAATGAGGGAACCGCCAGAAGGCCCTCGGCACTGGACCTCAGCGTCCGGGCAGAATGATGGGGGTGGAGACGCTCCTTCAGGTATACTGGACCGAGGCCGTTTAGGGCTTTAAAGGTCAGCACCAACACTTTGAATTGTGCTTGGAAATGTACTGGGAGCCAATGTAGGTCTTTCAAGACCGGTGTTATATGATCCCTAGCTGCCGCATTCTGGATTAGTTGTAGTTTCCGAGTCACCTTCAAAGGTAGCCCCACGTAGAGCGCATTGCAGTAGTCCAAGCGGGAGATAACCAGAGCATGCACCTCTCTGGCGAGACAGTCCGCAGGCAGATAGGGTCTCAGCCTACGTACCAGATGGAGCTGGTAAACAGCTGCCCTGGACACAGATTTGACCTGTGCCTCCATGGACAGCTGTGAGTCCAAAATGACTCCCAGGCTGCGCACCTGGTCCTTCAGGGGCACAGTTACCCCATTCAGGACCAGGGAATCCTCCACACCTGCCCGCCTCCTGTCCCCCAAAAACAGTACTTCTGTCTTGTCAGGATCCAACCTCAATCTGTTAGCCGCCATCCATCTTCCAACCGCCTCCAGACACTCACGCAGGACCTTCACCGCCTTCACTGGTTCTGATTTAAAAGAGAGGTAGAGCTGGGTATCATCTGCATACTGATGAACACCCAGCCCAAACCTCCTGATGATCTCTCCCAGCGGCTGCATGTAAATGTTGAAAAGCATGGGGGAGAGGACAGAACCCTGAGGCACCCCACAAGTGAGAGCCCAGGGGTCTGAACACTCATCCCCCACCACCACTTTCTGGACACGGCCCAGGAGGAAGGAGCGGAACCACTGTATGACAGTGCCCCCAGCTCCCAGCCCCTCTAGACGGTCCAGAAGGATGTTATGGTCGATGGTGTCAAAGGCCGCTGAGAGATCCAGCAGAACTAGGAAACAGCTCTCACCTTTGTCCCTAGCCCGCCGGAGATCATCAACCAGTGCGACCAAGGCAGTTTCAGTCCCATGGTGAGGCCTGAATCCCGACTGGAAGGGATCCAAATGGTGCGCTTCTTCCAGGCGTGCCTGGAGTTGTTCGGCAACCGCTCGCTCAATCACCTTGCCCAGGAATGGAAGATTTGAGACTGGGCGATAGTTGGCCATCGTGGCCGCATCTAAAGATGTTTTTTTAAGAAGCGGTTTGATAACCGCCTCTTTCAGCGGGTCTGGGAAGGCTCCCTCACGGAGGGAAGCATTCACCACCCCACGAAGCCCATCGCCCAGCCCTTCCCGGCTAGCTTTTATAAGCCAGGATGGGCAAGGATCCAGGAGACAGGTGGTTGGTTTCACTCGTCCAAGCAGCCTGTCCACATCCTCGGAGGTAACAGATTGGAATTGATCCCACTCAACTTGACTAGACAGAACTCTAGCACTCTCCCACCCCGGTCCTGCTCCCACAGTAGAGTCTACTTCTTCCCGAATCTGAGCGATTTTATCTGCAAAAAACTTTGCAAAATCATTGCAGGAGAACATTTGGCCCGAACTGGGCCCCGATGTTGCAGGTGGTTCCGCTAAATTGTGAACCACCTGAAAAAGTCTCCTGCTGCTGTTTTCTGCAGATGCAATAGAGGCGGTGAAGAAATTCTTCTTCGCCGTCGCTATCGCCACTTGGTAGGCTCGACGTTGAGCTCTAACCTGTGTCTGGTCAGATTCTGAATGAGTTATCCGCCACCGGCGCTCTAGCCGTCTCAACGATTGTTTCATTGCCCTCAGATCCGTGGAAAACCACGGGGCTGTCCAGGCTCCATGCAATCGGAGAGGGCGCTTCGGAGCCAAACAGTCAATAGCCCTGGTTAACTCCACATTCCAGCGGGCCACCAGGGACTCAGCTGAAAGGCCATCAACATGGGATAAAGCATCCCCTACCACTCTCTGGAAACCATTTGGATCCATTAAGTGGCGGGGGCAGACCATCCGAATTGGTCCCACCTCCCTGCAGAGGGGAAGGGTCGCGGAGAAGTCCAGTTGCACCAGGAAGTGATCTGACCATGGCACTTCTTTCGTTTCGCTTTTACTTAGTGTCAGATCACCAACATCCATAGAGGTAAACACCAGGTCCAAGGCATGTCCGCGGCTATGGGTTGGGCCAAACTTATTCAGGGACAGCCCCATGGAGGCCATGCTTTCCACGAAGTCCCGAGCGGTCCCTTGTAAGGTCGTGTCGGCATGGATGTTAAAATCCCCTAGGACGACCAAACTAGGTGTCTCCAGGAGAACATCCACCACGACCTGAAGCAGCTCGGACAGGGAATCCTTGGTGCAGCGGGGAGGTCGGTACACCAAAAGGAATCCTGTACTGCCCCTATTGCCCAACTTCCAGAACATGCACTCAGAAAACTGGGTCTTCCCAATAGGACGCCTGGTGCAAACTAATGACTTCCTAAAAATCACTGCAACCCCCCCTCCCCGCCCACATGACCTGGGTTGCTGTGCGTAAGAGAAATCTGGTGGACAAGCAGCGGCAAGGACAGGCCCATCTGCTTCATCCAACCAAGTCTCTGTCACACATGCCAGGTCAAGTCCTCCATCCATGATCGCGTCATGGATGGCAGTGGTCTTATGAATCATTGACCTGGCATTGCACAGCAGCACCTTCAGGTCATGTGGGTATCCCTTGCTGATTCTAGTATCCATCCGGTCAGGACCAGACCCGGAGGCAGGAATAGTCCTCAGACAACGACTAAACCTGCCCCCTCTGTAATGACATGGTCTAGTCTTAGCGTAACTCCTCCTCCTACCCGTGATCACTGAGATCCATTGTCCCAGTGCATCCCCCCCGTGGAACATGCCCCAGCCGTTTTGTGGGTGGGGCCCACTCCCTGGCAGCCCTGACCCCTCCCCTTAAGAACAAAATAACATCTTAAACAAACAAACAAAACCAATAAAACAATACAAACAAAAAATATGTAAAAATTACAAAAACATCAAATTAAAAATAATTCCCCAAGCCCAACCAAACATCCATCCCACCCCCACCCCCCACATACAAAAAATCCAAAGAAAATTTTAAAAACACTCTGTGCCTCTCCGGCAATAACAACTGTCCTAGTGAGGCCTGTCAGGGCCCGCCCTGGGCCAGACAAGAGCAGGCAAGAGCAGGGCCCTCAAGCACTCACTCAGGGAGTCTTCCTGGGCAGCAGGCCGCAAGCAGCACGCAGTCCTTATGAGGCCCCAGGCCAGATGGTAAGTGGCAAGAGCAGGGCCCTCAAGCACTCACTCAGGGGAGTCCTCCTGGGCAGCAGGCCGCAAGCAGCACACAGTCCTTATGAGGCTTCAGGCCCCGCCCCAGGCCAGATGGTAAGTGGCAAGAGCAGGGCCCACAAGCACTCAGGGAGTCCTCCTGGGCAGCAGGCCGCAAGCAGCACGCAGTCCTTATGAGGCCCCAGGCCCCGCCCCAGGCCAGATGGTAAGTGGCAAGAGCAGGGCCCACAAGCACTCACTCAGGGAGTCCTCCTGGGCAGCAGGCCACAAGCAGCACGCAGTCCTTATGAGGCTTCAGGCCCCGCCCCAGGCCAGATGGTAAGTGGCAAGAGCAGGGCCCTCAGGCACTCACTCAGGGGAGTCCTCCTGGGCAGCAGGCCGCAAGCAGCACGCAGTCCTTATGAGGCTTCAGGCCCCGCCCCACATATGGTTCTTAATTGTAAACTATATGCTGATCTCAGTCAGCAATTTCTAGATCAACTCTGTATCCCCAAATGGAAACCAGAGTTGGAGGTCATACATTTTCTATTACTGGTGAATGATTAGGAGCTCACCAAGTTAGTGGCTAAATATCTCTGTTTGGTTTTTTGTCGTCGAAATACACTGCATCTCCCTGGAGACCTAGAGATGTGACGATAGACTGCTCTACCTCCTTTCTTTTAGCAAATGTTTTGTGCCACTGGGGAAGTGGTGATTCTCTATTGATTTGTTTTGGATGTTTGTATGTGATGCCAATAAAAGGTTTGATGATGATGAAATACTTTTTCCCTTCACTGTATATATGGAAAATGTTTGCAGTGTATGGAAAAAAACAAAAAACTGAAAAGAAAAAACTTAAAGAAAAAAGAGAAAGCACATTATCCACAAGAGAAGAGCTTTCCCACAGGCATCGGACCAGCACATGAGTAGTAGTAGTAGTAGTAGTAGTAGTAAAAATCATTTATACCCTGCCCATCTGGCTGGGTTTCCCCAGCCACTCTGGGCGGCTTCCAGCAAAAGATTAAAATACAATAAAGAGCAGCTTTTTCAATCTATTTTTCCCCCATGGCTTTTAAAATCGTGGCCCAATGCAAGATGGTTCTTTTAAAATCACAGTGATCCCTTGGTTCTCAAACTGAATCTGTTCCGGAAGTCCGCTCCGAAACCAAGGCATTCCACAACCGAGGTGCGCTTTCCCATGGAAAGTCACACAAAACGGATTAATCCGTTCCAGACTTCGAAAAGCAACCCCTAAAACAGCAATTTAACATGAATTTTACTATTGTATTGTGTTTTTAATATTCGATTGGGAGCCACCCAGAGTGGCTGGGGAAACCCAGCCAGATGGGCGGGGTATAAATAATAAATTATTATTATTATTCTCTAACAAGACCATTGATTCATAAAATGAAAGCAATACTCCATGTACTGTACTCTAAAATAAATAAGACAGTATTGTAGGTGATGAAAATTTAATAATTTGTTTTCTGACCTGCTTTGATGATAGTCATTGTTTGGAGGGGGGCTTTGATCCATTTCCGCAGTCACAGTCCATCCATCCATCCATCCGTAGCTAAAGTCATTGCTTGGAGGGGGGGCTTTGATCCACTTGCCTATGCTTGGTCAAGGGTGTGCAAGTTGCAATCCAGCAACATCCAAATGATGTTGTTGATCAGGCATCCCCAACCTTCGGCCCTCTAGATGTTTTCGACTACAATTCCCATCATCCCTGACCACTAGTCCTGTTAGCTAGGGATCATGGGAGTTGTAGGCCAAAACATTGGGATGGCCAAAGGTTGGGGATGCCTGTTGTTGTTGATGATGATCATTGTAATGATGCAGCTTCCTTCCTCCCCCCCCCCCCCAAGCTATACATATACAGTGGTCCCTTGGCTCTCAAACTTGATCTGTTCCGGACATCCCTTCGAAAACCAAAGCGTTCCAAAACCGAGGTGTGCTTTCCCATGGAAAGTCACGCAAAACGGATTAATCAGTTCCAAACTTTTAAAAGCAAACCCCTAAAATAGCAATTAAACATGAATTTTACTCTTGAATGAGACCATGGATCCATCAAATGAAAGCAATCAGCCAGCAACGTACGGCAGTCGCACAATTGGTAGCCGAACCGGGTTCCACCCATTCGCAAAAACAAAAGCGCCGCCCAAACAAAAATGCAAAAGACGTCAAAAACAGACCTCAGCAGAACACTCAAATCTAAAGCATCGCGCTCAAATCGGAGCATGTTCTGCTTCCGGAAAAAAATTCTAAACCGCAATACTTCCTTCCAAGTTTGCAGCGCTTGGCTTCCAAGTTGTTTGAGTCCCAAGGTGTTTGGGAACCGAGGTGCCACTGTGGTACAAATGGGCCAGCACCCAGTTGCTTCCCCCCCTTTAATTATTATTTTTTAAAAAATAATTGTTACTGATTTTCTTTCTTGCCCGTTTCCCAACTCCTGTATGCAGTAAATGTCTGGCATAATGGGGACCTGCCAAAGCTCGATGGCTTTCAGGCAAGATTTATACGATCTCTGCTGCAGGTACCTAACTGCGTCCCCAACTCCGTACTTCTGTTGGAAGCTGGTGAATGCCCAATTTCAGCTAGAGCGTGGTGGGCTGCCCTAAAACATTGGCTTAGGATTTCAGTATTTAATCTAGGGAAGGGTCTGTACCAACATTTGACCAATGAGGAATTTGTCAGCAAATGGCAGAAAACCATGGCTAAAAAAGCCACCTCTATTGGTCTGTCTCTCCCCCCCCCCAACTGTATTACCTGGGTTATGAAGGCGCCCAAAAGGTTTTAAAGCAAAGATTATGGGACAATGCACACAGTGACTTGCTATCTCGATCACACGCAGTCTGTAGTCCGCTGGCAGCAAGAGTTCAATATGGGTATGTCTTTGAGTTAACATCTTACATCAAAAACCTGACAGTACCTAACTATCGAAGGCTTTTCACCAAAGCCAGACTAAATGTCTTCCCCTCTGCAGTGCTGGATGGTAGGTTGAGAGGCGTTCCCTACCAGGACAGACTTTGCTCGTGTGCTCAAGACATCGATTCCATAAATCATATTTTGTTGCATTGTGCGAAGTATGAGCAGGCCAGGGCTGAACTGATACTACCCTTGCTGGTACCTTTCCCGGGAAAATCAGAGGCTCACTATGTCAGGTTCCTACTGGAAGACCGGACAAAAGCTAGAACGTTGGCAGTGGCAAAGTTTTTATCGGTGGTTGCAAGAACAAATGAGCCCTATATTCTAAACAAAATGCTTGATTAACCTGGAGGTAGGCTGTATGAACTGTGTATTGATTTGTAATGTTTTGTTGGGTCTCTGGACCGTAATAAAGATTGATGATGATTTTCTTTCCTCCTAACAAATATTCAGCATCCTCACTTAGCATTCGTTTTCCCATTTCCCTCCTCCCTGTCAACGTCCCCCAACTTCCATTTCTGGTTTGTTACACCAAATCAGGCATCCCCAACCTTCGGCCCTCCAGATGTTTGGACTACAATTCCCATCATCCCTGACCACTGGTCCTCCTAGCTAGGGATCATGGGAGTTGTAGGACAAAACATCAGGAGGTCTGCAGGTTGGGGATGCCTGCACCAAATGTTACATTCTGCTGTTTATACATAATGTTCTTTTATCCCATTATACCGTATTTTTCGCTCTATAAGATGCACCCGACCATAAGACACACCTAGTTTTTAGAGGAGGAAAACAAGAAAAAAATATTCTGAATCAAATGTTGTACTAAACTATTTAATAAACATAGGGGCGATGGGAGTTGTAGTTCAACAACATCTGGGGACCCACAGGTTGAGAAAGGCTGAATTATGGTATGTGAGGTGGGGCTTACCTGTCCCCCCCCCCCAATATTTTATTCAAGTTGGAAGAGGGAAGGAAGGGAGAGGGAGAGCTCACATTTGTGCGTGCCTGTGGCGGGCAGCTGCCTCCGAGGTGACGCCGGAACTGGAGCAAAAAGAGGAGGAGGAGACGCCGGGACAGGAGCCGTGACAGCTGGGAGGAGGGGCGGAAGGGGCTGCCATCTGTCCCTCCTTCTGGCTCCTGTCTGCTTTGCTGCTTTAAAGCTAGCCACGGAGGAGGGAAGGAAGGGTAGCCATGGCTCCCATCCGTCCCTCCACCACGGCATTCGCTTCATAGGACGCACAGACATTTCCCCTTACTTTTTATGAGGGAAAAAGTGCATCTTATGGAGCGAAAAATACGGTATTTATTGTTCTCTGGAAATGAAGTTGTAAATGTTTTATTTAAATCCTGCCAGTAAGTCCATGGTTTTCTGTGTTTTTTTTTCTGCAAGTAAGTTGTAAAAGGCTCCCATTCTTTTTCAAAGTCCCTCTTGCCCATTTCACGCAGTTTGTCTACTGACTTTCTTAGCTCTGCGTAATTCACCAGTTTTTCTTGACACTCGATGGTCTTTCTCCTGTCTTCCAGTTTTGTGCTATTGGGATTCTTGCTGCTTTCGTGGGGTGCATAAATAACGTCCAATTTTTCTCCGGCAATTCTTGTCCTAAAATACCTAATGAAAAAGCTTCTGGTTTTTTCACAAAAGATTGCAAGATGATTTTAAAAATTTGGGAAATGATATATAATGAACTGGAAATAACATTTTTTTTAAAAAAAAATGATATTTATTAAGAATTTTAAAATTACAGGAAAAACAAAAAAGAAAAAGAAAGAGAAAAAAACAAAAGAAAAACAAACCACAATCAAACAATACAAATTAGTAAAAATCAAAGTCAAAAAATATCAACAAAACAGAGCACAATAAAAAAAAAAGCCACAGAAATTTAAAAACAAATCCAATATTCTCAAATTCTTAACTGTCATTACCTTCTTTCATTGACCTCCTCACTCCTCCCTTTTTTTGTATCCTAGTTGTTAATTATCACAGCAAATCCTTTCCATTTTTCCTAATATTCTGTCATTTCATTACCTTAGTCTATTTTAACCTTATCTTACTATAAAAAACCCTAAAACTTAAAACTTGCATCTTATTTATACCAATTTCTCATAACCATAACATATTCTTACATAATTCTTTTAACATTTTTACTAAAGCCAAATAATTTCGTTCCAACATTTTTCTAACATTCATCAATTTTGTAAAACAATCCTAATAATTTTTTTTTCTCCAAATTTTCTTCCAATCTTCATCCAGCGTCTCTTCCTCCTGGTCCCGGGTTTTGTCAGTCCTTTCTATCCCATCAATCTGGCGCATTAACCTGGTAATCTTATGTCCAAGGCCCTTAAGTATCTTCCATGTCCCTTCCGCGGCTCTTCTTCATATTTATACCTGTACTTTACTTTGTCTCCTGCTCCTTTCACTCGTGGGAACTCCAGCTTGACAATGTTTTTGACCCTTCTCGACAAATCAGCCCCTTTTCCATAAAGGTAAAGGTAAAGGTACCCCTGCCCGAACGGGCCAGTCTTGACAGACTCTGGGGTTTGTGCGCCCATCTCACATCTATTGGCCGGGGGCCAGCGCTGTCCGGGGACACTTCCGGGTCACGTGGCCAGCGTGACAACGCTGCTCTGGCGAGCCAGAGCCGCACACGGAACGCCGTTTACCTTCCCGCTGGTAAGCGGTACCTATTTATCTACTTGCCCCCGGGGGTGCTTTCGAACTGCTAGGTGGGCAGGCGCTGGGACCGAGCAGCGGGAGCGCACCCCGCCGCGGGGATTCGAACCGCCGACCTTTCGATCGGCAAGCCCTAGGCGTTGAGGCTTTAGCCCACAGCGCCACCCGCGTCCCGCTCCCCTTTTCCATAGTCCACACTAAACTCCATGTGGTATTTAGAAACATGTTTCAAAGTCCCTCCAGAATTAAGAGCCCTCACAACCCCAAACATCTTGCGGCCCATTGCCAGACTTGGAAAGTCAAAACATCCCTGCATAGGGGGGTCTATCCAACCCCCCATTTCCAAACCAAACAAAACTTTATCTCTCCAAATCTGGCTTTTTCCAAGTTCATTTATCAAATCCAACAACTCATGTTCCTGCTGGGCCACAACTCCCTCCATCTCTGGCATCCGAGGTTCAGCAACATCTTCTTCCCTCATCTGATCTGTCAGAGCACACTCCTGATTTGATTCCTGGGTGGGCTCTATATAGTTACCCACTACCTGTCCAAAATTTTCGATCGCAACAGTCATCAAGTCCGTCTTCTCATGTAGCTGATCCAATAGGGCACTTGTTTTACAGAGAGCACGCACCAGAGCTTCTGAATACATTGTTCTGCAAGGTCAGAAGTCTGTTCCCACGATTGTAATCTGTTGCAGCTGCAGAGCTCCCCATTTCAAATTTAGTAACAGTTTCACAGGCTCCCTCTAGGGGAAGAACTTCTATTTGTTCTTTTCTTTTAAAGGCAGATCTAACAACAAAGTTTCCTTTTTCAGATATTTTGTCAATATTTGTTCCTTTAAAATGCGAAGGAGAACAATGGAATCACTATGTTTCTCTTCTTTTAACTATCTGTCAAAGACGTTTGTCTATGGTCAATGAGCTTCCCAAAAAACGTCAGTCCTGACACCCGGCTCCCAGGTTCAAGACGGTGGAAAATTACTTTTCTTTGCACTCTTCTCCTGCTCCCGAAGGGGGTTCAACAATTTTAAATGATGAAAGTTGATCCTTTACAAACTATTTTCTGAACTCTAGTTTGCCACGTCTTTGCTTTAATCTATCTACAAGAAGCGGAAGGCTGACTTCCTGTTTAAACCTTCCCGTTTCAGTGCCAAATTAAGAAGAATTTCTTAGTCCAATTTTCCTTTCTACTCGCAGGTCGTTATTTAAAGTCCAATTGTCCAAAATTAAGTTACTCACAGGTAATTGTTTTAAAAGCCAAATTGTCCCAGGAAAAAGGCAGCGCTCTCCGGCAACGGCTGTGCGGATTCGCTCCACGGAAGAAGCAGTTGACTCTCAGCACCGCGCCACTTGCCCCTCTTCGCTCCGGAGCCCGTAACGGGGTTCCTTTACGAGTTGGGGGGGGCACGAAAGGTGCTCGCCAAGTCCCATGGTCACAGGCTTCATCCGCCTGTGATTTTTGAAAGGGTCCCCACTTCGCCGTAGCGGGAAGACCCGTTTTCCGCGGAGCTAGTCCCTCCGGATCAGAGGGAGTCCGCCATTACCGATGGCGCCACCCCGGAAGTACTGGAAATAACATTTTTTTCCCAGTTCATTATATACCGTTTCCCTTTTTTAAAAATCATCTTGCAATCCCACCGTGTACAATAGCCCCCCCCCTTAAAATGCCTGAAACGCAGACAAAATAAAGCCACAAGAGGGGTCAGAAAACCAGATTGTAACCGACTTGAGTGGCTGTCTGCGAAATCCTTTTCAATTTCTGTGCTATGCTTCTAATGGACAGGAGTGGCAGTGAGGCAGTTAACATGCAGCCAAATGGGCGGGGTTTCAATGATAAATTATCATTATTATTGTATTATCTTGGTTTCCAGATGAAATGTCCTGACGGCGGGGATGACGGTGCCACCGGGCTCAGCATGCCCATTATTCCCATGAACACCATTGCCGAAGCCGTGATTGACATGATCAATCGCGGGCAGATTCAGATCACCATCAATGGATTCAACATCAGCAATGGGCTGGCGACGACTCAGGTGAGAAGGTTGGGAGAACAGTAATAATAACTAATAATAATAATAATAAATTTATACCCCACCCATCTGGCTGGGTTTTGGGACTGAAGGGAATTTCTTTTCTTTTTAAAAAATATTTTTTTTGGTTTTTCCACGTATACATCCTCGAACAATATTTCTCTAACAATTTTCCATATTTCTCCCCCTCCTCCGCTGGACTTCCCTCATATTCCCATTTTGTTTTATTTCCATATTACTCACCCTGTGTGTTGTTTCCCCAAAAAAATCCCAATACTGTACATATAGTCTTGCTTTTCGTTATACACAATTGTGTTTGTTTATTCCAGGCATCCCCAACCTTTGGCCCACTAGATGTTTTGGACTACAATTCCCATCATTCCTGACCACTGGTCCTGTTAGCTAGGGATCATGGGAGTTGTAGGCCAAAACATCTGGAGGGCCAAAGGTTGGGGATGCCTGGTTTATTCAAACGTTGCCAATGAGTCCAATTCTTTATGTTGTCTCTTCATATATGTTGTAAATGGTTCTCATTCTCTTTTAAAGTCTTGGTTATCCTTTTCATGTAATTTATCTGTTAATTTTGCCAGTTCTGCATATTCCATAAATTTCCCTTGCCATTGTTCTTTCGTTGGTATTTCTTCTGTCTTCCAAGCTTGTGCTAATATAATTCTTGCCGCTGTTGTTGCATGCATAAATCATTTCCAATTTTCTTTTTTTTAATCTTGATCTAAAATTCCTAGGAGGAATGCTTCTGGTTTCTTAACAAAAGTCTTTTTAAACAGGGGTTTTTTCCAATTCATTATATATCATTTCCCAATAATTTCTAACCCTTTTGCATTCCCACCACATATGATAAAATGTACTGGACGGAAGGGACTTTCGAGGAGCCACGGGGCTGGGACTGCCCAGAAGCAGAATCCACCTGCAATTCAACGAGATGATGATGATGTTGATAATTGATTAAGGAATGATTGAAATAAGAATTTATTATGATTTATACCCAGCCCATCCGGCTTGTACAGCCCTGAGCCTCTGTTTCCAAAAAGCAAGCTGGACCTTCTGAGAGAGTCCTGGTAAATTAATTTGGGCCCCTAAAAAAAGCTAAACAGCTTTGGCCCCCAATAATAATAATAATAATAGTAATAATTTTTTATTTGTACCCCCGTCCTCCCCGGCCGGAGCAGGGCTCGGAGCGGCTGTAACCATATCAATAATACAATATACATAAAAAGAAGCAATCAATTAAAATGCACCCCAAAATTAATTCAGATAAATTAAAATTAAAACGGGACAAATGGCAAACCTCAGGTTAAAATGGAAAGCAGTTAATACTCTCCAGGACCAGCTGTTTACACTGATATTATAAGGACCTGGGAAACCTTGCTCTTATACAAAGAGAAAATGAGACTAAAAAAAAGCTCCACAAGTTTGGTCAATCCAATGGGCAGTTGTTGCTTTTTTATAGTGGGAATAGATTGCAGTCTCTTGGAAGTTGGACATGCCCGCTTTAAATCATTTACTTTTCAAGAGTTCAGTGCAATCTATAGCAACTTGGATGCAAATTGAATATAAAATGTCACCATTCGCAAATAACGAAAATGCAGGAGGCTTGAAAAAGCCGAGTGTTGTTATTCAGTGTTCCTTTTTAATTTGTAGACCGCTTTATGTTTTTAAGGGGAAAAAACCCAAAGCAGTTGACGTTAATACGTCAAATAAAGCAATCCAGGATGAAACAGCGTAGAATAAAGTCTGGTGTAAAGTATACCAGCCTTCTTAGTGGTGGCGCTTGCCCCGTGGAACGCCCTCCCATCAGATGTCAAGGAAATAAGCAACTGTCTGACTTTTAGAAGACGTCTGACGTTTTTCATGTTTGATGTTTTATTCTGTTTTCAGTGTTCAGTTGAGAGTCGCCCAGTGGCTGGGGAAACCCAGCCAAATGGGCAGGGTAGAAATAATAATAAATTACTACTACTACTATTACTACTACTATTAAGGCGGGGTAGAAATAGTAAAATATTATTACTATTATTACTACAGTGGTTCCTCTGGATGCGAACGGGATCTGTTCCGTAGCCCCGTTCACATCCAGAGCAGAACGCAGCCCGCGACTGAGCATCTGCGCGGGCCGCAATTTGCCGCTTCCATGCATGCGTGTGACGTCATTTTGAGTGTCTGCGCATGCACGAGCAGCGTGGGGCCTGCCTGGTGTTTTGACATTAGTAGAATGTGTGCCCTTTTATTGAAAATGCATCTCTGTGTTATTTGTGGGGCATAGGAATTCGTTCATTTTTTCTCTCTTCAAAATCTAGTCCGACCCCCCACAAGGTCTGAGGGACAGTGGACTGCCCCCTGCTGAAATAGTTTGCTGACCCCTGGTCAATATGGTCAATAAAGAAAAGCTCTTGCCTGTTTATTGGGTTCTTGTCCACTCATTCTAAGGCAGGTTTCCTCAACCTCAGCCCTCCCGATGTTTTGAGACTACAATTCTCATCATCCCTGACCACTGGCCCTGTTAACTAGGGATGTTGGGAGTTGTAGACCCAAAACATCTGGAGGGCCGAGGTTGAGGAAGCCTGTTTAAAGGCAAAAGTTGCTCAAGTATAATCGTTTGCTTTGCCAACCTTCTGATCTGACGCTACATAGCACTGAGTCGAAGCTCTGCCCCTTGAGCTTCCTTCCGATCTTCCCTCTCCGTCTTCTCCTTCAGATCAACAACAAGGCGGCGACTGGCGAGGAGGTCCCACGAACCATCATCGTCACCACCCGCTCCCAGTACGGGCTGCCGGAGGACTCTGTGGTGTACTGCAACTTCAACCAGCTTTACAAGATCGACCCAGCCACTCTGCAGATGTGGGCCAACGTGAGTAGCTCCCTGTGGCGAATCGGAAGTCGCTGGTTTGCACCTATTGGGCGCCCTCTTGGGAAGACCCAGTCCTCTGAGTGTGTGTTCCGGAAGCTGGGCAATAGGTGCAGTGCAGGATTCATTTCCTCTCCGCTGCACCAAGGATTCCCTGTCTGTTCTCCTGGAGACCCCTAGCTTGGTTGTCCTAGGGCAGGCATGTCCAAAGTCTTTTTCGGGTGCCCAATCCGGTCAGTTTAATCTGGTGCCTGTGGCTGATTATGGGGTAAAAAAGCTCACCAACTCCAACCCTAAAAAAAGCTCAACAACTTTGGGGTTAAATCCTGCCGGTCCAGCCCCTGTGGCAGTATATACCCTGGGGTAAAATCCCAAAAAAACCAACTTCAATAAATCTGGCCCTCTTTGAAAAAAGTTTGGACACCCTGGATTTTAACATCCACGCTGACCTGACCTTCCAAGGGGCCGCTCAGGATTTCGTAGAAAGCATGGCCTCCGTGGGGCTGTCCCTGAATGAGTTTGGCCCAATTTATAGCCGCGAACATGCCTTGGACCTGGGGTTCACCTCTATGGACGGGGGCGATCTGACACTGAAGCGAAACAAAAGAAGTGCTGTGGCCGAATCACTTGGACTTCTCCACAACCCTTCCCCAATGCAAGGAGGCGGGACCAATTCGGATAGGCTGCACCCGCCACTGAATGGATCCAAATAGTTTCCAGAGAGTGGTAGGGGATGCTTTATCCCATATTGATGGCCTTTCAGCTGATTCCGTGGTGGCCCACTGGGATGTGGAGTTAACCAGGGCTATCGACCGCCTGGCTCTGAAGCGCCCTCTCAGATTGCATGGAGCCCAGACAGCCCCACGGTTTCCCCCGGAGCTGAGGGTGATGAAACAATCGCAGAGACAGCTAGAGCACTGGTGGCAGAAAACTCATTCTGAATCGGACCGGTTAGAGCTCAACGTCGAGCCTGCCGAGTGGCGATGGTGACAGCGAAGAGGGCTTTCTTTGCCGCCTCTATTGCATCTGCAGGAAACAGCAGCAGGAGACTCTTTCAGGTGGTTCGCAATTTCATGGAACCACCTTTGCCACCGGGGTCTGGTAAAGACCCCAAGGTCTCCTGCAAGGATTTTGCAAAGCTTGGAGCAGGCTTCCTCAACCTCGGCCATCCTCAACCTCAGCCCTCCAGATGTTTTGAGAATACAGTTCCCATCATCCCTGACCACTGGTCCTGCTAGCTAGGGATCATGGGAGTTGTAGGCCAAAAACATTGGGAGGGCCGAGGTTGAGGAAGTCTGGGTTGGAGGATGGATGGTGGCTAACAGATGGAGGTTGAATCCTGACAACATTTTGGGGGGACAGGAGGCGGGTGGGTTTGGGGGACTCCCTGTTCCTGAATAGGGCAACTGTGCCCCCAAAGGACCAGCTGAGCAGCCCGGGAGTCATTTTGGACTCCCT
The DNA here is from genome assembly GCF_965113315.1 of Podarcis vaucheri. Classification (NCBI taxonomy): domain Eukaryota; kingdom Metazoa; phylum Chordata; class Lepidosauria; order Squamata; family Lacertidae; genus Podarcis; species Podarcis vaucheri. Next base: position 18,613,407 of record NC_138757.1, read on the forward strand.
GCTGCCCATGAAGGAGCAGGTCCATTCTGTGTCTGGGGCAGCTCCATCTGGGACGCAGGATGAGACTCCACCTAAAGGAGCACCTCCACCCCGGATGCCGGGGTCCCTCTCCCGAGGGCCTTGTGCCGGTTCCGTTATTACGAGATGTGAAGCTACAGGGAACCAGGCAGAGGGTCTTCTCAGTGGTGGCTCCCTCTCCCATCAGATGCCAAGGAAATAAACAACTATCAGACTTTTAGGAGACATCTGAAGGCAGCCTTGTTTCGAGAAGTTTTGAATGACTGATGTTTTAATGTATTTCTAACTTTTTGTTGGAAGCCGCCCAGAGTGGCTGGGTAGAAATAATAAAATTATTATTATTATCATTATTATTTGCAGATTCTGAAACGTGTCCCGAACAGCGTTCTGTGGCTGCTGCGTTTCCCGGCTGTGGGGGAACCAAACATCCAGCAGTACACGCAGAACATGGGCCTCCCCCAGAACCGGATCATCTTCTCTCCCGTTGCCCCCAAAGAGGAGCATGTGAGGAGGGGGCAGCTGGCCGATGTCTGCCTGGACACCCCCCTTTGCAATGGGCACACCACCGGGATGGATGTGCTCTGGGCCGGAACCCCCATGGTGACCATGCCAGGTAAGATGGCGGCGTGAGTCAGTATAATTATGATGATGATGATGATGGATATTGTTCTGGTATTGGGTGCCGACACACACTGCGTTGAGTTGGACCTGGGATTCCCACTGGGGGTGGGGGTGGGGGATGGTTGAGCGGTTGGCCTGTGTATCCCAAGAGTTCAGTTGTGAGCCAGGTGGTTATGCTAGTGGGAGGGAAGGAAGACATGGGGGGGGTTATCCAGTTTGGGCGATGGGCCCTTCTACTTGGGCCGTTCCCTTAATCCACCAAGATGTTCCTCTACAACAGGGGTCTGCAAACTTTCTCAGCAGGTGGCCGGTCCACCGTCCCTCAGACCTTGTGGGGGGCTGGACTAGATTTTGAAAAAAATAATGAATGAATTCCTATGCCCCACAAATCACCCAGAGGTGCGTTTTCAATAAAAGCACACATTCTACTCATGTCAAAACAACAGGCAGGCCCCACTCATAACCCAGAGATGCATTTTCAATAAAAAGACACATTCTACTCGTGTCAAAACACATGTCCACGGGCTGGATTGAGAAGGCGATTGGGTTGGATCTGACCCCTGGCACTTAGTTTGCCGACCCATACTTAACAAGATGAGGACAGACCATGCTTGCGACGGAGCTTTGTATGACCTGCCACCCTCCGTTTTGCAGGAGAGACCCTTGCCTCGCGTGTCGCGGCCTCGCAGCTCACTTGCCTCGGGTGCCCTGAGCTCATCGCGAAGAGCCGGCAGGAATACGAAGACGTCGCCGTGAAACTAGGGACAGATCCAGAATTGTAAGTAGACGCGCAACTGGGGGGTGGGAGAGACCACAGCGTTGGTTGCACAGCTCACGAAGCCCAATGGGAGCATTCAGCATCCCATTTCTTTGGAGAAAAACCTTCCTGGAATACAGTGGCGCCTTGGTTCCCAAACGCCTTGGCACTCAAACAACTCGGAAGCCAAACACTGCAAACCAGGAAGGAAGTGTTCTGGTTGGCAGACTTTTCCTGGTAGCCAAACGTGCTCCGTTTTGAGTGTGACGCTTCCGATTTGAGTGCCATGCTTCTGATTTGAGTGCCACACTTCCTTTTTTTGTGCCGCAATTCCATTTTGAGTGCCACACTTTTTTTTCTAGTGTTACGCTTCCGTTTTGAGTGTTTCACTGAGGTCTGTCTGTTTTTGCTGTGTTTTTTTGCATTTTTGTGGGTCTTTTTCTTTTGTTTTTATGACTGTGGGGAGCCCAATTCAGCAACTGATGGATTGATTGTGCGACTGCGGTACATTAGTTAATTGCTTTCATTTTATGGATCACCGGTCTCATTAGAGAGTAAAATTCATGTTCAATGGCTGTTTGAGGGGTTGTTTTCAAAAGTCTGGAACGGATTAATCCGTTTTGCATTACTCTCCTTGGGAAAGTGCACCTTGGTTTTAGAACGCTTTGGTTTTGGAACAGACTTCCAGAACGGGTTAAGTTTGAGAACAATGGTACCTGTTTTACAGAAAGGTTCGTCCTTGCTGGCATCCTCGGTTTTGGAACACTATGGAGGCCGGGGGGTGGATGCAGATTCCTTTTTGAAATCATAAAATCCCTTTTTACAGAAAGGTTCAGCCTTGCTGGCATCCTAATAATATTGCCAACCAGAGGAAGGTTTCCTTTTCGGAATAATAAATTTTCAGTCGTTTTTACAGTTATATAAAAAATGACCGATATGGTTCTAATATTAGAAATACACAGACCGATAACTATGAAATTATATTGCAATGATAAACATATAAAGTTTTATGGACATGTGTGAGCAAGTATATCAGAATGGAACCGAGACTGGGATTCCGTTTTGGAATCCTAAAATCCTTGTTTTACAGAAAGGTTCCACCTTGCTGGCGCCCTCTGAATACAGACAACCTGGGGAAACTTTTCTTTTTGCAATAACAAGGATATAAGGTTTTATGGACAAGTATATTTGAATGGAACCAAGAGGGGGATTCCTTTTTGGAATCGTAAAACCCTTGTTTTACAGAAAGCTTCAACCTTGCTGGTATCCTCTTAATATGGACAACTGGAGGAAGGTTTACTTTTTACAACATACAAGGTTTTATGGACGTGGAACCAAGAGGGGGAGTGGAGGGAGGTCAACCCAAAATTACCATTTAATTTGGTTGTGACCCCCCCTTTTTTTCTTTTCCTTTCGGGAAAATAAATGAAATGTTGATTAATAAATGAATTAATAATTAATAACGAATACTTTTCTCCCGTAGCCTGAAGAACATCCGCGGCAAGGTGTGGAAGCAGAGGATATCCAGCCCCCTCTTCAACACCAAGCAGTACACACTGGAACTGGAGCGGCTCTACCTCCTGATGTGGGACCACTTCTCCGCTGGCCACAAACCGGACCACATCCTCAAGCCCGGCGAATCGGCCTCGAGATCCGGAGCTGTGCAAGAGACATGAATCCTTCAGGATACATACCTCCTTCCGGAGCAGAGGGAAGCGGGAGTCAAGGATGCGATTTGTGTGGCGACCGGAGGCTCACTCTTGCATGACGGGGAGGCCAGCAATTTCTGACACCCCCCCTGAACCCCACCTTTTCCGGATCTTCTTGCCATGGGAAGGCACAAAGGGATTGGCAGTCGATTCCGATTTCCCGTGAACGAATCTCTTTTTTTTTTCCTTCTCCCTACGCGAATCTGGAGCTTTTGGAGAGAACCTTTTTAGGAATTCCTCTTGCTCCGTCAGTGGCTCTCTTTTTACGGCATTTTAAGTCCGCATCCTTCTTCCAAGGACGGCGGGAGGGAAAATTTGGCGCCAGCAGCAGCGAAGCTTTTACGGGTTTTATAAACCACTCGAACCAACATCTGCTTTCTTAACGTTGGACTTCTCTCTGGGGCTGCCCTTGGTTTTGGTTTTTTCGGCTTCAATTCATGCTGGGTCGACTGCGTCAAAAAAGCAAACGCAATTTAAGACGTAAAGATTTGGTTTTCTCAGCTTCAATTCATGCCGGGTCAACTGGGCCGAAAAAGCAAAAGACCTAAACTTTTGGCTTTTTCAGCTTTAATTCATGCCAGGTTGATTGCGCCAAAAAAGCAAACGCAATTTAAGGCGTAAAGTGGGGGAAAATAGCAACCCGGTGCCAAACTGCGCGTCCTTCCAGGGCAGTGTCAAATTATGTACAGAGGTGCAGGCCTGCGCACTGCCACCAATGCTGAAAATGAAATAAAAGAGCGTTGGTTTTTGCTCAGGTTGGCGCATTCAGATGTGTGCTTCGCGGTTGATGGAACAATTATGTGCCGGGCCACTGGTGTTTTGACTTTGTCAAATGCAGCTCTTCCAGGTAAGTATGGGTTTCCGCCTCCACTTCGACGAGCTTTTTGGAAAGATCACGGTCGAGTGCAAACCTCCATTTTCACATCTGAAGCGTCGCTAGCCGGCTTTTAAACCCACAAAAATGATTGATCGGAGGGCAAAACGTGCATCCGATGGGTTGCATCCAAAGTTATTTTCCAAATCGCTTCCCTGCCTGACACCGAAAAGATTCAGAGCGGCGCATTTTCTGTGCTTTTGGTGGTGCTGCACATGGATCCAGGCCAATAATTGCTGGCCGGCCTAATGCCCCTTTCCTTATATTCCGAATTTGACCCTCAGGTATGTAGCCCTGAGCTGTGCTTAAACCTTTGCAGTTCTTTTCGTTTTGGCTTAATATGGGCTGGATTATATTGATTATCTATATATAGATAATATTGGCAAGAAGCATTTAGTCGTCCAAGCCCTGAGGTTAAATCTTCCATCTTTGCGGTGCCAGTTCCCTTCGTTTGGGCTTAATATGGGCTGGATTATATCAATCTATATATAGATAATATTGGAAGAAGCATTGGTCCCGAGCCCTGAGGTTAAATCTTCAATCTTTGCAGCACCAGTTCTCTTTGTTTGGGCTTATTAGGGCTGGATTATATTGATTATCTATATATAGATAATAAAATAGGCGAGAATCATTTAGTCGCTCCCGAGCCCAGCGCTTTCTTTTTGCGGTGAAGAATTCTGAATTTCGCTGCTGGCGGAGAAGCGGCAGCTGGCTATGCATCTACTTGGGAGTAAACTAGGGAGTCAAGCTTCCACTTTCTGTTCAGAGATTGGGGAGTCGAGCTTCTGCTTTCGGTCTGGAGATTGGGGAGTCGAGCTGAGCTTTCGCTTTCCACCAGAAGATGATTTCCTGGGAAGGTTAACCACTGTGTGTAGTTTTTTAAATGGCGAGGGAAGAATGGGTCTTTCCTCCCATTGTGTTTCTTTCTGCTTACTCACTGTAACGGCTTTTGTTTCCAGATATGTGTTGGAGAAATAAAAATGAAAATCACTGACTTGGAACGTTTCCTCTCTTTTTTTGGCAATAGGTTTCATTGAGTTTGCTTATTAGGATGGTTATTTGATTCATTCTTCAAAATGAGAGGCGGCTTGGCAAAGGAACCAGCCCCAGGACCAGCCCATAATAATTCATCACCATAACAATAACAACAACAACAACAATAATAATACTAGTTACAGATAGGTAGCCATGTGGGGTCTGCCATAGTAAAAAAAAAAAAATTCCTTCCAGTAGCACCTTAAAGACCAGCTAAGTTTGTTATTGGTATGAGCTTTCGTGTGCATGCACGCTTCTTCAGATGCCTGCATCTGAAGGTATAGGCATCTGAAGAAGTGTGCATGCACACGAAAGCTCATACCAATAACAAACTTAGCTGGTCTCTAAGGTGCTACTGGAAGGAATTTTTTAAAAAATTTGTTTCAACAACAATAATATAATAATAATTTATTTATACCCCACCCATCTGGCTGGATTTCCCCAGCCACTCTGGACGGCTTCCAACAAAGATTTAAAATACATTAAAACGTCAGTCATTAGAAACTTCCCTGAACAGGGCTGCCTTAAGATATTACTATTACCAGGGCTTTTTTTCTTCTTTAAGAAAAGGTTAAGGGGTACTCTCATTTTGATTCAAGAAAATCGCCATTTTATAGGTCAAATGGGGGGAAAATAAGTACAGTAAGTGAACAAAAGTACAAAGATTTACAAAATGTTAGGGGTATGCGTACGTACCCCTGTGTCCCCCCAGAAAAACAGCACTGATGATGATAATAATCAGTGCTTTTTTTCCTTAAAAAATGTTTAGGGGTGTAGTGGTTAAGAGCGGTGGACTCGTAATCTGGTGAACCGGGTTCGCTTCCCCGCTCCTCCACATGCAGCTGCTGGGTGACCTTGGGCTAGTCACACTTCTTTGAAGTCTCTCAGCCCCACTCACCTCACAGAGTATTGTTGTGGGTGAGGAAGGGAAAGGAGAATGTTAGCCGCTGTTAGACTCCTTCGGGTAGTGATAAAGCGGGATATCAAATCCAAACCATTCTCTCATTTTATACAGTGGTGCCTCGCAAGACAAAAATAATCCGTTCAGCGAGTCTCTTCATCTAGCGGTTTTTTCGTCTTGCAAAGCAACCCTATTAGCGCTATTAGCGGTTTAGTGGCTATTAAAGGCTTAGCGGCTAAAAGGCTATTAGCGGCTTAGCGGCTTAGAAAAAGGGGGGGAGCGAAAAAAATCACAAGAAAGTCATTAGTTTGCACCAGGCGTTCTATTGGGAAGACCCAGTTCTCTGAGTGCATGTTCTGGAAGTTGGGCAATAGGGGCAGTACAGGATTCCTTTTGGTGTACCGACCTCCCCGCTGCACCAAGGATTCCCTGTCCGAGCTGCTTCAGGTCGTGGCGGATGTTCTCCTGGAGACACCTAGTTTGGTTGTCCTAGGGGATTTTAATATCCATGCCGACACGACCTTACAAGGGGCCGCTCGGGACTTCGTGGAAAGCATGGCCTCCATGGGGCTGTCCCTGAATAAGTTTGGCCCAACCCATAGCCGCGGACATGCCTTGGACCTGGTGTTTACCTCCATGGATGTTGGTGTTCTGACACTAAGTAAAAGTGAAACAAAAGAAGTGCCATGGTCAGATCACTTCCTGGTGCAACTTGACTTCTCTGCAGGGAGGTGGGACCGATTCGGATGGTCCGCCCCCGCCACTTAATGGATCCAAATGGTTTCCAGAGAGTGGTAGGGGATGCTTTATCCCATGTTGATGGCCTTTCAGCTGATTCCCTGGTGGCCCGCTGGAATGTGGAGTTAACTAGGGCTATTGACTGTTTAATAATAATAATAATAATAATAAATTTTATTTATATCCCGCCCTCCCCAGCCGAAGCCGGGCTCAGGGCGGCTAACAACAATCAAAATAGTTCAACATTCTAAAACATTCATTATAAAATTAATTAAATCAAATTAAAATCAAATTAATGGCAACCATCAAGCAAAATATTGTGCAGATTGCCAGAGGAGGGGGTCAGGCTGCGCCCTGACAAAAGGCCTGGTGGAACAGCTCTGTCTTGCAGGCCCTGCGGAAGGATGTCAGGTCCTGCAGGGCCCTAGTCTCTTGTGACAGAGCGTTCCACCAGATTGGAGCCGCGGCCGAGAAGGCCCTGGCTCTAGTTGAGGCCAGCCTAACCTCTCTGAGGCCTGGGTTCTTTAGGGTGTTTTTATTTGCAGACCGTAAATTTCTCTGGGGGACATACCAGGAGAGGCGGTCCCGTAGGTACGAGGGTCCTAGGCCGTATAGGGCTTTAAAGGTTAAAACCAGCACCTTAAACCTGATCCTGTACTCCACCGGATCCTGTACTGCACCGGATGGATATGATCTCGCAGCGAAGACCCCGTAAGGAGTCTCGCCGCGGCATTCTGCACCCGCTGGAGTTTCTGGGTCAGTCTCAAGGGCAGCCCCACGTAGAGCGAGTTACAATAATCCAGTCTGGAGGTGACCGTCGCATGGATCACAGTGGCTAGGTCAGGGCGAGAGAGATAAGGAGCCAACTGCTTAGCTTGGCGGAGATGAAAAAATGCCGCCTTTGTTATAGCTGTAATCTGCGCCTCCATAGAGAGGGAGGTATCGAAGATTACACCCAAACTCTTCACGGACGATGCTGGCACTAATTGCACCCCCGCAAGAGACGGGAGTTGCCCCCTCAGTCCCATATCGCTCCGTCCCAGCCAGAGGACCTCGAAGGGTTTAACTTCAACCGGCTCCCACGTAACCATCCAGCCACAGCTTCCAGACGTTTGGCTCCGAAGCGCCCTCTCCGATTGCATGGAGCCCGGACAGCCCCGTGGTTTTCCACGGATCTGAGGGCAATGAAACAATCGTTGAGACGGCTAGAGCGCCGGTGGCGGATGACCCATTCTGAAGCTGACCGAACACAGGTTAGAGCTCAATGTCGAGCCTACCAAGTGGCGGTAGCGACGGCGAAGAAGACTTCCTTCGCCGCCTCTATTGCATCTGCAGAAAACAGCAGCAGGAGACTTTTTCAGGTGGTCCGCAATTTAGCGGAACCACCTGCTACATCGGGGCCCAGTACGGGTCACATGATCTCCTGCAATGACTTTGCAAAGTTTTTTGCAGATAAAGTCGCTCAGATTCGGGAAGAGGTAGACGCCACCGTGGGAGCAGGGCCAGGGCGAGAGAGTGCTAGAGTCCTGTCTAGTCAAATTGCGTGGGATCAATTCCAATCTGTTACCTCCGAGGATGTGGACAGGCTGCTTGGACGAGTGAAACCAACCACCTGTCTCCTTGATCCTTGCCCATCCTGGCTTATAAAAGCTAGCCGGGAAGGGCTGGGCATTGGGCTTCGTGGGGTGGTGAATGCTTCCCTCCGTGAGGGAGCCTTCCCAGACCTGCTGAAAGAGGCGGTTATTAAACCGCTTCTTAAAAAACCATCTTTAGATGCGGCCACGATGGCCAACTATCGCCCAGTCTCAAATCTTCCATTGCCTTGGTCGCACTGGTTGATGATCTCCGGCGGGCTAGGGACAAAGGTGAGAGCTGTTTCCTAGTTCTGCTGGATCTCTCAGCGGCATTTGATACCATCGACCATAACATCCTTCTAGAGGGGCTGGGAGCTGGGGGTACTGTCATACAGTGGTTCCGCTCCTTCCTCCTAGGCCGTGTTCAGAAAGTGGTGGTGGGGGATGAGTGTTCAGACCCCTGGGCTCTCACTTGTGGGGTGCCTTAGGGTTCTGTCCTCTCCCCCATGCTTTTCAACATCTACATGCAGCCGCTGGGAGAGATCATCAGGGGGTTTGGGCTGGGTGTTCATCAGTATGCGGATGATACCCAGCTCTACCTCTCTTTCAAATCGGAACTAGTGAAGACGGTGACGGTTCTGTGTGAGTGTCTGGAGGCGGTTGGAGGTTGCATGGCGGCAAACAGATTGAGATTGAATCCTGACAAGACAGAAGTACTTTTTCTGGGGGACAGGAAGCGGTCAGGTGTGGAGGATTCCCTGGTCCTGAATGGGGTAACTGTGCCTCTGAAGGACCAGGTGCGCAGCCTGGGAGTCATTTTGGACTCACAGCTGTCCATGGAGGCACAGGTTAAATCCGTGTCCAGGGCAGCTGTGTACCAGCTCCATCTGGTACGTAGGCTGAGACCCTATCTGCCGGCGGACTGCCTCGCCAGAGTGGTGCATGCTCTAGAATCATAGAATCATAGAATCATAGAATCATAGAGTTGGAAGAGACCACAAGGGCCATCGAGTCCAACCCCCTGCCAAGCAGGAAACACCATCAGAGCACTCCTGACATATGGTTGTCAAGCCTCTGCTTAAAGACCTCCAAAGTAGGAGACTCCACCACACTCCTTGGCAGCAAATTCCACTGTCGAACAGCTCTTACTGTCAGGAAGTTCTTCCTAATGTTTAGGTGGAATCTTCTTTCTTGTAGTTTGGATCCATTGCTCCGTGTCCGCTTCTCTGGAGCAGCAGAAAACAACCTTTCTCCCTCCTCTATGTGACATCCTTTTATATATTTGAACATGGCTATCATATCACCCCTTAACCTCCTCTTCTCCAGGCTAAACATGCCCAGCTCCCTTAGCCGTTCCTCATAAGGCATCGTTTCCAGGCCTTTGACCATTTTGGTTGCCCTCCTCTGGACACGTTCCAGTTTGTCAGTGTCCTTCTTGAACTGTGGTGCCCAGAACTGGACACAGTACTCCAGGTGTGGTCTGACCAGAGCAGAATACAGTGGCACTATTACTTCCCTTGATCTAGATGCTATACTCCTATTGATGCAGCCCAGAATTGCATTGGCTTTTTTAGCTGCCGCGTCACACTGTTGGCTCATGTCAAGTTTGTGGTCAACCAAGACTCCTAGATCCTTTTCACATGTACTGCTCTCAAGCCAGGTGTCACCCATCTTGTATTTGTGCCTCTCATTTTTTTTGCCCAAGTGCAATACTTTACATTTCTCCCTGTTAAAATTCATCTTGTTTGTTTTTGCCCAGTTCTCTAATCTGTCAAGGTCGTTTTGAAGTGTGATCCTGTCCTCTGGGGTGTTAGCCACCCCTCCCAGTTTGGTGTCATCTGCAAATTTGATCAGGATGCCCTTGAGTCCATCATCCAAGTCGTTGATAAAGATGTTGAATAAGACCGGGCCCAAGACAGAACCCTGTGGCACCCCACTAGTCACTCTTCTCCAGGATGAAGAGGAACCATTGATGAGCACCCTTTGGCTTCGGCTCTGGTTATCTCCTGCTTGGACTACTGCAATGCGCTCTACGTGGGGCTACCTTTGAAGGTGACCCGGAAACTACAACTAATCCAGAATGCAGCAGCCAGACTGGTGACTGGGAGCGGCCGCCGAGACCATATAACACCGGTCTTGAAAGACCTACATTGGCTCCCAGTACGTTTCCAAGCACAATTCAAAGTGTCGGTGCTGACCTTGAAAGCCCTAAACGACCTCGGTCCAGTATACCTGAAGGAGCGTCTCCACCCCCATCGTTCTACCCGGACACTGAGGTCCAGCACCGAGGGCCTTTTGGCGGTTCCCTCACTGCGAGAAGCCAAGTTACAGGGAACCAGGCAGAGGGCCTTCTCGGTAGTGGCGCCCTCCCTGTGGAACGCCCTCCCACCAGATGTCAAGTCAGCTAATAATAAAAATAATAAAGTCATACCTCGGGATAAATACGCTTCAGGTTGAGCACTTTCGAGTCGAGAAGTAACGGAGCGCTCAAAATGACGTCACACATGTGCGGAAGCAGCGAAACGCGGCACACACAGACGCGCTGTCGCGTCTTATGTTCCGTCCCGTTCGCATCCCGAGGTACCACTGTAATAATAGAGTCCCATGGATTGCAAGAAGATCCAGCCTCTCCATTCTGAAGGAAATCAGCCCTGAGTGCTCACTCATCAAACTTCAATCTGGCCCTGGGTGTAGCGCGCCAAGGGGTAAACTACAGTTCCCAGGAGCCCCAAAGGGGAAGCTGTGAGCTTTGCATGTGAGGATGACGCGACGTGTACACTCACGGGTCCTCCTCCTTCAGGGGGCAAAGAAGTGACGTGCGACTCGCCTCGTAACGGGACGCGGCCTTTTTTCGGTTTTCAATTTCACGGGTCTGAGGTGAATTTTGGCAGGAAAATGGGATTCGAACCCGCCGCTCCGGGGGGGGACGGGGCGAGCGAGCACGGCGCTGAGGGGGAATGCGCGTTCCCGCTCGCTCCATCCCTTGAGGGGCCGCTCGAAGGCCGTAAGGGGGAGCACATGCACGGCGCTCAATCCCTGCCTCCCTTAAGGCGCTGCCAGGGGCGGAGTCAGTCGCGCATGCCGCCTGCCTGACGCACGGGGGACGCTGAAGGCGGCCTCCCTCTTTCCCTCCCCCGCGCATGCGCCTCCAGTCAGTCCGCAGCAGTCGGCGTGGTACATTTTGGCGGGAAAGGGGGCCTCGTGCCGCTCCAAGGGGCGGGGCTCGAGTGTGCGCCGCTCCCTCCCTCCCTTGAGGCGCCACCAGGGGCGGAGTCAGGCACGCGAGGGAGCGTGCGTGCGCAATCCGTTTGACGGACGGAGAATGCTCAAGAGTGCATATGCCGCGCCTCCAGTCAGTCCGACGAAGTTGGCTCGTTACGCTTGGCGGCCCAAGTGGGAGTCTGGGAGGAACGGAGCGTGCGCCTGCGAGTGGGGCTTCCGCCCTCCCACCCCGACACCGCCGCCGCCTCGGGTCCGAAGATGGCGGAGGGCAACCGCGCCGCCGCGGGCCCCAAATTCCTTGCCGCTGCCTCCGAGGGGGCTTCGAGAGAAGATGGGCGAGAGGGGGCAGGGAGAGGAGAGGGGCAAGTAGAGGGAGGGGGCAGAGAGAGGGAGAGGAAGGGGTAGGGCCGGCTGCTCCTCCCCTTCTCACCCCCCTCGCAATGGCACTCCACAACCCCCCCAACAGTGACACCCCTCCTCCAACTCCTCACCCCCTCGCAAGGGCACCTCGTGACACACACCCCACTTCAGGGGTCTCCTTTGACGGCGCCCCCCCCCATGTTGACATTGGCATTTCGCTTAAGTCCTTTCCTGCCTGCCCATGCCAGCCTGGCCCTTAGTGTCATGTGGGGCGGAGTTCCTGTTCTCCCCTCATTTTTTCTCATAATGGGCACGCAAGGTTAATAAAAATCAATGTTTTTATGAAAAAAAAACAAAAGAAATGAGATTTTTGAAAAATTTAAATTGAATTTTTTGGATTGAAATTGGATTTTTTAAATTTAAATCAATTTTTTTGGATTGAAATTGGATTTTTTTATATTTAAATTGGATTTTTAAAATGAAATGCTTTGGGATGGAAAATCTTTTTCAGTTGCATTACAGCCATCAGGAAATAAGGATTTGTTTTCAGTTTTCCATGTGTGATAGAACTCAGTCTAAGGTGGGTTTTTGTTGTTGTTTTTTTAATCGTTTTGTAGCCTTATTAGACTTTACCAATTGGTAGGGTGAGCATTGCTCCCAGAACAGGGAGGAAGGAGTCAAATGACACCAAGGTTTGGTTCAGAGAAAGAGTTTATTCTGCTCTCCGGATAGCAGAAGGCACTGCGTGAATCGGTTCACAGCAAGCACAAAAGCAAGAGAAATTGTATACAGTATACCGTATTTTTTGCCCTATAGGACGCAATTTTTCCCCTCCAAAAATGAAGGGGAAATGTGTGTGCGTCCTATGGGGCGAATGCAGGCTTTCACTGAAGCCTGGAGAGCCACAGCGCCAGCCCCACAAGGTCGGGGGACAGAGGGAGGCGGAACGCCGCCATCCCGCTGTCTCCCGAAGTGGTTTGGAGGCTGACGGGGAGACCCCGCCGCCAGCCCCGCAAGCTCCGGGGACAGTGGGGAGGCGCAGCGCGTCTTCCCGCTGTCCCCGGACCTGGTCTGAAGGCGGGCAGCTAGGAGAAGAGCGCTTCTCCCCGCTGCCTGCCCCGCAAGCTCCGGGGACAGCTGGGACGCGCAGCGCATCTTCCCGCTGTCCTCGGACCTGATCTGAAGGTGGGCGGCGGGGAGAAGAGCGCTTCTCCCCACTGCCTGCCCCGCAAGCTCCAGGGACAGCTGGAAGGCGCAGTGCGTCTTCCCGCTGTCCCCAGACCTGATCTGAAGGCGGGCGGCGGGGAGAAGAGCGCTTCTCCCCGCTGCCTGCCCCGCAAGCTCCGGGGACGGCTGGGAGGTGCAGCTGTCCCCGGACCTGGTCTGAAGGCAGGCTGCGGGGAGAAGAGCGCTTCTCCCCGCTGCCGGCCCCACAAGCGCCTGGGTGGAAAATAATTTTTTTTCCCTTTTATTTCCCCCCCCCCAAAAAAAAAACAACTTGGTGCGTCCTATGGGCCGGTGCGTCCTATGGGGCGAAAAATACGGTATATATCCTCCAGGCACCCTCTCCCCCTTTCCCCAGGAATCCAGACACGTAAGCTTATACACGCAAGTTGACATCACAGACGTTTCTGTTCCTGTACTCTTAACCATAAAAGGGTTTCCTGTTCCTGTACTCTTGACCATAAAAGGGTGTTCCTGTTCCTGTATTCCTTATCTTGGGGCAAGAAGGTCACCAACTCTAAGAGTACTCCTGGCGCCGTTCCTGGGGGGCTGACAAGGTCTGTGCGTCAGTTTGGTCAGGGGGTAAGATAAGACCCAGATGTGTCATCCCTGCTCCACTTAGGAACTGACAAGGCCATTCATTAGGCGTCACGGACTGATAAAGGATAGAGCTTTGTTTATACAGCTGTGTTCTTGTTATGCATTTGCTCAAGTGCTCAAGTTAATGGTTTTTAGCTAATGCACCCTTGGAGAAGAAAAAATGAGGATTTTGGGGCCCGTTTCAGACTGCCTGCACAGTCAGATTTTAGATTTTGGAAACCCATTCCTTCATTCCCTCTTCTTTTGGACAGCCTTCCGGCTCGTCCCAAGGCACTGGCCGGTATTCTCGTGTCAGTGCTATAATCTGGGGCCGAATCATTCGCGACATTATATGCATCATATTTTGTAAACATTGCAATAAGCAGGGTATACAGGAGCAGAGAAGAAGCAAAATCAGCAAGAGGTCCAGTAGCATCAGTAGAAGTCCTCTAAACCACCCAAGGTTCGGAAGCCACTCAGTCACTCAGCTATTTCGAATAGCTTCACCATGGTCAGAAATGTTAAAGCCACAGGCTCCTCCCGTCAAATTTAACGTGGCACAAAATCCGGCAGAACCCAAAATCGGGGCCGTAACTGAGGACTCATTCCAAGGCACAGGGAGGAGGGGTATTCCTCCCAAAGCATCTGTAGGTCCCAGAGTGCAGACTGTGCAATTGGTTCGGTTTGCAGAATAGGCTACCATTTCTGCCATTTGCAACCATTTATTGTACGTGTTGCGGGCACCCCGCTCTCTCATTAACTGCTGGGTTACCTTAAGCGGTGTGGGTGCGCTGATGGCCAGAAATAAGAAGAATACCATCCTGGCCAAAACCATGGTCACCCGCAGTCCTGTCTGTGGCATTTAGGCAGAGGGACCTAACTATTACCTATTACCTGGGTTACCTCCCACAAAACTATATACAAAGCTATATATTCAAAGGGAAAGAAAAGAAAAGGATAGAAAAGGTCCTCTTCTAGTCCACGCTGGATTCTTCTGCCGTGCGTAGAGGTGCCAGCTTCCAGGGGTGGCACCAGCAGGGCGGTTGTCTGGTGGGCGCCAAGAAATGGTGAGTCGAAGGGGTTGGTGTAGATCAGTCGTAACAGTCCAATCTGATGCTGCCTTCTTTGCACTACTGCTTGCATGCAGGGAGGCAAGCCTTGTTCCGTAGTGGTTAATTTTTCAGACAAATAGGCTATGGGTTGGTCATCATCAGGGTCTGTGGCCTTCTGGACTACTTCCACTACCTTAGCCATATTGATGGGTTTTTTAGCCGCTTTCCTCATGCCTTCTAACACGATTCTATGATATGTTTCTAATGTTGCTCTCCCATTAGTGGTATTCTAGTCCCAGTTAGGGGTTTGTCTAGGATAAGCTATTGCAATTGCAGCATCAATATTGCCTGCTGCTCTCAGATGCTCTCTAGCCCCGGCATGTACCTTCTGGACCTCCTCAGTGGTGAGTATTGTATCCATAAGTTGGCTTACATTGTCATAAGTAGGCATGAAAGTTTTAAACACACCTTCAAATAGTCTAATTATTTTATTTTAGCTGGATCCTCTTCAAAAGAAGGATTCTGGTTTTCCCAATTGCAAACATCCGTGCTTTTAAATGGCACATGTTGCATAGTAAAAGTGTGTGGAGGCCGGTTGCCCTGGGCGTTGTTCGGCTCCAAGGGGGTCATACACCTGGCGGAGTGGGGCCACCAGATTGGGGCCAGGCAGGGGTATGGGGCCTTTGGGTTTTTTATATGTCTCTTTAAGTTTAGCGACTATGCGCCATTTGGCTGCCATGTCCCATGCAGCTTATAATGCCTTCTGTTTCTTCGGCCAATTCCTATCCCTGTACTCTGCTGCCCTCAGGACCAAAGGCGTCCACTTTATCGCTATATGGTCTTACATACTGAAATACCCTTTTGTACTGCCTTTTTGTGCACTTCATCTCCTTCTCTAAGTCCTTTCTAAATTCTTCAATCCCAACATCATTTTCCTCCTCGCTTTCCTCCTCCTCATCCTCTCTCTCTCTCTCTCTTTTTGACACTGACACAAAGATGAAGTACGTTAACACGGTAACACAGGTGATAATCTGGCATCTAAAATCATTCCCACAAACAGAAAGCTTAAAAACACATTAAAAAACCATGTACCAGATGCTGGCTTTTCTCAAGGTTAAATGTGATTATAGCATATACACACACAAATTGCAGGCAGAGATTAAATCACAAAAGAATGAGATCCTCTTGGAAGGTAGCATACTACTGTGATTATCCTACCTTTTCCTCTAAGATATGTGTCAGGGAACTGACATCAGAGGCACGGGAGAAGGAGAGGGTCTCTGATTCTGCAGGAGAAGGTCCCAGCGCTAGGGGGAGACTGGGCTGGGAAGAAGGGGAAGGGAATAAGTGTAACACCAGGGATCCAGGAGAGCAACGGGACCAGGAGGTGCAGGGGCTCCAGGACTCTTCGCTGGAAGTTAGTGAGGAGAGCCCAGGCACCCCGCTACCCACGCCCACCCTGCGCAGGAGACTCCCGCGCATTGGGAGGCGGAGACGCTTGGGCGTCAAACAGCTCTTATGTTGGCAGCGCTTTAAGAAATGCCCACAGACAGATTCTACGAGTGACTAAGGGCAGCCACGCTGAGATGGGCTGTGCAGTCCGAAGGGTTTAACCAGGCAATCTAATGCCCAAACGGGGCAGGATTACGCACGAGTAACTCCCAACCACTACAGCAATCTGTCTGTCACTGAAAGTTGCTCGTGCGCAACAAGCAGAAGGGGGATCATGAGTAAGACCGGAGAAGTTGGAGCCACGAAAGGGGCGGCTGGAGGCCAATCGCTGGAGGAGAGAAACCGCGACTTGGAGGAGCACATAGCCATCCTGACGGCGAGGCTGGACGAACGACGGTCTCTGGATACTCAGGGGAAGCCCACCCCCATAGTGAGGAAGGTACCGGGACTGGTGCATAAGTTTGGGGGAAAGCCTCAAGAGTATGGGGCGTTTAGAACAGAAATAGAATATGCCTTGAAGCTGCAGCAAAACGATTTTGAAAATGACGCAGCGAGAGTTGCTTATATTGTGGGGCACTTGCAGGATGGGGCTAGAGAGTGGATTCGGCCGCTTATGGCGACGCAGAATGACGCCATGGAGGATCTACAGAAATTCTTCCAGGCAATGGACGCTATGTTCAGTAGCGATGTGCAACAGAGTGTGACCAAACGGGAACTGCTGAGCTGTAAGCAGGGAGAAGGGTCAGTTAGAGACTATTGGTCACGTTTTGCAATGATCGTTCACCGTCTGGGGTGGCAGCTGGACTCGGAACCCATACAAATGCTATTTGAGGAGGGGTTGTCACCAACGGTCAAAGATGAGCTTTCGCGCGCACCCCGCCCACAGTCTATGGATCAGCTAACCAAAGCAGTCCTTGCGATTGGCGTAAGACAGGAAGCGCGGGCTCAAGAGAGGCGGGAAGGGAGAGAGCAGCGTTGTCATGACTACCGCATTCCTAGAATACCGAGGCAGCCTTCCCCGCCGGCGGAGCCAATGGAAATAGGCGGTGCGCGCGCCCAGGAGGTTTCAAACTCCAGCGAGAGTCGCAAAAAGGAGGGAAAGGATGTAAAGACGACCAAGAAATGTTTCCTTTGCCAACGGCCAGGACATTTTGCCAGAGTCTGCCCACAAAGAAAGGCCTGGCAAGGAATGGTGGGGGCCGTGGGGGGCGAGGAGGAGGAACCACAGACCCCGGAGCAGGGAAACGGAAACGCTTGGCTGCCAATCAGCGGGCACAGCAGCCGAGCCAACAACCAATGAATGTGCCCAAACCAGATTCTCCAAGAGCCGCAATTGCCATTGAGGTGGTGCTTGAACTCCCAAATGGGCACCCAGTGAAGGTTCAGGGTATGCTGGACTCAGGAAGCTCATGCAACTTTTTTAGCAGGGACTTTGCCTTAGAGCACCAGCTTCACCTGCTACCTTTGGATGCACCTCTGCAAGTCACTACCATTGATGGGAGGGAACTGATTGGGGGGGAAGTTACCCACCAGACCCCACCAATGAGAATGAGAGTGTCTAGGCACTCAGAGACAATCGCCTTCCACGTTGCCTCATTAGCGGGTCTCCCAATAATATTAGGGATGAGCTGGCTAGCGCAACATGATCCGGTGGTGGCGTGGCATCAGAGGACCGTCAGCTTTGGGTCTGACTACTGCCTGCAGCACTGCCTAGGCGGGGAATCGCCGAGGATGAGCGTAGCCAGAGTGGCAAGCACTGCGGTGGAGGGTAAAGGGAAGGTGCCACCACAATATGCTGATCTGAAGGAGGTTTTTAGTGAAAAGGAGGCAGATAGACTGCCCCCCCCCCACAGGCCGTTCGATTGCCAGATCAATTTGCTCCCTGGGGCGCAGCTGCATGTGGGTAAGCTGTATGCCATGTCAGACAGGGAGATGAAGGAGTTACGGGACTTTATCGACAAGAAGCTAAAGAGAGGGTTTATAAGAGAGTCAAAGGCAGTGGGGGGTAGTCCAGTATTTTTTGTGGGCAAAAAGGACACTGATAAGCCGAGGCTTGTAGTGGACTTCAGGGCAGTAAATTTGGTGTCAGAACCTGTGACTTTCCCTATGCCCAGAATTGACGACATTCTGACGAGAGTGAGGAAGGGAAAGATTTTCACCAAGCTAGACCTTAGGGGGGTTTACAACTTAATCCGGATGAGAGAGGGAGATGAATGGAAGACCACCATGTTCACACCCCTGGGGGTCTTTGAATATCTCGTTATGCCTTTCGGATTACAGTCAGGCTCCGCCTGTTTTCAAGTGTTCATGCACCACGTGTTGGGGTCTCTGCTTTACAAGAACTGTGTAGCATTCCTGGACGACGTCTTGATATATTCAGAAAATGAGGAGCAACATGTGAGAGATGTCAGGGAAGTGCTACAACGATTGCAGAAACACCAGTTGTGGGTCAAGCTAGAGAAATGTCAGTTTCATGCCCGAGAGGTGGAGTTCCTGGGGTACAAGTTATCTGACAAAGGCTTAGCGATGGACCCAAGCAAGGTGCAAGCAGTATTGGAGTGGAAAACCCCAAAGACACGAAAGGATGTGCAGAGGTTCCTAGGTTTCGGCAATTTCTACAGGAAGTTCATCAAGAACTTTGCACACTTGACAGCCCCCATCACGGACTGTCTCAGTAGTAAAAGAAAGTTTGTGTGGACGGAGGAAGCCCAGCGATCCTTTGAAAGATTGAAGAAGGCGTTCGCGTCGGAAGAACAATTACTACATGTGGATTTGGAGAAACCGCTGCGGTTGGAGACGGACGCATCAGACAGAGCCATAGGGGCGGTTCTGTTGCAGCCAGGACTGAACAAGCAAGAATGGAAACCGTGCGCCTTTTTCTCGAGGAAGCTGAGCAAGTCGGAACAAAACTACACCGTGTACGACTGAGAACTGCTAGC
Organism: Podarcis vaucheri; assembly: GCF_965113315.1. Taxonomy (NCBI): domain Eukaryota; kingdom Metazoa; phylum Chordata; class Lepidosauria; order Squamata; family Lacertidae; genus Podarcis; species Podarcis vaucheri. The sequence goes on from NC_138757.1 coordinate 18,632,462, forward strand.
AATTTACGCCGCCTTTCGTCGGTGGCGCCATTTGCTGATAGGGGCGCAGCACAAGATCCAGGTTTGTACAGATCACAAGAACTTGGAATATTGGCGGACAGCACGGGTGCTCAACCAGAGACAGATTCGCTGGGTGCAGGAGTTTTCCAAGTTTTCCTTCGAAATCCAGTATGTGCCAGGAGAGCAAAACGTGAGAGCAGACGCTCTCTCACGGAAACCAGAGTACTTCGAAGGGAAGGGGCCGCCGGAGTCCCGACACGTCATACCTGAGGACCGTGTGGGGGAACTCTAGTGGGCACGAGAGAACTGGCAGGACTCACTAGGGACGATGAATTTGCCCGAACAAAAATCAGGGAACTCCAAAATGGGAGGGGAGCACCAGAGGGGTTCGAAGAAAAGGAAGGGGTGTTGTACTACAGGGGGGCAATGTACGTACCGGGGGAGGCTCTAAGAAGAAGGGTACTCAAACAACTACATGACACCCCTACAGCGGGGCACTTTGGGCAACACAAAACCATGATGCTGGTGACCCGACAATTTTGGTGGCCACGGGTGAGGGAAGATGTACGCGAATATGTAAGAGGGTGTGACCGCTGCCAGAGGGCCAAAGGGGAACGCACGGTACCAGCGGGTTTGCTGGAACCCTTACCTACACCAAACAAACCCTGGGAGGTGGTGTCAATTGATTTCATGACGGATTTGCCCAAATCGAGGGGAAAAACAGCAGTGATGGTAGTAGTCGACTTGCTAATCAAAATGTGCCATTTCATCGCCTGTTCGCATGCGGTGACGGCGGAAGAAACGGCACGGTTGTTTGTAGAGCACATTTTCAAGCTGCATGGTGCCCCCTTGAGGGTTCTCTCAGACCGCGGAAAACAATTTACTTCCCGGTTCTGGAGGAAGCTCATGAGCCTACTGCAAGTCGAGGTCAGCTTCTCGACAGCGAGACACCCAGAAACCAATGGGCAAGCGGAAAGGGCAAACAGCATACTCCAGCAATACTTACGCTGCTACGTAAGCGAGAGGCAGAATGATTGGGTAGAGAAACTAGCGTTAGCGAAATTTGCGTACAATAACGCTGAACATGTGTCCACAGGAATGAGTCCATTTTTGGCCAACTATGGGTGTCATCCCAGGGCATTGGTAATGAGGAACAGAGCTGGAGTGTGCCCGCAGCTGAACAGTTTGTGGAAGAAATGGAAGCGTTACATCAACAGCTCAAGATGAACCTAGAGAGGGCCAAGGCCAATTACAAAAGCAAGCAGATAAACACCAAAGGGAAGGGGAAACCATAAGGGTGGGGGATCGAGTGTGGCTGTCCACTCAAGGGTTACCCTTTAAGGGAGGGTGCAAGAAGTTGCAGCCTAGATGACTGGGGCCATTTGAAGTTATACAACAGATAAACCCCGTGGCGTTCAAGCTCAGGTTGCCCGACAACATGAAAATACATCCCGTGTTCCACAGGTCCTTACTTTCACCACACAGAGAGGGGCGGGAATTCGAGGGGCGGGAGGTAGAAGTCATGACACAACCACAGGTAGAAGAAAGGGAACACCAAAGTTTGGCCGCAGAGATAGTTGATTCAAGGTGGCGAGGTCGGCAAGTGGAATACTTGGTGGCGTGGGAAGGAGAGCCCTGGTCGGAAAACACGTGGGTGCCAGCAGAGGCAGTTGGCGACGAGCATATGGTGGAAGTGTTCCACCGACGGTTCCCAGATAAGCCCAAGCCCTTAGAGAGATTCTGGGAGGAACAATTCGGCACCACAGAGGAGGAAGAGAGTTTCGAAGGGTTTTCAGAATCCGAAGAAGAATTGGATTGGGAGGGTCATTCCATGGGTGGGAACTTTAAGCAGGTGGGAAGACGTTTTCGCACCCACAGATGAGGAGGACAGCTCATTCCGGGGTTTCCTTGGCTCGCCGACCAGAGAAGAGGCCACAATAGAGCCCACAGGTCGGAGGGGGAGTGAAGGGGGCCCTGGGAGGGAGGTGGATGTCAGGGAACTGACATCAGAGGCACGGGAGAAGGAGAGGGTCTCTGATTCTGCAGGAGAAGGTCCCAGCGCTAGGGGGAGACTGGGCTGGGAAGAAGGGGAAGGGAATAAGTGTAACACCAGGGATCCAGGAGAGCAACGGGACCAGGAGGTGCAGGGGCTCCAGGACTCTTCGCTGGAAGTTAGTGAGGAGAGCCCAGGCACCCCGCTATCCACGCCCACCCTGCGCAGGAGACTCCCGCGCATTGGGAGGCGGAGACGCTTGGGCGTCAAACAGCTCTTATGTTGGCAGCGCTTTAAGAAATGCCCACAGACAGATTCTACGAGTGACTAAGGGCAGCCACGCTGAGATGGGCTGTGCAGTCCGAAGGGTTTAACCAGGCAATCTAATGCCCAAACGGGGCAGGATTACGCATGAGTAACTCCCAACCACTACAATATGCTTCTGTTTTAAATTCTTTCTGCAGAATATTCACTGCGAAAGGAAGTTTTGTTGGGCTGCACTTGAAAGTTGATTGACTTTTTAAATAAAAAAAACTGTAGGACAGTCAGACAGTTTCCCCTATTGTTCTTTATCTGCAATTAATTTTAATCTTGATATACATATTCATGTACTTAATTGACTTGGGACAGTGGTTCAGTTAAAATTAGGGCACTACAATAGGTTAAGTGCTACCTGCTGTATGACTGAATTTTCTTATAAGAAAACATCTGATAACAGTTTGAAAGGGTGTTCCTATTAAACAGGAGGAATTGAAGCAAGTGAAATTAAGTGGTGCCCACTTAAATGAAACAAAGGATTGACAGACGCAGCAATTTGGAGAAAATGAAGGTGAAGTTTATTGCTGAGCAATAATGGACCCAGTTTGAATCCTTTCCAAAAGACTGGGGCCCCAAAGCATTCAAGTTCTGAGGTTAAATACATGTGCGCATCACAGATCATGAGACAATCACGAACACCAGCGAAAATTAACCAATGAGCGCGCTTTCTGCCATGCTCCTGGCCGTGCACAGAGTTCACTCCCAACTTCTGCTTTCCTGTACAGTAACGTACACTCTGACCTTTTCTCTAGTTTGATGGAACAGGGAAACAAGACTTCAGGGAGGGGATCTCTTGGCGCTAACTCCCCTATGCATCTGCTCATGTAGGGAGTTTTTGTGGTTTGGCCCTTCCTGTTTCGTGGACCATTTTAGTCTGGATCTGAGGGGGAGTTTTGTACCAGCGCCTTCTGATTTATGGCTTCCCCTTTTCTCTAGGTTGTAAAATGTACTGGGGGAAAGGTCGGTGTCTGGACTTGCGGTTTCAAGCAGTTTTGCAGTTAAGCTAGGCAAAGCTTTCCTTGATTCAAATGGATTATAAAAATCACTGTAAGCCCTGATTATGTGTGAGCATATGTGAATATATTGATTACTGATAACTGCTTATATGAATCAGGGTAGCCCTCCTTTTCTTGCTTTAGAATAAGCAACTAATGCTGACTTTCAGATAAGTGACATCAGAACTCAAAGAAACAGCAAAGAAAGAGCACACACTGTATTCAGAATGTTTAAGAACCCACAGTAGACATTGACTTGATGACCATGCTGAGTAAGTATAAACTCATTTCTGCATCTGAATGGCACACAGGAGACAGAATGCAACTCAACTTTTAGCATATCTATTTAATTTAAGCATATGTAGAGCAGATGGGGGGGGGGGTTGAGAGAGCAGGTACCAAGACACCGTTTAGGGGAAAGGTTCCTGCTTGATCCTTTTCATAATGTGAAACTAAATATCTGACCTGAGCACTAAGTCTGAAGACAGATCCTGGAAAACATGTGACCTTATGTCATGGGCAGTAAATTGGGACATAATCCAACCAAATGCGTGCACTTTGAAGTCCCACAGGAAGCATGATGCCAGCACATACAATAATAAGTTGCACCTGGCACCACAACTGGGTGCAGGTGGATGTCAACTCAGGCCCAATACTTTCTTGGCAGCCCCAAGTCCCGTATCATGTTTCTCTCTGCCCTAAGGGTAGATTGTCTTTGCATGTATATTTTTAAAGCTTTGCTTTCGAAACTGTAGACATTATATATATATATATATATATGCTTTCGTAGATTTTCACGGGTACAGGAATGCAGGTTTTGGTGTCTTCGGGTGTCTTCCCGTGTAAGAGTCGGGGTGTCTGGGCGACGTTTCGACGATATTTATGATATTTATTAAGGTTTCAAAGAAAAAAATTACATAGATAAAAAAAGAAAAAAAGACAGAAATAAGAATAAAAGAAAAATACAAAATACAAAAAAAGATAAAAAACACTTTAAAAAATACATCAATCTTTCCACCTTACATTCATTTCCTTGCTTCCCTGACCTCCTCACACCTCCCTTTTTTGTATTCCAATTCAGTTAGTTAATTCAGCAATTTCTTTCCCTCTTTGTTTTTATCTTAATCCTTTAACTTAGTATATTATAACTTTGGATTCTCACCAGTTAATAATCCATTTTTACATACACCTTTATAACATTGCTGCTTAAACCACTTAACTTCATTCTGACATCATTCTAACATTCATTAATTTTGCAATATTTCTGTAAATAATCTTTAAATTTCTTCCAATCTTCTTCCACTGACTCTTCTCCCTGGTCTCGGATTCTGCCAGTGATTTCCACCAATTCCATGTAGTCCATCACCTTCATCTGCCATTCTTCCAGAGTGGGTAAGTCTTGTGTCTTCCAATACTTTGCAATAAGTATTCTTGCTGCTGTTGTGGCATACATAAAGAAAGTTCTGTCCTTCTTTGGCACCATTTGGCCGACCATGCCCAGGAGAAAGGCCTCTGGTTTCTTCAGAAAGGTATATTTAAATACCCTTTTCATTTCATTATAAATCATCTCCCAGAAAGCCCTAATCCTTGGGCACGTCCACCAAAGGTGAAATAATGTACCTTCAGTCTCTTTACATTTCCAACATTTATTATCGGACAAATGATAGATTTTTGCAAGCTTGACTGGGGTCATGTACCACCTGTATACGAAACTGTAGACATTATAAACACACAAATATTGGGTAAGATTTACCCACTAGTTCTCTTATTTTAATGGCTGCAGACTACTCCTGAACCATTAGGGCCCAACTGAATGCTTTGGTAAAGGTGTGGCAGATTTCTTTTCTTTCTGTCAGTGCCCTCGGCTGATGAACAAAACAATAAAAACAATAAAAGGCACATTTTTCCAAGAGAATATATGTCTTGGAGTTGCACATAATCCCCACCAGGTGTCAGCAACTGGCAGATATTACTCAGAAATTTTAAATTAATGCCCAATAGTTCAAAGGGAAAGGGGAATGGTTGCTGCTCACGATTCCTAAAGTTACTCCAAACCTAATATCTCTCCCCCCCCCCCCAGGTGGCCGCAAATATAAACTTGAAAGTCTTTTGATACATTCATGTAAAGGTTTGAATTGCACACCCGTTTCTTTGATTTCATTTACACCTTACATACGTCAGATAAAAATAGTTCTGGGAAAAATGCAGTTCCAGTCAAAACACAAAATTCTTCCTCTTCCAATTATTCACCGTGGTACAGCAGCATACAGAATCCTAGCCAGTTTTTCAAAACTTGTATAGTTTAAATACAGAAACCAAACCAGAGATAGCTCGAGTTTCTCACAGTGCAAAGCTACTTTCCCTCCTAGCCTAAAAAAAAAAGGATTTTCTTCCTTCCTTGAGGTTTTAAATAAAACCAGGAGAACGGCACTATTTTGCCTCTTTCATTCAAAGGTACAAAATTTTGTGGTGAGATCAAGGCAACTGCACCTTTCAGCATTGCAACAGCTGTGGATTAATTCTTTAGAAACTGTTTTTACTCATGAAAACCTCAACCAAGAAGCTGAGCAAGACTGTGACTAAGTGTGTTGCTGGTCACACACAGCCTCTATGCAATTCAGTTTTTACTGAATTTAGTAAATTCTCTTTCAATAATAGCATCTGAATATATTAATTTCATTAATACTAATCAGCATAAACACTCAACCGTCTTTACAACACACTAACCAACTTTTTTCCTGTTCTAACATTCTCACTTCTCTCCTGATCTGCATGAACATCGGATTTAAACCCCCAATCATGGGTTCTTAAACCCCCAATCATCTCCCTTTGTGGCGTCCTTCCAATTATCATCCAGAAAACACACACACACTGCAAGGGGGTCGATTTACTGCTTGTACCCCCCATGATTTGGGACACTCCGACCACCTAGCATTATTTTTCACTCAGTCACCTTTCTCCGCGTCCTGTTAGTGGCCTAGACAGACTCGTGTCACCAGGAACCGCACTTCAAGGACCACACTTCGCTTTGCCAGTGGCTCTGAGCCCCAACGTCTCATGCACTCAAACATTCACTGGAGTGTCCCCATACACATAAAAAAAGCCTTATTAGACTTTACCGATTGGTAGGGTGAGCGTTGCTCCCAGAACAGGGAGGAAGGAGTCAAATGACACTGAGGTTTGGTTCAGAGAAATAGTTTATTCTGCTCTCTGGATAGCAGAAGGCACTGCGTAAATCGGTTCACAGCAAGCACAAAAGCAAGAGAAATTGCATACAGTATATATATCCTCCAGGCACCCTCTCCCCCTTTCCCCAGGAATCCAGACACGGTTATACACGTAAGTTGACATCACAGATGTTCCTGCTCCTGTACTCTTAACCAATGCTGACACAGATGGCTTACTCTATATTTGTTATAATTCCTCATAGCAATCCCACCTGATCACTGCATCTCACCGTTTTTTATTTATTTAAATTTTATTTATTTAATTTTTTTGTAAGAAGAGTTGAAGATGTTGCAACAAATTTTAATGGGTACCAGTGATCAATTCAGATAGTTCAAGAATTGACAGACGCAGCAATTGGAGAAAAAGAAAGTGAGGCTTATTGCTGAGCAATAATTGACCCAGTGGAATCTTTTCCAAAAGACTGGGCCCCGAGCTCTGTCGCCCAGGGGTTTTTATACCTGAGTACATACATCACAGATCATGACATAATCAAATACAATTGCGAATGGAAGCAAAATAAGCTAATGAGCGCATACAAGCCTTGCTCCTGACCGTACAAAGAGTTCTCTCCCAACTTCTGCTTTTTAGTTTGAACATGCAGTCTTGGGGCAGCCTTGACCTTTCTCCTAGATTTATTGCAAGAATAGAAACTTAAGGCAAGAAGGAACTTTAACTGTTACTCCCAGGCGGCCATCTGTTTATAAGGGACATTTTGCGGTTAGCACCTTCCTGTTTCACTGCATAGACTTTGTCTGGACAAGGGGGGAAAGTGCCAGCACACCAGATTTATCGCTTCCCTTCTTGTAGAGAGAGAACAAGGAGGTACTGGGACAAAGTTCATTTAAACTTTGCAGATTTAAGCAATTTGCTGTTAAGCTAAGCAGAAGCTTTCATGATTCAAACATGGATTATAAAATCATTATAAAAATATCTGGTTATACGTGGACATATATGAATATATTGATAACTGATAACTGATTATATGGATAACTGATTATATGAAAAGCATAAGGGTAAAATTCCTCCAGGTCCTGCGTCAAAGATAGTTTTTTGTAAGAAGAGTTTAAGATAGTAGAGGTTAAGGTAGCAGGGGTACTGTGTTCTCTTCATGTTCATGTATGTGTTCTTGTATCACAGAAAGATGTCTAGTAGACATTCCTAAAGGAGAGCGCAACAACCTTTGCCTATTCTTTTCTAAAACTGAGCAACTAGGCAGGACCCATGTCAGTCTGCGAGGGCAGCATTGAGCATCAGATAAATTTGCGGGAATGTAGTTTGATTACACATGAAAAACCAGCTATCTGGTAAGAGCACATGAGCATAATTAAAAGTAATCTGTTGAACACGTGAACAAGTCCAAGTTGGCCTTCCTGTGTCAGTGAAAGACAGCGAGTTGCTTTCTTACTGCAGTTCACAATCTGAACACAAGAGATGTCTGGCGTGGCTGCAACTGTAGGTGTGTATAACGAGATTGCATTGAGGGGTAACTTTTGTGTCACTGTTCCCCAATCATGGAGATTGGTATAACCAATGATACCTTCAAGAATCCATTTAGAAAACCACTTTCCCATGTGTGTGGCATGTGCCATATGAAAGGCTGTGTACAAACAGGAATCATACAATTTTCTAAGGCAGTGTGCATATCACATGTTTCACTCAGACAAAAATGAGAGACAGTAGGAAATTTAGCTAAATGCATCCACATATTATAGCTATGACTAGAAGAAGTGTCAGGAGGAAGATAGATACATTGAGTAAAAGGTAAAGGTACCCCTGCCCATACGGGCCAGTTGTGTCCGACTCTAGGGTTGTGCGCCCATCTCACTTAAGAGGCCAGGGGCCAGCGCTGTCCAGAGACACTTCCGGGTCACGTGGCCAGCGTGACGAAGCTGCTCTGGCGAGCCAGCACCAGCGCAGCACACGGAAACGCCGTTTACCTTCCCGCTATAAAGCGGTACCTATTTATCTACTTGCACTTAAGGGTGCTTTCAAACTGCTAGGTGGGCAGGAGCTGGGACCGAACGACGGGAGCTCACCCCGCCGCGGGGATTCGAACCACCGACCATGCGATCGGCAAGCCCTAGGCGCTGAGGTTTTACCCACAGCGCCACCCGCGTCCCTTGATACATTGAGTACTAGGTATAAACCCCCCCAAAAAAACAAATAATATACATGTTAAAAGCAGCATAGAGTTCATATGTAGCTCAGTAATTAGAGCTACTAAAAAAGTCTCTGGTGCTTCTGGAACATCATAATGCTGAAATCGTGTCCTGGCATCAGAGTCCAAGGTCTTCAGCATTCCCCATGTCACCTTCGGGCATCCCTCAGCCTTTCGAGGATGAGGATGGGTGCAATGGACTTTCGCACAGGGCTGCTGAGCCTGTAGATGCAGAATCAGGGTCATGGTCCTTGCAAAGTTTGGAATGGGATTCTGCAGGCCTTGGTACAAGCGCATGTCTTGGCCTATAGGGATGGATACAGCGACCTGGAATCCACAAAGGACCTGAGGAAGTAAGAACAGTAGGGCATCCTGCCCCTAGGTAATTAAAGGAACAGGTCCCTCTCACTGCAGGTTGGGGAGCTGCTGGTACGTCACTAGAGGGCATTCCAGAGGTCGTTCCAGAGATACCTCTTCCCTACAATGGCATTTCATAGGATAAAATTTATTAGGAAAGGAAAAAATTGATTTAAGGTAAAGTTAACAGGAGCTAAAGTGCAGGAAGGACATCCATCAACAATATCCTTAGCTTGTGTCAGAGGAATGAAAAATTATGTTATCAGCTGCTCAGTTCCCTGGTGAAAAAATGCATGGCTGTCAATTGCATTAGAAAATAACGGTCAGAAAGATTTCAAAGCAGAATCAGCATGTTGATTTCCTGCTGAAATTATATTCTTGAATTCTGTATGGGAGCAAAATGTGAGCATCAGAAAGGCATAGTTCTATTTATCAAGAGATTTTTCAGTGTCAAGAACAAAGAGTAGATTAAAATCTAGCATAGGAGAAAGATAGGAATTAGCCAAATGTGATAAAAAGATATCCCACTTCACACAAAAAGCACAAAATGCAGTGGAAGTGTGGGCTGGTCTCTGTCAGTTTCCTGGTTAGCTACAAAAAAATATGCCAGTTATTTTCAGAATCCTTATAAGTTTAAACACTCGAGGTGTTGAATAGGAACCTGTTTTTGGACAGAAACCAATTTTCAGGGTACCTGTTGAATTAAAACTAGGTGTGAATCTTTAGGAGGGTTAAAATAAACTACCCCAAGTTAATCAGTAAATGCAATCTAATAGGAAAAAGAAGAACTCATTAAGCACTTGTGAAGGGAAGTTCTGTCTGTCTCTGCACATGACTGTGGCATTATGGGAAGTCTTGCTTCTAAGCTTTTCTCTGCTTCTGTACATACTGTACAACCTGTTCTAAATACCAAGACATTCCCTCATTTCTCTAGGATGTTCAGTTCATCTTAAGTTCATGAAAACATTATACTCTGACTGACCTGTTCTTAATGCATAGTTGACAACATCTACGGAACACGATTATTATATTCTTTCATGTTATGATCAATCATTACTAATTGTTTTAGTCATGTTATATCAATCATTAGTTATAATTTAATTAGGAGATTTCATGCCTGTCTAGTTCTGTGCTCCCTTTCCCAGCCTTTAATCTATTGGTGATTGATGCCTATATGTAACCCTTGCCTTGTACTTGTGTTAACCAATCAGCAACAAGTTGCTTTGTGTTTGTATCAACCAATCAGCAACGCGCGCACCTGTGGCAATGTTGTAATATTCAATAAAAGAGTCTTCTCGGAGCTTGCTCCAGAGATGCCTCTCACATGACACGTGCTACTCGTCTGTCGTTATTCCAACCCAACATCTGGTGACCCCGACGTGATCCAGATCCCTTACGCAGCCAGCCCTCATACTTCACTCGACTGGAAAAGTCTCAGCGCGCTATTTCGTGAGTATGGGAGGGGAATTGACTAAATTCCAGAAAGAGCATGCTAAATAATTGCTTCATCTCGTTAGACAGCGGGTGTTCATATTTCTTTAAAAGAAATTGAACAATTGCTATGCAAGATTGCTTGCCAGTGCCCTTCCTATCCAGAAACAGGTTCTTTGGAAGTAGAAACTTGGCAAAAGATCGGAAAAACCCTTTTTGCAGAACCAAGGGCTCCGATTCATTGTCTGCTCACTTGGCAGAAATGTGCAGATGCCGTTGCTAAATTAGGACCTCAGGCATCTCCATCTCCTTCGGCCCCTGCGCTTCTAGCCATTGCAGACAATCCCCCACCTTACCCCAAGCTTTTGCCTCCTTCGCAGCCCTGCCAAACCCTCCCTACGTCTCAACCGTCTCAGCCTGCATCCTCCCCCCCATCCCTCCTTCGCCTGCCACAGCCCCTGCTTGCTCTACAGGAGCGCTGCGCTTTCTTTGGCCAGGCAGAAAGGGCTCCTGTTCTTAGAGGAAGAGTCTGAATGGGCTGGTGAAATGCCATCTGCTTTCCCTATCACCTATACAAACCCAGGAACTGTTCAACAGCAGATATTGTATGAGACGCTTCCTTATTCTGTAATGAGAGAATTAAGGAAAGCCATTACTGATTCCGGTCTAAAATTCTCTTATGTAATAGGAATGCTAGAGGGAATAGCAAATGGTTATACAATGCTTCCTCAAGATTGGAAGGCTCTGATGCGCATGCTTTTATCCCCGGCTCAGTATGTAGTTTTTGAAAGTGAATTTAAACATAGCGCGTCAGCCCTGGCTGATCCATAGCATTCAGCCAATCAACTTTATGGCGCTGGTCAGTATGATAATATAACAGCCCAGGCGACGCTGACACCTTTACATTTCAGTCGCACCGCGACCTGTGTACAACGCGCCTTTCGGAAGGTCCCTGTCTCAGGGCAACCGCTGAGCTCCTTTGTAAATGTTAAGCAACAGCATTCGGAGCCCTACCATCAATTTATAGATAGATTGAAAGAATCAGTCACTAGGCAGATTGATAACACCACAGCTCAAAATGAATTGATAAAAAAATTGGCTTTTGAAAATGCAAACACCAATTGCAAGAAAGTGTTGCAGTCAATCATACATCACCCTAAATATGACCTGGCCGATATGATTCAAGCTTGTGCGGATGTTGGTAGCCAGAGCCATGCAATGTCTTTGCTTGCCGGCGCTATCCAAGCTAACAATAAACCTACAGGAAATTGCTTTAATTGCAGGCACCCAGGCCAAAATCAAATATCTTTAATACGGTCAGTGACCAGAAAGCAATTTATAAAATATGACATTAAGAGTAGTATTGTGCTACAAGTAGCAGTAAAAATATGGCCAATTCTCAGAATTGGTGCTTATATTTATGACCAGGTTTCGAGTTTTAAGTTTTTAAAATTCAATTCAGAAGTCGCTACTGTTTATTATCGTTCCTTCGATGTTTACAGTTTGAGCTCCTTTGTAGACATCATTGCTCGTCTTATTCTTGTTGCAATGTAACAGTACTTTGCCACGGATCTGTTAATTTTGGGCTCTTTGTCAGCTAAGAGGTGTCTGATATAGGTGTCGTCTGTACTACGAGGTATTTTCCTCAGAATCGGTTCGATCAGCTCTTTTCTTGAGTCTCGATATAATGGGCAGTATAAGATGACATGCCCAATGGTTTCGATTTCATTGCTGTTACAGGGACATAATCTTTGTTCGATCAGTATTTTATTGTATCTTCCCTCTAGAAGAGCTGAAGGGAGAGCGTTAAAGCGGGCCCTGGAAAATGCCCATCGGTGTTTAGCGTTGTCTAGAACTTTGAGATAGTTTACTAGATGGGGCCTTGGGGCCCAGGCCATTTTGCTAAACAATGCAGAGCCCCTGGCGGGGGGGCAAACAGGGATGGTGCTGCCAATAAGGCTAGACCTTCCAAAAAATGCCCGAAATGTGGAAAAGGCTATCATTGGGCAAATCAGTGCAGGAGTCCGGTAAACTCCATAGCGGCCCCACTCTCAGGCCAGGACAAATAGAGAGCCCTCCGCCTTTAGTTTCCACTGCTGAAATTTTTTCAAAGAATATGCCTTCTGATTTTACCATTGAATTGATCAACCAAGAGACCAAAGACACTGTTTTACCTGGTGAAATTGTGCTTATGCCCACCCAATTGGCAGGCCCACTACCTCCTAAAGTCGCAGGTTTAATTTTACCCAAATTTTCTGTGGCAAAAGAAGGAATCCAGGTTATTCCAGGAGTTCTGGATCCTGACTATGTGGGCACAATAATGGTTCAATTTTGGAGCCATATGCCCATGCAGTTAAATAAGGGTGAGTCCTGGGCGCATTTGGTGGTGCTCCCTTCTCATCCTACTGCTTCTATTATGGATAGTAATTTGCAGGAGCTCTCTTCTTTCCCTCCACAGCTGTTAGCTGTAGTCAAGAGGATTGGAGAAAAGAAACTTCTTTGTAAGTATAAAATCAATGGTATAGTTCTGGAAGGCTTGACTGACACGGGCGCAGACATTTCTGTAATTTCCAGTAGTTGCTGGGACCCCACGTGGCCCCTTGAGTCTGCCTCTGCAGTTTGGGGTGTAGGTGGACCTCAAACCTCTTCCAAAAGCATACAGTGGCTGCCTGTTTCTCTGCTTGATAGCTCTGAAACCACTGCATACATCCAGCCCTGTGTGCTAAAAATCCACCTCAATCTGTGGGGCAGAGACTTATTACAACAATTACAAGCTACCATTCAATTTAATGAGTAAGCTTGTGCTTCCCCTCAGCTGGAAATCTACGTGTCCGGTATGGGTAGAACAATGGCCCATAACGGGGGAAAAGCTACTTGCTTTAAAACAATTGGTGAATGAACAATTATTGGCAGACCATATAGAGCCTTCAGTTAGCCCCTATAATACCCCCATCTTCGTCATAAAAAAGAAGAGCGGGAAATGGAGATTTCTCCAGGATTTAAGGAAAATTAATGAAATCCGTGAACCCATGGGGCCCTTGCAGTGTGGTCTGCCTAATCCAAATGTGATTCCACATTCCTATCAATTGGCTATAATAGATTTGCAAGATTGTTTCTTCTCCATTCCCCTACAGGAGAAGGATCATAAATTCTTTGCTTTTACTATTCCTGTGTTAAATAACAGTCAGCCCACGGAACGGTACCAATGGAAAGTCCTACCACAAGGAATGTTGAATTCCCCTACCATGTGCCAATATTATGTGAATCAAGCCCTTCAGCCTTTTCGTTTGCAGTATCCACACCTCTCAATTTACCATTATATGGATGACGTGCTTCTCAGTGGGCCACGCCTTCCCCCTCAATGGAAACATGATTTGATAACCTGTTTGTCGCTTTATGGTTTGAAAATTGCTCCAGAGAAAGTCCAGGAATCTTCTCCCTTTCATTATTTGGGACACAAAATGATAGCTAGCTACTCTATTCCTATAGTCCCCGAACTTCATGTTCCAAAAACAATGAAACATGGCTTCCGGAGGCGGCGCGAAACGGTAATGGCGGTCCTCTTCGTTCAATGAAGAGGGGCTCCGCGGAAAAGGGTCGTGCGCTGCGGCACAGCGACGACCCATACAGAAAAACCACGGGTAGAGTGAGCCCATGGCCGTGGGATCCGGCGGGTACCAGGAGCGACCCCAGAAACGGTGAAGGAGCCTCGTAAGGGGCTCCGGAATGTGGAAGGGGGAGCGGTGCTGTGGATTCATCACTCTTTCTGCGGAAGCGAAGCCGCGCGGCTGCTGCCGATGAGCACCGACCTTTCTTCTAAGAACATCCGATTTTAAACAACATATCCGTGAGTAAGAACTCTAAGATTGGGAACTAAATTATTGAATTCGGCTGAAAACGGGAGACGTCAAAAGGGAAGTCCGTCTTCCGATTCTGCTTAAAGCTCAAAGCAAAGACCCAGACAAGCGGGGAGCGCTGAAAGGGGGACTTAAAAGGAAGTTTGCTTTTTCTGTACAAATCTTGAACTCTCTATTTGGAAGTAAAAAAGACTACCTTTCTGTGAACGGATTGGATTTAGACTGGGACTATTGCTCTTCATGGTGGATTATAAAATTAGTGAGAAACCAGTCTGCGGACTGCCAGGATACAAAAGAACTGTCAAATTGCGGGTACTGTATTCAAACTGAATGTGCTACATTTGAGCCCTGTTGGGGGATACAAATAAGGAACTGTTGCATGCACCACTATTGAGACTTTGTTTTTAATTTGGGTAAAGCTCTGCAAATTCGAAAGGATTTTGAAGGTACTTTCCCCCTTTTTTTTCTCTTTCTTTTTTGGTTCACTGGGATTAATGGCGGAAAGTTTCTTTTTCCCTTCCTCGACTACATGGAAGCTCCCCCTATAGGACTGTGGAATATTTGTCTCTGAGAACTGCATATTGTTTTGTTCATCTTCTGCTTGGATGTTTAGACTCAGGATTGTTTTTCCCATGGGATTTACAATTTGACCTTGACACACAGACAGCTGTGGAATGAGTGGCACAGCAAAAACAAGAGCTGCCAAAAAAGCAAAACAAACTGAACTGTTGCAAACAACTTTGACTGTGCAGCCACGTAGATCATCTGTTCCAGTTGTTTTAGGCTTGCAAGAAGGAGAAGATAAACAGCCAGTTTCAGGGGATAAGGCTGCAGGAGGGCTTGATCCAGTCTCTAAAGAAATCTTGGAACAACTGGCTGCTTTAAATAAGAAAGCTGACGACCAGGCAATAAAATTTGACCAAGTGACAGCCACTATTAATAAGCTGACTGATCAAGTTTCTCAAAATACACAAGCAATTGGAAATATTCAAACAACAACGACTGAGAATCGTAAACTGGCTGAAGAAGCAAATCAAAAAGCAGAGCAAGCCAATAAGAAAGTTGAGGAAGTAAGAAGGGAAGTGAGGCCACTGAGCAGGCAAATTAATGAACAGCAGGCCTATCTGTCTATGGTGGAATTGAAAAATCGGGAAAATAATATCAGACTTAGAGCAATACCAGAACTTGAGAAAGAAGATCTGATTGGCTTTCTGACAGCAGAATTATCAAAGTTCTGGGGTATAGCAGAAGACAAAGACTTTAAAATTGTCACCGCTTTCAGATTGGGAAGAGTGGTGAGGAAGGACAGACCTAGAGACTGCCTGATCATTTTGAGATCTAGGCAAGAAAGAGACAACATACTAGGCCTACATTTTAAAAATTCATTGGTGATTCAAGGCAAGA
The DNA here is from genome assembly GCF_965113315.1 of Podarcis vaucheri. Taxonomy (NCBI): domain Eukaryota; kingdom Metazoa; phylum Chordata; class Lepidosauria; order Squamata; family Lacertidae; genus Podarcis; species Podarcis vaucheri. The sequence continues at coordinate 18,648,203 of NC_138757.1, forward strand.
AAGCAGAAATCTACAGAGACGTGCCGAAACAACTTTTGGACTTAAGAACTATATATAAAGACCTAGCAGGATTGCTGAGAAACAACACGATTCCTTATAGGTGGGAGTTCCCTCAAGGACTATCTTTTAACTTCAAAGGGAAAAAAATAAAAATCAGAACAGCAGAGGACCAAGAAAAGTTTTTGAACGATCACGGGGAAGATCTGCGGAAAGGAGTGGCAGGAGTTTGGCCACCACCTTCGCCGGAATCAACACCGGGGCCACCTCCGGGTCTGGACGAAAAAGAAGACGCATCCCTGTTAGGACTTACAAATTGATTCAGCATGTCTCTGCAGCTACTTAGTTGGAACATTCATGGTCTAAATTCCCCGGAGAAAAGAAAAAGGTTTTTTCATATATTGAAAAAAGAACAATTGGACATTATTTGCCTGCAAGAAACACATGTGATCAGGCTCCACAGGAAAGTGCTAATTAACAAAAGACTAGGCCAAGAATTTATCTCATCAGACAAAGTTAAGAAAAGAGGTGTAGTGATTTATGCAAAGGAGAACCTGTCACCTAAATTTTTATTTAAAGACGAACAAGGAAGAATTTTAGCGATCGAAATACAATCACAAGGAGAAAAATTTTCGATAGTAGGAATTTATGCACCAAATGAGGGGAAATCGGAATTCTACAAGAAGCTACATGAGACAATGCTGGACTATCTGGACTATACCAACATCATTATGATGGGAGATATGAATGGGGTGGTCTCTACCCATATGGATAAGTCGCAAAACCAAAATTTAACTAAAGATGGCAGATTACCTAAGACTTTTTTCGAATTAACTGATAGTATGGATTTGATTGACATTTGGAGGACAAAGAACCCCTTAGGTAAAGAAGGAACATTCTTCCTGGACAAGAATCGACCAAATTTGGACAACTAGAGGATTGGCACCTAAGACTAAAAAAATAGAAATCTGCCCTAAAACCTGCTCCGACCATAATGCATTGAAAATGGAATTGAGACTTACCCCAGCTGGTTCCTTCAGATGGAAAATGAATGACACCCTGTTTAGAGATCAGGAGATTGTGAAGAAGGCTCAAAAAACCTTAAAAGACTATTTTGAAATTAACTTGATCACTTCGGTGGAAAAGAGAACAATCTGGGACACAAGTAAAGCAGTCATGAGAGGGTTTCTGATACAACAGAATACGATCAAGAAAAAACTCTGGAACGGTAAAAAGGACAAGATATTAGAGAAGATAAGAGATGGAGAGAAGAAATTGAGATCGAAACCAAAATCAATAGAAGTCTTGAGAGAAATTAAATTCCATCAAGCACAATATGCGAAATTGATAAACCAAGAAGTGGAATGGAAAATTAAACAAATGAAACAAAGATCATTTGAATCTGCAAACAAATGTGGAAAACTGCTAGCATGGCAGTTGAAAAAGAGACAAAAATTGAACTTTGTTACCAATCTGGAGGTTGAAGGGAGAAACATTCAGAAACCAGAAGAAATTAGAAAGTGTTTCCAGAGATATTTCAAGAAACTTTATACGCAAGGGCCTCAGGAAGTGACTGAGATAGACCAATTTTTAAAAGCAAATGGACTACCAAAATTATCTCAGGAAAAAAGAACAATCTTGAATTATAAAATAACACCACAGGAAATCGAGGGTGCCATTCAGAATATGCAACTAGGCAAATCTCCAGGCCCAGATGGACTTACCTCCAAGTATTATAAGACATTAAAAGACTATTTGATACAGCCACTAACGGAGGTTTGTAACCAGATTATGGAAGGGAGGAGGGCACCGGACACGTGGAAAGAAGCTTTCATCACATTGATACCTAAATTGGAAACTGAAAAGACCCAACTTAAGAACTACCGTCCCATCTCACTCCTAAATGTGGATTACAAAATCTTTGCAGATATTTTGGCAAGTAGACTTAAAAAAGTGCTAAATGAAGTAATTCATAAAGACCAGGCAGGCTTTCTCCCAAGTAGACATTTGTTTGACAATACTAGGAACATTATTGACATTCTGGAACTTTTGCAAACTAACATGAATACTAGAGCAGTGCTAATTTTCATTGATGCGGAGAAGGCCTTTGACAACATCTCTTGGAAGTTTATGAAGAAAAATTCGGAAGGGATGGGAGTGGGACGGGGATTTGAAAATGGTATAGAAGCAATCTATTCAGAGCAAAAAGCTAAATTGATAGTGAACAATGTGGTGACAGAAGAGTTTAAAATTGAAAAAGGGACACGACAGGGGTGCCCTCTCTCTCCCCTTTTATTTATCTCAGTCCTGGAGGTGCTTTTGAATTTGATCAGGAACGACCAGCTGGTAGAAGGAATACAGGTCGGAGCGAAACAATATAAACTGAAAGCCTTTGCAGATGATCTGGTTTTAACACTACAGGAGCCAGAATCTAGTACAAAAAGAGCTTTAGAACTAATTCATGAGTTTGGTCGGGTGGCGGGATTTAAGTTGAATAAACAAAAAAGTAAGGTTTTGGTAAAAAATTTGACACCTTCAGAAATAGATGGGTTTCAGAAGGAAACGGAGTTAAATGTGGTTAAAAAAGTGAAATACCTGGGGGTCAATTTGTCTGCTAAAAATTTGAACTTATTTAAAGATAATTATGAAAAATGTTGGTCAGAAATCAAAAAGGATTTAGAAACTTGGTCAAGATTAAAACTTTCCTTGTTGGGAAGAATCGCAGCTGTAAAGATGAATGTATTGCCAAAGATGCTGTTTTTGTTTCAAACCCTACAGATCGTGGACAGAGTGGAATGTTTTGGAAAGTGGCAGAAAGATATTTCGAGGTTTGTCTGGCAGGGCAAAAAGCCCAGGATAAAATTTAAAATATTAACTGATGCGAAAGAAAGAGGGGGATTTGCCCTGCCGGACTTAAGGTTATACTATGAAGCTGCAGCCTTCTGCTGGATGAAAGATTGGTTTTTATTAGAAAACACTGATGTCCTAGACCTGGAAGGGTTTAATAATGCTTTTGGATGGCATGCATATTTGTGGTACGACAAGGTAAAGGTTCACAAATTGTTTAAAAACCATATTGTCAGAAAAGCTTTATTTACTGTCTGGACTAAATACAAGGACTTGTTAGAAAACAAGACCCCGAGGTGGCTATCACCAATAGAGGCAAAGGCCTTCTGGGAAATGATTTACAATGAGTTTAAAAAGGTATATAAGTATACCTTTCCCAAGAAACCAGAGGCCTTCCTTCTGGGCATTGTTGGCCAGAAAGTGTTAAAGAAGGATAGAACTTTCTTTTTGTATGCAACTACAGCAGCAAGAATTCTTATTGCCAAATATTGGAAGACACAAGATTTACCCACGCTGGAAGAGTGGCAGATGCAATTGATGGACTATATGGAACTGGCTGAAATGACTGGCAGAATCCGAGATTTGGGAGAAGAAACAACGGAGGAGGACTGGAAAAAATTTAAGGACTATTTACAAAAACATTATAAGCTATATGAATGCTAAGAATTTGTATGGTTTGGAAAGTCTAGCTTCAGCAAAAAATTTGATGATTTGGGAGACTAAGTTATAACTATGAAAGGACCAAAGTTTAAAGTAATTTTTATGTTTAATTCAGGACAAAAGTAGTCTGACAATAAGTACCTTAAACCTAAAATACAATTATTTGAAAGTACAAAAAACGCATGAAACAAGGTAATAATTTGCTGACATTTTTATTAAAGAAAGCGGAGTGAGGGAGATGTGGGGAAGTCCAGTTGGTTATGAAAAAACGTTCTGGAAAGCTGAATCTCTTTTTTTGTTTTTCTTGTTTCTTTTTCTGTTCTGTTGCTACTGTTGAATATCTGACTATATTTGTTTACCTGAAAGAAAGCAATAAAAAATATTATTAAAAAACAAAACAAAAACAATGAAATATGTCCAGCTGCAGCAATTGCTGGGCAATATCAACTGGATAAGACCCTATTTTAAAATCCCTCTTGAAGTTTTACGGCCGCTTTTTTCAGCCTTAAAAGCCCATCACTCTCCTGGTGCGAAAATCATATTGACCTCCTCTCAACAGAAGACTGTTGCCCAGTTAAAGGAAATCATGCGTCTCCACTGGGTTGATCGAGCAATTCTTAATGTTTTGCCCGATGTAGTCATAATGACAGATTCTGTCCAACCTTTTGCGGCCATTATACAGTTAGGCCCATCAAAAGTTCACATAATTGAATGGCTATATTTACATCATACACCAAAAAACACGGTGACTCCTTTAGTGGATCTCCTTGCTCAGCTCATCAGCAAGGGACGCCGTCGATGCAAAAGCCTCTTTGGCATTGATTGCCGCCAAATTATTGTGCCCATGCCCTTGGAACAATGGGAAACTGTTCTCTCCACTAGCATGGATTTGCAGTGCGCTTTAGCCGATTTTGTTGGGGTAACCAAGTACGCCGACGCCCACCTTTGGCCATTGATTTATTGACCCCATACGTGGCTTCCTTTAATGTTACTTGTGTCCGTATGGTGAATTGCACAAAAACCAATTGTGTGAAAATAGGCAAGGATAATTTCAATTGCTCTGATTATGTAAATATTTCCTATGTATATAAATATACAGAGCTGCCTGAAGGCTGGTTCTGGTCGTGTCCAGGTTACACATTCAATTATATTCCAGCGAACATTAGCCATGGCACACCTTGTTGTTTAAGCCGCTTGTCCATCATATTACCCAAAAAACATCACCTGTCCCGCTCTAGATATCGCCGTTCTGTAGAATTGACTAACGATTGTGATGATTCTATTTCTCTTCCTAATAGGTCTGAATATATCTCTTTAGCTGTTTCTCTCCTAGGAGTCCCTGGATTGGCTGTACGCAATAGTACGAACATTAACTCTTTAGCTTGTTCTGCAGCAAAAACCCTGAATTTTACTTCTCAACCGCTTCATCTTCTAAATAAAGAGCAGAGTGAACTCCAGCATGGTCTTCTGCTATCGATTATCTATTGATGCTTCATCATTACGGCTGTGAACAAGTGGACGACATGTGTTGTTTTAATATTACTGATAATTCTAAAGCCATTCAAAGCCAAATCTCTCATTTGCAAAATCTTACACACCACATTAAACAGGACGTTGGATTTTCTGGCCTCTGGGATTCTTTCACCCAGTGGCTTACCGCTTGGTTGCCAAACATGACTTGGCTTCGTAATCTCTTTCAATATGCCATTGTCATTATATGTATATTAATTTTGTTATGTTGCTTCCTCCAATGCGTTCTTGGCCTCATAAGTCTCTTGTCTCGGCTCCTCTCTCCCCCTCAGCCACCCAATAAACTCCTTGCTGCCTATTTTGCGAAATGGCAGCACCAACAGTAAACATTAGGGGAGATGTGGGCGGACTTATTTCGGGCATGCGCTGGCATACCACGTATCCCGAAACATTTTTGTCCCATCAACCCTGGCGAACTTATTTCAGGCATGCGCTGGCAAACCACATATCCCGAAATATTTTTGTCTTATTCACCCAGAACACCTCACAAACAAGAAAAGAAAGGGGGAGATGAAGGGAAGTTCTGTCTGTCTCTGCACCTGACTGTGGCATTATGGGAAGTCTTGCTTCTAAGCTTTTCTCTGCTTCTGTACATACTGTACAACCTGTTCTAAATACCAAGACATTCCCTCATTTCTCTAGGATGTTCAGTTCATCTTAAGTTCATGAAAACATTATACTCTGACTGACCTGTTCTTAATGCATAGTTGACCACATCTACGGAACACGATTATTATATTCTTTCATGTTATGATCAATCATTAGTAATTGTTTTAGTCATGTTATATCAATCATTAGTTATAATTTAATTAGGAGGTTTCATGCCTGTCTAGTTCTGTGCTCCCTTTCCCAGCCTTTAATCTTTGGGGAAATAAATCTTTGGGTCCAGGCAGCGCTTCCTTGGCGTAGGCTCTGCTCTCACCCTGACCTGGCCAAAGAAATTGCAGAGTAGCAGCGGTCCTGCTTCCGTGTGAGAAAAAGGGATAAATCAGTCCAGAGACAGTCCGTCCTTATCTCTAGTAGCTTTATTTACAGAACAATAAATTTCATCAGACACCATCAGAGCATTCCGGCATCTTTGTGCTTTTCCAAAAGCACTCTCACAGCAGCCTCTAAGTTGAGCTGCTTCTCTGTCCGTTGCTGAGACAGATCTGAAGAGCGTCAGAGCAACATCCTGTGACGCACTTCTCTGCATGGAGCTCCTCCCAGCTCCTCCCAGATCCGGATACAGGACACCAGTGAGTTTTAACCCTGTCAGTTCCAAACTCCACACCCCCTCTTGTCCTGCATCTGGAGACAACAGTCAACAATGCTTTCCCCATACACAGACCCTCACAGAACTCTTCGTGCTTCTGGAAGGTTAATGGTTTTGTGAAACCATCAGCGAGGTTCTTTGTTGAGGGACAGTATTTTAGAGCAACTAGCCCCTCATGAACGCTCTGACATACATTCCGGAAACGTATGTCCAAATGTTTGGTCCTCGCCTTGAATTGCCCCGTCTCAGCCAATTTGAGGCAAGGTTGATTGTCTTCATGCACCACAACAGGTAGACAATTCTCTCCACAGATTTCCTTGACCAAACACACATAGAACTCCAGCTGTCTGCAAGCATCTGATAGCGCACTGAACTCGGCTTCAGTAGATGAAAGCGCTATGAGACTTTGCTTCCGGGACCTCCACCCAACTACTGAGTCCCCAAACTTCACCACTAGGCCTGACACTGATTTGCGGTCCTCAGAGTTAGCCCAATCCGAATCCACAAAGCAAGTCAGCTTTACTTCTCCTTGAGCTGGCAGCCTAAGACAAAAGTCTTTGGTTTCCTGCAAATACCTCAGAACTCTCTTGATGCCATTCCAGGCTTGCACACTAGGGTTTGAGGCTTCCCTGCTCAGCAGATTGACAGCAAACGCAATGTCAGGTCTGCTCCACTGGGACAAGTACAACAAACTCCCTAGGGCTGACTGAAACACTTCAGTATCTTCGAACGCAGCGCGTTCTACTTGCTGGCTGTCCTTCACAAAACTAGTCTCCGCTCTTGAGGTCGGCGAATAGACCTCTGTGAAGTGGACACCCTTTTTCTGTGTGAATCCACGTGCCACTAATCTCGCTTTGTACTGTGGTTCTCCTGTTTCTGTGGGTTTAAGCCGGTAAACCCACCTGCAACTAACAGCTCGCTGGTTAGCCGGTAGCTGTGTGAGTGAGAACACACCAAGAGACTCCATTGAGTTCATCTCCTTCTGCATCGCCTCACGCCATTTGCTAGCTTCTTCCTGAGGCAACTTCTGAACATCCTCAAAGGATTCAGGCTCACACCTAGCCACACCAACCCAAACACTAGTGGCTTCATACCTTTCAGGAGGCTTACCTTTGGTTGACCTAGCTGACCTCCTCAGCGTGAATTCTGGACCTGCGCCTGATTCACCTGGATCGGCTCTACCATCTCCTGTGTCAGAAACCTCCCCCTCTGACCTGCTGCGCCGTTTCGGGCGTACAGCTGGTTCTGCTGGTGAGGATGGCTCACTCCTCGGCTCAGACTTGACAGAGACCTGTGGAGGGGTCTTGGGACTCCCTTTTGGAGAGGTTTGGGGCCTCTGCCTTGGAGATCCCTGCTCTGGACTCTGTGCCTCAGCAACAGGTTCAGCCTCGTCCTCCTCATCACCTGAGTCTAACAGAACATCTGGGTTCCCGTGAAGACGTTTCCACCCACTCTGCTCGCAAAACTCAGCACTGCCGCTAATAAGCAGCTTAGACTGGTTGCCAGTAGGGTATGCTAAACGCCACGCCTTTGAACCCGGCTCATAGCCTACAAAGATCATCTTCCTAGACCTTGGCTCACCCTTTCTGCGCGTGGCCTTTGGAACCAAAACCCAAGCCTGCGAACCGAAAATGTGGAAAAAGTCCACCTTCGGTTTCTTCCCATGAAGCAGAAAGTACGGTGTGTCTCCTACACTTGAATTGAACACCCTGTTTTGCACAAAGCATGCTGTCTTATAACTTTCAGCCCAAAAGCGCTGTGGCAAACCCGAGTCTGCCAACATAGCATTCGCTGATTCCTGTAAAGTGCAAAACTTCCTCTCCGCCACCCCGTTCTGTTGCGGAGAGTAGGGGGCAGTCAAACGATGACTGATACCTTTCTGCCTGAAAAACGATTGCAGCGCAGAACCTGTGAATTCCCCCCCGCGATCAGATTGAAAGGAAATCACCCTGGTAGAGAAACGCAGCTCTACCGCTGTGATCCAATCTCTGATCAGTGCAGCTGCTTCTGATTTACATCTAAGCGTAAATAGCCAGGTGTGTTTCGAAAAATCATCAATCAGAATCAGAACCCATTTAGACCCAGCTAAAGAAGGTGTTGGCATGGGCCCTGACAAATCTGCATGGACCAGTTCAAAGGGTTTGCTGGTCCTTCTCTCTGACCTGGGGTATGTGCATGTTGTGACCTTTGATTGCTTACAAGCTTGACAATCTAGGAATTTGTCACATGCCTTGAACCTACACCCAATTGTGTTCTCTGCGGCTTTTCGCACATACGACCACGCTGCGTGCCCAAATTTCCTGTGCCACAGATGAATACAATCATTGTGTGGTGGGACATTAGCACACTGCACTTGGGCATCATTAATGGACTCTCCACTAGTCCCATTTTCCACCAGCCCCATTTTCCCACCAGCCCCATTTTCAATGGGCAGCTCCACCAGAAAGAGCCTGTCTTTCCTCCCAACACTGTAGATCTTCTTCCCATCCCTGTAAAAAGAGCACGAATTGTTAGAGAACAGGACATCAATTCCAATAGCCAATAATGCTGACACACTCAAAAGAGAATGCGCAAGGTCTGGGACAAAATAAGCTGGCACTTCACAACCTAGAAAAGAGCAAAACAAAGACCCAGATTCAGTCAGAGGTCTTTTTGACCCATCAGCTAACGTAACAGAGCGTGCAGTTTTAACTGTCTTGCCGTTCCTCAGGAGCTCTCTGGAGTTAACGAGGCAATGCGAAGCTCCACTGTCAACAACAAAAGAAAAACTGTTGCTTTGGCTGTTTTCCAAAGATGCCATGGCGTTGGTTGCACTCCCACTGTGAGTGTCCTTCCTGGTTGCCATGGCCACAGCCTCCCCCCGACTAGGGCTTTCGCTGCTTCCCAGGGATACGAATGCAGCTGTGGGGTGATAAGGCGTCTTGTCTTCCTCCTGGCCTGCAGCTTTCCCATGCCTCTGCTGAGCACCGGCCCTGGGAACCTGCTTTGTTGACATTCTACGCCAGCTGGTGTCCTTGGCAGCCTGGGCTTCCAGCGGATGCTTCCCAGCGCTGTTGGACGTCGCCACAAAGCACAAACAACTCTTGGAGACTTTGGCTTTCGCAGAGCTCTTGGATCGGCTTGCACCCCCACTCTTGGGTGCTCTGCTGCCTAGGGAACAGCCTGCCACTGCCTTCCTCTTCCCAGCTCTCAGCCCCTCTCCAGCACACAGTCCATCACACAGATGTGTTGAAGCATGGACACAGCTTCCCACAACAGCTCCAGCCCCCTCTAGACACAGGGCATTCTCTGGGCAACTCTCAGCCCCCTCTGGTGTGGCTCCCACTAAGGCTTGACATGCCATCTTCAGTGCCTGCCACACGACCCAGGGCTTCTTCCCTTGGAGCTTTGGCAACAGCCAAGTATCAACGCTGGCCCTTAAAATGGCTAGCACCCTTCGCTCTCTCTCCAGAGCAGCCACGTCTGCTTCAGAAGCTTCTGCAGACCTCTCACTGGACTGGGCAAAGACTGGATCGGCCTGGGAGCAGTCCCACAGCTTCCTTTCTGCCAGCCAGCGGTGCATGCTCTTACTCCAGGCCTCCCAATTGGCCCCATGCAGCCTTTCGCCGGGGTAGCTCTCATGGCCTTGCTGTGCCTGAGCAGCAGCCATCTCCTCCCCCCGGGGCTTCAACGTACTCACAAATTGGACCTCCGAAGCAGCAGCCGTCCCTCTTGGCTCTTGGCTCCGATCTCCAGCATTCTCCCACTGCCCTTCCTGGCAGGAGATCACAGCAACTCAAAGCTGGCAGTCTTCCTCCCTTCTCACACGTGTCAGGAAACACGAACCATCCATAACCTTTGGGGAAATAAATCTTTGGGTCCAGGCAGCGCTTCCTTGACGTAGGCTCTGCTCTCACCCTGACCTGGCCAAAGAAATTGCAGAGTAGCAGCGGTCCTGCTTCCGTGTGAGAAAAAGGGATAAATCAGTCCAGAGACAGTCCGTCCTTATCTCTAGTAGCTTTATTTACAGAACAATAAATTTCATCAGACACCATCAGAGCATTCCGGCATCTTTGTGCTTTTCCAAAAGCACTCTCACAGCAGCCTCTAAGTTGAGCTGCTTCTCTGTCCGTTGCTGAGACAGATCTGAAGAGCGTCAGAGCAACATCCTGTGACGCACTTCTCTGCATGGAGCTCCTCCCAGCTCCTCCCAGATCCGGATACAGGACACCAGTGAGTTTTAACCCTGTCAGTTCCAAACTCCACATAATCTATTGGTGATTAATGCCTATATGTAACCCTTGCCTTGTACTTGTGTTAACCAATCAGCAACAAGTTGCTTTGTGTTTGTATCAACCAATCAGCAACGCGCGCACCTGTGGCAATGTTGTAATATTCAATAAAAGAGTCTTCTCGGGGCTTGCTCCAGAGATGCCTCTCACATGACACTTGCTACTCGTCTGTCGTTATTCCAACCCAACAGACTTGTGTTCCTGTTTTAGAAAAAAGCAAATAACAAACAGCAATATCAAATCCAGTGTCAGGCAAATCAGAGTGTAGCCACTCTAAAATCACTATTGTGTCAGCAGTGTCTGGGGGAAAAAGGAGTCCTGTAGGTGAAAACATTGTATTAAGAAGAATCACGTATATGAAGTTGTTGTAATTGCAGAGTCCTGTACTTAGCGGAATGATGAGCAGTACGTGCCACATGCTTAACTTGCTTTATTTACAGTTCAATGTTGAGAAATTACAAACATGCATCTTGCCACTGCGGGAGCAGAGAAGCAAACGTCCTTCTCCTCGGAACAAAGAACTCCGAGAGAACAGTGAAAAACAGGAAACCAGTGTACGTCACATCCAGTCTCCCATTCCCGTGGGAAAACCCAACAGTGCTCTGACTGTGGAATGTAAACATTGTCTTGTGACAAGCACTTCGCTGCACAGTGAAGAGAGCAGAAACCAACATCCTCCCCCTTTCTGTGAACATCACTGGGCAGCGTGTTCGTACAATATCAGTACAAACCCAATTTCTGTACATAGGTACAGTGTTGATCCCTTGATACAATCTTGGACAATACATCAGCAGGAATTTCATTACCTGGCATATAGGACACCGTTACGAGTCCCTTCTGAATATGTTCCCTAGCATGTTGCAACTTCAATTGCAAGTGCTTCATGCTTTGCTTACAACCTTCCGAATTCAGCAAAGCCAAACATGCTTTGTTGTCCTGGTAAACCTGGATTGGACATTTGACAGGAATTTTCATATCTTTGCACAATTGTAATAACCATTCACAATCTTTAAGTGAATAAGACAGTGCATTCAGTTCAGCTTCACAAGTACTTAAGCTAATTGTTGTTTGCTTCTTGCATGACCAATCAAATAGACCCTGATTGTACATGTAGCAAACTCCAGTCGTACTTTTCCTGTCTGTAGTGTCACTTCCAAAACTTGCATCTGCAAAAATCTCAAGACCACCAGACTTCTGATTGTTAAATCTCAGTCTGTAATGCATAGTGCCTTTCAAATAGCGTGCTATGCGTTTTAGAGCTTTCCAATCCTTAACAGTGGGATTGTTAACTCGTTTGCTTAGCAAATTACTGCTAACAGCAATGTCAGGTCTTGAACATCTGGCAATGAAGTTTAGCTTGCCTAGCACACTTCTGTACAGTGTAGTGTCAGAAAATGCTTCTTCAGTGTCATCTACCTGATAACCTGTTGTCATTAGTGTGTCTACAGGGTTAGCATCCATCAGGTTCAGTTTGCTTAACACATCAGCAATTTTCCGTGACTGGTGTACTAGAATGTTACCACTTTGATCTTTCTCTATTTCCAGAGATAAGTAGTTGTTTACCTCACCAAGATCTTTCATGTCAAAGTGCTCTTTCAGTTGAGCTAGGGCGTTATTGTACATTGTGACATCTTTCCAAAAGAATATTATATCATCAACATAAAACAAACAATACAGCTTCTTTTGCCCCTCCTCTTTGACAAATACACATGGATCAGCTTTCCCTTGTTGAAAACCTAAAGAAAACAATGCTTCAGTGAGTTTTGTGTGCCAGCACCGTGCACTTTGTTTGAGACCATAAAGGGACTTCTTTAGAGCACAAACAAATCCCTGTTTTACCTGTACGCCATCAGGTGGAAGCATATAAAGTGATTCACCTAGATATCCGTACAAAAATGCTGTATTCACATCGTGGTGACTAACGTGTAGATTCTCCTCTGCAGCTAGCTTGAGCATAAGCCTAATGCTCTCATACCTCACTGTGGGTGAGTAGGTCTCGTGATAGTCTTCACCTGGTACCTGTGCAAAACCTCTGGCTACCAATCTGGCTTTGTGTCTGACTATCTTGCCATTTTGATCAGTCTTTGCTTTGAAGACCCATTTGCTTCCAAGCAGTTTCATTCCTGGAACTACTGGAACTAGCTCCCATGTTTTGTTCCTTTCTAAGGAATCAAGCTCAGCCTTCATAGCATTTAACCATGACTCAGCTTCCTTAGAATCCAAATCCTGGATTTCTTGGAAACTTGAAGGTTCAAATACCTTCTTGGAGCTTTTAACAGCTGCTACTGCTGTCTTAGCAAATTCATCAGCAAATCTCTTTGGAGGTCTGCCTTTTGTGGTTCTTTGTGACCTGCGAATTAGCCTTAAGTCCTCAACACTTTCCTCTTCCTTCTTAGGAGAAAAGTGGCCTATTGTGAACAATGGTTCTTCCAATTCTTGATCAGAGCTTTCAGAGGGTCGCACAGAGGCTTTCGCACTCTTGAAATCCTCTGAATCATCCGATTCAGTTTCAGACTCAGAATCAGAACCTTCATCTGTGGGTGTGGGTCGTTGCGGCTGCTTTTGCTGTTGCCTATCCTCAGTCTCATCACTGTCATCAGGATAACATTGGAAAATTCCCACATTCTCCCCCCACTTGGCATTGTACTCAACACTTCTTGTGAGCTTAATTGTCTTAGAGTCAGTCATCATTATTCTGTAAGAACCTTTCTGATAACCTAGAAAGATACCATGCAATCCACACTTGCCTAACTTGGAGCTTTGTGGTGTGTGAACCCACATGTCAGAACCAAAAATTTTCATGTGTTTGATGTACGGTTTCTTGCCAAACATCTTCTCATAGGGGGTACAACCAATCGCTGAAGATAACCTGCGATTGTAACTGTAAACAAAACACGAGAGAGATTCGGCCCAATAACTCTCTGGAAGATTGGCATCATGCAGCAAGGTTTTTAACCCTTGAAGCAATGTCTGATTTGCCCTTTCGCAAAGTCCATTCTGCCATGGCGAGTGAGGACTGGACAAATCGTGTTGAATTCCTTTCTCAGTCAGAAAAGCTTCAAACTGCTGAGAAGTGAATTCTCCCCCGCGATCTGTGAAAAGAGTCTTTATCTTCTTACCATGCACATTTTCCAACCAAGCACAGAATTCCTTAAACCTTGGAAAAGCCTCTGATTTCTGCTTGAGATTGTACACATAAATATACCTGGAAAATGCATCAATGAGAACCATGAAGTACCTATTTCCACCCAAAGAGGGTGATAGTGGACCAACTAAATCAGCATGAACAACCTGGTATGGTTCTGTAGCTTGCCTACTAGACACCTTACCTTTCGCAGCCATTTTCACCTTGTTTGCTGCGCATGCCTTGCACTTCATGTGGTACCTGCAGGGTTTAATAGTCATACCTTCAACCAAGGCAGGCATTTTAGATACTGCCTCAAAATGCAAATGACCAAATTTCCTGTGAAAATCGTGAATACATCCTGCATGCAAACTTTTGTTAGAACCTGCAATGCAACAAGTCTCATTCTGCACCACATCATCATAATACAAAAGAAACAAACGATCAACACATTCAGCATGCAATACATAATCGTCTTTCTTTGTGATGGTGCATTTCTTGTTCTTGAAGGAAACGTCAATGTTCCGTTCATTCAGCTGCATAACACTGAGTAGATTGTGTGTGGCATCTGGTACGTAAAGCACATCTTGTATCGATAAGTCCAAACTGTGAAGAACAACAGTTCCGTAGCCTTGACTGGGGATCGTGTGGTCATCTGCCTGGTGAATCGCACCTTCCTGCGGTGTAAAAGACACGAACAGTCGCTTATCGTTGCACATGTGGTGGGTAGCTGCTGAATCAACAACGAAGAAAGATCTAGACGTCTTCTGGACCTTTGCAACCTTTGGAGTGAAGCGTGAGACCATTGCCTTGTGCTGCGTTGTCCTGGACACTGGACCTTTGCCTTTGCTTTGGCCTTTTCCACGCGATGAACTTCCGCTGCGCTGCTCTGTCTTGGCCCTGGGATATCTGCATTCCCTCTTCATATGGCCTAGACGTCCACACGAGTAGCATTTCACTGCCTTCAAAGCTTTGGCGCCCTCTGGTGGTTCCACTGCACTCAGGGATGACGTCTGTGAAGACTCCCCCTTACCCATGCAGCTAGCACCTCACCTGTCCACTTCATTCAGAATCACGGCAGTAACATAGGCTACTGTGAGCTGAGCAGTTGGCTGAACAGCAATCTGAGTGGCAACGGACTCCCAACTTGGACCCAAAGAATGTAGTATCATGAAGGAATACACAGCCTCTGGAAAGGTGAGTCCTCTCTGTTGCAGCTCATGTCTCAGATTCTGCATTTCCATCAGATGTGTACGCACATCTCCACCTTCAGCAAGAGCCATACCATGCAGCTTGGCATAGTAGTACATTGAGGAACCAGCTTCTGTCCTCAAGTGAGCCTCTCTTAAAGTGTCCCAAATTTCTCTGGCTGTGGTCTTATCACGCAACAGGCAGAGCTCTTCTGGGGATACTATCAATGTAAGAGTTCCCATCGCTTTGGAATCTTTAGCTTTCCACTCGTCTGTAATTGGAGCTGGGGGGTTGTCTGTAATAACTTTATACAGACTCTCTTTCCGCAGAATAGCCTCTGCATAGAGAACCCAGTCCGCGTAGTTTTTCTTATTGAGCTTAGGAATTCCAAAAGCATCAGCCAGCTTTGCATTATCCATCATTGCTGCTTTAAACAAGCTGCGTCTGTGTACAGCTGCTTCCAAAAGCACTTGTAAAAGTACTTTCGGTTTTCAAGCCTCCCAAGCCTGTGAGCTTGTGCCTTAGAGCCTTTGCCTGTATCACGGCAAAACGGCTTTAAAAGTTCAAAGTCCAGCCATAAAGCCATAAACTAGAAGCTGGCAGGCTGCCCGGAGCATGAGCACATACCTTCTCATCAATCAAACTCGACGCGCAGAGCAGATAACGCCGATCCGTTTCTCTGTTCCTCTGCCGGCATTCCGACTCGGCTTCTGGAGTCCATCCTTCAGTTTGATTGCGTCTTTCTGGGCCCGAAACCAAAAATGTTGTAATTGCAGAGTCCTGTACTCAGCGGAATGATGAGCAGTACGTGCCACATCACAGAATCACAGAATCACAGAACTGTAGAGTTGGAAGGGACCCTGAGGATCATCTAGTCCAACCCCCTGCAATGCAGGAATATGCAGCTGGTCCATACAGGGATTGAACCTGCAACCTTGGTGTTATCAGCACCACGGTCTAACCAACTGAGCTATCCAGGCTCATGCTTAACTTGCTTTATTTACAGTTCAATGTTGAGAAATTACAAACATGCATCTTGCCTCTGCGGGAGCAGAGAAGCAAACGTCCTTCTCCTCGGAACAAAGAACTCCGAGAGAACAGTGAAAAACAGGAAACCAGTGTACGTCACATCCAGTCTCCCATTCCCGTGGGAAAACCCAACAGTGCTCTGACTGTGGAATGTAAACATTGTCTTGTGACAAGCACTTCGCTGCACAGTGAAGAGAGCAGAAACCAACAGAAGTGACCCAAAAACTGCAACTCCTGTAAAGTAAATTCATTAGGAATTTTAAGTTTAGGGAGGAAAAGAGAAAAAATAGTCTGCAAAAAGCGATGAAGAATGAGTCTCACTGTCTGAGGTGGAATCAGACCTGTATGCTATGTCTTAATTTTATAAACCACCATAGGGAACTGGAACTGAAAAGTAGCAAGTTCTGCTGTCATTAGATTCAAACCAGCACTGCCCTTAGTGGCATGGCACAGATTTGTCACAGGAGACTGTGTGTTAAAAGCAACTGTGTTAGAATCAATAGCTGGCTCTGCTAATTTAGCTTCAGTAAAATCCTGACAATCAGCTGGCACAAGAGTCTTTGTTCTCGCATTTAAACTCAGGCTGGAAGGCCACCTGTCCTGGCATTGCCTGTCTTTAGCAGGAGGCACTGAAGGAGACAAAGCTGCTGCTAGGAGGGCAGATTTGTGAGTCTCAGTGTCAATATTCTGGCAAGGCTTAATCATTTGAGCAATCTTTGTTTCTGGGTTCTGATAACTTGCTTTAAGAACAGTCTTGCAATCAGCATTTGCATTTTCATAAGCCAATTGTTTCATTAAAATTTCAGAGGCTTCAAGGTTTGGAATTAAAGTACTGGCTAAGGCCCATCAAAAATACCATGCAAGCCATTTTCTGTCATACTTCGCTTCAGTTGTTAAAAAACTGCTCTCTGTCCCTGTGCATTCTGAACAACAAGATAGACTGCTAATAATTGTAAGGTGTCAGGTGTTTTTTCTTCACTGCTTCCTTCTGCCATATTTTGAATAACCATTTTTTGCACTGTGGTCTGAGGCCCTTGCGGGCATTGGTCCACCACAGAAGGTGGCATGGAATTTACATTCGACCCAGGCAAATCTTTGGCAAAGGAAGGTGCCAATGGAATTACCTTTGGCATGACCTCAGAGAGAGGCTGGAAATCTAGAGGTTGAGATGGAGGGAACAATATTACAGCATTTTTAAAGGCAGCTAGGGGTTGCAACAATGTGGGAGCATTCATAGAGACAACTGGTGGTTGGAGCAAAGGGTTAGAGAGCTTTCCAGTTGCGTCTCTACACAAATGCCAGGTGTGCAAGACTTGTACAGATGCCTCAGGATGTCTATGGAGTGCATCTCCCAGCTCATTCCATTTCTTAATGTCATACGTACCCCCCTCTGGAAACCAGGGGCAAAGTCTAGCAAACTCTAACAACAATTTTTATACTAGGGGTGCTAAATGCTTATCATGCCCTGCCTGAGCTAGCAAAATTATTCCTATGCTTTTCCTGCCTATGTGAAAGCTTGCTTCCCAAGATCTCACCTGGAAGGTAATAGACGCGCGTCTTTGGACTTCCGGTCAGCGCCAGCGATTAATGGCGGATTTCCCTCCGAGCTCCGAAGGGAGTCTGCTCCACGAGTTCGGGTCTGGCCGCTACGGCGAAGCGGGGACCCCAAAAAAATCACAGGCGCGGAAGCCTGTGAATGAGGAGACTCGGCGGGCACCTTTGCGCCCCCCCAAAACCGAGAAGGAGCCTTTTTAAAGGCTCCGGAATGGTAGCGGGTGTGTGGCGCGGTGCTGAGAGTCGTCATCCGGTCCGTGGAGTGAAGCCGCGTCGCCATTATTGGAGAGCGCTGATTCCTTCCTGAAATTTGGATCTAAAGTAACTACCCGTGAGTAGGATTTTAAAGACTTATTTGACTTGGAGCTAATTTTAAAGAAATTCGGCCGGAAACGGGAAAGGTACAAAAAGGAAGTCTGCCTTTCCGGACTGTAGAAAGATTAAAGCAAAGAGAGTGCAAAGCTGTAACTTGAGAAGGATTATTCCTGAAATTAAGTAAAATTAACATTAAAACAACATCCCCCCTCTTGCAGGCAGGAGCAGAGGGGGAAGAAGGATTTTATCTACCTGCCTGAAAAGGAACTTTGAAAAATTTACCCGCTGCCTCAAACCCTGGGAACGGACTGCCTTGACAGGGAAGCCGTTCAGAGGACTGTCAACTTGCTAAGGGAATTCTTTTTGAAGTGATACTTTAACTCTCTGAAAGATACAGAATTGTTGGACTGTTTTGAGCCTGGAATAACTTTGGGAATTGTGACAGTAGCCTTCTTTGAGACATTGGGGACTTTTAAAAGAGACATTTTGTTGCCAAAACTGTAAAGTGAAGTTGGATATTTCTCCCCCTAGAAATCAATTTTTGCTGAAATCTCAGCCACTTGTTTGTTAGTGTCAGCCCCGTTTTTTTCAGAAATCCCAGGGATTCATCTCCCCCTAGAGAATTCCTGCTTGGCAGGGGGTTGGACTCGATGGCCCTTGTGGTCTCTTCCAACTCTATGATTCTATGATTCTATGATTCGGTTGTAACAGTAACATTTAAGACTGGAAATTTCCTTTGCAAAACAAAGTTACATGCGTGAGAACGACCTTGGCTGTGTGTGAGAGTGTTATGGCAGATGACAGAACTACCAGGTATGGTAAACAATATAAGACTAACACTTCACACAAGCGAAGAGCTTCAATATCAAGCACTGTAGCAGCTGCAGCTGTGCAGACAAAATCAAAAGTCATGTCATCTGATGCAGTGGCACAAGCACTTTGCAAAATAAATGAATCTCTGGGATTTCTGAAAAAAACAGGGCTGACACTAACAAACAAGTGGCTGAGATTTCAGCAAAAATTGATTTGAATACAAAAAGCATCAATGAATTGGGTAAGAAGGTGAATTCAAATACACAGTCTATTGAAAAACTTTTAGAAGAGTCGACCACAACTCGAAAGATTGCAGAGGAAGCTAAGGGTATTGCAACTGATACCCAGGAAAAGATACCACCAGTGTGTAAAAAATTAGAAGATCATGAGCTGACTTTGTCTATGCTTGAACTGCAAAGAAAATAGAGAAATTTGAGAATTAGAGCGGTACCTGAAAGTGAGAAGGATAATTTGGTGGACTTTCTCACGAAAGAATTTTCGGACTTTTGGAAACAGGAGTTAGAGAAGGAAGAATTTAAGATAGTGTCAGGGAACTGCCATCGGAGGAACAGGTGGGGAAAGGGCTCACGGAGGCTGGGAGGGACTCAACAGCTGAAGCAGGGACCAGCAGGGGGAGAGGTGGGTCTCTGGAGGAAAGTCTCACGGAGGCTGAGAGAGACGCAGCAGCTAAAGCAGAAACTAGCAGGGTGAGAGGAGGATCTCTGAGGGAAAGCGAGCAAGAGGGAGGGCTCAGGGACACGTCCAGCGAGAACAGTGGGGAGGTGTCTGAAGCTCCCATAGGGAGACCCATTCCACGCCGGAAGCTGTCACGCCACGAGTCCCGAAGACGTGTTTCCGTTAAGGAGCTTTTATGCTGGAAGCGCTTCCGAAAACAACCACTGTCGGAATCTGCAAGTGACTAGAGCAGACATGTCTGAGGAGCTCTGTCACACACAGAGGTTTGTGGAGTTGCACAAACTCTGAGGGACTACGATTTTACGCACAAGCAGCTCATCATCCCATCACAGCATTCCGGCAGTCTCTGTAAGCTGCCTGTGCAGGAGAAGGCATCATGAGCGACCCAGCCGGAACCAGAGAAGCAGGAGTTGGAGCGGGTCCAAGCTTGGAAGAAAGGTACCGAGCGTTGGAAATCCAACTGGCGCTGCAGACGGCGAGGCTTGAGGAGAGAAGGGCTCAGGATGCAGACAAGAAGGGGGGAGCCACCCAGTTCACCAGAAAGGTACCAGGATTGGTGCAGAAGTTTGGGGGGGACCCCAAGGACTACCATGCCTTTAGAACAGAGATGCAATATGCCCTCAATGTGCAGTTTGATGAATTCCCTGACGAGGAATCGCGAGTGGCTTTTGTGATTGGGCATCTTGAAAGGGGGGCGCGGGACTGGGTTAGACCCCTGATGGCAACGCATAACGACGTCTTAAAGGACACCATGAAGTTCTTTCGGGCAATGGATCTCATGTTTTCCAGCGATATTGAGCAGGGAGTGGTGCGCAGACAGCTAATGGCTTGCAAGCAGGGAAGCCGATCTGTCCGTGAGTACTGGACTGAGTTCACCATGCTGGTTCACAGATTGGGGTGGGACTTATCGGCGGCACCCATTCAAATGCTATTTGAAGAAGGCCTTGCTTCGGCTGTGAAAGACGAACTTTCCCGGGGTCCTAGGGCGGATTCTATGGATCAGCTGACCAAATCTGCGCTGACCATAGGAGCGCGCCAGGAGGCGAGAGCTTTGGAGAGGCGGGAAGGGAAGGGGGAACGTTGGAAGGAGTTCCGCATTCCAGACATTCCAGAGACAACTTTCCCGCCGGCAGAGCCGATGGAAATCGGAACAGCGCGCGTGCGCGCAGTTTCAAAGCCCAGTGAGGGGGGAAAGAAGGAGGGAAAAGGCGCCCGGAAATGCTATCTCTGCCAACAGCCAGGTCACTTTGCCAGAGTCTGCCCCCAGAGGAAGGAATGGCAAGGGATGGTGGGAGCTGTTGAGGGAAGAGAGGAGGAAAAACCGGAGCAAGTAAAAGCCAACGCCTGGTTGCCAATGTCGGGGCACAGCAGCCAGGCCAAAGAGCAGTGAAAGTGCCCACGCCAGAACCTCCTAGACCTGCCCTAGTGATAGAAGTGTCGCTAGAGCTGCAAAATGGACACCCCCTAAAGATAAAGGCGCTGTTGGACTCAGGCAGCTCCTGCAATTTCATGAGCAAAGAGTTTGCAGCTGAACACCAGATACAGACTATCCCTTTAAGCAACCCCCTGCAGGTGACCACGATCGATGGCAGGGAGTTGTTGGGAGGAGAAGTCAGCTTGCAGACCGTCCCAATGATAATGAAGGTGGCAAGGCACACCGAACTGATAGCGTTTAATGTGGCCACCTTGGGAGGAGCTCCTATTATTTTGGGGATGAGCTGGCTAGCGTTACATGATCCACTGGTGGGCTGGCATCAGAGAGTGGTTTCCTTTGGTTCAGCACATTGCTTAGAACACTGCAAAGGGGGAAAGGGTTCAGCAGGAGCCCAAGCCACCCTAGCAGGGACGGAAGTAATGGAGAAAGTAAAGGTACCACCACAATACGCAGATCTCAGCGACGTGTTCAGCGAGAAGGAAGCTGACCAACTACCCCCGCATAGACCCTTTGACTGTCAAATCAATTTACTCCCTGGGGCACAGCTTCCTGTAGGCAAGTTGTATGCCATGTCAGACAGAGAAATGCAGGAGCTAAGAGAGTTCATTGACAAGAACCTGAAGAGAGGCTTCATCAGAGAGTCCAGAGCAGTGGGAGGTAGCCCAGTGTTTTTTGTGGATAAAAAAAACACGGACAAGCCGAGACTTGTGTGTGACTTTAGGGGGTTAAACGCAGTGTCAGAACCCTTGGCTTTCCCTATGCCCAGGATTGACGACATTTTGACCAGGGTGCGGAAGGGAAAGATTTTTACAAAGCTGGACCTAAGGGGGGCGTACAACCTGATACGTATAAGGAAAGGGGATGAATGGAAAACCACCATGTTCACCCCTTTGGGGGCATTTGAATATCTCGTTATGCCATTTGGCTTACAAGCAGGCTCGGCGTGCTTCCAATCGTTTATGAACCACGTACTGGGGCCTTTGCTTTACAAGAATTGTGTGGCCTTCCTAGATGACGTGTTGGTGTATTCTGAGAATGAGGAGCAGCATGTGAGAGACGTCAGAGAAGTGTTGAGCAGGCTGCAAGCCAACCGGCTGTGGGTGAAACTGGAGAAGTGTCAGTTTCATACCAAGGAGGTGGAGTTCCTGGGGTACTGCCTGTCAGACAAGGGATTGGCCATGGATCCCGGCAAGGTCCAGGCAGTGCTGGAATGGAAAACACCCAAAACCAAGAAGGATGTGCAGAGGTTCCTAGGGTTTGGGAACTTTTATCGTAAGTTCATCCGAAACTTTGCCCACCTGACGGCGCCCATTACGGACTGTCTCAGCAGTAAGAAGAAATTTGTTTGGACTGAGGAGGCGGAGCAAGCTTTTGAGGAACTGAAAAGGGCCTTCGCCTCTGAAGAACAACTTCTGCATGTGGACTTACAAAAAAAGATGAGAGTCGAAACAGACGCATCAGACAGAGCCATAGGGGCGGTGCTTCTTCTGCAGCCAGGGAAGGAGGAGTCAGAGTGGAGACCGTGTGCCTTTTTTTCGCGAAAGCTGAACAAATCCGAGAGGAACTACACGGTGTACGACCGAGAACTTCTTGCTATTCATGAGGCTTTCCGGAGATGGAGGCACCTGCTAATTGGCGCACAACATAAGGTGCAAGTGTGCACTGACCACAAGAACCTAGAGTATTGGAGAACGGCACGAGTGCTCAACCAACGGCAGTTGAGATGGGCCCAGGAGTTCTCCAAATTTAACTTTGAGATTTGTTACGTGCCAGGCCCAGAGAACGTTAGGGCGGACGCTCTCTCACGCAAACCTGAATATTTGGAGGGGGAGGGAGCACCCGAAGAAAGACATGTCATTCCAGAGGACCGCTGGGTGTGTGGGGCGGCATTGGTGGGGCAAAGGGAACTGGTAGAGGGAACGATGAATGATGAATACGCCCAGGACAAACTCAGGGGTCTCAGGAGGGAGGGAGATAAACCCGGGGGTTTTGAGGAGAGAAACGGGGCGTTGTATTACAAGGGAGCGTTATATATACCTGAAGGTGATTTGAGGGAGAAGGTACTCAAGCAACTGCACGATAGCCCCACAGCAGGGCATTTTGGGCAACACAAAACCATGTGGCTGGTTACCAGGGAATTTTGGTGGCCCAAGGTCAGGGAAGATGTGCGGGAGTATGTGAGAGGGTGTGACCAATGCCAGCGAGCCAAGGGGGAGAGGCGGGCACCGGCAGGGTTATTAGAACCGCTACCCACACCTGAAAGACCATGGGAAGCAGTGGCAATAGATTTCATGACTGATCTGCCAAAGTCCAGAGGGAAAACAGCCATCATGGTTGTGGTAGACCTGTTAACCAAAATGGCCCACTTTATAGCCTGCTCACATGCTGTCACGGCAGAAGAAACCGCAAAATTGTTTGTAGAAAATGTGTTTCGGTTGCATGGCGCCCCCTTGAGGGTGGTTTCAGACCGAGGGAAACAATTTACTTCCAGGTTCTGGAGGAAGCTCATGAGCTTACTGCATGTAGAGGTCAATTTTTCGACTGCCCGGCATCCTGAAACCAACGGGCAGGCGGAAAGAGCCAATGGCATCCTCCAGCAATATTTGAGGTGTTATGTCAATGACAGAGAGAATGACTGGGTGGAGAGGCTGGCGTTGGCGGAATTTGCCTACAAGAATGCGGAGAACGTGTCCACGGGAATGAGCCCCTTTTTGGCTAATTACGGGTGCCATCCCCGGGCTTTCCCGGGGGGGGAGGGGGAGAACTGGAGCGTTCCAGCTGCCGAACAGTTCGTAGAAGAAATGGAAGCGATCCATCGCCAGCTCCAACTTAACTTAAACAGGGCCAAGGAGGAATATAAGAGGCAGGCAGACAAAAACAGAAGAGAAGGTGAAACCATTAGGGTGGGGGACCAGGTGTGGCTGTCAACCCAAGGGTTACCATTCAAAGGGGGTTGTAAGAAGTTAAGACCCAAAAGATTGGGCCCATTTGAAGTCACGCAACAGGTCAACCCAGTGGCTTTCAGACTCCGGTTACCGAACCACATGAAGCTGCACTCAGTTTTCCACAGGTCGTTGCTGTCACCGTATAAAGGGGACAGAGAAGGGAGGGTCACTCGGGGACCAGCAATGGAGGAAAGGGAACACAGCTACCATGTAGCGGAGATCCTCGATTCCAGGTGGAGGGGAGATCAAGTAGAGTATTTGGTAACGTGGGAAGGGGAACCGGAGTCGGAAAACACCTGGGTCATGGCAGAGGACGTCAATGACGAGGTTTTAATAGAAACTTTTCATCAGAGGTTCCCACGTAAACCTCAGCCTGTGGCGAGGTTCCGGAGGGAATACTTTGCCACCACCGACGAAGAAGAAGAGTTGGAGGGGTTCACAGATTCCGAGGAGGAGGAGGATTCAGCGAGCAGGAACGGCGACCAATGGAGGGAAATGTTCGAGACGTCTGAAGATGAAGAGGATTCTTTTCGGGGTTTTACCTCCTCACCGCCCAGAGGAGAGGGAACGGGCGGGGGTGGAGGGGGTCCTGGAGGGGAGGTGGATGTCAGGGAACTGCCATCGGAGGAACAGGTGGGGAAAGGGCTCACGGAGGCTGGGAGGGACTCAACAGCTGAAGCAGGGACCAGCAGGGGGAGAGGTGGGTCTCTGGAGGAAAGTCTCACGGAGGCTGAGAGAGACGCAGCAGCTAAAGCAGAAACTAGCAGGGTGAGAGGAGGATCTCTGAGGGAAAGCGAGCAAGAGGGAGGGCTCAGGGACACGTCCAGCGAGAACAGTGGGGAGGTGTCTGAAGCTCCCATAGGGAGACCCATTCCTCGCCGGAAGCTGTCACGCCACGAGTCCCGAAGACGTGTTTCCGTTAAGGAGCTTTTATGCTGGAAGCGCTTCCGAAAACAACCACTGTCGGAATCTGCAAGTGACTAGAGCAGACATGTCTGAGGAGCTCTGTCACAGACAGAGGTTTGTGGAGTTGCACAAACTCTGAGGGACTACGATTTTACGCACAAGCAGCTCATCATCCCATCACAGATAGTGACCGCATTTAGACTCGGCACAAGACAGAATAGAAAGAGGCCAAGAGACTGTTTGATAACTTTAAGATCAAAAGAGGAAAGAGATAAAATACTGAATTTGCATTACCAAAGAACCTTGGAAATTGAAGAATCTTTTGTGGAGATCTTCAAGGATATACCGAAGCATATTCTGGACGTAAGAACTTACTACAAAGATTTGGTGGTTCTACTAAGAAAGAACAAAATACTCTTCAGGTGGGAATTCCCTCAAGGCCTATCCTTTAAGTATAAAGGAAGGAAAATAAGAATAAAAACAGTGAGTGACAAAGACAAGTTTTTGAGAGATAACGAAGAAGATCTTCAGAAAGAAGTGGTTGGAGTGGAACCAACCCCATCAGGGGGGGAAAGTAAATAACTGCAATATGGCTCTGCAACTTCTAAGTTGGAATTGTAATGGTTTGAACCTTCCCCGGAAGAGGAAAAATGTGTTTCACATACTGAAAAAAGAACAATTGGACTTGATCTGCTTACAAGAAACACATGTGATGAGGCTACATAGAAAACTACTTATTAACAAAAGATTAGAACAAGAAAAAAAAAGAGGAGTTGTGATTTATGCAAAAGAAAATTTGCTACTGAAATTGATGTTTAAAGATGAACAAGGAAGATTTGTGGCAATTGAAATTCAAGTTCAAGGAGAAAATTTTTTGATTGTAGGAATTTACGCACCAAATGAAGGGAAATCTGAATTTTTTAAGAAATTGCATGAGATTTTACTGGACTATTTGGATTATAACTTAATCTTGATGGGAGACATGAATGGAGTAGTATCTACAAATATGGACAAGGCGCAAAGACAGGTAGTTTCTAAAGATGGAAGATTACCAAAGACTTTTTTTGAAATGACTGATAACATGGACTTGATTGACATTTGGAGAACAAAGAACCCTCTCAAGAGAGAGGGAACTTTCTTTTCTGAAGCTATGATGACATGGACTAGAATTGACCAAATATGGGTTACTAGTGGGATGGCACCAAAGATAAAGAAAGTGGAAATCTGCCCCAAAACGTGCTCCGACCACAATGCTGTAAAGATGGAGATGAAGTTAATAACAGCTGGTTCCTTCAGATGGAGGATGAATGACACCTTATTTAGAGATGAAGAGGTATACAAAAAGGCCCAAAAGACTTTGAGAGACTACTTCGAAATAAATTTAAAGACCAATGTTGAAAAAAGAGTAATCTGGGACGCAAGTAAAGCGGTCATGCGAGGATTCTTGATACAACAAAATGCAATAAAGAAGAGAATCCAAAGTGAGAAAAAAGATAAGATTTTGGAAAAGATAAAAGAAGGGGAAAAGAAACTAAGATCTAAACCAAAGTCCCAAGAGATTTTGAGAGAAATTAAGTTATACTAGACACAATATATGGAATTAATGAATCAAGAAATAGAATGGAAAATTAAACAAATGAGACAAAAGACATTTGAATCAGCAGACAAATGTGGTAAATTATTGGCCTGGCAAATCAAGAAAAGACAAAAATTAAATACGGTTACAAATTTAGAAGTGGAAGGAAAGAACATCTACAATCCAAATGAAATTAGAAACTGCTTCCAGAGATATTTCAGACAATTATATTCACAAGGGCCGCAGAAAGAAAAGGACGTAGATGAGTTTCTTAAGAAACATGGATTACAAAAAAATTCTCATCAAAGTAAAATAGTTTTGAACCAGAAAATAACTGAACAGGAGATAGAAGGTGCCATCCAAAACATGCAACTGGGCAAATCTCCGGGACCGGATGGGCTGACCTCCAGATACTATAAGGCTTTGAAGGAGTGGTCACTACAACCTTTGAAGGAAGTCTGCAATAAAATTCTAGAGGGGAAAAGGGCACCAGAATCGTGGAAAGAAGCTTATATTACACTCATACCGAAAATAGAGACTGAAAAGACTCAGCTCAAGAACTACCGCCCTATATCGTTACTCAATGTGGATTACAAAATCTTTGCTGACATTTTGGCTAAAAGGCTGAAGAAAGTATTGATGGAAGAGATTCATAAGGACCAAGCAGGGTTTCTCCCAGGAAGACATTTGTCAGACAATGTGAGGAATATAATAGATATTATGGAAAAACTAGAAGTGAATATAAACACTAAAGCAGTATTGATATTTGTGGATGCGGAGAAAGCTTTTGACAACATTTCTTGGAGTTTTATGAAGAAGAATCTACATGGGATGGGGGTAGGTCAAGGATTTGAGAATGGTATGGGTGCAATATATTCTGAACAAAAGGCTAAGTTAATTGTAAATAATGTGGTTACGGAAGAATTTAAAATAGAAAAAGGGACACGACAGGGGTGCCCAATTTCCCCATTGCTTTTTATATCGGTCCTGGAGGTCCTGTTAAACATGATTAGAAGGGACCAGTTGGTTAAAGGGGTACAGGTCGGAGTTAAACAGTACAAATTGAGAGCATTTGCAGATGACTTGGTACTTACATTACAAGAGCCAGACACTAGTACCAAAAGAGTCTTAGAATTAATTCAAGAATTTGGTCAAGTCGCAGGATTTAAACTGAATAAATTAAAAACTAAGGTATTAGACAAAAAATTAACAGCTACTGAAAGGGGGAGGTTCCAGAATGAAACAGGTTTAACTGTGGTTAAAAAAGTGAAGTACTTGGGTATTAACATGACAGCTAAAAATGTGAACTTATTTAAAGACAATTATGAGAAATGCTGGACGGAAGTAAAAAAGGATTTAGAAATATGGTCAAATTTGAAGCTTTCACTGTTAGGCCGTATTGCTGTGATCAAAATGAATGTATTGCCCAGAATGTTGTTTTTATTTCAAACATTGCAAATTGTGGACAAGATGGATTGTTTCAAGAAGTGGCAGAATGATATTTCGAAGTTTGTCTGGCAGAGCAAGAAACCCAGAATAAAATTTAAGATTTTAACTGATGTAAAAGAAAGAGGGGGATTTGCCCTGCCAGATTTTAAACTCTGCTATGAATCAGCAGCTTTCTGCTGGTTGAAAGACTGGCTGCTTCTTGAGAACACAGACATTTTGGATCTGGAAGGTTTTAACAATATTTTTGGGTGGCATGCATATTTATGGTATGACAAGGTTAAGGCCCATAAAGCTTTTAAAAATCATATTGTTAGGAAAGCTTTATATAATGTCTGGATTAGATATAAAGAAATAAAACCCCGAGGTGGTTGTCGCCAATGGAAGCTAAGGCTGTGAGAAAACTCAATATCGAGGCCAAATGGCCGAAATATTGGGAAATTTTGGAACAAGAGGGGGATAAAATGAAATTGC
This sequence comes from Podarcis vaucheri, assembly GCF_965113315.1. Classification (NCBI taxonomy): domain Eukaryota; kingdom Metazoa; phylum Chordata; class Lepidosauria; order Squamata; family Lacertidae; genus Podarcis; species Podarcis vaucheri. Next base: position 18,676,267 of record NC_138757.1, read on the forward strand.
AGAGTTTTGAGAAGTTAAAGGACAAAGTGCGAGATTGGCTCCATTATTATCAAATAATGGAGGTTTTTAAGTTGGACAGGAAAATTGGCTTCCAGGTGGAAAAATCAAAATTAGAAACAGAACTGATAGAACCCAATACTAAGAACTTGTCAAGAATGTATAACTTGCTGTTGAAATGGAATACACAAGATGAAATAGTGAAATCAGCTATGATAAAGTGGGCACAATATATTGGTCATAACATTATGTTTGCTGACTGGGAACAGTTGTGGAACACCGGAATGAAATTTACGGCATGTAATGCCTTAAAGGAAAATATTATGAAAATGATCTATAGGTGGTACATGACCCCAGTCAAGCTTGCAAAAATTTACCACTTGTCTGACAATAAATGTTGGAAATGTAAGGAAATTGAAGGTACTTTTTTCACCTTTGGTGGACGTGCCCAAGGATTAAGGCTTTCTGGGAAATGATATATAATGAAATGAAAAAGGTATTTAAATATACCTTCCTTAAGAAACCAGAGGCCTTTCTCCTGGGCATTGTCGGCCAATTGGTGCAAAAGAAAGACAGAACATTCTTTATGTATGCTACAACAGCAGCAAGAATACTCATCGCAAAGTATTGGAAGACACAAGATCTACCCACCTTGGAAGAATGGCAGATGAAGGTGATAGACTACATGCGACTAGCAGAAATGACTGGCAGAATCCGAGACCAGGGAAAAGAGATGGCGGAAGAAGATTGGAAGAAATTTAAGAATTATCTTAAGAAATATTGTAAAATTCATGAGTCTTAGAATGATGTGGTTTTCAAAATCAATTGGAGTACAGCTGTAAAGATTAAGTGAAAGAAAAGTAAGGATGATAATTAGACAAAATTAAGGGTGAGGATTTGCTGAACTAAACTTTTGAAATGGGAATGCAGAAAGGGGAGGTATGAGGAGGTCGGTGAAATAAGTTTTAAGAAAATAAGGTTTTGAAACTATACTTGTTCTTTTTTATTGTATTTTTGTTTGTGTTTGTGTGTATTGATATGTCTGTTATAATTTGTAAAATCCTAATAAATATTTATAAAAAAAGTAATAAAAAAAAATAGACGCGCGTCTTTGGGGCTCGTTCCGAGCGAATGAGATCCTAAGTCCGGGAATTGTTTTGCAGTAGATGATCCACCGCGACCGAGGGACAGCAGGTTGCTAGCTCCGAGGGGAGTCCAATCCTGGGGGTTTCCTTTTGCTGAGGTTTCCTTTTAGCTTTGCCTCACACGCTGAGGTTCCCCCCCCCCAAGCCTCACACGGTTCCCTTTTAGGTTTGCCTCACACGTTTCTTTTTAGCTTAGCCTCACATAGTTTCCTTTTTAAGTTTGCCTCACACAGGGCACCACTTGAGGCGTTCCCAAAGTAAAGGAAGGATTGAACTCTGATTAATAAGAATACACACAGAGGCTTGAATCAGCAAGACTCTGGGAAGGGTGCGTATAATAATCTCTCTCCGTGTCTCCCCAGCCCCTGGCCCAGGTCATTTTATTCACAAAAGAACTTTTTACAGAGTGTTCGAAAGAACCAATCAGATTTCTTCTGAGCATTTCAACAAACCCCACGTGGGAACAAAGTTAAACTACCAAAACTAATTAAGCACACATATTTCTGGGGTAAACAAAGAAAAGAACTACAAAGGAGTACATTTGGCAATCCCTGAGGTCATAAACAAGCAATATACATGATAAGGAGGATGGCCAGGAGGACAGCAATCATTATCACCTTTATGTGAGATCTGTTTCCTGGCCCTAAGATTAACATCCTGGGATTAACATATCAGAAAGGCTACTTCAAAGAAGCTGCCCACTGTCTTTGATGACCCAGGAGCCTGCATGGCGAAGAAACTGGCAGTGTACGTGACTTGTCAAGAAAGAGAAATGGAACAGGGATGCAGAGGTGTGGCTTGATCAAGAATCATATCAAAATAGTTTAAACCCAGTCAACGCAATGCTTTCATTGCTGACACAGATGGCTTACTCTATATTTGTTATAATTCCTCATAGCAATCCCACCTGATCACTACACTTTTAAACTTCTCCAGAGTGTGTACTGTCCAAAAAGAGACACAATTCTGTGTCTAGCTAGAATCAGGCAAGACGTTTGTGAACAGTTACAGTAGGGAATTAATTCAGGGCAAGCTGACAGCTGTAGGTGATGGTTTAGAGTAACTGGATTGAGTGTTGCAACCAGCATTTATCATTTAAATACTTTGAGGTGATTGTTTTTGGTGCAGCCTTGGGGGGATTGTTGCCATCACAGAACGGTTGTCATGGAGAGGAGAAATGCTTTTCCTTCTTCCTTCTTCCCTCCATTCCGCAGTGCTGAGTTCGAGTGAGGACCGAAATCAGGGACAAGGAGGCCGGCTGCCTTGTTTTGTTTTCAGAATTCTTAGTGTCAATTGTAGAAACGTAATTTATTTTGATCAGCTGCTGTAGAAGCATCTTTCCCTATGAAACCAGGAGCCATTAATACTACTACTACTACTACTACTACTACTACTAATTTATTTCTACCCCGCTCATCTGGCTGGGTGCTCACCCAAGATTTGACGATAGATGGTCCCATCCATCATCCCTTCAATGCGGTGAAGGTGTCCTGTCCCCTTAGCAGAAAAGCACCCCCAAAGCATAATATGCCCCCCTCCATGTTTGACGGTGGGGATGGTGTTATTGGGATCATAGTCAGCATTCCTCCTCCTCCAAACATGGCGAGTTGAGTTGATGCCAAAGAGCTCGATTTTGGTCTCACCTGACCACAATGCTTTCACCCCTTTCTCCTCTAGGTCACTCAGATGTGCACTGGCAAACTGTAGATGAGCCTGTACATGTGCTGTCTTGAGCAAGGGGACCTTGCGGGCTCTGCAAGATCTCAGTCCTTCATGGCGCAGTGTGTTACCAACCATTTTCATGGTGACCAGCTGCCCTGAGATCATTGACAAGTTCCCCCCTGTGTAGTTTTGGGCTGCTTCATCACGGTTCTCCTGATCATTGCAACGCCACGAGATGAGATCTTGCATGGAGCCCCAGGATGATTTTTATAATGGAATAAGGGCTATATACACCGAACAAAGAGCGAAGCTGATAGTGAACAATGTGATAACAGAAGAAATCGAAATATCAAAAGGGACTAGACAGGGCTGCCCGCTCTCACCTCTGCTGTTTATATTGGTCTTGGAGACCCTCTTGAACTCAATTAGGAAAAATGAAAGGATAAAGGGGGTGACGGTAGGCCAAAATGAATACAAAACTAAAGCTTTCGCCGACGATTTGGTTATAACGGTGGAAGATCCGATGACTAGTGTAAAGGAAGTGTTAGAGGAAATTGGAAAATTTGGTGAAGTGGCAGGCTTTACATTAAATAGGAAAAAAACTAAAATTCTAACTAAAAATATGGAGCAATCAATGATTGAGGTGTTTCAGCAGCAAACGGGAATTGAAGTTGTCAAAAAGGTAAAATATCTGGGAATTTGGATTACACCGAAAAGTATTGATTTGTATCAGAATAATTATGTCCCGACATGGAATGGAATTAAGAAAGACCTGGAAGGATGGGGAAGGTTAAAACTATCCTTTTGGGGTAGAATAGCAATGACCAAGATGAACGTGCTACCCAAAATACTATTTTTATTTCAGATGATCCCAATATTAAGAGGAGTTAAAAATTTTAAGGAGTGGCAAAGATCGATTTCAAGATACATCTGGCAGGGCAAAAAACCGAGAATTAAATATAAATTGCTAACGGATGCAAAAGAGAGAGGAGGATTTGCCCTGCCAGACCTGAAGCTATACTACGAGGCATCATGTCTTTGCTGGGTAAGAGAATGGATAAAGCTTAAAAATACAAAACTATTGGACTTAGAGGGATTCGACAATAGGTTCGGGTGGCACGTTTATTTATGGCAGGAGAAAAAAAAGGGTCATAAATCGTTTGAAAACCATATATTCCGGAAATCGCTAATCGAAGTATGGGACAGATATAAAAATATATTAGAAAGGGGGGTACCACATTGGTTATCCCCTTTAGAGATGATGGGAGTTAAGAAACTCAATATGAGAAGTAACTGGATCACATACGGAGATTTGGTAATTAAAGAAGGGGACAAATGGAAAGTAAAACCATATGAACAAGTGAAAGAACATGTATTTGACTGGCTGCACTATTTGCAGATAAGTGATAGGTTTAAAAAGGAGGTGAAAGAAAAAGGGTATGAGGAAAAGGACTCGAGGTTTCAAACAGAAATTGTTAACAACGATTATAAAATTATATCCAAAATGTACAAAATCTTATTAGAATGGCATACGATGGACGAGGAGGTGAAAGAGGTAATGATTCATTGGGCCAGAGATCTAGGGTACAGTATAGAGCTGGAAGAGTGGCAAAAGATATGGAATCAAAATCTGAAATTCACAGCATGCATAACATTAAAAGAAAATGCCATGAAGATGGTATATAGATGGTACTTAACACCGGTTAAATTGGCCAAAATGTATAAGATCTGCAATAAATGCTGGAGATGTAGAGAGAAAGAGGGCACATTTATGCATATGTGGTGGGAATGCGAGAAAGTGAAGGGTTTCTGGGGAAAAATATACGATGAGATAAGGAAAATGCTAAAATATAGCTTTGTAAAGAAACCAGAGACCTTTCGACTAGGGATAACCAGAAGGGAAATAAAAAGGAGGGATTTTAAACTCTTCCAGTATGCAGCAACTGCCGCGAGGACGCTGATAGCTCAAAGGTGGAAACAAGAACAAGTACCGACTCTGGATGAATGGAGAAATAAACTAATTGATTATGCAGAATTGGACAAACTAACGGGGAAAATCAGACTTCAAAGAGACCATAAGTTTTTGGAGGACTGGGGAAAATTTAGAGAGTATTTGAAAACTATATGTGAGGAGAATACAACGCTAGTGTGTTTTAAAGAGGCTTTGTGAAAAGTGAGGAATATCGCAAGAATGTAAATAAGGATATAAAGAATCTTTTTTCTTTTTTTCCTTTTTTTAAAGGTGATATTATTATTAAGAAATGTGTAAATAGGAGAATTATTTTGGATGACTGTCAGAGGAGTGGAGGGAGGTTCAACAATCTAAAATATGTGATGTGGAAAATTGAAAGATGGAAGTTTTTATAGAAAATGTAATAAAAAATATTTGCAAAAAAAAAAAAGAGATCTTGCATGGAGCCCCAGACAAAGGGAGGTTGACAGTTATTTTGTGTTTCTCCCATTTGCGAATTATCACACCAACTGTTGTCACCTTCTCACCAAGCTGCTTGACAATAGCCTTGTAGCCCAGTCCAGCCTTGTGCGGGTCTACAATCTTGTCCTCGACATCCTTGGACAGCTCTTTGGTCTTGGTCATGGTGGCTACTTTGGAATCTGCTGGATTGATTGCTTCTGTTGACAGGTGTCTTTTGTACAGGTACTGTAAAGAGCTGGGATTACAGGTAAGACCTCTCCCTTACAGCAGGTGCTTCTAATCTCAGCTCGTTACATACAGTGACGATACCAGGTAGCCTGACATCTGGCTGGTTGATAGGGGATCGAATACTTATTTCATTCATTATAATGCACATCAATCTCTGTCTTTTGTCATCTGGGTTTCTGGGGGTTGTCCTGTTTTTATTCTGTCTCTCACAGCTACAATAAACCTACCATTAAAATTCTGGACTGGTCATTTCTTCGCCAGAGGACAAATGGGCAAATTTAACAGGGGATCAAATACTTCCCCCCCTCACTGTATGTTTTGCATTCTCAGCCTTTATCCCTGAACAGTTTCATATAGTGGTTTTGGCAGACCCTTCATTTAACCTAGATTCAGGTAGGTAGCCGCAGTCGAAATAATTTTTTTTAAAAAAATGTCCAGTAGCACCTTAGAGACCAACTCAGTTTGTTTTGGGTAGAAGCTTTCCAAGTGGGTATGAACCTCAATGCTTAAAATCCCTGTTAGAGGACAAGGATCCAGAGATCACATTCAGGGTGGCCAAATTTTTCTCCAAAGGGTAGTAGGACTCAATGGGTATGGTCAACCTGTGGACGACTTGTAGAGTATGGTGGTTATAGGGTTAACCTTCTTGTGTTCTGTATCCGGGGGGGAGGAGCGTCTACACGAAGCTGTGCTGTGCTGTCGTCACAGTCTTTGTTCCGTGAGTTGGTTTCAGTTTTAGACTGAGCGTGCGTCGAGCACGGAGAGGATGTCTGAGAGTTTGGATGGTGATTTATTGCTTGTAAATAAACACTTATAGATAGAAGAAGCTGTCTCTGGACTGCATCACTCCCTCTGCTCTCACACGAAGGCAGACTGCTGCGTCTGCAATTTTTCCTACCTAGGTCGTTTTCCTCAGAGTGTGCGCAGAAGAAACGGCTGGACGGTGGAATCATAAATCTTCACGACTGTTAACGACTGCAATTAGTCTGACAGGAAAAAGCAAGGGAGAGTATGCAGATGACTCAAAATAGCATCTGTAATGAGTCAAGAATCCAATATCTCTATTCAGACGAACTCTCCCCATCATTTTCAGTTGAGTGATAAGTTGCAATTCAGCCACTTCTCTTTCAAGTCTATTTTTGAAATCCTTTTGTCATAAGACAGCTGCTTGGAGATCCTGCATTAAATGGCCTGGGAGATGGAAGTTTTCTCCTACTGCAGTGATGGCCAAACTCGGCCCTCCAGCTGTTTTGGGACTACAATTCCCATCATCGCTAGCTCACAAGACCAGGAGTCAGGAATTATGGGAATTGTAGTCCCCAAACAGCTGGAGGGCCAAGTTGGGCCATGCCTGATAATTTGGCCCTCCAGCTGTTTTGTGACTGCAAGTCCCATCATCCCTAGCTCACATGAGCGGCAGTCAGGGAGGATGTGTGTTGTGTCGGCATGCAGAGGGTCTCAAGGCCAGCTGGCTAGCCCCAGCTGAGTCGTCTCCTTCCAGCTGTCCCACTGCGAAGACCCATTGGCCTCTGCTCCAACGTAAATCAGCGACCCAGGCTTCAAAGCCAGGGCACACTATATCAGCAGAGCGAACTGCGCACACAGAATAGACGTGAGGCTTGTGGAAGCATACTACAACTACGGATTTATTAATCATAAATCAGGACAAAGAAACATGTCTCTCTCTTTGTCTGCTCTGAGAGACAAAGAGAAGCAAAAGCTATACACAACGGAAGTTCCTAGCAGGCTGTGCTGGTATGTAAACAGACATGTGACATGCAACAGTTCCATGTCTGCAACTAAAGGTGGAATGGAATTTTCCAACATCCTCCCCCTTTCCATGTAACCTATGGCGCAGTATTTCAACCCAACTGCAACCGCTGTACATATACCTGAAGTTGTTCTCTGTTAAGAACTTTAGACAACAGATCTGCAGGAATTCCGTTTCCTGGCATGTAGGACACCTGAATGAGTCCTTTCCAAACACACTCCCATGCAAAATGTAATTTTATCTGCAAGTACTTTGTTCTTTGCTTACAACTCTCTGAAGCTAGCAAAGCCAAACAGGACTGGTTGTCTTGATAAACCTGTATAGGGCATGCAACAGTTCCATGCCTGCAACTAAAGGTGGAGTGGAATTTTCCAACAAGTTGTAGTCCCCAAACAGCTGGAGGGCTGAGTTTGAGGAAGCCTGGCATAGTCCATCACAGGCATAGGCAAATTCGGCTCTTCATCTGTTTGGGGACTACAATTCCCATCATCCCTGACCACTGGTCCTGTGAGCTATGGATGATGGCAGCTGTAGTCCCAAAACAGCTGAAGGGCCAACTGGCTTATCTGCCTTGTGATTCCCGATGTCAGATTTAGGCCCATTTATCCTCTGACGCAGGGTTTGGTCTGTTGGTCCAATATAGAGAGCTGAAGGGTGCTGCTGGCATTTGATGGCATACACAACGTTCGAAGATGAGCCATTAAATAGGCCTGAGATGGGATGTTTGGCGTTGTTGGGTCCAGCGATGGTGTTGTCTGGGTGTATATGGCAGCAAAGTTGACATCTGGGTTTATTGCACGTTCTGATACCCGTTCCCATGTTAAGTCTCCTTTCTGTATTATTGTGGGTGAGGAGTTTTAGAACTATGAACTTTTTATTTTTGGAGAAATCTCTGCCCAAAGAACAGGTTTGAATACTGTCGTACCAGCAAGTCCCCCCCCCCCATTGTTTTATCTTTATTTAGCCATATAACATTACATATACATATACATATACATATACATATACATATACATATACATATACATATACATATACATATACATATACATATACATATACATATACATATACATATACATATACATATTATATATCCAACAAAAGAAGAAAAGATAGAAAAAAAGAAAAATGGAAGAAAAAGAAACTAGAAACGAAACAGTATCCAATAAACTTCTTTGTAAGGAATACAAGCCCTCCTTTCTCCTATTAGTTATTTCCTATAACTTTTTTTCTATTTTTATAATTATAACATCTCCTCTTACGACTTCAGGCTCGACTCCCTGATTCGTATCTTGACTCCCCCCCCCCACAAACGGTTCCTAATAAATCATATTTCTGTTTGTCTGTTCTCTGTTAGCAAATCTATAGGTAGCCTGTGGGATTTTAGTCTATGCTAAGCCAAGCAAAGTCCTTGGAACCACCTTTTTCCATGTAGTTTATAAAAGCATCCCATTCTCTCCTTATTCTCACATTTGAGTGACTTCTTATTGATTCTGTAAGTTGAGCTAGTTCTAGATACTCACTGAGTTTTAAGAGCCATTCTTCTTTTGTCAGCAATATGTTGCTTTTCCAGGGTTTTGCAATCACGATCTTGGCGGTCGCATATAGAAAGACTCTTTTTATTGTCTTTTGGAACGTCTGTTGTGAAACTTCCTCATAAAAATAATTCTGTTTTTTTTGGCGTGATACATGAAGAGATAAAAAAAATGATCAGATGTACCAGCAAGTCTTGCATGAAGCCTGCTGCCGGAAATAAATTGTGGATTTTCGTTGTAATAACTGTGATTGTGGTCTGTTTTACAGTTGCAGCAGCCCAGGTGTTGGCAGAGGAAAGAAGAAGCCAAAGTTGTGCTAGTCCTGTTCCAGTCCAGTCTCCAGTTGGTATGAAATCTTCAACCAGGCCAGGTAAAATCCTTGCTTTAATAATAATAATAATAATAATAAATCCATTCCTGTGACTTCCTTGGTTGTGGCTCTTCACAGTCCTTCTGCTTTTCAGTTCACGAATCTGTGCTGCTACTTTTTAAGTTGCGTATTCTCCTTCTCAAAAGAGTCCCATTTTGACATCTTTCAAAAGCTCGGTAAGAACTGGTCTACTTGGGCCAATGAAGATGCTGCTTTTGTTTTGCAAAGCAGGAAATGACCACACACCAGAGCATATACTTTTCTCTTAAAATAATCTTTATTATACATCAATTTACATCAGGCATGCCCAACTTGGCCCTCCAGCTGTTTTGGGACTACAACTCCCATCATCCCTAGGTAACAGGACCAGTGGACAGGAATGATTGGAGTTGTAGTCCCAAAACAGCTGGAGGCCCAAGTTTGGCCATGCCTGCTCATGTTAGTTATTCTACTTTTTCTTGTGTTTCTCTAATCAGATTTGAATATGCCTTCCCTCTATTTTCAAGATTTAATCTGTATCTGCCAGGGGACTTGCGTTGCCCGGATCATTTTAAAGATTTTCTTTGAAATTTGTCCATTCTTTATTGACTTTTTCAATAGCCTTTTCTCCTCTTCTCCCTGCTAGTTTTGCAAGATGGAAATACAGGTGAAACTCAAAAAATTAGAATATCATGGAAAAGTTCATTTATTTCAGTAATTCAACTTAAAAGGTGAAACTAATATATGAGATAGACTCATGACATGCAAAGCGAGATATGTCAAGCCTTTATTTGTTATAATTGTGATGATCATGGCCTACACCTGATGAAAACCCCAAATTAACAATCTCAGAAAATTAGAATATTACATGAAATCAGCAAAACAAGAATTGCAATTAGAGCAATATTGGACCTCTGAGAAGTAGAAGCATGCATATGTACTCAGTACTTGGTTTGGGCCCCTTTTGCATCAATTGCTGCCTCAATGCGGCGTGGCATGGATGCTATCAGCCTGTGGCACTGCTGAGGTGTTATGGAAGACCAGGATGCTTCAATAGCAGCATTTAGCTCTTCTGCATTGCTCAGTCTCATGTCTCTCATTTTTCTCTTGGCAATGCCCCATAGATTCTCTATGGGGTTCAGGTCAGGCAAGTTTGCTGGCCAACCAAGCACAGTAATCCCATGGGCATTGAACCAGGTTTTGGTACTTTTGGCAGTGTGGGCAGGTGCCAAAGTCCTGCTGGAAAATGAAGTCAGCATCCCCATGAAGATCATCTGCGGAAGGAAGAATGAAGTGCTCCAAAATCTCCTGGTAGACGGCTGTGTTGGCCCTGGACTTAATGAAGCACAGTGGACCAACACCAGCTGATGACATGGCTCCCCCAATCAACACAGACTGTGGAAACTTCACACTGGACTTCAAGCATCTGGCATTGTGTGCCTCCCCATTCTTCCTCCAGACTCTGGGTCCTTGGTTTCCAAATGAGATGCTTCTGACGTTGTTTCTTGTTCAGGAGCGGCTTGACAAGAGGAATACAACATTTGAAGCCCATCTCCAGGATCTGTCTGTGTGTGTTAGGTCTTGATGCGCTAACTCCAGCCTCAGTCTACACCTTGTGGAAGTCCCCAGCACGTTTGAATGGTCTTTTTCTGACAATCCTCTCCAGGCTGCGGTCATCCTTGCTGCTTGTGCACCTTTTTCTTCCACACTTTCCCCTTCCGCATAACTTTCCATTAATGTGCTTCGATACAGCACTTTGGGAAAATCCAACTTCTTCTGCAATTACCTTTTGAGGCTTTCCCTTCTTATGGAGGGTCTCAATGATGGCTTTCTGCACAACTGTCAGGTCAGCAGCCTTCCCCATGATTGCGCTTCCTACTGAACCCATTGCAGGTGTTATGGATTGAATAGCTACTGCACCTTTTCACAATATTCTAATTTTCTGAGATAGTTAGTTTGGGGTTTTCATCAGCTGTATGCCGTAATCATCACAATTATAACAAATAAAGGCTTGACATATCTTGCTTTGCACATCATGAGTCTATTTCATATATTAGTTTCACCTTTTAAGTTGAATTACTGAAATAAATGAACTTTTCCACGATATTCTACCTGTAATTTTCCCGAGTTTCACCTGTATTCCGTCGTTTTTGCTAGCAAGCCTGATTTGGTGGGGTTATTGTTACTTTTTCAGTTTGGGGCTATCGGGATTCTTGCTGCTGTGGTGGCGTACATAAATAAGGCTCTACAGTGGTACCTTGGGTTACATACACTTCAGGTTACATACGCTTCAGGTTACAGACTCTGCTAACCCAGAAAAAGTGCTTCAGGTTAAGAACTTTGCTTCAGGATGAGAACAGAAATCGTGCTCCGGTGGCACGGCAGCAGCAGGAGGCCCAATTAGCTAAAGTGGTGCTTCGGGTTAAGAACAGTTTCAGGTTAAGTACAGACCTCCGGAACAAATTAAGTACTTAATCCGAGGTACCACTGTACAAGTTTTCTCCACCCCCATCGTTCAGCCCAGATGCGTGGGTCCTTCTCCCGAGGTTCTTCTGGCAGTTCCCTCCCTGCGAGAAGCGAGGTTACAGGGAAGCAGGCAGAGGGCCTTTTCAGTGGTGGCTCCCTCTCCCATCAGATGTCAAAGAAATAAACAACTATTGGACTTTAAGAAGACATCTGAAGGCAGCCCTGTTTTTGGACGTTTTTGATGTTGAATGCTGTCCTGTTTTTTTCATATTCGGTTGCGATCCACCCAGAGTGGCTGCGGAAACCCAGCCAGATGGGCGGGGTATAAACAATAATTTATTATTCTATTATTATTCTCTTCCCGAAAGTTTCTCATTGTGACATTTTTACAAAGCTTGGTAAGAATTGGTCTGCTTGGGCCGATGAGGATGCCGTTTTTGTTTTGTGAACCCGATATCCCCCAAAATGCAAGGGAATTATTTCTATATGCAACAGTGGCTTCGAGAATCTTAATAGCATCAGACTGGAAGGGAGAAAAAGGACCATCAAAATGGAAGTGGCAACAAAAGTTAATGGAGTGCGCAGAATTAGCCAAGCTATCAGGAAGAATAAGAGACCGTGTAGACCAAGTCTTTTTCAACAAATGGAATTTATTTAAAAACGACATACATATAATGTATAAGACTATATCCTCCCCCCATTTTTAAAAAAAGTTTAAAATTGGGGGTTGTCTTCTACACGAAAAAAGAAAGATTTTTCCTCCAAAAGCACTTTATTTTAAAAATCCGATTTAAATTTTAAAAATCATTGATTTTTATCCACCATGCCCTGGTGCATGTATTCCCATGTTAACCAGTATCCCTGCACGTCAGGCTGGAGTTGCACTCCTGGGAAAAGAAAGTTGCGCCCATTGGTCACTTGTTCCTCCAGAAACCTCAGCCCTGTAACCAGTTCAACTTTGCCATCCTTTCCAGTGATTGATGGGTCCACTTTGAGAACAGAAGAGAGGCAAAGGCTGGCCAGGGAGCGGAGAGAGGAGCGCGAGAAGCAGCACAGTAGGGATATATTTAAAAATACAGACATTTGATTACCATTCAAATCGATTTAAATCACAATTTACCGGTAAACCACTTGTCAGTCAGACCGGATTTAAATCGCTAGTCTGTAAGACTTGATTTAAATCTTTTTTTAAAAAAAATCTTGCTGGCATTCTCTTAATCTGGACAAGCAGGGGAAGGTTTTCTTTTTGGAAGAATAAGTTTTCAGAGTGGTTTTGACAGTTATATAAAAAATAACTGATTTGGTTCTACTATTAGAAATACATTGATGAAATGATGGTGAGGTTTAATAAGATAACTGCTTCTATTTGGACAGCTTTTCTGCTGCACTTGATTGGAAGGAGAAAAATAACCATTTCCTTCATAACAATTAAAACAATTTATTTAACTAAAACAGTAGCATTATAACATATGTGTAATGGGTTTAGGGGCTGCTCGTGCATAAGTTGCCGCCACTCGTGGCTAGGTTACCTGGTTAAACCCTTTCTGACTGAACAGCCTCCAGCATTGTGACTGTCTCAGTCGCTGGCAGAATCCGTCAGTGGGCGTTTCTTAAACTTCTTCCAGCACAAAAGTTCCTTGACGCCAAGTCTCCTCCTACTCTCCCTGCGCGGAAGTCTTCTGTGCAGGGAGGGTGTGGGCAGTGGAGTACCCGTACTCTCTCCACTGGTCTCCGGCGAGGAGTCTTGGAGCCTCCTCCCCAATTCCCCCATCTGCCCCCCTTCTCTACTGGTGTTACGCTGATTTCCTTCCCCAGCAGATGGGCTCCCTCTCTCCCTACTGGGACCCTCTCCGCCATCCCTTTGGAGCCTTCCCTCCGCTTCCAGCTCTGATGGCAGTTCCCTGACATCCATCTCTCCCCCCCCAGGACCCCCCCACCCTCAGCCCGACCTTCTGATCCAACCTCATCCCTTTCCTTGGCCGATGATGCGGGGAAACCCCTGAAGGAGCTGTCGCCATCCTCTGAGGATTCAAAACCCGCTTCCCACCCGCTTCGAACTCTTGCCGCGGGGTGGGCCTCCCAGTCTGATTCTTCTCCCTCTGACATTTCCCCTCCTTCCTCTTCAGAGGCAGGAAAACCCACAAATTCCTCCTCGTCATCTGTGGTACCAAATTCTTCCTCCCAGAATCTCGCTAGTGGTTTTGGTTTGTCTGGGAACAGGCTGTGGAATTCTTCCACTAGATACCCATCATTGACTGCCTCCGCGGGGACCCAAGTGTTTTCTGACTCGGGTTCTCCTTCCCAAGCCACTAAGTACTCTACCTGGCACCCTCACCACCTTGAATCGAGTATTTCCGTGGCTTGGTTGTGGAGCTCCCTCTCCTCTACCCGCGGGTGGGCGGTGACTCCTCCCTCCCGCCCCGGGAATTCCCGCCCCTCCCTGTACGGTGAGAGTAGGGACCTATGGAACACTGGATGCTGTCAGGCAACTTGAGCTTGAATGCCACAGGGTTCACCTGCTGTGTTACCTCAAAAGGTCCCAGCCTCCTTGGCTGCAACTTCTTGCACCCTCCTTTTAGGGGTAACCCTTGGGTTGACAACCACACTCGGTCTCCCACCCGTATGGCATCCCCCTCCCGACAGTGCTTGTCTGCCTGCCTCTTATAAACTTCCTTGGCCCGCTCCAAGTTCATCTTGAGTTGCTGGTGCAATGCCTCCATTTCTTCCACAAACTGCTCTGCCGCAGGTACACTCCACCCTTCCTCCCCCCTCCCCGGGAAGGCCCTGGGGTGACACCCATAATTGGCCATGAACGGGCTCATGCCCGTGGACACATGTTCAGCGTTATTGTACGCAAATTCAGCCAGCGTTAGTTTCTCTACCCAATCGTTCTGTCTCTTGCTGACGTAGCAGCGTAGGTATTGCTGGAGTATACTGTTCGCTCTTTCTGCTTGCCCGTTGGTTTCTGGGTGTCGCACCGTCAAGAAGCCCACCTCTACCTGCAGCAAGCTCATGAGCCTCCTCCAGAACCGGGAAGTAAATTGTTTCCCGCGATCTGAGATGACCCTTAAGAAAAACAAGATTGATTTCAGATGGGAATTTCCGGAAGGAGTCTCGTTCTTTTACAAAGGTGTGAAAAGAAGATTGACAAGCCCCGAGGAAATAGGAAAATTCACAAGAAGATACAAAGAACTACAAGTGGGAGAGGAAGAGGTCAAGGGGGCAGAAGGAGGAGTAGGACCAAGGGAGGAGCTTGAATCAGGAGAAGAAGAGGAGCAGATTGGAAAAGAATCAGAAGAAGAGGAAGAAGAGGAAGAGGAAGAAGAGGCAGACAGATTATAAGGCAATAACTCAAATTTAATTAATTGTAAGAAGAATGACGTTAAAACTATGGAACTGGAATATTAATGGGATGAACGATAAGAAAAAACGAAATAGAATTGAACATATTTTAAAAAAGAAGAATTTGGACATCATATGCTTACAAGAAACTCATGTGGCAAAAAGACACAGGAAAATTCTGATCAACAAAAGATTAGGGAACGAATTCATATCTTCAGATAAAGAGAAAAAAAGAGGTGTTGTTTTATATATCAAAAACAAAATTGAATCTCACCAATTATTTAAGGATGAAGAAGGGAGAATTATAGCGGTTCAAATCAACTGGCAAGGCGAAAAATTGATAATTGTCGGGATCTACGCACCAAATGGAAATAAGACTGAATTCTAGAGATTACTGGAGGAAAAACTATTTGAATACATGGACCCAAAAATTATAATAATGGGAGATATGAATGGTGTGGTATCAGTGGAAATGGACAGACTAAGAAAAGTAAAGAACAAAGAAGGGAAGCTGCCTAAGACATTTTTCATGATAACCAAGAATTGTAATTTGATTGATATTTGGAGACTCAGACACCCATTGGAGAAGCAATTTACATACTACTCAGAACCGAATCAGTCAATGTCAAGAATAGATCAAATATGGGTATCGAATGAACTGACTCTGAGAATCCAACAAATTGAAATACAGGCTAAAGTGATTTCAGACCACAGCCCAATAGAAATGGAGTTAAAAGGCTTTGAAGAAAGAACCTTTAGGTGGAGAATGAATGACAATCTATGGGACGATCAAAAGTTTGTTGGAAAAACACAAAAGAAACTATCTGAATACTTTATGGATAACATTGATAAAGGCACAAAAACAAGTATTGTGTGGGACGCAAGCAAAGCAGTAATGAGAGGTTTTTTCATTCAGCAGAACGCACTAAAAAAAATAACAAGGAAAAAAGGACAAAAGAGATCTTAAGACAGATTATGGATAATGAGCAAAAATTGATTTAAAAACCTAACAATCTGAAGATAAAGCAGGAAATAAAGACTCTCCAAACTCAATTTGCAATGATAATAAACAAAGAGGTTGAATGGAATATCAAAAGGTTAAGACAGAAAAACTTTGAGTTTGCAAATAAATCAGGAAAATGGCTTGCGTGGCAACTTAAAAAGAGAAAGGAACAGAATACAATTAACAAAATTGAGAGAAATGGAGAAGAAACAGCTGACCCGAAAGAAATTAGGAAAGGATTCTTGGACTTCTACAAGCAATTATACAGAAATAAAGAAAGGAATAATAAGAAGAAAATAGAAAGATATTTAAAAGAGAAAATGGTGCGGAAGATCCCGACAGACCAAAAAGACCAGCTGAATGCCCCAATACACAAAGAAGAAGTAAAAGAGGTGATAAAGGAGTTGAAAAGAGGGAAGGCACCGGGCCCGGACGGGTTTACACCCAGTTATTACAAAGAAATGAAAGATGTGTTGATGGCCCCGTTGATTGAAGTAATGAACAACATTCTAAAAGAAAGAGACATTCCAGAAACATGGAAAGAAGCATTTATTACAATAATCCCAAAACAAGATTCGGATCTATCCCAAGTTAAGAACTATAGGCCTATTTCTTTACTAAACACAGACTATAAGATCTTTGCAGGAATCCTAGCGAAGAGATTGAAAAAGATATTAATAAAACTTATACATAAAGATCAAGCAGGTTTCCTACCAGGCAGACAAATGAGAGATAATATAAGAAATATAATTAATGTTATTGGATATCTTTCTGATAGGTGTGATAAACAAGCAAGTTTAATGTTTGTGGATGCGGAGAAGGCCTTCGATAATGTAATTTGGGAATTTATGTTGAAAAACTTAGACTATATGGAGGTGGGACAAGAGTTTTTCAATGGCATAAAGGCAATCTATACAGAACAGAGAGCAAAATTGATAGTGAATAATGTTATTACTGAAGACATAAAAATATCCAAAGGAACAAGACAAGGATGCCCACTTTCGCCATTGTTATTTATAACGGTTCTGGAAGTCTTCTTAAATGCAATTAGACAAAATAAGCAAATAAAAGGGGTAACAGTAGGTTTAAATGAGTACAAAGTTAAAGCCTTCGCAGACGATTTGGTATTGACTATGGAAGAACCAATAGAAAGTATAAAGGAGGTATTGGATGAGATGGAGCAATTCGGAAGGGTAGCAGGATTTAGACTGAACAAGAGAAAGACTAAAATGATTGTAAAAAATATGGAACAAGATATGATTGAATTAATGCAGCAACGAACGGAGATTGAGGTGGTAAAAAAGGTTAAATACTTGGGAATTTGGTTATCACCTAAGAATATTGACTTATATCAAAATAATTATATCCCAGTCTGGAAGGGAATAAAGAAGGATCTGGAGGTGTGGGCCAGAATGAGACTATCATTTTGGGGAAGAATATCTATGGTAAAGATGACGGTGCTACCCAAGATGTTATTTTTATTTCAGACTATACCCATAATAAAGGGTATAGGAACCTTTAAAGAATGGCAAAAGGTGATCTCAAGGTATGTCTGGCAAGGGAAGAAGCCTAGAATAAAATTTAAGTTATTAACGGACGCAAAAGAAAGAGGTGGCTTCGCCCTGCCAGACATGAGATTGTATTACGAGGCAGCATGCTTATGCTGGTTAAAAGAATGGATAAAGTTAGAAAAAATCACATCTTCAGAGGTTCATTAATAGAGGTTTGGGACAGATATAAAAACATACTGGAGCCAAAAGTCCCACATTGGTTATCCCCGCTAGAGATAATGAGTGTTAAGAAAACTAATATGAGAGGAAAATGGGGTACATATGGAGAACTGGTAACCAATGAAGGAGGGAAATGGAAATTAAAACCATATGACCAAGTTAAAGAGTACACATATGACTGGCTGCATTATTTCCAAGTAAATGAAAGGTTTAAAAAAGATTTGAAGGAAAAAGGTTATGTGGAAAAAGAATCAAGTTTCCAAAAGGACATAATAAATAATGACTATAAAACTCTGTCAAAAATGTATAAGATACTGTTGGAGTGGTACACGAAGGATGAAGAGGTGAAATCGGTAATGGTACAGTGGGCAAAAGATTTTGGATACAATGTTCAACTTGAGGATTGGGAAAAGTTGTGGAGAGAGAATATAAAATTTACGGCATGTACGTTATTGAAAGAGAATGTGATGAAAATGTTTTACAGATGGTACATGACACCCGTAAAATTGGCAAAGATGTATAAGGTTGATAACAAATGCTGGAAATGCAAATTTAAAGAAGGGACCTTCTTTCATCAGTGGTGGGATTGTAAGAAAGTGAAAAGTTTTTGGGAAGAGATATATAATGAAATGAAAAAAATGTTAAGATATACTTTTGTGAAAAAACCGGAAGCTTTTCTTTTAGGCATTGTAGGAAAGGACATAAGAAGAAAGGACTGTAAGCTTTTCCAATATGCTGTAACGGCAGCCAGAATCTTGTTGGCCCAGAAGTGGAAACAAGAGGAAATACCAACGGTAGAAGAGTGGAGATTAAAACTGACAGATTATGCAGAACTGGATAAATTAACTGGGAAAATTAGATACACCAAAGATCAAAAGTTCATTGAGGACTGGGGAAAATTTGTGGGTTATCTGGAAAATACCTGTGGTGTAAATACAACGCTAGTGGGACTTCAAGAGGCACTGTAAAAAAAACAAATAAGTATTGTTTATTAGAAATAATGAGAGCAGGGAGGGACAAATGGCAATATGAAAGAAGGGAATGTGTATTAAAGTTATAATTATGAATGATTGTCAGAGACGCGGAAGGAAGTCTAAAATGGTTATAATCTGTTGTATTTTGGATAAAATGTATAACTGGATGAAAATCAATAATTTTTTTTTAAAAAAAAAAAGTCCCAAAGAAATTGCAGGAGCTGCCTGAATCCAGCAGCCCCTCAACCTTGACTGGGTGCCCATTCGGGAGTTCTAGCACCACTGCTATGGCTATCGCTGCCCTGGGGGGGTCAGGCTGGGGCACTTCTATTGGTTGCTGACCTGGCTGCTGGCCCCTTTGGTTGGCAGCCAGGCGCTGTCGTTTCCCTGCGCCTGCCCTTCGTCCCCCTTCTCCTCACAACCAGCAACCCCCACCATCCCTTGCCAGGCCTTTCTTTGAGGGCAGACCCTTGCAAAATGTCCCGGCCTTTGGCAGAGGAAACACTTCTTGGTGGTTTTCCAATCCTTCCCCTCCCTCTTGTGACCTTCACTGGAGTTTGAAACCTCTCTCGCGCGCCATCTATTTCCATTGGCTCAGCCTCCTGGGAAAGCTGTCTTGGTATTTCAGGAATGCGGTAGTCATGGCAACGTTCCCCTCTCACTTCGCGTTTCTCCTGAGCCCGCGCTTCCTGCCTCACTCCAATCGCAAGCACAGCCTTGGCCAGCTGATCCATCGACTGCGGGCGGGGTGCGCGGAACAGCTCGTCCTTCACCGTTGGGGACAACCCCTCCTCAAACAACATTTGAATAGGCTCAGAGTCCAGATCCCACCCGATACGGTGGATCAACATCGCAAAGCAAGACCAGTAGTCTCTAACTGACTGGCTCCCCTGCTTGCACCCCATCAGTTCTCGCCGAGTCACACTTTGCTGGACTTCACTGGAATACATCGCATCCATCGCCTGAAAGAATTTCTTAAGGTCCTTCTTTGGCACCAATTGGCCGACAATGCCCAGGAGAAAGGCCATAAGGGGCCTAATCCATTCCAACGAAGTAAACTGGACATTGGAATAGAGACCCCCCTCTTGCTGGCAGGAACAGAGGGGGAGGAAAGTAGACTTTGGATAACCTGCATGAAAAGGGGCTACTGAAAAATTTTGCCGCTGTGTCAAACCCCTTGGAACGGACTGCCTAAATAAGGAAGCCGGACAGAGAACTGTCACTTTGTTAAGATCTTCCGAAAGTTACTTAATTACTGGACTGCTGGGTTCTTGAAAGATACTAAATTACCAGACTGTTAAGCTTTGGATATACACTGGGGAACTGTTGCAATTGACTTTTCGAAGGCTTGGGGGGATTTGATGAAAAGACATTTTGTTGTAAAAGTCTTGGAAACTTTTCCCCCTAGAGGACTCTGCTGAAATAGCTGCAAAGTGGATTACAATAACTAAGTCATTGGAACTTTCCATTCAAAAACAATTTACAGGCGTGGGAACGACCTTGACTGGGACATGAGTGGTTCAGCAGAAGAGACAACAACTAGATCTGGCAGACCATACAAGACTAAAATTTCACAACAGCGAAGAGTTTCGGTCTCAGGCACACCAGTGGTTGCAGCTGCAACTGGGCAGACAAAAACAATTATGTCAATAGATCCTGTGACACAAGCTTTCGTTAAAATAAATGAGTCCTTGGAATCTCTGACAAAACAAGGTGCGGACAATAGGAGACAATTGGCAGAGCTCTCAGCAAAACTTGATCTGAACACGCAAAGTGTAAATGAACTTGGGAAGAGGGTGTCTTCAAATACAGAGACTATTAATAAACTTCTAGAGGACTCTGCCACTACTCGAAAGATTGCAGAAGAAGCTAAAGTTTCTGCAGATGCCACTCAGGATAGGATAATACCAGTCTGTAAAAAGTTAGAAGAACATGAACTGGCTTTGTCTATGCTCGAAATGCAAAGGAAGGAGAGAAATTTGAGATTAAGAGCAGTGCCTGAAAGTGAGAAAGATAACCTGGTGGACTTCCTTTCCAAAGAATTTTCGGACTTTTGGCAACAGGAGTTAGAGAAGGAAGAAATTAAGATAGTGTCTGTGTTTAGATTGGGCAGAAGACAAGACAGAAAGAAGCCAAGGGACTGTTTGATAACTTTAAGATCAAAAGAAGAAAGAGACAAAATATTGAATCTGCATTTTCTTTTTCTTTTTTTTTTTTTAGATTTTAAAAGACCTTTATTGTAATTCAGCATTTAAAAAACATCCATACCTCAAATATAAAGAAAAAATTAAAATACAAAACCAATTTTGAGTTCCTTACTACTTAAGTACACAAACCTTATACAAATCCATTACATTATTGACTTCCCACCACCACGTCAAGAGCCATAACTCAGCAATATATTCAGCAGTGTCTTCATCTTGTCATTGTTCAAACCTCGCGGTTTTTATATCATACCAACTGTAATTTTTACATTTCCCGAAGTCAACTCCATATATGAGAGAAATTTATTCCAGTCGTTAGTAAATTTATTATTTCTCTGTTGCCTGATCTTTTGAGTCATCATTGCTATGTCCATATGTTCAATTAATTTGTTCTGCCAATCGCTGATCGTTGGGATATTAGATACTTTCCAGTTCTGTGCTAACAGTATCCTTGCGGATACTGTTGCATATTGAAAAAAGGTTTGATCGTCTTTTTTAATTTCTTCTCCTATCATTCCTAAGAGAAATGTCTCGGGCTTTTTAGGGAATGTATACCTTAATATCTTTTTTAACTCATCATACACCACCCCCCAAAACCTTTTAACTTCTTCACAGGACCACCACATATGAAAGAAATCTCCTTCTTTCTTCTTACACTTCCAGCACGTCTTGTCCCCGGTTTTATACATTTTGGCTAGTTTTTTTGGTGTGATGTACCACCTGTACATCATCTTTCCCATGTTTTCTCGGAGTCTGACGCAGGCTGAAAATTTCATATCTTTAGTCCATAATTTTGTCCATCTTTCGTGTTCAATGGGGTGTCCTAAGTCTATGGCCCATTTAATCATAATATCTTTGATTTCCTCATCCATTGTATCCCAATCTAATAACTGGTTATACATTTTAGTTAGGAGTTTAGATTTTCCTTCTATTATTTCTAATTGGAATTTAGATTTGTTCTTGCTCATTCCGGCTTTTTTATGTTCCCTCCAGATAGCATTAATTTGGTGGTATTGTAACCATCCCGCTAATTTATCTTTTAGTTCTTCGTATGGTTTAATTTCCCATCCTTTATCTGATTTTCTTAGGAGGTCAGCATATGTCCACCTTTTACCTTCCATGTTTAGTTTTTTAGTTACTAGGATGTCAACAGGTGATAGCCACCAAGGGGTATCTTTTTCTACTAATCTTTTGCACCTGTTCCACACCTCCAGCAGCGCTCCTCTTATAATGTGGTTGGAAAATCCTTTGTGTATTTTCCCCTTATCCTGCCACAGGTACGCATGCCACCCATGTCTGGCATTGAAACCCTCCAAATCCAATAGATCAGTATTGTCCAGTACTATCCATTCCTTAATCCAGCAGAGGCACGAGGCCTCGTAGTATAGTTGCAGGTTTGGGGCTGCAAACCCTCCTCTTTCCCTTTTGTCGGTGAGCAGCTTATATTTAATTCTGGCCCTTTTACCCTGCCAGATAAACCTGGAGAGGGTCCTCTGCCAGTCTTTAAACATTGTTGTGCCCCTGACAACTGGTATATTTTGGAATAGGAATATCATTTTTGGAAGGATACTCATTTTGATGGCAGCCATTCTACCCTCCCAAGAGAGTTGTAATCTGCTCCAGCTATCCATGTCTCTTTTACACTCTCTCCAAGTTCTGTTATAGTTATCTTCCACCAGATTTATATTTTTTGAGGTAATCCAGATACCCAGATATTTAACCTTTTTCGAAACCATTATCCCGGATTCCATCTCGATTTTATTTTTTAATTGTTCGTCTACGTTTTTTATCAACATCTTCGTTTTAGTTTTGTTCAGTTTGAAACCGGATAATTTACCGAACGTTTCCATTAACTCAATCATTGTGTTAATCCCTTTTGCGGGGTCTTCTATTGAAGCTACTAAGTCATCGGCGTAGGCCTTAACTTTATATTCTTTTGTGCCTATTCTAATGCCTCTTATTTCCGATGTTTCTCTTATCCTGTTTAGTATAACTTCCAGAACCAAGATAAATAACAGGGGTGACAAAGGGCACCCCTGTCTTGTACCTTTAGTGATCTTGAATGAGTTAGTTAGGTTACTATTAATAATTACTTTCGCTCTTTGATCTGAGTAAATTGATTTTATACCTTCTAGAAAAGGCCCTCTTATTCCTACCTTCTCCATGCACTTTATAAGAAAGTGCCAGGACACATTATCGAAAGCCTTCTCGGCATCTATAAAGACTAAGGCAGCGGGGATATCAATTCTAAAATCCAAGTATTCAATTATGTTAATTATATGTCTTACGTTATCCTTAATCTGCCTGCCGGGCAGGAAACCGGCCTGGTCCTTGTGGATCGCTCTGTTCAAATATTTCTTTAATCTGCTAGCCATTATTCCTGCAAAGATCTTGTAGTCATCATTGAGCAGTGATATTGGTCTAAAGTTCTTTATATCAAGCACATCCGAGTCTGCTTTCGGGATTACAGTAATGTATGCCTCTCTCCATGAATCAGGTATTTCTCCCCCTTGTAGAATATTATTCATTACATTGCACAAAACCGGGGCCAGATGTTCCTCTAGGGTTTTATAATATTTTTGAGACAGGCCATCCGGGCCTGGGGCTTTCCCCGGTTTCATTTTCTTAATTGTGTTCCTGACTTCTTCCACCGTTATTAGGTCATTTAAGAGTGCCTTTTCTTCTTCTAATAATTGTTCCCCTCCACTGCTTTCCAGATACCTACTTATCTCATTTATGTCCTCATCTTCCTTTTTTTTATACAAAGTTTCATAAAATTGCTGGAACTTTTCCTTTATCTCGTTAGGGTCTTCTATTGTTTGAGTTTCAAATTTAATTTTATTGATCACTCTTTGTTTTTTCCTTTTCCTCAGTTGCCACGCTAGTAATTTACCTGTCTTATTTGCCGACTCGAAGTATTTCTGTTTCATCATTTTTATTCCCCACTCTATTTCTTGATTTATCAATGTTGAGTATTGAATTTGTAATAATTTACCGAGTTGTTTGGTCTTCTCATCTTCAGGGTTTTTTATTAATTTCCTCTCTATTTCTTTTAGCTGTTTAATTATTTCGATCTTTTTTGCCTCTCTCAAGTTCTTTTTATATTTATTCTGTTGGATCAGGAAACCCCTAAGTACCGCTTTACTTGCATCCCAGACCACATCGATTTTTGTTCCTTTATTCAGGTTTTGATCAAAATATTCTTTCAAAGTGTTCTTTGCCTTATCGATTATATCATCCTGTTCCAATAGGTGGTCGTTCATTCTCCATCTATAGGGTCCTGATGACTTACACATTATTTCCAAAAATATAAGATTGTGGTCCGAGAGTGTTCTGGGATCTATTTCGCATTTCACCGATCTTGTCGAGAGCTCTCTGGAGACCCAGATCTGGTCTATTCTACCCCAACTTTGATGGACTCCCGAGAAATGTGTAAACTGCTTTCCTGTAGGGTTTTTGAACCTCCAGATGTCAATTAAATCTAGATTTTCTTGGAGGTCATCAAAAGTTTTGGGGAGTTTCCCCTGGTTCTTTTTCCTCTTTTTTCTACTTCTATCTATCTCAGGTTCTGGGACTCCATTCATATCGCCAAGTATGATTAAATTATGATTTTCCAATTCTAGTAGTACTTGTTCCAATTTTCTAAAGAATTCTGCTTGGTTTATGTTGGGGGCGTAGACCGAGACTACGTTAATTCTTTCACCTTGGTGAGTAATTTGGACTCCCAGAATCCTCCCTTCTTCGTCTTTGTAGATTAATTTGGGTTCCAGTTTCTCTTTCACGTAGGTTACCAAGCCTCTCTTTTTATTCACCTCTGAGTTTATAAATTCTACTCCTAATTTTTTGTTAACCAGTATATGTTTATGTTTTTTAGCTACATGGGTCTCCTGGCAGCAAATCACATCACATTTTTTATTTCTCAGGACTTTCTCTACTTTATTTCTTTTTGATTTTTCATTTAAACCGTTAACATTCCATGTTAGAAAAGTTAAAGACATTGCTAAAATTAAATATCAAGTTTATTTCTAACTTTCAATTCCTGGCTTCTTCCTCTTCTTCTATATACTCCTCTTCTACCTCACCTTCCTCTTCCTCCCTCCTCCCATCTCCCTCTCCCTCCCCCGCTCGCAACCCCGCCCCCCCTCCTCCTCGGCTCTCCCGTTTCCAACGTCCTTTCTGTCTATTGCTCTATTGTCCTTTTTGCCCAACTCCCTTTCATATCTCCTCAAAAACTTCTCTATCTCTAATGGGTTGGTCAGTTTAAATCTCTTGTCCTTGAAGAAGAAAGCGATTCCTTCAGGGAATTCCCATCTAAATTGAATATTGTTCCTTCTGAGAACACCTGTTATGTGTCTATATCCCTCCCTTTTGCGTAGCAACCTAACTGGGATCTCTTTAAGTACAATTATTGGTCTACCGCCTATTGTTAATTTTTTGTGATAGCTCGTCTTAAGTATCAAATTTCTCATTCCTATTGAATTAAACACTACTAAGCAATCCCCAAGGGGTTTCTTAGTCCTGTTCTGGTATGTTCTTACTTTAATTCTAAAGGCGTTATCTATCGTAAATGCGACCTCCTCCTCCTTCACCTCTAACCACTTTGCTAATTCCGTGGTTATTTTTTCCCTAACATTTTCGTTCGTCTCCTCTTCTATACCTCTAAATTTTAAGTGCATTTGCCTTTGTCGCATTTCTGTCATTGCAATACTGTCCCATATCTGTTCCTGTGATTTGTTCAGTTCACGCATCTCCTCCTTCACCTTTTCTGTCTCCCTTTTCTGTTCTCTCATGTCTTTTTGAATTTTTTTGTTAGTTTCCTCGAATGTCTTGGTTTTGACCGCTAACTCTTGAACTTTATTGGAGAGCTCCCCTATTGCTCCCTCTATTCTCCTATCTATCCTCTCCTGTAATTCCTCTAGTTTATTTTCTATATGGTTTTCATTCTGCTTAAGTTCCTCCTTAATTTTTAGCCACAGAAAATCTAAATCTTTAATTTCTTCCTGTCTAGATACTTTCCTTTCGCCTGGAGTTCCCCCTCCCCTTTTCCCATTCTTCCCCTGCATTTTGTTTTTAATTGTCCACTTCAGTCTTTTAGAGTTAGTTCTCTCCCCTTAGGGGCTCACAATCTGTCTCACTGGATGCGCCAATTGTGTAGTCATGAGATGCCACTCTCCCACAGTTCACTCTCACACGGTCCTTTTCTCCTTCTTGCCTGTCGAAGATGTCATATAAATCCACTTTTACAAATGGGCCACAAATGCTCTTAGTTAAAGTGGTCTTAAGGGGAGGTAGTGGTAAGGTAGTGGTAAATAATTCCAAAGTCTTGTCTGAATAAGGAAAGCAATTCAAGTCCGTGGCTTAAAATGATTATCCTGAATAATAACTCCCACTACATCAAAAATCTCTTTATAGCTACGTTGGGGTTTCCGATCTGTCCCGTTATCTCTGTCCAGCAGGGGGTCTCTATCATACATTCACAATCCTATCCTTTTCTCTCTCTACAACTGGGAGCTTAGTGAAGTATCCAATAACAAAATTACAAAATATCAAGGTATCATAATAATTGTTAGGTTGCTTATTGTGCTATTCAGGCGGTCAGTAAGCTCTTATTAATTATTGGAGGGGGGGAGGTGGGAGAGCAATATATGGGTTTAACAGGATGAGTAAGGGAGATGGGGCAGAGGGTATAGCTATCTTTAAAGAAGCTGTAAAGGGGGGAAGAAACAGAGGATAGGTGATATAAGGGGTGGAGAGAGAAGAAGTATTCAATATGGAATAAAAGGAGAAGAGATATTCAACATGGAATAAAACGGTACACAAACTTCAATATAAAGCCACCTGATCCAATCGGAAAATAAAGTTTCACCGCTTAGGGGACGGATAAGTCCTTAATGTATCTATTTCCAGAGGTGGGTAACAACGAAAGCAGTCTTAATAGTTCCTTGCCTGGGCCTCCTCTGTGTTCCCTTTTCTCCTTATCCCCACAGGATGTTTCTTCAGCAGCGTTTGTTACTACCTAGGTTTGATAAAATATTGCTGGAAGTCCACAAAAGTCCACAAAAGTCCACAAAAAAAATAAATAGTTGTCTCAGGTAATAAGCCAAATAAGCAGCCAAACTTGTATCCTCCCCAGAGTCCAAACAAGTGAATGAGCAACTCAGGCAATTCAAACAAACAGTTCTAAACCAATCTGTGTGTAATAATATAGTAATTTTTACTCCGGACTAAATATAAAGTGCTCACTTCGTTCGTCCAAGGCTTTCTCTCTTCGTTTTGTGCGTGTACAGCTCGGCTGTTAAGAGTTACCTTCCTTTCTAACTACCGACGATTTCAAAGTCTGCGCCATTTTCGCCCTCCTTCGGGTGGAGACGATACAGAAGAAAAAAAACCTATTGCAACCCGGACTCACCCATCTTCTTGTCTTTTTAGCGTTATTTTAGGATCGTCAACGATGGGGATTCCGTTTTAGGTTTGTAGAGGTTCGTCGCCTTTCTCGGTGGGAGCTAGGGGCATCATAACTCGGAGACGGAATTCTCCCTAGTTGCGCACGCGGCCCCTCCCTGTGCCTCTTCGCCGTGCGGGAAGCCACAGAAATGGAGCGCCGCCCCCGCGCTGCCGGGAAAACCTTCCCCCAGGGGTACCCCCCCTGGGCTTCCGCTTTTCTGGGGAGCGCAGTGCCCTTGCGACACCCCCGAATCCCCGAGTTATTCGAAGAGCTTTTTCACGTAGCTCTCCGCGCTCCCTCTCCGTCAGCGACCGGAACTCTTCAAAGAACTCTGGAAATTGAAAATTCTTTGGTGGAGATTTTCAAAGATATACCAAAGCACATTTTGGATGCAAGAGCCCATTACAAAGAGCTGGTTGATTTATTGAGAAAGAACGGAATACCCTTCAGGTGGGAATTTCCTCAAGGCCTATCCTTGAAATATAAGGGAAGGAAAATCAGAATAAGATCTGTCCAAGATAAAGAGCAATTCTTACGAGATAACGGGGAAGATCTTCTGAAAGAGACGGTTGAAGTGGAACCAACCCCTGCAGTAAAGGAAGCAACAGACATTTTGAACTTAACATTTGGATTGAAATCACCGACGGAAGGTGAACAACTACTTGGAGCAGTGGGAGGGAAAAGTAAATAGCAACAGGATGGCTCTGCAACTTCTAAGTTGGAATTGTAATGTTCTTAACCTTCCCCGAAAAAGGCGAAATGTTTTTCATATATTGAAAAAAGAACAATTGGACTTGATTTGTTTACAAGAAACTCATGTGACAAGATTGCATAGAAAACTCATCAATAAAAGATTAGGACAAGAATTTATTTCATCTGACAAAGTTAAGAAAAGAGGAGTGGTAATCTATGCAAAGGAAAAATTCTCCCCGAAATTGATGTTTAAAGATGAACAAGGAAGATTTTTGGCAATTGAAATTCAAGTTCAAGGTGAAAAATTCTTGATATTGGGGATTTATGCACCAAATGAAGGGAAGTCAGAATTCTTTAAGAAGCTGCATGAGATCTTACTGGACTATTTGGATTACAATTTAATCTTGATGGGAGACATGAATGGAGTAGTATCTACAAATATGGACAAATCACAAAGACAGGTAGTCTCCAAAGATGGGAGACTACCAAAGACTTTTTTTGAAATGACTGAAAATATGGACTTGATTGACATCTGGAGAACTAAGAACCCTCAAGAGAGAGAGGGAACTTTCTTTTCTGAAGCTATGATGACATGGACTAGAATTGACCAAATATGGATCACTAGTGGGATGGCTCCAAAGATAAAGAAAGTGGAAATTGGCCCAAAAACCTGCTCCGACCACAATGCTTTAAAGATGGAGATGAAGTTAACAACAGCTGGCTCCTTCAGATGGAGGATGAATGACACCTTATTCAGAGATGAAGAGGTCTACAAAAAGGCCCAAAAAACTTTGAGAGACTATTTCGAAATAAATTTTAAAACAGAGGTAGAAAAAAGAGTAATTTGGGACGCAAGTAAAGCTATTATGCGAGGATTCTTAATACAACAAAATTCAATAAAAAAGAGAAATCAAAATGAAAAGAAGGACAAGATCTTGGAAAAGATAAAAGAAGGAGAAAAGAAATTGAGATCTAAACCAAAGTCCCAGGAGATTTTGAGAGAAATTAAGTTACATCAGACGCAATACATGGAATTGATGAACCAAGAAATAGAATGGAAGATTAAACAAATGAGACAAAAGACATTTGAATCTGCGGATAAATGTGGTAAACTTCTGGCTTGGCAATTGAAGAAAAGGCAAAAATTAAATACGGTTACAAGCCTAGAGGTGGAAGGAAAGAACATTTATAAGCCAAATGAGATTAGAAATTGTTTCCAGAGTTATTTCAAAAAATTATATTCACAAGGGCCGCAGAATGAAAGAGACATAGATGAGTTTCTTAAGAAATTTGGTCTACAAAAAATATCTCACCAAAGTAAAATAGACCTGAATCAGAAAATAACTGAACAAGAGATAGAAGGTGCCATTCAAAACATGCAACTGGGCAAATCTCCAGGACCAGATGGGTTGACTTCCAGATATTACAAAGCTTTGAAGGAGTAGTTGTTACAACCTTTGAAGGAAGTCTGCAATGAAATTTTGGAGGGGAAAGGGGCACCAGAATCGTGGAAAGAAGCGTATATTACACTCATACCGAAAACAGAGACTGAAAAGAATCAGCTTAAGAACTACCGCCCTATATCATTACTTAATGTGGATTACAAAATTTTTGCAGACATTTTGGCAAAAAGATTGAAAAAAGTATTGGTGGAAGAGATTCATAAGGACCAAGCAGGCTTCCTCCCAAGAAGACACTTGTCAGACAACGTGAGGAACATAATAGACATTTTGGAATTATTAGAGGTGAACATAAACACGGAAGCAGTTCTGATATTTGTGGATGCGGAGAAAGCCTTTGATAATATCTCTTGGAGTTTTATGAAGAAGAATCTACATGGGATGGGGGTAGGGCAAGGATTTGAGAATGGTATGGGTGCAATATATTCAGAACAAAAGGCTAAACTAATTGTAAATAATGTGATAACGGAAGAATTTAAAATAGAAAAAGGGACACGACAGGGGTGCCCAATTTCCCCACTACTTTTTATATCAGTCCTGGAGGTTTTGCTAAACATGATTAGAAGTGACCAGCTGGTTAAAGGGGTTCAGGTCGGAGCCAAACAGTATAAATTAAGGGCCTTTGCAGATGACCTGGTACTTACTTTACAAGAGCCAGACACTAGTACGAAAAGGGTTTTAGAACTAATTCAAGAATTTGGTCAAGTTGTAGGATTCAAGTTGAATAAACAAAAAACTAAAGTTTTGGAGAAAAATTTAACAGCTATGGAAAGGGGAGAGGTTCCAGAATGAAACAGGGTTGACAGTGGTTAAGAAGGTGAAATACTTGGGGATTAATATGACATCTAAGAATGTAAATTTGTTTAAAGACAATTATGAGAAATGCTGGACAGAAGTCAAAAAGGATCTAGAAATATGGTCAAATTTGAAGCTTTCCTTGTTAGGCCGAATTGCAGTTATTAAGATGACTGTATTGCCTAGAATGTTATTTTTATTTCAAGCATTGCAAATTCTTGACAAGATGGACTGTTTCAAGAGGTGGCAGAAAGACATTTCGAAATTTGTCTGGCAGGGCAAAAAACCCAGAATAAAGTTTAAAATTTTAACGGATGCAAAGGAAAGAGGGGGATTTGCCCTGCCGGACTTAAAACTGTACTATGAATCAGCAGCTTTTTGCTGGATGAAAGAGTGGTTGCTCCTCGAGAATACAGATATCTTGGACTTGGAAGGTTTCAATAATGTATTTGGATGGCATGCATATCTATGGTATGATAAGGTTAAAGCGCATAAAGCTTTTAAAAATCACATTGTTAGGAAAGCATTATATAATGTCTGGATCAGATATAAAGATTTGTTGGAAAATAAAACCCCAAGGTGGCTGTCGCCAATGGAGGCTAAAGCTGTGAAAAAACTTAACATGGAGGCCAAATGGCCAAAATATTGGGAAATTTTGGAACAAGAGGGAGATAAACTGAAATTACAGAGTTATGAGAGATTGAAGTTTAAACTACGAGACTGGCTCCACTACTATCAAATAATGGAGGTGTATAAACAGGACAGGAAAATTGGCTTCCAGGTGGAGAAATCAAAACTAGAAACAGAGTTGTTAGAACCCAATGCTAAAAATCTGTCAAGAATGTATAACTTGTTGCTGAAATGGAATACACAAGATGAAACAGTTAAATAAATGTTGGAAATGTAAAGAAACTGAAGGTACATTCTTTCACCTTTGGTGGACGTGCCCAAGGATTAAGGCTTTCTGGGAAATGTTATATAATGAACTGAAAAAGGTATTTAAATATACCTTCCTTAAGAAACCAGAGGCCTTTCTCCTGGGCATTGTCGGCCAATTGGTGCCAAAGAAAGACAGAACTTTTTTTATGTATGCCACAACAGCAGCAAGAATACTCATCGCAAAGTATTGGAAGACACAAGATCTACCCACTCTGGAAGAATGGCAGATGAAGGTGATAGACTACATGGGACTGGCTGAAATGACTGGCAGAATCCGTGACCAGGGGAAAGAGACGGCGGACGAAGACTGGAAGAAATTTAAAATTTATCTCAAGAAACATTGTAAAATTAATGAATGCTAAAATGTCGAGGTTTTAGAAAAAAGGGTATTACAGCTGTAAAAGATTAAGTAAAGGAAAAGAATAAGGGAAAATTTAATAAAACCAAGGGGCAGGATTTGCTGAAACAAATTTGGAAATTGGGATGCAGAAAGGGGAGGTATGGGGAAGTTGGCGAAGTAAGGTTTAAGAAAAAAGGATTTGAAATTATACATGTTTGTTTATGTGTTTGTTTGTTTTTATTGTGTAATGTTTGTATTTGTGTTTATAAAAATTGTGAAAAACCAATAAAAATTTTATAAAAAAACAAACAAACTTGTTGTAAAGGGAATTGGGGGTTGCTTGTGCATAGAGGGTGCGGATGCTCTAGGCAACGTTCCCTGGCTAAACCTTTCCCTGGCTGGACAGCCTTTACTCCGTGGCTGTGTCAGTCACTGGCAGAATCCGTCAGTGGGCATTTCCTGAACTTCTTCCAACATAAAAACTCCTTGACACCAAGTCTCCGCCTAGACTCCCTGCGCGGAAGTCTTCTGCGCAGAGTGGGCGTGGCCAGCGGAGGTCCTGGACTCTCCCCACTGGTCTCTGTGGAAGAGTCCTGGAGCCCTCTCTCCGAAGTCCTTCCCTGATCCCCTTCCTCCCAGGTGTCACGCTGATTTCCTTCCCCAAGGGAAGTGTTTTCTCTCCCTCTGCTGGTCCCTTCTCCCGCATCGTCGGAGAGCCTTACCTCCACTCTTGGCTCCGATGGCAGTTCCCTGACACTTGTGTACCAGCCCCGGTACCTTCCTTGCGATGGGGGTGGGTCTGACCTGAGCATCCTGAGCTCGTCTTTCGTCCAGCTGCGCCATCAGGAGAGCTACATGCTGTTCCAAATCTCGGTTTCTCTCTACCAGACCTTGCACTGCAGCTGCTTGCTCCGTCTCTCCAGCTCCTCCGGTCTGGCTCATGGTGCTGCCTCTCTGGAGCTACCCACAAGCAACGTCGGTGACTGACGGATTGCTGTAATGGGTTTAGGGGTTGCACGTGCGTAAGTTGCCGCCACTCCTGGCTAGGTTACCTGGTTAACCCTTTCTGACTGAACAGCCTCCAGCATTGTGACTGTCTCAGTCGCTGGCAGAATCCGTCAGTGGGCGTTTCTTGAACTTCTTCCAGCACAAATGTTCCTTGACGCCAAGTCTCCTCCTACTCTCCCTGCGCGGAAGTCTTCTGCGCAGGGAGCGTGTGGGCAGTGGAGTACGAGTACTCTGTCCGCTGGTCTCCGGCGAGGAGTCTTGGAGCCTCCTCCCCGATTCCTCCAAAAGCATTTTATTTTAAAAATCCGATTTAAATTAAAAAAAACGATTTAAATAAAAAATATGATTTTTTAAATTTTGTTTTTTAAAAAATCGTTGATTTTTATCCACCCTGGTTGAAATTTGCAGCGGCCAAAGAAACACAGATATTGGAAAAGGAGAAAAAGGCCAAACTCCAGTATGAGAAGCAAATGGAGGAGAGACAGAGACGACTGAAGGAACAGAAGTTGAAGGAGCAACAAAGGAGAGTAGCAGTAGAGGAAAAGCGGAAACAGAAGCTGGAGGAGGAGAAGGTATTGTAGAGCTGAATGCTGTTGCATTAGAGCAGGCATGGCCCAACTCGACCCTCCAGCTGTTTGGGAACTACAATTCCCATCATCCCTGACCACCCGTCCTGTTAGCTAGGGACAATGGGAGTTATAGTCCCAAAACAGCTGGAGGTTCGAGTTCGGCCACCACTGATTTAAATAGTTAAGAGCAGGCATGGCCCAACTTTTCCCTCCAGCTGTTTGGGGACTACAATTGCTATCATCCCTGACCGCTGGCCTGTTAGCTAGGGATGATGGGAGTTGGAGTCCCCAAACAGCTGGAGGGCCAAGTTGGCACTAGTTGTATCTGTCTTAATCCTCTTTCAAAGTTGTTTTAATTTTTTAAAATCTTTATTAAACATTCAGCCATTATGTACATAAGAGTACACAATGTAACGTGTATACAAACTCCATGTACAAACTCCATATACAGTGGTACCTTGGGTTAAGTACTTAATTCGTTCTGGAGGTCTGTTCTTAACCTGAAACTGTTCTTAACCTGAAGCACCACTTTAGCTAATGGGGCCTCCTGCTGCTGCCGTGCCACAGGAGCACGATTTCTGTTCTCACCCTGAAGCAAAGTTCTTAACCCAAGGTAATATTTCTGGGTTAGTGGAGTCTGTAACCTGAAGCGTATGTAACCCGAGGTACCACTGTACAAAGTTTGCTAAGAAAGGGAAGAAAGGAAAAGGAAAAAAATAGGAGGAGGATAATAATAATAATAATTTATTTCTACCTTGCCCATCTGGCTGGGTTTCCCCCAGCCACGCTTGATAGCTTCCAACAGAATAATAATAATAATTATAATAAAAATAAAAAATTATTATTTCTACCCCTCCCATCTGGCTGGGTTTCCCCAGCCGCTCTTGGCGGCTCCCAACAGAATAATGATAACGATTTTTGTTATTCCAATCATTATTCAAATATTCTTTAAATACTATCCATTCTTTATTAACCTTCTGAGTCAAGTATCTTCGAAGTCTCTCTGTCTTTTTTGCCAGTTGTATATATTCTACCATTGGGGTCGGCAAGGTTTACCAGCCATGGGCTGGATCACTCCCACAAAGATCGTCCGTGGGCCGGACTGGTTCAGCGCGATGCCGGAAATTGAGCCTGCGCATGCCCAGATGCTGGAAATCGTGCCTGCGCAGAAGCGATTTCTGGCGTCTGGACAT
The DNA here is from genome assembly GCF_965113315.1 of Podarcis vaucheri. Taxonomy (NCBI): domain Eukaryota; kingdom Metazoa; phylum Chordata; class Lepidosauria; order Squamata; family Lacertidae; genus Podarcis; species Podarcis vaucheri. Next base: position 18,710,552 of record NC_138757.1, read on the forward strand.
GCACAGACATGATTTTCGGTATCCGCTCGTGCGCAGACACGATTTCCGGCACCACGCGGCGAATCCCCCGCTGTGCTGGGGGACTCACCGAGTGGGCAGCTCGGTTCGGGGACGGCTCGTGGGCCAGTAAAACGGTCTTCGTGGGCCGCATCTGGTCCATGGGCCGCACGTTGCCAACCCCTGTTCTGACATTTGGGCCCGCCCATTGGGTTTTGTGGGAATATTCTCACTTTTTCAATTCATCACCACTCAAATTCTGGCTGCTGTCATTGCATGCATGAAGAGTGCTCTCTAACCTTTTTCTTAATTTCTGTCGGCATGATTTCTAATTAGGAAGGCCTCCAGGGTTTTTTTGTAAATGGGCATTTGAGTATCTTTTTCAGTTCAGTATATATAATAAAGGTAAAGGACCGGCGTTTGCACCACAGTGCCACCCGCGTCCCACTTCCGAGGAGACTTGGACATTTCGGAATACGAAGAGCCAGCTGCAAAGCTTTCGAATCTGAAAACGGAATTGCTTTCGGAATTGCGCTGGTTCAAAGCCACGACTTAGGTTTCGGAGAGAACTCTGCCTTCTCCCGGCGGAATTCAACTTACAGGGTTGTACTGCAGGGCAGAGACATAGGCCTGCACCACTCCTTCCATGCCGCCTGCGGCAACTAAAGCAGCGGCGAGGTTGATGTATCTGTCAATGAAGTCCGGCTTGAGGCGCAGAGCGTGCCGATAGTGCTCAATTGCCTCCTGCAGTTGGCCCCGTTCTTTGTACACGTTCCCCAGATTTGAGTAGGCTTCGGCCAGCAGCGGGTTCTGCTTGATTGCCAAAGTGCTGAAGTTAGCAGACCTGGGGAGGGGGAAAACGCAAGATTGTCTGGCATTTAATCTAATAGGTACTTACTTACTATCTATCTATCTATCTATCTATCTATCTATCTATCTATCTACCTATCTATCTATCTATCTATCTATCTATCTATCTATCATCTATCTATCTATCTATCTATCTATCTATCTATCTATCTATCGGTAAAGGGGACCCCTGACCATTAGGTCCAGTCATGACCGACTCTGGGGTTGCGGTGCTCATCTCGCTTTATTGGCCGAGGGAGCCGGCATACAGCTTCCAGGTCATGTGGCCAGCATGACTAAGTCGCTTCTGGTGAACCAGAGCAGCACACGGAAACACCATTTACCTTCCTGCCGGAGTGGTGCCTATTTATCTACTTGCACTTTGATGTGCTTTCGAACTGCTAGGCTGGCAGGAGCAGGGACCGAGCAAGAGGAGCTCACCCCTGGGGATTTGAACAGCTGACCTTCTGATCGGCAAGTCCTAGGCTCTGTGGTTTAACCCACAGCGCCACCCGCGTCCCCATCTATCTAGCTATATATATATATATAGATAGATAGATAGATAGATAGATATAGATATATATAGATAGATATAATATTTCCTCTTTTATAACAAATTACAATCAACAATGATTCAATTTTACATACCCCCCCCCCCGCGACTTCCCTCATCTTCCCTTTCTGGTTTGTTACAAACATTGTTTTCTGCATGTTGATGTACTTTAAATATTGTTACCTTATCTTCCTCCATATTTTAATTAAATAAAATTGTGAATGGGAGAGAGGCCAAGATGGCAACGGAGGTAGCAGCCTAATTAGAGCCTCCGATTTCAACTAAGCGTTTTTATTAGTTTTAGCCTCTTCAAGACCCCAAAACTGCACCTTAAGGACCTTAAAGACTGTTGGCTGTCTGTCTTGTCGCCTCGTTTTAATTAGTTTATTCTTTTATTCTTTTTTATAAGATATTTATTAAAGTTTCCAATTTTATACAAACAAAAAAGAAAAAGAAACATAAAAATATGAAAAACACATAAATTTCACAGCCTATTTTCTTATAGCTTTTCCCCCCGACCTCCTCATACCTCCCCTTCTTGTATCCCCAGATTAAGTTGTTTATACAGCAAATCCTTATCTCAACATCTTAAATTATTATAACTTCAAATTCTTACTTAAAGAAAAAGAAAACCATTTTATCATAGTTACAGCTTGAAACCACTTAATTCCAATCCAACATCATTCAACATTCCTTAATTTTGCAATATTTTTGTAAATAGTCCTTGAATTTTTTCCAGTCTTCTTCTGCCGACTCTTCTCCCTGGTCACGGATTCTGCCAGTCATTTCTGCAAGTCCCATACAGTCAATCAGCTTCATCTGCCATTCTTCCAAAGTGGGTAGGTCTTGTGTCTTCCAGTACTTTGCGATCAGTATTCTTGCTGCTGTTGTGGCGTACATAAAACAAAGTTCTATCCTTCTTTAACACCAATTGGCCGACCATGCCCAGGAGAAAGGCCTCTGGTTTCTTCGGGAAGGTATATTTAAATACCTTTTACAATTCATTATATATCATCTCCCAGAAAGCCTTAATCCTTGGGCACGTCCACCAAAGGTGAAAGAATGTACCTTCAGTTTCTTTACATTTCCAACATTTATTATTGGGCAAATGGTAGATTTTTGCAAGCTTGACTGGGGTCATGTACCACCTATATATCATTTTCATAATATTTTCTCTTAAGGCATTAAATGCCGTAAATTTCACTCCGGTGGTCCACAACTGTTCCCAGTCAGCAAACATAATATTATGTCCAACATCTTGTGCCCATTTAATCATGACCGATTTAACCGTTTCATCCTGAGTATTCCATTTCAACAGCAAGTTATACATTTTTGACAAGATCTTAACTTTAGGTTCTAGCAGTTCTGTTTCCAATTTAGATTTTTCCACCTGGAAGCCAATTTTTTTATCCTGGTTGTAAGCCTCAATTATCTGATAATAATGGAGCCAATCTCTCACTTTATTTTTCAATTTCTCAAAACTCTGCAGTTTCAATTTATCTCCTTCTTGTTCCAAAATTTCCCAATATTTTGGCCATTTGGCCTCCATATTGAGCTTTTTCTGGGCCTTTGCTTCCATCGGTGACAGCCACCTTGGGGTTTTATTTTCCAATAAGTCTTTATATCTCATCCAGACATTAAACAATGCTCTTCTAACAATATGATTTTTAAATGCTTTATGTGCTTTAACCTTGTCATACCACAAATATGCATGCCACCCAAAAACATTATTGAAACCTTCTAAATCCAAACTGTCTGTGTTCTCAAGAAGCGGCCATTCTTTCAGCCAGCAAAATGCCGCTGATTCATAATAGAGTTTAAGGTCTGGCAGGGGAAAACCACCTCTGTCCTTTGCATCAGTTAATATTTTAAATTTTATTCTGGGCTTTTTGCCCTGCCAGACAAATCTAGAAATGTCTTTCTGCCACTTCTTGAAACAGCTCATTTTGTCCAAAATTTGCAATGATTGAAATAAAATTAACATTCTTGGCAATACATTCATCTTTATAACAGCAATTTGGCCTAATAAGGAAAGCTTCAAATTTGACCAAGTTTCTAAATCCTTTTTAACTTCCGTCCAACATTTTTCATAATTATCTTTAAACAGATTTCCATTTTTAGCTGTCATATTAATCCCCAAGTATTTCACCTTCTTAACCACCGTCAAACCTGTTTCGTTCTGGAACTTCTCTCTTTCCATCGATGTTAAATTTTTCTCCAAAACCTTAGTTTTTAATTTGTTCAATTTGAATCCTGCCACCTGACCGAACTCTTGAATTAATTCTAATACTCTTTTATTTACTCTGGTTTCTCTTCAGATCGTATAAATCTTTCGCCTTTTATTCTTTTATTCTTTTATTGTTTTATCGTCGCACTGTTTACTGATACTGCTACACTGACTTACAACCTTGGAGCTCCCGGACGACGGATTGGCTTGAAATACAACCAAAGAAGCAGAGGAAACCGCTGAACTCCATTGAGCCTAACCTCGATAAGATAAGTCCAAGAACTCCCCCATGAATACCCTCCCGCCCCAAGTTAAGGCTTAAAGAGGGAAAGGTAGGGAGGCTCCCTGATCCAACAGCCTGGACACCGGTTTTCCAAACTTTACCTCTACCTTTTTTTCTACAATAAAGTGCCCAATAAGGGAAGCTCTCAACCTAGAGAATGGTGTTTACAAGACAGAGCTATAAAGAGCTGGGAATCCCCCTCACCAAAGCGGCTGAACCCTCTACAAGAGGAAGGCAGGTGAAAATATCACAATACTTTAAACCGAAAACAGATAAAATAAATAATGCTGACAAACGACACCCCCACGAATGGTCCATAGACCGCACCAGGTACGGGGAGCTAATGGAAATAGACGAAAAAGGGGTGGGAGTCAATCTGGCAACGGAAATAAAACAAGTTGCCATAGAAGATGAAACCTCAGTGATTCAACCGGGGCTGGAGCAGGAACAAGAGTCACAAGAGGAAAACCCAGTAATTAAGACAGATGAGCCCTCCCAAAGACCTAGGCCCGGGGAGAAGATGGGGTGTCACATTGTGACGAATGAGGACCTGGAGGACACAAGAGCCCAATATCTGGACTTGGAATGCCTCCCCTACATACTAACAGGGCTATATAATGATCTGTTAAACGAACAGAAGTTGCAGATAGGCAGAAAACTGGTACACATCAAAGACTTCCTCTCAGAATGCTTGGGCCTACTTACCACTCTGACTGAAATAACTAGGAGAATAGACAACTTGCATTCATATAAAATTCTCTCTAGCACACCAAACGATAACACCAGTAAGGAAAATAAAACCCGACATAATGTGGAAAAAAGGGAAAAAAATCTAGGATCAAAGCAAACCAGAAGGGAAACTTAATTGACCCTAAGAAACCCCTCTTAAAGGGAAGTGCCCCAGGAATAAAGAGAAGAAGCCCAAGAACGTAAAAATGGGAAGGAAGACAAAGCTCCCATCTCGAACAAAGAAAATGAACTTCACAAGACTATTTAAGCTATTAGAAAATTCAAATCCAACGAACCCAGCTAACCCAGTCCTGCCACCCCTTGATAAAAGCCGAAGCCCAAGCCCAAATAAAAACCTCCATAAGGCTGGGCTTTTCAATTCAACAGAGGAACTCCATAAGGCTAGGCTTCACAATCCAACAGAGCAACTAGCGCTCCCGAATGGAACCGCGGGAAAATCAAGAGAAAACCCGATACCTAAGCAAAAAACTACTCCTAAAACAACATACTCTCGCAGAAATCTAATTCTAAATAAACAAAAACTCATCATCCTACCTGTATACATGCACAAATATCTCCTTTCTCCAGCACAACAGAGAATTTATATTCTCAAGAAAACTGAATTAGCCGTTAGAGGGTTCGTCCCAGCAGAAAACATCATTAATGTTAAATTTCTGCCATCAGACAAGGACCTAAACAGAGTTGTGGTAACATTCAGAGACTGGCACACAACCAAACTAGTTTCAGACAATAAGGACAAGCTACAAAGAGTTGGATTGCAGGTGACTCGCCTATTCGAAGTGTCCGGTACTCCCATTCCTCTCATCGAAACAATCAAGACTGATAAGATAAAAATAAAGCCAACAATGTCTATGACGGACGAGAACTGTAAGATGCTTCAACTAGAGGCAGACAAAGCCCCAAACCAGCTGGCTAAAAGACCAAAAACCCTACCCCCAAACCACGTACCAGATGAAAGCTCCAACATAGAGAAGGAAAACCGCTTCATAGCAACTATTGAACAAATACATAAAGCTCAGGACGCACTAATTGAAAGATTAGCATCCATAAGGAAATCTATTACACTCCTAGCCACACCCGTCACCAGAGAATTTAACTATGCAACCTATACCACAAAACCTTTATCCAACAGTGAGTGGATACTAAGGCTATTCCTATCGCCAGAGGAACTCGGACCTACGGAACCACCTATAACAAAGAAAACAATAACACATCAAGCTGAAATAGCGGTACCACCAGGCAAGAACGGTTCAATCTTTGTGGACAACCTAGGAGCCTTAGACACCATTCACACGGACTGAAATAAGGTCACGGGGAAAGAACGCCCCTCCGGGACACTAAAATATGTCCAAGTTCACACCGTGCCAAAATGTCCCACTACACACCCCAAAACAGACATAATGAATGATAAACCCCAAATTGGCTATAAACCTAAGTTTGATTGTCCCTTGAGATGTCTGACAACCAAAAATCACAAGCTGACCACCTGTACGTGGAACATCGCAGGGTGGGGAGCTAAAAGCAAAGATCCCAATCTAATGGACTTCCTCACTAAATTTGACATCCTGTTCATCCAGGAAACCTGGTCGATAGACGAGCTCTACCTGGATAATTACCAATCGTGTATTAAAAGAGCAACACCTAGTCAAAGAGGGGGCAGACCCAAAGGAGGCTTAGCCTTACTGTTCTCAACGCAGATACAAGCTAATATTATCCAATTACCCTCCAATGATGAATGGTCTGTAGCAGCAGTTTTAGATTTCGGACAAAGCAAACTGCTATGCATAAACTTATACTTACCTACATGTCATCGGCAGGCACAAGTAGAACAACTATGGAAAGAAGTGGAAGCCCACGTGGTGCAATGGAGGAGACAACACCCGTCAGCCATGATATTACTAGCTGGTGACCTAAACGCAATGGCCTCCAGAAATGGAAACTATCCCACCCCTAATGATAAGATCATCCTACGATAAGACATGCAACATTGGAGGACTACATTTAGCACACATGGCCTACAAACAGAATCTACACTTACTGAATGGGGCTATAAAAGGAGATTATCCTGGTCAGGACACAAACTGTCAACGATAGATTATTGCATTGTTTCCCAGGACCTGATCCCTAGGATATCAAAATTCACCATTACAGCAAGAGCTGAAAGTGATCATCTACCTTTATCCCTCGTGTGTGATTTACCCTTCGATCTGCCCAAACCACAACACAGATATCAACCAGATCTAACACCCGGAACAGGCCTCAAGAAAATCAGATGGAACGGACAAGTGAGCGAGCGGATATCTAATGATGCGGATATCTAACTGGTATAAAACTGAGGAGAGCTACCGCCTCTCAAAAGCAATTATAGAAGGGTGCTTAGAAATAGAGGAGAGTGCCCCGAACATGATGACAACATATGAAATGCTTATACAAAAAATTCAAGAGTTTGTTGTAAAACCGAATTCCAAGTCTCCCCACCGTCGGAAAACTTCCAGGGAGTGGTTTGATCATGAGTGTATTACCTCCAAGAAATCATTGATCCACTCCTTCATCTGCCATAAGGATAATCCAACAGAGGATAACAGACAAAAGATGCTTGAAGCCAAAAGAAGTTACAAAAAAATTCTGACACAAAAGAAAAGATACACAATGAAGTTATTATGGCAGCAACTGATAGAGGCCTCCAAATCAAGTAACCCATCATTATTCTGGAGAATCGTAGCTGTACAGCTGGATAGGGGCCTATCACAACTATCCTGCTGCATATCAATGAAAGCCTGGGAAACGCACTTCCATAATCTTTACGAGGAATCCAGCGAAGAGTCCTATGCATTAGACATACCCGATGATCAGATACAGCCATGGCCAGCAGTCTCATTAACAGAGGCCCATCTGCTGATTGACCAACTAAAGAACGGGAAAGCCCCCGGAATTGACTGTATACCAGCGGAACTATTTAAAACCAATGCGAACTGGTGGGCCCCCTTGCTAGCCTCTCTGTTCACATATATAGATAGAACCGCACAGATCCCACACGACTGGGGGACTTCCATCATTATTCCCATTTACAAGAAAGGCTCGAGGGATGATCCCTCCAATTATAGACCTATAAGCCTCCTGAATATAATAAGTAAATTATACGCTAAACACCTCAGCGAGAAACTGTGCGAATGGATAGAAAGAGCGAAGATTCTTGATGATGCACAGGCAGGATTTAGACAAGGGAGATCTAGCAAGAAGACTGAAGTCCATATTGGTGGAAATTATTCACAAAGACCAGGCCGGATTTCTTCCAGGCAGGAATATGAGGGACAATATAAGAAATATAGTTAATATGCTAGAATTCCTATCGGTTAGAATCGATAAGCAGGCGATAATGATGTTTGTAGACGCGGAAAAAGCGTTCGACAACGTGGCGTGGGACTTTATGATGAAGAACCTAGAACACCTGGATGTAGGCAGATATTTTTTTAATGGAGTGAACGCAATATACAGAGATCAAAAGGCCAAAATGATCATAAACAATATTGTGACAGAAGAAATAAAGATACAGAAGGGAACACGACAGGGATGTCCACTCTCCCCGTTGCTGTTCATAATGGTATTGGAAGTACTTCTGAATTCAATCAGACAAAACGGGAAAATTAAAGGAGTGACAATTGGACAACACGCTTATAAGACCAAAGCATTTGCAGACGATTTAGTCATTATGACGGAAGACCCAATAACTACAATAGAAGAAATCCTAAAGGAAATAGACCAATTTGGAGAAATAGCAGGCTTTAAATTAAATAAGAGGAAAACAAAGATGATGGTAAAGAATATAGATCAAAGAACAATAGAAATAATCCAAGAACAGTCACAGATACAGGTGGTTAAGAAAATAAAATATTTGGGGATCTGGCTTACGCCTAAAAATATAGACTTATTTAAAAATAATTATGAGCCAGTGTGGAGAGAAATAAGAAAAGACCTGGAAGCATGGGGAAGACTGAAACTGTCTCTTTGGGGAAGGATCAATACTATTAAAATGAATGTATTACCGAGGGTATTATTTTTATTTCAGACCATTCCCATAATTAAGGGAAGTAGAGTGTTCAAGGAATGGCAGAGAGTACTATCAAGATTTATATGGCAGGGCAAAAAACCCCGTATAAAATATAAACTGTTGACAGATAGAAGGGAAAGGGGAGGCTTTGCCTTACCGGATTTGGGACTCTACTATGAGGCAGTATGTCTCTGCTGGATAAAAGATTGGGCCAAGCTAAAGAATAAGGAGTTACTCGATTTAGAGGGTTTTAATAACAGATTCGGCTGGCATGCCTATCTGTGGTGTGGTAAGAGGAAAATGCACAAGGGGTTTGAAAATCACATTTTTAGAGGCCCACTTATCGAAGTATGGGAAAGATATAAGTACATACTAGAACCTAAGATCCCACACTGGCTTTCACCCCTCGAAGTGATGAGCCTCGAGAAAATCAATATGAGTGGAGACTGGGCAACATATGAACAACTGCTAACGAAAGAGAATGGGAAATGGAAATTAAAACCGTATGAGCAGATCAAGGGGTACGTGTATGACTGGTTGCACCATGTCCAAGTTAACGAGATGTTTAGAAAAGAGGCCAAAGATAGAGGGTATGCAGATAAAGAATCAAAATTCCAGACGGAAATTATAAATAGCGAGGTGAAAATAATATCTAGAATGTATAAGATGTTGCTGGATTGGAATTTGGCAGACGAAGAAGTTAAGACAGTAATGATTCGATGGGCCAATGATGTGGGCCACGCTATACAATTTGAAGATTGGGAGAATGTATGGAGAGAGGGTCTGGATTTTACTGCGTGTATGACGGTGAAAGAGAACGTTATGAAGATGTTTTACAGGTGGTACATAACACCTGCGAAATTGTCAAAAATGTACAAAGTAGACAGCAAATGTTGGAAGTGTGAAGAGATTGGCCTATAATTTTTTAAATCTTTAAATCTGTCTTTTCGTTTTCGGTCTTAGGGACTAATGTAATATACGCCTCCTTCCAGGAGCTAGGAATCCTCCCTTCTCGGAGAATATTATTAATTACCTCCGTTAGTACCGGCACTAATAAGTCTATCATTTTTTTATAATATTTTGCCGGTAGGCCATCCGGACCGGGGGACTTCCCGTTCTTCATTTTATTAATAGCGTCCCGGACCTCTTTTACAGACACCGCCTTATTTAGTTTCATTATTAAATTGCGATTATAAGATCTTCGCAGACATCATGGCAAGCAGACTCAAAAAATTACTAAATAGATATATACATAGAGACCAAGTGGGATTCTTACCGGGTAGACAATTGAGAGACAACGTCCGGCATGTATTAGATATTATGGAGTTTTTAGAGGCAAGACCAGATGTCCCAGCGGCCCTTATCTTTGTTGACGCAGAAAAAGCTTTTGACTGTGTGTCTTGGGAATTCCTGCTACAAAAACTCGACAAGGTGGGTATAAGAGGCCCCTATCTGAAGGGTATTAGGGCAATCTACAAAGAGCAGCAGGCCAGGTTGATTGTTAATAATAATTTGACTAAGTACTTTCCGATTACGAAAGGTACAAGGCAGGGCTGCCCTTTGTCACCCTTATTGTTTATTTTGGTCTTAGAAACAGTCGCAAATAAAATAAGAACGACCCCGAGTATTAAGGGTATAAGAATTGGAGAGAAAGAGTACAAATTAAAAGCATACGCAGACGACCTAGTCTTTTTCTTCGAGAACCCATCTGAAACCACCAGTAAGGCGATAGAACTTTTGGAAGAGTATGGCAAATTATCTGGATTCAAGCTAAATAGGGGGAAAACTAAAATACTAATAAAGAATCTTACTGCACAAGAAAGATCACAGTTAGAACAGCAGGTGAATATTAAAGTAGTAAATAAGGTGAAATACCTGGGAATCTGGTTGTCCCCAAAGAACATTAATTTGGTTGAGGATAATTACAATAAATTGTGGAAGGAAATTAAGAAAGATATGAACATCTGGCGTAGATTGAATTTATCTTGGACCGGGAGGATGGAATCGATTAAGATGTGTATCCTCCCGAGACTGCTATTCCTGTTCCAGAATCTGCCAGTTATAAAAGGCACCACCTGCTTTAAAAATTGGCAAAGGACCCTGACCAAATACATTTGGCAAGAGAAGAAACCCAGGGTGAAACTTAAATATTTGATGGATTCTAGGGAAAGAGGGGGTTTCGGCGTACCGAACCTAAGGCTCTATTATGAGGCGGCATGCCTACTATGGATAAAGGACTGGGCCTCCCTGAAAGATACTGATCTACTAGACCTGGAAGGGTTTGATTTAAGATTTGGGTGGCATGCCTACCTCTGGCAGGGAAAGGACAAGGTCCATAGAGGATTTACTAACCATATAATTAGGGGATCACTCATAGAAGTTTGGAACAGGAAGAAAAATGTGATTGAACAAAATACTCCCTGGTGGCTTTCACCTGTGGATATCATTAAAATAAAGAAATTAAATATGACTGGTAAAAGGTGGACTTACGAGGATTTATTAATTAAAACAGAAGAAGGGTGGAAATTAAGAACACAGGATGAATTGAAAGAGAAGATTAAGGATTGGTTCCACCTTCACCAAGTTAGTGCAATATGGAGGGAACATAAGAGAATAGGTATGGGAGAAAATAAATCAAGGTACCAAACCGAAATTATGGAGAGTAATAGTAAATTACTGTCTAAGATGTATAGGCAATTGCTGGAAAGTGAAAATAAAGAAGTGTTAATTAAAGAGGTAATGATTAAATGGAACAAAGATCTAGGATATGAGATAGGATATGACAAATGGCAAATATTATGGAAAAAAGGGATGAGATTTACTGTATGTGCTGACTTACGTGAGAATATGTACAAGATGATGTACCGCTGGTATTTGACTCCAGCAAGATTAGGGAGAATGTATAGAACAGCAGATAATACCTGCTGGAGGTGTAAAGATAAGGTGGGGACTTTCCTTCATATCTGGTGGACCTGTGAGGAAGTGAAGGGTTTCTGGGGTCAAGTTTATGAGGAGTTAAAGAAAATTTTGAAGTATAACTTTCCCAAGAGGCCTGAAGCGTTCCTCCTAGGGATGATAGGAGAAGAGATAAAAAAGACAGATCAGATTTTCTTCCAATACGCCACCACCGCTGCGAGAATTCTAATAGCAAAGAATTGGAAATCCCCAGAAATACCTACAATGAGAGAGTGGCAGGAGAAAGTATATCAATACTTGGAATTGGCGAGACTTACACAATATATTAGGCGAGATAATCCGAAAAAAAAGATAGAAGAATGGTCTAAATTCATAAGCTACCTTGAGATTAATTTGAGAATTAATAATTTAACAGTAGATGATGTTTAACTCCTACGACATATAAAGATAAATGAAAATAACTGCAGAAGATAAATGTAGAATACTTAATCCAAAGCTGAGGTTAATGGAAGTCAATTGTATGTAAGGGTATGATTGAAAGTGGTTTACTTTGTAATGTTTGTTTCTTCTTTTTTTTCTTTCTTTTTTCTTTTTCTACTTGTTTTGTTACTCTTTTCTTTTTAGAAGCATCTGTCTTAATGTGTCATTCGTATTGTATTTTTTAATGATACAATTACTTTTGTATGAGAAAGTATACTTGATTGCAATAAAGTTTTTCAAAAAAAAAAAAAAAAAAAGGAAGTGTGAAGAGAAGGAGGGTGTTTTTTATCACATGTGGTGGGAGTGCAGGAGAGTGAGAGAATATTGGGAGGAAGTATATATTGAATTAAAAAAGGTTCTAAAATATACGTTTACCAAAAAACCCGAAATTTTCCTGCTAGGAATACTAGGGAATGAAATTAAGAAGAAAGACCACAAATTTATGTATTATGCAGTAACAGCAGCAAGGATAGTCCTTGCTCAGAAGTGGAAAAAAAAGGAAATGCCAACAATAGAGGAGTGGAGATCGAAGTTACTAGACTACGCGGATTTGGACAGATTGACTGGAAAGATCAGACATTTAAGAGACCAAAAGTTTGTCAAGGACTGGGGGAAATATGTGGATTACTTGGAGCATCTTAGTGAAGGTCAAATAACGTTAAGGGGATTCAGAGAAGCACTGTGAAAGAGGAAGAGGTATTGTCCAAGGTAAATAGAGGTAGAAGAATGTCTAATGACAATACATACTAGGTAATGTGTATCTTAGAATTTTATTGCGGAAGATTTACGGGCGGGTTGAAGGAAGTCCAGGAAGAAACGACTATGTTAATTTGACAGGTGGAAAACTTTTTATTTGCATATATGGTATATCTGTCTTGTGTTGTTATTCTTGTTCTTTATTCTTATGCTTTAGTATTTCATTCTTTTTTCTTTACTTTTAGAAAACTAATAAAATATTTATCCGAAAAAAAAAAAAATAGACAAGGGAGATCCACAATGGATCACTGCCTGATCTTACAGCACCTAGCTGAGAAATACACGTCGCACCACAATCACCACCTCTTCGCAGCATTTGTAGATTTTAAAGCAGCCTTTGACTCCATCCCAAGAACTCGACTCTGGGACAAACTCAACAAATCATCCATAGACCGACGTCTGCTGCTACTAATATACAAACTGTACAACAACACACGACTTCGTATAAGATGCAGCCAAGAAGGTCAAGTCTCTAATTTCATTAGAGCAACAAAGGGAGTTAAACAAGGATGCATTTTGCCCCTCTTTTTGTTCAACATCTATATAAACTCCCTAATAGACCACCTACAAGGAGCGGATACACACGCCCCAAAATTAACTGCCTATCCTACTCTATGCAGACGATGCGGTTATATTGTCCCAGACTCAGATGGGTCTCAAAAGAGCTCTTAACAGCTTATCCCAATATTGTAGAGAAGAGAAACTAGCAGTGAACTATCAAAAAACAAAAATCATGGTTTTCTCTAACAAAAGGAAAATATACAGATGGAATTTAGACAATCAGGAGAGTGAACAAGTGACATGCTTTAAATATCTAGGAGTGATATTCCAAGCATCAAGGAAGAAGACTGCCCACATAAACTACAGCTCCTTTACAGCTCAAAAAAGTACAACGGCAATCCTAAGATTCCATCGTACAACGGGAGGAAATTTCATTCCTGCTACAATTAAACTATTCGTTGCAAAACCAGCAGCACAAATCCTATACGGCGCACCACTCGTCTCCCTCTCTAATCTAGACCCATATGAGAAGATACAATCAGGCTTCCTTAGATCACTCCTGCAAACACCTAAATGCGTCCCAAACGCCGCCCTACGACTGGAAGCGGGCTTATACAGCATTAAAGCCAAAGTATGGATAAGAACCTTATGCACTTGGCTAAGACTTAACAACTCGCCGGTTGGACTACTTTCCCTGATGCTTCTTGACAAATTCCAATCTAGCTGGTTGAAGGGCATTCTCAGAAAACTGGCCACATATGGTCTCTCCCCAGAGTATTTATTAAGTTTAGAAGGGGGAAGGGCCAAGAACATAATCAAAGAAAGACTCAGGGACATTGAAACCCAAAATGACTTTAACCAACTTCCGATAACTTATAAACTTCTATACAATTCCCAAAGGCCCCATCTAGCAAACTATCTCAAAGTTCTAGACAACGCTAAACACCGATGGGCATTTTCCAGGGCCCGCTTTAACGCTCTCCCTTCAGCTCTTCTAGAGGGAAGATACAATAAAATACCGATCGAACAAAGATTATGTCCCTGTAACAGCAATGAAATTGAAACCATTGGGCATGTCATCTTATACTGCCCATTATATCGAGACTCAAGAAAAGAGCTGATCGAACCGATTCTGAGGAAAATACCTCGTAGTACAGACGACACCTATATCAGACACCTCTTAGCTGACAAAGAGCCCGAAATTAACAGGTCCATGGCAAAGTACTGTTACATTGCAACAAGAATAAGACGAGCAATGATGTCTACAAAGGAGTTCAAACTGTAAACATCGAAAGAACGATAATAAACAGTAGCGACTCCTGAATTGAATTTTAAAAACTTAAAACTCGAAACCTGGTCATAAATATAAGCACCAATTCTGAGAATTGGCCATATTTTTACTGCTACTTGTAGCACAATACTACTCTTAATGTCATATTTTATAAATTGCTTCCTGGTCACTGACCGTATTAAAGATATTTGATTTGTGAATGTTTATTCAAAACCTGCCAGAGTCCATTTCTTTATGTTGTTTTTGTAAATAGGTTGTTAAAGATTCCCATTCATTTTTAAAGTCTCTATTGTCTTTTTCATGCAATTTATCTGTTAACTTTGCTAATTCTGCATAGTTCATCAGTTTTTCTTGCCACTGATCTTTCGTCGGTACTTCTTCAGTCTTCCAACCTTGAGCTAATAAAATTCTTGCCGCTCTTGTAGCATACATGAATATTTTCCATTTATTTTTTTGGTAGTTCATGAGCTGAAATGCCTAGCAAAAAAGCTTCTGGCTTTTTAACAAATGTCATTTTGAACATTTTTTTTCAATACATTATATATCATTTCCCCAAAGTTTTTAACTATTTTACATTCCCACCACATATGATAAAAAGTGCCTTATCTAATAGGTACGGTACTTTCAACCCGCTTTGGTACCATCACATTATTTGATGGTGTACAGAAATGTACAGAACTTCAACACAAAACCATTATTCCTGGCTTGACGCAAACAAATTCTGCTTGAGTGGTGGGAAAAGTAACTTGCATTTTGTGCAACCTGACAAGATGCCCACTCTTTTCATCTGGGCCCATTAGGAGAACAACGGGAGCTCACCCCGTCACAGGGATTTGAACCGCCAACCTTCTGATCGGCAAGTTCCAGGCTCTGTGGTTTAACCCACAGCGCCACCCACGTCCCTCATTATATATATATTGTGACTATTTCCTCCATGCACTAAACTGGGATTCCCAGAAGCAACTGGCTGCCCAGTGCTCAAAACAAGATGACTAGATCAGCCATTGGTCTGATCTAGCAAGCCTGCTCTCCGTTCTTTTTGTAAATGGGAATGTAAGTATTTTTTTAAATTAACCACATACTGTTTTAAAAAGCTTTGAACTGCCCCCTTTAAAAAAGCTCAACAACTCTGACCTGCCCTAAAAATACTGCTCCCCTAAAAATACTTCAACAACTTTGACCTGCCCCCCTTAAAAACTCAACAACTTTTGTCTGCCTCCCTAAAAAAAAGTTCATGGATGGATGGTATTTTGGCCTTCTCCCTGAAAAAGCTCAACAACATTGACCTGCCCCCCCCCCCAATTCAACAATTTTGGTCTGCCTCCCTAAAAAAAGGTGCATGGATGGACTGATGGATGGATGGATGGATGGATTTTGGCCTGCTCCCCTAAAAGCTCAACAACCTATGACCTGCCCCCTTAAAAGAACCTCAACAACTTTGGTCTGCCCCCCTAAAAAAGTCAACAACCTCGACCTGCCCCCTAAAAAAAGGTGGATGGATAGATGGATTTCTGCCTGCTCGCCTAAAAATACTTCAACAACTTTGACCTGCCCCCCCAAAAAAACTCAACAACTTTCGTCTGCCTCCCTAAGAAAAGGTGGATGGATGGATGGATTGCTGGATTAACTGATATGGTTAAACAATTAAAAAACCCAAAAAAACCCTTAGACTGAGTTTTAGCACACATGAAAAACTTTCAACAAATCCTTATTTCCTGATGAATAGCCTTTGGACCATAATGTAACTTAAACAGAAAACTATCTTTAGAAAGGTTTTTCCTCCAAAAGCATTTTATTTTTAAAATCCAATTTAAATAAAAATAATCTGATTTAAATAAAAAATAATCCGTTTTTTTTTAAAAAAACAAAAAACCTTGATTTTTATCCACCCTGTTAAAACTCCTCCAGGGAGGGATTCTCGCCCAGTTTAGGGAAGTTTTTAATGTTTAACACTGTCTTGTGTTTTTAATAATTGATTGGAAGCCGCCCAGAGTGGCTGGGGAAACCCGGCCAGATGGGCGGGGTATAAATATTATTATTATTATTATTATTAGTAGTAGTAGTAGTAGTAGTATTATTAATAAATGTGTGTGTGTGTGTATATATGTGTATATATATGTATATGTGTGTGTGTGTGTGTGTGTGTGTGTGTGTATATATATATATATATATATAATATTGTATGTATATATATTATATTATTTGCATTAATAATAAAATTTTTCCAGAGAGTAACGCTCTCACAGTTACCGCTGCCTAACTCCATAGATTCAACAGGAGCACTATGAGGGAGTGCTGCATTGGACCCTGGAGCGGAGCCAGCGGCTGGAAACCCAACAGAAGAGATGGTCGTGGGGTGGCTCTGTGACCTGGCAAGCCAGGTAGTTGTCTGCCGCCCTTTCTGTCACCCTGGAGAGATGCTGCCAGCCAGAGTCGTCATCTTCTCCTCCTCCTCCTTTTCTTCCTCTTCTCTTCTTCTTCTTCTTCTTCTTTCCCCCTCCTCCTCCTCCTCCTCCTTTTCTTCTTCTTCTTCTTCTCCTCTTCTTCGGCAATCCCTCGTAGCCGAGGAAGATCTTCCATCAACACTGTTTTAGCAATGATTCCGGAAGTGACTGCAGAGTCCGATTCTGGATCCACATGTCCTTCCACAGTGGCGGAAATTGGTTTCTGGGTGGGAGTTGATCCCGGTGTGGATTTGCCCAGCGCACCTTCCTCTTCGCCCGTTTCTCCCTTGCGTCCTGAGTTTGAGTGTCTTCAAAGCCCAGGATGCCTTTGGTCAAGGCTGTTCTCCAACTGGAGTGCTCTCAGGCCAGTGTTTCCCAGTTGTCGGTGTTTATACTACATTTTCAAAATTTTGCCTTGAGATCTTTCAACCTCTTTTGTGGACCACCAGCATGACGCTTTCCATTTTTAAGTTCGAAAGAGAGTAGTTGCTTTGGATTTGCTTTGAGACGGTCTTTAAAATGCTGCCAGCCAGAGTAGTCAGTGCTGGGCCAGATAGACCACTAGTCTGGCTCCCTGTAAGGTAGCTTTGGATATATGAAAATCTGCATAGTAATGAAGTGTGGTTTGATTTAAAAGTAAAGGTGAAGGGTTCAGTAAATGTGGCCTGTTTAAACTGGCTCTTTCTACAGAAAACAGGATAGCTTTCCTATGTCAATTATCTCACAGATACTTGTTAGACCAGGGGTCAGCAAACTTTTTTAGCAGGGAGCCGGTCCACTGTCCCTCAGACCTTGTGGGACCGGACTATATTTTGTATAAAAAGAAAAAAAAGAATGAATTCCTATGCCCCCCAAATAACCCAGAGATGCTGTAAGGATATCAGGGGGTTACTCGAGAGCAGTCAGGCAAATGCCTCCCTGGTCAGCTGTAAAGCCTCGTTATTGGTGCCAAAAACCCTTCACCATGCAGAGCGCCACTATTCCATGGCTTGCTCATTCACTGGCAGAATCTGTGAGTGGGCAGTCCTTAAACCTTCCCCAGCAGAGTAGTTTCTTGGCGCCCAATCTGCGCCTCCCCTCTAGGCGCGGAAGCCTACTGCGCAGGGAGGGCGTGGGCAACGGAGGACCTCTCTCCTCCCTGCTTTGCCCAGGCAAGGTGTCCTGGTACCACCTCGCCTCCTCCGAGCCCTGAAGCTCCGCTCCACTAGAGGCGTGGTTACTCTCCTCCGCTGAGGAGGTGCTGCTTCCCACGATCTTTGGGGGCTCTCTGTAATCCATCTGGCTTTTCCCCTCTCGCCCCTGAGCCAATGGCAGTTCCCTGACATCCACCCCCTCCTCAAGACCCCCCTCCCCATTGGTGAGGTCTTTAAATGTCTCCTCCTCTAGAGCGTCGGCCGGCGATGTAGGAAAACCCCAGAAAGAACGGTCATCCTACTCCGTGGATTCAAAAGCTGCTTCCCATCCTCTCTGTTCCCTTCTCGCTGGTTGGACCTCCCAGTCTGATTCTTCTCCCTCAGACTCCTCCCGGCAGCCTTCCTCCTCTTCTGAGGCAGGGAAACCTACGAAGTCCCCTTCATCGTCCATGGGTCCGAACTCCTCCTCCAAGAACCTGGCTATGGGTTTAGGCTTATGCGGGAACAAACCATGGAATTCTTCCACCAGATAACCCTCTGTGATGGATTCTGCGGGAACCCGCGTGTTTTCGGATCTACGTTTTCCCTCCCAGGCCACCAAGTACTCTACCTGGCGCCCTCTCCACCTAGAATCGAGTATTTCCGTTGCTTCATTACAGTGTTCCCTCTCCTCTGCCCATGGATGGGTAGTCACCCCTTTCTCCCTCCCTGGGAAGCCCCACCCCTCCCTATAATGCAAAAGCAGGGACCTATGGAACACCGGATGTATCCTCATGCTATCCGGCAATTTCAGTCTGAAGGTCACTGAGTTAACCTGCTGTATTACCTCAAAGGGCCCCAGCCATGTAGGCTCAAACTTTTTGCAACCTCCCTTTGGGGCAAACCCTGGGACGAAAACCGCATCCTGTCCCCCACCCATATGATCTCTCCTGGCCTGCGATGCCTGTCTGCCTGCCTTTTGTAGACTTCTTTAGCCCTTTCCAAATTTAGCCGGAGTTGTTGGTGCAAAGCCTCCATCTCTTCTGCAAATTGCTCTGCCACTGGCACACTCCATTCCTCCTCTCCACGCTCTGGGAAGGCCCTGGGGTGACACCCATAACTGGCCATGAAGGGGCTCATTCCCGTGGACACGTGTTCAGCGTTGTTGTACGCAAACTCAGCTAGCGCCAATTTCTCTACCCAATCGTTCTGCCTCTCACTGACATAACAGCGTAGGTACTGCTGCAATATTCCGTTCGCTCTTTCAGCCTAGCCATTGGTTTCTGGGTGCCCTGCCGTCGAGAAGCTCACCTCTACCTGCAGCAAGCTCATGAGTTTCCGCCAGAACCGCAAGGTAAATTGTCTTCCTCGATCAGATACAACCCTCAATGGCATCCCATGCAGCCTAAAAATGTGGTCCACAAACAGCCTGGCTGTCTCCTCTGCTGACACCGCATGAGAGCAGGCCACGAAATGACACATTTTGGTCAGTAGACCGACCACCACCATCACTGCTGTTTTCCCCCTTGACTTGGGCAGATCTGTCATAAAATCAATGGACACCACCTCCCGGGGCCTCTCCGGTGTCGGTAAGGGTTCCAGTAACCCCGCTGGTGCGGTTCTTTCCCCTTTGGCCCTCTGGCACCTGTCGCACCCCCGGACATATTCTCGTACATCCTCCCTTACCTTGGGCCACCAGAACTGTCTGGTGACTAGTAGCATGGTCTTATCCTGCCCAAAATGCCCAGCTGTTGGGTTGTCATGGAGCTGCCTAAGTATCTTGGACTTCAATGTCTGTCCCGGCACATAAAGTGCCCCTTTGTAGTACAGGAGCCCTCCTTTCCCCTCAAACCCCCCATTTTCCCCCTTTCCATCTCTAAGCTCCCTGATTTTAGTCTGAGCAAACTCATCGTCTCTAGTCAGCCCAGCCAGTTCTTGCTCCCCTACCAGTGCTCCCCCACACGACCAGCGGTCCTCTGGGAACACGTGCCTGGCCACAGGAGGTCCTTCCCCTTCCATGTACTCAGGTTTCCTGGAAAGTGTGTCCGCCCTCACATTCCCCCCCCCCCGGTACGTATTGTATTTCAAAGTGATAATGTGAGAACGTCTGCGACCATCTGACCTGTCTCTGGTTAGGCACACGTGCTGTCCGCCAGTATTCCAGGTTCTTGTGATCCGTTCGGACCTGGATCTGGTGCCCCGCCGAAATTAAAAAGTTTCTCCACTGCCGAAAGAAATGGCCAGCAATTCTTTGTCATAAACAGTGTAATTTTGCTCTGACTTGCTCAGTTTCCTGGAGAAAAACGCACAAGGTTTCCAGTCCTCCCCTGACCCTTGTTGCAACAGTACTGCTCCGATGGTCCAGTCTGAAGTGTCCATCTCCACTCTCAGTGGCTTCCCCAGATCCACATGCAGGAGCTGCTCCTCAGAGGCGAAAGCCTTCTTTAACCTTTCAAAGGACTGCTGTGCTTCCTTGGTCCACGCAAACTTCTTGCCGCTGAGAGAATCCGTTATGGGTGCTGTCAAGTGCGCAAAGTTCTTGATGAACTTACTGTAAAAGTTGCTGAACCCTAGGAACCTCTGCACATCCTTCTTTGTTTTGGGGCTCTTCCATTCCAGCACTGCTTTCACCTTCTCCAGGTCCATGGCCAGCCCCTTGTCCGACAGTCAGTACCCCAGGAACTCCACCTCTCGAGCATGGAATTGGCATTTCTCCAGCTTGACCCACAACTGATGCTTTTTCAATCTCTCTAGCACCTGCCTGACGTATTTTATGTGCTGTGCTTCATTTCCAGAGAAGATTAAAACGTCATCCAAAAAGGCCACGCAATTCTTGTACAGCAGGGGGCCCAACACGTGGTGCATAAAGGCTTGAAAGCAGGTGGAGCCCCCAGGCATGACGAGATACTCAAAAGCCCCCAGGGGGGTGAACATGGTTGTCTTCCATTTGTCCCCCTCTCTCACTCTAATCAGATTGTATGCTCCCCTTGGGTCCAGCTTGGTAAAAATTTTCCCCTGCCTCACACGCGTCAAAACATCGTCAATTCTGGGCATGGGGCCATTCTGGGCATACGGCCTTTAATTCCCTTATGAAACCCCTCTTCAAGTTCTTGTCAATAAACTGCCTCAACTCTTGCACCTCCTGGTCGGACATGGAATACAGCTTACCCACTGGCAACTGGGCCCCTGGAAGCAGGTTGATTTGGCAGTCATAGGGGGGGGCAGCTTGTCAGCCTCTCGCTGAACACCTCCTTCAAATCTGCATACTGTGGTGGCACGCCCCCTTTGAGGATGTTTCACCCCTCCCATTGCAAGAATCTGCTGACAATGTTTCAGAAAGGAGGGGGCGGATTTTGTTCATTGCTTCTTCCGTTTCAGCCTGACTTCAATTCCGTGGTTCGCTCATTCACTGGCAGAATTTGTGAGTGGGCGGTCTTTAAACCTTCCCCAGCAGAGTAGTTTCTTGATGCCCAGTCTGCGCTTCCCCTCTCGGTGCAGAAACCTACTGCGCAGGGAGGGCGTGGGTAACGGAGGACCTCTCTCCTCCCTGCTTTGCTCAGGCAAGGTGTCCTGGTACCGCCTCCTCTGAGCCCTGAAGCTCCTCTCCACTGGAGGCGTGGTTACTCTCCTCCGCTGAGGAGGTGCTGCTTTCCACGATCTTTGGGGGCTCTCTGTAATCCATCCGGCTTTTCCCCTCTCACCCCTGAGCCGATGGCAGTTCCCTGACAGATGCATTTTAAATAAAAGCACACTTTCTACTCATGTAAAAACACGCTGACCGTCCGTGGGCCGGATTGAGAATGCGATTGGACCGGATCCAGCCCCTGGGGCTTAGTTTGCCTACCCATGTGTTAGACGTTTGATTTTTGAAGTTGGCCTGCAGGAGAGAATGAGTACAGAGTCAGATCTACTTATTTTGATTAGTGATACTGGTTCTTTGATTCTAAATATGGCTGATTCTCAGTCATTAGAATAGAAGAGCAGATTTGCTGGATCAGACCCATCTAATAAACAACAACAACAATTTAAACCCCGCCCATCTGGCTGGGTTTCCCCAGCCACTCTGGGCGTCTTCCAACAAAATATTAAAATACAATAAGATGCAAAAAATCTAGTCATCTTGTTTTGGGCATTGGCCAGCCAGTTGCTTCTGGGAATTGCAGTTTAGTGTGTGGAGGAAATAGCCACCCATTGCTGTTTGTCACCCCCACAACGGCTACTCGGAGGAACTTTCCGTTTGTGCCTGGACATTCACTTAGCTATCATGGCTAATCCCCTTTCCTGACAGCAACATCAACAACAACAACAACAATTATTATTATTAATATTAATACTCCACCTATCTGGCTGGGTTTCCCCAGCCACTCTGGGCGGCTTCCAGCAGAATATTAAAATACAGTGATTCTGTTGTAAATAAAAATATGCCCTTTTCCCTTATGGGGTATCCAAGAGCCCATATAGAGTCCTTACATAGGTTCCCTATTGGTAGGAGAAAATAACAGAGGCCAACCAGAGAATATTGAGAAGCAAAGCAGCTAGTAAGCTTGATCTTTATTGATCTGTTGCAACAGGGTACTCCCCTCACACGCAGGAGAGGAAGAGGACCCAGAACAATGGCCTGCAAGGCCTTATAAAGACTTTTGAAATTCCCCTTCTCTAGATCAGGACCACCCCCAGAAACATTATGCATACATCACAGAAGGGGTGTAACCTAAGACCACCCCTCAGATACATCCCACCTACATCACAGAAATTTAAATATTGTTTTTCTCTTCTCCTTGTTTATCTCCTGTCTAGCAGGTTACTTGATTGGATTTTCTGTGGAGCCTGGCCATTCTTTTGTAGTGGTAAAATACTTATTTCCTGGGCCAGGTCACAGGCTCACACCTTATTCAAACACAGATTAAGACAGGATTTGTGAAGGAAGAGACAATGGGGAGGCTTTTCCATTTTTAACCTTGCAGAGAAAGGATTTGGTCAGTTTAGGAATCAAAATGGTTCCAGGTTGGTTTTCCTGTGCTGATCTATGTATGTGCAGTTATGAACATTACCATATATCTAAGACTATAAAATTCCTATCACATTATTCCCCCCTTTGGGGCTAGAATTTTTCTTAAAAATTTTTGCCCCACAAATAATAACATCGTATGTTGTAAATGGATGTGTTTGTATAAATATATCATAAAAATAACACATGTTGCGTTTTGCTACTAAATTACTTGTGGCATTCTAACACTTTGGGAGAGACCATTTACTCAATAGTGTTCTATGCTTTTCACCTAGCAGGAAGGTAAGGTCCACTAATGACTGAAAAGTGCAGTTTGCTTCCCCCCCCGCCATTTTTGTGTTCTCAGGTGTCAAGGTAGCTCTTCTGTGGTCTCACACTGACATAGTGCTACAGCAACACATCCTGTCTGTTGAATCCCCTCAGGGCTTTCATTTAACCATGTTGCCTAGCATTCACCATAGCTGGCACAGGTTTGGGCATCTCGTGAGGGAGATACCTTTGCCTTGGCCTTTAGCTATGGGATTTTATTATAGGCTGTGGTTTTGGACTCATGAGAGGTTGCTCACTTGCACTTAAAGGACCAAAAAGCTAATTGCAGCTTGGATACACTTGCCCAATTCAAACGTGAGTCCAATTTGAATTTATCTTGCCCCATGGTTCTCAAGTCTTCAAACCAATCTGTTAAAAGAAAACCATTCTTAAAAAGGGCACTTTGTCCAAATAAGTCAATTTAACTCTATAAGGGATCATTCCTGCTAAACTAAAGCATATCCACCTTCATGTACCTGGTGTTTTATGGATCCAGAAGTTTGTCCTTGGCAAAACGAGGTTTAACACATATTAAAATGGATAGGGAAAGATTGGCATAGTGCCAGGTGGGACAATGAAATGTGGTTATCTAAACATTGGACTACACAATAGTGTGAGCTATTAGAAAGTATAAAATGCATGAGAATTCTCCATTGGTGTGTAAGCAATAAGACATTAAACATAAAAACAGTTACACACAATAAATTGCCCCCCTTTGTGGAAATCACACTGTCAGACACATTTCAACATTCTTACGTAATAACACATAATACAAAAAAAACTAATTAAATATCAGTTGCCTATCTTGAGACAATTGTGATCTTCTCAATCCTGGAGCACAGTCTTAAGGTTCAAAAGTGGGAAAATGTCCTTGCAATTCAACTCCTCCCCCCTTTGTCAGGTCCACTCCCCCCCCCCCGGCAGTCTATATCCTTTGAAAGAGATAGCTGTGGGCAGTCTATATCCTTTGAAAGAGATAGCTGTGGGCACGTTGAAAACTCTGTTGTTGCTGGTCTTGTGATGGGTTGACTGAGTTGAGGGGTTGTTGCTGCTCATCATTGCACATCTGTAGAAGTGATATCCTGTAAGGGGCAGGGTTTTGGGGTGACTTAAAAACACAGTTAGACAAGAAAGGGGCGAAAGGCAAAAAGGATGTCCTCCAGTTTCCATGGGAAGCTGTAAATAATAACAATCTTAGTGGATTAAACATTTTATTCATTATCACATTTCCATATAATTACTGTTATTATCTGCTAAGTTTGTTTGCTTTCCTTCACTTAATTTTTGTTGTTGTTGTTCTTTTCATATTATAAAATAAAAAATTACTCCACATGTATAGAAAGAGAACTGTAAAAAATACAAAGGTTAAAAAATAAAAAGAAAGCAAAAAATTAGATTACCAGTTAGATGAAAATGGACTTGACACAAAGACATCAGATTCAGAAAATAACTATTATTAAATAGTACAAAGATATTATCAAAACCACACATATTACTACTGGACTGAAAAAATGGGAAAACAATGGGGAAAAACTTAAAATTCACCATGTGCTATCTGATAAAAGAACTTCATGAAACTGACTTTCAACATGTGATGAACATGTCCCCAAAGTAAAACACAAACACACGAAATGAGCTATGAGGAACCAAAAATAAATGCTAAGACACACAATTAATAAGCAACCTGAAGTAACCTGAAGTAATCTGTTTTGGCATTCTAACATCCGAAATGAAAATAAAAGTGTTTCTTGATGTGACATCAGCTGTAATGTTAATAGCGGAATATTGGGAAATGAGTTAATACCAATAAAAATGAATGGCAATTTTAAAGTTGTGCAAATAACTTGCACTAGCCAAAATGACAGAATTAATAAGAAATGCTCAGGCAAAAAGGTAAACAAATACCATTCCACAAACAATGTTTGGTTGTGCTTCGATTAATT
Source organism: Podarcis vaucheri (assembly GCF_965113315.1). NCBI lineage: Eukaryota > Metazoa > Chordata > Lepidosauria > Squamata > Lacertidae > Podarcis > Podarcis vaucheri. The sequence continues at coordinate 18,736,019 of NC_138757.1, forward strand.
TCATATATATATAATGGAAGAACTGATAAAACGAACTTAATAAACGAAAACAAATCATTTGTAACCTAAAAAAAAAATGTCAAAGCCACAAAGAGATAGATGGAAATCAACTAATAGAGCAGGGATTCAGACTTGTTTTGCTGAACAGAAAGAAAATGACTGTTTGCCTTTAAGGGAAGAAAGACAAAAAGAAAAACAAATGCAATTACTTTTTATAGAGTATTTAAATCACTGTTTGCATCCCGTCATTATCATTTGTGCTGTGGGAGAAAAGAAAGGACACTCTGTTAAAAGGGAAAATTATTTCATGTGAGAGGTCTGTCAGGAAATGCTGTTCCTAAAATGCATAGGCATATACACACCTGTTGAAAGGGAAAATTATTTTATGTGAGAGGTCTGTCAGGAAATGCTGTTCCTAAAATGCATAGGCATACACACACACACACACACACACACACACACACACACACACACAACTGTTATAAAATTTAAATCCCATGGGGGGGGGGAACTACTCAAGAGAGGAACTCACAGTGGGAGTGCTTTGATATTTACCTGTGAAAAGAATTTGGCATGTCCAGTACTTCACTCTTTTGTATTAGTAGCCCCTGGAGCAAAACACATTAAGGGTGATTTCCCTCAATGGTTCCAAGTTTTCTTTTACATTTGGAAGAAACCTCCTCTCCCCCCTTACAGTTCCCCCCTTCCTCTCTCTCTCTTCTTTAGCTGATCTAGCCTCTGTGCATGTGCAGAGTTCATGTCTCAGCAAACCTTTATACTATTGAAAATGTTGCATCCTTTGGCTCAATTAGAATAAGGAAGGGAAAGGTAAGGAGTAGATTTTAAAAATAGGGTTAGATTTTAAAACAAAAAAGAGAAACTCAGCAATTCAAGTATTCACCATTCAGCCCAAGCAAAGGAGTGCTTCCTTTATGTACAGGAAAGGGCTATTATTGGTCATTTTATCTGGTCATTCGCGGAACAATCAACCGCTCTCTTATTTATGAGTAAAAATGGCCAGGTAAGGAGTAGATTTTAAAAATAGGGTTAGATTTTAAAACAAAAAAGAGAAACTCAGCAATTCAAGTATTCACCATTCAGCCCAAGCAAACGAGACTGCTTCCTTTATGTACAGGAAAGGGCTAATATCCCTCTGGCCATTCGCGGAACAATCAACCGCTCTCTTATTTATGAGTAAAAATGGCCAGAGAGTTAGAATTCATAGGATTTTTTATTTATTATTTTTTTAACATTCTCAGTCATGGTCAAGGCTAATTCTACTTAACTATATGAATTTTTATGTGCTTAAACTTTGAGTAGACTTTTAAGTCTGATTTTTGTAAATAATAGACAAAATGATAAACACTGTAATCACTTAAATGCCTGATATCACCAGTTCTGCTTCAAACATCACGAGCAAATCTGGGCTGAATTTCAACACATCAGCTACAAATTGGGAAAGTTGAAAGGGACCTGGGGTCATCTAGTCCAACCCTAAAATACAGGGTTCATAGCAAGATTTGTACTACCAGAAACACACACATTCACCTCTCACCTTTAAAAACAAAGAGCAAATCTGGGCTGGATTTCAACTCATCAGCCACAAATTGGGAAAGTTGAAAGGGACCTGGGGTCATCTAGTCCAACCCTAAAATACAGGGTTCATAGCAAGATTTGTACTACCAGAGAGACACACACATACTTATGTACACAGACACAACTGGGGAAGAGACCACAAGCCATGCGCCTATCACAAGCCATGCGCCTATCATGTACTAAGGAAGAGGAAAATAAAAGTACCCAACCCTTTTAGCAGATCTTGAAGCTAGTTTGAGTGAGTGTTTACTTCCTTAGACTAAAGAGTGAAAGTTCCTAGATAAATTATCTTTAAAGACTGAAGTGAACATTTTCCTAAGATAGGGAGAGGATCTCTTATAAAGCATAGTTAAAACAGCCATAGATTTGATTTAAAAGGAATACAAAAGTGACAATTTTTCCTGAACTTGCAGAGGAATAGTAAGCCTAATCTATGCCCCCCCCCTTGCAGTTTCCTTTAAAGGAAGCTTACTCGGGAGTAAATTTACCTGGCACAGAATAAGAAGAAGGGAAAAAAAACAACCTGAAAGAGACAGAATGAAACAAGGGGGGGGGGGCATTTTCTAAGAAAAGAGTCCAGGACGTCTTATAGAGACTGATATCAGGAGCCTTACAATAACTCTTCTGTCCAACCAGATCAAAGTTAAAACTGGACTCACATATTTTTCTTAGAAGGAACACCATACTTTCATAGGCATATACTTAATGAAGTACATACACTGCATTTTAGCTTGAGAGAGCAGTTGGCTCAACTAGGCTTTTGCAGCAGAAACATTAGGTTAACACAAGTAGCACGTATACAGGATTTTACCACTTGGGAGAAAAACTCTCTTTTAGAGCCTCTCTCAAATAACAAACATTTGCACACTTCATTCTCCATTTTGTCTTGTTTTTAAGACTGATAAGGTTCAACATGGCTTCCTTAGATTTAGAATTTGGAGCAAGCTTGCATTTTTATTTTAGATGGCACATTTAAGATAAGCAGCTGCTGGATGTTACCTAAGTACAATTTAAACACAGGAAAAAACGTTTCTTAAACACAAATTGAAGGGGACTGTCAGAGTCCAGGCGGGAAGTAAGCACCAACTGGGCTTCTTTCCCATCAGGAGTCTGTGGGTTCATTTCTTTTGATTGAGGTGCACCCATTTTAAGAATTTTTAATAGCGCTAGCTTTTACTTTTATACTGCAGTCGGGGTTTTATCCCCACTTTTCAGGAAACACAATAAATAACCCACAGTACACTCAATTTGGACAACTCCGAGAATTTGTACTGTGACACACCACCGTTCGTCTGGCCTGACTTACTAGGCTGGTACAGCTGTTGGCCTTTCCTGGCTACTAAGCTAACAGTGCGGTCAGCGATCTCAACCCCCCCCCCTTTGGTCATTACTCAGCCAGGGAGCCCACAGCAACCTCCTGCCTCTTACAATCTAACCTGAGAGTTCCCTACTGGACGCTTGCGTAGCGCAGTGCCAGATTGGGACTCAGAAATGACAAAGAAGGAAAGGAATCAGGTGCCCTTGCTTTCTCTGCTCACAGGTCATCTCTAACAAAGATCGCCATGGCAGAGGTGCGGCTGCACCTGGGAGTTATAGTTTTGGGAATTATAGTTTTCAGTGCAGAAGAAATTGCACAACCTTTCTGGGCAAAACTCCGAAGGAATAGGTTGGCATACAGAATTAAGTGGAAGAAATCACACACAACCTTTGCCTGGGCATACTCCGAAAGGCTAGGACTGGTGTTGAGATCGAGGGGACAGAAAGAAGGAGAAGGCAATTTTTAGATGAGGAAAAAAGTAGAAATTTTAGATTTGAAGGGAAAAGGAAGAATTAAAGAATTTTGGTTGCTGTGGTTTAGAGACCCCAACCCACTACCCGTGTTTCCTACTTAATACTCACTTCCGCATGCGCTGTTCCTGGTGATCCCACGATCTCTTGACTGGTTGTTTAAGGCCGGCCTGATCAAGATTTGCTTCCTCTGGTTAGCCCCACTGAAACTCCAAGTTATTTCCAGACCCTGGGACCGATGGAAGACTGGTTATTCCTCCTGGCAAACTGCCTGGTGCGCGCTGGATAACCAGTCCTTCCTCGTTTCCAGAATCCGGGTAACCAAAAGTCCCTTCGTGCGTGGTCGCCATCTGTTGTAAATAAAAATATGCCCTTTTCCCTTATGGGGTATCCAAGAGCCCATATAGAGTCCTTACATAGGTTCCCTATTGGTAGGAGAAAATAACAGAGGCCAACCAGAGAATATTGAGAAGCAAAGCAGCTAGTAAGCTTGATCTTTATTGATCTGTTGCAACAGGGTACTCCCCTCACACGCAGGAGAGGAAGAGGACCCAGAACAATGGCCTGCAAGGCCTTATAAAGACCTTTGAAATTCCCCTTCTCTAGATCAGGACCACCCCCAGAAACATTATGCATACATCACAGAAGGGGTGTAACCTAAGACCACCCCTCAGATACATCCCACCTACATCACAGAAATTTAAATGTTGTTTTTCTCTTCTCCTTGTTTATCTCCTGTCTAGCAGGTTACTTGATTGGATTTTCTGTGGAGCCTGGCCATTCTTTTGTAGTGGTAAAATACTTATTTCCTGGGCCAGGTCACAGGCTCACACCTTATTCAAACACAGATTAAGACAGGATTTGTGAAGGAAGAGACAATGGGGAGGCTTTTCCATTTTTAACCTTGCAGAGAAAGGATTTGGTCAGTTTAGGAATCAAAATGGTTCCAGGTTGGTTTTCCTGTGCTGATCTATGTATGTGCAGTTATGAACATTACCATATATCTAAGACTATAAAATTCCTATCACAATTCAACCAATATTCAAAGCTTCTCTAAACAGGGCTGCCTTCAGATGACTAAAGATGATTGGGCAGAGGGGGCAACTTTTTAAATAGACAAGCTTTCCATTTCCCTTGCTGGGGATGCCTCCTCCTGGAGACATTTCTACCTCAGAAATAGTGAATCGGGTCCAGTTGCTCGCTGTTAAAACCTGTCCGGCTTGGAGCAAGGCGCTCCTGGCAGATTCTGCTTGTAATATGAGTGTAATGATGAAGTGAAGAGTTGGCGAAGAGTTTTGACGAGGCTTCCTGGTGCTTGATAACACCTGAGTCTTTTGCATTCACATTGAACATTAATATTGAAGGGGAAATAAGCTTCCTTAATCTACATTTTGATCAGGGAAATTCCAGGGTGAGAGACTCCTCAACAGTCCACCTCGCCAGGGTGCCAGTCCCCCCGCGGATCCATGCAGTCAGTAAAAGAAGGAAGTCCCAGCACAGGAATTTGGAGCAAAACAGCAGTCAGTAGACCATGCTCTTTATTGTTGCACCTCAGGTCCCCCCCCCCCAGGAGTAAGAACCCCGAGCATGGGGCAACGTCGACTTTTAAAACTTCCCTCTTTTCTCCAGAATACACTTCGAGCAGCATCATTGATACATCATCATTACATCACTGACATGTCACCAAAGGGGAGGGGTGACATTAGTTCAACCTTGGCAAACATGTCCAGGCAAGTCCTTGGTACAAGATTAGCGCAGGCCAGGCATGGCCCAAGTTGGCCCTCCAGCTGTTTTGGGACTACAACTCCCATCATCCCTAGCTAACAGGTCCAGTGGTCAGGGATGATGGGCATTGTAGTCCCAAAACAGCTGGAGGGCCGAGTTTGCCTATGCCTGGACTACAACTCCCATCATCCCTAGATAACAGGACCTGTGGGTCAGGGATGATGGGCATTGTAGTCCCAAAACATTGGGAGGGCTGAGTTGGGACACGCCTGGCATAGGCAAAACATGTCCAGGCAACTCCCAAGTGCCCACCATCAAAGGGCAAGAGAGCTCCCTTTGCACATCCATCGCCTGGGGCAAGTCTGGCGATGGGCTTTTGGAAACTAACTGCTCAGCAATTGTCACCCCTGGGTGGGGTGTGTGAACATGTCCTAACGCTCAAGGGGTGGTGGTGGGAGGTGGCAGGGGAAAAGAGTCCTTTTTCCGAGGGCAAAAATGGCATTGGAATGGAGGAAATGGGGTTGGTTTTATATGATTGATCAAGCAAGGTCTCTTCCCTGAGCTGTCACGTCGAAAGGATGCATTCAGGCATAATATTTGTGACATTTAACAGCTTTAAAGATGTGCCCCCCCCGTCATTTCTGTAATTAATTTGATGTACTTCCTGGCTGAAACACGCCCTCGTGGTGATAGAGCCCATGCTTTGCATTTGGAAGAGCCCAGGTGCAATACATAGCTTCTCAGGTAGAGCTGGGAACGTTCCCTGCCTGAATCCCTGAGGACCTGCTGCCGGCCAGTGTTGACAGTACTGAGCTAGGTAAACCAATGCTCTGACCCAGGATAAGACAACTTCCTATGTTTTTTAATGACTGATGTTTTAATGTGTTTTTAATCTCCTGTTGGAAGCCGCCTAGAGTGGCTGGGGAAACCCAGCCAGATGGGTGGGGTATAAGTAATTATTATTATTATTATTATTATTATTATTATTATTATTATTATTATTAGGCAGATTGGGGATTTAATTAATGTTACACTTCGTAATCGGATTGTTCAATATGAGTGCCAGTTATTTCAGATTAAGAACCTTAATCCTGCTTTGCCCCTTATTCCTGAATGTTTTCCTTGTGAATTCTCTCATACTTGTTTCACCATTGTGATTTTCGTTTACAAACTTTATTTCACAGAGTCGTCAATTCCAGATGAAGGTGGGTCTAGGATCTATTTGCCTGCTTGTTCTTATTTGAACTAACCCCACCAGCTTTGGCATTCTCCTTCACTAGCTGGATTTAGGCAACGCTAGCTTCCTGTCTAGAACGGCGTTGCTTAGAGGCCTTCCATAACCCGGGCAGAGCTGCCTTCCTCTTAACCATTCAATTGCTTGCATGCAACTTGTCAGGGAACTGCCATCTGTTCAGAGGCGAGAGGTGGAAGGGCAAGTGTTATAGGGAACCTCCAAAAATCTTGCGAAGCAGTTACTCCTCTAGCGAGGAGGAAAGCCCCACCTCCAGTGGAGAGGAGGTGGTGGGACCAGGGGATGCTAGGGAGAGCCTCAACACCGAGCCTGAGCAAAGCGGAGGGGAGGGAAGTACCACTTTGCCAGCGCCCATTCTGCACAGGTTTTGGCGCAGGGAGGGGAGGAGAAGGTTGGAGGTCACACAACTGTTATGCTGGGGGAGGTACAAGGACCGACCACTCCCAGATTCTGCTAGCAACTGAGCCAGACATGAACTTACGATGCTCTTCACTGTAAATAGTTTGCACTAAGAATAAAGCCTGGAAAAGACAGGTCGGAGTCTTGCCTGTTTACTCGCGAGCAACCACACCACCACCTGACACAACTGATTTGCTACTGTTGGAAAAACGCCCCCGGGAAGGGTGCCACCTTCCCAAGACACCGAGGCTTCTCTCCGGTGGTCACTCTCTAGCTGGAAATTGCCCTCAGTCCAGAGAGACCGGTAATAAGCGACCCCTCCATCCTGAGAGGAGCACACTCGTCTTCTGGTATCCCATCACAGAAGAAAGAGACAGTCAGTAGTCTACACACTACTTTATTTACAGACTGTACATGGAGCTCTCATCCAACATGTCTGCTCTCCTGAGCAGCAAGCACAGAAGTACAACTCGACACCCACTTCACTGAGAAGCGAAAGTAACTCTCCAGTTACTTGAGAACAAGCAGAGACTTCCTGTCTCACGCTCACAGACATCACATGGTGTCAACAACCATTGTGCTGAGGCATCAGGCATAAGCCTGCATTTTATTAATGTTTGATCAGGACTTGTATATTAAAGAGAGAGCTTAGATTTTCAAAAGTTTCAAGCCAGCAGTTTACAACCTTGGTAATGTTTATTCTCCTAGACAAGGGCCCCTTTGATTGATAGCAGAAAACAATTCTCAAAGTCGTAAAAGCTGGAATTACAGACTGAGTGAGGACACTGACCCTATATGTTACAGAAGATAAAAAAGGCAGAAATAAATAATTAGGAATGAGTAAATAGTAAAATAATGCCAATGTGCCTCCCAGTAAAATGAGCCAGATCTTCTTTCCAAGGTTAAAGACCAAATGGAGAAGCATCTGGCTGGCAAGTCTTTTTTTAAAGCTGTTTCTTTCTTAAACTGAAGAGAGTTAAAGGGCAATAAATGTTGGGAAGAGCTAATGGGAAAAGCAGCTGGCTGGAGAAGGGGGGGGGAATGTAAACTGGAGAGGCTTCTTTTAAAGCGGTTTTTTACTGTGTTCCTTTTTACTAAGTTCCTTTTCTACTTTACAAAGGCCTTATTCCTTTTAAAAGGCTACCTATGTTATGTATTAAATATATTGTCTTAAATGTAATTATGCAAAGGATTTAAGAAATGCTAGATTTCATATAGTTGTAAGAGTTAAATTAAGTCAGCCACCAGCCTAGCCCTGCCAGACGGAAAGACGCCATCTGAGCAGTCCTGATATATTAGTTGTCAGACATTTGTTTAGAAACCTTCAAATGAAGGAGATCTTTCAATGTTGATGTGAAACTCAAGATCCTTGACATATGTTTAAGATAAAAATTTAAGATTAACCATTTGTTTTAGAAGGCAATAGGGCAAGGAGGGCAAGAGGTGAGCTGGTAATTAAGATGCCTTGTTGAGACACATGTAAGATATATTACTACTTATTTGTCATTTATAGATGTAACAATATATAGCTCTTTGTGTTCCATATAAGGACAGGAGGATATGGGTGTATCTTCTAGGATTGGTTCTAGCAATCAGCCAATAGGAAATTCAACCAGGCTGATTGGACAGAGGTAGCCACAGGAGGAGCAAAGGGGGCTGGATTAAGGGAATATAAGTGCTGGCCATAATGGCAGGAGGCCAGGCCAGAGCTTGGTAACCATATACCACTGTGCCTCTCATTTATTTGTCTGACAAATAAATAATTATTTTAATTTCTCTATTGCTGCGTTGAATATTTCATTCCAGCTAAGCGTTAACCACAAGCAGGGTGCTACAGTGCTGCTCCTTGCAGCTGGTGAGAAATAAAAATCCCAACAGCTACTTCCTTTTTGACATCTAAAGAATTCATATGACCTGCTTGCTCATAAGATTATTGTATACACTGCATGGAAACCTTAGGGATGGCCCCTTGGAATATTCTCTGGTGTCTGGTGTAATATAGGCTAGATGCTGCCTCCACCATAGGAACTCATTACCTGCCTAACTGTTCACCCACCCAGTCTGCTACCCTGCTATTTCTATGAACTGAATCACAGACCCCCAGAGTTGCATGTCCCAGGCAGACATCCTTTTAGGAGTTGTCCCTGTGTCTTAAGAGTTTGAATGAATGAATGAATGAATGAATGAATGAATGTTTATTTGCGTCAGCCATCGGCCGTAGCAACAAAACAGCAATGCAACAGACAAAGAACAGAAATCAAAAGTCGATGGTATAAAACACACTCTAGGGTCCTCAGTCAGCAGTCAAATAGTGGACCTTATTCTGATGGCCCCAGCTCGAAACCTGGCAGCCTTTACTGTCATCTGCTCCTCTTGATTTGCCAAAAGGAAGGAGACTGTGGCAATGGTTGGGCGACCCGGAATGGACAATAAAAGAGGGGTGATAATCTCATTTCTCAAGTCTTTAGAAAGAGTGCAGGCCAGATAGCAAAATTCATGTCAAATGGCTGTTTTAGGGGTTGTTTTTCAAAGTCTGGAATGGATTAATCCGTTTTGCATTCCTTTCTATGGGAAAGCGCACCTTGGTTTTGGAACGCTTTGGTTTTGGAACGGATTTCCGGAACGGATTAAGTTTGAGAACTTGAATCAAATCCACCCTGTGCTAAAGTAATAATTCCTTTTTTCAGGCAGCAAGCGCTCTACCTCCTCAGCAAACCTCAAGCAAGGGGAAACTGTCATCAATAAGCGCCTTTCATCCTCCGCAGCACGTCTGAATTCTCCCAGGAAGGGTGAGTGTATGTTTGCAAAACCCAGTATGCTTTCCCACCTTTACAACCTCTTTGTGATATTTTTGCCTTAAATGCCCCCCCTTTTTTTTACTCATTTTGTTAACCTAGCTTACTGTGCATATCTCCACCCATTGGTTGCTGGATGTGAGGAGGTCTGTTAGAACAGAAGAGTCATGGTAAACACTTCACAGACCACTCGGTTCTGGAATTCAGAAAGCCAAATTATGACCCCTAATTTCACGCCTACTCTTCCATACTAACCCATCAGGATTTGCATGCTGTCAATCACAAGCACTTCAGTTTGATCCAAGACTTAAGTACTGTGTTTTTCCGTGTATAAGACTATATCCCCCCCCCCAATTTTTTAAGTTTAAAATTGGGGGTCGTCTTATGCATGGAATGTTGCAATTAATTATTTCTCAATTTTGGGCACAAAAAAGAGGGGTTGTCTTATACATGGGGGTGTCTTCTACACGGTAGTCAGGTGTCTGAAAATTGGTGGTGGTCCCCCCTTTTTCTTTTTCTTTTATTTCCTTTTGTTCAAAATTTATTTATTTAAAGAATACAGCAAAAATAGAACATCAACAGAAAAAAAATGAAATGAAATTGAGAGAGAGGAAAAAAACACAGTTCAAAACCATTGAAAACAAATATACTTGTTGTATAGTACTCCGCCCGCCCGCCCGCAGCTTCCCTCTGCTATAATTCGACTTCTTTAAATCACTATCTCCACATTTATCCTTGCATTCTCCGATTCCGCCGCTAGCATCCCCAGCTAGAGAGCAGTCTTACCATGAGAGCAGTCTTACCATGCATACGGTTTGCAACATACTTCTCTCTGTATGCCCAATTTTTCTCTGCTGTGTTGTGTGAGGCTTTTCTCGTAGAGAGTCGGGTTCCCTCGACTGTTTACTGTTAAAAGTGATTTGTGTACATCTCCTGTCCTGAGATGTTCTAGATCTCACAAACAGCAGACAAGGTTGTGTCTGGGCTGCACAATTTCATACTTCAGGTGGGGGCTTCCATGAACGAACACTAGATCCACACATGGTCACGTTAACCTCCACCTGTAAACAAAAATGCTTCATCCCAAACATCACCATCATCATCACTCTGGGCAGCTCCCAATCGAATATTAAAAACACAAGACAGCATGAAACATTCAAAACTTCCCTAAACAGGGTTGCTTTCAGGTGTCTTTTATAAGTAGGATAGTTGCTTATTTCCTTGACATCTGATGAGAGGGTGTTCCACAGGGCGAGCGCCACCACAAATAAGGCCCCCTGCCTGGTTCCCTGTAACCTTGCTTCTTGCAGGGAGGGAACCACCAGAAGACCCTCGGGAGAGGGATCCCGGCGTCCGGGGTGGAGACGCTCCTTCAGGTCTACTGGGCCGTTGAGGTCTTTCAAGGTCAGCACCGACACTTTGGTTTTTTTATAATAATTTTTATTAATTTCTTAAATTTATATTACCTTTAAATATCCAAACTAATCATCCTCCCCCTTATCCATTTTTGCAATAATTCCAATAATATTCCTCACAAAACTTCTTGCAAACCTACAAACGTCGTCTGATCTTCACAAATACTTTTCAAATAATCCATAAATTTACTCCAGTCTTCTGTGAATTTCTGGTCCCGCCGATTTCGAATCCTCCCTGTTAGTTTATTCAGTTCTGCATATTCCATTAATTTCATCCATTCTTCTTTCGTTGGTAATTCTTCTTGTTTCCATTTTTGGGCCAATAATATTATTGCTGCTGTTACTGCATATAAAAAGAGCTTACATTCCTTTCTATTTATATCACTCCCTACAGTTCCCAGTAAAAATGCTTCTGGTTTCTTTATAAATGTATATTTCAACATTATTTTATCTCATTATATATCATCTCCCAGAAGCTTTTCACCTTTTTACATTCCCACCACATGTGATAAAATGTTCCCTCTTTTTCTTTACATTTCCAACATTTATTACTAACTTTATACATTTTAGCTAACTTAACGGGTGTAATATACCATCTATACATCATTTTCATCACATTTTCTTTTAGGGCATTGCATGCAGTAAATTTTAAGCCTTCTTTCCATAATTTTACCCAATCACTCGGCTGTATATGTGAGGAGAACCTGAGCTTACAGGGTTAAACAGCTCAGAGTGTACGCCCTGCCTACTGTTGGGAGGGGGGAGGTTCGTCATTTCCGAGAGCCTCAAGCCTTTGTTCTCTCTCTACTTTCGCTTTTGAGGAGAGAGGACGTGTTTTCACGATGCTGTTCGCTGTGATAGATAATGGATAATGGATAGTCTGCTGTAAATAAAACTGCTTTTAGCTGCTAAGATCCTGAGTGGACTTTATTTAAGCACACTGAAGAATGCACTGGAGTTTTTTGAAGCTTTCTCTTACCGCTGCTGATCTTTGCTTTTGCTCTGATACGGAAGGGGGGGGGCATGTCTTCTTCACCTCCTTCTTCGCTACAATATATCCATTTATTTCCAGTTGTCAATGTCAAAAGGGACTAAAATCTATAAAATTCATAGAAAATCAACGTGCCAATTTGCTCAATTTCTCTAGGACCCCATGACACCTCCCCTGTCCTCCATAAACCCTCAAGCAAGGTGTCAAGACCCTAATCCTGTCAAATCACTCTGCCAAGCCTTTCCACCGGGCAATGCCAGGTGACAGACTATGCATACATTGACCATTGTCTTCTCAGGATGTGCTTATCTGCGCATATCTCCAGCTCTCTGCATATTCCCCCCTCCCTCCTCCATATCTCCAGCTCTCTGCATATTCCCCCTCCCTCCTCCATATCTCCAGCTCTCTGCATATTCCCCCCTCCCTCCTCCATATGTTAATCCGGTGTAACCCAACCTCTTCCTAATGTATTCGTGATGTAATCTGTGTAACCCAACCTCTTCTTAATGTATTCATTATGTAACTGGGATGTATTTTGCACTGTATTCTGGGATATGGAGGGAAATTTCAAAAGTTCATGTCACCCCTTTCTCGCTGTTCAATCTCGCCTTGAACCTGTTGTGCAATAAACTTGGATCTTCTGCAGTTTGCTCCTGCATCCGGCTGAGCTCATTTTCTTCCGCAGGGACCTGCGGACTTAGTCCGACGAGCTGGGTGGCAGAGTAACCCCGCACCCAGATTTTTCTGTAACAGTTGGTGCCCCAACGTGGGGCTTGCGGTTCTCCCGAGCTGCTGACTGGGGGCCCCGAAATCTTCAGCCGGCTCCGGGCCATTTTGCCTGGGAAGATCCTTTTGGACCCCCAGCCATCTTCCGGGCGGTAATCGAAAGCCCTAGGAGTTCAGCCGGGGAGCAAAAGAGGGATCCAGCCGGCTTATTCATCGATCCCGGGATCAATGTTGAAGACGCGTGAGTATAGGAAAAGAAATCCAGTGCACTGGTGGGAAGGGGGTGGAAATCTCCTGGCAACTGAATTCTCTGCCCTCCTCTCTATCGCTCCTTCTTGCCTTTCTCTTGGTCCGGTTAGTGAGAGAGACCATGGACCGCCGCTCGACCCAAAAGGGGGGTTCTGAGCTCTATCTCTTTCTCCTCTAAAAATCTCCAGAAAGCAGCACCAATTGAGAGTCCGAAAGTAAGACGGAGAGACCCGGCTTGGAAAGACAGCCGACTCTCCGCAACGGGCATCTCAGTTGAAAGCAAGGGGCTGGAGTTCTTCTTCCGAACTTCCCGAGCGCCCTTACGGAGGGGGCAGGAAGGGGTCTTGCTTTCTATCATTAATCCCAGCCGCACTGGTCGGGCCACGTAACACGTCTATCGTGCGTGAGCCCGCTTCCAAAAGCAAGGGGGATTTTCGGTTCAAAACTCTATCCAGGGATCACCCGATCTGGCACCGCACAGCGCGGGCGTTCAGTAGGGCCCCTTTTCCTGAGATTGTGATGATAGGTAGGAGGTTGCCAGGAGGGATAGCCCAGGAGGAATTGGGCAGGATTTGGCAGAGTGGAAAGGAACCCCAGGATTTGGAATAGGAAATAAGGAAAGGAATAGAGGAAACTAGATAGGTAGAGCTTGCTAAAACCCATTAGGAAGTTGCCAAGCAACAAGAGATAGAAAAACTCTAAATAGCCCCCTGTACAAGTTAACCAGATCCCAATCAACCCTTCTCTTTCTCCCTTCTCTATCCCAGACACCCCCCAAAAAAGAAAAAACAACAAAAAGCAACAACAGCAACGCATGCATATATAAAGGGGTACCCAGTCAACCAAGCGTTGTGAGCCCTGCCAGTCTGATTAACTGGTGGTGTGTTTGAAGAGGCAAAGAGGCTCATAAACCCATGTGGGACCTCCTACTAATTTCACTTAATGAAGCCAAAGGAAGCAGCCCAACTCCTTGCAATAACCAGCTAAAGGATGAGAATATATATGTTTACATGTTGCCTGTTATGTGTGTTGTCTGTTACATGTTGTCTGTTATGTGTGTTATCTGTTCCTTCTGTCTCTGACAGACTGCCTTTCTTGAGTGTGCATAGTTTAAGCCACAAGCTAGCTTCGAAATTTTAAATCTAAGGAAGCCATGCTGGACCTTATCAATCCTAAATAAGAAAAATGAGAATGAGGTGGCCAAATGTTTACCCCACCTTGCTTTGCCGCAACCTTTGAGATTGTAAGTCTACAGTCTATTTTGGAATGTGAAGTTAACCTAATGTTTCTGCTGCAAAAGCGTAGTTGAGCACAACTGCTCTCTCAAGCTAAAATGCAGTGTCTGTATTTCGTTAAGCACATGCCTATGAAAATAGGTGTTCTTTCTAAGAAAATTGTCAATAAAAGGTAGAAGCTTCGATAGACAACAATTGCCTATCTATAGAGTCCAGTCCTGATATCAGTCTCTAAGATCAGCCAGGGTTTCCTGGTTTCTTATTGGAAAATGCCTCCCCCACTTGTTCCAGTCTCTTTCAGGCCCCCCCTTTTTCTTACTTCTGTGCCGAGTGAATTTACTCCCGAGTAAGCTTCCTTCAACAAGGGAAGGGGGCACATTCTTTGCATTCTTTAGTCTCAGGAAGTAAACTCTCACTCAAACTAGCTTCAAGATCTGCTAAAAGGGCTCTGTATAAAGTTGGGTACTTTTATTTTCCCCTTCCTTAGTACATGATAGGAGCATTGATTATGGTCTCTTCCCCAGTTGTGCCTGTGTACATAAGTATGTGTGTGTCTCTCTGGTAGTACAAATCTTGCTATGAACCCTGTATTTTAGGGTTGGACTAGATGACCCCAGGGTCCCTTTCAACTTTCCCAATTTGCGGCTGTGTGGAGGGCCATGTGTCTACAAGCATGTGATGAGTTGAAATTCAGCCCAGATTTGTTCTTTGTTTTTTTAAGGATGAGAGGTGAAAGCCGTGATGTTTTGAAGCAGAACTGGTGAGGTCAGGCATCTGAGTGATTACAGTGTTTATCATTTTGTCTATTATTAACAAAAATCAGACTTAAAAGTCTACTCAAAGTTTAAGCACATACAAATTCATAATCAAGCAGAATCAGCCTTGACCAATCCTGTAAATAAAGGGCAGAAAATTTTTTGTCTGCAAACGGTAAGGCTGAAATGACTTGAGAATGTTAAAAATCCTATGAATTCAGACTCTCTGGCCAATTTTTCCCATTCCGCGAATGACCAGACTGATGTTAGCCATTTCCTATACATAAAGGAAGCATTCAGCTTTGCTTGGGCTGCAATTGCTAGCTTTGGTGAATATTTTAATCTAACCCTATTTTTTTAAATCTACTCCTTACCCTTCCCTTCCTTTATTCTAATTTAGCCAAAAGGCGCAACATTTCAATGGTGTAAGAGGTTTGCTGAGACATGAACTCTGCACATGCACAGAGGCCAGATCAGTTTAAAAAGGGGGGGAAGGGGGGAACTGTAAAACCTATCCAAATTTCCTTATGTAAAACTTGGAACCATTGAGGGGAAATCACCCTTAATGTGTCTTTTGCTCCAGGGGCTACGTAAGACAAAAGGGTTCGCCTCCCCAATGGAATTTAAATTTTATAAGTTTTTTTTTTGCTGTGTGTATATGCCTATACAATTTAGGAACAGCATTTCCTGACAGACCTCTCACATGAAATAATTTTCCCTTTTAACAGAGTGTCCTTTCTTTTCTCCCACAGCACAAATGATAATGAGGGGATGCAAACAGTGATTTAAAGTAACTGCATTTGTATTTCTTTTCTTCTTTCTTCCCTTAAAGCCAAACAGTCACTTTCTTTCTGTTCAGCAAAACAAGTCTGAATCCCTGCTATATTAGTGACTTCCCTCTATCTCTTTGTGGCTTTGACATTTTTTTTAGGTTACAAATAATCTGTTTTCGTTTATTAAAATCAGTTCTTCCATTATATATATGAAATTAATCGAAGCACAACCAAACATTGTTTGTGGAATGGTATTTGTTTACCTTCTGCCTGAGCATTTCTTATTAATTCTGTCATTTTGGCTAGCGCAAGGTACTTGCACAACTTTATATTGCCATTCATTTTTTTTCTTGGTATTAACTCATTTACCAGTATTCCACTATTAACATTACAGGATGTTGTCACATCATTTGGGATGTTAGAATGCCAAAACAGATTACTTCAGGTTACTTCAGGTTTCTTATTAATTGTGTGTCTTATCATTTATTTATTTTTGGTTCCTCATAGGTCATTTTGTGTGTGTGTGTTTTACTCTGGGGACATGTTCATCACATGTTGAAAGTCAGTTTCATGAAGTTCTTTTATCAGATAGCACATGGTGAATTTTAAGTTTCCTCCCCATTGTTTTCCCATTTTTTTCAGTCCAGTGGTAATCTGTGTGGTTTTGATAATATCTTTGTATTATTTAATATTAATTCTTTTCTAAATCTGATGTCTTTGTGTCAAGTCTGTTTTCATCTGACTGGTAATCTAATTTTTTGCTTTATTTTTTATTTTTTAACCTTTGTATTTTTTTACAGTTCTCTTTCTATACATGTGGAGTAATTTTTTATTTTATAATATGAAAAACAACAACAACAAAAACTAAGTGAAGGAAAGCAAACAAACTTAGCAGATAATAACAGTAATTATGTGGAAATGTGATAATAATATTGAAATGAATAAAATGCTTAATGTGCTAAGATTTTTAATTATCTGCAGCTTCCCATGGAAAACTCAAGGACATCCTTTTTGCCTTTTGCCCCTTCCTTGTCTAACTGTGTTTTTAAGTCCCCAAACCCTTGCCCCTTACAGGATATCACTTATACAGATGTGCAATGATGAAAAGCAGCAACAACCCCTCAACTCAGTTCTTCGCCATCACAAGACCTGCAACAACAGACACCAGAGTTTTCAAAGTGCCCACAGCTATCTCTTTCAAAGGATATAGACTGACGGGGGAGTGGGGCTGACAAAGGGGGGAGGAGTTGAATTGCAAGGACATTTTTCACTTGAATCTCAAGCCTCTGTGCTCCAGGATTCAAAAGATACATGCGTAAAAGATCACAATTTTGTCAATATGCAACTGATATTTAATTAGTTTGTTTTGTGTATTATGTGTTATTATGTAGGAATGCTGAAGTGTGTCTGATAATGTGTTATCTCCACAAAGGGAAAATTTCTGTGCGTAATTGTTTCTGTATAATGTAGGATACATAACTATGAACAGCAGAAGGATATGGCTTACACCCCAAGTTTTCATGGAGGATTCCCATATATTACAATGCTTTCCAATAGAGCAAGCTATATTTAGATTAAGTCAACTGATGATCATATTTCCTTGTCCCACCTGGCACTCTGCAGAGTGCCAACCTTCCCTACCTATCTATTTATGTATTTAATGTTTTTCTATACATGAAGTTCCCAGATTTTTACTATTTCTTTCTTTCTGTTCCAGAAAACTATTTCAAATATTTTCTATGACTTCTCTGCATCTCTTGCAGATTCAGTACTGTCTTCAAGTAGCAATCGTTCTGTATTTATTTACTTATTAATCTTGGTTTTCCCGTATAGCTGTGAAATTAATCTAACCACAACCAAGTATTATTATCGGAACCATATTTTATCAGGTAGATTTGAAGCAACGCTCCTTATTATTATTTGAGATGTTTTGATTAGGATGCCAGATGAAAATGGGTGTAGATCATGTCCCAAATTTTATTTATTTATTTGAGGACACGACTACCATATGTTATATTATTATTGATAACAAGAAACGTGTATATGCCTTGATGTAGCAAGAATGGTCCCTTATAGAGTTAAATTGACTCATTTGGACAAATGCCCCCCTTAAAGAATGGCTTTGGTTTTAACATATTGGTTTTGAAAAGTTGAGAACCATGGGGCAAGATAAATTCAAATTGGACTCTGCTGGAATTGGGCACGTGTATCCAGGCTGCAACTAGCTTTTGGTCCTTTAAGAGCAAGTGAACAACTTTTCATGAGTGCAAGACCACAGCCTATAATAAAATCTCATAGAAAGGCCAAGGCAAAGGCATCTCCCTCACGAGATGTCCAAACCTGTGCCAGCTATGGTGAATGCCAGGCGACATGGTTAATTGAAAGCCCCGAGGGGATTCAACAGAATGTGTTACTGTACCACTATGCCGGTGTGAGACCACAGAAGAGCTAGCTTGGCACCTGAGAACACAAAAACGGTGGGGCTAAAAAGTAAACTGCATTTTTTTTCAGTCAGTAGTGGACCTTCCTGCTAAATGTAAAGCATACACCACTATTGAAAATGTTTCTCCCAAGAGCTAGGATGCCACGAGTAATTTAGCAACAAAATACAACAGGTGTTCTTTTATATAATACCCTATATGCAGCTACCTGCACTGCTATACTTGCAAATGACCGTAAGAGGCATGGCTTGCAAGCCCCTTTCAGGTTTGCATAAACCTACACATCTGGTATTATTTAGCGCATATCTATATAACACGCGCGTACATTGTATTCGTCCGTGTTACTCCCTCTTTTGCTGCCCTGCTCAACCCACCTCCTTTTCCATTAGAGTCTATTCCTGCTCACAAGGCACCCCTACATTCACCGAGATTTAGGGTGCGGAGAAAAGATTTGCAAGTTCTTACAGAACTTTAATGCAAATCTATCTCCGAATGGGGGACTGATACGGAAGGGGGGGCATGTCTTCTTCACCTCCTTCTTCGCTACAATATATCCATTTATTTCCAGTTGTCAATGTCAAAAGGGACTAAAATCTATAAAATTCATAGAAAATCAACGTGCCAATTTGCTCAATTTCTCTAGGACCCCATGACACCTCCCCTGTCCTCCATAAACCCTCAAGCAAGGTGTCAAGACCCTAATCCTGTCAAATCACTCTGCCAAGCCTTTCCTCCGGGCAATGCCAGGTGACAGACTATGCATACATTGACCATTGTCTTCTCAGGATGTGCTTATCTGCGCATATCTCCAGCTCTCTGCATATTCCCCCCTCCCTCCTCCATATGTTAATCCGGTGTAACCCAACCTCTTCCTAATGTATTCGTGATGTAATCTGTGTAACCCAACCTCTTCTTAATGTATTCATTATGTAACTGGGATGTATTTTGCACTGTATTCTGGGATATGGAGGGAAATTTCAAAAGTTCATGTCACCCCTTTCTCGCTGTTCAATCTCGCCTTGAACCTGTTGCGCAATAAACTTGGATCTTCTGCAGTTTGCTCCTGCGTCCGGCTGAGCTCATTTTCTTCCGCAGGGACCCGCGGACTTAGTCCGACGAGCTGGGTGGCAGAGTAACCCCGCACCCAGATTTTTCCGTAACAGTTTAAACAGGATTTTAAAGAAAAAGGATTTAACGAAAGTAGATCAAAGTTTGAATCAGAGATATTAAGCAATGATTTTAAAATTTTGTCTAAAATGTATAAATTGCTGCTTGAATGGCATTTGAAGGATGAGGACGTAAAGTCGGTTATGATTCATTGGGCTAAAGATTTTGGGTATAATATACTCTGAAAGGAGATTGATTTATTGCTCAGATAAGCCTGGCGTCCGGCCCGCTTTGGCTGCACAGCTCTTGCTGGCCAGGCCTCTGCATTCCAAACTCCACATTCCGATGCTCTGAGCTGTTACGGAAAAATCTGGGTGCGGGGTTACTCTGCCACCCAGCTCATCGGACTAAGTCCGCGGGTCCCTGCGGAAGAAAATGAGCTCAGCCGGAGACAGGAGCAAACTGCAGAAGATCCAAGTTTATTGCGCAACAGGTTCAAGGCGAGATTGAACAGCGAGAAAGGGGTGACATGAACTTTTGAAATTTCCCTCCATATCCCAGAATACAATGCAAAATACATCCCAGTTACATAATGAATACATTAAGAAGAGGTTGGGTAACACAGATTACATCACGAATACATTAAGAAGAGGTTGGGTTACACCGGATTAACATATGGAGGAGGGAGGGGGGAATATGCAGAGAGCTGGAGATATGGAGGAGGGAGGGGGGAATATGCAGAGAGCTGGAGATATGGAGGAGGGAGGGGGGAATATGCAGAGAGCTGGAGATATGCGCAGATAAGCACATCCTGAGAAGACAATGGTCAATGTATGCATAGTCTGTCACCTGGCATTGCCCGGAGGAAAGGCTTGGCAGAGTGATTTGACAGGATTAGGGTCTTGACACCTTGCTTGAGGGTTTATGGAGGACAGGGGAGGTGTCATGGGGTCCTAGAGAAATTGAGCAAATTGGCACGTTGATTTTCTATGAATTTTATAGATTTTAGTCCCTTTTGACATTGACAACTGGAAATAAATGGATATATTGTAGCGAAGAAGGAGGTGAAGAAGACATGCCCCCCCCTTCCGTATCAAAACATTTCATTCACCTGGCGGTAGTGCAGCCAATCATTCACATATTCTTTAATTTCTTCATATGGTTTCATTTTCCATTTACTTCCTTCCTTTTGTATTAACTTCCCATAAGTTATCCATTTCCCACTCATATTGACCTTTTTCATGCTCATTGCTTCTAGTGGAGATAACCAATGTGGTATTTTACATTCCGATAGGTTTTTATACCTATCCCAAATTTCTATTAAAGATCTTCAAAATATATGGCTTCCAAATCCTTTATGGACTTTTGTCTTATTATACCATAAATATGCGTGCCACCCAAATCTATTATCATAACCTTCCAAATCCAACAATTCCGTATTTTCTAATAACATCCATTCCTTTAACCAACAGAGGCAGGATGCTTCATAATACATTTTCAAATCTGGCAGGGCAAAGCCTCCTCTTTCTTTTGCATCTGTTAACACCTTAAACTGTATTCTCGGCTTCTTTCCCTGCCAGATATACCTTGAAACTGTTTTTTGCCAGTCTTTAAATATTGCTGCCCCATTGATTATTGGAATTGTCTGAAACAAAAATAACATCTTTGGTAGCACATTCATCTTAATAGCTGAAATCCTCCCCCAAAATGATAACTTCATCCTTCCCCATATTTCTAGATCTCTTTTAATACCATTCCACACCGGCGTGTAGTTGTTTTGAAATAGATCAATATTTTTAGGAGTTAACCAAATTCCCAAATACTCTTTTAACAACTTCTATACCTATTTGTTGCTGCAATACTTCCACCAGGTCCTGTTTCATATTTTTAACTATTATCTTAGTATTCTTTTTGTTCAGTTTGAAACCTGCCACCTGCCCAAACTGTTGTATTTCCTCTAATACTTCTTTGACACTTGTAATTGGCTCTTCAATTGTTAATACCAAGTCATCGGCAAATGCTTTCACTTTGTACTCATTTCGACCGACTGAAATTCCCTTTAATAATAATAAATAATAAATTTTATTTCTATCCTGCCCTCCCCAGCCGAAGCCGGGCTCAGAGCAGCTAACATCAAATGTATAACACATTAACATAAAATTAGACAATCAATTAAAATACATCCTCAAATCAGATCAGGATCAGAATAAAATCCAATCAGATAGCAACCCGCAGATTAGGGTTGGGGACCTTAAATGCTCACCAGGCCCAACTGTTTGTGCTGAACTTATATGGGCCTGTGAGAAAAATTGGGAGGCCACTTTCATGCAAGTTCTTATGAAGGGGAGAGGGAGTCAGACTGAACCCCGACCAAAGGCCTGGCAGAACAGCTCCGTCTTG
The DNA here is from genome assembly GCF_965113315.1 of Podarcis vaucheri. NCBI lineage: Eukaryota > Metazoa > Chordata > Lepidosauria > Squamata > Lacertidae > Podarcis > Podarcis vaucheri. The sequence goes on from NC_138757.1 coordinate 18,757,666, forward strand.
CAGGCTCTGCGGAAAGATGTCAAGTCCCGCAGGGCCCTAGTCTCTTGTGACAGAGTGTTCCACCAGATTGGAGCCACAGCCGAAAAAGCCCTGGTTCTGGTTGAGGCCAGCCTAACCTCTCTGTGGCCTGGGACCTCAAAGATGTTTTTGTTTGAAGACCGTAAGTTCCTCTGTGGGACATACCAGGAGAGGTGGTCCTGTAGGTATGAGGGTCCTAGGCCGTATAGGGCTTTAAAGGTTAAAACCAGCACCTTAAACCTGATCCTGTACTCCACCGGGAGCCAGTACAGCTGGTATAGCACCAGGTGAATGTGATCTCGCAGCGAGGACCCCGTAAGGAGTCTCGCCGCGGTGTTCTGCACCCGCTGGAGTTTCTGGGTCGGTCTCAAGGGCAGCCCCACGTAGAGCGAGTTACAATAATCCAGTCTGGAGGTGACCGTCGCGTGGATCACAGTGGCTAGGTCAGGGCGAGAGAGGTAAGGAGCCAACTGCTTAGCTTGGCAGAGATGAAAAAATGCTGCCTTTGTTGTAGCTTCAATCTGCGACTCCATGGAAAGGGAAGATTACACCCAAACTCTTAACGGACAGTGCTGGCACTAATTGCACCCCCGCAAGAGATGGGAGTTGCCCCCCCAATCCCATATCGTCCCTTCCCAGCCAAAGGACCTCTGTCTTCGAAGGATTTAACTTCGACCGGCTCCAATGTAACCATCCAGCCACAGATTCCAAACATCTGATCAGTTTGTCTGGGGCCGAGTCAGGATGGCCATCCATCAACAGATAAAGTTGGGTGTCATCAGCAAACTCCGGACAAGCTGAGTGAGGGGGCGCATAAAGATGTTTAAAAGCATCGGGGAGGGTATTGCCCCCTGAGGTACTCCACACACCAAGGAGTGGCGCGATGACCATTCCCCCCGAAGCGCCACCCTCTGTCCCTGACCAGAGAGAAACGAGCGCAGCTATTGAAGGACTGTGCCCTGGATCCCCACGTCGGCAAGGCGGTGGTCCAGGAGTTCATGATCACCCTTGTCAAAGGCTGCTGGCAGATCTAGAAGAATCAGCAGCCCCGACCCGCCTCGATCCAGCTGCCTGCGGAGATCATCTGTTAGGGCGACCAGAGCCATGTCGGTCCCATGACCAGCGCGGAAGCCGGATTGGAATGGATCCAGAGCCGATGTTTCATCCAGAAACACACCAAGCGGTTCAGCAACTGCTCTCTCCATCACCTTACCCAGGAATGGAAGATTTGAAACCGGGCGGTAATTGGATAGATCTAAAGGCTCTAATGATGTTTTCTTTAAGAGCGGGCGCACCACTGCCTCCTTCAGTTCCCCTGGGAATGTCCCGGTGCCAAGGGACAAATTGATGATATCCCCTAGGGGGACCCACACCTCGTCTGGACACGCTCTAACCATTCATTAGTTCATTCTTCCTTATTGACCTTAAGAAGACTTCCAGTACCGATATGAATAATAGTGGTGATAGAGGACACCCTTGTCTTGTACCTTTAGTAATTTCTATATTTTCTGTTACTATATTATTTACAGTCAATTTTGCTCTCTGTTCCGAATATATTGCTTTTATTCCATTTAGAAAGAATTGACCAGTATCCATTATTTCAAATTTTTTAACATAAATTCCCAGGATATATTATCAAAAGCCTTTTCCGCATCCACAAAAATTAACATTGCTTGTTTTTCATTCCTGGCAGTTAGATATTCAATTATATTAATTATATTCCTTATGTTATCTTTCATCTGTCTACCAGGTAGAAAACCTGCTTGATCCTTATGGATAATTTCATTCAATATTTTTTTCAATCTATTTGCCAATATGCTTGCAAATAATTTATAGTCATTGTTTAACAGGGAAATTGGTCTATAATTCTTTACTTGTGTTAAATCCGAGTCTTGTTTTTTTTTTTTATAATCATATTTATTAAAATTTCCAATAATAACAGAATAGGAAAATAAGAAAGATAAAGGAAAGAAAGAAAAAGAGAAACTAATTTAGACCCTTCTTTTCATAACCTTCTTTCTGGGACTTCCTCCTTCCCCTCCCGATTGTATTCCCCTTTATCTAAGTTGGTTCCACAAGTTCTCATCCCCAATTAAACCTAATATATTATACTCATAAACCAATTTAAATTTACACCATCTTAGCATCACTCCTCGTCTTATAATAGAACAAAATTTTCCCCAAGATCCGCTCTCATTCCTTCCACGAGTTCCCCCTTTCTAAAAAAAAGAAAAAACAGAAACGTAAAATATCAAAGTTATAAAGAATATAAGATAGAAAGTATAGAGAAATTCAAAAAGTTGGTTACAAAGCCTTTGGATTCTAATGTTCCCCCTCCCTTCCCCGGTTTTGATTCCCCATGTCCATTTGTCTGTATGTTGTCGGCCTGGAGATCTTAAGTCCACAGCCAAATTTATCTCAGTCCATCATGCTGTTTTCTTCGGATTTGGTTGTCTTAATGATGTTTAACTTCGAAAATCCAATCTAATAGAGGCCTTTAATTTTCTTTAATCTTTTGTTGCTCCTCCCATTATTCTTTCCGTGTCGTATTCAGTCATCTACTCTTTTATTTCTTGGTTTCTCAGGTTTCTGTCTTGTTCAGCTGTCAAAACATTCTTGTTCCAAAATTTAACGTCTCTACAGAGGTTTGTTATTCAGGGACACAGACTTACGTCCAGTTCCTTTCTTGCTTCAATAGAAGATTCTATTGTGTTATAGTCACCTCTGTAGACAAAATAATATTTCAGTTCTGCAGCTTTCCCAGGAGATAAGACCTTTGCACATCCCAGAGTAGTTTTCCACATACGACACTTGTAATGTCCCGAATCCCCTCTAGAGGGATTACAATAACTTTGTATCCTCTAATCCAAAAGTCAATTTGTTGTTTCTTTTTCCCAACAGTTTATATCCATATTTATATCAAATTGTAACAAAATTAACCAGCAAAGAACTTGTAGCAAAGTCCTCTTTATAATTTCCAGTTTTGACAGCTCCTTTGACAGCTGTCAAAATCTCCATCTCTCTTCGCCAGGCTGTCCGAATCGCCCCGGTTCCCAGGGGGGGGTTGCTTTTTCCTCACCCTCGACTCCTCTCCTCCAGCACAGTTCTTATAATTCACATCGTGGAGTTGGTAATTTTTATCATCAATAAGCTTCTGAATAGATCTTGGTTTCTCAGTCCTTGTTTTAGCATGTTTACAATCAGGGAGGGGACTGACTTCCTTTTTTGGATCCCCTCCCGCTCGTGCCAAATCCGGAAAAAATTTTCTTTTTTCCTCCTTTTAAACCCGGTTGCCCAATTACTCACGGGTTGTTGATCAATTGTCCGAATTTCCTTTGGAAGAAGCCAGCGCTCTCCGCCGAATGGCATGCGGCTGCGCCCGGCAGGGGAAGCGGAGGACTCAAAGCACCACGCTACTCCCCGGCGCCCGATCCGTAGCCTTTAAAAAGGCTCTTTCACAAGCCGGGAGAGCGATAACGGTGCCAGCCGAGTCACCATGTCCACGGGATCCGTTCCCGTGGTTTCTAAGGGTCCCCGCGTCGCCGGCGCGGTAGGACCCAGCCCCTGCCGAGCAGACTCCCTCCGGAGCTCGGAGGGAGTCCGCCATTCGGCGATGGCGCCAACCCGGAAGTCAAATCCGAGTCTTGTTTTGGAATAAGTGTGATATATGCTTCTTTCCAAGTTTCTGGCAATTCTCCCTTTTAAAATATATTATTCATCACTTCTTTCATTGGCACAAGTAGGGTGTGTTTCATTTCTTTATAATATCTTGCTGTAAATCCATCCGGTCCCGGTGTCTTTCCACTTTTCCATTCTTTTATAGCAACTTTAATTTCTTCTGTTTCAAGTAGGTCGTTCAGTGTTAGGGAATTGCTGACAAGCTAGCTGAGATAAAACTCCAGGCAGCCAGCCATATCTGTACAAAGATTTATTGGTTAGCTTCAAAGTCCTTACAAGAGTTCAAAACGCACACTCCATCACGATGAGTCAGATGGATCATCTGACGTTTTCTTTCGCCGCGCCCAGCAGACCCATTTCCGCAGATCAGCCCTCCTCTTTCCTCTGCTCTGTGAGTGGCTGATAACCTGGTACTGGCTCACCCCTCCCCGTTCCACTGTCTCCGAACGTTTCTTTCTCTTCCTCCTCTGACGAGGAAGAATAGCTGCTGATTAAAGACTTAGACTCTCTGTAAGTGCCTCTCTTCTCCCCCCTCACCTCCTTCTCAGCCTCCAATTCCCTGACATCCACCCCCTCCCCAAAGGCCCCCTCCCGCTCGGGAGAACCGACCGTTCCCGATTCTCCCTCCTCTGGAGTGGCGGGGGTGAAACCTGAAAAATTCCCCTCTCCCTCATCTGTACAGGTGAAACCCAGAAAATTAGAATATCATGGAAAAGTTCATTTATTTCGGTAATTCAACTTAAAAGATGAAACTAATATATGAGATAGACTCATGACATGCAAAGCGAGATATGTCAAGCCTTTATTTGTTATAATTGTGATATTATGGCACACAGCTGATTATGGGGTACAGCTGATAAAAATCAAAGTTTCTTTGATGTATATTAATCTTAGGATGTTAATCTTAGGGCCAGGAAACAGATCTCACATTAAGGGGATAATGGTCACTGTCCTCCTGGCCATCCTCCTTATCATGTGTATTGCTTGTTTATGACCTCCGGGGTTGCCAGATGCTCTTCTTTGTAGTTCTGTTCTTTGTTTACCCCATAAATATTTGTGCTTAATTAGTTTTAGTAGTTTAACTTTCTCCCCACGTGGGTTTGTGGAAATGCTCAGAAGAAATCTGATTGGTTCTTACGAACACTCTGTAAAAAGCTCTTTTGTGAATAAAAACTACCTGGGTCAGGGGGCTGCGGAGACACGGACAAGCACCGAGAGACACGATTATACGCACCCTTCCCAGAGTCTTGCTGGCTCAAGCCTCCGTGTGTATTCTTATTAATCAGAGTTCAATCCTTCCTTTACTTTGCGAACGCAACATAGTGGTGCCCCGTGTGAAGCCACCTAAAGGAACCATGTGAGGCAAACTTAAAAAGGAAAACTGTTTGAGGCTTGTAAAAAACCTCAGCAGTTGAGGCACAGCAAAAGGAAACCTCAGCAAAAGGAAACCTCCATGATTGGACTCCCCTCAGAGCTAGCAACCTGCTGTCCCTCGGTCACGGTGGATCATCTCCTGCAAAACAATTCCCGGACTTAGGATCTCATTCGCTCGGAACGAGCCCCAAAGACACGCGTCTATTACCCTTCAGGTGAGATCATGGGAAGCACGCTTTCACAAGTGCAGGAAAAGCATAGGAATAATTTTTTATATTTGCTAGCTCAGGCAGGGCATGATAAGCATTTAGCACCCTTAGTTATTCACGAAGTAATCTGTTAAATTTTTCCGCGCTTTCTCAATTATTTTTTGATCATCTAATAAGCTCTCATTTAGCCTCCATCGAAAGGATTTTTCCTCTATTCCTTTTATTTCACACTTTATTGCATTATGATCCGAAAGTATCTTTGGTTGTATTTCTATTTTTGTCACTCTTGGTGTTAACTCGCTGGATAACCAAACATAGTCTATTCTTGACATTGATTGATTGATTGATTTGGCTCTGAAAAATCAGTAAATTGTTTTTCTAATGGGTGCCTTAATCTCCAAACATCTATCAAATTGCAGTTCTCAACCATAGAGAAAAAAAGTCTTAGGTAATTTTCCTTCCTTTGATTTTTCACTTGATCTCAACCTGTCCATTTCCATTGAAACTACTCTGTTCATATCACCCATTATTATGATTTTCTGATCCACAAATTCAAATAGTTTTTCCTCTAAGTCTTTATAAAATTCAGATTTACATCTGTTCGGTGCATACACTCCGACTATTATCAATTTTTCGCCTTGCCATGTGACTTCTACTGCAATTATCCTGCCTTCTTCATCTTTAAAAATCTGCTGAGCTTCAAATTTATTCTTTATGTACAAAACCACTCCTCTCTTCCTGCTTCTATCAGATGAAATAAATTCATTTCCCAATTTTTTATTGATCAATACTGTGATGGGATGATGAGCTGCTTGTGCGTAAAATCCAAGTCCCTCAGAGTTTGGTCAAGTTTGCAAACCTCTGTCTGTAACGGAGCCCCTTAAACATGGCTCCGTTAGTCGCTGGCAGATTCCGACAGTGGCTGCTTTCGGAATCGTTTCCAACATAAAAGCTCCTTAACGGAAACACGTCTTCTGGACTCTCTGCGTGACAGTTTCCGGCGAGGAGTGTCCCTACAGAAGGTCCTGAAACCTCCCCACTGTTTTCGCTGGAAGTGTCTCTGAGCCATCCCTCCTGCTCACTTCCCCTCAGCTCACCTCCTCTCCCCCTGCTGGTTCCCTCTTCAGCTGCTGAGTCTCTCCCAACCTGTGTGAGCCCTTCCACCTCCCTTCCTTCCGATGGCAGTTCCCTGACATCCACCTCCCCTCCAGGGCCCCCTTCACCCCCTCCCGCCCCCTCCTCTATGGGCGGTGAGGAGGCAAAACCCCGGAAAGAACTTCCTTCATCTTCCGACGTCTCGAACATTTCTCTCCACCTGTTGCGGTTCCTGGTCTCGAAGTACTCCTCCTCCTCAGAGTCCATCTCCCCTTCCCCTTCCGAGTCCGGGAATCCTTCCAACTCCTCCTCCTCATCGGTGGTCCCAAAGTATTCCCTCCGGAACCTCTCCACAGGCTGAGGTTTCCTTGGGAAACTTAGATGGAACGTTTCTATCAATACCTCGTCATTGATATCTTCTGCCATTACCCAAGTGTTTTCTGACTCCGGTTCTCCTTCCCACGCTACCAAATACTCCACCTGATCCCCCTTCCACCTGGCGTCAAGGATTTCTGCCACATGGCTGCTGCATTCCCTTTCTTCTATGACCGGTCCCCGTGTGGACATCCCTTCTCGTCCCCCCTCATACGGTGACAGTAACGACCTGTGAAATACTGGGTGCAGTTTCATGTGGTTGGGTAACCGGAGCCTGAAAGCCACTGGGTTGACTTGTTGAATGACCTCAAAGGGACCCAATCTCCTGGGTCTTAATTTCTTACAACCCCCTTTGAACGGCAACCCTTGGGTTGACAGCCACACCCGATCTCCCACCCTTAGGGTTTCACCTTCCCTTCGGTTCTTGTCTGCCTGCCTCTTGTATTCTTCCTTCGCCCTTTCTAAGTTGAGTCGGAGCTGACGATGGATTGCTTCCATTTCTTCTACAAAATGCTCGGCTGCCGGGATGCTCCATCTCTCCCCTCCTCACCCTGGGAATGCCCTGGGATGACACCCATAGTTAGCCAAGAAGGGGCTTATCCCTGTGGACACATTCTCTGCATTGTTGTAGGCAAATTCCGCCAGCGCCAACTTCTCTACCCAGTCATTCTCTCTGTCATTGACATAACACCTCAGGTATTGCTTGAGGACACCGTTTGCTCTTTCCGCCTGCCCGTTGGTTTCAGGGTGCCGGGCAGTCGAAAAATTGACCTCCACCTGCAGTAAGCTCATGGGCTTCCTCCAGAACCAGGAAGTAAATTGCTTTCCTCTGTCTGAGACCACCCTCAATGGCACCCCGTGCAACCTAAAAATGTGTTCTACAAACAATCTCGCTGTCTCTTCCGCCGTGACTGCATGCGAGCAGGCTACAAAGTGGCACATCTTTGTTAGTAGGTCTACCACGACCATGATGGCTGTTTTCCCCTTGGACTTTGGCAGATCAGTCATAAAATCTATCGACACTGCCTCCCAAGGTCGTTCTGGTGTTGGTAAGGGTTCTAATAGCCCCGCCGGCGCCCGCCTCTCCCCTTTGGCTCACTGGCATTGCTCACACCCTCTTACATACTCCCGTACATCTTCCCTCACCTTAGGCCACCAAAATTCCCTGGTGACCAACCACATGGTTTTGTGTTGTCCAAAATGCCCCGCCGTGGGGCTGTCGTGCAACTGCTTGAGTACCCTCCCCCTTAACTCTCCTTCGGGTATATACAGTGCCCCTTTGTAATACAAAGCTCCATTTCTTTCCTCGAAACCCCCTGGTTCCTCCCCCTCACCCCTAAGACCTCTGAGCTTACTCTGGGCGTATTCATCATTCTCTGTTTCCTCTACCAGTTCTCTTTGCCCCACCAATGCCGCCCCACACACCCAGCGGTCCTCTGGGATAACATGTCTCTCTTCGGGTGCCCCCTCCCCTTCCAAATATTCAGGTTTGCGTGAGAGAGCGTCCGCCCTAACGTTTTCTGGACCTGGCACATAACAAATTTCAAAGTGGAATTTGGAGAACTCCTGGGCCCATCTCACTTGCCGTTGGTTGAGCACTCGTGCCGTTCTCCAATACTCTAAGTTCTTGTGGTCCGTGCACACTTGCACCTTATGTTGTGCCCCAATTAATAAATGCCTCCATCTCCTGAACGCTTCATGAATGGCTAGTAGTTCTCGGTCATACACCGTGTAGTTCCTCTCAGATTTGTTCAGCTTTTGCGAGAAAAAGGCACACGGTCTCCACTCCGACTTCTCCTTCCCAGGCTGCAGAAGCACCGCCCCCACGGCCCGGTCTGATGCGTCCGTTTCCACTCGCATTGGTTTTTGTAAATCCACATGCAGGAGCTGTTCTTCCGAAGCGAACGCCCTTTTCAGTTCCTCAAAAGCTCGCTCCGCCTCCGCCGTCCAAACGAATTTCCTCTTACTGCTGAGACAGTCCGTAATGGGAGCCGTCAAGTGGGCAAAATTTCTGATGAACTTCCGATAGAAGTTTCCAAATCCAAGAAATCTCTGCACATCCTTCTTTGTTTTCGGTGTTTTCCATTCCAGTACCGCTTGGACCTTGCCAGGATCCATGGCCAATCCCTTGTCCGACAAGCGGTACCCCAGGAATTCCACCTCCTTGGTATGAAACTGACACTTCTCTAGCTTCACCCACAGCTGATTGGCTTGCAGTCTGCCCAACACTTCCCTGACGTCTTTCACATGCTGCTCCTCATTCTCTGAATATACTAACATGTCATCTAAGAAGGCCACGCAATTCCTGTAAAGCAAAGGCCCCAGGACGTGGTTCATAAACGATTGAAAGCACGCGGAGCCTGCTTGTAGGCCAAAGGGCATAACTAAATATTCAAATGCCCCCAATGGGGTGAACATGGTGGTTTTCCATTCATCCCCCTTTCTTATTCGTATCAGGTTGTACGCCCCCCTCAGGTCCAGTTTAGTGAAAATCTTTCCCTTCCTGACCCTTGTCAAAATGTCATCAATTCTGGGCATAGGGAAAGTCACTGGTTCTGACACTGCATTTAAGGCCCGAAAGTCCACTACAAGTCTAGGTTTGTCCGTGTTTTTTTTATCCACAAAAAACACTGGGCTGCCCCCCACTGCCCTGGACTCTCTGATGAACCCTCTCTTCAGTTTCTTGTCAATGAACTCCCTTAGCTCCTGCATCTCTCTGTCTGACATGGCGTACAGCTTGCCTACAGGGAGCTGTGCCCCAGGGAGTAAATTGATTTGACAGTCAAAGGGTCTATGTGGGGGTAGTTTGTCTGCTTCCCTCTCACTGAAGACGTTGCTCAGGTCAGCGTATTGTTGGGGCACCTTCCCCTTCTCCGTTACTTCCGTCCCTGCTAGAGTGGCTCTGGCCCCTCCTTGAGCCTCCCCCTCTTTGCAGTGTTCTAGACAATGTGCTGACCCAAAGGAGACCACTCTCTGATGCCAGCCCACTAGCGGATCATGTAACGCTAGCCAGCTCATCCCCAAAATAATGGGAGCTCCTCCCAAGGTAGCCACATTAAATGCTATTAGCTCTGTGTGTCTTGCTACCCTCATTATCATTGGGACGGTCTGTTGGCTGACTTCTCCTCCCAGCAGCTCCCTTCCATCGATCGTGGTCACCTGCAAAGGGTTACTTAAAGGGATAGTCTGTATCTGGTGCTCAGCAGCAAACTCCTTACTCATGAAATTGCAGGAGCTGCCTGAGTCCAATAGTGCCTTTATCTTTAGTGGGTGTCCGTTTGGCAGCTCTAGTAACACCTCTATCACTAGGGCGGGTTTAGGAGGTTCCGGCGTGGGCACTTTCACTGCTCTTTGGCCTGGCTGCTGTGCCCCGACGGTGGCAGCCAGGCGTTGGCTTTTACTTGCTCCGGTACCTTTTCCTCCCTCTCCCCGAGCCTCGCCGTCTGCAGCACTAGCTGGACCTCCAACACCCGGTACCTTTCTTCCAGGCTTGGACCCGCTCCAGCTCCTGCTTCTCCGGTTCCGGCTGGGTTGCTCATGATGCCCTCTCCTGCACAAGCTGCTTTCAGGGACTGTCGGAATGCTGTGATGGGATGATGAGCTGCTTGTGCGTAAAATCCAAGTCCCTCAGAGTTTGGTCAAGTTTGCAAACCTCTGTCTGTAACGGAGCCCCTTAAACATGGCTCCGTCAGTCGCTGGCAGATTCCGACAGTGGCTGCTTTCGGAATCGTTTCCAACATAAAAGCTCCTTAACGGAAACACGTCTTCTGGACTCTCTGCGTGACAGTTTCCGGCGAGGAGTGGGTGTCCCTACAGAAGGTCCTGAAACCTCCCCACTGTTTTCGCTGGAAGTGTCTCTGAGCCATCCCTCCTGCTCACTTCCCCTCAGCTCACCTCCTCTCCCCCTGCTGGTTCCCTCTTCAGCTGCTGAGTCTCTCCCAACCTGTGTGAGCCCTTCCACCTCCCTTCCTTCCGATGGCAGTTCCCTGACAAATACCTTTCTATGTTTTCTCACCACATGAGTTTCTTGTAAACAGATAATATCCAAATTCTTTTTTTTTCAAGAAATGTTCAATTTTATCCCGTTTCTTTTTATCATTAATTCCATTCACATTCCATGTCCATAATTTCAGTGCCATTTTGTGTTTCTTTTACCAATAAAAGTATAAAAGTCTTAAACTTCTTCTTCTTTTTCTTCTTCTTCCTCTTCCTCTTTACCATCCTTTTCTTCTTCTTCTTCCAATCCTGCCAGGCCTGCTGCTCCTGCTCCTGCTGTTTCCTCTCCCTTTCCCAACTCTTTATATCTTCTCAGGAATTTGTGTGTTTCGTCAAAGTTTGTAAATTTGAATTACTTCCCTCAATACACAACCTTTTTTCTCTATTTTTCTGTAATATCAAATTCTTCATTTCTCTATCTTTAAATATAATCAATCACCTATAATTTCTTTGCTTGAACAGATCTTGTTTTAATTCTAAAGGCATTCTGAATTGTTTTTCTGACGTTTTCCACTTCCATACTTAACCACTTAACCACTGCAATCTCTAATGTTAATTTTTCCATTATATTCTCTCCTTGTACTTCAGGCACAGATCTCAATCTCAAATTTAATTCTCTTTGCCTCAATTCATTCATAGCAATCGCGTCCCATAGTTCTTCTTGCGTTTTATTAATTTCTAAAACCTCTCCCTTAACCCTTTCTTCCTGCTTCCTCACCTCCCTTACTTCTAATTTTGTTCGTTTCATTCCTTCTTCCAGGCTTTGCGTTCTTTCTGTTATTTCCTTCATTTGTCCCTTCAACTCATTGACTCTCATATCGGATTTTTTATCCATCTGATCTAATCTCGTCTCCATTTTCCCCCCACTTTGTTTAATCAAAGTGATTAAACATCAAGCATTGGTCACACATGTACACACCCTGGAAAGGACTTCTCCTGATGAACAGATGGTTGGCACTATTACTGGTCACCGGTTTGGGGCAAAGATGAGGAGGGATGCCTAGAAGCAAGTCCTCTGTCTCCTGAACAGGAAGACTCCCCTGTGGTGAGTGCCTGAGGTCCCTTCTCTTGCCACTTACCATCTGGCCTGGGGCGGGGCCTGAAGCCTCACAAGGACTGCTTGCTGCCTGCTGCCCAGGAAGACTCCCCTGTGGTGAGTGCCTGAGGGCCCTTCTCTTGCCACTTACCATCTGGCCTGGGGCGGGGCCTGCAGCCTCACAAGAACTGCTTGCTGCCTGCTGCCCAGGAAGACTCCCCTGTGTGAATGCCTGAGGGCCCTGCTCTTGCCACTTACCATCTGCCCTGGGGCGGGGCCTGAAGCCTCACAAGGACTGCTTGCTGCTTGCTGCTTGCTGCCTGCTGCCCAGGAAGACTCCCCTGTGTGAGTGCCTGAGGGCCCTGCTCCTTCTTGCCACTTACCACCTGGCCCAGGGAGGGCCTGACAGGCCTCACAAGGACTGCTCCTGCCACTTACTATCTGGCCCAGGGTGGGGCCTCACAAGGATGGTTGTTGCCACTGATGCTGCTACTGCCCAGGAGGACCCGGAGGGGTGTATAGTTCTTTTTAACATTTTTTTTAAAAAATATATATATTTTCCTTTCCCTTTAGATTTTTTATATATGGGGGTGGGATGGATGTTTGGGTGGGCTTGGGAATTTGTTAGATTTTGATGAATTTGTAATTTTTGCAGTTTTTATTTGTATTGTTTTATTGTTTTCTGGGTTGTTTTTGTTTTTTGTTTTTATTGTTTTAAGGTATTATTGTTTTAGGCTGCGAAAGAGTAACATTAATTGCCATCAATGGAGGCTAATATGAGGCCTGGGATTGCTACCGTGGAGGGGCGAGGGAGGTATGGCGGTGGGGGCAGATGTTATAGGCGAAGGGGATCAAGATATGGATACGCTCGTACCCCTTCCAATCTGCGCCCCATCCCGAGGGACGAGGGTAGGGTGAGCAAGGATTACTCACCTCCGTCACTGGTGCTGTGCAATGCCAGCTCTATAGGCAATAAAACCGCCACCCTGCGAGATTTCTTTATCTCGCAGGGGGTCGACCTGGCTTGTGTGACGGAGACCTGGGTGCGCGAAGGGGAAACAGTTACCTTACGAGAGATGGCGCCCGCGGGTTTCTCCGTCCTCCACCAGTCGCGGACTGTGGGCCGGGGGGGAGGGGTGGCATTATTAATCCGGGAAGATTGTCCTTTCAGGGCTCTACCATCGCCATCGATCCCCGGCATTGAGTGTGTTGGCCTAGTGTGGGGCTCCGAGGAGAGCTTGGCTGTCTGGCTGGTGTACCGGCCACCTAGCGCACCAGCAGCCACCCTGTCAGGCCTATTGGAGGCGGTGGCCGGCTGGGCCTTGGAGTTCCCTAACCTATTGGTATTGGGGGACTTTAACATCCATGCTGATGCCACTCCCTCCTCACAGGCTCTGGACCTGGTGTCTTCCATGGCGACACTAGGGCTCTCCCAGTTTGTTTCGGGCCCCACACATCAAGCAGGCCACACGCTGGATTTGATCTTTGGCGTAGGTATAGATGTGATCATGTCTCCTTTGATGAAGGTGCCATGGTCTGATCACTACGCTCTGAAAGCCAGGATTGACTTTCCACCCCCACCCTGCTTAGGTGGCGAGCCGATTTGGGCTCGCCCGCAGAGGCTGATGGACCCTTATAGATTCCGTCAAGCCTTGCGGGACCTTGCTCCCCCTGGCGACTCATTGACTGAGCTTGTTGAGGGCTGGAATACCCAGCTCCTGGCAGCCATTGATGAGATCGCACCTAAGCGCCCTCTGCAACCCCGCAGAAACCGGGCTCCCTGGTTTACTGAGGAGCTCCGGAAAATGAAGCGGGACCTCAGACGGCTAGAGCGAGTATGGCGGGGTGCCCGTGACGGAACCTCAAGAACATCTTATAGGGCTTTTATGAAAACCTACGAGATGGCGGTGAAGGCTGCTAAGAAGTCATACTTCTTGGCCTCCATTGCATCCGCTAGCTCTCGCCCAGTGCAATTATTAGGTCTTTATAATCAGGTCTTTAACGTTCCTTGAGGGACAGCCAAATTTAAATAACAATTTGACACACAGCTGTGAGGCATTTGCGAGCTTTTTTGCGGAGAAGGTCTTGTTGCTCCGCCATGACCTCCCTGCCAATTTGGATACAATAAAGGAACTGGAGGCCCCTCGACTGTCCTCGGGTCCAGTATTGGACCACTTCGACCGGATATCCCCAGCCGATGTGGACAGACTCCTCCGAGCTGGAAAGCCCACCACCTGTCCTCTCAACCCGTGCCCGTCTTGGCCGATTAGAGCGTGTCCAGACGAGGTGCGGGCCCTCCTGGGGGATATCATCAATTTGTCCCTTGGCACGGGGACATTCCCAGGGGAACTGAAGGAGGCAGTGGTGCGCCCGCTCTTAAAGAAAACATCATTAGATCCTTTAGATCTATCCAATTACCGCCCGGTTTCGAATCTTCCGTTCCAGGGTAAGGTGATTGAGAGAGCGGTTGCTGAACAGCTTGGTGGGTTTCTGGATGAAACATCGGCTCTGGATCCATTCCAGTCCAGCTTCCGCGCTGGTCATGGGACCTAGACGGCTCTGGTTGCCCTAACATATGATCTTCGTTGACAGCTGGATCGAGGTGGGTCGGGGCTACTGATTCTTCAAGATCTGTTAGCAGCTTTCGACATGGTCGATCACAAACTTCTGGACCACCGCCTTGCCGATGTGGGGATTCAGGGCACAGTCCTTCAATGGCTGCGCTCGTTTCTCTCTGGTCGGGGACAGAGGGTGGTGCTTGGGGGGGGGGAATTGTCATCGTGCCACTCCTTGGTGTGTGGAGTACCTCAGGGTGCGGTACTCTCCCCGATGCTTTTCAACATCTTTATGCGCCCCCTCGCCCAGCTTGTTCGGAGATTTGGGCTGGGTTGCCATCAGTATGCCGATGACACCCAACTCTATCTGTTGATGGATGGCCATCCTGACTCGGCCCCAGACACACTGACCAGATGTTTGGAAGCTGTGGCTGGATGGTTACGTGGGAGCCGGTTGAAGCTAAATCCTTCGAAGACACAGGTCCTGTGGCTGGGACGGGGCGATATGGGATTGGGGGGCAACTCCCATCTCTTGCGGGGGCGCAATTAGTGCCAGCACCGTCCGTTAAGAGTTTGGGTGTAATCTTCGACACCTCCCTTTCCATGGAGGCGCAGATTGCAGCTATAACAAATGCGGCATTTTTCCATCTCCGCCAAGCTAAGCAGTTGGCTCCTTACCTCTCTCGCCCTGACCTAGCCACTGTGATCCACGCGACGGTCACCTCCAGACTGGATTATTGTAACTCGCTCTACGTGGGGCTGCCCTTGAGACTGACCCAGAAACTCCAGCGGGTGCAGAATGCTGCAGTGAGACACCTTACAGGGTCTTTGCTGCGAGATCACATTCCCCCGGTGCTATACCAGCTGCACTGGCTCCCGGTGGAGTACAGGATCAGGTTTAAGGTGCTGGTTTTAACCTTTAAAGCCCTATACGGCCTAGGACCCTCGTACCTACGGGACCGCCTCTCCTGGTATGCCCCACAGAGAAACTTACGGTCTTCAAATAAAAACATGTTGAAGGTCCCAGGCCACAGAGAAGTTAGGCTGGCCTCAACTAGAGCCAGGGCTTTTTCAGCTGTGGCTCCGATCTGGTGGAACACTCTGTCACAAGAGACTAGGGCCCTGCGGGACTTGACATCTTTCCGCAGGGCCTGCAAGACAGAGCTGTTCCACCAGGCCTTTGGCCAGGGCACAGCCTGACTCCCTCCCTCGGCAATCTTCACGGAGCTCTGGCCCAATGGTTGCCAGTGGCTTAAATTAATTAATTTTATAACGAATGATTTTAGAATGTTGTTTATGCTGTACTTTTGTACTGTTTTATTGTTGTTAGCCACCCTGAGCCTGGCTTCGGCTGGGGAGGGCGGGATATAAATAAAATTTATTATTAATGTCCTTTTTAATGTCTGTAAACATTTTTAAAATGTCTCCTTTAAATTCAGTTTCTTGTTTGGATCCTCTTCTTTCTGAAGGCGTCACATTTTCTTTTGGACTTCTGCCTGTCCAGTGCGCTTCCCTGTGCCAAAAAACACTGCTTTCTCTCAGTGCAATCTTCTGGGGGAAAACTTCACCTGAGGCGGAAAGAGCAGAGATGCAGCGGCGTTGCTGTCGTGTGGGAGAAGAGGGAGTGATAAAGTCCAGAGACAGAGTCTTCTATTCTAGAAGCTTTATTTACAAGCAGTAAATTACACCGTCTGAACTTTCAGACATCTTTCTCCTTGCTCAAACACACTCCAACTGAAATCGAAAGCAGATTCACAGAACAAAGAGAACTGTGACGTGACATCCTGACTTCCCGTAGGAGTCCCTCCCTCAGACACGAAGCACCAGAAAGGTTAACCCTGTAACCACCCTGTTACCACCAAACCCAGTGTTATCCCAAACCCAGACCTTCGCAGAACTCTCCATGCCTCTGGAAGGTTAGTGGTTTCGTGAAACTTTCAGCGAGGTTCTTGGCTGAGGGACAGTACTTCAGCGCAACCAATCCCTCATGAACACTCTGACACACATTCTGAAAGCGAATGTCTAGATGTTTGGTCCTGGCCTCAAATTGCCCCAATTCGGCCAATTTCAGGCACGGTTGGTTGTCCTCGAAAACCGTGATGGGCAAACTATTCACTCCACAGAGCTCCTGGACCAAACAAGCATAGAACTCTAACTCTCTGCACACCTCAGAAAGTGCACTGAACTCAACCTCAGTGGATGAAAGCGCTACGAGGCTTTGCTTCCTGGACCTCCACCCAACTACTGAGTTCCCAAACTTCACCACTAGGCCGGACACGGACTTGCGATCCTGAAGATTAGCCCAATCCAAGTTCACCCAATCGTTTGTAAAGGATCAACTTTCATCATCTAAAACTACTGAACCCCCTTCGGAAGCAGGAGAAGAGGGGGGATTTTTTCCGGATTGTTTAAACCTGCAGAAGAGAGTGTAAAGAAAAGTAATCTTCCACCGCCTTGAACCTGGGAGCAGGGTGTCAGGACAGACGTTTTTGGGAAGTTCATTGACTATAGACAAATGTTTTTGACAGACAGTTAAAAGAAGAGAAACATAGTGATTCCATTGTTCTCTTTTGCATTTTAAAGGAACAAATATTGACAAAATATCTGAAAAAGGAATCTTTGTTGTTAGATCTGCTGTTAAAAAGAAAAAGAAAAAAGAAAAGAGATTGATACAAATAGATGTTCTTCCCCTAGAGGGAGCTTGTGAAACTGTTATTAAATTTGAACTGGGGAGCTTCGCAGCTGCAAACAGATTAAGATCGTGGGAACAGACTTCTGACCTTGCATAACAATGTATTCAGAGGCTCTGGTGCGTGCTTTCTGCAAGACAAGTGCTTTATTGGAAAAGTTACATGAGAAGACGGATTTGATAACTGTTGCGATTAGAAATTTTGGACAGGTAGTGGGTATCTATATAGAGCCCACCCAGGAATCAACTCAGGAGTGTGCTCTGACAGATCAGATGAGGGAGGAGGTTGTTGTTGGACCTCGGGTGGCAGAGATGGAGGGAGCTGTGGCCCAGCAGGAACATGAGTTGTTGGATCTGACAAATGAACTTGGAAAAAGCCAGATTTGGAGAGATAGAGTTTTGTTTGGCTTGGAGATGGGGGGCTGGATAGACCCCCCTATGCAGGGATGTCTTGACTTTTCAAGTCTGGCAATGGGCCGTGCGGAGTTTGGGGTTGTGGGGGTCCTCAACTCTGGAGGGACCTTGAAACATGCTTTTAAATACCACATGGAGTTCAGTGTGGACTATGGAAAAGGGGCTGATCTGTCAAGAAGGGACAAAAATACTGTCAAGTTGGAGTTTCCACGAGTGAAAGGACCAGGAGACAAAGTAAAGTACAGGTATAAATATGAAGAAGAGCCGCGGAAGGGACATGGAAGATACTTAAGGGCCTTGGACATAAGATTACCAAGTTAATGAACTAGATGGATGGGATAGAAAGGACTGACAAAACCCGGGACCAGAAGGAAGAGACGTTGGATGAAGATTGGAAGAAAGTTTTTTTAAAAAAATTATTTAGGATTGCTTTGTAAAATTAACGAGTATTAGAAAAATGTTGGAACGAAATTATTTGGCTTTAGCAGAAATGTTAAAAAGAACTATGCAAGAATATGTTATGGTTATGAGAAATTGGTATAAATAAGATTTAAGTTTTAAGTTTTAGGGTTTTTTATAGTAAGATAAAGTTAACATAGATTAAGGTAATTTAATGACAGAATATTATGAAAAATGGGAAGGATTTGCTGTGATAATTAATAACTAGAATACAAAAAAGGGAGGGGTGAGGAGGTCGATGAAATAAGGTAATGACTGATAAGGATTTGAGAATATTGGATCTGTTTTTAAATTTTTGTGGTTTACTTTTGTTTTTTGATTTGATGTGTTATGTGTTTTGGTTTTGCTTTTTGCTTTTGATTTTTATCGATTTGTACTGTTTGATTGCTGTTTGTTTTTCCCTTGTTTTTTTCTTCTTTGTCTCTTTGTTTTCTTCTGTAATTTTAAAATGCTTAATAAATATCATTAAAAAAAAAAATCCAAGTCCACCCAAGCAGTCATCTTAACCTCACCCTGAGCTGACAACTTTAGGCAAAAATCTTGCAGATACTGCAGAACTCTTTTGATGCCATTCCAGGCCTGTACACTAGGACTTGAAGCCTCTCTGCTGAGCAGATTAATAGCAAACGCTATGTCTGGTCTGCTCCACTGGGACAGATACAACAGACTACCTAGAGCTGACTGAAAGATTTCAGCATTTTCAAACACAGCGCATTCTGCTTGCTGACTGTCCTTTACGTAGCCAGTTTCCATAGGACTTCTCACACCTGCACAATCACTCATCCTGAACTTCTGAAGCAGTTGCTCCATTTTACCTTTCTGGCTGAGCAAAAAACTTCCATCCTGTGTTCTAGAAACATCCACGCCCAGATAAGTACGAACAGCTCCAAGCTGCTTGAGCTTGAACCTTTTCCCAAGCTCCTTGGTGAACTTTTCTACCTGTTTACCAGTCTGTGCAAGGTATAAAAGATCGTCAACAAAGATTAAAAGAGCTTCCTGTGTCTCACCTGACCCTTTTAGGTAAAGACAACTATCAGCAACACTTCTCCTGAAACCTAGCTTCTCTAAGGCTTCATTCAGACACATATTCCAGGTTCGGGCAGATTGACGTAACCCATAGATGGATTTGTGCAACTGCTACACAATGCCTTGCCCATTGATCTCAAAACCTGGAGGAGGAAGCATGTACAACTCCTCCTGGAGATCTGAGTTCAGGTAGGCAACATCCACATCAAAGTGGTTTACCTTCCAACCTCTCTGTGCTGCAACAGCTAAGAGCATGCGCAGAGTCTCACTCCGAGAAGTAGGCGAATACACTTCCGTGAAATGAATCCCCTTCCTCTGTGTGAAACCCCTGGCAACGAGTCTCGCTTTATACTGCGGTTCTCCAGCTTCTGTGGGTAAACCCATCTGCAACTCACAGCTTGCTTGCCAGGCGGCAACTCTGTGAGCGAGAACACACCAAGAGACTCCATTGATCTCATCTCCTTCTGCATTGCCTCATGCCATTTACTGGCTTCTTCCTGAGGCAATTTCTGAACATCCTCAAAGGACTCAGGTTCACACCTAGCCACACCAACCCACACACTAGTGGCCTTGAACCTATCAGGTGGCCTGCCCTTGGTTGACCACGCTGAACTCCTCAGAGTGAACCCTGGCTCCCCCTCTGACACATTAGGTCCAGCAAGACCATCCTCAGTGTCAGAAACTTCCCCCTCTGATCTGCTGCGCCTTTTTGAACCTGACAGCCGGTCCAGCAGGAGAGGAAGGCTCACTCTTTGCTTCCGACTTGACTGTGGTTTGAGGAGGTGTTCTTGGTTTCCCCCTTTGAGGGATCCTGAGCTGTCCCTGCTGTGGACTCTCCCCTGCGGCGGACTTTGTTGCTCTGGACTTTGGTCCTCAGCAACAAGTTCCTCCTCCTCCTCATCTGAGTCAAAGAACTGCTGTGAAAGCACGTCTGGATTGCCATGCAGACGTGACCACCCAGCCTGTTCACAGAACACTGCACTGTTGCTGATCACCAGTCTGAACTGGTTCCCACTCGGGTATGCAAACCTCCAAGTCTTTGAGCCAGGCTCATACCCTACAAATATCTTTTTCTTAGACCTTGACTCACCCTTCCGGTGTAGAGCCTTTGGAATGAGGACCCAGGCCTCACAACCAAACACACGGAAGTAATGCACCTTGGGCTTTTTACCGTGCAGCAGGAAATAGGGTGTGTTCCCTACACTTGAATTGTACACTCTATTCTGTGTAAAAACTGCAAATCTCCAGGCTTTGGCCCAAAAACACTGGGGTAGCCCTGCATCAAACAAAATGGCCGACACCGATTCCTGCAAAGTCCTATTTTTCCTTTCCGCAATTCCATTCTGTTGTGGACTATGGGGCGCAGTCAACCTGTGGCTGATTCCCTTCTGTCGGAAGAAATTCTGCAACGCAGACCCAGTGAACTCCGCCCCCGTGTCACTTGAAAACTCCTCACCTTGGTGGAGAAGGTTACCTCTACTGCTGTGATCCAATCTTTGATCAACCCAGCAGCCTCTCCCTTGGTTTTTAAAGAAAATACCCAAGCAGATCTCGAAAAATCATCAATTAGGAGAAGAACGTACTTTGACCCCCCACCCCCACCCCAGGGACTCTACAGACATGGGGCCACACAAATCTGCATCCGCTAGTTCAAAGGGACTAGTGGTCTTCCTTTCTGACTTGGGATGAGAGCATGTGACAACCTTCGATTGCTTGCAGGCTCGGCAATCCAGGAATTTGTCATAAGCCTTAAATTTGCACCCTTCTGTTAGTTCAGGGGCCTTTTTAACATAATTCCAATTTGAGTGACAAAATCTGCGATGCCATAGATGTGCACAATCACTATGGGGCTCTACATTCACACATTGCACCCTTGCATCCTCAGTGGCATCCTCAGTAACAATTGGCATCTCCACAGTAAAAAGCCTGTCCTTGCATTCCACAGTATACAGCTCCTTGCCGTCCCTGGAAAAAGAACACGTTATTTGCAAAAGATACACAGAAACCATCAGCAACTAGAGCAGGTACACATAACAGGCAATTTGCTATCTCTGGCACAACATAGGCCTGAACTTCATGATTGAGAAAGGAACAATAAAGCATTCCAGTCTGTGTCAACGGCCGTCTACTCCCATCAGCTAAGGAAATGAAACGACCAGTTTTTACTTCCTTGCAGTTCCTCAGAAATCCTGAAGAGGGCACGAGCGTGTGTGTCGCTCCAGTGTCAACAACAAGAGACAAAACAGCTGGCTGTTGGTCTTCCTCAAGAGTTGCCATAGCAACACTGCCCCCTCTGCTCCCCCCCCCACCCGACTGGGGCCTTTGCAAGTGTCCTTCATGGTTGCCATAGAAGCAGCACGTCCAGTTGCCATGGCTGCAAGGCCTCTGTCGATGTTCTCACACTGCATCGTCTGGCAACCGTCGCTTATCAGCTCTTCCTGCAGCTGCACGACCTTGGAGCTCTCAGCAGAACAATGCCTCTCGCAGCCAGACTCCAGCTCTCGGCGAAAACAGCTTTTGGAGACTTTTGGAGACAAAGGCTTTCCAGAGCTTTCACTGCTGCCTGCACCCCCACTCTTGGGTGCCCAGCTTCTGCCTGCACCCCCTCTGTTGAGTGCAGGGCTTCCAGAGAAACAGCCTGAGGAACAGCCTGCGACTGCTTTCCTCCCAGCTCTCAGCCTCTCTCCCAGCTCATCACACAGATGTGCTGAAGCATCCAAACAGCTCCCAGGCACAGAAACAGGAACAGACACAGAAACAGTCCCTTCACCCCCCACTGGGGGCACGAGGCTTTCATGGCTCTTTCTAGCCCCATATTGGCTACCAAGGCTCACTGCCTTCTCAGGGCTCTTCTCAGCCACTTCTGGGCTCCACACTTTGCCCCCTTCTCGGTCCTTGGCTACTACCCCGGCCTCACATGCCTCCTGTAGTGCCTGCCAAGCTGCTGAGGGGCCCTTTCCTTGAAGGAGTGGCAGAAGACAAGCCTCAAAGCCTGCTTCTAGAATGCCATGCGCTTGCTTCTCCATCTCTTGAACAGCCACCATTGCTGTCTCAGGTTTCCCACTGGCTTCTGCAGCAGCCTGAGACTCTGAGGGGTCCACACACGACCACAGCTGTTTCCCCAGCAGGAGAAACCTCATCCTCACTGACCACTCAGGCCAATTATGTCCATTTAGTCTCTCAAACAGAACATTAAAGGATTCAAAAACCTGTCCTTGGGGCTGAGCAATATCTTCCCCCCTTATTTGGCCAGAGATTACTCACTCTTTTCGCCAACCGGGCTCCAAAGAATGCTCAGCTCCTTTTTCACCAGCGACCTCAGAACTGCCTTTTCCTTCCCGGCAGGAGATCCAGCTGGCAGCCGTCTCTTTGCACTCCCTTCTCATCACTTAGCAACCAAAACGTCGGCTCCATAACCTTTTGGACTTCTGCCTGTCCAGTGCGCTTCCCTGTGCCAAAAAACACTGCTTTCTCTCAGTGCAATCTTCTGGGGAAAAACTTCACCTGAGGCAGAAATAGCAGAGATGCAGCGGCGTTGCTGTCATGTGGGAGAAGAGGGAGTGATAAAGTCCAGAAACAGAGTCTTCTATTCTAGAAGCTTTATTTACAAGCAGTAAATTACACCGTCCGAGCTTTCAGACATCTTTCTCCTAGCTCAAACACACTCCGACTCCTTGCTCAAACACACTCCGACTGAAATCGAAAGCAGATTCACAGAACAAAGAGAACTGTGACGTGACATCCTGGCTTCCCTTAGAAGTCCCTCCCTCAGACACGAAGCACCAGAAAGGTTAACCCTGTAACCACCAAACTCTACATTTTCTCCTGTTTTTTTCTGTGAATGAGACATTGTTTCTCTTTTTCCTGTCGCTGTCCTTATAGAAAAGTCCAAATTTCTTTAAAATAAAAAAATGAAGAGACAAAAGGAGGAAGGTGAATATTTCTGCCACTTGTTTGGCTAATCCAGCCAATGGGCAGTCCAAAAATAAGAAAAAAACAAAAAAGAGAAAGAAAGATGACAATCATCACAAAACGTAACAAAAAGTTAATAAAAACAATCCTCCGCCACTTGCCAATCCAATTATTTAATCAAGATTCCAGCAGCACCATATACTTTAAATTCCAATCCGATATTCCCAAAAAGAAAAAAAGACAATTCAAATAAAATAAAACAAGAAAAAATTAAGAATAAGAAATCAAAAATTAGAATAAAAGAGAGGAGAGAAAAGAAGAGATGGAAAAGACAGGGAGAGGGAGAAAGGAGGGAAAGGGAGGGAAGAGGGGAAATTAAGCACAGAATATTAAAAATACGCTGTCCCAAGAGAAAAAAGAAAAAAAGAAAGGGAGATGGGAAAGGCGACCCAAAAGGGGAAAGAAAAAATAAAAACAATTAACGTTCTCTTCGCCAAAGCAGCAGGACCCGAAAATATTTTTCTCAAAAGAAAGGAGCCAAGTTTAATCCATCCTTAAAAACACAGTCTGGCACCATAAAATATAAAAATAATCAGCCTAAACACTCCAACATCCACATCAACAAAGTCAGAAGCAGGAGGGGGGGGGTAAGCAGTTCCTTCTCCTTACTCAGCTTTCATCCAAAAGAAATTAGAGGAAATTAACGTAAAATAAAGAGTCAATAATTCAGTTTGGGCTTGGGAGTTTCTCCACAAAGCTGCTTTGGCATATACAAAAGTAAAAAAATAAATAAACATTCCATCACGAGGCTTCTTAACAGTTAACTACGCAGTTCGTTAAAATCGAAAGTAAAAATTGCAGGGAAGATTCTCTTCCCACAGTTCCAGAAATTCACCAAAAGACAAAGAAAAAATCCCCTAGTAAGGGCTTTCACCCCTTCCTTCGTTAAATCCACCGTCTTAAATTAAGTGTTTATTTTAAATCAAATATTCCGCTGTAGGGTAACTCACTGTTTCTTTCGTTCCGTGGGTACTTCTTGCATGTAAATAAGATCCCAGTGGGGCTGACCTCCTTTTTAGCACCCCGCTGCTTCCAAATCGTTATTAATATTTTCCCCCCGATTATATTCACCAATTAAATCCGGATTTTTTAATGTTTCAGAGTCTGCTGCTATGCCGGGCAAGCTTGAGGCTGTGCTTCTCGAGGGTAGAAAATGGCGTCTCGCGCTGGCGTCTCAATCTCGCTGCTCTTTTTGCTCCTTAAAGGAGCTTTTTTTGGCAGCGGAGAGACTGCTCTACGGCTTGCTGGGATCCTGTCCTCAGGATCTTCCTCCCGAGGCTTTTGGGGGCTTGCGGCGCCCTTGCAAAACCCCTGATTCCCCCCGAAAAGCTGGATTCTCCCCGGAGGGCTGAATCCCGCTTGCATTCGGCTCTGCGGTAATCCAGAAGCCCAGCACTGACACTTTGAATTGTGCCCGAAAACGTCATGGGAGCCAATGCAGGTCTCAGGACTGGTGTTATATGGTCTCGGAAAGACTTTATTTTACAGAAAGGTTTAACCTCACAGGCATCTTCTTAATACACTTTGAATTGGGCTTGGAAACATACTTTGAGCCAGTGCAGGTCTTTCAGGACTGGTGTTATATGGTATGGGCGGTCCTAGTCCCCAGTCTGGTTGCTGCATTCTGGATTAGTTGCAGTTTCTGGGTCACCTTCCAAGGCAGCCCCACGTCAAGCGCATTGCAGTAGTCCAAGCGGGAGATAACCAGAGCATGCAGGTAGGGTCTCATCCTGCATCCCAGATAGAGCTGCCCTGGACACAGAATGGACCTGTGCCTCCATGGGTCCCAAATGACCCCCAGGCTGCGCAGCTGGTCCTTCAGGGGCACAGCTGCCCCATTCAGGACCAGGGAGTCCCTCACATCCACCCACCCCCTGTCCCCCAAGAACAGCACTTCTGTCTGTCGGATTCTCAGGCCTCAGTCAGAGGTAACTGGCCACTCTCCAGGCACTCGGCTTGAGATCCTTGTTGACCTCCCCGTCTGCATCTCCCGGCAGGATACAGGCTAGGTCACTATCAGCGATCCCACTCAGCGTGAGAGGGACACACCATTCCTCCCTCCTCCCTGCTTCCCTCAGGGAGGGGAAAGAGACAGACAGAAATCTATTTACATGTCTTTATTTCTGTCATTGCAGCAGTACAGAGAAACACGTCTGCACTCTCCAGATTCCAACAGTAGAGAGAGATAAACTCCACCCCTGTACTTCCAGTACAGGTCAGATGACACTCTGAGCTAACATCCGGTGCTCAGTACAGTGAATAGACTGCCCCTTTGTTCCCATAGTACAGTCCCAAACATCAACATCCTGTTTTGCATTCCAGCAACTTGCAGCTCGCTCCCGCATTGCTGCTTTTTTCTGACATCCTCCCCCAAAAGTATCAATGTGCGTTGCGAGCAAAGTGTGATCCAGAGAAGAATACAAACAGTTGTTATACATATAACAATCCCCTGTTGTTTCAGTTCCACCCTTGGAACTCCCCGCCACTGGTTTCTCCAGTGTACCTCTCTGGTTGTCTGGCTTCCAAGGAATGAGTGCATCTGCATTACCTTGGCTTGCACTTCTCTGTTGTGTCTTTGTCTCTGACTTTGACACAGCTTCAACCTGTCTTGGGTTGTTAACAATAGTAACACATGCAACAGCTAAGTTAGCAAACTCTTTTGAATACCTCTTGGGTTGTACACCCTTTGTACTTCTCTCAGACCTGCGTATGAGGTGCTGATCCTCTCTGCTTACTGGTTCAGCCACTGGACTCTTAGGAGAACCAGATCCAATAGTAAACAGTGGTTCTTCCTTCATCTGTGAAGGCCTATCCATTGTGTAAGACTTCCTCTTAATGACTGTGTCAACTGAGCTCTGTGAGCTATCACTGTTATCATCACCACTGTAATCAGTAAAATCATCATCATCTGAATTGTCCTCAGTGGGAAATGTGTGAACAATTACTCTCTCCTCTTCAGGAGTACTCTCTAGAAATTTTGTGAGAATCACCTGACCAGATTCAGACAAAATTACTCTGTAGAGACCCTTTTCATATCCCACAAAAATGCCTCTGGCATTCTTTACTCCACCTGGAGCTTCTGTTCTCACATGAGACCCAAAAACCTTAAAATAGGCAACAGAAGGTTTTCTATGGAACAGCTTCTCAAAAGGAGAACTTCCCAACTCTTTTGAGACCTTTCTCAACCACGCGTGACAATAAGACATTAACGACTCCGCCCAATACTCATGTGGCAAATGTGAACTAAGCAATTGTGCATTCATCCCCTTTTGCAATTCTTTGTTCACCCTTACACAGACACTCCTGTTCCACGCTTCCGCTGAAACAGCAACCTGGTGGTTAATCCCTTTCTCATCCAGGAACTTCTGAAAATCCTGTAACAGAAAAATTGGCTTCTCATCTGTGAAGAGACAATCAATGTTAGCATCATGCACATTCTTA
The DNA here is from genome assembly GCF_965113315.1 of Podarcis vaucheri. NCBI lineage: Eukaryota > Metazoa > Chordata > Lepidosauria > Squamata > Lacertidae > Podarcis > Podarcis vaucheri. The sequence goes on from NC_138757.1 coordinate 18,784,003, forward strand.
ACCTTGTCACAAAACTCCTTAAACCTTTCTAAGGCTTCTTTTGGTTTCTCTAATATATATACCCACACATAATGAGAGAAACAATCCACACACACAAGGTAATATCTTGCATTGCCTCTAGATGGTGCTAGAGCAGTGTTTCCCAACCGGTGTTCCGCGGCACACTAGTGTGCCGCGAGACGTTGCCTGGTGTGCCGTGGGAGGGAGGCGGGCGAGTCGGGCGGTGAGAGGCGGGGTGGCGGCGGCGAGGAGAGGCCGCCCAGCATGGGGCTCTCGCCGTCTGCCTGCCTGGCTGCCTGCGTGGCGCTGACGTCACGGGGCTGTAACGTGCCCCACATAGGCACACGCGGGGCGGTGAGCGAGCTCCCTCCCACATCCCATCGCCGCTCGCTTCGGCTGGCCTACTGGGCTGTCGCAGGCGGAAGGCCTGCGCATACGCGAGGTTTTCGCGCCTTCGGGATTCCCTTCACGCCTTCCTCCTCCCGGGTCCTTGAGAGCACGGGAAGCGGCAGCGCGAGACCGGCATTGAGCCTGGTAGGTATTGCGCTTGCCAAGGCAGTCATTTGGGAAATGAAAACTTGCAAAGCAAGCAACCAGTTCAATCTGAAGTACGTGTATGCTTAATATCCTGTATCTGAAACCTGTTCTGCCCCCTCCCCCACACTTGGTGCCATTTTCATCTACACATGCAGCAGAGTAAGTTGACCCAGAATAGTACCAATTCAGATGGCAGATGGGAGAATGACAGTGCTGAATGCTTTCCCATGTAGAACAGTCCCTGCAAATAAAAACCTAGCATATTTGGAAGAGGGATGCTAGCCTAACCATTACCTTCTATGCTGTTACTATTTTTTTATTTTTTTTTACATAAGTAAAAAGTGACCTTTCCCCATCTGGCATGGTGGTGTGCCTCGAGATTTTTTTCATGAAACAAGTGTGCCTTTGCCCAAAAAAGGTTGGGAAACACTGTGCTAGAGGACCAATCACATCAGCATACACCCACTGAAATGCCCTGTCGACCCTGGTCACCTTCCGGGCGCTCTTGGTCACACCTGCAAGAGATATTTCGTTAGTATCAAATGCATTACATTTCATGTAATCACTGTGATCAAATGTTAACAAATACAGTCCATCTTTCTCTCTGGCAGAAAGATACAGCTCTCCATCTTTGAAGATCTTGCAGCTTTCACTATCATAGGACAGTTTCAGTCCTTTCTTTGCAATCTGCGACACACTCAGCAGATTGAACTTCAATTCAGGAACCAGGTACACATTGTCTATAGTCAAGTTCAGACTCACAAGATACACAGTTCCAACCCCGGTCGCTTCCAGCTCCTGACCGTTGGCCTGCTTCACAGTGAAACTTTGCTTCTTAAACGTCGAAAACAGACCTCTGTGTGGGGTCATGTGTTTCGTGGCTCCAGTGTCAATTACAAACGCGTTCTCCACCTCTGGTGTGGTTCCTTTCGACATTAAAGCCTTTGCAGGTTTCACCTGGGACTTGGTACGACTTTTGCCTGACGCCTCAGGCCTTGCAGAGCTCCCCTTGGCTCCTTTCTGCTGACGTGGCTTCTTACAGTTCCGCTGAAGATGCCCAGTCTGTCCACAATTGTAACATCGGACAGCGCTCAAAGCTACAGCATGCTCCTCAGTAGCAACAGCAGTGGGGGAGTCAGAACTCCGTGCCTCTCTCCCCCGTCCTTCACATCCAGTGCAGCAAGGCGATCGTGTTCATTCAGAACAACGGCACACACCCTCTCCGAAGTGAGATCCTGGGCTGGTAGGGAACCAAGCTGACTGGCAACCGTTTTGTAAGTCCGATTAAGGCTGTTGATAATCATGAAGCAAAATACCTCCTCTTGTAGACGGAAATTGCGCTCCTCCATCTGCTGATGCAGGAACTTCATCTCAGTCAAATGCGCTTGTACATCTCCATCAGGCGCAAGCCTCAGATTGGTCAGCTTTTCAAAATACAGCAACGCTGAAGAACCAGCATCCCTTTGATGTGTTCTACGCAGTGTTTCCCAAATCTCTTGTGCGTTCACTAAATCCCGGATATGCACGAGTTGCTCATCTGAGACGCACAGAATTATAGCCGTCCTGGCTTTCACATTCTGTGAATTCCAACCTGGCGTTGGGGCTGCTGGAATGGGGTTCTCAATCACCCCAAAAATCCTCTGATTCTGTAGCAGAGCTTTCATCTTTATAGACCAAGATGAGTAATTGTCATTAGTCAGGGGAGGTGGGTAAGGTAAGCCTCCCCCCTTCTTGGCATCCATTTTGAATCCAAGCCTCAGCTCTCACTCTCGAGCCTGTAAAATCCAACAGTCTCTTTTGGTTGTTTACTGCCTTCTCCTCACTTGGCAGATAAACCGCAAGCTGCATAAAATGTCCTTGCACAGAACAGGGAGATAGTCAAAATACTCTCCGTGTTCCAGCCCCTTTAGCCAGTAAGTTTCCACTCTACTGACTTCCAGTTGCTTAGCAACAGTGCATTCCAGCATTATCTAGGAATGCAAGGTATTCGGCTGTTTTCCTGTGCTGGCTTTTGCCTAACACAGACACACAGCGAACCGAAGATTTTTTTTCTTTACGCGTTCACTTCACACAGCCATAAATTCTCCATACCTTGGGGCTCCGTTGCTTGGCTTTCACTCCGTCTCGATGCCCAGCCGTCTGTTTAGCTTCTAGCTGCACGTTGACTTATCTTCCTCCCTTGGTGCAGAGGATGAAGAACGATCCATCAACCTCTCATGCAGATTTTCAAGGATCAAAACCACCGGCAATGCTACCAGATGTCGGATTCTCAGGCCTCAGTCAGAGGTAACTGGCCACTCTCCAGGCACTCGGCTTGAGATCCTTGTTGACCTCCCCGTCTGCATCTCCCGGCAGGATACAGGCTAGGTCACTATCGGCGATCCCACTCAGCATGAGAGGGACACACCATTCCTCCCTCCTCCCTGCTTCCCTCAGGGAGGGGAAAGAGACAGACAGAAATCTATTTACATGTCTTTATTTCTGTCATTGCAGCAGTACAGAGAAACACGTCTGCACTCTCCAGACTCCAACAGTAGAGAGAGATAAACTCCACCCCTGTACTTCCAGTACAGGTCAGATGACACTCTGAGCTAACATCCGGTGCTCAGTACAGTGAATAGACTGCCCCTTTGTTCCCATAGTACAGTCCCAAACATCAACATCCTGTTTTGCATTCCAGCAACTTGCAGCTCGCTCCCGCATTGCTGCTTTTTCCTGACACTGTCTTGTCAGGATTCAACCTCAACCTGTTACCCACCCTCCAACCGCCTCCAGGCAGTCACACAGGACCTTCATCTGCCTGCACTTGCCTCCCTGTGCAATAGGGCGGTTCATAAAAAACACTTTTTTGAAAATGCCCTCTCCAAAGGTCTTATCTTACTACACTAGGGATTATATAGCTATATCTGAAATTTCATGCATATCAGTTGATATCTTGACCCTCCTCCACGAAAAGAGCTGTTTACTTGGCCATTTTCCTATGTCGTGAAGGCTGAAATTTCAATTTTGCGGAGTAGGGCCAAGATAGTAACTGATACTGTCAGGGGCTCAGGAACAGAGGTACAGGGGAGAGAGGAAATGGAGAGTGAAGGGGAAGAATCTGAGGGCAGCGTAGGGGAGTATGACAGTGGCCCGAGAGATTCCATGAGCTTCTCCAGCGAATCAGAAGATTCCCAGAAGGAGGCGCCGATGGTCAGGGCAAGGGGGGTCCCAGGGGAGACACACCAGAAACAAGGGGCCAGCGGGGACTCCCAAAGCAGCAGCGGGAGATCAGGACCAGCTTCCCCACCAGAGCGTAGTCCCATGTGTCCCATGTGTCAGGGCCAGCGTCTCCTCCAGCAGGGAAAGAAGATGAGTCAGGGCTGACCACGCCTCTATTGGAGAGTGGGGGAACGGAGGGGAGGTCAGGTCCAGCTAGCCTCCCCGAAGGGGGAAGCAGTGACAGGAGCAGTGTAACGGTCAGGAGGAAGGTTGCCGGCTGGACGCGCGCGCCAAGTTCGAATGTACAGGCGCGTGGGACAGCAGAAAACCCGGATTGGGAACCAGGTCCTAAAGCCTGCCCGAGGCAGGGGGAAGACTCAGGGGACTCAGCGTCAGAAGAGTCTAGGAAGGGCGAGACCCCAGCTGACAGGCAGAACCAGAGGAGGAAAGAGCAGAGGAAGAGGTGGAGCAAGGCTAGAGTCTTAAACTGTTGTCTGGGGGGAGGAGATTCAGACGGAGCTTCGGCGGTCTAGAGTTTCAGACGTAGAGCTGCACGCTGCGGCTGTGAAAGCGAAACTGAACTTCAATAAAGACTTTTGTATATAACAACGAACTGGCGTTGGTCCTTTGTGAGCTGGGACCTCGGGCAGCTCTGACAGATACGTTTTGTATATTTGAAATATACACCTGGACTTGTTTCGATTAATTTCTAAAGGAGACTTTGCAGTTTTTAAAGTCATAATTAGGAAAAATTGTAATAATCACATATAAAAGAAACAGTATACAATAAGTAAATAAGTATATTTTTATGCTATTTTTGTGTGTGTAAGGGGATAGGAGTTTAATTTTGATAATTAAATTTTCAGTGGTGGTGGGTTTGTTTGCATGTGTGAGTTGTTGTGGACTATGTTGTTGGGATACTGCCAGGGAGACAAAGGCCATCATGCCTCCACGCCGATTCCGGACGATCCATAAATATACTTTCCCGAAGAAACCAGAGGCTTTCCTCCTGGGCATAGTGGACCAATCGATGTTAAAGAAGGATAGAACCTTTTTCATGTATGCTACAGCAGCAGCAAGAATTCTCATCGCAAAGCATTGGAAGACACAAGATCTACCCACTTTGGAAGATTGGCAGATGCAGCTAATGGACTATATGGAGATGGCGGAAATGACTGGCAGAATCCGAGACCGGGGAGAGGAGACGGTGGAGGAAGATTGGAAGAAATTTAAAATTTACTTGCAGAAATACTGTAAAATTTATGAATGTTAAGGACATTGAAATGAATCGCAGGGGCTTTAGCAACGAAGTAAAATGTAAGATTGGATTAACAACAGATAAATTAATAGGATATGAATTTGCTGAATTAATTTTTTAAAAAAGGGATACAAGAACGGGAGACGTGAGGAAGTCGGGAAAATAAGCTAATTGAAGATGAGAAATTAAGAAAGAGGGAATTTTTGTTTTCTGTTACTATATGTGTTTTTATTTCTTTTTTTTCTTTTTCTTTTGATGTGTTTAATGTTTGTATTTTTGTACTGTATTTTTCTTTGTGATTTTGTATTTTCTTTGTCTATGTATGCTTTTTTATTGTGAAAACTTAATAAAATATTTATAAAAAATAATAAAAAAGATCCATCGATCTCCCGTAGATACAGTATCAGTCAATTAGCGACACGAGCCTCAGAAATAACATGCCACATTCCGAGGCTGGTGCATGCTCTTTCAGCAGAGTTCGCACAGCGAAAGATGCACTCAGGAGAGCGTTATTTACAACTTTATTCAGCGTTGATCAGAACAAAGAAAAAAAACATGACTGACTGCTTCGATGTTCAGGCGCAGAGAGAGACAAAAGTTATGTACAAAACATAAACTTCCTGTGAACAGGAAATACTCAGGCTGTGACACAACAACCTGCTCCCTTTTTAAGGTGGAACGGACATATCCTAACATATGTTGTAAATAAAGTATTAATTTATTTTTTTTAAAAAAAGAGATATTAACTGATATACATGAAATTTCAGATATAGCTTTATAATCCCTGGTGTAGTAAGATAAGACCTTTGGAGCAGGCATTTTCAAAAAAGAGTTTTTTATGAACTGCCCTACTGTGCAAATCGCACTCCCCACAGCCCACCAAACCGTGGACCACAAGGAAATGTGTTGCGAGCCAGATGTAGGCTGCAAGTTGCCCACTGAGGATTTCAGATCAACAGAATAGCTAACCCTGGTGACGCTTGTTTCATCCGCTCCCCCCCTTCTTTCACTGCAGCAACACCAAAAGATTTTGCTTCCTGTTTGATTTAAAACAGAGTTTCACGTTAACATCTGAACTTGGGGAACTGTGCCTCTTTAAACTTAAATGTAAAGACAGAATCAAACCATAATGAAGGACAAGCTGCACAGCCTGGGGGTCCTTTTGGACCCATGGAGGCGCAGGTCCATTCTGTGTCCAGCGCAGCTCCATCTGGAACACAGGATGAGACCCTCCCTGCCCGCGGACTGTTTGGCCAAAGCAGTGGATACTCTGGTTATCTCCCGCTTGGACTACTGCAATGCGCTCTACGTGGGGCTACCTTTGAAGGTGACTCTGAAAGTGCAATTAATCCAGAATGCGGCAGCTAGACTGGGGACTGGGAGTGGCTGCCGGAACCATATAACACTGGTCCTGAGAGACCTACATTGGCTCCCGGGATGTTTTCAGGCCCAATTCAAAGTGTCGTTGCAGACCTTGAAAGCCCTCAACTGCCCAGTATACCAGAAGGAGCGTCGCCACCCTGGACGCCGGGGTCCCTCTCCTGAGGGATGTCAATATTAAGAGGATGCCAGCAAGGTTGAACCTTTCTGTAAAATAAAGGATTTAAATTAAGTCTTACTGAGACCACATAACCCCAGTCCTGAGAAACCTGCATTCACTCCCAGGATGTTTCCGAGCTCAATTCAAAGTGTTGGTGCTGACCTTGAAAGCCCTCAACAGCCTCAGTCCAGTAGACCTGAAGGAGCGTCTCCACCCCGGACGCCGGGGTCCGTCTCCCGAGGGCCTTCTGGCGGTTCCCTCCCTGCGAGAAGTGAGGTTACAGGGAACCAGGCAGAGGGCCTTCTTGGTGATGGCAACCGCCCTGTGGAACGCCCTCCCACCAGATGTCAAGGAAATAAGCAACTATCTGACTTTTAAAAGACATCTGAAGGCAGTCCTGTTTAGGGAAGTTTTTAATGTTTGATATTTTAGCGTGTTTTTAATATTTTGTTGGGAGCCACCCAGATGGGCGGGGTATAAATAATATATTGTTGCTGTTGCTGTTGTTGTTGTTGTTGTTGTTGTTGTTGTTGTTGTTGTTCTTGTTCTTGTTCTTGTTCTTGTTGTTATATTATTATTATTATTATTATTATTATTATTATTATTATTATTATTAAAGTTTAAATATCAAAGGCAGAATCAAACCATAACGTAATATAAACAAACCACAGTTTCCTGAGTTGGATGTAACAGCAGACTGGTTTCTTTAAAATTTGACATGAAATCTTCCGATCTCGTGGCCATGATGGAGAGGAAGGCGTGTGTGCCCTTGAGCCTCAAATGGGAAGTCATTGACTTCTGAACTGTTGAGGGAAATTTATGATTGATGTTTTCATGTATTTTTACTCTTTTGTTGGAAGCCTCCCAGAGTGGCTGGGGAAACCCAGCCAGATGGGCGGGGTCAAAATAATAAATGATGATGATGATGATGATGATGATGAACCAGGCCTGAATCTGGGCAGATGGTTCATTCTCTACTTGCCGTAATTGCCCTGAGCCCCACTGTTTCTGTTATTTTGTGGGATTGGGACCTAGGAAGTTGCCTTCCCCGCAAGCAGACAATTGGCCTGTCCAAGTCAATACTCTTCATACTAAGTAGCATATTAATTTCAGATAGGGGTCTTTCCAGCCCTACCTGGAGACCCCCCCAGGGGTTGACCCTGGGGTGTTCTCTGCATGCGAAGTACCATGTTTTTCTGTGTATAAGACGCCCCCCAATGTATAAGACAACCCCTATTTTTGAGCGCAAAATTAAGAAATAAACAATGGCAACATTCCGTGTATAAGATGACACAAAGCTATCAGCATACAGGGTTGTAGGCAAATAGAAAGGGTAGTTCACAGGCCCTGTCAATTAAAAAAAAGTGGTTGAGAAATTTCCACCCCGAGAAATAATTGCTTTCTGATTTAATTGAGAACGTGCTTCCTGTTTCCATCTACATGGCGTTTTATATGCAGCGCCGTTCAGATTGAAGAGCATGATCATCTTCTGTCAACCTTCATAATTGGCTTGATTGAGATACTGTTTTTTCTGTGTATAACATGCCCCCATGTATAAGACGCCCCTTATTTTGGGGGACTCCGAATTAAGAAAAGGGGGGGATTGTATCTGTGTATAATACGACCCCAACAAAATGATTAAAATACAATAGTGCGTCAAACATTAAAAGCTTCCCTAAACAGGGCTGCCTTCAGATGTCTTCTAAAAGTCTGGTAGTTGTTTTTCTCTCTGACATCTGGTGGGAGCGCGTTCCACAGGGTAGGTGCCACTACCAAGAAGGCCCTCTGCCTGGTTTCCTGTAACTTGGCTTCTCGCAGGGAGGGAACTGCCAAAAGGCCCTCGGCGCTGGACCTCAGTGTCTGGGCTGGATGATGGGGGTGGAGACGCTCCTTCAGGTATACTGGGCCGAGGCCATTTAGGGCTTTAAAGGTCAGCACCAACACTTTGAATTGTGCCTGGAAATGCAATGGGAGCCAATGTAGGTCTTTCAAGACCGGTGTTATGTGGTCTTTGCGGCCGCTCCAAGTCCCCAGTCTAGCTGCCGAATTCTGGATTAATTGCACTTTCAGAGTCAGCTTCAAAGGTAGCCCCACGCAGAGCACATTGCAGTAGTCCAAGCGAGAGATAACCAGAGCATGCACAACCCTGGTGAGACAGTCTGTGGGCAGGGAGGGTCTCAGCCTGCGTACCAGATGGAGCTGGTAAACAGCTGCCCTGGACACAGAATTGACCTGCGCCTCCATGGACAGGTGCGAGTTCAAAATGAATCCCAGGCTGCGCACCTGGTCCTTCAGGGGCACAGTTACCCCATTCAGGACCAGGGAGTCCTCCACACCTGACCACCTCCTATCCCCCCAAAATAGTACTTTTGTCTTGTCAGGATTCAACCTCAATCTGTTAGCGGCCATCCATCCTCCAACCGCCTCTGGACACTCACACAGGACCTTCAATGCATTCACTGGTTCTGATTTAAAAGAGGTAGAGCTGCGTATCATCTGCATACTGATGAACACCCAGCCCAAACCCCCTGATGATCTCTCCCAGCAGCTGCATGTAGATGTTAAAAAGCATGGGGGAGAGGATGGAACCCTGAGGCACCCCACAAGTGAGAGCCCAGGGGTCTGAACACTCATCGCCCACCACCACCTTCTGAACACGGCCCAGGAGGAAGGAGCGGAACCACTGTATAACAGTGCCCCCAGCTCCCAGCCCCTCTAGACGGTCCAGAAGGATGTTCTGATCGATGGTGTCAAAGGCCGCTGAGAGATCCAGCAGAACTAGGAAACAGCTCTCACCTTTGTCCCTAGCCCATTGCAGATCATCGACCAGTGCGACCAAGGCAGTTTCAGTCCCATGATGAGGCCTGAATCCCGACTGGAAGGGATCCAAATGGTCCACTTCTTCCAGGCGTGCCTGGAGTTGTTCAGCAACCACTCGCTCAATCATCTTGCCCAAGAATGGAAGATTTGAGAATGGCGATAGTTGGCCATATTGGTCGCATCTAAAGATGGTTTTTTAAGAAGCGGTTAGATAACTGCCTCTTTCAGTGGGTCTGGCAAGGCTCCCTCATATAGAGAAGCATTCATCACCCCGGCTGGCTTTTATAAGCCAGGATGGGCAACTTTATGAGCGACTTTATTTGCCAAAAACTTTGCAAAATTATTGCAGATCATGTGGCTTGTACTGGGCCCTGATAGGGCAGGTGGTTCTGCTAAATTGCAAACCACATGAAAGAGTCTCCTGCTGCTGTTTTCTGCAGATGCAATAGAGGCGGTGAAGAAAGTCTTCTTCGCCGTTGCTGTCACTACTTGGTAGGCTCAACATTGAGCTCTAACCCGTGTCTGGTCAGATTCAGAATGAGTTATCCGCCACCGGCACTCTAGCTGTCTCAGTGATTGTTTCCTTGCCCTCAGCTCTGAAGAAAACCATGGGGCTGTCCGGGCTCCATGCAATCGGAGAGGGCGCTTCGGAGCCAGACAGTCAATAGCCCTGGTTAACTCCACATTCCAGCGGGCCACCAGGGAATCAGCTGAAAGGCCATCAACATGGGATAAAGCATCCCCTACCACTCTCTGGAAACCATTTGGATCCATTAAGTGGCAGGGGCGGACCATCGAAATCGGTCCCACCTTCCTGCAGAGGGGAAGGGTCACGGAGAAGTCCAGTTGCACCAGGAAGTGATCTGACCATGGCACTTCTTTATTTTCACTTCTACTTAGTGTCAGATCACCAACGTCCATAGAGGTGAACACCAGGTCTAAGTCATGTCCGTGGCTATGAGTTGGGGACAGCCCCATGGAGGCCATGCTTTCCATGATGTCCCGAGTGGCTCCTTGTAAGGTCGTGTCGGTGTGGATGTTAAAATCCCCTAGGACAACCAAACTAGGTGTCTCCAGGAGAACATCCGCCACAACCTGAATCAGCTCAGGCAGAGAATCTTTGGTGCAGCGGGGAGGTCGGTACACCAAAAGGAATCCTGTACTGCCCCTATTGCCCAACGTCCAGAACATGCACTCAGAGAACTGGGTCTTCTCAATAGGACGCCTGGTGCAAACTAAGGACTTCCTAAAAATCACTGCAACCCCCCCCTCCCCGCCCACAAGGCCTGGGTTGCTGTGTGTAAGAGAAACCTGGTGGACAAGCAGCGGCGAGGACAGGCCCATCTGCTTCATCCAACCAAGTCTCTGTCACACATGCCAGGTCAAGTCCTCCATCCACGATCAAGTCGTGGATGACAGCCGTCTTGTGAATCCTTGACCTGGCATTGCATAGCAGCACCTTAAGGTCATGTGGTTGATTCCAGTGTCCTTCTGGTCAAGCCCAGACCCGGAGGCAGGGATAGTCCTCAAACAATGACTAAACCTGCCTCCTCATTAATGACATGGTTTGGTCTTAGTGTAACTCCTCCTCCTACCTGTGATCACTGAGATTGGTTGTCCCAGTGCACCACTCCCCCCCCCCCGGGGAACCTGCCCCAGCCATTTTGTTGGCTGGGACCCACTCCCAGGCAGCCCTGACCCCTCCCTTTAAAAACAAAATAAAACCTATTAAACAAAAACAAACAATAAAGCAATAAAACCCCAAAACAGTAAAAGTTACAAACATACCAAAATTATACAAATTCACAAACTCGACTAAACATCCATTCCACCCCCCCACACCAGAAATAATTTTAAAAGGTAAAAAAGAAATTTAAAAAACATTTTAAAAAGAACTCTGCGCTATTCTGAGTTCTCCTGGGCAGCAACAGCAGCAGTCCTTATGAGGCCTGTCAGGCCCCACCCTGGCCAGGTGGTGAGTGGCAGGAATGGGACCCTCAGGCACTCAAGCAGGGGAGTCGTCCTGGGTAGCTGTACCTGTATAGCTATATAATCCCTAGTGTAGTAAGATAAGACCTTTGGAACAGGCATTAAAAAAAAAAAGTTTTTTTATGAACTGCCCTAAGAGGCAACCTGCCCTGCATGATCAGAATAAAAAGGGCAGAACTGGAGGACAGGACAAATCAATATGAATTTAGGGATAGGGCAGGCAATGGGTGGGTAACTTTCAAGCGGGGGAACCCTTGAGACGAGGGGGTGAGTTGGAGGCTGGGGGCCACAGACGAGTACAGTGGTACCTTGGTTCTCAAACGCCTTGGTATTCAAACAGCGAAAACCTGGAAGGAAGTGTTCAGACCTGGAGGCAGAGCTAATCATGGCCCAGTTTTATCCTTGCAGGCTCAACTAAAAGAAGTTCTTCGTTAAACAGACTGAATAACAAAGTTCCTCCAAATTCTGAGCAGCCAGAATCCAAAGGTTTGCAAGCGGAGCAGAAAGGTGCAAAAATCAGCAGCAACTAGGCCCCTGACAACCTTCGAAAACCTCCTCCTAACAATAAAGGGAAACGGTAAAGGGACAGTATCCGCAATATACAAAATACTACTCCAAAATCCCACAAACCCCCTAGATGCAATCAAAAAACAATGGGAGAATGACATAGGCTATGAGATTAACCCCACTCAATGGACCAGAATGTGGTCTAAACCCCCCTTTAAATCCATATCAACGAAAAGAAAAGAACTCACACTGAAACTCACCTACAGGTGGTCCCTAACACCAAGGAAACTAGCGCTAATACACCCAGGAACCTCACCAAAATGCTGGAGAGGGTGCACCTCCACAGGAACATACCTCCACATGTGGTGGGAGTGTCCCAAAATCCAACTATTCTGGACAACAGCCATACAATAAATATGTAAAATAACTAAGCAAGTAATAGGCATCACCCCAGAATTGGCCCTACTAAACATCTTCCAAGACAACAATGCCCATTTACACCACAAAGAACTCATAACCCACCTACTTTCAGCAGCCAGAAACACCATAACCAGACACTGGAGAGACCTGTCAGGAGTAAGCATGGACCAATGGTACCAAATAGTATGGGAAACAGCCCTACTAGAAAAATTAACTAATAAACTGAAATTGACACGGGGACAAACAGAAGAAGACGCCTTCACCCCGGTATGGCTCCCCTTTATCACATACACAGCCCAACAGGACAATGACAATAATCCACCAACAGCATACAAATCAATATGGCTAACCTGATCCGAAACACCCACCCACCTCACTCACACACAAAAACAAAGCTCACCACAGCCAATCACAAGCAAACAATCACACCCTAGGCCAACCCCAACCTCTCTCACCACCAAAGGAACACAAGTGAACAACACAAGTAACGCTGACACCAAACTCTACATACATTAAACATAATAGAAACACCGCCACCCGACCCCACCCCCATCCATCTTCCCTCTCTCCAGCCCCCTTTCTTTTTTCTTTTTTCCTTTTTCTTCTTCTCCCCCTAATGCCTCAACAAATGAAACGGATTTGTAAAAATGCTACAGGGGGGGGGGGGAGAGGCATCACACTTACTTCTGTAAAACAAGAAAATCCTTAATAAAATATTTATTTTTTTAAAAAATCAGATTTCCTCCTCCCCCCGCAAAAAAAACCAGGATAAGTGGGGAAATTGGTTGCTAGTGAAAGCCGTTTTTTAAATAAACTCTGGTCTTATTGATAAGAATGTTTAATATTCAAATACAACAGCAGTCCACTGTTAATGTAAAGCACATCAATCCACCAGGATCTTTGCCTGCATTAACTACATTAAGACAAAAAAGAAATATGCAGGCATACTTAACTTCAGTGGGGCTTCTGCAGGAGGACTGTATGTCTGTCATTTGTGCACTAGCGGTGCAGGGTGGCTGAAAAACAGATTTTTAAAACATCTATTTTTACCTCTTTCTTGCTTTGATCTAAATTGGGCTTTATTTTTTTTTAAATTATCGAGCTTCCCTTAAGAATAACGAGTTTTAAATCATATGTGAGTGTAGGTTCTCGCTGTCTCTCTACAATGTTCTTTCTTTCTAAATGAACTTTGACTTGCGATAGACCCCCGTCCTTTCTTTCGTTAGGCTGCTTGCTTGGTTTTTGGATTTTCTGTTGCAACCCTCTTTGGTTTGTTCCTGCCCTTCAGCTCGCCATTCCCAAGTCAGTCCTCTGGAGAGCAACGTGCTCAGCTGCCTGCTCACCCCCACCCAGGCCTCCCTAGCTAGGAGTAAAAGTGCCGCCACCTTGTCAGCTGATGGCAAAGATCCCTCAGGTAACAGGGCACCAGGGTGGATAAAAATCAATGATTTTTAACACATTTGATGTGGGCCTGCCGTTGCACTTCATTATGAGTGGTGCATCTGGCCAATGCACTTACTAAACCTCTCTGTCAGGGAACTGACATCAGAGCAGAGGGGAGAGGCGAGGCTCCCAGATTCTGCAGGAGAGGGAACGAGTAAGGGAAGAGAGAGAACGTCATCTGGGGAAGGAAGTCCAGGTGACACCAGGAAGAAGGGAGAGGGAGAGAGCTTCTCGGAGGTGAGGCTCCGAGACTCTTCCAGTGAAGTCAGTGAGGAGGGTGGAGGACCACCACTTGGCACGCCCACTCTGCGCAGAAGACTTCCGCGCAGAGAGGCGAGGCGAAGGTTGTCCGTTAAGGAATTCTTATGCTGGAGGAAATTTAGGAGACGCCCACTCACGGATTCTGCTAGCGACTGAGCAGCAGCGCCAAGGGCTGCTCAGTCAGGGGAAGACACAACCACCCCTAAGCAGTTTGGAACAGCTGGAGCTTTACACACAAGCAAGCCCAATTCCCTTGACAGCAATCCGTGAGACCTTTACGTGGCTTGTGTGCAAGAGAACCGGGGTACAGTCATGAGTCAAACCGGAGGAGCCGGCGCAGGAGAAGGGGCCAAAGGCGGACAGAGTCTGGAGGAGAGAAACCGAGACTTGGAGCAGCAACTGGCTCTACTAGCGGCGCGGCTGGATGAAAGGAGGACACATGATGCCCAGGGGAAGATTACCCCCATCGCAAGAAAGGTACCGGGACTTGTGCAGAAGTTTGGGGGCAACCCCAGAGATTATAACGCTTTTAAGACAGAAGTGCAGTATGCGCTGGATCTGCAGTACGATGACTTTGCCGACAATGGGGGAAGAGTCGCTTTCGTGGTGGGGCACCTGGAGGGGCGGGCCAGAGATTGGGTTCGACCCTTAATGGCGGCGGAGAACGCGGCTTTGAAGGACCTGAGAAAGTTTTTTAGCGCGATGGATCACATGTTCTCGAGCGATGTTGAACAGAGTGTGACTCGCAAAGAACTGATGGGGTGCAAAAAAGGAAACCAGTCAGTGAGAGAGTACTGGTCGAGATTTGCCATGCTGATCCATAAACTTGGGTGGGATCTGAGTTCTGAACCAGTACAAATGTTATTTGAGGAGGGCTTATCCTCTTGGGTGAGAGACGAACTTTCCCGCTCATCCCGCCCGGAATCGATGGACCAGCAAGTTGGCGCTCACTGTAGGAGTCCGACAAGAGATGCGCGCTCTGGAAAGGCGGGAAGGGAGAGCAGAGCGTTGGCATGACAACCGCATTCCAGACATACCAGCGTCTACTGTGCCACCCGAGGAGCCAATGGAGATTGGAGGAGCGTGCGCGCGCGGGTTTTCAAACTCCAGTGAGGTGCGTAAGAAGGAGGGGAAAACCAGTAAGAGGTGTTTCCTATGCCAGCAGCCGGGACATTTTGCCAGAGCATGCCCTCAGAAGAAGGCGTGGCAAGGAATGGTGGGGGCAGTGGGGAGTGAGGAGGAAAAGAAAGAGGTGCCGGGAAACGGCAGTGCTTGGCTGCAGGAAGGCGGGCACAGCAGCCAGGCGAGCAACCAATAGAAGTGCCCAAACCAGACCCTCCCCGAGCAGCCATCGCCATAGAGGTGGTGCTAGAACTCCCAAACGGACACCCCATCAAAGTGAAGGCGCTGCTGGATTCAGGCAGCTCTTGCAACTTCTTTAGCAAGGATTTTGCGCTAGAACACCAGCTACAGGTGGTGCCTCTAGAACATCCCCTGCAAGTAACCACTATTGATGGGAGAGAACTTTTGGGAGGGGAGGTGACCCACCAGACCCCGCCCATGAAAATGACAGTTTCCAGACACACTGAGACAATTGCCTTTCACGTAGCCACCTTAGCAGGACCACCTATCATACTGGGAATGAGTTGGCTGGCACTGCACGACCCAGTAGTAGGGTGGCACCAGCGGACAGTCACCTTTGGGTCAGCTCACTGCGTAGAGCACTGCCACGAAGGGGAAACCCCGAGGATGGCAGTAGCCAGGGTGGCAGGGATGGTGGTGGGAGAAAAGGTGAGAGTACCACCTCAGTATGCAGACCTGGAAGAAGTCTTCAGCGAGAGAGAGGTGGATAGACTGCCTCACCGGCCCTTTGACTGTCAGATCAACCTACTCCCAGGGGCTCAGTTACCAGTGGGTAAGCTGTACGCCATGTCAGACAGGGAGATGCTGGAGTTGCGGAAGTTCATTGACAAGAATCTGAAGAGGGGCTTTATACGTGAATCAAGGGCGGTGGGGGGCAGTCCAGTGTTCTCTGTGGACAAAAGAGACTCCAAAGAACCCCGCTTAGTCGTAGATTACAGGTCCGTCAACCGGGTGTCGGAACCGGTGACCTTCCCAATGCCCAGGATTGATGACATTTTGGCCAGGGTAAGGAAAGGGAAGGTTTTTACCAAGTTGGACCTTCGAGGGGCGTACAATTTGATAAGGATGAGGGAGGGGGATGAATGGAAAACCACGATGTTCACCCCTCTGGGGGCCTTTGAGTATCTCGTTATGCCCTTCGGATTACAATCGGGATCCAGCACATTTCAAGCATTCATGCACCACATGCTGGGGTCCCTGCTGTACAAGAATTGTGTGGCCTTCCTGGACGACGTGCTTATCTACTCAGAGAACGAGGAGCAGCATGTGAAAGATGTCAGGGAAGTGCTGAAAAGGCTGCAGGAGCATCAGCTGTGGGTCAAACTGGAGAAATGCCAATTCCATGCCCGAGAGGTGGAGTTCCTGGGCTACAGGTTGTCAGACAAAGGTCTGGCAATGGACCCAGGCAAGGTGCAGGCCGTGCTAGAATGGAAGCCTCCCAAGAACAGGAAAGACGTGCAGAGGTTCTTGGGGTTTGCAAATTTCTACAGGAAGTTCATCAAGAACTTCGCCCATCTAATGGCACCCATAACGGATTTTCTCAGCAGTAAGAAGAAGTTCGAATGGACGGAAGAGGCCCAGCGTTCCTTTGAAAAGCTTAAGAGGGCTTTCGCGTTGGAAGAGCAGCTCCTACATGTGGATCTGCGGAAGCCGATGAGGCTAGAGACGGACGCGTCAGACAGAGCTGTAGGAGGCATATTGCTCCAGCAGGCAAATACCAGAGGCCTTCCTCCTGGGCATTGTGGGCCAGAGAGTGTTAAAGAAAGATAGAACTTTCTTTTTATATGCAACTACAGCAGCAAGAATCCTTATAGCCAAATATTGGAAGGCACAGGAGCTACCCACGCTGGAAGAGTGGCACACGCAACTGATGGACTATATGGAACTGGCGGAAATGACTGGCAGAATCCGAGATCTGGGAGAAGAGGCAGTGGAAGAGGACTGGAAAAAATTTAAGGACTACCTACAAAAATATTATAAGTTATTTGAATGTTGAGAATTTGCTAAGTTTTTTGGGAAAAACATGCTTCAGTATTGAAATATGAGAACGACGGAAATTAAGTTATGACTGTGAAAAGTTTAAATTCTAGAGTATACAATTAGAGGAAAGTACAAAAACACATGAAACAAGGTATCAATTTGCTGTTTAGATTTATTGTAAAGAAAACAGGGGATGGAAGATGTGGGGAAGTCCGGTTGATTATGAAAAAAGTTTCTGAAAAGTGAATTTTCTTTTATTTAATTCTTCTTTTTCTTTCTGTAAAACCGCTTTAGCTGTGTTATTGAAGATGTATTCTGACCTTGGAAAAAAGCAATAAAAAATATTATTAAAAAAAAACCAAAAAAACCCCACATATTGCTCCAGCAGGGAAAGGGGGAGTGGAAGCCGTGTGCCTTCTTTTCCAGGAAGCTGAACAAGTCAGAGCAAAACTATACAGTGTACGATCGGGAACTGCTGGCAATTCACGAGGCCTTTCGATGATGGAGACATTTTCTCATAGGGGCACAGCACAAAGTCCAGGTGTGTACTGACCACAGGAACCTGGAATATTGGAGAACGGCGAGAGTGTTGAACCAATGACAGGTGTGGTGGGCTCAGGAGTTTTCCAAGTTTAATTTTGAGATTAGGTACGTGCCTGGGAAGGAAAATGTCAGAGCAGATGCCGTCTCCCGCAAGCCCGAATACGAGGAAGGGGAGGGAGGGCCAGAAGCGCGTTATGTCATACCCGAGGACAAATGGGTGTGTGTGGGAGTGTTCGTAGGGAGGCAAGAGCTGGCCGGTTTGACGAGGGATGATCAGTATGCACAAACCAAGATCAGGGAAACTGGTATTACTGGGGAAACTCAGGGGGGGGGGGTTGAAGTAAAGGATGGGGCATTGTACTATAAGGGTGCATTGTACATACCTGAGGGGGATTTGAGGAGCAGAATACTCAAACAACTGCATGACAACCCCACGGCAGGACATTTTGGCCAGCATAAGACAATGCTACTGGTCACCAGGCAGTTTTGGTGGCCACGGGTGAGGGAAGATGTGAAGGAATATGTACGCGGGTGCCAGTGCTGCCAGAGAGCGAAGGGGGAGAGGACAGCACCTGTGGGGTTACTGGAGCCTTTACCGACACCAGAGAGGCCATGGGAGGTGGTATCAATTGATTTTATGACGGATTTCCCCAAAGCCAGGGGGAAAACGGCAGTAATGGTGGTAGTTGACTTGATGACCAAAATGTGCCATTTTATTGCGTGCTCGCATGTGGTGACTGCAGAAGAAACAGCAAAGCATGTTTTCAGGTTGCATGGCGCCCCCTTGAGGATTTTATCCGACAGAGGCCGACAATTCACGTCCAGATTCTGGAGGAAGCTTATGAGTCTGCTGGATGTCGAGGTTAGTTTCTCAACGGCCAGACATCCAGAAACCAACGGACAAGCAGAGAGAGCTAACAGCATACTTCAACAATATCTACGCTGCTACGTCAACGAGAGGGAGAATGATTGGGTGGACAAATTAGTGCTGGCTGAGTTTGCATACAATAACGCAGAACATGTGTCCACAGGGAGGAGTCCGTTTATGGCGAATTACGGGTGTCACCCCAGGGCTTTCCCAGGGGAAGGGGAGGGAAGTTGGAGTGTTCCCGCAGCTGAAAAATTTGTGGAAGAGATGGAGGCTTTACACCAACAGCTTAAGTTAAACCTGGAAAGGGCCAAGGACGAGTACAAGAGGCAGGCAGTGGCGGCTGCAACAGCAGAAAAGAGCTCCTGGAGCCAGCCAGAGTAAAAGGCTCTGTCTGACCGATTCCCGGGCTTCCAGGACTTCTGCTGCCAGCTCTGCCAACTGAGAGGAACTGGGGGTGCCTTTCAAAGGAGCCAAAACACCCCCCACGACCCTGATTGAGCCGGAAAGGCACCCGACCCCCCCACCCCCCCAACAGCCGAGAGGAGCTCCAAATCCAGGAAGACAGGGGAGCTAACACAGAGAGGGAGAAAAAGAAAAGGGGGGAAGAAGAAGAAAAAGAAAGAAAAAGGAGCCCTAACTTTACTTTACCGCTGCTGCCCCCATCTCTGCCGACAAAGAAGAGGGGAGGTAGGTGAGCACGGAAGGCAAAAGAGGCTCCGAAAACACGTGGCTGAGCCGACTGGAGCCTACCCCTCCAGCTGCAAAGCCGCATGACAAAGGAGATAGCAGAAAAGAAAGGAAGAAACTACCCCCTTCTTTTCTCCTTTTTTTTTTTAAAAAAAATCTCTTTTTAACCCCTTCCTACCCCTCCCCCCTTTTTTAAAAAAAAGAAATTCTTTTTTATTCCCCCCCCCCCATATACCTACTTTCATCATTTTTCTTTTTAAAAGAGGGGCCACGGCTGCTGCAGCCACCCTTTATTTGAATCTTTATTTTTATTTCTATCTTTTCTACACACTATTTAAAGACACACTTTTCCACACACACACACCCTCAATTTAAACCTCATTTTATTTTCACCTCAAACTCCCCTCTTAAGAATTAAAATGGCAGTACCCAGAAGACAGCCCTGAACCACCACAGGCCATTTCCTGGGACTGCCACTTCGCCCCAGACTTTCCACTCCCTTTTACCTATCCTCTTTTACCTATACTTTACTCATTTTTTTAAAAAAAATAATAATAAAAAGCTCTATCTATCTATCTATCTAAAGACAACCCTACTTTTTTTTTTACCTTTAATTCTCATTTTTATCCTTTACCCGTACATTTTTAATTACTTTTTTACAAACAAAAAATAATAACAATAATTAGGGGAAAATATTATTATTTATCTTTTTCTTTTTTTAAAAAAAACCCACACATTTCCCCCCCCCCTCTCTTTTTAAAGCCCTTTCTTTTCTATTTGTTGGCTTGTTTTTGAGGGGGGAATCTTTTGCCCCCAGCTACGACCACCACTCTCTTTTAAAACAAAAATTCCCTCCATATCACTGCTATTGTTATTGATACTCTCCCCCTCAACTCCCCCCCTCTTATTTTTCTCTCCCATTTTTCTCTCCCCTCTCTCTCTTCACCCCTCCTCATTTTTTCCCTTTATCCCACCTTTCATTTTCCATCCCCAATTTTGTTTTCTATCCCTTTTATTTTTTAAAATCAACCCCCCTTTTTAGCCTGTTTGTCAGTTTGTTTTTGAGAGGGGAGCCCTTCCCCCCACCCCCTCTTTTAAAATAAGACTTTTCCCCATACCATTGCAGCAGCTCTCCCTCCCTCCCTCCTCCCCTCTCCCCCTCTCTTTTCTTCTCCTTCCTTTTCCCACCCTTCCCCCTCCTCCTCTCCTTTTCTCTCCCTCCTCCCTCTCTCCATCCCCCCTTCCCCTAAAGGAAATACATACACACATTCATATCACCCTATCATAATTTGCCCCCCTCATACTATAGCTAAAACTACTGCTGCAATCTAATACCGCTGATATTACTGTACTATCTCTCCTCACTCTTTCAACTCCCTTTTTGTCTCTCTCTCTCTCCTCTTTTACTCCAATCTCCCCTCTCCCCCCGCCTCCCCCTTCTTCCTTCTTTCTTCTTCTTCTTCTTCTTCCCTTTTCTCCTTCCACCCTTTAGATATAGCCTATCAGTCCGTCTCTGTTTCTAAGCGCACTCCCAACCCCAATTTCCACCTTAACTGGACCCCAGTACCCCTTTTGGGTATATACAACCCCCTCCTAAACAAATATTTCCCCTGGCCACACTCCTCTAATCTCTTGCATCTCTACCTGCTAACCCCCCTCCCTTTATATGAACTGTCTGTCCATTAGTCTACCCATCTCTGCTTACCTGCCCCCCAAGCCTCGGCGGCATCGCTGAGGCAACTACAGAAAACCCAAGAGAAGTTCTTAAAACACAGGCTAGAAGTGACACAAATGACCACCTAATCCAAACGCTCTGTACAGCCACCAGCCAACAAAGCCTGATCAGCTCAGCAACGCAACAATACCCAGGAATCACCACTGCCACAACTCCTAACCACCACACGCCCTACCCCAAGAGGACGCCAAGCCAACCTCAAACCAAAACTATCAGGGAGACTGAGATGACACCAACCAGGGAGATGGCAAACAATGCTAAGATGGTAACTCCCCTTCAAGATGATGACCACCCAATAACGAAACGAGATCTGAGGGAAATGGAAGCAAGATTAGAAGAAACACTGAAGGCCACAATGGCTCCCATGCAGGTACTAATCAACAATCTAACCTCCAAAGTGGAAGCTCTAGAGAACAAAAACCAAATGCAAGAAAGAATAATAGAGCAATACCGGGAGGAGAACACACGTGTGAACAAGAAACTGGACGAACTGGTAAACCAAATGGAAGCAGAACACAGAGAGATGAAAATTAAGCAAGCGGACCTCGAAGACCGCAACAGACGTTGTAACATCCGCTTCCGCAACTTTCCTGAAAAAACAGAGGAGAAAAGCCCAGCAGACCTAATTATACGCTGGCTGAAAAACACAATCCCAACCCTGAAACTTGAAGCAGATGACTTGGAGAGGGCTCACAGAGCCCTAAAACCTATGCCAAAACCCAGCGCCCCCCCAAGAGACATCATTGTATGCTTCACACACTACAAAAAGAAGGAAGAGATATGGCACCAACTCAGAAACTCAAGCAACCTTCGATATGGCGAAACCCCTATTCTGGCCTTACAGGACCTGTCTCAGGATACCCTAAACCGGAGGAAAAGCCTGCGCCCATGCACCCAGCGTCTCCAACAAGCAGGGATCAAATACCGATGGGGCTTCCCCTTCCGCCTCATTGTAAAAACCAACACAACACAACACATAGCTACCAACATACCTGAGGCCCTGCAACTACTAAAGAACCTTGAACTCGACCTCCCACCGGAATGGCAACCGACAAACCCACCAAGCGACAGCCCCAACCACGAGGAAACAACAGCAAACAACTGGACAACGGTACAGAAGAAAAAGAGACAACAGAAGCGGCACAACAACGCAAACCAATACAGGCAAGCATCATGCTCAGAACCATCCCGCCGGCCATACGACACAAGAAACCAGACCAAGATTAACCAAACCAATTCATCGCAGATGGACAACCCTACAACAACAACAGCCGCAGCTGAATGAAGAAACCAGGAAAAAACCACAAACTGAAGGACTGGTGATTCCCCCCCCTCTTTCCCCCTCCCCCCCAAAACATAGATTTAGTTAACACCATCAGCATCCCCCCCAACCCCACACCCCCACAGAAATCCCCACCCCAACACCAATCCAGACGACCTCAACCACATTCCCCATCACCCACACATTCAACACCCCTATACTCCATACTAGGGAAAAACAAATCTTCCAACCTTAATAACACAACCCACAATCAGGCTAAAATCTGATACCCAACCAGCACTATGGTGGCACCAGAGCGTACCAGCACCCACATCCCCACCCCAACACACCAACAATGTTGCTCATAACACTGGCAACATTGCTTATGAACCTTATACCTGACATTGACGCTACAAAGTCACTTCACACTGTCTCGCTGATCACCCCCTATTGCAAACAACAGGGGGGATGGCCTGTCCTTGAACACGGCCTTCCACACCAGCTGAGACCTAGGACCAACTGGCTAAATGCCAAATGGCCTAAAATACGCCAAACAAACACCTATATGATTACATATAGGAAACTCTCTACAACTTACCCCCTACTCTTTAACCCAAATCTTACTCTAATCCCATTACCCCCCCACCCACCACACCCTAGGTCAGCGCAACCCCACTGGTTCTTTAAACAACACGAAGAGAGAGACACAAGACAACCCGAACGGGTTGGCAGGGAATTGCCCCACATAATAGATAAGCAAGATGGCTAACCTAAAAGCAATCACATTAAATGTGAGGGGGCTGGGAAACCCCATCAAAAGAAAACGCATCACCTCATACATAAACACCATGAAACCACACATCACCTTCCTACAAGAAATACACAACCCACCCAAAGGCAGCAAACTCCTGAGCGACCCCCGCTTCAGTCAACAGTGGGTCGCACGAGGCTCAGGGAAAGCTCGTGGGGTAGCCATAATACTCAGTAGAGACCTGAACTTCACTGCCACAACAGTCCTCAAGGACAGAAAAGGCAGATTCATTTTCGCTAAAGGGACACTAGATGGCAAAATCAAACTGACAATCGGCTCCATATATGCCCCAAACATGAAACAATTAGAATTCTTCCAGAAGACACTAAACAAATTCCTCTCCTTCTCTGAAGGGGAAGCAATCCTAGGAGGGGACCTCAATCTAAATATGAAAGGTCTATCCCTGAAAGATATCCACCCCACAACCCCATGGGCAACCTTCCTCCGAAGGAAACCCCCAACAACTAGGAACTCTTACAAGTTACTAAAAATGCTAAAAAACAGGGGTCTCTATGACATTTGGGGTGAGCAAAACCCGGGAGACACCAGCCATACATTCCAATCGGGACGCCATGATACAGTGTCCAGACTAGACAGCATTCTACTCACACAGGGTCTGATTCCCTCAGTGGAATCAACAAACATAGGTAACATTAAAATCACAGATCACGCCCCAGTAGAAGTCATCATTAAAATAGGAGAAGGAACACAAACCACCCCATCATGGTCCTTCAGCCCCATCCTAACTACAAACAAACAAATTAGAGAGAGTCTCACAAAAACCCTCCAAAACTACTTCAAGGAAAATGATGTAAACAATATAACAACCCCCCTCCTATGGGACGCAATGAAAGCGGTCACCAGAGGAGCTTGCATAAAAGAGAAAACATTCCTTAAAAAACAAACCTCCTCAAAAATTAGCAAAATAGAACAAGACATCACAGCCCTCTCATCACGCTACAAACAAACAGGATCTAAAAAACTCCTCAAACTTATAGAACAAAAAAGGAGAGAACTAGACTCCCTAGAAATTAACAAAACAATGATCAACATTCTATACTCTAAACAACGCTTCTACGAATATGGAGGGAAAAACTCCAGATTACTAGCAAATAGATGTAGGAAAAAAGCACTCAAAACAAGAATACACTGCATCACCAAAAAAGACGGCAACATAACATTCTCCCCCAAAGAAATAATCTCAGAATTTGCAGAATTTTACTCCAACCTATACACCTCCCATAACCCACCAGAGAAGGAAATCGAAAAATTTCTAGCAGGACTGACCATGCCTACCCTAACTGATGAGGAACAGGAATTCATGGACAGCCCTATCACCCCAGAGGAAATAGATGCGGTCCTCAAAAAACTAAAACCACATAAAGCCCCAGGCCCAGACGGCTTCACAGCAGAATTCTATAGGAAATTTAAAGAACCCTTGATGCCCTACATGACCCGCCTATTCAACGACATCATAAAAGGGGGCCCCATCCCCAAAACCTGGACCCACTCCAAAATAGTCTCCATCCCAAAACCACTAAAAGACAGCCTCAAAGTCGAATCATACCGCCCAATCTCATTAATAAACCAAGACTACAAGATATTCACATCAATCTTGGCCAACCGCCTAAAAATCTTCCTACACAAGTTAATAGCCCCAGACCAGACTGGCTTTGTCCCTGGCCGCAATATAACAGACCCCATCAGGAAACTACTGAACCTGATCGAACACAGCAAGGCAACCAAACTCCCATTGACAATTATGTCCCTAGACATCCTCAAAGCCTTTGATTGCGTAGAGTGGAAATACATATTAGCAGTACTAACTAACATGAAATTTGGCCCCAACTTCCTACAAATCCTCAAACAGATATACTCCCAAGCCTCAGCAAAATGCAGAACTAACAATATGGATTCTAATACTATAGCTATCCAAAGAGGCACGAAACAAGGATGCCCACTGTCTCCCTTCTTATTTATCCTGGCTCTGGAACCCCTAGCAATCCGCATCCGAGCAGCCGCAGACATCAAGGGAGTGGAAATAAAAGGCAGAACCTATAAATTAGGGCTCTTTGCAGATGACCTAATGGTCACAACACCAGACCCCATAAGCACAGCAACCTCCCTAATCAGAGAACTCAACACATTTGCAGTGGTGTCGGGCCTACAGGTAAATTTTACAAAGTCAGAAGCTATGTGCTTCAACACCCCTCCTCACACCCAAAAAGAACTCATGAAGGTCACCAAAATAAAACTTTGCCACACCAAGTTCAGATACCTAGGGGTACAAATAACCAGAAACCTCAATAAATTGTACCTCCACAACTACAAGCCCCTGTGGCAACAAATTAACAAAGACCTAAAGAGATGGAATAACATGAATTTCACTCTCTCAGACAAAATAGCCATGATCAAAATGATCACACTCCCAAAACTAACCTACCTATTCCAAACCCTCCCAATCTGGATCCCCTCAACCCAACTTCGCAGTTGGCAGAGAAAACTACACTCTTTCATCTTCTCACAGAAAAAACCAAGAATAAGCCCCAAATACCTGCACCTCCCCACCTCAGAAGGAGGATGGGGAATCCCCAACATAGAAGCATATTACATTGCCAACCAAATACGCCATATAATCCCATATATACTAGAAGATGAGACAAAACAATGGGTACACCTAGAGAGGGACACAATTGAAAACACCTGCACCACAACATACCCACTCCTCCCGAACAAACTTAAGAAAATTCCCACAACACTTAACAGGTACACACAGACCATGCTCAAAGCATGGAAAACACAAATAGGCAAACTATCCCCAACCCCATCCCCACTAATCCCCCTGGCGTACCACCCATTATTCTACCATGCAGCACAAAACCTCCAGATAAAAACCTGGCGAGCCAAAGGCTTATATCGCCTAATAGACTTTTATAAAAATAACAAACCCCTGTCAACACAAGAAATACAAGACAAACTAGAAGACACCCAAATGCCCTGGTTAACACAACACCAACTACACACCCTCTTAAACAACCCAACAGTAAAATCAGCAGCAACTAGGCCCCTGACAACCTTCGAAAACCTCCTCCTAACAACAAAGGGAAACGGTAAAGGGACGGTATCCGCAATATACAAAATAATACTCCAAAATCCCGCAAATCCCCTAGACGCAATCAAAAAACAATGGGAGAATGACATAGGCTATGAGATTAACCCCACTCAATGGACCAGAATGTGGTCTAACCCCCCCTTTAAATCCATATCAACGAAAAGAAAAGAACTCACATTGAAACTCACCTACAGGTGGTACCTAACACCAAGGAAACTAGCGCTAATACACCCAGGAACCTCACCAAAATGCTGGAGAGGGTGCACCTCTACAGGCACATACCTCCACATGTGGTGGGAGTGTCCCAAAATCCAACTATTCTGGACGACAGCCATACAAGAAATATGTACAATAACTAAGCAAGTAATAGACATCACCCCAGAATTGGCCCTACTAAACATCTTCCAAGACAACAATGCCCATTTACACCACAAAGAACTCATAACCCACCTGCTCTCAGCAACCAGAAACACCATAACCAGACACTGGAGAGACCTGTCAGGAGTAAGCATGGACCAATGGTACCAAATAGTATGGGAAACAGCCCTACTAGAAAAATTAACTAACAAACTGAAACTGACACGGGGACAAACAGAAGAAGACACCTTCACCCCGGTATGGCTCCCCTTTATTACACACACAGCCCAACAGGACATTGACAATAATCCACCAACAGCATACAAATCAATATGGCTAACCTGATCCAAAACACCCACCCACCTCACTCACACACGAAAACAAAGATCACCACAGCCAATCACAAGCAAACAATCACACCCTAGGCCAACCCCAACCTCTCTCTCCACCAAAGGAACACAAGTGAACAACACAAACAACGCTGACACCAAACTCTACACACATTAAACATAATAGAAACACCGCCACCCGACCCCACCCCCATCCATCTTCCCTCCTGCCACCCCCCTTTTCTTCTCTCTCTCTTTTTTCTTCTCCCCCTAATGCCTCAACAAATGAAATGGATTTGTAAAAATGTTACATGAAAAAAACAAACCAAAAATGAGGCACTACACTTCTGTAAAACAAGAAAATCCTTAATAAAATATTAAAAAAAAAAAAACAAGAGGCAGGCAGACAAGCACCACAGAGAGGGAGAAACCATAAGAGTGGGGGACCAGGTGTGGTTGTCTACCAAAGCGTTACCGTTCAAAGGAGGGTGCAAGAAGCTACGGCCAAAGAGACTGGGACCGTTCGAAGTAGCCCAGCAAGTTAATCTGGTGGCCTTTAGGCTCAAATTGCCATCTCACATGAAACTGCACCCCGTGTTCCACAGGTCCTTACTCTCACCGTTCAGGGAGGGGAGGGAATTTCTGGGTCAGCAAAGTGAATCACCCTTGCATCCACAGATGGAGGAAAGGGAACTCAGTGGCCATGCAGCTGAAATTCTTGATTCCAGGTGGAGAGGGGGGGCGAGTGGAATATTTGGTGGCGTGGGAGGGGGAGCCAGAAGAGGAAAACGCATGGGTCCCAGCAGAAGAGATTAGGGACGAGTATCTGCAGGAGGAGTTTCATAGCAGGTATCCGAGAAAGCCCAAACCACCAGAGAGGTTCTGGGGGGAGCAATTTGGCACCACCGATGAAGAGGAAGAGTTTGCGGGTTTTCCCGCCTCCAAAGAGGAGGAAGGGGAATTGTCCGAAGAAGAATCCGACTGGGGAGATTGGGGAGAGAGAAGAGACAGCAGCAAATGGAGAGGGGTGTTTGAATCATCAGATGGAGGGGAGAGTTCCTTCCGGGGGTTTCCTGCATCACCATCTGAGGAAAGGACGGGGGGGGTGGAGGGCCCTGGGAGGGAGGTGGATGTCAGGGAACTGACATCAGAGCAGAGGGGAGAGGCGAGGCTCCCAGATTCTGCAGGAGAGGGAACGAGTAAGGGAAGAGAGAGAACGTCATATGGGGAAGGAAGTCCAGGTGACACCAGGAAGAAGGGAGAGGGTGGAGGACCACCACTCGGCACGCCCACTCTGCGCAGAAGACCTCCGCGCAGAGAGGCGAGGCGAAGGTTTCAGTATCTGCTTTCAGGCTTGGAAGGCTTAGAAGGAAAGAGAAGCCCAGAGACTGTCTGATAATATTGAGATCTAAGGAGGAAAGGGATAAGATTTTGGGCCTACACTACGGAAAGTCACTGGACATTTTGGATAAAAGAATTGAAATCTACAAGGATATTCCTAAACAATTGCTGGACCTTAGATCTGACTATTCGGAACTAGCAAGACTGCTGAGGAGTAACTCAATTATCTTCAGGTGGGAGTTCCCTCAAGGACTATCTTTTACTTTCAGAGGGAGAAAGAATAAAATTAGAACACTGGAGGATAGAGACAAGTTTTTGGCGGCACATGGAGAAGATCTTCACAAAGGACTTGGAGTACTCCCAGGGCCCGAATCTCCGGGGGAGCTGGCACCCTCGGACCCTCAAGAACCCGAGAACAAGGTACCACCCCAGCAAGAATAACCAGATTTATTCAGGATGTCTCTGCAACTTTTGAGTTAGAACATAAATGGCGGTAACAGTCCAGAAAAAAGGAGAAAAATCTTTCATATATTAAAAAAGGAACAATTGGACATTATCTGCTTACAAGAAACACATGTGATTAGGCTCCATAGAAAAGTGTTAATAAATAAAAGACTCGGTCAGGAATTTATATCTTCGGACAAAGTAAAAAAGAGAGGTGTGGTGATTTATGCAAAAGAGAGCCTTTCACCTAAATTTCTGTTTAAAGACGAACATGGAAGAATTTTGGCAATAGAAATACAACATCAAGGAGAAAAAATTTTGATATTAGGAATCTATGCTCCAAATGAAGGGAAATCGGAATTTTATAAGAAGTTGCATGAGACTATGCTGGATTATCTGGACTACAACAACATCATTATGATGGGAGATATGAATGGGGTTGTATCAACTAACATGGATAAGTCACAGAATCAAAAGGTTACTAAAGACGGAAGACTACCAAAGACCTTTTTTGAAATGACAGACAATATGGATTGGATTGATATTTGGAGAGTGAGAAACCCTTTGGGAAGGGAAGGAACATTCTTCTCTGAAGCCCAACTGACCTGGACAAGAATCGACCAAATATGGATAACTAGAGGTCTGGCACCCAAGATTAGAAAGGTGGAAATCTGCCCAAAGACATGCTCCGACCATAACGCACTGAGAATGGATATGACATTGATCCCAACCGGTTCCTTCAGATGGAAGATGAATGATGGCTTGCTTAGAGATCAAGAGATTGTCAAGAAGGCCCAAAAAACTTTAAAGGACTATTTTGAGATTAACATGAACACTACGGTGGAAAAAAGAACTATCTGGGACGCAAGTAAGGCCGTGATGAGGGGGTTCTTGATACAACAGAATACTATAAAGAAAAGGAAACAAAATGAAAGGAAGGACAAAATTCTGGAAAGAATTAAAGAGTTAGAGAAGAAGCTAAGATCTAATCCGAAGTCTCAGCCGACTCTGCGAGAAATTAAACTTCATCAAGCGCAATACTCCAAACTGATAAACCAGGAAATAGAATGGAAGATCAAAATAATGAAACAAAAAACTTTTGAATCGGCTAACAAATGTGGAAAACTACTAGCTTGGCAGTTGAAGAGGAGACAAAAATTAAATACAATAACAAGTTTAGAGATTGAAGGAAGAAGTATTCAGAACCCCGGAGAGATCAGAAAGAGTTTCCAGAGATACTTCAAAAAATTATATACTCAAGGGCCACAAGACGAAACAGAGATGAAACGATTTTTGGAGAAAAATGGACTAACAAAGTTGTCAGAAGAAAACAGAACAATCCTGAATGGCAAAATAACACGACAAGAGATTGAGCAGGCCATCCAGAACATGAAACAGGGCAAATCGCCAGGGCCAGATGGGCTGACCTCCAAGTACTACAAGATACTGAAAGACTATTTGACACAACCATTGTTGGAGGTCAGCAACGAAATTATGGAGGGGAAGAAGGCGCCGGAATCGTGGAAGGAAGCTTTTATCACGCTGATACCAAAGTCGGAAATTGAAAAGACACAACTTAAGAACTACCGTCCCATCTCCCTTTTAAACGTGGATTACAAAATATTTGCAGACGTTTTGGCAAGTAGATTCAAGAAAGTTTTAAGCGAAGTAATTCACAAAGACCAGGCAGGCTTTCTCCCAGGCAGACATATGTCTGCTAATACAAGGAACATTATAGATATATTGGAACTTTTGCAAACAGACATAAATACTAAAGCAGTTTTAATTTTTATAGATGCGGAGAAGGCCTTTGACAACATATCCTGGGAGTTTATGAAGGGGAATTTAAAGGAAATGGGAGTGGGCTCGGGGTTCGAGAATGGGATTGATGCAATATATTCAGAACAAAAGGCCAAATTGATAGTTAACAATGTGGTTACAGAAGAGTTTTAAATTGAAAAAGGTACACGACAAGGCTGCCCGATTTCCCCGCTACTATTTATTTCGGTTCTGGAAGTGCTCCTGAATATGATTAGAGGGGACGGGCTGGTGGAAGGGATCCGGGTTGGAGGGAAACAATACAAACTCAAAGCGTTTGCAGATGACCTAGTTTTGACACTACAGGAGCCAGAATCTAGCACGAAAAGAGTACTACAACTGATTCAGGATTTTGGACGAGTGGCGGGATTTAAACTAAATAAACAAAAAACTAAGGTCTTGGGAAAAAACCTGACAGATACTGAGTCGGGACGGTTTCAGAGAGAGACAGAATTAACTGTGGTTAAGAAAGTGAAATACCTAGGGGTAAACATAACAGCAAAAAATTTGAGTCTATTTAAAGATAATTATGAGAAATGTTGGTTGGAAATTAAGAGGGACTTGGACAGTTGGTCAAAATTAAAACTTTCATTGTTAGGCCGAATAGCTGCCATCAAGATGAATGTATTGCCAAAAATGTTATTTTTGTTTCAGACTTTGCAGATTGTAGACAAAACGGAGTGCTTCCGGAAGTGGCAGAAAGATATTTCTAAATTTGTCTGGCAGGGCAAAAAGCCCAGAATTAAGTTCAAGATACTAACGGATGCGAAAGAAAGAGGGGGCTTTGCCCTGCCAGACTTAAAATTGTACTATGAAGCCGCAGCTTTCTGCTGGCTAAAAGACTGGCTACTTCTTGAGGACACGGATGTACTGGATCTGGAAGGTTTTAACAATGCATTTGGATGGCATGCATATTTATGGTATGATAAGGTTAAGATCAATAAGGCCTTTAAGAACCATATTGTCAGGAAAGCAGTATTCAATGTCTGGATAAGATACAAAGACTTACTGGAGAATAAAACTCCGAGGTGGCTGTCACCCTTGGAAGCTAAGGCCCCAAAAAGAGCCAATATGGAGGCCAATTGGCCAAAATATTGGGAGATATTAGAAAGAGATGGAGAAAATTGGAAATTGCAGAGTTTAGAGAAAATAAAAGATAAAGTGCGAGACTGGCTACACTATGCTCAGATTAAAGAAGTATTCAAGAATGACAAAAAGTTAGGATTCCAGGCGGAGAAATCGAAGTTGGAAACAGAACTGTTAGAACCTAAGACTAAAGTACTTTCAAAAATGTATAATTTGCTGCTGAAATGGAACACACAAGACGAAATGGTTAAATCGGTAATGATAAAATGGGCACAGGATATTGGGCATAATATTATGTTTGAGGATTGGGAAAAGTTGTGGACCACTGGGCTGAACTTCACTGCATGTAATGCTCTGAAGGAAAATGTAATGAAAATGATATACAGATGGTACATGACCCCAGTTAAATTGGCTAAGATATACCATTCGTCTGATAATAAATGTTGGAAATGTAAGGAAAATGAAGGAACATTCTTTCACCTCTGGTGGACGTGCCCCAGAGTGAAGGCCTTCTGGGAGATGATTTATAATGAATTAAAAAAGGTGTTTAAGTATACCTTTACCAAAAAACCAGAGGCCTTCCTCTTGGGCATTGTTGGCCAGAATGTGTTAAAGAAGGACAGAACATTTTTTATGTATGCAACAACGGCAGCAAGGATACTGATCGCTAAGAATTGGAAGACTCAAGAACTACCCACCCTGGAAGAATGGCAGATGCAGCTGATGGACTATATGCAGCTAGCTGAGATGACCGGCAGAATCCGAGATCTGGGAGAAGAGAGAGTTGAAGAAGACTGGAAGAAATTTAAGACTTATTTACAAAAACATTGTAATTTGGTTGAATGTTGATAGGGATGCCAGAACAGAAATAATTGTCTATCACTAAACTAGATTTAAGTTTAACTATATTTTAATGACTGAACCTAAAGACTACGAACAAAATGATAATTTGCTTGGAAATAACTTTACAACGATGCAAGTGTGTGGGGGAGGTGTGAGGGAGTCCAAAGTTATGATGAAAAGATGTTAAATAATTAATGTTGTTTTACTGAATATGCCTTTATGTATTGAAAAACCTTAATAAATATATATTGGGGAAAAAAAGAAGGTTGTCCGTTAAGGAATTCTTATGCTGGAGGAAATTTAGGAGACGCCCACTCACGGATTCTGCTAGCGACTGAGCAGCAGCGCCAAGGGATGCTCAGTCAGGGGAAGACACAACCACCCCCAAGCAGTTTGGAACAGCTGGAGCTTTACACACAAGCAACCCCAATTCCCTTGACACTCTCCTTCCAACTCAATGAAAGATATAGCAAGGACAGACAAAAGGGGTTCGCCGTAGAAACATCAAAATGAAAACCGAATCCAGGCACCCACAAACTCAGCCTTCCAACTGTTTTGGGACTACAACTCCCATCATCTCTAGCTAACAGGACCACTTTTTTTGATTTACAGTAAATCGATTTTTTAAAAATTTAAATTGGATTTTTAAGATAAAATGCTTTTGGAGGAAAAAATCTTTCCAAGGATTTCCTTTTAAGTTACATTCTAGTCAACAACAAATTTTCACTGTTTTTTGTGTTGAATATATGCTATATGGCATGGGTAGGCAAACTAAGGCCCAGGGGCCGGATCCGGCCCAATCGCCTTCTCAATCCGGCCCGCATACGGTCCGGGAATCAGCATGTTTTTACATGAGTAGAATGCGTCCTTTTATTTTAAATGCATCTCTGGGTTATTTGTGGGGCATAGGAATTCGTTCATTTCCCCTCCAAAAAATATAGTCCACCCCCCCCACAAGGTCTGAGGGACAGTGGACCGGCCCCCTGCTGAAAAAGTTTGCCGACCCCCTGTTCTACATGAATGAATGGGAAAGACTCTGGAGAGAAGATATTAAGTTCACTGCACATTATAACTTGAAAGAAAATGGGATGGAAATGTTTTCTTGATGGTACCTGATCCCAGGCAAACTGGCCAAACCGTCTAAAACAGGCTTCCTCAACCTCGGCCCTCCAGATGTTTTGAGACTACAATTCCCATCCTCCCTGATGATGGGATATAATCTACAACGAAGAAGGGCATGCTGTGGAAGTCCAGGTTTGACAGCTGTTCCTCTTCAGAGCAGAAGGGAAGGGCGGACCCTCTTTGCGTACGCAGGATAGTGGACTGGGGGTCTTAGCCTGGGTAGGCAAAACTCATCCCTGTGTCACGGGATGTGCTCCCATCCGGCCCACTTCGCAGAACATGAGACATACAGTGGTACCTTGGTTCTCAAACACCTTGGTTCCCAAAGTGTTCCGGTTTTCGAACATTTTTCGGAAGCCAGACATCAAATGCGGCTGTCGGCTATTGTTTCCGAGGTGCCCGTGCCAATAGGAAGCCGCACCTCGGTTTTCAAACATTTCGGAAAGTCAGACGGACTTCAGGAACAGATGAAGTTTGGCACTTTCGTTTTTGCTCTTTATTTGACGCTGAGGCTTTTTTGGTTGATTTGGTTTTGTGACTGTGTTCAACTACTGATGGACTGATTGTGTGACTGCGGAAACGGATCGAATCCCCACATCCAAACAGTGACTTTAGCTACTGGTGGATGGATGATTTTTTAAATTTTAAAAAAGTGTTTATTAATTTTCCAATAAGAACATCCAATTAACATATCAAATCCAATCCAATAAAAATAAAAAAAATAAAAAAGTCCAATTGTACTATTTTGGCAACTCCCAAATCGTTAGTCTTTCCCTTCCAGCTGTTATCAGAGATACAGAAGAAAAACCTTCAAAGACTCCTTGTTGATTTATTCTTATGCGAACTGCTTGCTATGTAGCTATATATCAGACATGACGATCAATTAGCCTTTGGAATCCACCGAGTCCCCCCTCCGGGCCCTGGAGGGGGGCTGCCAGGCATCCATTTAGCCTTTTATCTCGCTCATAATGAAAAAATTCTTTTTGCAAACAGTTGCATATTTAATATTGTCTCCAATCTTTATAACCAACCACCGGTTAGCTCCTGTTTCTCTTAATTAGGGAGGTATTTCAGATATTCTGGGTAGGCGCCATTTTCTTCTTTGTTTTTGTCTTTAACAGGGATTTCAAATCTGCGAATAAGTCCCAATTATATATAAAAGTCCATCTGTGCTCACTTTTTAAAGAGCAATTTAGGCTCTTAATGAGGCTTGGCATGCAGAACCAATTGTTAATGTTAGAAGAAGAAAAAAACATACCAAGCCCCTCCAGATTCCAAACATCATGATGAGGATCTCTTTGAAGTTCGATCTTTTACACCAGAGACTGTACATACTGAAGGTTTTTTCCCAGCTTTGTCAGTTCACAGCATGTCTGTTTGTTTTTCAAATCTTTATATTTTCCCAAACAGATGCGTCCGGCTATGGGGTGGCATTGCAGGAATGTCAGTCGTCCTTTGCTCCGTGACCCAGTGCCCCTGCTGTCTGCCACATCAGCAATCTGGGGCCAACCGCGGGTCGTCAAGACAGTCCTCCCCTGCCCTGGGGGGGGGGAGGCTGCCAGGGCTAATTACCCCCATATCAGCCCTGAATTATCAGAACGGCTGGAGTCCAATCATGTGGGAGTCCGCCATTTCCCACCGCCGGAAACAGGAAGTGATTGATTAATTGATTGATTGTGTGATGGCAGAAATGGATCAAAGCCCCCCATCCAAACAATGACTTTAGCTACGGATGGATGGATTGTGTGACTGCAGAAACGGATAGAAGCCCCCCATTGTCATGGTCCAGTTTACGGGCAGTTGGAGTCCCAGCTTGGTACGTCAGGACTGGGGTAGAGGTCAAGAAGCAGGAATCAGCAGTCCAGGGGTCAGAAAGCCAAGAGTCCATGAGTCAGGAAACCAGGAGTCAGGAAGCCAAGAGTCCGAGGGTCAGGAAACCAGGAGTCAGGAAACCAAAGCACAGCTAGGCGGGTAGCGTGTTGCTGTGGCAAAGAGCCAGGGAAAAAGGCTGGTCTTATATACCTGTCAGGGAACTGCCATCGGAGGAACAGGTAGTGGAAGGGCTCACAGAGGTTGGGAGGGAGCCAGCAGCTAAAGCAGGGACCAGCAGGGGGAGAGATGGGTCTCTGGAGGAAGGTCTCATGAATGCGGAGAGAGACGCAGCAGCTAAAGCAGGAACTAGCAGGGAAGAGGGAGGGATCAGGGACACGTCCAGCGAGAACAGCGGGGAGGTGTCAGAAACTCCCATAGGGAGACCCATTCTTCGCCGGAAGCTGCCACGTCGTGAGTCCAGAAGACGCGTTTCCGTTAAGGAGCTTCTATGCTGGAAGCGCTTCCGCAAACAACCACTGTCGGAATCTACAAGTGATTAGGGCAGACATGTTTGAGGAGCTCTGTCACACACAGAGGTTTGTGGAGTTGCACAAACTCTGAGGGACCACGATTTTATGCACAAGCAGCTAATCATCCCATCATAATACCCCTCCTGGCCCTTGCCACCAGGTGCTACGAGTCTTCTGTCAAGCCTCACCTGTGCTGCCGTGCCTTGCCCTTCCAGGCCAAACTCAGGAAGGCCCTAGTCCTGCAAGGCCCTACCAGTCACAGGGCCTGGCTCCTGCACGCACTCCTGACAGTACTCCCCCCAATAGGAAAACGGGGTTCCACCTCCGTTTAAGGCCCGGGCTTGTCTGGGAACTGCCAGTGAAAGGCCCAAACCTTGGCAGGTGCGTGCAGGAGGTCGGCCGGTTCCCATGATCTTTCCTCAGGCCCATAGTCCACCCAGTCAATTAGATAGTGGAGCTTGCCACAGAGCTGTTTCAAGTCCAGGATCTGGGCAACCGGGAACTCCTCATGGCTGTCAACCTGGACTGGCGGCGGTGGGGCGATGCGACCCGGAAAATAGTCTGCATGGCAGAGCTTGAGCTGGGATACATGAAACACTGGGTGGATCTTCAGGGAGGGGGGAAGCTCCAACTTGTAGGCGACCGGATTGATCTGCTGCAGGATGGTGAATGGTCCCTGGTACCTGTAGTCCAGCTTAGCCGAGGGATGTCCAGTGTGGTGGTGCTCCAAGGACAGCCAGACCTTGTCCCCGACCTGGAACGAGGGCCCCTGCTGACACCGTCAGTCAGCTTGCGCCTTATAACACTGGGGAACAAAAAAAAAATCATTTTCTGTTGCATGAGATTTTTCAACTGTTCTTATATGTTCTTTCAATGCTGATTTCAAATCTGAAATCAATTTCCGTGTACATGCTATAGTTATCTTTCAATTTCTGACTTTTGCCGATATGCCATATTTACACTGGGGATAAGTAGACGCTGACATGTTGATCTACCCTAACCACATGGTAATTATTGTTTTGCAAACTTAATTTTTCTTTATTTTTACAGTTTTGTAACCTAAATATTTGTATTTTTCAGATCGGACCATGGCTTCTTCAAGTAGACAAAAATGTGTAAACAAAAAAAAAATGTTCCCCAGTATACTGTGTATCCCAAGGGAATACATTTTTTTGCATACCTCCAACTGTACATAGATATAAATGTCATTTTCAATGCTATACATGCCATGTTCAATGCTATATAAGTCACTCACATTTATACTCATATTGTACTACTTTGACTATGTGTTTAATAACATATTGAATTCTTGCATTGTGAAAAACAAAGATTATGGTGAAAAGTGAAAAACATGAATTGCAAAAAACCTAGAGCTTACAGAACAAAACCAACTTCAGATATGAAATCAGCACGTCGAAAGTAGGTTAGAACAACTGCAGGTGTCAATGCAACAAAAATTTTGTTCCCCAGTGTAATCGGCCTTGGCTCTCTCTAGGTGCTGTACCAGTCAGCTTGTGTCTCCTGAATGTGGGAGACCTGATAATTGGCAGAAGTCACAAGAGATGCTGCCAGTGTGCAGGGGTGGTGGCACGGGTGGTACCTGAAGTTGGCATAGAAAGGGCTCTGTCCCGTGGAGGCACGGCAGGAGTTGTTGTAGGATAACTCAGCCAATGGCAGCAGATCCGACCAGTTGTCCTGATGATAGCTCAAGAAGCAGTGGAGATACTGCTCCAGAACTTGATTAACCCTCTCCGTCTGGTCATCTATTTATGGGTGATATGCGGAGGAGAGTCGCCTTTCGATACCCAGTCCTTTGAGAAAGGCCGTCCAGAACTGGGGGCCTTTCTGAGACCACCATGTCCAGGAGCCCATGTAGCTGGAATCAAGAAACAGATGGGCCGTCTGTTGCGCTGTGGGGAGGCTTCGGACCGGGATAAAGTGTGCCGTCTTGGTGAGTGAATCCACCACCACCAGAATGTCCCTTGGACACCGGCAGGTCCACGATGAACTCCATAGAAAGCGTTTACCATGGTCTGTGGGGGGTGGGTAATGGCTGGAGGACTCCCAGGAGTCTCTGTTGCTGCACCTTGGTCCGAGCACAAATCTCACAGGACCGCATATATTTCTTAATGTCCAACCGAACCCCTGGCCACCAGAAGGCCTGGGACAGTAGCTGCAGTGTTTTTGCGTACCCGCGATGTCTGGCGATTTGTGCGTCGTGGCACTGCTCAAGGACCTGGGTCCTGAGCAGCCCCTCCAGAATGTAGAGCCGGCTGTGATGGTACACACACCCATCCCGAACATCAAGCGGTGCACCCCCCGGTCCCAAAGGCACCGGGACGGTATCTAACCGGTCCTTGGCAAACGGATCCTGGCGCACAGCTAGGCAAACCTGTCCCTGAAAGTCCTGCTCCCAGGTTCCTTGGAGGAAATTGTGTTTTTTTTTAAATTATATTTTTATTGGTTTACAAATAAAAAAAAGAAAACAAAGTTGTACATTCAAACTTCTTAATTACCTCTTAATTCCATTTTTTTGACTTCCCTCAATTTGTCTGAACTTCCTTCATTTTATAACTTTTAACACAATCCTATTTATTGTTATTTATTCTGGTAGCTTCAATTTCATTGTTTATACTTATTAGATTTTCACATCACAGAGCTTCCTTAAAACTTACAAACGTAATCTGGTTATCACTTAGTTTTTGCAAATATTGAATAAACTTCTCCCAATCGTCTGTAAATCTTTGATCTCGTCGATTCCGAATCCTTCCTGTCATTCTGTCCAATTCCGCATAGTCCATCATTTTGGCTCTCCAATCTTCTATCGTAGGCAGCTCCTCTTGTTTCCATTTCTGGGCCTTCAATATTCTTGCTGCAGTCACTGCGTATAAGAATAACTTCTCTTTCTTGTTTATCTCATTCCCTGTAATACCTAGCAAAAACGCTTCTGGTTTCTTAGTAAATGTATATTTCAACATTTTCTTCAATTCATTATAAATCATTTCCCAGAAGCATTTTACCTTCTTACACTCCCACCACATATGAAAAAAGTGCCTTCCTTTTCTTTACATTTCCAACATTTGTTACTTATCTTATACATTTTTGCTAACTTTACGGGGGTTATATACCATCGATACATCATCTTCATAACATTTTCTTTTATAGCAGTACATGCAGTAAATCTTAAACCATCTTTCCAAAGTCTTTCCCATTCCTCCATTTGTATATTATGTCCTATATCTTTGGCCCAATCAGTCATCACAGATTTTACCTCCTCATCGTTCGTATACCATTCCAGCAATATCTTATACATTTTTGCTAAGATCTTACAGTCATTATTTAATATGTCAGTCTGAAATTTGGATTCTTTATCAGCAAAGCCCCTTTCATTTAAATCTTTTCTAAACATCTCATTAATTTGAAAAAAAATGCAGCCAGTCATTCACATGATTCTTAACTTCTTCAAATGGTCTCATTTTCCATTTTCCTTCACTTTTACATATTAATTTCTCATATGTTACCCAACCCCCTGTCATATTGACTTTCTTCACGCTCATCGCTTCCAGTGGTGATAACCAATAAGGAGTTTCTTGTTCCAACAGATTTTTGTATCTTTCCCATACTTCAATCAAGGACCTTCTTATAATATGATTTTCAAAACGTTTGTGGACCCGTTTCTTATCATACCACAAGTACGCGTGCCACCCAAATCTATTATCAAAACCTTCTAAGTCTAACACATCCGTATCTTGTAATTTTATCCATTCCTTTAACCAACAGAGGCAAGATGCTTCATAATATAATTTCAGGTCTGGCAGGGCGAAGCCTCCTCTTTCTTTTGCATCTGTTAAAATCTAAAATTTTATCCTCGGCTTCTTACCGGAGGATAAATTTTATCTGTTAAAATCTTAAATTTTATCCTCGGCTTCTTACCGGCTTCTTTCCTTGGAGGAAATTGGTCGGGGTCAACATGGGTGCTGGCTCTGAACCTTCATCCTCGGAGCCTGAATCCCTCCGGGAGAGAGCGTCGGCCTTCCCGTTCTGGGCACTGGGACGATAGGTGACCTGGAAGTTAAAGCGCCTGAAGAGCAGGGCCCAGCGCGCTTGGCTTGGCTTGAGGCATTTCATGGCTTGGAAATGTTCGAGGTTCCGATGATCCGTGAGGAGCTGAACCGGGTGCCGGGCCCCTTCCAGCAAGTGACGCCATTCCTCGAACGCCACTTTAATGGAGTTCACGGTCCCAAATATCATAATTCCGCTCCGCAGAAGTAAGCTGATGGGAGAAGAAAGCACAGGGGTGAAGCAACTGCTGTGGCCCCTGCCTTTGAGACAGCACGGCCCCAATGGCCGGGTCTGAGGCCTCCGCCTCCAGCACAAAGGGGAGCTGTGAGTCTGGAAGGGCCAGGATGAGGGCAGAGGTAAAAGCCTCCTTCAGGAGCTTGAAGGCCTCTTGCGCAGCTGGCGTCCACTGGAACACGGCGTCCTTCAGGGCCAGGGCGCAGATAGGGGCAACCAGATGCAAAATTCTTTGAATGAAGTGGCGGTAGAAGTTGGCAAACCCGATGAACCATTGTACCCCCTTTACATCCCGGGGGGGGGGGCTCCAGTCCAGCACTACCTGCACCTTTCAGGGGTCCATCTGGAGGCCTGTAGGGGAGATGATGTAACCCAGGAACTCCATGCACTCCTAGTGGAGCGCACACTTTTCCAGCTTGGCATACAGCCGGTGCTGCCTAAGATGCTGCAGGACCAGACAGACATGCTGGTGATGCTCCTCTGGGGACGTTGAAAATATCAATACGTCATCCAAGTACACGACTGCTGTGGTTCTAGACAGTCAAGAGTTAACACTCCATGAAGCCTTCTGATTCACTGGGTGCACTGCCTGTTAGTTTCTGTTTCCTCACTGAGCAGCTGCTTGCAGTCCCAGGACTGTTTACATTCCACAGAGTCCAGATACTGTTGGATTCTCACGGGAAAGGGAGACGGGATGTGACGTTACTGGTTTCCTGTTTCCTTTGTTCTTTCGTTCCCTTTGTTCAGTTGCTCTCTGCTTCTCACAGAGAGGAGATGTGTTTTTCTTTGCGCTCTGGATAGCTTAGTAATAAAGTATAGCAATGTAGCCCGTGCCTGTCTCATCCTTCTGCTGTGGCGTTGTGGCATTGTTTTAATGCTCTGCTCGGCTCAAAGGAAGATGAGCCTTATCAGCTCGGAC
Organism: Podarcis vaucheri; assembly: GCF_965113315.1. Lineage (NCBI taxonomy): Eukaryota > Metazoa > Chordata > Lepidosauria > Squamata > Lacertidae > Podarcis > Podarcis vaucheri. Next base: position 18,825,019 of record NC_138757.1, read on the forward strand.
GACCGGAGCTGAAATTCGAATACTGCCTACATGATCCGGGCATTTTCCTTTGGTTTTTTTTTTAAAAATGATATTTTATTGAATTTTAACAAGAAAAAAGGTTACAAAAAACATCAACAAAAAAGACATAACAACAAACGATAGAAAAAATAAACACCAGAAAAACCCCAAAACCAAAAATCCCACATAAAAACAGGAACAAAAAACGGAAAAAAAGAAAAAATACAGATAAAAATCCCTCCCTTCAATTTCTATCATTCTTTTACTTATTTTCCTGACTTCCTCTCGCCTCCCTCTTTGTATTCCATTTAAAAATTTATTCAGCAAATTCGTACCCTCTTATCTTACCCTTAATTATATGTCCTCATATGATATTACTTCATATTTTCATTTATAATCAAACCATTCTTTCCAATTTTTATTTCACCTTATTACTCAGCCACTTCATTTTTTTACATTAATTTCATTAATTTTATCTTATCCTCAGATCTCTAAAAATTCTGAAATTTTAACCATATTTAACCTTTCTGCAAAAGCCAATTACTTCCTTTCCAACATCTCTTAGTATTTCCTTAGTATTACACTAATTCCATAAATATAGATTAATTACAAAAAACATTTCTCATTCTAAGTTTATCCAACGTCCTTTTTACTGGTTCCGGGTGATGTCAGTCCTTATGTCATCATATCCTTATCAGTCAGGTGTTCTAATGTCTAAAGCTCTCAAGTCACTTCCAAGCCCCCCCCCTGCGAGTTTTCTTGTTTTTGCTTATGGTTGCATACATCCTTGTTCCCTGTTGGATTCTTTCGCATTTTCTTCTCTTTCTCTTTGGGGAGCCAATCATCAGGGAATTCCGTACAGTAATATTCTTCATTTCCTTTTATCCAATTATCCAATTATCCCATTCCCCGGTGTTGCACTCCCCAGTATTTAGTTTATAATCCAAAGAGTAGTTGTTCCAAACAAGATCTTCCACTTGTTTCACAGTCCCACCAGAGATAGAAATTTTCTTAAATCCAAAATTCAACCAGTGTCCTCCAAATTCCATCTCCCAGTGTTTGAGATACATTCACAATCTCTTCCATCTTTCTCTGCCCTTGCACTTGCTCTGTCAAGCCAGTTTCCTGGGTAAATTGTTATGCAGTTTCTGTAACTGCATTTCCCATTGGCACCTCTTTGCAGCTGTTATGTAGTCCAACTTTTGATTCATCAGAGACACTTTCTCATCCAGGGCAGATAAAACTTCCTCTCTAATCATTTCTGTCAAGGTCGAGGAGCTGGTCCCACGGTCTATTTTCCCCAGTTACTATGTTCTCTTTATAAGTTGACACAGACACACTGGTAGACTTCCTCTAGGGGGTGTAGTTACTTTTTAGCATCCATTTTTAAAATGTATCCAACAAGGAAGAAAGGAATTACTTTCGATTTTTCAATTTTCCGATATTTTATTTCCTTTCAATATAGGACAAACAGGCAGAAAGCAGCGTTGGAATTATTTTTCCCCTTTTCCCTTTTCCATATTCAAATTGTAAGCATCACCGACAGTTTCTTTCCTGTCATTCCGTCCCCAGGTTAGGGACAATGGAGACTTACTTTCTTAACTCACTTACTGCAGGATTAGAAAGTCAAATCCCCCCCCTTTTCATCCTGCTGTCTAGGGGGATTTGGTAGTAAAGATGCAGGAAATTTCAGGCTTTCAATTTATCCGGCTTTTAGCTTGTAAAATCTTTGCTTTAATCTTTATACAAAGAACGGGGGGGGGGGGCGGACTTCCTGTTTGCGCCTTCCCGTCTCGGGTCAAATTCAAAGGTATATTTTTAATCCAAAGTTTCAATTGTCCTACTCACGGGTTGTTGTTTAAAATCCGAATTGTCACAGGAAAAAGGACAGCGCTCTCCGACATCAGCTGTGCAGCTTTGCTCCGCAGAAGTAGCGATTGACTCTCAGCACCGCGCCAACCCCAGTCTCACTCCAGAACCCTTTAGAGGGTTCCTTTGCCGAACGGGGGGGGGGCGCAAACTGCTTTTGTATTAATGTTCACTTGCAAAAGTTCCAAAATGTCAATAATGTTCCTTATATTGTCCGACAAGTGTCTACCTGGGAGAAAGCCAGCCTGATCTTTATGGATCACTTCATTTAACACTCTTTTTAATCTATTTGCTAAGATGTCTGCAAAGATTTTGTAATCCACATTCAACAGGGAAATGGGACGGTAGTTCTTAAATTGTGTCTTTTCAGTTTCAGATTTAGGTATCAATGTGATGAAAGCTTCTTTCCACGACTCCGGTGCCTCCCCCCCCCCATAATCTCATTGCAAACCTCCTTTAACGGTTGAATCAAATAGTCTTTCAAAGTCTTATAATATTTGGAGGTAAGCCCATCCGGCCCTGGAGATTTGCCCAGTTGCATATTCTGAATGGCACCTTCAATTTCTTGTTCTGTTATTTTACAGTTCAACATTGTCTTGTTCTCTTGAGATAGTTTTGGTAGACCATTGTTTCTTAAAAATTGATCTATCTCCGTCTCTTTTTGCGGCCCTTGAGTGTAAAGTTGTTTAAAGTATCTCTGGAAGCATTTTCTAATCTCCACAGGGTTCTGGATATTTCTTCCTTCAACCTCTATATTGGTGATCGTGTTCAATTTTTGTCTCTTTTTCAACTGCCAAGCTAGCAGTTTTCCACATTTATTTGCTGATTCAAAAGTCCTCTGTTTCATTTGTTTGATTTTCCATTCCACCTCTTGATTTATCAATTTTGAATATTGTACTTGGTGAAGTTTAATTTCTCTCAGAATCTCCTGTGACTTTGGTTTCAGTCTTAACTTTTTCTCGCCTTCCTTTATTTTATCTAAAATCTTATTTTTTTTTAATTCTGAGCTTTTTTCTTTATCGCATTCTGTTGTATCAGAAACCCCCTCATAACCGCCTTGCTTGCATCCCAGATTACTCTTTTTTCCACTGTGGTTTTCAAATTTATTTCAAAATAGTCCCTCAAAGTCTTTTGGGCCTTTTTAACAATCTCCTGATCTCTAAATAAGGTGTCATTCATCTTCCATCTAAAGGAACCGGATGTAGTTAGTCTCATTTCCATCTTTACTGCGTTATGGTCGGAGCAGGTTTTTGGGCAGATTTCCACCTTTCTAGTCTTAGGTGCCAGTCCTCTAGTTATCCAAATTTGGTCAATTCTTGTCCATGTCATTTTGGCTTCAGAGAAGAATGTCCCCTCTCTTTCCAGGGGGTTCTTTGTCCTCTAGATATCTATCAAGTCCATATTGTCAGTTAGTTCAAAGAAGGTTTTTGGAAGTCTGCCTTCTTTTGTCAAACTTTGGTTCTGTGCTTTATCCATGTTCGTGGACACCACCCCATTCATGTCTCCCATCATAATGATGTTGTTATAGTCCATATAGTCCAGCATTGTCTCATGCAGCTTCTTGTAAAATTCCGATTTCCCCTCATTCGGAGCATAAATACCCAAAATTAAGAATTTTTCCCCTTGTGTTTGTACTTCAATTGCCAAAATTCTTCCTTGCTCATCTTTGAAAAGGAATTTTGGTGACAGGCTCTCCTTTGCGTAAATCACAACTCCTCTTTTCTTCACTCGGTCCGATGAAATAAATTCTTGGCCTAATCTCTTATTAACTAGCACTTTTCTATGGAGCCTAGTCACATGTGTTTCCTGCAGGCATATAATGTCCAATTGTTCCTTTTTTAATAAATAGAAAATCCTCTTCCTTTTTTCCGGGGAATTACAGCCGTTAATATTCCAACTTAAAAGCTGCAGAGACATCCTGAACGTCTCTATTCTCCCTGTGGTGGTGTCTCTTTCTCCTGGTCTTTAGGCCCCAAAGGTGGAGGTAACACTCCTGGTAGTCCGAAACCTGGGGCTCCCAATTCTGCGATCCCTTTCTGAAGGTCTTCACCGTAGTCACTCAGAAATTTTTCCTTGTCTTCAACTGTTCTGATTTTCACTTTCTTCCCTCTAAAGTTAAAAGATAATCCTTGGGGAAACTCCCACCTAAAAACAATTGAGTTACTTCTCAACAATTTTACAAGATCTGAGTAGCAGGATCTAAGCTCCAATAAGTGTTTCGGGATATCTTTGTAGATTTCCACCCTCAGACCTTGAATTTCAAGAGATTTTTGAAAGTGTGAACTCAATATCTTGTCTCTTTCCTCCTTTGTCCTCAAAGAAATCAAACAGTCTCTAGGCTTGCCCTTTTTCACAGCCTTTCCCAGCCTGAAAGCGCTGACAATTTTAAAGTCTTCTTCTTCTTCCAAAGGCCAGAATTTTGTAAATTCCTTTGTCAAATAATCAATTAAATCTCCTTTTTCAAGCTCAGAAACTGACCTCAATCTCAAATTGTTTTCCTTACTTCGTAATTCAATCATAGACAGGTAGGCCTGCTGTTCGCCTATCTGTTTGCGCATAGGTTTTACCTCCTCTTGCACGGCTTCTGCTTTTTGTTTTGCCTCCTCAGCTATTTTGTGATTTTCTGTAGTAGCTTCAAATAATTTCCCAATTGATTGTGCATTTGCGGCTACTTGTTTAGTCAAATTGTCCACACCGGCTGTGTTTCTGTCAATTTTAGATGATTGCTCAGTTACTTGCCTGCTCAGGTCTTCCAATTTTTCCAAGATTTTTTCAAGTACTGAGCCCCCACCTGCAGCCATTCCTTCTGTCTCAATCTGCTCTGGTTCTTCCTCTTGCGGCAGCACAGTGGGAACCGATGATCTACGCAGATGTGAGATTACCGTGGTTTGTTGTGTCTTAGCCTTAGCTGATCGTGTTTTCCCAGCTCCACTCATCCCAGTTCTGTCGACGTGCCAAGGTCAGTCAGTGAGCTAATCCCGTGGGAATCCACAAGCCAGAGAAAGAAAAACAAAGGAGAGAGAAGGAAAAAAAAAAAACAGTTCCCCAAAAGTTATAATCCACAGTTCCTCTAGAGGGGGTCTCAATAGGTTTTACGGAAAAAAGAACAAAAGTCATTAATCATATAAACTCAACAGTGTCCAACAGCTTCAACATTCCAGAAGTCCCTTCAGTTCTTTAAGTCTTAGCAAAGTTAATCCTTAAGTTACTTACAATGCCACGAAAAAGTGTCAGATTCCGTAAAACAATGTATCAGTTCAGCAGCCCAGACATGAATCCAATGTATCCATCCACAAATCCAAGTCCATAAAACTAACAGCTTTAACTATCTGGCAGACCGACTGCCGGGATATCTTGATAATAAACTTATAAATCCACAAGGGAAGAGGAAAATAGCATCCAATGATAAAAGAGTATAAAGGTAAAGTCAAGTGTTGTTAAAGCAGCTCAGGTTACTTGGTGCACAGATTGGTTCCTTTTAAGAGCTGACTTCAAAGGCGTTAGAAAAGTCCAAGTCTTTGCTTTAGATCTGTCAAACAGCGCCGGGATACGGACTTCCTGGTTGCGTCTCCCGCGATGGCCAAATTTCTACAATTTCGTCCCAAATCAAGCATTCCCCCTACTCACGGGTTGCTGTTTTTTATAAGCCGAATGTTCCCAGGAAAGAGGTCAGCGCTCACCGGCAGCAGCTTTGCGGCTTCACTCCACAGGAAGAGCGATCGAATCACAGCACCGTGCCAGCCCTTCTGCGATCCGGAGCCCCTTACGGGGTCCCTTCAACGTTTTGGGGGGCACTGATGGTGCCCGCCGAGTCCAGCTTGGGTCTCCGCTTCGCCGTAGCGGACGACCCTTTCCCTGCGGAGCTTCCCCTTCACAACAAGAAGGAGACCGCCATTACCGTTTGCGCCGCCTCCGGAAGTCTTGCTGTACTTCTTTTTAACGAAGAAGATGGCGGTCCCAGCAGGGGACGTGGAGGGGCGAATGAAACCCCTGGCAAGGTTGTCGTCTAGGTACTCTCGAAGGGCCCCTAGCTAAGGAGCCGACAAGTCATAAATGCGGCTGAAGGGAATCTCTGCTCTGAGCTGCAAGTCAGTAGGGCAATCATAAGTCCGATGGGGTGGCAACACCTCTTTTTTATAATAATTTTTATTAAGTTTTCCATTTTAAGAATCCAATCCAATCATATTAAATATTCCAAATTATGCAAATACATATAATAAAGTCCAAATATTTTGCCAAATTATAAATTTTTGTTGCGGCTTCTCATGCTTCAAGTTCAGTGGGGTCCAATCATCTTATGTTTCTACTGCTTTGAGTGTCCAATAGTTCCTTCTTTAAATGTTCCTGCTGTTATCCTTCTTTCTTTCATAGCCTCTGAGTTGTTTCCACAGGCGAGCTGAAATGAGCAATAATATGCTTCTGTGTGAACTTTGTATGACTCTCTTTTTTCCCCTGCAGTTGGTAAGTCTTTTATTTGCAGTATGTCCTCACATGCTGGTGTTTATGTCAAATCAATCCAAAAGTCCTTCTCTAGTGGCAGACGCCATCTTCTCTCAATTCTGATGAAATAAAATCTAGGCGTTTGCTCATTAATTTTCTGAGACAGGTTGCACCAAACATTAGACTTTCCAGGGGAGGTTTGCCAAATCGGAGTTGAAATACAGATATAATAACAAAGTAAGAGCTCGCCTCCCCCTATGACTATTAATCTCTGCAACTCAGTCTGTCTCATAATGGCGGATCCAGATTAAAAGTGTGTCACAGACATCAAATTATCATAGTCCTTAATTTCCTTCCCCTCTTTCCCATTTTCTTGTCTGGATGGTCTCCTTTCAACAGGCGTTCCCACCACCTTCTTCATTTTGTATTTCTGTTGGTCTTAATTAACTAAGAGAAAGAGAAAGAAAGAAAAAAAAGGAAAAAAGAGAAAAAGAAAAGAAAGAAAAAGAAGAAGCAAAGAAAGAAAAAGTTCTTTCCCACCCCTAGGGGGTCGCTCAACTGTAATTTAGGAAATTTCTTTGTTTTCCCAATATAATACCTTTCTGGCCCCACACAGTGGCGCTTTACTTGCATTCATTCTTTTAGTTCTTCAGTATGCAGTCTCTTTCCGCTCACCACTAGGGGGTCAGTTTGGTGAGTCGTTTACAGTCACAAAAAGCAAATGAGGGAAGTAGAAAATTCTCAAGGTTTAGATCAGGAAATGGGGATAATATGCGAGGTGGGTTCAAAACCGGGGCAGAACAGGTGGGAGGGGGAGTCAAAGGCAAACCAAAAGATTATCACAGAGAAGCAGCAGGATCCAGCAAGAGCGTAAAATCTTGCCACAATACTGTGTTTAAGTCTTCTTTCTTTCCTTTTCTTTCCACTTAACTGTTTACTCCCCGTTTTCTGTAGCAATAGGTTAAATATTTAAGGCGCCCAGGTTATCTTCTCCTAGATGATTTCAGCTGTGTACCACTTTAAGAGGAAAACGGGAAGTGGATCACACAATGGCGTCGGGAGGTACCACTCTTTTCCAAATTTCTCCTCTTGCAATTCACTTTCTACTCCCCAAACCTCACGCCGTGTCCGCCCCTCTCAATAGCAAACTCAGCTTTCAGTCAATTAAGCACCAAGTAACAAAGGGAAGAGGGGACGCGGGTGGCGCTGTGGGCTAAAGCCTCAACGCCTAGGGCTTGCCGATCGAAAGGTCGGCGGTTCGAATCCCCGCGGCGGGGTGCGCTCCCGCTGTTCGGTCCCAGCGCCTGCCCACCTAGCAGTTCGAAAGCACCCCCGGGGGCAAGTAGATAAATAGGTACCGCTTACCAGCGGGAAGGTAAACGGCGTTCCGTGTGCGGCTCTGGCTCGCCAGAGCAGCGTTGTCACGCTGGCCACGTGACCCGGAAGTGTCCCCGGACAGCGCTGGCCCCCGGCCAATAGATGTGAGATGGGCGCACAAACCCCAGAGTCTGTCAAGACTGGCCCGTTCGGGCAGGGGTACCTTTACCTTTACCTTTTAACAAAGGGAAACAGTTTCAGCTTGAACACATTATACGGTGGGGGGTATATACAAAATGCCGTAACTCGATATAAAGTCTCATTTAAATATCCTAGACTGGATGAAAAATTACCATCCCTTTCAGTCGCTGGTGTAGCGCACTCTGACCAGGGTAGAGCAGAAATGTTTCTGTCCGCTTTTCTAATATACAGCTATTTTCAATCAGTCCCTTGCCTCAGAGTTTTACACTTTGTATCTGAGGTCTCTCCGCAACGCCCACTCGGCAGTTACAGTCTTACTCCCTCTCCTCTCCCAGTCTTCCGTTACACGCCCATTACTCTTACCGCTAAAGCAAATTCCTTATTCTTTCATATCATAATATCTTTGTTATGCTGGTTTCTTTAACTTACATTCAATCCGTTATTGTTTTAGTTATGGCCCAGCTTCTTAATTGTTGTTGGAGGCTTGCCGCTTTCACTCGGAGCCTGAGGCTTCACAACACGGGGTCTGTTGCTTCCCTTTCATGCTGCAGCTCCAATCCTGTTCTCAAACTCAATTTAAAATGTCCGAAACAGGAGAGCACCGGCAGCACCACAAGGTACCTGTCCCCCAAGATAATCCTCTTGGGGTTTTGAGGTCCACGGAGCCTTCGTGACACCTCTAGACCCCCGCGTTGTTCGAGACCCCCCCGGAGGGCAGCCTCGCGCTCCTTCCTGTGGCTGCGGTTTGATGGCTGAAATAAGGAAAGAGCTTAAACATAATGAACAATATATTGAGAAAAAACTACTGGAAGTACAAGACTCATTGAATAAGAGATTAGAGGGGGTGGTGGGAGAGTTAACAGGAAAAGTAAAAGATTTATCTCTAAGATCTAAAGCACTTGAAGACTCAATGAAAAGGGTTCAAAAAGATACTAAAGAAAATAAGAAAGATATGGACAGGATTAAGACAGAGGTGAAGGAGATAAACAAAATACAGGAAGAGTTACTGGATAGTGTTGCGATGACTCAAATGAGACAGAAACAATCAAACCTGAAATTTAGGGGGATCCCTGAGGAACCTAATGAAAACATACGATCTAAACTGGTTAGAGAATTGGCAGTTTGGTTAGATATGAAGGAAGACGACATTGGATATTCAGTTGCAAATATTTTTCGGATAAAAACAAAATCAGCTAAAGCCAGAGGGAAGAAACTGCCAGGAGATGTCCTGGTTATGTTTAACTCTCTGGATATGAGAAATGAAATACTAAAGTTAAACTATAATCAAAAATTATGTATTGAGGGAAGGCCAATTATTATATTTAAAGAGATTCCTTCGAGATTTCTTCGTAAGAGAGATGTTTATAAAAAACTAACTAACCAATTGAAGAAGAACGGGATCCAATATAGATGGGAGTTCCCGGAAGGGATTTCATTCTATTTCAAGGAAAAAAGATTCAAACTATCCAGCTCACTAGAACTGGACAAATTCGCAAGAAGATATGAGAAGGAACTGGGAAGGTTGGGAGGGGGGATCCAGAAGGGGCGCAAATGGGGGAAGAGAGGGGTGGAGGTGAAGAAAGTAAAGAGGGAGAAGAGGAGGAAAACCTAGACGAAGAAAAAGAAGAGGAAGAGACAGATAACAAGGAACAGTAGACCTAACTTAGGTTTGACCACTTACTGATTGTACATTAAAAATGTCTTTAAAAATAACCTCGTGGAATGTGAACGGGCTCAATAATAAAAATAAAAGAAACCAAATTGCTCATGTATTGCTTAAAAAGAACCTAGACACAATCTGTCTACAAGAAACTCACGTAACAAAAAAAATAAAAGAATTTTAAGTAATAAGAGATTGGGGTTGGACTTTGTGGCATCGGATAATGTCAAGAAAAGAGGAGTGGTGATATATATAAAAGAAAAATTGGATCCAAAACTAATACATAAAAATGAAGAGGGGAGAACGATAGTAGTACAGATTACCCACCAAGGAGAAAAGATAATCGTGGTTGGGATATATGCACCCAATGACAAAAAATCAGCATTTTATTCTGAATTAGGTAATAAATTGCTAGTATGGATGGACCAACAAATGATATTGATGGGGGACTTTAATGGAGTGGTTCTCCCAAACCTGGATAGATCAATAAGAAAACAGGAAATGAAGGAGGGCAAATTACCGAAAACCTTCTTCGAATTAGTGGAAAATTTGGGATTAATTGACGCATGGAGATTTAAAAATCCCACGATAAAACAATTCACTTTCTTTTCAAACCCAAATCAAAGCTGGGGGAGAATAGACCATATTTGGGTCTCAAAGGAATTGACGCAAAGAGTAATTAAGACCGAAATCCTCCCACAAACTTTATCTGATCACAATCCAGTATATATGGAGGTAAAAGGAAAAGATTTCAGAACATTAAGATAGAGAATGAATGAAAATCTATTCAATGACCAAAAGATAGTAAATAAAGCAAAAGAGACAATTGAGGAATATTTTAAGTGGAATTTGAATAAAGAAACATCTCTTGAAACGGTGTGGGACGCTGGGAAGGCTGTCATGAGGGGTTTCCTTATTCAGAAAAATAGCATCTCAAAAAAGATAAAAGAGAAAAGGAAAGAAGAAATCTTACTATATCTCATGGAGAATGAAAGACAATTAACTATTAAACCAGGAGATGAAACACTGAAACAAAACATAAAGATATTCCAATCCCAATTTTCTATGATAGTGAACCAGGAGATTGAATGGAGGAAAAAACAAAACACGATATGTAAAATAAGGGATGGAGAAAGGATAGTGGAGGACCCAAAAGAGATAAAGAAGATATTTCAGAAATACTATAAGGAATTATATAAAAGAGAAAAAGAGATAGATAATGAGATAGAAGATTACTTGAAAAAATACCAATTGCAACAGATCTCGACTGAGGAAAGAGAATATCTAAACCAGACAATTACAGGGGAAGAAATTAGGAAAGCAATAAAAAAAAAATGAGAATAGGGAAAGCCAGATGGTATCTCGGCTAAATATTACAAAATATTAAGTGACCAAATTTCCCCAATGCTATGTGAAGTCATGAATAATGTATTAAAAGAAGGGAGAATTCCAAACACCTGGAAAGAAGCGTATATTACCTTAATCCCTAAAAAAGATACAGATGGTTTAGAGGTAAAAAATTATAGACCTATTTCGTTATTAAATAACGACTATAAATTATTCGCAGACGTACTGGCGGAAAGGTTTAAAAAAGTCTTAAATAAAAGAATCCATAAAGACCAAACGGGTTTCCTCCCGGGGAGACAATTGAAAGACAACGTAAGAAACGTGATAGACATTATTGAATATTTGGATAGTAGAATAGACAAACAGGCGGCGCTGATTTTCATTGACGCCGAGAAGGCATTTGACAACGTCTCCTGGCGTTTCATGAAGGAAAATTTAAAAATGATGGGAATTGGTGAAGGATTTAGAAAAGGTATTGACGCTATTTACCAAGAGCAGAATGCCAAACTTATAATAAACAACAATATATCGGAGGCCTTTGATATTGCCAAAGGGACTAGGCAGGGCTGTCCCTTATCTCCTTTGTTATTTATAACAGTGTTGGAAGTGTTTAATAAAAGGTTAAGGGAAACACCAGAAGTTAAAGGAAATAAGGTAGGAAATAAGGAATTCAAAATAAAAGCATTTGCAGATGACTTGATATTAACATTGGAGGATCCTAAGAACAGTCTACAAGAAGCCTTACAGAAATTAGAGGAATTTGGAAAAGTAACAGGTTTTAAGCTTAACAGGAATAAGACCAAAATGATAACAAAAAATATAACCAAGGAAGATATAGCAGAGTTAGAACAAAGGACAGGAATTACGGTTGTTAAGAAGGTAAAATATTTAGGAGTGTGGATCACAGCAAAAAATAGAAACTTATATAAAGATAATTACGAGGCTACTTGGAAGGGTATCAAGAAAGACTTAGAAATCTGGGAGAGACTGAAACTTTACTTCTTAGGGAGGATCTCAGTTATTAAAATGAATGTCCTGCCCAGAATGTTATTTCTGTTCCAAACTATACCAGTAATGAAAGGACTAAAGCAGTGTAAAGATTGGCAAAGGATCCTAGCGAGATTTATTTGGCAGGGGAAAAGATCAAGAATAAAAATGAAAATACTGGTAGACAAAAAAGAAAGAGGGGTTTTTTCTTTACCAGATTTGAGTCTATGTTATGAAGCGGCTTGTTTAACGTGGGTGAAAGACTGGATAAAGCTAGAGAATACTGATATCCTGGATTTTTTTATTTTTTTAAAAAAGATATTTGTCAGGGGTACAGGGACAGAGGCACAGGGAAGGCAGGAAATGGAGAGCGATGGAGAGGAATCCCAGGAGAGCGAGGAAGAGGATAGCAATGACGCAGGGGATTCCATGAGTCTCTCCAGCGAATCAGAGGATTCCCAGAAAGGGGCGCCTGTGGTAAGGGCAAGGGGAGCCCCGGGGGGAAAGTGTCAGGAGCGGGGGGCCAGCAGGGGACCCCAAAGCGGCAGCTGGGAATCAGGGCCAGCCTCCCCACCAGAGCGCAGCGAGGGAGGGGGAGGTTCCAGTGTGTCAGAGGGAGCAGCTCCGGCGACAGAGAAAGGGGAGGGATCAGAGCAAGCCGTTCTCCCGGCAGGGGATGAAAGCAGTGAGGGGAGTAGCATAACTGTCAAAAGGAAGGTCAGAAGTTGGGCGCGCGCGCCAAGTTCAAATGAGGAGGCGCGCGGGAGAACAGGGAGCCCGGAGGAGGAGGGGCCAGGACCCAAAGCCCGCAGGAGGGGGCAGGAGCAGTCTGGAGACTCCGCTTCAGGAGAAAGCAGGAGGGAAGGAACCCCGACGGGCAGAAAGACCCTGCGGAAAAGGAAAGAGAGAAAGAGGTGGGGCAGCGTTAGCTTATTAAACTGGTGTAGGGGAGGGACCGATTCAGAGGGGACTTCTAATGTCTAGGAGAAAGAGACGCGGGGCTGCACGCCTCGGTTGTGGAACCAATAATGAACTGCAATAAACATCCTTGTATATAAGAAGAGCTTGGCGTTGGTCTTTTGTGAGCTGAGACCTGAGGCAGCCCTGACAATATTTATTGAAAGAATTTTTGAATATAAGAAAAAATAAAAAATAAACATACAAAATAATAAGCAGTTAAAAACACGCATTAATTTTCAATAACATAACTTCCATACCCTTATTTCCTCCGACCTCCTCATACTTCCCTTCTTTGTATTCCATTTCAGTTTGTTAGTTCAGCAAATCCTTACCATTAAACTTTTACCCATTTATAATCCTTTTTTATATCTCCTAAAGCATTTCAGCTGGAAACCGCTTAGTTTCTATCCAACATCTTTCTAACATTCATTAATTTTACAATATTTCTTTAAGTAGTCTTTAAATTTCTTCCAGTCTTCTTTCACCGACTCTTCTCCCTGGTCTCGGATTCTGCCAGTCATTTCTGCCATCCTGGATTTAGAGGGCTTTGATAACAGGTACGGGTGGCACTCGTACCTGTGGTACGAAAAGGTGAAAGTTCATAGAGGCTTTCTAAATCATATAATTAGAGGATCATTATTTCAAGTATGGGAAAGAAATAAGAACCTGCTGGAAAGGAAGACTCCATGGTGGATCTCACCAATAGATGTCCTAACTCTCAAAAAAACTAATATGGAGGGGGGGAAAGCCACCTATGAAGAACTTATCAATAAAACTGATCAGGGCATAAAACTTAAGCCCTATGAGGAGGTAAAGAACGTACTCACGGGATGGCTGCAATACCATCAAGTGAATGATCTGTTAAAAGATGATAAAAAGAAACTGGGATTTGAAGATAAAAAATCTAAATTTAATGTGGAAATCATTGAAGGCAAAAACAAAACATTATCTAGGATGTATGACCTCTTACTGGAGTGGTATACAAAAGACGAAGAGGTGAAGGAGGCTATGATAAAATGGGCCATAGACATTGGTGTCAGGGAACTGCCATCGGAGGAACAGGTGGGGAGAGGGCTCATGGAGGCTGGGAGGGACTCAGCAGCGAAAGCAGGGACCAGCAGGGGGAGAGATGGGTCTCTGGAGGAAGGTCTCATGAATGCGGAGAGAGACGCAGCAGCTAAAGCAGGAACTAGCAGGGAAGGGGAAGGATCTCTGAGGGAAAGCGAGCAAGAGGGAGGGCTCCGGGACACGTCCAGCGAGAACAGTGGGGAGGTGTCAGAAGCTCCCATAGGGAGACCCTTTCCTCGCCGGAAGCTGTCACGTCGTGAGTCCAGAAGACGTGTTTCCGTTAAGGAGCTTCTATGCTGGAAGCGCTTCCGAAAACAACCACTGTCGGAATCTGCAAGTGACTAGGGCAGACATGTCTGAGGAGCTCTGTCACACACAGAGGTTTGTGGAGTTGCACAAACTCTGAGGGACCACGATTTTACGCACAAGCAGCTAACCATCCCATCACAATTGGTTATAATATTGACTTTGTAAAGTGGCAAGAATTGTGGAATGTAAATATGAAATTCACGGCGTGTACGGCATTAAGGGAGAATCTCTGGAAGATGATTTATAGGTGGTATCTCACACCAGTTAAATTGGCCAAGATTTACAAGCTGAAGAATAAGAAATGCTGGAAATGTGGAGAGGGGAATGGTGAGTTCTATCATATGTGGTGGACATGCAGGAAAGTAAAAGGCTTTTGGGAACTGATCTACAATGAGCTTAAAAGGATTTTTAAATATACTTTCCCCCAAAAGCCTGAAGCTTTCCTGCTAGGAATAGTTGGCAAGGAAATTAAAAAAGAGGACAAAAATCTGTTTCCATATGCCACAACGGCCGCTAGAACTATGTTAGCCCAAAGCTGGAAAGCAGAATTAGTACCTACTATGGACGACTGGCAGAACAAGATGATAAATTATGCTGAACTAGCTAGAATAACAGTAAGACTAAGAGACCAGGATGACCGGAAGTTTCATGAAAATTGGAATAAATATCTGACGTATATAAGAGATAAGTATAGAACTTTGATGACTCTGGCAGGGATAGAATAACTCTAACAGTGTTTGGCAAATATGTAAAGGAGATAAAACACGTAACTTTAGAAATTATCTGATACTTACCAATAAAGTGAAGGGAAGTCTGAGGCTCGGCGGAGCCTAAAATAACTGTGTACCATATATATGACTCTTGTAACAGCTATGTTATATGCAACTTATGTAATCTAGACTGTATATATGTATAATCAATGAAAATTAATAAAAATGTATAAGCAAAAATAATAATAAAAAAGTGTGTCACAGAAGAGTCTTTTATCTTCTTCCAAGTATTTCAAAGAACAAAGGCTTTAGTTGATATTATTAATATTTATTAATATTATTATTTCCACACAGTTTATATTTTCCAATCTCACTTACTATAAGTAATGTAGACGGTTCTTCTGGGGGGGGGGGGCATTGTTAGGTATTATCGTAGTAGAAAAAGAAAACATTTTATCCCCCCTCCTTTCCGTTCCGTTCCAACATACCGGTTTAGATGTTATTCTTTGATGTTATTTTTCTTCCTCCTGTCACTCTTGACACCTCAGTGGCTGTAGTTGGCAGATTAATTACCCTTTCTTCGCCCGAAGCATGTCCAAAATTCTTAAATCCAATCTTTTATCTTAAGAAATGGAACTTGAAGCGCTCACAGAGACAGCGTTCAGGAGCTCCAAACTCCCTCGAGGGCTTTCCATCCAGTGCCCCCACCCCCTCCTTCTTTACGAACTCGGGGGTGGTTTGTGGGCAGCCGCGGATGAGAACGCATCTTCCCTTCCACCGGGAAGAATTTGGGAGGCTGATTACTCCCATCTCAGCCTCTAAATTACCTCATGGGAGCTGGAGAGATAGTATTGTCGGCCATCTTCCAAGGCGCCCCTAGGGAGCCCTGAGGGTGGCAACACCTCAGCCTCTTTCTTCTAGAATACGTCTGCCAAATCCTGGTAGTGCCAGCGTCCGGTGGCCCTGTCCTGTCTGGGGTGGTCCCATGCAAAGTGGAAGAAGTGGGGGCCAGTCGGTGGGGGTTCGCGGGTTCCGGCTGTGATGGAGGCAACACAGGGGGCTGGGCACAGACGTCATGGCAGAAAGACGATGAGAAACACAGTGTCTGTTGAGCCCAGGAAATGGCGGGGTCATGCCAGACCAACCAGAGGCTCCCGAGGACCACTGAAAAAATGTGGGGTCTGAACCAGTTCAAATGTTAATAGTTCCTGGTGCCGGCGTGCCACCAACATGGCCAGCGGGCAGGTGTCATGGGTAATGGGTCCCAGTGTGAGGGGGTCCTGTCCAGGCCAACCACTGGAACAGGTGATGCTTTTACTACAGATGGTACCTGGTGCTTCTCAGTGACACTGATGTCCATGAAGACGGCAGAGGCTCCAGAATCAATCATTGCCTCCAGGGCCAGCATGCCCCACTGGGAAAGGAGAATGCGGATAGGGAGCAGGAAATAGGGGGGGGGCACAGCGACTGGGCCCCAGGTGAGCCCCTCCTAGCACAGCCGGGGCTTGTCGTTTCCCGGCGTGAACCTCTTTGCCGGGCACCCTGACACGAAATTGCCTCCCTCTCCGCAGTACAAGCACAGTCCCAGGGCCCAACTCTGGCTTTTCTCTCGACTGGAGAGAGAGCAGCGGGCCGCACCCACTTGCATGGGCTCCTCCTCTTTTTTTTATAATAATATTTTTTATTGCTTTTTTTCCAAGATCAGAATACATCTTCAATAACACAGCAAAAGCGGTTTTACAGAAAGAAGAAAAAAGAAAAAAAAAAAGATTAAGTAAAAGAAAATTCACGTTTTAGAATCTTTTTTCATAATCAGCTGGACTTCCCCACATCTTCCATCCCCTGCTTTCTTTACAATAAATCTAAACAGCAAATTGATGCCTTGTTTCGTGTGTTTTTGTGCTTTCCTCTAATTATGTACTCTAGAATTTAAACTTTTCACAGTCATAACTTAATTTCCATCATTTTCATATTTCAATACTGAAGCATGTTTTTCCCAAAACTTAGCAAATTCTCAACATTCAAATAACTTATAATGTTTTTGTAGATAGTCCTTAAATTTTTTCCAGTCCTCTTCCACTTCCTCTTCTCCCAGGTCCCGGATTCTGCCCGTCATTTCAGCTAGTTCCATGTAGTCCATCAGTTGCGTATGCCACTCTTCCAGCGTGGGTAGCTCCTGTGCCTTCCAATATTTAGCTATAAGGATTCTTGCTGCTGTAGTTGCATATAAAAAGAAAGTTCTATCTTTCTTTAACACTCTCTGGCCCACAATGTCCAGGAGGAAGGCCTCTGGTTTCTTATGAAAGGTATACTTAAATACCTTTTTCAACTCGTTATAAATCATTTCCCAAAAAGCCTTCACCCTCGGGCATGTCCACCAGAGGTGAAAGAATGTTCCTTCAGCCTCCTTACATTTCCAACATTTGTTATCAGACAGATGGTATATCTTTGCAAGTTTGACTGGGGTCATGTACCACCTGTACATCATTTTCATAATATTTTCTTTTAAGGCACTACATGCCGTAAATTTCATACCGGTGGTCCATAACCTTTCCCAGTCTTCAAACATAATGTTGTGCCCAATGTCTTGTGCCCATTTTATCATGGCTGGTTTAACTGTCTCATCTTGAGTATTCCATTTAAGCAACAAGTTATACATTCTTGAAAGCACTTTCGTCTTAGGTTCAAGTAGTTCTGACTCTAATTTTGATTTTTCCACCTTTTTATCCTTTTTAAAAATCTCTAAAATTTGGGCATAGTGAAACCAGTCTCGCACCTTTCCTTTCAATTTTTCAAAACTCTGCAGCCTCCAAGTATCACCAACTCTTTCAATTATCTCACAATATTTTACCCAGGCAGTCTCCATGTTACTTAATTTTATGGCCTTAGCCTCCGTCGGTGATAGCCACCTCGGGGTCTTATTTTCAAGTAAGTCTTTATATTTGGTCCAGACGGCAAATAAAGCTTTCCTGACAATATGGTTTTTGAACAATTTATGAATCTTTACCTTGTTGTACCACAAATATGCATGCCACCAAAAGCATTGTTAAACCCTTCCAGATCTAGGACATCAGTGTTTTCTAACAAAAACCAATCCTTCATCCAGCAGAAGGACGCCGCTTCATAATACAACCTTAAGTCCGGCAGGGCAAATCCCCCTCTTTCCTTTGCGTCTATTAATATTTTGAGTTTTATTCGGGGCTTTTTGCCCTGCCAGACAAACTTCGTAATGTCCCTCTGCCACTTTCCAAAACACTCCACTCTGTCCACGATCTGAAGGGTTTGAAACAGAAACAACATTCTTGGCAATACATTCATCTTAACTGCTGCAATTCTTCCCAGCAAGGAAAGTTTCAATCTTGACCAAATTTCTAAGTCTTTTTTAATTTCAGACCAACATTTTTCATAATTATCTTTAAACAAATTCAAATTTTTTCCAGTCAAGCTAACCCCCAGGTATTTCACTTTTGTAGCCACATTTAGTTCTGTTTCCTTCTGAAACCCATCTATTTCTGAAGGTGTCAAGTTTTTTGCCAAAACCTTAGTTTTTTGTTTGTTCAACTTGAATCCCGCCACCCGACCAAACTCAGAGATTAGTTCTAAAGCTCTTTTTGTGCTGGACTCTGGCTCCTGCAGTGTCAAAACCAAATCATCTGCAAAGGCCTTCAGTTTATATTGTTTTTCTCCGACCTGTATTCCTTCCACCTGCTGATCCTTCCTGATCAAGTTCAGCAACACCTCCAGGACAGAAATAAATAACAAGGGTGATAGGGGGCACCCCTGTCGTGTCCCTTTTTCAATTTTGAACTCCTCTGTCACCACATTATTTACTATCAATTTGGCTTTTTGTTCTGAGTAAATTGCTTCGATACCATTTTGAAACGCCCTTCCCACTCCCATCCCTTCCAAGTTTTTCTTCATAAATTTCCAAGATATGTTATCAAAAGCCTTCTCCGCGTCTATAAAGATCAAAACTGCTTTCGTATTCAATTTTGTCTGTAGTAGCTCCAAAACATCAACAATATTCCTGGTGTTATCAGACAAATGTCTACCTGGGAGAAAGCCTGCTTGGTCTTTATGAATTACTTCATTTAAAACTTTTTTCAATCTATTTGCCAAAATATCAGCAAAAATTTTGTAATCCACGTTTAGGAGTGAGATGGGACGGTAGTTCTTAAGTTGGGTCTTTTCAGATTCCAATTTTGGTATCAAGGTGATGAATGCTTCTTTCCACAATTCTGGTGCCCCTTTCCCTTCCATAATTTGGTTACATACCTCCATTAGTGGCTGGGTCAAATATTCCTTCAATGTCTTATAATATTTGGAGGTAAGTCCATCTGGGCCTGGAGATTTGCCTAATTGCATATTCTGAATGGCACTTTCAATTTCCTGTTGTGTTATTTTGTAATTCAGGGCTGTTTGCTTGTCTTGTGTTAGTTTTTGCAGGCCATAGCTTTTTAAAAAATTTTTATCTCAGTCTCTGCTTGGAGTCCTTGGGTATACAATTTTTTAAAATATCTCTGGAAACACTTTCTGATTTCTTCTGGTTTCTGAATACATTCTCCTTCGACCTCCAGATTGGTAACATAGTTCAATTTTTGTCTCTTCTTCAGCTGCCATGCCAGCAGCTTCCCACATTTATTTGCCGATTCGAATGATCTTTGTTTCATCTGTTTAATTTTCCATTCAACTTCTTGATTTATCAATTTCGCATATTGTGCTTGATGGAATTTTATTTCTCGTAAAACTTCTTTTGATTTTGGATTTAGTCTCAACTTTTTTTCTCCGTCTCTTATCTTTTCCAAAATCTTGTCCTTTTTACCATTCCAGAGTTTTTTCTTGATAGTATTCTGTTGTATCAGAAACCCTCTCATAACGGCTTTACTCGCGTCCCAGATTATTTTCTTCTCCACCGAAGTATTCAAATTTATTTCGAAATAATCTTTTAGCGTTTTTCGGGCCTTCTTTACAATCTCCTGATCTCTAAACAAATAGTCATTCATTCTCCATCTGAAGGATCCAGCTGGTGTAAGTCTCAAATCCATTTTCAAAGCATTATGGTCAGAGCAGGTTTTAGGGCAGATCTCTATTTTTTTAGTCTTAGGTGCCAGTCCTCTAGACATCCAGATTTGGTCGATTCTTGTCCAAGATAGATGGGCTTCAGAAAAGAATGTTCCCTCTTTACCTAGAGGGTTCTTTGTCCTCCAAATATCAATCAAGTCCATATTGTCTGTAAGTTCAAAAAACGACTTTGGTAGTCTGCCATCTTTAGTCAAGTTTTGATTTTGTGACTTGTCCATGTATGTGGAGACAACCCCATTCATGTCTCCCATCAAGATGATATTAGTATAGTCCAGGGGTCGGCAACCTGCGGCTCCGGAGCCGCATGCGGCTCTTTAACGCCTTTGCCGCGGCTCCGGGGCGGAGGCGAGGGGAGGAGGCGCATTTTCCGCAAAGCCATTTCCGAGCTAGAGAGGAGACGGGGTTGCGAGCTAACCCCTCCCACACTCCACTCGCGGGGGCTGGCCTTTTGCCCCCGCGAGAACAGGGGAATCCCCGGGCGTCCCTGCAACCCTGCCCGCCAATCGGCGGGGCCGGGGAGGCGTGGCCTAGCCCATTTAAGGCCAGGCACGACCGGGGACCGCCCTCTTTGCCCCGTTCCAGCTCGCACCCTCTCCCTTCCTTCCCCTCGCGGTGTGTGGGATTCCACTCCCGGCAGTCCTTCTCTGCCGTCCTCGCTGCTTTCCTCCCCCCCGCTTTTCTCCCTCTCTAGCCTCCTCTAGGCGTGGGTTGAAGCTGCGGCGGCCATTTCTTTAAAGGGCACCGATAAGGGAAAATCGTCGGCGCCATCTTTGTGGGCGCACGTGGGAGTCGCGGGAGCGGCCATTTTGGTTGAGGGCTGTAAGCAGGCTGCATTGAAAGGGGGCATGTAAGCTGGTCACTGTTTTGAAGGGGAGTGAAGAACACACACTCAAAAAAAGGTAACTTGTTAATTTAACGTTTATTTCTATGAGGAGGAGTAATTCTGAGGGGTCAAACAAAAAAATAATAAAAAAGTGTCAAAAAAAGTTATTTTAAAATGACGAGGATGACATTGGGCCCTCATTATTAATTATTATTTACATCAGGCACTGATTATGATTTATGGTACACTGGGGCCCTGATTAATTTTCTATGGCATTTTGGGGCATTGATTATTGGACATAGCAAATTTTGCTATGGGGCCCTCTGATTTCTAGTTACGTCCCTCTTTTGGACCCCCAATAGGCCAGCCATGGATAAAGGCAAGAAAAGAAAAATTTCTGAAGAAAACAGAATGTTTAATGATACATGGACAGAATCATTTGCCTTCTCTACTGACAAGACTGGTTTACCAGTATGCTTAATATATGGTGAGAAATTTGCAAACAACAAAAAGTCAAATATTGCAAGACATTTCCACAATAAACACACAGCCTTTGCTGAAAAATATCCAGATGGAGATGAGAGACGAAAAGCCATTGCAGAACTTATGAGGAAGGTTGATAGGAGCAAAAATAATTTCAAGAATTGGGTGAAGTCTGCAAATTCCACAACATATGCTAGTTTTGTAGCCGCTCAGGAAATAGTCAAGCACAGTAAGCCGTTCACAGTGTTATATTTGTTTTAAATGTCGCAATGGTTTTGCGGCTCCCAGTTGTTGTTTTTTCTTCGGAAACGTGTCCAAGTGGCTCTTTTTGTCTTAAAGGTTGCAGACCCCTGGTATAGTCAATATGGTCCAGCATTGTCTCGTGCAGTCTCTTATAAAATTCCGATTTCCCCTCATTTGGTGCATAGATTCCTACTATCAAAAATTTTTCTCCTTGTGATTGTATTTCAATCGCCAAGATTCTTCCTTGTTCATCCTTAAACACAAACTTTGGTGCTAGGCTCTCCTTTGCATATATCACTACTCCTCTTTTCTTAATCTTGTCCGATGAAATAAATTCTTGGCCTAGTCTCTTGTTGATTAAGACTCTCCTGTGGAGCCTAGTCACATGTGTTTCTTGAAGGCAAATGGCGTCCAATTGTTCCTTTCTCAATATATGAAAAATCCTTTTCCTTTTTTCGGGGGAATTTGCGCCATGAATGTTCCAGCTAAAAAGCTGCAGAGACATCCTGGACCAATTTGTTAAGCAATAGGGTTGTTTCCCTTATCGTCTATGTCTGGAAGTGGATCTGGTTTTGCACCAGGCGGAGGAGGTGGCCAGGTACCTGCTACTCCCTTCCGAAGATCCTCCCCGTGGTCGTTTAGGAACTTTTCTTGCTCCTCTGCTGTTCTGATTCTCACCTTCTTCCCTTTCAAGGTAAAAGATAGTCCTTGCGGAAATTCCCACCTGTAGGGTATTGTGTTGTTTCTCAATAAGCTTGCCAGGTCTTTATATGTAGCTCTTAAATCCAGTAGCTGTTTTGGTATGTCTCTGAAGATTTCTGCTGTCTTTCCCTGGATCACCAATGAATTTTTGAAATGCAGGCCGAGTATATTATCTTTTTCTTGCTTAGATCTCAAAATGATCAAGCAGTCTCTTGGTTTGTCCTTCTTGGCCACTCTTCCCAATCTAAAGGCGGTGACAATTTTAAAATCCTTCTCTTCTGCCAGGCCCCAGAACTTGGATATTTCTGTTGTCAAAAAGCCAATCAAGTCTTCTTTTTCTGATTCTGGGATATTTCTAAGCCTAAGATTGCTTTCCCTGTTTTTCAGTTCCGCCATGGACAGGTACGCTTGCTGTTCAGTGACCTGTCTGCTCAGTGGTCTTACTTCCCCTCTTAATTCCTCTATTCTCTTTTTGTTTTGGTCTGCTTTTGTATTTGCTTCCTCGGCTAGTTTTCGGTTTTCTGTTGTAATCTTTTCAATGTTGCCTACTGCCTGTGTAATTTGAGCGACTTGATCTGTCAGTTTATTAATTGTAGCTGTGACCTGGTCAAATTTAGCCGCTTGTTCCTCAAATTTAGCTGCTTGCTCATCAGCTTTCTTATTTAATGCTGCCAGCTGATCCAATATTTCTTTAGAGACAGGGTCTAGCCCTCCTGCAGCCATATCCCCAAAAGCTGGCTGCTTGGGTTGTCCTTCTTGCAGACCTGTCACAATAGGGACAGATGATCTACGTGGCTGCACAGGCAAAGTTGATTGCAAGAGTTCAGTTTGTTTTGCTTTCTTAGCAGCCCTTGTTTTTGCTGCACCACTCATTCCACAGCTGTCCAAGTGTCAAGGTCAAATTGTAAATCCCATGGGAAAAGCAATCCGAAAAAGTAAACATCCAGACATAAAAATTCCAAAACAACCAGCAGTTCTCAGAGACTAATAATTCCACAATCCAGCAGGGGGAGCTCCCCAGAAATTAGGGAGAAGGATAAAAAAATTTCCACCATTAAGTTCCCACAGAAAAAGTTAGGTAAAATCCAAAACAAGGAGGGAGCCCTCTAAGTTCAGTTTTAACTGCAAAGAATAAAAGTTCTTTACAAAGGTGCATGCAACAGTTCCTTTTTTATAACTTACAAAGTAGCCCAATGTGACTTTATATTTTTATATACAGTTACCGCAGTCTGATGTTACTTTGTATCCAGGCAGCCCGAGAGCAGGATGTCGTAACTTTGTAATCCACAAAAGGTAGAAAGAGGAATCACAGTCTCTGTCCGCTTATAATACAGTTTTAACTTTTCCTTAACTTTTAAACGATCAAATCCGAATTTGCAGGGTATATTCCAACTTCTTTTAAACTCCTTTCAGCGCTTCCGCTTTAATAAGTCTTTGCTCAATACTTTAAACAGAGCCGGAAGACTGACTTCCTTTTTAGCGTCTCCCGCTTTCAGCCGAAATTCAGAAATTTAGGTTCAAATAGAGTCTCGAATTTCTTACTCACAAGTATGTTGTTTCAAATCAGATTTTCAAAGAAGAAAGGTCAGCGCTCATCAGCAGCAGCCGCGCGGCTTCACTTCCGCGGAAAGAACGATGGATTCACAGCACCGCTACCCCCTCCACGTTCCGGAGCCCCTTACGGGGTCCCTTCTGCGCTTCCAAGGTCGCTCCTGGTGCCCGCCGAACCCCACGGCCACGGGCTCACTCTACCCGTGGTTTATCTGAGTGGGTCGTCGCTGTGCCGCAGCGTACGACCCTTTTCCGCGGAGCCCCTCTTCAACAGCTGAAGAGGACCGCCATTGCCGTTTCGCGCCGCCTCCGGAAGTCCTTGCATGGGCTCCTCCTCAAGCCCCACCGCCGCATTGGGCTCTGGGGGCCCCCTCGAGCGGCGCTTGGAATCACTATCAGACAGGCGCGTATCGATGTTAATACAAAGTGTGATAAAGTCTGTCAGGGCTGCTGGGGGGGGGGTCGCTCGCACCAATTTGTCTTTGAGGCATGGATGAAGTTCCTGGCGGAAGTGGAACTAACAGGCAGCTTCATTCCACAGGAATTCTTTATCAGCAAAGCCCCTTTCATTTAAATCTTTTCTAAACATCTCATTAATTTGAAAAAAAATGCAGCCAGTCATTCACATGATTCTTAACTTCTTCAAATGGTCTCATTTTCCATTTTCCTTCACTTTTACATATTAATTTCTCATATGTTACCCAACCCCCTGTCATATTGACTTTCTTCACGCTCATCGCTTCCAGTGGTGATAACCAATAAGGAGTTTCTTGTTCCAACAGATTTTTGTATCTTTCCCATACTTCAATCAAGGACCTTCTTATAATATGATTTTCAAAACGTTTGTGGACCCGTTTCTTATCATACCACAAGTACGCGTGCCACCCAAATCTATTATCAAAACCTTCTAAGTCTAACACATCTGTATCTTGTAATTTTATCCATTCCTTTAACCAACAGAGGCAAGATGCTTCATAATATAATTTCAGGTCTGGCAGGGCGAAGCCTCCTCTTTCTTTTGCATCTGTTAAAATCTAAAATTTTATCCTCGGCTTCTTACCGGAGGATAAATTTTATCTGTTAAAATCTTAAATTTTATCCTCGGCTTCTTACCGGCTTCTTTCCTTGGAGGAAATTGGTCGGGGTCAACATGGGTGCTGGCTCTGAACCGTCATCCTCGGAGCCCGAATCCCTCCGGGAGAGAGCGTCGGCCTTCCCGTTCTGGGCACTGGGACGATAGGGGACCTGGAAGTTAAAGCGCCTGAAGAGCAGGGCCCAGCGCGCTTGGCTTGGCTTGAGGCATTTCATGGCTTGGAAATGTTCGAGGTTCCGATGATCCGTGAGGAGCTGAACCGGGTGCCGGGCCCCTTCCAGCAAGTGACGCCATTCCTCGAACGCCACTTTAATGGCAAGGAGTTCACGGTCCCAAATATCATAATTCCGCTCCGCAGAAGTAAGCTGATGGGAGAAGAAAGCACAGGGGTGAAGCAACTGCTGTGGCCCCTGCCTTTGAGACAGCACGGCCCCAATGGCCGGGTCTGAGGCCTCCGCCTCCAGCACAAAGGGGAGCTGTGAGTCTGGAAGGGCCAGGATGAGGGCAGAGGTAAAAGCCTCCTTCAGGAGCTTGAAGGCCTCTTGCGCAGCTGGCGTCCACTGGAACACGGCGTCCTTCAGGGCCAGGGCGCAGATAGGGGCAACCAGATGCAAAATTCTTTGAATGAAGTGGCGGTAGAAGTTGGCAAACCCGATGAACCATTGTACCCCCTTTACATCCCGGGGGGGGGGGGGCTCCAGTCCAGCACTACCTGCACCTTTCAGGGGTCCATCTGGAGGCCTGTAGGGGAGATGATGTAACCCAGGAACTCCATGCACTCCTAGTGGAGCGCACACTTTTCCAGCTTGGCATACAGCCGGTGCTGCCTAAGATGCTGCAGGACCAGACAGACATGCTGGTGATGCTCCTCTGGGGACGTTGAAAATATCAATACGTCATCCAAGTACACGACTGCTGTGGTTCTAGACAGTCAAGAGTTAACACTCCATGAAGCCTTCTGATTCACTGGGTGCACTGCCTGTTAGTTTCTGTTTCCTCACTGAGCAGCTGCTTGCAGTCCCAGGACTGTTTACATTCCACAGAGTCCAGATACTGTTGGATTCTCACGGGAAAGGGAGACGGGATGTGACGTTACTGGTTTCCTGTTTCCTTTGTTCTTTCGTTCCCTTTGTTCAGTTGCTCTCTGCTTCTCACAGAGAGGAGATGTGTTTTTCTTTGCGCTCTGGATAGCTTAGTAATAAAGTATAGCAATGTAGCCCGTGCCTGTCTCATCCTTCTGCTGTGGCGTTGTGGCATTGTTTTAATGCTCTGCTCGGCTCAAAGGAAGATGAGCCTTATCAGCTCGGACGACCGGAGCTGAAATTCGAATACTGCCTACATGATCCGGGCATTTTCCTTTGGTTTTTTTTTTAAAAATGATATTTTATTGAATTTTAACAAGAAAAAAGGTTACAAAAAACATCAACAAAAAAGACATAACAACAAACGATAGAAAAAATAAACACCAGAAAAACCCCAAAACCAAAAATCCCACATAAAAACAGGAACAAAAAACGGAAAAAAAGAAAAAATACAGATAAAAATCCCTCCCTTCAATTTCTATCATTCTTTTACTTATTTTCCTGACTTCCTCTCGCCTCCCTCTTTGTATTCCATTTAAAAATTTATTCAGCAAATTCGTACCCTCTTATCTTACCCTTAATTATATGTCCTCATATGATATTACTTCATATTTTCATTTATAATCAAACCATTCTTTCCAATTTTTATTTCACCTTATTACTCAGCCACTTCATTTTTTTACATTAATTTCATTAATTTTATCTTATCCTCAGATCTCTAAAAATTCTGAAATTTTAACCATATTTAACCTTTCTGCAAAAGCCAATTACTTCCTTTCCCCTATCGCCCGGTCTGAGGCCCCTATTGCCCGGTCTGAGGCGTCTCACTTGCTATAAGTAATGTAGACGGTTCTTCGGGGGGGGGCGTTGTTAGGTATTATCGTAGTAGAAAAAGAAAACGTTTTATCCCCCCTCCTTTCCGTTCCGTTCCAACATACCGGTTTAGATGTTATTCTTTGATGTTATTTTTCTTCCTCCTGTCACTCTTGACACCTCAGTGGCTGTAGTTGGCAGATTAATTACCCTTTCTTCGCCCGAAGCATGTCCAAAATTCTTAAATCCAATCTTTTATCTTAAGAAATGGAACTTGAAGCGCTCACAGAGACAGCGTTCAAGTGCTCCAAACTCCCTCGAGGGCTTTCCATCCAGTGCCCCCACCCCCTCCTTCTTTATGAACTCGGGGGTGGTTTGTGGGCAGCCGCGGATGAGAACGCATCTTCCCTTCCACCGGGAAGAATTTGGGAGGCTGATTACTCCCATCTCAGCCTCTAAATTACCTCGTGGGAGCTGGAGAGATGGTATTGTCGGCCATCTTCCAAGGCGCCCCTAGCGGAGCCCTGGGGGTGGCAACACCTCAGCCTCTTTCTTCTCGAATACGTCTGCCAAATCCTGGTAGTGCCAGCGTCCGGTGGCCCTGTCCTGTCTGGGGTGGTCCCATGCAAAGTGGAAGAAGTGGGGGCCAGTCGGTGGGGGTTCGCGGATTCCGGCTGTGATGGAGGCAACACAGGGGGCTGGGCACAGACATCATGGCAGAAAGACGATGAGAAACACAGTGTCTGTTGAGCCCAGGAAATGGCGGGGTCATGCCAGACCAACCAGAGGCTCCCGAGGACCACTGAAAAAATGTGGGGTCTGAACCAGTTCAAATGTTAATAGTTCCTGGTGCCGGCGTGCCACCAACATGGCCAGCGGGCAGGTGTCATGGGTAATGGGTCCCAGTGTTGGGGGGGGTCCCGTCCAGGCCAACCACTGGAACAGGTGATGCTTTTACTACAGATGGTACCTGGTACTTCTCGGTGACACTGATGTCCATGAAGACAGCAGAGGCTCCAGAATCAATCATTGCCTCCAGGGCCAGCATGCCCCACTGGGAAAGGAGAATGCGGATAGGGAGCAGGAAATGGGGGGCGCAGCGACTGGGCCCCGGCTGAGCCCCTCCTAGCACAGCCGGGACTACCCTGACACGAAATTGCCTCCCTCTCCGCAGTACAAGCACAGTCCCAGGGCCCAACTCTGGCTTTTCTCTTGACTGGAGAGAGAGCAGCAGGCCGCACCCACTTGCATGGGCTCCTCCTCAAGCCCCACCGCCACATTGGGCTCTGGGAGCCCCCTCGAGCGGCGCTTGGAATCACTCTCAGACAGGCGCGTATCGATGTTAATACAAAGTGTGATAAAGTCTGTCAGGGCTGCTGGGGGGGGGGTCGCTCGCACCAATTTGTCTTTGAGGCATGGATGAAGTTTCTGGCGGAAGTGGAACTAACGGGCAGCTTCATTCCACAGGGTGTCCTCAGCCCACCAACGGAACTCTGCGGCGTACTCAGTAACCAAGCGAGTACCCTGCCAGAGGTTCTGCAGGGCCATCTCAGCGGTCTGGGCACGGTTCAGCTCCCCGAACATGCCCTCCAGGGTGATGATAAAGTAGTCTAGATTCCCCAGCAGGGGGTTGTTGGCCTCAAGATATGGAGTAACCCAGGAAGGTGCCGGACCCACAAGCAGGCTAACCATGAAGCACACCTGGCTCCATGGAGTGGGAAAGTCTGTAGCGCAGGTGGCAAACATCAGCCGGCACTGGCTCACAAAACCCTGAAGGGATTAAGTTTGAGGACCAAGGTTTAGTGAAGTTTTTAATGTTTAATGCTGTATTGTGTTTTTAATTATTATTATTATTATTATTAGGTATCACTGTACTCAACTTGCCTTGTGACAGCCCAGTTCCATGATGCTAGGAGCATGGGCAAATCCCACTCGCCATTGCAGTAGCATGGGCCACACTAGACCTGGAGGGGTTGCTGTGCTAATACAGTGGTCCCTTGGTTCTCAAACTGAATCCGTTTTGGAAGTCTGTTCCAAAACCAAAGCGTTCCAAAACCAAGGCGCGCTTTGCCATAGAAAGGAATACAAAATGGATTAATCTGTTCCAAATTTTGAAAAACAACCCCTGAAACAGCCATTGAACATGAATTTTACTCTTTAATGAGACCATGGATCCGTAGCATGAAAGCAATCATCAATGTACTGTACTATAAAAGAAATAAGACAGTATGGTAGGTGATAAAAATTAAAATTACCGTACTTTTCTGTGTATAAGACTAGGTATTTTTACTAGAAAATTCATGTAAAAAATTGGGGGGTAGTCCTATACACGGATACAATCTGTGCTGGTCCCGGGTGGAGGTTACCGTGAGGCGTGGTCAGAGACCGGTCCTGGGTCGAGGGTCTGGAGACTATCCACCAAGGGCGAGGCGGGGTCCAAAGCGAGGAGCCGGGCAAGGTCGGGAACTCTGGAAGAACAGGTCTGGGTGCTGGCAGAAACAGGTTTCCAACGATGTTGCTCCTGCAACCTGAGACCGGGCAGACTGGCCTTTATCTTCTCTGAGGCCAGGGGCGGTCCCGGCCCACAGGTGACCCGCCTCTCCTGGCCTTAAGGCAAGCACTCCTCCTGAGAGAACCCAGTTCCCTCAGCCTCTCAGCTCAGGAGAGGCTGGAGGGTTACTGGACCCAGGAGGAGGCTCACCTTCCCCTGACAGGGCTGGGAGAGGCGCACCTGCAGGCAATGGGTCCTCAATCACCTCCGGAGCCAGAGTGGATTCATCTGGTGTCTGCTCCTGAGGATCCGGTACAGGTGCAGGCCCTTCAGATTCAAGGCCCTGCCCCAGCTCAGCCGGCCCTGGAGGCGGGGACTCCTGTGCAGGCTGGGATTCCTCTGGTTCAACCTCTGAATCAGATTCCCAGGCCATCACACCATCCCTCTTCCCAGCCCCCCCCCCTCTACCGAGGGTCTGGACCCGGCTTGCTGGGGTACACCGCATGGAAATCACAGAAGCAGGCAGGCACATGGACGTTGGCTGCTGGTTCCCAGGAACCGTCCTCAGGTTCATACCCCTTCCAGTCTATGAGATACTGCAGAATTCCCCTGCGGTATTGGGAGTCCAGAAGGCGTTCCACCTCGTACTCGGGCTCCCCCTGAACCAAAACTGGCTGCGGTTGGGGACGGTTCGGGTGGAACTCGTCGGGCGGGGCCACCGGATTCAGAAGGGACCTGTGGAATACCGGATGAACCTTCAGGGTTGCGGGCAACCGGAGACGGAATGCCACAGGCGAGACCTGGTCCATGATGGGAAACGGGCCGGTGAAGCGGGCGTCCAGCTCCTGCGAAGGCCGAGAGGGGTGGAGGTGACGAGTGGAGAGCCATACCGGGCCTCCAACATGGAGTTCCAGCCCCACCTGGCGGTGGCGGTCGGCCTGGGCCTTGTATGCCTCCTTGGCCTGGCGCAGTTGCTCCATCAATAGTTGTTGCGGAGACTGGAGCTCCTGAAGCCACTCTGTCACCACAGGGACTGCGGATGCCGGCAGCACATCCGGGAACAACTGCGGATGGTAACCGTAACTGGCCTGGAACGGGGTCTGCTGGGTGGACACATTCACCGCGTTGTTGTAGGCGAACTCCGCCAACGGTAGGTGGTCGACCCAGTCATCCTGCTGGTAGCTGCAGTAACACCGGAGGTACTGCTCCAGCACCGCGTTTGCCCGTTCCGTCTGGCCATCGGTCTGTGGGTGGTAGGCTGACGATAGACAGACCTCTGTCCTGAGGGTCTGGTGCAACGCTCGCCAGAAACGGGATGTGAACTGAACGCCCCGGTCGGACACCACACGCTCAGGTAGGCCATGCAGGCGGAAGACATGCTGAAGTTATAGCTGAGCGGTTTACTTTGCTGTGGGTACGGATGGGCACCATCTTAATGGGCACAGTGCACCATCTTAGTGAAATGGTCAGAGAAAACTAGGAGGCAGGTACAGCCATGAGACGGGGGTAAGTCCATCACAAAGTCCAGCGAAACCGTGTGCCAAGGATGTGGTGGGACTGGCAACGGCTGAAGTAGGCCGGGGGGTTGTCCGGTAGGGCCCTTGGCCCGCCGGCAGACGTCACAACCAGTGACGTAGCGAGCCACGTCAGCCTTCAGGCGGGGCCACCAAAACTCGCGGCTTACCAGATGGGTGGTCCAAGACAGCCCAAAGTGTCCCGCTGCTGGGGCATCATGGGTCATCCGGAGAACCTCAGCCCACAGTGGCCCTGGCGGGGTGTACAGGCGACCGTGGTGCAGCAGAAGGCCCTGGTGCAAGACCAGCCCCGGATACTGAGGGCATGACCCTTTGGCCAATTCCCGGAGTCGTTCCTGGGCCCAAGCGTCGACCCGCTGCTGTTCCCGCACCCGAGCCTGCAGTGGATCAGCCTCCTGAGTGGTTGGTACTGCTTGCTGTACCGTGTCTGCCATGTCTTCAGGTTTCCGGGACAGGGCATCCGCCTTCTGGTTTTGGGAGCTAGGGATGTAGCGGATCCGGAACTGGAACCGGGAGAAGAACAACACCCACCGGATCTGCCTTTGGTTCAGTTTGCGGTCTGGAGGTACTCCAGTTTGTGGTCTGGAGGTACTCCAGGTTCCGGTGGTCGGTTCTCACCTCCAACGGGTGTCATGCCCCCTCAAGATGGTGGCGCCAGACCTCAAAGGCCACCTGTGCAGGCTGGGATTCCTCCGGATCCTTCCAGCTGCGTTTTTAGGGTATGAGAAGTATGTGAATTCCTTCTTAAATGGATTTTGAGTTCTCCATACATCATCTATACTCAACATTTCTGTTAACTGAAAGAAAGTTGTTGGTAATTTCATTTGTTTCCTTTTTGGGGTCTTTTTAGTTCTGTCCAGATCTGGGGCTACCACCCCATTCTGGTCCCCTAATAATATAATCTTTTCTCCCACATACTCCAATAGTTTCCCTTCTAAGGTTTGGTAAAACTCACTCTTCTTCTCATTTGGAGCATATATACCAATGGCTATAATCCTTTCTCCTTGTACATTTATTTCTATCACTACTACTTTTCGCTGTGAGTCTTTAAAGATCAATTTTGGTTCCAAATAGGATTTAGCGTAAATTACAATTATAAAAAATAAAATCCACAGTCACACAAAATGCATCCATCTATCAGTAGCTAAAGTCATTGTTTGGATGCAGTCACACAATCAATCCAACAGGAACTGAACTGGGTTCTGCACAGTCACAAAAACAAATGAACCGAAAAAACCTTAAAAAAAAACAAACCGCCAAATAGAGCAAAAACCAAAGCACCAAACTTCATCTGTTCCGGAATTCCGTTGGACTTCTGAAATGTTCAAAAGCCAAGGCGCGGCTTCTGATTGGTGCAGGCGCCCCGGAAACAATCGCTGACAGCTGCGTCGGACGTCCAGCTTCCGAAAAACGTCCAGAAACCGGAACGCTTCCTTCCGGGCTTTTGGCGTTTAAGAACCAAGGTACTACTGTACTGCAGCTAGACCTGCTGCTGGAAATTTGAAAAATTGTGTTCTTTCTGGGACACTGGTGGAGATCCCTTGTGGGAACCATATTGGGCCTGTCTGCCAAGGAGGTACAAATCACATACCTACACGGCAGTCAATTTTGCTCGGATTCTATTTGATTCTATAAGAAGCTGGAATGCCTTCCCTCATACCCCTATCCCCCCACTATATTGCATTTCAAACACAGCTGCTCGGTGTTTTCTTAAAGTCCTGCACATCATGCACCCACTGTTGACTTTTCTTACATTTATTTTATTATGATGTGTGCTTCCACTTCCGCACGCCAGCCTCCCGAGGAAATTGCACAGTACAAAACATGAGTAGGCAAACTTAGGTCTGTGGGCCAGATCCGGTCCCATCTCCTTATCAATCCGGCCCTTGGACAGTCCAGGAATCAGCGTGTTTTGACATGAGTAGAATGTGCCCTTTTATTTAAAATGCACCTCTGGGTGATTTGTGGGGTATAGGAATTTGTTCTTCCCCCGCCCCCTTCAAAATCTAGTCCGGCCCCCCACAAGGTCTGAGGGACAGTGGACCAGCCCCCTGCTGAAAAAGTTTGCTGACCCCTGGTTTAGAGTCTCTCCTTTCCTTCTCTCTCTGTCTTCTTTCCCCACCTGCTTTCTCCCTCAGTGATCTGTTTGCCCTGCCAAATTCCCAACTTTACAGAATCTCCCCTCTATCCCTGTTCAGCTCCCAGCAGCGCTGTCAGTTCCCCGGCCCACATACCCAAAGTTCCCATGTGCCGCTGCAGCACGGACCGACTGAAGGCAGCCGCCTCTCTGCCAGGAAACATCTCACCAGAAACGGCACAGGTGGGTCAGCTGCATTTGGGTTCCGGGCAGGTTGTTGGTTTAATAAAAATACCAATGACTTCCTCAAAGCTGATGGATCTCTTGATAGTTTTGATAGGACGATAAAAGCACTTCTCTCACAGCAGTTTTAAGGATGATGTTCCAGATACTATTAATGGTACAGGCCTGTTTCTGAACCTTGATTTCTATTTTTGTAATAAATTGTCCAGCAGCGCCTTAGAGACCAACTCAGTTTGTTCTGGGTCTAAGCTTCCGTGTGCAGGCAGACTTCTTTAGATAGACAGAAACAGAAGTCCCTAGACCCTTATATATAGTGGGAGGGAGGGGTGGGGTGGGGTTTTCTCTCGGAAGGGTAGTAGGAGATGGGTTATGCTTCCAAAACAGAAACCTTCCTCTGCTTGTCCATATTGAGAGGATTACATCTTCTTAATACTTGTATTCAATAATAATAACACTTGGCTGTCGTGTGCAGGCAGACTTCTTCAGATACACTGAAAGCAGCTGTCTTCTTACGAAAGATTTTCAGAAAGAGACTTGAAAGAGAAGTGGCTGAATTGCAATTTGTTACTCAACTGAAAACGATGGAGAGACCTGGTCTGAATAGAAATATTGGATTCTGGTCTCATTGCATATGCCAGTGATGGCCAAACTTGGCCCTCCAGCTGTTTTGGGACTACAACTCCCATCATTCCTAGCTGACAGGACCAGTGGTCAGGGATGATGGGAATTGTAGTCCCCAAACATCTGGAGGGCCGAGTTTGGCCATCACTGACATATGCTAAAGCTCTTATTGGTCATCTGCATACTATCCCTTGCTTTTTACTGTCGGACTAATTGCAGTCATTAACAGTCACCAACAGGTTGACCATACCCATTGAGTCCTACTACTGAGAAGAGCGCCTGCACACAAAAGCTTAGACCCAGAACAAACTTTGTTGGTCTCTAAGGTGCTACTGGACATTTTTATTTATTTATTTCGGCTATTTTTGGTCACCTGCATACTCTCCCTTGCTTTTTCCTGCAGGACTAAATTGCAGTTGTTCACAGTCGCCCACAGGTTGACCAAACCCATTGAGTCCTACTACCCTTCGGATAAAAACCCCACCCCACCCTCCCACTATATATAAAGGTCTGGTGACTTCTCCTCCCACTGTATATCAGGGTCTGGGGACTTCTGTTTCAGTGTATCTGAAGAAGTCTGCCTGCGCACAACAGCCAAGTGTTATTATTATTCAATACAATGATTAAGAAGCTGTCAATCATGGAGGCACAGGTCTGTAATCCTTTTTTACCGAAAGGTTCAGCCTTGCTGGCATCCTCTCAATATGGACAAGCAGAGGAAGGTTTCCTTTTGAGAACCATAAAATCACACATCTCCTACTACCCTTCTGAGAAATATCCCACCCCACCCTCCCACTATATATAAGGGTCTGGTGCCTTCTGTTTCTGTGTACCTGAAGAAGAGCGCCTGCACACAAAAGCTTAGACCCAGAACAAACTTTGTTGGTCTCTAATGTGCTACTGGACATTTTTATTTATTTATTTCGGCTATTTTTGGTCACCTGCATACTCTCCCTTGCTTTTTCCTGCAGGACTAAATTGCAGTTGTTCACAGTCGCCCACAGGTTGACCAAACCCATTGAGTTCTACTACCCTCGTAGAAAAACCCCGCCCCACCCTCCCACTATATATCAGGGTCTGGTAATAATAATAATAATAAACAATAATAAACTTTTATTTGTATCCCACCCTCCCTAGCCGAAACCGGGCTCAGGGCTGCTAACACTAAATATGAAATTACCTCCTGAAAACAAGATTCAAAGATAATTAAGATTAAAAGATAATTAGATGGCTTTCTCAGGATTAGGGTTGGGAACAGTAAACTCTCACCAGGCCCAACTGTTTATGCTGTTGTTATATGGGCCTGTGAGAATGCTGGGAGGCCTCTTGTCATACTAGTTCTTATACGGACTTCTGTTTCCGGGTATCTGAATAAAGGCGCATGCACACAAAAGCTTCAACCCAGAACAAATTTCGCTGGTCCCTAAGGTGCTACTGGACCACTTTTTAATTTTTTAATTTACGTATCTGAAGAAGTGTGCCTGCACACAAAAGCTTATACCCAGAACAAACTGAGTTGGTCTCTAAGGTGCCACTGGACCATTTTTTTATTTATTTTATTCGACTGCATCAGACCAACACAGCTACCTACCTGAATCTTATATTTTTCTGTTGGTTTACTCAGTCTTTTTCAATTACTAATATCTGTTCAAACTGAAGAGCTAATATACTTAACAAGAAAGTTCTTACAGGGCTGGAGGGAGATCCTTTAATAATAATAATAATAATAATAATAATAATAATAATAATAATAATAATAATAATACAGTGGTACCTCAGGTTACATAAGCTTCAGGTTACATACGCTTCAGATTACAGACTCTGCTAACCCAGAAATGTTACCTCGGGTTAAGAACTTTGCTTCAGGATGAGAACAGAAATTGTGCAGCGGCGGCGCAGCGGCAGCAGGAGGCCCCATTAGCTAAAGTGGTGCTTCAGGTTAAGAACAGTTTCAGGTTAAGAACAGACCTCCAGAACGAATTAAGTTCTTAACCTGAGGTACCACTGTAATAATACAGTGGTACCTTTGGTTGCGGACAGGGATCCATTCCGGAGCTCTGGTCAGATCCCAAAGTTTTTGCAACTGAAGGTGTCTGTTCTGCACAGGTGCACAGTGTGGTAGAGCACTTTTGCACAGGCGCACACTGCGAACCCCAGGAAAATGCTTCCACGTTTGCCACGTGCGTATCCCGAAGG
The DNA here is from genome assembly GCF_965113315.1 of Podarcis vaucheri. Taxonomy (NCBI): domain Eukaryota; kingdom Metazoa; phylum Chordata; class Lepidosauria; order Squamata; family Lacertidae; genus Podarcis; species Podarcis vaucheri. The sequence goes on from NC_138757.1 coordinate 18,860,922, forward strand.
ATACGTAACCAGAGGTGCGCGTAAGTAGAGCTACCACTGTAATAATGATGATGATAATGATAATGATAATGATAATAATAATAATAATAATAATACTTTTTAATGATAATAATGATGATGATGTATTATTTATTTATTTTTTATAATAATTTTTATTACATTTTTTCCAAATTACAGATAAAACAGAGAAAAGAAAGAACATAAAAAGTAGAAAGAAAGAAAAAACAGAAAATCACAACTATTTCAACAACTTATTTCAGATTTCTATCGGACTTCCCCGCATCTCCCACATAGTGCATTCTTAACAATAAAGTTATCAGCAAATTATAACCTTGTTTCATGTGTTTCTTTGTACTTTCAATTGCGGTTTAAGTTTAAATCTCTTATTTTCCATTTACTCTAAAAATATAACATATTGTCATTTTTACCCATTTAAACTTTGATTCTTTCATAAATATTATCCAATTTCATATATAATCCACTTTCGTTGCTGGGGCTAACATTCCAAGTCATACGGCATCTTAAGATTCATATAACTTATAATACTTTTGCAAATTGTCTTTAAATTTTTTCCAATCCTCCTCCATTGCTTCTTCTCCCAAATCTCGGATCCTTGCAGTCATCTCGGCTAGTTCCATGTAGTTCATCAATTGCGTCTGCCAGTCCTCCAGTGTGGGCAAATCTTGAGTCTTCCAATGCTTAGCAATAAGGATTCTTGCTGCTGTAGTAGCATACATGAAAAAAGTTCTATCCTTCTTTAACACCTTCTGGCCAACAATGCCCAGAAGAAAGGCCTCCGGTTTCTTGGGGAAGGTGTACTTAAACACCTTTTTTAACTCGTTATAAATCATTTCCCAGAAGGCCTTCAATCTTGGACAAGTCCACCAAAGGTGAAAGAATGTCCCCTCAGCTTCCTTACACTTCCAACATTTATTATCGGACAAATGGTATATCTTAGCCAGCTTGACCGGGGTCATGTACCACCTGTATACCATTTTCATAATATTTTCTTTCAAAGCATTACATGCAGTAAACTTCATACCGGTGGTCCATAACCTCTCCCAGTCTTCAGACATGATATTATAACCAATGTCCTGAGCCCATTTTATCATGGCTGATTTAACTGTCTCATCCTGAGTGTTCCATTTAAGCAGCAAGTTATACATTCTCGATAGTAACTTGGTCTTTGGTTCTAACAACTCTGTCTCAAGTTTCGATTTTTCCACCTGGAATCCTGTTTTTTTGTCTAGCTTAAAGACCTCATTAATTTGGGCATAATGTAGCCAATTTTGCACCTTACCTTTTAGTTTTTCAAAGCTCTGCAACCTCCAATTACCTCCAATGTTTTCTATTATTTCCCAATATTTCGGCCAGCAGGCCTCCATATTGGGTTTTTTCCGAGCTTTGGCCTCTATTGGTGATATCCACCTCGGAGTTTTGCTTTCCAATAAGTCTTTGTATTTTTTCCAGACCATAAATATTGCTTTTCTGACAATATGGTTTTTAAACATTCCGTGTGTTTTTCCCTTGTCATACCACAAATACGCATGCCAACCTAGCGAATTATTAAAGCCTTCCAGATCTAGGACATCAGTGTTTTCTAACAGAATCCAATCTTTCATCCAGCAGAAGGCCGCAGCTTCATAATATAACCTTAAGTCTGGCAGGGCAAACCCCCCTCTCTCCTTTGCATCAGTTAGTATTTTAAACTTTATTCGGGGCTTTTTGCCCTGCCAGACAAATTTAGAGATGTCCTTCTGCCACTTTCCAAAACATTCCACTCTGTCCACAATCTGCAAGGCTTGAAACAAAAACAACATTTTTGGCAAAACGTTCATTTTTATAGCTGCAATTCGGCCTAACAAGGATAATTTCAATCTTGACCAAATTTCTAGATCTCTTTTAACTTCTGACCAACATTTCTCATAATTATCTTTAAATAAATTCAAGTTCTTGGAAGAAAGATTGACCCCCAGGTATTTCACTTTTTTAACAATATTTAGTTCTGTTTCCTTCTGAAACCCCTCTGTTTCAGTAGCTGTCAAGTTTTTCCCTAACACCTTAGTTTTTTGTTTGTTCAGCTTAAAACCCGCCACCCGACCAAATTTCTGAATCAATTCCAAAACTCTTTTTGTACTAGATTCTGGCTCCTGTAATGTTAAAACCAAGTCATCTGCAAATGCTTTCAGTTTATATTGTTTCGCTCCGACCCGTATTCCTTGTACCTGCCGATCCTTCCTTATCATGTTCAGCAAAACCTCCAGGACTGAAATAAACAATAAAGGGGAAAGGGGGCACCCCTGACGTGTTCCTTTTTCAATATGAAGTTCTTCTGTCACCACATTGTTCACTATCAACTTAGCTTTTTGTTCTGAATAGATTGCTTCTATTCCATTCTCAAACCCCCTTCCCACTCCCATCCCTTCCAAGTTTTTCTTCATAAATTTCCAAGAAATGTTGTCAAAGACCTTCTCCGCATCAATAAAAATTAACACTGCTTTAGTGTTAATATTTGTTTGTAAAAGTTCCAGAATATCGATAATATTCCTAGTGTTATCAAACAAATGTCTACCTGGGAGAAAGCCTGCTTGGTCCTTATGAATTACTTCATTTAATACTTTTTTAAATCTATTAGCCAAAATATCTGCAAATATTTTGTAATCCACGTTTAGGAGTGAGATGGGACGGTAGTTCTTAAGTTGAGTCGTTTCCACTTTAGGTATCAGTGTGATGAATGCTTCTTTCCACGTATCTGGTGCCCTCCCTCCCCCCATAATCTGGTTGCAAACCTCCATTAATGGTTGTATCAAGTAGTCTTTTAACATCCTGTAGTATTTGGAGGTAAGTCCGTCAGGGCCTGGAGATTTGCCTAGCTGCATATTCTGAATGGCATCCTCGATTTCCTGTTGTGTTATTTTACAATTCAAGATTGATCTCTTCTCTTGAGATAGTTCTGGTAGGCCATTGTCTTTCAAGAATTGTTCTATCTCAGTTACTTCCTCGGACCCTTGTGTATACAGTTTTTTAAAATATTTCTGGAAGCACTTTCTAATTTCTCCCGGTTTCTGAATATTTTTCCCTTCAACTTCTAGGTTGGTAACATAATTTAGTTTTTGTCTCTTTTTCAACTGCCAAGCTAGCAGTTTCCCACATTTATTCGCAGATTCAAAAGATCTTTGTTTCATTTGTTTGATTTTCCATTCCACTTCTTGGTTGATCAATTTCGTATATTGTGACTGGTGGAATTTAATTTCTCTTAAAGTCTCTTTTGATTTTGGATTCAATCTTAATTTTTTCTCTCCATCTCTTATCTTCTCTAATATCTTATCCTTTTTCCCATTCCAGAGTTTTTTCTTAATCGTATTCTGTTGTATCAGAAACCCTCTCATAACAGCTTTACTTGCATCCCAGATTATTCTTTTTTCCACCGAGGTGTTCAAGTTAATTTCAAAATAGTCCTTTAAAGCTTTTTGGGCCTTCTTTACGATCTCTTGATCTCTTAGCAGGTTGTCATTCATTTTCCATCTGAAGGAATCGGCAGTAGTAAATCTCATTTCCATTTTCAGAGCGTTGTGGTCGGAGCAAGTCTTTGGGCAGATTTCTACTCTTGTAGTCTTAGGTGCCAGCCCTCTAGTTGTCCAAATTTGGTCGATTCTTGTCCATGACAGGTGGGCCTCAGAAAAGAAAGTTCCTTCTTTACCTAGGGGGTTTCTCGTCCTCCATAAATCAATCAAATCCATATTGTCAGTTAGTTCGAAGAAAGTTTTTAGTAGTCTTCCATCCTTGGTCAGGTTCTGGTTCTGTGACTTATCCATATAGGTAGAGACGACCCCATTCATGTCTCCCATCATAATGATGTTAGAATAGTCCAGATAGTCCAGTAATGTCTCATGTAGCTTCTTGTAGAATTCTGATTTCCCCTCATTTGGTGCGTAGATTCCTAATATCAAAACTTTTTCTCCTTGGGTTTGTATTTCAATTGCCAGGATTCTTCCTTGTTCATCTTTAAACAAAAATTTTGGTGATAAATTCTCCTTTGCGTAGATCACCACGCCTCTCTTTTTAACTCTGTCTGATGAAATAAATTCTTGGCCTAATCTTTTGTTTATTAGCACTTTCCTATGAAGCCTGGTCACGTGAGTTTCTTGCAGACAGATTATGTCCAAATGTTCTTTCTTCAAAATATGGAAAATCCTTTTGCGTTTTTCCGGGGAATTTGCGCCATTAATATTCCAACTATACAGCTGTAGAGACATCCTGTATCAATCTGTTGTTGTTCTTTATGGGGCGTCTTCTTTTTTATCCAAATCCGAGGGTGCTGGCTCTTTTCCAGACTCTGGTGGAGGCCAAAGGGCTGCTACTCCCTTCTGCAGGTCTTCCCCGTGATCGTGTAGAAACTTCTGGCTATCCTCTTTCGTTTTGATTTTAATCTTCTTTCCTTTGTAGTTGAATGATAGGCCTTGTGGAAACTCCCACCTGTAAGGTATTCCGCTACTTCTCAGAAGTCCAGCTAGATCAGTGTAGTTGGATCTGAGGTCCAGTAATTGTTTAGGAATATCCTTGTAAATTTCTGCTCTTCTGTCCTGGATCTCAAGTGCTTTATTAAAGTGTAGGTCAAGTAGTTTGTCTCTCTCCTGTTTGGTCCTTAAGATGATCAGACAATCTCTGGGCCTGTCCTTCCTGGCAATTCTTCCCAGTCTAAATGCAGTTGTTATTTTAAAGTCTGTGTCTTCCTTTATACCCCAGAATTTAGAGAATTCTGTTGTCAAAAAGCCGGTCAAATCCTCTTTCTCAATCTCTGGGATGGAGCGTAATCTTAAATTATTTTCCCTGTTTCTCAGTTCCACCATAGACAGATAGGCCTGCTGGTCACTGATGTGTTTATGTAGTGGCCTTACCTCTCCTTTCAATTCATCCACTTTCTGAATTGCCTGATCAGCTTTTTCGTTTGCAGCCTCGGCCAATTTCCGACTCTCGGATGTGGCATCTTTTAGATTCCCAATTTCTTGTGAGTGCTTAGCCACTTGTTCAGATAGTTTAGCGATTGAAGATGTGGCTAAGTCAATTTTTGCTGTTTGGTCATCAACCTTCTTATTCAAAATTGCAAATTGTTGTAGCATTTCCTCTAGAAGAGTGCCAGATCCCCCTGCTGCCATATCCTCAGTTGTTGGCTGTTCAGCTTCCTTAGATGGAGCTGTTGTTGAGGGTACAGCTCCCTGTAAAACAGCAGGGACTGAAGATCTACGAGCCTGAGAAATCAGAGTTGTTTGTACAAATTGGCCTTTCCCTGCTTTCGACGCAGCTCTTGTTTTTGGAGGCCCGCTCATTCCACACCTGTCTTTGGATTCAAGGTCAAGCTGTCAAATGTTCCATGGGAAAGACAGGCCTCAAAGTAGATAACCAAACCACAGAGAGTCAAAACAAAGTTGGTTCTCAGGAATTTGTAAATCCCAAACTCCACTAGAGGGAGTATTGTTACAGTTCAGGAAAGAAGGAACAAAGTTTTGGTCGCCATTAAAGTTCCTGCAGTTGAATAAGTTAACAATAGTCTTTAAAGAAAACTTTTTTCCACTGGCAGAGCCCTTTCAATGTTGCCACAATAGTCTATCTGAAGGTGCAAGATACAGTTGTTTAATTGTATCCTCCAATGATGCCTCTATGTATCCGTTTCAACTTTGTATATGTATCCGCAAAACAACCCTTTTCCCCCTGCAAGCCCGGGACTGGGTTTTTTAAAGTTTTTAAAGTCCACAAAAGGAGAAGGTCTCCAAGTAAAATCAACACAATAGCAGAAAGAAAAAAGAAGGCTTGCCTTTCCCTTCAGTTGCTAGCTCCGCCAGACGCATGATACTTCCCGTTTTAAAATCCCTTTCTATTGCTTCCAGCTTGTCGGTTCCTTTGCCTTTGATCACTAAACACTACCGGGAGACGGACTTCCTTTTTCTCGTCTCCCGCTTTCAGCCAAATTTTCAATTTACAGTCCCGAATTAATACTCTTCTTACTCACGAATAGATGATTTAGAGTCCAATACTTAAGGAAGAAAGGTCGGCGCTCATCAGCAACAGCCGCGCGGCTTCACTCCCGCAGAAAGAGCGATGAATCCACAGCACCGCTTCCCCTCCGCGCTTCCGGAGCCCCTTACGGGGTCCCTTCTTCGTTTTGGGGGTCGCTCTGGGTGCCCGCCGGATCCCACGGCCACGAGCTCACTCTGCTCGTGGTTTATCTTAATGGGTCGTCGCTTTGCCGCAGCGAACGACCCTTTCCTGCGGAGCCCCTCTTCGCAGCGCAAAGAGGACCGCCATTACTTGTTTCGCGCCGCCTCCGGAAGTCATGATGATGTATTATTTATACCCCACCCATCTGGCTGGGTTTCCCCAACCACTTTGGGAGGCTCCTAAGAGCAGTGTGTCTTTCAGGTAGCGTATTTGAAGTCCAATACTATCATCATCTATGAATTGAACTTAGAAATCCTTCTGTTCCATGTGTTTGGGCAGGCTTCCTCAACCTCAGCCCTCCAGATGTTTTGAGACTACAATTCCCATCATCTCCGACCACTGCTCCTGCTAGCTAGGGATCATGGTAGTTGTAGGCCAAAAACATCTGTAGGGTCGAGGTTGAGGAAGCCTGTGTTTGGGAGATCAGGTAGGCCCTTTGGCCAGAGCTCGGAACACCTAAAGCAGCTTCACACGTCCTCTATTCAGTTGCAGAATTGTCCGAATTGTCATTGTATTTTAATATTCTGCTGGAAGTGGCCCAGAGTGGCTGGGGAAGCCCAGCTAGATGGGTGGGGTATACATAATAAATTATTGTTATTATTAATAAAAAGATGAAAGTTTTATTTATATTTATTTTATTAAAAGATGGCCCAAAAAGAACTCCCTTAAGAGAATTAAGTATTTTTGTCTTAAGACAGTCTTTAAAACAGGCTTCCTCAACCTTGGCCCGCCAGATGTTTTGAGACTACAATTCCTGACCACTGGTCCTGCTAGCTAGGGATCATGGGAGTTGTAGGCCCAAAATATCGGGAGGGCTGAGGTTGAGGAAGCCTGCTTTAAAAGAATCTTTCCCCCCAATTTTTTTAAAAAATAATTCCAGTAGCACCTTAAAGACCAACTAAGTATAAGCTTTCTAGGTATATTATCATTATCATTATCATTATCATTATCATTATCATTATCATTATCATTATCATTATCATTATCATTATCATTATTGGGTAATATTGCAATACAAATTGCTTGTTGCTTTTCTCATTTCCTTATGTCCTGCATGCCTTTTAGAAAGCGGCAGCTTACCAGTATGTGTCTGTTCTTCCTGCAGAAATCAGAGCCCACAAAGCAGCCCTCATCTACTGGGAGACGCGCTCCGTCGCCATCTTTGCCCGGTCCCAGGCGGTCTCCCTCTCCTGCCAGTGTGGTTAAACGCACTCCGTCTCCAACGGCAATCAGGTTTCTATTCAGCTCCTCTTCAAAACTCTTACTCTAGAGTAAAACCAGCTTGGTCCTCCCTGCCACCCTTGGTTGGTCTCCTCTTTGTCCAGAAAGGGACAATTGCGTTTGAGCTGCCTGCAGACTGTCTCACCAGAGCATGCTCTGATAATCTCCTGCTTGGACTACTGCAACGCGATCTATGTGGGGCTACCTTTGAAGGTGACCCAGAAACTGCAATTAATCCAGAATCACACAGGACCTTCACCGCCTTCACTGGTTCTGAATTAAAAGAGAGGTAGAGTTGGGTATCATCCACGTATTGATGAACCCCCAGCCCAACCCTCCTGATGATCTCTCCTAGCGGCTTCATATAGATGTTAAAAAGCATGGGGGAAGAGGCACCCCACAAGTGAGAGCCCAGGGGTCCCCCCACACCACTTTCTGGACACAGCCCAGTAGTTCTTAAGGCTATTGAAATATACAATAATTTTCTAAGCTCTGTTGATCCTTATAATTTCCATGAGTAAAGATTTCTGAGCAAATTTCCTTGTATTTCACTGTTGTAAAAAAAGTGCTGTAAGGGGTAGTAGACCTGGACCTATTTAAATGCAGCCTTAACCCCGGAGTCAGAACTTCCCATATTTTCTCAAGACTTAGGAGCTAAGGAGTTGCCTGCCCCAGAATATACTGTATTTTTCCATGTACAGTCATACCTCCGGTTAAATGTGCTTCAGGTTGAGCGTTTTCGGGTTGCGCTCCGCGGCAACCCGGAAGTAACAGAGCATGTTACTTCCGGGTTTCGCCGCTCGTGCATGTGCAGACGCTCAAAATGACGTCATGCATGGAAGCGGCAAATTGCGACGCGCAGACGTGGGTTGCGTTCACTTCAGGATGCGAACGGGGCTCCGGAACGGATCCCATTCGCATCCAGAGGTACCACTGTATAAGACTATATTTCCCCCCAAATTTCTTAAGTTTAAAATTGGGGGTTGTCTTGTACATGGAATGTTGCCATTATTTATTTCTTCATTTTGGGCTCCAAAAATAGGGGTCGTCTTATACACAGGAAAATACGGTGGCTGTACATGTTTCTGTGCAGTCCAGTTCTCTGATTGATCCCTTTTTCTCATCAGACAAAAGTCTCATCCAAGTTCACCCAAAAGACAGTGGCCACCATCTCCTGTTTTGGTCTCCAAGCCAGCGCCAATTCAGCGTCCGTCCATCACCCCGAACATCATTAACGTCGCCAAAAAGCAAAGTGACCTAGTGTGTCTACCAAAGGAGAGGGTGGAGGATCCCGAGGGTCAGGATCCTGGCTCGGCGGCCGTTCTGCACCCCTCCTTGGAGAGAAAACTGGCTGCAGCTGCTCCCAAGAACAAAGAAGGTAAGAGAACCTGCGCAAAAGTTGATCTGCTCGCCTGTTGATCCACCCTTCTTCCCTTCCCGGGTCTCGCTCAAAGATTTTCCTCACTGGAAGAATGGTTGCCAGAGCCTTTGGACAATGATACATTTATCTGCTGTTGCAGATGAGCTTTCAGGAATGCCCCATGACTAAATGTGGTCAAACGTGTATAACACCGTTGATTTTTGCATCTGTTGATATTTATTTTCTCAGCAATTCTAGTTGGTGAACAAAATCAGCGTAGTTTCTTAATAGTTTTCACATAAGTCCAGTCCAAGGTGGCTATGGGGTTGCAGCGTTCCTCTCACTTTCAGGCCGAGGGAGCCGGTGTCTGTCCGCAGACAGCTTTCCGGGTCGTGCGGCCAGCAGGACTAAACGGCGGCCAGCAGGACTAAACCCAGCAGGTTTCTGGCGCACGACAGAAACCAGAGTGCACGGAATGCCGTTTACCTTCCCGCCTCAGCGGTGCCTATTTATCTACTCACACTGGCACGCTTTCGAACTGCTAGGTTGGCAGGAGCTGGGGCAGAGCGAAGGGAGCTCAGCCCGTTGCCGGGATTCGAACCACCAACCTTCCGATCGGCAAGCCCAAGAGGCTCAGGGGTTAGACCACAGCGCCACCCCCGTCTCTATAGGAAGCGTAGCAGGTGATGTATAATTGGCTTTTGTTTCATCAGAATGAGTAATTAAACACAAAGATGGTTTGACTTCTTACTGACTTGCCTCTGCATATCTTCTTGCCAGCAGCCAACAGTCTCGGGGCTTTAGATCATGGGTAGGCAAACTAAGGCCCCGGGGCCAGATCCAGCCCAATCGCCTTCTAAATCCGGCCCACAAGGCTCAATTTGAAAATCAATTAGCAAATATACAGGGTATATTAGTTAAGTCTTTATTTCCCATGTCTGATGCCTTTGGAACTGTGCTAAGTTGGCACTTCTGAAGCTTGTGGTTCTACTAATACCAAGGGGGGGGGGATGGATTTCTCAGGTGTTGTGACCTCTGACTGAGGAAGAGAGCGGTGTAAGTTCCCCTGAAAAGTTGGTTTCATTGTGTGCACAGTTGCTTAGGGGACAAAGAGTCACTTTTGGTCCCCCCGAGGGAAACTTAAAACAATGCGGAATGAATGCCTCAATTGTCTCCCCTCCTTGCCCCTGTGCATAAGGAGCACATCCTCTACCCCTCTGAGCAGGATGGACACACCCTCTGTCACCTCTCAAAAAAGAGACATTTCGGAGATGTCTTGGGCATTTGTCTCCCTGGAGAAGGACTTAGGGGCTACCTTAGCAGAAAAAGGAGTTTGGCCCAGGCACTTGGTGGAGGCATCTCTCTCTACCAACAGCCACAGGTGAGTGGGTTGCTTGGCTGCTACATTCGATGTCAAATGCACATGATTTGGAAGCATGATTCTCCTGGAGGGCTTCCCTCCAGGTTAATGCTTTAGGCTGATTGTCGTACGACTAATCCCTCTTGCGCAAGTCTTAATCGTTCGTCTCTCCCCGCCCCTTAGCTATTATGTAGAGCACGCTCACATCAGGTACATCCAACAGGTAGATCACGGGGTGTTCCTGGCCAATCTCTGGTCTCCTCCCCCCCCCCGTTGTTGTTTTTTAAAAGCTCGGAAGGAATGGGTTTCTGTGCAGTCAGTTTAAAACTGACTCAAACCCCCCCCCCCTTTTCTTGTTTCTCCAAGAGAGCACTCTAAAATGCATAAAACTTGAGCTGTTGAGCAAATGCATAACAAGGACACAGCTGGATAAACAAACTCTCTCCTTTATCAGTCACGGCAAGGGATGACCCTGACTGTACCAGTAGAACAGAGAAGACACGCCTGTGCCTTATCTTATGTCCTGACCACAAAAGACGCACAGACCTAAGTCCGGGAAGAACGCCAGAGCGTGTTCTCGGAGATGACGACCTCTTCCTCCAAGATAAGAGTAGGAAGAAGAAGATCCTTTTATGGTCAGAAGTACAGGAAAGAATACCCTTTTATGATTAAGAATACCAGAGCAAGAGCATATGTGATGTCAACCTACGTACATAGGCTGACGTGGTTGGATTCCTGGGGAAGGAGGGAGAGGGTGCCTGGAGGATATATATACTGCATGTAATCTCTTATTTCTTTGGACTTGCTGTGGACTCACCACACAGCTGTGGACTCTGCTATCCGGAGAGCAGAATAAACTCTTTCTTTGAACCAACCTCGGTGTCATTTGACTTCCTTCCTCCTGTCCCGGAGCAACGCAGACCCAATCGGTGAACTCCAATAAGGCTACAGCTCCACTACTGCTTCCTAAAAAAAAGCTCAATCGCTCTGGCCTCTGGCTTCCTAAGAAAAGCTGAACAACCTTGCCTTGCTAAAAAGCTCAACAATTCTGCCTTTCCCAAGAAAGCTCAGCGACTTTTGCTTCCTTGCAAAAAAGTGGGCCATCCGATTAAGTTCCACTGTCGGACTGGGGATTCAGGACCCTCTACTGTGTTCTATATAATCAGCTTTTGATTATGTTCTGTGCATATCACAATGCTCCTTCAGTTCCATTCATTTCATTTATTCATATATTCTGTTTCATTAATTCATATATTCTGTTTCATTCATTCATGTTTCATTCATTCATATACAGTGGTGCCTCACAAGACGAAAAGAATCCATTCTGTGATTCTCTTCGTCTAGCGGTTTTTTCGTCTTGCGAAGCAAGCCCATTGACGGATTAGCGGATTAGCGCTATTAGCGGCTTTTAGCGGCTTTTAGCGGCTTATCTGCTGATCGGATCAGCTGATAAGCGGCTTAGCGGCTTATAAAAAGGGGGGGAGGAAAAAAAACCAGCAGGAACTCGCAAGACATTGTCGTCTTGTGAAGCAAGCCCATAGGAAATTCGTTTTGCGAAGCACCTCCAAAACGGAAAACTCTTTCATCTAGCGAGTTTTCCGTCTTGCAAGGCATTCGTCTTGTGGGGCACCACTGTATTCCGTTCCATTTATTCATTTGCTTCTGGAAAAAAACCTCCACAACTTTGGCCCACCCAACGACAACCGATCGATCCCTGCCAGTTTTCATACACTGTGAGTAGATCGCAGTCTACTGAGAGTTGGATGTCCCTCTTAGTCTAGTGCAAGTCTCAATGATTCGTCTTCCCCTCCTCCTCGCTATTACATAGAGCACGCTAAATGTTACGTGTCCGCTTGCTCCGTTTGACAATATTTCACTGTAGCCTTTTCCGTTTCGATCGGGGTCTGCGTTGCTCCCAGGGGGAGGGAGGAAAGAGCCAAAACGACACCGGGGTTGGTAAAGAGAATGAGGTTTTTATTCTCTGCTTTCTGGAATAGCAGAAAAGCCACTGCGTGGTCAGCCACAGCAAGCACAAAAGAAACGGGAATTTCATTCAGTATATATCCCCTCCAGACACCTCCCTCCCCCTTCCCAGGAATCCAAACCTCATGAGCTCATACTCGTAAGTTGACATCCTTGAGCATCCTTGAGCAGGAACAGATCCTTGAGCAGGAACAGGAACAATTCGTGTGTGCTAATCTTGGGTCAAGGAGAAGGTTACTGTGGGGTGCCCCTGGCGCCATCTCCGGGGGTGCAGGCTGATTGACAGGCCTGTCAGGCAAGGCTTGTGGTCAGGATGTTTACAGCCTATAAGATAAGGCCTGGATCTTCCATTCCCCTTTCACCCGGAATTGACAAGGCCATACATCATATTTTTTTTTAAATATTTTATTAAGTTTCCAAATACCAAGTTAGAAGTATACACAGAGAAAATAAGTATAAAAAAGAGATAAAAGGGAAAAAAAAACCAACCCCAACCATTCAAAACGTTTTTTGTATAACTAAATGGACTTCCTCACATCTCCCTAACCCTGCATTCTTTATAATAAAAATATCAGCAAATTATTACCTTGTTTCATACCTTATTTTATACTTTTCAGATGTTGTACTTCTGGATTTAAAGTACTTTTTTATCAAATACTTATACCTTAAATTAAACATAATATTACTTTAAATTTCGACCTTTTCTTGCTTATAGCTTGATTTCCTGTTTCACAAAATCTAATTGCTGGAGCTAAAGTTTCCGAATCGTGCAAATTCTTAACATTCATACAACTTATATTGTTTTTGTAAATAGTCCTTAAATTTTTTTCAGTCCTCTTCCATTGTTTCTTCTCCCAAATCTCGGATTCTGCCAGTCATTTCAGCCAGTTCCATGTAGTCCATCAATTGCGTCTGCCACTCTTCCAGTGTGGGCAAATCTTGTGTCTTCCAGTATTTTGCGATGAGTATTCTTGCTGCTGTAGTAGCATACATAAAAAAGGTTCTGTCCTTCTTTAACACTTTCTGGTCGACAATGCCCAAGAGGAAGGCCTCTGGTTTCTTAACAAAGGTATATTTAAATACCTTTTTTAACTCGTTATAAATCATTTCCCAGAAGGCCTTCACTCTTGGACATGTCCACCAGAGGTGAAAGAATGTCCCTTCAGCCTCCTTACATTTCCAACATTTATTATCAGACAGGTGATATATTTTTGCCAGCTTGACTTGGGTCATGTACCACCTATATATCATTTTCATAATATTTTCCTTCAGGGCATTACATGCCGTGAATTTCATTCCGGTGGTCCATAACCTTTCCCAGTCCTCAAACATGATGTTATACCCAATATCCTGAGCCCATTTTATCATGGCTGATTTGACTGTCTCATCCTGAGTATTCCATTTAAGCAGCAAGTTATACATTCTCGAAAGTACCTTAGTCTTTGGTTCAAGCAATTCTGTCTCTAGTTTCGATTTTTCCACCTGGAATCCTATTTTTTTATCCAGTTTAAAGACCTCTTGAATTTGAGCGTAATGCAACCAGTCTTGCACCTTATTCTTTAATTTTTCTAAGCTCTGCAACCTCCAATTATCTCCAGTTTTTTCTATTATCTCCCAATATTTCGGCCAGCCGGCCTCCATATTGAGTCTTTTTCGGGCCTTAGCCTCCATTGGTGATAACCATCTCGGGGTCTTATTTTCTAATAAGTCTTTGTATTTTATCCAGACAGTAAATATTGCTTTTCTGACAATATGGTTTTTGAACATTTTGTGAACCTTTGCCTTGTCGTACCACAGATATGCATGCCATCCAAAAGCATTGTTAAACCCTTCCAGATCTAGGACGTCAGTGTTCTCTAAGAGTAGCCAATCCTTCATCCAGCAGAAAGCTGCCGCTTCATAATATAACCTTAAGTCCGGCAGGGCAAATCCCCCTCTTTCCTTTGCATCAGTTAGAATTTTAAATTTTATCCTGGGCTTTTTGCCCTGCCAGACAAACTTAGAGATATCTTTCTGCCACTTTCCAAAACATTCCACTCTGTCCACAATCTGTAGGGTTTGAAACAAAAACAACATCTTTGGCAATACATTCATTTTTATGGCTGCAATTCGACCCAACAAGGAAAGTTTCAATCTTGACCAAGTTTCTAGATCCTTTTTGATTTCTAACCAACATTTTTCATAATTGTCTTTAAATAAGTTCAAATTTTTAGCAGACAAATTAACCCCTAGGTATTTCACGTTTTTAACCACATTTAACTCTGTCTCTTTCTGAAACCCTTCTGCTTCTAAAGGTGTCAATTTTTTCCCCAAAACCTTAGTTTTTTGCTTGTTCAGCTTAAATCCCGCCACCCGACCAAACTCATAAATCAATTCTAAAACTCTTTTCGTACTAGATTCTGGCTCCTGTAATGTTAAAACCAAGTCATCTGCAAAGGCTTTCAGTTTATATTGTTTCACTCCGACCTGTATTCCTTGCACCAACCGGTCCTCCCTAATCATGTTCAAGAGCACCTCCAGGACTGAAATAAAGAAAAGAGGGGATAGGGGGCACCCTTGTCGTGTTCCTTTTTCAATTTTAAACTCTTCTGTCACCACATTGTTAACTATCAATTTAGCTTTTTGCTCTGAATAAATTGCCTCTATACCATTTTCAAACCCCCGTCCCACTCCCATCCCTTCCAAATTTTTCTTCATAAACTTCCAAGAAATATTGTCAAAGGCCTTCTCCGCATCTATAAAGATTAACACTGCTTTTGTATTGATATTAGTTTGCAAGAGTTCCAAAATGTCAATAATATTCCTAGTGTTATCAAACAAGTGTCTACCTGGGAGAAAGCCTGCCTGGTCTTTATGAATTACTTCATTTAGCACTTTTTAAAGTCTACTTGCCAAAATATCTGCAAAAATTTTGTAATCCACATTTAGGAGTGAGATGGGACGGTAGTTCTTAAGTTGAGTCTTTTCAGATTCCAATTTGGGTATCAATGTGATGAAAGCTTCTTTCCACGATTCCGGCGCCTTCTTCCCCTCCATAATTACAAACCTCCAATAATGGTTGTATCAAAAATTCTTTCAATGTCTTATAATACTTGGAGGTAAGTCCATCTGGTCCTGGAGATTTGCCTAGTTGCATATTCTAAATGGCACCCTCAATTTCTTGTTGAGTTATTTTATAATTCAGGAATGTTCTCTTTTCCTGGGATAGTTTTGGTAGTCCATTAATTTTTAAGAATCGATCTATCTCAGTCTCTTCCTGCGGCCCTTGCGTATAGAGTTTTTTGAAATATCTCTGGAAACACTTTCTAATTTCCTCGGGTTTCTGGATATTTCTCCCTTCTATTTCTAGGTTAGTAACCGTATTCAATTTTTGTCTCTTTTTCAACTGTCATGCTAGCAGTTTCCCGCACTTGTTCGCTGATTCAAATGATCTTTGTTTCATCTGTTTAATTTTCCACTCAACTTCTTGATTTATCAATTTAGCATATTGTGCTTGATAAAATTTAATTTCTCTCAGAACCTCCCGTGATTTTGGTTTTGATCTTAGCTTTTTCTCACCATCTCTTATCTTCTCTAGGCTCTTATCCTTTTTTTCATTCCAAAATCTTTTCTTTATCGTGTTCTGTTGTATCAAAAACCCTCTCATGACTGCTTTGCTTGCGTCCCAGATTGTTCTTTTTTCCACCGTAGTGTTCAAATTTATTTCGAAGTAATCTTTTAAAGTTTTTTGGGCCTTCTTCACAATCTCCTGATCTCTTAGTAGGGTGTCATTCATTTTCCATCTGAAGGAACCGATTGAAGTAAGTCTCATTTCCACTTTCATAGCATTATGGTCGGAGCAAGTTTTTGGGCAGATTTCCACTTTTCTAGTGTTAGGTGCCAGCCCTCTAGTTATCCATATTTGGTCGATTCTTGTCCATGACAGATGGGCTTCAGAAAAGAAAGTTCCTTCTTTACCTAAGGGGTTCTTTGTCCTCCATATATCAATCAAGTCCATGTTGTCAGTTCAAAAAAAGTTTTAGGTAGTCTGCCGTCTTTTGTTAAATTTTGATTTTGTGACTTGTCCATATTTATAGAGACCACCCCATTCATATCTCCCATCATGATGATGTTAGTATAGTCCAGGTAATCCAGCATTGTCTCATGCGGCTTCCTATAAAATTCTGATTTCCCCTCATTCGGTGCATAGATTCCTAATATTAAAAACTTTTCTCCTTGAGCCTGTATTTCAATTGCCAAAATTCTTCCTTGCTCATCTTTAAATAGAAATTTTGGTGACAGGCTCTCCTTTGCATAAATCACCACTCCTCTTTTCTTGACTTTGTCCGATGAGATAAATTCTTGGCCTAATCTTTTATTAATTAACACTTTCCTATGGAGCCTAGTCACATGTGTTTCCTGCAAGCAAATAATGTCCAATTGTTCTTTTTTCAATATATGAAAAATTCTTCTTCTTTTTTCCGGGGAATTCCCGCCATTAATGTTCCAACTAAGAAGCTGCAGAGACATCCTGGATCAATCTGTTAGTCTTGTGGTGGCGTCTCTTTCTTTTGATCCTCTGGTCCCGAGGGTGCAGGTGTCGGTACAGATACAGGCGGAGGTGGTGGCCAAGATCCTGCTGCTCCTTTCTGAAGGTCCTCTCCGTGGTCGTTCAAGAATTTTTGTTGATCTTCTGTTGTTTTGATTTTAACTTTCTTTCCTTTGAAGTTGAAGGATAGTCCTTGAGGAAACTCCCACCTAAAAGGAATTGTGTTGCCTCTCAATAGTCTTGATAATTCTGTATACGTAGCTGTCAGGGGTTCAGGAGCAGAGACGCAGAGAAGGGAGGAAACAGAGAGCGAGGGGGAGGAATCCGAAGGGAGAATGAGTGATGATGACGACCCGAGATCTCCAAGCCTAAGCAGTGAGTCAGAGGACTCCCAAAAGGGAGCCCCAGTGAGCAGAGCAAGGGGGGGATCCGGGGGGACACCCCAGGAGGAAGGGAACAGAGGAGATTCAGAGAGCAGCAGCTGGAAGTCGGGACCCACGCTCATAACTGAGAGCGGCAGCAGCTGGAAGTCGGGACCCACGCTCAAGACTGAGAGCAGCAGGGAGGAAGGTAGCCAGGCATCGGGTTCCGGAGGCTGTCAGCAGGAGGGAGGGCACGAGTCAGGGGTGGTCACGCCCTCCTCAGAGAGCGAGGCAACGGTTAAGAGGAAGGCAGGGAGTTGGGCGCGCGCGCCAAGTTCAAATGCAGAGGAAGCTGGCGCAGCAAGCAGCCCGGAGAGGGAGCCGGGTCCCAAAGCCCGCCGAAAGGAGGAGGAAGGAAGTGGGGGGTCTTCAGCGTCGGAGGAGTCTAGGAGGGAGGAGACTAGGAGGAGCAGTGGGACCCAGAGACGCAGGGAGAGGCGTAGGAGGTGGAGCAAGGCTAGGGTATTAAGCTGGTGCACAGGGGGCGGAGAGTCAGACGAGACTTCGTCGACCTAGAATGGAAGGTGTAGAGCTGCACGCTGCAGTTCGGACATGAAACTTGTAACTCAATAAAGACTCTTATAAAGTGAACGTTGGCTAGCGTGGTCCTGTGTGAGCTGGGACCTGGTGGCAGCTCTGACAGTAAGTCTCGTCTCCCCTACAAAGAAGTTCCAGGCGCCTGAAACACCGCAGCGGGAGAAGGCGCAGCGAGGGGTGAAGAGGGGTGCCTGGACTCAAGCTCACAAAATCGGCAGGCATGACGGCTGAACAGCGAATCGCAAATCTGCAAGAGGCAGTGACACAATTAAACACAGAGATATTAGCATCCCGAAAGAGGGAGGAGGAAGCAGCGCTCGCCTACAGAGATCTCCAAGCCAGGTTTGAAGCGTTTGCCAAGCAGGTACAAACGGGACCCAAGCCGGAGGGAGTTGGGTTGGCAAGGAGATCAGGCGGTCTTGTGCAGCATTTTGATGGGAACCTGCAACAGTACCCCAATTTTCGAGCAGATGTACTGTGTGCACTGCAACTGCTGGCAAAGGACTTTAGAGATGAGGAAGAGAAGGTGGGGTTTATCCTATCCCATTTGCATGGAGATGCTAAAGCTTGGCTGCGCAATTTGTGGAGGGATAAGGATCCAGCGCTTCAAAGTGCGGATGCCTTCATCAAAGCGATGGATGCATGCTTTTTATCTAGCATAGATGTGGATCTTGCGCGACGGGAGATACATGGACTTAAACAAGGCAGGGCCACGGTACGACAGTACCACGCACGCTTTTTCGCACTCGTCAGCGCTTTAGAATGGGACCGAGATTCGCCTCCAGTAAGAGATCTCTTCTGGGAGGGTCTCAGCAACCCAGTTAAGGACGAAATTGCGAGAGGGGAGAGACCCAAGAGCACGCAGGAGGTGGTCCAGAGGGCGCTATCTGCGGGAGTGCGGCTAGAAGAACGCCCATGGGCCAGGGAGGAGGGGCGTAGTGGGCGCGAAGCAGCGAGAAGTTTTTCCTTCGTTCCCAGAGAAGCAGAGCGTGCGCAATCCACGCCTCCGCCAGGAGGGGGAGCAGAACCTATGGAGGTGGGAGGTGCCAGGGCTCAGTCAGCAACCAGAGCCCTAGCACCAGGAGCAGGCAAATCTAAGACTCCTAGAGGGACCCGGAAGTGCTACATCTGCGAAAGTCCGCAACACTTGGCGAAAGAGTGTCCCCAGAGGAGCCTGAAGCACACTGCAGCCGCTGCTAAAGTGGAGACAGCTACACAGCACAAAGAACCTCTGCAGGGAAACGACGATGTCTGGCTGGAGACGGAAGTACTGGGGCCCAGCCAGACGTATCAGTGAAGCAGTCCCCAGAGATCTTGCAACCCACAGACCCCCTCCCGCCCAAACCGGTCGTGCAACTGACCGCATCGCTCCAGCTGCCCAATGGACTCCCAATAGACGTCCCGATCACTGTGGACTCTGGGAGTAATGCAGATTTTATGGCGCAGGATTTTGTGAAGCGACACGCTATACAGCTACTGCCTGCCACTCTGCCCCTGCAAGTCGTCACGGTGGATGGGAGAGAGTTACTAGGGGGGCAAGTGGTGCAGCAAACGCCGCCAATGGTGATGCGATTAGGTAACCACAGAGAAGTCATCAGCTTTAATGTCACTCAGTTGTCGGACACTCCCATCGTCTTGGGCATGAGCTGGCTGGACAGGCACAGTCCGACACTGGCGTGGTACCAGAGACAGCTGATCTTCGGTTCTTCTTATTGCGCTGAACACTGCATTATACCCAGAAGGGAGGGGGAAGAGGAAGAATCGCAACTACAGTTGGGGACGCTGCACACAGTTCCCCACAAATACGCGGACTTTTTGGAGGTCTTCTGCGAGAAGGAGGCGGACAAGCTACCCCCTCACCGGCCATATGACTGCAAGATTGACCTCCTGCCAGGGGCGACGCTGCCTAAGGGGAGGCTATACTCCATGTCTGAGGACGAAATGCAGGAACTCAAACAGTTCATTGATCATAATCTGGAGCGTGGCTTCATCAGAGAGTCCAAGGCAGTGGGGGGCAGTCCCGTTTTCTTCGTGAAAAAGAAAGACACGCCCCAAAAAAGACTCGTTGTGGACTACCGCCTCTTGAACCAGATGACCAAGCCGTCTGATTACCCCATGCCCAGGATTGACGACCTCCTCGCGACGGTGCGCAAGGGACGCGTGTTCACCAAGTTGGACCTACGAGGGGCGTACAATCTCATCCGCATACGGGAGGGCGATGAGTGGAAAACGGCCATGTTCACGCCCCTGGGCACCTACGAGTACAGAGTTATGCCCTTTGGATTACAAAATGGCTCTCACTGTTTTCAAGCTTTCATGCATCACGTATTGGCGGGGCTCCTCTACAAGAAGTGCGTCTGCTTCCTGGATGACATCCTGATATTCTCTGAATCGCAGCAAGCTCACGACCAAGACGTGAGGGAGGTGCTGAGGAGGTTGCAACAACATAGACTGTACGCCAAGCTAGAGAAGTGCCAGTTCGACACGACGGAGGTGGATTTCCTGGGATACAAGTTGTCGGACAAGGGACTAGCCATGGACAGCACCAAGGTTCGCGCGGTGTTGGATTGGAAGAGCCCGCGAAACCGGAAGGAGGTACAGCGGTTTGTCGGCTTTGCCAACTTCTATCGCAAATTTATCAAGGGGTTCGCGATGCAGACGGCGGCCATTACGGACACGCTCAGCTCCAAGAAAAAGAAATTCATCTGGACGGAGCAGGCGGAGCAGTCCTTTCAAGCGCTCAAGCGTCTCTTCGCGTCGGAAAAGCAACTGCTGCATATCGACCCCAGTAAACCGTTGAGGGTAGAGACAGATGCGTCAGACAGAGCCGTGGGAGCCGTCCTGCTGCAGCGAGACCCGCAGGGGGTCTGGAGGCCGGGAGCGTTCTACTCCAGGAAGCTCAGCAAGTCGGAGCAGAACTACACCATCTGGGACAGGGAGTTGCTGGCCATTCATGCAGCGTTCAAGGCGTGGAGGCATTTCCTGATCGGCGCCAAGCATACAGTGCAGGTTTGCACGGACCACAAAAATCTGGAGCACTGGCGCACGGCGCAGTTCCTGAACCAGAGGCAGATACGTTGGGCAGAGTTCTTTGCGGACTTCGATTTCCGAATAGAGTACGTCCCAGGAGACACCAACATCATGGCGGATGCACTGTCCCGGAAACCGCAATACCTAGAAGAGGTGACGCCAGCGGCGGCCATGCACATCTTCGCACCAACGGCGTGGGCGTGTGCCTCAGCTACGGTAGACCTGGATGCGGTGCGGCGTGCGTTGCGGGACGACTCATTCGCGCAAGAGAAGATGGCAGGAGTGCACAGAGGCACGGCTAACACAGACGAGTTCCAGGTGCGGGACGGCTTGCTCCTACATAAAGGGGCCGTCTATGTGCCTGGAGACGAACTTCGAGCCAAGGTACTGCAACAGTTGCACGACGCACCCACGGCCGGTCACTTTGGCACAGAAAAAACGGTGGAATTAGTCGCGAGAGACTTCTGGTGGCCCAGGCTGAGAGGGGAGGTCGCGGACTACGTCGCGAGGTGCGACACCTGCCAGAGGGCCAAGCCGGTACACAGACCGCCGGCGGGACTGTTAGAACCGCTGCAAACGCCGTTTGAACCGTGGGAGAGGGTGGCCCTAGACTTTGTCACGGATTTACCCAGCTCGAGGGGCAAGACAGCTGTACTAGTGGTGGTGGACTTGTTCACCAAGATGGCACATTTCATTCCGTGTGCGAAGGTGGCCACGGCGGAACAAACCGCCAAACTGTTCATAGATCACGTGTTCAAAGTGCATGGTCTGCCGCGGTCTATACTGTCCGACCGCGGACGCCAGTTCATCTCGAATTTCTGGCAGAAGCTGATGGGTTTTCTACATGTCAAGGTCAATCTGGCATCGGCAAGACACCCGCAGACCAACGGGCAAGCAGAGAGGGTCAATGCCATCATGCAGCAGTACCTGAGATGCTATGCCAATCAACAGCCTGCGACGTGGGTGGATTACCTGCCGCTCGCCGAGTTCGCTTACAACAACACGAAGCACGTGTCCACAGGGGTGACGCCGTTCTTCGCCAACAATGGGAGGAATCCCAGAACCTTCCCGGGACTGGAGAGAGTGGGGGAAGGAGAACCACAGACGGCGGACGCGTTCGCGTCAGAGTTGCAGGCGGTCCACGATCAACTCAGACGGCAGCTGGAGCTAGCTAAGCACGCCTACAAGGTGCAAGCTGACAAGCACAGGCGGGTTGGCGAAGAGATCCACGTAGGAGACTGGGTCTGGTTGGCAGCCCACGCAGTGCCGACCAGGTCACTAGCCAAGAAGAAGTTGGGGCACAAGCAAATTGGTCCGTACCAAGTCGAAGCACAGATCAACCCGGTAGCTTTCCGGCTGGCGCTGCCGGAGGGTTCCAGAATGCATCCGGTGTTCCACAGGTCGGTGCTCACTCCCTACAAGGCACCTCACAGATTCCAGGAGCCCGGGACGGCACCGAGTCCGTTCCGGGAGCGGACGGAGACGCGGGGGGTGGCGCAGCAGGACCCCATCAACGAGGTCACGGAGATTTTGGACTCCAGATGGGGGGAAGAGGGAGTCGAATACCTCCTAGCCAGAGAGGGCACCCGGGCCAGCGCCAATAGCTGGGTGCCAGACTACGCTTTGGAGGAACCCCTGCTCAAGGACGAGTTTCATGCCCTTTTCCCACACAGACCCATGCCAGCGAGCTTCTTCGACGACTGGCTGTTCACGCCCACACTTTCTTCCAGCACGTTCCATGGATTCGACTCGGACGGGGAACCCGCACTGAGCACCCGTTCCCCAGAAGGATCACCGGCGGGTTCGGCGTCAGACACCTCGTATTGGTGGGACGATCGACCAGAGGAGCAATGGCGCCGGAAGTGGCTGGAGATGCCAGGTCGAGCGACCGACGCAGAGACTGACACGGACGTGTTCGGGGAGGACCTTGGGTTCGAGCACGGCGGTACAGAGATGGAAGCGGAACAGGTCAACGTCGACGACCGCGAGGAGGAAGAATCGGAGGTCTTCAGTTGGCGGCCAACCACGGGGAGCGAACTGTATCCGGCATTCCCTCCCGTGATGATGGAGCACCCAGCACCCACACCTGAAAGCGGGGAGGGGGGAAGGGGGGGCTTCGAGGGGGGGATGGATGTCAGGGGTTCAGGAGCAGAGACGCAGAGAAGGGAGGAAACAGAGAGCGAGGGGGAGGAATCCGAAGGGAGAATGAGTGATGATGACGACCCGAGATCTCCAAGCCTAAGCAGTGAGTCAGAGGACTCCCAAAAGGGAGCCCCAGTGAGCAGAGCAAGGGGGGGATCCGGGGGGACACCCCAGGAGGAAGGGAACAGAGGAGATTCAGAGAGCAGCAGCTGGAAGTCGGGACCCACGCTCATAACTGAGAGCGGCAGCAGCTGGAAGTCGGGACCCACGCTCAAGACTGAGAGCAGCAGGGAGGAAGGTAGCCAGGCATCGGGTTCCGGAGGCTGTCAGCAGGAGGGAGGGCACGAGTCAGGGGTGGTCACGCCCTCCTCAGAGAGCGAGGCAACGGTTAAGAGGAAGGCAGGGAGTTGGGCGCGCGCGCCAAGTTCAAATGCAGAGGAAGCTGGCGCAGCAAGCAGCCCGGAGAGGGAGCCGGGTCCCAAAGCCCGCCGAAAGGAGGAGGAAGGAAGTGGGGGGTCTTCAGCGTCGGAGGAGTCTAGGAGGGAGGAGACTAGGAGGAGCAGTGGGACCCAGAGACGCAGGGAGAGGCGTAGGAGGTGGAGCAAGGCTAGGGTATTAAGCTGGTGCACAGGGGGCGGAGAGTCAGACGAGACTTCGTCGACCTAGAATGGAAGGTGTAGAGCTGCACGCTGCAGTTCGGACATGAAACTTGTAACTCAATAAAGACTCTTATAAAGTGAACGTTGGCTAGCGTGGTCCTGTGTGAGCTGGGACCTGGTGGCAGCTCTGACAGTAGCTCTAAGATCCAAGAGTTGTTTCGGAATGTCCCTGTAAATTTCTACTCTGTTGCCTTGGATATCAATTGATTTTCCGAAGTGAAGGCCTAATATTTTATCTCTCTCTTGCTTGGATCTCAAGATGATCAAACAGTCTCTGGATCTGTCCTTCCTCACCACTCTTCCCAATCTAAAAGCACTTACAATTTTAAAGTCCTTATCTTCTTCTATACCCCAGAACTTTGAAAATTCTGATGTCAAAAATCCAATCAAATCTCCCTGTTCAAGTTCTGGGATAGCTCTCAATCTAAGGTTGTTTTCCCTATTTCTCAGTTCAACCATAGACAGGTAGGCCTGCTGTTCACTAATCTGTTTGTACAACGGCTTTACCTCCACCTTTATTGCCTCGGCCTTCTGATTGGCTTCCACTGCTTTTTGATTGGCTTCCTCAGCCAGTTTACAATTTTCTACAGTTGCTTCCTGAAGATTCCCAATTGCTTGTGTATGTTGAGCAACTTGATCAGTCAGTTTGCTAATAGTGGCTGTGGGTTGGTCAATTTTGGATGAATGCTCATCCGCCTTTTTGTTTAAAATTGCCAGTTGTTCCAAAATTTGGTTTAAAACTGTTTCAGAACCTCCTGCAGCCATATCCTCTGGTAATGTCTGCTCAGCTTCCCCTTCTTGTGTCCCTAGAACAGCTGGGACAGATGATCTGTGTGGCTGCGAAGTCAAAGTTGTTTGTACCAATTGTTTAGCTTTCGTTTTAGCCAATCTTGCTTTGCCTGTGCCACTCATTCCAATCCTGACTACGTGCCAAGGTCAGACTATGTGCAATCCCATGGGAAAGACAATTCCAGAGAGTAAACAACAAGGCAACAAAGAGTCAAAACAAAATGCAGTTCCCAGACAATTGTAAATCCAAAGTCCTCTAGGGGGAGTGTAACTGTACTTCAGAAGAAAGAAAGAGTTGTTCCGCCATTAAAGTCCCAGCAGTTAAAACCAATTTCAAAGAGAACCTTCAAATTCCTTTTGGCATGTAGAGCTTTTCCCCAAGTTAAAGCAAAGTCTCAAAAGCGGTGCAAGAAACAGTTTCCCTGTTTGTATCCAAACTGTAACACTCGCATGTAGCACTTTCAATGTCGAATACAGTTTCAGCAATTTGACAGTTCTTTTTTAGCCTGGCAGTCCGAGGCTTTGGGTTTCTTAATCATTTATAAATCCACCAGGGAGAGGGAAAGTCCGATCAAAGTCCAATAGAAATAAAACAAAATTGTCTCTTTTAGTTTCTTAGAAACAAGTTCAGTTATTACACGATAATCCAAACTTTTTACAGTCCTTTTTAAAGCGCTTCCCGCTTGTCAAAATCTTTGCTTTGATCTTAAGCACAGTCGGGAGACGGACTTCCTGGTTGCGTCTCCCGTTTTCAGCCGAATTTAATCCCTTTAGACCCGAAAATTTTAAAATCCCTACTCACGGGTTTGTAATTTAGAGTCTGATGTTCCAAGAAGAAAGGTCAGCGCTCATCAGCAGCAGCCGCGCGGCTTCGCTTCCGCAGAAAGAGCGATGAACTCACAGCACCGCTCCCCCTTCCACGTTCCGGAGCCCCTTACGGGGTTCCTTCTTCGTTTCTGGGGGGGCTTCTGGCGCCCGCCGAGTCCCACGGCCACAGGCTCGCTCTGCCTGTGGTTTTTCTTGATGGGTCTCCGCTTTGCTGCAGCGGACGACCCTTTTCTGCAGAGCTCCTCTTCACAGCGCGAAGAGGACTGCCATTGCTGTTTCGCGCCGCCTCCGGAAGTCCTCGACAAGGCCATACATCATTAAGCCTCCATGGATTGATAAGGGAGACGGCTATGTTTGTACAGCCTGGTTCCTGTTATCCGGTTAATGCACTTCAGCTAATAGACTCTTGAGGAAAGAATTTCTAAAGAATTTGGGGGCTTATTGGGCCTGGGGCCTGGGGCCTGTTTTAGGTAATTCTGTGTTCAGGCTTGGGTAGCCTGTCCCTTCATCACGTTTTGAGCAAATACACCCCTGGCTTCAGACACGCATGTTTTCCTTGCAGAGCCGCCGGCCTCCTACACCTTCCTACCTGAGTTGCCACCCTCTATCTTCGGCCCCTCGTCTCTGTGGGATGTGAAACACAAGAGCAGTCAAGTACAACATTCCAAGAGAGAACATGTTTAGACATGGGGAGGGATGTTTGTCCAGCCAGCAGGTAAACTTCCTGTTTCCCTCTGGGCTGGGACAGACTTCCTCTACATGTGACTAGAGGTGGGTGTGGCCTCACCTGTGCAGGTACTGACAAAAGCACAGGGCAGGGCAGCCATCTCTCTTTCTTTCACCACATGCATCGAAGAAGCAACATCTACTGAGTGAAAGATGCACTCTTGGCTCCCAGCCAAGAGAGGACAAAGGGACTGTCGTCTTATAAGACAGATTCCAAGTGTATGTTACTTCATTAAGGTTAAGTCTGCCTTCTGGGATCTGATTGTGAACAGAATGTGAGTAAACTCTTTTTATACTTTTGTAAAAAACTGTCGTCTCTTCTATTTTATGAGGGAATAAGGGGAAATTACCAGAATAGTTATTATAGAGGCTTTCGCGAGCCTGAGCAAACGCTGCCATTGCAAACTTAAAATAAAGGGGAATGTTTTACTCTGCTGAAATTGGGGAACTTGTTAACACAAGTTGGATAAGGATATAATCAGACAAAATATCCTCTCCTGCATCCCTGAACATTCCCACAGTCTCCTGCCGCCACACCTTTCTGCCCTCAGGATTTCCAGCCCGCCTCCTCTGTTGCAAGGAAGATCCTTTTCAGATATAACAACAACAACAACAACAACAACAACAACAATAATAATAATAATAATAATAATTTATTATTGATACCCCGCCCATCTGGCTGGGCTTCCCCAGCCACTCTGGGCAGCTTCCAAAAGAATATTAAAATACTATAATACATCAAACATTAAAAGCTTCCCGAAACAGGGCTGCCTTCAGATGTCTTCTAAAAGCCTGGTAGTTGGGACTTCCGGAGGCGGCGCGTTCAGCAATGGCGGTCCTCTTCAGCTGCTGAAGAGGGGCTCCGCGGAAAAGGGTCGTGCGCTGCGGCACAGCGACGACCCAGTCAGAAAAACCACGGGTAGAGTGAGCCCGTGGCCGTGGGGTTCGGCGGGCACCAGGAGCGACCTCGGAAACGCAGAAGAGGGGGGGTTTCGGAACGTGGAGGGGGTAGCGGTGCTGTGAATCCATCGCTCTTTCCGCGGAAGCGAAGCCGCGCGGCTGCTGCTGATCGGCGCTGACCTTTCTTCTTTCAACAATTGAATGGAAAACAACATACTCGTGAGTAAGAAACTTGAGGCTTTATTTGAACTTAAATTTGGCGAAATTCGGCTGAAAGCGGGAGACGCTAAAAAGGAAGTCAGTCTTCCGGCTCTGTTTAAAGCATTAAGCAAAGACTTTTTAAAGCGGAAGCGTTGAAAGGAATTTAAAAGAAGCTGGAATATACTTTGCAAATTTGGATTTGACTGCTTAAAAGTTAAAGGAAAGTTATACCAGTTTTATAAGTGGATAAAGACTGTGATTCCTCCTTCCATCTATCTTTCTGTGGATTACAAAGTTAAGAAACCCTGCTCTCGATCTGTCTGGATACAAAGAAACATCGGACTGTGGTAACTATAGATAAAAAAAATATAAAGTTACACTGGGCTACTTTGTAAGCTGTAAAAAAGGAACTGTTGCATGCACCTTTGTAAAGAACTTCTATTCTCTGCAGTTAAAACTGAACTTGGAAGGTCCCCCCCTGTTTTGGATTTTATTTGATTTTCCTTCTTTTCTGCTGGAATTTAATGGTGGAAATTTTCTATCCTTCTCCCTAATTTCTGGGGAGCTCCCCCTGCTGGATTGTGGAACTATTAGTCTCTGAGAACTGCTGTTTGATTTGGATTTTTTATGTATGGATGTTTACTTTTTTCGGATTGTCTTTCCCATGGGATTTACAATTTGACCTTGACGCTTGGACAGCTGTGGAATGAGTGGTGCAGGAAAAACAAGGGCTGCTAAGAAAGCAAAACAAACTGAACTTTTGCAAACAACTTTGCCTGTGCAGCCACGCAGATCATCTGTTCCTATTGTGACAGGTCTGCAAGAAGGACAATCCCAGCAGCCAACTTTTGGGGATATGGCCGCAGGAGGGCTAGACCCTGTATCTAAAGAAATATTGGATCAGTTGGCAGCGTTAAATAAGAAGGCTGATGAACAAGCAGCTAAATTTGAGGAGCAAGCGGCTAAATTTGATAAGGTGACAGCTACAATTAATAAACTGACAGACCAAGTCGCTCAAAATACACAGGCAGTAGGGAATATTGAAAAAACTACAACAGAAAATCGAAAATTAGCTTTGGAAGCAAATACTAAAGCAGATCAAAATAAAGAAAGGATTGAGGAATTAAGAGGAGAAGTAAGACCACTGAGCAGACAGGTCATTGAACAACAAGCGTACCTGTCCATGGCGGAATTGAAAAACAGGGAGAGCAACCTTAGGCTGAGAAATATCCCAGAATCAGAAAAAGAAGACTTGACTGGCTTTTTGACAACAGAAATATCCAAGTTCTGGGATCTGACAGAAGAGAAGGACTTTAAAATTGTTACCGCTTTTAGATTGGGAAGAGTGGCCAAGAAGGACAAACCAAGAGACTGCTTGATCATTTTGAGATCTAAGCAGGAAAAAGACAATATACTCGGCCTACATTTTAAAAATTCATTGGTAATTCAGGGAAAGACAGCAGAAATCTTCAGAGACATACCAAAACAGCTACTGGATTTAAGAGTCACATATAAAGACCTGGCAAGCCTATTGAGGAATAACACAATACCCTACAGGTGGGAATTCCCTCAAGGACTATCTTTTTCCTGGAAAGGGAAGAAGGTAAGAATCAGAACAGCAGAAGAGCAAGAAAAGTTTCTAAACGATCACGGGGAGGACCTCCGGAAAGGGGTAGCAGGAGCCTGGCCACCTCCTTCGTTTGGCTTTAACCCGGTTCCACCTCCAGTCAAAGATGATAAAGGAGAAGCCCCTACTGGCTAATAAGTTGATCCAGGATGTCTCTACAGCTTCTCAGTTGGAATATTAATGGCGCAAATTCCCCTGAAAAAAGGAAAAAGATTTTTCACATATTGAGAAAAGAACAATTAGACGTCATTTGCCTTCAAGAAACTCATGTGTCTAGGCTCCACAGGAGAGTATTAATTAATAAGAGACTAGGCCAAGAATTTATCTCATCAGACAAAGTTAAAAAAAGAGGAGTAGTGATCTATGCAAAAGAGAGCCTAGCACCAAAGTTGGTGTTTAAAGACGAATTTGGAAGAATTTTGGCAATTGAAATACAAGCACAAGGAGAAAAATTTTTGATAGTAGGAATCTATGCACCAAATGATGGGAAATCGGAATTTTATAAGAAGCTGCATGAGATAATGCTGGACCATATTGACTATTCTAACATCATCTTGATGGGAGATATGAATGGGGTTGTCTCCACTTACATGGACAAGTCACAAAACCAAAATTTGACCAAAGATGGCAGACTCCCAAATACTTTCTTTGAACTTACAGACAATATGGACTTGACGGATATTTGGAGAACAAAGAACCCTTTAGGTAAAGAGGGAACATTCTTTTCTGAAGCCCACCTATCTTGGACAAGAATCGACCAAATCTGGATATCTAGAGGACTGGCACCTAAGACTAAAAAAATAGAGATCTGCCCTAAAACCTGCTCCGACCATAATGCTTTGAAAATGGACTTGAGACTTACACCAGCTGGATCCTTCAGATGGAGAATGAATGACTATTTATTTAGAGATCAGGAGATTGTGAAGCAGGCCCAAAAAACGCTGAAAGATTATTTTGAAATAAATCTGAATACCTCGGTGGAAAAGAGAATAATCTGGGACGTGAGTAAAGCTGTTATGAGAGGGTTTCTGATACAACAGAATTCTATCAAGAAAAAACTTCGGAATGGTAAAAAGGACAAGATCTTGGAGAAGATAAGAGACGGAGAGAAAAAACTGAGATTAAACCCAAAATCAAAAGAGTTTTTAAGAGAAATAAAATTCCATCAAGCACAATATGCGAAACTAATAAATCAAGAAGTTGAATGGAAAATTAAACAGATGAAGCAAAGATCATTTGAATCGGCAAATAAATGTGGGAAGCTGCTGGCATGGCAGCTGAAAAGGAGACAAAAATTGAACTTTGTTACCAATCTCGAGGTCGAAGGAGAATGTATTCAGAAACCAGAAGAAATTAGAAAGTGTTTCCAGAGATATTTTAAAAAATTGTTTACCCAAGGACACCAAGCAGAGACTGAGATAAATCAATTTTTAAAAAGTCATGGCCTGCAAAAACTAACACAAGATAAACAAACAGCCCTGAACTATAAAATAACACAACAGGAAATTGAAAGTTCCATTCAGAATATGCAATTAGGCAAATCCCCAGGTCCAGATGGGCTTACCTCCAAATATTATAAGACACTGAAGGAATATTTGGTTCAGCCACTAATGGAGGTATGTAATCAAATTATGGAAGGGAAGGGGGCACCAGAATCGTGGAAAGAGGCATTCATCACTTTGATACCAAAATTGGAATCTGAAAAGACCCAACTTAAGAACTACCGTCCCATCTCACTCCTAAATGTGGATTACAAAATTTTTGCTGATATTCTGGCAAATAGACTGAAAAAGGTTTTAAACGAAGTAATACATAAAGACCAAGCAGGCTTTCTCCCGGGCAGGCATTTGTCTGACAACACCAGGAATATTGTTGACGTTTTGGAGTTATTACAGACAAATATGAACACAAAAGCAGTTTTGATTTTTATAGACGCAGAGAAGGCCTTTGATAATATATCTTGGAAATTTATGAAGAAAAATTTGGAAGGAATGGGAGTGGGAAGGGCGTTCCAAAATGGTATTGAAGCAATTTATTCAGAACAAAAAGCTAAATTGATAGTAAACAATGTGGTGACAGAGGAGTTTAAAATTGAAAAAGGGACACGACAGGGATGCCCCCTATCACCCTTGTTATTTATTTCTGTCCTGGAGGTGCTGCTGAACTTGATTAGGAAGGACCAACAGGTGGAAGGAATACAGGTCGGAGAAAAACAATATAAATTGAAGGCCTTTGCAGATGATTTGGTCTTGACAGTACAGGAGCCAGAAACTAGTACAAAAAGAGCTTTAGAGCTAATTTCTGAATTTGGTCGGGTGGCGGGATTTAAGCTGAACAAACAAAAAACTAAGGTTTTGGCAAAAAATATGACTTCTTCAGAAGTAGATGGGTTTCAGAAGGAAACAGAATTAAACGTGGTAACAAAAGTGAAATACCTGGGGGTTAACTTGACTGGAAGAAATTTAAATTTGTTTAAAGACAATTATGAAAAATGTTGGTCTGAAATTAAAAGGGACTTAGAAATTTGGTCAAGATTGAAACTTGCCTTGTCGGGAAGGATTGCAGCAGTCAAAATGAATGTATTGCCAAGAATGTTATTTTTGTTTCAAACCCTCCAGATCGTGGACAGAGTGGAATGCTTTGGAAAGTGGCAGAAGGACATTGCAAAGTTTGTCTGGCAGGGCAAAAAGCCCCGAATAAAATTTAAGATATTAACAGATGCAAAGGAAAGAGGGGGATTTGCCCTGCTGGACTTAAGATTGTACTATGAAGCTGCATCCTTCTGCTGGATGAAGGATTGGTTTCTGTTAGAAAACACAGATGTCCTAGACCTGGAAGGGCACAGCAATGCTTTTGGGTGGCATGCTTATTTGTGGTACGACAAGGCAAAGTCTCATAAATTGTTTAAAAACCATATTGTCAGGAAAGCTCTATTTATTGTCTGGACTAAATACAAGGACTTACTTGAAAATAAGACCCCGAGGTGGTTATCACCGACGGAGGCCAAGGCCATTAAACTACGTAACATGGAGAGTGGCTGGGCAAAATATTGTGAGTTAATAGAAAGAGTTGGTGATACTTGGAGGTTGCAGAGTTTCGAAAAATTGAAGGGAAAGGTGCGAGACTGGTTTCATTATGCCCAAATTCTAGAGGTTTTTAAAAAGGATAAGAAAATTGGTTTCCAGGTGGAAAAATCAAAACTAGAGACAGAATTACTTGAACCTAAGACTAAAGTGCTTTCAAGAATGTATAACTTGTTGCTTAAATGGAATACTCAAGATGAGACAGTTAAATCAGCTATGATAAAATGGGCACAAGACATTGGGTACAACATTATGTCTGAAGACTGGGAAAGGTTATGGACCACCGGTATGAAATTTACGGCATGCAGTGCCTTAAAAGAAAACATTATGAAAATGGTATACAGGTGGTACATGACCCCAGTTAAACTCGCAAAGATATATCATCTGTCTGACAATAAATGTTGGAAATGTAAGGAGGCTGAAGGTACCTTTTTTCACCTCTGGTGGACATGCCCGAGGGTGAAGGCTTTCTGGGAAATGATTTATAATGAGTTGAAAAAGGTGTTTAAGTACACCTTTCACAAGAAACCAGAGGCCTTCCTCCTGGGCATTGTGGGCCAGAGAGTGTTAAAGAAAGATAGAGTTTTCTTTTTATATGCAACTACAGCAGCAAGAATCCTTATAGCCAAACATTGGAAGGCACAGGAGCTACCCACGCTGGAAGAGTGGCATTCACAGCTGATGGACTACATGGAACTAGCTGAAATGACCGGCAGAATCCGAGATCTGGGAGAAGAAGCAGTGGAAGAGGACTGGAAAAAATTTAAGGACTATCTACAAAAACATTATAAGTTATATGAATGTTGAGAATCTGCCAAGTTTTCGGGAAAAACATGCTTCAGTATTGAGATTTGTAAATGGTGGAAATTAAGTTAGGACTTTGAAAAATATAAATTACAGACTATATAATTAAATGAAAGCACAAAAACACATAAAATAAGGTATCAATTTGCTGTTTATTTTTATTGTAAAGAAAGCAGGGGATGGAAGATGTGGGGAAGTCCAGTTGACTATGAAAATAGATCTGGAAAAGTGAATCTTCTTTTATAACTTCTTTTTTTTCTGTAAAACTGCTTTTGTTGTGTTAATGACGATGTATTTTGACCTTGGAAAAAAAGCAAATAAAAAACTATTAAAAAAAAAAAAAAGCCTGGTAGTTGTTGTTCTCTTTGACATCTGGTGGGAGGGTGTTCCACAGGGAAGGCGCCACTACCGAGAAGGCCCTCTGCCTGGTTCCCTGTAACTTGGCTTCTCGCAGTGAGGGAACTGCCAGAAGGCCCTCGGTGCTGGACCTCAGTGTCTGGGTAGAACGATGGGGGTGGAGACGCTCCTTCAGATATACTGGACCAAGGCCGTTTAGGGCTTTAAAGGTTAGCACCAACACTTTGAATTGTGCTCGGAAACGTACTGGGAGCCAATGTAGGTCTTTCAAGACCGGTGTTATGTGGTCTCGGCGGCCGCTCCCAGTCACCAGTCTAGCTGCCGCGTTCTGGATTAGTTGTAGTTTCCGGGTCACCTTCAAAGGTAGCCCCACGTAGAGCGCATTGCAGTAATCCAAGCGGGAGATAACCAGAGCATGCACCACTCTGGCGAGACAGTCCGCGGGCAGGTAGGGTCTCAGCCTGCGTACCAGATGGAGCTGGTAAACAGCTGCCCTGGAAACAGATTTGACCTGTGCCTCGATGGACAGCTGTGAGTCCAAAATGACTCCCAGGCTGCGCACCTGGGTCCTTCAGGGGCACAGTTACCCCATTCAGGACCAGGGAATCCTCCACACCTGCCCGCCTCCTGTCCCCCAAAAACAGTACTTCTGTCTTGTCAGGATTCAACCTCAATCTGTTAGCCGCCATCCAACCTCCAACCGCCTCCAGGCACTACGATCCGATGTCCCGGATCCGTGCTCCCTCTCACTCCTTGGGCGTTTGCAGGGCAGAGTTTGCAGGGCATCAGTTGAAGAAGGAGCAAAAAGGGTTTTCTTGTGTCTGTGTGTTTCTTTGTGGCTGATTAGCTGTTTTCCCTGTGTAAAGGTCAGAGGGGGCAGGGTTTCTGTTGAGGCAGGGGATTAGCTGTGGGAGGAGCTTATCAGAGTTTGCAGGGCATCAGTTGAAGAAGGAGCAAAAAGGGTTTTCTTGTGTCTGTGTGTTTCTTTGTGGCTGATTAGCTGTTTTCCCTGTGTAAAGGTCAGAGGGGGCAGGGTTTCTGTTGAGGCAGGGGATTAGCTGTGGGAGGAGCTTATCAGAGTTTGCAGGGCATCAGTTGAAGAAGGAGCAAAAAGGGTTTTCTTGTGTCTGTGTGTTTCTTTGTGGCTGATTAGCTGTTTTCCCTGTGTAAAGGTCAGAGGGGGCAGGGTTTCTGTTGAGGCAGGGGATTAGCTGTGGGAGGAGCTTATCAGAGTTTGAAGGGCAGCGGCGCGCGCCGCTAGGCGCGCGCAGTTAGATCCATCTTTTAGATTTAGGGGAGCTAGTCTCAAACGTTTGTTGGGGGAGATCTAGGTGTTTTTGTGTGGGGGGGGGAAGTTATTTGTCCTGTCTTCAAGCTTTTTATGATGGAGGACCTCTGTAGCCAACCCCAACGACACGATCTCAAGATGGAAGGGGAGGGAACAGCTGCAGTCGCCTGCGATTCCTGCGCAATGTTTGCCATCTTGCCAAAGGTTGCAGGCAGCTTTACCTGCAGCAATTGCATGTTGATTGCCCTCTTAAAAGACAAAGTCCAGCAACTTGAGGAACGTGTAGCTACGCTCCAAAGAATTAGAGAGCTGGAGCTCTTCTTGGAAGCAACAGAGCACACCGTCTCCACCAAGGAGGAGACAGGGGACTCCCCTGAGAAGGAGTCTAGTTCACCAACACAGGAGCCAGATATATGGAGAAACGTGACTCAAAGAAGTAGGAGGCCCAGGGTTCACTCTGATTGCTTAGAAATACACAATCGCTTTGAGGTCCTCTCCCCTAGCATGGAAGACGAAGAGCAGACTCCATTTGAGGATCTCTCCCTCATTACAGTCGATCAGGTATATGAAGACGAGCAGCAAAGTCAGTCCTCAGGGAATGTGCAGGCGACCTTGGAACGGACAGCTCACGGAAGAACCCCGACCAAACCCAAGAGGAGGCGTGTAGTGGTGATAGGGGATTCCCTACTGAGGGGAACAGAAGCAGTGATCTGTGGGCCTGACAAGATGTCTCGGGAAGTGTGCTGTCTCCCCGGGGCTAAGATCCAAGATGTAACTGAACGACTGCAAGGAATCATAAAACCCACTGACAAATACCCCTTCCTCTTGGTTCATGTGGGAACCAATGACACTGCAAGCAATAGCCTCCAGAAGATCAAAAGAGACTACGAGGCTCTCGGCAGGAAATTGAAGCAACTATATGCACAAATTGTCATCTCATCTGTCCTCCCAGTTGAACGACGTGGCCCAGGGAGAGAGGGGAAAATAGTGGAAGTGAACAGCTGGCTTCGCAAATGGTGTAAACAGGAACGGTTTGGATTCTTAGATCACGGACTGCAGTTTCTTGAAGATGGACTTCTGGCAAGTGATGGGCTGCACCTCACAACGGTTGGGAGAAATGTTTTTGCCAAAAATCTCAGAAACCTCATCAGGAGGGCTTTAAACTGACTAATGTGGGGGAGGGAGACAGTGCTCCTGAAGGTAGGAGTCTATCAATTAATGAAGATGATCATCCAAATGTCATAGACCAAATGGAGCAAACAGCACGCGGACCTAGTGGTGGGAGGAAAAAATCCTTAAATAAGAGACACGGGGGAATGATTAATGGACTTCAATGTCTGTACACTAATGCGCAAAGCATGGGAAATAAACAAGATGAGCTTGAGCTCTTGGTACAGCAAACTAAATATGACATAATAGGCATCACTGAAACCTGGTGGGATAAGTCCCACGATTGGAATGTAATAATGGGGGGATACAATCTATTTCAGAGAAACAGACCAGACAAGAAAGGAGGAGGAGTGGCGTTATATGTCAGGGATGTGTATACCTGTGAAGAGATCCAAGATTTAGATCCTCAAAGCCAAAGTGAGAGCATTTGGGTCAAAATTAAGGGAGAGAAGAATAACAGAGACCTCATTGTGGGAGTTTACTATAGATCCCCAAGACAAACGGAGGACATAGATGATGCCTTCCTGGAACAGATGGCCAAGCATGCAAAAGGAAGGGAGATAGTAGTAATGGGGGACTTCAATTACCCGGATATTTGTTGGACGTCAAACTCAGCCAAGAGCATAAGGTCAAACAGATTCCTCACTGGCCTTGCAGACAACTTCATTGTCCAGAAAGTGGGAGAAGCAACAAGAGGAACAGCCATTTTAGATCTGGTCCTAACCAATGTTGATGACCTGGTTAGTGGGGTAGAAGTGGAAGGATCATTAGGCGCGAGTGATCATGCTCTTCTGAAGTTTACTATACAGCGGAAAGGAGCAGCTAAGCATACTAGGACTCAATTTCTTGACTTTAAGAAAGCCGACTTCATAAAATTTAGGGAAGTGCTGGGTGAGATCCCATGGACAACAATACTAAAAGGAAAGGGAGTTCATGATGGCTGGGAGTTTGTTAAGAGGGAGATACTAAAAGCACAACGTCAGGCAATACCAATGAGACGGAAACATGGAAGGTGCCTAAAGAAGCCAGGGTGGCTATCTAAAGAACTTTTAACTGAATTAAGATTAAAAAAGGATGTGTACAAAAAATGGAAAAGGGGGGAAACCACCAAAGAGGAATTCAAACAAATAGCCAGCACGTGTAGACACAAAGTCAGAAAAGCTAAAGCACAGAATGAACTCAGGCTTGCTAGAGAGGTTAAAAGCAACAAAAAAGGCTTTTATGGGTATGTTCGTAGCAAAAGGAAGAACAAAGAAACAATGGGGTCACTCAGAGGAGAAGATGGTGAAATGCAAACAGGGGACACAGAAAGGGCTGAACTACTCAATGCCTTCTTTGCCTCAGTCTTCTCCGATAAAGAAAACAATGCCCAACCTGAAGAATTTGGAGCAAATGATTCAGCAAAGGAAACACAGCCCAGAATAACTAAGGAGATAGTACAAGAATATTTGGCTAGTTTAGATGTATTCAAGTCTCCGGGGCCAGATGAACTGCATCCAAGAGTATTAAAAGAACTGGCAGATGTGATCTCAGAACCACTGGCAGTCATCTTTGAGAATTCCTGGAGAACAGGCGAAGTCCCGGCAGACTGGAGGAGGGCAAATGTTGTCCCTATTTTCAAAAAGGGGAAAAGAGAGGACCCAAATAATTACCGCCCAGTCAGTCTGACATCAATAGCAGGGAAGATTCTGGAGCAGATCATTAAGCAAACAGTCTGTGAGCACCTAGAAAGGAATGCTGTGATCACCAATAGTCAGCATGGATTTCTGAAAAATAAGTCATGTCAGACTAACCTGATCTCGTTTTTTGACAGAATTACAAGCCTGGTAGATGAAGGGAACGCAGTGGATGTAGCCTACCTTGATTTCAGCAAGGCATTTGACAAGGTGCCCCATGATATTCTTGTAAAGAAGCTGGTAAAATGCGGTCTTGACTATGCTACCACTCAGTGGATTTGTAACTGGCTGACTGACCGAACCCAAAGGGTGCTCATCAATGGTTCCTCTTCATCCTGGAGAAGAGTGACTAGTGGGGTGCCACAGGGTTCTGTCTTATTCAACATCTTTATCAACGACTTGGATGATGGACTCAAGGGCATCCTGATCAAATTTGCAGATGACACCTGTCAGGGGATGATTAGCTGCTTGTGCTTAAAATTGTGCCCCCTCAGAGTTTGTGCGGCTCCACAAACCTCTGTGTGTGACAGAGCTCCTCAGACATGTCTGCTCTAGTCACTAGTAGAGTCTGACAGTGGCTGCCTGCGGAAACGTTTCCAGCAAAGAAGCTCCTTAACGGAAACGCGTCTCCTGGACTCACGACGTGGCAGCTTCCGGCGAAGAATGGGTCTCCCTACAGTTGCTTCTGACACCTCCCCGCTATTTTCGCTGGACGTGTCTCTCACCCCTTTCTCTCCCCTGCTGTTTCCTGCCTGGGCTGCTGCGTCTCTCTCAGCATTACTGAGATCCTCCTCCAGAGACCCCTCGCTCCCCCTGCTGGTCCCTGCTTTGGCTGCTGACTCTCTCCCAGTCTCTGGGAGCCCTACCAACTCCCTTTCCTCTGATGTCAGTTCCCTGACATCCACCTCCCCTCCAGGGCCCCCTTCCCCCCCGCCCCTACTCTCTCCTCTGGGCGGTGAGGAGCTGAAACCCCGAAAAGAATCCTCTTCATCTTCAGACGTCTCGAACATTTCCCTCCATCGGTTTTCGTTCCGGCTCGCTGAATCCTCCTCCGCCTCGGAATCAGAGAACCCCTCCAACTCTTCTTCTTCGTCGGTGGTGGCAAAGTATTCCCTCCGGAACCTCGCCACTGGCTGAGGTTTACGAGGGAATCTCTGATGAAAAGTTTCTATCAAAACCTCGTCATCTACATCCTCTGCCATGACCCAGGTGTTTTCCGACTCCGGCTCCCCTTCCCACATTACCAAATACTCTACTTGATCTCCCTTCCACCTGGAATCGAGAATCTCCGCTACATGGTAGCTGTGTTCTTTTTCCTCCATAGCTGGTCCCCTATTGACCCTCCCTTCTCTGTCCCCTTTATACGGTGACAGCAACGACCTGTGGAACACTGGGTGCAGCTTCATGTGGTTCGGTAACCGGAGTCTGAAAGCCACTGGGTTGACCTGCTGCGTGACTTCAAATGGGCCCAGCCTTTTGGGTCTTAACTTCTTACAACCCCCTTTGAATGGTAACCCTTGGGTGGACAGCCACACCTGGTCCCCCACCCTAATGCTTTCCCCTTCCCTTCTGGTTTTGTCTGCCTGCCTCTTATATTCCTCCTTCGCCCTGTTTAAATTAAGTTGGAGCTGGCGATGGATCGCTTCCATTTCTTCAACGAACTGTTCTGCAGCTGGAACGCTCCAGTTCTCCCCTTCCCCCCCTGGGAAGGCTCGGGGATGACACCCGTGATTAGCCAAAAAGGGGGCTCATCCCCGTGGACACGTTCTCTGCATTGTTGTAGGCAAATTCTGCCAACGCCAGCTTCTCCACCCAATCATTCTCTCTGTCATTCACATAACACCTCAAATATTGCTGGAGGACACCATTAGCTCTTTCCGCCTGCCCGTTGGTTTCTGGATGACGGGCAGTTGAGAAATTCACCTCTACATGCAATAAGCTCATGAGCTTCCTCCAGAACCTGGAAGTAAATTGTTTCCCTCGGTCAGAAACCACCCTCAAGGGGGCGCCATGCAGCCTAAACACATTTTCCACAAACAATTTAGCGGTTTCTTCCGCTGTGACCGCATGTGAGCAGGCTATAAAGTGGGCCATCTTGGTTAACAGGTCTACCACAACCATGATGGCTGTTTTCCCTCTGGACCTTGGCAGATCAGTCATGAAATCTATTGCCACTGCCTCCCATGGCCTTTCCGGCGTGGGTAGTGGTTCTAATAAACCTGCCGGTGCCCGCCTCTCCCCCTTGGCTCGTTGGCATTGGTCACACCCTCTCACATACTCCCGCACATCTTCCCTGACCTTGGGCCACCAGAATTCCCTGGTAACCAGCCACATGGTTTTGTGTTGCCCAAAATGCCCTGCTGTGGGGCTATCGTGCAGTTGCTTGAGTACCTTTTCCCTCAATTCCCCTTCAGGTATATATAACGCTCCCTTGTAGTACAACGCCCCGTTTCTCTCCTCAAAACCCCCGGGTTTGTCTCCCTCCCTCCTGAGACCCCTGAGTTTGTCCTGGGCGTATTCATCCTGCACCGTTCCCTCTACCAGTTCCCTTTGCCCCACCAATGCCGCCCCACACACCCAGCGGTCCTCGGGAATGACATGGGTCTCTTCGGGTGCACCCTCCCCCTCCAAATATTCAGGTTTGCGTGAGAGAGCGTCCGCCCTAACGTTCTCTGGGCCTGGCACGTAACAAATCTCAAAGTTAAATTTGGAGAACTCCTGGGCCCATCTCAACTGCCGTTGGTTGAGCACTCGCGCAGTTCTCCAATACTCTAGATTCTTATGGTCCGTGCACACTTGCACCTTATGTTGTGCACCAATTAGCAGGTGCCTCCATCTCCGGAAAGCCTCATGAATCGCAAGAAGTTCCCGGTCGTACACCGTGTAGTTCCTCTCGGATTTGTTCAGCTTTCGCGAAAAGAAGGCACACGGTCGCCACTCTGACTCCTCCTTCCCCGGCTGCAGAAGAAGCACCGCCCCTATGGCTCTGTCAGAAGCGTCTGTTTCGGCCCTCAGCTTTTTTTGTAAATCCACATGCAGAAGTTGTTCATCAGAGGCGAAGGCCCTTTTCAGTTCCTCAAACGCTCGCTCCGCCTCCCCCGTCCAAACAAACTTCTTTTTACTGCTGAGACAGTCCGTGATGGGCGCCGTCAGGTGGGCGAAGTTTCGGATGAACTTACGATAAAAGTTTCCAAACCCTAGGAACCTCTGCACATCCTTCTTGGTTTTGGGTGTTTTCCATTCCAGCACTGCTTGAACCTTGCCGGGGTCCATGGCCAACCCCTTGTCTGACAAGCGGTACCCCAGGAATTCCACCTCCTTGGTATGAAACTGACACTTCTCCAGTTTCACCCACAGCCTGTTGGCTTGCAGCCTGCTCAACACTTCTCTGACGTCTCTCACATGTTGCTCCTCATTCTCCGAATACACCAACACGTCATCTAAGAAGGCCACGCAATTCTTGTAGAGCAAAGGCCCCAGTACGTGGTTCATGAAGGCTTGAAAACACGCGGAGCCTGTTTGTAATCCAAAAGGCATAACGAGGTATTCAAATGCCCCCAAAGGGGTGAACATGGTGGTCTTCCATTCATCCCCTTTCCTTATACGTATCAGGTTGTACGCCCCCCTTAGGTCCAGCTTTGTAAAAATCTTTCCTTTCCGCACCCTGGTCAAAATATCATCAATCCTGGGCATAGGAAAAGCCGCCGGCTCTGTCACTGCATTTAACTGCCGGAAATCACATACAAGTCTCGGCTTGTCCGTGTGCTTTTTATCCACAAAAAACACTGGGCTACCCCCCGCTGCCTTGGACTCTCTGATGAAGCCTCTCTTCAGGTTCTTGTCAATGAACTCTCGCAACTGCTGCATTTCCCTGTCTGACATGGCATACAACTTGCCTACAGGAAGCTGTGCTCCAGGGAGTAAATTGATCTGGCAATCAAAGGGCCTATGCGGGGGTAGTTGGTCAGCTTCCTTCTCGCTGAACATGTCGCTGAGATCAGCATACTGTGGTGGCACCTTCCCCTTCTCCATTACTTCAGTCCCTGCCAGGGTGGCTTGGGCCCCTGCTGACCCCTTTTCCCCCCTGCAGTGTTCTAAGCAATGTGCTGAACCGAAGGAAACCACTCTTTGATGCCAGCCCACCAGCGGATCATGTAGGGCTAGCCAGCTCATTCCCAAAATAATGGGAGCGCCTCCCAAGGTGGCCACATTAAACGCTATCAGTTCTGTGTGCCTTGCCATCAGGGGTCGAACCCAGTCTCGCGCCCCCTTCTCAAGATGCCCAATTACGAAAGCAACTCGTGATTCCTCATCAGGGAACTCATCAAACTGCACATTAAGGGCATATTGCATCTCTGTCCTAAAGGCATGGTAATCCTTGGGGTCCCCCCCAAACTTCTGCACCAATCCTGGTACCTTTCTGGGGAACTGAGTGGTTCTCCCCTTTTTGTCTGCATCCTGAGCCCTTCTCTCCTCGAGCCTCGCCGTCTGCAGCGCAAGTTGGACCTCCAGAGCTTGATACCTTTCTTCCAAGCT
This sequence comes from Podarcis vaucheri, assembly GCF_965113315.1. Taxonomy (NCBI): domain Eukaryota; kingdom Metazoa; phylum Chordata; class Lepidosauria; order Squamata; family Lacertidae; genus Podarcis; species Podarcis vaucheri. The sequence continues at coordinate 18,902,365 of NC_138757.1, forward strand.
TGGACCAGCTCCAACCCCTGCCTCTCCGGTTCCGGCTGGGTTGCTCATGATGCTTTCTCCTGCACAGGCAGCGTACAGAGACTGTCAGACTGCTGTCAGGGGATGATTAGCTGCTTGTGCTTAAAATTGTGCCCCCTCAGAGTTTGTGCGGCTCCACAAACCTCTGTGTGTGACAGAGCTCCTCAGACATGTCTGCTCTAGTCACTAGTAGAGTCTGACAGTGGCTGCCTGCGGAAACGTTTCCAGCAAAGAAGCTCCTTAACGGAAACGCGTCTCCTGGACTCACGACGTGGCAGCTTCCGGCGAAGAATGGGTCTCCCTACAGTTGCTTCTGACACCTCCCCGCTATTTTCGCTGGACGTGTCTCTCACCCCTTTCTCTCCCCTGCTGTTTCCTGCCTGGGCTGCTGCGTCTCTCTCAGCATTACTGAGATCCTCCTCCAGAGACCCCTCGCTCCCCCTGCTGATCCCTGCTTTGGCTGCTGACTCTCTCCCAGTCTCTGGGAGCCCTACCAACTCCCTTTCCTCTGATGTCAGTTCCCTGACAACACCAAACTGGGAGGGGTGGCTAACACCCCAGAGGACAGGATCACACTTCAAAACGACCTTGACAGATTAGAGAACTGGGCAAAAATAAACAAGATGAATTTTAACAGGGAGAAATGTAAAGTATTGCACTTGGGCAAAAAAAATGAGAGGCACAAATACAAGATGGGTGACACCTGGCTTGAGAGCAGTACATGTGAAAAGGATCTAGGAGTCTTGGTTGACCACAAACCTGACATGAGCCAACAGTGTGACGCGGCAGCTAAAAAAGCCAATGCAATTCTGGGCCTCATCAATAGGAGTATAGCATCTAGATCAAGGGAAGTAATAGTGCCACTGTATTCTGCTCTGGTCAGACCACACCTGGAGTACTATGTCCAGTTCTGGGCACCACAATTCAAGAAGGACACTGACAAACTGGAACGTGTCCAGAGGAGGGCAACCAAAATGGTCAAAGGCCTGGAAACGATGCCTTATGAGGAACGGCTAAGGGAGCTGGGCATGTTTAGCCTGGAGAAGAGGAGGTTAAGGGGTGATATGATAGCCATGTTCACATATATAAAAGGATGTCACATAGAGGAGGGAGAAAGGTTGTTTTCTGCTGCTCCGGAGAAGCGGACACGGAGCAATGGATCCAAACTACAAGAAAGAAGATTCCACCTAAACATTAGGAAGAACTTCCTGACAGTAAGAGCTGTTCGACAGTGGAATTTGCTGCCAAGGAGTGTGGTGGAGTCTCCTTCTTTGGAGGTCTTTAAGCAGAGGCTTGACAACCATATGTCAGGAGTGCTCTGATGGTGTTTCCTGCTTGGCAGGGGGTTGGACTCGATGGCCCTTGTGGTCTCTTCCAACTCTATGATTCTATGATTCTATGATTCTATGATTCTATGATTCTATGATTCTATGATTCTATGATTCTATGATTCTATGACTCTTCTACTACCCCTTTCCACGCCAATTTAATGGATGGCGCCTGTTCCCCAAGCATGCTCCCTACGCCTCAGGACCTTGGGGAAGACCAGGGAGCTAAGGGTGGTTTCCTGCGCAACTTTGCTCTGGAGACTTCATGGCAGGGAGATGGGGCGGCTGTCAGCCCTCTCTAGTTCTTTAATTTCCCATCCCCTCAGAGGATCGACCCAGGCTACATTTATACCTCCCGTTCCACTATCAGTAGGAGGTTGCCAAATAACCAGCCGGTGACTATGGCAACGGACACCTTCCAAACCATGTGGTGCAGTGTTGACAACATCAGCCAGGAGCTCCAGGTGCTGAACACCCACCTAACCGATCTCTCGCACTACTTTAGCACACTGCCTCATCCTAGCGATGCTCCTCAGAATGGCCCCGAATATTATGGCTGAAGAGACCGAGATCGCCCAACCTTTCTAGATCAGGCCTTGTGTGCTTGGACCCATGTCAGACCTTGACTGGGAGGCACAAAAGCATATTTCTTGTCAGGGAACAGCTCTTCCCCATTATGCACCCATAGCTGTGAACAGCCAGGGAAGAGACTGTGGCGACCTTGTGCATTCATAATCCCTAGGTACTAGGCTGCGATCGCGTGACTTGGGGGAATGCTTGGAACCACCAGATTAATATGTCTACTTTACTCAATTTGATACTTCTATTGCCATACCACTTTGAATCAAAAAGCAATGCTGGAAGTTGTCTCCAGTGGTGTACGTGTGCAACCTTTGGCAGTAAAAAGTGTCTCTTCAAATGCACAGAGCAGTCTTCTTTTATTTTAGCCATGTCTCAGCAAGTGCCATGCATATTAAAACACTGGCGATCCTTCCAAACAATATCTTGAGAATTTAGAACAGTAGCCCTGTCCATGATAATAGTCCAACCATATTTTTCCGTGTATAAGAGAAGGGTTTTTAACCAAAAAAAAAGGTTTAAAATTGAGGGCTCGTCTTATATACGGGTAGTGCTGAGGGGTGTTTTCTTAATTTGGAATACCCCAAAATAGGGGGCATCTTATACATGGGGGCGTCTTATAGACGGGAAAATACTCTGTATTGTGTTACATGTTCTATAGGATAAGGGTCGGTGGGTTGATCTGCGTGGGTTCTGCATTATTCAGACTTGAGAGCAAGAAACTTTTGAGCCCAGGAGCAACTAATAGTTCTACAAGTCTCTCAGTTGCTTTGCTGTCTTAAATTCATAAAGAATGGTGAAAGTTAAACTAGGGGTTGGGAACTAAATTGGTTCTCGGACACCAGAAAGAGTTGGGATGGCAGGGAGGACATAGATAGGAAATAAAATAAAGATTTTGCTGCAGGGGGTGTGGGGTTCTGGAATGAGTTGTCCCTCTCACTTCCATTCCCTGCAGAAAATGGACCTTCACAGTCGGTCCAATGTAACAGTCTATGTTCCCTATAGTTATAGTTGTTCTGAAGTCATGGAGACAAGCTCCTAAAAGCATGGGGAGGCAAACTAAGGTCCGGGGCCCGGATGTGGTCCAATCGCCTTCTCAATCCGGCCCATGGACGGTCCAGGAATCAGCGTGTTTTGACATGAGTAGAATGTGTCCTTTTATTGAAAATGCATCTCTGGGTTATTTGTGGGGCATAGGAATTCGTTCAGCCCCCCACAAGGTCTGAGGGACAGTGGACTGGCCCCCTGCTGAAAAAGTTTGCTGACCCTTGCCTAAAAGGCAAAGATGCATGTAGACTGCTATAGATGAAGAGAGACTTTCCTCTTCCTTCTGCCAGTTTATGAAGAGTTCCGACTTACACTTTCACGGGCTTTTTCCTCATACAAACCTTTGCCTCTTCAGTTGGGAGCCTCCAGGCACCATACATTTCTGTCTATAAGACGCCCCCTTGTATTAGACCCCCCCTCTATTTTGGGGACTCAGTTTTAAGAAAATGAGGGGAGATGGCCCAAAGTTGTTGAGCTTCTCCCCCCATGCAGCTACGGGCAGGAAACTCCCTATCTAGGGAGTGTGTCCCGCACAGCAGCATTGGGGGAAGTTACGCTCCTGTCAACTGACGGGTGGGTGCGCCGCTTCCCCCCTCCCCCATGCCACTATCCATGTATTGGACGACCCCCATTTTTGGACACAATTTTTGAGTCAAAAAACCTCGTCTAACACACGGAAAAATACGGTCATACGAAAGAGAGACTGAGTGGTATTTCCCCTCCTTCCAAAAAGTTGTCTTCCTAAAAGCTGGCATTGCAACATGGTTCACAGGCCTCCCAGATCCTGTTCGTTGATGCCAGCACTTCGGCATGCCTTTGCTTCTTGTGCTTGGCTTTGTGTTTGCTTTTTAAATGACCATCTTTCCTTTCCAAGCGATTGGCTTAGGTGATCTTGCTCTGCTTCAGGGAAAGGTGTGTGTGGTTTTTTCATGGTCATCCGTATGTTGTTGGACTCCATCCACAATACACAAAGCACAACAGGCTGAATGATAATCACTCTGAAAATTTTACTGGTTATTTCCTATCGCAAAGGTCTAGTCCACTATGTGCAACCTACACAGTTCATATGCACGGTGTATATAACCTAGGGGCTAATTCCAATATTAATACATTTTTTCTTTTCATGTATTTTCGTACTGCTTCTTCTCGTAAGTTCCTGTATAACACAAACCTTAGGTAAGACTAGAAAAGTCCCCAAGGTATTGAAAACAACACAGCTGATGTAGACTGCTGGCATAAGCTGGTTGCTAACTTGGGCAGAACAAGGTTTCTGGATCTCTCCCTGAAGGGCTTCCTCCCTTCCTCGGCTGATACTAGATGTCACGGAGCCAGCTGCGACAGCTCCTGAGTTGGATGAGGAGGAGCGAGAGGGGCTGCAGAAGAGGAAGCACTGGAAGGTGTGGGAGAGCAAGGGGAGGTGGAGGTTGGGCTGCCTGATGTTAGGGAGCCCCAGCACCACTCCAGTTCTAGCACAGAGGAAGAGGGCACACCACTTTTAGCCGCTCAGGACAGGAGGGGGTTAAAGCGTAGGGAACGACACAGACGTATGAGATTACCCAGATTGCTTTGCTGGAGGTGGAGCCGAAAACCCGTACTCCCAGGATCTGCTGCCGATGACTCGGACACGTGAAAAGATGCTCTGTACTTTGTAAATAATTGTACAATAAAGACTGTAAATACCACTGCCGTCAAGCCGAGGGATTTATTGCGAAGGGCAAACCTCCCTCCTTTACACTAGATTGTCAATGTGTATAACAGGTACATAAGTAATTGTACATGAATAATTGAGATATCTTGGACTAGCCCTTTGCGATAGGAAATAACCAGTAAAATTTTCAGTTATTTTGTTAATCTTTTTTTAATTGATTTGACATTTTCAAAACAAATTTCCAATATCAATACTAAACATTCATTTTTTTTCAATCCCCCCCTTGACTTCCCTCAGCTTCCATTTCTGGTTTATTACGTCAAATGAAACATTCTGCTGTTTGTATATAATACTATGTTATCACATTGTTATATTTCTTGTTTGGTGTAAATAAAGTTGTAAATGTTTATTTGGGTCTGCATAAAAGGCGGATCTACACGGATCCTCATGGATCCTCCACTTTTTAAAAAATAATTCCAACAAATGCAGTGTCAAATCACACCTAGAAGGCACGCCTACAATCTGGACTATAAAAAACGTGGATCCAACACTTTGCCGCGCTGCAGCACCATAAAAACATGGATCCGAGGCACGGATCCTCATGAATTCATATTATTTTTATATTGAAACAAAATAAAAACATCATGATACTGTAGACCACATCTTAGACTGTAGGCAGAACCAAAAAAATCACGCATACACGATTTCGTGGTGCCGCAGTGGCGCAAAAACATGGTTAAAAAACACGGATCCTCATGAATCCTCATGATTTTTGAACTAGATCAGCCCAAACTCACTTTCAAATTACACATCATGTCCAGGGGCACGACATCCACCACAGAAATCACGGATCCATGGCTTCCTGGCCACACCATGGCCCAAAAACGTGGTTTTCAAGAACGGATCCTCATGGATCCTCACACTTTTTGCATTGGGCCAACCCAAACTCACCGTCAAATCACACATCATAGCCAGGGGCACAGCCTACACCACAAAAAACTCAGATCCACGCCTGCCTGGCCACGCCCTGGCCCAAAAACGTGGTTCCGAAGCACGGATCCTCATGAATCCTCATGATTTTTGCACAAGACCAGCCCAAAGTCACCGTCAGATCTAACATCATGGCCATGGGCACAGCATCCAGCACAAAAATCACAGATCCACGGCTTCCTGGCCACTCCATGGCCCAAAAACGTGGTTCCGAAGCACGGATCCTCATGGATCTTCACGCTTTTTGCATTGGGCCACCCCAAACTCACAGTCAAATCACACATCATAGCCAGGAGCACAGACTGCACCACAAAAATCACAGACCCACAACTTCCTGGCAACACCATGGACCAAAAACGTGGTTTTGAAGGACGGATCCTCATGGATCCTAACACTTTTTGCATTGGGCCACCCTAAACTCACCATCATATCACACATCATGTCCAGGGGCACAGCTGCACCACAAAAGACTAGGATCCACGGTTATCTGGCAACGCCATGGACCAAAAACTTGGTTTTGAAGGTCGGATCCTCACGGATCCTAACGCTTTTTTCATTGGGCCAACCAAAACTCAATGGCAAATCACATATCATAGCCATGGGTACAGCCTACACAACAAAAAACTCGGATCCACGGTTATATGGCAACGCCATGGACTAAAAACGTGGTTTTGAAGCATGGATCCTCATGGATCCTCATTATTTTTGCACTAGATCAGCCCAAAGTCAACATTAGATCAAACATCATGGCCAGGGGCACAGCATCCACCACAAAAATCACGGATCCACGGCTACCTGACCACTCCGTGGCCCAAAAAGGTGGTTTTGAAGCACGGATCCTCATGGATCCTCAAGCTTTTTGTATTGGGCCAACCCAAACTCACTGTCAAATCACATATCATGGCCAGGGGCACAGCATCCACCAAAAAAATCATGGATCCACGGCTTCCTGGCAAATCCATGGCCCAAAAACGTGGTTTTCAAGAACGGATCCTCATGGATCCTCACACTTTTTGCATTGGGCCAACCCAAACTCACCGTCAAATCACACATCATAGCCAGGGGCACAGCCTACACCACAAAAAACTCGGATCCACACCTGCCTGGCCACGCCGTGGCCCAAAAACGTGGTTCCGAAGCACGGATCCTCATGAATCCTCATGATTTTTGCACAAGACCAGCCCAAAGTCACCGTCAGATCTAACATCATGGCCATGGGCACAGCATCCACCACAAAAATCACAAATCCATGGCTTCCTGGCCATACCATGGCCAAAAAACGTGGTTCCGAACCATGGATCCTCATGGATCTTCACGCTTTTTGCATTGGGCCACCCCAAACTCACTGTCAAATCACACATCATAGCCAGGAGCACAGCCTGCACCACAAAAAACTCGGATCCACGACTTCCTGGAAAATCCATGGCCTGAAAACGTGGTTTTGAAGCACGGATCCTCATGGATCCTCACGGTTTTTGCATTGGGCCATCCCAAACTCACCGTCAAATCACACATCATGTCCAGGGGCAGAGCCTGCACCACAAAAAACTCGGATCCACGGCTTCCTGGCCACTCCAAGGCCCAAAAACTTGGTTTTGAAGCACGGATCCTCATGGATCATCACGCTTTTTGCACTAGATCAGCCCAAACTCACCATCAAATCACACATCATGTCCAGGGGCACTGCCTGCACCACGAAAAACTCGGATCCACGGCTTCCTGGCCACTCCAAGGCCCAAAAACGTGGTTTTGAAGCACGGATCCTCATGGATCCTCATGCTTTTTGCATTGGGCCAACCCAAACTCACTGTCAAATCACACGTCATAGCCAGGAGCAGAGCCTGCACCATAAAAATTATGGATCCACGGCTTCCTGGCAACGCCATGGCCCAAAAACGTAGTTTTGAGGCACAGATCCTAAAGGATCCTCACTCTTTTCGCATTGGGGCTCCCCAAACTCACCATCAAATCACACATCATAGCCATGGGCACAGCCTGCACCACAAAAATCATGAGTTGCTCTACAAAAATCACAAAAATCCCCTTACCTGCACTGTTAATGTCACCACTGCAATATTATTATTAGAGCCGATAGGAGAATATATGACTACCGTATTTTTCGCTCTATAGGACACACTTTTTACCCTCCAAAAATTAAGGGGAAATGTGTGTGCGTCCTATGGAGTGAATGCAGGCTCCTTGGCTTCAGCGATAGCAACACGAAGCCTCCGAAGCGCAGAGGGAGCGCTCCCTCCGGACTCTGGAGGCTACACGTTGCTTTCGCTGAAGCCTGGAGAGCGAGAGGGGTCGGTGCACACTGATCCCTCTTGCTCTCCAGGCTTTGCTTCGCTTGAGAGGCACTGCACAATGTTTCCTCTCTGCGCAGCGCCCCTTCAATGAAGCTGGAGGAGAATCCAATAATGAAGTCATGTTCTTGGGGGACAGGGGGTGGGCTGGTGTGAAGGACTCCCTGATCCAGAATGGGGTAACTGTGCCCCTGAAGGACCAGGTGCACAGCCTGGGAGTCATTTTGGACTCACAGCTGTCCATGGACGCACAGGTCAATTCTGTATCCAGGGCAGCTGTCTACCAGCTCCATCTGGTACGCAGGCTGAGACCCTACCTGCCGGAGACTGCCTCACTAGAGTGGTGCATGCTCTGGTTATCTCCTGCTTGGACTACTGCAATGTGCTCTACTTGGGGCTACCTTTGAAGGTGACCCAGAAACTACAACTAATCCAGAACGCAGCAGCTAGTCTGGTGACTGGGAGTGGCCACCAAGACCATATAACATATGTCCTGAAAGACTTACATTGGCTCCCAGTACATTTCTGAGCACAATTCAAAGTGTTGGTGCTGACCTTTAAAGCCCTAAACGGCCTCGATGCAATATACCTGAAGGAGCATAATAGATGCCTTTCTTGCCTCCAGGGTGATCATGGCCAAAGAGCTAGGTCACAATGGAACAATTTTCCCACTTACCGTACTTGCCACTTCATGCAGATATGTCAAAGATTGCCAGTGCAAGCTCTGAAGAACTATTTGAGATTTGGAGTGCTAAAGAAAGGTGTTTTGATTATTCCAGTAAATGACAGAGAAGTCCACTGGAAACTGATAGTAATCATTTTTAAAAGGAAGACCATGCTCTATCTAGATTCCAAACATGGATTGAACCACTCTGTGATTGATGCAATAACATCCTTCTTAGCATGTTTGTATAAGATGGATTCAAAATATCCCTATAGTTTTGCGGCTGATCATTTTTTGCACCAACTGATATACCCAGGCAAGGTACCATAATTCCAGTGACTACGGTCCTTGCACATGTACCATTGCCCATCTGATTGCTTCTGCTGCCCAATTACAGTTCATACAAAAGGATATGGCTGCCATTAGACCCTGGATTGCAAAAGAAATAATACAGTACTGTGGGAAAACCTATTTTGAAGGACAAGACAAATATTTTCAAGTGGAAATTGATGCTGTTCCTCCCAAGAAGAGACAAATCTTGAACGAGAGTTACATTACTGTGTCTCGATCATGCCCAGAGGGATGGAAGGATACACTAACCTGTTGCTCAGATATCCTTGTTTGAAGGCTGCTGGTCACTATGTTTCTTGAAGGAAGGGTGCAGGAGGCCCAGTGGTGACCTAACTATGGCTTACTGTGAAGGAAACTGCAAGGACTGGTACCACTGCTTTCGCATAGGCATTGATTCAAAAGATCTTCCAGAGGTTTTTGTGTGTCCAGACTGTCAATCCACTGTGGCCAAATAGATTTTGAAACTGCGAACTGTCATATTCCACAGGTTGGTATAATACAGCAAAATCCAAACATATAGTTTTCATCATCATGGCAGGGATGGTCCTTTTCCATAGAATTCTTATTTATGGAGTTAGTTTTTATATCCTGCTTTTCTCTACTTGAAGGAGTCTCAAAGTGGCTAAAAATCTCCTTTCCCTTCCACCCCCACAACAGACACCTTGTGAGGTGAGTGGGGCTGAGAGAGTTCAGAGAGAAGTGTGACTGGCCCAAGGTCACCCAGCAGCTGCATGTGGAGGAGCGGGGAAGCGAACCCAGCTCACCATATTAGAGTCCACCGCTCTTAACTACCACACCACAGAAACGTATCTCTTAAAACTCTGGAGCAAGCTGTTCAGTTCAGCCTCATAGTGATACTGATTTGTTGAGGGAAGGTTGGTGATGAGCAAGATCTTTTCCCATTTCCCAACACAGAGACCACAGAGCAGTTTCTTTTGGGGGCTGAACCTGCAGAGTGTTTCTGTTCAGAATTTCCGTGGCAGAAATTGGCTAAGTGCCTTTATAAACATTCAGCTTCTCAAATCGAACCCCATCATGAAACTTTCAGGTGTAGCTGTTGGAGGTGGAGGGCAGAGAAGGTGCTAGTCCTTACCTCCCTCCTCCCAGCCTATCATTGCCCAATGGGCTGAATTTCAGGGCTTTTGCATGTAAAGGGCAAGCTTGTTCTTTACTTGTTTAGACTCTTTAAACTTGGAAACAGATATTTGGCTCCATGACCAAAATGACCCAAAGGGTCATGTGATGGGATGATGAGCTGCTTGTGCGTAAAATCGTAGTCCCTCAGAGTTTGTTCAAGTCCACAAACCTCTGTCTGTGACGGAGCCCCTCAGACATGGCTGCTCTAGTCACTTGCAGATTCCAACAGTGGTTGCTTTCGGAATCGCTTCCAGCATAAAAGCTCCTTAACGGAAACACGTCTTCTGGACTCGCGGCGTGACAGTTTCCGGTGAGGAGTGGGTCTCCCTATGGGAGGTTCAGAAACCTCCCCACTGTTCTCGCTGGACGTGTCCCTGAGCCCTCCCTCTTGCTCGCTTTCCCTCATAGACCCACCTCTCCCCCTGCTGGTTCCTGCTTCAGCTGCTGAGTCTCTCCCAGCCTCCATGAGCACTTCCACCACCTGTTCCTCCGATGGCAGTTCCCTGACAGGTCAGCTTCTAGAGGACTGGAAAGATCATACTTGTACTTCCCCTACCCTCAGCCCTAACTCCGTTGAGTATTTTTTGTTATGAGACTGAGTGTTTGGGGCTGATGCTGTAGCATTCTTGTCTGGGGGCTTGATGGAAAAACAGAAAAGTGACCCTCACCTAACTCTCCAATGCCCTTCAACAAGAATGCTGTAGGAAATATTGCTAAGCCCAAAGGGAGGCAAGAATTTGCTTCAGCTCACCTTGTTAATGGCAGAGCAAAAGCTATCTGTGTATCATTCTCAATCAGTCTACTTTCAGGACTGATTTTAGAACCCTCTTATATCAGGCCACATGGTCACTGGAGGTGGCCCCATCATGCAAACATGACTATCCACACAGGGACCATCTATTTTTGTTTTTTCCCCCCTGATACTGGATTTTAAGTTACAGTTACATCTTTTAAAACAGCTGTCAGTATATCACACTGTATTCCACTTGCCTTCCAAAGGAACACGTGGCTCTCCCCACATAGCGGGTTAGGTTGAGACTGCTGATCCAAAGTAATCAGTAATTTTTACAGTAATTACAATCCTGCTTTCCCTTGTACCAGCTTACCTTGACTTCAGTAAGGCCTTTGAAAAGGTCCCCCATGATATTATTGCAAAACAACTAGTAAAATGTGGGCTAGACAAAGCTACTGCTAGGTGGATTTGTAATTGGTTGATGGGCTGAACCCAAAGAGTGCTCATCAGTGGCTCACCTTCATCCTGGAAAAAAATGACTACTGGGGTTCCACAAGGTTCTGTCCTGGGCCTGGTGCTATTCAATATTTTTATAAATGATTTGGATGATGGAATAGAGGGTGTGCTAATCAAATTTGCAAATGACTGCAAACTGGGAGGGGTTGCTAATACACCAGAGGACAGGGTCAGAATTCAAAATGGCCTGAATAGCCTAGAGAGCTGGGCCAAAACCAACAATATGGAGTTCAATAGGGAGAAATGTAAGGTACTGCACCTGGATAGAAAAAATGAAACGCACAGGTGGGGGACACTTGGCTTGACAACAGTACCTGTGAAAGGGATCTGGGAGTCTTAGTCGACCACAAGCTGAATATGAGTCAACAGTGTGATGTGGCAGCTAAGAATGCCAATGCAATTCTGGGCTGCATCAATAGGAGTATAGTGTCTAGATCAAGTGAAGGAATGCTACCACACTATTCTGGTTGGTTGGTCAGACCACACCTGAAATACTGTGTCCAGTTGAAGAAGGATATTGTCAAGTTGGAGCATGTCCAGAGGAGGGTGACCAAAATGTAAAAGGTCTGGAATTCAAGCCCTATGAGGAGAGACTTAGGGAGCTGGATTTGTTTAATCTAGAGAAGAGAAGATTAAGGAGTGACATGATAGCCATGTTTAAATATTTGAAGGGATGTCATGTTGAAGAGGGAGCAAGCTTGTTTTCTGCTGTTCTAGAGACTAGGATGCAGAATAATGGATTCAAACTATGGGAAAAGAGATTCCACCTGGGCGTGGTAATCCAGTCAGGGAAAAAGGGAGGCATACTATGTTTAGGGCACCGTTTCCAGCCCCTTCCCCTTTTCGGGGTGAGCATAGTGGATCCTAAAAAGGGCTGCTCAGTCATGGATACAGCTGCTGAGATGCTCAATGGCCTCATTCCTTGAGTCAGAACGACTGACCGCCCATGTGTCGGTTCATGACTAGGGGCTTCACATTCCTGCCACAGTAGCCATTTAGTGATCGCCATGGGGGGGAGGGTTTTGGGGGGTTGGGTTGGGTTTTTGGAAGATGCCTGTGCGTGAATTTGTTTTATGTGTGTAGATCAGTGTGTGCTGACCAAGTAGGGCTCTGTTCTGATGGCATGGAGTAGCCACGACAAATTGGTAGATTCCTATCTGCTGCAGCCTTCACCCGCGTTGTAACATATCACTTGTTATCATCCACTTGTTCTGCCGTTGAGGATTTCTTGGATCATTCTTTGTCTAGCTCCTTCCCTGTTATGTACTAAGCTTGGATCCTAGAACAATAGGCAAGTAGGATCCTAGAATGCAAGAACTGATTGGCTTGCAGGAAAAGACCAATCAGGCTCCAGGAGGGAAGCAGAATCAGCCAATCAGACGGGACTCATTGTGTAAATATCAAGCCTGAGGTTTGGGGTAAAATTCAGCCACTGTTTTACAAGCTGCAATAAAGAGCATGAAATCACTACAGGACTCTGAGCATATTTAATTTTCTTTGACCTTACCAACTTGGGAGACCCTGCTGGGAGTACGGGATTCCCAACGGCTTCGCTCACAAGGGTCATAGGAATGTGCAAGCCCACTCACCATGACAAGTGAGAGAACTGAGATAGATTGCACTGAGCCCTGGTTCTCATTAGACAAAGCGTTCCACCAAAAAGGCTCTGGCTCTGGTTGAGGACAGCTGGATAGGTTTTGGGCCAGGGACCACCAGTAGGTTGCTGTTAGATGAGCGTCACACTCGGGGGGTGTATTGGAAGATAATTCCCACAGATAAGAAAGGTCACAGACTGTTTAGGGCTTTAAAGATTAGCACCAAAACATTGAACCTGATTCGATACTCCGCCTGGAGCCAATCCAGCTGATGAACAACCAACTGAATGTGGGCTCTCCACGAAGTCCAAGTAAGAACTCATGCATCTGCATTTTAGACCATTTGGAGTTTCTGGAGCAGTCTCAAGGGTAGCCCTGCATATTTCTCACTCTCTCGCATTTATACCCTGCTCTCCCCGGCTCAGGTGTACAGCAAGTTAAAGTAGTCTAGCCTGCAGGTGACTACTGCATGGATCACCACGGCTAGGTTGGAAAGGGACAGGTATTGTACTGATCGCCTAACCTGACATAGATTCAAAAATTCCAGTTTGGCTACATTTGTGACCAATGCCTCCATAGAGACAGAAGCATCCAGGATCACACCGGGACTCCTGATAGCGGCTACAGGTGACTATTGCGCCGCATTAAGAGCTGGGAGCTGGCAAACCAAACTGAAATTATTCTGGCCCAGCCATTGGACGCCCATCTTTAATGGATAGAGATTCAGCCGACTCAGTTTCCTCCATCCCAGCACACCCACCTAAAAATTGGCCAATATATCCAGGGTAGCATCTGGCAGTAGATCCATGATGTTTGTGGTCAGATCTGTGGTTATGTACAAGATATTTGAATAAAGGGTGAATTTGGGGTTCCCGAATGCAAAAAGTGTGATGATCCATGAGGATCCGTGCTTCAAAACCATGTTTTTGAGCCATGGAGTGGCCAGGAAGCTGTGGATCCGTGTTTTTTGTGGTGCAGGCTGTGCCCATGGCCATGATGTGTGATTTGACGGTGAGTTTGGGTTGGCCAATGGAAAATGCATGAGGATCCATTAGGATCCATGCTTTGAAACCACGTTTTTGGGCCACAGTATGGCCAGGAACCCGTGGATCCGGGTTTTTTGTGGTGCAAGCTGTGTCCCATGGCATGAAGTGTGATTTGACAGTGATTTAGGGGTGGCCCAGTGCAATAAGTGTGAGGATCCACGAGGATCCGTGCTTCAAAACTACATTTTTGGGCTACGGTGTCGCCAGGAAGCCATGGATCCGTGATTTTTGTGGTGCAGGTTGTGCCCCTGGCCATGATGTGTGATTTGATGGTGAGTTTGGGCTGATCTAATGCAAAAAGCATGAGGATCCATGAGGATCCGTGCTTTAAAACCACATTTTTGGTCCACGGTGTTGCCAGGCAGGTGTGGATCCGAGTTTTTTGTTGTGCAGGCTGTGCCCCCTGGTATGATATGTGATTTGACAGTGAGTTTGGGTTGGCCCAATGCAAAAAGCGTGAGGATCCATGAGGATCCGTGCTTCGGAACCACAATTTTGGGCCATGGAGTGGCCAGGAAGCCGTGGATCCGAGTTTTTTGTGGTGCAGGCTGTGCCCCTGGACATGATGTGTGATTTGACAGTGAGTTTGGGCTGATCTAGTGCAAAAAGCGTGAGGATCCATGAGGATCCGTGCTTCGGAACCACGTTTTTGGGCCATGGGGTGGCCAGGAAGCTGTGGATCCGAGTTTTTTGTGGTGCAGGCTGTGCCCCTGGACATGATGTGTGATTTGACGGTGAGTTTGGGGTGGCCCAATGCAAAAAGCATGAGGATCCATGAGGATCCGTGCTTCAAAACCACGTTTTTGGGCCATGGAGTGGCCAGGAAGCCGTGGATCCGAGTTTTCTGTGGTGCAGGCTGTGCCCCTGGACATGATGTGTGATTTGACGGTGAGTTTGGGGTGGCTCAATGCAAAAACCGTGAGGATCCATGAGGATCCGTGCTTCAAAACCACGTTTTTGGGCCATGGAGTGGCCAGGAAGCCGTGGATCTGAGTTTTCTGTGGTGCAGGCTGTGCCCCTGTGAATGATGTGTGATTTGATGGTGAGTTTGGGCTGATCTAGTGAAAAAAGCGTGAGGATCCATGAGGATCCGTGCTTCAAAACCACATTTTTGGGCCTTGGAGTGGCGAGGAAGCCGTGGATCCGAGTTTTCTGTGGTGCAGGCTCTGCCCCTGGACATGATGTGTGATTTGACTGTGAGTATGGGTGTGGCCCAATGCAAAAAGCGTGATGATCCATGAGGATCCGTTCTTGAAAACCACGTTTTTGGGCCACGGTTTCGCCAGGAAGCCGTGGATCCGTGATTTTTGTGGTCGATGCTGTGCCCCTGGCCATGATCTTTGATCTGATGGTGACTTTGGGCTGATCTAGTGCAAAAATCATGAGGATCCATGAGGATCCGTGTTTTTTAACCATGTTTTTGCGCCCCTGCGCCCCCCCGAAACAGTGGATGCGTGATTTTTTTGATGCTTTCTACAGAGTAAGACATGGTCTACAATATCATGGTGGTTTTATTTAATTTGGATGAAAAAATCATATGAATTCACGAGGATCCGTGTAGATCCGCCTTTTACCTTTTTCCGCAAGAAAGCAAGGGCGAAACCAAGCAACGTGAGCCGCGCTCGCTGTAGGCCGCAGCTGGGGGGGGACCCCTGGGGAGCCCCAACAAATGTCCCGTTGTCTACAGCAACTCTGGAGAATTACTGCCAAAACAGCTGTTTAAATTGCTCCCATCAGCTGCTTGGCGGGAGGCTTAAAAGTAGTTGGCGGATAACCGGTAGCGGCCACGTGGGCTAAAGCAAACGGAGGGTAAGGTAATAAAAGAAGGGGTTAAGACGGTTTTGCGGTAATATTAGTAACTCTGCTGCAGCGGGGCGCAGGGGATCACAAATAGACACACACTCCCCCAGCACACACAGTGGCGAAACCAACTTCGGACTGTTTGCACTTGCGCGCGAAATGAGCGGGGCTAGCCAGAAAAGGATACTTTTTGTGTTTGTGTTTGTGTTTGTGTGTGTAACCAGGCACTAGGAGTGGGGGGAGACAGCAGACTAGCAGATTTGGAAATAGAAAATTAGGAACCCCCTGCTTAACAACCCTGAAATTAAACCGAACACCAGAAGTGGGGGGGGGGGGAATAGGGAAGTTAGCTCAACGAAAAGTAAACTGAAGCAATTTACATCCAAGCAAAGATCCAAACTCTCCCAGTACTCCAATCACAAGGAATTAGCTCCGATAGCAATAAATAGCCCCCCCCCCCACTCTAAGCCTTGCGAAATACTTCCCTGGCTTCTGCAGACAGCAAGGAGGTTAGACCTGTTGACTCGCGATGGGACGACAAAAAGTGAGAGCTGGAGGCTGGCGCCGCAGCAATTTAGGCTGCAGTACACGCCCCCTTGAAGGCACCTGGTTGGGTGCTTGGCCGAGGGCACCAGCCAGGTGAGTGGGATGCAGGGGGCAAATGCCCCCTGCTTGAGGCGGAGTCCGGCTCCCGGCCACAACCACTCCCCTCTCTTGCAGGGAGGAGAGTCTTTGCAAAGGCATATGTGGAACATTACAAAGAACAAGTTCATTTTCTGCAAGTACTGCTTCTTAAAGTTGTCACGTCTGACACTTGTATTTGTAAAGACATACGTGAAACACAAAAAAGCTTCTATTTGGACATTAAAGGTAAAGGTACCCCTGCCCGAACGGGCCAGTCTTGACAGACTCTGGGGTTTGTGCGCCCATCTCACTCAAGAGGCCGGGGGCCAGCGCTGTCCGGAGACACTTCCGGGTCACGTGGCCAGCGTGACAAAGCTGCATCTGGCGAGCCAGCGCAGCACACGGAACGCCGTTTACCTTCCCGCTGGTAAGCGGTCCCTATTTATCTACTTGCACCCGGGGGTGCTTTCGAACTGCTAGGTTGGCAGGCGCTGGGACCGAGCAGCGGGAGCGCACCCCGCCGCGGGGATTCGAACCGCCGACCTTTTGATCGGCAAGCCCTAGGCGCTGAGGCTTTTACCCACAGCGCCACCCGCGTCCCTAATTGGACATTACGTACGTATATAAGAACTATTTGTATTTCCTGTTCAAAATGTTGGTCTTTAATTGCTTCTACTTAATTTGATAATGTGAAAAGAGGTGTGTTTATATGATGTATAAATAATTCATATAGTTAAACACAGCCAGGAACTGATATACACCCGAATAAATTTGCTTTATTTCCTGTTGGGCAGCGGCCGCAGACACATTGCAGGCTCAGAATTCTATCCCAGCCAATGTCAAGCAATGTGGCCTTTTCTGAAAGTGAGCCTCCATGGTTTTACTAGCGCTCCTTGCCTCGATTTTCGAGGTGCCTTGTCTCCTTGCCTTAGTCCGCCGCCTGGTTTCTGATACGCTTTCCAACATCGCCCCAAAGCAATTACTTTGGCAATACCACCAACTGATGAGTTAATCTCACACCTTTAAGCTCGAAAGGGGGGGGGGGTGGCCCAAAGGGCCAAAATAAATGTGTTAATGTGTACCTCTGGAAATCCTTCAGTGCGCTTCTAATAGGGAAGTTATGGTAACCTGTTGCTTTATGAAACTGAGGATTTTGCAAGTCGCCCCCCGCCATTGGGGCAGGAATACAGTCGTACCTCCGCTTATGTATCCCTCTGGATACGTAAACTTCGGGATGCGAACACGGCAAACCCGGAAGTATTTTTATGGGTTTCACCGCACACAAATGTGCAGAAGTGCTAAACTGTGCCTTGCGCATGCGCAGAAGCGGTCTTCTGGTTGCGACTTCCTTGGAACGCGGCCAGACCTCCAGAATGGAACCCTTTCGCAACTGGAGGTACAGCTAATTTAGGGTTACCAGACGTCCTCGTTTCCCGGGGACAATTCCTGGATTTGCGAATAAGTCCCCGGACAAATTCCATCCCTGGAATGTCCCCGGATGTCATCTAATGTCCCCAGGAAACGCAGCTGCAGCAGTCTCAGCAGCCTGGAGCAGTTGGCTCTGGCTGGCTTCAAGAGCTGCTCAGAAGTCCCCATATGATGGTGGTGCAAGGGCTCTAAGATGAAGCTTCCAGGCTGCCTCCACCTTCCCTGACCCCAGCAACTAAGCTGTGAAGGGAGGCTTCACACTGCCTATCAGAGTTTGCATGCAAGCAGGAGGGGGCAGGGATCTCTCAGTTAGGCAACGGGAAGCCTCCCTTCCCAGCTGAGGGATCCCCACCCCCTCCTGCTTGCAGGCAAGTAGGGACAGGATTGCGGCTGCTCCGATGGGAAGGGAGACATCATGCTGCCCGAGCCTCACGGCTGCTGCCACTCTCGGCCCTCCTTCTCCACCTTCCATGCCTGACCCACCGTGCACCACTTCCCCACCACCACTGAAGAACCAACAACTCAGGGGCTGCCCAGGCTCATGGAGAAAGGAGATGGAAGCCTCGGAGGAAGCGGAAACATGGCGGTTGAGGTCAAGGCGGCAGCCACCCCTTTGCCACCTCCATCACTGCAGCATCAACGTCCAGAACGTGTAGTATTTATTTACTTATTTACTTATTTAATTAAAGTGTCCCCAGATTCATTGGAGAGGGAAAAAAAGGTAACCTTAATTGTGAATCACAAAGATGCAGCTCACGACACGTAACACAGGTTCCCGACATGCACACTAACACAATGTAACAGCACACGGGAATCCAAGCTTAGTCGACAGATATGGGTGAGCATCAAACGTGAATCGGCACAAAGGGCCAGTCCTTACTGCGCATGTGTATTAAACATAAAATGAGGTGATGATGTGCACCAGGCATAGGCAAACTCAGCCCTCCGGACGTTTTGGGACTACAACTCCCATCATCCCTAACTAACAGGACCAGTGGTCAGGAGTGATGGGAACTGTAGTCCCAAAACATCTGGAGGGCCAAGTTTGGCCATGCCTGATCTAGGGCACAATGATCTTTGTTTCTTTTTTCTTTTTTTGAAAAAAAAAATTATTAACAATTTCAACATAGCAAATTATCCAAACAAATCATCTTCCTTGTTCCCCCTCATTTCCCCCCCCACCTCCCCAACAAACCCTCCCTCCCTCCCCCCTACCACTTCCCTCAGCTCCTCTTTGATTTCTTATCCAATGTTAACTTCTGCATATTATAAAACTGTATACATCCTTATATTATCTGTCTTCTATGTTATCCCTCAATAAATTTGTGTATGTTTATTCAAAACCTGCCAGGGATTCCAATTCATTTTGGGGTTTTTTTTAGATAATTTATAAATGGTTCCCATTCTTCTTTGAAGTCACAGTTGTCATTGTCTTGTAGTTTGCATGTCAATTTCGCCAGTTCTGCATAGTTCATCAATTTCTCTTGCCACTGTTCTTTTGTCGGGGTTTCCTCATTCTTCCATCCTTGTGCAATCAAGACTCTTGCCGCTGTTGTAGTATATATAAAGGTAAAGGTACCCCTGCCCGAACGGGCCAGTCTTGACAGACTGTGGGGTTTGTGCGCCCATCTCACATTTATTGGCCGGGGGCCAGCGCTGTCCGGGGACACTTCCGGGTCACGTGGCCAGCGTGACATCGCTGCTCTGGCGAGCCAGAGCCGCACACGGAACGCCGTTTACCTTCCCGCTGGTAAGCGGTACCTATTTATCTACTTGCACCCGGAGGTGCTTTCGAACTGCTAGGTTGGCAGGCGCTGGGACCGAACAGCGGGAGCGCACCCCGCCGCGGGGATTCGAACCGCCGACCTTTCGATCGGCAAGCCCTAGGCGTTGAGGCTTTAGCCCACAGCGCCACCCGCGTCCCTGTAGTATATATACCGGTAAATAAATTCTTTATTTTCCTTGGCAGGTCTTTTCCTACAATTCCTAACAAAAATGCTTCTTTTTTTTTTTACAAATGTTAATTTAAACATTTTCTTCAACTCATTATATATCATTTCCCAAAAAAATTTTATTTCTCTGCGTTCCCACCACATATGGTAAAAAGTCCCTTCTTTTTCCTTACACTTCCAACATATGTTAGACACGGTTTTGTACATTCTTGCAATCTGTACTGGTGTTATATACCATCTATACATCATTTTCATATAATTTTCTTTCAAAAGAGAACAATCTGTAAATTTCAAATCTGTTCTCCACAATTTTTCCCAATCCTCAAATTGTATATTATGCCCTATATCTTGTGCCCATTTGATCATGACCGATTTCACCTCCTCATCTTTTGTTTCCCATTCTAGCAGAATGCTATATGCACCCTTCAGCAACTTCACTTTCCCTTCTATCACTTCCTTTTGAAATCTAGTAGTATAACTAAATCCTTTCTTGCTGTCTTCTTTGTATATCTCGTGTAATTGCCTGTAATGTAACCAACTCTGAAAATGATCTTTTATTTCCTACTCTTTTAGCTTCCATTTTCCTTCTTGGTCCTTTAGTAAATCACTGTATGCAAGGCATTTTCCTTTTTTACCAAGTGGCTTGAGCAGCAAAACCTCAAGTGGTGAGAGCTACCAAGGTGTCTTCTGTTCTATTAAACCTTTATATCTTATTGGTGTTTCACAACTTTATGACTTGTTGCAGGACCTTAGCCAGACCTTAGCAGAGTATACACAGAGTTCACGAAAGCAATTGGTTGCAGGCAGGATGGACAAAGCAGGAACCAGTAACTTGTTCCTTATAGGTGTTTATTATCTATAACTCTAGGGAGAATATTTTTTGGATCTTCCACTGTAATCACCAAATCATCAGCATATACTTTCAATTTAAACTCTCGTTTCCCAGTTTTTATCCCAGTAATCTCTTTATCTGCTCTTATATTTCTGGCAAGTACTTCCAGCACCAGAATGAACAACAGCGGTGATAATGGACAACCTTGTCTGGTTCCTTTTTGTATCTTGCACTCATCCGTTATCACCTGATTTACAATTAATTTTGCTTTTTGTTCTGAATAAATTGCTTGTATTCCTTTTAAAAAATTAGATCCACATTTTATTTCTTCAAATAACGTTGTCATAAATTTCCAAGAGAAATTGTGAAAAGCTTTTCTGGCATCTATAAACATCATTACTGCTTTCTTTTCATTTTTAACCTCCAGGTACTCTATTACATTCAAGATGTTTCTTATATTATCCTTCATTTGTTTATCTGGAAGGAAACCTGCTTGATCCTGGTGTATATACTCATTTAATATTTTTTTCAATCTATTACTTAAATGTTTGCAAATAATTTAGAATCATTGTTTAACAATGAGATAGTAATAATATAATAATAATAATAAATTTTATTTATATCCCGCACTCCCCAGCCGAAGCCGGGCTTAGGGCGGCTAACAACAATCAAATAATGCAGCATTATAAAAACATCTCATTCTAAAAATTAATTAAAATCAAATTGATGGCAACCATTAAGCAAAATTCTGTGCAGATTGCCAGAGGAGGGAGTCAGGCTGCGCCCTGACCAAAGGCCTGGTGGAACAGCTCTGTCTTGCAGGCCCTGCGGAAAGATGTCAGGTCCCGCAGGGCCCTAGTCTCTTGTGACAGAGTGTTCCACCAGATTGGAGCCGCAGCCGAAAAAGCCCTGGCTCTAGTTGAGGCCAGCCTAACATCTCTGAGGCCTGGGACCTTCAAGATGTTTTTATTTGCAGACCGTAAGTTCCTCTGTGGGACATACCAGGAGAGGCGGTCCCGTAGGTACGGGGGTCCTAGGCCGTATAGGGCTTTAAAGGTTAAAACCAGCACCTTAAACCTGATCCTGTACTCCACCGGGAGCCAGTGCAGCTGGTACAGTACCGGATTAATGTGATCTCGCAGCGAAGACCCCATAAGGAGTCTCGCCGCAGCATTCTGCACCCGCTGGAGTTTCTGGGTCAGTCTCAAGGGCAGCCCCACGTAGAGCGAGTTACAATAATCCAGTCTGGAGGTGACCGTCGCGTGGATCACAGTGGCTAGGTCAGGGCGAGAGAGATAAGGAGCCAAATGCTTAGCTTGGCGGAGATGAAAAAATGCCGCCTTTGTTATAGCTGTAATCTGCGCCTCCATAGAGAGGGAGGTATCGAAGATTACACCCGAACTCTTAACGGACGGTGCTGGCACTAATTGCGCCCCCGCAAGAGATGGGAGTTGCCTCCTCAATCCCATATCGTCCCGCCCCAGCCAGAGGACCTCTGTCTTCCAAAGATTTAACTTCAACCGGCTCCCATCCAGCCACAGCTTCTAGACATCTGGTCAGTGTGTCTGGGGCCGAGTCAGGATGGCCATCCATCAACAGATAGAGTTGGGTGTCATCGGCATACTGATGGCAACCCAACCCAAAACTCTGGACAAGCTGGGCGAGGGGGCGCATAAAGATGTTAAAAAGCATCGGGGAGAGTATCACACCCTGAGGCACTCCACACACCAAGGAGTGGCACGATGACAATTCCCCCCCAAGCGCCACCCTCTGTCCCCGACCAGAGAGAAACGAGTGCAGCCACTGAAGGACTGTGCCCTGGATCCCCACGTCGGCAAGGCGGTGGTCCAGGAGTTCGTGATCGACCATGTCGAAGGCTGCTGACAGGTCTAGAAGAATCAGCAGCCCCAACCCGCCTCGATCCAGCTGCCTGCGGAGATCATCTGTTAGGGTGACCAGAGCCGTCTCGGTCCCATGACCAGCGTGGAAACCGGACTGGAATGGATCCAGAGCCGATGTTTCATCCAGAAACCTGCCAAGCTGTTCAGCAACCGCTCTCTCAATCACCTTACCCAGGAATGGAAGATTCGAAACCGGGCAGTAATTGGATAGATCTAAGGGATCTAATGATGTTTTCTTTAAGAGCGGGCGCACCACTGCCTCCTTCAGTTCCCCTGGGAATATCCTGGTGCCAAGGGACAAATTGATGATATCCCCCAGGGGGGCCCGCACCTTGTCTGGACATGCTCTAATCAGCCAGGATGGGCACGCGTCAAGAGGACAGGTGGTGGGCTTTCCAGCTCGGAGGAGTCTGTCTACATCGGCTGGGGATATCCGGTCAAAGTGGTCCAATACTGGACCCGAGGACAGTCGAGGGGCCTCCAGTTCCTTTATTGTATCCAAATTGGCAGGGAGGTCATGGCGGAGCAACAGGACCTTTTCCGCAAAAAAGCTCGCAAATGCCTCACAGCTGTGTGTCAAATTGTTATTTAAATTTGGCTGTCCTTCAAGGGACGTTAAAGACCTAATTATACTACATAATTGCGCCGGGCGAGAGCTAGCGGATGCAATGGAGGCCGAGAAGTAAGACTTCTTAGCGGCCTTCACTGCCATCTCATAGGTTTTCATAAAAGCCCTATAAGATGTTCTTGAGGCTCCGTCACGGGCACCCCGCCATACTCGCTCTAGCCGTCTGAGTGTTAGCATATTTCCGTTCCACCTTAAAAGGGAGCAGGCTTTGTGAGTCACAGAGTCTGCATATTTCCTGTTCACAGGAAGTTTATGTTTTCTGTTGCTTTCGTTTCTCTCTCTCGGTGCCTGAACACTGAAGCAGGCGGTCATGTTTTTTCTTTGTTCTGACCAACGCTGAATCAACTTAAATAATGCTCTCCTGCGTGCATCTTTCGCTGTGCATTATCTGCTGATAAGAGTGTGCATCAGCTCTGGAATGTGGCAAGCTATTTCTGGAGCTCGTGTCGCTAATTGCTGATACTGCGTGTCTACGGGAGATCGATGGACGTCCGGAGGCGACGTGGGGCCATGATCACTGGCCGTGGCAAAGTTTCTTTGGGAGATGATCTTTGTTTCTTATAACCAGGGCTGTCTTGAGCACATGCGCTGCCGGGGTGCAAAGATCTGCCCAACGTCCCCAAATTTAGTTTTGTTGTTTAGTCGTTTAGTCGTGTCCGACTCTTTGTGACCCTGTGGTCCAGAGCACACCAGGCACTCCTGTCTTCCACTGCCTCCCGCAGTTTGGTCAAACTCATGTTGGTAGCTTCGAGAACACTGTCCAACCATCTCGTCCTCTGCCGTCCCCTTCTCCTTCCGCCCTTCATCTTGCCCAGCATCAGGGTCTTTTCCAGGGAGTCTTCTCTTCTCATGAGGTGGCCAAAGTATTGGAGCCTCAGCTTCAGGATCTGTCCTTCCAGGGAGCACTCAGGGCTGATGTCCTTCATAATGAATCGGTTTGATCTTCTCACAGTCCATAGGACTCTCAAGAATCTCCTCCAGCACCAGAATTCAAAAACATCAATTCTCCAGCGATCAGCCTTCTTTGTGGTCCAGCTTTCACTTCTCACTGGGAAAACCATAGCTTTAACTTAGGGGTCAGCAAACTTTTTCAGCAGGGGGCCGGTCCACTGTCCCTCAGACCTTGTGGGGGGCCAGTCTATATTTTGAAAAAGAAAAAAATGAATGAATTCCTATGCCCCACAAATAACCCAGAGATGCATTTTAAATAAAAACACACATTCTACTCATGCAAAAACACACTTATTCCAGGGCCCTTCTCAGGTCAGATTGAGAAGGTGATTGGGCCGGATCTGGCCCCCGGGCCTTAGTTTGCCTACCCATGCTTTAACTATACGGACCTTTGTCTGTGCTTTTTAAGATGCTGTCCAGGTTTGTCATTTAGTTTAGCCGCCCCCAAATTTTTTAGGGGGGGGGCAAACTCAAAATTGTTGAGCTTTTTGGGGGGAGGGAGGGAAATCGCTTGCCTGTAACAACAGCTTTTGCTTTCCTGACTCGCCGGGAATATTTGCCGCCACGGAATGACAGAACGGCGACCGGGCCAGGGTGGGGACTTTCGCTCCCTTGCTTTTCACTGCCGCCGATCGAGAGGGACCAGCACAGTGGCACCTCCACTTGCAGGCGGGATCTGTTCCAGAGCTCTGGCCGGATTCCGAGGTTTCCGAAACCGGAGGCGCCTGTTATGCACACGCGCGGGTTTGCCATGCACGTATCCCAAAGAATACATAACAAGAGGGGCATGTAAGTAGAGGTACCGCTGTATACAGTAGGTATACATCGGGCGCCCCCCAGAATCTGGTGTCTGGGTGCCTCACATCCCCTTGTACCCCCGGGTCAAGACGGCCCTGAGTGTAACGCTCAAAACGGAGCACGTTCGGCTACCGGGAAAAGTTTGCAAACCGGAACACTTTCTTCAAGGTTTGCAGTGTTTGGCTTCCAAGTTGTTTGAGTCCCAAGGCGTTTGAGAACCAAGGTCACGCCGTATAGTAGCATTTAAAAGGCACTTTGCTCCTTGTTTTCCGAAGGAGCATTCGTCTTTCTCTCCTTCCCCCGCCCCACACGCAGTCTGCCTCTCGATGTGAAAAATTCCTCAAAGCTTCAGTCATTTCCCCTTTGTGCAGTTATCTAAACTGTGTGCACACACAGTGAGGAGATAATTTTGAATTACGACAATGGAAAACAACCAGAAAGCCGCCTGGGGCTGGAATTGTGAGCCATATACAGGATCCAGATTAGTTTTCACAGGGTGTTGGCTGACTTGATGTGAAGGGCCACCACACCTTCTCCTGCTGGATTTCGCCAAACTTAATTCCTGAATCGTGACCTTTCCTTGTTTTAGCTTGCGTTGCCTGTGACCTGGAGCGGACTGTGCATTAACAGGACAGCTTTGGGGTGAAGAGTATTGTTTCTAGGACAGTTCCCTAGGAGGAACTGTTTTATTGCTGTTGTTTCGTCATTTAGTCGTGTCCGATTCTTACAATATTACAATATCCAGCTCAAAGGGCTAGCAATTATTTCCAACGGCTAGTTTGTTTTCATTTAAAACATTTCTAAACCAGAGGACAGGCCACCCTTAGCGTGATCTCCAGATCCTTATCCTCGATCCAGAATTTTAAGCACTGAGGTTCAGACCCACTTGGAATTTTCTATATAACAGGGGTGATCAAATCCTCATAGAAAAGACATCGTAGCAAGACATGAGAGATGGTTTCCGCCTCCGTCAGGCCGCAGGGGCAGACTGGCTCCACATATGGTTTACCCACATATCTGTCCTGCAATAAGGCAGATGGCAGCATGTTGAATCTAGTGAGGGTGAACGAATGTCTATATTTACATACAGGGCCGTCTTAAGAGTATGCGGCGCTGGGGTGCAAAGATCCACCCAGCGCCCCTAGGTTGCCCAAAGTTGTTGACCTTCTTTTTAGGAAATAGTTGTTTACCTTTAGAATGCTTGCGGGATGAATTTATGCACCGAACGAGAGGAAATCGGAATTTTATAAGAAACTGCATGAGACAATGCTGGACTATCTGGACTATAGCAACATCATTATGATGGGAGACATGAATGGGGTGGTTTCTACAAACATGGATAAGTCACAAAGCCAAAGCGTGACAAAAGATGGCAGACTACCCAAAACTTTTTTTGAACTAACTGACAATATGGACTTGATTGATATCTGGAGGACAAAGAACCCCCTAGGAAGAGAAGGAACATTCTTTTCTGAAGCCCAACTGACATGGACGAGAATCGACCAAATATGGATAACTAGAGGACTGGCTCCTAAGACCAGAAAGGTGGAAATCTGCCCAAAAACCTGCTCCAACCATAATGCAATAAAGATGGATATGAGACTAACTCCAACCGGCTCCTTTAGATGGAAGATGAATGACACCTTGTTAAGAGAGCAGGAGATTATCCAGAAGGCCCAAAAGACTTTGAAGGACTATTTTGAAATAAATTTGAACACCACAGTGGAAAAAAGAGTAATCTGGGACGCAAGTAAAGCTGTTATGAGGGGGTTTCTGATACAACAGAATACGATAAAGAAAAGAGCACAGAATGAGAAAAAGGACAAGATTTTGGAGAAAATAAAGGAAGGCGAGAAAAAGCTAAGATCGAAACCAAAGTCACAGGAGATTCTGAGAGAAATTAAACTTTATCAAGCACAATATTCTAAACTGATAAACCAGGAAGTTGAGTTAAGTTAATGAAACAAAGGACATTTGAATCGGCAAACAAATGTGGGAAACTGCTAGCATGGCAGTTGAAAAAGAGACAAAAATTGAACACGGTTACTAACCTAGAGATTGAAGGGAGAAACATTCAGAACCCTGCGGAAATTAGAAAGTGCTTCCAGAGATACTTCAAACAACTTTATACGCAAGGGCCGCAAAAAGATACCGAGATAGACCAATTTTTAAGAAGAAATGGATTACCAAAACTGTCTCAAGAAAATAGGGCAATTTTGAATTATAAAATAACACAACAAGAAATTGAAGGTGCCATTCAGAATATGCAATTGGGCAAGTCTCCAGGGCCAGATGGGCTTACCTCCAAGTATTATAAGACACTGAAAGATTATCTGACACAACCATTAATGGAGGTTTGCAATGAGATTATGGAGGGGAAGAAGGCACCGGAATCGTGGAAAGAAGCTTTCATCACATTGATACCTAAATCGGAAACTGAAAAGACACAACTCAAGAACTACCGTCCCATCTCTCTCTTAAATGTGGATTATAAAATTTTTGCAGACATTTTGGCAAATAGATTTAAAAGAGTGTTAAACCAAGTGATTCATAAAGATCAGGCAGGTTTTCTCCCAGGTAGACATTTGTTTGACAATACAAGGAACATTATTGACATTCTGGAACTTTTGCAGACGAACATTAATACAAAAGCAGTGTTGATTTTTATAGATGCGGAGAAGGCCTTTGACAACATCTCATGGAAGTTTATGAAGAGAAATCTTGAAGGGATGGGAGTGGGACGGGGGTTTGAGAATGGTATAGAGGCAATTTACTCAGAACAAAAAGCTAAATTGATAGTTAACAATGTGGTGACAGAAGAGTTTAAGATTGAGAAAGGAACACGACAAGGTTGCCCTATTTCCCCTTTGTTATTTATTTCAGTCCTGGAGGTGCTCTTGAATATGATTAGAGGGGACCGGTTGGTTGAAGGAATTCAGGTCGGGGCCAAACAGTACAAACTTAAAGCTTTTGCAGATGACTTGGTTTTGACACTACAGGAGCCAGAATCTAGTACGAAAAGGGTCTTAGAACTGATTCATGAGTTTGGTCGGGTGGCGGGATTTAAATTAAACAAGCAAAAAACTAAGGTCTTGGGGGAAAAAATGACAACTTTGGAGTCAGAAAGGTTTCAGAAAGAGACAGATTTAAATGTGGTCAAAAAGGTGAAATACCTAGGGGTTAATATGACTGCCAAAAACTTGAATTTATTCAAGGACAATTATGAAAAGTGTTGGTCAGAAATTAAAAAGGATCTAGAAAGCTGGTCAAGATTGAAGCTCTCCTTGTTGGGCCGTATTGCTGCTATAAAGATGAATGTACTGCCAAAAATGCTGTTTTTTATTTTACCCTACAGATTGTGGACAAAATGGACTGTTTCAAGAAGTGGCAAAGAGACATTTCTAAATTTGTCTGGCAGGGCAAAAAGCCCAGAATAAAATTTAAAATATTGACCGATGCTAAGGAAGGAGGGGAGTTTGCCCTGCCAGACCTAAGGCTGTACTATGAATCAGCAGCTTTCTGCTGGCTGAAAGATTGGCTGCTTCTTGAGAACACTGATGTTTTGGATCTGGAAGGGTTTAACAATGCCTTTGGATGGCATGCATATTTGTGGTACGACAAGTCGGAGACATAATATTTGAAAATTATAAAATAAGAATTGAAATAAGGTGATAAATTGCTGCTTATAATTTTATAATTGGGAACGCAGGAAAGGGAGATGTGAGGAAGTCCAAAGGTTATGGAAATATGATTTATGGACAGTTGTCTTTGTTGTACTTTTTTTTCTGTTCTATGTTTATCTTTTTGTTTTTCTCTGTTCTTCTTTGTTTGTTATATTTTGGTGATGGTATCTTACATGTTTGGTGATTTTTTGTTTAAAACTCTCAATAAATATCTTTTTTTAAAAAATAGAATGCTTGCGGGATGCAGTGACTCACAACACCAATCAACGGGGCTGCCAACGCTCCACGCACAGGGGCATACAAAGGTAGGTGCGGGTTCCATGCTGGGGGGGATGTCGGGCGGCACAGTTGCTGCGCTGTCCGCCCGCTGCCTCCCCCCCCCCCAGCTGCATGGCGGCTAACTGTTTGGGCTGTGTGTGCAGTGCCCAGAGCGCCATGTAACGTTGTAAGCACTGCATGACACATCCTGTTGTGTGCGCTGAGCTGTGGGTTCCTGAAATGCCCAAGCAGATGCTGCCTTGAGAGAGCTAACTGTAACTTCCTCATTCTTAGACCCAGTGGATGCTACATGTTTTTTCCTCAATCTGCAAAGGTTCTAGCAAAACAGTTCAAACTGGCTCTTTGCACAGACGCAGGTTTTAGTTCGCACCTGTCCTCACTGTTCCAAAATGCCTCAGTCATTTCCTCATGCAGTTGTGGCAAATGGATGTGACGTTTGTAACACATTTTAAGCCCCAATTCTGTGGTTCACGTCACTGTAGATACCCTCTCTGGTTTGATCTGGGCTACCGCCAGTGATCCGAAGCTGCAGTGAAGGTGAATTCAACAGGTCAAGCCATTGTGAAACCTGCCAATCGCTACCTGGAAGGCACCTTTTGGAAACATTAGGAAATGGGGAGAAGTGCAGGACCCTAGGTGAAATCCAGTGTAAATTAAACATTTTGTTGTTTTCAATTAACCATCTTGCTTCTAATTCAGATCAGCTTGCACCAGCAGACAGGCATTTCTGCAAATCCAAGGACCTTGAGCTTAACAACCTATTTTGTTAACAGCTACCGGATCTGCAGTGGCATGGCCCTGATCACTTGGGGGCAGGGCTATGTGTTGAATGGTCTCTTTAAATTTGAAGGTCCGTTATTGTTCCACAAGATGTGTATTTCTTTAAGGGCTAGAGCAAATAACGTGACCTAGTTTTACAGCTGTGAAGCAGTATAGCAGGTGCTGTTAAGTTGTGGTAATTAAGCTGTTGGGTATGGTATATAAAGAGCAGCATGTAGCTCTCTCGGTACCCTGGTGGATGGGTTGTGCTTATTGATATATTATAATTAATGTAAAAGGAGTTTTTGTTTTTGTTATTAAAACTTAGGAAAAGTTATGTTTGCATTCCTTGTAATGTGTGGTCTCGCCAGCACGCCTTCTGCAGCGCACCTAATCTGCAAATAGCCAACAACTTTGGTTATGGGCCCAGCTGCTGAGTGGATGACTGCACATTTTTGGACGTTGAGAAAGGTTTGAAAACTGCTTCTCCTGTTGGTGTGGTTCTGTGGGTCTGGAAGAGTTCCAGAATGGCTGACCGGGTTCCAGAAGCTGAGAAAGCTCTGGCCTTCCCACAGCTGACAGATGATAACTATAGTTTATGGTCGTTTCGGGTGGAGGCACTTTGACCTCTCGGGAAGTGTGGACCTATGTAACTGATGACCCTCCTGACCCTGTGCTTGGTCAAAAGGAGACGTGAAAGCCAGGGCGATAATTAATTTGGAAGTCAGCGACCAGCAAGTAGTCTATATAAGGAATAAGAAAACTGCCAAAGAAATGTGGGACAGTCTTGCAGCAGTGCATATCAGAAAAGAATCAGCATCTGCATTGACTTTTTTCAAGCAGCTGTACCAGACAAAGTTGCAGCCTGGTGGTGATTTGGCAGCACACTTGAGATGTCTGGAGGTGATACGCAGCGAAGTGATTCAAAGGGACATGGAGATACCTGATATTCAGTATGTATTTATCATTCTTTGTTCCCTTAATGAGGACTTCGATGGTGTAGCTAGCCAGATATCTGCCTAAAACAACATTCCATATATTTTTAAAATCTGTATCTGTTTTGCATAACAGAAAAAAAGGAGAAAGAAGAAAACAAGAAGAAAGAAAGAAAATAGAAAAGAAGAGAAAAATGGAAAAAAAGAAAAAAGAAAAATCATGAGAAAAATAAATGTGACTTCCGATTAGACTCATTGTACAGTACTGTTGCTCCTATTATTGTTTTATGCACACTTTCAAATTACCATTTTATTTTCTCTGTCCTTATCAGTAGTAGGGTTAAGGGTGCCAACTCAACAGGAAAAAAGACGAGTTTTATCCAGTAATGGATCTTCAGGATCCATATCTGAGTGCTTACAGGGATTTGACTGACCTCCAAGCGGGCAGCTATATTTGCCACGCAAGAAGGGATCCCCTAGAAGGGAGCAATGACCGCTCCCCGCTTAAAATGGGGGGCACCCTTTGCGTGGATGCGTGCAGCCCCTAGATCTGGAGCGGCTCCAACAGCATAGGCTTGGCTTTGCCTTCCCTCAGGTGGGATACCTGGAGGTCTCCGCCTACCTCAGTCAGTTGTCCAATCCCACCTGGGGGAAGCGTTGCCAAGGAGACCAGGCCAGGTAGGGGAGGGATTACCTGCCCACACAATAGAGGGAGGATCTTACCTAGGAATCCTCACTTGGCTCCAGAGCTTCTCCTGGAAGGACCTCGCGGATTTCCTCGCTCCAAAGGTAAGCCTGGGGCCTTTGGCCTCCCACCCCCACACCCCCGCGACAGGGTTCCCAAAGGATAGCGGGGAGGGGGGAAACGGATTTAAGGATCCCCTTTTAAAGGGGATCCTTTTCCCTAGGCGGGCCCTGATGCCCCAGAGTGCTGGGTGGTGGCACGGGGACCCCTCTGGCTGCCCCCCATGCCTATGGGGGCGTGTGGGCCGCGGGGGGGGGGAGGCAACGCCACACACAGCCCTTCCCTTTCCCCTGCCAGGCCTGGCAGCCCAGGCGTGCGGCGGGGGTAGCGGGGGGGGTCCCCGGTCACCCCCCAGGGCCTCGGTGGCCTACAGGCGGCCTTTTTAGGCTGCAGGGAGGTCCGCCATGTTTTTGGAGGCCTTACTGGGCCTCGGGGGGGGGGGCTCCGCGGCGTTCCACGGTCTAATCGGGCCTCCTGCAGCCCTGGAGCCTCCCCTGGGCGGCGGGGGCATTCCTGCCGCCCCGGGATTGCCGGGGGGCGCGGGCGGCGCCGCGTGGCCTCCCCCGGCTCCAAAGGCCTAGCTAGGCCTCAGGGAGGCCTGGCCGGGCCTCGGGAGGCTCCGCGGCCTAATCGGGCCTCCGGCGGCGCCGGAGCCTCCCCTGGGTGGCGGGGGGCCTTCCCGCCGCTACCGCGATCGCCGGGGGGGCCGCGGGCCACGCCGCACGGCCTCCCCCGGCTTCGGAGGCCTAGCTGGGCCTCGGGGAGGCTCCGCGGCCTAGTCGGGCCTCCTCTGGGCGGCGGGGGGCCTTCCTGCCGCCCCCGCGATCGCCGGGGGGGCCCGCGGGCCGCGCCGCGTGGCCTCCCCCGGCTCCAGGGGCCTAGCTGGGCCTCGGGGAGGCCTGGCCGGGCCTCAGGAGGCTCCGCGGCCTAATTGGGCCTTCGGCGGCCCGGGAGCCTCCCCTGGGTGGTGGGGGCCTTCCCGCCGCTACCGCGATCGCCGGGGGGGGCCGCGGGCCGCGCCGCGCAGCCTCCCCCGGCTCTGGAGGCCTAGCCGGGCCTTGGGGAGGCCTGGTTGGGCCTCGGGGAGGCTCCACCGCGTTGCGCGGCCTAGTTGGGCCTCCGGCGGCCTCGGAGCCTCCCCTGGGTGGTGGGGGCCTTCCTGCTGCCCCCACGTACCATGGGGGGGCCGCGGGCCACGCTTCGCTGCCTCCCCCAGCTTTGGCCGGCCTTTTTAAGGCCACAGGGAGGCTCTGCCGCCTCGCACGGCCCATACCAGGCCTCTGGCGACCCTGTGGCCTCCCTTGGGCGCCGGGGGGGGACCTCTGCAGCCGACGGGCATACCCGCCCCCCCCCCTGAGATGGCCCCGGGGGACAGTGTGGACCTCTGCTTGCCCCCACCCCCTTAAACTGTGTGGCAGGGGGGTGGCGCCGCATCACGGGGCCCTGCCAAACTGCTGTAGGACTGGTCCCTGTTGGGGGCGTGCAGGGCCTGCTTGGTGGTGGCTCCATGTCTGCAGCCATGTCAATGGCGATCGCATGGCGGCACCCATTGCGCTGGTGGCTACATGGCGGCGGCCACCCTGGATCAGGCTGCATGGGCGGTCATGCTTCGGTGGCCCTCAGGCGCACCTATGGCCTCATCAGGTACGTATTGGTTTTACATCTCACTATCATAGCTTGCCAGCAGGTGCAGTGGACAGCAGGCATCGCGCTCATTATCGACGAGGGGAGACTGCCCATGGACCTCAACTGAAATCTGTGCAGTGATTTTCTAAACTATTGCTTGTTTATTTTGCAGCCTTCAGTAGCGATCCCTGCTGCGACTCAGTCCTTGCCTTATCTCCTCCCCTCCCATTATTTGTTTTTTTTTAAATACTTATTAGAGTTTCGAATAATACAAAAAACAAAAAGAAAAAAGAAAGAAAAAAATCCATCCTTTACAATCCCATTTTCAATAACTTTTTTCCGCGACTTCCCCTCACCTCCCCTTCTTGTATTCCACGTCCAAATATTTATCCAACAAGTTCTTATCTCTAATTTCTTAACCTTAATTTGTTATTATATTTTAGATTAAATTTTAAACCTTAATTCATTATTATATTTACTTCAATTTATATATCAACTTTTAACTTATATACCTCAATCATTTATAAAAAACTTTTTCTAAGATCGACCCTGTTTCCCTTCCACGAATTCCCCATTCTTATACTAATAGCAACACAGAATTAACCACAGAATAGAAAAGATCAAGCCCCCTTTGGATTTCCAAACCCCACCCTCCCTTCCCCGGTTTCAATCCCAAAACCATAGTTCATTAGTCCATCTATTATCAGCCTAGCAACCTCACGTCCGAGGCTCTTAAATCTCTCTCAGTCCCTTTCTGCCGGCTTCTTTGAAAGTCCCTTGTATTTAACACCCAGTCTCGAAGGGGCACTCTATAATATCCATGTTCCTTCCAGCCAGGCCTCCTTGTTTAAAGGTGGAGCTCAAATCCTGTTTCTTAGATACAAATGTCCCAAGGGCTCCAGCTTCCACCTTGATCAAATTAATATCCATCTTGACAGGCCTCCGGCTCTCATTTGCCTTCTGTAACATTTCAGCCCCTCCTTTCTGCTCCTCCTGTTCGGTGTATATCTCTTCCTCCTCTTCCTCAGTCTCTAGTTTCTTTTCTTGTCCAGCTGCCTGGGTTTTGTACGTCAAGTCCTTTTCCAGCTCAATAGATATATTTGCTGTTGACTTCAAATTTGTAGCACTTGTAGACAAAACATGACCTTGCTCGTACATCTTTCGCAGCTTTCCCATGAGAAAAACAACCTCATCCAAGTCAGCCAGTATTTTCCGACCTATTTCCATTCTTGTAATGTCCCTGAACCCCCTCTAGAGGGATTCTGGTTATTTAGTATTCCTTTCACTTCCAATCCAAAAGTCAAGTTAATTTGTTTCAGTCCTTCTTTATTTTCAACAACTTGTAACAATATAACCGGCTAAACCAAAGCTTTCTATTTTTTCCGACTTTGACAGCTAATTTGACAGCTGTCAAAATCTTCTATATCTCCTCAGCAGGCTCCTCTCACGGATCACTCCCGGTCCCGGGAAGGGTGGCACTTGATCAGAAAATAAGCTCTTATCCTCCAGCACAGTAACTTATACTTTTAAATCCGTGGAATTAATAACTTTTATCCAAAAAGGAAAAAAAGACTCTTCTCTCGACCTTAGCTGTCAAATCCTTGCTTTAGAATGTTTACAATGGGGGGGAGACGGACTTCCTCTTTGCACCTCCCCCGCTCGTGCCGAATCCACAAAAAAGGAAAAATTTTAATCCAGTTTCCAAATTACTCACGGGTTGTTGTTCTTGGTTTTTAGTCCAAATTTTCAAAGGAAGAAGTCAGCGCTCTCCGACGAATGGCATGCGGCTTCGCTCGGCAGGGGAAGCAGTAGACTCACAGCACCACGCCGCTCCCCGTCCCCCGTTCCGTAGCCTTTAAAAAGGCTCCTTCGTGGGTCAGGAGGGCGCTAACGGTGCCCGCCGAGTCACCAGGTCCACGGGCATCCGCGCCCATGGTTTTTGAGGGTCCCCGCGTCACCGCCGCGGCAAAACCCGACCCCTGTCGAGCAGACTCCCTCCGGAGCTCGGAGGGAACCCGCCATTTGGCGATGGCGCCAACCCGGAAGTCCCTCCTCCCCTCCCATTATTTGAACCCTTACCTTTATCACTAGTGTGTGTTTGCAAATTGATAGCGGGCATTTCCTACCAATCATTGCCCCCCCTTGTTCTACGGATTCCCTAGCATACCCTACTCTATTAGCCCCACACCATGCCACCAA
This sequence comes from Podarcis vaucheri, assembly GCF_965113315.1. Classification (NCBI taxonomy): domain Eukaryota; kingdom Metazoa; phylum Chordata; class Lepidosauria; order Squamata; family Lacertidae; genus Podarcis; species Podarcis vaucheri. Next base: position 18,937,463 of record NC_138757.1, read on the forward strand.
AGCGTCAGGCTGCTTCTCCGCCCCGCATCAGAAGGGGCACTGTAAGGGGCGCGCCCACCAAGCCTGCCCAGAGACAGGCCACTGGACAGCGGAAGGCACGTGCGACCAGGGAGGAGCAGCCCAAGAAGACAGCGGCACCTAGAGGGTCTTCTGGGTCCATAAGCCCACTAGTCGTGGCAAGCCGCGCCGGCAAGGGCTCAGCTGCCAAGCCGAGATGTACAGAGAGCTCCTCCTCTACCCGCTCCTGCCTTAGTAGCAGTCTCTCGCACGCGGTGCGTGGAGACAGTAGGGATAGGACCATTGCCCGGCTGAGGCGCCACCTGGAGCGGCGGGATTCGTGCACAGGGCGCTCTGGGTCACCTCACAGGCGAGGGCGCAGTAGCAGCTCCGCTGACCACCGTGTCCAGGAAGGCGGATCACGCTCATCATCCCTAAGTCGCACAGATCGTGTCATCGCGGGAGGAAACACCGCAAATCCAGGAGGAGGGGCCACAAGTCCAAGAGGGACTCTTCTGGATCATCTAGTTCCTCAGGTAGGTCCAGCTCCACTGATAGTAAACGGGGGGGGGGCATCAAAGGCTATTGGGTTACAGGCCCCCATGCCCCAGGGCTGCCGCACTGGGTCTGGCGGTGCCGCAACCGGAGGCACAGGTGTGAACATGGTGCTATTGCGCCGTGCGGCGAGGAGGGCATTGACTCCAGAGGTAGCATTAGGAAATCCAACTTCAAAAGAACCGACCAGCCCCCAGGCCTTCGCCTGCGCGAGAAGTTGCGGGAACGCATCTGTCAGAGCTGCCACCCAGTCCCAGCTCACATAGGACCAAGTCCGCCAGCGTTCACTTTATAAGAGTCTTTATTAAGTTACAGGTTTCATTTCCGAACTGCAGCGTGCAGCTCTACACCTTCTGCCCTAGGTCGGCGTAGACCCGTCTGAGTCCCCGCCTCTTGCACACCAGCTTAATACCCTAGCCTTGCTCCACCTCCTTCGCCTCTCCCTACGTCTCTGGGTCCTTCTGCCCCCCTGGGCCTCCTCCCTTCTACTCTCCTCTGACGCTGACCCCCCTGATCCTTCTGCCTCCTTGCGGCGGGCTTTGGGACCTGGCTCACTCTCCGGGCTGCTTACTGCTCCAGCTTCCGCTGCATTTGAACTTGGCGCGCGCGCCCAACTCTCTACTTTCCTCTTAACCGTTGCCTCGCTCTCTGAGGAGGGCGTGACCACCCCTGACTCGTGCCCTCCCTCCTGCTGACAGCCTCCGGAACCCGATGCCTGGCTACCTTCCTCCCTGCTGCTCTCAGTCTTGAGCGTGGGTCCCGACTTCCAGCTGCTGCCGCCCTCAGTTATGAGCGTGGGTCCCGACTTCCAGCTGCTACTCTCTGAATCTCCTCTGTTCCCTTCCTCCTGGGGTGTCCCCCCGGATCCCCCCTTGCTCTGCTCACTGGGGCTCCCTTTTGGGAGTCCTCTGACTCACTGCTTAGGCTTGGAGATCTCGGGTCGTCATCATCACTCATTTTCCCTTCGGATTCCTCCCCCTCGCTCTCTGCTTCCTCCCTTCTCTGCGTCTCTGCTCCTGAACCCCTGACATCCATCCCCCCCTCGAAGCCCCCCCTTCCCCCCTCCCCGCTTTCAGGTGTGGGTGCTGGGTGCTCCATCATCACGGGAGGGAATGCCGGATACAGTTCGCTCCCCGTGGTTGGCCGCCAACTGAAGACCTCCGAGTCTTCCTCCTCGCGGTCGCCGACGTTGACCTGTTCCGCTTCCATCTCTGTACCGCCGTGCTCGAACCCAAGGTCCTCCCCGAACACGTCCATGTCAGTCTCTGCGTCGGTCGCTCGACCTGGCATCTCCAGCCACTTCCGGCGCCATTGCTCCTCCGGTCGATCGTCCCACCAATACGAGGTGTCTGACGCCGAACCCGCCGGCGATCCTTCTGGGGAACGGGTGCTCAGTGCGGGTTCCCCGTCCGAGTCGAATCCATGGAACGTGCTGGAAGAAAGTGTGGGCGTGAACAGCCAGTCGTCGAAGAAGCTCGCTGGCATGGGTCTGTGTGGGAAAAGGGCATGAAACTCGTCCTTGAGCAGGGGTTCCTCCAAAGCGTAGTCTGGCACCCAGCTATTGGCGCTGGCCCGGGTGCCCTCTCTGGCTAGGAGGTATTCGACTCCCTCTTCCCCCCATCTGGAGTCCAAAATCTCCGTGACCTCGTTGATGGGGTCTTGCTGCGTCACCCCTCGCGTCTCCGTCCGCTCCCGGAACGGACTCGGTGCCGTCCCTGGCTCCTGGAATCTGTGAGGTGCCTTGTAGGGAGTGAGCACCGACCTGTGGAACACCGGATGCATTCTGGAACCCTCCGGCAGCACCAGTCGGAAGGCTACCGGGTTGATCTGTGCTTCGACTTGGTACGGACCAATTTGCTTGTGCCCCAACTTCTTCTTGGCTAGTGACCTGGTCGGCACTGCGTGGGCTGCCAACCAGACCCAGTCTCCCACTTGGATCTCTTCGCCAACCCGCCTGTGCTTGTCAGCTTGCACCTTGTAGGCGTGCTTAGCTAGCTCCAGCTGCCGTCTGAGTTGATCGTGTACCGCCTGCAACTCTGACGCGAACGCGTCCGCCGTCTGTGGTTCTCCGTCCCCCACTCTCTCCCGTCCCGGGAAGGTTCTGGGATTCCTCCCATTGTTGGCGAAGAACGGCGTCACCCCTGTGGACACGTGCTTCGTGTTGTTGTAAGCGAACTCGGCGAGCGGCAGGTAATCCACCCAGGTCGCAGGTTGTTGATTGGCATAGCATCTCAGGTACTGCTGCATGATGGCATTGACCCTCTCTGCTTGCCCGTTGGTCTGCGGGTGTCTTGCTGATGCCAGATCGACCTTGACATTTAGAAAACTCATCAGCTTCTGCCAGAAATTCGAGACGAACTGGCGCCCGCGGTCGGACAGGATAGACCGCGGCAGACCATGCACTTTGAACACGTGATCTATGAACAGTTTGGCGGTTTGTTCCGCCGTGGCCACCTTCGCACACGGAATGAAATGTGCCATCTTGGTGAACAAGTCCACCACCACTAGTACAGCTGTCTTGCCTCTCGAGCTGGGTAGATCCGTAACAAAGTCCAGGGCCACCCTCTCCCACGGTTCAAACGGCGTTTGCAGCGGTTCCAGCAGTCCCGCCGGTGGTTTGTGCACCGGTTTGGCCCTCTGGCAGGTGTCGCACCTCGCAACGTAGTCCGCGACTTCCCCTCTCAGTCTGGGCCACCAAAAGTCCCTTGCGACTAATTCCACCGTTTTTTCCGTGCCAAAGTGCCCGGCCGTGGGTGCGTCGTGCAGCTGCTGCAGTACCCTGGCGCGAAGTTCGTCTCCCGGCACGTAGATGGCCCCTTTACGTAAGAGCAAGCCGTCTCGTATCTGGAACTCGTCGCCCTTCGCCGTGCCCTTGTGCACCTCTGCCATCTTCGCCTGCGCGAAGGAGTCGTCCTGCAACGCCCGCCGCACCGCATCCAGGTCTACTGTGGCTGAAGCGCACGCCCACGCTGTTGGCGCGAAGATGTGCATGGCTGCCGCTGGCGTCGCCTCTTCGAGGTATTGCGGTTTGCGGGACAGTGCATCCGCCATGACGTTGGTGTCGCCTGGGACGTACTCTATTCGGAAATTGAAGTCAGCAAAGAACTCCGCCCAACGTATCTGCCTCTGGTTCAGGAACTGAGCCGTGCGCCAGTGCTCCAGATTCTTGTGATCCGTGCAGACCTGCACCGTGTGCTTGGCGCCGATCAGGAAGTGCCTCCACGCCTTGAAAGCTGCATGAATGGCCAGCAACTCCCTGTCCCAGATGGTGTAGTTCTGCTCCGACTTGCTGAGCTTTCTGGAGTAGAACGCTCCCGGCCTCCAGACCCCCTGTGGGTCCCTTTGCAGCAGGACAGCTCCCACTGCTCTATCGGACGCGTCTGTCTCTACCCGCATCGGTCTGCTGGGGTCGATATGCAGCAGTTGCTCTTCCGACGCGAAGAGACGCTTGAGTGCTTGAAAGGACTGCTCCGCCTGCTCCGTCCAGATGAATTTCTTTTTCTTGGAGCTTAGCGTGTCCGTAATGGCCGCCGTCTGCATCGCGAACCCCTTGATAAACTTGCGATAGAAGTTGGCGAAGCCGACAAACCGCTGGACCTCCTTCCGGTTGCGCGGGCTCTTCCAATCCAACACCGCACGAACCTTGGCGCTGTCCATGGCTAGCCCCTTGTCCGACAACTTGTAACCCAAGAAATCCACCTCCGTCGTGTCGAACTGGCACTTCTCCAGTTTGGCGTACAGTCTATGCTGCTGCAGCCTATTCAGCACCTCCCGAACATCTTGGTCATGGGCTTGCTGCGATTCGGAGAATATCAGGATGTCATCCAGAAAGCAGACGCACTTCTTGTAAAGGAGTCCCGCCAACACATGATGCATGAAAGCTTGGAAACAGTGAGAACCGTTTTGCAATCCAAACGGCATCACTCTGTATTCGTAGGTGCCCAGAGGCGTGAACATGGCTGTCTTCCACTCATCGCCCTCCCTCATGCGGATGAGATTGTACGCACCTCGCAGGTCCAACTTGGTGAACACGCGTCCCTTGCGCACCGTCGCTAGTAGGTCGTCAATCCTGGGCATGGGGAAATCAGAAGGCTTGGTCATCTTGTTTAAGAGGCGAAAATCCACCACCAGTCTTTTTTGGGGCGTGTCTTTCTTCTTCACGAAGAAAACAGGACTGCCCCCTACTGCCCTGGACTCCCGGATGAAACCGCGCTGCAAATTGTGATCTATGAACTGTTTGAGTTCCTGTAATTCGTCCTCAGACATGGAATACAGCTTCCCTTTCGGCAGCGTTGCCCCTGGTAGGAGGTCAATCTTGCAGTCATATTGCCTGTGCGGTGGTAGCTTGTCAGCCTCTTTCTCGCAGAAGACCTCCAGAAAGTCTGCGTATTTGTGGGGGACTGCTTGCAACGTTCCCAACTGCAGTTGTGATTCCTCCTCCTCTCCCTCCTGTCTGGGCAGGATGCAGTGTTCTGCGCAATAAGAGGAGCCGAAGATCAGCTGTCTCTGGTACCAAGCCAGTGTCGGACTGTGCCTGTCCAGCCAACTCATGCCCAACACAATGGGCGTGTCCGACAGTTGGGTGACATTAAAACTGATGACTTCCCTGTGGTTGCCAAGGCGCATCACCATCGGTGGCGTTTGCTTCACCACCTGCCCCCCTAGCAACTCTCTGCCATCCACTGTGACGACTTGCAGGGGCAGAGTGGCAGGCAGTAGCTGTATAGCGTGCTGCTCCACAAAATCCTGCGCTATAAAGTCTGCGTTGCTTCCAGAATCCACAGAAAGCGGCACTTCGATAGTGACGCCATCGGGTAGCTGGAGAGATGCTGTGAGCTGCACTACTGGTTTGGGTGGGAGGGGGTCCGTGGGTTGCAAGATCGCTGGGGACTGCTTCACTGATGCGTCTGGCTGGGCCCCAGTGCCTCTGTCTCCAGCCAGACATCGTCGTTTCCCTGCTGTGGTTCTCCTTGCTGCGTTGCTGCAGTCACCATTGCTGAGGCTGCAGTGTGCTTGTGGAGCCTCCGGGGACACTCTTTCGCCAAATGGCCTGGATCCTCGCAGATGTAACACTTCCTGTTCCCTCTAGGAGGCTTCGCTTTCACTGCTGTCGGTGCTTGGGCTCTGGCTGCTGACTGAGCCCTTGCACCTCCAACCTCCATCGGTTCCCCTCCCCCTCCAGGCGGAGGTGTGGATTGCGCACGCGCTGCTTCTCTTGGAATGAAAGAGAAACTTCTCGCTGCTTCGCGCCCTCCACGTCCTTCATCTCTGCACCATGGACGTTCTTCCAGCCTCACCCCCACAGTCAGCGCCCTTTGGACCACCTCCTGCGTGCTTCGGGGCCTCTCCCCCCTTGCAATCTCATCCTTGACCGCAGAGCTTAGACCCTCCCAGAACAGGTCTCTGACAGGGGGCGAATCCCGGTCCCACTCTAAGGCACTGACCAGCGCAAAAAAGCGGGCGTGGTACTGCCGGACGCTTGCCCTCCCTTGTTTTAGTCCATGAATCTCCCGTCGGGCAAGATCCACATCAATAGTAGACAAAAAACACGCATCCATCGCTTTGATAAAGGCATCTGCATTCTGAAGCGCCGGATCTTTATCCCTCCACAAATTGCGTAGCCACGCTTTAGCATCCCCATGCAAATGGGATAGTATGAACCCCACTTTCTCTTCCTCATCTCTAAAGTCTTTTGCCAGCAGTTGCAGTGCGCACATTACGTCTGCTCGAAAATTGGGGTACTGTTGTAAATTCCCATCGAAGTGAGCCACAAGCCCTCCTGCTCTCCGTGCCAACCCAACCCCCTCCGGTCTGGGTCCTGGCTGCCCGTGTTTAACCCATGCTTCAAACCTGGCGTGGAGATCTCTGTAGGCGGCTGCCGCATCCTCCTCCCTCTTCTTGGATGCCAGTACCTCCGCGTTCAATTGGGTAACTGCCTGTTGCAGCGCTGCAACTGTCTCTGCTTCCGTCATCTCTGCTAACCGTCGTGAGCTTGCTCCCAAACACCGATCCCCTCCTCCAGCTGCCTCTCTCTCCGCTGCGAGATATCAGGTGTCCGAAGCTTTTGAGAGACGGGTCTTACTGTCAGAGCTGCCACCCAGTCCCAGCTCACATAGGACCAAGTCCGCCAGCGTTCACTTTATAAGAGTCTTTATTAAGTTACAGGTTTCATTTCCGAACTGCAGCGTGCAGCTCTACACCTTCTGCCCTAGGTCGGCGTAGACCCGTCTGAGTCCCCGCCTCTTGCACACCAGCTTAATACCCTAGCCTTGCTCCACCTCCTTCGCCTCTCCCTACGTCTCTGGGTCCCTCTGCCCCCCTGGGCCTCCTCCCTTCTACTCTCCTCTGACGCTGACCCCCCTGATCCTTCTGCCTCCTTGCGGCGGGCTTTGGGACCTGGCTCACTCTCCGGGCTGCTTACTGCTCCAGCTTCCGCTGCATTTGAACTTGGCGCGCGCGCCCAACTCTCTACTTTCCTCTTAACCGTTGCCTCGCTCTCTGAGGAGGGCGTGACCACCCCTGACTCGTGCCCTCCCTCCTGCTGACAGCCTCCGGAACCCGATGCCTGGCTACCTTCCTCCCTGCTGCTCTCAGTCTTGAGCGTGGGTCCCGACTTCCAGCTGCTGCCGCCCTCAGTTATGAGCGTGGGTCCCGACTTCCAGCTGCTACTCTCTGAATCTCCTCTGTTCCCTTCCTCCTGGGGTGTCCCCCCGGATCCCCCCCTTGCTCTGCTCACTGGGGCTCCCTTTTGGGAGTTCTCTGACTCACTGCTTAGGCTTGGAGATCTCGGGTCGTCATCATCACTCATTTTCCCTTCGGATTCCTCCCCCTCGCTCTCTGCTTCCTCCCTTCTCTGCGTCTCTGCTCCTGAACCCCTGACAGCATCCTTAATGGGGAGTTTGTGGATTTGTTTGATCTGCTATCCCCTGCCTCTTCGACATGCCTAAAATCTAAATCCGCCGAGCAGAGGAAAAAAGATAAAAAAGTGAGTGTTGAGCGTACCTTTCGTAATTGGCTCACTGCATACACCACTTACGTGGGTATTATAGTCGCTAGTTACCCTGACAGGGGTTGGCACCTGACTAACTACCTACTTATCATCCTATAGGATGAAGGCATGTCTGGGGGGGAGGCGGCACTTGCCTATGACCAGGCATTCAGGGAGCGGGCAGCAGGGGACGACACAGCTAGATGGGATATTTAAGATGATGACGTGTGGTCTGAGTTGGTTGCCCCATTCTTCAAGAAAGGGTCTGACAATGTGAAACAGTCCAAATACCAATCCAAGGCCCCCAAGAGATCTTGCTGGGGGTATAACAACGGTTCCTACTTCAGATAAAAATGCCGATTTGCGCATGAATGCGAGCGCTGTAGTGGATCTCACCCCACCACAAAATGTTTTCGGGGGAAGAAGTTTTCAAGGCTCCCGTGGATCAGGCGCAGGCACATCTCAAGACAAAAGAGAGGCCGGAGCCTCTACAGGCTCCTCTGGCACACAGCAAAGCAAAAACAATGCCCGCAAATAGTGTTCTCCTTTCCCTAGCCCCCTCACCCGTATCTATATCAGCAATGCTGCCTTTTTTACTCCAGTACCCCAATAAAAAGGCAGCAAAATACATTGAGGAGGGCTTTAGGGAAGGTTTCCACATCCTAGTGGTAGGCACCCCTTCATGCACCAATCCCCCCAACCAAAAGTCTGTCCGAGATATGCCACACATTGCCGAGAAGAAGATCACCAAAGAACGCTTGCTGGGGCGAGTGGCAGGTCCCTTCTCAGAACCTCCATTTCCCACCCTCATAGTGTCTCCACTAGGTATCGTGCCTAAGAAGGCCCCAGGCGAGTTTCGATTAATACACAACCTTTCTTACCCAAAGGGTGGGTCAATAAATGATGCCATTCCTCAAGAACAATGCTCAGTCAAATATGCATCTCTTGATCAGGCAATCAGGCTGGTTAGGGAGTGCGGCCCGGCCGCGCTCATGGCAAAATGTGACATCGAATTGGCCTTCCGTTTGTTAACAGTCCACCCCAGGGACTTCTGGTTGTTAGGTTTCAAATCATAACTGGGTATTGAACTGGATTCTGTCAGCCAAACCTCTCGCCTGCCCCTGGCCGAACTCACCACGTTGAGGGAATTGGTTACTACCATGATGGCCCAGAAAACGACCACGGTGCGTCAGGTCCAGACACTCTTAGGACACCTCAATTTTGCAGGCAGGGTTATCTCGCCCGGTCGTGCCTTTTGCGCACACCTAGCCCGTCTCACGGCTGGCGGTGTTGCCCCCCATCACCACATCAGGGTCACTCATACCATAAGGGAGCACCTCAAAATATGGCTGACCTTCCTGGAAAGTTACAATGGGGTATCCTTTTGGTGAGATTGGCTGCTGCTTAAGGAGCAGCTACAGGTGCACTCTGACGCCTCTGGTCGCTCTGGCTTCGGTGTCTACTTCAGGGGTCACTGGTGTGCGCAGCCTTGGCTGACATCTTGGCACGCGGAGGGCATTACACGCGATTTAACTTTTCTTGAGTTCTTCCCAATCCTAGTGGCTCTCCGGGTTTGGGGGCACCTCCTCAAGGACACCAGGGTGTGCTTCTGGTCGGACAACCAGGCGATGGTAAGAATCATTGCGAAGCAATCTGCAAAATCCAACAGGGTAATTCGCGTGCTCCGTCTCTTCGTGCTGGAATGTCTGAAAGGTAACATCTCCTTTTCCGCACGGTTCATCCCGGGCCTCAATAACGACATTGCAGATGCCCTGTCTCGCTTTCAGATGGACCGTTTTCGCGACCTAGCACCTGAGGCCGATCAACTCCCAGAAGCCTTTCCGGAGGACCTCTGGGAACTTGGACGAGAGAAGTGACAGCAGGAGTACTGAGCCCCCTTGCACCATCAACATTGCAATCCTACACCAGAGCATGGTCGCAATTTGAGGGGTTCAGAGATAAGTTTGGTTTACGACGCAGACGTGCAGCTAAGGAGTATGATGTTCTAAAATATTTGGTTCACCTAAAGCGTAGAGGCATGGCCCCTTAAGACCATCAGCCTGCACAAGGCGCTATCTCATACTTCAGCAACTGTTTTTGGCTCCCAGACCTCTGTAACACTTTCCACGTAAGGAAGCTTTGCAGGGTGGCGTCGCTCCCACCCGCCCATTCCAGATAAGAGGAGGACAGTAGCCACTGAGATCCTCCGGCTGATATGGGATGCGCTCCCCAGTATTTGCTGGTCCAACTATGAGGTTAGGCTCTTCAGGGCGGCATTCTCCCTGGCCTTCTTTGGTGCGCTCCGTATCGGAGAGTGCGTTGGGGGCACATTGTCATCTCATCGCAGGGGCTTGTCTGTGGCTGATATCAACCTTGACAGGCGCATGCTACAAGTCAAAATCCGAGCCTCCAAAACCGATCAACTAGGTAGGGGTACCACGCTAAGTCTAGCCTCCTCCCCACACACTGGACCATGCCCGGTCGCGAACACACACAAATTCCTGAAGGTACGTCCTCCAGTACCAGGCCCTCTCCTCATTCATGCATCAGGCCGCCCCATGACCCGTTGCCAATTTGTCTCAATATTGCGTAAGGCCATCCATGCTTGTGGAGGCGACCCGGCACAATTTTCCGGGCATTCCTTTCGTATCGGTGCAGCAACCATGGCAGCTGCAAGCGGCCTCCCGGCAGAACACATAAAAGCGATGGGGCGGTGGTGTTCAGCTGCCTTCAAAGGCTACATTAGATACAACCAGCAGACACTGACAGATACCATATAATCCTTTCTTTCAGGCTCAACCCCCAAACATGTGTGGATCTTCGGCCACAGCATAGTGCATTGGGAGGCCATCCATGCCACCACTGGTCCAGGCGAAGAACATCTGGGTCTGCAGCCAAAGATCTCCATTGCCTGGTTCGGACAACGTGGAAGGCGTTGGGATCCCCTGCTCCTTCGGTTGCGTCACGAACTTGCGTTCTGCGGTGGGATGCCCTGCTCCCTCGGTTGCGTCACAAACTTGCGTTCCACGGTGGGATGCCCTGCTCTCTCGGTTGCGTCACGAACTTGCGTTCCGCCACCCGCCAAGCGCGGTTGTGCTCCACCTCGGCGAAAATGACTTGGTCGTGCGTAAAAGCATAATTTTGATCAAAACAGCGATCGCAGACCTGGAAAGCGTACACGCCACTCACCCCAATATCACGATTTTCTGGTCCGAACTTCTGCCACGCTTGCATTGGCGTGGCAACATCAAACCCACTAGACTTAATTACACTGTGGAAAAAATCAATAGGGCAGTGCGCTCTGCATGGGAGGTTGGGTCATGAAACACCCCAACATTAAAGCTTACATGCAGGAGCTATTTCGCCCCGATGGCGTGCACCTATCGGACCTTGGTAACGAGCGTTGGCTGAGCGACATCAGGCATGGCCTGATTGATTGGTGGAGGATGGCAAAGGCGTCTTTCAGATGTAGGTAGTCTTGGCGGCGAGACCGCAATCTTTGCGGTCTCGGGTGGCGGTATCAGGCCTTGGGTGGAATCCTTTTGTCCATCTTCCTCTTGCGGCGGCGATACCAGGGTTCCCCGTTAAAGGGGTTTTCTGAAGGGAGGCTTTGGCCGTACACCGAAAGGTTGTCATTGCTCTCTCCTGCGGCGGCGGCGTTACGGGGGCGGCCATCTCTGCTTGAACATATGTTCTCCAGAGCCGGCCCACCCCCCCCACACACACACACTGGATAACCCTGATGCTCCCTAGGTCCCCGGCTGGGGACCGGGGAGGGAGAACGCCCAATGCCTGAGCCAAGGTCTACCCACATTTGAAATTTAATAAAGTTGTGGCCAATTTAATCCCATAGCACGTTGTCTTGAGTCGTTATTCCACATGACGGGGGACCGTGCAGGATCTGGGGACTCCGCCTGTCCACGCAATAAAACTTGGTTTGAAAGCTTTCTAAGGGAACAAGGTTTTGAAAGCTGCAGATCTGGAAGCCATAAGTCCATTGTGATAGTACCTTTGCGGCAAAGACCCGAGAGGCTGCCATAATATATTTGCCAGCTTTTCCATAAAAAAATCCTTATGATAGCTTTAGAGGATCTTAGGGTGTTGGCAATAGTGTTTTTAACCTGACCATTCCACGAACCCTTTCCCTGGAAAGTTATGCCCAGATATTTAAAGGCTTGTACCTGCTCAATGAGTCGATTGTCAATTACCCATTTGGGTCTCATTTTTTTTTTTTTTTTTTGGAAAACACCGTAACTTTAGATTTGGTATATTTTTTTTATGTTAGGGAGGGTGGTTTACAAAGGTTTTCAAATAAAAACAAACTAGCCATTGCTAGCACTTTGAACTGGATTTTGCAACGAGCCAAAAGGCGGTGAAGGCATTTCAATGAACGGAACAAGATATTGCCGCGGGGTGGGGTGGTGGAAGGTTGCACTCTGCATGTGATCAGAGGACATGTCAACTACAACTGCGGCAAGGATTCTACTCGCCCAAAGATGGAAAAGTGATGAAATACCAACGAAAGGACAATGGCAAGAAAAACTGGTGGAATATGCTGAATATGCTGAAATAGCAAAATTAACTGAAAGACTTTGAGTCAAGTTTGGAAACCATTTATGTTGTATATACAGAATCAATCTAAACAAATGGACTTGCTTGCTTCTATGTTAACAAACATAGAAATGATAGAAAGTCAGGATAGAACAACATTTCATTTAAGGCTATATTACTGAAGTATAGTATTGTAAGCAGAACCATTTTTTTTTCATGAAAAAAACCAGAAGGGGAAGTCATGGGGGGGAGGGGGAAAGAGGGGAATTTAATCTGTTATTATGTGTTAAGATATATCTGTGGAAAAGATAATAATGTAAAATGCAATAAAAATTATTTTAAAAGAGGAAAAGACTGCAAAACCCTGTTTTCAGGACTTCACAAGTTACAGCGCTGAGCCATTCACCAAAACACGGTTCGTTCATTTATTCATCTGCCTTCTTTCAAGCAGATGTTTCCCAGGATGGGTCGGGGGTGGGAGGTGATAATTGTGGCTGAGCCCTGGTTCAGATTAAACCCTGGATACTATTCCATTGCCTTCAGATGAAGCCTCCAAAAGGTTTTATATGCATGTTGCTTCCCTTTTCTCAGCCTCCTGCTCCATCCCACTGGACACCTTTGGTGCAGGATCCGGGTCTGTGCTGCCTCAGGATCGTCCAGACATGGGACATGGGACCATGGGAATTGAAAGACAAGGAGGTTATGAATAGGCGGAGCCAGGATTTTGGGTACGCAATCCAGATGGATCAGTGAGAAAGGCTATGGAGACAAGATATCACTTTTACTGCCTGTTACACAATCAAGGAAAATCTAACAAAGATGTGGTACAAGTGGTACGTGACCCCTGCCAGATGAGCTAAAGCATATAAACTAAAATCAAATGCATGTTGGAGATGTAAGACGACAGAAGGAACAAGGTATCGTGTATGGGGGATATGACAAAACCCAAAAGTTCTGGAATAATATCTATGAAGAATTAAAAGAGGTTCAAAACTACATTCAAGAAAAGGCCAGAAGCGTTCCTTCTAGGTATAGTGACAAAATGCATGCCCATCAATAAGAAAAAATTCCTCTTTGCGACAGCTGCCGCTAGGATTTTAGAGGCAAAAAACTGGAAGGGAGATATAGTCCCACCAGTGGCAGACTGCCAAGTAAAATTTATTGAATTGGCCCAAAGGACAGCAGCAATCGGATGACAACCAAATAAAAAACTCAGGAAATAATGGAAATGTGTAGAGGAGTCTATGGCAAAACATTGTTCCCAAAGAAACTGACTGATATGCTTAGGCTGATGATTGCAAAGTTAGGATCAAAGTTGGAGAAGATTTTATGGATTTCTATGTGGGACAAGAAGCTACAGTTAGAACTGGATATGGAACAACTGATGGGTTCAAAATTGGGAAAGGAGTACAACAAGGCTGTATATTGTCTCCCTGCTTATTCAGCTTATATGCAGAATATATCCTGTGAAAGGCTGGACTGGATGAATCCCAAACTGAAATTAAGATTGCCAGAAGAAATATCAACAACCTCAGATATGCAGATGACACAACCTTGATGGCAGAAAGTGAGGAGGAATTAAAGAACCTTTTAATGAGGGTGAAAGAGGAGACCGCAAAATATGGTCTGAAGCTCAACATCAAAAAAACAAAGATCATGGCTACTGGTCCCATCACCTCCTGGCAAATAGAAGGGGAAGAAATGGAGGCAGTGACAGATTTTACTTTCTTGGGCTCCGTGATCACGGCAGATGGTGACAGCAGTCACGAAATTAAAAGACGCCTGCTTCTTGGGAGGAAAGCAATGACAAACCTAGATAGCGTCTTAAAAAGCAGAGAGATCACCTTGCCAACAAAGGTCCGTATAGTTAAAGCTATGGTTTTCCCAGTAGTGATGTATGGAAGTGAGAGCTGGACCATAAAGAAGGTTGATCGCCGAAGAATTGATGCTTTTGAATTATGGTGCTGGAGGAGACTCTTGAGAGTCCCATGGACTGCAAGAAGATCAAACCTATCCATTCTGAAGGAAATCAGCCCTGTGTGCTCACTGGAAGGACAGATCCTGAAGCTGAGGCTCCAATACTATGGCCACCTCATGAGAAGAGAAGACTCCCTGGGAAAGACCCTGATGTTGGGAAAGATGGAGGGCACAAGGAGAAGGGTACTGTAGCCTTATTAGACTTTACTGATTGGTGGGCTCTGCGTTGCTCCCAAGGTACTGGCCGGTATTCTCGTGTCAGTACTATAATCTGGGGCCGAATCATTCGTGACATCATTTTACGCATCATATTTTGCAGGCATTGCATCAAGCAGGGTATACAGGAGCAGAAAAGAAGCAAGATTAGCAAGGGGCCTATTAACATCATTAAAAGTCCTCTAAGCCACCCAAGGTTCGGAAGCCACTCAGTCAACCAAGACATGTCCCATCCGTTCCAGGTTGGGACAGGAACATGGGCTACTTTTTCTATTTCTGCTGCCAGGTGTCGCATAGCTTCACCATGGTCAGAGATGTTAAAGCAACAGGCTCCTTCTGTCAAATTTAACGGGGCACAAAATCCGGTGGAACCCAAAATCGGGGCCGTAACTGAGGACTCATTCCAAGGCACAGGGAGGAGGGGTATTCCTCCCAAAGCATCTGTAGGTCCCAGAGTGCAGACCATGCAATTGGTTCGGTTTGCAGAATAGGCTACCATTTCTGCCATTTATTGTACTTGTTGCGGGCACCCCATTCTCTCATTAGCCTCTGGGTTACCTTAAGTGGTGTGAGCGCGGTGATGGCCAGAAATAAGAAGAATACCATCCTGGCCAATACCATAGTCACCCGCAGTCCTATCTGCGGCATTTTTAGGTGGAGGGACCTATTACCTGGGTTACCTCCCACAAAGCTATATACAAAGCTATATATTCAAAGGGAAAGAAATGAAAAGGATAGGAAAGGTCCTCTTCTAGTCCACGCTGGATTCTTCTGCCGTGCGTAGAGATGCCAGCTTCCGGGGGTGGCACCAGTAGGGCGGTCGTCTGGTGGGCGCCGAAAAATGTTGAGTCGAAGAGGTTGGTGTCGATCAGTCGTAGCAGTCCAATCTGATACTGCCTGGGGTTTGCTTCATCCTTCAAATCAGGCCTGCTGGAATATACTTCATCCATTACTTGTATGCAGTCATGTGTTGGAGGCCCATCTTTTCCCATAAGTATTAGCGTAACCGGGTTAAGAGCCTCAGTAACTCGAAGCTGCAGCCGCGGGTGCATGAGCAGTGCTTGGCACTTCATCATCTTTGCTTGGGATAGAAAAATAAGTTCCTTTCATGTCCAACAATGCTGGCACAGCATGAGGAGTGACACACGTGGTTTCCTGTCCAAAAGTGAATTTGTCAGCTTTTGTAATCAGAGTGGCAGCAGCCACTACTGTTCGCATGCAGGGAGGCAAACCTCAGTGGTGAGTATTGTATCCATAAGTTGGCTTACATCATCATAAGTAGGCATATAAGTTTTAAAACACACCTTAAAATAGTCTAATTATTTTAGCGGGAGGAGGATCCCAACTGCAAACATACGTGCTTGTAAACGGCACATGTCGCACAGTAAAGGTGCGTGGAGGCCAGTTGCCCTTGGCGTTGAGCGGCTCCAAGGGGTCATACACCTGGCGGAGCGGGGCCCCCAGATTGGGGCCTATGGTCTTATATACTGAAATACCCCTTTGTACTGCCCTTTTGTCCACTTCATCTCCTTTTCTAAGTCCTTCCTAAATTCTTTAATCCCAACATCATTTTCCTCCTCCTCCTCTCTCTTTTATTCTTCTATTTTTTTTGGACACTGACACAAAGATGAAGAAGAGTTTGGATTTGATATCCCGCCTGTCACTCCCTTTAAGGAGTCTCAAAGCGGGTAACATTCTCCTTTCCCTTCCTCCCCCACAACAAACACTCTGTGAGGTGAGTGGGGCTGAGAGACTTCAAAGAAGTGTGACTGGCCCAAGGTCACCCAGCAGCTGCATGTGGAGGAGCGGAGACGCGAACCCGGTTCCCCAGATTACGAGACTACCGCTCTTAACCACTACACCACACTGGTACGTTAACAAGGTAGCACAGGTACCTGAAATAAAGTAGCACTGGCATCTGAAATCATTTACACAAACAGAAGCTTAAAACCACATAAGTATTTGTTTGAGCTATTGTTGTCATCACAGCAAGTGTAAAGTCAGAATATTCACTGCGAAAGGGAGTTTTGTTGGGCTGCACTTGAAAGTTGATTGACACACAGAAGGAGACAGAGTGCAACTCAACTTTTAACACCAACCTTTTGCATATTTATCCAATTTAAGCATATGCAGAGCAGATGGGGGGGGGGTTGAGAAAGAGCAGTACCAAGACACCGTTTTTAGGGGAAAGTTTCCTGCTTGTTCCTTTTCATAATGTGAAACTAAATATCTGACCTAGAGCACTAGGAACAGGGCAGAACATCTATTATTATTTTAAGAGCACAGATTTCAACTCTGAAATCGGTCAGAGCCGGATTTCGACTTCTCTAACACAGCTGTTAAAGTAACAACGGGGAGTTTGGCTGCATCCACAGCAGCAGTAGCCTGGTGTCCACCTGCACATGTCCCCAATCTTTCATACAATATGCACTGGGAGCAAGGAACTGCACAGCAAAATGATGCCAGCACATACAATAAGTTGCACCTGGCACCACAGCTGGGTGCAGGTGGACGTCAACTCAGGCCCAATACTTCGTGGCAGCCCCAAGTCCCGTATCATGTTTCTCTCTACCCTAAGGGTAGATTGTCTTTGCATGTATATTTTTAAAGCTTTGATTTTGAAACTGTAGACATTGTAAACACACAAATATTGGGTAAGATCTACCCACTAGATCTCTTTTTTGAATGTTTAGCCGCAGACTACTCCTGAACCATTAGGGCCCAACCGACTGCTTTGGTAAAGATGTGGCAGAAGATTCTTTGCTCTCTGTCAGCGCCCTCGGCTGATGACCAAACACCCCCTGGTGCAGTTGGTACGTGGAGGGGGCCAAATTACTCCTCCCTCCTCTTCTTTTGGGGCTGGCAGGCTTACTGCTCCAATAACAGCCAGAGAAGGGAAAAACAATAAAGGCACATTTTTCCAAGAGAACATATGTCTTGGAGTTGCATATAATCCCCACCAGGTGTCAGCAGCTGGCAGATATTACTCAGAAATTTCAAAATTAATCCCCAGATAATTCAAACTTGAATTCAAATAGAAACCTGAAAGTCTTTTGATACATTCATATAAAGGTTTGTTTATACCTTACATACTTCAGATAGAAATAGTTCTGGGGAAAATGCAATTACAATCAGAACACAAAATTCTTCCTCTTCCAATTATTCACCATGGTTCAGTAGCATACCAGTGATGAGTTCGTCGTACATACTTTCTCCATTTACCTTAATACATCAATTTGTGTGCAAACATTAAAAATCACTTTTCCTTCAAAGGAACCATACTCTTAGCTTTGAACCAAAAAGATTCCCTTCCCTACTGCTACTTTTCTAGAAATCTTGACCGTTCTATTCCATGTAATATTAAGAACTACAGGCCTCCCCATACATTCTTGCATACCTACTTACTCAAGACCACAGTGCTAGTTCGTTTCTACACC
Source organism: Podarcis vaucheri (assembly GCF_965113315.1). Lineage (NCBI taxonomy): Eukaryota > Metazoa > Chordata > Lepidosauria > Squamata > Lacertidae > Podarcis > Podarcis vaucheri. Next base: position 18,955,184 of record NC_138757.1, read on the forward strand.
CATTTTCCACCTTGATCCATGAATACAGACAGTGTTCAAGTAATTTGAAGAAAATTATTTTGCAGAAGCATTTTGACAGTAACATTGAACTTTGTTCAATATTGCCTTTCACCCAAGAGAAACTCAGAGGAATCGCCTACTGGGTAACTGTATCAATAAGCATTGAGGTATTTGTCTATCAACATCTTGATTCTGCTGTCACATTAACACATTTGACAACTTTGGAGGTTACATCAACACAAAGAACTTCAATATCTCCCTTTCTCATATAAGATGTCTGCGTTGGAAGTAGGCTTGTCTACCCTGAGTATATGTGTGTCTCAGAACAGAAAAATTTCAAAGCATTGAGCACTTTCCACAGCTTAATGTGAACAGGGAAATAAAAGTTATTTTGCCTAAGACCTCTCCTGGCATGTACACTCAGAGCCATCTCAATTTTCAATTAATAGATGTCCAAGGAGTATCTTTCATGGGAGGGACATACTAAAAAGCACAAACAACATTCCAGGTCCCTACTCTTGCCGTTAATTTATGGATGGTTAGCTGTCCAGCCAGCCAAAAAAAGAGGGCTGCTCTATAATATATTATATTCTTAATTCAGAAGGACTTTCTTTATTCCTGGACTTTTAAATAAAACCAGGAGAATGGCACTATTTTGCCTCTTTCCACGCAAACGTACGAAGTTTCGTGGTGAGAGATCAAGGCAACTGCACCTTTCAGCATTGCAACAGCTGTGGATTAATTCTTTAAAAGCTGTTTTAGTAAATGCAATTCAGCTTTTACTATATTTTGTAATTTCTCTCTCTCAATAATAGCATCTGAATATATTAATTTCATTAATACTAATCAGCATAAACACTCAACCATCTTTACAACCCACTACCCAACTTTTCTTTTGTTCCTACATTCTCACTTCTCTCCTCTCTCTACCTCCCACCTTCTTTTCTACTTCCCTCTACCTTCTCCAGCCCTGACTACTTCAGCACCTTCTGCATAACATTTGGGACACAATTGTTCATCCCTTCTACAAATAAAAATTATACGCATTTCAAAAATTTTTTTGAAGAAAGGTAGTGCGAAAATCAATTTTGGTATCAAATCGTGTGCTAATCCTGAGTTGAGATTTATAATAAATCTAACTTGCACACCCCTTTAAGTTTTAAAAGGTACAAATTATAATTAAAGCACATAATGCCCCTCCGTTTCACGGGGATCTTTTGGAAACAGATTCATCATACAATCACAGTTAGCGAGATGCAATCTTGAAAAGACTCATGAGGTACGCACACAACACAGGTCTACAGAACCACCTCTATGATAACAAAAAGAGGTCATATGCTTAAATGACCCAGGTACTCCTGCTCTTGCTCTGAGGGTTGGTATGCTATGCAATATTTGCAATTTGTAATTTTCCTGAGTGTTCTCTGGCCCCATTTTCTGTGTTTAACACACACACCCTGCAAGGGGGACGATTTACTGCCTTCTCACCCATAACCCGGGACACTCTGACCACCTAGTATTATTTCTCACTCAGTCACCTTTCTCCGCGTCCTGTTAGTGGCCTAGACGGACTCGCGTCGCTAGAAACCGCACTTCAAGGACCACACCTCGCTTCGTCAGTGGCTCTGAGCCCCTAATAATAATAATAAATTTTATTTATATCCCACCCTCCCCAGCCGAAGCCGGGATCAGGGCGGCTAACAACAATAAAACAGTACAAAAGTACAACACAACACAGCACTCTAAAATCATTCATTATAAAATTAATTCAAATCAAGCCACTGGCAACCATTGGGCCAGAGCGCTGCAAAGATTGCTGAGGGAGGGAGTCAGGCTGTGCCCTGGCCAAAGGCCTGGTGGAACAGCTCTGTCTTGCAGGCCCTGCGGAAAGATGTCAAGTCCCGCAGGGCCCTAGTCTCTTGTGACAGAGTGTTCCACCAGATCGGAGCCACAGCCGAAAAAGCCCTGGCTCTAGTTGAGGCCAGCCTAACCTCTCTGTGGCCTGGGACCTTCAAGATGTTTTTATTTGAAGACCGTAAGTTTCTCTGTGGGACATACCAGGAGAGGCGGTCCCATAGGTACGAGGGTCCTAGGCCGTATAGGGCTTTAAAGGTTAAAACCAGCACCTTAAACCTGATCCTGTACTCCACCGGGAGCCAGTGCAGCTGGTATAGCACCGGGGGAATGTGATCTCGCAGCAAAGACCCTGTAAGGTGTCTCACTGCAGCATTCTGCACCCGCTGGAGTTTCTGGGTCAGTCTCAAGGGCAGCCCCACGTAGAGCAAGTTACAATAATCCAGTCTGGAGGTGACCGTCGCGTGGATCACAGTGGCTAGGTCAGGGCGAGAGAGGTAAGGAGCCAACTGCTTAGCTTGGCGGAGATGAAAAAATGCTGCCTTTGTTATAGCTGAAATCTGACCTCCATGGAAAGGGAGGTGTCATAGATTACACCTAAACTCTTAACGGATGGTGCTGGCACTAATTGCACCCCTGCAAGAGATGGGAGTTGCCCCCCCAATCCCATATCGTCCCGTCCCAGCCACAGGACCTCTGTCTTCGAAGGATTTAGCTTCAACCAGCTCCCACGTAACTATCCAGCCACAGCTTCCAAACATCTGGTCAGTGTGTCTGGGGCCAAGTCAGGATGGCCATCCATCAACAGATAGAGTTGGGTGTCATCAGCATACTGATGGCAACCCAGCCCCAAACTCCGGACAAGCTGGGCGAGGGGGCGCATAGAGATGTTGAAAAGCATCGGGGAGAGTATTGCACCCTGAGGCACTCCACACACCAAGGAGTGGCGTAATGACAATCCCCCCCCCAAGCGCCACCCTCTGTCCCCGGCCAGAGAGAAACGAGCGCAGCCATTGAAGGACTGTGCCCTGGATCCCCACGTCGGCAAGGCAGTGGTCCAGGAGTTCGTGATCAACCATGTCGAAAGCTGCTGACAGATCTAGAAGAATCAGCAGCCCCGACCCGCCTCGATCCAGCTGTCTACGAAGATCATCTGTTAGGGCAACCAGAGCCGTCTCGGTCCCATGACCAGCGCGAAAACTGGACTGGAATGGACCCAGAGCCGATGTTTCATCCAGAAACCTGCCAAGCTGTTCAGCAACCGCTCTCTCAATCACCTTACCCAGGAATGGAAGATTCGAAACCGGGCGGTAAAAGAGCGGGCGCACCACTGCCTCCTTCAGTTCCCCTGGGAATGTCCCCGTGCCAAGGGACAAATTGATGATATCCCCCAGGAGGGCCCGCACCTCGTCTGGACACACTCTAATCAGCCAAGACGGGCACGGGTCGAGAGGACAGGTGGTGGGCTTTCCAGCTCGGAGGAGTCTGTCCACATCGGCTGGGGATATCCGGTCGAAATGGTCCAATACTCCAATACTGGACCTGAGGACAGTCGAGGGGCCTCCAGTTGGCGGAGCAACAGGACCTTCTCCTCAAAAAAGCCTCAAAAAGGCCTCAAAAAAGCTCGCAAATCAGGAGTGCTCTGATGGTGTTTCCTGCTTGGCAGGGGGTTGGACTCGATGGCCCTTGTGGTCTCTTCCAACTCTATGATTCTATGAAATGCCTCACAGCTGTGTGTCAAATTGTTGTTTAAATTTGACTGTCCCTCAAGGGACATTAAAGACCTAAGTATGCTAAATAATTGCGCCAGGCGAAAGCTAGCGGATGCAATGGAGGCCAAGAAGACAGACTTCTTAGCGGCCTTCACTGCCTTCTCATAGGTTTTCATAAAAGCCCTATAAGATGTTCTTGAGGCTCCGTCACGGGCACCCCGCCATATTCGCTCTAGCTGTCTGAGGTCCTGCTTCATTTTCCGGAGCTCCTCGGTAAACCAGGGAGCCCGGTTTCTGCGGGGTCGCAGAGGGCACTTAGGTGCGATCTCATCGATGGCTGCCAGGAGCTGGATATTCCAGCCCTCAACAAGCTCAGTCAATGAGTCGCCAGGGGGAGCAAGGTCCCGCAAGGCTTGACGGAATCTATCAGGGTCCAACAGCCTCTGCAGGCGAGCCCAAATTGGCTAACCACCTAAACAGGGTGGGGGTGGAAAGTCAATCCTGGCTTTCAGAGTGTAGTGATCAAACCATGGCACCTTCATCGAAGGAGACATGATCACATCTATACCTACGCCAAAGATCAAATCAAGCGTGTGGCCTGCTTGATGTGTGGGGCCTGAAACAAACTGGGAGAGCCCTAGTGTCACCATGGAAGATACCAGGTCCAGAGCCTGTGAGGAGGGAGTGGCATCAGCATGGATGTTGAAGTCCCCCAATACCAATAGGTTAGGGAACTCCAAGGCCCAGCCGGCCACCGCCTCCAGTAGGCCTGACAGGGTGGCTGCTGGTGTGCTAGGTGGCCGGTACACCAGCCAGACAGCCAAGCTCTCCTCGGAGCCCCACACTAGGCCAACACATTCAATGCCGGGGATCGATGGCGATGGTAGAGCCCTGAAAGGACAATCTTCCCGGATTAATAATGCCACTCCTCCCCCCCCCGGCCCACAGTCTGCGACTGGTGGAGGACGGAGAAACTCGGGGGCGCCATCTCTCGTAAGGTAACTGTTTCCCCTTCGCGCACCCAGGTCTCCATCACACAAGCCAGGTCGACCCCCTGCGAGGTAAAGAAATCTCGCAGGATGGCGGTTTTGTTGCCTATAGACCTGGCATTGCACAGCACCAGTGACGGTGGTGAGTATTCCTTGCTTACCCTGCCCTCGTCCCTCGGGATGAGGCGCAGATTGGAAGGGGTACGAGCATATCCATATCTTGATCCCCTTCGCCTATAACATCTGCCCCCACCGCCATACCTCCCTCGCCCCTCCACGGTAGCAATCCCAAGCCTCATATTAGCCTCCATTGATGGCAATTAATGTTATTCTTTCGCAGCCTAAAACAATAAAACCTTAAAACAATAAAAACAAAAAACAAAAACAACCCAGAAAACAATAAAACAATACAAATAAAAACTGCAAAAATTACAAATCCATCAAAATCAAACAAATTCCCAAGCCCACCCAAACATCCATCCCACCCCTATATATAAAAAATCTAAAGGGAAAGGAAAATTTTAAAACGTTTTAAAAAGAACTCTGCACCCCTCCGGGTTATCCTGGGCAGTAGCAGCAGCAGTGGCAACAACCGTCTTTGTGAGGCCCCACCCTGGGCCAGATAGTAAGTGGCAGGAGCAGTCCTTGTGAGGCCTGTCAGGCCCCGCCCTGGGCCAGGTGGTGAGTAGCAAGAGCAGGGCCCTCAGGCACTCACACAGGGGAGTCCTCCTGGGCAGCAGAGCAGTCCTTTTGAGGCTTCAGGCCCCGCCCCAGGCCAGATGGTAAGTGGCAAGAGCAGGGCCCTCGGGCACTCACACAGGAGAGTCCTCCTGGGCAGCAGAGCAGTCCTTTTGAGGCTTCAGGCCCCACCCCAGGCCAGATGGTAAGTGGCAAGAGCAGGGTCCTCCAGCACTCACACAGGGAGCAGGGCCTAACGTCTCATCCACTCAAAACATTCGCTGGAGTGTCCCCATACACACACAAATACACATACATAGAAACCACATGCACCTCCCCCATCCCCAAAATTCCCTTTTACCAAAATCCTTTTACCAAACTGGTGGCACTCTACTGCTCCTACTGTGTGGGGCTGATCAGACCCCTGACTCCCACAAAACAAACTGTGGAGCTTACCTTTCCCCTGAGTACCCGTCCCATGCGGCCGTTGTCTCTTTCTCCTGTCTCTGCAGCGTCTCCACTCAGGGACGGGGTGGGGGCTCCCCCTAGAAATGGTAGGGTGCGCGTTTGGAGCCACAAATGCCGAACCGAGCTGTTCGCTTTGCAGTGACGCCTCAGTCCTTCGTCCCTCGTCCTCAGGGAACGCATTTCCCGGCCAACGCACCAAGTAATGTAGCTGTATTAGACTTTACCGATTGGTGGGCTCTGCGTTGCTTCCGGACGGGAGGAAGGAAGTCAAATGACACCGAGGGTTGGTTCAGAGAAAGAGTTCTTTATTTCTGCTCTCCGGAGCAGCAGAAAGGCACTTGCGTGGTCAGTCCACAGCAAGTCCAAAGAAAGCCACTTCCGGGCTGAAGAGGAGGTGGGGTTGCGGGCCCACCCCTCCCACACTCGCGGGGGCTGGCTCTTAGCCCCTGCAAGAGCGAGGGAATGCCCGGGCGTGTCTACGACCCGGCCTGCCAATCGGCGGGCTGGGGAGGCGTGGCCTAGCCCATTTAAGGCCGGCGCGCCCGGGGACCGCCCTCTTTGCCCCATTCCAGCTCCCTGGTTTTGCTTCGCTCCAGATCGTAGCGCATTTCGCCTGCCTCTTTCTGCCGACCAGCTGCTTGAGCTGAAATCACTACGGGACTTAGGTCTCAGAAGAGCTGAAATCACTGACCGCTTCTGGCTGGATTGTCGGCAGTAAGGGCAAGTGCGCGCGCTCGGTAGAGTGCCGGAGGTCGTGCATCGGTTGCGGAGGATTACCTTCCGACCCTTCCCGGACATTTAAGAGAGGAAAAGTCGCCTAAGGTCGGGCGCTGCGGAGCGGAAAGAATATTCTTAACTATGCTTGGAGATCAGTGTCCCTACTTCCTCCCCAGACCGTGCTCTGAGAGCGGTATCCCTACTTCTTCCCCGAGGGACCGGGGGCCGGTAACGTATCTGGGGGCTGCAGACGTTTGGTAAGGATTTCTATTGTTGTGCCTGGTTGTGGGGTGGGTTTCCCTATCTGTTCAATTCCTTTTGGCCGAGGGTTCTGCTGATTGCTGTAAAAAGCGTGCGCGACCTCACCCCCCCCACTCACCACTCAGGTGGGGAGAGCCTGTAGAGGCGTTTGGAGCTTTGTGGTTACTTTCTTTAGGCTTTCCCCTTTTCTGGTTTGTGCATCCTGCTTGAGCTGTCCTGTTCAGTTCGGTCACGTCTCCCTGTTTCCGCGGCAACCGTATCATCGGGGGGTGTGTGTCACGTGGCGAAGCTTCGGTGGCCATCTTAACTGAGGTGCGCTCTGCTGGTTAACACTCGGCGCCATTCTTGTTGTGGGAGCACGTGGGGAAGCGCGGGCGGACATTTTCGATAAGGGTGTGTGGCTGGTAAGCGTCCGGCGCCATTTTCTATAGCCCACGTGGGGGAAGCTCGGGCCGCCATCTTGAGTAAGGTATGGGTGGCTGGCAAATATTTAGCTCAAAATTGACAGTTTAGAAGGGGTTCTGCTTTGGCGCTTGCTGGGCGGGGGAGGAAAATCGCCATTAATTTTTTTTAATAATTTTTATTAACAGGCCAATCACATCACATTATCCAAATCACATTAGTTCCAAATTATACAGCCAAATTTTAAATTTTGTTGGGGGTACCCATACATCAAGGTCCGAACGAGCCCAAAACTCAGAACGAGTCCAAACATCACTTATATTACTGCTTTAATTAAACAGTTCTATCCAGTTCAATCCAGATAGTCCTTTATTACTTTCTTCATCTTCTTGTTGTTATCGTATATTCCTTTCTTTGCGATCTCTGATAATTTTCACAAGCAGATTGAAAACAGGCGTCCTCTGTGTGGGTTTTGTACTCTCCAAAGATCATATCGCTCAGGGACAGCCTCTGTTCAACGCTTCCATAAAAAAATTAATCTTCGGTCTGTCCTTTACTTTTCTCAGGCTTGCCAAATAAATCAGGAGGCTCTGTCAGGCCAAGATTGCGTTCCAACATTCCTTCTCTTTCCAATGGTCCTGATTCTCCTCCCCCTGTCCTTCTTTCTCCGGCAAGCCTGTCTTGGTGAGATGTCATTTTTTAACTGCGTCATAAAATTTTTCCTCTTTCTCACCGTTCACCAATCCTCTCTCCTGTTATAATCCATCCCACACAGTTCTTGAATTCCTGCTTGTGATTAGTAAAAACGCAACGATCTTATTTCTATCTGGGGTGAAGGGTTATTAATATCACATCGTGCAAAGAAAAAAAAGTTTTTTCCTCCACCCCCCTTCATTCCAAACATACAGTCTCTTAATGGTGATTCATCAGAAGATTTACTTATCCGTCCGTCACTCCCGGTCACAGAGATCCATTAATTAGCAGTCTTATCTCTCGAACGTTACTTGATGTATGTGCTTCAGCTTCATTCCAATCGTATGTTTCCAATTATAATTCTGAGCTGAAGCTAACCAGCACACACTGATTGGAATCGGCGTCAGGAAGATCTGACTTCATCGAGGGCTCGTGCCAAGTGTTCGGCACCCCCATCTCTCGGATCATGGGGTGCATTGTGAACACCGCTGGCAAGGCAGCCCCCCGTCTCCTGGGGGGGTAGGAAGACTGCATACTTCCCATAGCAGCCCCTTAATTACCTCGTATGGGTCAGAGAGATGTTATTGTCGGCCATCTTCCAACGCGCCACCTGGTGCCCCCCTGAAAAATCGCCAATTTTAATCCCGACTCAGTGGGCTACGTAACCCCCTCCAGTCGAGGTGTCGGGAGTCACGCTAGCTAGGGTACAGTGTTTCGGTGAGGCCCCCTTTTCTGCCCAGTGAGGCGCTGATCGGAAGACAAAAGGTGCATTGCAGGCAGCAGACAGGGTTCCTCGTTCCGCTAGCGGGCTTGGTTTAGAGGAAATATGTGCGGTTTACTTGCTGCTTGATAATTGGGGAAATTTCTCTTCACCAGACCTTTGAAAGCCTTTCTGGGGGGGGGGGGCAAATAGGCTATCCCTGCTAGCCGTGCTGTTTCTACTTGCTCATTGTACAATTCAGCTTAAGGGTTGTTTCTCAGGAGTGATTAATTGAAGTAATAACTTACGCGCCATAGTGGGGGTCTCAAAGAGGCTCGCTTCTTCATAGTTATAAGGGACATACAAAGTAACGTTCGTGGGAGTCAACTGCAGCGTCACTAGGGGGTTTGGCTCTCCCCAGGCAGCGGTTTCGCTACGGGCAATTTATCTCAATTATATCTGAAGGCAATTTATTTGGTCACTGGTGCTTGGCACACTGAACCTCTGAGTCAGTTGTGAGTCGGTAGGCAGCCAAGGCGCACTGCTTAGGCATTGAGGCTGCATTAGTCCTGCTCTAATTCTGCACGATTTTCAGTTTACTGTGGTTAACTCTTCTTCCTTCCTTGTGAGCTTCACTAATAATGCCTCAACAATACTTTGGTACAAAATCTTACCTTTAATTGCTCACCTTTTATACCTTGCTATACCCCTTATACATTTAAATAACTCTTACCTATAATATCTAATATCTGAAATAGACAGGTTCTTTAGCGGCTGGCTGCCAGTGTAGGAAATACTGAACTAGTTCTGCGGTTCTCCTCTATATCCAGTGTCGATATTGCTGTGACACCTACTAGCAGGCACGCCTTGCCTTCCTTCCTCTTTCCTCCATGTTAGGGTGAAATAAAACAAACAAACAAACAAACAAATAAATAATACAAAAAATAAAATTATAATAATAAATAAATAAATGGGGGGACAGTGTGATCAATACTGAACTAGCTGTTGGGTGATTATTTTGAAGGTTTCTTTTCTTGTCTTTTGTAAGTAGGATGGCTTTCGGTGGAGATCAGCAGTCATCTTCCACAGGTAACGGGGGCGCCCAATTGCCAGCCATGCCGTGTGACCCGCAAGCTTTTGCTCAATTTTTCACGGCTTTTGAAACCTTCTATAGGCACTGTAGGCCGAGGGTTGTCGCACTCCCAACTCTGGAAGCATCGCAGGATGTTATACCCGACACCCCTCTTGCCTGCCAGGCGCAAGCTGGCACATCAGCTTCTGCGTCTGACGATGCCCAACTCGAAAGTGCCTCTGCCGAATGCCCCCACAGGCGCTCCCAATCACTGAGTTTGAAACCCACTTCAGGTTCCAGTAAGGGTAAGGCTCAGGCAAAGGTTGCCAATAAGGGTAAGGCGCCAGCAATTCCACTTCACAGGTCCTAGACATCCCTAGTGTTTTTCAGCAGCATTCCCCTCAGCACAGTTCAACTGAAGGTGGCTTGGGTTCCGGCTCAGAGGATGAGCAGCAGGTACCCCAAGCCGCCCCACCGGCAACCAGCGGGAACCCGGCCAACAGTGAGGTGCAAGGGGGCAAAATAAAATCCAAAAAGAAGCACACTTCGGCAAAGAAGAAGTAAGCAGTCTGATACAGAAGACGACTCAGGTACGTCCTCCTCCGATTCTGATAGTGATGGTCCTCTGGAGGGGTACTGGGGTTATGGCGAGGATAGTCATGGGCTTCCTTTATGGGCGCATGAAAGAAGAGCCAGTTCACACCGTAAGACCTTTAATGGAACATTGGAATGGAAGGAGGGGGCATTGGTGGAAGATGTTAAGATTTCCACCAACTTGTCTACGGATTTCATTTTAGGTAACCATTTGTCACAGAGAAAAAGGAATAAGATTCTCAATGGCGACTACGTAAATATATTTACCCTCCTACCTCCTACCAAATTAATGGGGAAAGGGGAAAGGGGAAAAGAGGCGCTCCTTTGGTAAGCGTAAATACAGGACGCCGAGGGCCGAGCGCACCTTTGACAACTGGTTAGACGGGTTCCAGGTTTTTATGGGAGTAGTCTGCGTGGCTTATCCTAAACGGGCCATGGATTTGGTTGTTTATCTGGAGACTTCCGGGGAGGTGCCTCCGGCAATGGCGGAATTCCTCTGATCGGGAGGAATTTGCCCCATGGGAATCTGGCTCTGGCCGCCATGGCGAAGGTGGAGACCCGCAAAAAATCACAGGCGGGAGAAGCCTGTGAGTGTGGGTTTTGGCGGACACCTTTTGTGCCTCCCCTACTCGCGGGGAAACCCGGTTTCGGGGGTCTGGAGCGACGTGGGGTGAGCGGCGCGGTGCTTCGAATCGTCTGCTTCTTCCATGGAGCGAAGCCGCATCGCTGTTGTCAGAGAGCGCTGACCTTTTCCTGTGGACAATTTGACTTTAAAGTAATTACCCGTGAGTAGAGCTGAAGCGGCAGAATTGGAATTTTAAACGTTTAATTTGGTATCGTAACGGGGAGGTTCAATACAGGAAGTCCGCCTTCCCCTTTTGTAAATAGACTGAGGCAATGAGGCTGCAAGCTGGAGTCTTGGAAAGCCTTTTGTAAAAGACTAAATTTCCATCGGCAAAGAACATTAAACCCCCCCTTGGAGGCAGGAGAAGAGGGGGGGAAGTTGTGGACTGAGTATGCCTGTGGGAGAGAGCGAAGAGAGTTAAAATACCGTGGCTCTGACCCTGGAAACGGGCTGCTAGCAGGACTGACGTCTTTTGGAATGTTCATTGACAGCGTTTAGAACGTTCATTGACAGCTAGCTAAATAAGAGAAATACATTGTTTCTACTGTCTCCGGCTGCTTTTAAAAAGGAGTAAAAGTAACTGAAAATTGAAACTAACTTTGGATTGTTTGAATTGTGTTTAAAAGAGGACATTATTGACTATTATAAATAGAAACTGTTTCCCCCTAGTGGAAGCCTTTGAAACTGGTTGCTTTACAAGAGCTGGGCTAGGGGAATTTCCGGCTGCAAGATAAAAAACTGTGAGACTCTGGGACTGACCTTGAATCTTTTAAGTGCTATGGCAAATGGAAAGGGAAAAACAGACCAGTCAACTGCTGACAAAACATTAGGGTCTGGGAGGACTTGGCAACAACCCAGGAGAGGTTCAACATCAGGCCCCCCTGCTTCTTCTGCTGCTGCCTTTGCACCAGTACACTCAAAACCAAGAGGAATGTCGACAGAAGAGGCCTTAGTGGCTGCATTATATAAGATAAATGATTCACTGGAACAGCTTAACAAGAAAATAGATGCGATAAATGTGAAAGTGGATGTTCCAACTACTAAAATCGACTTAAATACAGAAAGTATAAATAATACCAATACAGAAACCACCCAGAAATTGATACAGGAATCTACTTTGATACGTCAAACTGCGGAGGAAGCCAGGGAGAAAGCCGTTGCTGCTGAATGTAAAGTAACACAACTGGAGAGAGAGAGAGTCCCAGCCCTACAAAGGCAATTTGATGAACATAAGTTGACGCTTGCTATGATTGAACCTAAAGAAAAACAGACGAATCTGAGGATTAGAGTTCACCTTTGGTGGACATGCCCAAGGATTAAGACACTCTGGGAGATGATATATAACAAAATGAAAAAGGTATTTAAATATACCCTTTTGAAGAAACCAGAGGCCTTTCTCCTGGGCATGGTCGGCCAATTGGTGTTAAAGAAGGATAGAACTTTTTTTACGTATGCAACAACAGCAGCAAGAATACTCATCGCGAAGTATTGGAAGACACAAGATTTACCCACCCGGGAAGAGTGGCAGATGAAGTTAATGGACTATATGGAACTGGCGGAAATGACTGGCAGAAATCCGAGACCAGGGAGAAGAGTCGGTGGAAGAAGACTGGAAAAAGTTTAAAGACTATTTATAGAAATACTGTAAAATTAATGAATGTTAGAAGAATGTTGGAATGAAGTTATATGGCTTTAGTAGAAATGTTATAAGGAATTAAGTATAAATAGATTAATAGAATATTAAAGGAAAAAATAAGGTTAGAATGTGTTAAGATAATTATAGGATAGAAAACAGAGGAAGATGGAAAGGAATTGCTGAAACAATTAACAGAAGTGGAATACAAAAAGGGAGGTGTGAGGAGGTCGTCGAAATAAGTGAATGAAAGATAAGATACTGAAATTGTTTGATGTGTTTTAAATTGTTTTTGTTTTTGTTTTGTTTTGTCAGTTTAATGTGTTAGTGTTATGTAGTGTTTGTGTATTGTATTGTTCTTTTTTATTGTTCTTTTTTGTGTAGTGTTTAAATTGTTGAAAAAGTAATAAATATTATTTTTTTTAAAAAAAAGATCTGGTTGCTTATCTGGCTTACATGAGGCGGGCTCATACGCTGGCTGGTGAGACTGCTGCATTAACATATGATGAGAATTTTCGTAGAAATGCTTCTCTACTACCCTCTACCCGTTGGGACCTAAGGGACCCAAATTACTGGGGCGAGGACATTGGCCCGTACATAGAAAAGAAGCACCATGATGCAGTGAAGTCGGGTAAGGCAGAAGCAAAACAGCGCCGCCAGTGCTGGGAGTACAACAGGGGTGTCTGTTCCCAGCCTACCTGTAAGTATCTCCATGAATGTGAGCGGTGCCTGGGCAACCACCCTGCCTCTGCATGCTTTAAAAACAGGCAGCAGCCCTTTCGGGGGGGGGCAGGGGGTACTTCAACAACAATGCCAGGGGTGCCCCCGGATCCGCTCACCAAGGAGCCAGTAACCGCCAGTAACATGTCCCTCGGACTTGCCTTCTCCCCCATCCGCCTCCAGCCCCTCAAAACCCTACTAGACCAATACCCAGATAAAAAAGCTGCAAAATACCTTTGGGATGGGTTCTCCTTGGGGTTTAGAATCCCGGTGGCATTTCCCCCCAACACCGGGGACCCCCAAAATCAAAAATCCATTAGGGAACGGCCTGAGATAGTTAGAAAAAATATACAGAAAGAAATTAATGCAGTTAGGGTCGCAGGTCCCTTTTCCGAGCCCCCCCTGGAAGGGCTCCACCTATCCCCCCTGGGCATCATACCAAAAAAGGCTCCGGGGGAATTTTGCATGATCCACAACCTAAGGGGAGGCTTTACCTGGACGACTTTATTTTGGTCGCAGATAATAGACAACGGTGCTCTGCCCTCTTGGAGGCATTCACTACCCTAGCGGGGGAGCTCGGAGTACCACTGGCTGCCGACAAAACGGAGGGTCCTGCCACGTCTCTAGTCTATCTGGGCATTGAGTTGGACACCGTTGCCCAAACTTCTAGGCTGCCCAAGGAAAAACTGGTCGCCCTTAAGGCATTGATACAGCAGCTCCTGCCCCTAAAGAAGGTTACCCTTAGGCAAATTCAATCATTGTTGGGTCACCTAAATTTCGCTTGTAGGGTGGTGACGCCGGGACGGCCCTTTTGTGGCCGCCTGGCCAGATTGTCAGTGGGTCTTAGGGCACCCCAGCATAGGGTGCGCCTCTCCAAAGAAGTTAAGTCTGATCTGGAAGTCTGGCTACGATTCCTCGACAGGTATAACGGCATATCCTTATGGCAAGATACCATGGCACTCAATGCTGACTTGCAAGTCCAATCAGACGCGGCAGGTTCTCTGGGATTTGGGGTTTATTTCAGGGGACAGTGGTGCGCTCAAAGGGGGCATGCAGACTTGCTGGGCAAGCCCATTACTCGGGACCTTACATTCTTGGAATTTTTCCCTATTGTAGTGGCCGTACATTTATGGGCAGGAGACTTCCGCAATCATAAGGTTTGTTTCAACACAGATAATCAGGCAGTAGTAGCGGTTCTTTCTAGACAGTCTGCGCGTTCCAACAGGGTGGGAAACTTGTTACGGTCCTTCGTCCTCTTGTGCCTTGAGCAGAATATATATTTTTCAGCCAAATTCGTACCTGGTGTTAATAATGACATCACGGATGCTCTGTCTCGTTTTCAGATGGAGCGCTTCCGCTCATTAGCGCCGGACGCTCAACAGTCACCGCTGCCTTTCCCGGAGCATCTCTGGAGCTTTGGGAGCGAGAAGTGATGAAGGGAGTATTGGGTGCAGTTGCCCCTTCCACAATGAGATCCTATAAGAAAGCTTGAGCCGACTTCCTAAAGTTTTGCAACAGTATACCCAACGCAAGGCAGGATTCCATTCCTTCAATGAGGGAGGTCCTCCGCTACTTAGCTCACTTGAAGGAGCTGGGCAGGGCACCAAAGACTCTCAACATTCAGTCCACGGGGATGTCATACTTTTGTAAAGCCTTTTTCGCTACTGATCTGTGCGCTGAATTTGTAGTACATAAAGCTTTAGAGGGCTGGCGCAGGCTCCAGCCTCCTAGCACTGACAAGAGGATGGCCCATAACTTACGACATTCTGACCCAGATACATAAGAGATTAAGAGCAATATGCTGGTCAAAATATGAAGCTCGCCTATTCTCAGCCGCTTACTCCATAGCCTTCTTTGGTGCCCTCTGCATAGGGGAGGTAGTATGCAAGGGTGGGGTGGCCCACTGCCAGAGGGGCATCCTCTTAAGTGACCTGACCCTGTCCAGTACCGACCTAATTGTGCAAGTACGTAGCTCTAAGATGGACCAGTGGGGTAAGGGGGCCCTCCTTCGCTTACCAGCGGCACATGGGAGCAGACCATGCCCGGTTAGGGATACGAGGCGTTTCCTCTATCTAATACCCAACAGCCCCGGCCCTTTCTTAATTCACGTGGATGGATCGCTCTTGGCCAGGCACCAGTTTACTCGCATGATGCGCATGGCTTTGGCAGCATGCAGGCTGCCTGCAGCTGAATTTGCAGCTCACTCCTTTCGGATTGGAGCCGCTACCACAGCAGTACACCTCGGACTCTCAACCGAGAGGATAAAGGACTTGGGGCGGTGGAAATCTAATGCGTATAAAGCTTATGTTAGAAAGAATCTATGACTAGCTGCTGGCTTCCTGACCTGGGTTTTTCTGTCCATTTTCTTTCCAGATTACATGAGGGTGCGCATTTGGTTGGTGGGCCACGAATCAAGCCATGAGCACCGGTTTGGGGCAAAACTTGAACTTACCTTCAAAGGTTGAGGTGGCATGGATTGCGCGAAGAGGGATGCGCTGGAACGAATTCAAGCCAGCCGTGATGGCGAAGGCCGCCTCTGAGGGCCCACCTGATGCCTTGGTTATCCAGTTGGGTGAGAACGACCTAGCATACCGCAAAGCTATAGACTTGAGATGGAACATCTTCGATGATTTTGCTGCTTTGATGGCGGTTTATCCAAACATTGCCATCTTGTGGTCCTCGCTGCTTGAAAGGAGGACGTGGAGGGATAGATTGAGCCTAGTTGCAATCAATAGAGCAAGAAAAGTTTTGGAGCGGGCTGTGGCACGTTGAGTGGCAGCTCGGGGGGGGGGGGTCATAGGCCACCCCGGCATCCAGTACAGCAGCGAGGCCCTCTACAAATCTGATGGCGTGCATCTGTCTGATGCTGGAAATGACATTTGGTTGGGGGACATCATAGCAGGGATTAGGAGTTGGTTACAGGTTTGAAGGTATTGGCAGCGAGCTTTGCTCGATTGGCGGTTAGGCATTGGCAGGGGTAATTGTTATGCAAATGAGAGGGGGGAGGAAGCGCCATCACCTTCACCCAATGAGAAAGGGTAGTCCGGTAAAGGACTCTGGGAGGGCGTTGCCTTGTCCGAAACCTAGGGAGGTGAGGGCCTCTGGCACGCCCCGAGCGGTGACACCCGTGGGATCCTAGTTGGCGTGCTTCAACAGGACTCCCACAGCTGGTGGATAACCCTTCCCGGTGTTGGGATATGAGTACAACGCAGCTGCAAACAAGCACCCCCACTGTTATTGCTACAGAGGAGCAGGCTGTAGCTTTGAACGTTGTTCGTTGTTACAATTGTGGCCAGCTTGGGCATATTCAGAGGAACTGTAAAAAGCCATGTCAACAGAAAGGAGCCAAAGGGGGCTCTGCAAAGCCTGAGGCTTCAGGCAAGGGTCGTGCCAAGTCGCAGGCAAGACCAGCAAAGGCTTTGATGTCGCCAAAAGCCACATCATCAGTAGAAAACACGTTTATTATCGATGCTGGAGCAACCGAGCACCTCACGTCACGCCGGGAATTGTTTTCTACGTTTCAGAAGCAATGCTTCACTGTGAAACAAGCCAACGGTCAGGAGATGGAAGCTACCGGAATTGGAACTGTTTATCTGGAGAGTCTGAACTTGACTATAAGTAATGTTTATTATGTTCCGGACTTAAAGTTCAATTTGCTGAGTGTTTCTCAGATGACAAAGAAAGGACTGGTGTTGTCCTATGATAAGCAGAGTTGTAAAATCTTTAAAGACGGAGAACTGTACCTTTCTGCCAGAGAGAAAGATGGACTGTATCTATTGACTTTTGATGAGAATGATTACAAAATGTGCACTGCATGTGAATCTAAAATGCTTTCTCTTGCAGGTGTATCGAAAGAAGCCACGGGAAGAAAGGCAACAAAGATTAACAGTGTTTTTCAGCGAGTGTATGCTGATGTAATTGGTCCTCTAGCACCATCTAGAGGCAATGCAAAATACTATCTTGTGTTTGTTGATCACTATTCTCAATATGTATGGCTATATGTATTGCAATCACCAAAAGAAACCTTAGCAAGGTTTAGAGAGTTTTGTGATAAGGTTAAGACTGTTCATGATGCTAATATTGATTATCTTTTCACAGATGAAAAGCCAATTTTTCTTTCACAGGATTTTCAGGATTTCCTGGAGAAACGAGGGACAGAGCATAAAGTTGCTGTCTCAGAAGCTTCATGGAACAAGAGTGTGTGTGTTAAGGTGAACAAAGAGTTGCAGAATGGCATGAAAGCACAATTGCTGAGTTCACATTTGCCACATGAGTTCTGGGCTGAATCTTTATCGTCTTTTTGTTACACTTGGGTGAGAAAAGTTCCAAAAGGTATGGAAAGTTCTCCTTTTGAGAAGCTCTTCCACGGGAAACCTTCTGCAACACATTTTAAGGTTTTTGGATCTCACGTCCATACAGAAACTCCACAAGGGGTCAGAAATGCCAAAGGCATTTTTGTGGGTTATGAAAAGGGTCTCTACAGAGTAATTTTGTCTGAATCTGGTCAGGTGATTCTCACAAAGTTTCTAGAGAGCACTCTGAGACAGGAGAGAGAGGTTCTCCACACATTTCCCACTGATGACAATGCAGATGAGTATTCTGATACTGAGAGTGACACAGAGAGCTCAGAGAGTTCTGCTGACACAGTCATTGAGAGGGGTTCACACACAATGTCTAGTCCTCCACAGGTTGAGGCTGAACTAGAATTGACTGAACCACTGTTTACTGTTGGGAGTGGTTCTCCAAAAGGTCCAGAGGATGAACCAGTCAGCAAGGAAGATCTGCACCTCATTCGCAGGTCTGAGAGAGTAACAAAGGGCATACCACCCAAGAAGTATTCTCAAGAGTTTGCTAACTCAGCTGTTGCATGTGTTACTATTGTTAACAACTCAAACCAAGTTAAAGGTGTGTCTAAGTCAGAGACAAAGACACAACTGGGAGTTGCAAAGCGTAACACTACCTTCCCTAGCCAAGGCAATGTAGAAGCACTCATTCCTTGGAAAACAGACAACCAGAGAGTTACACTGGTGAAACCAGTGGCGGGTAGTTCCATAGGTGGAACTGAAACAACAGGGGATTGTTACGTGTATAACAACTGTTTGTTTTCTTCTCTGGATCAAGCTTTGTTCGCAGCTAACGTTGAATCATATGGGGGAGTATGTTGGGATATGAGTACAACACAGCTGCAAACAAGCAGCTTGATGTTTACATCACATGATGTGGCTAGTCCTGGGAAAGAATGTACCAGGCAGTTCACAGGGATTTGTTCTGTGTGTAATATGAGACCTTCCTGTTGCGTATGTGAAGGAAGTCTTAGTCAGTTGCTTGGAGGAGACTGAACTGAACAGACATGTTTTTGTACAGATGTAAAGTCAGAAATAAACCGTAGAAATGTAAAAGACTTTCTGACTATCTTCTTTCTCCTGCTGGTATGCAAGGGGAGAAGGGGGTGTGCATCTTCCACGCTGGGGGATGTTGCCTATCAAGACCCCTCTGGACTGCCGAGATGCCAGCCAGAGTAGGTCACCAGAGACAAGCCCCTGGAGCCTGGAGAGGGGCCAGCCTCTCCCGAGGGGGCATGTAATCCAACACCCAGTCTCCATGCCGGGTAGTCGATAGGAGCCAATGCCTAAGGCCAATACCTTCCAATTCCTTTTTTTTTAAATTAAATATTTTTTATCATTAATTCCTGTAATCAATAAAGTTGTGGCCTTTTTATGCCCATTAACCTTAAATAATGTGTCCGGTGTCTTCATTTCACATGGGGGAGGGGACTTGCCACGCAAATGAGAGATTTCATGCAGTATATATATCCTCCAGGCACCCTCTTCCCCCCTTCCCCAGGAATCCAGGCACCTCAGCTTGTACACGCAGGTTGACATCACAGATGTTCCTGCTCCGGTACTCTTAACCATAAAAGGGTTTTCCTTCCTGTACTTCTGACCATAAAAAGATATTCCTGTTCCTATACTCTTATCTTGGAGCAAGAGGTCACCAACTCCAAGAACACACTCTGGCACTGTTCCCGGACTAGGTCTGTGCGTCAGAGTGTGGTAAGATAAGACCCAGACATGTCATCCCTACTCCACTGGAACAGCCAAGGTCATCCATTGCCGTGACTGATAAAGGAGAGAGCTTTGTTTATACAGCTGTGTTCTTGTTATGCATTTTGCTCAACAGCTCAAGTTAATGCATTTTAGAAATGTTCCCTTGGAGAAAGAAGAAAAGGGGGGTTTTGGGTCCCTTTCAAACTGACTACACAGAAACCCATTCCTTCAGTATGACAGAGGACGAGATGGTTGGACAGTGTTCTCAAAGCTACCAACATGAGTTTGACCAAACTGCGGGAGGCAGTGGAAGACAGGAGTGCCTGGCGTGCTCTGGTCCATGGGGTCACGAAGAGTCGGAAACCACTAAACAACAGCAGCAAAATGTAAAGTAACCCCTTCATGGATCACTGCTTTGTTGTGGCGAAGGGGCTTGAATAACTCCAATAAGCTATGAGTTATGGCATGCAGGGCCACCCAAGACGGACAGGTCATAGACTAAATGTGATCCACCTGGAGAAGGAACTGGCAAACCACTCCAGTATTTTGCCAAGAAAACTCCATGGACATAAAAAAAGGAGAAGCTTTGAGAAGAAAAGTGAGAGTTTCCAAGGCATGCTCTGGTTCATGGGGTCACAAAGGGTTGGACACGACTAAGATGACTAAACAACAATGTAAAGTAGATTGCTTTAAAACAATATTAAAAGAATATTAAATTAACGAAATAATGCCGAGCACTATTTAGGGCAGTGGTGTCCAAACTTTTTTCAAAGAGAGACAGATTTGATTAAGTGAAGGGCCATGAGGGCTGGCCAAAGGGCCAACCAAAGTAAGTTGTTGAGCTTTTTAGGATTGAAGTTTTTTTTTTAAAAAAATTAATTTTATTTTTTACCAACAACCAAAACACAAACAGTGAAACCCCCAAGGTGGCTGATACATTGGGTATACATATTCAATAATGTGGTACCTCGGGTTACATACGCTTCAGGTTACATACGCTTCAGGTTACAGACTCCTCTAACCCAGAAATAGTACCTCGGGTTAAGAACTTTGCTTCAGGATGAGAACAGAAATCGTGCAGCAGCGGGAGGCCCCATTAACTAAAGTGGTGCTTCAGGTTAAGAACAGTTTCAGGTTAAGAACGGACCTCCGGAACGAATTAAGTACGTAACCATAGGTACCACTGTATGGTATTTGAGTATGGCAATATACTTATTCAATAATATACATACTCAATAATATTGAATAATAACATGTTCAAATCAACCATATGTACACGTCTATATACCTTAACACTCCTCCCTCCACAAGGTTTATTTAACTTTAAACATTTTAATTGCCCCAAATTGTTCAAACCTACCCAAATAATTCAATATGACCATGTCATTACCGAGGAGGCAGGTTTAGTCGTTGTCTGAGGACTATCCCTGCCTCCAGGTCTGGTCCTGACCGGAAGGATACAGTAATCAGCAAGGGAAACCCACATGACCTGAAAGTGTTGCTGTGCAATGCCAGGTCAATGATGAATAAAACCACTGCCATCCACGACCTGATTGTGGATGGAGGATTTGACCTGGCATGTGTGACAGAGACCTGGTTGGATGAAGCAGATGGGCCTGTCCTTGCCGCTGCTTGCCCACCAGGTTTCTCTTACGCACAGCAACCCAGGTCATGTGGGAGGGGAGGGGGGGTTGCAGTGATTTTTAGGAAGTCATTAGTCTGCACCAGGCGTCCTATTGGGAAGACCCAGTTTTCTGAGTGCATGTTCTGGAAGTTGGGCAATAGTGGCAGTACAGGATTCCTTTTGGTGTACCGACCTCCCCGCTGCACCAAGGATTCCCTGCCCGAGCTGCTTCAGGTCGTGGCGGATATGCTCCTGGAGACACCTAGCTTGGTTGTCCTGGGGGATTTTAACATCCATGCCAACACAATCTTACAAGGGGCCGCTCGGGACTTCATGGAAAGCATGGCCTCCATGGGGCTGTCCCTGAATAAGTTTGGCCCAACTCATAGCCGTGGACATGCCTTAGACTTGGTGTTCACCTCTATGGATGTTGGTGATCTGACACTAACTAAAAGCGAAACAAAAGAAGTGCCATGGTCAGATCACTTCCTGGTGCAACTGGACTTCTCCGCAACCCTTCCCCTCTGCAGGGAGGTGGGACCGATTTGGATGGTCCGCCCCCGCTACTTAATGGATCCAATTGGCTTCCAGAGAGTGGTAGGGGATGCTTTATCCCAAGTTGATGGCCTTTCAGCTGATTCCCTGGTGGCACGCTGGAATGCGGAGTTAACCAGGGATATTGACTGTCTGGCTCCGAAGCGCCCTCTCCGATTGCATGGAGCCTGGACAGCCCCGTGGTTTTCCCCGGAGCTGAGGGTGATGAAACAATTGTTGAGACGGCTAGAGCGCCGGTGGCAGAAAACTCATTCTGAATCAGACCGGACACGGGCTAGAGCTCAACGTCGAGCCTACCAAGTGGCAATGGCGACGGCGAAGAGGGCCTTCTTCGCCGCCTCCATTGCATCTGCAGAAAAAAGCAGCAGGAGACTTTTTCAGGTGGTTCGCAATCTATCGGAACCACCTGTACCACCGGGGCCTGGTAGGGACCCCAAGATCTCCTGCAATGCTTTTGCAAAGTTTTTTGCAGATAAAATCGCTCAGATTCAGAAGGAGGTAGACTCCACCGTGGGAGCAGGGCCAGGGGGGGAGAGTGCTAGAGTTCTGTCTGGTCCTGTTACATGGGATCAATTCCAATCTGTTACCTCCGAGGATGTGGACAGGCTGCTTGGATGAGTGAAACCAACCACTTGTCTCCTTGATCCTTGCCCATCCTGGCTTATAAAAGCTAGCCGGGAAGGACTGGGCGATGGGCTTTGTGGGGTGGTGAATGCTTGCCTCCATGAGGGAGCCTTCCCAAACCCGCTGAAAGAGGCGGTCATTAAACCGCTTCTTAAAAAAACATCTTTAGACCCGGCCAGTATGGCCAACTATCGCCCAGTCTCAAATCTGCCATTCTTGGGCAAGGTGATTGAGCGGGTGGTTGCTGAACAACTCCAAGCACGCCTGGAGGAAACGGACCATTTGGATCCCTTCCAATCGGGATTCAGGCCTCACCATGGGACTGAAACTGCCTTGGTCGCGCTGGTTGATGATCTCCGGCGGGCTAGGGACAAAGGTGAGAGCTGTTTCCTAGTTCTGCTGGATCTCTCAGCGGCCTTTGACACCATCGACCATAACATCCTTCTGGACCGTCTAGAGGGGCTGGGAGCTGGGGGCACTGTCATACAGTGGTTCCGCTCCTTCCTCCTGGGCCGTGTCCAGAAAGTGTTGGTGGGGGATGAGTGTTCAGACCCCTGGGCTCTCACTTGTGGGGTGCCTCAGGGTTCTGTCCTCTCCCCCATGCTTTTTAACATCTATATGAAGCCGCTGGGAGAGATCATCAGGGGGTTTGGACTGGGTGTTCATCAGTATGCAGATGACACCCAGCTCTACCTCTCCTTTAAATCAGAACCAGTGAAGGCAGTGAAGGTCCTGTGTGAGTGCCTGGAGGCGGTTGGAGGATGGATGGCGGCTAACAGATTGAGGTTGAATCCTGACAAGACAGAAGTACTGTTTTTGGGGGACAGGGAGCGGGTTGGTGTGGGGGATTCCCTGGTCTTGAATGCGGTAACTGTGCCCCTGAAGGACCAGGTGCGCAGCCTGGGAGTCATTTTGGACTCACAGCTGTCCATGGAGGCGCAGGTTAACTCTGTGTCCAGGGCAGCTGTCTACCAGCTCCACCTGGTACGCAGGCTAAGACCCTACCTGCCCGCGAACTGTCTCGCCAGAGTGGTGCATGCTCTAGTTATCTCATGCTTGGACTACTGCAATGCGCTCTACATGGGGCTACCTTTGAAGGTGACCCGGAAACTGCAATTAATCCAGAATGCGGCAGCTAGACTGGTGACTGGGAGTGGCCGCCGGGACCACATAACACCGGTTCTGAGAGATCTGCATTGGCTCCCAGTACGTTTCCGAGCACGATTCAAAGTGTTGGTGCTGACCTTTAAAGCCCTAAACGGCCTCGGTCCTGTATACCTGAAGGAGCATCTCCACCCCCATCGTTCAGCCCGGACACTGAGATCCAGCGCCGAGGGCCTTCTGGCGGTTCCCTCATTGCGAGAAGTGAGGCTACAGGGAATCAGACAGAGGGCCTTCTCGGTAGTGGCGCCTGCCCTGTGGAACGCCCTCCCATCAGATGTCAAAGAGATAAATAATTACCTGACATTCAGAAGACATCTTAAGGCATCCCTGTTCAGGGAAGTTTTTAATATGTAATGCTGTACTGTTTTTAACACTGATTGGGAGCCGCCCAGAGTGGCTGGGGAAACTCAGCCAGATGGGCGGGGTATAAATAATAAATAAATAAATAATAATAATAATAATAATAATAATAATAATAATAATAATATCCTCTCAAACCAATCCTCCTCTTTCTCACTGAGCTTAAACCCTTTCATTCTATGTATGAATTGAATTGAACTTTATTACGGTCACAGACCAGGATAAAAAAACAAAAACAAGCCAGCAACATATAAATAAAATAGCAGTTAGGATATTTTTTTTTTAACTGATAAATGTTGGAGCAAATAAGGACAAAGAAACAAGCATAGGATAAAACATCTGAATAAAATACAAGATTAAACACGGATAATGGATGGATAATTAAAACAGATAAGAACTAAAACCAAATAAAAACATGCAGTTAAAACACCTGTAAGAGTGTAAGAACTAAAAGACTCGCAGTTAAAACAACTATAAGAGGCTGCAGAGTAGAGGCCTCTGAAATAGATGACTCACAGCATTAGAAACTGATGTGCAAATATGGTTAAAACAGACAATTAAAACAATGTATCACAATAAATTTAGAAACAATGTGCAACAATAAACTATCCCAGGGAGTTGACTCAGAGTCACCCATGGAACTGAGTTTGGGGATTTTCATGCCGGGCTATTTTGAGTTGGGAGATGGTCTGCGCCTACAGATTTGTACACAGAATCTGGCGACCATCCAGGTCTTCTTCTGATCTTTGCCTAGCAGCAAAAGGTCACATTTTTGCTTTTGCGGGAGGTCGGCGAGCCTCACCAGTAGGGGATCAATGAACTTACTACGTGCCTCTTCATAAAAGGGACATCTAAAGAACAAGTGTTCGGGGCTTCCTATCTCTCCCAATGGACAGGTGCAAAGTCTCTGGGCATAGGGGACTTTTCTAAAGGCTCCATCCAGGACCGGTGAGGGAAGAGCCGCGCTTCTGGTGAGTGTAAAGGCCCTTCTTGCATTTCTAGATACGAGAAAGAAGAGATATGCTGCCGGTGCAGCGATATATCTCTCGATCTCTCCAATTTTATAGTCGGGGCACCTTGTGCAGTCCTGTTGTCTCTTGGTATCTAATATTCTTTGCCCGACTGTGGCTTTTGCCTGGTCCAAGCCCAGACTTAGAAGGGCTTGAGGGGCAAAACCCAGTCTCTGGAGGGTGTTCAGAACTGCAGTCTGCCAGCCTGACTGGAATTGGTCACAGAGGATCAATGGGGCTATCCCTCGGGGGAGCAGATTCAATGTAAGCCATTTGTAGATTGATGTTAGGCAGATGCTAGTCTCCACTCTCATCATCCCCGTTTCCAATCTCACCCATGCGTTTGAGAACATCTGGGGACTTGGAGGAGAGCTCTAAGAAGTCTAGATTGAACTCTCTCAAGGGGGGGGGGGAGAAAGCAGAGGAAGGCGGACCCAAAAAGGAACATTTTGGGCCATATCATGAGGGAGGAATTTTACCCTGATGATATTTTCTGCTGTCACAAGGCCCCTGGTGACTAATCCGTTTTTTTCGGGAATATTTACTTTTCTTTGAGCATATGATGGGTATCCTCTATTTGTGGGAAGTATTGTGAAGGCAAGTTTGTGATTATTTAACATTAGCTTCCAACAAGTCTGTGTTGTTTTATCTTGATCCTTTCTTGTTATGTTAGGGTACACGGGATTTCTTTGCGATGTCAAGAGAAGGGTTGGTTGCATGGGAGCCGGAATTTCCTTTGGATTTCCTATTTCCCCACTAGAGGGCGGTGTGTGATCTGCTGGGGCGTGGGGCTTTTCCTCAGAGTGCTTTATTGGCATGCATGAGTTTGTGATTTTCTTTTGGGTTGTAGGAGCAAAATTCTTTGTTGTTATATTCTCCAGCAGCTTAAAGAACTTCTGGAAATTCATTTTTTTAGTCCGGTGGGTCGGCGTTCCCTTTTGGCCTCTCAATTTGATGTTTTTGGTCTTCTTCATTTTTTGTGTTGAGCATTTTCTCTTTAAGATTGGTTTCTTGGGAGCAAGGGACCCTCCCTCCTGCACTGAATTGTTTCTGTTTGTTTTTTTGTAATCGAGTCCCAGCTTGGTTTCACCTCCCTTAGTCCTAGTCCCAGATGTCATGTGAGGGAACGCGACCTCATGGTTCTTAATCAATTCAGTTAGGGTGGTAAGCAGGTTCAAGCTTTCCGAAAGGAAATTTTTAATTGGCTCAAGTTCTTTGCTTATCTGTGTGAAATGAGTTTTGAGTAACTCTTCGAACATCCCTGACAAATAGAAGATAAGGTTGTCCGGGGGCTGTAACCTTAAGCTGTTTGGCCATTTGTCTGTCTCAGTCGAGGAAGGGCACCTTAAATTCTCTCCTGATAGGGAGGGGAGGCTCGTTTGACATGGCTTCTAGGTTTTCAAGGAATAGCTCCTGTTCTAAACTTGCTTCAGGTCCCTCTTTGGCTAGCTCAGCTTGTTTTAGTTCTGTTGCCAAGTCCACTCCCTCACCTCCGATGTTAGTTTTTTCCTCCCTTCCATTCCAGGTGTGGTCAATAGACCACTCATGAGAATGGAGGTTTCCTGGATTATTTGCTTCATCAGCCTTGGGATGGAAGTAGGTTGACATTTTGGCCTGTTTTTTCTTTGTGGGAATTGTTACAGGTTGTAAAGGTGAAATCCCCAGTTCTTTGCAACGTTGTCTTGTAAGTACCATCTTTGTACTCAGAAATAAATGGGGCTATTTTATCCAACCCACAGCTTTATGGGCTTTTCAAGGGAGGTGGTTCAAAGTTGATTTAAGTAGCTTTAAAAGGGAAGGGAGGTTTAAAAGTCCACCCAACAGCTCCAGGAGTCTTTTACTGATAAAAGTTGGCAGATATTTTCATAGGTTGAGCCTTTTTATCAGGGTAATTTGATCATTAGAGCTCCTACTCACGCAGCAGAGACTCAGTTGAGACTTGACCTGGTGCCATCTTCCCCGGAGTGTTTTCTCATTCTATGTATCTTCACAGTTAGGTATTCTAAAATTATAATATTATTCAGTTTTTTCCTCCATTGGTTCACCCCTAGCTCTTCTGCATTTTTCCAATTACTCGCTATAACCTGTCTGGCTGCAATTACCATCAGTTTTACCCATTTACATTCCTCTTTTGTTTTTAACTCAGTGCTACTCAGGCTAATAAGAACCATTAATTTAGATATTTCCACATTCCTTCCCACAATTCCCGATATTTCTATACCAATCTGTTTCCAAAATTTATTAACTAACGGACAATCCCACCACATATGACTGTACGTTCCCATCACTCCACATTTCCTCCAGCAATTCTTACTTCCAGATTTTGTAATATGATATAACCTTACCAGTGTATAATACCATTTTTGTACCAACTTCAATCCTTGTTCCTGGATTATCCTAGAGGTCGCAACAAAGGGTGGTTGCTGTAAGATTATTTCCCAATTTTCATCTAAAATCTGTTCCTGAATATCTAACTTCCAATATTCTTTCAAACTTTTCTTTGGTGATTTCCCCTTGTCTAATAACACCTTACACAATTTTGAAACTATTTTGGCCCTATCTGTCCTATATCCTTTCATTAATTCTTTGAAGGGTGTAATAATTCTTTTACTACATTTTTAAACTTCTTCCTTCAGCAGAGAGGAAATTTGTCTTTTCTGTAACCAATTAATTTTATTCCTGTTCCATTGTACCTTCTATTCTCCAATTATTCTCCATCTCCTCAATTGAGATGAGATCTCCTTTAATTTACCCCCTACCTCCTTTGGGATGAGCTCCCTTAATAGGGCCATTTTACCATAATACCACATTTGGTATGGGGAGAGAGGTCAGGAAAAAGCTCCCTTCTCCACTTCTCCCATACCCAGATGGACCCCGTAAATGTTGATATTTTATCTACTTCCCTTTTATTTTTCCTCCTATCAAATATTCTTATTTTCCCTCCTACTACTTCCAAATTCTCCCGCTCAATACACCCCAAATCTTCCCCCTGTTCTCCCTCCAACCAAATCATAAGATGTCTCAGTTGGTAGGCTTAGTAATATAAAACCAAGTTGGGAATCCCCCATCCTCCATCTTGGATCCTATGATACCTGTATCTACCTGCCGTCCTTGGTTTCTTGGATGCAAAAACAAACCTATCAATTTTCCCTTGCCACCCTTTCAATATCCGTTCCAATATGTGCCAGGGTAATACATTAAAAATGATAAGTTAATCTGGGTAACAAAAACATTTTAACTAATGCATTTCTTGTACTAATTGTTTCCTTCCTTTTCTCCCATATTTTCAACTTCTCTTTTTTTGCAAAAAAATTATTACTTTTTATAATATCAACAACAAACAAAAACATAAAACAAACAAAACATAACAAACATAAATCATAACCTTATTGAAAATAACAGTTATTTGCTTTGTAAAACGACTTCCTCGTTTCCCCTTAGTTGAATTTCATTGCATATCCTTATAACGGTTTTCCAAATCCCAATTTTAATACCCATTAAATTAAACATTAACATCTTTAAATCTTCTCCTTCTTGTCTTAGACACATTGTTTTATCAGTTAACATAAATACAATCCTAAGCCCATTAAGTATCTGGAAGCTATTTCCAATTATTTTAGCTTAACAAATTTAGCTAAGTAATCATTAAATTTCTTCCATTCTTCATGGTGTTCCTCCTCCTTCTGGTCGTGGACTCTTCCGGTTAGATCGGCTAGCTCCATAAAATCCATCATCTTCATCTGCCATTCTTCTACTGTTGGTAATTCTTGAGTTTTCCACTTTTTAGCTAACAAAATACGAGACGCGGTTGTGGCATACAAAAATAGATTAACATCTTTCTTGGGCAATTCCGAACCTGTGAAAGGCCTCTGGTTTCTTTATAAATGTATATTTCAACATTTTTTTTCAATTCATTATAAATCTTTTCCCAGAAGTCTTTCACCTTGGGGCAGGTCCACCACATATGAAATAATGTTCCTTCTTTTTCTTTACATTTCCAACATGTATTATCACAATTATGATACATCTTTGCTAATTTTACAGGAGTCAAATACCATCTATACATCATCTTCATAATATTTTCCTTTAACAAAGTACATGCGGTGAACTTAACCCCTTTCTTCCACAATCTTTCCCAGCCCTCAAACATTATATTATGTCCTAAATCTCTTGCCCAGTCTATCTTCACCGATTTAACTTGTTCATATTTCGTATGCCACTCCAGCAAAAGCTTGTACATTTTAGATAAGTTATTACCTTCAGTATCTAACAACTCCATCTCCAACTTAGATTTTTTCCAAGGCAAAACCATTTTTCTTATCCAATTTATACAATTCGTTAATCTGGTGGTAATGTAGCCAGTTTAGCTTATCTTTAATTTGCTCAAATGGTCTTAATTTATAACCTTCCTCTTCCTCTATTAATAAGTCATAATATCTCAACCATTTGGTATCCATATTTATTTTTTTCTGGGCCTTTGCCTCCATTGGTGAAAGCCATCTGGGCATCTTTCTTTCTAAAAGGTTTTTGTATTTTATCCAAACATTATACAATGATTTCCTAATTATATGATTTTAAAATGCTTTATGGGCTTTTACTTTATCATACCACAAATATGCATGCCAACCAAACACATTATCAAATCCCTCCAAATCTAGTAAATCTGTATCTTCTAATTTCATCCATTCTTTAATCCAACAAAGTGCGGCAGCTTCAAAATAGATTTTTAAGTCTGGCAGAGAGAATCCCCCTCTTTCTTTAGAATCCGTAAGTAATTTATATTTAATTCTAGGTTTCCTCCCCTGCCAGATAAATCTAGAAAGAGCTTTTTGCCATTCTTTAAAACATTTCACATTGTCTATAACTGGGAGGGCTTGAAACAAAAAAAGCATCTTTGGCAGCACATTCATCTTAATCACAGAAATCCGGCCCATTAATGACAATTTTAAGTTAGACCATACCTCTAAATCTCTTTTGGTTTCATTCCATATTTTCTCATTGTTGTTGTTGTTTAGTCGTTTAGTCGTGTCCGACTCTTCGTGACCCCATGGACCAGAGCACGCCAGGCACTTCTGTCCTCCACTGCCTCCCGCAGTTTGATCAAACTCATGCTAGTAGCTTCAAGAACACCATCCAACCATCTCATTCTCTGTCGTCCCCTTCTCCTTGTGCCCTCCATCTTTCCCAACATCAGGGTCTTTTCCAGGGAGTCCTCTCTTCTCATGAGGTGGCCAAAGTATTGGAGCCTCAGCTTCACGATCTGTCCTTCCAGTGAGCACTCAGGGCTGATTTCCTTCAGAATGGAGAGGTTTGATCTTCTTGCAGTCCATGGGACTCTCAAGAGTCTCCTCCAGCACCATAATTCAAAAGCATCAATTCTTCGGCGATCAGCCTTCTTTATGGTCCAGCTCTCACTTCCATACATCACTACTGGGAAAACCATGGCTTTTACTATACGGACCTTTGTTGGCAAGGTGATGTCTCTGCTTTTTGAGATGTTGTCTAGGTTTGCCATCGCCTTTCTCCCAAGGAGCAGGCGTCTTTTAATTTCGTGACTGCTGTCACCATCTGCAGTGATCATGGAGCCCAAGAAAGTAAAATCTCTCACTGCCTCCATTTCTTCCCCATCTATTTGCCAGGAGGTGATGGGCCCAGTGGCCATGATCTTCGTTTTTTTGATGTTGAGCTTCAGACCATATTTTGCGCTCTCCTCTTTCACCCTCATTAAAAGGTTCTTTAATTCCTCTTCACTTTCTGCCATCAAGGTTGTGTCATCTGCATATCTGAGGTTGTTGATATTTCTTCCGGCAATCTTAATTCCGGCTTGGGATTCATCCAGCCCAGCCTTTCGCATGATGAATTCTGCATATAAGTTAAATAAGCAGGGAGACAATATACAGCCTTATATAGATTCAAATTTTTCCCAGACAGGTTCACCCCCAAATATTTAACTTTTTTCACAAAATCTAGGCCCGTTTTTTCTTGTAATATTTTCCTTTCTTCATCATCCAGATTTTTCTCTATTACTTTGGTCTTGCTCTTGTTTAATTTAAATCCTGCTACCTAACCAAAGACCAAACTCATGTATTAGCTCCAGTGCTTTAACTGCACTGGAGTCTGGATCTTGTAGTGTCAGTACTAAATCATCAGCAAAGGCTTTTAATTTGTATTGTTTCGAACCTACTGTAATACCTTTAACTTGTTCATCTTTTCTAATCATACTTAGCAAGACCTCCAGTACAAAGATAAACAGCAGAGGGGACAGTGGGCACCCTTGCCTGGTTCCCTTTTCAATTCTAATTTCCTCTGAAACCACATTATTTACAATAATTTTAGCTTTTTGTTCTTGATAGATCGCTTTAATACCATTTATAAAATCATGACCTATCCCCATACACTCTAAGTTATGTAACATAAAACTCCAAGAAACATTGTCAAAGGCTTTCTCAGCATCAATAAACATTAACATTGCTTTACAACTCTTTCTTGCTTCTAACTTTTCCAAAATATTCACAACATTTCTAATATTGTCTTTCTTATGTCTTCCAGGCAGAAATCATGCCTGGTCTTTATGAATATACTCAGATAAAACCTTTTTTAGCCTATTAGCCAGTATATTTGCAAAAATTATATAATCCACATTAAGTAGGGAGATTGGTCTGTAGTTTTTAACGTTGGATCTATCCTGACCCTGTTTAGGAATCAGAGTAATGTAAGCTTGTTTCCAGGTTTCAGGTGCTTTCCCCTCCTGTAAAATTGAATTAGATATTTCTACCAGAGGTTGCATAAGCCAATCTTTCAATGTCTTATAGTATTTCGCTGATAGACCATCAAGTCTTGGTGTCTTGCCAAGCTGCATTGAATTTATTGCATGTTCCACTTCCTGACTTGTAATTACGCCATTTAGTAGATTCTTTTTATCATTCGGAATCTGTTGCAGTCCGTTGTTCTTCAGAAATTGCTCGATTTTCCCTAGATCTTCTTTTTCTTTTTTATACAGTTGCTTATAATATTTATAAAAACATTTTCTAATGTCTGCAGGTTTCTCTACCGATTTTCCTTCTGTAACAATGTTTGTAATAGTACTTTGTTTTTGTCTCTTCTTTAATTGCCAGGCTAATAATTTCCCACATTTATTTGCAGATTCAAAATTTCTTTGTCTCATCCTGCTTATCTTCCATTCAATTTCTTGGTTTACTGACTGTGAATATTGAACCTGTAAGGCTTTAATTTCTTTTTGGATCTGCAAATTCTTTGGGTTTCCTCTAAGCTTCTTCTCTTTTTCTTTCAGTTGTTCCATAATTTTGTCTTTTGTCTCATTCTGTGACTTTCTCCTAATTGCGTTTTGTTGTATCAGAAACCCTCTCATTACCGCTTTGCTGGCCTCCCAAATCACCCTTATTTCCATTCCTTGAGTCATATTAAGTTCAAAATAATCCTTTAGGGTTTTGGGGGCTTATTTACAATTGATGAATTTCTCAACAAATCGTCATTCATTCTCCATCTGAAGGAACCCTGAACAAACATTTTCAAGTCCATAGAAACTGCATTATGATCCGAGCAAGTTTTAGGGCAAATTTCTGTTTTTGTCACTTTAGGAACCAAGTCTCTGGATATCCATAGATAGTCTATTCACGAAAATACTTGCTTTGCATCTGAAAAAAAGGGAAGTCTCTTTCCATTGGCTTTCTAATTCTCCATATATCTGACAGATC
Organism: Podarcis vaucheri; assembly: GCF_965113315.1. Lineage (NCBI taxonomy): Eukaryota > Metazoa > Chordata > Lepidosauria > Squamata > Lacertidae > Podarcis > Podarcis vaucheri. Next base: position 18,987,401 of record NC_138757.1, read on the forward strand.
AAATTTTTCAGTTAGATCAAAGAAAGTCTTCGGTAGTCTGCCAGAGTTCGTAACCTTTGATCTCTGAGTTCTGTCCATCAAAGTAGATGCAACTCCATTCAAATCCCCCATCAAAATAATTTTATAATCCAAGTATTCCAGCAGACTTGCTTCCAGGTTCTTAAAAAATTCCGCTTTGCCATCATTAGGTGCATAGATTCCTAATAACAAATATTTCTCGCCTTGTGCTGAAATTTCAACTGCGATATATCTTCCTTCCTCATCTTTGAAAGCAAATTTTGGATTCCATTTATCTTTGATGTAGAAAACCACTCCTCTTTTTTTGACTTTGTCAGAAGAAATAAATTCTTGACCCAATCCTGTAGACAAATTATGTCCAAATTTTGTTTCTCCAAAATATGATAATTTTTTTCCCTTTTTGTGGCAGGTTCATGCCATGAACATTCCATGAATAAATTCTCAACGCCATACTGTCTATTTACGAGGAGGCTGCCTCCGCTCCCCGCAGCTGTGGAGTTTGCAATCCAAGTTCTGCCGAGTGCTTCTGCATAAATCTATCCTTCTCCTGAAGATTCTTAATCTTTTGCTTTCTTCCTTCAAATTTGAAGGATAGGCCCTCTGGAAATTCCCACCTGAAAAAAATGTTCTTTCTCCTCAGAATGTCTGTCAAATCCTTGTACTGGGATCTCAAATTCCAAAGAAACTTGGGAATTTCCTTAAAAAGGACCACCGCTTTATCAGGGACTTTGAGGCCTTTTTATAGTGATGTCCCAAGATGATATCTCTTTGTTCCCTGGTCTTAAAGACCACAATACAGTCGTAAGTTATTTTAGTCTCTTTTTTAGGTCCAAATCTATAAGCTTTCTCCACCCAGTCTTCAACCTCCTCTTTTTTCAGATCCCAGAATTCAACAAAATGGTTTATCACACATTCTCTGAGTTTATCATGATCCTGTTCCAGATTAGGAAATCCTCTCAATCTCAGATGAGATTGTTTCTTGGCCAGCTGTAAATGAGCTATAGCTATTGCATTTTCCTGTTGCAAACGTTCCAGGTCCTGGACCCTGACATTCTCCAATTGTGTCACTCTTTCATCATGTGTATTAATTTGCTTTTTGACAACTTGCATATCGGTGCTTAACTGGTTAATCCTTTCTTCCAATTTATTTACAGCGCTTGTATTGCAGCCCAGTCCTTCTTTAATATCATTTAACGCTGACAATACCGACTCCTCAAATTGCGTCGTTGCTTTAGAGCCACGTCTAGGCTTTTCTTTTTCTGAAGTCATAACTGAGGAATGTCAAGGTCAATCCCACAGTCTGCCAGAACAATGGAGAAAAACAGTTTCTCTCCTTTCCACCAGCCAAATCGAAAGCAGCTTCCTTAGTCTTTAAAACTGCTTCAATCACAACAAAAAATATGGCAGAGAGAAGTTTATCCAAAACGCTCTTTCTTGAGAGGAAGTAAGACAGTTTTTATCACTTTAGAACGTTACTAGTCAGTGCAGGACAATTTATAAACTGTTCAGTCGAGGTGGAGATTAAGTTTATTCACTTTCATTATAAAATCACCATGGAGACTAGCCTTTCCTCTCGGCTGGTCCGCTGCCAAAAGAGGATATCTCAGTCTAATTAGGCAAGTTTCCAATTGTAATAAATCATTCACACACCCCTATGTTCCTGTCAGGGGATGATTAGCTGCTTGTGCTTAAAATTGTGCCCCTTCAGAGTTTGTGCGGCCCCACAAACCTCTGTGTGTGACAGAGCTCCTCAGACATGTCTGCTCTAGTCACTAGTAGAGTCTGACAGTGGCTGCCTGCGGAAGCGCTTCCAGCAAAGAAGTTCCTTAACGGAAACGCGTCTCCTGGACTCACGACGTGGCAGCTTCCGGCGAAGCATGGGTCTCCCTGCAGTTGCTTCTGACACCTCCCCGCTATTTTCGCTGGAAGTGTCTCTCACCCCTTTCTCTCCCCTGCTGTTTCCTGCCTGGGCTGCTGCGTCTCTCTCAGCATTACTGAGATCCTCCTCCAGAGACCCCTCGCTCCCCCTCCTTGTCCCTGCTTTAGCTGCTGACTCTCTCCCAGTCTCTGGGAGCCCTACCACCTCCCTTTCCTCTGATGTCAGTTCCCTGACATCCACCTCCCCTCCAGGGCCCCCTTCTCCCCCGCCCCTACTCTCTCCTCTGGGCGGTGAGGAGCTGAAACCCCGAAAAGAATCCTCTTCATCTTCAGACGTCTCGAACATTTCCCTCCATCGGTCTTCGTTCCGACTCGCTGAATCCTCCTCCACCTCGGAATCAGAGAACCCCTCCAACTCTTCTTCTTCGTCGGTGGTGGCGAAGTATTCCCTCCGGAACCTCGCCACTGGCTGGGGTTTACGAGGGAATCTCTGATGAAAAGTTTCAATCAAAACCTCGTCATCTACATCCTCTGCCCTGACCCAGGTGTTTTCCGACTCCGGCTCCCCTTCCCACATTACCAAATACTCTACTTGCTCTCCCTTCCACCTGGAATCGAGAATCTCCGCTACATGGTAGCTGTGTTCTTTTTCCTCCATAGCTGGTCCCCTATTGACCCTCCCCTCTCTGTCCCCTATATACGGTGACAGCAACGATCTGTGGAACACTGGGTGCAACTTCATGTGGTTCGGTAACCGGAGTCTGAAAGCCACTGGGTTGACCTGTTGCGTGACTTCAAATGGGCCCAGTCTTTTGGGTCTTAACTTCTTACAACCTCCTTTAAATGGTAACCCTTGGGTGGACAGCCACACCTGGTCCCCCACCCTAATGCTTTCCCCTTCCCTTCTGGTTTTGTCTGCCTGCCTCTTATATTCCTCCTTCGCCCTGTTTAAATTAAGTTGGAGCTGGCGATGGATCGCTTCCATTTCTTCAACGAACTGTTCTGCGGCTGGAACGCTCCAGTTCTCCCCCTCCCCCCCTGGGAAGGCTCGGGGATGACACCCGTGATTAGCCAAAAAAGGGCTCATCCCCGTGGACACGTTCTCTGCATTGTTGTAGGCAAATTCTGCCAACGCCAGCTTCTCCACCCAATCATTCTCTCTGTCATTCACATAACACCTCAAATATTGCTGGAGGACACCATTAGCTCTTTCCGCCTGCCCGTTGGTTTCTGGATGACGGGCAGTAGAGAAATTCACCTCTACATGCAATAAGCTCATGAGCTTCCTCCAGAACCTGGAAGTAAATTGTTTCCCTCGGTCAGAAACCACCCTCAAGGGGGCGCCATGCAGCCTAAACACATTTTCCACAAACAATTTAGCGGTTTCTTCCGCTGTGACCGCATGTGAGCAGGCTATAAAGTGGGCCATCTTGGTTAACAGGTCTACCACAACCATAATGGCTGTTTTCCCTTTGGACCTGGGCAGATCAGTCATGAAATCTATTGCCACTGCCTCCCATGGCCTTTCCGGCGTGGGTAGTGGTTCTAATAAACCTGCCGGTGCCCGCCTCTCCCCCTTGGCTCGTTGGCATCGGTCACACCCTCTCACATATTCCCGCACATCTTCCCTGACCTTGGGCCACCAGAATTCCCTGGTAACCAGCCACATGGTTTTGTGTTGCCCAAAATGCCCTGCTGTGGGGCTATCGTGCAGTTGCTTGAGTACCTTTTCCCTCAATTCCCCTTCAGGTATGTATAACGCTCCCTTGTAGTACAACGCCCCATTTCTCTCCTCAAAACCCCCGGGTTTGTCTCCCTCCCTCCTGAGACCCCTGAGTTTGTCCTGGGCGTATTCATCCTGCACCGTTCCCTCTACCAGTTCCCTTTGCCCCACCAATGCCGCCCCACACACCCAGCGGTCCTCGGGAATGACATGTCTTTCTTCGGGTGCACCCTCTCCCTCCAAATATTCAGGTTTGCGTGAGAGAGCGTCTGCCCTAACGTTCTCCGGGCCTGGTACGTAACAAATCTCAAAGTTAAATTTGGAGAACTCCTGGGCCCATCTCAACTGCCGTTGGTTGAGCACTCGCGCAGTTCTCCAATACTCTAGATTCTTATGGTCCGTGCACACTTGCACCTTCTGTTGTGCACCAATTAGTAGGTGCCTCCATCTCCGGAAGGCCTCATGAATCGCAAGAAGTTCCCGGTCGTACACCGTGTAGTTCCTCTCAGATTTGTTCAGCTTTCGCGAAAAGAAGGCACACGGTCGCCACTCTGACCCCTCCTTCCCCGGCTGCAGAAGAAGCACCGCCCCTATGGCTCTGTCAGAAGCGTCTGTTTCGACCCTCAGCTTTTTTTGTAAATCCACATGTAGAAGTTGTTCATCAGAGGCGAAGGCCCTTTTCAGTTCCTCAAACGCTCGCTCCGCCTCCCCCGTCCAAACAAACTTCTTTTTGCTGCTGAGACAGTCCGTGATGGGCGCCGTCAGGTGGGCGAAGTTTCGGATGAACTTACGATAAAAGTTTCCAAACCCTAGGAACCTCTGCACATCCTTCTTGGTCTTGGGTGTTTTCCATTCCAGCACCGCTTGAACCTTGCCGGGGTCCATGGCCAACCCCTTGTCTGACAAGCGGTACCCCAGGAATTCCACCTCCTTGGTATGAAACTGACACTTCTCCAGTTTCACCCACAGTCTGTTGGCTTGCAGCCTGCTCAACACTTCTCTGACGTCTCTCACATGTTGCTCCTCATTCTCCGAATACACCAACACGTCATCTAAGAAGGCCACGCAATTCTTGTAGAGCAAAGGCCCCAGTACGTGGTTCATGAAGGCTTGAAAACACGCGGAGCCTGTTTGTAATCCAAAAGGCATAACGAGGTATTCAAATGCCCCCAAAGGGGTGAACATGGTGGTCTTCCATTCATCCCCTTTCCTTATACGTATCAGGTTGTACGCCCCCCTTAGGTCCAGCTTTGTAAAAATCTTTCCTTTTCGCACCCTGGTCAAAATATCATCAATCCTGGGCATAGGAAAAGCCGCCGGCTCTGTCACTGCATTTAGGCGCCGAAAGTCACATACCAGCCTAGGCTTGTCCGTGTTTTTTTTATCCACAAAAAACACTGGGCTACCCCCCGCTGCCTTGGACTCTCTGATGAAGCCTCTCTTCAGGTTCTTGTCAATGAACGCTCGCAACTCCTGCATTTCCCTGTCTGACATGGCATACAACTTGCCTACAGGAAGCTGTGCTCCAGGGAGTAAATTGATCTGGCAATCAAAGGGCCTATGCGGGGGTAGTTGGTCAGCTTCCTTCTCGCTGAACACGTCGCTGAGATCAGCATACTGTGGTGGCACCTTCCCCTTCTCCATTACTTCAGTCCCTGCCAGGGTGGCTTGGGCCCCTGCTGACCCCTTTTCCCCCCTGCAGTGTTCTAAGCAATGTGCGGAACCGAAGGAAACCACTCTTTGATGCCAGCCCACCAGCGGATCATGTAGGGCTAGCCAGCTCATTCCCAAAATAATGGGAGCGCCTCCCAAGGTGGCCACATTAAACGCTATCAGTTCTGTGTGCCTTGCCACCCTCATTATCATTGGGACGGTCTGCAAGCTGACTCCTCCTCCCAACAGTTCCCTGCCATCGATCGTGGTCACCTGCAGGGGGTTGCTTAAAGGGATAGTCTGTATCTGGTGTTCAGCAGCAAACTCCTTGCTCATAAAATTGCAGGAGCTGCCTGAGTCCAACAGCGCCTTTATTTTTAGGGGGTGTCCATTTTGCAGCTCTAGCGACACTTCAATCACTATAGCAGGTCGAGGAGCTTCTGGCACGGGCACTTTCACTGCTCTTTGGCCTGGCTGCAGTGCCCTGACGGTGGCAACCAGGCGTTGGCTTTTACCTGCTCCGTTTCTCCCTGCTCTCCCCCCTCAACAGCTCCCACCATCCCTTGCCATTCCTTCCTCTGGGGGCAGACTCTGGCAAAGTGGCCTGGCTGTTGGCAGAGATAGCATTTCCGGGCTCCCTTTCCCTCCTTCTTCGCCCCCTCACTGGGCTTTGAAACTGCGCGCGCGCGGGCTGTTCCGATTTCCATCGGCTCTGCCGGCGGGAAAGCTGGCTCAGGAATGTCTGGAATGCGTAACTCCTTCCAACGTTCCCCTCTCCCTTCCCGCCTCTCCAAGGCTCTTGCCTCCTGGCGCGCTCCAATGGTCAGCGCAGATTTGGTCAGCTGATCCATAGACACCGCCCTGGGGCTCCTGGCCAGCTCGTCTTTCACAGCTGAAGAAAGACCTTCTTCAAATAGCATCTGAATGGGTGCTGCCGATAAATCCCACCCCAATCTGTGAATCAGCATGGTAAATTCAGTCCAGTACTCACGGACAGATCTGCTTCCCTGCTTGCAAGCCATTAGCTGTCTGCGCACCACCCCTTCCTCAATATCGCTGGAAAACATGATATCCATTGCACGAAAGAATTTCATAGTGTCCTTTAGGATATCGTTGTGCGTTGCCATCAGGGGTCGAACCCAGTCCCGCGCCCCCTTCTCAAGATGCCCAATTACGAAAGCAACTCGCGATTCCTCATCAGGGAACTCATCAAACTGCACATTCAGAGCATATTGCATCTCAGTCCTAAAGGCATGGTAATCCTTGGGGTCCCCCCCAAACTTCTGCACCAATCCTGGTACCTTTCTGGGGAACTGAGTGGTTCTCCCCTTTTTGTCAGCATCCTGAGCCCTTCTCTCCTCGAGCCTCGCCGTCTGCAGCGCAAGTTGGACCTCCAGAGCTTGATACCTTTCTTCCAAGCTTGGACCAGCTCCAACCCCTGCCTCTCCGGTTCCGGTTGGGTTGCTCATGATGCTTTCTCCTGCACAGGCAGCGTACAGAGACTGTCAGACTGCTGTCAGGGGATGATTAGCTGCTTGTGCTTAAAATTGTGCCCCTTCAGAGTTTGTGCGGCCCCACAAACCTCTGTGTGTGACAGAGCTCCTCAGACATGTCTGCTCTAGTCACTAGTAGAGTCTGACAGTGGCTGCCTGCGGAAGCGCTTCCAGCAAAGAAGTTCCTTAACGGAAACGCGTCTCCTGGACTCACGACGTGGCAGCTTCCGGCGAAGCATGGGTCTCCCTGCAGTTGCTTCTGACACCTCCCCGCTATTTTCGCTGGAAGTGTCTCTCACCCCTTTCTCTCCCCTGCTGTTTCCTGCCTGGGCTGCTGCGTCTCTCTCAGCATTACTGAGATCCTCCTCCAGAGACCCCTCGCTCCCCCTCCTTGTCCCTGCTTTAGCTGCTGACTCTCTCCCAGTCTCTGGGAGCCCTACCACCTCCCTTTCCTCTGATGTCAGTTCCCTGACAGTTCCCAAAGAAGGGAAAGGGGAAAATTTGCTTCCAGTTTTAGAAGTTTTTCTTTACTTTTAGGCTTCGGTCTTTGCACGCAGATTCATATTTTTGTTCAACAAAAGGGGAGCGACCTCCTTTTTCCATATCTCCCTTATCTTCTCAGATAACTCTAAGATTGATTTAGGAGTACTTACAGTTCCGAATTGCTTGTTCTTTTTTATGGAGGAATTGATCACCGCTGGTTGCCAGTCTCAGAGCTTCGCAGTTTCGAAGCGAGCAGTCATTTCCGCTGAGCCGCGTCTCTACCCCACTCACTCTCAGAGCTCTTACGAGCTTACCGGGGACTGGAGGAGTCGCAGATAAGGCTTGCCGGATAAACCAAGTCCTCAGAACGCCCGATCTGAGGTTTTTAATGGGGAACTGTGTCGCTCTCACAGTCTCTCCCTTCTTCAAAGTGCTAGAATTTTTTCAGCCGAAAGAATCCATGACTGCCATACCACGTGACTAACCAGGAAGTCCCCATATTTTCAACTTTGACTGACTATCGCTCCAAGTTGTTTAATAATTATATTCAAATATTGTCTTCGCATTTTTAGTTATCCTTATCCCTAAATATTTTACCATCTTATTTGCTATAGGAATGCCCAATAATTTAGAGGCTTCTAGTTGAATTTTAGATTTCACATTTAAACATATCATTGATGATTTATTAAAATTAACTTTTAACCCTGATACCTTTGAAAATCCTTGCAAAATTCTTTTTAAAGGCACCATTGCGGTCCCCAGGTCCCTAACCATCACCATCGTACATTGTCAATAACTCCCCCTCTGCTCTCCCTTTCCTGCGGATTTCAAATCCTTTAATCTCATTATCCTTTTTGAGTTTAATTGTTAATGGTTCCAGTGCTAAAATAAAGAGCATGGGAGAAAGTGGGCATCCTTGCTTTGTATCACTTAGCACCTGAGCACCCTGCCGACCCACCAATTCCTACCATTGCTTTGGACTCCATATATATTGCCTCCACCACCTGTTGAAATTTCACTCCTGGTGCTGATTGCAGATTCATAGAGTCGATTGCTGATCTAACTTCCTCCTCTGATATATCCTTATCCAATTCCCTTCTATTTTCTTCATTAAATTCTGGGAGTTCCAATCCTTCACAAAATTGATCCACCTCTTCATCCTTAATTCCTTTATTTGCATACAATCTATTATAGAAACCTAAAAAGGTCTCCAATATTTTCTTAGGGTCTGTTTCCAATTCCCCTTTATTATCTCTAATAGCTCTAATATTTTTCCTTACCTGATAATTTTTAATTTTGTTTGCTAATATTTTCCCTCCTTTCCCTTCAAATTCATAATATTTTTGTTTACTGTACCATATATTTAATGTAGTTCTATTTATATCTAGAACTTTCAACTCTTCTCTCTTTTGATCTAATTTTTCCTTATCCTTCTTTTGCTTTGACATCCTAAATTTCTCCTCCAATATCCTGACCTCCTCTTCTACCTCCTTTATCCTTCTATCTTTCCCCCTTTTTAACACTGACAGGCTCTGAATACATTCTCCCCTAATGACTGCCTTCATTGCTTCCCATTTTGTTGTTAATGGGATATCTGGGTCTTTATTTTCCTCAAAATACCTTTCTAATGCTATTTTAATTTTAAACTTACTCTGCTCATCAGCTACCAACCAAGGGTTAAACCTCCAAGAATAGGACCTATTAATATGACCTATTTGAAGGAAGGCAGATATAGGTGCATGGTCAGTGATCTTAATCATTCCAATATCCATTCCCTTCACCCATTCCCTAGCCACTTGCAATATTAAAATTCCATACAGTGTTGAGAATGTTTCATGTGGGCTAGAATAAAATGAATATGAGTGATCCTTGGGGAACAACTCCATCCATAGTTCCAATAATCCAAACTTTCCACACAATTTTTTAAACTTCCCTTTCCCTTTTTGGAACTATTTCCCCCTCAGAAATCAACATTAAAGTGTCGTCCCCCCCTACTTTTGAATGAGGCGAGAATTTCTCTATATTCTGTGAACACTTACAAAGAAAATCCAGCTGGTGCTTGTTAGGAAGTTAAATTGACGCTAATGCCACCGGCTGTCCCTCCAAGCAGCCTTGAACAAAAACAAACCTTCCATTCTTATCTCTTAACACCTTATTCTCCACAAAGTCAACTTTGGATTTAATTACAATTCCCACTCCTCTACTTTTCAAAGTTCCAGAAGCCGTAAATTTTTCCCTTTCCCAAAGTCAGGAAAATTACCGTAACCTCCCTCCCCCCCCCCATTATATGTTTCTTGCAAAAATACAGCACCAGCCTTCAGTTCTTGAATATACTTCCCAATCCTCACTCTCTTCACCTGATTACCTAAACCTCTCACATTAAGAGTTGTACACATAACATTCACATTCTTTATTATGTCTTTCCCAATCATATCACTTCTCCTTTTTCCTCCTTTTGTACCATTCCCGTCTGGAGATAAACCAAACCCCACCCCACCCCTTCCCAACTAACCCTTTTGTGAGCCCTACCCTTCCACCCCCACACAAAAAATCCAGGCAAAAAAACAAGAAAATAACTGTGTGCCGCAATTCTAGGCACACTTCTTGCACCTGGAGTACAACCCAATATGCTTCCATTCATCCTCACATTTATTTTTCCAATTACTCCTCTCCTCTTTTTTAGCCTCACTTCCAACCCATCCATATCTACCCACATCCCACACATTATAACTCCCCTTACCATCCCATACAGCACAACACAACACAACGCACAAACACCTTTCCACACTCACTCATCCAACCAACCCACATTCACTCCCATATTGGGGGGGGGGGTAAGTTGGAAGGGAGTTTGCAAGTTCCCCTAGTCTGAAGAAAGAAAAAACACCCCCCTCGAGCCGCCCCGGTACTCTTTCTTCCTGCCTTCTGTCTTCGAGGGTTCTTCACTTCTTATATTTCACTCTGTCTCTGAAATCCCATGACTTTTTCTCAGTCTTCTTTTCCTTCCTCTTCTGCCACCCCTGAGTTTGTTCTCTTTCTTCTCTTAAGTCATTTTCTTCCAAGTCTGGAGTCCCTTTAAAGTCCTTGGGTAACTGCAATCCCACTTGTTTAAATAACGCCACCATCTGCTGTTGATCTTTTGCGTACAATGTTTCTCCTTTATACTGCATTCTTAAAGCAAATGGTGCCATTCTCCAATTGTTTTTCATATCTTTTTCTTGCAGCACCATGGTAAATGCCCGTAAATTCATTTTCCTTTTAATTGTTTCCAGAGATAAGTCCTCAAAGACCATCACTTTCTTGCCATTATACAACAGTTTATCAAGTCTTTCCAAGTTTTTCAACGCCTTGAATACCTGCTCTCTGTGTGTGTATCTCCCAAAGCGCATTATCACGTCTCTCGGCCAATTTGACTCATTTCTCAGCTTCCCGACCCTATGTATGCAGTTGAGCGAGTCTTTCGAAATTCCCAATTCCGGCAACAAATTGGCCATCCACTCAACCACTTTCTCCATATCTTCTGTCTCCGGGACATTTTTTAGACGTGAATTCGACCTTCTGGCTCTATTTTCTAAGTCCATTAATTTATCATTAACATACTCATTATTTGTCTTCAGTTTCCTGGTCTGCTCTTGCAATACCTTAATTTTTTCCTTGTTGGCCTGTGCCAATTTCCAAGCAGCATTAACATTTTCTGCTATCAGTTCTATTTTTTTAAAAAAGATATTTATTACAAATTTTTAAACAAAAAATCACCAAACATATAGAATACCATCACCAAGATATAACAAACACAAGCAAACAGAAAATAACAGAAAAATAAACATACATTAGAAAAAAATACAACATAACAACTGTCTGTAAATCCTATTTCCATAATCTTTGGACTTCCTCACATCTCCCTTTCCTGCGTTCTCAATAATAAAATTAAAAGCAGCAATTTATTACCTTATTTCGATTCTTATTTTGTGATTCTCAAATACTATGTCTCATACTTTAAATAACTTTCTCAAATACTGAACTGCTTAATTTAAACATAATATTGCTTCAAATTTCATCTTTTTCTTAAACATCACTTACTCTCATATATCTTTCAACTAAATTACTGATGCCATGTTATTTTCCATCGTGCAGTTTCTTAGCATTCATACAGCTTATAATGTTTTTGTAAATAGTCCTTAAACTTTTTCCAGTCCTCTTCCACTGTCTCTTCTCCCAGATCTCGAATTCTGCCAGTCATTTCTGCCAATTCCATGTAGTCTATCAGTTGCGTCTGCCATTCTTCCAAAGTGGGTAAATCTTGGGTCTTCCAATGTTTTGCAATAAGTATTCTTGCTGCTGTTGTTGCATACATAAAGAAAGTTCGGTCCTTCTTTAACACCCTCTGGCCGACAATGCCTAAAAGGAAGGCCTCTGGTTTCTTAGGGAAGGTATACTTAAATACCTTTTTTAACTCCCAGAAGGCCTTAATTCTCGGGCAAGTCCACCAAAGGTGAAAAAATGTTCCTTCAGTCTCCTTACATTTCCAACATTTATTATCATGCAAGTGGTATATTTTTGCAAGCTTGACTGGGGTCATGTACCACCTATATATCATTTTCATAATGTTTTCTTTCAAGGCATTACATGCCGTGAACTTCACACCGGTGGTCCATAACCTTTCCCAGTCAGCAAACATAATATTATACCCAATGTCCTGTGCCCACTTTATCATAGCTGATTTGACCGTTTCATCTTGTGCGTTCCATTTTATCAGCAAGTTGTACATTTTTGAAAGTACCTTAGTTTTAGATTCTAACAGTTCTGTTTCCAATTTCGATTTTTCCACCTGGAATCCTATCTTTTTATCCAAATTAAAAACCTCCTTAATCTGAGCATAATGTAACCAATCTCGCACTTTATCCTTTAATTTCTCCAAACTCTGCAATCTCCAAGTATCTCCATCTTTTTCTAGTATTTCCCAATATTTCGGCCATTTGGCCTCCATATTGAGTCTTTTCCGGGCCTTAGCTGTTAAGTCCAACCCTGTACAGTCTTGCATGCACACAGACATGCCATTTGAATGGCAATGCCCATCAACTATGGGGGCTCCAGACCCCCTCAAATATTGATTTACTGGGAGGACCGAAGGGACCTTAGCAGTTGGATTTGGCTCCTGTGATTCAATATTGCCAATGGGGCAACATAGAGCAGGTTAGCATAAGGGACTCAGGGGGAATGGGGCAGGGGGTGCTGCCACCCCCTGGCACCTGCCTCACTCAGCCTAATGGTCTTCTTCTTCTTCTTTGGTGATCCCTCGTAGCCAAGTCAGATTGTCTTCCATAAACACAGTTTTAACAATGAGTCCATCAGTGACAGTGGAGGCCAATTCTGGATCCACACGTCCTTCCATAGTGGGGACATTGGTTTCCGGGCGGGAATCGATCCCGGTGTGGATTTGCCAAATGTGCCTTCCTCTTAGCACGTTTCTCCATCGTGTCCTGAGTTCGAGTGTATTCCAAGCCCACAACACCTTTGGTCAAGGCTGTTCTCCCATTGGAGCACTCGCTGGCCAGTGTTTCCCAGTTGTTGGTGTTTACACTACATTTTTTGCCTTGAGGTTTTTCAACCTCTTTTGCGGACCACCAGCGTTACACTTTCCATTTTTAAGTTCGGAAGAGAGTCGTTGCTTTTGAAGACGATACACAACCTGACCGGTCCAACAAGTTGGTGTTGAAGAATTGTCACTTTGACATGGGCGATCTTTGCTTCTTCCAGTACGCTGGCATTAGTTTGCCTGTCTTTCCGAGTGATGTGTTTTCCGGAAACCCCGTTGATTGAATCTTCCGAGGTGTTGGAGGTGGTGTTGATAAGTGGTCTGTGTTTCACAAGCAGACATTAAGGTTGCTGGTACAAAAGCTTTGTAAATGAGCCTTTTGGTTTCCCTGTGAATGTCCTGGTCCTCAAACACTCTGCGCTTCAGTCGGGAGAAATCCGTGCTGACAGAGCTCAGGCGCTGCTGGATTTCGGCATCAATTTCAGCCCTTGCAGAAAGAGAACTGCCCAGGTAGGAGAAGTGATCAACATTTGATCGTGTGAAGTGTGATTCAATATCGGCAATGGGGCAACATAGAGCAGGTTAGCATAGGGAACTCAGGGGGAATGGGGCAGGGGGTGCTGCCACCTCCTGGCACCTGCCTCACTCAGCCTAATGGTAGGTGAGATATCAATTTCAGTATTTGCAACCCTGCTGTTTACGAGCTGCCACAGGAGATGAGAGTTGCTCTTGTGCCTGGACCCGTCTTGTGGTTTTCCTTAGACCAGGTGTTATGTACTGAGCTGAATCCTAGAACAATAGGATCCAGAATGCAGCAGTCCGATTGGTCAGCAGGAGCCACCCAATCCAGCTCTAGCTGGAAGTGGATCAGCAACCTGATTGGCCTGCAGGAGCAGCCAATCAGGCTTCTGGAGGAAGTGAATCCGCAACCTGGTTGGCTTACAGGAGCCACTCAGAATTAGCCAATCACGCAGGGCCCATTGTGTAAATAATGTATATATAGCTAGACGTTTTGGGGAAAGTTTCATCCATTGCTACAAGCTGAATAAAGAGAATGAAATTCACACTCGACTTTTTTTTGCTGCTTCTTCTACTTCAGGCTTCCTCAACCTCGGCCCTCCAGATGTTTTTGGCCTACAACTCCCATTATCCCTAGCTAGCAGGGCCAGTGGTCAGGGATGATGGGAATTGTAGTCTCAAAACATCTGGAGGGCTGAGGTTGAGGAAGCCTGCCTTAGACCTTAAAGCAGCTGAGCTTAGATTTATCTCTTAGTTCCCCACACTCACTATAATAATTTATAATGATAATTTATTCTTTCTACCCCGCCCATCTGGCCAGGCTTCCCCAGCCACTCTAGGCAGCTCCCAATCAAATATTAAAAACACAAGACAGCATGAAACATTAAAAACCTCCCTAAACAGGGCCGCCTTCACATGTCTTTTAAAAGTAGGATAGTTGCTTATTTCCTTGACATCTGATGGGAGGGTGGGCACCACCACCAAGAAGGCCCTCTGCCTGGTTCCCTATAACCTCGCTTCTCGCAGGGAGTGAACCGCCAAAAGGCCCTCGGGAGAGGGACACCGGCATCCGGGGTGGAAACGCTCCTTCAGGTCTACTGGGCCGACGCCGTTTAGGGCTTTAAAGGTCAGCAGCAACCCTTTGGATTGCGCCCAGAAACGTACTGGGAGCCAATGCAGGTCTCTCAGGACCGGTGTTACCGTATGTGGCCAGTCTAGCTGCCGCATTCTGGATTAGTTGTAGTTTCCAGGTCACCTTCCAAGGTAGCCCCACGTAGAGCGCATAGCAGTAGTCCAAGCGGGAGATAACTAGAGCATGCACCACTCTGGCGAGACAGTCTGCATGCAGGGAGGGCCTCAGCCTGCGTACCAGATGGAGCTGGTAAACAGCTGCCCTGGACACAGAATGGATCTGCGCCTCCATGGGTCCAAAATCACCCCCAGGCTGCGCAGCTGGTCCTTCAGGGGCACAGTTGCCCCATTCAGGACCAGGGAGTCCTCCACATCTGCCCACTCACAACAGGACTTCTATCTTGTCAGGATTCAACCTCAACCCGTTAGCGGACTTCCATCCTCCAACCGTCTCCAGACACTCACAGAGGACCTTCACCGCCTTCACTGGTTCTGATTTGAAAGAGAGGTAGAGCTGGGTATCATCCGCATATTGATGGACACCCAGCCCAAACCCCCTGATGATCTCTCCCAGCGGCTGCATGTAGATGTTGAAAAGCATGGGGGAGAGGACAGAACCCTGAGGCACCCCACAAGTGAGGTCCCAGGGGTCCGAACACTCTGTTGTTTACATGCTGCCACAGGAGAGGAGAGTTACTCTTGTGCTTGGATCCAGCTTGTGGCTTTCCTTGGACCTTAAGAGCAGTCAAGCAACGACTGGTCTCTTAGCTCCCCACACTCCCTGCTTTCCACATTATGCTAAGCAGAGCATCCATGTACTATTTTGAGTTGTGGCAACTATGGGAGGCTGAACATTTGATCTCTCTGCCTCCTTCTGTGTGTGCCGAGTTGACTTCCAAACACTATGGAAACTAAGCTCTAAGGTTGGCTGTGTGACAACGGGATTAAGGCGATTCTTCAAGTTGAAACGAAATATATGCATATCCATGAAGGTCTGTTTGGTGGCTTGCAGCCCGGCAACTTATTTTAGAACACCATTTGGCTCGCGTTGGATGCCATGCTGGCTATTTGCAGGGTAACATTTCTGCTTAATCCTTCCCACAGGACCTCTCCATTTAGGGCTCTCGAAAAGCTTTGTCTGCCTTTGTAAAGAACGACGGACACAATGTGACCATTGCCATTCCAATTGGCCCCCAAAATATTCCTGCTGGTCTGTCTCTATGTTAAGGAGCAAAATTGATTCTTCCTATATTTGTGTAAATATTGACTTCCAGACAAAATGGAGGTGCCTGATTTTTTGCTGCTTTGTTATCTTCTGATCATTCTTTTACACTAATAATAATAATAATAATAATAATAATAATTTATTTATACTTCAGCTGGGCGGCTCCCAACTGAATATTAAAATTACAATACAGCATTCAACATTCAAAACTTACCTAAACAGGGCTGACTTCGGATGTCTTTTAAAAGTAGGATAGTTGCTTATTTTCTTGACATTTGACGGGAGGGCATTCCACTGGGCACGTGCCACCACCGAGAAGGACCTCTGCCTGGTTCCCTGTAACCTCACTTCTCGCAGTGAAGGAACCTCCAGAAGGCCCTCAGTGCCGCCCGTATAATATTTTTTATTTTAAAAAATGATTTTAAAAATCAAAAATAACAACACAAATAGCCACAGGCAAACACAAGCTGTTAGACCACATGAAAAGTTACCCCCCGTCCCTGTGGATCCCTGAAAGAAGCCCTGTGTGGTATTGGATCTGGGTGACCCTATTTTTTGATTTAGTTTTTTATAAGAAAAAACTGCTCTTTTCCTCTTATGGGGTACCCAAGAGCCCATATAGAGTCCTTAAGTGGGTTCCATATTGGTCTGAGAAAATAACAGAGGCTGACCAGAGAATATTGAGAAGCAAAGCAGTTAGGAATCCTGATCTTTATGAAACGGTTGCAAGAGGGTCTGCCGCTCACCCTACGCAGGAGGGAGGAGGAACCCCAAACATTGGTATGCAAGCTCTTATATAGACTTTTAAATTGCCCACCCTGTAGCTCAAGGCCACCCCTTAAAACATCATGCATATATCCTTAAAGGGGCAGTCTGCAGCAGAAATCCTGTCTGCCAGGGTATTGTTGGAGCCTCCGCTACAACCAAGCAACTCCTCATCCTCCGGTCGAGTCCTCTGACATGATTAACGACCTGAGCCTTTGATGAGGCTCCAAGCACGTTCCCCATTACACAGAGTATACAGCAGCATGAGGAAGGACAAGAAGTTTGAGCTACATTGCAAAGAGTTTTATTTCCCTAACTACGCAGACAGAAAAGAAACATCCTCTCTCTGTGAGAGCAGAGAGACAACTGAAAAACAAAGGAACAGGAAACAGTAACATCACATCCATCTCTCGTCTTCCGTGAGACTTCCAACAGCCAGGAATGCCTGGTATGCAAAACAGAGTCCTGTGACTCCAAGCAACTGCACAAACAGAAACTAACATCCTCCCCTTTTCTGCGAATACCACTGGGCAGTGTGTCAGTACAATCTCAGTACAAACCCAGTTTCTGTACATAGGTACAGTGTTGATCCTTTGGAACAACCTTGGACAATAAATCAGCAGGAATTTCATTACCTGGCATGTAGGACACCGTTATGAGTCCTTTCTGAACACATTCTTTAGCATGTTGCAGCTTCAATTGCAAGTGCTTCGTGCTTTGCTTACAACCTTCAGAAGTCAGCAAAGCCAAACATGCTTTGTTGTCCTGATAAACCTGGACTGGACACTTTACAGGAATTCTCATGTCTTTACACAACTGTAACAACCATTCACAATCCACAAGTGAATAAGACAGTGCATTCATTTTTTTTAAAAAAAAAGTTATTGCATTTTTTCCAGATAAAGATATACAGTCAGATATAGAAAAAAACAAAAACAACAAGAAAAGAAAAGAAAAAAGATGGATCATTTCAAAACTTATTTCAATCTTCTATCGGACTTCCCCACATCTCCCACACAATGCATTCTTGACAATAAAATTATCAGCAAATTATAACCTTGTTTCATGTATTTCTTTTGTACTTTCGTTTGCATTTTAAGTTTAAGTTACTTATTATCCATTTACTCTAAAAACAAATATAATATCATTTTAAACATTTAAACATTGGTCCTTTCATTGGTTTACTTAGTTTCATATATCATCCACTCTCATTGCTGGAGCTAACCTTTCCAAATCATGCGAATTCTTATAATTCATATAACTTATAAAGTTTTTGCAAATAGTCCTTAAATTTTTTCCAATCCTCCTCCATTGCTTCTTCTCCCAAATCTCGGATCCTGGCAGTCATCTCGGCCAATTCCATATAGTCCATCAATTGCGTTTGCCACTCTTCCAGTGTGGGCAAATCTTGAGTCTTCCAATATTTGGCAATAAGAATTCTTGCTGCTGTAGTTGCATACATAAAAAATGTTCTGTCCTTCTTTAACACCTTTTGGCTGACAATGCCCAAGAGGAAGGCCTCCGGTTTCTTAGGAAAGGTGTACTTAAACACCTTTTTTAGCTCATTGTAGATCATTTCCCAGAAGGCCCTCACTTTTGGACAAGTCCACCAGAGGTGAAAGAAAGTCCCTTCAGCCTCCTTACATTTCCAACATTTATTATCAGACAAATGGTATATCTTAGCAAGCTTGACTGGGGTCATGTACCACCTGTATATCATTTTCATAATGTTTTCTTTCAGGGCATTGCATGCCGTAAATTTCATACCGGTGGTCCATAACCTTTCCCAGTCTTCAAACATAATGTTGTACCCAATATCTTGAGCCCACTTTATCATGGCTGATTTAACTGTCTCATCCTGAGTATTCCATTTAAGCAGCAAGTTATACATTCTCGATAGTACCTTAGTCCTCGATTCTAACAGTTCTGTCTCTAGTTTCGATTTTTCCACCTGGAATCCTGCTTTTTTATCCAACTTAAAAACCTCATGAATTTGAGCATAATGAAACCAATCCTGCACCTTATTCTTTAGTTTTTCATAGCTCTGCAACCTCCAATTATCTCCATTTTTTTCTACTATTTCCCCATATTTCGGCCAACCGGCCTCCATATTGGGTTTTTTCCGGGCCTTAGCCTCCACTGGTGATAACCACCTCGGGGTCTTACTTTCTAGTAAGTCTTTATATTTTGTCCAGACCATAAAAATTGCTTTTCTGACAATATGGTTTTTAAACATTTTATGTGTTTTTACCTTGTCGTACCACAAATACGCATGCCATCCTAACGAGTTATTAAAACCTTCCAGATCTAGGACATCAGTGTTCTCTAACAACATCCAATCTTTCATCCAGCAGAAGGCTGCAGCTTCATAATATAACCTTAAGTCTGGCAGGGCAAACCCCCCTCTTTCTTTTGCATCAGTTAGTATTTTAAACTTTATTTGGGGCTTTTTGCCCTGCCAAACGAACTTTGAAATATCCTTCTGCCACTGGACAGCTGCCCTGGACACAGAATGGATCTGCGCCTCCATGGGTCCAAAATCACCCCCAGGCTGCGCAGCTGGTCCTTCAGGGGCACAGTTGCCCCATTCAGGACCAGGGAGTCCTCCACATCTGCCCACTCACAACAGGACTTCTATCTTGTCAGGATTCAACCTCAACCCGTTAGCGGACTTCCATCCTCCAACCGTCTCCAGACACTCACAGAGGACCTTCACCGCCTTCACTGGTTCTGATTTGAAAGAGAGGTAGAGCTGGGTATCATCCGCATATTGATGGACACCCAGCCCAAACCCCCTGATGATCTCTCCCAGCGGCTGCATGTAGATGTTGAAAAGCATGGGGGAGAGGACAGAACCCTGAGGCACCCCACAAGTGAGGTCCCAGGGGTCCGAACACTCTGTTGTTTACATGCTGCCACAGGAGAGGAGAGTTACTCTTGTGCTTGGATCCAGCTTGTGGCTTTCCTTGGACCTTAAGAGCAGTCAAGCAACGACTGGTCTCTTAGCTCCCCACACTCCCTGCTTTCCACATTATGCTAAGCAGAGCATCCATGTACTATTTTGAGTTGTGGCAACTATGGGAGGCTGAACATTTGATCTCTCTGCCTCCTTCTGTGTGTGCCGAGTTGACTTCCAAACACTATGGAAACTAAGCTCTAAGGTTGGCTGTGTGACAACGGGATTAAGGCGATTCTTCAAGTTGAAACGAAATATATGCATATCCATGAAGGTCTGTTTGGTGGCTTGCAGCCCGGCAACTTATTTTAGAACACCATTTGGCTCGCGTTGGATGCCATGCTGGCTATTTGCAGGGTAACATTTCTGCTTAATCCTTCCCACAGGACCTCTCCATTTAGGGCTCTCGAAAAGCTTTGTCTGCCTTTGTAAAGAACGACGGACACAATGTGACCATTGCCATTCCAATTGGCCCCCAAAATATTCCTGCTGGTCTGTCTCTATGTTAAGGAGCAAAATTGATTCTTCCTATATTTGTGTTAATATTGACTTCAAGACAAAATGGAGGTGCCTGATTTTTTGCTGCATCCTGAGTATTCCATTTAAGCAGCAAGTTATACATTCTCGATAGTACCTTAGTACCTTAGTCCTCGATTCTAACAGTTCTGTCTCTAGTTTCGATTTTTCCACCTGGAATCCTGCTTTTTTATCCAACTTAAAAACCTCATGAATTTGAGCATAATGAAACCAATCCTGCACCTTATTCTTTAGTTTTTCATAGCTCTGCAACCTCCAATTATCTCCAATTTTTTCTACTATTTCCCCATATTTCGGCCAACCGGCCTCCATATTGGGTTTTTTCCGGGCCTTAGCCTCCACTGGTGATAACCACCTCGGGGTCTTACTTTCTAGTAAGTCTTTATATTTTGTCCAGACCATAAAAATTGCTTTTCTGACAATATGGTTTTTAAACATTTTATGTGTTTTTACCTTGTCGTACCACAAATACGCATGCCATCCTAACGAGTTATTAAAACCTTCCAGATCTAGGACATCAGTGTTCTCTAACAACATCCAATCTTTCATCCAGCAGAAGGCTGCAGCTTCATAATATAACCTTAAGTCTGGCAGGGCAAACCCCCCTCTTTCTTTTGCATCAGTTAGTATTTTAAACTTTATTTGGGGCTTTTTGCCCTGCCAAACGAACTTTGAAATATCCTTCTGCCACTTTCCAAAACATTCCACTCTGTCCACGATCTGTAAGGTTTGAAACAAAAACAACATCTTTGGCAATACGTTCATCTTTATAGCTGCGATTCGGCCCAACAAGGAAAGTTTCAATCTTGACCAAATTTCTAGATCTTTTTAAACTTCTGACCATAAGACAGTGCATTCAGTTCCGCTTCATAAGAACTTAAGCTTACTGTTTGCTTCGTGCACGACCAATCAAATAGACCCTGGTTGTACATGTAGCAAACTCCAGACGTGCTTTTCCTGTTTGTAGTGTCACTTCCAAAACTCGCATCAGCAAATATCACAAGACCGCCAGACTTCTGATTGTTAAATCTCAGTCTGTAGTGCATAGTGCCTTTCAAATAGCGTGCTATGCGTTTCAGAGCTTTCCAATCCTTAACCGTAAGATTGTTGACATGTCTGCTTAGCAAATTACAGCTAACTGCAATGTCAGGTCTTGAACATCTGGCAATGAAGTTTAGTTTGCCTAGCACACTTCTGTACAGTGTAGTGTCAAAAAATGCTTCTTCAGTATCATCTACCTGATAATCTGTTGTCATTGGTGTGTCTACAGGGTTAGCATCCATCAGGTTCAGTTTGCTTAACACATCAGCAATTTTCTGTGACTGGTGTACTAAAATATTACCATCTTGGTCTCTCTCTATTTCCAGAGATAGGTAGTTGGTTACCTCACCAAGATCTTTCATGTCAAAGTGCTCCTTCAGTTGAGCTAGGGCGCTATTGTACATTTTGACATCCTTCCAAAAGAATAATAATAATAATAATAATAAATTTTATTTATATCCCGCCCTCCCCAGCCAAAGCCGGGCTCAGGGCGGCTAACAACAATCAAATAATCAGTCAAATAATCACACAATCTAAAAATATTTCATTATAAAATTAATTAAATCAAATTGATGGCAACCAATTATGCAGAATTATGTGCAGGTTGCCAGAGGAGGGAGTCAGGCTGCGCCCTGACCAAAGGCCTGGCGGAACAACTCTGTCTTGCAGGCCCTGCGGAAAGATGTCAGGTCCCGCAGGGCCCTAGTCTCTTTTGACAGAGCGTTCCACCAGTTTGGAGCTGCAGCCGAGAAGGCCCTGGCTCTAGTTGAGGCCAGCCTAACCTCTCTGAGGCCTGGGACCTTGAGGATGTTATTATTTGCAGACCGTAGGTTTCTCTGTGGGGCATACCAGGAGAGGCGGTCCCGTAGGTACGAGGGTCCTAGGCCGTATAGGGCTTTAAAGGTTAAAACCAGCACCTTAAACCTGATCCTGTACTCCACCGGGAGCCAGTGCAGCTGGTATAATACCGGATGAATGTGCTCTCGCAGCGAAGACCCCATAAGGAGTCTCGCCGCGGCATTCTGCACCCGCTGGAGTTTCTGGGTCAGTCTCAAGGGCAGCTCCACGTAGAGCGAGTTACAATAATCCAGTCTGGAGGTGACCGTCGCATGGATCACAGTGGCTAGGTCAGGACGAGAGAGATAAGGGGCCAACTGCTTAGCTTGGCGGAGATGAAAAAATGCCGCCTTTGTTATAGCTGTAATCTGCGACTCCATAGAGAGGGAGGTATCGAAGATTACACCCAAACTCTTAACGGACGGTGCTGGCACTAATTGCACCCCCGCAAGAGATGGGAGTTGCCCCCCTGATCCCATATCTTCCCGCCCCAGCCAGAGGACCTCTGTCTTCGAAGGATTTAACTTCAACCGGCTCCCACGTAACCATCCAGCCACAGCTTCCAGACATCTGGTCAGTGTGTCTGGGGCCGAGTCAGGATGGCCATCCATCAACAGATAGAGTTGGGTGTCATCAGCATACTGATGGCAACCCAGCCCAAAACTCCGGACAAGCTGGGCGAGGGGGTGCATAAAGATGTTAAAAAGCATCGGGGAGAGAATTGCACCCTGAGGCACTCCACACACCAAGGAGTGGTGTGATGACAATTCCCCCCCAAGCGCCACCCTCTGTCCCCGACCAGAGAGAAACGAGCGCAGCCATTGAAGGACTGTGCCCTGGATCCCCACGTCGGCAAGGCGGTGGTCCAGGAGTTCGTGATTGACCATGTCAAAGGCTGCTGACAGATCTAGAAGAATCAGCAGCCCTGACCCGCCTCGATCCAGCTGCCTGCGGAGATCATCTGTTAGGGCGACCAGAGCCGTCTCGGTCCCATGACCAGCGCGGAAGCCGAACTGGAATGGGTCCAGAGCAGATGTTTCATCCAGAAACCTACCAAGCTGTTCAGCAACCGCTCTCTCAATCACCTTACCCAGGAATGGAAGATTCGAGACCGGGCGGTAATTGGATAGATTTGAGGGATCTAATGATGTTTTCTTTAAGAGCGGACGCACCACCGCCTCCTTCAGTTCCCCTGGGAATATCCCGGTGCCAAGGGACAAATTGATGATATCCCCCAGGGGGCCCCGCACCTCGTCTGGACACGCTCTAATCAGCCATGACGGGCACGGGTCAAGAGGACAGGTGGTGGGCTTTCCAGCTTGGAGGAATCTGTCCACATCGGCTGGAGATATCCGGTCAAAGTGGTCCAATACTGGACCCGAGGACAGTCGAGGGGCCTCCAGTTCCTTTATTGTATCCAAATTGGCAGGGAGGTCATGGCGGAGCAACAGGACCTTCTCCGCAAAAAAACTCGCAAATGCCTCACAGCTGTGTGTCAGATTGTTATTTAAATTTGGCTGTCCTTCAAGGGACGTTAAAGACCGAATTATACTAAATAATTGCGCCGGGCGAGAGCTAGCGGATGCAATGGAGGCCGAGAAGTAAGACTTCTTAGCAGCCTTCACTGCCATCTCATAGGTTTTCATAAAAACCCTATAAGATGTTCTTGAGGCTCCGTCACGGGCACCCCGCCATACTCGCTCTAGCCGTCTGAGGTCCCGTTTCATTTTCCGAAGCTCCTCGGTAAACCAGGGAGCCCGGTTTCTGCGGGGTCGCAGAGGGCGCTTAGGTGCGATCTCATCGATGGCTGCCAGGAGCTGGGTATTCCAGCCCTCAACAAGCTCAGTCAATGAGTCGCCAGGGGGAGCAAGGTCCCGCAAGGCTTGACGGAATCTATCCGGGTCCATCAGCCTCCGCGGGCGAGCCCAAATTGGCTCGCCACCTAAGCAGGGTGGGGGTGGAAAGTCAATCCTGGCTTTCAGAGCGTAGTGATCAGACCATGGCACCTTCATCGAAGGAGACATGATCACATCTATACCGGCGCCAAAGATCAAATCCAGCGTGTGGCCTGCTTGATGTGTGGGGCCCGAAACAAACTGGGAGAGCCCTAGTGTCGCCATGGAAGACACCAGGTCCAGAGCCTGTGAGGAGGGAGTGGCATCAGCATGGAAGTTGAAGTCTCCCAATACCAATAGGTTAGGGAACTCCAAGGCCCAGCCGGCCACCGCCTCCAGCAGGCCCGACAGGGTGGCTGCTGGTGCGCTAGGTGGCCGGTACACCAGCCAGACAGCCAAGCTCTCCTCCCTCGGAGCCCCACACTAGGCCAACACATTCAATGCCGGGGATCGATGGCGATGGTAGAGCCCTGAAAGAACAGTCTTCCCGGATTAATACTGCCACCCCTCCCCCCCGGCCCACAGTCCGTGACTGGTGGAGGACGGAGAAACCCGGGGGCGCCATCTCTCGTAAGGTAACAGTTACCCCTTCGCGCACCCAGGTCTCCGTCACACAAGCCAGGTCAACTCCCTGCGAGATAAAGAAATCTCGCAGGGTAGCAGTTTTGTTGCCTATAGACCTGGCATTGCACAACACCAGTGAAGGAGGTGAGTAATCCTTGCTCACCCTACCCTCGTCTCTCGGGATGGGGCGCAGATTGGAAGGGGTACGAGCATATCCATATCTCGATCCCCTTCGCATATAACATCTACCCCCACCGCCATACCTCCCTTGCCCCTCCACGGTCGCAATCCCAAGCCTCATACTAACCTCCATTTACAAATAGAAAACAAAACAACCAAAACAATTATGCCCAAACAAAACCAATCCCCGCCCCACTCAGTGTCCAACCCCAAAAACAAAACAAAATGGAACAAACAAAAATACATAAATAAAAACCACCATTCACGGTGGTACAACAAAGTAAACAATAAAAGCACCTTTAAAACACCTTAAAATATATATAAACATCTTTAACATTTGCAGCAGATAATGAAATAATATAATATTATAAAAAACAACAACCCCCATTTAAGGTGCTGCAAATTAAAAGCAATTAAAACATTTAAAACTATTTTGTCCATTGCTGCCGGTAGCTGCTCTGTCCTCTAAACTGTGATGGTAGTGCAGGCCCCGCCCCCTAGGCCGGATGGAGTTGGCAGGAGAGGGAGCGGTCCTCCCAACACTCATGCGAGCAGCAGCACCAGCAGTCGTGTCCCGGAGGCCTCTCCCAGACCTCTTATGCTGTGGCGATGAGTGCAGGCCCCGCCCCCTAGGCCGGATGGAGTTGGCAGAAAGGGAGCGGTCCTCCCAACACTCACGCAAGCAGCAGCACCAGCAGTCGTGTCCCGGAGGCCTCTCCCAGACCTCTTATGCTGTGGCGATGAATGCAGGCCCCGCCCCCTAGGCCGGATGGAATTGGCAGGAGAGGGAGCGGTCCTCCCAGCACTCACGCGAGCAGCAGCACCAGCAGTCGTGTCCCGGAGGCCTCTCCCAGGCCTCTTATGCTGTGGCGATGAATGCAGGCCCCGCCCCCTAGGCCGGATGGAGTTGGCAGAAAGGGAGCGGTCCTCCCAACACTCACGCGAGCAGCAGCACCAGCAGTCGTGTCCCGGAGGCCTCTCCCAGGCCTCTTATGCTGTGGCGATGAATGCAGGCCCCGCCCCCTAGGCCGGATGCAGTTGGCAGAAAGGGAGCGGTCCTCCCAACACTCATGCGAGCAGCAGCACCAGCAGTCGTGTCCCGGAGGCCTCTCCCAGGCCTCTTATGCTGTGGCGATGAATGCAGGCCCCGCCCCCTAGGCCGGATGGAATTGGCAGGAGAGGGAGCGGTCCTTCCAGCACTCACGCGAGCAGCAGCACCAGCAGTCGTGTCCCGGAGGCCTCTCCCAGGCCTCTTATGCTGTGGCGATGAGTGCAGGCCCCGAGTGCAGGCAGAAAAGTATATCATCAACATAAAATAAGCAATACAGCTTCTTTTCCCTTCCTCTTTGACAAATACACATGGATCAGCTTTACCTTGCTGAAAACCTAGAGAAAACAACACTTCAGTGAGTTTAGAGTGCCAGCATCGTGCACTTTGCTTGAGACCATATAGGGACTTTTTCAGAGAACAAACAAATCCCTGTTGCGTGGCAAGTCCCCTCCCCATGTGAAATGAAGACAATGGACACAGTATTTAAGGTTAATGGGCATAAAAGGCCACAACTTTATTGATTACAGAATTGGAAGGTATTGGCCTTAGGCATTGGCTCCTATCGACTACCCTGCATGGGGACCGGGAAGGGTTGTCCACAAGCCGTGGGAGTCCTGTTGAAGTACGCCAACTAGGATCCCAACGGGTGTCACCGCTCTGGGGCGTGCCGGAGGCCCTTACCTCCCTAGGTTTCGGACAAGGCAACGCCCCCCGGAGTCCTCTACCGGACTACCCTTTTCTTTTGGGGAAGGGGATGGCGTTTCCTTCCCCCTTTATTTGCATAACAATTGACCCCTGCCAATGCCTAACCGCCACTCAAGCAAAGCTCGCCGCCAATACCTTCAAGCCTGTAACCAATTCCTAATCCCTGCTATGATGTCCCCCAACCAAATATCGTTTCCATCGTCTGACAGATGCACGTCATCACATCTGTAGAGGGCCTCGTTGCTGTACTGGATGCCAGGGTGGCCGATGACACACCCGCCCAGAGCCGCCACTCTACGCTCAACGGCCTGCTGCAAGACCTTTCTTGCTTTATTGATTCCAACCGGGCTCACACAATCCCTCCATGTCCTCCTCTCAAGCAACGAGGACCACAAACTAGTCATGTTTGGGTAAACCGCCATCAATTCAGCAAAGTCGTCAAAAATGTTCTATCTCAAGTCACTAGCTTTGCGGTACGCTAGGTCATTCTCCCCCAACTGGATAACCAGGGTATCAGGTGGGCCCTCGGAAGCAGCTCTCGCCATGACAGCTGGCTTGAATTCGCACCAACGCATGCCTCTTCTCGCCATCCAGGTCAGCTGGACACCCATTGGTAAGTTCAAGTTTTTACCCAGCCCGGTACTCATTGCCCGATGCCTGGCCCAATGCACAATACTATGG
The DNA here is from genome assembly GCF_965113315.1 of Podarcis vaucheri. Classification (NCBI taxonomy): domain Eukaryota; kingdom Metazoa; phylum Chordata; class Lepidosauria; order Squamata; family Lacertidae; genus Podarcis; species Podarcis vaucheri. The sequence continues at coordinate 19,014,272 of NC_138757.1, forward strand.
CCTACCAGCCAGATGCGTACCCCTCGGCATTCTGAAAAGGAAATAGACAGGGAAAGCGAGGTCAGGCGTGCACCCACAAGTCATAAATTCCCTCTTACGTAAGCTCTGAATGCATTTGATTTCCAGCGGCCCAGGTCTTTTATCCTCTCTGCAGAGAGCCCGAGATGCACAGCAGTGGTTGCAGCACCGATCCGAAAAGAGTGAGTCGCAAATTCGGCCGCGGGCAGCCCGCATGCAGCCAAAGCCCTTCGCATCACCCGAGTAAACTGGTGCCTGGCCAAAGGCGAGCCATCGGCATGAATTAAGAGGGGCCTGGGCTAGCGGGCCTTAGGTAAAGGAAACGCCTCGTATCCCTAACCGGGCATGGGCCAGGGCCTTGCACTGCTGGTAACCTTAGAAGGGCCCCCCTCCCCTGCTGATCGGTCTTGGAGCTCCTAACTTGGACTATAAGCTCATTTGATGGCAGTGTCAGATCACTTAAGAGGATACCCCTCCGGGCGTGGGAAGCCCCTCCGTCACAAACCACTTCCCCTATGCGAAGGGCCCCAAAGAAGGCTATGGAGTAAGCAGCCGAGAACAGGCGAGCCTCATATTTTGACCAGCATATGGCATGTAATTTTTTGTGTATCTGGGTCAGAATGTCAAAAGTTAAGGGCCTCCTCCTGTCAGAGCTAGGTGGTTGCTGACGGCGCCACCCTTCTAAAGCCTTACGCACTATAAATTTAGCACACGGGTTGGTGTCGAAAAAAGTTTTGCAAAAATATGAAATTCCTGCGGACTGAATATTGAGAGTCTTAGGAGCCCTGCCCAGTTCCTTCAGGTGGGCAAAATAGTGGAGGACCTCCCTCGCTGAGGGAACAGAGTTGCGTTTCGCCTTGGGAAACTTATTGCGGAACTTTAGGAAGTCGGCCCACGCTTTCTTGTAAGATCTCATTGTGGAAGGGGCGACTGCACCAAATACTCCCTTCAACACTTCTTCCTCCCAAGACTCCAGAGATGCTCCGGGAAAGGCATCGGTGACTGTTCCGCATCCAGCGCTAACAAGCGGAAGCGCTCCATCTGAAAGCGAGACAGAGCATCCGCGATGTCATTATTAATGCCGGGTACGAATTTGGCTGAGAAATATATATTGTTCTCGAGACACAGGAGGACAAGGGACCGCAACAAGTTTCCCACCCTAGCGGAGCACGTGGACTGTCTGGATAGAACCGCTACCACTGCCTGGTTATCTGTGTTGAAACATACCCTATGATTGCGAAACTGCTCTGCCCAGAGATGCACTGCCACTAGGATAGGGAAAAATTCCAAAAATGTGAGGTCCTGAGAAATGGGCTGGCCCGGCCAGTCTTCCGGCCACTGTGAAAGCCTCCAGGAGGGCGGAGCACTGCTGCCTGTTATCTGCCACCAAAATAAAATCATCGAGGTAATGTGAGACGCCCGACGACCCTGTCCTAAGGCGTAGGGCCCAATCCAGAAATGTACTAAACGACTCAAAAGCTGAGCAAGCCACGGAGCAACCCATAGGCATTGCTTTGTCAATGAAATACGCCCCCTCGAATCTAAAGCCCAGCCAACGGAAGTCCGCTGGATGGACGGGAAGAAGGCGAAACGCCGACTCAATGTCACATTTGGCAAGGAGTGCCCCCCGCCCAAATTTGCGGATCATTTTTACTGCATGGTCGAAGGAGGCATATTTCACTGTACAAAGCTCCTGGGGAATCGCGTCATTGACCGAGCCCCCCCTTGGGTAAGAGAGGTTGTGGATCATGCGGAATTCCCCTGGGGTCTTTTTTGGTACAATGCCTAATGGGGATAGATGAAGTCCTTCCACTGGAGGCTCAGCAAAGGGACCTGCTACCCTACCTGCACTGATTTCCTTCTCTAACTTTTCCCTAATTATCTCTGGCCTTTCCCTGACTGATTTTTGATTTTGTGGGTCCCCGGTGTTAGGGGGGAAAGACACCGGGATTCTGAAACCCGTGGAAAACCCCTCCCAAAGATACTGCGCAGCTTTCCGATCGGGATATTGATCCAGCAGGGTTCTGAGGGGCTGAAGACGGATGGGGGAAAAGGCTAAGCCAAGATGCAAGTTACTGGCGGCTACCGGGCCCTTGGTGGGAGGATCCGGGGCGCCCCTGTTGTTGCTGTGGGAGAACCCCCGGCCCCCACGAAAGGGCTGCTGTTTGTTCTTGAAGCACGCAGAGGCGGGGTGGTTGCCCCAGCACCGCTCGCATTCGTGAAGATACTTACAGGAGGGTCGCGAGCATACACCCCTGTTGTACTCCCAGCAGTGGCGCCGCCGTTTTGCCTCCGTCTTACCCGCCTTGGCTGCATCCTGGTTTTTCTTTTCGATGTAAGGGTTGACGTCCTCGCCCCAGTAATTAGGATCTGTTAGATCCCATCGAGTGGAAGGCAGGAGAGAAGCGTTTCTACGGAAATTCTCATCATATGTTAAGGCGGTAACTTCTTCCGCAAGCGCATGCGCCCTCCTCACGTGAGCCAGATAGGCAACCAAATCCATGGAGCGCCGCGGATAAGCCGCGCAAACAACTCCCATGAAGACCTGGTAGCCATCCAGCCAATTCTCAAAGGTGCGCTCTGCCCTAGGCGTCCTATACCTCCGCTTACCGAAGGAGCGCCTCTTCTCACCTTTTCCCGTTATCTTAGTCGGAGGGATAAGGGTGAACATGTCCACATAGTCACCGTTGAGGATCTTATTCCTCTTCTTCTGTGACAAATGGTTCCCCAGTACAAAATCAGTGGATTGATTAGTGGCAACTTTTACATCCTCCACTAGTGCCCCATCCTTCCATTCTAGCTCACCATTAAAGGTCTTACGATGGGAATTGGCCCTCCTTTCATGCGCCCAAAGCGGGATCCGATGATTCCCTTCCCCCAGGCCCCAGTAGCTATCCATGGGGCCCTCACCATCCGAATTCGAGGATGACGTACCTGAGTCGTCCTCTGTCTCAGACTGCTTACTTCTTTTCTTCTTAGAAGACGTGTGCTTTTTCTTGGACTTCCTCTTCCCTCCTTGTGCCTCGACGTTGGCTGGGTCCACACTGATGGCTGCCTGAGCACCTTGAGGTTGCACCTGCTCCTCCTCCAAGGCGGAGCCCGCGCTGTCATCGGTAGAGCTGTGCTGTGGCTGCTGCTCCTGAAACACACTAGGAATGTCTACAACCTGTGAAACAGCGTTGCTGCTGGCACCCGTGGCCGTAGCCTTCCCCTTGCCAGTACCCTTTGTTGCAGCCTTTCCCTTGTCATTGCTTTGGTTGGCTTTCCTAGCAATGGCTGCCTGGGCACGGGTATTAGGGCGGCCTACGGTCCCCACGTCCGACTGGTTGCTAACCCCTACAACGACTGGGATGACCTGCTGACCCTGACCGCAGGGCGGAGTATCGGGTATCACGTCTTGTGATGGTTCCGAGGCTGGAAGGGCAACAGGCCCCTTGGGCCTACACTGTCTGTAAAAGGTTTCGAAGGCCATGAAAAATTGGGCGAAGGCTTGAGGGTCGCACGGCATGGCCAGCATCTGAGCGCCCCCACTGCCTGTGAGAGGTGCCATCTGATTACTGGAAGTGGATGGCTGCTGGTCCCCGCCTAACGCCATTACTTATGCTAAAGCGGCTGGTATTATTCGCCTAACTATATGGAGACGCCTACCTAGGCAGACTGTGTACCTCCACTAGTACAATATATCCTAAACTAGGTTAAAAACCACCACCAACCACTGGCAGCGATCAGCCACACAGCCAAAAGCTGCGCCTAGCTCAGTATTGTCTACACTGCCTTGGCACAACGTTGAATCTGGCTAGGCAGGATGCCCTAGCTCAGTATTATCAACACTGACCCACTGTTCCTAATCTGTGGAACTGGCTACCCAAGTTCAGTATTATCAGCACTGGCTAAGGTTCTACTTAAAATTAGAAATGCTGGCTGTGACAAATTAGACAATCTCAACCGTGACTTAGCTGTAACTTTACTCTTTAGGAGTTAACAGCACCTATTCCAATAATACGTACACCGGTAGCTGAAACTCAAATCCAATAAACACTAGCTCAGAACCAGTGGCCCAATGAATAAAAGAATTAAATTTTACCTATCTATACGAATATGCTATTATTAGTTTTCAAACTATATCTAGAATTGTGTTTCTATCCAATAGGCTCAAATTAAAATTTCCCTAAATCAATTAATTAAGGCAAACACAAATCCCAGTGAGAGAGGACCTTTATTTGTTGAAGGCTATTAGTTTAACTTGTAGAAGGAATGAGAGGGCTTAGTAGCCACTGCCAAGAATCACCACTAAACCAGGCACTGTGCCCCCTCAGCAAAATCACGTAGAGTTATTTACAGCACTCAGCATTGCAGTCCCGAATAATCTCCACTATACCCGGCACTGTGCCACAACAGGACAAATTCCACTAAAAATTATTTCCAGCACTCAGCACTTTAGCCCCCCAGACGGATGAGAACCACGAAATCCAATCAATTAACACCCGATGCTTTCTGACTTACTGCCAAAAGCGATGTGCAACTAAAACCCTTAAAGGAAAGTACTTAAGCAGTAAATATATATATATATATATATATATATATATATATATATATATATATATATATAAAAACTGCGTACGCAAGGTCTGGCTGAACTGTGAGAAAACCTTGCTTGCCCAATCACTGCTTGCTTGCGCTGCTACCTCCGCTATCCCCAAGAATACTGTGCTAGCGTTCAGAATATATTCCTGCCGGCACTCGCCACACCTAAAATGGCCGCCCGGGCCTCTCAAGTGACCTTCCTAAGATGGCGCCCGTGGTCTTCCCCTCGCCCCCAACAAAGATGGCCGCTTGCGCTACCACCATGTGTGCCCCCCAAAGATGGCGCCGGTTCTCCGCCCTTAGCAAAGCCCTCAACAGAAATGGATGCCGCAGCTTCACCCACGCCTCGGAGGCAAGTGGTTGCTGTAGCAACCAGGCAAACCAACCCGGCAAGAAAGGCAAGGACATTGGAGAGGAGAAAACGCAAGGGAAAAAATGCGATGCAAACCAGGAGGCCAAGTAACCGGGGGGGGGGGCGGATTTAGCACAGGGATGAACCGAGATCCCTTCAGCAAGCCCGACGCCAAGGGGGAGACAAGCCAGGGGACAGCTAAACAAGGCAACCCGCGTGAAACCCAAGAACGTGGACAACTGAAGGGGGAAACCAGAGCACCCGAGAGAAAAGCCGGGAAGACAATGAAGCACCACCGCCGGCACGTAATCCTACGACCCGCGCGAGAATGAAGGAGCGGAAGGTGGCAGCGAACCGGGGCGCACCGCTCCACGTACTTTACCAGTCCTGCTCTCCGGTCTCGACCGCGACGCTCCAGCAACTCCAATAGTGATCTTCCGACGAATCCAAAAGTGACTAGGTGAGTTCCGCACGCAAGCCAATAAAGTGGACCGTTCCTACAGAGCCGCCCGTGCCTCCCAACCTTCTATCTGCCGGCAAGCACCCCAGCAACAGTGATTTCACCTCCGGAGGAGACCGTGGTCTCCTTAGTGATTTAGCTCCGTAGGGTGAAGCCGAGCATGAGGCAGAAGGTGAGGCTCGCAGCGACTCGAAAACAGCGACAAAACCACTCGAAAAAACTGCTCAGCTGGAAAGGGGCAAAGAGTGCGGTCCCCGGGCATGCCTAGTCTTAAATAGTCACCGACACGCCCGGGGATTCCCTAATCATGTGGGGGCAATGGCCAGCCCCCGCGTGTGGGATGTGGGAGGGATTTCTGCCCGCAACCCCCTCTCCTCCCAGGTCGGAAATGGCTTTTTACCTGTACGCCATCAGGTGGAAGCATATAAAGTGATTCACCTAAGGTTCCATACAAAAATGCTGTATTCACATCGTGATGAGAAACGTGTGGATTCTCTTCTGCAGCAAGTTTGAGCATAAGCCTAATGCTCTCATATCTCACGATGGGTGAGTAGGTCTCATGATAGTCTTCTCCTGGTACCTGTGGAAAACCTTTGGCTACCAATCTGGCTTGTGTCTGACTACCTTGCCATTTTGATCTGTCTTTGCTTTGAAGACCCATTTGCTTCCAAGCAGTTTCACCCCTGGAACTGTTGGAACTAGCTCCCATGTTTTGTTCCTCTCTAAGGAATCAAGCTCAGCCTTCATGGCAGTTAACCATGGCTCAGCATCCTTCGAGTCCAAAGCCTGGATCGCTTGGAAGTTTGAAGGTTCAAATACCTTCTTGGAGTTATTAACAGCAGTTACGGCTTTTGCTGCTTTAGCAAATTCATCAGCAAATCTCTTTGGAAGTTTACCTTTTGTGGCTCTTTCAAACGTGCGAATTAAACGTAAGTCTTAAACGCTCTCCTCTTCTTTCTTAAGAGAAAAGTGGCCTATAGTGAACAGTGGTTCCTCCAATTCTTGATCAGAGCCTTCAGAAGGTCGCAGAGAGGCCGTAGCAGTCTTGAAATCCTCTGGATCATCTGAGTCAGTTTCAGATTCAGAACCTTCATCAGTGGGTGTGGGGTTTTGCTGCTGTTTATCCTCAGACTCCTCAGTGCCATCAGGATAACATTGGGAAATTCCCACAGCCTTTCTGTATTAGTGTCAGTCATCATTACTCTGTAAGAACCTTTCTCATATCCTAGAAAGATACCATGCAAACCACGTTTGCCTAACTTGGAGCTTTGTCGTGTGTAAACCCACATGTCAGAACCAAAAATTCTCATGTGCTTGGACTTCCGGAGGTGGCGCGAAACTGTAATGGCGGTCCTCTTCGTTCTCTGAAGAGGGGCTCCGCGGAAAAGGGTCGCACGCTGCGGCATAGCGGCGACCCATTAAGAAAAACCACGGGTAGAGTGAGCCCGTGGCCGTGGGACTCGGCGGGCACCAGAAGCTACCCCAAAATCACAGAAGGGACCCCGTAAGGAGATCCGGAGTGAAGGAGGGGGAGCGGTGCTGTGAGTTCATCGCTCTTTCCGCGGAAGCGAAGCCGCGCGGCTGTTGCAGATGAGCGCTGACCTTTCTTCCTAAAAATCAACACCAAGCTGCAAGCAACATACCCGTGAGTAAGGGGATTAAAATTGACAAAGAATCTGTTGAATTTGGCTGAAACCGGGAGACGAGAAAAGGGAAGTCCGCCTCCCGGCATTGCTGGTAAGATCAAAGCAAAGATCTGAGAAGCGGGAAGCATCTTAAAAGAGACTGTGGGAAGTTTAAACTTTCGTGCACTTATGGAGTTGCTTTTTTCTAAGCGGAAAATAGAAACGGTTACTGAATAAAAGGGACTTTAAGCATTAAGTTGGAACTTTCCTCCTATTTCTTGGGCTGCAACTTTAAAGAGCCAGATTGTCGGGCTGCCAGGGAGGAGAGATTTTGCTAAACTGCGGATACAGTTACTGAAACTTATTGGAACTTAACTGATACTTTTGAGCAGAAACAGACTGGATGTGACATTGTTACAGGCACCTTCTATGAAACTTTGTTGAACTTTAAAAAGTGCTCTGGGGAACTTTTGGTCTGTGAAGGGACTATTGTATTTTCTGAACTGAGTCAAATTGGAACTTTAATGGCGGAAAACTTCCTTCTTTGCTTCTGAAGTCTGGTGGCACTCCCCCTAGAGGGCTTTGGGATTACAAAAACCTGGGAACTGACTTTTGTTTTGACTTTCCCTTTACTGGCTGTTCATAATTGGATCTGTCTTTCCCATGGAACAATAGACAATCTGACCTTGAACACTGACAGATGTGTAATGAGTGGTGCAGGGAGAACAAGAGCATCTAAAGCCAAGGAAACTAAAGAGGCCAAGGAAAAAGAAAAGGAAAAAAAACCAGCACAACTTTTACAAACAACTCTGACCCAAGGACGCCGATCGTCGGTTCCAACTGTGCTAGTGGCACAAAAGGTGGAAGCTGAAAAAACTGAGAAGCCCACTGAGGAAGATATGGCAACAGGTGGATCAGATGCAGTTTTGAAACAAATATTGGACCAATTGTCAAAGTTAAATCAAAAGGTGGACAACCAGTCTTTGAAAATAGATAAAGCGACATCCTCGATTCAAAAACTGACTGAACATGTTTCCCAGCACACACAAGCAATAGAGAATCTGCAAGGAGCAACAGCTGAAAATCGTGAATTAGCTGGGGAAGCTATTCAGAAAGTGGGAGTCTTACAGAAGGAGGTCGAGGAGATAAAGGGAGAAGTTAAGCCTCTGCACAAACAGGTGGGTGAACAACAAGCCTACCTGTCAATGGTGGAATTGAAAAATCGCGAGAACAACCTTAAATTGAGAGGCATCCCAGAACTTGAGCAAGGAGATCTGATTGAATATTTGACACAAGAATTTTCCAAGTTCTGGGGTATAAAGGAAGACACAGACTTTAAGATTGTTTCGGCATTCAGACTGGGAAGATTGGTAAGGAAGGACAGAGCCAGAGTTAGCAAAATTGCTGAGACACAACGCAATACCCTATAGGTGGGAGTTTCCACAAGGATTATCTTTTACTTACAAAGAAAAGAAGGTTAAAATTAGAACAACTGAAGATAATCAAAAGTTTCTGCACGACCACGGGGAAGATCTTCAAAAAGGAGCAACTTGGCCACCACCCCCACCTATTCCAGCACCGCCTGGAGGCGGGCCAACGCCTACACCCTCGGGATCTGAGGAAAAGGAAGACACCCCACTTTAAGAACAATATAATAGAACAGGATGTCTCTGCAGCTACTTAGTTGGAATATAAATGGCGGAAATTCCCCGGAAAAAAGAAGGAGGATATTTCATATTTTAAAGAAAGAACAATTGGATATAATATGTCTTCAAGAAACACATGTGACTAGGCTCCATAGGAAAGTACTAATTAACAAAAGATTAGGTCAAGAATTTATCTCATCGGATAAAGTCAAAAAAAAGAGGTGTGGTGATATATGCAAAGGAGAACCTGTCACCAAAATTCTTATTTAAGGATGACCAAGGAAGAATCCTGGCAATTGAAATTCAAACACAAGGTGAGAAAATTATGATATTAGGAATCTATGCACCAAATGACGGGAAATCAGAATTCTACAAGAAGCTGCATGAGACAATGCTGGACTATATGGACTATTCTAACATCATTATGATGGGAGATATGAATGGGGTGGTGTCAACAAATATGGACAAATCTCAAAACCAAAATTTAACAACAGACGGCAGACTTCCTAAAACGTTTTTTGAAATGACAGACAATATGGATCTGATCGACATATGGAGGACAAAGAACCCCTTGGGTAAAGAAGGAACCTTTTTTTCTGAGGCCCACCTGTCATGGACACGAATCGACCAAATTTGGATATCTAGAGGGCTGGCACCTAAAACAAGAAAGGTGGAAATCTGCCCAAAAACCTGCTCCGACCATAATGCTTTGAAAATGGAATTGAGACTTATCCCAACCGGATCCTTTAGATGGAGAATGAATGACACCTTACTAAGAGATCAAGAGATCGTGAAGAAGGCCCAAAAAACACTAAAGGACTACTTTGAAATAAATCTGAACACTACGGTGGAAAAAAGAACGATCTGGGACGCAAGTAAAGCAGTCATGAGAGGGTTTCTGATACAACAGAATACAATTAAGAGAAAACTCTGGAATGGAAAAAAGGAGAAAATTTTAGAGAAAATAAGTGAAGGAGAGAAAAAGTTGAGAACTAAACCAAAGTCAAAGGAGGTGCTAAGAGAAATTAAATTCCATCAAGCACAATACTCGAAATTGATTAACCAAGAGATAGAATGGAAAATTAAACAAATGAAGCAGAGATCGTTTGAATCAGCAAATAAATGTGGAAAGCTGCTAGCATGGCAGCTGAAAAAAAGACAAAAGTTAAATACGGTTACAAACCTAGAGATTCAAGGAAGAATAGTTCAGAAACCAGAAGAAATTAGGAAGTGCTTCCACAGATACTTTAAAGATCTCTATGCACAGGGGCCTCAGAAAGAATTCGAAATAGACCAATTCTTAAAGACAAATGGACTATCTAAAATAAGCCAAGATAAAAGATCAATCCTGAATTGCAAAATAACTCAACAGGAAATTGAAGGTGCCATTCAGAATATGCAACTTGGCAAATCTCCAGGCCCGGATGGACTCACCTCCAAATATTATAAGACTTTGAAGGACTTTTTGATACAACCGTTGTTGGAGGTTTGCAATCAGATCATGGAAGGGAAGAGGGCACCGGAAACGTGGAAAGAAGCATTCATCACATTGATACCTAAGTCAGAATCGGAAAAGACCCAGCTCAAGAACTACCGTCCCATCTCACTCCTGAATGTGGATTACAAAATATTTGCAGACATTTTAGCAAGTAGATTTTAAAAAGTATTAAATGAAGTAATTCATAAGGACCAAGCAGGCTTTCTCCCTGGTAGACATATGTCTGATAACACCAGGAACATTATCGATATATTGGAGCTTTTGCGGATTAGGAACACAAGGGCGGTGCTAATCTTTATTGATGCGGAGAAAGCATTTGACAACATCTCTTGGATGTTCATGAAGAAAAACTTGGAAGGGATGGGAGTGGGGCGGGGGTTTGAAAATGGATTAGAGGCAATCTATTCAGAACAAAAAGCTAAACTGATAGTGAACAATGTGGTGTCAGAGGAACTCAAAATTGAAAAAGGGACACGACAGGGGTGCCCTCTATCTCCTCTGTTATTCATTTCTGTCCTGGAGGTGTTACTGAACATGATTAGGGAGGACCGGTTGGTGCAAGGTATAGTGGTCGGAGTGAAACAATACAAATTGAAAGCTTTTGCAGATGACCTAGTTTTAACATTACAGGAGCCAGAATCTAGTACAAAAAGAGTTCTTGAACTTATCTCGGAGTTTGGTCGGGTGGCGGGATTCAAGCTAAACAAGCAAAAAACTAAGGTTCTGGCTAAAAATTTGACATCTACAGAAACAGAGGGGTACCAGAAAGAAACAGAATTAAGTGTGGTTAAAAAAGTGAAATACCTGGGGGTATTTTTGTCCACCAAAAACTTGAATCTATTTAAAGATAATTATGAAAAGTGTTGGTTGGAAATTAAAAAGGACTTGGAAATTTGGTCAAGATTGAAACTTACCTTGTCAGGTCGAATTGCAGCTATAAAGATGTGTGTTTTGCCGAAAATGTTATTCCTGTTTCAAACCCTACAGATCGTGGACAGAGTGGAATGCTTTGGAAAATGGCAGAAGGATATATCTAGGTTTGTCTGGCAGGGCAAAAAGCCCCGAATAAAATTTAAAATACTAACTGACTCAAAAGAAAGACCTAGTTTTAACATTACAGGAGCCAGAATCTAGTACAAAAAGAGTTCTTGAACTTATCTCGGAGTTTGGTCGGGTGGCGGGATTGAGCAAATGCTTGCTCAAATTCAAGAGGTTTTTAAAATGGATAAAAAAGTTGGTTTCCAGGTGGAAAAATCGAAACTGGAGACGGAATTATTAGAACCAAAAACTAAGGTACTTTCGAGAATGTATAACTTGCTGCTTAAATGGAATACACAGGATGAGACAGTTAAATCTGCTATGATAAAATGGGCACAGGATGTTGGACATAACATTATGTCTGAGGACTGGGAAAGGTTGTGGAACACCGGTATGAAGTTTACGGCATGTAGTGCCTTGAAAGAGAACATTATGAAAATGGTATACCGGTGGTACATGACCCCAGTCAAGCTAGCTAAGATATATCATCTGTCTGATAACAAATGTTGGAAATGCAAAGAGGCAGAAGGGACATTCTTTCACCTCTGGTGGACCTGCCCGAAAGTGAAGGCCTTCTGGGAAATGATATATAATGAACTGAAAAAGGTATTTAAATACACCTTTCCCAAGAAACCGGAGGCCTTCCTTCTGGGCATGGTGGACCGGAAGGTGTTAAAAAAGGATAGAACTTTGTTTATGTATGCAACCACAGCAGCAAGAATTCTTATCGCAAAGTATTGGAAGACACAAGATTTACCCACACTGGAGGACTGGCAGACGCAGATGATGGACTACATGGAATTGGCAGAAATGACTGGCAGAATTCGAGATCTGAGCGAGGAAACAATTGAGGAGGACTGGAAAAAAATTCAAGGACTATTTGCAAAAATATTATAAGTTGTTTGAATGTTAAGATGGTGCACGATTAAGAAACGTTATGCTTCTGCAACTTGATTAGGTAAATGACAAAGTAAGTTATGACAAAAAAAGGAGACAAATTTGAAACAAATATATTATGTTTATTTTAAAGGTATTAAAATTGGATTACAAGCTTATGAAATTGGTAACATAAAAAATTGAAAGGTACAGTAAGCGGTGAAATAAGGTGATAAATTGCTGATATTGTTAGTCTAAAGAACGCAATGTTGGGAGGATGTGAGGAGGTCCATTGGAAAGTAACCTATAGAAAGATGATCTGAAACATATTTAACTTTTTCTTCTTCTTTATTTTTCTTTATTTCTAAAAATTGTTTCTTGTTTCTCGCTTTGTAACTGAATCTGTGAACCTATGGAAAGAAACGCAATAAAAAAATTAAAAAAAAATTCAAAAAAAACACACAAAAATTCTCATGTGCTTGATGTATGGTTTCTTGCCAAACATCTTTTCATAGGGGGTACAACCATTCGGTGGTGACAATCTGCAATTAAAGGAATAATCAAAACAGCCGAGCGCTTCTGCCCAATAACTCTCTGGAAGATTGACATCATGCAGCAAGGTTTTCAAGCCTTGAAGCAATGTTTGGCTTGCCCTTTCACAAAGTCCATTCATCCAAGGAGACCGTGGACTTGAAAGGTCATGTTGAATTCCTTTCTCAGTCAGAAACACTTCAAACTGCTGAGAAGTGAATTCTCCCCCGCGATCTGTAAATAAACATTTCACTTGTTTGTCATGCACATTTTGCAACCAAGCACAGAATTCCTTGAACCTAGGAAACGCTTCTGATTTCTGCTTGAGATTGAACACATGAATATACCTGGAATATGAATCAATGAGAACCATGAAGTACTTGGCTCCACCCAAAGAGGGGGCTAGTGGACCAACGAGATCAGCATGCACTACCTGATATGGTTCTGTAGCTTGTCTACTAGACACTTTACCTTTCGCAGCCATTTTGACCTTGTTTGCTGTGCATGCCTTACACTTCATGTGGTCGGGGACAGAGGGTGGCGCTTGGGGGGAATTGTCATCGCGCCACTCCTTGGTGTGTGGAGTGCCTCAGGGTGCGATACTCTCCCCGATGCTTTTCAACATCTTTATGCGCCCCCTCGCCCAGCTTGTCCGGAGTTTTGGGCTGGGTTGCCATCAGTATGCTGATGACACCCAACTCTATCTGTTGATGGATGGCCATCCTGACTCGGCCCCAGACACACTGATCAGATGTTTGGAAGCTGTGGCTGGATGGTTACGTGGGAGCTGGTTGAAGCTAAATCCTTCGAAGACAGAGGTCCTGTGGCTGGGACGGGACGATATGGGATGGGGGGGGGGGCAATTCCCATCTCTTGCGGGGGCGCAATTAGTGCCAGCACCATCCGTTAAGAGTTTAGGTGTAATCTTCGACACCTCCCTTTCCATGGAGGTCAGATTGCAGCTATAACAAAGGCGGCATTTTTCCATCTCCGCCAAGCTAAGCAGTTGGCTCCTTACCTCTCTCACCCTGACCTAGCCACTGTGATCCACACGACGGTCACCTCCAGACTGGATTATTGTAACTTGCTCTACGTGGGGCTGCCCTTGAGACTGACCCAGAAACTCAGCGGGTGCAGAACGCTGCAGTGAGACTCCTTACAGGGTCTTCGCTGCGAGATCACATTCACCCGGTGCTATACCAGCTGCACTGGCTCCCGGTGGAGTACAGGATCAGGTTTAAGGTGCTGGTTTTAACCTTTAAAGCCCTATATGGCCTAGGACCCTCGTACCTATGGGACCTCCTCTCCTGGTATGTCCCACAGAGAAACTTACGGTCTTCAAATAAAAACATCTTGAAGGTCCCAGGCCACAGAGAGGTTAGGCTGGCCTTAACTAGAGCCAGGGCTTTTTCGGCTATGGCTCCGATCTGGTGGAACACTCTGTCACAAGAGACTAGGGCCCTGCGGGACTTGACATCGTTCCGCAGGGCCTGCAAGACAGAGCTGTTCCACCAGGCCTTTGGCTGGAACGCTCTGTCACAAGAGACTAGGGCCCTAAGAGAATCAAAGGCGGTGGGGGGCAGTTCGGTGTTCTTTGTGGACAAAAAATACACTAATCAACCCAGGCTCGTTGTGGACTACAGGGCCGTCAATTTGGTGTCGGAACCCGTGACCTTCCCAATGCCCAGGATTGACGACATTTTAACACGGGTGAGGCAGCGGAAAATTTTTGCCAAGCTAGACCTCAGGGGAGCATACAACTTGATTAGGATGAGGGAGGGGGACGAATGGAAGACCACAATGTTCACACCCCTGGGGGCCTTGGAGTACCTAGTTATGCCTTTTGGATCACAGTCGGGCTCCGCCTGTTTTCAAGCTTTCATGCACCACGTGTTGGGGTCCCTGCTGTACAAGAACTGCATAGCCTTCTTGGACGACGTCTTAATCTATTCGGACACTGAGGAGCAACATGTCAGAGACGTCAGGGAAGTGCTAAAGAGACTGCAGAAGCACCAGTTGTGGGTCAAGCTGGAAAAATGTCAGTTTCACGCCAGAGAAGTCGGGTTTCTGGGGTACAAGTTGTCAGAAAAAGGCCTAGCGATGGACCCAAGCAAGGTGCAGGCAGTGCTGGAATGGAAGGCCCCCAAAACCCGGAAGGACGTGCAGAGGTTCCTAGGGTTCAGCAACTTCTACAGGAAGTTCATCAAGAACTTCACCCACTTGACAGCGCCCATCACGGATTGTCTCAGTAGCAAAAGGAAGTTCGTCTGGACAGAGGGAGCCCAGCAATCCTTTGAAAGACTGAAGAAGGCGTTCGCTTCGGAAGAGCAGCTCCTGCACGTTGATCTGGAGAAACCCATGAGGCTAGAGACCGACGCGTCCGACAGAGCCATTGGGGTGGTTCTTTTGCAGCCAGGGAGGAGCAAGCAGGAATGGAAACTGTGTGCCTTTTTCTCGAGAAAGCTGAGCAAGTTGGAGCAAAAATATACTGTTTATGACCACAAACTGCTTACGATCTATGCGGCGTTTCGTCGATGGCGACATCTGCTAATAGGGGCACAGCACAAGATCCAGGTGTGTACAGATCACAAGAACTTGGAATACTGGAGGACTGCACGAGTACTCAACCAGAGGCAGATTCGATGGGCACAGGAGTTCTCCAAGTTTTCCTTCGAAATCCGATACGTGCCAGGAGAGGAAAATATAATAGCAGATGCTCTCTCCCGGAAGCCAGAGTACATGGAAGGAGAGGGACCACCGGAGATACGACACGTGATCCCCGAGGACCGATGGGTGTGTGTGGGGACCTTGGTGGGGAAACGAGAACTGGCCAGGCTTACTAGAAACGACGTGTTCGCACAAACTAAAATCCGGGAACTCTGAGACGGAAGAGAAAACCAAGGAGGTTTTGAGGAAAAGGAAGGGGTGCTGTACTATAAGGGGGCGCTGTATGTACCGGGGGAGACCCTGAGGGGAAAGGTACTCAAACAACTCCACGACAACCCCACAGCTGGGCACTTTGGACAGCACAAAACCACGATGCTCGTCACCAGGCAGTTCTGGTGGCCAAGGGTGAGGGAGGATGTACGGGAATACATACGGGGGTGCAACCACTGCCAAAGGGCAAAGGGGGAGCGGGCTGCCCCCGCAGGATTACTGGAACCCTTACCCACGCAGGGAAAACCCTGGGAGGTGGTGTCCATTGATTTTATGACCGATTTGCCCAAGTCCCGGGGGAAGACAGCGGTCATGGTAGTAGTCGATCTACTGACAAAGATGTGCCATTTCATAGCTTGCTCACATACGGTGACCGCTGAGGAGACAGCCAAGTTTTTGTGGATCACATCTTCAGGTTGCATGGGGCTCCCTCGAGAGTAATTTCGGATCGTGGGAAACAATTTACTTCCCGTTTCGGGAGGAAGCTCATGAGCTTGCTGCAGGTAGAGGTGAGCTTCTCGACGGCGAGACATCCAGAAACCAACGGGCAAGCAGAAAGAGCGAACAGTATACTCCAGCAACACCTACGCTGCTACGTCAGCGAGAGGCAGAACGACTGGGTAGAGAAACTAGCACTGGCTGAATTTGCGTACAATAACGCTGAACATGTGTCCACGGAGATGAGCCCGTTCATGACCAATTATGGGTGTCACCCCAGGGCCTTCCTGGAGAGTGGGGAGGAAGGGTGGAGCGTACCTGCGGCAGAGCAGTTTGTGGAAGAAATGGAGGCCCTGCACCAGCAACTTAAGATGAACTTAGAACGGGCCAAGGAAATTTACAAGAGACAGGCAGACAGGCACCGTAGGGAAGGGGAGACCATACGGGTGGGGGACCGGGTGTGGTTGTCAACCCAAGGGTTACCCCTTTAAGGGGGGGGTGCAAGAAGTTGCAGCCAAGGCGGCTGGGGCCGTTTGAGGTAACACAGCAGGTGAACCCCGTGGCGTTCAAGCTCAAGTTGCCTGACAGCATGAAGATACACCCGGTGTTCCATAGGTCCCTACTCTCACCGTACAGGGAGGGGCGGGAATTCCCGGGGCGAGAGGGCGAAGTCACCACACACCCGCAGATAGAGGAGAGGGAACACCACAACCGGGCCACGGAAATACTCGATTCAAGGTGGCGAGGGCGCCAGGTGGAGTACTTGGTAGCTTGGGAGGGAGAACCTGGGTCGGAAAACACGTGGGTTCCTGCGGAGGCCATCAATGACGGGTATCTTGTGGAGGAATTCCACAGCCTGTTCCCGGACAAACCCAAACCACTAGCGAGATTCTGGGAGGAGCAATTTGGAACCACAGACGAGGAAGAGGACTTTGTGGGTTTTTCTGTCTCCGAAGAGGTGGGAGGAGAGGCTTCGGAGGAAGAAGAATCAGAATGGGAAGACCACCCAGCGGGGAGAGATCGGAGCGGGTGGGAAGCGGGTTTTGAATCCACAAAGGATGGTGACAGCTCCTTCCGAGGATTCCCCTCATCGTCGGCCAAGGAAAGGGACGAAGTTGGATCGAAAGATCGGGCCGGGGGTGGAGGGGTCCTGGGGGGGAGGTGGATGTCAGGGAACTGACATCGGAGCCAGAGGCGGAGGCAAGGCTCTCAAGCGATGCTGGAGAAGGGCCCAGCAAGGAGAGAGGCAGCTCATCAGCTGGGGAAGGAAATCAGCGTAACACCAGGGATAAAGGGGGGCAGATGGGGGAATCGGCGAGGGGGCTCCAAGACTCCTCGCCGGAGACCAGCGGGGAGAGCACGGGTCCTCCACTACCCACACCCGCCCTGCGCAGAAGACTTCCGCGCAGGGAGAGTAGGAGGAGACTTGGGGTCAAACAGCTTTTATGCTGGAAATGGTTTAAGAAACGCCTACTGACGGATTCTGCTAGTGACTGAGGCAGCCACGAAGTGAAGGGCTGTCCAGACAGAAAGGGTTTAACAAGGTTACATAGCCAGGAGTGGCGGCAACTTACGCACTTCTTGCACCCCCCCTTAAAGGGTAACCCTTGGGTTGACAACCACACCCGCTGTCTGGTCATCTATTTATGGGTGATATGCGGAGGAGAGTCGCCTTTCGATACCCATTCCCTTGAGAAAGGCCATCCAGAACTGGGACGTGAACTGGGGGCCTTTCTGAGATCACCGTGTCCAGGAGCCCATGTAGCCGTAATACGTGTTCAAGAAACAGATGGGCCGTCTGTTGCGCTGTGGGGAGGCTTCGGACCGGGATAAAGTGTGCCGTCTTGGTGAGTGAATCCACCACCACCAGAATGTCCCTTGGACACCGGCAGGGCCACAATGAACTCCATAGAAAGCGTTAACCATGGTCTGTGGGGGTGGGTAATGGCTGGAGGAGTCCCAGGAGTCTCTGTTGCAGCACCTTGGTCCGAGCACAAATCTCACAGGACCGCATATATTTCTTAATGTCCAACCGAACCCCTGGCCACCAGAAGGCCTGGGACAGTAGCTGCAGTGTTTTTGCGTACCCGCGATGTCTGGCGATTTGTGCGTCGTGGCACTGCTCAAGGACCTGGGTCCTGAGCAGCCCCTCCAGAATGTAGAGCCGGCCATGATGGTACACACACCCATCCCGAACATCAAGCGGTGCACCCCCCGGTCCCAAAGGCACCGGGACGGTATCTAACCGGTCCTTGGCAAACGGATCCTGGCGCACAGCTAGGCAAACCTGTCCCTGAAAGTCCTGCTCCCAGGTTCCTTGGAGGAAATTGTGTTTTTTTTAAAATTATATTTTTATTGGTTTACAAATAAAAAAAAGAAAACAAAGTTGTACATTCAAACTTCTTAATTACCTCTTAATTCCATTTTTTTGACTTCCCTCAATTTGTCTGAACTTCCTTCATTTTATAACTTTTAACACAATCCTACTTATTGTTATTTATTCTGGTAGCTTCAATTTCATTGTTTATACTTATTATTAGATTTTCACATCACAGAGCTTCCTTAAAACTTACAAACGTAATCTGGTTATCACTTAGTTTTTGCAAATATTGAATAAACTTCTCCCAATTGCCTGTAAATCTTTGATCTCGTCGATTCCGAATCCTTCCTGTCATTCTGTCCAATTCCGCATAGTCCATCATTTTGGCTCTCCAATCTTCTATCGTAGGCAGCTCCTCTTGTTTCCATTTCTGGGCCATCAATATTCTTGCTGCAGTCACTGCGTATAAGAATAACTTCTCTTTCTTGTTTATCTCATTCCCTGTAATACCTAGCAAAAACGCTTCTGGTTTCTTAGTAAATGTATATTTCAACATTTTCTTCAATTCATTATAAATCATTTCCCAGAAGCATTTTACCTTCTTACACTCCCACCACATATGAAAAAAGTGCCTTCCTTTTCTTTACATTTCCAACATTTGTTACTTATCTTATACATTTTTGCTAACTTTACGGGGGTTATATACCATCGATACATCATCTTCATAACATTTTCTTTTATAGCAGTACATGCAGTAAATCTTAAACCATCTTTCCAAAGTCTTTCCCATTCCTCCATTTGTATATTATGTCCTATATCTTTGTCCCAATCAGTCATCACAGATTTTACCTCCTCATCGTTCGTATACCATTCCAGCAATATCTTATACATTTTTGCTAAGATCTTACAGTCATTATTTAATATGTCAGTCTCAAATTTGGATTCTTTATCAGCAAAGCCCCTTTCATTTAAATCTTTTCTAAACATCTCATTAATTTGAAAAAAAATGCAGCCAGTCATTCACATGATTCTTAACTTCTTCAAATGGTCTCATTTTCCATTTTCCTTCACTTTTACATATTAATTTCTCATATGTTACCCAACCCCCTGTCATATTGACTTTCTTCACGCTCATCGCTTCCAGTGGTGATAACCAATAAGGAGTTTCTTGTTCCAACAGATTTTTGTATCTTTCCCATACTTCAATCAAGGACCTTCTTATAATATGATTTTCAAAACGTTTGTGGACCCGTTTCTTATCATACCACAAGTACGCGTGCCACCCAAATCTATTATCAAAACCTTCTAAGTCTAACACATCCGTATCTTGTAATTTTATCCATCCCTTTAACCAACAGAGGCAAGATGCTTCATAATATAATTTCAGGTCTGGCAGGGCGAAGCCTCCTCTTTCTTTTGCATCTGTTAAAATCTAAAATTTTATCCTCGGCTTCTTACCGGAGGATAAATTTTATCTGTTAAAATCTTAAATTTTATCCTCGGCTTCTTACCGGCTTCTTTCCTTGGAGGAAATTGGTCGGGGTCAACATGGGTGCTGGCTCTGAACCGTCATCCTCGGAGCCCGAATCCCTCCGGGAGAGAGCGTCGGCCTTCCCGTTCTGGGCACTGGGACGATAGGTGACCTGGAAGTTAAAGCGCCTGAAGAGCAGGGCCCAGCGCGCTTGGCTTGGCTTGAGGCATTTCATGGCTTGGAAATGTTCGAGGTTCCGATGATCCGTGAGGAGCTGAACCGGGTGCCGGGCCCCTTCCAGCAAGTGACGCCATTCCTCGAACGCCACTTTAATGGCAAGGAGTTCACGGTCCCAAATATCATAATTCCGCTCCGCAGAAGTAAGCTGATGGGAGAAGAAAGCACAGGGGTGAAGCAACTGCTGTGGCCCCTGCCTTTGAGACAGCACGGCCCCTATCGCCCGGTCTGAGGCGTCTCACTTGCTATAAGTAATGTAGACGGTTCTTCGGGGGGGGGCGTTGTTAGGTATTATCGTAGTAGAAAAAGAAAACGTTTTATCCCCCCTCCTTTCCGTTCCGTTCCAACATACCGGTTTAGATGTTATTCTTTGATGTTATTTTTCTTCCTCCTGTCACTCTTGACACCTCAGTGGCTGTAGTTGGCAGATTAATTACCCTTTCTTCGCCCGAAGCATGTCCAAAATTCTTAAATCCAATCTTTTATCTTAAGAAATGGAACTTGAAGCGCTCACAGAGACAGCGTTCAAGTGCTCCAAACTCCCTCGAGGGCTTTCCATCCAGTGCCCCCACCCCCTCCTTCTTTATGAACTCGGGGGTGGTTTGTGGGCAGCCGCGGATGAGAACGCATCTTCCCTTCCACCGGGAAGAATTTGGGAGGCTGATTACTCCCATCTCAGCCTCTAAATTACCTCGTGGGAGCTGGAGAGATGGTATTGTCGGCCATCTTCCAAGGCGCCCCTAGCGGAGCCCTGGGGGTGGCAACACCTCAGCCTCTTTCTTCTCGAATACGTCTGCCAAATCCTGGTAGTGCCAGCGTCCGGTGGCCCTGTCCTGTCTGGGGTGGTCCCATGCAAAGTGGAAGAAGTGGGGGCCAGTCGGTGGGGGTTCGCGGATTCCGGCTGTGATGGAGGCAACACAGGGGGCTGGGCACAGACGTCATGGCAGAAAGACGATGAGAAACACAGTGTCTGTTGAGCCCAGGAAATGGCGGGGTCATGCCAGACCAACCAGAGGCTCCCGAGGACCACTGAAAAAATGTGGGGTCTGAACCAGTTCAAATGTTAATAGTTCCTGGTGCCGGCGTGCCACCAACATGGCCAGCGGGCAGGTGTCATGGGTAATGGGTCCCAGTGTTGGGGGGGTCCCGTCCAGGCCAACCACTGGAACAGGTGATGCTTTTACTACAGATGGTACCTGGTACTTCTCGGTGACACTGATGTCCATGAAGACAGCAGAGGCTCCAGAATCAATCATTGCCTCCAGGGCCAGCATGCCCCACTGGGAAAGGAGAATGCGGATAGGGAGCAGGAAATGGGGGGCGCAGCGACTGGGCCCCGGCTGAGCCCCTCCTAGCACAGCCGGGACTACCCTGACACGAAATTGCCTCCCTCTCCGCAGTACAAGCACAGTCCCAGGGCCCAACTCTGGCTTTTCTCTTGACTGGAGAGAGAGCAGCAGGCCGCACCCACTTGCATGGGCTCCTCCTCAAGCCCCACCGCCACATTGGGCTCTGGGAGCCCCCTCGAGCGGCGCTTGGAATCACTCTCAGACAGGCGCGTATCGATGTTAATACAAAGTGTGATAAAGTCTGTCAGGGCTGCTGGGGGGGGGGTCGCTCGCACCAATTTGTCTTTGAGGCATGGATGAAGTTTCTGGCGGAAGTGGAACTAACGGGCAGCTTCATTCCACAGGGTGTCCTCAGCCCACCAACGGAACTCTGCGGCGTACTCAGTAACCAAGCGAGTACCCTGCCAGAGGTTCTGCAGGGCCATCTCAGCGGTCTGGGCACGGTTCAGCTCCCCGAACATGCCCTCCAGGGTGATGATAAAGTAGTCTAGATTCCCCAGCAGGGGGTTGTTGGCCTCAAGATATGGAGTAACCCAGGAAGGTGCCGGACCCACAAGCAGGCTAACCATGAAGCACACCTGACTCCATGGAGTGGGAAAGTCTGTAGCGCAGGTGGCAAACATCAGCCGGCACTGGCTCACAAAACCCTGAAGGGATTAAGTTTGAGGACCAAGGTTTAGTGAAGTTTTTAATGTTTAATGCTGTATTGTGTTTTTAATTATTATTATTATTATTATTAGGTATCACTGTACTCAACTTGCCTTGTGACAGCCCAGTTCCATGATGCTAGGAGCAACGAATAATGATAATGATAATGACAAAGAAGTGAGAGTCACCTCAAAGGGGGAGCCCGAGTTGGCCCTTGGCGATGGCATGGAATTCAATCATTTCCAATTAATAATCAGGACCCTGCGCTGCATCTTTAAGAGCATAAATGGGATCTCCATGCAGGTGAATAATCTCCATCAAAAGCTTGAGGCCCACTTGCTGGAGCTGCAGCACAACCTCACTCTGCCTCCGAGGGATTTAAAGGGACAGAGGTGTACCTCCCCTGTTAGACATGAAAGTGGTACTGGTGGCCACCTCTTAAAAACTCAATTGGACTCTCAATCTCTGATTTTACAACCAAACAAAATATGCCTAACTATACGCAGCAGTGACCCCAGGTCCCCAAGGTGGAATAATCCGAGAGATGTCAAAGTTCATCTAAGGCAGCTCCTCCAGATTTGGCCTCCGCTAATAGACCTCAGTACAGTGAAACTTTTGCACTACCACCATCGGTTCCAAAAAGTACTGCTCTCCTTCCAGTCACCAAAAATTCCCTCCATACTGGTTAGGCGTAAAGCGTTTTTGGCCACCTGGGGCATCTTCCCAACGAGAGTCTTTAACGACACCAGGATTAAACCTCTTCTCCGTAGTATCGTACAAAAAGGTATCCGCTCGCCAGACAGGCGTGACATAGTCTCGAAACCCAAGCCGCCCACCTGGGATCCTCACCCTCCCTCTCAGCCCAAGCTTCCTGGTTTATCTACTCCAGCAACAGAGAAGCATGACCAAAGCGGGCCAAGTCATCTGGCCACCTCTGAGGAGAGGGACCTTATTTCATCCTATGGCGAATTGCCATTACTAGAACAGCAGGAAGTTATAAACAGGCTCGATACACTTAAGCAGCAACTTACATATGTACTTCAAGAGAAAATCTCCCCAAAACCTGGTCATAGCAACCTATTAAATCAAAGGAACGCAGTCATGAAGGGGCTAACACCCCAGAAACCCCTGCCAAACACTGGGACTCCAATAACGGATGATATGGCAGTCTGCCTTCATGAATCTCCTCAGGTCACAGCAGAACATACACCCCTACTCTGCCCAACTGAAATCCACGCCGAAATCTCTGAGGCGCCCCTAATCACATTATCGGAGACTCAACCATCCAATGGTTGCATCTTCCACGACCCCGGGAAAACCCTAGATGCTATTGAAGAGACAAAATGACTCTCACCCCTACTATTATCCTGGAACGTTGCTGGATGGCAATCGAAAAGAAGGGACAAAGACGTTTTAGCCTACGTATCACAGTTCAAGATCATCCTGCTCCAAGAAACCTGGATGCAAAATCCTTTTGAACTACACAATTACTTTGCTTTCCACTCCCCTGCCTCAATCGGCCCAAAAGGCGGAAGACCGGCGGGAGGTTTGAGCACCTTCGTATCGACGGATCTAGGAGCCTCCCCTATCCAACTGAAAACCGACAAAAAATGGATTCTGGCCGTTAAAATATTCTCCACCCATTTTAAGATCATATGCATCAATGTTTATATTCACCCACTTATGAAACAAACTGATCTTAAAAACATCTGGAACGAACTGGAAGACTGCATTCTCCTTGTCTCAAATAAGTTTCCCTCTGCCTCCTTAATTATTGGCGGGGATTTTAATGCAAGGCTAGGCCACTCAGACGAACAGTTAATCAAGGAAAGTGGAATGGGTCCCCTAAATGCTAATGATGAACATTGGCCCCTATTCAGGGGTCACTCACTTGACCCAGTTACCAATTTTGCTGGTACATGTCTTTTTTTAATGGCACTTAGATTAAACCTTGTTATCTTAAACGGCCTCTCCTTGGGAGACTGCCCTGGCCAATTTACTTACTGGTCAGGCTTAAGGCACTCTGTTATTGACTACATCCTTGTCTCCCAAGAACTCTTTGATGAATATATTGAATTTACTGTAGACATAAGAACCGAAAGTGACCATTTACCCCTAAATCTTAAAAGGACTGAATTTTGGGAACCCTCTAGACGCGGGCTTGCCCCGCAGACTCCTGATCCTAGTGCTTTACAACAAATAGGCAAATCCAGAATTAAATGGTCCCCTTATGTTAATAACAATTTTGGTATTTGGATACAATCAATGGAAGGTCAACTCCTCTGGGCTGATTTGACTTCCAACGACACTGAAGAGACCTCCCCAATTGACCATTATAACACATTAATCCGAAAACTCCAACCGTTATTGTCAAGACCCAGAAGATCTAACCAAAATGACTCCCCTACCAACAAAAAATGGTTTGACCACGAATGCACTCAGGCAAAACTTATACTCAGGGAATGCTTTAAGGTCTTCCAGCAAAATCCTAACCCTATCACTAAATTAGAGTTACAACTTAAAAAAAAGAACTACAAAGAGCTATTAAAAACCAAAAAAAGAACCGCAGACTCTCTCATTTGGCAGGCCCTCATAAAAGCGTCAATAGAAAAAGATAATTCCAATTTCTGGAAAATTATCTCCAGTCAAACCAAAGCTCCTAATGAGGGCACAATAATTCCTGCAAATTCATGGGAAGAGCACTATAAAGGGCTGTTTAGGGAACATCGTCCTTCTGCGCCGCTTAACATCCCCTTAGATAATGCTACACCATGGCCCCCAACATCTGAAACTGAAATCACTTCGCTAATCCTACAAATGAAATCTGGCAAAGCTCCAGGAAGTGATTTCATTGTCGCTGAACTTTTGAAAGCGCAAATAAACTGGTGGGCCCCGGTCCTTGCAAATCTATTTTCATATATAGATAAGACGACTGAAATCCCTAAAGACTGGGGACTAGCTATAATTGTTCCCATATTTAAAAAGGGCAACCCCTCTGATCCATCCAATTATAGACCAATTAGTCTCCTGAATGTGATCTGTAAACTTTATACAAAACACCTATGCCTAAAACTATGTGAATGGTTAGATCATAACAACTTGCTAGAAATTGAACAAGCAGGGTTTACATCCGGACGTTCCACCATTGATCACTGCTTAGTGCTAGATTACCTTGTCTATAAGTATGCGAAACATTGGAAAAAGTCATTATATGCGGCCTTTGTGGACCTAAAGGCAGCATTTGATTCTGTATCCAGGAGTAGGCTCTGGGCCAAATTGGCCAATATGGGTATCAACAGAAGGTTATTACTTCTGATGATTAAGCTTCATGAGAACAATACCCTCCAGATAAGACTTGCACAGGACGGCAGACTCTCTAGAGAAATCCCAGTCCAAAGAGGAGTTAGACAAGGATGCCTATTAGCCCCACTCCTATTTAACATCTATGTTAACTCCCTGGCCACATGCTGCCGTGAAATTGAAACCCACCCCCCTGTGCTCTCTAACGGCAGAAAAGTATCAGTCTTAATGTATGCGGATGATGCTGTTCTTCTCTCCCAAACCAAAGTGGGTCTGAAACGTGCCCTAGGAAAGTTTAGTGACCAATGTAACACTGAACTGTTAACAATTAACTTTGCCAAAACCAAAATTGTACATTTTAACCGCTCCTTCAGGAAGGATAATTGGAGCGTAAAGGGAAACGCCATTGAACAGACTAAGACCTTTCAATACTTAGGCATTACTTTCTCTTATAATGCCAAATTGTCAACACACCTGACCACATCAGCTATATCAGCAGAAAGAAGTGCAAATGCTATCCTTAGATTATTCAGAAGGAAAGGAGCGGGCTTCCTCCCGATGGCCCTAACAGTCTTCCAAGCAAAATCTTTAGCCCAACTTCTATATGGCTCTCAAATTAACCCCTCTGCCAACCTTAAGACCCTTGAAACAGTACAATCTAAATTCTTAAGATCATTATTTGCTACTCCTAAGTGTACACCTAATGCAGTCTTGAGGCAAGAGGCAGGACTGCCCAGAGTGGAATTAAAAGTCTGGGAACAAGCAATATCCCTCTGGCTGAAAATCCACTACAATCCTAAGGGTCTATTACCTTGTTTCCTGGCCGCAGTTCCCTATCCTCCTTGGCTTATGCAAATAACTAACAAGATCAAACAAATTGGTCTAAACCCTGAAAATCTTTTTATTGGAACTCTGAACAAGGCAAAAGCTATTGTCACTCGGAGACTTTATGATATCGAATTACAACAAGAAGGCGCCCTACTCCCGGAGACGTATAGATGTTTAAAAGCTTGGCCTAATTTTGCAGCTGCCTCTTACTTAACCAACATCACTAACGAAGCCTATAGATGGGCTTTCTCTAGAGCCCGCTTTGAGACAATGCCCTCAGCAGTGCTGTACGGCAAATTCACGCGGGTTCTAATGCATGCGCGTCTCTGCCCTTGTATGTCTAATAAGGTAGAATCTGTCACACACACACTCCTATTCTGCAAATTTTATAGTGAAGAACGAGTTCAACTTATTTTACCGCTTCTATCAAAATTTATACCCCTTCAATATTATTTGGAATCCTGCCCTGAAATTCTCCGAAAATACCTCCTGGAAGATTCCTCAAGCTCAATATCATATGAGGTGGCTAAATTTTGCACTTTAGTAATTAGGAAGCGTAAATCTCTTCTGTTGAATGGCACACTGCGAAGTTCCCTTGCGTAACCCTTTTCCTTTTCTGAGGTTGTTGTTGATTTCTTCTTGTCTGATCTTGTGGGGTTTAGTGTCACTGGCTTTGGCCGCAATGAAACTTGAAACTTGAAAAGGACAGCATGGTTTTCATGAAGCAGAACTCTGTCCTGATACCAGTACCAAATTATTTTAGTTTCTTTTCGATTTTTATAGTTCTTTAGATATACCCTCTGTTTTAATACTGTTTAACTTTCCAAAATGTTTTATAGATTCTAAATGATTGTGCTCCACCCTACTTATGCTGGTCTATGACCGTAATAAAGATTTGAAGAAGAAGATGCTAGGAGCATGGGCAAATCCCACTCGCCATTGCAGTAGCATGGGCCACACTAGACCTGGAGGGGTTGCTGTGCTAATACAGTGGTCCCTTGGTTCTCAAACTGAATCCGTTTTGGAAGTCTGTTCCAAAACCAAAGCGTTCCAAAACCAAGGCGCGCTTTGCCATAGAAAGGAATACAAAACGGATTAATCTGTTCCAAATTTTGAAAAACAACCCCTGAAACAGCCATTGAACATGAATTTTACTCTTTGACGAGACCATGGATCCGTAGCATGAAAGCAATCATCAATGTACTGTACTATAAAATAAATAAGACAGTATGGTAGATGATAAAAATTAAAATTACCGTACTTTTCTGTGTATAAGACTAGGTATTTTTACTAGAAAATTCATGTAAAAAATTGGGGGGTAGTCCTATACACGGATACAATCTGTGCTGGTCCCGGGGGGAGGTTACCGTGAGGCATGGTCAGAGACCGGTCCTGGGTCGAGGGTCTGGAGACTATCCACCAAGGGCAAGGAGGGGTCCAAAGCGAGGAGCCGGGCAAGGTCGGGAACTCTGGAAGAACAGGTCTGGGTGCTGGCAGAAACAGGTTTCCAACGACGTTGCTCCAGCAACCTGAGACCGGGCAGACTGGCCTTTATCTTCTCTGAGGCCAGGGGCGGTCCCGGCCCCCAGGAGACCCGCCTCTCCTGGCCTTAAGGCGAGCACTCCTCCTGAGAGAACCCAGTTCCCTCCGCCTCTCTGCCCTCAGCCTCTGCAGCTCAGGAGAGGCTGGAGGGTTACTGGACCCAGAGGCAACCTCACCTTCCCCTGACAGGGCTGGGAGAGGTGCACCTGCAGGCAATGGGTCCTCGATCACCTCCTGAGCCAGAGTGGATTCATCTGGTGTCTGCTCCTGAGGATCCGGCACAGGTGCAGGCCCTTCAGATTTAAGCCCCTGACCCGGCTCGGCCGGCCCTGGAGGCGGGGACTCCTGTACAGGCTGGGATTCTTCAGGTTCAGCCTCTGAATCAGATTCCCAGGCCATCACAGAGAGAGAGAGAGAGAGAGAGAGAGAGAGAGAGAGAGAGAGAGAGAGAGAGAGATTTTCCGGTTCCTTTTTGACATTTGCCATCTGCTGCTCCTCTCTGCGAACCCTTCGGGACCACATTTCTCTTTGGCTTCGGCTAATTCCACCTGTTGCTGAAACCAAACACCCCTGACTGGTTGCTGAGAGGTGTTTGGCAAAGAGAGTTTGACTGGGGGCATATATCAGCAGCAGCTTCGAATCCTCCTCCAAGCCTTGCGCTTTTTCTCTTCCTTCTTCTCTCCTTTCTATTACGACATGGGTCGGCAAACTACGGCCCGGGGGCCGGATCCAGCCGCATCACCTTCTCAATCCAGCCCGCGGACAGTCCAGGAATCGGCATGTTTTTACACAAGTAGAATGTGCCCTTTTCTTTAAAATGCACCTCTGGGTGATTTGTGGGGCCTACCTGGTATTTTTACACGACTGGAATGTGCCCTTTTCTTTAAAATGCGTCTCTGGGTTATTTGTGGGGCATAGGAATTTGTTCATCCCCCCCCCCTTCAAAATATAGTCCGGCCCCCGCAAGGTCTGAGGGACAGTGGACCCACCCCCTGCTGAAAATGTTTCCAGAACCCTGAATTATGGTCTCCATCAGTGCCAGATTTATGTCTAGGGGAGTAAGTCGGTTGAAGCCTAGGGCTTTAGATGCACTTTCTTCAAGAGATAAGTTTAGGATGAAACCCTTTCTTCTTATAATACAGGCATGTCCAACAGGTAGATCGTGATCTACCAGTAGATCACTGGACGTCTGTGATAGATCACTGGCTTGCGCCAAAGAAGCTCAACATATTTGGCCCTCCTAAAAAAAGTTCAAGAACTTTGACCTGAACCCCTCAAAAGGGGGTAGATCACTGCCAGTTTTTTTTAAATAATATTTTTATTGCTTTTTTTTAAATACAGATATAAAGTCAGATATAAGACAGAAATAACAGAAAGAAGAAAAAAGAAGAAAGAAATCCAACTTTTCAAGACATTTTTTCATAACCAATTGAACTTCCCCACATCTCCCTCACCCTGCATTCTTTACAATAAAATTATCAGCAAATTATTACCTTGTTTCATGCATTTCTTTGTACTTTCAAAATATTATATTTTAAGTTTAAGATGCTTATTATCAATTTACTTTTGCCTTAAATTAGGTATAATATTACATTAAACTTTAGCTCTTTCATAATTGTAACTTAATTTCCTGTGTCTCCAAATCTTGTTGCTGAAGCTGGATTTTCCAAATCATGCAAATTCTTAACATTCATATAACTTATAATATTTTTGTAAATAGTCCTTAAATTTTTTCCAGTCCTCTTCCATTGTTTCTTCTCCCGAGTCTCGGATTCTGCCAGTCATTTCCGCCAGTTCCATGTAGTCCATCAATTGCGTCTGCCACTCTTCCAGCGTGGGCAAATCTTGTGTCTTCCAATGTTTTGCAATAAGTATTCTTGCTGCTGTGGTTGCATACATAAAAAAAGTTCTATCCTTCTTTGACACTTTCTGGCCAACAATGCCCAAGAGGAAGGCCTCCGGTTTCTTGGGAAAGGTATACTTAAATACCTTTTTTAACTCATTGTAGATCATTTCCCAGAAGGCCTTCACTCTTGGACAGGTCCACCAGAGGTGAAAGAATGTCCCTTCAGCCTCCTTGCATTTCCAACATTTATTATCAGACAGGTGATATATTTTTGCAAGCTTGACTGGGGTCATGTACCACCTATATATCATTTTCATAATATTTTCCTTCAAGGCATTACATGCCGTGAATTTCATTCCGGTGGTCCATAACCTTTCCCAGTCCTCAAACATAATGTTATACCCAATATCCTGCGCCCATTTTATCATGGCTGATTTAACTGTCTCATCCTGAGTGTTCCATTTAAGCAGCAAGTTATACATTCTCGAAAGTACCTTAGTCTTTGGTTCAAGCAGTTCTGTCTCTAGCTTTGATTTTTCCACCTGGAATCCTGATCACTGCCAGTTTTTAACTCTGTGAGTAGATCACAGTCTCTTGGGAGTTGGCCACCCCTGTAATATACCATCTATACAACATTTTCATATAGTTTTCTTTTAGCAGTATGGAATAGGACGGTTCATAAAAAAACTCTTTTTTGAAAATGCCTGCTCCAAAGTTCTTATCTTACTACACCAAGGATTATATTGTTGTTGTTGTTGTTTAGTCGTTTAGTCGTGTCTGACTCTTTGTGACCCCATGGACCAGAGCACGCCAGGCACTCCTGTCTTCCACTGCCTCCCGCAGTTTGGTCAAACTCATGCTGGTAGCTTCGAGAACACTATCGAACCATCTCATCCTCTGTCGTCCCCTTCTCCTTGTGCCCTCCATCCTTCCCAACATCAGGGTCTTTTCCAGGGAGTCGAGTCTTCTCATGAGGTGGCCAAAGTCTTGGAGCCTCAGCTTCAGGATCTGTCCTTCCAGGGAGCACTCAGGGCTGATTTCCTTCAGAATGGATAGGTTTGTTCTTCTTGCAGTCCATGGGACTCTCAAGAGTCTCCTCCAGCACCATAATTCAAAAGCATCAATTCTTCGGCGATCAGCCTTCTTTATGGTCCAGCTTTCACTTCCATACATCACTACTGGGAAAACCATAGCTTGAACTATACGGATCTTTGTTGGCAAGGTGATGTCTCTGCTTTTTAAGATGCTGTCTAGGTTTGTCATTGCTTTTCTCCCAAGAAGCAGGTGTCTCTTAATTTCGTGACTGCTGTCACCATCTGCAGTGATCATTTATATCATTTAGTCGTAGACAAATTAGACTGCTTTACTAAAACCCAAAGAGGAGGCAGGGAACCCAGGGAGACAATATACAGCCTTGTCGTACTCCTTTCCCAATGTTGAACCAATCAGTTGTTCCATATCCAGTTCTAACTGTAGCTTCTTGTCCCACATAGAGATTTCTCAGGAGACAGATGAGGTGATCAGGCACTCCCATTTCTTTAAGAACTTGCCATAGTTTGCCGTGGTCGACACAGTCAAAGGCTTTTGCATAGTCAATGAAGCAGAAGTAGATGTCTTTCTGGAACTCTCTATCTTTCTCCATAATCCAGCACATGTTTGCAATTTCTGGTTCCTCTGCCTCTTCTAAATCCAGCTTGCACTTCTGGAAGTTCTCAACCTTACGCTTATTTCCCCAGACCTCCTCATACCTCCCTTCTTTGTATTCCACTTCAATTTGCTAGTTCAGCAAGTCCTTACCATTAAGCTTTTACCCATTTATAAACCTTTTTTTTCGTATCTCCTAAAGCATTACAGCTGGAAACCCCTTCGTTTCTATCCAACATCCTTCTAACATTCATTAATTTTACAATATTTCTGTAAATAGTCTTTAAATTTCTTCCAGTCTTCTTTCACCAACTCTTTTCCCTGGTCTCGGATTCTGCCAGTCATTTCTGCTAATTCCATGTAGTTGATCACCTTCATCTGCCATTCTTCCAGAGTGGGTAAATCTTGTGTCTTCCAATACTTTGCAATGAGTATTCTTGCTGCTGTTGTAGCATACATTAAAAAAGTTCTGTCCTTCTTTGGCACCAATTGGCCGACAATGCCCAGGAGAAAGGCCTCTTTCTTCTTTCCACTTTTGTCTTTTATTATGGTAATCTTTGTACGAAATGTTCCTTTCATATCTCCAATTTTCTTGAACAGATCTCTGGTTTTTCCCATTCTATTGTTTTCCTCTATTTCTTTGCATTGCTCGTTTAAGAAGGCCTTCTTGTCTCTCCTTGCTATTTTTTGGAAATCTGCATTCAGTTTCCTGTATCTTTTAGTATCTCCCTCGCATTTTGCTTGTCTTCTCTCCCCCGCTATTTGTAAGGCCTTGTTGGACAGCCACTTTGCTTTCTTGCATTTCCTTTTCATTGGGATGGTTTTCGTTGCTGCCTCCTGTATAATGTTACCAGCCTAAATCCATAGTTCTTCAGACATTCTGTCCACCAAATCTAAATCCTTAAACCTGTTCTTCACTTCCACTGTTTATTCATAGGGGATTTGATTTAGATTGTATCTTACCGGCCCAGTGGTTTTTCCTACTTTCTTCAGTTTAAGCTTGAATTTTGCTATAAGAAGCTGATGATCTGAGCCACAGTCAGCTCCAGGTCTTGTTTTTGCTGACTGTATAGAGCTTCTCCATCTTTGGCTGCAAAGAATATAATCAATCTGATTTCGGTGCTGCCCATCTGGTGATGTCCATGTGTAGAGTCGTCTCTTGTGTTGTTGGGAAAGAGTGTTTGTGATGACCAGCTTGTTCTCTTGGCAGAACTCTATTAGCCTTTGCCCTGCTTCGTTTTGAACACCAAGGCCAAACTTGCCAGTTGTTCCTTTTATCTCTTGATTCCCTACTTTAGCATTCCAATCCCCTATAATGAGAAGAACATCCTTCTTTGGTGTCATTTCTAGAAGGTGTTGTAAGTCTTCATAGAATTTGTCAATTCCAGTTTGATTATGAGGGCCACTCCATTTTTTTTACGGGATTCTTGCCCACTGTCAGGGAACTGCCATCAGCTCAGAGGCGAGAGGTGGAAGGGCAGTTAGGTTACAGGGAGCCTCCAAAGACCGTGAGAAGCAGCACTACCTCTGCAGAGGAGGGAAGCCACGCCTCCAGTGGGGAAGGGATGCAGGTCTCGGATGATGCAAGGGAGAGACA
The DNA here is from genome assembly GCF_965113315.1 of Podarcis vaucheri. NCBI lineage: Eukaryota > Metazoa > Chordata > Lepidosauria > Squamata > Lacertidae > Podarcis > Podarcis vaucheri. Next base: position 19,047,057 of record NC_138757.1, read on the forward strand.
CAGCACCGGCATGAACAAAGCCGGGGGGAGGCAGGTCCCCCTCTGCCCACGCCATCTTTGCACAGTTGGTTTACACACAGAGAGGGGAGGCGTGGGGGGGGTGTCAAAAGACTACTCTGCTGCGGAAAGTTTAAGGACCGTCCACTCCCAGATTCTGCTAGTGAGTGAGCAGACATGGAATTGAGTTGATCTGCATTGTGAACGTTTTGGACAGATAATAAAGCCTTGAAAAGACCAACGGGGAGTCTTGCCTGTTTGCTCTCGAGCAACCATGCTGGCATACACAACACCCACAGTAGTAGATATGATGGTCATCTGAACTGAATTCGCCCATTCCTGTCCATTTTAGTTCACTGATGCCCAGGATGTCAATATTTATTCTTGCCATCTCATTTTTGATGACATCCAACTTATCAAGGTTCGTGGTTCTTACATTCCAGGTTCCTATGCAATATTTTTCTTTACAGCATTGGACTTTCCTTTCGCTTCTAGGCATATCCACAACTGAGCGACCTTTCGGCTTTGGCCCAGCTGCTTCATCAGCTCTGAATCTACTTGTACTTGTCCTCTGCTCTTCCTCAGTAGCATGTTGCACGTCTTCCGACCTGAGGAGCTCATCTTCCAGTGTCATAACTTTTCTATGCCTGTTGTCTTTGTTCATGGAGTTTTCTTGGCAGGGAATTTTCTTGGCAAGGGATTACCGTATTTTTTGCTCTATAAGACTCACTTTTTCCCTCCTAAAAAGTAAGGCGAAATGTGTGTGTGTCTTATGGAGTGAATGCAGGCTGCGCAGCTATCCCAGAAGCCAGAACAGCAAGAGGGATTGCTGCTTTCACTGCGCAGCGATCCCTCTTGCTGTTCTGGCTTCTGAGATTCAGAATATTTTTTTTCTTGTTGTCCTCCTCCAAAAATTAGGTGTGTCTTGTGGTCTGGTGCGTCTTATAGAGCAAAAAAACCACACAATATATAGCAATATCTGAAATTTCATGCATATCAGTTAATATCTTGACCCTGCTCCACAAAAATAGCTGTTTAGTTGGCCGTTTTCCTATGTTGTGAAGTCTGAAATTTCAATTCATTGGAGCAAGGTCAAGATATTAACTGATATGCATGAAATTTTTAAAAAAGAAAAGAAAAAAGGGTAAATCTCTAGTCCTCCTAGAAAGAAAGTTGTGAAGCAAATATGCAGGTACCATTCTAAGCAATTTACATATGTGAAATGAGCTCCCATCTGTCAGTGTTTTTAGCCAAAGGGCAAAGTCAGAGCTGTGATTAATAAGTAAGCTATTTGGACACCAAGCATTAGGAATCCCTTGCATCCTAAAGAGTTGCTCTTTTCTCCTCCCACTTTAGTTCACTTTTCCAGCTTAAGTCTTATTTTCCAGTCCTTGAAATCTCCATAGCTTGCCTTTTGTTTCCCCCTCTAATTTATGCCATGTCCCCCATGGCAATCATGTTATGACTAGCAGCCACAGCACTCTCTCAAAAATCGAAATGTGCCCACTGGTCTAAAAAAGTTGGCAATCCCTTGCCTAAAGGATGTATCCTATAGCAAATGAAGCTGCTTATAGCTACAAGAGTCAAGCTTGTAACTGGCTATCCTCTTGTTATTGTCTCTGCTATTAATATTTCCTGGGTATATCTAAGAGAGATCTTATTTGCAGAATGCAATGCAACACAACTGATTTCCAGATAATAAGACTGTGCAATAGTGACTGACAAATAACATGTATGTATATTGTGGATCATCACCTTGTCGTGGTGAGTGGGCTTGCATGTTTCACCCTTGTGAGTGAAGCCGTCGGGAATCTCGTACTCCCAGCAGGGTCACCCAAGGCAGTAAGGTCAAAGGGAAGGAGATAGACAAAGAATGATCCAAGAAGTCCTCAACGGCAGAACAGGCGGATGATAACAAGCGGTATGTTACAACGGCTGTGAAGGCGGATGAAGGCTGCAGCAGATAGGAATCTACCAGTTTGTCGTGACTACCTCATGCCATCGGAACAGAGCCCTACTGCGAAGACTGTGTGTTGGTCAGCATGCACTTGGAATATTCCGTTCCACCTTAAGTATAGGCATGATTGTTGTGTGTCACCTGCCTGTTTACACTCCAGCACAGCTTGCTGGGAACTTCTGTTTGTGTATAGCTTTTGCTTATGCTGTCTTGCTTTGGACACAAAGGAGAGCAGACATGTTTCCTTTTTGTCCTGAAGTACACTGAATAAAACTGCTTGCAAATATGTTCACATATGCCTCTCCTGCCACTTCTGTTGCACAGTGTTTTACTCTGCTGAGTGTGCGTGCCCAGCTTCTGAAGGCTTCTGAAGCTTGGGTCACAGTTTCATGCTGATCCAAGGACTGGAGATCACCCAGCACACCAGCCTGTGGGCTGGAGCCGCTGGGCGCCTGCCAATTGCCCCTGATTCCTTGGCTGCATCCCAACACTACACACATAAAACAAATTCATGCACAGGCATCTTCCAAAAACCCAACCCAAACCCCCAAAGTGCCATGGCAATCGGCAAATGGTAACGGGGGCAGGATCGTGAAATCTGGAAGCCCCTAGTCATGAACTGGCACATGGGCGGTGGATACAGATTCAGTCATTCTGACTAAAGGAATGAGGCAGTTGAGTAGCTCAGCAGCTGTATCCATGACTGAGCAGTCCTATTTAGGATCCACTCTGCTCACCCCGAAAAGGGGAAGGGGCTAGAAAAGGTGCCCAAAATATAGTTTGCCTCCCTTTTTCCCTGACTTGATTACCGCACCCAGTGGGGTCACCACCTAGCGGTTGTAAAAGACAATTGAATTTTGAAACATGCAATATATGGACTTTGTCAGATAACACAGACAGTGAGCATCCTGAACGCAGAACTGCCATCATTGCAAGAGAGCTGTGACATTTAAATACCACTATTGCAGCGCTTCAAGACTCTCGAAGAGCAGGCGAGGGACAACTGAAGGAAGAAAAAGGAGGCTACACAGTCTTCTGGAAAGGTCTATCTGAACAAGAACATCAAATACATGGGGTAGGCTTCGCTATAAAAAATGACCTTGTGAAGCTCCTGTCAGAAGTCCCTACTGGCATTAATGAGCGGCTCTCAACCATTCGACTAAAGCTCACCCAAAACCAACAGGCTACTATTATAAGCGCTTATGCACCAACACTGGATGCCGATGAAGACATTAAAGAAAAATTTTACTCTCAGTTGGATACCGTCCTATCAGAGACGCCTAAGAAAGATAAAATTATCCTCCTGGGTGATTTTAATGCAAGAGCTGGGCGAGATTTCAATCTGTGGCCTAGGACTATTGGGAAAGAAAGAGTTGGCACCAGCAACCAGAACGGAATCTTGCTCTTGACAATATGTGCAGCGCACAACCTTGTTATTACCAACACACTCTTTTGACAGAAAAATAAATTTAAAATTTCATGGAGGCATCCTCGGTCAAACCATTGGCACCTCTTACACTATGTTATTGTCCGTGCTAAAGATCAACGTGATGTGCTCCTTACCAGAGCTATGACGAGCGCCGACGACTGCTGGACAGATCACCGACTAATACGCTCCACGATGGCTATCAAGATTATACCTCAACGCAGGCTTCAGGGAAGGAAACCAAGGCGCAAAATGAACACTCAAGCCCTTCAAGATCCCATTAAGCGGGATTGCTTCCAAACAACTCTTAAGGACCATCTGCTTTCAGAATTCCCTGATAACATCGAGGAACACTGGAGCAAGCTAAAAACATCCATTATTGCAGCCTGTGAACAAACTAATGGATACCAAACCAGGAAACACCAGGACTGGTTTGATGAGAATGACAGTGAGATTGTACGCATGATTGAGAAGAAAAGGAAGGCATTTCAGATCTGGCAAAGAGATAGAAACTGTGCCACTAAGAAAAAAACCTATGCCAACGCTAAGGCTGAGGTTCAAAGAAGAACCAGAGAACTAAAAAACACCTGGTGGATAAAAAAAGCTCAAGAGATCCAGCACTTAGCCAACACTCATGATGCACAGAGTTTGTTTAAAGCCGCAAAGTCCATCTATGGGCCAATAAATCATGGCATATGTTCCTGTCAGGGAACTGACATCGGAGCTAGAGGCGGAGGGAAGGCTCTCAAATGATGCTGGAGAAGGGCCCAGCAGGGAGAGAGGCAGCTCCGCAGATGGGGAAGCAAATCAGTGCAACACCAGGGATATAGAGGGGCTGATGGGGGAATCGGCGAGAGGGCTCCAGGACTCTTCACCGGACACCAGCGGGGAGAGCACGGGTCCTCCGCTACCCATGCCCACCCTGCGCAGAAGACTTCTGCGCAGAGAGAGTAGGAGGAGACTGGGTGTCAAACAACTTTTATGTTGGAAAAGATTTAAGAAACGCCCACTGACTGATTCTGCTAGCGACTGAGGCAGCCATGAAGTGAAGGGCTGCCCAGACTGAAAGGTTTAGCAAGGCAACAAAGCCTGGAGAGGCGGCAACTTACGCACGAGCAACCCATACACATTACAGCAATCCGTCAGTGCCTGACGTCGCTCGTGCACAGCGACAGGCAGGCAGCATCATGAGCAAAACCGGAGAAGCTGGCGCCACGGAGGGAGCAGCTGGAGGGCAAAATCTGGTGGAGAGGAACCGAGATTTGGAACAGCATGTGGCTCTGCTGACGGCGCGGCTGGACGAAAGGAGGTCTCAGGATGCTCAGGTCAGACCCACCCCCGTAGCAAGGAAGGTACCGGGACTGGTACACAAGTTTGGAGGGAAACCCCAGGACTACAGTGCGTTCCGAACGGAAATAGAGTACGCTTTGGAACTGCAACAGAATGATTTCGCAGACGATGGGGAGAGGGTTGCCTATATTGTGGGACATCTGCAGGTTGGGGCCAGAGATTGGATCAGGCCCCTAATGGCAACGCAGAATGCCGCCTTGAAAGACCTGAGGAAATTCTTCCAGGCGATGGATGCGATGTATTCCAGTGATGTACAGCAAAGTGTGACTCGGCGGGAACTGATGGGTTGCAAACAGGGGAACCAGTCAGTTAGAGACTACTGGTCACGCTTTGCCATGTTAGTCCACCGGCTCGGGTGGGATTTGGACACGGAACCTATTCAAATGCTGTTCAAGGAGGGGTTGTCCCCGACGGTGAAGGACGAGCTTTCCCGCGCACCCCGCCCGCAGTCGATGGATCAGCTGACCAAGGCTGTGCTTGCGATTGGTGTAAGGCAGGAAGCGCGGACCCAGGAGAAGCGGGAAGGGAGAGAGCAACGTTACCATGACTACCGCATTCCTGAAATACCAAGGCAGCCTTCCCCGCCGGCGGAGCCCATGGAAATAGATGGGGCGCGCACGCGGGGGAGATTTCAAACTCCAGTGAAGGTCGCAAGAGAGAGGGAAAGGATGGGAAAACCACCAAGAAGTGTTTTCTCTGTCAGCGGCCAGGACATTTTGCCAGGGTCTGCCCGCAAAGAAAGGCCTGGCAAGGGATGGTGGGAGCTGCAGGGGGTGAGGAGGAGATGGTAAAGGAGCAGGGAAACGCCAAAGCTTGGCTGCCACTCAGCGGGCACAGCAGCCAGGCCAGCAACCAATAGAAGTGCCCAAACCAGACCCCCCCAGGGCGGCTATAGCCATAGAAGTGGTGCTAGAACTCCCAAATGGGCACCCAGTCAAGGTGAAAGGGCTGTTGGATTCAGGCAGTTCCTGCAATTTCTTCAGCAAGGACTTTGCACTAGAGCTCCAGCTCCATCTGCTGCCCCTGGATTTCCCCTTGCAAGTAACCACCATTGATGGCAGGGAGCTTCTGGGAGGGGAAGTGACGCACCAGACCCCACAAATGAGAATGAGGGTTTCCAGGCACACGAAGACTATCGCCTTTCACGTAGCCTCGCTGGCAGGGCCCCCAATAATATTAGGTATGAGCTGGCTAGCACAACATGATCCAGTGGTGGCATGGCATCAGAGAACGGTCACCTTTGGGTCCACTTACTGCTTGGAACACTGTCTAGGGGGAGAAACCCCAAGGATGACTGTGGCCAGGGTGGCTGGGATAGCTGTGGAGCCGAAAGGGGAGGTGCCACCACAATATGCTGACCTGCAGGAGGTCTTCAGCGAGAAGGAGGCAGCTAGACTACCCCCACATAGGCCCTTTGACTGCCAAATCAACTTGCTCCCTGGGGCGCAGCTACCGGTGGGTAAACTGTATGCCATGTCGGACAGGGAGATGAAGGAGTTGCAGGAGTTTATTGACAAGAACCTGAAGAGGGGGTTCATAAGGGAATCAAAGGCGGTGGGGGGCAGTCCGGTGTTCTTTGTGGACAAAAAAGGGACTAACCAGCCCAGATTGGTCGTAGATTTTAGGGCGTTAAATTTGGTATCAGAACCCGTGACCTTCCCAATGCCCAGGATTGACAACATTTTAACACGGGTGAGGCAGGGAAAGATTTTTACCAAGCTGGACCTCAGGGGAGCCTACAATTTGATTAGGATGAGGGAGGGGGACGAATGGAAGACCACAATGTTCACCCCCCTTTGAGTACTTAGTTATGCCATTTGGATTACAGTCAGGCTCCGCCTGTTTTCAAGCTTTCATGCACCACGTGTTGGGGTCCCTGCTGTACAAGAACTGCGTAGCCTTCTTGGACGACGTCTTAATCTATTCGGACAATGAGAAGCAACATGTCAGAGACGTCAGGGAAGTGCTGAAGAAACTGCAGAAGCACCAGTTGTGGGTCAAGCTGGAGAAATGTCAGTTTCACGCCAGAGAAGTCAAGTTTTTGGGGTACAAGTTGTCAGACAAAGGCTTAGAGATGGACCCAAGCAAGGTGCAGGCAGTGCTGGAGTGGAAGGCTCCCAAAACCCGGAAGGACGTGCAGAGGTTCCTAGGGTTCAGCAACTTCTACAGGAAGTTCATCAAGAACTTCGCCCACTTGATGGCGCCCATCACAGATTGTCTCAGTAGCAAAAGGAAGTTCGCCTGGACAGAAAGTGCCCAGCAATCCTTTGAAAGACTGAAGAAGGTGTTCGCTTCGGAAGAGCAGCTCCTGCACGTTAATCTGGAGAAGCCCATGAGGCTAGAGACCGACGCATCCGACCGAGCCATTGGGGCGGTACTTTTGCAGCCGGGGGGGGGGAGCAGGACTGGAAGCCATGTGCCTTTTTCTCAAGGAAGCTGATCAAGTTGGAGCAAAACTATACGGTGTATGACCGTGAACTGCTGGCGATCTATGCGGCGTTTCGCCGATGGAGACATCTGTTAATAGGGGCGCAGCACAAGATCCAGGTTTGTACTGATCACAGAACTTGGAATACTGGAGGACCGCACGAGTACTCAACCAGAGACAGATTCGATGGGCACAGGAGTTCTCCAAGTTTTCCTTCGAGATCCGATACGTGCCGGGAGAGGAAAACGTAAGAGCAGATGCTCTCTCCCGGAAACCGGAGTACATGGAAGGAGAGGGACCGCCGGAGATCCGACACGTGATCCCTGAGGACCGATGGGTGTGTGGGGGAGCCTTGGTTGGGAAACGAGAACTGGCCAGGCTGACCAAAAACGACGTGTTCGCTCAAACTAAAATCAGCGAACTCCGAGACGGGAGGGAAAACCATGGAGGGTTCGAGGAAAAGGAAGGGGTGCTGTACTATAAGGGGGCGCTGTATGTACCGGGGGAGACCTTGAGGGGGAAGGTACTCAAACAACTCCACGACAACCCTACAGCTGGGCACTTTGGACAGCACAAAACCATGCTGCTCGTCACCAGGCAGTTCTGGTGGCCAAGGGTGAGGGAAGATGTACGGGAATACGTACGGGGGTGCGACCGCTGCCAAGGGGCAAAGAGGGAGAGGGATGCACCCGCAGGGTTACTGGAACCCTTACCCACGCCGGGAAGACCCTGGGAGGTGGTATCCATTGATTTTATGACAGATTTGCCCAATTCAAGGGGGAAGACAGCAGTCATGGTAGTAGTCGATCTCCTGACAAAGATGTGCCATTTCATAGCTTGCTCACATGCAGTGACGGCAGAGGAGACAGCCAGGTTGTTTGTGGATCACATCTTCAGGCTGCATGGGGCTCCCTCGAGGGTCATCTCAGATCGCGGGGAAAAATTTACTTCCCGGTTCTGGAGGAAGTTCATGAGCTTGTTGCAGGTCGAGGTGGGCTTCTCGGCAGCGCGCCACCCGGAAACCAACGGGCAAGCAGAAAGAGCGAACAGTATACTCCAGCAACGATTGTGTAGAGAAACTAGCGCTGGCTGAATTTGCGTACAATAACGCTGAACATGTGTCTACAGGAATGAGCCCGTTCATGGCCAATTATGGGTGTCACCCCAGGGCCTTCCCGGGGAGGGGGGAGGAAGGATGGAGTGTACCTGCAGCAGAGCAGTTTGTGGAAGAAATGGAGGCATTGCACCAGCAACTCAAGATGAACTTGGAGCGGGCCAAGGAAGTTTACAAGAGGCAGGCAGACAAGCACCATTGGGAGGGGGAGGCCATACGGGTGGGAGACCGAGTGCGGTTGTCAACCCAAGGGTTACCCCTAAAAGGAGGGTGCAAGAAGTTGCAGCCAAGGAGGCTGGGACCTTTTGAGGTAACACAGCAGGTGAATCCTGTGGCATTCAAGCTCAAGTTGCCTGACAGCATGAAGATACATCCGGTGTTCCATAGGTCCCTACTCTCACCGTACAGGGAGGGGCGGGAATTTCTGGGGCGGGAGGGAGGAGTCACCACCCACCCGCGGGTAGAGGAGAGGGAACACCACAACCAAGCCACGGAAATACTCGATTCAAGGTGGCGAGGGCGCCAGGTGGAGTACTTGGTGGCTTGGGAGGGAGAACCCGAGTCAGAAAACACGTGGGTCCCTGCTGAGGCGATCAATGACGGGTATCTAGTGGAAGAATTCCACAGCCTGTTCCCAGATAAACCGAAACCACTAGCGAGATTCTGGGAGGAAGAATTTGGAACCACTGACGACGAAGAGGACTTTGTGGGTTTTCCGGCCTCCGAAGAGGAGGGAGGGGAGGTGTCAGAGAGAGAAGAATCAGACTGGGAGGCCCACCCCGCGGGAAGATATCGGAGCGGGTGGGAAGCGGGTTTTGAATCCTCAGAGGATAGCGACAGCACCTTCAGGGGCTTCCCCGCATCGCCGGCCGACGAAAGGGACGAGGTTGGATCTGAAGGTCAGGCCGGGGGCGGAGGGGGTCCTGGGGGGGGAGGTGGATGTCAGGGAACTGCCATCAGAGCTAGAGGCGGAGGGAAGGCTCCAGAGGGATGCAGGAGAGGGTCCCAGTAGGGAGAGAGGCAGCTCATCTGCTGGGGAAGGAAATCAGCGTAACACCAGTGGAGAAGGGGGGCAGATGGGGGGATCGGAGAGGAGGCTCCAAGACTCCTCGCCGGAGACCAGCGGAGAGAGTACGGGTACTCCGCTGCCCACACCCTCCCTGCGCAGAAGACTTCCGCGCAGGGAGAGTAGGAGGAGACTTGGCGTCAAACAACTTTTATGCTGGAAAAGGTTCAAGAAACGCCCACTGACGGATTCTGCCAGTGACTGAGACAGTCACGATGCTGGAGGCTGTTCAGTCAGAAAGGGTTTAACCAGGTAACCTCGCCAGCAGTGGCGGCAACTTACGCACAAGCAACCCCTAAATCCATTACAGTGTGTTATATGTTTTCTTTCCTAATTTGTTTAAAAAAAACTACAGGCAGCCCTGTTTAGGGAAGCTTTTAATGTTTGATGGACTATTGCATTCTAATATTTTGTTGGGCGGGGTAGAATTAATTAATTAATATATATATATATATATATTGAAGATGACGAGTGAGACCTCGTCGAAACGTCGCACAGACACCCCGACTCTTACACGGGAAGACACCCGAAGACACCAAAACCTGCATTCCTATACCCGTGAAAATCTACGAAAGCAAATATATATATATATATATATATATGCAGGTTTTGGTGTCTTCGGGTGTCTTCCCGTGTAAGAGTCGGGGTGTCTGGGCGACGTTTCGACGAGGTCTCACTCGTCATCTTCAGGCTGGTGCTTTCGGCTTCTTGTTACTGGAACAGAGCAGAATCTGGTGTTTGAGTTCCTATAAATACTGTTGAGGGGTGTGGTGTATAGCCTCCAACGTTCTGGGCAGAGAGGAAGTTCCTAGATTAGTGTGCCTTTTCTTCTTTTGTTCCTTAATTACTTGAGGGATATCTTGAGTGATTTCATGAGTGATATTCTGAATACCACTGGGTGGGTCATTAAGTGTAGATTAGTTGCTAAAGCTTTCGTGTCTTGACCTCTTGAGCTTGTGAAGAGTTTTTCTGAGAAGATGGCTGTGCTGCATTTAGTTGTGCTCTGGCTTGGCTTCGTGTATAGGGGCGAGCTGTGATTTTGTGCCTTGTGCCAGCAAGGCACAAACTAGAGAAACGCCAGAAGCCCATCCACCCTCCACAACAACCCATGAAACAAACAGTACATAACATATCAGACAGGATCCTCACCCCAACTGAAACCAAAGTACTCTCCAAAGGTTTCAACTTTGCAGTCGCCCCGAGACGCATCCCCACGGAAAACATCATATGCGGAGTCGAAGCTAGCCTGACCAAAATCGACCCAGATGAAGCCAATAAAATCAGACTTGAAGTCACCAACATCCTCTGCTCCAGCAAACCACCCAGAAGCAATTTACACAAAGAAGAACAGAAAGCACTCACCAACCTGAGGAAAGACAACAACATAATCATTCTCCCAGCAGACAAAGGCAACGCCACTGTTGTGATGAACACATCGGACTACCAAGCAAAACTATCAAATCTACTCCAAGACCCTACCTACCAACCTATAAAAACAGATCCCACCACCTATCTGGAAAAAACCACCAAATCCAAAATAAAAGCCTCTCCTATCAGTGAAGAAATCCAGCTAAGAATCATCCCCAGAGAAAAATCATCCAGATGCCCCAAACTCTACGGTCTCCCCAAGATACACAAAGAAGGAACACCACTCAGACCAATAGTCAGCTCCATAGGCTCACCTCTACAAAATCTCGCTAAATTTCTCGCTAAGCAACTTCAGCCCTATGCAGAATCCATCGCTTCACACGTTACTAACTCCTTCCAGTTCATAGAAACAATAAAGAAGCAATACCTACATCCCGATGACCTTCTTGTGAGCTTCGATGTTGTATCTCTCTTCACTCAAGTGCCCATTAATGAAGCCTTGACAGCCATCCAAAACAAATACAATCCCCCCAAATACATCCTGGACCTGACCAACCACTGCCTAACCAACACGTACTTCATCCACAATGGACAAAGATACAAACAGATAGAAGGAGCACCTATGGGATCACCCCTCTCACCGGTCATCGCAAATTTGTACATGGAACACTTTGAAACCAATGCTTTAGACAAGTCAGAACACAAACCCAAACTTTGGCCCAGATATGTTGACGACACCTTTGTAATTTGGCCACACGGGAAAGAAAAACTAGATAGCTTCCTCACACATCTCAACAGCCTACACCCCAAAATACAATTCACTATGGAAATAGAAGACAACAACCAACTCCCCTTTCTTGACGTCCTAATCTACAAAAAACCTGATGGCTCCCTAGGACACACTATCTACCGGAAAAAAACACACACCAACCGCTACTTACATGCACAATCACACCACCACCCTGCACAAATAAACTCCGTAGCCAAGACTCTCATCTCCAGAACCAAACGCCTGGCTGACAAAGACCACTTGACAACTGAGTTACAGAATCTCTCAAATGTGTTAATCGCCAATGGATACCAGAAAAACAGGGTTACGAAGCTAATCCAAAAAGAAACACCCCCCAAAAACCAAGACACAGAAGAAAACAATGGCATGGCCCTCCTTCCTTATATCAAGGGCACTACAGACAAAATTAGCAAAATCCTCCATAAACACAATATCAAAACAGCCTTCTGCACCAACCAAAAAATAGCCAATATCCTCAGAAACCCAAAAGACAAAATCCAGCTGGAAAACCAAGGGGTCTATGAAATACCCTGCAAAGTCTGCCCAGCCACGTACATTGGACAAACAAACAGACGAATAAATGCACGTATCGCAGAACACAAGAATGCCGTCAAAAAAGAAGAAAAAACTTCCTCTCTTTTCCAACACATGAAAGAAACAAGACACGAAATTAATTTTGCAGATTCCAAATTGCTCTTTAACATGGAACATCACCACAAGAGAATAATCATGGAAGCCATCGAGATAGAGAAACACCCTCACAACATGAACAAGCGTGACGACACGTCCCGCCTGCCAGACATCTGGAAATTAGCCCTCCCCACAAAAACCGACACCAGAACCAGAGGCACACAGAACGCCGTCACCAATCAACCACACCAGACCCAAACCCAGACCCTCTCCACAGACATATTACAAACTCCATCCAGTAGCCAAACTATAGTGGCACCTCCGGATGCTGCACCCCCCTGCAATCCCTACACAGATCTGGCTGGCACAAGGCACAAAATCACAGCTCGCCCCTATACACGAAGCCAAGCCAGAGCACAACTAAATGCAGCACAGCCATCTTCTCAGAAAAACTCTTCACAAGCTCAAGAGGTCAAGACACGAAAGCTTTAGCAACTAATCTACACTTAATGACCCACCCAGTGGTATTCAGAATATCACTCATGAAATCACTCAAGATATCCCTCAAGTAATTAAGGAACAAAAGAAGAAAAGGCACACTAATCTAGGAACTTCCTCTCTGCCCAGAACGTTGGAGGCTATACACCACACCCCTCAACAGTATTTATAGGAACTCAAACACCAGATTCTGCTCTGTTCCAGTAACAAGAAGCCGAAAGCACCAGCCTGAAGATGACGAGTGAGACCTCGTCGAAACGTCGCACAGACACCCCGACTCTTACACGGGAAGACACCCGAAGACACCAAAACCTGCATTCCTGTACCCGTGAAAATCTACGAAAGCAAATATATATATATATATATATATATATATATATATATATGCAGGTTTTGGTGTCTTCGGGTGTCTTCCCGTGTAAGAGTCGGGGTGTCTGGGCGACGTTTCGACGAGGTCTCACTCGTCATCTTCAGGCTGGTGCTTTCGGCTTCTTGTTACTGGAACAGAGCAGAATCTGGTGTTTGAGTTCCTATAAATACTGTTGAGGGGTGTGGTGTATAGCCTCCAACGTTCTGGGCAGAGAGGAAGTTCCTAGATTAGTGTGCCTTTTCTTCTTTTGTTCCTTAATTACTTGAGGGATATCTTGAGTGATTTCATGAGTGATATTCTGAATACCACTGGGTGGGTCATTAAGTGTAGATTAGTTCAAGCTCAAGAGGTCAAGACACGAAAGCTTTAGCAACTAATCTACACTTAATGACCCACCCAGTGGTATTCAGAATATCACTCATGAAATCACTCAAGATATCCCTCAAGTAATTAAGGAACAAAAGAAGAAAAGGCACACTAATCTAGGAACTTCCTCTCTGCCCAGAACGTTGGAGGCTATACACCACACCCCTCAACAGTATTTATAGGAACTCAAACACCAGATTCTGCTCTGTTCCAGTAACAAGAAGCCGAAAGCACCAGCCTGAAGATGACGAGTGAGACCTCGTCGAAACGTCGCCCAGACACCCCGACTCTTACACGGGAAGACACCCGAAGACACCAAAACCTGCATATATATATATATATATATATATATATATATATTTGCTTTCGTAGATTTTCACGGGTACAGGAATGCAGGTTTTGGTGTCTTCGGGTGTCTTCCCGTGTAAGAGTCGGGGTGTCTGTGCGACGTTTCGACGAGGTCTCACTCGTCATCTTCAGGCTGGTGCTTTCGGCTTCTTGTTACTGGAACAGAGCAGAATCTGGTGTTTGAGTTCCTATAAATACTGTTGAGGGGTGTGGTGTATAGCCTCCAACGTTCTGGGCAGAGAGGAAGTTCCTAGATTAGTGTGCCTTTTCTTCTTTTGTTCCTTAATTACTTGAGGGATATCTTGAGTGATTTCATGAGTGATATTCTGAATACCACTGGGTGGGTCATTAAGTGTAGATTAGTTGCTAAAGCTTTCGTGTCTTGACCTCTTGAGCTTGTGAAGAGTTTTTCTGAGAAGATGGCTGTGCTGCATTTAGTTGTGCTCTGGCTTGGCTTCGTGTATAGGGGCGAGCTGTGATTTTGTGCCTTGTGCCAGCCAGATCTGTGTAGGGATTGCAGGGGGGTGCAGCATCCGGAGGTGCCACTATAGTTTGGCTACTGGATGGAGTCTGTAATATGTCTGTGGAGAGGGTCTGGGTTTGGGTCTGGTGTGGTTGATTGGTGACGGCGTTCTGTGTGCCTCTGGTTCTGGTGTCGGTTTTTGTGGGGAGGGCTAATTTCCAGATGTCTGGCAGGCGGGACGTGTCGTCACGCTTGTTCATGTTGTGAGGGTGTTTCTCTATCTCGATGGCTTCCATGATTATTCTCTTGTGGTGATGTTCCATGTTAAAGAGCAATTTGGAATCTGCAAAATTAATTTCGTGTCCTGTTTCTTTCATGTGTTGGAAAAGAGAGGAAGTTTTTTCTTCTTTTTTGACGGCATTCTTGTGTTCTGCGATACGTGCATTTATTCGTCTGTTTGTTTGTCCAATGTACGTGGCTGGGCAGACTTTGCAGGGTATTTCATAGACCCCTTGGTTTTCCAGCTGGATTTTGTCTTTTGGGTTTCTGAGGATATTGGCTATTTTTTGGTTGGTGCAGAAGGCTGTTTTGAAGTGGCTGGGAGGACGGATGGAAGGTGGCATTCTCATATTTCCTCCTGTCACTCAAGGCTGCTTAAAAAGGGCCTGGGCATGGATGAACTATTAGTCACAATCACCAAATAGAGAAATTCGGCTGCAGTCAACAGCAAGCAAAGAAAGGCATTGGAACCTCACTTCTGTATAATGTTTCATACTGAATCGGCATATAAATTCCTTAATGGGGAGGCAGCCCAGCGAAAGGGCCAAGAGCAGGCTTCCTCAGCCTCGACCCTCCAAATGTTTTTGGCCTGTTTTTGAAGGACCAGCTGCGCAGCCTGGGGGTCATTTTGGACCCATGGGGGCACAGGTCCATTTTGTGTCCAGAGCAGCTCCATCTGGGACGCAAGTGGAGACCCACCCACTGTCTGGCCAGAGTGGTCAGGATCCAACCTCAACCCGTTCACCGCCATCCATCCTCCAACTGTCCCAAATGGTCCTTTCCATAGAGGCCATAATACATGGTCCTTAGTTCTCAATCCATATACATAACTTCTGATCCTATGGGTAACATAATATTAACCTTTTTTTGCTTCTTCTTCTACTTCAGGCTTCCTCAACCTCGGCCCTCCAGATGTTTTTTGGCCTACAACTCCCATGATCCCTAGCTAGCAGGACCAGTGGTCAGGGATGATGGGAATTGAAGTCTCAAAACATTTGGAGGGCTGAGGTTGAGGAAACCTGTTCTACTTTATCAGCAATTTCCCATCTTGGCCTAATCTCTTGTCTTGTTTCCTCTCTTCTCTCCTTTTTGGCTTTGCGCATTCATTTATCCCTGATTTTGCTGCTGTGACTGTGCCTGGGTATAAGCTACCGTATTTTTCGCTCTATAGGACGCACTTTTTCCCCTTCAAAAATGAAGGGGAAATGTGTGTGTGTCCTATGGAGCGAAGACGCCATAGCCCCGCGACCCTCTCCCGGCTGGAGAGGTGACGCGCGGCTATGGCAGGAGCCTCTATAGCCGCGCGTCACCTCCCCAGCCGGGAGAGGGTCGCGGGGGGCTGCTTTAGCCCCGTGCGCGCTCTCCCGGCTGAAGAGGTGGCGCGCGGCTATGGCAGGAGCCTCTCCGCTGCGCCTTTCCGCTGCTCCCTGACCTGCTCTTTGGGGCTGGTGGTGGGCTTCCCCCCGCCAGCCCCAAAGAGCAGGTCGAAAGGAGCCTGAAGCCTGGAGAGCGAGAGGAGTCAGTGCACACTGACCCCTCTCGCTCTCCAGGCTTCCATGGTAGCCGCCTGAACGCACCTTAAACGGCACCTTGTTTTAGAGCGGGAAAACAAGAGGGGGAAAGTTCTCTCCCTCTCTGTGCAGCGCCTCCTGCCTCTTCACTGAAGGGGCGCTGGGCAGAGAGGGGGAGAATTTTTTTTTCTTGTTCTCCCCCCTCTAAAACAAAGTGCGTCCTATTGTCCGGTGCGTCCTATGGTGCGAAAAATACAGTGCTTCGAAAGGAAGCAGGGCACATTTGGGATACCAGCTGTAATGATAGTTTGCAGCACCTAAAATTTGCAAACGCCTCTGATATTGAGAAACAAGGAAGCAAGTTGAATGCCTTGGGACACAGTTTCAGGTATTAAGATTGCAAAGAGGTATAGTTTATATAGTTAGTTTATATAGTTTATACAGTTACAAGTGAAGTGTCAAATTTTCCGGAGACCCCGTTAACAGAATCTTTCGAGGAGTTGGAGGTGGCGTTGATAAGTAAGTATAAGAGCTGGTAAAGGGCAATTAAGCAGGCCTATCACTAACTTCAAATGCAGCTCATGGACTGGGCTCTAAACAACTGCCAGATCCTTTTTGCAGGAGACAGGACAGAGAGAAGCTTCCGGGACAGCCTTGTCCCTGCTTAGACTCTCCACTAAACTCCTTAGCCGTCATTCTTTTAAATTTTGTTGTCGTTTAGTCGTGTCCGACTCTTTGTGACCCCATGGACCAGAGCACGCCAGGCACTCCTGTCTTCCACTGCCTCCCGCAGTTTGGTCAAACTCATGCTGGTAGCTTCGAGAACACTGTCCCACCATCTCGTCCTCTGTCGTCCCCTTCTTCTTGTGCCCTCCATCTTTCCCAACATCAGGGTTTTTCCCAGGGAGTCTTCTCTTCTCATGAGGTGGCCAAAGTATTGGAGCCTCAGCTTCAGGATCTGTCCTTCCAGTGAGCACTCAGGGCTGATTTCCTTCAGAATGGATACGTTTGATCTTCTTGCAGTCCATGGGACTCTCAAGAGTCTCCTCCAGCACCATAATTCAAAAGCACCAATTCTTCGGCGATCAGCCTTCTTTATGGTCCAGCTCTCACTTCCATACACCACTACTGGGAAAACCATGGCTTTAACTATACGGACCTTTGTTGGCAAGGTGATGTCTCTGCTTTTTAAGATGCTGTCTAGGTTTGTCATTGCTTTTCTCCCAAGAAGCAGGTGTCTCTTAATTTCGTGACTGCTGTCACCATCTGCAGTGATCATTTATATCATTTAGGCGTAGACAAATTAGACTGCTTTACTAAAACCCAAAGAGTGAAGTTTTGGATAGACCATTTGAGTCCAGGCGCTCTTGGGACAATCTTGCAGCACTAGGGATATTAGCTCAGGGGGATTTGAGTTTAGGCGAAGCCACAAGTTAAATGTCCTGTGCAAGATCCGTAATTCTACTGAAGGGAGATTGGCCTCAAGGTTCAATGATGTGTTTGGGACACAGGGTGGTACAGAAAAAAATTGCCTTAGAAACTTTGCATGCAGGGAAGCCCCAAGCTAGACCCCTGGAACCACCACTTAAAAACACCTGGAGTCGCATTTTAATCAAAAAACCCCAAGACCTGCTGCCTTTATGCGTATGGAGCTCAGTGGACAAATATCCTGACCTGGTACCAAGCAGCTTCCTAGGGTGATGTTACTGGATCCATATTACAGATCAGGTAGACTGAGGCAGAGGGCGAGAGAAAGGGTGTTAACTTCTGTTACGAAAATGGCGGGGGGGGGGCACATCTTTAAAGTTGTTAAATGTTACAAATATTATGCCTGAATGTATCCCTTCGACTTGACAGCTCAGGGAAGATACCTAGCTTTAAAAAATCATATAAAATCAACCTCTTTGCCAGTTTCCTCCATTCCAAAGCTATTTTGCCCTTGGAAAAAGGACTCTTTCCCCTGCCACCTCTCCAAGTGTGAAGACATGTATACACACCTCCTACCCCAGGAAATGCCCAGAGGTGACAATTGCAGGGCTCATTGTTTGCCAAGGGAAGCGAAATCTCATCACCAGACTTGCCTCAGGCTCCAGACATGCAAAGGAAGTTTTATTGTACTTTTGGGTGGTGGGTACGTAAGACCTATTTGTCTGTGCTAATCTTGTGTAACCTCCCCTTTCTGACGATTTTAGTGGTGTAGCATTGACGTATAGATGATGTTGTGCAAACTGTGGGAAAGTTTTAAAAGTCCATGTCGCCCCAATGCTTGGGGTTCTTACTGCCATTTGAACCTGTTGCACAACAATAAAGGATCAAAGTCTAACGACCGCTGTTTTGCTCCAAATTACTTGGCTGGAATTTCCTTCTTTTACTGACTGCATGGACCCACGGGGGACTCGCATCCCAACGAGCTGGGCTGTTGAGTAGTCTCTCAACCCAGAATTTTCTTTAACACGTGCTTGGGTGGGCTCACAGCTTGGCCCCTTGTCTCTGTCTTCCATAAGCACTTTACTTATGTGTGCCCTTTTATTGAAAATGCATCTCTGGGTTATTTGTGGGGCATAGGAGTTCGTTCCTTATTTTTTTCTAGTCTGGCCCCCCGCAAGGTCTGAGGAACAGTGGAGTGGTCCCCAGCTGAAAAAGTTTGCTGACCCCTGAGTTAGTTTACATAGGTTACATTTGTTGGAAGCAGGACTCTCAGAAAGAGTCCCATTCTGTGAATAAAACAGTATTTAAACAGCATTCAAAATGCTCTACAAAAGAAATCAAACCACAAATGTTTCATTTCCCAATATAACACAACCGCCTATGGGCACTCACATTAGCTCATCAGCGAAGTTGCCTGAACCATAATAATAATAATAATAATTTATCATTTCTGCCCCGTCCATCTGGCTGGCTCTCCCCAGCCACTCCAAGCTGCATCCAACAAAAAATTAAAAAGACAGCTGTTCAAAACTTCCCGAAATTATGCACCCCCACCGAGAGGGCTCAGATTCCTACAGGGGCTACTCAGCGTTTTGGACGTTTTCGGAGACTGAAGTAGCTGGGCAGGTATTTATATCCTGTTGGTGGTGCCCTATTCTTCTCCCCTGAGATCACCTAAAATGGTAAGATGTTTTCTGTGGTATGAGGGCCACCAGTCTGGGGCAAAGGGGTGTGGACATCTCCTGGTGGCCCCCGCCCCCATATTAATAGCCTCCCTGAACTCTCAAACTGAGACATGCTCTTTATCAGCTGAGCTCCTAAAGTAGGGCTGGTTGGGAATTGGTCCTCGCTGAAGAATGGCTTATCACAGGCACGCAGGTAACCCTCCTCTGCGCCCCAAATATATATATGACTTTTCATTGCCTTTTGTGCTTTGGGCAAGAGTTCGGGCTGGCTTGCTTGCTCTTTCAACAGGATTTCGCTGTGCTGGAAATCCTTCATTTGAGCTGGAGGGGCTTTCCAGCAAATAAGGGGACCCTCTGTGCAATGATATTCCTTCCAGGGAAGGTAGGAGTGGGCAGTAGGGCAGTTCAAAAAAACCTCTTTTTTGAAAATGCCTGCTCCAAAGGTCTTATCTTGCTACACTAGGGATTATATAACTGTATCTGAAATTTCATGCATATCAGTTAATATCATGACCCTCCTCCACGAAAAGAGCTGTTTACTTGGCCGTTTTCCTATGCCCTGGAGGCTGAAATTTCAATTCAGCGGAGCAGGGTCAAGATATTAACTGATATGCATGAAATTTCAGAGATAGCTATATAATCCCTAGTGTAGTAAGATAAGACCTTTGGAGCAGGCATTTTTTTTAAAAAAGAGGTTTTTATGAACCGCCCTACTGAACACCCAATGCTTTTCAGTGGAGCAGGGTCAAGATATTAACTCAGGCATGGCCAAACGTGGCCCTCCAGCTGCTTTGGGATTACAATGCCCATCATCCCTGACCACTGGTCCTGTGAGTTTGGGATGACGGGAGTTGTAGTCCCAAAACAGCTGGAGGGCCAAGTTGGGCCATGCCTGTATTAACTGATATGCATGAAATTTCAGAGATAGCTATATAATCCCTAGTGTAGTAAGATAAGACCTTTGGAGCAGGCATTTTTTAAAAAAAAAAAGTTTTTTTTATGAACTGCCCTAGTAAGCAGAGGTTCTGCTTCTTCCAGTATACTGGCATTAGTTCGCCTGTCTTCCCAAGTGAAGTGTCAAATTTTCCGGAGACCCCGTTAACAGAATCTTTCGAGGAGTTGGAGGTGGCGTTGATAAGTAAGTATAAGAGCTGGTAAAGGGCAATTAAGCAGGCCTATCACTAACTTCAAATGCAGCTCATGGACTGGGCTCTAAACAACTGCCAGATCCTTTTTGCAGGAGACAGGACAGAGAGAAGCTTCCGGGACAGCCTTGTCCCTGCTTAGACTCTCCACTAAACTCCTTAGCCGTCATTCTTTTAAATTTTGTTGTCGTTTAGTCGTGTCCGACTCTTTGTGACCCCATGGACCAGAGCACGCCAGGCACTCCTGTCTTCCACTGCCTCCCGCAGTTTGGTCAAACTCATGCTGGTAGCTTCGAGAACACTGTCCCACCATCTCGTCCTCTGTCGTCCCCTTCTTCTTGTGCCCTCCATCTTTCCCAACATCAGGGTTTTTCCCAGGGAGTCTTCTCTTCTCATGAGGTGGCCAAAGTATTGGAGCCTCAGCTTCAGGATCTGTCCTTCCAGTGAGCACTCAGGGCTGATTTCCTTCAGAATGGATACGTTTGATCTTCTTGCAGTCCATGGGACTCTCAAGAGTCTCCTCCAGCACCATAATTCAAAAGCACCAATTCTTCGGCGATCAGCCTTCTTTATGGTCCAGCTCTCACTTCCATACACCACTACTGGGAAAACCATGGCTTTAACTATACGGACCTTTGTTGGCAAGGTGATGTCTCTGCTTTTTAAGATGCTGTCTAGGTTTGTCATTGCTTTTCTCCCAAGAAGCAGGTGTCTCTTAATTTCGTGACTGCTGTCACCATCTGCAGTGATCATTTATATCATTTAGGCGTAGACAAATTAGACTGCTTTACTAAAACCCAAAGAGTGAAGTTTTGGATAGACCATTTGAGTCCAGGCGCTCTTGGGACAATCTTGCAGCACTAGGGATATTAGCTCAGGGGGATTTGAGTTTAGGCGAAGCCACAAGTTAAATGTCCTGTGCAAGATCCGTAATTCTACTGAAGGGAGATTGGCCTCAAGGTTCAATGATGTGTTTGGGACACAGGGTGGTACAGAAAAAAATTGCCTTAGAAACTTTGCATGCAGGGAAGCCCCAAGCTAGACCCCTGGAACCACCACTTAAAAACACCTGGAGTCGCATTTTAATCAAAAAACCCCAAGACCTGCTGCCTTTATGCGTATGGAGCTCAGTGGACAAATATCCTGACCTGGTACCAAGCAGCTTCCTAGGGTGATGTTACTGGATCCATATTACAGATCAGGTAGACTGAGGCAGAGGGCGAGAGAAAGGGTGTTAACTTCTGTTACGAAAATGGCGGGGGGGGCACATCTTTAAAGTTGTTAAATGTTACAAATATTATGCCTGAATGTATCCCTTCGACTTGACAGCTCAGGGAAGATACCTAGCTTTAAAAAATCATATAAAATCAACCCCTTTGCCAGTTTCCTCCATTCCAAAGCTATTTTGCCCTTGGAAAAAGGACTCTTTCCCCTGCCACCTCTCCAAGTGTGAAGACATGTATACACACCTCCTACCCCAGGAAATGCCCAGAGGTGACAATTGCAGGGCTCATTGTTTGCCAAGGGAAGCGAAATCTCATCACCAGACTTGCCTCAGGCTCCAGACATGCAAAGGAAGTTTTATTGTACTTTTGGGTGGTGGGTACGTAAGACCTATTTGTCTGTGCTAATCTTGTGTAACCTCCCCTTTCTGACGATTTTAGTGGTGTAGCATTGACGTATAGATGATGTTGTGCAAACTGTGGGAAAGTTTTAAAAGTCCATGTCGCCCCAATGCTCGGGGTTCTTACTGCCGTTTGAACCTGTTGCACAACAATAAAGGATCAAAGTCTAACGACCGCTGTTTTGCTCCAAATTACTTGGCTGGAATTTCCTTCTTTTACTGACTGCATGGACCCACGGGGGACTTGCACCCCAACGAGCTGGGCTGTTGAGTAGTCTCTCAACCCAGAATTTTCTTTAACACGTGCTTGGGTGGGCTCACAGCTTGGCCCCTTGTCTCTGTCTTCCATAAGCACTTTGGTGCTCGTTCACCCTAGCTGTGCTCCTGTGCTGTAGGACTGGCGTTTGCAGTTCATGCTTCAATCCCACTTTGCCTGCTGATGGACGGATGGAGGCTGCAGAAATTGTTTTGCGTCCTTCCAGAGACATTTGACCCCCCCCCCCGCAAGCTATTTGCTTACCAGTTGCCTGCCCTCCCATTTGTTGAATGTGTTCTGCAAACCGTTGCCACAATGCAAAATACTTGGTATATAGCCAGACCAAATTCCGGGTAATCGAGTGAAAGGGCAAGCAACTAAGGAAACAATGGGGTCATGGGCCTATATTTAGATTGGAGGGTGGGTGGGTGGGAGAGAACATTGCAGAAACAAATTAGCCATGAGCACATTGGTTTTACTTGGCTGTCCCGGACCTTAGAAAGGGGTGCTCTGCGTAGCCCCCCGCTTGCTTACTTCTCTTGTTCTGAGCTTGCAGGCCTCACCCTGTAGCTGTGAGAGCTTCAGACAGGAATGGCAGTCTGGCAGCCCCTGCTCCAGATCTGTTCTCTGTCTGAATCTAACGCTGTTTGAAATAAATTAAAAATTGTCCAGCAGTGCCTTAGAGACCAACTCAGTTTGTTCTGGGTCTAAGCTTTCGTGTGCAGGTGCCCTTCTTCAGATACATGGAAACCAAAGTCTGTATAAGAACTAGTATGAAAAAAGAGGTCTCCCAGCATTCTCCCAGGCCCATATAAGAACAGCGTAAACAGTTGGGCCTGATGAGCGTTTACTGTTCCCAACCCTAATCCTGCGGTAAGCCATCTAACTAGGTTTTAATTTGATCCTGACTTGTTTTCAGGAGGTAATTTCATTATTGTTTGATTTTATACCAATGTTACATATTTGGTGTTAGCCGCCCTGAGCCCAGTTTCATCCGAGGAGGGCGGGATACAAATCAAAGTTTATTATTATTATCAGACCGTGATATATAGTGGGAGGGTGGGGCGGGGTTTTTCTACGCAGGGTAGTAGAACTCAATGGGTATTATGCAGATGACCAAAATTAGCCGAAATAAATAAAAAAAAAATGTCCAGTAGCACCTTAGAGAACAACTCAGTTTGTTCTGAGTCTAAGCTTCGTGTGCAGGCCCCCTTCTTCAGATACATGGAAGCAGAAGTCACTAGACCCTTACATATACTAGGAGGGTGGAGTGGGGTATTTATCAGAAGGGTAGTAGGAGACAGGTGATTTTATGGTTCCAGAACTGAAACCTTCCTCTGCGTGTCCAGGATTACAGACCTGCGCCTCCATGATTGACACCTTCTTAATCCTTGTATTTAATGATAATAACACTTGGCTGTCGTGCGCAGGCAGACTTCTTCAGCTACACTGAACCAGAGGTCCCCAGACCCTGATATTTAGTGGAAGGAAAAGTCACCAGACCCTGATATATAGAGGGAGGGTAGGGTTTTTCCCCGAAGGGTAGTAGGACTCAATGGGTTTGGTCAACCTGTGGGCGACTGTGAATGACTACAATTAGTCCTACAGGAAAAAGCAAGGGATAGTATGCAGATGATTAGCACATGTAATGAGACAGGAATCCAATATCTCTACTCAGACCAGGTCTCTCCATCATTTTCAGTTGAGTAATAAGTTGCAATTCAACCACTTCTCCTTCAAGTCTATTTCTGAAATTCTTTTGTCATAAGATAGCTGCTTGGAGATCCTGTATTGAATGTCCTGGGAGACGGAAGCTTTCTCTTCCTGGCTTCTCTGTCTTGTGATTCCCGATGTCGGATTGATGCCCATTTATCCTCTGGTGCTGGGTTTAGCCTGTTGGTCCAATATACAGAGCCAAAGGGCACTGCTGGCATTTGATGGCATACACCAGGCATGGCCCAAGTCCGTCTCAGGGGCCTAATCTGGCTCACAAGTCAGTTTAATTTGGCTCCTGTGGAAGTTTATTTCCTAAAAATCCTTTAAAAACTCAACAACTTTGGTCGGCCCTTTGATCACAGCCCTTCACTTCATCAAATCTGGCCCTCTTTGAAAAAAGTTTGGACACCACTGGCTACACCATGGGTAGGCAAACAAAGGCCCAGGGGCCAGATCCAGTCCAATCACCTTTTCAGTCCGGCCTGCGAATGGTCCAGGAATCAGCGTGCTTTGACATGAGTAGAATGTGTCCTTTTATTTAAAATGCATCTCTGGGTTATTTGTGGGGCATAGGAATTCGTTCATTCCCCCCTCCCCTGAAAAAAAACACCACTAGTCTGGCCCCCCCACAAGGTCTGAGGGAAAAAATTGCTGACCCCTGGCCATATACACTGTTTGAAGATGAGCCATGAAATAGGCCTGAGATGATGATGATGATGATGATGATGATGATTTATTTATACTCCGCCCATCTGGCTGGGTTTCCCCAGCCACTCTGGGCGGCTTCCAACAAAAGATTAAAATACAATAGTCCATCAAACATTAAAAGCTTCCCTAAACATTAAAAGCCTTCAGATGTCTTCTAAAAGTCTGGTAGTTGTTTTTCTCTTTGACATCTGGTGGGAGGGCGTTCCATGGGGTGGGCGCCACTACCGAGAAAGCCCTCTGCCTGGTTCCCTGTAACTTGGCTTCTTGCACTGAGGGAACCACCAGAAGGCCCTTGGCGCTGGACCTCAGTGTCCGGGTAGAACAATGGATGGAGATGCTCCTTCAGGTATGGGATGTTTGGTGTTGTTGGGTCCAGCAATGGTGCAATCCAGGAATGTGTGGGCAGCAAAGTTGGCACCTGGGTTTATTGTAGGCTCTGGTACCCGTGTCCATGTTAAGTCTGTATGATTGTGGGTGAGGAGTTGTTTAAGATTGGGCGGCTGACAGTAGGCGAGGAAAGGTCTTCCTCCCAGAGCTTGGGAAAGGTAACTGTCGCCGTCTAGGAGAGGTTGCAAATCTCTGATGAGGCATTGAACTATTTTAACTTGGGAGCTGGATGTGATCGCCAGTAGCGTTCTGTTGTTTTCTCTTTGGGGTGTTTTCTCGCAGCATGCTCTTTCTGGGGATCAGTTTGGCCTTGTAGATCTGTCATTGAACTTTGAGTTCCAACACCCCTGAATCTAGGATCTGATGTTGCTTGAAAGAAGATCAACGTCCTTTTTAGAACCCAAAACTCCATGGTGGCTCTCGCTGGTGGAAGCATTAGCATTAAAACCTCTTAGCAAGAGAGGAAATTGGCCGACATACAGAGAATTATTAATAGAGGTGGAGAAAGGGTTGAAGCTGAAAGAATATGAAGAACTAAAGACTACATTGCAAAGTTGGTTACATCATAGACAATTAAACCAACAGTTTAAGGAAGACAGTAAGAAAGGTCTCAGCTACACAGTGTCAAACTTACCAAAAGAGATAACTGAGAGTGATACGAAATTACTTTTTAAAAATGTATCATCTCCTGTTATATGGGGAAATGCTGGATGAAATGGTAAAGTCAGCACAAATAAAGTGGGCTCAGGATTTAGGTCACAATATACAACTTGAAGACTGAGAAAAGGTGTGGAAGGTGAATTTAAAATTTACAGACTGTATTTTATTGAAAGAGAATTATATTAAAATGATGTATAGATGGTATATTACGCCAGAGAAAGTGGCAAAAAAAGTATAAAAAGGGATCTAAAACCTGTTGGAAATGTAAAGAAAAATATGGTACATTTTATCATATGTGGTGGGAATGCAAAAGGGTTAGAAATTATTGGGAAATTATATATAATGAATTGAAATAAATGTTTAAAAAAACTTTTGTTAAGAAACCAGAAGCATTCCTTCTAGGAATTTTAGATCAAGATTTAGGAAAAAAAGAAAATTGGAAATGATTTATGTCTGCAACAACAGCGGCAAGAATTATATTAGCACAAACTTGGAAGACAGAAGAAATACCAACGAAAGAACAATGGCAAGGGAAACATATGGAATATGCAGAACTGGCAAAATTAACAGATAAATTACATGAAAAGGATAACCAAGACTTTAAAAGAGAATGAGAACCATTTACAACATATATGAAGAGACAACATAAAGAATTGGACTCACTGGCAGGGTTTGAATAAACCAACACAATTGTGTATAACCAAAAGCATTGGGGAAACTTTGGGAAACAACACGCAGGGTGAGTAATATGGAAATAAAACAAAATGGGAGTATGAGGGCAGTCCAGGGGAGGAGGGGGGGAATATGGAAAATTGTTAGAGAAATATTGTTAGAGGATGTATACATGAAAACACCAATAAAAAATATTTTTGAAAAAGAAAACCAATAAAAAATATTTTAAGAAAGAAAGAAAGACGATCATTGCCCAGAGCAATTTTAGCCAAGAATGTGAACTGTTGGGGAAACCCTGGGAGTTTGTCTTTCTCCTGTGTCCTGTCTCTTGATGGATGAGGTGGCGGCTCGCCTGATGAATGGGAGACAGGTCAAGGTTAACATAGCTGGAATGGAAGCAATGTGTTCCTTAGTGGACTAGGAAGCAAAACGGGCCGTCCCGCTCTGCAAAGAGCTGCTGGGACTCACATCATGTTATAAAAAACCCACACCGCTCCTTTTTCCTGTATGGGGTACCCAAGAGCACAGCATCTAGAGACCTTAAGTGGGTTCCCTATCGCAGGGGTGGCCAACTCCCAAGAGACTGTGATCTACTCACAGAGTTAAAAGCTGGCAGTGATCTACCCCCTTTTTGGGAGGAGGAAAGCCTGTTTTGGGGGGGTTCAAGTCTAAGTGGGAGACCTTTTTTTAGGGAGGAAAGTTGTTGAGTTTTTTGGGTTTTTTTGAGGATGGAGAAAATAATAGAGGCCAACCAGAGAATATTGAGAAGCACAGCAGCTAGGCTATTGGCTATTATGTGTGACCTCCCATTCTAAAAAGACCATAAAATCAAAGAACATCCAATTGCCGTATTTTTCCGCGTATAACACGCTCCCGTGTATAAGATGCCCCCTATTTTGGGGGACTCAAATTTAAGAAAACAGGGCCCCCTTTTAAACATTTTTTGAAGTAAAAAAGCCCCTAGTCTTATACATGGAAAAGTACAGCACCTAGGCAATGGATTCTTTGGATCCTGAACAACCAGGACTTCTTAGAAAGAGACGGAAAAGTCAACGGACAAACAAAACTGTTTGGTTTACAAGGCCGCACAGAGCTGGGCCTGGAACAGCATAGTTTGGATATTTCAAGCCCTTGTTTGGGAGAAGTGAAGGCTTGACTTGATTCCGATGCCAGTGTGGTGTAGTGGTTAAGAGCGGTATTCACGTAATCTGGGAAACCGGGTTCGTGTCTCCGCTCCTCCACATGCAGCTGCTGGGTGACCTTGGGCAAGTCACGCTTCTCTGAAGTCTCTCAGCCCCACTCACCTCACAGAGTGTTTGCTGTGGGGGAGGAAGGGAAAGGAGAATGTTAGCCGCTTTGAGACTCCTGAAGGGGAGTGAAAGGCGGGATATCAAATCCAAACTCTTCTTCTTCTTCTTCCGACAACCTCCCAGGCCCCGTGCTAGATCTCAAACACCGTCTTTCAGAACGTGGGGTTTCAAAGATATTTTTTCCGTGTCCAAGAGGTCCTCCTCGCTGTGTTTTTTTTAAATGTTGGTTTCCTGTTCTCTGCTGTGATGGTCTCCTTGTCGAGAATCACCCAGTTAGGTGTTTATTGATCCATGTAACGTTGGGAAATGTCAATCACTTCTCCTACCTGGGCAGTTCTCTTTCCACAAGGGCCGATGTTGATGCCGAAATCCAGCACTGCCTGAACTCTGCGAGTGCAGCTTTCTCCCGATTGAAGGGCAGAGTGTTTGAGGACCGGGACATTTGCAGAAAAACCCAAATTTGCTATGGTACTACCAACCTGACTGTCTGCTTGTGAAACACAGACCACTTATCAACGCTGTCTCCAACTCCTTGAAAGATTCCATCAACGGGGTCTCCGAAAAATTTGGGAAGACACAGGCAAACTGTACTGGAAGAAGCAAAAATTGCCAGTGTCGAAGTGACGATTCTTTAACATCAACTTCTTGAATTCTGACAAGACAAAAGTATTCTGTTGGGGGGACAGGGTGTGTGTGTGTGTGTGTGAGGGACTCCCTGGCCCTGAATGGGGCAACTTTGCCCCTGAAGGACCAGCTGCACAGCCTGGGGGTCATTTTGGACCCATGGGGGCACAGGTCCATTCTGTGTCCAGGGCAGCTCCATCTGGGACACAGGATGAGACCCCACCTGCCCAGAGCAGTGCATGCTCTGGTTATCTCCCGCTTGGACTACTGCAATGCACTCTACTTGGGGCTACCTTTGAAGGTGACCTGGAAACTTAAACTAATCCAAAATGTGTTGGAAAAATGCTCTGGGGAAAATGGCACCCCCCCCCCCGACCTCTGAGCGTCTCCCAGTAGGCACGTCTCTGGAATGGCATGTCCCTTCATCTCCATAGTGCCTCTCTGCGACACTTTTCATCTGAAAAGTGCACACAAGTCTTCTAGCATCACACAGCAAGAAGAAAGAAACATCCGTAGATCTAAACTACATTTTATTTAGATTCTATACAGACAATCCATAATCACGTCTGTGTTCTCCAAGCTCTGGCAGAACAACAACTGTTGCATACTGCAAAAGTGAAAGTACAGTTACAATAACATGCTCAGGCGGAAGAGATAAGACAGTCTTCCGTTATCACACTCTTCTCAGACATCTCATGCGATTTATATTAATCACAGCAGCAGCATCGGCTGCATAAAAATTGTAACATAATGCAGCAGCCAGGCTGGTGACTGGGACCCCCGAGATGACATCCACTGGGCCCAATTCATAGCATATTAATTTTTTTTACCTTCCTGTAATAAAAAGGGGGGGGTAGTCTTCCCAAAAGGAAACCTTCCTCCGTGGGTCAACGTGAAGAGGATGTCAGCAAGGTTGAAGTTTTTTCTGTAAAATAAAGGATTTGACCGGGACCACATAACACCGGTCCTGAAAGACCTACATTGGCTCCCTCCCAGGACGTTTCCAAGCACAATTCAAAGTGTTGCTGCTGACCTTGAAAGCCCTAAACAGCCCAGTAGACCTGAAGGAGCATCTCCACCCGGAGCATCTCCACCCGAGGGCCTTCTGGTGGTTCCCTCCCTGTGAGAAGCGAGGTTACAGGGAAGCAGGCAGAGGGCCTTCCTCGTAGTGGCGCCCACCCTGTGGAACGCCCTCCTGTCAGATGTCAAAGAGATAAACAACTATCTGATGTTTAGAAGACATCTGAAGGCAGCCCTCTTTAGGAAAGTTTTGAATGACTGATTGACTGATGTTTTAATGTATTTTTAACCTTCTGTTGGAAGCTGCCCAGAGTGGTTGGGGAAACCCAGCCAGATGGGTGGGGTATAAGTAATAAATAATAATTATTATTATTATTATTATTATTATTATTATTATTATTGGCTGACCTTTGCTTCCTGTTACACATTATGATAAGATCTGGACAACTAAAGGTGGACCCATGTGTGGGAATGAGTTTTATTCTTAGGCAGGCATAGGCAACCTTTGGCCCTCCAGATGGCCTACATCTCCCATGATTCCTAGCTAACAGGACCAGTGGTCAGGGATGATGGGAATTGTAGTCCAAAACATCTGGAGGTCCAAAGGTTGCTTATGCTTGTCCCACACCATGTTCCGAGCTGCAGGTGCTTTTCCCATTTGCCGTGCACTGACCATGTGCTTCGCTGTCTCCCTCCCTGCCTCCTTTGCCCTAAATAATAACAACTTCTTCTTCTTCTTCTTCTTCTTCTTCTTCTTCTTCTTCTTCTTCTTCTTCTTCTTCTTCTTCTTATTATTATTATTATTATTATTATTATTATTACAGGGCCTACCAGCTACACGGTGGGCACCATGTCGGAGCGCTTTGATTGCCACTATTGCCGGGACAACCTGCACGGGAAGAAGTATGTGCAGAAGGAAGGGCGCCACTGCTGCATCAAATGCTTCGAGAAGTTCTGCGCAAACACCTGCGCCGAGTGCAAGAAACCCATCGGGGCCGATTCCAAGGTGGTTATTTTAATAGTTTGCTTGTTTGCTTAATGCAAGCATAGGCAAACTTGGCCCTCCAGAAGTTTTGGGACTACAATTCCCATCATCCCACCACTGGTCCTGTTAGCTAGGGATCATGGGAGTTGTAGTCCCAAAGCATCTGGAGGGCCAAGGTTGCCTATGCCTGGCTTAATGGATATTTCTATCCCACACTTCCCCACCCCCCTAAAGTAGTGTGGGGCTGTTTAGGGAGGCGGGAGAGGACCCGCTGTTTAATACAGGCATAGGCAAACTCGGCCCTCCAGATGTTTTGGGAGTACAACGCCCATCATCCCAAGCTAACAGGACCAGCAGTCAGGGATGATGGGCATTCTAGTCCCCAAGCAGCACACATGAAAAACTATAAACAAATCCTTATTTCCTGATGAATAGCCTTTGGATTCTGGACACATGGTCAGCAGACCCTGTGCACCTTCCAGTGGACATTCAATGGAATGGCTTTCACCCCACCATCAACCTAACAAAGAACCAATCTATGCAATAAATACATTTTCTGGACACTACTATAAAAAGACAGGATGGGCACATAGACACATATTTTTTTATATATTTCTTCCTAACTTGCGCTAGCAAGTCCCTTTGCTGAGCAGAGTGCATTCCCCTTTTGAATGCACAGCGGCTGGCTTGAGGCAAGCTTCTCACACAGGCAGGGATGATCTACCGGTAGATCTGTGGCCGATCCTGGTAGATCGCCAGATCCTTATTGTGTACAAAAAGTTACTGGGGTAGGGGAGAGCTACAAAAAAACTTCTATGCAATCCTCCCCCCAACACACTCTTGCCTTTAAATGGGAAACAGTGAAAATCATCGGGTGGAGGGGAAATGTGTAGAGAAATTGGAACGGAAGCTCAATAAGCTAAGGCTGTCATATAGAGAGAGAAAGAGAGAGAGAGAGAGAGAGAGAGAGAGAGAGAGAGAGAGAGAGAAGAGAGATGATTGATTGATTGATTGATTGATTGATTGATTAGATAGATGATAGATGATAGATGATAGATGATAGATGATAGATGATAGATGATAGATGATAGATGATAGATGATAGATGATAGATGAAGATATAGATAGATAGATAGATAGATAGATAGATAGATAGATAGATAGATAGATCAGGACCAGGGAGTCCCCCCCACCTGCCCCCCCACAACCGCACTTCTGTCTTGTCAGGATTCAACCTCAGTTCTGCTGCCTTCTCCTCCTCCCTCCCTCCAGGAACTGCATTTCAAGAACCGCTACTGGCACGAGAACTGCTTCCACTGCTTTAAGTGCTCTGTGTCTCTGGTCAAAGAGCCCTTCATGCTGAAGGAGCACAACAAAGTGTGGTGCAACAAGTGCACTATGGATCAGGCCCCCCACTGCAAGGGCTGCCAGAAGCCCATCGTGGCAGGTAGGACTCCTCTAGGCTGCCTTGCGCCCCTTTGCTTCTTGCCCCCCTCGATCATGGAGCATTGCCCTGGGACGGCCAGCAGGCTTACGGAACATTTCTCTTACCAAGATACTTACATAACATGAATTCATTTTTAACTTTGCGCACAAAACCAGGGCTGTCTTGAGTATGAGCACTGCTGGGATGCAAAGACCCACCCAGCGACCCCGTACTACTACTACTACTACTACTACTACTACTACTACTACTAATAATAATAATAATTTATTTCTACCCCGCCCATCTGGCTGATTTCCCCCAGCCACCCTGGGTGGCTCCCAATCAAGTGTAAAAAAACAATACAGCATTAAATATTAAAAACTTCCCTAAACAGGGCTGCCTTCAGATGTCTTTTAAAAATAGGATAGCTGCTACTTTCCTTGACATCTGATGGGAGGGTGTTCCACAGGGTGGGCGCCAATACCGAGAAGCCCTCTGCCTGGTTGCCTGTAACCTCACTTCTCGCAATGAGGGAACCACCAGAAGTCCTTCATGGTGGAGACACTCCTTCAGGTATACAGGACTGAGGCCGTTTAGGGCTTTAAAGGTCAGCTCCAACACTTTGATTTGTGCTCAGAAACGTCCTGGGAGCCAATGCAGATCTCTCAGGACCGGTGTTATGTGGTCCTGGCAGCCGCTCCCAGTCCCCAGTGTAGATGCTGCATTCTGGATTAGTTGTAGTTTCCGGGTCACCTTCAAAGGTAGCCCCACGTAGAGTGCATTGCAGTAGTCCAAGCGGGAGATAACCAGAGCATGCACCACTCTGGCGAGACAGTCTGTGGGCAGGTAGGGTCTCAGCCTGCGTACCAGATGGAGCTGGTAGACAGCTGCCCCGGACACAGAATTGACCTGCGCCTCCATGGACAGCTGCAAGTCCAAAATGACTCCCAGGCTGCGCACCTGGTCCTTCAGGGGCACAGTTACCCCATTCAGGACCAGGGAGTCCTCCCCACCAGCCCACCCCCTGTCCCCCAACAACAGTACTACTGTCTTGTCAGGATTCAACCTCAATCCGTTAGCCGCCTTCCATCCTCCAACTGCCTCCAGGCACTCACACAGGACCTTCACTGCTTTCACTGGTTCCAATTTAAAAGAGAGGTAGAGCTGGGTATCATCCGCATATTGATGGACACCCAGCCCCAGCCCCCTGATGATCTCTCCCAGCGGCTGCATGTAGATGTTAAAAAGCAGAGGACAGAACCCTGAGGCACCCCACAAGTGAGGGCCCTGGGGTCTGAACACTCATCCCCCATCACAACTTTCTGGACAAAAGTTAGTTTAGCCCTTCGCACATGCGCCGCTGGGGTGCAAAAACCCGCCCAGTGCCCCCAAAATTTAGTTAATTTTGCATGCACGGCACCATGGAGAATGACAAGTGCCACCGTAGAGTCGGACAAGCGCCACCATTGCGAATGACAAGCACCACAGCTTTGGTAAATGAGCACACAAAATCGAAAGTCCTCGAGTGAAACAGTAGATCTACATTTTGGGAATACCTAGGTATAGATGTCTTTTGTTTTTCTAGCTCTGGCATAGGCAAACTGGACTCTCCAGATGTTTGGGGACTACAACTCCCATCACCCCTGTCCACTGGTCCTGTTAGCTAGGGATGATTGGAGTTGTAGTCCCCAAACAGCTGGAGGACCGAGTTTGCCGACACCTGTTCTAGCTTTATTAAAAATTATCGTATTTCCCCGTTTATAGGACTAGGTCCCCCCCCCTAAAAAATAATGTCAAAAATGAGACGGCGTCTTATGCACGGATCCATCTCACCCCCCTCGTTTTCTTCAATCTGAGTCCCCCCAAATAGAGGGCATCTTATGCATGGGGCCGTCTTATAGACGGGGAAATACAGTATTTATTATTTCATAACAGGTAGATAGTTAAGAGCTGAGGCAGCTCTTAACAAAGCCAGATGGCAAGAACCATATAATCAAAACCAGAAATCAGGTAGCTATTGTGGAAATAGGTATTCTTCATTGCCTGTTGGAATAGAGTTTTCGGCGGGTATTTAAAAGTGGAAACAGAGGGTTCCCACTGAATCTCTGGTAGCAGAATATTCTGCAATAATGGTTTGTTTCCTTTTCATTGTCAAATGAACATTCAGGCATCACTGCTTGCAGAAAGCAGAGTTGCGAACTGTTGCTCGGCTTTCTGATTCACATGGGATTTATGACCTGGAGGAGCACACAAGCATTTTTCCAACCCCACCCCACTATATTCAGTGTAATATAGTCCAAGAGATTTATTATTATTAATTTTCATCATTATTTCATTTCATTCTTATGCAGAATCTGCAGTGTCAGTTATGACATTGATAAAATCCCCATTTCCTCTTTCATGCTGTTTCTGTGACTTTCCTCCGCCACAACACGAGAGTCTTTCATATATTTTGAACTTGTCATTGTATATGTGTGTGTGTGTCAAGCTTTTTTGAGGGAGGAGGAAAGCCCCGTTAAAAGGGGAGGGGGTTTAAAGTCACTCAAAAAAAGATCGCTATCGATCAAAACAGCAACACAGAAAAAACTCCGTCTTCCCTTCCAGAGATCATACAACAACGGAGGGGCATGGCAGGAGTCAGTTTCAGCAATGAGCCAGACATCAACCGCTATCTACCAAAACCTCACGGGGATCTACCAGTAGATCACAATCGACCTGTTGGACATCCCTGCCCTATCCCTATCTCCTATCCCTAACCCCTATTCCTATCTGTAACTCCTATCTATAACCC
The DNA here is from genome assembly GCF_965113315.1 of Podarcis vaucheri. Taxonomy (NCBI): domain Eukaryota; kingdom Metazoa; phylum Chordata; class Lepidosauria; order Squamata; family Lacertidae; genus Podarcis; species Podarcis vaucheri. The sequence goes on from NC_138757.1 coordinate 19,081,455, forward strand.
CTATGCCTATCCCCTAGTGTCTTGTGTTTTAAATATTCAATTGGGAGCTGCCCAGAGTGACTGGGGAAACCCAGCCAGATGGGCGGGGTATAAGTAATAAATTATTATTATTATTATTATTATTATTATTATTATTATTATTATTATTATTATTATAGCTGTCAGCTTGCCTTTCTTGAATCACAATTTTCTCAGCGCTATGAATTGCATCAATCTGGCAGCGAGCACCACCTCCTTCCCTCCCTCTCTTTGCAGGCGACCAGAATGTGGAATACAAGAAGACTGCCTGGCACAAGGAGTGCTTCACCTGCAGCCAGTGCAAGCAGGTGATTGGCACCGCCAGCTTCTTCCCCAAGGATGATGAGATTTATTGCACCTCCTGCCATGAGCAGAAATTCGCCAAGACCTGCATAAAGTGTAAGCAGGTAAGTCGGGCCAACACCCCCCCCCCGCTTACCTGGATCCCATTCGGATCCTGGCTTTCCTCCAAAGGGCTTGGAGCTGTGTTCATTATCAGGGTTTCCTCCGCTGGTTCAGAAGGAGGAAGATGTGCCCACTCTCCTTTCGGCGCGGCCTATCTTGGTGCAGTTCTTGAACAGAGGACATATGGTGGAGATAAGGTCAGGGTCAAGGGAACCCTGGATGGTTCAGTCCAGTCCAAGGCGGCGATGGGGTTGTGGCGCTCATGGGGTTAGGGATGTTGGGATACTGCCAGGGAGACAAAGGCCATCATGCCTCCACGTCGTCTCAGGACGATCCATCAATCTCCCGTAGATACAGTATCAGTCAATTAGCGACACGAGCCTCGGAAATAGCTGTCCACATCTCAGGACTCATGCACGCCCTTTTCGCAGAGTTCGCACAACGAAAGATGCACTCAGGAGAGCAGCATATTTACAGCTTTATTCATCGGTGGTCAGAACAAAGGAAAAAACATGACTGCCTGCCTGCTTGTCGAGGCACAGAGAGAGAACAAAAGCTATATACAAAACAGAGACTTCCTGTGAGCAGCAAATACGCAGGCTGTGACTCACAACAGCCTGTCCGGTTTTTAAGGTGGAACAGAAATATCCTAACAAGGGATAGGGCAGGCATGTCCAACAGGTAGATCGTGATCACTGCCAGTTTTTAACTCTGTGAGTAGATCGCAGTCTCTTGGGAGCTGGCCACCCCTGGGATAGGGGATGGGGATAGGGGTTATAGATAGGGATAGGGATAGGAATGAATAGGGGATAGGGATAGGGATAGGGATATGGATAGGGATAGGGGTTAGGGGTTAGGAATAGGGGTGTTATGTACTGAGTTGAATAGGATCCAAACTGAAGCAGTCTGATTGGTCCTAGAACAATAGGATCCAAATTGCAGCAGTCTGATTAGTCCTAGAACAATAGGATTCAGAATGCAGCAGTCTGATTGGTCCTAGAACAATGCAGCAGTATGATTGGTTGGCAGGAACCACCCAATCCTGCTCCAGATAGAAGTGAATCCACAACCTGATTGGCTTACAGTAGAATTCCGGAATTAGCCAATCATGTGCAGCCCATTGTGTAAATATTGTATATAAGCAGATACTGTGAGGGGACTTTCATTCATTCCTCCTCACCACTATGAGCTGAATAAAGAGCATGAAATCACTTTGCGACTCTGAGTATATTTCAAGGGGCTAGAGATAGGAGTTAGGGATAGGGGATAGGGATACGGCAGGGGTCAGCAAACATTTTCAGCAGGCCCCACAAATAACCCAGAGATGCGTTTTAAATAAAAGCACACATTCTACTCATGTCAAAACATGCTGATTCCTGGACCGTCCGCCAGCAGGATTTAAAAGGCAATGGGGCCTTAGTTTGCCTACCCATGGGATAGGGGAAAGGGATAGGGCAGGCATGTTTTGGGGGCCTAATCTGACCAGCCGGTCAATTTAATCTGGCCCGCATGGCAGTATATGTCCTGGGGTAAAATCCTAAAAAAAGCTCAGCAACTTAAATCCTAAAAAAAAATCGTGATTTAAATCATGACTGACTAGTGATTTAAATCACTAGTCAGTCAGACTTTATTTAAATCCTTTTTTTACATAAAGGTTTGACCTTGCTGGCATCCTCTTAATATTTACAAGCGAAGGAAGGTTTCCTTTTTGGAATAATAAATTTTCAGAGTAGTTTTTACAGTTAAATAAAAAATGACTGATTTGGGGGGGGCTGCTAGGGGCGCCTTGGAAGATGGCCGACAATACCATCTCTCTGGCTCACACGGGGTAATTTAGGGGCTGATTATGGGAGTACATCAGCCTCCCGAATTTTCCCAGGGGATGGGAAGATGCAGCCTCATCCGCGGCTGCCCATAAATCACCCCCGAGTTCGAAAGAAGGAGGGGGTGGGGGCACTGGACGGAAAGCCCTTGAGTGAGCTCCGGATCTCCCTGACACTACTTCTGAGAGTGACGCTAGTTGCATTACTTAAGATTAACGATTGGATATAAAAAGTAAATGCACATGTTTCGAGCGAAGGAAAGGATATTTTAACTGCTAATTAAGCTAGCCACTGAGAAGTTAAAAGCGACGGGAATGAACTGAACAGAAGATTACCTCTAAGAATTACAGCTATGTCGGTATGTGGAAACGGAACGGAAAGGGGGGGGGAGCTTCTTCTTTTATTTACGATACTGCCTAACAACCCCTCCCCTAGAAGAACCGTCACATGACTGATAGCAAGTGAGATTGGAAAACAACTGTGTGGAATAGACTGTGTGGAAACAAAAATATTAACTAAAGGCTTTGCTTTTTAGAAGATATGGAAAGAAAATGAAAGGCTCTCTGATGACACACTTAATCGGGATCTGCCATTATGAGACAGACTAAGTTGTGAGATTGATAGTCAGAGGGGGAGGTGAGCCATTGCTTTGTTATCATGTTTGGATTGTGTCTTTGAGTCGAGAAACCCTCCCCTGGAAAGACTGATTTATGGTGCAACTGGTCTGGGAAAATTAATGAGCAGACTCTTAAGACTTTATTACATCGGAACAGACTAAAATGGCGCCTGCCACTCGAACAGGACTGTTGGATCAGCGTGTGGTGATTTAAGGAGAGCCTTACAAAGTTCACACAGAAATATAACAATGTTTGGTTTAACTCGCCTGCGAAAACAACTCAGAGGCTATTAAGAAGAAAAATGATAACAACAAGAAGACTGGAAGATGGGATTTGTGAATATCAAAAGCAGCAGAAATATGAGATGATTGGATCCTTACTGAGCTCGAAACATAGGAACCCCCAACAAAAAAATTAAAATTTGGCAAAATATTTGGATTATGTAATATGTATTGGTATAATTTGGAATAATTAATGTGATATGATTGGATTGTTAAATGGAAAACTTAATAAAATTATTATTAAAAAAATGACTGATTTGGTTCTACTATTAGAAATACATTGACAGATAATGATGAAATGATTATGAGGTTTAATAAGTTAACTGTTTCTATTTGGACAATTTTTCTGCTGTACTTGATTGGAAGGAGAAAAAGAATCATTTCCTTCATAACAATGTAAACAATTTATTTCACTAAAACAATAACATGATAGTATATGGATCCATGTTTGTTAACTGATGCGGTTAAACAACAACAACAAACCTTAGACTGAGTTTTAGCACTTAAAAACAAATCCTGATGAATAGCTTTTGGACTATAATGTAACTTAAACAGAAAAGTATATTTAGAAAGATTTTTCCTCCCAAAGATTTTATTTTTAAAATCCCGATTTGAATTAAAAAAATAAATAAATCCCATTTAAATCAAAATAAAGACTTGGTGGGGTTTTTAAAGTCATAATTTGAAAAAAATTGTAATAATAATTCATAAAGGAAACAGTTTATAAGAAGGAAATAAGGAGGCCATGCACAGCATAAATGAAGTCTTTTATTTTGTCGTTTCTTTTATGTTATGTTCATGTCTAATGGTGGTGGATTTGTTGATTTGAGTTGTGGTGGATTTATGTTGTAAATCATGGGTAGGCAAACTAAGGACTGGGGCCCGGATCCGGCCCCATTACCTTCTAAATCTGGCCCGTGGGCGGTCTGGGAATCAGTGTGTTTTTACATGAGTAGAATGTGTGCTTTGATTTGAAATGCATCTCTGGGTTATTTGTGGGGAATAGGAATTCGTTCATTTCCCCCCAAAAAATATAGTCTGGCCCCCCACAAGGTCTGAGGAACAGTGGACCGGCCCACTGCCAAAAATGTTTTTCGACCCCTGTTGTACAGTGGTACCTTGGTTTACAACCATAATCCATTCTGGAGGTCCATTCGTAAACCAAAACAGGTTGTCACCCAAGGCGCCCTTTCGTCAATGGGGCCTCCCCAAAAATTTTGTTCGTAATCCAAAAAAGAGGTTGTCATCCAAAAAAGGTTGTGAACCGGGGCACGCCCTTCCGGGTTGGACGTGTTTGTAATCCAAAACATATGCAAACCAAGACGTATGCAAACCACTGTAAATAAAATTTAAATTGAATGAAAAAATTAAATACAAATGGTTGTCAAATAAATTCAAATTTATCCCCCCCCCAAAAAAAATCTGAATTATTTATTTATTTTTAAATCATTGATTTTTATACACCCTGCTTTAAACAGAAGAGAGAAAGCTTCCACAGGTGACACAGGGTTTCGGGGCAGCTGGGATGAATGGTTCCCCAGGAGTCCAAGCAGCGCTTGACCTCTGACTTCCTTCCCCAGGTCATCACCTGCGGAGGGGTCGCCTACCAGGAGCAGCCATACCACTCTGAGTGCTTTGTGTGCGCCACCTGCTCCAAGAAACTGGGAGGGCAACGCTTCACAGCTGTGGAGGATCAATTCTACTGTGTCGATTGCTACAAGTCCTTTGTGGCCAAGAAATGCAGCGGTTGCAAGAACTCAATCACAGGTGGGTTAGTGATGGGTCGGGGGTGAGTGCCTGGAGGCGGTTGGAGGACGGGTGGCGGTTAACAGGTTGAGGTCGGATCCTGGCAAGGCAGAAGTCTGGTTGTGGGTGGGCCCCCTGGCCATGAACGGGGCAACTGTGCCTCTGAAGGACCAGCTCCTCAGCCTATTTTGGACTCATGGGGGTGCAGGTCCGTTCTGTGTCCAGGGCAGCTCCATCTGGGATGCAGGATGAGACCCCACCTGCCCATAGTGGCACCTGCTCTGGTGATCTCCTGCTTGGACTACTGCAGTGGTGGTCCAACTCGGCCCTCCAGCTGTTTTGGGACCACAACGCCCACCACCCCTGACCACTGGTCCTGTTAGCTAGGGGTGATGGGAGTTGTAGTCCCAAAACAGCTGGGGGGCCAAGTTTGCCTATTCCTGAATGAAGTGACCTGTGTGCTTCCTTCTCCTTCCTTTTTAACCCTTCCCTCCCTGCTCCTCCTCTGAACCGGAAGGTTTCGGGAAAGGCACCAACGTGGTCAGCCATGAAGGCCACTCCTGGCACGACTACTGCTTCAACTGCAAGAAGTGCTCCATCCCGCTGGCCAACAAGCCCTTCGTCTTCCACAGCGAGCAAGTCTACTGCCCCACCTGCGCCAAGAAGCTGTAAGGGGAGGAGCCAGGGGCAAAGGGGGGCGTGGCCTCACCTCTTCCACAGAGGGGTTCGATCTGTGTGCTTGGAGACAACCTGCCCACTCTCCTGCCCGCATTTTAAGCTTCCCCATCCCCATCCTTAAGAGGTGCCTGGCATCTCCCCCCTCCCCATCCAATTCGTGATGTTCAATAAAAGCTCTGCCTTAGCATCCTACCTGCTGCTAACCTTGCTTAAAATCACTTTTTTATTTACGGAAAGGTTCGACCTCGCTGGCATCCTCTTGCTTTCTCGCCATGCTCTGTGGATGCCCGCCAAAGTTTACGCTCAAGCTTCGCACATCCAAATGTACTTACTGATAACCCGGGTGGATTTGATTTCAATCACGATTCAGGAAGACTGGATTTCAATCACTAGTCAGGAAGACTTGATTTAAATCATTTTTTTTTAACAGAAAGATTCAACCTCGCTGGCATCCTCTTGCTTTTTTGCCATGCTTCCCGGATGTCAGCTGACATTTAGGCTGAAGCTTTGCACATCCAAATAGACCACACTTCCCTTCCCCTATTTTGGGGGGACTAAAAATTTTGTTGTTGAGCTTTTTTTAGGGGGCGTTGCCGCAAATCGCCCACCAGCCGTGGTCACCGAGGGGTCTTTGAAGCCTTGAGTCTTATATAAAACCTCGTCTTCTACACGGAAAAGTACAGTACTTGCAGATAACTGAGCACATACAGCTAATTACAGGCTTTTTCCGTGTATAACATGTCCCCATGTGTAAGACACCCCTATTTTGGACTGGACTTAACTGTCGGGGTCCTTTACCTTTATCTTGGGGGACTCAAAATTAAGAAAATGGGGGGGGGGGGAGATTGCCCCCGGGTATAAAACTGGGAACATCATACACCCAAAGGATCTATTTTTGGTATTATAAACAGACATTGACTGATAAATAAGACCACGACCGGAACTGTGAGAATTTGCTAGGATTCAACTTTACTGTTTTGGAGTGTTATATAAGAGTTTATAGTTTACTGTTTATAACCTATTGTTTACAGATCTAAAGGCTACTGATCCGGTCTTAGAAAAAGCAAACACGGGGTGAGAGATAAATTATAATAAGGAAAGGAAGTGAGTGTAAGGAAATCGCGGGAGGGATCAAGAAGGACAAGCGTGGGCGGAAAGGGACGGCGGGGAAAGGGACTACATAAAATACAAGATGTCTCATACAGGAAAGAAGGGAACAAATGGGGGTACACCAGGAGAGAGGAGAGGCTCTAAACAGGAGACAGACTTCAAGACAGATATTCTGAAGATGTTTGCAGAGATCAAACAAAGTCAAGTAAATGTCGAATATAAGTTAGAATCGGTGGACAACAGAATTGGGAAATTAGATAAAAAAATGGAGGAAACTGTGAATGAAATTAAGGGCCAAATAAAAGAAATATCTAGGAGAGCGCAGCTCACAGAAGAAGGTTTGAAAAGGACAAAGGTAGAGATAAGAGAGGTCAGAAGAGATAAAGAAAAGATCAAATCAGATGTGATGGAAATATATAAGACACAGGAAGAGATAAAAGACATTATAGCAATGAACGAACTGAGGCAGAGGGAGGTAAACCTGAGGCTGAGAGCAGTCCCAGAGATACAGAACGAGAATATCAAAGAAAAGTTGACGAAGGAGTTAGCAGAATGGATGGGTCTGCCTGCAGAAGAAATGGCCAATAGTATACTAAACGCATTTAGAATGCGTGTTAATGCAACAAAAGCAAAGAAATTTCCAGGCGATTGTCTGATTACATTCGAAAATAAAGTAATGAGGGACAGGATCCTCCAAAGGAATAGAGAAAAAAGACTGAATATAGATGGAAACTATATAATTATTTTTAAAGACGTCCCAATAAGACTGCTTAAAAAGAGAGATGCTTATAAACCTTTGGTGCAAACATTGAGGAAAAATAGGGTTGAGTTTAGGTGGGAATTCCCGGAAGGGATATCATTTACATATAGAGGTAAAAAACATAAGCTGATAAATTCTGAAGAAACCGGGAAATTCCTTAGGAAATACAAGGAACTTAAAGCGGAAGCACAAGAGATAGGAAGAGAGGAGAGAGCCTCACCAGGAGAACTAAGAATGTTGGAGGAGGAGGAGGGGGGGAGGGTGGGTCGGAGGAGGAAGAGGAAAAAGAAGAGGAAACAGAGGATTTAGAAAATATACAATAGACAAGAAAATTTCAAAAATAACAAAAGGATAATACACGGGCTATGGGGTTAAAAATCTGGAATTGGAATGTTAACGGGATGAATGACAAAAGAAAGAGAAATAAAATTGAACAATGTCTGAAAAGGAAAAACCTGGATGTTATCTGTCTCCAGGAGACACATGTGGCCAGAAAGCATAGAAAAGTGATAATTAACAAATGGTTGGGAAATGAGTATGAAGCCCTGGACAGGGTTAAAAAAAGAGGTGTGGTATTGTACATTAGTAATAAGATAGAAGCTAAAACAATGTTTAAAGATGAGGAGGGGAGGATGATAGCGGTTAACATCATTTGGCAGGGGGAAAAAATATTGTTAGTGGGGATATACGCGCCGAATGGCAGCAAAACTGAATTCTTTAAGAAACTAGAAGAAAAATTAATGGAATATGCCGATCAAAAAATAATATTAATGGGGGATATGAACGCAGTGGTCTCACTTGAGATGGACAGACTTAGAGATAGAGCAAATAAAGAAGGGAAGTTGCCAAAATCTTTTTTTTCCATGGTGGAAAACTGCTGTTTAGTAGATATTTGGCGCTTGAGACACCCGCTAGAAAAGCAATTTACCTTTCATTCAGAACCCAACCAATCCTTTTCTCGACTGGATCAGATCTGGATTTCAAAAGAACTATGTCCAAGAATTAAATATATAGAGATAAAGCCAAAAGTAATCTCAGATCATAACCCACTAGAGATGGAAGTGGACAGTTATGAGAAAAGATCTTATAGATGGCGATTAAAAGATTACTTGTTGGATGATCAAAAGGTGGTGGAAATGGCAAAGAAAAAATTGACGGAATACTTTAAGGATAATTGTGGCAAAGGAACGAAAGAAAATATAGTTTGGGATGCCAGCAAGGCGGTCATAAGAGGATTTTTTATTCAACAAAATGCAATTAAAAATAGAAATAGAGAAAAAAACAAAGAGGAAATTTTAAGACAAATATTGATAAACGAACGAAAATTAGTTCAGAAACCCAATTGTTCAGAAACAAAGGAAAGAATAAAAATTCTTCAAACCCAGTCCGCCACAATAATAAATAGGGAGGTGGAATGGAATATAAAAAGACTTAAACAAAGAAACTTTGAACATGCTAATAAACCAGGCAAATGGCTTGCCTGGCAAATTAAAAAAAGGAAAGAACAAGGGATAGTCAATAAAATAACAGTAGAGGGGGAAGAAAGAACTGATCCTAAAGGAATAAGGAGTGAGTTTATAAGTTTTTATAGCAACTTATATAACGATCAAGAAAAGATAGGACAAAGGAAGATAGAGAGATTTTTGAAAGACAAAGGAGGACAAAAAATTCCACTGGAAGGAAAACAAAGACTGAACATACCTATTGAAAATAAGGAAATAGAGGAGATAATTAAAAATTTGAAGAGGGGAAAAGCCCCAGGTCCCGACGGGCTCACGGCTGGCTATTATAAGGAAATGAAATCAGTCTTGGTGGAACCTCTGAAAAAGACAATGAATATAATATTAAAGAAAGGGGAATTCCCGGAAACCTGGAAAGAGGCGTTTATCACATTCCTACCTAAACAAGATTCGGACCTAACTCAAGTCAGAAATTATAGACCAATCTCATTGTTGAATGTAGATTATAAGATATACGCAGGAATCCTGGCAAGAAGGTTAAAAGATGTACTGGCAGATGTTATTCATAAGGACCAGGCGGGATTTCTGCCAGGTCGGCAGATGAGAGACAATATAAGACACATTGTGGACATGTTAGAATTCTTATCTATTAGGTTTAATAAACAAGTTACAATGATGTTCATCGACGCCGAAAAGGCGTTTGATAATGTGATATGGAACTTTATGTTAAGAAACTTAGAGCACATGGGTGTAGGCAGTGATTTCTATAACGGGGTGAAAGCAATATATACGGATCAGAAGGCCAAGCTGATTGTAAATGGCACAGTAACGGAAGAGATTAAGATAAGGAAGGGTACAAGGCAAGGATGCCCACTCTCCCCGTTACTATTTATAACAGTGTTAGAAACCCTCCTAAACTCTATAAGGAAAAATGGAAATATAAAAGGCGTGACTTTAGGTCAGAACGTATATAAAACCAAGGCTTTTGCCGATGATTTAGTGGTGATGACGGAAGACCCATTAACATCAACAGGAGAGATAATGAGAGAAATAGAATCATTTGGAAAGGTGGCTGGATTTAAATTAAACAAGACAAAAACAAAAATGATATATAAGAATGTGGACCCAAAGACAATAGAATCAATTCAACAGCAATGGCAGATAGGGACGGTAAAGAAAGTTAAATATCTTGGCATCTGGATAACATCTAAAAATATGGACCTTTACAAAAATAATTATGAGCCAGTATGGAGGGAAATAAGGAAAGACTTAGAGAAATGGGGACGATTAAAACTATCATTATGGGGAAGAATAAACATGATAAAGATGAACGTTTTACCAAGATTGATGTTTTTGTTTCAGTCTATACCTATAATTAAAGGGAGTAAGACTTTAAAAGAATGGCAGAGGGTAGTTTCGAGGTTCATATGGCAGGGCAAAAAACCCAGAATCCAATTCAAATTACTCACAGATGTAAAAGAAAGGGGGGGTTTGCGCTGCCAGACCTTATGTTATACTATGAGGCGACATGCTTAAGTTGGTTAAAAGATTGGGTCAAATTAGAAAATACGGAGTTACTCGATCTGGAGGGTTTCGATAACCACTTCGGCTGGCATGCTTACCTGTGGAAGAATAAAACGAAAGTACACAGGGGATTTAGCAATCACATTTTTAGAGGACCGATAATAGAAGTGTGGGAAAGATACAAAAATATATTGGAACCGAAAACACCTCACTGGTTAGCACCACTCGAAATAATAAACAGGAAAACTATCAACATGGGAGGCAACTGGGCAACATACAACCAACTAGTAACTAAAGTGGATGGGAAATGGAGAATCAAACCCTACGAGATGATTAGAGAATATGTGTACGATTGGTTTAGTCACCAACAGATTAACCAGATGCTTAGTAGAGACATTAAAGAAAGAGGGTATGTAGACAAAGACTCAAAATTCCAGACGGAAATAATAAATAACAAGGAGAAAAACATATCTAAAGCATATAGGATGCTGTTAGACTGGAATCTGGGAGACGAGGAGGTGAAATCAGTGATGATTCGTTGGGCAAAAGACGTAGGCCACAGTATACAATATGAGGACTGGGAAAGATTATGGAAAGAGGGATTGAATTTCACAGCGTGTACGGCGTTAAAAGAAAACGTTATGAAGATGTTTTATAGGTGGCATCTGACACCTGTAAAACTTTCAAAAATGTACAAGGTGAACAACAAGTGTTGGAGATGTAAAGACGCAGAGGGCACCTTCTACCATATGTGGTGGGAGTGTGGAAAGGTAAAACAGTTCTGGGAAAAGGTATATACAGAACTGAAAAAGATATTGAAGTACACGTTTATAAAAAAATCAGAAACTTTCCTATTAGGAATACTACAACGAGAGATAAGAAAGGAGGATTGCAAAATGGTATACTATGCGGCTACGGCAGCAAGGATCTTAATAGCTCAAAGATGGAAACAGGAAGAAACTCCAACAGTAGAGGAGTGGAGATGTAAACTAACTGAATATGCAGAGCTAGACAAATTAACGGGAAAGATCAGATATATAAAAGATCAAGTGTTCATCAGGGACTGGGGAAAATATGCAAACTATCTGGAAAACATCAGTGATGGACAAATAACGTTAAGGGGGTTTAGAGATGTACTGTGACAGACTAAGGTTATTGTATAAGGAAAATAGAGAACAAAATTGGACACAATGACAATATAAAGGATGAAACGTGTGACTTTACTTATTTACTCCGTATGATTCGCGGCCAGGCTGAAGGAAGTCCCAAAAGAAAGAAATATGTTATGAAAAAACTATGGAAATAAGAACTTTGTGCGCTTTTTTGTTGTGAGTGAGACTTTTTGCCTTTTTCTTTATATGTTTGTGTTTTGTTGATCTTTTGTGTGTGTTTGGTTTGTATGGAATAAAAATAAAAAGAATTTGAAAAAAAAAAACTACCCCCCCCCTTTTAACATTATTTTTTAGTAAAAAAACAACGCTAGTCTTGTACACGGAAAAGTACGGTAGGTTACTAACTTCTGAGTGAGCGGTAAGATGTGGGCTGAAATCACACGGCTGCTTTTGAAAGGGAAAATTTTTGCTCTTCTTTCTTGGGGAGCAAAAGATCGGGGAAGAGTTTGGGGCTGTTTTAAAGGATCGTTGACCAGGAACACCCGCATTTAAAAGCCTAAACAGGGCTGCCTTCAGGTGTCTTTTAAAAGCAGGATAGTTGCTGATTTCCTTGACATCTGATGGGAGAGAGAGCCACCACCGAGAAGGCCCTCTGCCTGTATAACGCTGAATCTTGGGGTGGGGTGGGGCAAAATACTTGTGTCAAAAATCCCACAAAAGCCAGGAAACAGCCGGCCTGAGCCCTTTGCAATGTTGCTTTCCACAAGCAATGATACCTTCATATTTGTTTGACAATCAAAAGCAGGGGTCACCAAAAAGCAGGGGTCACCAAACTTTTTCAGCAGGGGGCTGGTCCACTGTCCCTCGGACCTTGTGGGGTGCCGGACTATATTTTGGGGAAAAAATAATAATGAACGAATTCCTATGCTCCACAAATAATGCATTTTAAATCAAAGGGCGTATTCTACACGCTGATTCCCGGACCGTCCGGGGGCTGGATTGAGAAGGTGATTGGGCCAGATCTGGCTCCCGGGCCTTAGTTTGCCTACCCATGCCCTAGGTCAGGCACATTCAACAGTGTCAGGGGTTCAGGAGCAGAGGCAAGGGCAAGGGAGGAAACAGAGAGCGAGGGGGAGGAGGCAGAAGAAAAGATGAGTGATGACGACGACCCGAGATCTCCGAGTCTTTCCAGTGAATCAGAAGATTCACAGAAAGGAGCACCAGTGGCCAGGGCAAGGGGGGAGCCTAGGGGGACACCCCAGGAAGATAGAGCCAGAGGGGACTCAGAGGGGAGCAGTTGGAGATCGGGACCAGCGTCACCGCCAGAGAGCAGGGAAGAGGAAGGGCGCCAGGAATCAAGCGCTGGCAGCTCACAACAGGAGGGAGGGCACGAGTCAGGAGTGGCCACACCTCCATCGGGGAGCGAAAAACGGTCAGACGGAAAGTGGAAGGTTGGGCGCGCGCGCCAAGTTCAAATGCACAGGAAAGTGACGCAGTAGGCAGCCCGGAGAGGGAGCCAGGTCCTAAAGCCCGGCGCAAGGAGACAGGAGGGTCCGGGGGTCGGCGTCGGAGGAGTCCCGGAGGGAGGAGACCCCGGGGGGCAGAGGGACCCAGAGGAGAACAGTCAGGCGGAAAAGGTGGAGCAGGGCTAGGATATTAAGTTGGTGCACAAGGGGCGGAGACTCAGACGGAGCTTCGCCGATCTAACCATAAGACGTAGAGTTGCACGCAGCAGCTTGAGAATGGAAACTGTAACTCAATAAAGACTTTTACTTAATGATCGCTGGCTAGCGTGATCCTCTGTGAGCTAGGATCGGGGAGCAACTCTGACAGTAAGCTCCGTCTCTTAAATTGTGGGCATCTACGGCCTCACGGAGAGGAGAAAAAGCGGGTGCCTACTAGCGAGCTCACGAACGGCAGACAACATGACGTCTGAACAGCAGATAGCGGAACTCAGAGAAGCAGTGACACGACTGAATGCCGAGGCACTTGCATCCAGGAAGAGAGAGGAGGACGCAGCTGCCGCCTACAGGGATCTCCAGGTCAGGTTGGAAGTGCTTACGAAGCAAGGGCAACTGACACCCAAACCGGAGGGGATTGGGTTGGGGAGACGAACAGGCGGTCTGGTCTCTCACTTCGATGGGAATCTGCAACAGTACCCCAACTTTAGAGCAGATGTAATGTGTGCACTGCAACTGCTGAACAAAGACTTTAGAGATGAGCAAGAGAAAGTGGGATTCATCATGTCCCATTTGCATGGAGATGCTAAAGCATGGCTGCGCAATTTGTGGAGGGATAAGGATCCGGCGCTCCAAAATGCGGATGCCTTTATTAAAGCGGTGGATGGGTGCTTTTTATCAAGCATTGACGTGGATCTTGCTCGGCAGCAGATACATGGACTGAAGCAAGGGAGGGCCAGCGTAAGGCAGTACCATGCCCGCTTTTTCGCTTTGGTCAGTGCCCTGGAATGGGACAGAGATTCGGCTCCTGTAAGAGACCTGTTTTGGGAGGGATTGCACGGCTCGGTTAAAGATGAAATTGCGAGGGGGGAGAGACCCCGGACCACGCAGGAGATCGTTCAGAGGGCGCTGGCGGTGGGGGTGCGGCTGGAAGAACGTCCGTGGAGCAGGGACGAAGGGCGTGGAGGGCGCGAACCAGCCAGGGGCTCCTCCTTCCTTCCCAGAGAAGCAGCGCGTGCGCAATCCACGCCTCCGCCAGGAGGAGGGGCGGAACCTATGGAGGTTGGAAGTGCAAGGGCTCAGTCAGCAGCCAGAGCCCTAGCACCGGCAACAGTGAAAGCGAAGCCTCCTAGAGGGAACAGGAAGTGTTATATCTGCGATGATCCACAGCATATGGAGAAAGAGTGTCCCCGGAGGCTCCACAAGCACACTGCAGCCTCAGCAATGGTAACTGCAGCAACGCAGCAAGGAGAACCACAGCAGGGAAACGACGGAGTCTGGCTGGAGGAAGAGGCACTGGGGCCCAGCCAGACGTGTCAGTGAAGCAGTCCCCAGAGATTTTACCGCCCATGGACCCCCTCCCGCCCAAGCCAGTAGTGAGGCTCACCGCATCGCTCCAGCTGCCCAATGGAATCACCATGGACGTGCCAATCACCATTGACTCAGGAAGCAATGCGGACTTTATAGGGCAGGACTTTGTCGACCGGCACGCCATACAGTTGCTGCCTGCCACGCTGCCCCTGCAGGTTGTCACGGTGGATGGCAGGGAGCTGCTAGGGGGGCAAGTGGTGAAGCAGACGCCACCAATGGTGATGCGACTTGGGAATCACAGGGAAATCATCAGCTTCAACGTCACTCAACTATCGGACACGCCCATTGTATTGGGCATGAGTTGGCTGGACAAGCACAGCCCGACGCTGGCTTGGTACCAGAGGCAGCTGACCTTCGGCTCTTCCTTTTGTGCTGAACACTGCATCGTGCCCCGGCAGGAAGGAGAGGAAGAGGAGTCACAGCTGCAGCTAGGCACGCTGCAAGCGGTTCCCCACAAGTACGCAGAATTTTTGGAGGTTTTCTGCGAGAAGGAGGCAGACAGGCTACCCCCCCACAGACCATATGACTGCAAAATTGACCTGCTGCCGGGGGCGGCGCTGCCCAAAGGGAAGCTGTATTCCATGTCTGAGGACGAACTGTAGGAACTCAAAGAGTTCATAGATCATAATTTGGAGCGCGGTTTCATCCGAGAGTCCAAGGCAGCGGGGGGCAGTCCTGTATTCTTTGTTAAGAAGCGGGACACGCCCCAAAAAAGGCTTGTAGTGGACTATCGCATCTTAAACAGTGTGACCAAGCCATCGGACTTCCCCATGCCCCGAATCGACGACCTCCTCGCAAAGGTACGGAAGGGCAGCGTGTTCACCAAGTTGGACCTGCGAGGGGCGTACAACCTCATTCGCATGCGGGAAGGAGATGAGTGGAAGACAGCCATGTTCACGCCCCTGGGCACCTACGAATATAGAGTTATGCCTTTTGGATTGCAAAATGGCTCCCACGTGTTTCAAGCGTTCATGCATCACGTGTTGGCGGGGCTCCTCTACAAGACGTGCGTCTGTTTCTTGGATGACATCCTGATCTTTTCGGAATCGCAGCAGGAGCATGACAGACACGTCAAGGAAGTGCTGAGCAGGCTACAGCAGCATAGGCTTTACGCCAAGCTGGAGAAGTGCCAGTTCGACATGACGGAGGTGGATTTCCTGGGCTACAAGTTGTCTGACAAGGGGCTCGCCATGGACAGCGCCAAGGTTCGAGCAGTGTTGGATTGGAAAAGCCCACGCAACCGGAAGGAGGTCCAACGGTTTGTCGGCTTCGCGAACTTCTATCGCAAGTTTATCAAAGGCTTTGCTATGCAGACGGCGGCCATCACGGACACGCTCAGCTCCAAGAAAAAGAAGTTCATCTGGACAGAGCAGGCGGAGCAGTCCTTTCAGGCACTCAAGCGGCTCTTCGCGTCGGAAGAGCAGCTGCTGCATGTCAACCCCAGCAGGCCGATGAGGGTGGAGACAGACGCCTCGGACAGAGCCGTGGGAGCAGTCCTGCTGCAGAAAGACCCGCAGGGGGTTTGGAGACCGGGAGCGTTTTACTCCAGGAAGCTCAGCAAGTCCGAACAGAACTACACCATCTGGGACAGGGAGTTGCTGGCCATTCATGCAGCGTTCAAAGCGTGGAGGCACTTCCTGATCGGCGCCAAGCACACGGTGCAGGTCTGCACGGACCACAAGAATCTGGAGCACTGGCGCACGGCACAGTTCCTGAACCAGAGGCAGATACGTTGGGCTGAGTTCTTTGCGAACTTCGACTTCCGAATAGAGTATGTCCCGGGGGACACCAACATCATGGCGGATGCTCTCTCCCGTAAGCCGTAGTATCTGGAGGAGGCAACGCCAGCGGCCGCCATGCACATCTTCGCACCAACAGTGTGGGCGTGCGCTGCGGCAACAGTTGACCTGGAGGCGGTGCGACGAGCGTTGCAGGATGACTCCTTCGCGCAAGCAAAGATGGCAGAGGTGCACAGGGGCACGGCAGCGACCGACGAGTTCCAGCTGCGAGATGGATTGCTCATCCGTAAAGGGGCCATCTACGTGCCGGGAGACGAACTTCGCGCCAAGGTACTGCAGCAGCTGCACGACGTGCCCACTGCCGGGCACTTTGGCAAGGAGAAGACGGTGGAATTAGTCGCCAGAGACTTCTGGTGGCCCGGAATGAGAGGGGAAGTCGCGGACTACGTGGCGAGGTGTGACACCTGCCAGAGGGCCAAACCAGTGCACAGACCGCCGGCCGGACTGTTGGAACCGCTGCAAACTCCGTTCGAACCATGGGAGAGAGTGGCCCTGGACTTTGTCACGGATCTGCCCAGCTCGAGGGGCAAGACGGCCGTGCTGGTGGTGGTGGACTTGTTCTCCAAGATGGCACATTTCATTCCGTGTGCTAAGGTGGCCACGGCGGAACAAACCGCCAAACTGTTCATAGACCACGTGTTCAAGGTTCACGGTCTGCCGCGGTCTATTCTGTCCGACCGAGGGCGACAGTTCATCTCGAATTTCTGGCAGAAGCTGATGGGCTTCCTGAACGTCAAGATCAACCTGGCGTCGGCTAGACACCCGCAGACCAACGGGCAAGCGGAGCGGGTCAATGCCATCATGCAGCAGTACCTGAGATGTTATGCGAATCAACAGCCTGAGACGTGGGTGGATTACCTGCCTCTCGCCGAGTTCGCCTACAACAACACGAAGCACGTGTCCACGGGGGTCACGCCGTTCTTCGCCAACAACGGGAGGCACCCCAGAACCTTCCCGGGACTGGAAAGAATGGGGGAGGGGGAGCCGCAGACAGCAGATGCGTTCGCGTCAGAGTTGCAGGAGGTCCACGATCAGCTGCGGCGGCACCTGGAGCTGGCCAAACACGCCTACAAGGTACAAGCGGACAAACACAGAAGGGTTGGCGAAGAGATCCATGTGGGAGACTGGGTCTGGTTAGCAGCCCACGCAGTGCCGGCCAGGTCGTTGGCGAAGAAGAAACTAGGGCATAAACAACTGGGGCCCTACCAAGTCGAAGAGCAGGTCAACCCGGTGGCTTTCAGGCTGGCGCTTCCGGAGGGTTCCAGGATGCATCCGGTGTTCCACAGATCGGTGCTCACTCCCTACAAGGCACCTCACAGATTTCAGGAACCAGGCACGGCACCAAGTCCGCTCCGAGAGAGAACCGAGCAAGGGGGAGTGGCACAGGAGGAACGCATCAACGAAGTCACAGAGATTTTGGACTCTAGATGGGGGGAAGAGGGGGTAGAATACTTTCTCGCCAAGGAGGGCACCCCGGCCAGTGCCAACAGCTGGGTGCCGGGCTATGCTTTAGACGAACCTCTGCTCAAAGAAGAGTTTCATGCCCTCTTCCCACACAGGCCCATGCCAGCTGATTTTTTCGACGACTGGCTTTTCACGCCCACGCTTTCAGCCAGCACGTTCCGGGGGTTCGACTCGGACGAGGAACCGACACGCGACGCACGTTCCCCGGAGGGGTCACCCTCGGGATCTGCCTCAGAACCCTCGTATTGGTGGGACGATAGACCAGAGGAGCAGTGGCGCAGAAAGTGGCTGGAGGGTCCAGGACGAGCGACGCCCCCAGAAGGAAGCGAGGGAGAGACGGACATGGACGTTTTCGGGGACGACCCGGGTTTCGAGCACGGCGGCACAGAGATGGAAGCGGAGGTGACCGTCGTCGACGAGAGCAGGGAGGAAGAACCGGAAGACTTCAGATGGAGGCCCGCCACGGGAAGCGAACTGTATCCGACATTCGTCCCCCTGACACAGCAGCACCCAGCTCCCGCACCGGAAGGAGGGGAGGGGGGAAGAGGGGGCTTCGAGGGGGGGATGGATGTCAGGGGTTCAGGAGCAGAGGCAAGGGCAAGGGAGGAAACAGAGAGCGAGGGGGAGGAGGCAGAGGAAAAGATGAGTGATGACGACGACCCGAGATCTCCGAGTCTTTCCAGTGAATCAGAAGATTCACAGAAAGGAGCACCAGTGGCCAGGGCAAGGGGGGAGCCTAGGGGGACACCCCAGGAAGATAGAGCCAGAGGGGACTCAGAGGGGAGCAGTTGGAGATCGGGACCAGCGTCACCGCCAGAGAGCAGGGAAGAGGAAGGGCGCCAGGAATCAAGCGCTGGCAGCTCACAACAGGAGGGAGGGCACGAGTCAGGAGTGGCCACACCTCCATCGGGGAGTGAAGAAACGGTCAGACGGAAAGTGGAAGGTTGGGCGCGCGCGCCAAGTTCAAATGCACAGGAAAGTGACGCAGTAGGCAGCCCGGAGAGGGAGCCAGGTCCTAAAGCCCGGCGCAAGGAGACAGGAGGGTCCGGGGGTCGGCGTCGGAGGAGTCCCGGAGGGAGGAGACCCCGGGGGGCAGAGGGACCCAGAGGAGAACAGTCAGGCGGAAAAGGTGGAGCAGGGCTAGGATATTAAGTTGGTGCACAAGGGGCGGAGACTCAGACGGAGCTTCGCCGATCTAACCATAAGACGTAGAGTTGCACGCAGCAGCTTGAGAATGGAAACTGTAACTCAATAAAGACTTTTACTTAATGATCGCTGGCTAGCGTGATCCTCTGTGAGCTAGGATCGGGGAGCAACTCTGACAAACAGGTATATTGTGATCTACTGGTAGATATTGGGGTGTTCCTGGTAGATCGCTGGCCCCTCAGTGATCTATTTCCCCCAAAAAAAGCTCATTAGCTTTGGCTTCCCCCCAAAAGCCCAAAAGCGTTGGCTTCCTAAAAAAGCTCTAGAACTTTGGCTTTCCAAAGAAAAGCTCTAGAACTTTGGTTTCCTAAAGAAAGCTGAACAACTTTGCCTCTCCCAAAAAAAGCTCAGCCACTTTTGCTTCCTAGCCAAAAAGTGGGCCAACAGATTAAGTTCTGTTATTGGACTGGGGATTCAGGACCTTCCACTGTGTTTTATATAATCAACTTTTGATTATGTTCTGTGTATCTCGCAATGCTCATTCTGTTCCATTTATTCATATATTCCATTCCATTTATTCATATATTCAGTTTCTTTTTTTTAAAAAAATGATATTTATTGGGGGGGGGAATTTAAAGTTACAAAAGAAAAACAAAGTAGAAAAACAAGAAAAACAAGAAAAACAAGCCACTTCCAACCATACATACACAAATTCAAAATAAGAGAGGGGGGGGGAAACAAAAATACACCACAAACATTTAAAAACATTTAAAAACAAATCCATTATTCTCAACTCCTCAACTATCATTACCCTCTTTCCTTGACCTCCTCCTCCTCCCCTTCCTTGTATCCTGGTTGTTAATTGTCACAGCAAATCCTTTCTATATTTCATAATATTCTGTCATTACATTACTGTGATGGGATGATGAGCTGCTTGTGCGTAAAATCGTAGTCCCTCAGAGTTTGTTCAAGTCCACAAACCTCTGTCTGTGACGGAGCCCCTCAGACATGGCTGCTCTAGTCACTTGCAGATTCCGACAGTGGTTGCTTTCGGAATCGCTTCCAGCATAAAAGCTCCTTAACGGAAACACGTCTTCTGGACTCGCGGCGTGACAGTTTCTGGCGAGGCGTGGGTCTCCCTATGGGAGGTTCAGAAACCTCCCCACTGTTCTCGCTGGACGTGTCCCTGAGTCCTCCCTCTTGCTCGCTTTCCCTCAGAGACCCACCTCTCCCCCTGCTGGTTCCTGCTTCAGCTGCTGTGTCTCTCCCAGCCTCCGTGAGCCCTTCCACCACCTGTTCCTCCGATGGCAGTTCCCTGACATCCACCTCCCCTCCAGGACCCCCTTCACCCCCTCCCGTTTCCTCTCCTCTGGGCGGTGAGGAGGTAAAACCCCTAAAAGAATCCTCTTCATCTTCAGACGTCTCGAACATTTCCCTCCATCTGTCGCCGTTCCGGGTCGCTGAATCCCCCTCCTCCTCGGAATCTGTGAACCCCTCCAACTCCTCTTCCTCATCTGTGGTAGCAAAATATTCCCTCCGGAACCTCGCTACAGGCTGAGGTTTACGTGGGAACCTCTGATGAAAAGTTTCTATTAAGACCTCGTCATTGACATCCTCTGCCATGACCCAAGTGTTTTCCGACTCCGGTTCCCCTTCCCACAATACCAAATACTCTACTTGATCTCCCTTCCACCTGGAATCGAGGATCTCCGCCACATGGTTGCTGTGTTCCCTTTCCTCCATTGCTGGTCCCCGAGTGAACCTCCCTTCTCTGTCCCCATTATACAGTGACAGCAACGACCTGTGGAAAACTGGGTGCAGCTTCATGTGGTTCGGTAACCGGAGTCTGAAAGCCACTGGGTTGACCTGTTGCGTGACTTCAAATGGGCCCAATCTTTTGGGTCTTAACTTCTTACAACCCCCTTTGAATGGTAACCCTTGGGTTGACAGCCACACCTGGTCCCCCACCCTAATGGTTTCACCTTCCCTTCTGTTTTTGTCTGCCTGCCTCTTATACTCCTCCTTGGCCCTGTCTAAGTTGAGTTGGAGCTGACAATGGATTGCTTCCATTTCTTCTACGAACTGTTCGGCAGCAGGGACGCTCCATCTCTCCCCTTCCCCCCCTGGGAAAGCCCTGGGATGGCACCCGTAATTAGCCAAAAAGGGGCTCATCCCTGTGGACACGTTCTCCGTATTGTTGTAGGCAAATTCCGCCAACGCCAGCTTCTCCACCCAATCATTCTCTCTGTCATTGACATAACACCTCAGATATTGCTGGAGGATGCCATTGGCTCTTTCCGCCTGCCCGTTGGTTTCAGGATGCCGGACAGTCGAAAAATTGACCTCTACATGCAGTAAGCTCATGAGCTTCCTCCAGAACCTGGAAGTAAATTGTTTCCCTTGGTCTGAAACCACCCTCAAGGGGGCGCCATGCAACCTAAACACATTTTCTACAAACAATTTAGCTGTTTCTTCTTCCGTGGCAGCATGTGAGCAGGCTATAAAGTGGGCCATTTTGGTTAACAGGTCTACCACAACCATGATGGCTGTTTTCCCTCTGGACTTTGGCAGGTCAGTCATGAAATCTATTGCCACTGCTTCCCATGGTCTTTCAGGTGTGGGTAGCGGTTCTAATAACCCTGCCGGCGCCCGCCTCTCCCCTTTGGCTCGCTGGCATTGGTCACGCACATCTTCCCTGACCTTGGGCCACCAAAATTCCCTGGTAACCAGCCACATGGTTTTGTGTTGCCCAAAATGCCCCGCTGTGGGGCTATCGTGCAGCTGCTTGAGTACCTTCCCCCTCAACTCTCCTTCAGGTATGTATAACGCTCCCTTGTAATATAATGCCCCGTTTCTCTCCTCAAAACCTCCGGGTTTATCTCCCTCCCTCCTGAGAACCCTGAGTTTGTCCTGGGCGTATTCATCATTCTCCGTTCCCTCTACCAGTTCTCTTTGCCCCACCAATGCCGCCCCACACACCCAGCAGTCCTCTGGAATGACATGTCTTTCTTCGGGTGCTCCCTCCCCCTCCAAATATTCAGGTTTGCGTGAGAGAGCGTCCGCCCTAATGTTCTCTGGGCCTGGCACGTAACAAATCTCAAAGTTAAATTTGGAGAACTCCTGGGCCCATCTCACTAGCCGTTGGTTGAGCACTCGGGCCGTTCTCCAATACTCTAGGTTCTTGTGGTCAGTGCACACTTGCACCTTATGTTGTGCGCCAATTAGCAGGTGCCTCCATCTCCGGAAAGCCTCATGAATGGCAAGTAGTTCTCGGTCATACACCGTGTAGTTCCTCTCGGATTTGTTCAGCTTTCGCGGAAAAAAAGCACACGGTCTCCACTCTGACTCCTCCTTCCCTGGCTGCAGAAGCACCGCCCCTATAGCTCTGTCTGATGCGTCAGTTTCGACTCTCATCTTTTTTTGTAAATCCACATGCAGAAGTTGTTCTTCAGAGGCGAATGCCCTTTTTAGTTCCTCAAATGCTCGCTCCGCCTCCTCAGTCCAAACGAATTTCTTCTTACTGCTGAGACAGTCCGTAATGGGCGCCGTCAGGTGAGCAAAGTTTCGGATGAACTTACGATAAAAGTTCCCAAACCCTAGGAACCTCTGCACATCCTTCTTTGTTTTGGGTGCTTTCCATTCCAGCACCGCCTGGACCTTGCCGGGATCCATGGCCAATCCCTTGTCTGACAGGCGGTACCCCAGGAATTCCACCTCCTTGGTATGAAACTGACACTTCTCCAGTTTCACCCACAGCCGGTTGGCTTGCAGCCTGCTCAACACTTCTCTGACGTCTCTCACATGCTGCTCCTCATTCTCAGAATACACCAGCACGTCATCTAGGAAGGCCACACAATTCTTGTAAAGCAAAGGCCCCAGTACGTGGTTCATAAACGATTGGAAGCACGCCGAGCCTGCTTGTAGTCCGAAGGGCATAACTAAATATTCAAATGCCCCCAAAGGGGTGAACATGGTGGTTTTCCATTCATCCCCTTTCCTTATACGTATCAGGTTGTACGCCCCCCTTAGGTCCAGCTTTGTAAAAATCTTTCCCTTCCGCACCCTGGTCAAAATGTCGTCAATCCTGGGCATAGGGAAGGCCACTGGTTCTGACACTGCGTTTAAAGCCCTGAAGTCACACACAAGTCTCGGCTTGTCCGTGTTTTTTTTATCCACAAAAAACACTGGGCTACCTCCCACCGCTCTGGACTCTCTGATGAAACCTCTCTTCAGGTTCTTGTCAATGAACTCTCTTAGCTCCTGCATCTCTCTGTCTGACATGGCATACAACTTGCCTACAGGGAGCTGTGCCCCAGGGAGTAAATTGATTTGACAGTCAAAGGGTCTATGCGGGGGTAGCTGGTCAGCTTCCCTTTCACTGAACACGTCGCTGAGATCTGCGTATTGTCGTGGTACCTTCACTTTCTCCGTTACTTCCGTCCCTGCTAGGGTGGCTTGGGCCCCTGCTGAACCCTTTTCCTCTTTGCAGTGTTCTAAGCAATGTGCTGAACCAAAGGAAACCACTCTCTGATGCCAGCCCACCAGCGGATCATGTAATGCTAGCCAGCTCATCCCCAAAATAATAGGAGCCCCTCCCAAGGTGGCCACATTAAACGCTATCAGTTCGGTGTGCCTTGCCACCTTCATTATCATTGGGACGGTCTGCAAGCTGACTTCTCCTCCCAACAGCTCCCTGCCATCAATCGTGGTCACCTGCAGGGGGTTGCTTAAAGGGATCGTTTGTATCTGGTGTTCAGCTGCAAACTCTTTGCTCATGAAATTGCAAGAGCTGCCTGAGTCCAACAGCGCCTTTATCTTTAGAGGGTGTCCGTTTTGCAGCTCTAGCGACACTTCTATCACTAGGGCAGGTTTAGGAGGTTCTGGCGTGGGCACTTTCACTGCTCTTTGGCCTGGCTGCTGTGCCCCGACGGTGGCAGCCAGGCGTTGGCTTTTACTTGCTCCGGTATTTCCTCCTCTCTTCCCTCAACAGCTCCCACCATCCCTTGCCATTCCTTCCTCTGGGGGCAGACTCTGGCAAAGTGACCTGGCTGTTGGCAGAGATAGCATTTCCGGGCACCTTTTCCCTCCTTCTTTCCCCCCTCACTGGGCTTTGAAACTGTGCGCACGAGCGCTGTTCCGATTTCCATCGGCTCTGCCGGCGGGAAAGTTGGCTCTGGAATGTCTGGAATGCGGAACTCCTTCCAACGTTCCCCCTTCCCTTCCCGCCTCTCCAAGGCTCTCGCCTCCTGGCGCGCTCCTATGGTCAGCGCAGATTTGGTCAGCTGATCCATAGAAACCGCCCTGGGACTCCGGGAAAGTTCGTCTTTCACAGCCGAAGCAAGCCCTTCTTCAAATAGCATTTGAATGGGTTCCGCCGATAAGTCCCACCCCAATCTGTGAACCAGCATGGTGAACTCAGTCCAGTACTCACGGACAGATCGGCTCCCCTGCTTGCAAGCCATTAGCTGTCTGCGCACCACTCCCTGCTCAATATCACTGGAAAACATCAGATCCATGGCACGAAAGAACTTCATTGTGTCCTTTAGGACGTCATTATTCGTTGCCATCAGGGGTCTAACCCAATCTCTCGCCCCCCTTTCAAGATGCCCAATCACGAAAGCCACTCGCGATTCCTCGTCAGGGAATTCATCAAACTGCACATTGAGGGCATATTGCATCTCTGTCCTAAAGGCATGGTAGTCCTTGGGGTCCCCCACAAACTTCTGCACCAATCCTGGTACCTTTCTGGTGAACTGGGTGGCTTTCCCCTTTTTGTCTGCATCCTGAGCCCTCCTCTCCTCAAGCCTCGCCGTCTGCAGCGCTAGCTGGACTTCCAACACCCGGTACCTTTCTTCCAAGCTTGGACCCGCTCCAACTCCTGCTTCTCCGGTTCCGGCTGGGTCGCTCATGATGCCTTCTCCTGCACAGGCAGCTTACAAAGACTGTCGGAATGCTGTGATGGGATGATGAGTTGCTTGTGCGTAAAATCGTAGTCCCTCAGAGTTTGTTCAAGTCCACAAACCTCTGTCTGTGACGGAGCCCCTCAGACATGGCTGCTCTAGTCACTTGCAGATTTCAACAGTGGTTGCTTTCGGAATCGCTTCCAGCATAAAAGCTCCTTAACGGAAACACGTCTTCTGGACTCGCGGCGTGACAGTTTCCGGCGAGGCGTGGGTCTCCCTATGGGAGGTTCAGAAACCTCCCCACTGTTCTCGCTGGACGTGTCCCTGAGTCCTCCCTCTTGCTCGCTTTCCCTCAGAGACCCACCTCTCCCCCTGCTGGTTCCTGCTTCAGCTGCTGTGTCTCTCCCAGCCTCCGTGAGCCCTTCCACCACCTGTTCCTCCGATGGCAGTTCCCTGACAATTACCTTAAACTATTTTAATCTTATCTTACTATAAAAAACCTTGAAACTTAAAACTTAAATCTTATTTTTACCAACTTCTCATAACCATAATACTCTTGCATAATTCTTTAAACATTTTTACTAAATCCAAGTATTGATTGATTTGATTTATTACGGCCATTGGCCCATATCTAAAACAATACATCAAGATTTATCCATGAACAAACAATTTAAACAGTTCCAAGTTAAAACACCCATATAAAACCAATTTTACTTCAATTAAGTAAACACTATATACAATAAGCTCCCTCTATGTCAACCGCAATTCAAATCCCTCGGATTTTGGGGGATATGCGTCTTAGTTCTGGCACTTATTGATGGTTCTTAAGTTTGGCTAAGCTGTCAGAGTCATACAGTGATCCATTTCTCCTCTTATGAAATAAGACATTAATCAGGTATCTAGCGACTGCAAGGGATCTACTTGAGTCTTCATCGTTTAATAAGTATATTATTTGGGCTTCCTGAGGTCTGTCAGCAATTCTCGATAAATATGGGGCCAGAAACTTGGACTGTGAAGCCGAATGTAATGGACAACAGAAGATTATATGATATAACGATTCTATAGATCCACTTTTACAGTCACAGAGGAGTGAGATCTGTCCGTTGGAGAGTCTGTTACCCAACACATTTGATGGGAAAACATTGAATCTAGCCTTTATAAAGGCATACCTGTGCATCACCACAGATAAGGTAGTTAAATAAGATGGAAGTTTCGTTGGTGGTGTTAAGCCAAGGTTTATCGGCGAACAGGTGCCACCACCTGCCGCAATATTAAATTGTAAATCGATCTCCTCTAATTTGTGAGTTATAATTCTCTTGGCAGAAATTAAATCCAATTTTAGTAGTTCAGATGGAGATAGTCCTAAGGACACAAGTTTCCCATGTATTATTTTTGCCCAAGGGCTAGGGAAGTCATCTCTCCAGAGACACTGTATCAAGTGGAGATTTGGGAGTTTATGCCATAATGCCAACCAGTAACAGAGGATGCATTTCCATAGTGTGGTTTCTAGAGATGTCACATTTAGTTCGAGTCGTATAGCAGTATTGCCTACACACCTGGGTAATTTTAGCAACCTTCTTAGCAGTTGGTTTTAGATTACCTCCAATTGGGTTAGATTAACAAAGGACCCCCATATTGGGATTGCATATGCTATTGTTGCAATCACCTTTGCCTTGAAAACTTTTAATACTGATGGAATATGGAAAGCCCCATCTGAAAAGAAAAAACGCAGTAGCGCAAAGGAAAGGGCTTTAGCTCTATTTAATACATATGCAAGATGGACCTTCCAGCCCATGTTGTGTTGGAGAAGGACTCCCAAGTATTGAAATTTAAAAACTTGGTCTATGGCTTTCCCGTCTATTCTCCAATTATAGGTTTTTCGACTCTTGGTGAAAATTAGGACTTTGGACTTTGCATGATTAATTGTAAGAAAATTTGATTTGCAGTAAGCATCAAAAAATTTTAAGGCCCTCCTAAGGCCAACACTTGAAAACGATAGGATCACTGCGTCGTCTGCGTAGAGTAGAAGGGGGCAACGATATTGGGCAAGACGGGGGGCGTGGATCGTTTCTTGAGAATCTATCAGAGGCGCCCTCATATCGCTTATAAATAGATTTAAAAGGGTCGGAGCAAGGATACATCATTGACGAACACCTCTATTGATGGTTACTGGATTTGAGAGGTCGCCTGCCGGAGTGATTCTCACCCTAGCGGCCGATCCATCATGCAGTTTAGTTATTAGCCACAAAAGTCTTTTGTCTATTCCCCATTGTGCTAGTTTTCCCCAAAGTAGTCCTCTGGGGATGCTGTCAAAAGCGGCCTTTAAATCAATAAAGGCCGCACAAAGTTGGCCTCTATTTGGGGCGGAATATTTCCGGGCAAGGTGGTATAAAACTAAGACATGATCGACCGCTGACTGATTCGATCTAAAACCAGCCTGTTCAGGCCCAATCAGGTTGTCTAAATCCAAGTAGTTTCATTCCAACATTTTTCTAACATTCATCAATTTTATAAAACAGTCCTAGTAGTGAAAAAAAGAAATAAAAACAAATCCAATCTTCATCCAGCGTCCCTTCCTCCTGGTCCCGTGTTTTGTCAGTCCTTATTATCCCATCGATCTGGCGCATTAACCTGGTATCCTTATATCCGAGGCCCTTAAGTCTCTTCCATGTCCCTTCCGCAACTCTTCTTCATATTTGTAACTGTATTTTCCCTTTTCTCCTGCTCGTTTCACTCGTGGGAACTCCAGCTTAGCAATATTTTTGACCCTTCTCGACAGATCAGCCCCTTTTCCATAATCGACACTAAATTCCATGTGGTATTTAAAGACATGTGTCAGGGCTGCCTCAGGTCTCAGCTCACAAAAGACCAACGCCAGGCTCTTCTTATATACAAGGATGTTTATTGCAGTTCATTATCGGTTCCACAACCGAGGCGCACAGCCCCGCGTCTCTTAGGCTAGACGTTTGAAGTCCCCTCTGAATCAGTCCCGCCCCTACACCAGCTTAAGAGGCTTGTGCTAGTCCACCTCTTCCTGTCTTTCCTTTTCCGCAGGGTCTTTCTGCCCCCCTGGGTTCCTTCCCTCCTGCTCTCTCCTGAAGCGGATTCCTCAGATGCCTGTTCCCCCCTCCTTCGTGCTTTGGGGCCAGGCTCCTCCTCCGGGCTCTCTCCATTTCCGCGCGCCTCCACATTTGAACTTGGCGCGCGTTCGCTACCCCTGACCTTCCTCTTGACACTTACACTACTCCCTGTACTACTCTCCGCCTCTTCCGGCAGGACGTCCTGCCCCGATCTCCTTCCCCTGTCTCCATCCTGCTCCGCTCCGTGTGTCACACTGGGAACTCCACTCTCTTCACTTCGTTCCTGCTGGGAATCCGGCCCCGATCTCCCACTCCTACTCGGGGTTTCCCTGCTGCTTCCCTGCTCCTGGCAGGTCCCCCCTGTGACCCCCCTTGGCCTGACTAGGGGCGTCCCCTTCTGGGAATCCTCCGATTCACTTGAGAGACTCATGGAAGACCTCAAGTCATTGTCATCCTCTTCCTCACTGTCCTGGGATTCTTCCCCATCGCTCTCCGTCTCCCCCCTCACCTGTGCCTCTGTCTCTGAACCCCTGACATCCATCCCCCCTCGAAGCCCCCCTTCCCCCCTCCCGCTGCTCGGGCGCAGGTTCCGGTGGCTCCGTCATTGCGGAGGTCGCTGCCGGACACAGGTCGTCGACGTCGATCTCCTCTGCTTCCAGTTCATTGTTTGTGTGCTCGAACCCATGGTCCTCTCCCAACATGTTCACGTCCTCCCCTCCCCCTGTTGCCTGGGTGGGGTCTGCTTGCCAAGGACCCATCCGCCACCTCGTGCGCCAGTCCTCTTCTGGTTGGTCGTCCCACCAGTAAGAAGGGTCGGTGTCCACCCCCGAACACGATCCCCTTGGAGGGCTCGACTCTGGCGTCGTC
Source organism: Podarcis vaucheri (assembly GCF_965113315.1). Taxonomy (NCBI): domain Eukaryota; kingdom Metazoa; phylum Chordata; class Lepidosauria; order Squamata; family Lacertidae; genus Podarcis; species Podarcis vaucheri. The sequence goes on from NC_138757.1 coordinate 19,110,298, forward strand.
TCCTCTGCGGAGGAGAACCCTCGGAAGGTGCTGGCGGAAAGTGTGGGTGTAAAAAGCCAATCGTCGAAAAACTGTGCTGGCATGGGCCTGTGTGGGAAAAGGGCATGGAACTCGTCCTTGAGGAGGGGTTCGTCCAAAGCGTAGTCCGGCACCCAACTGTTGGCGCTGGCCGGGGCGCCCTCCCTGGCGAGAAAATATTCTACTCCCTCTTCCCCCCATCTCGAGTCCAGAATCTCCGTGACCTCGTTGATTGGTTCGTCCCTAGGTGACCTCCCGCTCTTGGGCGACTCTCTGCTCGGTTCTGGTGCCGTCCCTGACTCCTGAAATCTGTGTGGGGCCCTGTAAGGGGTGAGCACCGACCTATGAAAGACCGGGTGCATTCTGGAACCTTCGGGGAGGGCCAGTCGAAACGCTACGGGATTGATCCTGGCCTCAACTTGGTACGGCCCTAGTTGCCTGTGTCCTAGCTTCTTTTTAGCTAACGACTTGGCCGGCATTGCTTGGGCCGCTAACCATACCCAGTCTCCCACCTGGATGTCTTCCCCCTCCCTCCTGTGTTTGTCTGCCTGCACCTTATAGGCCTGTTTGGCTAGCTCCAAATGTCTCCGTAGCTCGTCATGGACCTCTTGCAATTCTGCTGCGAAATGGTCGGCTTCCTGTGGCGCCCCCTCCCCCGTCGTTACGAGCCCCGGGAAGGTTCTGGGATGCCGTCCATTGTTAGCGAAGAACGGCGTCACCCCCGTCGACGCGTGCTTCGTGTTGTTGTAGGCAAACTCAGCCATCGGCAGGTAATCCACCCAAGCCGCGGGTCGCTGATTGGCGTAACATCTCAGGTACTGCTGCATGATCGCGTTGACCCTCTCCGCTTGGCCGTTGGTCTGCGGATGTCTCGCCGACGACAGGTTGATTTTGACGTGCAGAATCCCTAGGAGCTTCTGCCAGAAGCTGGACACAAACTGGCGCCCCCTGTCGGACAGAATGGACCGTGGCAAGCCATGCACCTTGAACACGTGGTCGATGAACAGTTTGGCGGTCTGCTCCGCTGTCGCCACCTTCGCACAAGGAATGAAATGCGCCATCTTGGTGAACAGGTCTACAACCACAAGCACCGCCGTCTTGCCTCGCGAACTGGGCAGATCAGTGACAAAGTCCAGCGCCACCCTCTCCCACGGTTGCAGTGGCGTCTCCAGCGGTTCCAGCAGTCCCGCTGGCTTCTGGTGCACTGGCTTGGACCTTTGGCATGTGTCACACCTGGCGACGTACTCCGCGACCTCCCCTCGCATCTGGGGCCACCAAAAGTCTCTGGCCACTAATTCCGTCGTCTTTTCCTTGCCGAAGTGGCCAGCGCTGGGTGCGTCGTGCAACTGCTGCAGAACCTTCGCGCGGAGATCGTCTCCCGGAACGTAGAGAGCACCCTTACGGGTCAGCAGGCCGTCGCGTATCTGGAACTCGTCGTCCTTCGCCGTGCCTCTCCGCACCTCTTCCATTTTGGACTGTGCGAATGGATCTGCCTGCAACGCGCGCCGCACCGCCTCCAGGTCCACGGCGGCTGAAGCGCACGCCCACGCCTGTGGTGCAAAAATGTGCTTGGCTGCCGCCGGTGCCGCTTCCTCGAGATACTGCGGTTTCCTGGAGAGCGCATCTGCTATGACATTGTTGTCGCCTGGGATGTACTCTATCCTGAAATCGAAATCCGCAAAGAACTCCGCCCAGCGTATGTGCCTCTGGCTCTGTAGCTTCGCCGTGCGCCAGTACTCTAGGTTCTTGTGGTCCGTGCAGACCTGCACGGTGTGCTTGGCTCCGATGAGAAAGTGCCTCCATGCCTTGAAAGCTACGTGGATGGCCAGCAACTCCCTGTCCCAGATGGTGTAGTTCTGTTCCGACTTGCTGAGCTTCCGGGAGTAGAAAGCACAGGGCCTCCAGTACCCCTGCGGGTCTTCCTGCAAGAGGACGGCCCCCACCGCTCTGTCAGATGCGTCAGTTTCCACCCTCATGGGCCTGCCGGGATTCACGTGTAACAGCTGTTCTTCGGACGCAAAGAGACTCTTAAGTCTCCTGAAGGACTGCTCCGCCTGGTCCGTCCAGGTGAACTTCTTCTTCTTGGAGCTGAGAGTGTCCGTGATAGCTGCCGTCTCCCTGGCGAAACCCCTGATGAACTTGCGGTAAAAGTTGGCGAAACCGACGAACCTCTGGACCTCCTTCCGCGTTCGCGGGCTCTTCCAGTCCAACACCGCACGGACCTTGGCGCTGTCCATGGCTAGTCCCCTGTCGGACAGCCTATAGCCCAGAAAATCCACCTCCGTCACGTCGAATTGGCACTTCTCCAGTTTGGCGTAGAGCCTGTGTTCCCGTAGCCTCTGCAGGACTTCCTTAACGTTGCTCTCGTGAGCCTCCGGCGATTCCGAGAAGATAAGAATGTCGTCGAGGAAACATACGCACTTCTTGTAGAGGAGTCCCGCTAGCACGTGATGCATAAAAGCTTGGAAAAAGTGGGAGCCATTTTGGAGACCAAACGGCATAACTCTGTATTCGTAGGTGCCCAACGGTGTGAACATGGCCGTCTTCCACTCATCACCCTCTCGCACGCGTATGAGATTGTATGCGCCACGGAGATCCAACTTGGTGAAGATCTTCCCTTTCCGCACCGTCCCGAGCAGGTCGTCAATCTTGGGCATGGGGAAGGCTGCAGGCTTTGTTTTCGAGTTTATGAAGCGATAGTCTACGATCAGCCTTTTTTGGGGCGTGTCCTTCTTCTTCACGAAAAACACAGGACTGCCCCCTACAGCCTTCGATTCTCGGATGAATCCCCGCTGCAGGTTGTGAGCTATGAACTCCTTGAGCTCCTGCAGCTCGTCCTCGGACATGGAATACAGCTTCGCAGTCGGTAGCGTTGTCCCTGGCAAGAGGTCAATTGCGCAGTCGTAGGGCCGGTGGGGTGGCAACTGGTCAGCCTCCTTCTCGCAGAAGACCTCCAAAAACCCCTTGTACTTGAGGGGTACAGCTTGCGCCATGCTGAATCTCAGCTGCTGCCCTTCCTCCGGGCCCTCCTCCTCTTGACCGGTCTGGATGCAATGCTGCGCGCAGTATGACGAGCCGAAGGTGAGCTGCCGCTGGTACCACGCCATGGTTGGGCTGTGCCTATCCAGCCAACTCATGCCTAACACTATAGGCGTGTCTGACAGGCGGGTGACGTTGAAACTGATGATTTCTCGGTGATTGCCAATCTGCATCACCATGGGTGGCGTCTGTTGCACCACCTGCCCACCCAGCAACTTCCTGCCATCCACCGTGACGACGTTCAAAGGCAGCGTGGCTGGTAGGAGCTCTATGCGATGCTGCTTGACGAAGTGCAACCCCACGAAGTCTGCGTTGCTCCCACTGTCAATTGTAATGGGGACTTCTAGGGTGCGTCCATTAGGTAGTTGGAGAGTTGCAGTGAGCTGCACCACTGGCTTAGGTGGCAGGGGGTCTGTAGGCTGCAAAAGCGCTGGGGACTGCCCTACTGACTTGCCTGGCTGTGCCCCAGCATTTCTGCTTCCAGCCAGGCATTGCCGTTTCCCTGAAATTGCTCTTCAGGTTGTGCTGCTGCAGTTACTGTTGCTAAGGCTGCAGTGTGCTGCCGGAGCCTCTGGGGACACTCTTTGGCCATGTGCGTCCCACTGTCACAGATGTAACACTTCCTGTTCCCTCTAGGAGGCTTTGTCTTGACTGCTCCAGACGCTGGGGCTCCAGCCGCTGACTGAGCCTTTGCACTCCCCAGTTCCATCAGTCCCGCCCCTACACCAGCTTAAGAGGCTTGTGCTAGTCCACCTCTTCCTGTCTTTCCTTTTCCGCAGGGTCTTTCTGCCCCCCTGGGTTCCTTCCCTCCTGCTCTCTCCTGAAGCGGATTCCTCAGATGCCTGTTCCCCCCTCCTTCGTGCTTTGGGGCCAGGCTCCTCCTCCGGGCTCTCTCCATTTCCGCGCGCCTCCACATTTGAACTTGGCGCGCGTTCGCTACCCCTGACCTTCCTCTTGACACTTACACTACTCCCTGTACTACTCTCCGCCTCTTCCGGCAGGACGTCCTGCCCCGATCTCCTTCCCCTGTCTCCATCCTGCTCCGCTCCGTGTGTCACACTGGGAACTCCACTCTCTTCACTTCGTTCCTGCTGGGAATCCGGCCCCGATCTCCCACTCCTACTCGGGGTTTCCCTGCTGCTTCCCTGCTCCTGGCAGGTCCCCCCTGTGACCCCCCTTGGCCTGACTAGGGGCGCCCCCTTCTGGGAATCCTCCGATTCACTTGAGAGACTCATGGAAGACCTCAAGTCATTGTCATCCTCTTCCTCACTGTCCTGGGATTCTTCCCCATCGCTCTCCGTCTCCCCCCTCACCTGTGCCTCTGTCTCTGAACCCCTGACAACATGTTTCAAAATCCCTCCAAAATTAAGAGCCCCCACAATCCCAAACATCTCACGGCCCATTGCCAGACTTGAAAAGTCCAAACATCCCTGCATAGGAGGGTCTATCCAACCCCCCATTTCCAAACCAAACCAAACTTTTTCTTTCCAAATCTGGCTTTTTCCAAGTTCGTTTGTCAAATCCGAAAGTTCATATTCCTGTTGGGCCTGTTCTGTCAGGGCACACTCCTGATTTAATTCCTGGGTGGGCTCCACATATTTTCCCACTGCCTGTTCAAAATTTCCCACTGCCTGTTCAAAATTTCTAATCGAATCAGCCATCAAATTCGTCTTCTCATGTAGCTGTTCCAGTAGGGCATTTGTTTTATAAAAAGCACACAACAGAGCTTCTGAATACATTGTCCTGAAGGTCAGATGTCTATTCCCACGATTGTAATCTGTAACAGCTGCCAGCTCCCAGGAGTTGGTTACAGTTTCACAGTCTCCCTCTAGGGGGAAAACTTCTATTTAATCTTTCTTTTAAAGACAAGTCTAGCAACAGAGTTTCCTTTTTTTCAGATATTTTGTCAATATTTGTTCCTTTAAGGTGCGAAAGGAAACAATGGAATCACTATGTTTCTCTTCTTTTAGCTATCTGTCAAAAGCGTTTGTCTCTGGTCAATGAGCTTCAAACTTCATTCCTGACACCCCGCTCCAGGATCAGGACGATGGAAAGTTACTTTACTTTAAACTCACTTCTGCAGGTTTAAACAGTCCAGAAAAGATCCCCCTTCTTCTCCTGCTGCCGAAGGGGGGCTCAACAATTTTAAATGATGAAAGCCAATCCTTTAGAAGCGATTTTCTGAGCTCTAGTTTACGTTGTCTTTGCTTTATTCTGTCTACAAAGAAACGGAAGGCTGACTTCCTGTTTAGACCTTCCCGTTTCAGTACCAAATTGAAGTAAAAATTTTAAGTCCAATTCCTTTCTGCTCGCAAGTCCTTATTTAAAGTCCAATTGTTCAAAGTTTAAGTACTCATGGGTGCTTATTTTAGAAGCCAAATTGTCCCAGGAAAAAGGCAGTGCTCTCCGGCAACGGCTGTGCAGCTTCGCTCCACAGAAATAGCAGTTGACTCACAGCACTACGCCACTTCCCCTTCTTCGCTTCGGAGCACGTTAGTGGGTTCCTTTGCGGGTTGGGGGGGCGCTAAGGGTGCCCGCCGAGTCCCATGGTCACAGGCTTCATCCGCCTGTGATTTTTAAAAGGGTCCCCGCTTCGCCGTAGCGGAAAGGACCCGTTTCGCACAGAGCTAGTCCCTCCAATTCAGAGGGAGTCCGCCATTGCCGATGGCGCCACCCCGGAAGTCCTTTCATATATTCAGTTTCATTCATTCATTTGCTGCCCTAAAAAAAAAAGCTCAACCATCTTGGCTTTTCCCAAAAAGCTCCACAACTTTGATCCATCCAACGACAACGGGTGGATCACTGCCAGTTTTTTTTAATACTGGGAGTAGATCACAGTCTATTGGGAGTTGGACGTCCCTGCCCTAGGTGATAGCATGTCAATATGCAGATCTGATCAGCATCACACAGTCCGGTCCAGACACGTCTCCAGAAAACCTGGCATTCGCAGATTAACACAATGAAACCCTCGATGCGCACAAAGGAATAAAACGCAAATGTTTGTGACATGCAATTTCCTCCACCCATTCTTACCAATATCACTTCCGATGAAGTGTCTCACGGGGAATCCACATGTGCTTGGTTCAATACTGTATAAAAAGTAAGAAACATCTCTCGCTTGGAGTCTTCTCCTTTCCTCCTTGGCGAGACTGGCTTTGACCCTGCTGCCGCAGAAATCTTTAATAAAGGCCCAGCGTCTTCGCTGCTTTGCTTCAACTTGCCTGGGTTTGTATTCCGTTTTTTCACTCCGACCGCAGGAACCTTCGCAGGTCCCATACAGACAGGAGTCCCTTATTTTTCACCGTTCCTGGAAGCCTCGCGTGGGAACATCAAACCATTGATGGACACCAGAGACAAAGTTTGACTAACTAGTAACAAGAAAAAACTCAGAATGGGTGAAAATGAGATCATAAGTATGGGGACAAGGTAAACAGGGTGATTCAGAAATGCTCAGATAAAAGTGATTACATCTGGAAGTCAGGGAGGGGGACGGGAGGAAGTCAAAGCCCAATTTGAGCAAAGATCTATGTGATGAAGAAATTTTATTTGGTTGTTACAAAGCAGGCATGTCCAACAGGTAGATTGTGACTGGACGTCTACAATAGATCACTGGTAGGTCACTGCCCCCCCAGAGAAGCTCAACAACTTTGGCCCCCCTTAAAAAGCTCAACATTTAAGCCCTGCACCCCCTTAAAAATGGTGCTTTCCTCCTCAAAGCTCAGCAACTTTGACCTGAAAGGGGGTAGATCACTGCCAGTTCAGATCACAGTTATAAAGGGAAAAAGAAAAAATGTAATCAATATTATATTAAAAGAAAAAGAAAATGAGATGATCATTATCCATAAGATAATCCCAACCGGGGGGGGGGGCGACCATGTGGTGCGTTGGAAGATGGCCGACAATAACATCTCTCTGACCCATACGAGGTAATTAAGGGGCTGCTATGGGAAGTATGCAGTCTTCCTACCCCCCCAGGAGATGGGGGGGGCGCTGCCTTGCCAGCGGTGTTCACAATGCACCCCCTGATCCGAGAGATGGGGGTGCTGAACACTTGGCATGAGCCCTCGGTGAAGTCAGATCTTCCTGACGCCGATTCCAATTAGCGCGTGCTGGTTGCTTCAGCTCAGAATTATAATTGGAAACATCGATTGGAATGAAGCTGAAGCACATATATCAAGTAATGTTCGAGAGATAAGATAAGATAAGACTGCTGATTAATGGATCTCTGTGACCGGGAGTGACGGACGGATAAGTAAATCTTCTGATGAATCACCATTAAGAGACTGTATGTTTGGAATGAAGGGGGGGGTGGAGGAAAAAACTTTTTTTTTCTTTGCACGATGTGATATTAATAACCCTTCACCCCAGATAGAAATAAGATCGTTGTGTTTTCACTAATCACAAGCAGGAATTAAAGAACTGTGTGGGATGGATTATAACAGGAGAGAGGATTGGTGAACGGTGAGAAAGAGGAAAATTTTCATGACGCAGTTAAAAAATGGCGTCTCGCCAAGACAGGCTTGCCGGAGAAAGAAGGACAGGGGGAGGAGAATCAGGATCATTCGAAAGAGAAGGAATGTTGAAACGCAAGCTTGACCTGACAGAGCCCCCTGATTCATTTGATTTATTTGGCAAGCCTGAGAAAAGTAAAGGACAGACCGAAGATTAATTAATTTATTTTTTGGAAGCGTTGAACAGAGGCTGTCCCTGAGTGATATGATCTTTGAAGAGTACAAAACCCACACAAAGGATGCCTGTTTTCAATCTGCTTGTGAAAATTATCAGAGATCGCAAAGAAAGGAATATACGATAACAACAAGAAGAGAAAGAAAGTAATAAAGGACTATCTGGATTGAACTGGATAGAACTGTCTAATTAAAGCAGTAACATAAGTGATGTTTGGACTCGTGCGGAGCTTGATGTATGGGTACCCCCAACAAAATTTAAAATTTGGCTGTATAATTTGGAACTAATGTGATTTGGATAATGTGATGTGATTGGCCTGTTAATAAAAATTATTTTTTTTAAAAAAAAAAGATAATCCCAACCAGGCGATTGAAGAGAGAAATATAAACCTGTTGTGGAAGCCCTAAAAGGAAATTCGATAGTACATAGGTGGGAATTCCCAGAGGGCATCTCCTTCTTCAAGGGGAAAAGGCAGAGGTTCACAACGCCGGAAGATGCCAAGAAATTTGGGACAAAGGCCACTTTTCAGAGAAATGCCCAATTGATTTTGATTTTGTGCCTGATTTCCAAACATTCCTGTCCCGCAAACTAGGCTGTACCATGTCTATGGAACAGAATCATGTAGAACAGGAACGTCCAACAGGTAGATCACGATCTACTGGTAGATTGCGGGGCGTTCCTGGTCAATCTTTGGCCCCTCAGGGATCTCCTCCCGCCCAAAATTTTAAAAAAAGAATAAAAGAATAGAAATAGCTCAACAACCACTGCTTCCTATTATGTTCTGTGTATATCGCTATGCTAATTTGGTTTCATTTATTCATATCTTCCGTTTCATTCATTCCTTCCGTTTCATCCATTCATTTGCTTCCTAAAGCTGAACAACTTTGCCTTTCCCAAAAAAAGCCCTGGCTCTGGTCGAGGCCAACCTAACCTCCCTGTGGCCCGGGATCTCCAAGATGTTTTTGTTTGAAGACCGTAAGGTCCTCCGTGGGACATACCAGCAGAAGCGGTCCCGTAGGTACGAGGGTCCTAGGCCATATAGGGCTTTAGAGGTTAAAACCAGCACCTTAAACCTGATCCTGTACTCCACCGGGAGTCAGTGCAGCTGGTATAGCACCAGGTGAATGTGATCCCACAGTGAGGACCCCATAAGGAGTCTCGCCACAGCATTCTGCACCCGCTGGAGTTTCTGGGTCAGTCTCAAGGGCAGCCCCACGTAGAGCGAGTTACAATAATCAAGCCTGGAGGTGACCGTTGTGTGGATCACAGTGGCTAGGTCAGTGTGAGAGAGGTAAGGAGCCAACTGCTTAGCTTGGCAGAGATGAAAAAATGCCACCTTTGTTATAGCTGCAACCTGCACCTCCATAGATGTCGAAGATTACACCCAAACTCTTAACAGTAATTGTGAAGAAAACTCCACCCCACCCTCTCTCTATATATAAGGTTCTGGGAACTTCTGTTTCAGTGTATCTGAAGAAGTGTGCATGCACACGAAAGCTTATACCCAGAACAATCTTCTTTGGTCTCTAAGGCGCTGCTGGACAATTTTTTAATTTATTTCGACTGCATCAGACCAACGCAACTACCTACCTGAATCTATTATTATTATTATTATTATTATTATTATTATTATTATTATTATTATTATTAGACCAAGAACAGGTCAATACAAAGTCAGTTTCAAAATCTCTGCATTCCTCCCTGCCGACAGCAACAGTTTTGGATCATCTGTTAAAAACCAACCGCAGGCTGCTTTCAACTGGAAAATTCATTTAACAGTGAATATGTGTTTACATACAGCATTCAACAGGCATTGGTTTGCACAGGGGGGGAAACCCAGCATCATCATGCTTGTCCAAAGGATTGTCTCTGCCAAAACGAAAAGAGTGATCATACAAAAATACATTTGGTTTCGTTTTGACCTAAGGCACTGCTCTGAAATATTTGGGAATGGCAAAATGGTTTGGGAGAGGGCGGAAGACGAGGAAGAGGCCCCATTAGTGAAAGCACACCTCTAGTTGAGAACAGTTTCAGGTTAAGAACGGACCTCCAGAACGAATTAAGTTCGTAATTAGAGGTACCACTGTAGTAGTAGTTAAATTATTGTAATTATCATATTATTGCTTTAGTTAAATAAATGGTTTAAATTGTGATGAAGGAAATGATTCATTTTCTCCTTCCTCACCATCATTTCATAATCATCTGTCTATGTCTTTCTAAGAGTAGAACCAAATCAGTCACTTTTGATATAACAGTAAAAACTACTCTGGAAATTTATCATTCCAAAAAAGAAACCATCCTCTGCTTGTCAAGATGAAGAGGATGCTAGCAAGGCTGAACCTTTATGTAAAGAAAGAGATTTTTAATTCAAGTTTTCCTGACTAGGGATTTAAACTGTGATAAAAAGTCGCAGGGCTGCCCCTTACCAGGCTGATCTTGCTTTTCGAGGCTCAGCTCGTCTTCTTTGACACCTTCATCCTCCACATTGGACTTGTCGTTGGTCTGTGTTAGAGGTAGCAGAAAGTCAGTTGCAAGATGAGTTGCTGGTTGTAAGACAGCCCTGTGCCCAGTTGGCATCTGAAGGACATCAAAAGCCATAGGAAACCTTCCTCTGGTTGTCAATATGAAAAGGATGCCAGCAAGGTTGAACCTTTTTGTAAAGAAAGTCTGACAGAGACCATATAACACCGGTCCTGAAAGATCTGCATTGGCTCCCGGGACGTTTCCGGGCACAATTCAAAGGGGCAGTGCAGACCTTGAAACCCCTAAATGGCCCAGTAGAAGAAACTTTCCTCTGGTTGTCACTATTAAGAGGATGCCAGCAAGGCTGAACCGTTCTGTAAAAGGATTTAAATCAAGTCTTTCCAAGATCATATAACACCGGTCCTGAAAGACCTAAGTTGGCTCCCAGTACGTTTTCGGGCAAAATTCAAAGTGCATTAAGAGGATGCCAGCGAGGGTGAACCTTTCTGTAAAATAAAGTCTGACTGAGACCATACATTAGCTCCCAGGACGTTTCCAGGCACAATTCAAACTGTCGGTGTGGACCTTGAATGCTTTCAACAGCCCAGCAGAGGAAACGTTCCTCTGGTTGTCAATATTAAGAGGATTCCAGCAAGGTTGAACTTTTCTGTAAAATAAAAGATTTCAATTCAAGTCTTACTGAGACCACATAACACTGGTTTCAGAAGGACCTACGTTGGCCCCTAATATGTTTTGAGGCACAATTCAAAGTTTCTGTGCAGACCTTGAAAGCCCTCGACTGCCCAGTAGTCCTGAAGGAGTGTCTCCACCCCGGACACCGGGATCCCTCTCCTGAGGGCCTTCTGGCAGTTCCCTCCCTGCAAGAAGCGAGGTTACAGGGAACCAGGCAGGGGGCCTTCTTGGTGATGGCCCCCGGTCTGTGGAACACCCTCTCATCAGATGTCAAGGAAATAAGCAACTATCCTATTTTTAAAAGACATCTGAAGGCAGCCCTGTTTAGGGAAGTTTTGAATGTTTGATGTTTTAATGCATTTTTAATCTTTGTTGGAAGCTGCCCAGAGTGCAGCCAGATGGGCAGGGTAGAAATAATAAGTTATAATTATTATAATAATTATTATTATTATTAGAAGCCGGCCAGAGTGGCTTTTAATATTTGATTAATTGTTGTATTTTAATCTTTTGATTGAAGCCGCCCAGAGTGGCTAGGGAAACCCAGCCAGATGGGCAGGGTAGAAATAAATAATAATAATAATAATAATAATAATAATAATAATAATAATAAAAGCTGTCAGTTGTAGTCTCAAAAGACTGCAAGAGGGAGGTTGCCAGAATACATTTCCCTAATATGCAATCATTTTTATTCACCGCTTAGGCAACCCGTATTTGCCTCTAGGAAGAGTATTCTGCCTTAAAAGCTGCCGACAAGAGCAGCAGATGAAATTATTGGACTATGCCAAATTGGCCAAACTGATGGGGAAAATCCGGAACCAGCGGGATTGGACTTTTCTGAAAGAGTGGGACAATTTATGTTATATCTGAAAGACAATTGTAAAAAACTTACATCGCTAGTCGGGTCACAGGAAGTTTTGTCCAGTTAAAATTACCATTCGTTACTTATCCTCGTTTTTTTAGTTTATATATAAGACGACGATTTAATAGTAAGAAGAAAGGTAGGAGATTGCAATATGAAGAGAATATTTTTGAAAGCCATCAATCGGGGAGGGGGAAAGTCACAGGCTTATGGAGCCAAACATTTCTTTTCTTTCCTTTTTCTTTTTAAATTTTATTGATGCCTTATTGACAATCTTATATAACAAATAAGGTGTACATCTTCTTGAATAAACAAAAATATAAACCGTATAAACAAAAACCATCTACAAGTAATACAGTCATACCTCGGGATAAATACGCTTCAGGTTGAGCGCTTTCGGGTTGCGCTCCGCGGCGACCCAGAAGTAACGGAGCGCGTTACTTCCGGGTTTCGCCGCTCGCGCATGCGCAGACGCTCAAAATGACATCACACGCATGCGCGGAAGCGGCGAAAAGCTGCACATGCAGACGCGCTGTCGCGTCTTACGTTCTGTTCAGGATGCAAATGGGGCTCCGGAATGGATCCCGTTCACATCCCGAGGTACCACTGTATTCTATATCTTTACAGACATTAAACTCAATTTATATTTTTAATATCTCTTTTATTTTCTCATCTATTTATTAACATAAATTAAAAGAGTGTAACTTGGTTTTCTATCATTTCCCGGTGTATACTCTCATTCTGATAATGAATGTACCTGTCACTATTAGCTTGTTCTTTATATATTTTTCTACTGGTCCCATCACCTCCTGGCAAATAGAAGGGGAAGAAATGGAGGCAGTGAGAGATTTTACTTTTTTGGGCTCCATGATCACTGCAGATGGTGACAGCAGCCACAAAATTAAAAGACGCCTACGTCTTGGGAGAAAAGCAATGACAAACCTAGACAGCGTCTTAAAAAGTAGAGACATCACCTTGCCAACAAAGGTCCGTATAGTAAAACCTATGGTTTTCCCAGTAGTGATGTATGGAAGTGAGAGCTGGACCATAAAGAAGGCTGATTGCCGAAGAATTGATGCTTTTGAATTATGGTGCTGAAGAAGACTCTTGAGAGTCCCAAACCTATCCATTCTTAAGGAAATCAGCCCTGAGTGCTCACTGGAAGGACAGATCCTGAAGTTGAGGCTCCAATACTTTGGCCACCTCATGAGAAGAGAAGACTCCCTGGAAAAGACCCTGATGGCGGACTTCCGGGTTGGTGCCTCCGGCAATGGCAGAATTCCTCTGATCGGGAGGAATTTGCCCCGTGGGAATTTGGGTCTGTACCGCCACGGCGAAGGCGGAGACCCGTAAAAATCACAGGCGGGAGAAGCCTGTGAACATGGGATTCGGCGGGCACCTTTTGCGCCTCCCCTACTCGTGGGGAAACCCGGTTTCGGGGATCCGGAGTGACGTGGGGTGAGCGGCGCGGTGCTTCGAATTGTCTGCTTCTTCCACGGAGCGAAGCCGCATAGCTGTTGCCGGAGAGCACTGACTTTTTCCTGTGGACATTTTGACTCTAAAGTAATTATCCGTGAGTAGAGCTGAAGTGGGAGAATTGGATTTTTAAACGTTTAATTTGGCATCAAAACGGGGAGGTTCAATACAGGAAGTCCGCCTCCCCTTTTGTAAATAAGCTAAAGCAATGAAGCTGAAGTCTTGGAAAGCCTTTTGTAAAAAGACTAAATCTCCATCGGTAAATAACTAAACCCCCCCTTTGGAGACAGGAGAAGAGGGGGGGAAGTGGTGGACTGAATATGCCTGTAAGAGAGAGTCAAGAGAGTTAAAATACCGCCGCTCAGACCCTGGAAACGGGCTGCTAGCAGGATCGATGTCTTTTGGAATGTTCATTGACAGCGTTTAGAACGTTCATTGACAGGTAGCTAAACAAGGGAATACATTGTTTCTACTGTTTCCGGCTGTTAAAAAAAAAAAGAAGGAGTAAAAGTAACTGAAAACTGAAACTAACTTTGGATTATTGGAACATTGTTTAAAAGAGGACAGTACTGACTAATACAAATAGAAACTGTTTTCCCCTAGTGGAAGCTTTTGAAATTGGTTGCTCTACAGGAGTTGGGCTAGGGGAATTTCCAGCTGCAAGATAAAGAATTGTGAGACTCTGGGATTGACCTTGGGTCTCTTAAGTGTTATGGCAAATGGAAAGGAAAAAACAGACGGAATGTCGACAGAAGAGGCCTTAGCGGTCGTATTAGTGAAAATAAACGATTCGCTGGAACAGCTTCACAAGAAAACAGACGTGATAAATGTGAAAGTGGATGCTGCAAATATTAAAATAGACTTAATTGTAGAAAGTTTAAATAATCTGGGACAAAAGGTGAATACCAATACAGAAACCATCCAGAAATTGATACAGGAATCTACTCTGATACGGCAAACTGCGGATGAAGTCAAGGAGAAAACCCTTGCTGCTGAATGTAAAGCAATACAACTGGAGAGAGAGAGAGTCCCATCCATACAAGGACAACTTGATGAACATAAGCTGACATTTGTTATGACTGAACTTAAAGAGAAACAGATGAATTTGAGGATCAGAGCCCTACCTGAGGAAAAGGAAAGCTTGACAGAGTTTCAGGAGGAGACAGGACTAACATCGGTTGAGAAAGAGAGGTATTTGGAGGTTAGTATTCATGGAACTTTGAAGTGTCAGGCATAGCTCTAATGGCTTTAGCCCAAACGTAGCAGAGTTTTCCTGCACAGCGAAGAAGCTAGTCGAGGTGGAAATGACTAGTCAGCTAGACTCAGAATAACTATTTACAGAATTTATTAAAAGGAAAAATAAAACCAGCAGAGTTTCTGCATACAAAACAAAGCAAAATAAATCCTTTCTTTCTTTCTCTCTCTCTCTCTACCATACACAGCACTTCTACTCCTAACACACCTAACACCAAACTGTGCTAGCATTTCTAGATAACAGAGTTGAGTGCTGGTCGTTAACCAATCAGAGTTAGTAGTTTCTAGGTCAAGCAGACCTTGGCTTTCTGCCAAGAGTAAATTGACACTGCCTTGAGTTAATTGTGTGAAGCCAGAATCTGTAAGTTCCCATGAGAATCAATTAACAGAAACTGAACACCCCCTCACAGATTCTGCTGGACAATTAACATCAAATAACACCTATGTAGGAGATTATTTTTCCAGCAAACCTAAACCCTTGCACATTTGCTTGTTCTTTATCTTTGCCAATAGTTTAGTTAATACATCTGCTACATTTTCTTCACTTGATACATAAGTACATGTGATTATATTATCTTGTACACAGCAACATACATTTGGGTATTTTACAGAGATATGTTTGGAACGTGATTTGAAACCCTCTGTTTTACTTAAGGTTATACAAGCTTGATTATCAATGTAAACTCGTACTGGTTCTCCACAATTTACATTTAAATCTGCTAACAAATGCTTGAAATAAATCATCTCGTTGCACAATTCACTCAATGCGGCGTACTCAGATTCCGTTGATGACACACTTACAACATCTTGCTTGTGTGACCGCCAGCTGATTAAAGCTCCACCAACCATTATGACTAGTCCTGTGACAGATTTTCTATCTGGCAAATTTCCCCAGTCACTATCACAGTAGCAACTCAACATTTCGTCCTCGGAAGAATTTAATTGTAACATATAGCCAATTGTCTGTTTGAGGTATCTCAGAACTTGTTTTACCCCTTTCCAGGCATTTAGTGTGGGTTTTGAGACCAATCTACTTAATATGCCTACTGCGTAGCTAATATCAGGTCTGGACCACTGTGCTAGATACAATAAACTTCCAATTACAGAGTGATATACATCAGGATGTTCAAATTTAGGACTCTCATCTATATGAAGTGTTTTTATGAAACCTGGATCCATAGGCACCGCTGCCTCTTTGCAATCCTGCATCCTGTATGTAGTCAGTAGTTGTTTAACTTTGTTCTGCTGACTAATTAGGCAGCTGCCATCTTGGGCCCAGCACACTTCTAACCCTAGATATGTCCTAACCGGGCCTAAGTCTTTCATTTTGAACTTACTGGACAATTGCTTGGCAAACCTTTTAGTTTGTTTATCTGTTTTACAGGCATACAATACATCATCTACAAAAATCAGACAAAACTCTTGATCACTGCCTGTACCACGTACATAAACACAATTGTCAGCTGTACTCTGCTTGAAACCAAATGACACTAAAGCCTCATGGAAACATTTGTTCCAAGATCTTGCAGCCTGTTTGAGACCATATAGAGCTTTGTTTAATTTCAACACTCTATTGGAACCTGTCTCATAACCAGGCGGTTCGGCTAGATACAGGTCTTCTGATATTGATGCATGTAAATATGCAGTCTGGATATCAAAATGGTTTAACAGGAGTTTTCTCTTTTTTTAAAAAAAGTAATATTTATTAGCGTTTCCAATAGTACAGAAAATCAAAAACAAAAAACAAAAAACAAAAGAATTCAACCTTTAAAGTCCCATTTTCAATAACCTCTTTCCACGACTTCCCCTCACCTCCCCTTCTTGTATTCCAAATCCAAATATTTATCCAACAAGTTCTTATCTCTAATTTCTTAACCTTAATTTGTTATTATATTCATTTATATTAAATTTTTACCCTTAATTCATTGTTATATTTAGTTCAATTTGTATATCAACTTTTAACTTATGTACCTTAATCATTTATAATAAAAAAAAACTTTTTCTAAGGTTGACCCTATTTCCCTTCCATGAATTCCCCATTCTCATAGTGATAACAACATAAAAATTAAACACAGAGTAAAAAAGATCAGGCCCCCTTTGGATTTCCCTACCCCACCCTTCCCTCCCCGGTTTCAATCCCAAAGCCATAGTCCATTAGTCCATTTATTTAGCCTGGTGACCTCACGTCCGAGGCTCTTAAATCTCTCACAGTCCCTTTCTGCCGGCTTCATTGAGAGTCCCTTATGTTTAACGCCCAGTCTCGGAGGGGCACTCTCTATGATGTCCATGTTCCTTCCCGCCAGGCCTCCTTGTTTAAAGGTGGAGCTCAAGTCCTGTTTCTTAAGTCCAAATGTCCCAAAAGCTCCAGCTTCCACCTTAATCAGATTAGTAATCCCTAGATCTTCAGATCTCCACAAAAGAAGATCTTTCCATTCCTCATTTCTAGGTTCAGACCAAATTTTCCTCTTCCAGTCCTTGTTTTCTTTAATAATCATCTTGGCAGGCCTCCGGCTCTCATTTGCCTTCTGTGACATTTCAGCCCCTCCTTTCTGCTCCTCCTGTTCAATGTATGTCTCTTCCTCCTCTTCAGTCTCTGGTTTCTTTTCTTGTCCAGCTGCCTGTATTTTGAACATCAAGTCCTTTTCCAACTCAATAGATATATTTGCTGTTGACTTCAGTTTTGTAGGACTTGTAGACAAAACATGGCCTTGCTCATACATCTTTCGCAGCTTTCCCATGAGAAAAACTACCTCATCCAGATCCGCCAGTATTTTCCGACCTATTTCCATTCTTGTAATGTCCGTGAACCCCCTCTAGAGTAATTCTGGTTACTTAGTATTCCTTTCACTTCCAGTCCAAAAGTCAAATTTATTTGTTCCAATCTTTCTTTATTTCCAACACCTTGTAACAATATAACCGGCTAAACCAAAGCTTTCAATTTTTTTTCCGACTTTGACAGCTAATTTGACAGCTGTCAAAATCTTCTGTAGCTCCTCAGCAGGCTCCTTTCACGGGTTACTCCCGGTCTCGGGAAGGGTGGCACTTAATCAAAAAAAAAAATAAACTCTTATCCTCCAGCACAGTAACTTATAATTTTAAATCCGTGGAATTAATAACTTTATCCAATCAGGAAAAAAGAAACTCTTCTCTCAACCTTAGTTGGCAAGTCCTTGCTTTAAAATGTTTACAATGGGGGGGAGACAGACTTCCTCTTTGCACCTCCCCCGCTCGTGCCGAATCCACAAAAAAGGGAAAATTTTAATCCAATTTCCAAGTTACTCACGGGTTGTTGTTCTTGATTTTTAGTCCAAATTTTTAAAGGAAGAAGTCAGCGCTCTCCGGCGAATGGCATGCAGCTTCGCTCGGCAGGGGAAGCAATAGACTCACAGCACAGCACCGCGCCGCTCCCCGTCCCCCGTTCCGTAGCCTTTAAAAAGGTCGGGAGGGCGCTAACGGTGCTTGCCGAGTCACCATGTCCACGGGCATCCGCGCCCGTGGTTTTTGAGGGTCCCCGTGTCGCCGGCACGGCAGAACCCAACCCCTGTCGAGCAGACTCCCTCCGGAGCTCGGAGGAAGTCCGCCATTCAGCGATGGCACCAACCCGGAAGTCCCCTAACAGGAGTTTTCTCTTTGCTCCAAGCGTTAAAATCAGCCTTACACTGTCCCCCTTAGCAGTAGGGGGAAAAGTTTCGTCATAATCTTTTCCAGGCCTCTGAGAATATCCTTGAGCCACTAAACGAGCTTTGTATTTGTACTTTCCTGTCACCAGAAGTTTAAGTTTGTACACCCACCTGCAGCCTACAATCTTTGCCCCCTCAGGCGCTGCTACTGGTGTAAAGACCTTGTGCTCATTCAGAGAGGACATCTCTTCCTCCATTGCCTGTTTCCAGAGCTCTGCCTCCTCTTTTGGTAACTTTAACACCCCCTGAAAACTCTTGGGTTCTGCAATTACACTAAACACATTTGCAGTATCTGGAGAAAAACGCACCGGAGGCACTCCTTTGTTTTGTCTTTTAGATCTTCTGGGAGAAAATTTTTCTTCTGACCCACTTTCCTCCTCAGAACTACGACCTCTCTTTTGTTGCTTAGCAACTGGTCTCTGGCTAACTCCACTTTCTTGAGAGCTCTTATCTGAACTTTCCTCCCCCTCAGACTCTGATTCTCTGTGTCTACCTTCAGAGTCATGAAGCTCCTGGGAAGGTTCAAACCAAACCTCAGTATTGGCATGTAGTCTCTCCCAGCCACTATGTTCACAAAAACTGGCATTCCTGGAGATCACAATGCCATTTGTCCCTTCAGCAAAGCGGAAACCTTTTCCCAGCTCCTGGTAACCCACAAACACTAACTGTTTGGTCTTAGGATCTCCCTTCTTTCTCATTTGTTTTGGAATTAATACCCAGGCTTTTGATCCAAACACATGCAAATGGTCAATTTTAGGTTTTTTCTGAAACAATTTAAAGTACGGAGTTGTACCTATTGTTTGATGAAAGAGCCTATTTTGGAGATAACACGCGGTGAGCATGCTCTCCCCCCAATAAGACATGGGCAAATCAGCATCATCAAGCATGGCAAACATCATATCTTGTAAAGATCTGTTTTTTCGCTCTGCAACGCCATTCTCCTCTGGGGAAAAAACGTTCGTTTTTCTATGCCCAATGCCACGCTTCTGTAACCAATCTCTAAAAGCATTTGACATAAATTCGCCCCTCTGTCCGTCTGTATCCTTTTGAGTTTAATGGACAGAAATCTTTCCACAGATGCCACCCAGCCTTTAAACTTAGTGAACACGTCACCCTTATTCTTCATGGGAAAAACCCAAGAGTAACGCGTGGCGTCATCCACAATTGTTAGTGAAAAGCGCGCTCCACCCCTGCTTACAGCAAATGGACCAATTACATCCATGTGAACCAGCTGTAGCGGTGACTCACTAACTCTGTCACTTCTGGGGTAAGAGACTCTGTGGGTTTTAACCTTTTTACAAACATTACAATCAAGGTACTTGTTACAACTCTTTAAATTACCCCCATCAGCCAATTCAGACATTTTTAGTACACTTTTCCAGCAAGCATGCCCCATTTTCCTATGCAATAAGTGCACACAGTTGTCATGTATAGCTTTGTTATTCACTGCAGGCTGAGATTTACTGACTACTGCTGCAACTTGAGCTCCTGCTTTAAGCCAAAACAAGCCTCCCTCTGACTTAGCAGTGCCTAAAATCTCACCAGCCTTCTTAATAATGCAACTGTCTCCTTCAAAATACACTTTAAACCCAGCTTTTAGCAAACAATCTACAGACATCAGATTGCTCCTTAATGAAGGCACACAAAGTACATTTTGCAGGCATTCACGAAGACAAGGAACAAAAACTGCACCCCCCGAAATCACTTCGGAAGTACTTCCGTCTGCTAGAGCCACCTGGCTGCGCTGTGCTGAGTTCTTGGAAACAAACAATTCATCTGAATTTACGATGTGCCGAGACGCTCCCGAATCGACCACCCAGACAGCTTGTTTCTCATCAGCAATCTTGACCTCGGCGGTCACCAGCTGAGCCGACTGTTTTTTTTAAAAAAATAATATTTTTTATTGGTTTTTAAAAAATTTTTTATAGACAATACAAACAAAGAAACAAACAAACATGTATAATTTCATCTCCTTTTTTCATAAACCTCACTTCTCTGACTCCCCCAAACCTCCCCTTTCTACATCCCAATTTCCAAAATTATTTCAGCAAATCCTAAACTTAATTTTATCAAATTTGTCCCTTATTTGTTCTTTTCTTTTACTTAATCTTTTGTCGCTGTAATCTCCTTTTCTTTCTAAAAACCTCAACATTTTAGCATTCATCAATTTTGGAATATTTCTTGAGATAAATTTTAAATTTCTTCCAATCTTCATCCGCCGTCTCTTTCCCCTGATCACGGATTCTGCCAGTCATTTCAGCCAATGTCATATAGTCTATCACCTTCATCTGCCATTCTTCCAGAGTGGGTAGATCTTGAGTCTTCCAATGCTTTGCGATGAGTATTCTTGCTGCTGTAGTAGCATACATAAAAAAAGTTCTGTCTTTCTTTGACACCAATTGGCCGACAATGCCCAAGAGAAAGGCCTCTGGTTTCTTAGGGAAAGTACATTTAAGTACCTTTTTCATTTCATTATATATCATTTCCCAGAAAACCTTAATCTTCGGGCACGTCCACCAAAGGTGATAGAAAGTACCTTCAGTTTCTTTACACTTCCAACACTTATTGTCAGGCAAATGATAGATTTTTGCTAGCTTGACTGGGGTCATGTACCACCTATTGATCATTTTCATAATATTTTCCTTTAAGGCATTGCATGCTGTAAATTTTATACCGGTGGTCCACAACCATTCCCAGTCAGCAAACATAATGTTATAACCAATATCCTGTGCCCACTTAATCATAGCTGATTTAACTATTTCATCTTGTGTGTTCCATTTCAGCAACAAGTTATACATTCTTGACAAATTCTTAGCATTGGGTTCTAGCAGTTCTGTTTCTAATTTTGATTTCTCTACCTGGAAGCCAATTTTCCTGTCTTGTTTATAAACCTCCATTATTTGGAAATAATGGAGCCAGTCTCGTACTTTTGTTTTCAATTTCTCATGACTCTGTAATTTCAATTTATCACCTTCTTGTTCCAAAATTTCCCAATACTTTGGCCACTTGGCCTCCATATTGAGTTTTTTCACCGCTTTAGCCTCCAAAGGCGACAACCATCTAGGAGTTTTGTTTTCCAACAAGTCTTTATATCTAGTCCAAACAATATATAGTGCTTTTCTGACAATGTGATTTTTAAAGGCCTTATGCACTTTAACTTTATCATACCATAAATATGCATGCCATCTGTGATGGGATGATGAGCTGCTTGTGCGTAAAATCGTAGTCCCTCAGAGTCTGTGCAAGTTCACAAACCTCTGTCTGTGACAGAGCCTCTCAGACATGTCTGCTCTAGTCACTTGCAGATTCCGACAGTGGTTGCTTTCGGAATCGCTTCCAGCATAAAAGCTCCTTAACGGAAACACGTCTTCTGGACTCGCGGCGTGACAGTTTCCGGCGAGGAGTTGGTCTCCCTATGGGAGGTCCAGAAACCTCCCCACTGTTCTCGCTGGACGTGTCCCTGAGCCCTCCCTCTTGCTCGCTTTCCCTCAGAGATCCACCTCTCCCCCTGCTGGTTCCTGTTTCAGCTGCTGATTCTTTCCCAGCCTCCGTGAGCCCTTCCACCACCTGTTCCTCCGATGGCAGTTCCCTGACATCCACCTCCCCTCCAGGACCCCCTTCACCCCCTCCCGTTCCTTCTCCTCTAGGCGGTGAGGAGGTAAAACCCCGAAAAGAATCCTCTTCATCTTCAGACGTCTCGAACATTTCCCTCCATCGGTCGCCGTTCCGGGTCGCTGAATCCTCCTCCTCCTCGGAATCTGTGAATCCCTCCAACTCCTCTTCCTCATCGGTGGTAGCAAAGTATTCCCTCCGGAACCTCGCTACAGGCTGAGGTTTACGTGGGAACCTCTGATGGAAGGTTTCTATTAAAACCTCGTCATTGACGTCCTCTGCCATGACCCAGGTGTTTTCCGACTCCGGTTCCCCTTCCCACATTACCAAATACTCTACTTGATCTCCCTTCCACCTGGAATCGAGGATCTCTGCCACATGGTTGCTGTGTTCCCTGTCCTACATTGCTGGTCCCCGAGTAACCCTCCCTTCTCTGTCCCCTTTATACGGTGACAGCAACGACCTGTGGAAAACTGGGTGCAGCTTCATGTGGTTAGGTAACCGGAGTCTGAAAGCCACTGGGTTGACCTGTTGCGTGACTTCAAATGGGCCCAATCTTTTGGGTCTTAACTTCTTACAACCCCCTTTGAATGGTAACCCTTGGGTTGACAGCCACACCTGGTCCCCCACCCTAATGGTTTCACCTTCCCTTCTGTTTTTGTCTGCCTGCTTCTTATACTCCTCCTTGGCCCTGTCTAAGTTAAGTTGGAGCTGACGATGGATCGCTTCCATTTCTTCTACGAACTGTTCGGCAGCTGGAATGCTCCATCTCTCCCCTCCCCCCCCCCCTGGGAAAGCCCTGGGATGGCACCTGTAATTAGCCAAAAAGGGGCTCATCCCTGTGGACACGTTCTCCGCATTGTTGTAGGCAAATTCCGCCAATGCCAGCTTCTCCACCCAATCATTCTCTCTGTCATTGACATAACACCTCAAATATTGCTGGAGGATGCCATTGGCTCTTTCCGCCTGCCCGTTGGTTTCAGGATGCCGGGCAGTCGAAAAATTGACCTCTACATGCAGCAAGCTCATTAGCTTCCTCCAGAACCTGGAAGTAAATTGTTTCCCTTGGTCTGAAACCACCCTCAAGGCGGCGCCATGCAACCTAAACACATTTTCTACAAACAATTTAGCTGTTTCTTCTGCCGTGACAGCATGTGAGCAGGCTATAAAGTGGGCCATTTTGGTTAACAGGTCTACCACAACCATGATGGCTGTTTTCCCTCTGGCCTTTGGCAGATCAGTCATGAAATCTATTGCCACTGCTTCCCATGGTCTTTCAGGTGTGGGTAGCGGTTCTAATAACCCTGCCGGCGCCCGCCTCTCCCCTTTGGCTCGCTGGCATTGGTCACAACCTCTCACATACTCCCGCACATTTTCCCTGACCTTGGGCCACCAAAATTCCCTGGTAACCAGCCACATGGTTTTGTGTTGCCCAAAATGCCCTGCTGTGGGGCTATCGTGCAGCTGCTTGAGTACCTTCCCCCTCAACTCTCCTTCAGGTATATATAACGCTCCCTTGTAATACAACGCCCCGTTTCTCTCCTCAAAACCTCCGGGTTTATCTCCCTCCCTCCTGAGACCCCTGAGTTTGTCCTGGGCGTATTCATCATTCTCCATTCCCTCTACCAGTTCTCTTTGCCCCACCAATGCCGCCCCACACACCCAGCGGTCCTCTGGAATGACATGTCTTTCTTCGGGTGCTCCCTCCCCCTCCAAATATTCAGGTTTGCGTGAGAGAGCGTCCGCCCTAACGTTCTCTGGGCCTGGCACGTAACAAATCTCAAAGTTAAATTTGGAGAACTCCTGGGCCCATCTCACTAGCCGTTGGTTGAGCACTCGGGCCGTTCTCCAATACTCTAGGTTCTTGTGGTCAGTGCACACTTGCACCTTATGTTGTGCGCCAATTAGTAGGTGCCTCCATCTCCGGAAAGCCTCGTGAATGGCAAGTAGTTCTCGGTCGTAAACCGTATAGTTCCTCTCGGATTTGTTCAGCTTTCGCGAAAAAAAGGCACACGGTCTCCACTCTGACTCCTCCTTTCCTGGCTGCAGAAGAAGCACCGCCCCTATGGCTCTGTCTGATGGGTCTGTTTCGACTCTCATCTTTTTTTGTAAATCCACATGCAGAAGTTGTTCTTCCGAGGCGAAGGCCCTTTTTAGTTCCTCAAATGCTCGCTCCGCCTCCTCAGTCCAAACAAATTTCTTCTTACTGCTGAGACAGTCCGTAATGGGCGCCGTCAGGTGAGCAAAGTTTCGGATGAACTTACGATAAAAGTTCCCAAACCCTAGGAACCTCTGCACATCCTTCTTTGTTTTGGGTGTTTTCCATTCCAGCACTGCCTGGACCTTTCCGGGATCCATGGCCAATCCCTTGTCTGACAGGCGGTACCCCAGGAATTCCACCTCCTTGGTATGAAACTGACACTTCTCCAGTTTCACCCACAGCCGGTTGGCTTGCAGCCTGCTCAACACTTCTCTGACGTCTCTCACATGCTGCTCCTCATTCTCAGAATACACCAACACGTCATCTAGGAAGGCCACGCAATTCTTGTAAAGCAAAGACCCCAGTACGTGGTTCATAAACGATTGGAAGCACGCCAAGCCTGCTTGTAGTCCGAAGGGCATAACTAAATATTCAAATGCCCCCAAAGGGGTGAACATGGTGGTTTTCCATTCATCCCCTTTCCTTATACGTATCAGGTTGTACGCCCCCCTTAGGTCCAGCTTTGTAAAAATCTTTCCCTTCTGCACCCTGGTCAAAATGTCGTCAATCCTGGGCATAGGGAAGGCCACTGGTTCTGACACTGCGTTTAAAGCCCTGAAGTCACACACAAGTCTCGGCTTGTCCGTGTTTTTTTTATCCACAAAAAACACTGGGCTACCTCCCACCGCTCTTGACTCTCTGATGAAACCTCTCTTCAGCTTCTTGTCAATGAACTCTCTTAGCTCCTGCATCTCTCTGTCTGACATGGCATACAACTTGCCTACAGGGAGCTGTGCCCCAGGGAGTAAATTGATTTGACAATCAAAGGGTCTATGTGGGGGTAGTTGATCAGCTTCCCTTTCGCTGAACACGTCGGTGAGATCTGCGTATTGTCGTGGTACCTTCACTTTCTCCGTTACTTCCGTCCCTGCTAGGGTAGCTTGGGCTCCTGCTGAACCCTTTCCCTCCTTGCAGTGCTCTAAGCAATGTGCGGAACCAAAGGAAACCACTCTCTGATGCCTGCCCACCAGCGGATCATGTAACGCCAGCCAGCTCATCCCCAAAATAATGGGAGCCCCTCCCAAGGTGGCCACATTAAACGCTATCAGTTCTGTGTGTCTTGCCACCTTCATTATCATTGGGACAGTCTGCAAGCTGACTTCTCCTCCCAACAGCTCCCTGCCATCGATCGTGGTCACCTGCAGGGGGTTGCTTAAAGGGATTGTCTGTATCTGGTGTTCAGCTGCAAACTCTTTGCTCATGAAATTGCAGGAGCTGCCTGAGTCCAACAGCGCCTTTATCTTTAGAGGGTGTCCGTTTTGCAGCTCTAGCGACACTTCTATCACTAGGGCGAATTTCGGAGGTTCTGGCGTGGGCACTTTCACTGCTCTTTGGCCTGGCTGCTGTGCCCCGACATTGGCAACCAGGCGTTGGCTTTTACTTGCTCCGGTATTTCCTCCACTCCTCCCTCAACAGCTCCCACCATCCCTTGCCATTCCTTCCTCTGGGGGCAGACTCTGGCAAAGTGACCTGGCTGTTGGCAGAGATAGCATTTCCGGGCGCCTTTTCCCTCCTTCTTTCCCCCCTCACTGGGCTTTGAAACTGCGCGCGCACGCGCTGTTCCGATTTCCATCGGCTCTGCCGGCGGGAAAGTTGGCTCTGGAATGTCTGGAATGCGGAACTCCTTCCAACGTTCCCCCTTCCCTTCCCGCCTCTCCAAGGCTCTCGCCTCCTGGCGCGCTCCTATGGTCAGCGCAGATTTGGTCAGCTGATCCATAGAAACCGCCCTGGGACTCCGGGAAAGTTCGTCTTTCACAGCCGAAGCAAGCCCTTCTTCAAATAGCATTTGAATGGGTTCCGCCGATAAGTCCCACCCCAATCTGTGAACCAGCATGGTGAACTCAGTCCAGTACTCACGGACAGATCAGCTCCCCTGCTTGCAAGCCATTAGCTGTCTGCGCACCACTCCCTGCTCAATATCGCTGGAAAACATGAGATCCATTGCACGAAAGAACTTCATTGTGTCCTTTAGGACGTCATTATTCGTTGCCATCAGGGGTCTAACCCAGTCCCTTGCCCCCCTTTCAAGATGCCCAATCACGAAAGCCACTCGCGATTCCTCGTCAGGGAATTCATCAAACTGCACATTGAGGGCATATTGCATCTCTGTTCTAAAGGCATGGTAGTCCTTGGGGTCCCCCCCAAACTTCTGCACCAATCCTGGTACCTTTCTGGTGAACTGGGTGGCTTTCCCTTTTTTGTCTGCATCCTGAGCCCTTCTCTCCTCAAGCCTCGCCGTCTGCAGCGCCAGTTGGATCTCCAACGCCCGGTACCTTTCTTCCAAGCTTGGACCAGCTCCAACTCCTGCTTCTCCGGTTCCGGCTGGGTCACTCATGATGCCTTCTCCTGCACAAACAGCTTACAGGGACTGTCGGAATGCTGTGATGGGATGATGAGCTGCTTGTGCGTAAAATCGTAGTCCCTCAGAGTCTGTGCAAGTTCACAAACCTCTGTCTGTGACAGAGCCTCTCAGACATGTCTGCTCTAGTCACTTGCAGATTCCGACAGTGGTTGCTTTCGGAATCGCTTCCAGCATAAAAGCTCCTTAACGGAAACACGTCTTCTGGACTCGCGGCGTGACAGTTTCCGGCGAGGAGTTGGTCTCCCTATGGGAGGTCCAGAAACCTCCCCACTGTTCTCGCTGGACGTGTCCCTGAGCCCTCCCTCTTGCTCGCTTTCCCTCAGAGATCCACCTCTCCCCCTGCTGGTTCCTGCTTCAGCTGCTGAGTCTCTCCCAGCCTCCGTGAGCCCTTCCACCACCTGTTCCTCCGATGGCAGTTCCCTGACACCATCCAAATGCATTATTAAAACCTTCTAAATCCAAGATATCTGTATTCTCGAGGAGCATCCACTCTTTCATCCAGCAGAACGCTGCTGATTCATAGTACAATTTTAAGTCCGGCAGGGCAAATCCCCCTCTTTCCTTTGCATCCGTTAATATCTTAAATTTTATTCTGGGCAATGTTTGAAACAAAAATAACATTCTAGGCAATACATTCATCTTTATAGCTGCAATTCGGCCCAACAATGAAAGCTTCAAATTTGACCATATTTCCAGATCCTTTTTAACTTCTGACCAACATTTCTCATAATTGTCTTTAAACAAATTCAAATTCTTAGATGTCATATGAACCCCTAAATATTTCACCTTCTTAACCACCGTCAAGCCTGTTTCATTCTGGAACTTCTCCCTTTCCATGACTGATAGATTTTTTTCCCAAAACCTTAGTCTTTTGTTTGTTCAATTTAAATCCAGCAACTTGACCAAATTCTTGAATTAATTCTAAAACCCTTTTTGTACTAGTGTCTGGCTCTTGTAAAGTAAGTACTAAATCATCTGCAAATGCCCTTAACTTGTACTGTTTAGCTCCGACCTGTACCCCTTTAACCAGCTGGTCACCTCTAATCATATTTAGCAACACCTCCAAGACAGATATAAAAAGTAATGGGGAGATTGGGCACCCCTGTCGTGTCCCTTTTTCTATTTTAAATTCTTCAGTTATCACATTATTTACAATCAGCTTTGCTTTTTGTTCTGAGTATATTGCACCCATACCATTCTCAAATCCTTGGCCTACCCCCATCCCATGAAGATTCTTTTTCATAAAGCTCCAAGAAATATTGTCAAAGGCTTTCTCCGCATCCACAAATATCAAAACTGCTTTAGTGTTTATATTCACCTCTAGTAGTTCCAAAATGTCTATTATGTTCCCCACATTATCTGACAAATGTCTTTTTGGGAGAAAGCCTGCTTGGTCCATATGAATCTCTTCCATCAGCACTCTTTTCAATCTTTTTGCCAAAATGTCTGCAAAAATTTTGTAATCCACATTAAGTAATGATATAGGGCGGTAGTTCTTAAGTTGAGTCTTTTCAGTCTCTGTTTTTGGTATGAGTGTAATGTACGCTTCTTTCCACAATTCTGGTGCCCTTTTCCCCTCCAAAATCTCATTGCAGACTTCCTTTAACGGTTGCACTAAAGCCATTTCCGACCTGGGAGGAGAGGGGGTTGCGGGCAGAAATCCCTCCCACATCCCACGCAGGGGCTGGCCATTGCCCCCGCGAGACTAGGGAATCCCCGGGCGTGTCAGCGACCTGGCCCGCCAATCGGCGGACCAGGGAGACGGGGTCTAGCCTATTTAAGACTAGGCACGTCCGGGGACCGCCCTCTTTCCCCTTGCCAGCTTAGCGGCTTTTTGTTTTTTTTCCTGTTCCCCGCACCGCCGAGTACCTACCTTGCCTTGTGGCCAACTTTCCTTCCTGGGGCGAAATCACGGAGATACTTTGGTCCCTTTGCCTGGATTATCGCAGTTTTGCTGGACTAGTGGAGTTCTCGCTGATTTGATTTGGAAGGATCAGGAAGGGTAACGTTGGCGCTGCGGGACGCTCCTGACCTGTACTACTTTCCTCCTTTCTGCTGTTGGCGGCCAGGGCTTCAGGCCGCTTGGGGGGTGCTGCTTCTACCGCTTTTCCGCTGCGCCCCATCCTCCTTCCTTGCGATCGGCAACGCGCCACATTGTAACTGAATGAAAGCCCCGTGGCTGTTCTTAAGAGCCGGGAGGCGTGCACGGGGCTCACTGATTGCTCCACTTCCCCCTCCCTGCTGCTTCTTCCGTGTTTCCGTCTCCTTTTCACTACCAAGGCAGGCGTGCTGTGAGTGTTTTGTTTTGATCTACCTTGCTGCCCCTGTGCGCCCCGCTGTCCTCCTTCCCTCCCCAGTAGCCCTCATCTCCTCACTCTTCTGAATTGTTGTGTCAGGTTGTCAAGGATTCCGCAGCACCCCGCCTCTTTGGGTGATCATTCTTGAAGTTTTAGCGGCCATTTCTGGTAAGGGCCACTGTAAGGGCAGGTTGTCGGCACCATCTTAGTGGTGCACATGGGTGAAGCGGGGGCGGCCATTTTGGAAAAGGCGCGGGGTGTGGGCAGCTTGTCGGCGCCATTTTGTTTGTGGTCACATGCTGAAGCCGGGGAGGCCATTTTAAGTGAGGCGCGGGTCACTGGCAGGATACTTTTACACATATTTAGCCTCACAAGCGCAAGCTGCACGGCAGCATTTTACACAGTTATAGCGGTTTTTATGTAGTGGTCTATCGTAGCTTATTAACGCTGGGAATTAATTACTGAGTGCTGCAGTGCGGGACGCCATACTGGTCAAGGGCAGAGTGTGGGCAGTCTGCCAGCACCCTCTTGGCCACGTGCTGAAGCCAGGGCGGCCATTTTTGAGTGAGGCGCGGGTCTCTGGCAGGATACTTCAAAACATATTTAGCCCCACAAACATAATCTACGCTGCCGTTTTTACCCAATAAAACTGAATAGTACGTCTGTGTAGTTCCCGCCCTTGGTGATTAGGCAAGCAGTGTTTCGCGTTGTACCTGGCAGAATTTAGAGTTAATTGCATTTAATTGCATTTAGAGTTAATTGAGTTAATTTTAGAGTTAATTGAGTTAATTGCGTTTAGCCCGCGTAGCTTATTGACGCTGGGAATAAATTGCTAACTGCTAGAGCATTCATCCCTATTCTTCGTATATTTAGCTGGCTTGGTGTGCGTTATTTGGCAGTATAACAGACGGCTGTTTGATTTAATTGCTTTTATTTTACATGGTTATTTTTCTGTTGGGGCCAAAGGGCTGAGAGTAAAGGGAAGTTTTCCTTCTGCCCATACTTGCTGCATTTTGGGGAAGCCTTGCACCTTTTCTCTTGCATTCTAGAAAGTCTTGCTTATAATCTTTTCCCTGCTTTTGCACACACTGTACAGTTCTGTTCTAAACACCAAGACATTCTCTCCTTGCTCAGCTCACCCCAAGTTCATGATGACTTGTTCTTTATGCCTAGCTGACCACATCTACAGAACTTGATTGTTATATTGTTTCGTGCCATATTAATCTCTAGTTACAATTTAATTAGGAGGCTTCATGCCTGTCTAGTTCCAGCTTCGATTCCCAGCCTTTACTCCATCGATGATAAATGATCACACGTAATCCCCACCTCTCACATGTAATTCCCACCTTATGCTTATGTATCAACCAATGAGCGACAAGCACACCTGTGGCAATGCTTGTAATATTCAATAAAAGAGGTTCTCAGGGTTCCGCCCGGACAGACGCCTCATGTTACACCTGCCTCTCGTCTCCTGTGATTTTTCATTCCTACATCTGGTGACCCCGACGTGCCAGATCCCTTGCGCAGCCGAGCAGCCAGCCAGCCCTCATACTTCACTTCGACTGGAGAAGTCTTAGCGCGCTATTTCGTGAGTATGGGAGGGGAATTGAGCAAGCTCCAAAAATTGCATGCTAGGGAATTACTGCAGCTGGTTAGGCAAAGAGGGGTGGGTGTACATATTTCTTTAAAAGAGATTGAACAATTGCTAGGTGAGATCGCATTCCAATGTCCCTGGTACCCTGGGGCAGGCTCCTTGGGGGTAGAGGCTTGGCAAAAGATTGGAAAAACTTTTTTTGCAGAACCCAGGGCTCCTATTCATTGTCTGCTAACTTGGCAGAAATGTGCAGATGCCGTGGCAAAATTAGGACCTCAGGCGTCCCAGGCGTCTCCCTCAGCCCCTGCATTTCTGTCTGTTGGAGACAACCCCCCTCCTTATCCTAAGCTTCTGCCTCCCTCACAACCCTGCCTGTCCCCCCCCTCTTGCCTGTGTCTGCATCTCCAGGACCTGTGCCTAAGCCCACATCCACCCCCAACACCCCCCTTCCCTCCCTCCTGTGTTTCCTTTGCCTGCATCCGCTTCTTCAGAAGCTGTGTCTCAGCCAACATCCACTTCCCCCCCTCTTTCTTCCCCCCACTTTCTTCCCTCCCTCCTTCCACCCCTCCCTTGCCTGCCTCAGCTCCTGCCTGTTTCACGGGAGCTGTCCGTGTTGCACTTTCTCAAGCTAGGCAGAAAGGTCTCCTATCCTTAGAGGAAGAGTCTGAGTGGGCTGGGGTGTTGCCATCTGCTTTCCCTATTTCTTATGCAAACCCAGGCACAGCACAACAACAGGTGCTATATGAAACCCTTTCTTATTCTGTAATGCGAGAATTAAGAAGTGCCATTGTTGATTCTGGTTTAAAATCCTCCTATGTAACAGGAATGCTGGAGGGAATAGCGAATGGTTATACAATGCTTCCTCAGGACTGGAAGGATCTGATGCGCATGCTTTTGTCCCCTGCTCAGTATGTAGTTTTTGACAGTGAATTTAAACATAACGCCTCGACCCTGTCTGATCCACAGCATACGGCCAACGAACTTTATGGTGCTGGTCCGTTTGATAATATAGCAGCCCAGGCGACGCTGAAACCTGCACATTTTAGTCGCACCGCGACCTGTGTACAGCGCGCCTTTCGGAAAGTCCCTGTATCAGGGCAACCACAGAGCTCCTTTGTCAATATTAAGCAACAGCATTCGGAGCCTTACCATCAATTTATAGATAGATTAAAAGAAGCAGTTACTCGGCAGATTGATAACACCACGGCTCAGAATGAGTTGATGAAAAAAATGGCTTTTGAGAATTCTAACACAGATTGCAAAAAAGCTTTACAGTCCATCATCCAACGTGTTAAATATGACCTGGCGGATATGATAAAAGCATGTGCGGATGTTGGAAGCCAGAGTCATGCGATGTCCTTGCTTGCCGGTGCCATCCAGGCTGGCAATAAGCCAACTGGTAACTGTTTTAACTGCAAGCGCCCAGGACATTTTGCAAAAGAATGCAGAGCACCTGGCGGTGGGGCGCACAGGAATGGTGATGCCAACAAGGCTAAACCTTCCAAAAAATGCCCGAAATGCGGTAAAGGCTATCATTGGGCTGATCAATGCAGGAGTCCGGGAAACTCCATTGCGGCCCCACTCTCGGGCCAGGACAATTAGAGAGTTTTCCGCCTTTAGTGTCCGCTGCTGAAAAACTTTCTAAACATACACCTTCTGAATTTGCCATTGATTTGATAAATCAAGAGAACAAAGACACTGTTTTACCTGGTGAAATTGTGCTCATGCCTTCCCAATTGGCAGGTCCACTACCTCCTAAAGTTGCAGGTTTAATTTTACCAAAATTTTCTGCGGCGAAAGAAGGGATCCAGGTTATTCCTGGTGTTCTGGATCCTGACTATGTAGGCACAATAATGGTTCAATTTTGGAGCCATATGCCCATGCAGTTAAAAAAGGGTGAGTCTTGGGCACATTTGGTGGTGCTCCCTTCTCATCCTACTGCTTCTATTATTGATAGTAATTTGCACGAGCTCTCTCCTCTTTCTCCACAGCTATTAGCTGTTATCCAGCGGATTGGTCATCAGAAACTTCTTCGTAAGTACAAGATCAATGGAAAAGTTCTGGAAGGCTTGATTGACACGGGCGCAGACATTTCTGTAATTTCCAGTGACTGTTGGGACCCCACGTGGCCCCTTGAGTCTGCCTCTGCAGTCTTGGGTGTGGGTGGCCCACAAAATTCTTCCAAGAGCGTACAGTGGCTGCCTGTTTCTCTGCCTGATAGCTCTGAAACCATTGCATACATCCAGCCCTGTGTGCTGAAAATCCACCTCAATCTGTGGGGAAGAGACTTACTGCAACAATTACAAGCTACCATTCAATTTAATGAGTGAGCTTGCGCTTCCCCTCAGCTGGAAATCTACTAGTCCTGTATGGGTAGAACAATGGCCGATTTCAGGAGAAAAATTACTTGCCTTAAAACAACTGGTGAATGAGCAATTATTGGCAGACCATATAGAGCCTTCAGTCAGCCCCTATAATACCCCTGTTTTTGTCATAAAAAAGAAGAGTGGCAAATGGAGATTTCTCCAAGATCTGAGGAAAATTAACCAGATCCTTGAACCCATGGGGCCTTTACAGTGTGGTATGCCTAATCCAAATATGATTCCACATTCATATCAATTGGCTATAATAGACTTGCAGGATTGTTTCTTCTCCATTCCCCTACAGGAGAAGGATCGCAAATTCTTTGCTTTTACTATTCCTGTACTAAATAATTGTCAGCCCAGGGAACGATATCAATGGAAGGTTTTACCACAAGGAATGTTGAATTCCCCTACCATGTGCCAATATTATGTGAATCAAGCCCTTCAGCCCTTCCGTTTGCAGTATCCACACCTCTTGATTTTCCATTACACAGATGACGTGCTTATTAGTGGACCACGCCTCCCCCCCCCCACTGGAAACGTGATTTGACAAATTGTTTGTCACTTTATGGTTTGAAAATTGCTCCAGAAAAGATCCAGGAATCTTCTCCCTTTCATTATTTGGGACATAAAATGATAGCTAGCTATTCCATTCCCGTTGTCCCTGAACTTCATGTTCCTAAAACAATGAAATATGTCCAGTTGCAGCAATTGCTGGGTAATATCAACTGGATAAGACCCTATTTTAAGATCCCACTCGAAGTTTTACGGCCGCTTTTTTCAGCCTTAAAAGGCCATCACTCACCTGGCGCAAAAATCACCTTGACCCTTTCTCAACAGCAGACTGTTGCTCAGTTAAAGGAAATCATGCGTCTCCACTGGGTTGATCGAGCAATCCTTAATGTTTTGCCCGATGTAGTCATAATGACAGATTCTGTCCAACCTTTTGCGGCCGTTATTCAGTCAGGCCCATCGAAAGTTCATATAATTGAATGGCTGTATTTACATCATACGCCAAAGAACACGGTAACTCCTTTAGTGGATCTCCTTGCTCAGCTCATCAGCAAGGGACGCCGTCGCTGTAAAAGCCTTTTTGGCGTTGATTGCCATCAAATTATTGTGCCCATGCCCGCTTTGCCGGTGAGTCTTGGGGAGGACCGCTCCCCCTGCAAGCCCATTCTCCACCTTGGGCCTGGGGGCGGGCCCCATACTCCACCTCAGCATATAAGGCTCCAAGGAGGCCTCGGGACATCGCTGCTGCCGCTTTGCCGGTGAGTCTTGGGGAGGACCGCTCCCCCTGCAAGCCCATTCTCCACCTTGGGCCTGGGGGCAGGCCCCATACTCCACCTCAGCATATAAGGCTCCAAGGAGGCCTCGGGACATCGCTGCTGCCGCTTTGCCGGTGAGTCTTGGGGAGGACCGCTCCCCCTGCAAGCCCATTCTCCACCTTGGGCCTGGGGGCGGGCCCCATACTCCACCTCAGCATATAAGGCTCCAAGGAGGCCTCGGGACATGGCTGCTGCCGCTTTGCTGGTGAGTCTTGGGGAGGACTGCTCCCCCTGCAAGCCCATTCTCCACCTTGGGCCTGGGGGCGGGCCCCATACTCCACCTCAGCATACAAGGCTCCAAGGAGGCCTCGGGACATCGCTGCTGTTGTTCTGCCAGTGAGTCTTGGGGAGGACCGCTCCCCCTGCAAGCCCATTCTCCACCTTGGGCCTGGGGGCGGCCCCCATACTCACCACAGCCACAACTCTAAGGACACTGCTGCTGTGGCAGCAAATGTTTAAGCGTGTTATATATTTTAAAATGTTTTAAAAGTGTTTTTACTTTTTACTTTGTTGTACCACCAGAAACGGTGGTTTTTATCCATGTATTTTTGTTTTGTTTTGTTTTGTTTTGGGTTGGGGTGGGATGGTTTGTTGAGTGGGGTGGGGATTGGTTTTGTTTTGGTGTATTTTTTGTTTGCTTTTATATTCTGTAAATGGAGGCGAGTATGAGGCTTGGGATTCCTACTGTGGAGGGGCGAGGGAGGTATGGCGGTGGGGGCAGATGGCATAGGCGAAGGGGATCAAGATACGGATATGCTCGTACCCCTTCCAATCTGCGCCCCATCCCGAGAGACGAGGGTAGGGTGAGAAAGGATTACTCACCTCCGTCACTGGTGTTGTGCAATGCCAGGTCTATAGGCAACAAAACCGCCACCCTGCGAGATTTCATCATCTCGCAGGGGGTCGACCTGGCTTGTGTGACGGAAACCTGGGTGCGCGAAGGGGATACTGTTACCTTACGAGAGATGGCGCCCCCGGGTTTTTCCGTCCTCCACCAGTCACGGACTGTGGGCCGGGGGGGAGGGGTGGCATTATTAATCCGGGAAGATTGTTCTTTCAGGGCTCTACCACCGCCATCGATCCCCGGCACTGAATGTGTTGGCCTAGTGTGGGGCTCCGAGGTGAGCTTGGCTGTCTGGCTGGTGTACCGGCCACCTAGCGCACCAGCAGCCACCCTGTCAGGCCTGCTGGAGGCGGTGGCCGGCTGGGCCTTGGAGTTCCCTAAACTATTGGTATTGGGGGACTTCAACATCCATGCCGATGCCACTCCCTCCTCACAGGCTCTGGACCTGGTGTCTTCCATGGCGACACTAGGGCTCTCCCAGTTTGTTTCGGGCCCCACACATCAAGCAGGCCACACGCTGGATCTGATCTTTGGCGTCGGTATAGATGTGATCATGTTTCCTTCGATGAAGGTGCCATGGTCTGATCACTATGCTATGAAAGCCAGGATTGATGTTCCACCCCCACCCTGCTTAGGTGGTGAGCCGATTTGGGCTCGCCCGCGGAGGCTGATGGACCCTGATAGATTCCGTCAAGCCTTGCGGGACCTTGCTCCCCCTGGCGACTCATTGACTGAGCTTGTTGAGGGCTGGAATACCCAGCTCCTGGCAGCCATCAATGAGATCGCACCTAAGCGCCCTCTGCGACCCCGCAGAAACCGGGCTCCCTGGTTTACTGAGGAGCTCCGGAAAATGAAGCGGGACCTCAGACGGCTAGAGCGAGTATGGCGGGGTGCCCGTGACGGAGCCTCAAGAACATCTTATAGGGTTTTTATGAAAACCTATGAGATGGCAGTGAAGGCCGCTAAGAAGTCCTACTTCTCGGCCTCCATTGCATCCGCTAGCTCTCGCCCGGCACAATTATTTAGTATAATTCGGTCTTTAACGTCCCTCGAAGGACAGCCAAATTTAAATAACAATTCGACACACAGCTGTGAGGCATTTGCGAGCTTTTTTGCGGAGAAGGTCCTGTCGCTCCGTCATGACCTCCCTGCCAATTTGGATACAATAAAGGAACTGGAGGCCCCTCGACTGTCCTCGGGTCCAGTATTGGACCACTTCGACCGGATATCCCCAGCCGATGTGGACAGACTCCTCCGAGCTGGAAAGCCCACCACTTGTCCTCTCGACCCGTGCCCGTCTTGGCTGATTAGAGCATGTCCAGACGAGGTGCGGGCCCCCCTGGGGGATATCATCAATTTGTCCCTTGGCACCGGGACATTCCCAGGGGAACTGAAGGAGGCAGTGGTGCGCCCGCTCTTAAAGAAAACATCATTAGATCCCTTAGATCTATCCAATTACCGCCCAGTTTCGAATCTTCCATTCCTGGGTAAGGTGATTGAGAGAGCGGTTGCTGAACAGCTTGGTAGGTTTCTGGATGAAACATCGGCTCTGGATCCATTCCAGTCCGGCTTCCGCGCTGGTCATGGGACCGAGACGGCTCTGGTCGCCCTAACAGATGATCTTCGTAGACAGCTGGATCGAGGCGGGTCGGGGCTGCTGATTCTTCTAGATCTGTCAGCAGCTTTCGACATGGTCGATCACGAACTTCTGGACCACCGCCTCGCCGACGTGGGGATCCAGGGCACAGTCCTTCAATGGCTGCGCTCGTTTCTCTCTGGTCGGGGACAGAGGGTGGCGCTTGGGGGGGAACTGTCATCCCGCCACTCCTTGGTGTGTGGAGTGCCTCAGGGTGCGATTCTCTCCCCGATGCTTTTTAACATCTTTATGCGCCCCCTCGCCCAGCTTGTCCGGAGTTTTGGGCTGGGCTGCCATCAGTATGCTGATGACACCCAACTCTATCTGTTGATGGATGGCCATCCTGACTCGGCCCCAGACACACTGATCAGATGCTTGGAAGCTGTGGCTGGATGGTTACGTGGGAGCCGGTTGAAGTTAAATCCTTCGAAGACAGAGGTCCTCTGGCTGGGACGGGACGATATGGGATTGAGGGGGCAACTCCCATCTCTTGCGGGGGTGCAATTAGTGCCAGCACCGTCCGTTAAGAGTTTGGGTGTAATCTTCGATACCTCCCTCTCCATGGAGGCGCAGATTGCAGCTATAACAAAGGCGGCATTTTTTCATCTCCGCCAAGCTAAGCAGTTGGCCCCTTACCTCTCTCGCCCTGACCTAGCCACTGTGATCCACGCGACGGTCACCTCCAGACTGGATTATTGTAACTCGCTCTACGTGGGGCTGCCCTTGAGACTGACCCAGAAACTCCAGCGGGTGCAGAATGCCGCAGTGAGACTCCTTACGGGGTCTTCGCTGCGGGATCACATTCATCCGGTGCTATACCAGCTGCACTGGCTCCCGGTGGAGTACAGGATCAGGTTTAAGGTGCTGGTTTTAACCTTCAAAGCCCTATACGGCCTAGGACCCTCGTATCTACGGGACCGCCTCTCCTGGTATGCCCCACAGAGGAACTTACGGTCCTCAAATAAAAACATCTTGAAGGTCCCAGGCCACAGACAGGTTAGGCTGGCCTCAACTAGAGCCAGGGCTTTTTCGGCTGCGGCTCCAACCTGGTGGAACGCTCTGTCACAAGAGACAAGGGCCCTCCAGGACTTGACAGCTTTCCGCAGGGCCTGCAAGACAGAGCTGTTCCACCAGGCCTTTGGTTAGGGCACAGCCTGACTCCCTCGTTTGGCAATCTTTACAATACTTTAGTTTATGGTTGCCATCAATTTTGATTTTAATTAATTCTTATGATGTTTTTATAATGTTGCACTATTTTAGTGTTGTTAGCCGCCCTGAGCCCGGCTTCGGCTGGGGAGGGCGAGATATAAATAAAATTTATTATTATTATTATTATTATTATTATTATTAGAACAATGGGAAACTGCTCTCTCCACTAGCATGGATTTGCAGTGCGCTATAGCCGACTTTGTTGGCCAAGTGGGTTGCCATATTCCAGCCGACCCTCGCCTGCAAATGAGCAAGCAAATCTCCCTGTCCTTTTCTTCCATATTATCCCCTGTCCCTTTGGATGCCCTTACTGTCTTTACTGACGGTGCCCCCTCTAGAGGGGTGGTTGCCTGGCAACAAAATGAAGAATGGCACAGCCTTTACACACTTCCACAAAAGTCTGCCCAGCGTTCTGAGTTAGCAGCTGCTGTCAAAGCTTTGCATCACTTTTCCAAACAACCTTTTAATTTGATTGTGGACAGCCTTTATGTCGCAAATGTCATAACTCGCCTACAGGGCAGTTATGTGAGTCCTTTATTGGATGACAACTTGTTGAGCGTTTTCCTTTCCTTACAATTGCTTCTTTCAAGTCGCTCCCACCCTTTATTTGTGGTGCACATTCGCTCTCACCAACCCTTTCCAGGCTTTATCACTGATGGCAATGCAAAAGCAGATTCCTTGCTTAGAGCTTTGCCTGTTTCTCCTATTGAAAGTCATGCCTTTCATCATCAAAATGCAAAAGCCCTTAGCCGCCAGTTCCAAATCCCGTTGGAAGCGGCACGTGCAATCATCCAGCAATGCCCTCAATGCTCTAATCAGACTGGCCACCCCAGCCCTGGTGTTAATCCCCGTGGACTGGAAGCCAACCAATTGTGGCAAATGGATGTAACTCACTTTGCCCCCTTTTCACCTTGGAAGTTCATACATGTTTGCATTGATACATTTTCAGGTTTTATTTGGGCCACCCCTCAAAGGGGTGAGCAAGTTAAGCATGTTTGCAATCATCTTGTTCGCACCATGTCAGTCATGGGCAAGCCCCATTCTTTAAAAACTGACAATGCCCCAGCGTACTGCGCAAAATCCTTTGCTCAGTTCTGTGAAACTTGGAATATTCGTCATTTATTTGGCATCCCCTACAATTCACAAGGCCAAGCGATCGTTGAACGTGCCAATCGCACCTTAAAAACAGCCTTAATTCGACAGGAAAAGAAGGCCGGAGTCCCAGCCTCGCTCTCCGAAAAGGAAGGCTGGTTGGCCAGTGTTCTCTTTACTCTCAACCATTTGAATCTCTCCATACAGGATCATCAATCTTATACTCGCCTGCAGAAGCATTTTCAACAAACAGAGATACTCCCAGCCCCACTGGTCCACTATAAGATATTGCCCTCCAACGAATGGAGTGAACCTGTAAAACTGATCACCTGGGGAAAGGGTTACGCTGCAGTTTCTACTCCACAGGGTGCTTGCTGGGTTCCTGCACGCTGCATTCATCTGCACCATGGCGTGGCGACAGACCCTTCCGGATCCAATACCGCAGTTCGATCACAAACTACAGATTGCCCAGGATGTGACGTCCAGCCCCCCCCCCCCAGGATTCGCAAGCAGGGAAATCGTAATGGACCTGTGACATGGGGCCAAATAAAGTCGCTCTCATTTCAGGCTGAACAGCTTAGAAAGGAAAAGCAGCTTGAAGCCACACCTGAGAATTTGCTTATGTGCATTATTTCTTGCCTTAACATTAACTCAATGGTAGTGATCGTTCTCAGCATTTTGTTTTTGCCCCTTTCCGCTGCCGCTCCTAAGAACGGTGGTTCCACACCGATGAATGTGTGGGAGTCTTTTGCAAAGACCCTCAATGTTTCTTCCTTTTGTCTAACCCAACAGGTATCTATAGGGGAAATCCTTGGCTCCTGCCTTATCCCTGTTTGCCATGACCCCTTAGAACTGCAAAAGGATACCTGGTTTTATTCATCTCTACCCCAAAATGATTCTCTCCGCACCCTTGGTTATTCCGGCTACCATAACTGGGGTAACCAAG
The DNA here is from genome assembly GCF_965113315.1 of Podarcis vaucheri. NCBI lineage: Eukaryota > Metazoa > Chordata > Lepidosauria > Squamata > Lacertidae > Podarcis > Podarcis vaucheri. The sequence goes on from NC_138757.1 coordinate 19,150,009, forward strand.
TACGCCGACGCCCACCTTTGGCCATTGATTTATTGACCCCATACGTGGCTTCCTTTAATGTTACTTGTGCCCGTATGGTGAATTGCACAAAAACCAACTGTGTGAAAATGGGCAAGGATAATTTTAATTGCTCTGATTATGTAAATATTTCTTATGTATATAAATACACAGAGCTGCCTGAAGGCTGGTTCTGGTCGTGTCCAGGCTATACATTTAATTACATTCCTGCGAACATTAGCCATGGCACACCTTGCTGTATAAGCCGCTTGTCTATCATATTACCCAAAAAACATCATTTGTCTCGCACTAGATATCGCCGCTCTGTTGAATTAACTAACGATTGTGACGATTCAATTTCTCTTCCCAGTAGGTCTGAATATATCTCTTTAGCTGTTTCTCTCCTAGGAGTCCCTGGATTGGCTGTACGCAACAGTAGAAACATTAATTCTTTAGCTTGTTCTGCAGCAAATGCACTGAATTACACTTCTCAAGCCCTTCACCTTCTGAATAAAGAGCAAAGTGAGCTCCAGCATGGGCTTTTACAGAATAGGGCCGCTATAGATTATTTGCTGATGCTTCATCATTATGGCTGTGAACAAGTGGACAACATGTGCTGTTTTAATATTACTGATAATTCCAAAGCCATCCAAAAGCAGATCTCTCATTTGCAAAATCTTACACATCACATTAAACAGGACGTTGGTTTTTCTGGCCTCTGGGATTCTTTCACCCAGTGGCTTACTGCTTGGCTACCTAATCTTACTTGGCTTCGTAATCTCTTTCAATATGCCCTTGTCATTATATGCATCTTAATTTTGTTATGTTGCTTCCTTCAATACGTTCCTGGCCTCATAAGTCTTTTCTCTCGGCTTCTCTCTCCCCCTCAACCACCTAATAAACTCCTTGCTGCCTACTTTGCGAAATGGCAACACCAACAGTAAACCTATGGTGAGATGTGGACGGATTTATTTTGGGCATACGCTGGCAGACCACGTATCCCGAAGTATTCTTGTCCCATCGATCCTGGACGGATTTATTTTGGGCATGCGTTGGCAAACCACGTATCCCGAAATAATTTTGTCCCATCGACCCTGGCGAACTTATTTTGGGCATTTGTTGGCACACCACTAATCCTGAAATATTTTTGCCTTATTTACCCAGAATGCCTCGCAAACAAGAAAAGAAAGGGGGAGATAAAGGGAAGTTTTCCTTCTGCCCATACTTGCTGCATTTTGGGGAAGCCTTGCACCTTTTCTCTTGCATTCTAGAAAGTCTTGCTTATAATCTTTTCCCTGCTTTTGCACACACTGTACAGTTCTGTTCTAAACACCAAGACATTCTCTCCTTGCTCAGCTCACCCCAAGTTCATGATGACTTGTTCTTTATGCCTAGCTGACCACATCTACAGAACTTGATTGTTATATTGTTTCGTGCCATATTAATCTCTAGTTACAATTTAATTAGGAGGCTTCATGAAAGATTTTAAAAAATCTTTCCGTGTTGCTTTTCTAAAGTGCTGAGTGCTTACAATCTTCTGCTGGGCTCAGTGCCTAGGCCAGAGGAAACTCTTTGTTAATATATTTGACTGTTATAAAATAAAATAAAAAGAATATATATATATATATATATATATATATATATATATATATATATATATATATTTGCTTTCGTAGATTTTCACGGGTATAGGAATGCAGGTTTTGGTGTCTTCGGGTGTCTTCCCGTGTAAGAGTCGGGGTGTCTGTGCGACGTTTCGACGAGGTCTCACTCATCATCTTCAGGCTGGTGCTTTCGGCTTCTTGTTACTGGAACAGAGCAGAGTCTGGTGTTTGAGTTCCTATAAATACTGTTGAGGGGTGTGGTGTATAGCCTCCAACGTTCTGGGTAGAGAGGAAGTTCCTAGATTAGTGTGCCTTTTCTTCTTTTGTTCCTTAATTACTTGAGGGATATCTTGGGTGATTTCATGAGTGATATTCTGAATATCACTGGGTGGGTCATTAATTACTTGAGGGATATCTTGGGTGATTTCATGAGTGATATTCTGAATATCACTGGGTGGGTCATTAAGTGTAGATTAGATTGCTAAAGCTCTCGTGTCTTGACCTCTTGAGCTTGTGAAGAGTTTTTCTGAGAAGATGGCTGTGCTGCATTTAGTTGTGCTCTGGCTTGGCTTCGTGTATAGGGGCGAGCTATGGTTTTGTGCCTTGTGCCAGCCAGATCTGTGTAGGGATTGCAGGGGGGTGCAGCATCCGGAGGTGCCACTATAGTTTGGTTGCTGGATGGAGTCTGTAATATGTCTGTGGAGAGGGTCTGGGTTTGGGTCTGGTGTGGTTGATTGGTGACGGCGTTCTGTGTGCCTCTGGTTCTGGTGTCGGTTTTTGTGGGGAGGGCTAATTTCCAGATGTCTGGCAGGCGGGACGTGTCGTCACGCTTGTTCATGTTGTGAGGGTGTTTCTCTATCTCGATGGCTTCCATGATTATTCTCTTGTGGTGATGTTCCATGTTAAAGAGCAATTTGGAATCTGCAAAATTAATTTCGTGTCCTGTTTCTTTCATGTGTTGGAAAAGAGAGGAAGTTTTTTCTTCTTTTTTGACGGCATTCTTGTGTTCTGCGATACGTGCATTTATTCGTCTGTTTGTTTGTCCAATGTACGTGGCTGGGCAGACTTTGCAGGGTATTTCATAGACCCCTTGGTTTTCCAGCTGGATTTTGTCTTTTGGGTTTCTGAGGATATTGGCTATTTTTTGGTTGGTGCAGAAGGCTGTTTTGATATTGTGTTTATGGAGGATTTTGCTGATTTTGTCTGTAGTGCCCTTGATATAAGGAAGGAGGGCCATGCCATTGTTTTCTTCTGTGTCTTGGTTTTTGGGGGGTGTTTCTTTTTGGATTAGCTTCGTAACCCTGTTTTTCTGGTATCCATTGGCGATTAACACATTTGAGAGATTCTGTAACTCAGTTGTCAAGTGGTCTTTGTCAGCCAGGCGTTTGGTTCTGGAGATGAGAGTCTTGGCTACGGAGTTTATTTGTGCAGGGTGGTGGTGTGATTGTGCATGTAAGTAACGGTTGGTGTGTGTTTTTTTCCGGTAGATAGTGTGTCCTATCCCAAGATATCCCTCAAGTAATTAATGACCCACCCAGTGATATTCAGAATATCACTCATGAAATCACCCAAGATATCCCTCAAGTAATTAAGGAACAAAAGAAGAAAAGGCACACTAATCTAGGAACTTCCTCTCTACCCAGAACGTTGGAGGCTATACACCACACCCCTCAACAGTATTTATAGGAACTCAAACACCAGACTCTGCTCTGTTCCAGTAACAAGAAGCCGAAAGCACCAGCCTGAAGATGATGAGTGAGACCTCGTCGAAACGTCGCACAGACACCCCGACTCTTACACGGGAAGACACCCGAAGACACCAAAACCTGCATATATATATATATATATATATATATATATATATATATATATATATATTGCTTTCGAAGATTTTCACGGGTACAGGAATGCAGGTTTTGGTGTCTTCGGGTGTCTTCCCGTGTAAGAGTCGGGGTGTCTGTGCGACGTTTCGACGAGGTCTCACTCGTCATCTTCAGGCTGGTGCTTTCGGCTTCTTGTTACTGGAACAGAGCAGAATCTGGTGTTTGAGTTCCTATAAATACTGTTGAGGGGTGTGGTGTATAGCCTCCAACGTTCTGGGCAGAGAGGAAGTTCCTAGATTAGTGTGCCTTTTCTTCTTTTGTTCCTTAATTACTTGAGGGATATCTTGAGTGATTTCATGAGTGATATTCTGAATACCACTGGGTGGGTCATTAAGTGTAGATTAGTTGCTAAAGCTTTTGTGTCTTGACCTCTTGAGCTTGTGAAGAGTTTTTCTGAGAAGATGGCTATGCTGCATTTAGTTGTGCTCTGGCTTGGCTTCGTGTATAGGGGCGAGCTGTGGTTTTGTGCCTTGTGCCAGCCAGATCTGTGTAGGGATTGCAGGGGGGTGCAGCATCCGGAGGTGCCACTATAGTTTGGCTACTGGATGGAGTCTGTAATATCTGTGGAGAGGGTCTGGGTTTGGGTCTGGTGTGGTTGATTGGTGACGGCGTTCTGTGTGCCTCTGGTTCTGGTGTCGGTTTTTGTGGGGAGGGCTAATTTCCAGATGTCTGGCAGGCGGGACGTGTCGTCACGCTTGTTCATGTTGTGAGGGTGTTTCTCTATCTCGATGGCTTCCATGATTATTCTCTTGTGGTGATGTTCCATGTTAAAGAGCAATTTGGAATCTGCAAAATTAATTTCGTGTCCTGTTTCTTTCATGTGTTGGAAAAGAGAGGAAGTTTTTTCTTCTTTTTTGACGGCATTCTTGTGTTCTGCGATACGTGCATTTATTCGTCTGTTTGTTTGTCCAATGTACGTGGCTGGGCAGACTTTGCAGGGTATTTCATAGACCCCTTGGTTTTCCAGCTGGATTTTGTCTTTTGGGTTTCTGAGGATATTGGCTATTTTTTGGTTGGTGCAGAAGGCTGTTTTGATATTGTGTTTATGGAGGATTTTGCTGATTTTGTCTGTAGTGCCCTTGATATAAGGAAGGAGGGCCATGCCATTGTTTTCTTCTGTGTCTTGGTTTTTGGGGGGTGTTTCTTTTTGGATTAGCTTCGTAACCCTGTTTTTCTGGTATCCATTGGCGATTAACACAATCTACAAAAAACCTGATGGCTAATCTACAAAAAACCTGATGGCTCCCTAGGACACACTATCTACCGGAAAAAAACACACACCAACCGCTACTTACATGCACAATCACACCACCACCCTGCACAAATAAACTCCGTAGCCAAGACTCTCATCTCCAGAACCAAACGCCTGGCTGACAAAGACCACTTGACAACTGAGTTACAGAATCTCTCAAATGTGTTAATCGCCAATGGATACCAGAAAAACAGGGTTACGAAGCTAATCCAAAAAGAAACACCCCCCAAAAACCAAGACACAGAAGAAAACAATGGCATGGCCCTCCTTCCTTATATCAAGGGCACTACAGACAAAATCAGCAAAATCCTCCATAAACACAATATCAAAACAGCCTTCTGCACCAACCAAAAAATAGCCAATATCCTCAGAAACCCAAAAGACAAAATCCAGCTGGAAAACCAAGGGGTCTATGAAATACCCTGCAAAGTCTGCCCAGCCACGTACATTGGACAAACAAACAGACGAATAAATGCACGTATCGCAGAACACAAGAATGCCGTCAAAAAAGAAGAAAAAACTTCCTCTCTTTTCCAACACATGAAAGAAACAGGACACGAAATTAATTTTGCAGATTCCAAATTGCTCTTTAACATGGAACATCACCACAAGAGAATAATCATGGAAGCCATCGAGATAGAGAAACACCCTCACAACATGAACAAGCGTGACGACACGTCCCGCCTGCCAGACATCTGGAAATTAGCCCTCCCCACAAAAACCGACACCAGAACCAGAGGCACACAGAACGCCGTCACCAATCAACCACACCAGACCCAAACCCAGACCCTCTCCACAGACATATTACAGACTCCATCCAGTAGCCAAACTATAGTGGCACCTCCGGATGCTGCACCCCCCTGCAATCCCTACACAGATCTGGCTGGCACAAGGCACAAAACCACAGCTCGCCCCTATACACGAAGCCAAGCCAGAGCACAACTAAATGCAGCATAGCCATCTTCTCAGAAAAACTCTTCACAAGCTCAAGAGGTCAAGACACAAAAGCTTTAGCAACTAATCTACACTTAATGACCCACCCAGTGGTATTCAGAATATCACTCATGAAATCACTCAAGATATCCCTCAAGTAATTAAGGAACAAAAGAAGAAAAGGCACACTAATCTAGGAACTTCCTCTCTGCCCAGAACGTTGGAGGCTATACACCACACCCCTCAACAGTATTTATAGGAACTCAAACACCAGATTCTGCTCTGTTCCAGTAACAAGAAGCCGAAAGCACCAGCCTGAAGATGACGAGTGAGACCTCGTCGAAACGTCGCACAGACACCCCGACTCTTACACGGGAAGACACCCGAAGACACCAAAACCTGCATATATATATATATATATATATATATATATATAAAATAAATTAATAATAAATAAATATAATAATAACAATAATAGTAATAATAAAATAAATAATAAAAAACTATTGTTTACGTTTTTGTGTAAGTAATGGCCTCCGGTGGGGACCAGCAGCCATCCACCTCAGGTAATCAGATGGCACCCCCCACAGGCAATGGGGGCGCTCAAATGCCGGCCATGCCATGTGACCCTCAAGCTTTTGCTCAATTTTTCATGGCTTTTGAAGCTTTTTACAAACAATGTAGGTCCAAGGGGGCTTTGGCCCCCCCAGCCCATGAAGCCTCACAGGACGTGATACCAGATACTCCTCCTAGCTGTCAAGGGCAGCAGGGCGTCTCAGTCGGGGGTGGGGCTAGCACCCAGTCGGACACGGCGATAGTTGGTCGCCCTAATACCCATGCACAGGCAGCCATGGCAAAGAAAACCAACCAAAGCGGGGGCAAAGGAAAGGCTCCTGCAAGAGGTCCAGGTAAGGGGAAGGATGCGGCCAAGGGTGCCAGTGCCAACACTGCCTCACAGATTGTAGACACTCCTAGTGTGTTTCAGGAGCAGCAGCCCCAGCACAGTGCTACCGAAGACAGCTCAGGTTCCGCCCTGGAGGAAGAGCGTGCGGAATATCAAGGTACTCAGACTGCCGCCAGTGCGATCCCAGCCAACGTCGGGGTGCAAGGAGGGAAAAGAAAGTCCAAAAAGAAGCACACGTCTTCTAAGAAGAAAAGAAGTAAGCAGTCTGAGACAGAGGACGACTCAGGTACGTCATCCTCGGATTCGGATAGTGAGGGCCCCTTGGATGGCTACTGGGGCTTGGGAGAAGGGAATCATGGGATCCCACTTTGGGCACATGAAAGGAGGGCCAATTCCCATCGTAAGACCTTTAATGGCGTGCTAGAATGGAAGGATGGTGCTTTAGTGGAGGATATAAAAGTCGCCACTAATCAACCCACTGATTATATTTTGGGGAACCATTTGTCACAGAAGAGGAATAAGATCCTCAATGGTGACTATGTGGACATGTTTACCCTTCTCTCCCCGACTAAGATAATGGGTAAAGGTGAGAAGAGGCGCTCCTATGGTAAGCGGAGGTATAGGACGCCTAGGGCAGAGCGCACCTTTGAGAACTGGCTGGATGGGTACCAGGTTTTTATGGGAGTTGTTTGTGCGGCTTATCCGCGGCGCTCCATGGACTTAGTTGCTTATCTGGCTCACGTGAGGAGGGTGCACGCGCTCGCGGGAGAAATTGCCGCTTTAACATATGATGAGAATTTCCGTAGAAACGCTTCTCTCCTGCCTTCCACGCAATGGGATCTAACGGATCCTAATTACTGGGGCGAGGACGTCAACCCTTACATCGGAAAGAAAAACCAAGACTCAGTCAAGGCGGGTAAGACAGAGGCCAATCGGCGCTGCCACTGCTGGGAGTACAACAGGGGTGTATGCTCGCGACCCTCCTGTAAGTATCTTCATGAATGTGAGCGGTGCTGGGGCAACCACCCCGCCTCTGCGTGCTTCAAGAACAAACAGCAGCCCTTTCATGGGGGCTGGGGGTTCTCCCACAGTAATAACAGGGGTGCCCCCGGATCCTCCCACCAAGGGCCAGGTGGCCGCCAGTAACTTGCATCTTGCTTTAGCCTTTTCCCCCATCCGTCTGCAGCCCCTCAAAACCCTGCTGGATCAGTATCCCGACCAAAAAGCCGCGCAATACCTTTGGGAAGGGTTCTCCATGGGTTTCAGGATCCCTGTGTCTTTTCCCCCTAACACCGGGGACCCACAAAATCAGAAATCAGTCAGGGAAAGGCCAGAGGTAGTAAAGAAAAAGATAGAGAAGGAAATTAGTGCAGGGAGGGTGGCAGGTCCTTTTCTTGAGCCTCCAGTGGAAGGACTTCATCTATCCCCGTTAGGTATTGTACCAAAGAAGACCCCAGGGGAATTCCGCATGATCCACAACCTCTCATACCCAAGGGGAGGCTCGGTTAATGACGCGATCCCCCAGGAGCTTTGTACAGTGAAATACGCCTCCTTCGACCAAGCAGTAAAAATGATCCGCAAATTTGGGCGAGGGGCACTCCTTGCCAAATGTGACATTGAGTCGGCGTTTCGCCTTCTTCCCGTCCATCCCGCGGACTTCCGTTGGCTGGGGTTTAGATTCAAGGGGGCGTATTTCATTGACAAAGCAATGCCTATGGGCTGCTCCGTGGCATGCTCAGCTTTTGAGTCGTTCAGTACATTTCTTGAATGGGCCCTACGCCATAGGACAGTGTCGTCGGGTGTATCGCATTACCTCGATGATTTTATTTTGGTGGCAGATAGCAGGCAGCGGTGCTCCGCCCTCCTGGAGGCCTTCACAGCCTTGGCAGGCGAGCTAGGGGTACCATTAGCCGCAGAAAAAACTGAGGGTCCATCTACTTCATTGGTTTACCTAGGCATTGAGTTAGATACCGTAGCCCAAATGTCCAGACTGCCTCGGGAAAAACTGTGTGCCCTTAAAGAAACGATACTACAGCTGTTGCCGCTAAAGAAGGTGACCTTAAGGCAAATTCAATCCCTGCTAGGTCACTTAAATTTCGCTTGTAGGGTGGTGGCTCCGGGTCGACCTTTCTGTGGCCGGCTGGCAAGACTGTCGGCAGGTCTCAGGGCGCCACAGCATAGGGTTCGCCTCTCAAAAGAAGTCAAGGCAGATTTGGAAGTCTGGTTGCAATTCCTTGAAAATTATAATGGCATATCCCTGTGGCAGGACTCCCTGGCGCTTAATACCGACTTCCAGGTCCAGTCAGATGCGGCAGGGTCCCTAGGTTTCGGAGTTTATTTCAGGGGCCAGTGGTGTGCAAAAAGGTGGCCCGAAGACTGGCAGGGCCAGCCCATCTCTCGGGACCTCACATTTTTGGAATTATTCCCGATCCTAGTGGCAGTGCACCTCTGGACAGAGCAGTTTCGCAATCATAGGGTCTGCTTCAACACAGATAACCAGGCAGTGGTAGCGGTTCTCGCCAAGCAGGCCACCCGCTCCGCTAGGGTGGGAAACTTGTTGCGGTGCCTCGTCCTCCTGTGTCTTGAGAACAATGTATATTTCTTGGCCAAATTCGTGCCCGGCATCAATAATGACATCGCGGATGCTCTGTCTCGCTTTCAGATGGAGCGCTTCCGCTTATTAGCACCGGATGCGGAACAGTCATCGATGCCTTTCCCGGAGCATCTCTGGAATCTTGGGAGGAAGAAGTGTTGAAGGGAGTATTCAGTGCAGTCGCCCCTTCCACAATGAGATCTTACAAGAAAGCGTGGGCCGACTTCCTAAAGTTCCGCAATAAGTTTCCCAAGGCGAAACACAACTCGTTTCCCTCAGCGAGGGAAGTCCTCCACTATTTAGCTCACCTGAGGGAACTGGGCAGGGCCCCTAGGACTCTCAATATTCAGTCCGCAGGGATTTCATATTTTTGCAAAACATTTTTCGACACCGACCCTTGTGCCAAATTTATAGTGCGTAAGGCTTTAGAGGGGTGGCGCCGGCAGCAACCACCGGGTTCTGACATGAGGAGGCCCATAACTTTTGACATTCTGACCCAAATACACAAAAAGTACGTGCCATATGCTGGTCAAAGTATGAAGCTCACCTATTCTCGGCTGCTTACTCCATAGCCTTCTTCGGGGCCCTTCGCATAGGGGAAGTGGTTTGCGACGGTGGGGCTTTCCAAGCCCGGAGGGGTATCCTCTTAAGTGATCTGACCCTGTCATCAAACGAGCTTATAGTCCAAGTTCGGAGCTCCAAGACCGACCAGCAGGGGAGGGGGGCCTTGTTAAGGTTACCAGCAGTGCAAGGTACTGGCCCCTGTCCAGTTAGGGATACGAGGCGTTTCCTCTACCTAAGGCCCAGTAGCCCAGGCCCCCTCTTAATTCATGCCGATGGCTCACCTTTAGCCAGGCACCAGTTTACACGGGTGTTGCACAAGGCTGTGGCTGCATGTGGGCTGCCCGCGGGCGAATTTGCGGCTCACTCTTTTCGGATCGGTGCGGCAACTACGGCTGTGCATCTTGGGCTCTCCGCAGAGAGGATAAAAGATCTGGGCCGGTGGAAATCAAATGCATTCAGAGCTTACGTAAGAGGGAATTTGTGACTAGTGGGTGCATGCCTGACCTTGCTTTCCCTGTCTATTTCCTTTTCAGAATGCCAAAGGGTACGCATCTGGCTGGTCGGCCACAGTATTGTGCATTGGGCCAGGCAGCGGGCAATGAGTACCGGGCTGGGTAAAAACTTGAACTTACCAGCGGGTGTCCAGCTGACCTGGATGGCGAGAAGAGGCATGCGTTGGTGTGAATTCAAGCCAGCTGTGATGGCGAGAGCTGCCTCAGAGGGCCCACCTGATGCCCTGGTTATTCAGTTGGGGGAAAATGACCTGGCGTACCGCAAAGCTATTGACTTGAGATGGAACATTTTTGACGATTTCGCTGATCTGATGGCGGTTTACCCAAACATGACTATCTTGTGGTCCTCGTTGCTTGAGAGGAGGACATGGAGGGATTGTGTGAGACCGGTTGGAATCAATAAAGCAAGAAAGGTCTTGCAGCGGGCCGTGGAGCGTAGAGTGGCGGCGCTGGGCGGGTGTGTCATCGGCCACCCTGGCATTCAGTACAGCAACGAGGCCCTCTACAGATGTGATGGCGTCCATCTGTCGGATGATGGAAACGATATTTGGTTGGGGGACATCATAGCAGGGATTAGGAATTGGTTACAGGCTTGAAGGTATTGGCGGCGAGCTCTGCTCGAGTGGCGGTTAGGCATTGGCAGGGGTCTATTGTGATGCAAATGAAGGGGGGAAGGAAACGCCATCACCTTCCCCCAAAAGAAATGGGTAGTCCGGTAGAGGACTCCGGGGGGCGTTGCCTTGTCCGAAACCTAGGGAGGTAAGGGCCTCCGGCACGCCCCCGAGCGGTGACACCCATGGGATCCTAGTTGGCGTACTTCAACAGGACTCCCACGGCTTGTGGACAACCCTTCCCGGTCCCCATGCCGGGTAGTTGATAGGAGCCAATGCCTAAGGCCAATACCTTCCAATTCTGTAATCAATAAAGTTGTGGCCTTTTATGCCCATTAACCTTAAATACTGTGTCCAGTGTCTTCATTTCACATGGGGGAGGGGACTTGCCATGCAAAGCCATTTCCGACCTGGGAGGAGAGGGGGTTGCGGGCAGAAATCCCTCCCACATCCCACGCGGGGGCTGGCCATTGCCCCCGCGAGACTAGGGAATCCCCGGGCGTGTCAGCGACCCGGCCCGCCAATCGGCGGACCAGGGAGGCAGGGCCTAGCCTATTTAAGACTAGGCACGCCCGGGGACCGCCCTCTTTGCCCCTTGCCAGCTGAGCGGTTTTTTCCCAACCCACCCACCCATTAGGTTTTAGGTAGCTTTGACCTTGCTATGGACTTCAGTTGGTCGCCGCAAGGGGCCTGGTAGGAATTTTTCCAAGTTGGCACACTTCGAGCCTTTTGGTTTTTTCGCCTACCTCGTAGCAAACGTCACAACTTATTCGGTGTTGGCGGTTAGGCATTGGCAGGGGTCTATTGTGATGCAAATGAAGGGGGAAGGAAACGCCATCACCTTCCCCAAAAAGAAATGGGTAGTCCGGTAGAGGACTCTGGGGGGCGTTGCCTTGTCCGAAACCTAGAGAGGTAAGGGCCTCCGGCACGCCCCAGAGCGGTGACACCCGTTGGGATCCTAGTTGGCGTACTTCAACAGGACTCCCATGGCTTGTGGACAACCCTTCCCGGTCCCCATGCCGGGTAGTTGATAGGAGCCAATGCCTAAGGCCAATACCTTCCAATTCTGTAATCAATAAAGTTGTGGCCTTTTATGCCCATTAACCTTAAATACTGTGTCCAGTGTCTTCATTTCACATGGGGGAGGGGACTTGCCACGCAACCACTCCTTCAAAGCTTTGTAGTATCTGGAAGTCAGCCCATCTGGTCCTGGAGATTTGCCCAACTGCATATTTTGGATGGCACCCTCTATCTCTTGTTCTGTTATTTTCTGGTTTAGATCCACTTTACTTTGATAAAAGATTTTTTGTAATCCATATTGCTTGAGAAACTCGTCTATATCTTCTTCCTTCTGCGGCCCTTGCGACTATATTTTTTTAAAAAAACTCAAGAAGCAATTCCTAATCTCATTAGGTTTATATATATTCTTTCCATCAACTTCTAGGCTTGTAACCGTATTCAATTTCTGTCTTTTCTTCATTTGCCAGGCCAGAAGTTTGCCACATTTGTCTGCAGATTCGAATGTCTTTTGTCTCATTTGTTTAATCTTCCATTCAATCTCTTGGTTCGTCAATTCCATGTATTGTGTCTGATGTAGCTTGATCTCTCTCAGGATCTCCTGGGACTTTGGTTTAGATCTCAATTTCTTCTTTCCTTCTTTTATCTTTTCCAAAATCTTATCCTTCTTTTCATTTTGGTTTCTCTTCTTTATTGAATTTTGTTGTATTAAGAATCCTCGCATCACAGCTTTGCTTGCGTCCCAGATTACTCTTTTTTCCACATCTGTTTTTAGATTTATTTCAAAATAGTCCTTTAGGGTTTTTTGGGCCTTTTTGTGGATCTCCTCATCTCGAAATAGGGTGTCATTCATCCTCCATCTAAATGAACCAGCTGTTGTAAATTTCATCTCCATCTTTATGGCGTTATGGTCGGAGCAAGTCTTTGGGCAGATTTCCACTTTCTTAATCTTTGGAGCCATCCCACTAGTAATCCAAATTTGGTCAATTCTAGTCCAGGTCATCATAGCTTCAGAAAAGAAAGTTCCCTCTCTCTCTCGAGAGGGTTCCTTGTTCTCCAAATATCAATCAAATCCATATTTTCAGTCATTTCAAAAAAAGTCTTTGGTAATCTCCCATCTTTGGAGATTACCTGTCTTTGTGCTTTGTCCATATTCGTAGATACTACTCCATTCATGTCTCCCATCATAATTAGGTTGTAATCCAAATAGTCCAATAATGTCTCATGCAACTTCTTAAAAAATTCTGACTTCCCTTCATTAGGTGCGTAAATCCCTAATATCAAAAATTTTTCACCTTGGACTTGAATTTCAATTGCCAAATATCTCCCTTGTTCATCTTTAAACATAAATTTCTGGGAAAGTTTTTCCTTTGCATAGATTACCACTCCTCTTTTCTTAACTTTATCTGATGAAATAAATTCTTGACCTAATCTCTTGTTGATGAGTAGCTTCCTATGCAATCTTGTCACATGGGTTTCCTGTAAACAAATCAAGTCCAAATGTTCTTTTTTCAATAAGTGAAATACATTTCTTCTCTTACGAGGGAGGTTAAGACCGTTACAATTCCAACTTAAAAGTTGCAGAGCCATATTGAAACTATTTGCCTCCTGTCGCTCCGAGTAGCTGCTGTTCTGTCGGTAATTTAAGTCCAAACGACAAATTTAAGATGTCTGTTACTTCTTTTGTCTCTGATGTTAATTCCACTCCCACTGTTCCTTTCAGGAGATCTTCCCCGTAGTCATTCAAAAATTGGTCTCAGTCTTGAACTGATCTTATCCTGATTTTCCTACCTTTAAATTTGAAAGATAGGCCTTGAGGGAATTCCCACCTGAAAAGTATTTCGTTCTTCTTCAGCAGACCAACTAGTTCTTTATATAGTGTTCTTGCATCCAGAATCTCTTTTGGTATATCTTTAAAAATCTTCACAAAAGAATTTTCAATCTCGAGGGTTCTTTGGTAATGCAAATTCAATATTTTATCTCTTTCCTCTTTTGATCTTAAGGTTATCAGGCAATCCCTTGGCTTTTTCCTGCCTTGCACTCTGCCCAGTCTGAAGGCAGTCACTATCTTAATTTCTTCCTTCTCCAGCTCCTGAGCCGACTGTTTTTGTTTGAAGAATTTCTTTTTACGCTGCTGCTGCTGCTGCTGCTGCTGCTGCTGCTGATCTCGTCTCTGCTCCTGCACCGGCAACTGAGACTTGACCAACTCCGGACATTGTCGTTTTAGATGCGCTGAAGACCCACATCGGAAACAACGCCTAACAGCAAACGCTGACTCCTCACCAGTACACTGCTTTTGCTTCACCTCTGGCACGGCATGAGAACTCCTTCCAAACCGCCCGCCAGTAGAAGTCTCTGCAGCCAATGACCTTTCTTGCCTCGTCTGCCATTCTTCAATCAAACGCCCAGTAACGTAACTGACTGATAAATCATGTTCCTGTATGCCTTCTAGAGACAAAACTAAATTATCCCAGCTTTCCGGGAGAGAACTCAAAATAATAGCCACCTTCTCATGCTGGTCTAACGCACAGTCTCTTTCCTGTAGCACAGCAAACTTTAACTGTAAACTGTGTAGGTGTTCCTGCATTGTAACCCCAGGCTGTAACATTGCCTTGTACAATGCCTTGCGAATGAACAGCTTGGAAACCGCTGTCTCACGCACATGGAGTTCTTTAAGTGCTTGCCACACACCCCTAGATGTCTTGATTCCCCTCACATACGACAACTGGGAATCTTCCAGCCCCAAGACAATTGTGGCCCTTGCTCTTTGGTCTTTATCGAGGTCTTCATCATCAGGCTTCGTAGGAAACTTACTCACCACTTGCCAGAGACGATCCCTCTGCAGCAATGCCTGCATGCGTTCCGACCACAGCAAGTAATTGGAGTCATTCAGACGCTCAAAAGCCATCTGAACTGGTTGTGAGGCCATCTTGAGAGCGATGTCCCTGGAACCCGGAACCAGCTACTCACGACCACCGAGAGGGAAAACAGGAACCACAGCACCCAGCACTCACACGCTGCAGCTGTTGTCCTTGTGTCCACTGCGTCACCAGCTCACAACAGTCAGGAACCAGCCAGTGTCCATCTGCTGCACCAACAGGAACAACAACTTCTGGGACTACTGGAACCAACACCGTTGATGCTGACACCACCACAACTCAGGCTGGCAGCACAATGCCCATAACCTCATGGAACTTTGAAGTGTCAGGCATAGCTCTAATGGCTTTAGCCCAAACGTAGCAGAATTTTCCTGCACAGCGAAGAAGCTAGTCGAGGTGGAAATGACTAGTCAGCTAGACTCAGAATAACTATTTACAGGATTTATTAAAAGGAAAAATAAAACCAGCAGAGTTTCTGCATACAAAACAAAGCAAAATAAATCCTTTCTTTCTCTCTCTCTCTCTACCATACACAGCACTTCTACTCCTAACACACCTAACACCAAACTGTGCTAGCATTTCTAGATAACAGAGTTGAGTGCTGGTCGTTAACCAATCAGAGTAAGTAGTTTCTAGGTCAAGCAGACCTTGGCTTTCTGCCAAGAGTAAATTGACACTGCCTTGAGTTAATTGTGTGAAGCCAGAATCTGTAAGTTCCCATGAGAATCAATTAACAGAAACTGAACAAGTATGACCGCCAGAAATGTGAATTTATTCAAGGATAACTGTGAAGGACGTTGGATTGAAGAGAAGGGGGATTTGGAAATATGGACAAATCTGAAGTTGTTATTGTTGGGCCGAGTTGCTGTGGTGGGGATGAGGGTTGCTGTGTTGTCGGGGATGTTGCTTTTGTTTCAAACATTGCAAGCTTTGGATGGGATGGAGTGTTTCAGGAGGTGGCAGAGGGACGTCTCTAGATTTGTTTAGCAGGGCAGGAAGCCACGAGTAAAATTTAAGATATTGATGGATGCCAAAGAAGGAGGTGGACCTGCCCTGCCAGACCCCTAAACTTTGTTGTGAACCATCTGCTTTTTGCTGGCTGAGAGAATGGTTGCTTTTTGAAAGCACTGAAGTGTTGGATAATGGCAGATGAAGTTGATGGACTATATGGAATTGGCGGAAATGACCAGGCCCAGAGACTGTTTGATTATTCTAAGGACCAAACAGGAGAGAGACAAAATATTAGACCTTCATTTTAATAAATCACTTGAGATCCAGGACAAAAGAGCAGAGATCTACAAGGACATCCCTAAACAATTATTGGATCTCAGAGCCAACTACACTGACCTAGCCGGACTTTTGAGAAGCAACGGGATACCTTACAGGTGGGAGTTTCCACAAGGTCTATCATTTGACTACAAAGGAAAGAAGGTTAAAATCAAAACGAGAGAGGATAGCCAGAAGTTCCTACACGACCACGGAGAGGACCTGCAGAAGGGAACAGCAGTTTCTTGGCCTCCACCGCAACTAGGGAAAGAACCAGCACCCTCGGATTTGGACAAGAAAGAAGACACCCCATAAAAAGCAACAACAGATTGATACAGGATGTCTCTGCAGCTATACAATTGGAACATTAATGGCGCAAAT
The DNA here is from genome assembly GCF_965113315.1 of Podarcis vaucheri. Classification (NCBI taxonomy): domain Eukaryota; kingdom Metazoa; phylum Chordata; class Lepidosauria; order Squamata; family Lacertidae; genus Podarcis; species Podarcis vaucheri. The sequence continues at coordinate 19,166,405 of NC_138757.1, forward strand.
TCCCCGAAAAAACGCAAAAGGATTTTTCATATTTTGAAAAAAGAACACCTGGATATAATTTGCTTGCAAGAAACTCATGTGACCAGGCTCCATAGGAAAGTCTTAATTAACAAAAGACTAGGCCAAGAATTTATTTCATCAGACAGAGTTAAAAAGAGAGGTGTGGTGATTTACGCAAAGGAGAACCTAGCACCGAAATTTTTGTTTAAAGATGAACAAGGAAGAATTTTGGCGATTGAAATACAAACCCAAGGAGAAAAAATTCTGATATTAGGAATCTACGCACCAAATGAGGGGAAATCAGAATTTTACAAGAAGCTGCATGAGACACTACTGGACTATTTGGATTATTCCAACATCATTATGATGGGAGACATGAATGGGGTGGTCTCTACCTACATGGATAAGTCACAGAACCAGAACTTAACTAAAGATGGTAGACTACCAAAAACTTTCTTTGAACTAACTGACAATATGGCTTTGATCGATATCTGGAGGACAAGAAACCCCTTAGGTAAAGAAGGAACTTTCTTTTCTGAGGCCCACCTGTCATGGACAAGAATCGACCAAATTTGGACAACTAGAGGGCTGGCACCTAAGACTATAAGAGTGGAAATCTGCCCAAAGACCTGTTCCGACCATAATGCTTTGAAAATGGAAGTAAGACTTGCTCCAGCCGATTCCTTCAGATGGAAAATGAATGACACCCTGTTAAGAGATCAAGAGATTGTAAGGAAGGCCCAAAAAGCTTTAAAGGACTACTTTGAAATAAACTTGAATACCTCGGTGGAAAAAGAATAATCTGGGACGCAAGTAAAGCTGTTATGAGAGGGTTTCTGATACAACAGAATACGATCAAGAAAAAACTTTGGAATGGAAAAAAGGATAAGATATTAGAGAAGATAAGAGACGGAGAGAAAAAATTAAGATTGAATCCAAAATCCAAAGAGACTTTAAGAGAAATTAAATTCCACCAGTCACAATATACGAAATTGATAAACCAAGAAGTGGAATGGAAAATTAAACAAATGAAACAAAGATCTTTTGAATCTGCGAACAAATGTGGGAAACTGCTAGCTTGGCAGTTGAAAAAGAGACAAAAATTAAATTATGTTACCAACTTAGAAGTTGAAGGGAAAAACATTCAGAAACCGGGAGAAATTAGAAAGTGTTTCCAGAAATATTTCAAAAAACTGTATACCCAAGGCCCTGAGGAAGCGACTGAAATAGAACAATTTCTAAAAGATAATGGCCTACCAGAACTATCTCAAGAAAAGAGATCAATCTTGAACTGTAAAATAACACAGCAGGAAATTGAGGATGCCATTCAGAATATGCAGCTAGGCAAATCTCCAGGCCCTGATGGACTTACCTCCAAGTATTACAGGACATTAAAAGACTACTTGATACAACCATTAATGGAGGTTTGCAATCAGATCATGGGGGGAGGGAGGGCACCAGAAACGTGGAAAGAAGCATTCATCACATTGATTCCTAAAGTGGAAACTGAAAAGACTCAACTTAAGAACTACCGTCCCATCTCACTCCTGAATGTGGATTATAAAATATTTGCAGACATTTTGGCAAAAAGATTTAAAAAAGTACTAAACGAAGTAATTCATAAGGACCAAGCAGGCTTTCTTCCAGGCAGGCATTTGTTTGATAATACCAGGAACATTATTGACATTTTGGAACTGCTTCAAACAAATATTAACACCAAAGCTGTGCTGATTTTTATAGATGCAGAGAAGGCCTTTGACAATATTTCTTGGAAGTTTATGAAGAAAAACTTGGAAGGGATGGGAGTGGGACGGGGGTTTGAGAATGGAATAGAAGCAATTTATTCACAACAAAAGGCTAAGTTGATAGTGAACAATGTGGTGACAGAAGAGTTCCATATTGAAAAAGGAACACGTCAGGGGTGCCCCCTATCCCCTCTATTATTTATCTCGGTCCTGGAGGTGTTGCTGAATATGATTAGGAAGGATCGGCAGGTACAGGGGATACGGGTCGGAACGAAACAATATAAACTGAAAGCATTTGCAGATGATCTGGTTTTAACACTACAGGAGCCAGAATCTAGTACAAAAAGAGTTCTAGAATTGATTCAAGAATTTGGTCGGGTGGCGGGATTTAAGTTAAATAAACAAAAAACCAAGGTATTAGGGAAAAATCTGACACCTTCTGAAACAGATGGGTTCCAGAAGGTAACAGACTTAAACATTGTCAAAAAGGTGAAATACCTGGGGGTTAACTTGTCTTCTAAAAATTTGAACTTATTTAAAGATAACTATGAGAAATGTTGGTCAGAAGTTAAAAAAGACCTAGAAATTTGGTCAAGATTGAAATTATCCTTGTTAGGCCGAATCGCAGCTATAAAAATGAACGTTTTGCCAAAGATGTTGTTCTTGTTTCAAGCCTTGCAGATTGTGGACAGAGTGGAATGTTTTGGAAAGTGGCAGAAGGATATCTCGAAATTTGTTTGGCAGGGCAAAAAGCCCCGAATAAAATTTAAAATATTAACTGATGCAAAAGAAAGAGGGGGGTTTGCCCTGCCGGACTTAAGGTTATACTATGAAGCTGCTGCCTTCTGCTGGATGAAAGATTGGATTCTGTTAGAAAATACTGATGTCCTAGATCTGGAGGGCTTTAACAACTCGTTGGGTTGGCATGCGTATTTGTGGTATGACAAGGCAAAAACATTTGGAATGTTCAAAAACCATATTGTCAGAAAAGCAATATTTTTGGTCTGGAAAAAATACAAAGACTTATTGGAAAGTAAGACTCCGAGGTGGTTATCACCAATAGAGGCCAAGGCTCGGAAAAAACCCAATATGGAGGCCGGTTGGCCGAAATATTGGGAAATAATAGAAAATATCGGAGATAATTGGAGGTTGCAGAGTTTTGAAAAACTAAAAGGTAAGGTGCAAGATTGGTTTCATTATGCCCAAATTAATGAGGTCTTTAAACTGGACAAAAAAACAGGATTCCAGGTGGAAAAATCGAAACTTGAGACAGAGCTGTTAGAACCAAAGACCAAGGTATTATCGAGAATGTATAACTTGCTGCTTAAATGGAATACTCAGGATGAGACAGTTAAATCAGCCATGATAAAATGGGCTCAAGACATTGGCTATAATATTATGTCTGAGGACTGGGAAAGGTTATGGACCACCGGAATGAAGTTTACGGCATGTAGTGCCTTGAAAGAAAACATTATGAAAATGGTATACAGGTGGTACATGACCCCAGTCAAGCTTGCTAAGATCTACCATTTGTCTGATAATAAATGTTGGAAATGCAAGGAGGCTGAAGGGACATTCTTTCATCTTTGGTGGACTTGTCCAAGAGTGAAGGCCTTCTGGGAAATGATTTACAATGAGTTAAAAAAGGTGTTTAAGTACACCTTTCCTAAGAAACCAGAGGCCTTCCTTTTGGGCATTGTCGGCCAAAAGGTGTTAAAGAAGGACAGAACGTTTTTTATGTATGCTACCACAGCAGCAAGAATTCTTATCGCTAAGTATTGGAAGACTCAAGATTTACCCACACTGGAAGATTGGCAGACGCAATTGATGAACTACATGGAGTTGGCTGAGATGACTGCCAGGATCCGAGACTTGGGAGAAGAAGCAATGGAGGAGGACTGGAAAAAATTTAAGGACTATTTGCAAAAGTTTTATAAGTTATATGAACTTTAAGAAGCCGCATGACTTGGAGGGTTAGCCCCAGCAATGAGAGTGGATTATATATGAAATTGGATAATATTATTGAAAGAACCAAAGTTTAAATGGTTAAAAATGACAATATGTTTTGTTCTTAGAGTAAATGGAAAATAAGGGATTTAAACTTAAATTGTAACTGAAAGAACAAAAGAAACACACGAAACAAGGTTATAATTTGTTGATAAATTTATTGTTAAGAATGCACTGTGCGGGAGGTGTGGGGAAGTTCGATAGAAAGTTGAAATAAGTTGCTGAAATGGTTTGACTTTTTCCTTTCCTTTTTTTTATCTTTTCTTCTATCCTTTCTTTTGTTCTATCTGTAATTGGAAAAAACGTAATAAAAATTATTATAAAAAAAAAAAGATCCGAGACCAGGGAGAAGAGTCGGGGGAAGAAGACTGGGAAAAGTTTAAAGACTATTTATAGAAATATTGTAAAATTAATGAATGTTAGAAGAATGTTGGAATGAAGTTATATGGCTTTAGTAGAAATGCTATAAGGAATTAAGTATAAATAGATTAATAGAAAATTAAAGGAAAAAATAAGGCAAGAATGTGTCAAGATAATTATAGGATAGAAAACAGAGGAAGATGGCAAGGAATTGCTGGAACAATAAATAGAAGTGGAATACAAAAAGGGAGGTGTGAGGAGGTCGTTGGAAATAAGCGAATGAAAGATAAGATATTGAAAATGTTTGAGGCGATTTTAAATTGTTTTTGTTTGTTTTTGTTTTGTTTTGTTTGTAGTGTTTTTGTATTGTATTTGTATTGTTCTTTTTTTCTTTTTTGTTTGTAGTGTTGTGTCGAAACTGTTCGAAAAGTAATAAATATCATTTTTTATTTTTTTAAAAAAAGGAAAAGACCCTGATGTTGGGAAAGATGGAGGGCACAAGAAGAATGGGACGACAGAGGACGAGATGGTTGGATGGTGTTCTCGAGGCTACCAGCATGAGTTTGACCAAACTGCGGGAGGCAGTGGAAGACAGAAGTGCCTGGCGTGCTCTGGTCCATGGGGTCACGAAGAGTCGGACACGACTAAATGAGTAAACAACAACAGCAACAAATCTGGCCCTTTCCTTTCCCCACTTGGAGATCCTCAAATGCCAGCAGGGAGTAGTGGTTAGACTCTGACTGCAGTGGTGGCCGAACTTGGGACTACAACTCCCATCATCCCTAACTCACAGGACCAGTGGTCAGGAATGATGGGCATTGTAGTCCCAAAACATCTGGAGGGCCGAGTTTGCATATGTCTGAGCTAGACTTTCTGTCACGGTCCGGTTCACGGGCGGTCAAAGTCCCGGCTGGGGATGTTGGGACCGGGGGCAAGATGGCGGGGTGGGAGCAGGAATGGAAGGCCAGGAGCCAGGAAGCCAAGAGTCCAAGGGTGAGGAAGCAAGGAGTCAAACGCAGCAAGGCAGGGAACGTGCCGCTGTGGCAAAGAGCCGAAGGGAAATGCTAACCTTATATCCCTTCCCGGCTCTTGCCACCAGGTGCTGTGAGTTACCAATCGGCCTCACCTGTGCGGCCGCGCATTGACTCTTCAGAACAAACTTAGGAAGGCCCCAGTCCTGCAGAGTCCTATTGGTCACAGGGCTTGGCTCCTGCACGCACTCTTGACACATTCCCTTCTTACTAGTAACTTGCATTTTGGGAAAAGTGCAGACAGCCTTGCAATTCAATCCTGTCCATATTTCCTTGGGAAAACCAATCCCACAGAGGAGGCTTGCTCCTGAGTAGGCACATACAGGATTGCATTCATCATACAGTTGCTCCCAAAGTTAGCCTCTAGATTCATTATGAAACTACCTTGGGGGGGGGGGTTTAAAGAGAAACTCGGCCCTCCAGATGTTTTGGGACTACAACACCCATCATCCCTAGCTAACAGGACCAGTGGTCAGGGATGATGGAATTGTAGTCTCAAAACATCAGGAAGGCCGAGTTGGGCCACCATTAGGTTAGACAGAGACCTGGCTCAAAATCCTCTCTCGGCTACAAAAGACACGTTGGTGGGTCATGGGCCTGTCATGGTATCTCCCTCCTAAAATCCCCCACAGAGGGGTTCAAATAAATAAAAGGGGATGGGGAGGAAGCCAGGAACACTTTGCTGAGCTCCACTGTAGAAGCAGCACAGGACTGATGTTTGGGGACTACAATTCCCATCATCCCTGACCGCTGGTCCTGTTAGCTAGGGATGATGGGAGTCGTAGTCCCCAAACAGCTGGAGGGGGCCAAGTCGGGCCACCACCGTGTGAGACAATTAAATGAAAGTGACCCCAAATGCCAAATATCACTGTTAGGCCATAGAGCATGGGTAGGCAAACTAAGGCCCGGGGGCGGGATCCAACCCAATCGCCTCCGAAATCTGGCCTGTGGACAGTCCAGGAATCGGCGTGTTTTTGCACGAGTAGAATGCGTCCTTTTATTGAAAATGCATCTCTGGGTTATTTGTGGGGCATAGGAATTCATTCATTGTTTTTTCTTCTTCAAAATATAGTCTGGCCCCTGACAAGGTCTGAGGGACAGTGGACTGGCCCCCTGCTGAAAAAGTTTGCTGACCCCTGCTATAGAGCATACACAACACCCCACCCCAAACCCCTGCCAGCGTACATTTTTTTTACAACAAACCCAAGTCCCGGTCTTCGACTTGTGTCCAGTACTATGGTCTGCATCCACCCAAGGGTTTATCCAGCTGCTTTTTCATGAAGCATTATATGTCTCTTTTGAAGGATATATTGTATATGACAGGGACGTCCAACTCCCAAGAGGCTGCGATCTACTCACAGGGTAAAAAAATGGACAGTGATCTACCCATTGTCGTTGGATGGATGGATGGCTTTCAAGGTCCGCACCAACCCTTTAAATTGTGCTCAAAAATGTCCTGGGAGCCAATGTAGGTCTTTCAGGACCAGTGTTACATGGTCTCAGCCAGACTTGATTTAAATCCTTTATTTTACAGAAAGGTTCAACCTTGCTGGCATCCTCAATATTGACAACCAGAGGAAAGTTTCCTCTACTGGGCCCTTGAGGGCTTTCAAGGTTTGCACCAACACTTTGAATTGTGCCCAGAAATGTTCCGGCAGCCAATGCAGTTCTTTCAGGACCGGTGTTATGTGGTTTCAGTGGCTGCTCCCAGTCCCCAGTCTAGGCTTCCTCAACATCGGCCCTCCAGCTGTTTTGGGACTACAACTCTCATTTTCCCTAGCTAACAGGACCAGTGGTCAGGGACGATGGGAATTGTAGTCCCAAAACATCTGGAGGGCCAAGTTTGCCTATGCCTGCTCTAACACGGGGGGGGGGAGGGGACCCTGCAGCCCGTGGGTCATATCTAGTTGCCAAGACCTCCAATATCTGTCATGGGGGGTGGGGGTGGAGAACGCCACATCTGCTACATGATGCAGGAATAATAATAAATAAATAAATAATAATAATAATAATAATAATAATAATAATAATAATAATAATAATAATTAATAATTATTATTTACTATTTCTACCCCACCCATCTGGTTGAGCCTCAGCCCCAAAAAGATTAGCCCCCCCGACTCTTAGCAGCTTAATAGTAGGTATGGGGAGCCTGTGGCGGGACTCGAGATTTTGTGGGGCTCCAGCTCCCTTCAGCCCCAGACAGCGTGGCTGTTGTGTTTGCAGAGTCTTTTGCACAACGGAATGATGAACAGTACGTGCCACATGCTTAAAGTTGCTTTATTTTCAGTTCAGTATTGAGAAATCACAAACATGCATCTTGCCTCTGCGGGAGCAGAGAAGCAACCGTCCTCCTCCTCGGAATGAAGAACACCGAGAGAAACAGTGAAAAACAGGAAACCAGTGTACGTCACATCCAGCTTCCCATTCCCGTGGGAAAACCCAACAGTACTCTGACTGTGGAATGTAAACATTGTCTTGTGACAAGCACTTCGCTGCACAGTGAAGGAAGCAGAAACCAACATCCTCCCCCTTTCTGTGAACATCACTGGGCAGCGTGTTCGTACAATATCAGTACAAACCCAACTTCTGTACATAGGTACAGTGTTGATCCCTTGATACAATCTTGGACAATACATCAGCAGGAATTTCATTACCTGGCATATAGGACACCGTTACGAGTCCCTTCTGAATATGTTCCCTAGCATGTTGCACCTTCAACTGCAAGTGCTTCGTGCTTTGCTTACAACCTTCCGAATTCAGCAAAGCCAAACATGCTTTGTTGTCCTGGTAAACCTGGATTGGACATTTGACAGGAATTTTCATGTCTTTGCACAATTGTAACAACCATTCACAATCCTTAAGTGAATAAGACAGTGCATTCAGTTCAGCTTCACAAGTACTTAAGCTAATTGTTGTTTGCTTCTTGCATGACCAATCGAATAGACCCTGATTGTACATGTAGCAAACTCCAGACGTACTTTTCCTGTCTGCAGTGTCACTTCCAAAACTTGCATCTGCAAAAATCTCAAGACCACCAGACTTCTGATTGTTAAATCTCAGTCTGTAATGCATAGTGCCTTTCAAATAGCGTGCTATGCGTTTCAGAGCTTTCCAATCCTTAACAGTAGGATTGTTAACTTGTCTGCTTAGCAAATTACAGCTAACAGCAATGTCAGGTCTTGAACATCTGGCAATGAAGTTTAGCTTACCTAGCACACTTCTGTACAGTGTAGTGTCAGAAAATGCTTCTTCAGTGTCTTCTACCTGATAACCTGTTGTCATTGGTGTGTCTACAGGGTTAGCATCCATCAGGTTTAGTTTGCTTAACACATCAGCAATTTTCCTTGACTGGTGTACTAGAATGTTACCACTTTGATCTTTCTCTATTTCCAGAGATAGGTAGTTGTTTACCTCACCAAGATCTTTCATGTCAAATTGCTTTTTCAGTTGAGCTAGGGCGTTATTGTACATTGTGACATCTTTCCAAAAGAATAAAATATCATCAACATAAAACAAACAATACAGCTTCTTTTGCCCCTCCTCTTTGACAAATACACATGGATCAGCTTTCCCTTGCTGAAAACCTAGAGAAAACAATGCTTCAGTGAGTTTTGTGTGCCAACACCGTGCACTTTGTTTAAGACCATAAAGGGACTTCTTCAGAGCACAAACAAATCCCTGTTTTACCTGTACGCCATCAGGTGGAAGCATATAAAGTGATTCACCTAGAGATCCGTACAAAAATGCTGTATTTACATCGTGGTGATTAATGTGTAGATTCTCCTCTGCAGCTAGCTTGAGCATAAGCCTAATGCTCTCATATCTCACAGTGGGTGAGTAGGTCTCGTGATAGTCTTCACCTGGTACCTGTGCAAAACCTCTGGCTACCAATCTGGCTTTGTGTCTGACTATCTTGCCATTTTGATCAGTCTTCGCTTTGAAGACCCATTTGCTTCCTAGCAGTTTCATTCCTGGAACTACTGGAACTAGCTCCCAAGTTTTGTTCTTTTCTAAGGAATCAAGCTCAGCCTTCATAGCATTTAACCATGGCTCAGCTTCCTTAGAATCCAAATCCTGGATTTCTTGGAAACTTGAAGGTTCAAATACCTTCTTGGAGCTTTTAACAGCTGCTACTGCTGTCTTAGCAAATTCATCAGCAAATCTCTTTGGAGGTCTGCCTTTCGTGGCTCTTTGTGACCTGCGAATCAGCCTTTGGTCTTCAACACTTTCCTCTTCCTTCTTAGGAGAAAAGTGACCTATTGTGAACAATGGTTCTTCCAATTCCTGATCAGAGCTTTCAGAGGGTCGCATAGAGGCTTTCGCACTCTTGAAATCCTCTGAATTATCCGATTCAGTTTCAGACTCAGAATCAGAACCTTCATCAGTGGGTGTGGGTTGCTGTTGCTTATCCTCAGTCTCATCACTGTCATCAGGATAACATTGGAAAATTCCCACATTCTCCCCCCACTTGGCATTGTACTCAACACTTCTTGTGAGTTTAATTGTCTTAGAGTCAGTCATCATTATTCTGTAAGAACCTTTCTGATAACCTAGAAAGATACCATGCAATCCACGCTTGTCTAACTTGGAGCTTTGTGGTGAGTGAATCCACATGTCAGAACCAAAAATTTTCATGTGTTTGATGTATGGTTTCTTACCAAACATCTTCTCATAGGGGGTACAACCAATCGCTGAAGATAACCTGCGATTGTAACTGTAAATGAAACACGAGAGAGCTTCGGCCCAATAACTCTCTGGAAGATTAGCATCATGCAGCAAGGTTTTTAACCCTTGAAGCAATGTTTGATTTGCCCTTTCGCAAAGTCCATTCTGCCATGGCGAGCGAGGACTGGACAAATCGTGTTGAATTCCTTTCTCAGTCAGAAAAGCTTCAAACTGCTGAGAAGTGAATTCTCCCCCGCGATCTGTGAAAAGAATTTTTATCTTCTTACCATGCACATTTTCCAACCAAGCACAGAATTCCTTAAACCTTGGAAAAGCCTCTGATTTCTGCTTGAGATTGTACACATAAATATACCTGGAAAATGCATCAATGAGAACCATGAAGAACCTATTGCCACCCAAAGAGGGTGATAGTGGACCAACTAAATCAGCATGAACAATCTGGTATGGTTCTGTAGCTTGCCTACTAGACACCTTACCTTTCGCAGCCATTTTCACCTTGTTTGCTGCGCATGCTTTGCACTTCATGTGGTACCTGCAGGGTTTAATAGTCATACCTTCAACCAAGGCAGGCATTTTAGATACTGCCTCAAAATGCAAATGACCAAATTTCCTGTGAAAATCATGAATACATCCTGCATGCAAACTTTTGTTAGAACCTGCAATGCAACAAGTATCATTCTGCACAACATCATCATAATACAAAACAAACAAACGATCAACACATTCAGCATGCAATACATAATCGTCTTTCTTTGTGATGGTGCATTTCTTGTTCTTGAAGGAAACGTCAATGTTCCGTTCATTCAGCTGCGTCACACTTAGAAGATTGTGTGTGGCATCCGGAACGTAAAGTACATCCTGTATTGATAAGTCCAAACTGTGAAGAACAACAGTTCCGTAGCCTTGACTGGGGATTGTGTGGTCATCCGCCTGGTGAATCGCACCTTCTTGCGGTGTAAAAGACACGAACAGTCTCTTGTCGTTGCACATGTGGTGGGTAGCTGCTGAATCAACAACGAAGAAAGATCTAGACGTCTTCTGGACCTTTGCGACGTTTGGAGTGAAGCGTGAGACCATTGCCTTGTGCTGCGTTGTCCTGGACACCGGACCTTTGCCTTTGCTTTGGCCTTTTCCACGCGATGAACTTCCGCTGCGCTGCTCTGTCTTGGCCTTGGGATATCTGCATTCCCTCTTCATATGGCCTAGACGTCCACACGAGTAGCATTTCTCTGCCTTCAAAGCTTTGGCGCCCTCTGGTGGTTCCACTGCACTCTGGGATGACGTCTGTGAAGACTCCCCCTTATCCATGCAGCTAGCACCCCGGCGATCTGCTTCATTCTGGATCACGGCAGTAACATAGGCTACTGTGAGCTGAGCAGTTGGCTGAACAGCAATCTGAGTGGCAACGGACTCCCAACTTGGACCCAAAGAATGTAGTATCATGAAGGAATACACAGCCTCTGGAAAGTTGAGTCCTCTCTGTTGCAACTCATGTCTCAGATTCTGCATCTCCATCAGATGTGTACGCACATCTCCACCTTCAGCAAGAGCCATATTATGCAGCTTGGCATAGTAGTACATTGAGGAACCAGCTTCTGTCCTCAAGTGAGCCTCTCTTAAAGAGTTCCAAATTTCTCTGGCTGTGGTCTTTCCACGCAACAGACAGAGCTCTTCTGGGGATACTATCAATGTAAGTGTTCCCCTTGCTTTGGAATCCTTAGCAGCCCATTCATCTGTAATTGGAGCTGGGGGGTTGTCTGTAATAACATTAAACAGACCTTCTTTCCGCAGAACAGCCTCTGCATAAAAGACCCACTCCGTGAAATTTTTCTTATTGAGCTTAGGAATCCCAAAAGCATCAACCAGCTTTGCATTATCCATCATTGCTGCTTTAATCAAGCTGCGTCACAGTACTACAGCTTCTTCCAAAAGCACTTTTAAAAAGTACTTTCGCTTTCTCAGCCATTGCCTGTATCGCGGCAAAACGGCTTTAAAAGTTCAAAGTCCAGCCATAAAACCATAAACTAGAAGCTGGCAGGCTGCTCGGAGCATGAGCACATACCTTCATCAATCAAACTTGACGCGCAGAGCAGATAACGCGATCCGTTCCTCTGTACCTCTGCCGGCATTCTTCAGTTTGATTTACGTCTTTCTGGGCCCATAACCAAAATGTTGTGTTTGCAGAGTCTTTTGCACAACGGAATGATGAACAGTACGTGCCACATGCTTAAAGTTGCTTTATTTTCAGTTCAGTATTGAGAAATCACAAACATGCATCTTGCCTCTGCGGGAGCAGAGAAGCAACCGTCCTCCTCCTCGGAATGAAGAACACCGAGAGAAACAGTGAAAAACAGGAAACCAGTGTACGTCACATCCAGCTTCCCATTCCCGTGGGAAAACCCAACAGTACTCTGACTGTGGAATGTAAACATTGTCTTGTGACAAGCACTTCGCTGCACAGTGAAGGAAGCAGAAACCAACAGTGGCCAGTGGCTTGGAATGGTGAGAGTCGGGATTGTCTTCTTCTTTGGCGATCCCTCGTAGCCGAGTGTCAGGGGATGATTAGCTGCTTGTGCTTAAAATTGTGCCCCCTCAGAGTTTGTGCGGCTCCACAAACCTCTGTGTGTGACAGAGCTCCTCAGACATGTCTGCTCTAGTCACTAGTAGAGTCTGACAGTGGCTGCCTGCGGAAACGTTTCCAGCAAAGAAGTTCCTTAACGGAAACGCGTCTCCTGGACTCACGACGTGGCAGCTTCCGGCGAAGAATGGGTCTCCCTACAGTTGCTTCTGACACCTCCCCGCTATTTTCGCTGGACGTGTCTCTCACCCCTTTCTCTCCCCCGCTGTTTCCTGCCTGGGCTGCTGCGTCTCTCTCAGCATTACTGAGATCCTCCTCCAGAGACCCCTCGCTCCCCCTGCTGGTCCCTGCTTTGGCTGCTGACTTTCTCCCAGTCTCTGGGAGCCCTACCAACTCCCTTTCCTCTGATGTCAGTTCCCTGACATCCACCTCCCCTCCAGGGCCCCCTTCCCCCCCGCCCCTACTCTCTCCTCTGGGCGGTGAGGAGCTGAAACCCCGAAAAGAATCCTCTTCATCTTCAGACGTCTCGAACATTTCCCTCCATCGGTTTTCGTTCCGGCTCGCTGAATCCTCCTCCGCCTCAGAATCAGAGAACCCCTCCAACTCTTCTTCTTCGTCGGTGGTGGCGAAGTATTCCCTCCGGAACCTCGCCACTGGCTGAGGTTTACGAGGGAATCTCTGATGAAAAGTTTCTATCAAAACCTCGTCATCTACATCCTCTGCCATGACCCAGGTGTTTTCCGACTCCGGCTCCCCTTCCCACATTACCAAATACTCTACTTGATCTCCTTTCCACCTGGAATCGAGAATCTCCGCTACATGGTAGCTCTGTTCTTTTTCCTCCATAGCTGGTCCCCTATTGACCCTCCCTTCTCTGTCCCCTTTATACGGTGACAGCAACGACCTGTGGAACACTGGGTGCAGCTTCATGTGGTTCGGTAACCGGAGTCTGAAAGCCACTGGGTTGACCTGCTGCGTGACTTCAAATGGGCCCAGCCTTTTGGGTCTTAACTTCTTACAACCCCCTTTGAATGGTAACCCTTGGGTGGACAGCCACACCTGGTCCCCCACCCTAATGCTTTCCCCTTCCCTTCTGGTTTTGTCTGCCTGCCTCTTATATTCCTCCTTCGCCCTGTTTAAATTAAGTTGGAGCTGGCGATGGATCGCTTCCATTTCTTCAACGAACTGTTCTGCAGCTGGAACGCTCCAGTTCTCCCCTTCCCCCCCTGGGAAGGCTCGGGGATGACACCCGTGATTAGCCAAAAAGGGGCTCATCCCCGTGGACACGTTCTCTGCATTGTTGTAGGCAAATTCTGCCAACGCCAGCTTCTCCACCCAATCATTCTCTCTGTCATTCACATAACACCTCAAATATTGCTGGAGGACACCATTAGCTCTTTCCGCCTGCCCGTTGGTTTCTGGATGACGGGCAGTTGAGAAATTCACCTCTACATGCAATAAGCTCATGAGCTTCCTCCAGAACCTGGAAGTAAATTGTTTCCCTCGGTCAGAAACCACCCTCAAGGGGGCGCCATGCAGCCTAAACACATTTTCCACAAACAATTTAGCGGTTTCTTCCGCTGTGACCGCATGTGAGCAGGCTATAAAGTGGGCCATCTTGGTTAACAGGTCTACCACAACCATGATGGCTGTTTTCCCTCTGGACCTTGGCAGATCAGTCATGAAATCTATTGCCACTGCCTCCCATGGCCTTTCCGGCGTGGGTAGTGGTTCTAATAAACCTGCCGGTGCCCGCCTCTCCCCCTTGGCTCGTTGGCATTGGTCACACCCTCTCACATACTCCCGCACATCTTCCCTGACCTTGGGCCACCAGAATTCCCTGGTAACCAGCCACATGGTTTTGTGTTGCCCAAAATGCCCTGCTGTGGGGCTATCGTGCAGTTGTTTGAGTACCTTTTCCCTCAATTCCCCTTCAGGTATATATAACGCTCCCTTGTAGTACAACGCCCCGTTTCTCTCCTCAAAACCCCCGGGTTTGTCTCCCTCCCTCCTGAGACCCCTGAGTTTGTCCTGGGCGTATTCATCCTGCACCGTTCCCTCTACCAGTTCCCTTTGCCCCACCAATGCCGCCCCACACACCCAGCGGTCCTCGGGAATGACACGGGTCTCTTCGGGTGCACCCTCCCCCTCCAAATATTCAGGTTTGCGTGAGAGAGCGTCCGCCCTAACGTTCTCTGGGCCTGGCACGTAACAAATCTCAAAGTTAAATTTGGAGAACTCCTGGGCCCATCTCAACTGCCGTTGGTTGAGCACTCGCGCAGTTCTCCAATACTCTAGATTCTTATGGTCCGTGCACACTTGCACCTTATGTTGTGCACCAATTAGCAGGTGCCTCCATCTCCGGAAAGCCTCATGAATCGCAAGAAGTTCCCGGTCGTACACCGTGTAGTTCCTCTCGGATTTGTTCAGCTTTCGCGAAAAGAAGGCACACGGTCGCCACTCTGACTCCTTCTTCCCCGGCTGCAGAAGAAGCACCGCCCCTATGGCTCTGTCAGAAGCGTCTGTTTCGACCCTCAGCTTTTTTTGTAAATCCACATGCAGAAGTTGTTCATCAGAGGCGAAGGCCCTTTTCAGTTCCTCAAACGCTCGCTCCGCCTCCCCCGTCCAAACAAACTTCTTTTTACTGCTGAGACAGTCCGTGATGGGCGCCGTCAGGTGGGCGAAGTTTCGGATGAACTTACGATAAAAGTTTCCAAACCCTAGGAACCTCTGCACATCCTTCTTGGTTTTGGGTGTTTTCCATTCCAGCACTGCTTGAACCTTGCCGGGGTCCATGGCCAACCCCTTGTCTGACAAGCGGTACCCCAGGAATTCCACCTCCTTGGTATGAAACTGACACTTCTCCAGTTTCACCCACAGCCTATTGGCTTGCAGCCTGCTCAACACTTCTCTGACGTCTCTCACATGTTGCTCCTCATTCTCCGAATACACCAACACGTCATCTAAGAAGGCCACGCAATTCTTGTAGAGCAAAGGCCCCAGTACGTGGTTCATGAAGGCTTGAAAACACGCGGAGCCTGTTTGTAATCCAAAAGGCATAACGAGGTATTCAAATGCCCCCAAAGGGGTGAACATGGTGGTCTTCCATTCATCCCCTTTCCTTATACGTATCAGGTTGTACGCCCCCCTTAGGTCCAGCTTTGTAAAAATCTTTCCTTTCCGCACCCTGGTCAAAATATCATCAATCCTGGGCATAGGAAAAGCCGCCGGCTCTGTCACTGCATTTAACCGCCTGAAATCACATACAAGTCTCGGCTTGTCCGTGTGCTTTTTATCCACAAAAAACACTGGGCTACCCCCCGCTGCCTTGGACTCTCTGATGAAGCCTCTCTTCAGGTTCTTGTCAATGAACTCTCGCAACTGCTGCATTTCCCTGTCTGACATGGCATACAACTTGCCTACAGGAAGCTGTGCTCCAGGGAGTAAATTGATCTGGCAATCAAAGGGCCTATGCGGGGGTAGTTGGTCAGCTTCCTTCTCGCTGAACACGTCGCTGAGATCAGCATACTGTGGTGGCACCTTCCCCTTCTCCATTACTTCAGTCCCTGCCAGGGTGGCTTGGGCCCCTGCTGACCCCTTTTCCCCCCTGCAGTGTTCTAAGCAATGTGCTGAACCGAAGGAAACCACTCTTTGATGCCAGCCCACCAGCGGATCATGTAGGGCTAGCCAGCTCATTCCCAAAATAATGGGAGCGCCTCCCAAGGTGGCCACATTAAACGCTATCAGTTCTGTGTGCCTTGCCACCCTCATTATCATTGGGACGGTCTGCAAGCTGACTCCTCCTCCCAACAGTTCCCTGCCATCGATCGTGGTCACCTGCAGGGGGTTGCTTAAAGGGATAGTCTGTATCTGGTGTTCAGCAGCAAACTCCTTGCTCATAAAATTGCAGGAGCTGCCTGAGTCCAACAGCGCCTTTATTTTTAGGGGGTGTCCATTTTGCAGCTCTAGCGACACTTCAATCACTAGAGCAGGTCGAGGAGCTTCTGGCATGGGCACTTTCACTGCTCTTTGGCCTGGCTGCAGTGCCCTGACGGTGGCAACCAGGCGTTGGCTTTTACATGCTCCGTTTCTCCCTGCTCTCCCCCCTCAACAGCTCCCACCATCCCTTGCCATTCCTTCCTCTGGGGGCAGACTCTGGCAAAGTGGCCTGGCTGTTGGCAGAGATAGCATTTCCGGGCTCCTTTTCCCTCCTTCTTAACCCCCTCACTGGGCTTTGAAACTGCGCGCGCGCGGGCTGTTCCGATTTCCATCGGCTCTGCCGGCGGGAAAGCTGGCTCAGGAATGTCTGGAATGCGGAACTCCTTCCAACGTTCCCCTCTCCCTTCCCGCCTCTCCAAGGCTCTTGCCTCCTGGCGCGCTCCAATGGTCAGCGCAGATTTGGTCAGCTGATCCATAGACACCGCCCTGGGGCTCCTGGCCAGCTCGTCTTTCACAGCCGAAGAAAGACCTTCTTCAAATAGCATCTGAATGGGTGCTGCCGATAAATCCCACCCCAATCTGTGAATCAGCATGGTAAATTCAGTCCAGTACTCACGGACAGATCTGCTTCCCTGCTTGCAAGCCATTAGCTGTCTGCGCACCACCCCTTCCTCAATATCGCTGGAAAACATGATATCCATTGCACGAAAGAACTTCATAGTGTCCTTTAGGATATCATTGTGCGTTGCCATCAGGGGTCGAACCCAGTCTCGCGCCCCCCTCTCAAGATGCCCAATTACGAAAGCAACTCGCGATTCCTCATCAGGGAACTCATCAAACTGCACATTAAGGGCATATTGCATCTCTGTCCTAAAGGCATGGTAATCCTTGGGGTCCCCCCCAAACTTCTGCACCAATCCTGGTACCTTTCTGGGGAACTGAGTGGTTCTCCCCTTTTTGTCTGCATCCTGAGCCCTTCTCTCCTCGAGCCTCGCCGTCTGCAGCGCAAGTTGGACCTCCAGAGCTTGATACCTTTCTTCCAAGCTTGGACCAGCTCCAACCCCTGCCTCTCCGGTTCCGGCTGGGTTGCTCATGATGCTTTCTCCTGCACAGGCAGCGTACAGAGACTGTCAGACTGCTGTCAGGGGATGATTAGCTGCTTGTGCTTAAAATTGTGCCCCCTCAGAGTTTGTGCGGCTCCACAAACCTCTGTGTGTGACAGAGCTCCTCAGACATGTCTGCTCTAGTCACTAGTAGAGTCTGACAGTGGCTGCCTGCGGAAACGTTTCCAGCAAAGAAGTTCCTTAACGGAAACGCGTCTCCTGGACTCACGACGTGGCAGCTTCCGGCGAAGAATGGGTCTCCCTACAGTTGCTTCTGACACCTCCCCGCTATTTTCGCTGGACGTGTCTCTCACCCCTTTCTCTCCCCCGCTGTTTCCTGCCTGGGCTGCTGCGTCTCTCTCAGCATTACTGAGATCCTCCTCCAGAGACCCCTCGCTCCCCCTGCTGGTCCCTGCTTTGGCTGCTGACTTTCTCCCAGTCTCTGGGAGCCCTACCAACTCCCTTTCCTCTGATGTCAGTTCCCTGACACCGAGGAAGATCTTCCATCAACATGGTTTTATCAATGAGTACGTCTGTGACAGTGGAGGCCAATTCCGGATCCGCATGTCCTTCCACAGTGGGGTTTCCGTGTGGGAGTTGAACCCAGCGAAGGTTCCTTCTCTTTGCCCCTTTCTCCCTTGCGTCCCGAATTCAAGTGTCTCCAAAGCTCAGGATGCCTTTGGTCAAGGCTGTTCTCCAACTAGAGCGCTTGCAGGCCAGTGTTTCCCAGTTGTCGGTGTTTATACAACATTTTTAAAAAGATTTTCCTTGAGATCTTTCAACCTCTTTTGTGGACCGCCAGGCATGACATTTTCCATTTTTAAGTTCGGAAGAGAGCAGTTGCTTTGGAAGATGACACACAACATGACCAGCCCAAAGTTGATTTTGAAAAATCATCACTTCCACACTGACGATCTTTGCTTCTTCCAGTACTCTGGCATTAGTTCGCCTGCCTTCCTGAGCGACGTGTCCAATTTTCTTTGGACCCCGTTGACAGAATCTTTTGCAATGCGCTGGACGCCTTGCAGTTTGGAGAGCTGTTCCTGTTTTGCGGTTTCCATTCGGGTGGGATTTTGGAAACAGAAGGGTTTTCCGGTGGTGATTCCTCCCCCTCCCCCCAATTTTAGCGAGAAGAGGCCAAGGCAAAAGCTCTGGAGGAAGACGAGAAGCAGTGTCAGGAACGGGAGCGGATTGTGCAGCGGAACAAGCAAGAGCGGCTGGAGAAAAAAAAGGTGAGACGCCTGCCTTTTCTGCTCTCAGTCCTCTGCTTCAAATGAATGAATGAATGAATGAATGGAACTTTATTTCCGTCAGCCATCGGCCATCACAATAAAAGAGCATTGCAATGTGTATATATCAGGCACGTTCAACAGGTAGATAGTGACCAACTGGTAGATCGCAGGGTGTTCCTGGTCGATCTCCAGTCTCTCAGGGATCTCCTCCCCCCAAAAAAAAATGCTGAAAAAAAGAATAAAAAGCTCAACAAGTACTCTTTCCTTAAGAAAGCTCAACCACTCTGGCTTCCTAAGAGCAACTGAGCAAAGCTGAGCAACTTTGCCTTTCCCAAAAAAGCTCAGCAATTTTGGTTTCCTAAAAAAAGCTGAACAACTTTGCCTTTCCAAAAAAAAAGCTCAGCAACTTTTGGTTCCTAGCCAAAAAGTTGACCATCAGATT
Organism: Podarcis vaucheri; assembly: GCF_965113315.1. Classification (NCBI taxonomy): domain Eukaryota; kingdom Metazoa; phylum Chordata; class Lepidosauria; order Squamata; family Lacertidae; genus Podarcis; species Podarcis vaucheri. Next base: position 19,185,531 of record NC_138757.1, read on the forward strand.
AAGGCCCACTATCAGACTGGGGATTCAGGACCCTCCACTGTGTTTTATATAATCGACTTTGGATTATGTTCTGTGTATATCACAATGTTCCTTCAGTTTCATTTATTCATATATTCCATTTCCTTCATTCATTTGCTTCCTTAAAAAAAGCCCCAAAACTCTGGCTTCCCCAAAAAAGCTCAACAACTGAGCCCTCAACGGCCTCGGCCCAGTAGACCTGAAAGAGCATCTCCACCCCTGATGCCGGGGTCCCTTCTGGTGCTTCCCTCCCTGCGAGAAGCCAAGTTACAGGAAACCAGGCAGAGGGCCTTCTCAGTAGTGGCGCCCGCCCTGTGGAACGCCCTCCTGTCAGATGTCAAGGAAATAAACAACTGACTTTTAGAAGACATCTGAAGGCAGCCCTGTTTAGGGAAGTTTTTAGTGTTTTATTTTGCTTTTAATTCTGTTGGGAGCCGCCCAGAGTGGCTGGGGAAACCCAGCCAGATGGAGGGGTAGACATAATAAATTATTATTATTATTATTATTATTATTATTATTATTATTATTATTATTATTATTATAGCTGTCAGTTGAAGTCTCAAAAGACTGCAAGAGGGAGGTGGCCAGAATACTGTTATTTTTCCGTGTATAAGACTGTATCTTTACCCAATTTTTAAAAGTTTAATATATTGTTTATACTTTATATTGCTTATACTTTAGCTGTTAAACATTTTCTGAAGTTGGAACTCTAATGCTGAAAGAAGATTCAGCACAACTAGATTAATCAGATTTTATGGAATCGTTGAGTAGCAGAGAGAAGCTATTGGGTGACCGCTCAACACCTACTTTGCAGCCCTGCTTAGGGAAGTTTCTAATGGCTGATGTGTTAACCTGAGGATTGCTTGTAATAATAATAATAATAATAATAATAATAATAATAATAATAATAATAGTAAATGTATTTTTAATCTCCTGTCAGAAGCCGCCCAGAGTGGCTGGGGAAACCCGGCCAGATGGGCGGGGTAGAAATAATAAATTATCATCATCATTATTATTATCAAGTAGGGGCAGGAATCACCGAAGATGAAACGACATGAAGGTTTTCGTCCACCATTGGGGATTATTGCAGTAAGAGGTCCCAACACAATTGACTAGTGTATAGATTTTAAAATGGAGCTTGGCATGCACTTCAGAAACCTAAAATGAAAATTAAGATCCATTGGAAAATATAGTCTGGCCCCCCACAAGGTCTGAGGGACAGTGGACCGGCCCCCTGCTGAAAAAGTTTGCTGACTCCTACTATATGGTAATTTAGGGACCTAATAGGTCTCTAAAGCCATTTGCACATAGCAAATAGGAGCCTACACAACACAAAACACTGTTGTTGTAGGTCAGTTTTATTTTATTTGTTTTTTATCTTCTATTTTGGAAATGTACATCCAGTGTTTTTTTCCCCTTTTAATTTTTTTGGGGACTTCCGGAGGCGGCGCCATCGGCAATGGCGGATTCCCTCTAGTTCTGAGGGAGTAGCTCCGCGGAATTCGGGTCTTGCCACTACGGCGAAGCGGGGACCCCCTTGAAAATCACAGGCGGGTGAGGCCTGTGACCGTGGGACTCGGCGGGCACCCTTAGCGCCCCGCCAATCAGCAAGGGAACCCTGGAAAGGGCTCCAGAGCGAAGCGGGGAGTCTGGCGCGGTGCTGAGAGTCAACTGCTTCTTCTGTGGACTGAAGCCGCGCAGCTGTTGCCGGAGAGCACCGACCTTTTTCCTGTGACAATTCGGCTAAGAAACAACTACCCGTGAGTAGGTTAAGTCTGAAGATCGGGGAACTTAAGGGGGGGGGAAAGGATTAATTCGGCACTGAAGCGGGAAGGTGTAAACAGGAAGTCCGCCTTCCTTTTATGTAAATAGATAAAAGCAAAGGCTGTCAAAGCAAAGAGCCTGAAAACCGCGTTGAAAAAGACTCAAATCCTACATCAACAAAAAGAGAATTCCCTCCCTGCGGTGCGGGGAGAGGGGAGGGAGAAGGGGATGTATCTTTTGCCCGCAAAAGAAGAGAGAAAGGGAACTAAGACCACCACTTAATGCCTGGGAACGGACTGTCAAGGGACATTGAAACTGCCGTATTGGGAAACGCGCTGTCAAAGGACAATGTAACTTTTTGACAGCTAGCTCGGTAAGAAGGATACTTTGATTCTGAAAAGTCTTACTTGATCTGAAACTGTTGCTCTTTTTGACTAAAGGGGGGAATTTCGAAAGTTGGAATAGCTATTTTATTGCTACAAACTGGAACTGCTATTGTGTCCCCCTAGAGGAACTTTGAAATTGCTACAATTGGCCAGGGAATTTTCCACTCTAAACTGGCCATACCAAAGGGGAATTTTTCACCATAAACAAGTAATCGTGGGACTGACCTTGATCCTTAGATAAAGTGTTATGGCAGACTTGACTCAGGAAAAAACAACAAGATCTGGTAAAATTAGACTGCAGCAGCGTAGACCGTCAGCACCTGGCCTCCCTGCCCCACCAGGGGAAGATCCAGCCCAGGTGGCGTCTAAAGGAATGGCAGCTGAGGGGGGTTTAGCTACAGCCTTAGATAAAATTTTTGAATCTTTGGAAAAGTTGAGCAAACAAGTGGCTGAAGCGACAACTAAAATTGATCAAAACACTACAAGCATTAATAATTTGGGGCAGAAGGTGAACTCAAATACTGAATCTATTGAGAAACTGCTGCAGGAATCTACTTTGAACCGAAAAATAGCTGAAGAAGCTAAAGAAAAAGCATTGGCTGTAGAGGAAAAGATGTCACCGATTTGTAGGCAGCTTGAGGACCATAAGTCTTTGCTGTCTATGATTGAATTGAAAGAAAAAAAGACAAATTTAAGGATTACGGCTGTACCTGAACTTGAGAAGGACAGTTTGATTGACTTTCTTACGCAAGAATTTGCAGACTTATGGAATTTAGACTCAGACAAGTTGGATTTCTAGATATTAAGTGCGTTCAGACTCAGAAGAGGGGGGAGAAAGAACAGGGTGAGAGACTGTTTGATTACCCTCCGATCAAGAGAGGAGAGTGACAGAATATTAAGTCTGCACTTCCAAAGGACCTTGGAAATAGGTGAATCAAGAGTGGAGATATTCAAGGATATTCCTAAACATCTTTTGGATCTTAGGTCTAACTACGGAGATCTAGTGGCCCTGCTAAGAGGAAATAGAACCATCTTTAGGTGGGAATTCCCCCAAGGCCTATTGTCAGGGAACTGCCATCAGAGGGACAGGTGGTGGAAGGGCTCACGGAGGTTGGGAGAGACCCAGCAGCTGAAGCAGGAACCAGCAGGGGGAGAGGTGGGTCTCTGAGGGAAAGCGAGCAGGAGGGAAAGCTCAGGGACACTTCCAGCGAGAACAGTGGTGAGGTTTCTGGACCTCCCATAGGGAGACCCACTCCTCGCCGGAAACTGTCACGCCGTGAGTCCAGAAGACGTGTTTCCATTAAGGAGCTTTTATGTTGGAAGCGATTCCGAAAGCAGCCACTGTCAGAATCTGCCAGTGACTAGAGGAGCCATGTCTGAGGGGCTCCGTCACAGACAGAGGTTTGTGGACTTGAGCAAACTCTGAGGGACTACGATTTTACGCACAAGCAGCTCATCATCCCATCACAGCATTCCGACAGTTTTTGAAAGCAGCTTGTGCAGGAGAAGGCATCATGAGCAACGCAGCCGGAACCGGAGAAGCAGGAGCGGGAGCGAGTCCAAGCCTGGAAGAAAGGTACCGGGTGTTGGAGGTCCAGCTAGCGCTGCAGACGGCGAGGCTCGAGGAGAGGAGGGCTCAGGATGCAGACAAAAAGGGGAAAGACACCCAGCTCGCCAGAAAGGTACCAGGATTGGTGCAGAAGTTTGGGGGGGAGCCCAAGGACTATCATGCCTTTCGGACAGAGATGCAATATGCCCTCAATCTGCAGTTTGATGACTTCCCTGACGAGGAATCGCGAGTGGGTTTCGTGATTGGGCATCTTGAAAGGGGGGCGAGAGACTGGGTTAGGCCCCTGATGGCAGCGAATAATGACGTCCTAAAGGACACGATGAAGTTCTTTCGCGCCATGGATCTGATGTTTTCCAGCGATATTGAGCAGGGAGTGGTGCGCAGACAGTTAATGGCTTGCAAACAGGGGAGCCGATCTGTCCGTGAGTACTGGACTGAGTTCACCATGTTGGTCCACAAATTGGGGTGGGACCTATCGGCGGCACCCATTCAAATGCTGTTTGAAGAAGGGCTGGCTTCGGCTGTGAAAGACGAACTTTCCCGGGGCCCCAGGGCGGATTCTATGGACCAGCTGACCAAATCTGCGCTGACCATAGGAGCGCGCCAGGAGGCGAGAGCCTTGGAGAGGCGGGAAGGGAAGGGGGAAAGTTGAAAGGAGTTCCGCATTCCAGACATTCCAGAGCCAACTTTCCCGCCGGCAGAGCCGATGGAAATCGGAACAGCGCGTGCGCGCGCAGTTTCAAAGCCCAGTGAGGGGGGAAAGAAGGAGGGAAAAGGCGCCCGGAAATGCTATCTCTGCCAACAGCCAGGTCACTTTGCCAGAGTCTGCCCCCAGAGGAAGGAATGGCAAGGGATGGCGGGAGCTGTTGAGGGGAGAGAGGAAGAAGTACCGGAGCAAGTAAAAGCCAACGCCTGGCTGCCACCGTCGGGGCACAGCAGCCAGGCCAAAGAGCAGTGAAAGTGCCCACGCCGGAACCTCCTAAACCTGCCCTAGTGATAGAAGTGTCGCTAGAGCTGCCAAACGGACACCCTCTAAAGATAAAGGCGCTGTTGGACTCAGGCAGCTCCTGCAATTTCATGAGCAAAGAGTTTGCAGCTGAACACCAGATACAGACGATCCCTTTAAGCAACCCCCTGCAGGTGACCACGATCGATGGCAGGGAGCTGTTGGGAGGAGAAGTCAGCTTGCAGACCGTCCCAATGATAATGAAGGTGGCAAGACACACCGAACTGATAGCGTTTAATGTGGCCACCTTGGGAGGAGCTCCCATTATTTTGGGGATGAGCTGGCTAGCGTTACATGATCCGCTGGTGGGCAGGCATCAGAGAGTGGTTTCCTTTGGGTCAGCACATTGCCTAGAACACTGCAAAGAGTGAAAGGGTTTGGCAGGGGCCCGAGCCACCCTAGCAGGGACTGAAGTAACGGTGAAAGAGAAGGTACCACGACAATAAGCAGATCTCCGCGACGTCTTCAGCGAAAGGGAAGCTGACCAACTACCCCCGCATAGACCCTTTGACTGTCAAATCAATTTACTCCCTGGGGCACAGCTCCCAGTAGGCAAGTTGTATGCCATGTCAGACAGGGAGATGTTGGAACTAAGGGAATTCATTGACAAAAATCTGAAGAGAGGTTTCATCAGAGAGTCCAGAGCGGTGGGAGGCAGCCCAGTGTTTTTTGTGGATAAAAAAAACACGGACAAGCCGAGGCTGGTGTGTGACTTCAGGGCGTTAAACGCAGTGTCAGAACCAGTGGCCTTCCCTATGCCCAGGATTGACGACATTTTGACAAGGGTGCGGAAGGGAAAGATTTTTATTGAAATCAAACCTTTATTAGGCATTGTACAAATAAAACCATAAAAGAGAAAATAACATGTAAGTGACTTGAAATATATATAAAAAGGCAGCGGTTGGCTACATACATATATATATATATACATATAGAGTCAGTGGTTTTCCTTGTTAACCTGCTCCTTGGAGGGCTGCTACCAAAAACTCAGCTACCCCTGCCGTTACCCTTTGGTCAACGTCGGATAGGCAGAATCCCACACATTCACCTTGCTGGGGTTCCAGGCCACCCAAAAGAGGGGACAGCACGCGTTGACGGAGCGTACTGTACAATGGGCAATGAAAGAGAATATGCTCTACAGTGTCCGGGACATTCATAGAACATCTGCAGAGTCTCTTGTTTCTAGGGATGTTTTGATATCTTCCCCAGACAAATGCTGAGGGAAAAACATTCAACCGGGCCAGCATAAAAGCCCTACGTTGGGCTGGAATTATTAATTTAGTGACGTAATTGGCTCTGCTATCTAAGATATTTAAATCATAGAATATGGGGGAGCAAATTTTGTTTACAGCTGCCATAATAATTTGTCTCTCGACATCCTTTAGTCTAGTTAGGATATTATGGAAAATGTATTGCTCATTAGAATTGTACAGGGGCTCCAGCTCGATGCCTAAAGATTCAATCTTTTTTTCAAGGTACTGATACCATCTTGATTTATAGGAGTCTTCGAGCAAATCAGCGAGCAGGCTTGATGGAGAGCAGCGAAAATGGCAGCGTAACCAGTACTTTATTGAGGTGGACCAGGCCCAGTATTCCATTGTGTGTATGCCTATTTCTGCACACATTGTTTCATATTTGATCACAGCTGGGAGTCCAAGAATACGTCTCAGAAAGCTGGAGTGAATCTTTTTTAAATCACTGTTATATGCTTGGACCCATAGTGGGATTCCATAGAGTATCTGGGCTTGCACTTTTGTTTGAAATATCTGATTGGCCGCAGGAATAAATTGATTACCTTTCTGATAATAAAAACGGGCAACTGCTGATGAGGTGCACTTTGCCTGTTTTATGGCGTTTGTGCGATGATTTGCCCACCCTAAATTGCTCTGGAATAAGATTCCCAGATACCTATAGATTTTTACTTGTTGGATTTCTTGCCCTCTTATTTTCCATTTCTCTAGTTTCCAACCATTCGAGAAGACCAAAATTTTTGTCTTCTCATAATTTATTGAGAGTTTATTACATTCGCAGTAAAGGATCAGAGAAGATATAAGACGTTTCAGACCCAAACTCGTTAATGATAGTAGAACTGCATCGTCTGCGTATAATAAGAGAGGAACTGGTTTCTGATTAAGTTTAGGGGCATGTGATTCTATTTTTTGAAGGTGATCTGGCAAGTCTGATAAGAATAAATTAAATAGAAAGGGGGCAAGAATACACCCTTGTTTTACCCCTTTCGAGTTTGGGATGTCTAATGAAAGGTGACCTTTGGTGCTAAGTTTGACTTGACAGACATTGGAAGAGTATAGATTTTGTATTAAAGTCAGTAAGCGCTGATCAATTTTTAATTCTGCAAGTTTCCTCCACAGCTTTGGGCGGTCAATTGAGTCGAATGCACCACGAAAATCTACAAAAGCAGCATATATCTTAGATTGCCTTTGGGATCTATATTTTTCAACCAAATGCATAAGTATAAGGCAGTGGTCTAATGTAGAGCAACCTTTGGAGAAACCTATTTGTTCTTTCCCTGGTAAATTTAAATTTTTCATCCATATAAGGAGTTTAGATAGGAGGTGCTTAGCGTAGATTTTCCCTATCACTGATAGTAAGCTTATCGGTCTGTAATTCTTTGGTTCTTTTGGGTCGCCATTTTTAAAGATTGGGATAATTATTGATCTTAACCATATCTCCGGTATGATCCCATCTTTGTCTATGAGAGTAAACAATTGAGCTAGGGGTTCTGCCCACCAATCTATATAGGTCTTAAATAATTCTATTGGTAGACCGTCTGGCCCAGGCGATTTCCCCGATTTGAAATTTTTAACTATCTCTCTAATTTCCACTTCTTCTACCCTTGGCCACTCCTGGAGTTTATTGATTTTATTTATAGCGGTCTCATTTCCTTTAAGTTCACTGTGTAGATTGTTAAATACAGATGTAAAGTATTGGGACCATTTGGATTCTGCAATTGGTGGTTGGGTTAGTTGATTTTCGGCTTTCAGTCCTCCGTACACTAGGTTCCAGAACGCTTTGTTGTTTTTACTCTGAATTGAGTCAAATAGTTGTAGCCATTTTTGGGTTGCATATTTCTGTTTCTTTTCGGCCAGAATGTAATGATATTTTCTTTTTTCATCAAGATAAGAGGGCTCTAGTTTAATGCGATTATTTTTAAATGTTTGACGCAGTTTTCTTTTTAGCTGGAAACATTCATCGTCAAACCAGGGGCTAGCGCTATGTTTAAGTATCCAACCTTTAAGTGGAGTACTAAGCTCTACAAACATTTGGAAGATTTCATTATAAGTTTTCAGAATATCACTGCAGGGATTAGTGGTCTTTAAATTGGATAATACTTGTTTTCTCAGGTTGGCTGTAAGTTTTTGCCCCACTGCTGCACTCATTTCCTGAGACCATTTTAATTGAGTCATTTGTTTGTATTGCGAAGGTTCTATGATATTGTACTTAGTTATTTTGGTTTCGTTCTTTAAGTTTATAGACAGCGATAGTGGCTGATGGTCGCTTTCAGTACGCGTTCCAATTTTGAGGTCCATGATCGAATTTATAATATTATAAGGGGCAAGAATATAGTCGATGACACTGCATCCTCGGGGGGAGAAGTATGTAAACTCCCCGCTTCTATCGCCTTCTGTTGAGCCGTTCACAATCTGCAAATTAAAGTTGTTACATAATTCAAGTAGGCGTAAGCCTTCGTTGTTTACAACCCTATCTCTGGAGAAACGTCCTATTTTCAGGGCATGTGCGATATCATTATCAGTATTCCAATTTAATTTGCTACATAGTTGTTCATTGTTGGTTCCCACTCTAGCATTAAAATCACCTGCTATTATCAGTGAAGCATTTGGGTATTTATCGGTCAAATTTTCTATATAGAGGGTTAGCTGTGACCAATTTTCACTGCTGCTGTTGTTTTTGGTTGGGGGGATGTAGACGTTTACAAGTAGCAAGGTATCGTCTTTTTGTGTTAAAAGTAGAGCTTGTGCAAGTGGAAAGCATTTTTCTAGCTGCTTGATCTCAAACCCTAAGTTGTCTTTGATCATACAACAGAACCCTGCTTTCGGCCGGCCCTTCGTGTTTGTTTTCAAAGCGGGTTTCGTATAGGAGGTGAATCCATTAATTTTAATATCTCTAGTTGACCATGTTTCTTGTAGAAGTATTAATTCAAAATCTTTGAAGAAGTTCATTAGGTCTGGGTCTCCGCCTTTGTTTCCCCACCCTGCAATATTCCAGGACAGTAAGCGTAGAATCCGTTTTTGAGTTGGTGGGTGGTTGGCAGTATTTAGTCATTCTAGTTCTGTTATTGAGTCCAGCGAGGAATTTTGTCTTGTGTAGATACAGCCATTTGTCGCTGCTTTCGGTGGGGAGGGTAATGGTGGATCTTTTAGATTCTTTTTTTAAAGTGCGGGGAATTAAAATTTCCTCCCTTTCTTGATTTTCTTCCTTAACTGTTCCTTGTTCCTGAGAGATTTCTGTGGTTGGTGGACTGTTATGGACAGTAGGACTGTTTTCAGTCTCTACTTCCATTTCTTTGGCCTCATTTGGTGTTGAGCTCAGTGTGCCAGGTCTGTTGGAGGTCATCTTTTGTTCGGCAATGTTAGACTCCTTTGTAGTACTTAAATAAAGGGTACCTATTTCGTTTGGAGCTAGTATTTGATATCTCAGCCAGGAATTTGTGGTCTCTTTACTGGAGTTTTTCCTTGCCATTTCATATTTTGAATGAGGCTGGATTTGAAGCTCTGCATCTATAGATTTGAAAGTTCTATTAATAGCTCTCTTTTTGACTATGCATTTTGGGGAGAAGGCTGGTAAGTGTAAAGTTTGATTGTGTATTGTTTCTACTGCATTTTGTTGACCTTGTTGGTGAATTTCGGTCAATCTGGCCTGCAGTTTCGTCAATTTACTGAGTATATTTATTTGTTCTTTATCTGGTAGCTTGGTAAAATTACTCAGCAGATCTTCTTCTTCTGGGACTGTCCAGTCTATTGTGTCAAAAGCGAGGCTGTTGTTTGATGCTACAGTCGCTTGGTTTGGGAGCTCGGATTTTTCTTGCGTGATTTCCCGGGTAGCTGGCTGCAGTTTCTCCCATCTGCTGAGTTCTTCCACGGGAGTAGGGCAGATGTCGGCTTCTGGTGGAGTGGCCTTGTTCATCTTATTTTGTCTTTTAGATGCGATCAATGGACTGAGTGATATATCTTCGAAGTGTCGACGCGGAATAATTCCTTTCTGGGCTAAATGAGCCTTTTCCCTTAAGATTTTGGTTGGAATTTTATGACTACCAAATCTTAGTAGTACTTTTTTGGAGTATCCATCGTTAGTGAGCCTCTTGACTGCTTTTAAGTCAATACTTCCACCCTCAAGGCCTAGGAGCAGATTTAGATGGTGTCTGGCCCAGAAGGATGACTCCCAGTAAGGTAGAGGCCCTCTATATGGAAAAATGTGGAGAACAATCTCACATGGCTTCAATATCAGGTTGAATGAGTGAGGGGGGCTTCCTCTGGTTTTTGGCTGGTTTAGAGGTATAAATTTGTATTTGTTCTGTTTACCTCCAGGGCTTGTTAAGGATGGCAAAAAGGGAGTGAGTTGCCTCCTTTCATCTGGGTTATCCAGCTTCTTGGAGATGTTTTGTAATTGTTCAAAGATTTTTTGAACTGTTTGAGCAGTCAATAGGCAGCATTCCTCCAGCAGCTCCACCTTTCTACCAATTAGTGCTTGTGCCTCAATTATGGGAGTAGTAGCCTTGTCTACTGGGAGCTGTGTTAAAGCTGGACCTAAGGGGGGCGTACAACCTGATACGAATAAGGAAGGGGGATGAATGGAAAACCACCATGTTCACCCCATTGGGAGCATTTGAGTATCTCGTTATGCCCTTCGGTCTACAAGCAGGCTCAGCATGTTTTCAAGCGTTCATGAACCACGTCCTGGGGCCTTTGCTTTACAAGAATTGCGTAGCCTTCTTAGACGACGTGTTGGTGTATTCAGAGAATGAGGAGCAGCATGTGAGAGACATCAGAGAAGTGTTGAGCAGGCTGCAAGCGAACCAGCTGTGGGTGAAACTGGAGAAGTGTCAGTTTCATACCAAGGAGGTGGAATTCCTGGGGTATCGCCTGTCAGACAAGGGATTGGCCATGGATCCCGGCAAGGTCCAGGCGGTGCTGGAATGGAAAACACCCAAAACAAAGAAGGATGTGCAGAGGTTCCTAGGGTTTGGGAACTTCTATCGTAAGTTCATCCGAAACTTTGCCCACCTGACGGCGCCCATTACGGACTGTCTCAGCAGTAAGAAGAAATTCGTTTGGACTGAGGAGGTGGGGCGAGCATTTGAGGAACTAAAAAGGGCCTTCGCCTCGGAAGAACAGCTCCTGCATGTGGATTTACAAAAACCGATGAGAGTGAAAACGGACGCATCAGACAGAGCGATCGGGGCGGTGCTTCTGCAGTCAGGGAAGGAGGAGTCAGAGTGGCGACCGTGTGCCTTTTTTTCGCGAAAGCTGAACAAATCCGAGAGGAACTACACGGTGTATGACCGAGAACTACTCGCCATTCATGAGGCGTTCCGGAAATGGAGGCACCTGCTAATTGGCGCACAACATAAAGTGCAAGTGTGCACTGACCACAAGAACCTAGAGTATTGGAGAACGGCACGAGTGCTCAACCAACGGCAAGTGAGATGGGCCCAGGAGTTCTCCAAATTTAACTTTGAGATTTGTTACGTGCCAGGCCCGGAGAACATTAGGGCGGACGCTCTCTCACGCAAACCCGAATATTTGGAAGGGGAGGGGGCACCCGAAGAGAGACATGTCATTCCAGAGGACCGTTGGGTGTGTGGGGCGGCATTGGTGGGGCAAAGAGAACTGGTGGAGGGAACGGAGAATGATGAATATGCTCAGGACAAACTCAGGGGTCTCAGGAGGGAGGGAGACAAACCTGGAGGTTTTGAGGAGAGAAACGGGACATTGTACTACAAGGGAGCACTGTATATACCTGAAGGAGAGTTGAGGGGGAAGGTACTCAAGCAGCTGCACGATAGCCCCACAGCGGGGCATTTTGGGCAACACAAAACCATGTGGTTGGTTACCAGGGAATTTTGGTGGCCCAAGGTCAGGGAAGATGTACGGGAGTATGTGAGAGGTTGTGACCAATGCCAGCGAGCCAAAGGGGAGAGGCGGGCGCCGGCGGGGTTATTAGAACTGCTACCCACACCTGAAAGACCATGGGAAGCAGTGTCAATAGATTTTATGACTGATCTGCCGAAGTCCAGAGAGAAAACAGCCATCATGGTTGTGGTAGACCTGTTAACCAAAATGGGTCACTTTATAGCCTGCTCACATGCAGTCACGGCAGAAGAAACAGCTAAATTGTTTGTAGAAAATGTTTTTAGGTTGCATGGCGCCCCCTTGAGGGTGGTTTCAGACCGAGGGAAACAATTTACTTCCAGGTTCTGGAGGAAGCTCATGAGCTTACTGCATGTAGAGGTCAATTTTTCGACTGCCCGGCATCCTGAAACCAACGGGCAGGCGGAAAGAGCCAATGGCGTCCTTCAGCAATATCTGAGGTGTTATGTCAATGACAGAGAGAATGATTGGGTGGAGAAGCTGGCGTTGGCGGAATTTGCCTACAACAATGCGGAGAACGTGTCCACAGGGATGAGCCCCTTTTTGGCTAATTACGGGTGCCATCCCAGGGCTTTCCCGGGTGGGGGGGGAGGGGAGAGATGGAGCGTCCCAGCTGCCGAACAGTTCGTAGAGGAAATGGAAGCGATCCATCCTCAGCTCCAACTCAACTTAGACAGGGCCAAGGAGGAGTATAAGAGGCAGGCAGACAGAAACCGAAGGGAAGGTGAAACCATTAGGGTGGGGGACCATGTGTGGCTGTCAACCCAAGGGTTACCATTCAAAGGGGGTTGTAAGAAGTTAAGACCCAAAAAATTGGGCCCATTTGAAGTCAACCAACAGGTCAACCCAGTGGCTTTCAGACTCCGGTTACCGAACCACATGAAGCTGCACCCAGTTTTCCACAGGTCGTTACTGTCACCGTATAAAGGGGACAGAGAAGGGAGGTTCACCAGGGGACCAGAAATGGAGGAAAGGGAACACAGCAGCCATGTGGCGGAGATCCTTGATTCCAGGTGGAAGGGAGATCAAGTGGAGTATTTGGTAATGTGGGAAGGGGAACCGGAGTCGGAAAACACCTGGGTCATGGCAGAGGATGTCAATGACGAGGTCTTAATAGAAACTTTTCATCAGAGGTTCCCACGGAAACCTCAGCCTGTAGCGAGGTTCCGGAGGGAATACTTTGCAACCACAGACGACGAAGAGGAGTTGGAGGGGTTCACAGACTCCGAGGAGGAGGAGGATTCAGAGACCCGGAACTGCAACCGATGGAGGGAAATGTTCGAGACGTCTGAAGATGAAGAGGATTCTTTTCGGGGTTTTACCTCCTCACCACCCAGAGGAGAGGGAACGGGAGGGGGTGACGGGGGCCCTGGAGGGGGGTGGATGTCAGGGAACTGCCATCGGAGGGACAGGTGGTGGAAGGGCTCACGGAGGTTGGGAGAGACCCAGCAGCTGAAGCAGGAACCAGCAGGGGGAGAGGTGGGTCTCTGAGGGAAAGCGAGCAGGAGGGAAGGCTCAGGGACACTTCCAGCGAGAACAGTGGGGAGGTTTCTGGACCTCCCATAGGGAGACCCACTCCTCGGCGGAAACTGTCACGCCGTGAGTCCAGAAGACGTGTTTCCATTAAGGAGCTTTTATGTTGGAAGCGATTCCGAAAGCAGCCACTGTCGGAATCTGCCAGTGACTAGAGGAGCCATGTCTGAGGGGCTCCATCACAGACAGAGGTTTGTGGACTTGAGCAAACTCTGAGGGACTACGATTTTACGCACAAGCAGCTCATCATCCCATCACACCTATCTTTTACCTTTAAAGAGAAAAAGTTCAAAATAAGATCAGTGGAAGATAAAGAAAAATTTCTGAAAGAACACGGAGAAGATCTGCAAAAAGAAGCCGAAGAAGAGCTAAGAGCCTTAAAACCAGGAATACAAGACATAGTACCACTACCTTTGGGATTGGACAAGTTAGAGAAGGCGGTACCACCGACAGAACAAGAACAACTACTTGGTGCAGTTGGAGGAAAGTAAAATAAATACATCATGTCCCTGCAACTATTAAGTTGGAATATTCATGGACTTAATTCCCCGGAGAAAAGGAAAAAAGTTTTTCATTTATTGAAAAAGGAACAATTGGACTTGATTTGTTTGCAGGAAACACATGTGATAAGGCTTCATAGGAAAGTATTGATTAATAAAAGATTGGGCCAGGAGTTCATTTCATCGGACAAGGTTAAAAAGAGAGTAGTAATTTACGCCAAAGAAAGCCTATCACCGAAATTTATCTTTAAAGATGACCAAGGAAGATATGTGGCAATTGAAATCCAAACACAAGGAGAAAAATTCTTGATAGTAGGATTATATGCACCAAATGAGGGGAAATCTGAATTTTTTAAGGAGTTGCATGAGACATTGTTAGACTATATGGATTACAACATTATTATGATGGGAGATATGAATGGAGTGGTATCTACAAATATGGAGAAGTCGCAGAGACAGTTAGTTACTAAAGATGGCAGACTACCAAAAACCTTTTTTGAACTAATCGGCAATATGGACTTGATTGACATATCGAGAATAAAGAATCCCTTGGGTAGAGAGGGGACCTTCTTCTCTGAAGCCAAACTGACATGGACAAGAATTGACCAAATCTGGATAACTAGAGGACTGGCACCTAAGACTCGAAAAGTGGAAATTTGCCCTAAAACTTGCTCTGACCATAATGCTGTGAAAATGGAGATGAAACTAACACCTGCCGGTTCCTTCAGATGGAGGATGAATGACACCTTGTTTAGAGATCAAGAAGTTACTAAGAAGGCCCCAAAAACCTTGAGAGACTATTTTGAGATAAACATGGGGACTTCCGGAGGCGGCGCGAAACGGCAATGGTGGTCTCCTTCGCACTGTGAAGGGGAAGCTCCGCAGAAACGGGTCGTCCGCTACGGCGAAGCGGAGACCCACACCGGAAAACCACAGGCAGAGTGAGCCTGTGGCCGTGGGACTCGGCGGGCACCAGAAGCGCCCCCCGAAACGAAGAAGGAACCTCGTAAGGGGCTCCAGAACGTGGAAGGGCTGGCGCGGTGCTGTGAGTTGATCGCTCTTTCTGTGGAGTGAAGCCGCATAGCTGCTGCCGATGAGCGCTGACCTTTTTTCCTGGAACATCCGATCTGAAAAGTACCAACCCGTGAGTAAGAGGGACTGAAGGAATTGGGGACCAAATTGATTTTAAAATTCGGCTAAAGCGGGAGACGCAACCAGGAAGTCCGTCTCCCGGTTCTGCTTAAAGTTCTAAAGCAAAAGACTTTGATCTGCCTGACGCCTTTGAAGTGGCATCAAAAGTTTTTAACTCGTGCATTATTTGAACTGTTTTGTAGAGACTAAGGATTTAAAATTCTTTTTTTCTCTCTCTCTCTGGTTCTGGACTTGGTTTTACCTCTCCCCGTGGATTTACAAATGCATTAAGAAATCCAAATACTCGGGCTGCCAGATTAAATAGAGCTGTCAAATTGCGGACTCCATTTTTGTTATTGGGAACTGCTACATCTGAGCGTTACTTGACTGGATACATTGTAATGCTGTTTCTGGCACTCTTTAGAGACATTGTTTCATATTAAGGATTTACTCTGCTTACTACAAGAGAGCTGAAGGTTTTCTCTTGGAAATTTATGGCTGTTTGGACATTATTAAGAGTAACAAATACATTCTCTCCCTCAAGATACTTTTAAACTCCCCCTAGAGGATTTTGGATTTACAGCTGTCTGGGATCTGCTTTTTGTTTTTCTTCTCTCCTGTCTTGTTGTTTACTCTCTGGACTTGTGGATTCCCATGGGACCATACACGGTTTGACCTTGGCACGTAGACAGGAGTGGAATGAGTGGCTTTGGGAAAACAAGATCGGCTAAAGCTAAAGCTAAACAATTAACACAAACAACTTTGACTCCACAGCCGCGCAGATCATCTGTTCCTACTATTTTGGTGACACAAGAGGAAGAAACTGAGCAGACTTTGCTAGAAGGTATGGGTGCAGGAGGATCTGCCTCAGTATTAGATAAGATTTTGGAAAAATTGGAAAGTTTGGACAAAAAGGCAGATGAGCATTCGGCTAAGATTGACCAAACCACAGCCAGTGTTAATAAACTAACTAAACAAGTTGCTCAGCACGCACAATCAATTGGGAACCTCTTTGAAGTCACCATAGAAAATCGCAAACTAGCTGTGGAAGCTAATCAAAAAGCTGAAGCATTAAAGGAAGAGGTAAAACCATTGCATAAACAGATTGGTGAACAGCAGGCCTACCTGTCTATGATTGAACTTCGTAACAGGGAAAATAACCTGAGACTGAGGGCAATCCCAGAATTTGAACAAGGGGACTTAATTGACTATTTGACAAAAGAATTTTCTAAGTTCTGGCCTTTAGAGGAAGACAAAGATTTTAAAATTGTGACTGCCTTCAGACTGGGAAGAGTAGCAAGGAAAGATAGACCCAGAGACTGTTTGATCATTTTGAGATCCAAGCAAGAAAGAGATAAAATATTAAGCCTACACTACGAAAAGTCACTTGTAATTCAAGATAGGAGAGCAGAAATTTACAAAGACATCCCGAAACAACTTTTGGACCTTAGATCCACCTATACAGAGTTAGCAAAACTGCTGAGGAGCAACTCAATTCCTTTTAGGTGGGAATTTCCCCAAGGATTATCTTTTACCTTTAGAGGGAAGAAAGTGAAAATTAAAACAGCCGAGGATAAAGAAAAGTTTTTGAACGACCACGGAGAGGACCTTCAGAAAGGGATCACAGAAATTCCAGGGTCTGGGCCATTGCCTATACCTACACCTTTGGGGCCTGAGGACCAGAAGAAAGAGACGCCTCCACCAAAGGAATAACAGATTTGTCCAGGATGTCTCTGCAGCTTTTCAGCTGGAATATTAATGGCTGTAACTCCCCGGAAAAAAGGAGAAGGAGACATTTTGGCAAGTAGATTCAAAAAAGTGTTAAATGAAGTAATTCATAAAGACCAGACAGGTTTTCTCCCAGGTAGACAATTGTCCAACAATACTAGGAACATCATTGATATTTTGGAACTTTTGCAAACAAATATTAATACAAAAGCTGTGCTGATTTTTATAGACGCGGAGAAGGCCTTTGATAATATTTCATGGAAGTTTATGAAGAAAAACCTTGAAGGGATGGGAGTGGGACGGGAGTTTGTGAATGGTATAGAGGCAATTTATTCAGAACAAAAAGCTAAATTGATAGTTAACAATGTGGTGACAGAAGAGTTTAAGATTGAGAAAGGAACACGACAAGGCTGTCCTAGCTCTCCTCTGTTATTTATTTCTGTCCTGGAGGTGCTATTGAATATGATTAGAGGGGACCGGTTGGTTGAAGGGATTCAGGTCGGAGCTAAACAGTATAAACTTAAAGCTTTTGCAGATGACTTGGTTTTGACACTACAGGAGCCAGAATCTAGTACGAAAAGGGTCTTAGAACTGATTCATGAGTTTGGTCGGGTGGCAGGATTCAAATTAAACAAGCAAAAAACAAAGGTTTTAGGAAAAAATTTGACACCTTTGGAGTCAGAAAGGTTTCAGAAAGAGACAGATTTAAATGTGGTTAAAAAGGTGAAATACCTAGGGGTTAATATGACTGCTAAAAATCTGAATTTATTCAAGGATAATTATGAAAAGTGTTGGACAGAAATCAAAAAGGACCTAGAAAGCTGGTCAAGATTGAAACTTTCTTTTTTTAAAAAAAAATTATTACATTTTTTCCAGATAAAGATGTACAGTACAAGAAAACAAAGAAAATCAGAAAAGAAAAGAAAAAAAGACAGATTATCTCCAAAGCTTGTTTCAATCCTCCATCGAACTTCCCCACATCTCCCGCGCAATGCAACCTTGACAATAAATTTGTCAGCAAATTATAACCTTGTTTCTTGTGTTTCTTTGTTAGTTTCCATTGCATTTTAAGTTTAAATTATTTGTTATCCATTTACTCTATAATCAAATATATTATCATTTTTAAACATTTAAACATTGATCCTTTCATTTGTAATATCTAATTTCATATATATTCCACTCTCGTTGCTGGAGCTAACCTTTCCAAATCATGCGAAATTTTATAATTCATATAACTTATAAAACTTTTGCAAATAGTCCTTAAATTTTTTCCAATCCTCCTCCATTGCTTCTTCTCCCAGATCTCGGATTCTGGCAGTCATCTCGGCCAATTCCATATAGTCCATCAATTGCGTTTGCCACTCTTCCAGTGTGGGCAAATCTTGAGTCTTCCAATATTTAGCGATAAGGATTCTTGCTGCTGTAGTTGCATACATAAAAAACGTTCTATCCTTCTTTAACACCTTTTGGCCGACAATGCCCAAAAGGAAGGCCTCCGGTTTCTTGGGGAAGGTGTACTTAAACACCTTTTTTAACTCATTATAGATCATTTCCCAAAAGGCCTTCACTTTTGGACAGGTCCACCAAAGGTGAAAAAATGTCCCTTCAGCCTCCTTACATTTCCAACATTTATTATCAGACAAATGGTATATCTTAGCAAGCTTGACTGGGGTCATGTACCACCTGTATATCATTTTCATAATGTTTTCTTTCAGGGCATTACATGCCGTAAACTTCATACCGGTGTTCCATAACCTTTCCCAGTCTTCAAACATAATGTTATACCCAATGTCCTGAGCCCATTTTATCATGGCTGATTTAAGAGTCTCATCCTGAGTGTTCCATTTAAGCAGCAAGTTATACAGTCTCGATAATACCTTGGTCCTTGGTTCTAACAGTTCTGTCTCTAGTTTCGATTTTTCCACCTGGAATCCTGTTTTTTTATCCAACTTAAAAACCTCATGAATTTGGGCATAATGAAACCAATCTTGCACCTTATTCTTTAGTTTTTCATAGCTCTGCAACCTCCAATTTTCTCCAATTTTTTCTACTATTTCCCAATATTTCGGCCAGCCGGCCTCCATATTGGGTTTTTTCCTAGCCTTGGCCTCCACTGGTGATAACCACCTCGGAGTCTTACTTTCTACCAAGTCTTTGTATTTTGACCAGACCATAAATATTGCTTTTCTGACAATATGGTTTTTGAACATTTTATGTGTTTTTACCTTGTCATACCACAAATACGCATGCCAACCTAACGAATTATTAAAACCTTCCAGATCTAGGACATCAGTGTTCTCTAACAAAAACCAATCTTTCATCCAGCAGAAGGCTGCAGCTTCATAATATAACCTTAAGTCTGGCAGGGCAAACCCCCCTCTTTCTTTTGCATCAGTTAATATTTTAAACTTTATTCGGGGCTTTTTGCCCTGCCAAACAAACTTTGAAATATCCTTCTGCCACTTTCCAAAACATTCCACTCTGTCCACGATCTGTAAGGTTTGAAACAAAAACAACATCTTTGGCAGTACGTTCATCTTAATAGCTGCGATTCGGCCCAACAAGGAAAGTTTCAGTCTTGACCAAGTTTCTAGGTCTTTTTTAACTTCTGACCAACATTTTTCGTAGTTATCTTTAAACAAATTCAAATTTTTGGAAGACAAGTTGACCCCCAGGTATTTCACTTTTTTAACCACATTTAATTCTGTTTCCCTCTGAAACCCATCTGTTTCTGGAGATGTCAAGTTCTTTCCCAATACCTTAGTTTTTTGTTTATTCAACTTAAATCCCGCCACCCGACCAAATTCTTGAATCAATTCTAAAACTCTTTTTGTACTAGATTCTGGCTCCTGTAATGTTAAAACCGAGTCATCTGCAAAGGCTTTCAGTTTATATTGTTTCGCTCCGACCCGTATTCCTTGTACCTGCCGGTCCTTCCTAATCATATTCAGCAGCACCTCCAGGACTGAGATAAATAATAGGGGGGAAAGGGGGCACCCCTGCCGTGTTCCTTTTTCAATATGAAACTCTTCTGTCACCACATTGTTCACTATCAGCTTAGCTTTTTGTTCTGAATAAATTGCTTCTATACCATTTTCAAACCCCCGTCCCACTCCCATCCCTTCCAAATTTTTCTTCATAAACTTCCAAGAAATGTTGTCAAAGGCCTTCTCTGCATCAATAAAGATTAACACTGCTTTAGTGTTAATATTTGTTTGCAAAAGTTCCAGAATGTCAATAATATTCCTAGTATTGTCAAACAAGTGCCTACCTGGGAGAAAGCCTGCTTGGTCCTTATGAATTACTTCATTTAGTACCTTTTTAAGTCTACTTGCCAAAATGTCTGCAAATATTTTGTAATCCACATTTAGGAGTGAGATGGGACGGTAGTTCTTAAGTTGAGTCTTTTCAGTTTCCACTTTAGGTATCAATGTGATGAATGCTTCTTTCCACGTTTCTGGTGCCCTTCCTCCCCCCATAATCTGATTGCAAACCTCCATTAATGGTTGTATCAAATAGTCTTTTAACGTCCTATAATACTTGGAGGTAAGTCCATCTGGGCCTGGAGATTTGCCCAACTGCATGTTCTGAATGGCCTCCTCGATTTCCTGTTGTGTTATTTTGTAGTTCAAGATTGATCTCTTCTCCTGAGGCAGTTCTGGTAGGCCATTGTCTTTTAAAAACAGATCCATCTCAGACACTTCCTCGGGCCCTTGGGTATACAATTTTTTGAAATACTTCTGGAAGCACTTTCTAATTTCACCCGGTTTCTGAATATTTTTCCCTTCAACCTCTAGGTTGGTAACATAATTTAATTTTTGTCTTTTTTTCAACTGCCATGCTAGCAGTTTTCCACATTTGTTCGCAGATTCAAAAGATCTTTGTTTCATTTGTTTAATTTTCCATTCCACTTCTTGGTTTATCAGTTTCGTATATTGTGACTGGTGTAATTTAATTTCTCTTAAAATCTCTTTTGATTTTGGTTTAGATCTCAACTTTTTCTCTCCATCTCTTATCTTCTCTAATATCTTATCCTTTTTTCCATTCCAGAGTTTTTTCTTAATCGTATTCTGTTGTATCAGAAACCCTCTCATTACAGCTTTACTTGCGTCCCAGATTGTTCTTTTTTCCACCGAGGTATTCAAATTAATTTCAAAATAGTCCTTTAAAGCTTTTTGGACCTTCTTTACAATCTCTTGATCTCTTAACAGGTTGTCATTCATTTTCCATCTGAAGGAACCGGCTGGAGTAAATCTCACTTCCATTTTCAGGGCGTTATGGTCGGAGCAGGTCTTTGGGCAGATTTCCACTCTTGTAGTCTTAGGTGCCAGCCCTCTAGTTGTCCAAATTTGGTCGATTCTTGTCCATGACAGGTGGGCCTCAGAGAAGAAAGTTCCTTCTTTACCTAAGGGGTTTCTTGTCCTCCATATATCAATCAAGTCCATATTGCCGATTAGTTCAAAAAAAGTTTTTGGTAGTCTGCCATCCTTGTTTAAATTTTGATTCTATGACTTATCCATGTAAGTAGAGACCACCCCATTCATGTCTCCCATCATCTCGAAGGGGGGGGGCGAAAGACTGGGTTAGGCCCCTGATGGCAGCGAATAATGACATCCTTAAGGACACGAGGAAGTTCTTTCGCGCCATGGACCTGATGTTTTCCAGCGATATTGAGCAGGGAGTGGTACGCAGACAGTTAATGGCGTGTAAACAGGGGAGCCGATCTGTCCGTGAGTACTGGACTGAGTTTACCATGTTGATCCATAAATTGGGGTGGGAACTATCGGCGGAACCCATAGAAATTCTCTTTGAAGAAGGGCTTTCTTCGGCTGTGAAAGACGAACTTTCCCGGGCGCCCAGGGCGGAGTCTATGGACCAGCTGACCAAATCCGCGCTGACCATAGGAGCACGCCAGGAGGCAAGAGCCTTGGAGAGGCGGGAAGGGAAAGGGGAACGTTGGAGGGAGTTTCGCATTCCAGAGATTCCAGAGCCACCGTTCCCGCCAGGAGAGCCGATGGAAATTGGAACAGCGCGCGCGTGCGCAGTTTCAAAGCCCAGTGAAGGGCGGAAGAAGGAGGGGAAGGGCGCCAAGAAATGTTATCTCTGCCAACAGCCAGGTCACTTTGCCAGAGTCTGCCCCCAAAGAAAGGAATGGCAAGGGATGGCGGGAGCTGTTGGGGAGAAGGAGAAAGAGGTCCAGGAGCAAGTAAAAGCCAACGCCTGGCTGCCACCGTTGGGGCACAGCAGCCAGGCCAAAGAGCAGTGAAAGTGCCCACGCCGGAACCTCCTAGACCCACCCTAGTGATAGAGGTGTTACTAGAGCTGCCAAACGGACACCCACTAAAGATAAAGGCTCTATTGGACTCAGGCAGCTCCTGTAATTTCATGAGTAAGGAGTTTGCAGCGGAACACCAGATACAGACTATCCCTTTAAGTAACCCTTTACAGGTGACCACGATTGATGGAAGGGAGCTGTTGGGAGGAGAAGTCAGCCAGCAGACCGTCCCAATGGTAATGAGGGTGGCAAGACACACTGAGCTAATAGCGTTTAATGTGGCTACCTTGGGAGGAGCTCCCATTATTTTGGGAATGAGCTGGCTAGCATTACATGATCCGCTAGTGGGCTGGCATCAGAGAGTGGTCTCCTTTGGGTCAGCACATTGTCTAGAACACTGCAAAGAGGGAAAACTCAAGGAGAGGCCAAAGCCACTCTAGCAGGGACGGAAGTAACGGACAAAGGGAAGGTGCCCCGACAATACGCAGACTTGGGCAATGTCTTCAGCGAGAGGGAAGCAGACAAACTACCTCCGCATAGACCCTTTGACTGTCAAATCAATTTACTCCCTGGGGCCCAGCTCCCAGTAGGCAAGCTGTACGCCATGTCAGACAGGGAAATGCAGGAGTTAAGGGAGTTCATTGACAAGAACCTGAAGAGAAGTTTCATCAGAGAGTCCAGAGCGGTGGGTGGCAGCCCAGTTTTCTTTGTGGATAAAAAACACACGGACAAACCGAGGCTTGTAGTGGACTTCCGGGCCTTAAATGCAGTGTCAGAACCAGTGACTTTCCCTATGCCCAGAATTGATGACATTTTGACTAGGGTCAGGAAGGGAAAGATTTTTACTAAACTGGACCTGAGGGGGGCGTACAACCTGATACGAATAAGGAAGGGGGATGAATGGAAAACCACCATGTTCACCGCTTTGGGGGCATTTGAATACCTCGTTATGCTTTTCGGCCTACAAGCAGGCTCAGCGTGCTTTCAATCGTTTACTGGGACCTTTGCTTTACAAGAATTGCGTGGCCTTCTTAGATGACGTGTTAGTATATTCAGAGAATGAGGAGCATCATGTGAGAGACGTCAGGGAAGTGTTGGGCAGACTGCAAGCGAACCAGCTGTGGGTGAAACTGGAGAAGTGTCAGTTTCATACCAAGGAGGTGGCATTCCTGGGGTACTGCTTGTCGGACAAGGGATTGGCCATGGATCCTGGCAAGGTCCAAGCGGTACTGGAATGGAAGACACCGAAAACGAAGAAGGATGTGCAAAGATTTCTAGGGTTTGGCAACTTCTATCGGAAGTTCATCCGAAACTTTGCCCACTTGACGGCTCCCATTACTGACTGTCTCAGCAGTAAGAGGAAATTCGTTTGGACGGCGAAGGCGGAGCGAGCTTTTGAGGAACTGAAAAGGGCGTTCGCTTCTGAAGAACAGCTCCTGCATGTGGATTTACAAAAACCGATGAGAGTAGAAACGGACGAATTGGACCGGGCGGTGGGGGCGGTGCTTCTGCAGCCTGGGAAGGAGAAGTCGGAATGGAAACCGTGCACCTTTTTCTCGCGAAAGCTGAACAAATCTGAGAGGAACTACACGGTGTATGACCGAGAACTACAAGCCATTCACGAAGCGTTCCGAAGATGGAGGCACTTATTAATTGGCGCACAACATAAGGTGCAAGTGTGCACTGACCACAAGAACCTAGAGTATTGGAGAACGGCACGAGTACTCAACCAACGGCAAGTGAGATGGGCCCAGGAGTTCTCCAAATTCCACTTTGAAATTTGTTATGTGCCAGGCCCAGAAAACGTTAGGGCGGACGCTCTCTCACGTAAACCTGAATATTTGGAGGGGGAGGGAGCACCCGAAGAGAGACATGTCATCCCAGAGGACCGCTGGGTGTGTGGGGTGGCAATGGTGGGGCAAAGAGAACTGGTGGAGGGAACGGAGAATGATGAATACGCCCAGGATAAGCTCAGAGGTCTTAGGAGGGAGGGAGAGAAACCCGGGGGTTTCGAGGAAAGAAACGGGGCATTGTATTACAAAGGGGCACTGTATATACCCGAAGGAGAATTGAGGGGGAGGGTACTCAAGCAGTTGCACGACAGCCCCACAGCGGGGCATTTTGGGCAACACAAAACCATGTGGTTGGTTACCAGGGAATTTTGGTGGCCCAAGGTGAGGGAAGATGTACGGGAGTATGTAAGAGGGTGTGACCAATGCCAGCGAGCCAAAGGGGAGAGGCGGGCGACAGCGGGGTTATTAGAGCCGTTACCCACACCAGAACGACCACGGGAGGCAGTGTCGATAGATTTTATGACTGATCTGCCGAAGTCCAAGGGGAAAACAGCCATCATGGTCGTAGTAGACCAACTAACAAAGATGTGCCACTTTGTAGCCTGCTCACATGCAGTCACGGCGGAAGAGACAGCGAGATTGTTTGTAGAGCACATTTTTAGGTTGCATGGCGCCCCCTTGAGGGTGGTCTCAGACAGAGGGAAACAATTTATGTCCAGGTTCTGGAGGAAGCTCATGAGCTTACTGCACGTAGAGGTCAATTTTTCGACTGCCCGACACCCTGAAACCAACGGGCAGGCGGAAAGAGCAAACGGTATCCTCCAGCAATACCTGAGGTGTTATGTCAATGACAGAGTGAATGATTGGGTAGAGAAGTTAGCGCTGGCGGAATTTGCCTACAACAATGCGGAGAATGTGTCCACAGGGATGAGCCCCTTTTTGGCTAATTATGGGTGTCATCCCAGGGCATTTCCCGGGGAAGGAGGGGAGAGATGGAGCGTCCCGGCAGCCGAACACTTTGTAGAAGAAATGGAAGCGATCCATCATCAGCTCCAACTCAACTTAGAAAGGGCCAAGGAAGAATACAAGAGGCAGGCAGACAAGAACAGAAGGGAAGGTGAAATCATAAGGGTGGGAGAGCAGGTGTGGCTGTCAACCCAAGGGTTGCCGTTCAAAGGGGGTTGTAAGAAATTAAGACCCAAAAGATTGGGTCCATTTGAGGTCATTCAACAGGTCAACCCAGTGGCTTTTAGGCTCCGGTTACCGAACCACATGAAACTGCACCCAGTATTCCATAGGTCGTTACTGTCACCGTACAAGGGGGGACGAGAAGGGATGTCCACACGGGGACCAGTCATAGAAGAAAGGGAATGCAGCAGCCATGTGGCGGAAATCATCGACTCCAGGTGGAAGGGTGATCAGGTGGAGTATTTGGTAGCGTGGGAAGGGGAACCGGAGTCAGAAAACACCTGGGTAATGGCAGAGGATGTCAATGACGAGGTCCTAATAGAAACGTTCCATCAAAGGTTCCCAAGGAAACCTCAGCCGGTGGCGAGGTTCCGGAGGGAATACTTTGGCACCACCGAGGAGGAGGAGGAGTTGGAAGGATTCACGGACTCGGAGTGGGAAGGAGGAGGAGTACTTAGAGACCAGGAACAGCAACCAGTGGAGGGAAATGTTCGAGTCGTCGGAAGATGAAGGAGGTTCTTTCCGGGGTTTTGCCTCCTCACCGCCCATAGAGGAGGGGGCGGGAGGGGGTGAAGGGGGCCCTGGAGGGGAGGTGGATGTCAGGGAACTGCCATCGGAAGGACAGGAGGTGGAAGGGCTCACAGAGGTTGGGAGAGACTCAGCAGCTGAAGAGGGAACCAGCAGGGGGAGAGGAGGAGCTCCGAGGGAAAGTGAGCAGGAGGGATGGCTCAGAGACACCTCCAGCGAAAACAGTGGGGAGGTTTCAGGACCTCCTGTAGGGACACCCACTCCTCGCCGGAAACTGTCACGCCGAGAGTCCAGAAGACGCGTTTCCGTTAAGGAGCTTTTATGTTGGAAGAGATTCCGAAAGCAACCACTGTCGGAATCTGCCAGCGACTGACGGAGCCATGCTTAAGGGGCTCCGTTATAGACAGAGGTTTGCGGACTTAACCAAACTCTGAGGGACTTGGATTTTACGCACAAGCAGCTCATCATCCCATCACAGTTATGGACCACCGGTGTGAGGTTCACGGCATGTAGTGCCTTGAAAGAAAATATTATGAAAATGATATATAGGTGGTACATGACCCCAGTCAAGCTCGCAAAAATATATCATTTGCATGACAATAAATGTTGGAAATGTAAGGAGACTGAAGGAACATTCTTTCACCTGTGGTGGACTTGCCCGAGGGTTAAGGCCTTCTGGGAAATGATTTATAATGAGTTTAAAAAGGTATTTAAGTATACCTTTCCTAAGAAACCAGAGGCCTCCCTTTTGGGCATTGTTGGCCAGAAGGTGTTAAAGAAGGATCGAACTTTTTTTATGTATGCAACAACAGCAACAAGGATACTCATCACAAAACATTGGAAGACACAAGATTTGCCCACGCTGGAAGAATGGCAGACGCAACTGATAGACTACATGGAGCTGGCTGAAATGACTGGCAGAATCCGAGACTTGGGAGAAGAGACAGTGGAAGAGGATTGGAAAAAGTTTAAGGACTATTTACAAAAACATTATAAGTTGTATGAATGTTAAGAAAATGCACGATAGAAACCAACATGGCATCAGCAATTTGGTTGAAAGATATTATGAGAATAAGTGATGTTTAAGTAAAAGATGAAGTTTGAAACAATATTTATGTTTAAACTAAGCAGTTAAGCACATGACTAAAATATTTAAAGTCTGACATAATTTTTGAGAATTACAAAATAAGAATTGAAACAAGGCAATAAATTGCTGTTTATAACTTTATTATTGAGAATGCAGGAAAGGGTGATGTGAGGAAGTCCAAAGGTTATGGAAATATGCTTTATGAACAGTGGTTTTGTTGTATTCTTTTCTGTCTATTTCTGTTTCTTTGGTTATTTCTGTTTTCTTTTGATTGTTACTTTTTGGTGATGGTATTTCATATGTTTGGTGATTTCTTTTGTTTGTTAAAAACTTGCAATAATTTTTTAAAAAAAAAATATTTTGAGATAAACATGAACACTACTATTGAAAAAAGAGTAATCTGGGACGCAAGTAAAGCAATTATGAGGGGGTTTCTTATTCAACAGAATGCAATAAAGAAGAGAACTCAAAATGAGAAAAAAGATAAAATCTTGGAAAAAATAAAAGAGGGTGAGAAGAAACTGAGAGCGAAACCAAAGTCACAAGAGATTCTGAGAGAAATAAAGTTATACCAAGTTCAATATATGAAGATGATGAATCAGGAAATAGAATGGAAAATTAAACAGATGAGACAAAGGACATTTGAATCGGCTAATAAATGTGGAATACTGTTAGCCTGGCAAATGAAAAAAAGACAAAAACTCAACACCATTACTAACTTGGAAGTGGAAGGAAAGAACATTCAGAATCAAGTGGAAATTAGAAAATGCTTCCAGAGGTATTTTAAACAGTTATATTCACAAGGGCCACAGAAAGATTGAGATTGAATCCTGACAAGACAGAAGTACTGTTTCTGGGGGACAGGAGGCGGGCAGGTGTGGAGGATTCCCTGGTCCTGAATGGGGTAACTGTGCCCCTGAAGGACCATGTGCACAGCCTGGGAGTCATTTTGGACTCACAGCTGTCCATGGAGGCACAGGTTAAATCCGTGTCCAGGGCAGCTGTGTACCAGCTCCATCTGGTACGTAGGCTGAGACCCTATCTGCCCGCGGACTGCCTCGCCAGAGTGGTGCATGCTCTGGTTATCTCCCGCTTGGACTACTGCAATGCGCTCTACGTGGGGCTACCTTTGAAGGTGACCCGGAAACTACAACTAATCCAGAATGCAGCAGCCAGACTGGTGACTGGGGGCGGCCGCCGAGACCATATAACACCGGTCTTGAAAGACCTACATTGGCTCCCAGTACGTTTCCGAGCACAATTCAAAGTGTTGGTGCTGACCTTCAAAGCCCTAAACGGCCTCGGTCCAGTATACCTGAAGGAGCGTCTCCACCCCCATCGTTCTACCCGGACACTGAGGTCCAGCACCGAGGGCCTTTTGGTGGTTCCCTCACTGCGAGAAGCCAAGTTACAGGGAACCAGGCAGAGGGCCTTCTCGGTAGTGGCGCCCTCCCTGTGGAACGCCCTCCCACCAGATGTCAAAGAGAACAACAACTACCAGACTTTTAGAAGACATCTGAAGGCAGCCCTGTTTCGGGAAGCTTTTAATGTTTGATGTATCACAGTATTTTAATATTCTTTTGGAAGCCGCCCAGAGTGGCTGGGGAAACCCAGCCAGATGGGCGGGGTATAAATAATAAACTATTATTATTATTATTATTATTATTATTATTATTATTATTATTATTATGAGGTTGATTTAGACCAATTTTTAAAAATAAATGGACTTCAAAAAATCTCTCAAGAAAATAAGTTACTGTTGAATTACAAAATAACAGAACAGGAGGTGGAAGGTGCCATTCAGAACATGCAGTTGGGCAAATCTCCAGGGCCAGATGGCTTAACCTCAAAATATTATAGATCCTTGAAGGAGTGAATAATACAACCACTAAAGGAGGTTTGCAATGAAATTTTGGAGGGGGGAAAAGCGCCAGAGTCGTGGAAAGAAGCTTATATTACACTAATACCGAAAACTGAGTCTGAAAAGACGCAACTCAAGAATTACCGCCCCATATCCCTGCTTAATGTGGATTACAAAATTTTTGCAGACATTTTGGCTAAAAGACTGAAAAAAAAAAGTTAACCCTTCACTACACCTAACAAAACCCCAAGGTGGTTGTCACCGATGGAAGCGAAGGCTCAGAAAAAGCTCAATATGGAGGTCAAATGGCCAAAATATTGGGAAATTTTGGAACAAGAAGGAGACAAATTGAAATTGCAGAGTTTTGAGAAATTAAAAGATAAAGTGCAAGACTGGCTTCATTACTATCAGATAATGGAGGCATATAACTTGGATAAGAAAATTGGCTTCCAGGTGGAAAAATCAAAATTAGAAACAGAACTGTTAGAACCTAAAACTAAGATTTTGTCATAGATGTATAACTTGCTGTTGAAATGGAATACTCAGGATGAAAGAGTCAAATCTGCTATGATTAAATGGGCACAAGATGTTGGACATAACATTATGTTTGCTGACTGGGAACAGTTGTGGACCACAGGTATGAAATTTACGGCATGTAATGCCCTAAGAGAGAATATTATGAAAATGATATACAGGTGGTACATGACACCAGTCAAGCTTGCAAAAATCTATCATTTGCCCGATAATAAATGTTGGAAATGTAAAGAAACTGAAGGTACATTCTTTCACCTTTGGTGGACGTGCCCAAGGATTAAGGATTTCTGGGAGATGATCTATAATGAAATGAAAAGGTTATTTAAATATACCTTCCTGAAGAAACCATAGGCTTTCTCCTGGGCATGGTCAGCCAATTGGTGCCAAAGAAGGATTGAACTTTCTTTATGTATGCCACAACAGCAGCAAGAATACTCATCGCAAAGTATTGGAAGACACAAGATCTACCCACCTTGGAAGAATGGCAAATGAAGGTGATGGACTATATGGAACTGGCAGAACTGACTGGCAGAATCCGAGACCAGGGAGAAGAGTCGGTGGAAGAAGATTGGAAAAAGTTCAAAGATTATCTACAGAAATACTGTAAAATTAATGAATGTTAGAATGATGTTGGATAGAAATTAAGTGGTCTTTTGCTGTAATGCTATAAGGGAATATGAGAAAATGGTTATTAACAGGTAAAAATTTAATGTTATAATATTTAAAAATTGAAGATTAAGGTGAATGAAGAGGGGAGGGATTTGCTGAATTAAAAATTTGAACTGGAATACAGAAAAGGAAGGCGTGAGGAGGTCCGGGAAATAAGCAAATGAAAAATATGTGATGGAAAGACTGAATTGTTTTTTAACTATTTTTATTTTGTATTTTTTCTTTTTCTTTTTGTAATTTCTTGAAAATCTTAATAAATATCTTATTAAAATAATAATAATAATTTTTTGGGGGGCCCCCAAGAGAGTGGGGCCCTAAACTAGAGCTTGTTGAGCTTTTACGTAAATCCGGCACTGGGTGTCCTTCTGACTTTCCAAGGCAGGCCACCTTAGTCACCAAAAGCACAGATGACCTGCTGAAAGAATGGCTGCTTCTTGAGAACACAGACCTTTTGGATTTAGAAGGTTTTAATAATGTTTTTGGGTGGCATGCATACTTGTGGTATGACAAGGTTAAAGCACATAAAGCATTTAAAAACCATATTGTCAGAAGAGCATTGTTTAATGTTTGGACAAGATATAAAGACTTACTTGAAAATAAAACCCCAAGGTGGCTATCACCAATGGAGGCGAAGGCTCAGAAAAAACTTAATATGGAGGCTAAATGGCCAAAATATTGGGAAATTTTGGAACAAGAAGGAGACAAATTGAAATTGCAGAGTTTTGAGAAATTAAAAGATAAAGTGCGAGACTGGCTACATTACTATCAGATAATGGAGGCATATAACTTGGATACGAAAATTGGCTTCCAGGTGGAAAAATCAAAACTAGAAACAGAACTGTTAGAACCTAAAACTAAGATTTTCTCAAAGATGTATAACTTGCTGCTGAAATGGAATACCCAGGATGAAACGGTCAAATCTGCTATGATTAAATGGGCACAAGATGTTGGACATAACATTATGTTTGCTGACTGGGAACAGTTGTAATGCCCTAAGAGAGAATATTATGAAAATGATATACAGGTGGTACATGACCCCAGTCAAGCTTGCAAAAATCTATCATCTGCCCGATAATAAATGTTGGAAATGTAAAGAAACTGAAGGTACATTCTTTCGCCTTTGGTGGACGTGCCCAAGGATTAAGGCTTTCTGGGAGATGATATATAATGAATTGAAAAAGGTATTTAAATATACCTTCTTGAAGAAACCAGAGGCCTTTCTCCTGGGCATAGTCGGCCAATTGGTGCCAAAGAAGGACAGAACTTTTTTTATGTATGCCACAACAGCAGCAAGAATACTCATTGCAAAGTATTGGAAGACACAAGATCTACCCACCCTGGAAGAATGGCAGATGAAGGTGATGGACTATATGGAACTGGCGGAAATGACTGGCAGAATCCGAGACCAGGGAGAAGAGTCGGTGGAAGAAGATTGGAAGAAATTTAAAGACTATCTACAGAAATATTGCAAAATTAATGAATGTTAGAATGATGTTGGATAGAAACTAAGTGGTCTTTAGCAGTACTGCTGTAAGAGAATATGAGAAAATGGTTATTAATAGGTAAAAATTTAATGCTATAATATTTTAAAATTGAAGTTTAAGATGATTGAAGAGGGGAGGGATTTGCTGAATTAAAAATTTGAATTGGAATACAGAAATGGGAGGCGTGAGGAGGTCTGGGAAATAAGCAAATGATAATATGTGATGGAAGGACTGAATTGTTTTTAATCATTTTTATTTTGTATTTTCCTTTTT
Organism: Podarcis vaucheri; assembly: GCF_965113315.1. Classification (NCBI taxonomy): domain Eukaryota; kingdom Metazoa; phylum Chordata; class Lepidosauria; order Squamata; family Lacertidae; genus Podarcis; species Podarcis vaucheri. Next base: position 19,216,986 of record NC_138757.1, read on the forward strand.
TCTTTCTTTCTATTTTGTAATTTTTTAAAAAATCTTAATAAATATTTTATAAAAAAAACCAACAAAAGCACAGATGACCAGAGGCATTTACGTTTTTAGACACGCTATTCACAACTTAACAGCAACGGAATGGCAATATGAAAGCAGAATAGCTAATATTACGGATGGCTTGAATGACTGCCCCTTATTGATTTACCGCATTTCCCCATGTATAAGACGCTCCCATGTATATGATGACCCCTCTTTTGTTATTTGGTAAGCCTGTAAGCGTTGTACAGAGGCTGTCCCGGATCGACATGATTTTTGGAAAAGTACAAAACCCACATAGAATGCCTGCTGTTATCCTGCTTGTGAAAATCATCAGAGATTGCAAAGAAAGGAAATTTATGATAACAACAAGAAGAGAAAAGAAGTAACAAAGGACTTTCCGGATCAAACTGGAGAGAACTGTCTAATTAATGCAGTAAGATAAGTGATGCTGTTTTGGACTCGAGCTGAGCTTGATGTATGGGTACCCCCAACAAAATTTAAAATCTGGCTGTATAATTTGGAATCAATGTGATAATGTGATGTGATTGGCCTGTTAATAAAAAATATTTTTTTAAAAAAAGATGACCCCTCTTTTTTGAGCCCAAAATAAAGAAAGAAATAATAGCAACATTCCATGTATAGGACAACCCCCCCCCATTTTAAGCTTGGGGAGGGGAATATAGTCTTATACAGGGAAAAAGACAATACCTTTCATACCTAGACAAGATAAAACATTGTTTTTAGATGCTACAACCACAGCAAGAATATTACTAGCCTAACGATGAAAGCAAGAAGAGATCCCAACGAAAGAAGAGAGGCAGATGAAATCAATGGACTATGCTGAATTGGCGAAATTGACTGGGAAAATTCGGAACTGGCAGGGCCAGAATTTCTTGAAAGACTGGAATAAATTTATGTTGTATTTAAAAGACAACTGTAAACAATTGACATCACTAGTAGGGTTACAAGAAGCTTTGTAGGTTAAATTATCATTTATTACTTAATGCAATTCACAAATTGTTTTTTAAGATTATGATTTAACAGTAATATTAATAAGAACAAAATGCATACCAGAGATTGAGTTGGAAAACCATTGCGTGGACAGGCGGAGTCCCCAGATCCCGAGCGGTCCCCCCCCCCCCCGTCATGTGGAATAACGACTCAAGACAACGTGCTATGGGATTAAATTGGCCACAACTTTATTAAATTTCAAATGTGGGTAGACCTTGGCTCAAGCATTGGGCGTTCTCCCTCCCCAGTCCCCAGCCGGGGACCTAGGGAGCATCAGGGTTATCCAGTGGGGGGGGGGGAATGGGCCGGCTCTGGAGAACATACATTACGCCGCCGCCACAGGGGAGAGCAATGACGACCTTTCGGCTTACGGTCAAAGCCTCCCTTCAGAAACCCCTTTAACGGGGAACCCTGGTATCGCCGCCATAAAGAGGAAGATGGACTAAAGGATTCCACCCAAGGCCTGATACCGCCAAAGTTGTGACGTTTTGCTACGGGAAAGGCGAAACCTGCCAATGCAGGGAAATTCCTTTCCGGCCCTTTAACAGCGACCTTAACGTAGCAGCACCCGCATACCTGTGAAGAAAAGTTAACCTGCAAAATAAGACATTAACTGAGGGTGGGTAGGGTGGGAGAAGCTCTGGAGCCAAGTGAGGATTCCCAGGTAAGATCCTCCCTCTATTGTGTGAGCAGGTAATCCCTCCCCTACCTGGCCTGGTCTCCTTGGCAACGCTTCCCCCAGGTGGGATTGGACAACTGACTGAGGTAGGCGGAGACCTCCAGGTATCCCACCTGAGGGAAGGCAAGCCAAGCCTATGCTGATGGAGCCGCTCCAGACCTAGGGGCTGCGCGCATCCACGCAAAGGGCGCCCCCCATTTTAAGCGGGGAGCGGTCATTAGTCAAGGAGGGAAGTTCTAGGCTTATCAGCCAAACATTTCTATATTTAATTAATTTATTTATTTTTAAAATGATATTTATTACTTTTCCAACAATTTCAACACAACACTACAAACAAAAAAAGAAAAGAAAAAGAACAATACAAATACAAATAAAGCAAAAACAAACAAAAACAGTTTAAAAACACCTCAAACATTTTCAATATCTTATCTTTCATTCGCTTATTTCCAACGACCTCCTCACACCTCCCTTTTTGTATTCCCTTTTTTTTTCAAATTCTTTTTATTTTTATTCCATAAAGAAGATAAAGACTAACACACAGATAAAAGAAACAAAACACAAAAAAGAAAAGACTTGCCAACAAAATAAATAAAAAGTACACAAAATTCTTATTTTCACAATTCTCCCATCACATATCTGTTTCTTTCAGGACTTCCTTCAGCTTGGCCGCAAATCATACGAAGCAAATAAATAAGGTTACACGTTTCATCGTTTATATTGTCGTTGTATCCAATTTTGTTCTCTATTTTCCTTACACAATAACCATAGTCTGTCACAGTGCATCTCTGAATCCCTTTAACGTTATTTGTCCCTCACTGATACCTTCCAGATAATCTACGTATTTTCCCCAATCCTTAATGAACACTTGGTCTTTTATATATCTATTTTTTCCCATTAGTTTATCGAGCTCTGCATATTCCGATAGTTTAGATCTCCACTCCTCCACTGTTGGGGTTTCCTGCTGTTTCCACCTCTGAGCTATTAGGATCCTTGCTGCCGTAACCGCATAGTATACCAGTCTACAATCCTCCTTTTTTATCTCTTGTTTTAATATCCCTAATAGGAAGATTTCTGGTTTCTTTATGAACGTGTACTTTAATATCTTTTTTAATTCTGTATATACCTTCTCCCAGAACTGTTTTACCCTTCTACACTCCCACCACATGTGGTAGAAGGAGCCTTCTGCATCTTTACACCTCCAACATTTGTTATCCACCTTATACATTTTTGAAAGCTTCATAGGTGTCAAATGCCACCTATAAAACATCTTCATGACATTTTCCTTTATCACAGTACACGCCGTAAAGTTCAACCCGTCTCTCCATAATCTTTCCCAGTCCTCATATTGTATACTATGACCTACGTCTTTTGCCCAGCGGATCATCACTGATTTGACTTCCTCGTCACCTAAATTCCAGTCTAACAGCATCCTATACATTTTAGATATGTTTTTCACTTTGTTATTTATTATCTCCGTCTGAAATTTCGAGTCTTTATCTGCATAGCCACTTTCTTTGATATCTTTGCTAAACATCTGGTTAACCTGTTGGTGATTAAACCAATCATAAACATATTCTTTTATCTGCTCAAAGGGTTTAGTTCTCCATTTCCCATCTACTTTAGTTACTAACTGGTTGTATGTTGCCCAGTTGCTTCCCATATTAGTGGTTTTTCTGCTTGTTATTTCAAGAGGTGATAACCAGTGTGGTGTTTTCGGTTCTAATACGTTTTTATATCTTTCCCACACTTCAATTAGCGGACCTCTGAAAATATGGTTACCAAACCCCTTATGTGCTTTCATTTTATTCTTCCACAAATAGGCGTGCCAACCAAAATGGTTATCGAAGCCCTCCAAATCGAGTAGCTCCGTATTTTCCAGTTTAACCCAATCTTTTAGCCAACTTAGACATGATGCCTCATAGTATAGTTTCAGGTCTGGCAGGGCAAAGCCCCCCCTTTCCCTTACATCTGTCAGTAATTTGAATTGGATTCTGGGTTTTTTGCCCTGCCATACAAATCTCGAGACTGTCCTCTGCCATTCTTTGAGAGTCCTACTCCCTTTTATTATAGGGATAGACTGAAATAGGAACATCAGTCTTGATAGAACACTCATCTTAATCATATTCATTCTTCCCCACATTGACAATTTTAACCGTCCCCATTTTTCTAAATCTCTCTTTATTTCCCTCCACATCGGTTCGTAATTATTTTTATATAGGTCTATATTTTTCGATGTTAGCCAGATGCCGAGGTATTTCACTTTTTTGACCGTCCCTATCTGCGATTGCTGTTGAATTAATTCTATTGTCCTTAAGTCTACATTTTTATATATCATTTTTGTTTTTGTCTTATTTAATTTGAACCCAGCCACTTCTCCAAATAATTCTATTTCCTTCATTATCTCTCCTATTGATGTTGATGGATCTTCCGTCATCACAACTAAGTCATCAGCGAAGGCCTTAGTTTTGTACACATTCTGTCCTAAAGTCACTCCTTTTATGTTTCCATTTTGCCTTATAGAGTTTAAGAGGACTTCTAGCACTGTTATAAATAGTAACGGAGAGAGCGGACATCCCTGTCTTGTTCCCTTCCTTATCTTAATCTTTTCCGTTACTGTACCATTTACAATCAATTTGGCCTTCTGTTCTGTATATATTGCCCTCACCCTGTTAGAAAAATCATTGCCTACATCCATATATTCTAAGTTTCTCAACATGAAGTTCCATATCACATTATCAAACGCCTTCTCGGCATCGATAAACATCATTATAACTTGTTTGTCAATCCTAATAGACAAGAATTCTATCATGTCAATGATATATCTTATGTTGTCTCTCATCTGCCGACCTGGCAGAAATCCTGCCTGGTCCTTATGGATAATGTCTGCTAGCACATCTTTTAACCTTCTTGCCAGAATTCCTGCAAATATTTTATAGTCTATGTTCAGCAATGAGATTGGTCTATAATTTTTGACTTGAGTTAGATCCGCATCTTGTTTAGGGAGAAACGTAATATACGCCTCCTTCCAGGTTTCTGGGATTTCCCCTTTCTTTAAAATTATATTCATAGTCTTTTTCAGGGGTCCCACCAGAATAGATTTCATTTCTTTGTAATAGCCGGCAGTAAATCCGTCGGGGCCTGGAGCTTTGCCCCTCTTTAGATCTCTGATTACCTCCTCTATTTCCTCATTTTCAATTGGGGTATTCAATCTTTGTTTTCCTTCTACTGAGATTTTTTGTCCCCCTTTATCTTTCAAGAATCTTTCTATCTTCCTTTGGCCTACCCTCTCTTGATCTTTATACAGATTTCTATAGTAGTTAATAAATTCACTCCTTATTCCTTTAGGGTCAGTTCTTTCTTCCCCGTCTACCATTATTTTATTAATTGTCCCTTGCTCTTTCCTTTTTTTGATTTGCCAGGCAAGCCATTTGCCTGGTTTGTTCGCAAATTCAAAGTTTCTTTGCCTAAGTCTTTTGATGTTCCATTCTACCTCTCTGTTTATTATTGTGGCAAACTGAGTTTGTAGGATTTTTATTTTTTCCTTTATTTTTGAGCAGTTAGGTTTTTGGACTAATTTTCGTTCATTTACCATTATTTGTCCTAGAATTTCCTCTTTATTTTTTTCTCTATTCCTATTTTTGATTGCGTTCTGTTGGATAAAGTACCCTCTTATTACTGCCTTACTCGCATCCCAAATTATATTCTCTTTTGTTCCTTTATCACAGTTATCCTTAAAATACTCTGTCAGTTTTTTCCTTGCCCTTTCCACCACCTTTGTGTCATCTAACAGGTAGTCTTTTAGTCTCCATCTGTAGGTTCTTTTCTCAAGACTTTCAAATTCCATCTCTAATGGATTATGGTCTGATATTACTTTCGGTCTTATTTCTATAGATTTGACTCTTGGACAAAGTTCTTTTGAAATCCAGATCTGATCTATTCGTGAGAATGATTGGTTAGGTTCTGAATAAAAGGTGAATTGCTTTTCTAGCGGATGTCTTAGGCGCCAAATATCCACTAAACTGCAGTTTTCCGCCATAGAGAAGAAAGATTTTGGTAGCTTCCCTTCTTTGTTTGCTCCATCTCTAAGTCTATCCATCTCAAGCGAAACAACTGCGTTCATGTCCCCCATTACGATTATTTTTTGATCCACATAATCCATTAGTTTTTCTTCTAATCTTTTAAAGAATTCAGTTTTACTGCCATTCGGGGCATAGATCCCCACTACCAACAGCTTTTCCCCTTGCCAATTGATGTTAACCCCTATCATCCTCCCCTCCTCATCTTTAAACATTGTTTTAGCCTCTATTTTATTACTGATGTACAATACCACACCCCTTTTTTTTTACCTTATCCAGGGTTTCAAACTCATTTCCCAACCTTTTATTAATTAACACCTTTCTATGCTTTCTGGCCACGTGCGTCTCCTGGAGACAGATAATGTCCAAGTTTTTCCTTTTCAAACATTGCTCAATTTTATTTCTCTTTTTTTTATCGTTCATCCCATTGATGTTCCAATTCCAAATTTTTAGACCCATAGCGCTTATTTTTTCCTTTTATTATTTTTTTAAAGTTTTCCTATCTATTGTGTATTCTCTGAGTCCTCCGCTTCCTCTTCATCTTCCTCTCCCGACCCGCTCCCCTCCTCCCCCCCTCCTCTAACACTCTTGGTTCTCCTGATGGGGCTCTATCTGCTCTTCCTGTTTCCTGTACCTCCGCTTTAAGTTCCTTATATTTCCTAAGGAATTTCCCAGTTTCTTCATGATTTATCAGCTTGTGTCTCTTACCTCTGTATATAAATGATATCCCTTCCGGGAATTCCCACCTAAACTCAATCTTATTTTTCCTCAATGTCTGCACCAAGGGTTTATATGAATCTCTCCTTTTGAGTAGTCTTATTGGGACATCTTTAAAAATAATTATATAATTCCCATCTATGTTCAATCTCTTTTCTCTGTTCCTTTGGAGGATCCTGTCTCTCATTTCTTTATTTTTAAATGTAATCAGACAATCGCCTGAAAATTTCTTTGCTTTTGTTGCATTAACACGCATTCTAAATGCGTTCAGTATGCTATTGGCCATTTCCTCCACTGGCAAGCCCATCCATTCTGCTAGCTCCTTCGTCAATCTTTCTTTAATGTTCTCGTTCTGTGTCTCTGAGACAGCTCTCAGCCTCAGATTCACCTCCCTCTGCCTCAATTCATTCATCGCTATAATGTCTTTCATCTCTTCCTGTGTCCTACTTAATTCCATCACTTCTGATTTGATCTTTTCCTTATCTCTTCTAATATCTCTTAACTCCACCTTTGTCTTTTTCAATCCTTCCTCTATGAGCTGCGTCCTTCTAAATATTTCTTTTATTTGGCCCTTTAGTTCATTCACAGTTTCCTCCATTTTTTTGTCCAGTTTCCCAATTCTGTTATCCACCAATTCTAACTTATGTTCAACATTAGCTTGGCTCTGCTTAATCTCTGCAAACATCTTCAGAATATCTGACTTAAAGTCTACCTCCTGTTTAGAGCCCCTCCTCTCTCCTGGGGTTCCCCCATTCGTTCCCTTCTTCCCTGTATGAGACATCTTATATCTTTGTATCAATCCCTCTCCCCCACCGTTCCTTTCCGCCCAAAGTTATCCTTCTTAGTATCTCTCACTACTTCCTTACATTCCCTTTCTTTCCTTATTAAGATTTACATTTCGTACCCTGTTTACTTCCTTAAAGACAAAGATCGGTAATCATTAAGTCCATAAACAATAATCGGAGTACCCCTATAGAATAATCAGAGGCAGTACCATTAACCCGTAATAGATCCTCACTATCCCGATCGTATTCTTACTTATAAATCAGTGTCTAATTCCTAATACAGAAGTAATTCCTTTGGTCATGTAATGCTTCCCAAAGCAAACTGGTGTTTCCAAGAGCAAACGTTTCTTCCCTTCTCCCAGCCCACTAGTCCGGCTGTTGTTTGGTCCAGAGGTTGTGCAAGCTTCAGGGGGCTTAATAAAGAAGGGGGGTTAAGTAGGAAGAAAAGGGGACAGGGGGGACGTATAGTGGGGAGGAAGGGAGGGAAAGGGAGCAGGGAAAGGAGAAGATTAGTTGCAGTTCACACCGGCTCCATCTTGTCCTCGGAAGATCTCCAAATTAACCCACGCTCTCGCTGGATCTCTGAATCCGCACCCGCTCTCGCAGAGTCTTTGAAGTATCCTTAAAGCTCTAAAAGGCTTTCGCGTTTTCAACCCTCTTTTTTCCAAATGTAAAATATGCAGTTCTCGATAGAAAATACAGTTCTGAATAAAGCGCAAACAAATAGCCCGTCCTTTTTTTTCTCCCCTCTTCGCAGACACTGCGCTCAAGCTTCTAATGGCGGCGGGGGCTTCTCTTCCGGGGTTTCTCACTTGCGCGTATAACGTTAAAAGCAAAAAAGAGAAATGTCCCCTCTCCTCTTTACAGCCTCCTGTTCACCAAGGACATCAGCTCTCACTTTTCCCCTGGACCCTTTCAAGTATCCTTCGCCCCTCCAAGGCTGTTTTCCTTCCTTTTCTTCCTTTATAGTTATATTTATTTCTCGGGGGGGGGGGGGACCTGAGAGAGAACCGCGTTACCGCCCGGGCAGATCACTCACTTTCTTTTGCGCTGGATTCCCGCCGTGTCTAGGTTGGTTTCGGCTGTCGGCTGAACTCTGTTTACCTCTCTCTGTTACCCTGAGACTTCTTTGTTTCTACTCTTAGCCACAAAGTTACAAGTATCAGAGTTCTTTTTTTTGAAAGCAAGCCGCTCTTCCTGCAAGCGCAGGGCTTCGCTATCTGAAGGCGAGAAAATGGCTCCCCTGGACCCGTTGAATCTCTCCGCTACACTCTTCGCCTCTCTCGAGGTTACCTGGTAGCCGGTTTGATCCTTTCTCTGGTCGTGCCGGGGACTGGACTCCTTGAACACCCTTCCAAGGAGTTTTGGGGGGTCTCCGCGCCCTGGAGTCGCCCCTATCCTTCAAGATAGCTCGGGTTTCACCTCGCGGTGTAAACCCCTGCTTGCGCTGGAATCGCAGCTCACCGGAAGTCCTCCTCACACCTCCCTTTTTGTATTCCACTTCTATTAATTGTTTCAGCAATTCCTTTTTAAAAATATATATATATATTTATTAAAGTTTCACAAATTATACAGACAAACACAACAATACAAACAAACACAAACAAAAAAAAGAACAAGTATAATTTCAAACCCTTATTTTCTTATAACTTACTTCTCCGACCTCCTCATACCTCCCCTTTCTGCATTCCAATTTCAAATTTTAATTCAGCAAATCCTCACCCTTAAATTTATCTAATTTTTAACCTTTCTTTTCTTTTAACTTAATCCTTACAACTGTAATCCACTTAATTTCTAAACCAGCATCATTCTAACATTCATTAATTTTACAATGTTTCTTAAGATAGTGCTTAAATTTCTTCCAATCTTCTTCCGCCGTCTCTTTTCCCTGGTCTCGGATTCTGCCGGTCATTTCTGCCAGTCCCATATAGTCTATCACCTTCATCTGCCATTCTTCCAAGGTGGGTAGATCTTGTGTCTTCCAATACTTTGCGATGAGTATTCTTGACATCCTGGGCATCAGTGAGCTAAAATGGACGGGAATGGGCGAATTCAGTTCGGATGACTACCATATCTACTACTGTGGGCAAGAAACCCGTAAGAGAAATGGAGTGGCCCTCATAGTCAACAAAAGAGTGGCGAAAGCTGTACTGGGATGCAGTCTCAAAAATGATAGAATGATCTCGATACGAATCCAAGGCAGACCTTTTAACATCACAGTAATCCAAGTTTATGCACCAACTACTGGTGCTGAAGAAACTGAAATTGACCAGTTCTATGAAGACTTACAAAACCTTATCGAAGCGACACCAAAGAAGGATGTTCTGCTCATTATAGGGGATTGGAATGCTAAAGTAGGGAATCAAGAGATAAAAGGAACAACTGGCAAGTTTGGCCTTGGAGATCAAAACGAAGCAGGGCAAAGGCTAATAGAGTTCTGTCAAGAGAACAAGCTGGTCATCACAAACACGCTTTTTCAACAACACAAGAGACGACTCTACACATGGACATCCCCAGATGGGCAACATCGAAATCAGATTGATTATATTCTCTGCAGCCAAAGATGGAGAAGCTCTATACAGTCAGCAAAAACAAGACCTGGAGCTGACTGTGGCTCAGATCATCAGCTCCTTATAGCAAAATTCAAGCTTAAACTGAAGAAAGTAGGAAAAACCACTGGACAGGTAAGATACAATCTAAACCAAATCCCTTATGAATACACAGTGGAAGTGAGGAACAGGTTTAAGGATTTAGATTTGCTGGACAGAGTGCCTGAAGAACTATGGATGGAGGCTCGCAACATTATACAGGAGGCAGCAACTAAAACCATCCCAATGAAAAAGAAATGCAAGAAAGCAAAGTGGCTGTCCAACGAGGCCTTACAAATAGCGGAGGAGAGAAGGCAAGCAAAATGCGAGGGAGATAGTGAAAGATACAGGAAATTGAATGCAGATTTCCAAAGAACAGCAAGGAGAGACAAGAAGGCCTTCTTAAACGAGCAATGCAAAGAAATAGAGGAAAGCAACAGAATGGGAAGAACCAGAGATCTGTTCAAGAAAATCGGAAATATGAAAGGAACATTTCGTACAAAGATTACCATAATAAAGGACAAAAGTGGTAAAGATCTAACTGAAGCAGAAGACATCAAGAAGAGGTGGCAAGAATACACAGAGGAATTATACCAGAAAGATATGGATGTCTCGTACACCCCAGGTAGTGTGGTTGCTGACCTTGAGCCAGACATCCTGGAGAGTGAAGTCAAATGGGCCTTAGAAAGCACTGCAAATAACAAGGCCAGTGGAAGTGATGGTATTCCAGCTGAACTGTTTAAAATTTTAAAAGATGATGCTGTTAAGGTGCTACACTCAATATGCCAGCAAGTTTGGAAAACTCAGCAGTGGCCAGAGGATTGGAGAAGATCAGTCTACATTCCAATCCCAAAGAAAGGCAGTGCCAAAGAATGCTCCAACTACCGCACAATTTCACTCATTTCACATGCTAGCAAGGTTATGCTTAAAATTCTACAAGGAAGGCTCAAGCAGTATGTGGACCGAGAACTCCCAGAAGTGCAAGCTGGATTTAGAAGAGGCAGAGGAACCAGAGACCAAATTGCAAACATGCGCTGGATTATGGAGAAAGCTAGAGAGTTCCAGAAAGACATCTACTTCTGCTTCATTGACTATGCAAAAGCCTTTGACTGTGTTGACCACAGCAAACTATGGCAAGTTCTTAAAGAAATGGGAGTGCCTGATCACCTCATCTGTCTCCTGCGAAATCTCTATGTGGGACAAGAAGCTACAGTTAGAACTGGATATGGAACAACTGATTGGTTCCAAATTGGGAAAGGAGTACGGCAAGGCTGTATATTGTCTCCCTGCTTATTTAACTTATATGCAGAATTCATCATGCGAAAGGCTGGGCTGGATGAATCCCAAACCGGAATTAAGATTGCCGGAAGAAATATCAACAACCTCAGATATGCAGATGACACAACCTTGATGGCAGAAAGTGAAGAGGAATTAAAGAACCTTTTAATGAGGGTGAAAGAGGAGAGCGCAAAATATGGTCTGAAGCTCAACATCAAAAAAATGAAGATCATGGCCACTGGGCCCATCACCTCCTGGCAAATAGATGGGGAAGAAATGGAGGCAGTGAGAGATTTTACTTTCTTGGGCTCCATGATCACTGCAGATGGTGACAGCAGTTACGAAATTAAAAGACGCCTGCTCCTTGGGAGAAAGGCGATGGCAAACCTAGACAACATCTTAAAAAGCAGAGACATCACCTTGCCAACAAAGGTCCGTATAGTAAAAGCCATGGTTTTCCCAGTAGTGATGTATGGAAGTGAGAGCTGGACCATAAAGAAGGCTGATCGCTGAAGAATTGATGCTTTTGAATTATGGTGCTGGAGGAGACTCTTGAGAGTCCCATGGACTGCAAGAAGATCAAACCTCTCCATTCTGAAGGAAATCAGCCCTGAGTGCTCACTGGAAGGACAGATCGTGAAGCTGAGGCTCCAATACTTTGGCCACCTCATGAGAAGAGAGGACTCCCTGGAAAAGACCCTGATGTTGGGAAAGATGGAGGGCACAAGGAGAAGGGGACGACAGAGAATGAGATGGTTGGATGGTGTTCTTGAAGCTACTAGGCATGAGTTTGATCAAACTGCGGGAGGCAGTGGAGGACAGAAGTGCCTGGCGTGCTCTGGTCCATGGGGTCACGAAGAGTCGGACACGACTAAACGACTAAACAACAACAACAATTCTTGCTGCTGTTGTAGCATACATAAAAAATGTTCTGTCTTTCTTTGACACCAATTGGCCGGCCATGCCCAGGAGAAAGGCCAATTCATTGATGCTTTTAGTGTTCAAGTCAATTTTTGCTGAAATCTCAGCCACTTGTTTATTAGTTTCTGCACCTTGTTTAAGCAATTCCTTTCCATCTTCCTCTGTTTTCTATCCTATAATTATCTTAACACATTCTAACCTTATTTTTTCCTTTAATATTCTATTAATCTATTTATACTTAATTCCTTATAACATTTCTGCTAAAGCCATATAACTTCATTCCAACATTCTTCTAACATTCATTAATTTTACAATACTTCCATAAATAGTCTTTAAACTTTTTGCAGTCTTCTTCCACCGACTCTTCTCCCTGGTCTCGGATCTTGCCGGTCATTTCCGCCAATTCCATATACAGTGGTGCCTCGCAAGACGAAATTAATTCGTTCCGCAAGTTTTTTCTTCTTCCGAGTTTTTCGTCTTGCGAAGCACGGTTTCCCATAGGAATGCATTGAAAATCAATTAATGCGTTCCTATGGAAACCGCTTGCCAGGCTGGCGGTGCGGAGAAGGGCTTTTCTCCCCACCGCCAGCCTTCAGGACAGGTACGGGAACAGAGGGGAAGGGGCGCAGCGCTTCTCCTCTGTTCCCGGGGCTTGCGGTGGAAGGAGGGTTTTTCCTCCCCACCGCCAACATTCAGAACAGCATTCTGAATGTTGGCGGTGGGAAGGAAAACCCTCCTCCCACCGCAGGTCTTCAGGACAGCCTTCTGAAGGCTGGCGATGGGGCGGAAAGACCTCCTCCTGCCGCCAGCCTTCGGAGCAGCCTTCCAAAGGCTGGCGGTGGGGCAGAGAGCCCTCCTCCCGCCGCCAGGCTTCGGAGCATCCTTCCGAAGGCTGGCGGCGGGAGGAGGTCTTTCCGCCCCACCGCCAGGCTTTGGAGCAGGCTTCCGAAGGCTGGCGGTGGGGCGGAAATACCTTCTCCCGCCGCCAGCCTTCAGAAGGATGCTCCGAAGGCTGGCAGCGGGAGGAGGTCTTTCCGCCCCACCGCCAGCCTTCGGAGCAGCCTTCCAAAGGCTGGCGGCGGGAGGAGGTCTTTCCGCCCCACCGCCAGCCTTCGGAGCAGCCTTCCAAAGGCTGGCGGTGGGGCGGAAAGACCTCCTCCCGCCGCCAGCCTTCGGAAGGATGCTCCGAAGGCTGGCGGCGGGAGGAGGTCTTTCCGCCCCACCGCCAGGCTTTGGAGCAGGCTTCTGAAGGCTGGCGGCGGGAGGAGGTCTTTCCGCCCCACCGCCAGGCTTTGGAGCAGGCTTCGGAAGGCTGGCGCCGGGAGGAGGTCTCTCCGCCCCACCGCCAGCCTTCGGAGGAGGTCCGAGGACAGTGGGGAAGACGCGCTGCGCTTCCCTGCTGTCCCGGAGATTTCCCTATGGGCTTTCCTCTTGCGAAGCAAGCCCATAGGGAAATTCGTTTTGCGAAGCGCCTCCAAAACGGAAAACCCTTTCGACTTCCGGAGGCGGCGCGAAACAGCAATGGCGGTCCTCTTCGGTCTCTGAAGAGGGGCTCCACAGAAAAGGGTCGTCTGCTGCGGCACAGCGACGACCCACAAAGAAAAACCACGGGCAGAGCGAGCTCATGGCCGTGGGACTCGGCGGGCACCTGGAGCGACCCCCAAAACGAAGAAGGGACCCCGTAAGGGGCTCCGGAAGCGTGGAGGGGAAGCGGTGCTGTGAGTTCATCGCTCTTTCTGCGGGAGTGAAGCCGCGCGGCTGCTGCTGATGAGCGCCGACCTTTCTTCCTGAAACATCAGGCTACAAACTACTTACTCGTGAGTAAGGACTATTATTTGTGGGACTAAAACCTCTAAATTTGGCTGAAAGCGGGGGACGAGAAACAGGAAGTCCGTCTCCCGGCAGTGCTTAAAGATCAAAGGCAAAGAAATTAACAAGCTGGAAGCAGTTTTAAAAAGGATTATAAATTTGGGACTGTTATGCGCTGGAAGAACTGGCTTACAAAAGGGGTAAGACAAGAATCTTTTCTTATATTGTATTGGATTTTAATGGGGACTTTCCTTCACTTTATGGATTATAAAGAATTAAGACACCAAACATCGGACTGACAGGAGAAGAAAGAGAACTGTCATTGCGGAAACTGTGTTTACAAGAGAAACAGTTGCAGTTGAGTGTTACTGGAAGATACAATTAACGAAACTGTAACTAGCACCTTTTAGGAGAGACTTTGTGGCAATCTGGGAAGTGCTCTGTAAGTTAAAAAAGTTTAAAGGACTTTTGGTAAACTTTTTGTGACTGCAGGGACTTTAATGGTGGACAAATTTCTTTCCTTATTATTTGAACTGTAACAACACTCCCCCTAGTGGAGTTCTGGATTTACAACTGCCTGGGAACAAACTTTATTTTGACTCTCTGCTGTTCTGTTATTTACATTTGGGATCTGTCTTTCCCATGGGATAATATACAATTTGACCTTGACTCATAGACAGGACTGGAATGAGTGGCCAACCAAAAACAAGAGCTGCAAAAACGAAAGCAAGGCAAGCTCAACTTCTGCAAACAACTCTGACTACTCAGTCACGTAGATCATCTGTCCCAGCTGTTTTGGGAGTCCAGGAAAAGGGAGCTGAACAGTCAACAACAGAGGGTATGGCTGAAGGAGGATCTGATACCATCTTAAAAGAAATGCTAGAACAATTTGCAATTTTGAACAAGAAGGTGGACGATCAAACGGCAAAAATTGACCTAGCCACATCCTCTATTACAAAACTGTCTGAACAAGTAGCACAACATTCACAAGCAATTGGGAATCTTAAAGAAGCAACTGCGGAGAATCGGAAACTGGCTGAGGCAGCAAATTTAAAGGCAGAGCAAGCAAATCAGAAAGTTGAGGCCATAAAAGGGGAGGTAAGGCCACTCCACAAACACATCAGTGACCAGCAGGCCTATCTGTCTATGGTGGAATTGAGAAATCGGGAAAATAATTTGAGACTTAGATCTATTCCAGAGCTTGAGAAGGAGGACCTGATTGGCTTTTTGACAGCAGAATTTTCTAAGTTCTGGGATATAGAAGTAGACAAGGACTTTAAAATAACAACTGCGTTCAGATTGGGAAGAATTGCAAGGAGGGACAGGCCCAGAGACTGTTTGATTATTTTGAGATCTAAACAGGAGAGAGACAAAATACTAGACCTCCATTTTAAGAAATCACTTGATATTCAAGGCAAAAGAGCGGAAATTTACAGAGATATCCCAAAACAACTTTTGGACCTTAGAACCACATATACTGATTTAGCAAGACTATTGAGAGGCAACGCGATTCCTTACAGGTGGGAGTTTCCCCAAGGTCTATCCTTCAACTACAAAGGAAAGAAAGTTAAAATTAAAACAATAGAAGACAACCAGAAGTTCCTGCACGACCACGGAGAGGACCTACAGAAGGGAGCAGCAGTTCATTGGCCACCGCCACAGTCTGGAATAGAACCAACACCCACACCCTCGGGTCCGGACGAAAAGAAGGACACCCCATAAAGAGGAACAACAGATTGATTCAGGATGTCTCTGCAGCTGTACAGTTGGAATATTCATGGAGCAAATTCCCCGGAAAAAAGAAGAAGGATCTTTCATATTTTGAAAAAAGAACATTTGGACATTATTTGTTTGCACGAAACACATGTGACAAGACTCCACAGGAAAGTGTTAATTAACAAAAGACTAGGCCAAGAATTCATTTCATCAGATAGAGTTAAAAAGAGAGGTGTGGTGATCTATGCAAAGGAGAACCTGTCACCGAAATTTTTGTTTAAAGATGAACAAGGAAGAATCCTGGCAATTGAAATACAAACTCAAGGATAAAAAGTTTTGATATTAGGAATTTATGCACCAAATGAGGGGAAATCGGAATTTTACAAGAAGCTACATGAGACACTGCTGGACTATCTGGACTACTCCAACATCATTATGATGGGAGATATGAACGGGGTGGTCTCTACTTATATGGATAAGTCACAGAATCAAAACCTAACCAAGGATGGCAGACTTCCAAAAACTTTTTTTGAATTAACTGACAATATGGATTTGATTGATACCTGGAGGACAAGAAACCCCTTAGGTAAAGAAGGAACTTTCTTTTCTGAGGCCCACCTGTCATGGACAATAATCGACCAAATTTGGACAACTAGAGGGCTGGCACCTAAGATTAGAAGAGTGGAAATCTGCCCAAAGACTTGCTCCAACCATAACGCTCTGAAAATGGAATTGAGACTTACTCCAGCCGGCTCCTTCAGATGGAAAATGAATGACAACCTACTAAGAGATCAAGAGATTGTAAAGAAGGCCCAAAAAACTTTAAAGGACTATTTTGAAATTAATTTGAACACCTCGGTGGAAAAGAGAACAATCTGGGACGCAAGCAAAGCTGTAATGAGAGGGTTTCTGATACAACAGAACACGATCAAGAAAAAACTCTGGAATGGAAAAAAGGATAAGATATTAGAGAGGATAAGAGATGGAGAGAAAAAATTGAGATTAAAAACAAAATCAAAAGAGATTCTAAGAGAAATTAAATTCCACCAGACACAATATACGAAATTGATAAATCAAGAAGTGGAATGGAAAATTAAACAAATGAAACAAAGATCTTTTGAATCGGCGAATAAATGTGGAAAACTGCTAGCATGGCAGTTGAAAAAGAGACAAAAATTGAACTTTGTTACCAATCTAGAGGTTGAAGGGAAAAATATTCAGAAACCAGATGAAATTAGAAAATGTTTCCAGAAATATTTTAAAAAACTGTATACGCAAGGGCCTGAGGAAGTGTCTGAGATGGATCAATTTTTAAAAGCTAATGGCCTACCAAAATTATCTCAGGAGAAGAGATCAATCTTGAACTACAGAATAACACAACAGGAAATCGAGGATGCCATTCAGAATTTGCAGCTGGGCAAATCTCCAGGCCCAGATGGACTTACCTCCAAGTACTATAAGATATTAAAAGACTATTTGACACAACCACTAATGAAGAAGAAGAAGAAGAGTTTGGATTTGATATCCCGCCTTTCACTCCCTTTAAGGAGTCTCAAAGCGGCTAACATTCTCCTTTCCCTTCCTCCCCCACAACAAACACTCTGTGAGGTGAGTGGGGCTGAGAGACTTCACAGAAGTGTGACTGGCCCAAGGTCACCCAGCAGCTGCATGTGGAGGAGCGGAGACGCGAACCCGGTTTCCCAGATTACGTGACTACCGCTCTTAACCACTACACCACACTGGCTCTCAATGGAGGTTTGTAATCAGATTATGGAGGGAGGGAGAGCACCGGAAACGTGGAAAGAAGCTTTCATCACATTGATACCTAAAGTGGAAACTGAAAAGACTCAGCTTAAGAACTACCGTCCCATCTCACTCCAAAATGTGGATTACAAAATATTTGCAGATATTTTGGCAAGCAGACTCAAAAAGGTATTAAATGAAGTAATTCATAAGGACCAGGCAGGCTTTCTCCCAGGCAGACATTTGTTTGACAACACTAGGAACATTATTGATATCCTGGAACTTTTGCAAACTAACATTAACACTAAGGCAGTGTTAATTTTTATTGATGCGGAGAAGGCCTTTGACAACATTTCTTGGAAGTTTATGAAGAAAAACCTGGAAGGGATGGGAGTGGGACGGGGGTTTGAAAATGGTTTAGAAGCAATTTATTCAGAACAAAAAGCTAAGTTGATAGTGAACAATGTGGTGACAGAAGAGTTCCAAATTGAAAAAGGAAAACGACAGGGGTGCCCTCTCTCCCCCCTATTATTTATCTCAGTCCTGGAGGTGCTCTTGAATATGATTAGGGAGGACCGGCTGGTACAAGGAGTACGGGTCGGAGTGAAACAATATAAACTGAAAGCTTTTGCAGATGACCTGGTTTTAACATTACAGGAGCCAGAATCTAGTACAAAAAGAGTTTTAGAACTGATTCAGGAGTTTGGTCGGGTGGTGGGATTTAAGTTGAACAAACAAAAAACTAAAGCTTTGGGAAAAAACTTGACATCTTTAGAAACAGAGGGGTTTCAGAGGGAAACAGAGTTAAATGTGGTCAAAAAAGTGAAATACCTGGGGGTTAACTTGTCTTCCAAAAATTTGAACTTATTTAAAGATAACTATGAAAAATGTTGGTCAGAAGTTAAAAAGGATCTAGAAATTTGGTCAAGATTGAAACTTTCCTTGTTGGGCCGAATAGCAGCTATAAAGATGAACGTATTGCCAAAGATGTTGTTTCTGTTTCAAACCTTACAGATCGTGGACAGAGTGGAATGTTTTGGAAAGTAGCAGAAGGATATTTCAAAGTTTGTTTGGCAGGGCAAAAAGCCCTGAATAAAGTTTAAAATACTAACTGATGCAAAAGAAAGAGGGGGATTTGCCCTGCCAGACTTAAGGCTATATTATGAAGCTGCAGCCTTCTGCTGGATGAAGGATTGGTTACTTTTAGAGAACACTGATGTCCTAGATCTGGAAGGTTTTAATAATTCGTTAGGATCATAAAATGTTCAAAAACCATATTGTCAGAAAAGCAATATTTATGGTCTGGATAAAATACAAAGACTTACTAGAAGGTAAGACCCCGAGGTGGTTATCACCAGTGGAGGCCAAGGCTCGAAAAACCCCCAATATGGAGGCCGGCTGGCTGAAATATGGGGAAATAGTAGAAAAAGTAGGAGATAATTGGAGGTTACAGAGCTATGAAAAATTAAAGAATAAGGTGCAAGATTGGTTTCATTATGCTCAAATTCAAGAGGTTTTCAAGTTGGACAAAAAAATAGGATTCCAGGTGGAAAAATCGAAACTAGAGACAGAACTGTTAGAACCAAGAACCAAGGTATTATCGAGAATGTATAACTTGCTGCTTAAATGGAACACTCAAGACGAGACAGTTAAATCAGCCATGATAAAGTGGGCTCAAGACATTGGGCACAACATTATGTTTGAAGACTGGGAAAGGTTATGGACCACCGGTATGAAGTTTACGGCATGTAATGCCCTGAAATAAAATATCATGAAAATGATATACAGGTGGTACATGACCCCAGTCAAGCTTGCTAAGATATATCATTTGTCTGATAATAAATGTTGGAAATGTAAGGAGGCTGAAGGGACATTCTTTCACCTTTGGTGGACTTGTCCAAAAGTGAAGGCCTTCTGGGAAATGATTTATAATGAGCTAAAAAAGGTATTTAAGTATACCTTTCCCAAGAAACCGGAGGCCTTTCTCTTGGGCATTGTCGGCCAAAAGGTGTTAAAGAAGGACAGAACGTTATTTATGTATGCAACTACAGCAGCAAGAATTCTTATTGCAAAACACTGGAAGACTCAAGATTTACCCACACTGGAAGAGTGGCAGACGCAATTGATGGACTATATGGAATTGGCCGAGATGACTGCCAGAATCCGAGATTTGGGAGAAGAAGCAATGGAGGAGGACTGGAAAAAATTCAAGGACTATTTACAAAAATTTTATAAGTTATATGAATTATAAGATTTCGCATGACTTGGAAAGGTTTGCTTCAGCAATGAAAATAGATGGTATATGAAATTAAGTTATATTAAGGAAAATATCAAGGTTTAAAATAACATCATATTTGTTTATAGAGTAAAGTGACAATAAGTAATTTAAACTTAAAACGTAATTATTTAAGAGTACAAAAGAACGCATGAAACAAGGTTACAATTTGCTGATATTTTTATTGTCAAGAATGCACGGTGGGGGAGATGTGGGGAAGTCCGGTAGAAGACTGAAAGAAGCTATGAAATGATGATTTTTTTTTTTTTTTGTTCTTGTTTCTCTGTTTATCTGACTCTGTGTTTCTATCTGAAAGAAAAAATGCAATAAAAATATTTTTTTAAAAAAACAAAACAAAACAAAACGGAAAACCCTTTCGTCTAGCGGGTTTTCCGTCTTGCGAGGCGTTCGTCTTGCGGGGTACCACTGTATTCCATCAACTTCATCTGCCATTATCCAACACTTCAGTGTTTTCAAGAAGCAGCCATTCTCTCAGCCAGCAAAAAGCAGATGGTTCACAACAAAGTTTAGGGGTCTGGCAGGGCAAGTCCGCCTCCTTCTTTGGCATCCGTCAATATCTTAAATTTTACTCGAGGCTTCCTGCCCTGCCAAACAAATCTGGAAACATCCCTCTGCCACCTCCTGAAACAATCCATCCCATCCAAAACTTGCAATGTTTGAAACAAAAGCACCATCCCCGGCAACACAGCAACCCTCATCCCCACCACAACAACTCGGCCCATCTATATTTAATTTATAGGAAAGTTGTTATGATGGAAAATTTTGAAAAACCAATAAAATTATAATTATAAATATATATATATTAGAGATTAATTTGGAAATCCATTTGTCAGAGTTGCTCCCCGATCCTAGCTCACAGAGGATCACGCTAGCCAGCGAACATTAAGTAAAAGTCTTTATTGAGTTACAGTTCCCATTCTCAAGCTGCTGCGTGCAACTCTACGTCTTATGGTCAGATCGGCGAAGCTCCGTCTGAGTCTCCGCCCCTTGTGCACCAACTTAATATCCTAGCCCTGCTCCACCTTTTCCGCCTGACTGTTCTCCTCTGGGTCCCTCTGCCCCCCGGGGTCTCCTCCCTCCGGGACTCCTCCGACGCCGACCCCCCGGACCCTTCTGTCTCCTTGCGCCGGGCTTTAGGACCTGGCTCCCTCTCCGGGCTGCCTACTGCGTCACTTCCCTGTGCATTTGAACTTGGCGCGCGCGCCCAACCTTCCACTTTCCGTCTGACCGTTTCTTCGCTCCCTGATGGAGGTGTGGCCACTCCTGACTCGTGCCCTCCCTCCTGTTGTGAGCTGCCAGCGCTTGATCCCTGGCCCCCTTCCTCTTCCCTGCTCTCTGGCGGTGACGCTGGTCCCGATCTCCAACTGCTCCCCTCTGAGTCCCCTCTGGCTCTATCTTCCTGGGGTGTCCCCCTGGGCTCCCCCCTTGCCCTGGCCACTGGTGCTCCTTTCTGTGAATCTTCTGATTCACTGGAAAGACTCGGAGATCTCGGGTCGTCGTCATCACTCATCTTTTCTTCTGCCTCCTCCTCCTCGCTCTCTGTTTCCTCCCTTGCCCTTGCCTCTGCTCCTGAACCCCTGACATCCATCCCCCCCTCGAAGCCCCCTCTTCCCCCCTCCCCTCCTTCCGGTGCAGGAGCTGGGTGCTGCTGCTGTGTCAGGGGGACGAATGTCGGGTACAGGTCGCTTCCCGTGCCGGGCCTCCATCTGAAGTCTTCCGGTTCTTCCTCCCTGCTCTCGTCGACGACGGTCACCTCCGCTTCCATCTCTGTGCCGCCGTGCTCGAAACCTGGGTCGTCCCCGAAAACGTCCATGTCCGTCTCTCCCTCGCTTCCTCCTGGGGGCGTCGCTCGTCCTGGACCCTCCAGCCACTTTCTGCGCCACTGCTCCTCTGGTCTATCGTCCCACCAATACGAGGGTTCTGAGGCAGATCCCGAGGGTGACCCCTCCGGGGAATGTGCGTCGCGTGTCGGTTCCTCGTCCGAGTCGAACCCCCGGAACGTGCTGGCTGAAAGCGTGGGCGTGAAAAGCCAGTCGTCGAAAAAATCAGCTGGCATGGGCCTGTGTGGGAAGAGGGCATGAAACTCTTCTTTGAGCAGAGGTTCGTCTAGAGCGTAGCCTGGCACCCAGCTGTTGGCACTGGCCGGGGTGCCCTCCTTGGCGAGAAAGTATTCTACCCCCTCTTCCCCCCATCTAGAGTCCAAAATCTCTGTGACTTCGTTGATGCGCTCCTCCTGTGCCACTCCCCCTTGCTCGGTTCTCTCTCGGAGTGGACTTGGTGCCGTGCCTGGTTCCTGAAATCTGTGAGGTGCCTTGTAGGGAGTGAGCACCGATCTGTGGAACACCGGATGCATCCTGGAACCCTCCGGAAGCGCCAGCCTGAAAGCCACCGGGTTGACCTGCTCTTCGACTTGGTAGAGCCCCAGTTGCTTATGCCCTAGTTTCTTCTTCGCCAACGACCTGGCCGGCACTGCGTGGGCTGCTAACCAGACCCAGTCCCCCACCTGGATCTCTTCGCCAACCCTCCTGTGTTTGTCCGCTTGTACCTTGTATGCGTGCTTAGCCAGCTCCAGGTGCCGCCGAAGCTGATCGTGGACCTCCTGCAACTCCGACGCGAACGCATCTGCTGTCTGCGGCTCCCCCTCTCCCATTCTTTCCAGTCCCGGGAAGGTTCTGGGGTGCCTCCCGTTGTTGGCGAAGAACGGCGTGACCCCCGTGGACACGTGCTTCGTGTTGTTGTAAGCGAACTCGGCGAGAGGCAGGTAATCCACCCACGTTGCAGGCTGTTGATTCGCATAACATCTCAGGTACTGCTGCATGATGGCATTGACCCGCTCCGCTTGCCCGTTGGTCTGCGGGTGTCTAGCCGAAGCCAGGTTGATCTTGACGTTCAGGAAGCTCATCAGCTTCTGCCAGAAGTTCGAGATGAACTGCCGCCCCCGGTCGGACAGTATAGACCGCGGCAGACCGTGAACCCTGAACACGTGATCTATGAACAGTTTGGCGGTTTGTTCTGCCGTGGCCACCTTCGCACACGGGATGAAATGTGCCATCTTGGAGAACAAGTCCACCACCACTAGCACCGCCGTCTTGCCCCTCGAGCTGGGCAGATCCGTGACAAAGTCCAGGGCCACTCTCTCCCACGGTTCGCACGGGGTTTGCAGCGGTTCCAGCAGTCCCGCCGGCGGTCTGTGTACTGGTTTGGCCCTCTGGCAGGTGTCGCACCTCGCCACATAGTCCGCGACCTCCCCTCTCATTCTGGGCCACCAGAAGTCCCTGGCGACTAATTCTATCGTCTTCTCCTTGCCAAAGTGCCCGGCAGTGGGTGCGTCGTGCAGCTGCTGCAGTACCTTGGCACGAAGATCGTCCCCCGGCACGTAGATGGCCCCTTTACGGAGGAGTAATCCATCGCGAACTTGGAACTCGCCGGTCGCCGCCTCGCCCCTTTGCGCCTCTGCCATCTTGGCTCGCGCGAAGGTGTCGTCCTGCAGTGCTCTCCTCACCGCATCCAGGTCAACTGTCGCCGAAGCGCACACCCACACGGTCGGTGCGAAGATGTGCATGGCGGCCGCTGGCGCCGCCTCCTCTAGATACTGTGGTTTACGGGATAGGGCATCCGCCATGACGTTGGTGTCTCCTGGGACATACTCTATTCGGAAGTCGAAGTTCGCAAAGAACTCAGCCCAACGTATCTGCCTCTGGTTCAGGAACTGCGCCGTGCGCCAGTGCTCCAGATTTTTGTGGTCCGTGCAGACCTGCACCGTGTGCTTGGCGCCGATCAGGAAGTGCCGCCACGCTTTGAACGCTGCATGAATGGCCAGCAACTCCCTGTCCCAGATGGTGTAATTCTGTTCGGACTTGCTGAGCTTCCTGGAGTAAAACGCTCCCGGCCTCTCCAAACCCCCTGCGGGTCTTTCTGCAGCAGGACTGCTCCCACGGCTCTGTCCGAGGCGTCTGTCTCCACCCTCATCGGCCTGCTGGGGTTGACATGAAGCAGCTGCTATTCCGACGCGAAGAGCCGCTTGAGTGCCTGAAAGGACTGCTCCGCCTGCTCCGTCCAGATGAACTTCTTTTTCTTGGAGCTGAGCGTGTCCGTGATGGCCGCCGTCTGCATAGCAAAGCCTTTGATAAATTTGCGATAGAAGTTCGCGAAGCCGACAAACCGTTGGACCTCCTTCCGGTTGCGTGGGCTTTTCCAATCCAACACTGCTCGAACCTTGGCGCTGTCCATGGCGAGCCCCTTGTCAGACAACTTGTAGCCCAGGAAATCCACCTCCGTCACGTCGAACTGGCACTTCTCCAGCTTGGCGTAAAGTCTATGCTGCTGTAGCCTGCTCAGCACTTCCTTGACGTGTCTGTCGTGCTCCTGCTGCGATTCCGAAAAGATCAGGATGTCATCCAAGAAACAGACGCACGTTTTGTAGAGGAGCCCCGCCAACACGTGATGCATGAACGCTTGAAACACGTGGGAGCCATTTTGCAATCCAAAAGGCATAACTCTATATTCGTAGGTGCCCAGGGGCGTGAACATGGCTGTCTTCCAGTCATCTCCTTCCCGCATGCGAATGAGGTTGTACGCCCCTCGCAGGTCCAACTTGGTGAACACGCTGCCCTTCCGTACCTTTGCGAGGAGGTCGTCGATTCGGGGCATGGGGAAGTCCGATGACTTGGTCACACTGTTTAAGATGTGATAGTCCACCACCAGCCTTTTTTGGGGCATGTCCCGCTTCTTAACAAAGAAAACAGGACTGCCCCCCGCTGCCTTGGACTCTCGGATGAAACCGCGCTCCAAATTATGATCTATGAACTCTTTGAGTTCCTGCAGTTCGTCCTCAGACATGGAATACAGCTTCCCTTTGGGCAGCGCCGCCCCCGGCAGCAGGTCAATTTTGCAGTCATATGGTCTGTGGGGGGGTAGCCTGTCTGCCTCCTTCTCGCAGAAAACCTCCAAAAATTCTGCGTACTTGTGGGGAACCGCTTGCAGCGTGCCTAGCTACAGCTGTGACTCCTCTTCCTCTCCTTCCTGCCGGGGCACGATGCAGTGTTCAGCACAAAAGGAAGAGCCGAAGGTCAGCTGCCTCTGGTACCAAGCCAGCGTCGGGCTGTGCTTGTCCAGCCAACTCATGCCCAATACAATGGGCGTGTCCGATAGTTGAGTGACGTTGAAGCTGATGATTTCCCTGTGATTCCCAAGTCGCATCACCATTGGTGGCGTCTGCTTCACCACTTGCCCCCCTAGCAGCTCCCTGCCATCCACCGTGACAACCTGCAGGGGCAGCGTGGCAGGCAGCAACTGTATGGCGTGCCGGTCGACAAAGTCCTGCCCTATAAAGTCCGCATTGCTGCCTGAGTCGATGGTAATTGGCACGTCCATGGTGATTCCATTGGGCAGCTGGAGCGATGCCGTGAGCTGCACTACTGGCTTGGGCGGGAGGGGGTCCATGGGCTGTAAAATCTCTGGGGACTGCTTCACTGACACGTCTGGCTGGGCCCCAGTGCCTCTTCCTCCAGCCAGACAGCGTCGTTTCCCTGCTGTGGTTCTCCTTGCTGCGTTGCTGCAGTTACCATTGCTGAGGCTGCAGTGTGCTTGTGGAGCCTCCGGGGACACTCTTTCGCCATATGCTGTGGATCATCGCAGATATAACACTTCCTGTTCCCTCTAGGAGGCTTCGCTTTCACTGTTGCCGGTGCTAGGGCTCTGGCTGCTGACTGAGCCCTTGCACTTCCAACCTCCATAGGTTCCGCCCCTCCTCCTGGCGGAGGCGTGGATTGCGCATGCGCTGCTTCTCTGGGAAGGAAGGAGGAGCCCCTGGCTGGTTCGCGCCCTCCACGCCCTTCGTCCCTGCTCCACGGACGTTCTTCCAGCCGCACCCCCACCGCCAGCGCCCTCTGAACGATCTCCTGCGTGGTCCGGGGTCTCTCCCCCCTCGCAATTTCATCTTTAACTGAGCCGTGCAATCCCTCCCAAAACAGGTCTCTTACAGGAGCCGAATCTCTGTCCCATTCCAGGGCACTGACCAAAGCGAAAAAGCGGGCATGGTACTGCCTTACGCTGGCCCTCCCTTGCTTCAGTCCATGTATCTGCTGCCGAGCAAGATCCACGTCAATGCTTGATAAAAAGCACCCATCCATCGCTTTAATAAAGGCATCCGCATTTTGGAGCGCCGGATCCTTATCCCTCCACAAATTGCGCAGCCATGCTTTAGCATCTCCATGCAAATGGGACATGATGAATCCCACTTTCTCTTGCTCATCTCTAAAGTCTTTGTTCAGCAGTTGCAGTGCACACATTACATCTGCTCTAAAGTTGGGGTACTGTTGCAGATTCCCATCGAAGTGAGAGACCAGACCGCCTGTTCGTCTCCCCAACCCAATCCCCTCCGGTTTGGGTGTCAGTTGCCCTTGCTTAGTAAGCACTTCCAACCTGACCTGGAGATCCCTGTAGGCGGCAGCTGCGTCCTCCTCTCTCTTCCTGGATGCAAGTGCCTCGGCATTCAGTCGTGTCACTGCTTCTCTGAGTTCCGCTATCTGCTGTTCAGCCGTCATGTTGTCTGCCGTTCGTGAGCTCGCTAGTAGGCACCCGCTTTCTCTCCTCTCCGTGAGGCCGTAGATGCCCACAATTTATGCAGACAGAGCTTACTGTCAGAGTTGCTCCCTGATCCTAGCTCACAGAGGATCACGCTAGCCAGCGATCATTAAGTAAAAGTCTTTATTGAGTTACAGTTCCCATTCTCAAGCTGCTGCGTGCAACTCTACGTCTTATGGTCAGATCGGCGAAGCTCTGTCTGGGTCCCCGCCTCCTGTACACCAACTTAATATCCTAGCCCTGCTCCACCTTTTCCACCTGACTGTTCTCCTCTGGGTCCCTCTGCCCCCCGGGGTCTCCTCCCTCCGGGACTCCTCCGACGCCGACCCCCCGGACCCTTCTGTCTCCTTGCGCCGGGCTTTAGGACCTGGCTCCCTCTCCGGGCTGCCTACTGCGTCACTTCCCTGTGCATTTGAACTTGGCGCGCGCGCCCAACCTTCCACTTTCCGTCTGACCGTTTCTTCGCTCCCTGATGGAGGTGTGGCCACTCCTGACTCGTGCCCTCCCTCCTGTTGTGAGCTGCCAGCGCTTGATCCCTGGCCCCCTTCCTCTTCCCTGCTCTCTGGCGGTGACGCTGGTCCCGATCTCCAACTGCTCCCCTCTGAGTCCCCTCTGGCTCTATCTTCCTGGGGTGTCCCCCTGGGCTCCCCCCTTGCCCTGGCCACTGGTGCTCCTTTCTGTGAATCTTCTGATTCACTGGAAAGACTCGGAGATCTCGGGTCGTCGTCATCACTCATCTTTTCTTCTGCCTCCTCCTCCTCGCTCTCTGTTTCCTCCCTTGCCCTTGCCTCTGCTCCTGAACCCCTGACACCATTAGTCGAGGAGAAAGGGAGGCTTAGGCTGAAATAGCCAAATGGCTTTATTTTTTGCATAATAGATGGATGTTTCAATGGAAAATATTTGGAAAAACCAATAAAAATTATTATAAATATTTAAAAATACAGTACCTTTCCTCCTCTTCTCTTTGAGCTCTCTCCTGGTCTTCGTGCTCCCTCTGCTCCCTCGCAAGATGGTGCTTCTCGGCCAAGATCCTTGCTGTGTCTTCAGCTGTTGTGGTCGCCGGAACGGTTTTGCTACTTGCATCTGGAAAAAGAAGGGGTCGGAATGAATGGAGCCAGTTGTCGGCGCAACCGCCTTATCCTCTGAAAAGCGTTCCCTGTATTAAGTTCTGTTTCCTGCCTAGGCAGTGAAAGCCAAAAGTTAGCTATTTTGTATCAGATGGGATTTTATGTTTGGAAAACAAGTGCAGAAACCAATAAAAGCATTATATATGTGTTTGTTTGTGCCTCCCATGAGATCAGACCCCCAGTAGTGCCAGAAATTCAGGGTCAATACATTTGGAGGGAAACCAAAATGCTCGTTTACAAAGCTATTTTACTACCAACCTTACTGTATTACTGTATGCTTGTGAAACATGGACCACTTATCAACGCCATCGCCAACTCCTCCAAAGTCTCCATCAGAGGTAGGCATGACCAAAGTTTTGGTGGACCTGTGGCAGTATATATGTCATGGGGTAAAATCCTAAAAAAAAGCTCAACAACTTCGGGGTAAAATTGTAACTTCAATCCTAAAAAAAGCTCAGCAACTTTGGTTGGTCCTCACACATGTTCACTTCATCAAATCTGGCCCTATTTGAAAAAAGTTTTGGCACCCCTGATCAAAGGTGTCTCTGGAAATTTGTACACATCACTTGGGAATGCAGGCGAACTAATGCCAGCGTACTGGAAGAAGCAAAGATTGCCACTGTTGAAGCAATGATTCTTCAACCTCAACTTTTGACCAGTCGTGTTGCGTATCATCTTCCAAAGCAACTCCTCTATTCCGAACTTAAGAATGGAAAGCGTCGTGCTGGTGGTCCACAAGAGGTTGAAAGATTTCATTTATTTTTTTTTATAAAATTTTTTATTGGTTTTCCACAATTTATATAAACACATACAATACACAATACAAACAGACAAACACATAAACAAACATGTATAATTTCAAATCCTTATTTCTTAAACCTTACTTCACCGACTTCCCCTTACCTCCCCTTTCTGCACCCCAATTTCCAAATTAGTTTCAGCAAATCCTCCCCCTTAAGTTTATCTAATTTTCCCTTGTTCTTTTCTTTTACTTAACATTTTACAGCTGTAATCCCCTTTTTTCTATACCCTCAACATTTTAGCATTCATTGATTTTGCAATATTTCTTAAGATAAATTTTGAATTTCTTCCAATCTTCTTCCACCATCTCTTTCCCTTGGTCTCGGATTCTGCCAGTCATTTCAGCCAGTCCCATATAATCTTTCACCTTCGTCTGCCATTCTTCCAGAGTGGGTAGATCCTGTGTCTTCCAATACTTTGCTATGAGAATTCTTGCTGCTGTAGTAGCATACATAAAAAAGTCCTGTCTTTCTTTGGCACCAATTGGCCGACAATGCCCAAGAGAAAGGCTTCTGGTTTCTTGGGGAAAGTACATTTAAGTACCTTTTTCATTTCATTATATATCATTTCCCAGAAAGCCTTAATCTTCGGGCACGTCCACCAAAGGTGATAAAAAGTACCTTCAGTTTCTTTACATTTCCAACACTTATTATCAGGCAAATGATAGATTTTTGCTAGCTTGACTGGGGTCATGTACCACCTGTAAATCATTTTCATAATATTCTCTCTTAAGGCATTACATGCCGTAAATTTTATACCGGTGGTCCACAACTGTTCCCAGTCAGCAAACATAATATTATGACCAATGTCTTGTGCCCACTTAATCATAGCTGATTTAACAGTTTCATCTTGTGTATTCCATTTCAGCAACAAGTTATACATTCTTGACAAATTCTTAGTGAGGTTGAAAGATTTCAAGGCAAAGCTGAAAAAACGTAGTATAAAACCGAAAACTGGGAAACACTGGCCGGTGAGCGCTCCAATGGGAGAACAGCCTTGACCAAAGGTGTCCTGGGCTTTGGAGACACTCGAACTCAGGACGCAAGGGAGAAACGGGCGAAGAGGAAGGAAGCCTCACCGGTATCGACTCCCGCCCGGAAACCAATGTCCCCACTGTGGAAGGACGTGTGGATCCAGAATTGGCCTGCACAGTCACTTGCAGACTCACTGTTAAAACCGTGTTTATGGAAGACAATCTGACTTGGCTACAAGGGATCGCCAAAGAGAGGAGGGGGGGAAGAGGGGGAGAAAAATAAAAAGAAGGAGGAGAAAAAGAAGGAGGAGGAGATCCTGAAGGTAGAGTAAGGTGATCCTCACCTTCAATTAAGTAAAGAACAAGAGGCCAATTAGCACAACCCCTCGAGTTGATGTAGGAGTTCCCATAGCTCTGTGGAACGGTACATGCAATGGAGGTAGAAGACCTCCAGTTCAAGCCTTATCAAGTTATAAAGACCAGGGTGGATTTGACTGAAATCCAATCAATTTAAATCCCGATTTAAATCACTAGTCAGTAAGACTTACCGTAATTTAAATCATTTTTTAAACAGAAAGGTTCAACCTTGCTGGCATCCTCTTCATATTGACAACCAGAGGAAGGTTTCCTTTTTGGAGGAATAAATTTTTACAGTTCTATCAAAATGACTGATTTGGTTCTACTCTTAGAAATACATAGACAGATAATGATGAAATGATGGTGAGGTTTAATAAGTTAACGGTTTCTGTTTGGACAACTTTTCTGCTGTACAGTCATACCTCGGGTTCAAGACGTTTCAGGTTGCGTTTTTTTGGGTTACGGACCCTCCAAAATCCGGAAGTACCAGAATGGGTTACTTCCGGGTTTCAGCGGTTGCGCATGCGCAAAAACGCTAAATTGCGCTTTGCGCATAAGCACCGAATCGCAACCCACATG
Organism: Podarcis vaucheri; assembly: GCF_965113315.1. Lineage (NCBI taxonomy): Eukaryota > Metazoa > Chordata > Lepidosauria > Squamata > Lacertidae > Podarcis > Podarcis vaucheri. Next base: position 19,247,057 of record NC_138757.1, read on the forward strand.
TGCACAGATGCGCCGCTGCGGGTTGCAAACACTGCGGGTTGCGAATGTGCATCCTGCACGGATCACGTTCAGAACCCGAGCGTCCACTGTACTTGATTGGAAGGAGAAAAATAATCATTTCTGTTATGTGTGCCGGTGTGGTTGCTCGAGAGCGAACAGGCAAGACCCCCACTGGTCTTTTCAAAGTCTTTATTATTGATGCAAAAACATTCACAGTGCAGAACGTCTCAATTCCATGTTTTGCTCAGTCACTAGCAGAATCTGGGAGTGGGCGGTCCTTAAACTTTCCCCAGCAGAATAGTCTCTTGACCCCCATCCTACGCCTCCCGTCTCTGCGCGTAAACCGACTGCTCAGAGAGGGCGTGGGCAGAGGGGGACCTGCCTCCCCCCCCCCCGCTTATTTCAGGCTCAGTGCTCTGACTCTCCCTTGCATACTCTGAGCCCTGCATCCCTTCCTCACTGGAGGCGTGGCTTCCCTCCTCCACAGAGGAAGTGCTGCTTCTCACGATCTTTGGAGGCTCCCTGTAACCCAACTGCCCTTCCACCTCTTGCCTCTGAGCTGATGGCAGTTCCCTGACAATTTCCTTTGTAACAATTTAAACCATTTCTTTCACTAAAACAATAACATGGTAGCATGTGGATCCATGTTTGTTAACTGATGTGGTTAAACTATTAGAAATACATTGAAAGATAATTATGAAATTATTGTGTGGTTTAATAAGTTAACTGCTTCTATTTGGACAACTTTTCTGCTGTACTAGATTGGAAGGATAAAAATAATCATTTCCTTCATAACAATTTAAACAATTAATTTCACTAAAACAATAACATGATAGCATATAACAAGTTTAATCAAGATGGCGCTGGGGTAAGATGCACCTGTTAAAGCTCCTCAATTAGATGTTGGGGGCTCCTACTCCTTTTAACTTTTTTAACTTTTCAACTTTTTAATCTTTTAACCCTCTTCTTATCAAAAGTTTGGCAACCTGGGGTTTTATATCAGAGAACCTGTGAAGTTGGCGCTGTAAATTAGATCTAACGAAGTCGAACAGCTTAACAGCCGCCGCCCAGCCTATTTCAAGGACTCGTAACTCTAAACAATTTAATTAATCTTCTGAACTTTTTCCGAACTGACTCTGACTCAGGTTTTGACTCGGCATTTTAAATGAACTAAGGGAGGTGAAGCTGTGTTGCAGGAATGTTCCATTTGGGCTTGCCTCTGCCCTTCTGGCTTGTGGGTCCAACTGTGCTGTGTGCCTGCTCTGTCCTCCCAGCTGTGGGTCCGGCTGTCTTGCATGCCAGCGGTGCTCCTGGACTGAGACAGACTGGTTGAGTGCTCGGCATGGAGCCTGGGTCAAGATATATTACTCTGCAGATGACTCAATTGAAAGGCATCTAGGGAAGCCAGAGAGGGGGGGTTCCACCCTCAAGACGCCAGAGACTCTTAAGCCACAGGGCTGGCAGCTGGTTGTAGCAGAGGAGAGGTATCATCCTGTGGCCCTGAGAACACCAGCTGTGGGGGAAACCAGAGGACTCCTGATGCCAAGAGGAACACCTTCTCTGCCACTACAAATGCTAGTGCAACAGCAAGAGGAGGGCCCCCTGAGACCATTGGGCATGGCATTGACATCGAACAGGCATTTACTGAGCCTGCCCCGCCTTCCTCTGCCCATGCCCCGATGTCGCCTGGTTGTTCAGGTTGGCAGATTCAGAGATCATTCGAGCAGACTCGAGCTGACACATGATGCTACTGAGGCATCAGATCAAGGCCTGCATTTTAAAATGAGCTTAAAAAAATATATTTGCAAATGTTTGTATGTTTTATGCCAGGCATAAAGCAGCTGGCTGGGTGCTTTGGCAGATGTTTGTCTTCCTGCTCAGAGGCCCCTCTGATTTATAGCAGTAGCAGGAGACAAGCTTCTCAAAGTTGTAATAGGAAAATTACAGCCTGGGGGCAAAGGTTACAGTGACCCTACATATTACAGAATACAATCAAGCTGCAAAAACACAATTAAGAGTTGGTAAATAGTGAGATTTATTGTTTAACAGAAATACCATGTGCCTCCCATCAGACTCGAGCCACATCTTCCTAAGGTTAAAGGGCAAGAGCTAATAGCAACAGCAGCTGGCTTGAAAGGGGGGTGTAAATTTAAGGGGTTGCTTTTGGAAACTGTTTTTACTAAGTTCCTTTCCTTCTAAAAATCTATGTTATGTATGAAATATATTGGCTTAAATGTAATTATGCAAAGGATTTAGAAAGTAAGAAATGTTAGATTCTTATGTTAGATTCTTATTTCATTGATGGTGTGTGAGAAGGTGAACCCAAGATCTCTGTTTAAGATAAAAATTAAAACCATTAGCCATCTGTTTTGGAGTGAATAGGGCAATAGGGTAATAGGGCAATAGGGCAAAAGGTGATCTGGTAATTAAGGTGCCTGGTCGAGGCAAATATAAGATATATGGCTACTTGTCTGCCATTTATGGATAGAAGGAAATATAGCTCTTTGTCTCCCATAAAAGGTAATAGGAAATGGGTGTATCTTTTATGATTGGTTCTAGCAAACAGCCAATAGGAATTTCAACCAGGCTGATTGGACAGAGGCAGCCAAAGGAGGAGCAAGGGGGCTAGGCTGAGGGAATATAAGTGCTGGCCATCAGGGCTGGAGGGGCAGAGCTTTGGTATCCATATACCACTGTGTCTCTCATTTATTTGTCTGACAAATAAATTATTATTTTAATTTCTCTATTGCTGCGTTGAATATTTCATTCCAGCTAAGTGTTAACCACAAGCAGGGTGCTACACTACAAGAACTTTGTGTTGCTACAAGAACTTCGTCTGCTACAAGAACCATTCCCCCCCTTTCCCCCCTCCCCCCTTCCTTTGCCATTTGTTTTAGTCCTTTGTTTCATGATAATATTAAAGTTTTTGCTTGCTTACTGTTAGATGCTTGATTGTTGTTCTCCTGTTATTTAGGTGTTTTTTCTTCCTTTATGTACGTTATATGGTAGTTCTGTTTAGCTGTGGAATATTTTGGGGTTTATTTTTTAATTTAATTAATTGGTTTGTCTAATATTATAATAGTAGGCTGACAAAGAATATAATAGTTTCATATAATCAGAGAGGTAGCTGCTGATAAGCTGGCTTGTTCTACTCGACTAATTAGAGTTATCGAGTTGTTGATACTATAAGCAGAACAACTAGGCTGGGAAAGAATAACATCAATAGAGGCTAGTATGAGGCTTGGGATTGCTACCGTGGAGGGGCGAGGGAGGTATGGCGGTGGGGGCAGATGTTATAGGCGAAGGGGATCAAGATATGGATACGCTCGTACCCCTTCCAATCTGCGCCCCATCCCGAGGGACGAGGGTAGGGTGAGCAAGGATTACTCACCTCCGTCAGTGGTGCTGTGCAATGCCAGGTCTATAGGCAACAAAACCGCCATCCTGCGAGATTTCTTTACCTCGCAGGGGATCGACCTGGCTTGTGTGATGGAGACCTGGGTGCGCGAAGGGGAAACAGTTAACTTACGAGAGATGGTGCCCCCGGGTTTCTCCGTCCTCCTCCAGTCGCGGACTGTGGGCCTGGGGGCGATAGAGGGGTGGCATTATTAATCCGGGAAGATTGTTCTTTCAGGGCTCTACCATCGCAATCGATCCCCAGCATTGAATGTGTTGGCCTAGTGTGAGGAGAGCTTGGCTGTCTGGCTGGTGTACCGGCCACGTAGCGCACCAGCAGCCACCCTGTCAGGCCTACTGGAGGCAGTGGCCGGCTGGGCCTTGGAGTTTCCTAACCTATTGGTATTGGGGGACTTCAACATCCATGCTGATGCCACTCCCTCCTCACAGGCTCTGGACCTGGTGTCTTCCATGGCGACACTAGGGCTCTCCCAGTTTGTTTCGGGCCCCACACATCAAGCAGGCCACACGCTGGATTTGATCTTTGGCGTAGGTATAGATGTGATCATGTCTCCTTTGATGAAGGTGCCATAGTCTGATCACTACGCTCTGAAAGCCAGGATTGACTTTCCACCCCACCCTGCTTAGGTGGCGAGCCGATTTGGACTCGCCTGCAGAGGCTGATGGACCCTTATAGATTCCGTCAAGCCTTGTGGGACCTTGCTCCCCCTGGTGACTCATTGACTGAGCTTGTTGAGGGCTGGAATACCCAGCTCCTGGCAGCCATTGATGAGAGCGCACCAAAGCGCCCTCTGCGACCCCGCAGAAACCGGGCTCCCTGGTTTACTGAGGAGCTCCGGAAAATGAAGCGGAACCTCAGATGGCTAGAGCTAGTATGGCAGGGTGCCCGCAACAGTGCCTCAAGAACATCTTACAGGGTTTTTATAAAAACCTACGAGATGGCAGTGAAGGCCGCTAAGAAGTCTTACTTCTCGGCCTCCATTGCATCCGCTAGCTCTTGCCCGGCGCAATTATTTAGTATAATTAGGTCTTTAACATCCCTGGAGGGACAGCCAAATTTAAATAATAATTTGATACACAGCTGTGAGGCATTTGCGAGCTTTTTTGCGGAGAAGGTTCAGTTGCTCCACCGTGACCGTGACCTCCCTGCCAATTTGGATACAATAACGGAACTGGAGGCCCCTTGACTGTCCTCAGATCCAATATTGGACCACTTTGACCGGATATCCCCAGCCGATGTGGACAGACTCCTCCAAGCTGGAAAGCCCACCACCTGTCCTCTTGACGCGTGCCCATCCTGGCTGATTAGAGCGTGTCCAGACAAGGTGCGGACCCCCCTAGGGGATATTATCAATTTCTCCCTTGGCACCGGGACATTCCCAGGGGAATTGAAGGAGGCAGTGGTGCGTCCGCTCTTAAAGAAAACATCATTAGATCCTTTAGATCTATCCAATTACCACCTGGTTTCAAATCTTCCGTTCCTGGGTAAGGTGATTGAGAGAGCGGTTGCTGAACAGCTTGGTGGGTTTCTGGATGAAACATCGGCTCTGGATCCATTCCAATCCGGCTTCCGCGCTGGTCATGGGACCTAGATGGCTCTGGTCGCCCTAACAGATGATCTCCGCAGGCAGCTGGATCGAGGCGGGTCGGGGCTGCTGATTCTTCTAGACCTGTCAGCAGCCTTCGACGTGGTCGATCACGAACTTCTGGACCACCGCCTTGCCGACGTGGGGATCCAGGGCACAGTCCTTCAATGTCTGCGCTCTTTTCTCTCTGGTCGGGGACAGAGGGTGGTACTTGGAGGGGAACTGTCATCGCGCCACTCCTTGGTGTGTGGAGTGCCTCAGGGTGCGATTCTCTCCCCGATGCTTTTCAACATCTTTATGAGCCCCCTCGCCCAGCTTGTCCAGAGTTTTGGTTTGGGCTGCCATCAGTATGCTGATGACATCCAACTCTATCTGTTGATGGATGGCCATCCTGACTTGGCCCCAGACACACTGATCAGATGTTTGGAAGCTGTGGCTGGATGGTTACGTGGGAGCCGGTTGAAGTTAAATCCTTCAAAGACAGAGGTCCTTTGGCTGGGAAGGGACCCATCTCTTGCGGGGGTGCAATTAGTGCCAGCACCGTCCGTTAAGAGCTTGGGTGTAATCTTCGACACCTCCCTTTCCATGGAGGCGCAGATTACAGCTATAACAAAGGCGGCATTTTTTCATCTCCGCCAAGCTAAGCAGTTGGCTCCTTACCTCTCTCGCCCTGACCTAGCCACTGTGATCCACACAATGGTCACCTCCAGACTGGATTATTGTAACTCGCTCTACATGGGGCTGCCCTTGAGACTGACCCAGAAACTCCAGCAGGTGCAGAATGCCGCGGCGAGACTCCTTATGGGGTCCTCGCTGCAAGATCACATTCACCCGGTGCTATACCAGCTGCACTGGCTCCCGGTGGAGTACAGGATCAGGTTTAAGGTGCTGGTTTTAACCTTTAAAGCCCTATATGGCCTAGGACCCTCGTACCTATGGGACCGCCTTTCCTGGTATGTCCCACAGAGGAACTTACGGTCTTCAAACAAAAACATCTTGGAGGTCCCAGGCCACAGAGAGGTTAGGCTGGCCTCAACCAGAGCCAGGGCTTTTTCGGCTGTGGCTCCAATCTGGTGGAACGCTCTGTCACAAGAGACAAGGGCCCTGCAGGACTTGACATCTTTCCGCAGGGCTTGCAAGACAGAGCTGTTCCACCAGGCCTTTGGCCAGGGCACAGCCTGACTCCCTCCTTTGGCAATCTCTAGCCCAATGGTTGCCATCAATTTGATTTGAATTAATTTTATAATGAAATGATTTTAGAATGGTGTATTATTTTATTGTTGTTAGCCACCCTGAGCCCGGCTTCGGCTGGGGAGGGCGGGATATAAATAAAAATTTATTTTTATTGTTATTATTTATATGTATCAATGTTGGTTAACTGATGTGGTTAAACGATTTTCTTTAAAAGAAAAAACTTAAGACTGAGTTTTAGCACACATGAATAGCCTTTGGACTATAATGTCACTTAAACAGAAAATTATCAACATTTATTATCGGCTGTGGGGAGGACTGCAGGGCCTGCTCCCTTCTAGGGCCTTTTCCAACTGGCCCAGGGGGCGTGCCCCAGGCCCTTATTTGGAACAAACTTTTGGGGAAGTGTGGGAAGTGTTCTGCCATTGCTTCCCTGTTCCAAGTGTTTAATGTGTTTTAAAATGTCCTCAAGCAGTCGGTGGCAATTTAAATTTTTATTTCTTTAGTTCCTTTTTTCCTTTGTTGGGGTGGGTGGGTGGGATGGATATTTGGTTGGGGATTAATTTTAATTTTAGTATAATTGTTCTGTTTTTGTTTTTTGTTGTTTTATTGGTTCTGTATAGTTTCTGTTTTGTTTTTAAGGGGCAGGATTAGGGCTGTCTGGGAGTGGGGCCCCAGCCAACACGATGGCTGGGACAAGTTCCACAGGGGGGGAAGCACTGGGACATTCGATCTCGGTGATCATGGGCAGGAGGAGGAGTTACGCTAAGACCAGACCATGTCATTACCGAGGAGGCAGGTTTAGTCATTGTTTGAAGACTATCCCTGCCTCCGGGTCTGGCCTTGACCGGATGGATATTGGAATCAACAGGGGAAACCCACATGACCTGAAGGTGTTGCTGTGTAATGCCAGGTCAATGATGAATAAAACCACTGCCATCCACGACCTGATTGTGGATGGGGGATTTGACCTGGCATGTGTGACAGAGACCTGGTTGGAGGAAGCAGATGGGCCTGTCCTTGCCGCTGCTTGCCCACCAGGTTTCTCTTACGCACAGCAACCCAGGTCATGTGGGCGGGGAGGGGGGGGGGTTGCAGTGATTTTTAGGAAGTCATTAGCTTGCATCAAGCGTCCTACTGGGAAGACCCAGTTTTCTGAGTGCATGTTCTGGAAGTTGGGCAATAGGGGCAGTACAGGATTCCTTTTGGTGTACCGACCTCCCCGCTGCACCAAGGATTCCCTGCCCAAGCTGCTTCAGGTCGTGGCGGATGTTCTCCTGGAGACGCCTAGTTTGGTTGTCCTAGGGGATTTTAACATCCATGCCGACACGACCTTACAAGGGGCCGCTCGGGACTTCGTGGAAAGCATGGCCTCCATGGGGCTGTCCCTGAATAAGTCTGGCCCAACTCATAGTCATGGACATGCCTTAGACCTGGTGTTCACCTCTAGTGACGTGGGTGATCTGACACTAGGTAAAAGTGAAACAAAAGAAGTGCCATGGTCAGATCACTTCCTGGTGCAACTGGACTTTTCTGCGTCCCATCCCCTCTGCAAGGAGGTGGGACCAATTCGGATGGTCCGCCCCCGCCACTTAATGGATCCAAATGGTTTCCAGAGAGTGGTAGGGGATGCTTTATCCCATGTTGATGGCCTTTCAGCTGATTCCCTGGTGGCCCGCTGGAATGCGGAGTTAACCAGGGCTATCGACTGTCTGGCTCCGAAGCGCCCTCTCCGACTGCATGGAGCCCGGACAGCCCCGTGGTTTTCTTCGGAGCTGAGGGCGATGAAACAATCGCTTAGACGGCTAGAGCATCGGTGGCAGAAAACTCACTCCGAATCTGACTGGACACAGGTTAGAGCTCAACGTCGAGCCTACCAAGTGGCGATAGTGACGGCGAAGAAGACCTTCACCGCCTCTATTGCATCTGCAGAAAATAGTAGCAGGAGACTCTTTCAGGTGGTCCGCAATTTAACGGAACCACCTTTACCACCGGGGCCTTGTAAAGACCCCAAGATCTCCTGCAACGATTTTGCAAAGTTTTTTGCAGATAAAAATCACTCATATTCGGAAGGAGCTAGACACCACCGTGGGAGCAGGGCTGGGGCGGGAGAGTGCTAGAGCCCTGTCTGGTCAAGTTGCATGGAATCAGTTTCAATCTGTTACCCCCGAGGATGTGCACAGGCTGCTTGGACGCGTGAAAACAACCACCTGTCTCCTTGATCCTTGCCCATCCTGGCTAATAAAAGCAAGCCGGGAAGGACTGGGTGATGGGCTCTGCGGGGTGGTGAATGCTACCCTCTGTGAGGGAACATTCCCAGATCCACTGAAAGAGGCGGTCATTAAACCGCTTCTTAAAAAAAATCTTTAGACCCGACCAGTATGGCCAACTATCGCCCAGTCTCAAATCTTCCATTCTTGGGCAAGGTGATTGAGCGAGTGGTTGCTGAACAACTCCAGGCACGCCTGGAGGATGCGGACCATTTGGATCCCTTCCAATCGGGATTCAGGCCTCATCATGGGACTGAAACTGCCTTGGTCGCGCTGGTTGATGATCTCCCGCGAGCTAGGGACAAAGGTGAGAGTTGTTTCCTAGTTCTGCTGGATCTCTCAGCGCCCTTTGATACAATCGACCATAAAATCCTTCTGGACCGTCTAGAGGGGTTGGGAGCTGGGGGCACTGTTATACAGTGGTTTCGCTCCTTCCTCCTGGGCCGTGTTCAGAAAGTGGTGGTGAGGGATGAGTGTTCAGACCCCTGGGCCCTCACTTGTGTGGTGCCTCAGGGTTCCGTCCTCTCCCCCATGCTTTTTAACATCTATATGAAGCCGCTGGGAGAGATCATCAGGGGGTTTGGACTGGGTGTCCATCAATATGCAGATGATACCCAGCTCTACCTCTCTTTCAAATCAGAACCAGTGAAGGTGGTGAAGGTCCTGTGTGAGTGCCTGGAGGCGGCTGGAGGATGGATGGCAGCTAATGGATTGAAGTTGAATCCTGACAATATGGAAGTACTGTTTTTGGGGGACAGGGGGCGGGCTGGTGTGGAGGACTTCCTGGTCCTGAATAGGGTAACTGTGCCTGGGAGTCATTTTGGACTCACAGCTGTCCATGGAGGCGCAGGTCAATTCTGTATCCAGGGCAGCTGTCTACCAACTCCACCTGGTACGCAGGCTGAGAACCTACCTGCCCGCAGACTGTCTCGCCAGAGTGGTGCATGCTTTAGTTATCTCCCGCTTGGACTACTGCAATGCGCTCTACGTGGGGCTACCTTTGAAGGTGACTCGGAAACTACAACTAATCCAGAATGCGGCAGCTAGACTGGTGACTGTGGGCGGCCGCCGAGACCACATAACACCGGTCTTGAAAGACCTACATTGGCTCCCAATACGTTTCCAAGCACAATTCAAAGTGCTGGTGTTGACCTTTAAAGCCCTAAATGGCCTCGGCCCAGTATACCTGAAGGAGCGTCTCCACCCCCATCGTTCTGCCCGGACGCTGAGGTCCAGTGCCGAGGGCCTTCTAGCGGTTCCCTCATTGCGAGAAGCAAAGCTACAGGGAACCAGGCAGAGGGCCTTCTCGGTAGTGGCACCCGCCCTGTGGAACGCCCTCCCATCAGATGTCAAAGCGATAAACAACTACCTGACATTCAGAAGACATCTTAAGGCAGCACTGTTCAGGGAAGTTTTTAATGTGTGATATTTTAGTGTATTTTTGGTTTCTATGGAAGCCGCCCAGAGTGGCTGGGGAAATCCGGCCAGATGGGCGGGGTACAAATAACAAATTATTATTATTATTATTATTATTATTATTATTATTATTATTATTATTACAAACTTAGTTGGTCTCTAAGGTGCTACTGGGCAATTTTTATATTTTTTTATATATTTCGACTGCATCAGACTAGCACAGCTACCTACCTGAATCTATGCTATTTTTGTGATAGACAACTGAGAGGAGAAAACTGGGTCGACTTATTTGTAGAACATCATTCCTGTTTATAAAACTCAATAATAATTATTATTTAAAAGCTTTGGAAAGATTTTTCCTCCCAAAGCATTTTAAATCAAAAAATTCTGATTTCAATCAACAAAATCTGATTTAAATTTAAAAAAAAAAAGATTTTATTTTTTTAAAAAAAAATCATTGATTTTTATCACATTGGGTAGTGAGCGGGTGCTTCCTGCTGAGACCTTGGTGTACCGCCATCAGTCAAACCATGCTGGCCAACATGACCAGTGGTCTAACTCAGTATAAGGCAAGCTCATATAGGGACCTAGGAAACTGCCTTCTACCAAGTCAGACCATTGGGCCTATCTAGCTCAGCAGTGTCTACACACTGACTGGCAGCGGCTCTTCAATCAGGGCTGCCTCCCAGCACCCCCTAGAGATGCGACTGGGAATTGAACCCAGGACCTTACAGGCACGTCCAACTCCCAAGAGACTGTGGTCTACTCCCAGTATAAAAGAAGCTGGCCATGATCTACCCATTGTCGTTGGGTGGATCAAAGTGGTGGAGCTTTTTTGGGGAAGCCAAAGTTGTGGAGCTTTCTTTTAGGAAGCAAATGGATGAATGAAACAGAATGAGTGAATGAATGAAATGGAATGTATGAAAGAATGAGATGGAATGTATGAATGAACAAAACTGAATACATGAATGAATGAAACAGAATACAGTCATACCTCAGGTTAAATACACTTCGAGTTGAGCGCGTTCGAGTTGTGCTCCTCGGCAACCCGGAAGTAACGGAGCGCGTTACTTCCGGGTTTTGCCGCTTGCGCATGCACAGACACTCAAAATGACGTCACATGCATGCACAGAAGCAGCGAAAAGCGACGCGCGCAGATGTGCCGTCACTAGTTACGTTTACCTCTATATGCGAACGGGGCTCCGGAACGGATCCTGTTCGTATCTAGAGGTAGCACTGTACATGAATGAATGAAACGGAATACATGAATGAATGACACGGAATGAGCATTGCAATATGTACAGAACATAATCAAAAGCCGATTATATAAAACACATTGGAGGGTCCTGAATCCACAGTCCGACAGTGGAACTTAATTGGATAGCCTACTTTTTTTGCTAGGAAGCAAAAGTGGCTGAGCTTTTCTGGGAAAGGCAAAATTGTTCAGCTTTTCTTAGGAAACCAAAGTTGTTGAGCTCTTTTTGGAAAGGCTAAGTTGTTCAGCTTTTTGTGGAAGCCAGAGTGGTTGAGCTTTTTTTAGGAGGCAGTAATTGTTGAGCTTTTTTTTTATTCTACCAGTAGATCGTGATCTACCTGTTGGACGTGCCTGCTCTACCACTAAGCAACAGCCCTTCCTTGTTGGACAATGAAGAAAAATAAGCTAGCCTTGAGGTATCTGTTCCTGTCAGCATTTGAGTGATTGAGACAGCATGCCAAGCGACTGTCTGGTTCCTGAAGCCAGGCAAGGGCTTCACAGTTCCTCTTTTACCTAATGTACCAGGATGGATAGTATTTAAATCAAATAAATTTAAATCACAATTTAAATCACTAGTCAGTAAGACTTGATTTAAATGATTTTTGCAGAAAGGTTCAACCTTGCTGGCATCATCTTCATATTGACAACCAGAGGAAGGTTTCATTTTTGGAATCATAAATTTCCAGAGTAGTTTTCACTGTTATATAAAAAATGACTGATTTGGTTCTACTCTTAGAAAGACATTGACAGATAATGTCGAAATGATGGTGAGGTTTAATAAGTTAACTTTTTCTATTTGGACAACTTTTCTGCTGTACTTGAATGGAAGGAGACAAATAATCATTTCCTTCGTAACAATTTATTTAACTAAAACAATATCATGATAGCATATGTATCCATGTTGGTTAACTGATGTAGTTAAACATATTTTTTTAAAAAGACTGAGTTTTAGCACACATGAAAAACTGAAAACAAATCCTTATTTCCTGAAGAACAGCCTCTAGACTATAATGTTACTTAAATAGAAAACTATATTTAGAAAGATTTTTCATCCAAAAGCATTTTATTTTAAAAATCTGATTTTTTTAAAAAAAATCAGTTTTAAATAAAAAAAAATCCAATTTAATTTTTTTTAAATCCGGGTTTGTTTGTTTTTTAAAAAATAAAAACCACTGATTTTCACCCACCCTGTAATGTACCTATGTAAAAACAGACCATGATTTCAGCACCAGTGCCATTTTTCTAGAAAAAGAGGTGCCACGAACCCTTCCCTCATTCTCTTCTAAGAATGGCAATGGAAAGGTGCCAGAACCCACCTGGGATTGAGTTCTGGCAAGTTCCAGCTGGAAATAAAAGCCCTGCTTGGCACAGACATCAATGACAGGGTCAAGCCACAAAACAGAATGAAGACGAGGAAACTGTGGCCCTCCCACTCCATTGGTCATGCTCATGCTTTTGAATATGCGCCGCCGGGGTGCAAACACCTGCCTGGCGCCCCCCAATTTCAACACGACTGATCTCAGGACCAACTCCTTCCCGCGTTCCCGCCCAGGCAAAGCCAAGCGTGCCAGGTGGCCTCCACACCTGCGCACCCTGGCTGCAGACCGCCAGGCAGGATGGAACCGTGGAAAAGCCACATGCGCGCCAGGCTCCGCAGCCCGGAGCTATGTGGCGGGGCTCCTGGAATTTTTCCTCCCTCTCTGGCTGCCCGTTTGGAGTAGTAGGTCGAGGTGGGTAATGCTAGCGGAGGCACAGGGCCTTCTCCGGCGCGTCCGGTGCACATGGGATAGTGGTGCCAGCGCCCTGGTACCTGCTTGGCTGTGCTAGCAGGCGGGCGGGGTGTCACAAAAGTGGAGCAAGGCAAATCGCCGCCGCGGGAGGGAGCGGCCCTGTATGACCACCTTCTCCGCCAGATCCTGCTAACGCCAATTCGGAGCGACGCCAGAGTCCAGCCACACAGCTGCCAGGGCGCAGTCGGCGTCGGGAGCCCAGCGCCCCCCAGAATTGGCCGGATCTGGCACCCCTGGGTAAAAACGGCCTTTGGAGTCAAAACGAGTTCAATACCAAGTCAAAACGAGTTCAATACCTTGCTATGCAAATACCGTTGCCACAATACTCGTTGGCAGGATAATAATAATAATAATAAATAATAAATTTTATTTATATCCCGCCCTCCCCAGCCGAAGATGGGCTCAGGGTGGCTAACAACAATCAAAATAGTCCAACATTCTAAAACATTCATTATAAAATTAATTAAATCAAATTAAAATCAAATTAATGGCAACCATCAAGCAAAATTTTGTGCAGATTGCCAGAGGAGGGGGTCAGGCTGCGCCCTGACAAAAGGCCTGGTGGAACAGCTCTGTCTTGCAGGCCCTGCGGAAGGATGTCAGGTCCTGCAGGGCCCTAGTCTCTTGTGACAGAGCGTTCCACCAGATTGGAGCCGCGGCCGAGAAAGCCCTGGCTCTAGTTGAGGCCAACCTAACCTCTCTGTGGCCTGGGATCTTTAGGGTGTTTTTATTTGCAGACCATAAATTTCTCTGTGGGACATACCAGGAGAGGCGGTCCCGTAGGTACGAGGGTCCTAGGCCGTATAGGGCTTTAAAGGTTAAAACCAGCACCTTAAACCTGATCCTGTACTCCACCGGGAGCCAGTGCAGCTGGTATAGTACCGGATGGATATGATCTCGCAGCGAAGACCCCATAAGGAGTCTCGCCGCGGCATTCTGCACCCGCTGGAGTTTCTGGGTCAGTCTCAAGGGCAGCCCCACGTAGAGCGAGTTACAATAATCCAGTCTGGAGGTGACCGTCGCGTGGATCACAGTGGCTAGGTCAGGGCGAGAGAGATAAGGAGCCAACTGCTTAGCTTGGCGGAGATGAAAAAATGCCGCCTTTGTTACAGCTGTAATCTGCGCCTCCATAGAGAGGGAGGTATCGAAGATTACACCCAAACTCTTAACAGACGATGCTGGCACTAATTGCACCCCCGCAAGAGATGGGAGTTGCCCCCTCAATCCCATATCGCTCCGTCCCAGCCAGAGGACCTCTGTCTTCGAAGGATTTAACTTCAACCGGCTCCCGCGTAACCATCCAGCCACAGCTTCCAAGCATCTGGTCAGTGTGTCTGGGGCCGAGTCAGGATGGCCATCCATCAACAGATAGAGTTGGGTGTCATCGGCATACTGATGGCAACCCAGCCCAAAACTCCGAACAAGCTGGGCGAGGGGGCGCATAAAGATGTTAAAAAGCATCGGGGAGAGAATCGCACCCTGAGGCACTCCACACACCAAAGAGTGGCGCGATGACAATTCCCCCCCAAGCGCCACCCTCTGTCCCCGACCAGAGAGAAACGAGCGCAGCCATTGAAGGACTGTGCCCTGGATCCCCACGTTGGCAAGGCGGTGGTCCAGAAGTTCGTGATCGACCATGTCGAAGGCTGCTGACAGGTCTACAAGAATCAGCAGCCCCGACACGCCTCGATCCAGCTGCCTGCGGAGATCATCTGTTAGGGCGACCAGAGCCGTCTCCGTCCCATGACCAGCGCGGAAGCCGAACTGGAATGAATCAAGAGCAGATGTTTCATCCAGAAACCTACCAAGCTGTTCAGCAACCGCTCTCTCAATCACCTTACCCAGGAATGGAAGATTCAAAACCGGGCGGTAATTGGATAGATCTAAAGGATCTAATGATGTTTTCTTTAAGAGCGGATGCACCACTGCCTCCTTCAGTTCCCCTGGGAATATCCCAGTGCCAAGGGACAAATTGATGATATTCACCCAGGGGGGCCCGCACCTCATCTGGACACGCTCTAATCAGCCAGGACGGGCACGGGTCAAGAGGACAAGTGGTGGGCTTTCCAGCTTGGAGGAGTCTGTCCACATCGGCTGGTTATATCCGGTCAAAGTGGTCCAATACTGGACCCGAGGACAGTCGAGGGGCCTCCAGTTCCTTTATTGTATCCAAATTGGCAGGGAGGTCATGGCGGAGCAACAGGACCTTCTCCGCAAAAAAGCTCGCAAATGCCTCGCAGCTGTGTGTCGAATTGTTATTTAAATTTGGCTGTCCTTCAAGGGACGTTAAAGACCTAATTATACTAAATAATTGCGCCGGGCGAGAGCTAGCGGAGGCAATGGAGGCCGAGAAGTAGGACTTCTTAGCGGCCTTCACTGCCATCTCGTAGGTTTTCATAAAAACCCTATAAGATGTTCTTGAAGCTCCGTCACGGGCACCCCGCCATACTTGCTCTAGCCGTCTGAGGTCCCGCTTCATTTTCCGAAGCTCCTCGGTAAACCAGGGAGCCCGGTTTCTGCGGGGTCGCAGAGGGCGCCTAGGTGCGATCTCATCGATGGCTGCTAGGAGCTGGATATTCCAGCCCTCAACAAGCTCAGTCAATGAGTCGCCAGGGGGAGCAAGGTCCCGCAAGGCCTGACGGAATCTATCAGGGTCCATCAGCCTCTGCGGGCGAGCCCAAATTGGCTCGCCACCTAAGCAGGGCGGGGGTGGAAAATCAATCCTGGCTTTCAGTGCGTAGTGATCAGACCATGGCACCTTCATCGAGGGAGACATGATCACATCTATACCGGCACCAAAGATC
Organism: Podarcis vaucheri; assembly: GCF_965113315.1. Lineage (NCBI taxonomy): Eukaryota > Metazoa > Chordata > Lepidosauria > Squamata > Lacertidae > Podarcis > Podarcis vaucheri. The sequence goes on from NC_138757.1 coordinate 19,262,786, forward strand.
AAATCCAGCGTGTGGCCTGCTTGATGTGTGGGGCCCGAAACAAACTGGGAGAGCCCTAGTGTCGCCATGGAAGACACCAGGTCCAGAGCCTGTGAGGAGGGAATGGCATCAGCATGGATGTTGAAGTCCCCCAGTACCAATAGGTTGGGGAACTCCAAGGCCCAGCCAGCCACCGCCTCCAACAGGCCTGACAGGGTGGCTGCTGGTGCGCTAGGTGGCCGGTACACCAGCCAGACAGCCAAGCTCACCTCGGAGCCCCACACTAGGCCAACACATTCAATGCCGGGGATCGATGGCGATGGTAGAGCCCTGAAAGAACAGTCTTCTCGGATTAATAATGCCACCCCTCCCCCCCGGCCCACAGTCCGCGACTGGTGGAGGACGGAGAAACCCGGGGGCGCCATCTCTCGTAAGGTAACAGTTTCCCCTTCGCGCACCCAGGTCTCCGTCACACAAGCCAGGTCGACCCCCTGCAAGGTGAAGAAGTCTCGCAGGGTGGCGGTTTTTTTGTCTATAGACCTGGCATTGCACAACACCAGTGACAGAGGTGAGTAATCCTTGCTCACCCTACCTTCGTCCCTCGGGATGGGGCGCAGATTGGAAGGGGTACGAGCATATCCATATCTCGATCCCCTTCGCCTATGACATCTGCCCCCACCGCCATACCTCCCTCGCCCCACTACGGTAGCAATCCCAACCCTCAAACCAACCTCCATTTACAAAATAGAAAACAAATCAAATCAAAAACAATTGTACCAACAAAACAAATCCCCACCCCACTCAATATCCAACCCCAAACCAAAATAAAACGGAACAAAGTAAAAATACATCAGTAAAAACCACCATTCACGGTGGTACAACAAAGTAAAAAGTAAAAACCCCTATAAAGCATTTTATAATATATAAAAACATTTTAAACATTTGCCACGGCAACACCAGTGTCCTTAAAACAGTAGCGGTGGCGAGTGTGGGCCCCGCCCCCTAGGCCTGGAAGAGTGTGCCTACAGGAGGGAGCGGCCTTCCTCAACCCCCACGGTGGAGCCGCAGCAATGGTGTCCCAGTGCCTCGTGCGGCCTCTTAAGCTGTGACAGTGGTGAGTCAGTCTGGGCCCCGCCCCCTGGGCCTGGTGGAATCAGCCTGAGGAGGGAGCGGCCTTCCCAACTCACAGTGCAGCAACAGCAGTGGTGTTCCGGTGCCTCGTGAGACCTCTTAAGCTGTGGCAGTGGTGAGTCAGTCTGGGCCCCACCCCCTGGGCCTGGTGGAATCAGCCTGAGGAGGGAGCGGCCTTCCCAACTCACAGTGCAGCAACAGCAGTGGTGTTCCGGTGCCTCGTGCGGCCTCTTAAGCTGTGGCAGTGGTGAGTCAGTCTGGGCCCCACCCCCTGGGCCTGGTGGAATCAGCCTGAGGAGGGAGCGGCCTTCCCAACTCACAGTGCAGCAGCAGCAGTGGTGTTCCGGTGCCTCGTGAGACCTCTTAAGCTGTGGCAGTGGTGAGTCAGTCTGGGCCCCACCCCCTGGGCATGGTGGAATCAGCCTGAGGAGGGAGCGGCCTTCCCAACTCACAGTGCAGCAACAGCAGTGGTGTTCCGGTGCCTCGTGCGGCCTCTTAAGCTGTGGTGGTGGTGAGTCAGTCTGGGCCCCGCCTCCTGGGCCTGGTGGAATCAGCCTGAGGAGGGAGCGGCCTTCCCAACTCACAGTGCAGCAGCAGCAGCAGTGTGTAGGTGTTTTTGGCCTACAACTCCTAGCTAGCAGGACCAGTGGTCAGGGATGATGGGAATTGTAGTCTCAAAACATCTGGAGGGCCGAGGTTGCCTGTGCCTGGCCTATGCCTAGATCAGGCATGGCCCAACTTGGCCCTCCAGCTGTTATAGTACTACAATGCCCATCATTCCTAGCTAAGAGGACCAGTGGTCCGGGATGATGGGAACTGTAGTCCCTAAACAGCTGGAGGGCTGAGTTGGGCCAGCACGGCTCTAGATCAGGCATGGCCAAACTTCCCCTCCAGCTGCCTTGGGACTACAACTCCCATCATCCCTAGCTAGGACCAGTGGTCAGGGATGATGGGAATTGTAGTCTCAAAACATCTGGAGGGCCGAGGATGAGGAAGCCTGATTTAAATAAACAGGAAAAAGGTAAAAGGCGGATCTACACGGATCCTCGTGAATTCATATGATTTTTTCATCCAAATTAAATAAAACCACCATGATATTGTAGACCATGTCTTACTCTGTAGAAAGCATCAAAAAAATCACGCATCCACTGTTTCGGGGGGGGGGCGCAGGGGCGCAAAAACATGGTTAAAAAACACGGATCCTCATGGATCCTCATGATTTTTGCACTAGATCAGCCCAAAGTCACCATCAGATCAAAGATCATGGCCAGGGGCACAGCATCGACCACAAAAATCACGGATCCACGGCTTCCTGGCGAAACCGTGGCCCAAAAACGTGGTTTTCAAGAACGGATCTTCATGGATCCACACGCTTTCTGCATCGGGCCAACCCAAACTCACCGTCAAATCACATATCATAGTAAGGGGCACAGCCTACACCACAAAAAACTCGGATCCACACCTGCCTGGCCACGCCCTGGCCCAAAAACGTGGTTCCGAAGCACGGATCCTCATGAATCCTCATGATTTTTGCACTAGATCAGCCCAAAGTCACCATCAGATCAAACATCATGTCCAGGGACACAGCATCCACCACAAAAATCACAGATCCACGACTTCCTGGCGAACCCGTGGCCCAAAAACGTGGTTTTGAAGCACGGATCCTCATGGATCATCACGCTTTTTGCATTGGGCCACACCCATACTCACAGTCAAATCACACATCATGTCCAGGGGCAGAGCCTGCACCACAGAAAACTCGGATCCACGGCTTCCTCGCCACTCCAAGGCCCAAAAACGTGGTTTTGAAGCACGGATCCTCATGGATCCTCACGCTTTTTGCACTAGATCAGCCCAAACTCACCGTCAAATCACACATCATGTCCAGGGGCACAGCCTGCACCACAAAAAACTCGGATCCACAGCTTCCTGGACACTCCATGGCCCAAAAATGTGGTTCCGAAGCACGGATCCTCATGGATCCTCACGCTTTTTGCATTGGGCCAACCCAAACTCACTGTCAAATCACATATCATACCAGGGGGCACAGCCTGCACAACAAAAAACTCGGATCCACACCTGCCTGGCAACACCGTGGACCAAAAATGTGGTTTTAAAGCACGGATCCTCATGGATCCTCATGCTTTTTGCATTAGATCAGCCCAAACTCACCATCAAATCACACATCATGGCCGGGGGCACAACCTGCACCACAAAAATCACGGATCCATGGCTTCCTGGCGACACCGTAGCCCAAAAATGTAGTTTTGAAGCACGGATCCTCGTGGATCCTCACACTTATTGCACTGGGCCACCCCTAAATCACTGTCAAATCACACTTCATGCCATGGGACACAGCTTGCACCACAAAAAACCCGGATCCACGGGTTCCTGGCCATACTGTGGCCCAAAAACGTGGTTTCAAAGCATGGATCCTAATGGATCCTCATGCATTTTCCATTGGCCAACCCAAACTCACCGTCAAATCACACATCATGGCCATGGGCACAGCCTGCACCACAAAAAACACGGATCCACAGCTTCCTGGCCACTCCATGGCTCAAAAACATGGTTTTGAAGCACGGATCCTCATGGATCATCACACTTTTTGCATTCGGGAACCCCAAATTCACCCTTTATTCAAATATCTTGTACATAACCACAGATCTGACCACAAACATCATGGATCTACTGCCAGATGCTACCCTGGATATATTGGCCAATTTTTAGGTGGGTGTGCTGGGATGGAGGAAACTGAGTCGGCTGAATCTCTATCCATTAAAGATGGGCGTCCAATGGCTGGGCCAGAATAATTTCAGTTTGGTTTGCCAGCTCCCAGCTCTTCATGGGGCGCAATAGTCACCTGTAGCCGCTATCAGGAGTCCCGGTGTGATCCTGGATGCTTCTGTCTCTATGGAGGCATTGGTCACAAATGTAGCCAAACTGGAATTTTTGAATCTATGTCAGGTTAGGAGATCGGTACTGTACCTGTCCCTTTCCAACCTAGCCGTGGTGATCCATGCAGTAGTCACCTGCAGACTAGACTACTTTAACTTGCTGTACACCTGAGCCGGGGAGAGCAGGGTATAAATGCGAGAGAGTGAGAAATATGCAGGGCTACCCTTGAGACTGCTCCAGAAACTCCAAATGGTCTAAAATGCAGATGCATGAGTTCTTACTTGGACTTCGTGGAGAGCCCACATTCAGTTGGTTGTTCATCAGCTGGATTGGCTCCAGGCGGAGTATCGAATCAGGTTCAATGTTTTGGTGCTAATCTTTAAAGCCCTAAACAGTCTGTGACCTTTCTTATCTGTGGGAATTATCTTCCAATACACCCCCCGAGTGTGACGCTCATCTAACAGCAACCTACTGGTGGTCCCTGGCCCAAAACCTATCCAGCTGTCCTCAACCAGAGCCAGAGCCTTTTTGGTGGAACGCTTTGTCTAATGAGAACCAGGGCTCAGTGCAATCTATCTCAGTTCTCTCACTTGTCATGGTGAGTGGGCTTGCACATTCCTATGACCCTTGTGAGCGAAGCCGTTGGGAATCCCGTACTCCCAGCAGGGTCTCCCAAGTTGGTAAGGTCAAAGAAAATTAAATATGCTCAGAGTCCTGTAGTGATTTCATGCTCTTTATTGCAGCTTGTAAAACAGTGGCTGAATTTTACCCCAAACCTCAGGCTTGATATTTACACAATGAGTCCCGTCTGATTGGCTGATTCTGCTTCCCTCCTGGAGCCTGATTGGTCTTTTCCTGCAAGCCAATCAGTTCTTGCATTCTAGGATCCTACTTGCCTATTGTTCTAGGATCCAAGCTTAGTACATAACAGGGAAGGAGCTAGACAAAGAATGATCCAAGAAATCCTCAACGGCAGAACAAGTGGATGATAACAAGTGATATGTTACAACGCGGGTGAAGGCTGCAGCAGATAGGAATCTACCGATTTGTCGTGGCTACTCCATGCCATCAGAACAGAGCCCTACTTGGTCAGCACACACTGATCTACACACATAAAACAAATTCACGCACAGGCATCTTCCAAAAACCCAACCCAACCCCCCAAAACCCTCCCCCCCATGGCGATCACTAAATGGCTACTGTGGCAGGAATGTGAAGCCCCTAGTCATGAACCGACACATGGGCGGTCAGTCGTTCTGACTCAAGGAATGAGGCCATTGAGCATCTCAGCAGCTGTATCCATGACTGAGCAGCCCTTTTTAGGATCCACTATGCTCACCCCGAAAAGGGGAAGGGGCTGGAAACGGTGCCCTAAACATAGTATGCCTCCCTTTTTCCCTGACTGGATTACCACGCCCAGGTGGAATCTCTTTTCCCATAGTTTGAATCCATTATTCTGCATCCTAGTCTCTAGAACAGCAGAAAACAAGCTTGCTCCCTCTTCAACATGACATCCCTTCAAATATTTAAACATGGCTATCATGTCACTCCTTAATCTTCTCTTCTCTAGATTAAACAAATCCAGCTCCCTAAGTCTCTCCTCATAGGGCTTGAATTCCAGACCTTTTACATTTTGGTCACCCTCCTCTGGACATGCTCCAACTTGACAATATCCTTCTTCAACTGGACACAGTATTTCAGGTGTGGTCTGACCAACCAACCAGAATAGTGTGGTAGCATTCCTTCACTTGATCTAGACACTATACTCCTATTGATGCAGCCCAGAATTGCATTGGCATTCTTAGCTGCCACATCACACTGTTGACTCATATTCAGCTTGTGGTCGACTAAGACTCCCAGATCCCTTTCACAGGTACTGTTGTCAAGCCAAGTGTCCCCCACCTGTGCGTTTCATTTTTTCTATCCAGGTGCAGTACCTTACATTTCTCCCTATTGAACTCCATATTGTTGGTTTTGGCTCAGCTCTCTAGGCTATTCAGGCCATTTTGAATTCTGACCCTGTCCTCTGGTGTATTAGCAACCCCTCCCAGTTTGCAGTCATTTGCAAATTTGATTAGCACACCCTCTATTCCATCATCCAAATCATTTATAAAAATATTGAATAGCACCAGGCCCAGGACAGAACCTTGTGGAACCCCAGTAGTCATTTTTTTCCAGGATGAAGGTGAGCCACTGATGAGCACTCTTTGGGTTCAGCCCATCAACCAATTACAAATCCACCTAGCAGTAGCTTTGTCTAGCCCACATTTTACTAGTTGTTTTGCAATAATATCATGGGGGACCTTTTCAAAGGCCTTACTGAAGTCAAGGTAAGCTGGTACAAGGGAAAGCAGGATTGTAATTACTGTAAAAATTACTGATTACTTTGGATCAGCAGTCTCAACCTAACCCGCTATGTGGGGAGAGCCACGTGTTCCTTTGGAAGGCAAGTGGAATACAGTGTGATATACTGACAGCTGTTTTAAAAGATGTAACTGTAACTTAAAATCCAGTATCAGGGGGGAAAAAACAAAAATAGATGGTCCCTGTGTGGATAGTCATGTTTGCATGATGGGGCCACCTCCAGTGACCATGTGGCCTGATATAAGAGGGTTCTAAAATCAGTCCTGAAAGTAGACTGATTGAGAATGATACACAGATAGCTTTTGCTCTGCCATTAACAAGGTGAGCTGAAGCAAATTCTTGCCTCCCTTTGGGCTTAGCAATATTTCCTACAGCATTCTTGTTGAAGGGCATTGGAGAGTTAGGTGAGGGTCACTTTTCTGTTTTTCCATCAAGCCCCCAGACAAGAATGCTACAGCATCAGCCCCAAACACTCAGTCTCATAACAAAAAATACTCAACGGAGTTAGGGCTGAGGGTAGGGGAAGTACAAGTATGATCTTTCCAGTCCTCTAGAAGCTGACCTGTCAGGGAACTGCCATCGGAGGAACAGGTGGTGGAAGTGCTCATGGAGGCTGGGAGAGACTCAGCAGCTGAAGCAGGAACCAGCAGGGGGAGAGGTGGGTCTATGAGGGAAAGCGAGCAAGAGGGAGGGCTCAGGGACACGTCCAGCGAGAACAGTGGGGAGGTTTCTGAACCTCCCATAGGGAGACCCACTCCTCGCCGGAAACTGTCACGCCGCGAGTCCAGAAGACGTGTTTCCGTTAAGGAGCTTTTATGCTGGAAGCGATTCCGAAAGCAACCACTGTTGGAATCTGCAAGTGACTAGAGCAGCCATGTCTGAGGGGCTCCGTCACAGACAGAGGTTTGTGGACTTGAACAAACTCTGAGGGACTACGATTTTACGCACAAGCAGCTCATCATCCCATCACATGACCCTTTGGGTCATTTTGGTCATGGAGCCAAATATCTGTTTCCAAGTTTAAAGAGTCTAAACAAGTAAAGAACAAGCTTGCCCTTTACATGCAAAAGCCCTGAAATTCAGCCCATTGGGCAATGATAGGCTGGGAGGAGGGAGGTAAGGACTAGCACCTTCTCTGCCCTCCACCTCCAACAGCTACACCTGAAAGTTTCATGATGGGGTTCGATTTGAGAAGCTGAATGTTTATAAAGGCACTTAGCCAATTTCTGCCACGGAAATTCTGAACAGAAACACTCTGCAGGTTCAGCCCCCAAAAGAAACTGCTCTGTGGTCTCTGTGTTGGGAAATGGGAACAGATCTTGCTCATCACCAACCTTCCCTCAACAAATCAGTATCACTATGAGGCTGAACTGAACAGCTTGCTCCAGAGTTTTAAGAGATACGTTTCTGTGGTGTGGTAGTTAAGAGCGGTGGACTCTAATATGGTGAGCTGGGTTCGCTTCCCCGCTCCTCCACATGCAGCTGCTGGGTGACCTTGGGCCAGTCACACTTCTCTCTGAACTCTCTCAGCCCCACTCACCTCACAAGGTGTCTGTTGTGGGGGTGGAAGGGAAAGGAGATTTTTAGCCACTTTGAGACTCCTTCAAGTAGAGAAAAGCAGGATATAAAAACTAACTCCATAAATAAGAATTCTATGGAAAAGGACCATCCCTGCCATGATGATGAAAACTATATGTTTGGATTTTGCTGTATTATACCAACCTGTGGAATATGACAGTTCGCAGTTTCAAAATCTATTTGGCCACAGTGGATTGACAGTCTGGACACACAAAAACCTCTGGAAGATCTTTTGAATCAATGCCTATGCGAAAGCAGTGGTACCAGTCCTTGCAGTTTCCTTCACAGTAAGCCATAGTTAGGTCACCACTGGGCCTCCTGCACCCTTCCTTCAAGAAACATAGTGACCAGCAGCCTTCAAACAAGGATATCTGAGCAATAGGTTAGTGTATCCTTCCATCCCTCTGGGCATGATCGAGACACAGTAATGTAACTCTCGTTCAAGATTTGTCTCTTCTTGGGAGGAACAGCATCAATTTCCACTTGAAAATATTTGTCTTGTCCTTCAAAATAGGTTTTCCCACAGTACTGTATTATTTCTTTTGCAATCCAGGGTCTAATGGCAGCCATATCCTTTTGTATGAACTGTAATTGGGCAGCAGAAGCAATCAGATGGGCAATGGTACATGTGAAAGGACCGTAGTCACTGGAATTATGGTACCTTGCCTGGGTATATCAGTTGGTGCAAAAAATGATCAGCCGCAAAACTATAGGGATATTTTGAATCCATCTTATACAAACATGCTAAGAAGGATGTTATTGCATCAATCACAGAGTGGTTCAATCCATGTTTGGAATCTAGATAGAGCATGGTCTTCCTTTTAAAAATGATTACTATCAGTTTCCAGTGGACTTCTCTGTCATTTACTGGAATAATCAAAACACCTTTCTTTAGCACTCCAAATCTCAAATAGTTCTTCAGAGCTTGCACTGGCAATCTTTGACATATCTGCATGAAGTGGCAAGTACGGTAAGTGGGAAAATTGTTCCATTGTGACCTAGCTCTTTGGCCATGATCACCCTGGAGGCAAGAAAGGCATCTATTATGCTCCTTCAGGTATATTGCATCGAGGCCGTTTAGGGCTTTAAAGGTCAGCACCAACACTTTGAATTGTGCTCAGAAATGTACTGGGAGCCAATGTAAGTCTTTCAGGACATATGTTATATGGTCTTGGTGGCCACTCCCAGTCACCAGACTAGCTGCTGCGTTCTGGATTAGTTGTAGTTTCTGGGTCACCTTCAAAGGTAGCCCCAAGTAGAGCACATTGCAGTAGTCCAAGCAGGAGATAACCAGAGCATGCACCACTCTAGTGAGGCAGTCTCCGGCAGGTAGGGTCTCAGCCTGCGTACCAGATGGAGCTGGTAGACAGCTGCCCTGGATACAGAATTGACTTGTGCGTCCATGGACAGCTGTGAGTCCAAAATGACTCCCAGGCTGTGCACCTGGTCCTTCAGGGGCACAGTTACCCCATTCTGGATCAGGGAGTCCTTCACACCAGCCCACCCCCTGTCCCCCAAGAACATAACTTCATTATTGGATTCTCCTCCAGCTTCATTGAAGGGGCGCTGCGCAGAGAGGAAACATTGTGCAGTGCCTCTCAAGCGAAGCAAAGCCTGGAGAGCAAGAGGGATCAGTGTGCACCGACCCCTCTCGCTCTCCAGGCTTCAGCGAAAGCAACGTGTAGCCTCCAGAGTCCGGAGGGAGCGCTCCCTCTGCGCTTCGGAGGCTTCGTGTTGCTATCGCTGAAGCCAAGGAGCCTGCATTCACTCCATAGGACGCACACACATTTCCCCTTAATTTTTGGAGGGTAAAAAGTGTGTCCTATAGAGCGAAAAATACGGTAGTCATATATTCTCCTATCGGCTCTAATAATAATATTGCAGTGGTGACATTAACAGTGCAGGTAAGGGGATTTTTGTGATTTTTGTAGAGCAACTCATGATTTTTGTGGTGCAGGCTGTGCCCATGGCTATGATGTGTGATTTGATGGTGAGTTTGGGGAGCCCCAATGCGAAAAGAGTGAGGATCCTTTAGGATCTGTGCTTCAAAACTACGTTTTTGGGCCATGGCGTTGCCAGGAAGCCGTGGATCCATAATTTTTATGGTGCAGGCTCTGCTCCTGGCTATGACGTGTGATTTGACAGTGAGTTTGGGTTGGCCCAATGCAAAAAGCATGAGGATCCATGAGGATCCGTGCTTCGGAACCACGTTTTTGGGCCTTGGAGTGGCCAGGAAGCCGTGGATCCGAGTTTTTTGTGGTGCAGGCTCCGCTCCTGGCTATGACGTGTGATTTGACAGTGAGTTTGGGTTGGCCCAATGCAAAAAGCATGAGGATCCATGAGGATCCGTGCTTCAAAACCACGTTTTTGGGCCTTGGAGTGGCCAGGAAGCCGTGGATCCGAGTTTTTCGTGGTGCAGGCAGTGCCCCTGGACATGATGTGTGATTTGATGGTGAGTTTGGGCTGATCTAGTGCAAAAAGCGTGATGATCCATGAGGATCCGTGCTTCAAAACCAAGTTTTTGGGCCTTGGAGTGGCCAGGAAGCCGTGGATCCGAGTTTTTTGTGGTGCAGGCTCTGCCCCTGGACATGATGTGTGATTTGACGGTGAGTTTGGGATGGCCCAATTGCAAAAACCGTGAGGATCCATGAGGATCCGTGCTTCAAAACCACGTTTTCAGGCCATGGATTTTCCAGGAAGTCGTGGATCCGAGTTTTTTGTGGTGCAGGCTGTGCTCCTGGCTATGATGTGTGATTTGACAGTGAGTTTCGGGTGGCCCAATGCAAAAAGCGTGAAGATCCATGAGGATCCGTGGTTCGGAACCACGTTTTTCGGCCATGGTATGGCCAGGAAGCCATGGATCTGTGATTTTTGTGGTGGATGCTGTGCCCATGGCCATGATGTTAGATCTGACGGTGACTTTGGGCTGGTCTTGTGCAAAAATCATGAGGATTCATGAGGATCCGTGCTTCGGAACCACGTTTTTGGGCCAGGGCGTGGCCAGGCAGGTGTGGATCCGAGTTTTTTGTGGTGTAGGCTGTGCCCCTGGCTATGATGTGTGATTTGACGGTGAGTTTGGGTTGGCCCAATGCAAAAAGTGTGAGGATCCATGAGGATCCGTTCTTGAAAACCACGTTTTTGGGCCATGGATTTGCCAGGAAGCCGTGGATCCATGATTTTTGTGGTGGATGCTGTGCCCCTGGCCATGATATGTGATTTGACAGTGAGTTTGGGTTGGCCCAATACAAAAAGCTTGAGGATCCATGAGGATCTGTGCTTCAAAACCACCTTTTTGGGCCACGGAGTGGTCAGGTAGCCGTGGATCCGTGATTTTTGTGGTGGATGCTGTGCCCCTGGCCATGATGTTTGATCTAATGGTGACTTTGGGCTGATCTAGTGCAAAAATAATGAGGATCCATGAGGATCCATGCTTCAAAACCACGTTTTTAGTCCATGGCGTTGCCATATAACCGTGGATCCGAGTTTTTTGTTGTGTAGGCTGTGCCCATGGCTATGATATGTGATTTGCCATTGAGTTTTGGTTGGCCCAATGAAAAAAGCGTTAGGATCCGTGAGGATCCGACCTTCAAAACCAAGTTTTTGGTCCATGGCGTTGCCAGATAACCGTGGATCCTAGTCTTTTGTGGTGCAGCTGTGCCCCTGGACATGATGTGTGATATGATGGTGAGTTTAGGGTGGCCCAATGCAAAAAGTGTTAGGATCCATGAGGATCCGTCCTTCAAAACCACGTTTTTGGGCCATGGTGTTGCCAGGAAGTTGTGGGTCTGTGATTTTTGTGGTGCAGTCTGTGCTCCTGGCTATGATGTGTGATTTGACTGTGAGTTTGGGGTGGCCCAATGCAAAAAGCGTGAAGATCCATGAGGATCCGTGCTTCGGAACCACGTTTTTGGGCCATGGAGTGGCCAGGAAGCCGTGGATCTGTGATTTTTGTGCTGGATGCTGTGCCCATGGCCATGATGTTAGATCTGACGGTGACTTTGGGCTGGTCTTGTGCAAAAATCATGAGGATTCATGAGGATCCGTGCTTCGGAACCACGTTTTTGGGCCAGGGCGTGGCCAGGCAGGCGTGGATCTGAGTTTTTTGTGGTGTAGGCTGTGCCCCTGGCTATGATGTGTGATTTGACGGTGAGTTTGGGTTGGCCCAATGCAAAAAGTGTGAGGATCCGTTCTTGAAAACCACGTTTTTGGGCCATGGTGTGGCCAGGAAGCCATGGATCCGTGATTTCTGTGGTGGATGTCGTGCCCCTGGACATGATGTGTAATTTGAAAGTGAGTTTGGGCTGATCTAGTTCAAAAATCATGAGGATTCATGAGGATCCGTGTTTTTTAACCATGTTTTTGCGCCACTGCGGCACCACGAAATCGTGTATGCGTGATTTTTTTGGTTCTGCCTACAGTCTAAGATGTGGTCTACAGTATCATGATGTTTTTATTTTGTTTCAATATAAAAATCATATGAATTCATGAGGATCCGTGCCTCGGATCCATGTTTTTATGGTGCTGCAGCGCGGCAAAGTGTTGGATCCACGTTTTTTATAGTCCAGATTGTAGGCGTGCCTTCTAGGTGTGATTTGACACTGCATTTGTTGGAATTATTTTTTAAAAAGTGGAGGATCCATGAGGATCCGTGTAGATCCGCCTTTTATGCAGACCCCTTTCTTGCGACGAAAAACCACTGTTAAATTACAGTTCTTCAAACCCCCCCCCCCCGTATTTGCTCCTCTTGCGTCCGTGATTTAAGAAACAAAACAAAACGCTTGCTTCTCCCCCTCCCCGCCGTGGCTTTAACAAAACAGTGAGAGCACGGGGAGTGTTGTGGGAGCGTGTGCTGGGCTGCCTGCTGTCTATATTCTTGCCGTTCCGGTCGTCTAACCCCCACCTGTGAAATGTTAGGAGTCTGTCTTAGTGGTTTTATACTCTCGGTACTGAAGCTGTATTCAGCTCTTGCCTCATCTGTGGCTGAGGATAAGTGTGAGTCAGAGCGTAGCGACTTTCCACCAGCCTGCTTCTGCTCCTTGGAGCTTCTTTAACTAAAAAATCCTGTCACCACCACCCCCTCTCACATTCCCCCCTTCCTCTCTTAATTTTTTCCCCCCTTTCATTTATTTCATTTTGCTTAAATCCCCCCCCCCTTGTGCTCTGAGTTTCAATCCCCCCCTTGCTTTGAGTAAAAGGTCGGCATTTATTTCCTGTTTTCCACAGAACCGCTGTTGTTGCTGCCGACCAGCAGGAAACTTAGTAGCTAACGAGCGATAGTTAAGGGCATTGTTCTTCAGCCTTCCCATTTGTAAAGAGGCAGCGTTCCCTGCAGCTGCATTCTCAGGGTTACCTTTTGTCTCTGATGGCATAAGTGATAGGCAGAGCATTTCGGTCTGCCTTTCAGTTATCTAGCTCAGTGTTTCCCAACCTTTTTTGGGCAACGGCACACCTGTTTAATGAAAAAAATCTCGCGGCACACCACCATTACAGCCCCGTGACGTCAGCGTGCAGCGTCACGCCGGGAGGGACGCACGAAAGTGAAAGTTTTCAGTTTTTTCCCTCCTTCCTGCCGGGGAACCTCCAAGCTTTGGGGGTGGGGGGGGGAGGAGGCAGCAAAGCGAGGCAGGAAGGAGAGCGCGGCTTGGCTGAGTGAGCTTTGGCAGGGGCAGGGAATGAGAGCCGCGAGGCAGGCGCTGCAGACGGAGGTGCTGCCCGCCGAGCTCGCAGCTCGCCCGTCGAAGCCTGCACGATCACCCGCCGCGGGGAGCCGGGGGCGGCGGCGCGGTTGCCGGGCAGCGGCGGAGGTGGTGGTGGCGGTGGCTGCTTGCCGCCCTCCTGGGCGGAGGCGGGCACGGTGGGCACCGGCACGGCCAAGGGCCCCTGCTTGGTGCCGTCGGATGTGGGAACTCGCTCGCTCGCCGCCCCGCGTGTGCTCGCCGAGCGGCGATAGGATGTAGCGAGCGGCGATGGGGCTAGCCGGAGAAGAGAGGGCGAGCCCCCTCCGCTCCGGCCCTAAAAAGGGCAAGCCACGCCCCCTCCAGCCAGCCAGGAGGCGTGGCCGGATGGGATTCCCCTGCTCTTGCGGGGGCTGAGATGGGATTCCCCGCTCACGTGGGGAAGGGCGTGATGCCCGCAACCCCACCTCCTGGGGCAGGCCCAGTGGCGAGCGGATGCGCAGGCCCAGTAGCGAGCGGCGATGGGATGTGGGAGCTCGCTCGCTCGCCGCCCCGCGTGTGCTCGCCGCCGCCGCCCCGCCTCTCACCGCCCGACTCGCCCGCCTCCACGGAACACAAGGCAAAGTTCCACGGCACACTAGTGTGCCGCGGAACACCGGTTGGGAAACACTGATCTAGCTAAGGGGTATTGGGAAAGAAAGATTGAGCTTTGTCCTGTGTGTGTGCTGAACACTTCCCCGGCTCCTTACCACCCCCCTCTAGTCCGTTACTGAGAGCCACTGGGCTACTGCCTAGAACATATATCTAAGGCTGGTGGCACGTTTGAACAGACAGTGCTAGCGTGCGTGATTCCCCATGTGTGTAGAGTGAGCGTGTTTCCTCTTCAATCCGCTCCCTCTTACATTTTGAGTGCCAACTGGGGCACTAGTGTGCGTGATTCCCTATGCGTGTGTGGCTACTGTGTGGTACAATTTGTGCCCTTACCCACAGCTGAAGACTGCGCTCTTTATAAGTCCTTGCTTGCCATTCTTAGTGCCTGTAGCTGCCTCTTTAAAAAGTCCCTGCCTTCCGTTTCGGGTCTGCATAAAAGGCGGATCTACACGGATCCTCATGGATCCTCCACTTTTTAAAAAATAATTCCAACAAATGCAGTGTCAAATCACACCTAGAAGGCACGCCTACAAACTGGACTATGAAAAACGTGGATCCAACACTTTGCCGCGCTGCAGCACCATAAAAACATGGATCCGAGGCACAGATCCTCATGAATTCATATGATTTTTATATTGAAACAAAATAAAAACACCATGCTACTGTAGACCACATCTTAGTCGGTAGGAGGAACCAAAAAAATCACGCATCCACTGTTTCGTGGTGCTGCAATGGCGCAAAAACATGGTTAAAAAACACGGATCCTCATGAATCCTCATGATTTTTGCACTAGATCAGCCCAAACTCACTTTCAAATTACACATCATGTCCAGGGGCACAACATCCACCACAGAAATCACGGCTCCATGGCTTCCTGGACATACCATGGCCCAAAAACGTGGTTTTCAAGAACGGATCCTCATGGATCCTCACACTTTTTGCATTGGGCCAACACAAACTCACCGTCAAATCACACATCATTCCCAGGGGCACAGCCTGCACCACAAAAAACTCAGATCCACGCCTGCCTGACCACGCCCTGGCCCAAAAACGTGGTTCCGAAGCACGGATCCTCATGAATCCTCATGATTTTTGCACTAGATCAACCCAAAGTCACCATCAGATCAAACATCATGGCCATGGGCACAGCATCCACCACAAAAATCACGGACCCACGGCTTCCTGACCATACCGTGGCCCAAAAACGTGGTTTTGAAGCACGGATCCTCATGGATCCTTACGCTTTTTGCGTTGGGCCACCCCAAATTCACCGTCAAATCACACATCATGTCCAGGGGCAGAGCCTGCACCACAAAAAACTCAGATCCACGCCTGCCTGGCCTCTCCATGGCCCAAAAACGTGGTTTTGAAGCACGGATCCTCATGGATCCTTACGCTTTTTGCATTGGGCAACCCCAAACTCACCATCAAATCACACATCATGTCCAGGGGCACAGCCTGCACCACAAAAATCACAGATCCACAGCTTCCTGACCATACCGTGGCCCAAAAACGTGGTTTTGAAGCACGGATCCTCATGGATCCTCACGCTTTTTGCATCGGGCCACCCCAAACTCACCGTCAAATCACACATCATGTCCAGGGGCACAGCCTGCACCACAAAAAACTCGGATCCACGGCTTCCTGGCCACTCCATGGCCCAAAAACGTGGTTTTGAAGCACGGATCCTCATGGATCCTTACGCTTTTCGCATTGGGCCACCCCAAACTCACCGTCAAATCACACATCATGTCCAGGGGCACTGCCTGCACCACAAAAAACTCGGATCCACGGCTTCCTGGCCACTCCATGGCCCAAAAACGTAGTTTTGAAGCACGGATCCTCAAGGATCCTCACTCTTTTCGCATTGGTGCTCCCCAAACTCACCATCAAATCACACATCATTCCCAGGGGCACAGCCTGCACCACAAAAATCATGAGTTGCACTACAAAAATCACAAAAATCCCCTTACCTGCACTGTTAATGTCACCACTGCAATATTATTATTAGAGCTGATAGGAGAATATATGACCACCGTATTTTTCGCTCTATAGGACACACTTTTTACCCTCCAAAAATTAAGGGGAAATGTGTGTGCGTCCTATGGAGCGAATGCAGGCTCCTTGGTTTCAGCGATAACAACACGAAGCCTCCGAAGCGCAGAGGAGCGCTCCCTCCACGCTCCAGAGGCTACGCATTGCTTTCGCTGAAGCCAGGAGAGCGAGAGGGGTCGGTGCGCACCGACCCCTCTCGCTGTCCAGGCTTCAGGGATAGCCACCTGAAGCCTTTGGAGCACAGTGCAAGTTCCTGCTGATCTCCGAAGGCTTGTGGTAAGCCGCCTGAAGCCTGGAGAACAAGAGGGGTCGGTGCACACCGATCCCTCTTGCTCTCCAGGCTTTGCTTCGCTGGAGAGGCGCTGCACAATGTTTCCTCTCTGCGCAGCGCCCCTTCAGTGAAGCTGGAGGAGAAATGGAAGGGGCTCCGTTTCTCATCCCGCTTCGCTGAAGGGGCGCTGAGCGGAGAGGGGGAGAATTTTTTTCTCCTTGTTCTCCCCCTCCTATGGTTTGGTGCGTCCTATGGTCCGGTGCGTCCTATAGAGTGAAAAATACGGTATATATTGTACCAAGATATGGTTCATCTTCAAGAACAGATCAAATACATGCCAAAGTATTAAAGAGGAGAAAAAATATGAAACTGCTTACATACTGTCAACTAATATCCAGATTCAAGAAAGACTGTATGGCAAACATTTAAATCAGTGAAAAGATAGAATCTGAGTCCATCATAACAGAGTTCTACCTTCTGGGTAAAATTTATAAACTATTACTCAAATATGACACCACCAAGCCCGAACAAGCAAAACCTTATATGACAAAATGGATGCAAAAATTTTAAGAGCAGTTCACAGTAGAACAGTGAGAACAATTATGAATAAAGGAATAAAATTTACTGCAAATGAAGCCCTAAAACAAAATTGGTACAGTGGAACCTCGGGTTGCAGACATAACCTGTGACTGAGGCACGTCCGCAACCCACAGCATTCGCATCCTGAAGCGCCATGTCTGCACAGGCACTGGTGCAATTTGGCGCTTCTGCGCATATGAAAGACCCAGTTCTCTGAGTGCATGTTCTGGAAGCTGGGAATAGGGGCAGTACAGGATTCCTTTTGGTGTACTGACCTCCCCGCTGCACCAAGGATTCCCTGCCCGAGCTGCTTCAGGTCATCGCGGATGTTCTCCTGGAGATACCTAGTTTGGTTGTCCTAGGGGATTTTAACATCCATGCCAACATGACCTTACAAGGGGCTGCTTGGGACTTCGTGGAAAGCATGGCCTCCATGGGGCTGTCCCTGAATAAGTTTGGCCCAACTCATAGTCACGGACATGCCTTAGACCTAGTGTTCACCTCTAGTGACATGGGTGATATGACACTAGGTAAAAGTGAAACAAAAGTGCCATGGTCAGATCACTTCCTGGTGCAACTAGACTTCTCCGTGACCCTTCTCCTCTGCAGGGAGGTGGGACCAATGCAGATGGTCCGCCCCAAACACTTAATGAATCCAAATGGTTTCCAGAGAGTGGTAGGGCATGCTTTATCCCATGTTGATGGCCTTTCAGCTGATTCCCTGGTGGCCCGCTGAAATGTGGAGTTGACCAGGGCTATCGACTGTCTGGCTCCGAAGCGCCCTCTCCGACTGCATGGAGCCCTGACAGCCCCGTGGTTTTCTTTGGAGCTGAGGGTGAGGAAACAATCGCTGAGACGGCTAGAGTGCCAGTGGCAGAAAACTCATTCTGAATTGGACCGGACACAGGTTAGAGCTCAATGTCGAGCCTACAAAGTGGCGATAGCAACGGCGAAGAAGACTTTCTTCACCGCCTCTATTGCATGTACAGAAAATAGTAGCTGTCAGGGGTTCAGGAGCAGAGGCGAGGGCAAGGGAGGAAACAGAGAGCGAGGGGGAGGAGTCCGAAGGAAAGATGAGCGATGACGACCCGAGATCTCTGAGTCTTTCCAGTGAATCGGAAGATTCACAGAAAGGAGCGCCAGTGACCAGAGCAAGGGGGGAGCTTAGGGGGACACCCCAGGAAGAAGGGACAAAAGGGGGTTCAGAGAGCAGCAGTTGGAAATCGGGGCCAACGTCCCCAACAGAGCGCAGTGGGGAGGAAGGGCGCCAGGCATCGGGATCCGGCGGCTCGCCGCAGGGGGGAGGGCATGAGTCAGGAGTGGCCACACCTCCATCGGAGAGCGAAGAAACGGTCAAGCGGAAAGTGGAAGGTTGGGCGCGCGCGCCAAGTTCAAATGCACAGGAAGGCGGCACAGTAAGCAGCCCGGAAAGGGAGCCAGGTCCTAAAGCCCGCCGCAAGGAGACAGAAGGGTCCGGGGGGTCAGCGTCAGAAGAGTCCCGGAAGGAAGAGACCACGGGGGGCAGAGGGACCCAGAGAAGAACGGTCAGGCGGAAAAGGTGGAGTAAGGCTAGGGTATTAAGTTGGTGTACAGGAGGCGGGGACTCAGACGGAGCTGCGCCGGTCTAGCTTATAAGACGTAGGGCTGCACGCTGCAGCTTGGAATTTTGCATGGAGATGCTAAAGCATGGCTGCGCAATTTGTGGAGAGATAAGGATCCGGTGCTCCGAAGTGCGGATGCCTTCATTAAAGCAATGGATGCGTGTTTTTTATCAAGCATAGGCGTGGATCTTTCCCGGAAAGAGATACACGGACTGAAGCAGGGGAGGGCCAGTGTAAGGCAGTATCATGCCCGCTTTTTTGCACTGGTCAGTGCCCTAGAATGGGACAGAGATTCAGCTCCAGTAAGAGACCTTTTTTGGGAAGGCTTGAGCGGCGCGGTTAAAGACGAAATTGCGAGGGGGGAGAGACCCCGGAGCACGCAGGAGGTCGTTCAGAGGGCGCTGACGGTTGGGGTGCGTCTGGAAGAACGTCCATGGAGCAGGGACGAAGGGCGCGGAGGACGCGAACCAGCGAGAGGGTTTTCCTTCGTTCCCAGGGAAGCCGCACGTGCGCAATCTACGCCTCCGCCAGGAGGGGGAGCGGAACCTATGGAGGTTGGAGGTGCCAGGGCTCAGTCAGCTACCAGAGCCCTAGCGCCGGGAGCAGTCAAGGCGAAGCCTCCTAGAGGGAACCGGAAGTGCTACATCTGCGACAGTCCTCAGCACATGGCGAAAGAGTGTCCCCAGAGGATCCACAAGCACACTGCAGCCTCTGCAACGGTAACTGCAGCTACTCAGCACAAAGAACCACAGCAGGGAAACGACGGAGTCTGGCTGGAGACAGAGGCACTGGGGCCCAGCCAGACGAGTCAGTGAAGCAGTCCCCAGAGATTTTGCAGCCCACAGACCCCCTCCCGCCCAAACCAGTGGTGCAGCTCACCGCATCGCTCCGGCTACCCAATGGCCTCACAATGGACGTGCCAATCACCGTTGACTCTGGCAGCAACGCGGACTTTATAGGGCAAGACTTCGTCGATCAGCACGCTATACAGTTGCTGCCTGCCACGCTGCCCCTGCAGGTCGTCACGGTGGATGGCAGGGAGCTGCTCGGGGGGCAGGTGGTGAAGCAAACGCCACCAATGGTGATGCGACTTGGAAATCACAGGGAAATCATCAGTTTTAATGTCACCCAACTGTCGGACACGCCTATTGTATTGGGCATGAGTTGGCTGGACAGGCACAGCCCGACGCTGGCTTGGTACCAGCGGCAGCTGATATTCGGCTCTTCCTATTGTGCTGAACACTGCATCCTGCCCCGGCAGGAGGGAGAGGAAGAGGAGTCACAGCTGCAGCTGGGGACGCTGCAAGCAGTCCCCCACAAATACGCAGGATTTTTGGAGGTTTTCTGCGAGAAGGAGGCGGACAAACTACCCCCCCCCACAGGCCATATGACTGCAAGATTGACCTCCTGCCAGGGGCGGCGCTGCCAAAAGGGAAGCTGTATTCTATGTCTGAGGACGAACTACAGGAACTCAGAGAGTTCATAGATCATAATTTGGAGCGCGGTTTCATCCGGGAGTCCAAGGCAGTGGGGGGCAGTCCTGTATTCTTTGTCAAGAAGAAGGACACGCCCCAAAAAAGGCTCGTAGTGGACTATCGGACCTTAAACAGCATGACCAAGCCATCGGATTTCCCCATGCCCAGGATCGACGACCTCCTCGCGACGGTGTGCAAAGGAAGAGTGTTCACCAAGTTGGACCTGCGCGGGGCGTACAACCTCATTCGCGTGCGGGAAGGCGATGAGTGGAAGACAGCCATGTTCACGCCCCTGGGCACCTACGAATACAGAGTTATGCCATTTGGACTGCAAAATGGCTCCCACTGTTTTCAAGCTTTCATGCATCACGTTTTAGCGGGTCTCCTCTACAAGAAGTGTGTCTGCTTCCTGGATGACATCCTGATATTTTCTGAATCGCAGCAGGCCCATGACAGAGACGTCAAGGAAGTGCTGAGCAGACTACAGCAGCATAGGCTGTACGCCAAGCTGGAAAAGTGCCAGTTCGACGTGTCGGAGGTGGATTTCCTGGGCTACAAGTTGTCAGACAAGGGGCTCGCCATGGACAGCGCCAAGGTTCGCGCTGTGTTGGATTGGAAAAGCCCGCGCAACCGGAAGGAGGTCCAGCGGTTTATCGGCTTTGCGAACTTCTATCGCAAGTTTATCAAGGGGTTTGCAATGCAGACGGCGGCCATCACAGACACGCTCAGCTCCAAGAAATAGAAGTTCATCTGGACGGAGCAGGCGGAGCAGTCCTTTCAGGCACTCAAGCGTCTCTTCGCGTCGGAAGAGCAGCTACTGCATGTCAACCCCAGCAGACCGATGAGGGTGGAGACGGACGCTTCAGACAGAGCCGTGGGAGCAGTCCTGTTGCAGCAAGACCCGCAGGGGGCTTGGAGGCCGGGAGCGTTCTACTCCAGGAAGCTCACCAAGTCGGAACAGAACTACACCATCTGGGACAGGGAGTTGCTCGCCATTCATGCAGCTTTCAAGGCGTGGAGGCACTTCCTGATCGGCGCCAAGCACACAGTGCAGGTCTGCACGGACCACAAGAATCTGGAGCACTGGCGCACAGCGCGGTTCCTGAACCAGAGGCAGATACGTTGGGCAGAGTTCTTTGCGGACTTCGACTTCCGAATAGAGTATGTCCCGGGAGACACCAACGTCATGGCGGATGCACTATCCCGTAAACCGCAATACCTGGAGGAGGCGACGCCAGCGACGGCCATGCACATCTTCGCACCGACAGCGTGGGCGTGCGCTTCGGCAACGGTTGACCTGGATGCGGTACGGCGAGCGTTGCAGGACGACGCCTTCGCGCAAGCAAAATTGGCAGAGGTGCACAGGGGCACGGCGACGACCGACGGGTTCCAGGAGCGCGATGGATTGCTCATCCGTAAAGGGGCCATCTACGTGCCGGGAGACGAACTTCGCGCCAAGGTACTGCAGCAGTTGCACGACGCGCCCACCGCCGGGCACTTTGGCACGGAGAAGACGATGGAATTAGTCGCTAGAGACTTCTGGTGGCCCAGAATGAGAGGGTAAGTTGCAGACTACGTGGCGAGGTGCGACACCTGCCAGAGGGCCAAGCCAGTGCACAGACCGCCGGCGGGGCTGCTGGAACCGCTGCAAACCCCATTCGAACCATGGGAGAGAGTGGCCCTGGACTTTGTCACGGATCTACCCAGCTCGAGGGGCAAGACAGCAGTGCTAGTGGTGGTGGACTTGTTCACCAAGATGGCGCACTTCATTCCATGTGCGAAGGTGGCCACGGCGGAACAAACCGCCAAACTGTTCATAGATCACGTGTTCAAGGTTCACGGTCTGCCGCGGTCTATACTGTCCGACCGGGGGCGACAGTTCATCTCGAACTTCTGGCAGAAGCTGATGGGTTTCCTGAACGTCAAGATCAACCTGGCGTCGGCGAGACACCCGCAGACCAACGGACAAGCGGAGCGAGTCAATGCCATCATGCAGCAGTACCTGAGATGTTATGCAAACCAACAGCCTGCAACGTGGGTGGATTACCTGCCACTCGCCAAGTTCGCCTACAACAACACGAAGCACGTGTCCACAGGAGTGACGCCGTTCTTCGCCAACAATGGAAGGCACCCCAGAACCTTCCCGGGACTGGAAAGAATGGGGGAGGGGGAGCCGCAGGCGGCGGACGCGTTCGCGTCGGAGTTACAGGAGGTCCACGATCAGCTCCGGCGGCAGCTGGAGCTAGCTAAGCACGCATACAAGGTGCAAGCGGACAAACACAGGAGGGTTGGCGAAGAGATCCAAGTGGGAGACTGGGTCTGGTTGGCAGCCCACGCAGTGCCGGCCAGATCGTTAGCAAAGAAGAAGCTAGGGCATAAGCAACTGGGGCCCTACCAAGTCGAGGCACAGGTCAACCCGGTGGCCTTCCGGCTGACACTTCCGGAGGGATCCAGGATGCATCCGGTGTTCCACAGATCGGTGCTCACTCCCTACAAGGCACCTCACAGATTTCAGGAGCCAGGAACGGCACCGAGTCCGCTCCGGGAGGGGAACGAGCAGGCGGGAGTGCCACAGGAGGAGCCCATCAACGAGGTCACAGAGATTTTGGACTCTAGATGGGGGGAAGAGGGAGTAGAATACCTTCTCGCCAGAGAGGGCACCTCAGCCAGTGCCAACAGCTGGGTGCCAGGCTACGCTTTGGAGGAACCTCTACTCAAAGACGAGTTTCATGCCCTCTTCCCGCACAGGCCCATGCCAGCCGAGTTTTTCGACGATTGGCTTTTCACACCCACGCTTTCCGCCAGCACGTTCCTGGGGTTCGACTCGGACGAGGAACCGACACTGGACACGCGTTCCCCGGAGGGGTCACCCTCGGGATCGGCTTCAGAACCCTCGTATTGGTGGGATGATCGACCAGAGGAGCAGTGGCGCAGGAAATGGCTGGAGGGTCCAGCTCGAGCGACGGACCCGGGAGTGACCGAGGCAGAGACTGACTTGGACGTGTTCGGGGAGGATCTTGGGTTCGAGCACGGCGGCACAGAGATGGAAGAGGAGGTGACCGTCGTCGACGAGCACAGGGAGGAAGAACCGGAAGTCTTCAGTTGGATGCCCGCCACAGGAAGCGAACTGTATCCGGCATTCGCCCCCATGACAATGGAGCACCCAGCACCCGCACCTGAAGGAGGGGAGGGGGGAAGGGGGGGCTTTGAGGGGGGATGGATGTCAGGGGTTCAGGAGCAGAGACGAGGGCAAGGGAGGAAACAGAGAGCGAGGGGGAGGAGTCCGAAGGAAAGATGAGCGATGACGACGACCCGAGATCTCCGAGTCTTTCCAGTGAATCGGAAGATTCACAGAAAGGACCGCCAGTGACCAGAGCAAGGGGGGAGCTTAGGGGGACACCCCAGGAAGAAGGGACAAAAGGGGGTTCAGAGAGCAGCAGTTGGAAATCGGGGCCAACGTCCCCAATAGAGCGCAGTGGGGAGGAAGGGCGCCAGGCATCGGGATCCGGCGGCTCGCCGCAGGGGGGAGGGCATGAGTCAGGAGTGGCCACACCTCCATCGGAGAGCGAAGAAACGGTCAAGCGGAAAGTGGAAGGTTGGGCGCGCGCGCCAAGTTCAAATGCACAGGAAGGCGGCACAGTAAGCAGCCCGGAAAGGGAGCCAGGTCCTAAAGCCCGCCGCAAGGAGACAGAAGGGTCCGGGGGGTCAGCGTCAGAAGAGTCCCGGAAGGAAGAGACCACGGGGGGCAGAGGGACCCAGAGAAGAACGGTCAGGCAGAAAAGGTGGAGTAAGGCTAGGGTATTAAGTTGGTGTACAGGAGGCGGGGACTCAGACGGAGCTGCGCCGGTCTAGCTTATAAGACGTAGGGCTGCACGCTGCAGCTTGGAATTGGAAACTGTAACTCAATAAAGACTTTTATAAAGTGAACGCTGGCTAGCGTGATCCTCTGTGAGCTAGGATCTGGAAGCAGCCCTGACAGTAGCAGAAGACTCTTTCAGGTGGTTTGCAATTTAACGGAACCACCTTTACCACCGGGGCCTTGTAAAGACCCCAAGACCTCCTGCATCGATTTTTCAAATTTTTATGCAGATAAAGTTGCTCATATTCGGAAGGAGGTAGACACCACCGTGGGAGCAGGGTCGGGACGAGAGAGTGCTAGAGCCCTGTCTGGTCAAGTTGCATGGAATCAATTTCAATCTGTTACCCCCGAGAATGTGGACAGGCTGCTTGGATGCGTGAAACCAACCACCTGTCTCCTTGATCCTTGCCCATCCTGGCTAATAAAAGCAAGCCGGGAAGGGCTGGGCAATGGGCTCTGCGGGGTGGTGAATGCTTCCCTCTGTGAGGGGGCATTCCCAGACCAGCTGAAAGAGGCGGTCATTAAACCGCTTCTTAAAAAAACATCTTTAGACCCGGCCAGTATGGCCAACTATCGCCCAGCCTCAAATCTTCCATTCTTGGGCAAGGTGATTGAGCGGGTGGTTGCTGAACAACTCCAGGCACGCCCGGAGGATGCAGACCATTTGGATCCCTTCCAATTGGGATTCAGGTCTCCTCATGGGACTGAAACTGCCTTGGTCGCGACAATCGATCATAACATTCTTCTGGACCGTCTAGAGGAGCTGGGAGCTGAGGGCACTGTTATACAGTGGTTCTGCTCCTTCCTCCTGGGCTGTGTCCAGAAAGTTGTGGTGGGGGATGAGTGTTCAGACTTACTTGTGGGGTGCCTCGGGGTTCCGTCCTCCCCTCCATGCTTTTTAACATCTACAGGAAGCTGCTGGGAGAGATCATCAGGGGGTTTGGGCTTGGTGTCCATCAATATGCGGATGATACCCAGCTCTACCTCTCTTTCAACTCAGAACCAGTGAAGGTGGTGAAGGTCCTGTGTGAGTACTTGGAGGCGGTTGGAGGATGGATGGCAGCTAGTGGATTGAGGTTGAATCCTGACAAGACAGAAGTACTGTTTTTGGGGGACTGGAGGCGGGCAGGTGTGGAGGATTCCCTGGTCCTGAATGGGGTAACTGTGCCCCTGAAGGACCAGGTGCGCAGCCTGGGAGTCATTTTGGACTCACAGCTGTCCATGGAGGCACAGGTCAATTCTGTATCCAGGGCAGCTGTTTACCAGCTCCATCTGGTACGTAGGCTGAGACCCTATCTGCCTGTGGACTGTCTCGCCAGAGTGGTGCATGCTCTGGTTATCTCCCGCTTGGACTACTGCAATGCGCTCTACGTGGGGCTACCTTTGAAGGTGACTCGGAAACTACAACTAATCCAGAATGCGGCAGCTAGACTGGTGACTGGGAGCGGCCGCCGAGACCATATAACACCGGTCTTGAAAGACCTGCATTGGCTCCCAGTACGTTTCCGAGCACAATTCAAAGTGTTGGTGCTGACCTTTAAAGCCCTAAACGGCCTCGGTCCAGTATACCTGAAGGAGCGTCTCCACCCCCATCATTCTGCCCGGACGCTGAGGTCCAGCGCCGAGGGCCTTCTGGCGGTTCCCTCACTGCGAGAAGCAAAGCTACAGGGAACCAGGCAGAGGGCCTTCTCGGTAGTGGCGCCCGCCCTGTGGAACACCCTTCCAGCAGATGTCAAAGCGATAAACAACTACCTGACATTCAGGAGACATCTTAAGGCAGCCCTGTTCAGGGAAGTTTTTAACATGTGATATTTTATTGTATTTTTGGTTTTTATGGAAGCCGCCCAGAGTGGCTGGGGAGGCCCAGCCAGATGGGCGGGGTATAAATAATAAATTATTATTATTATTATTATTATTATTATTATTATTATTATTATTATTATTATTATTGAATCCTGACAATAATGAAGTTCTGTTCTTGGGGGACAGGGGGTGGGCTGGTGTGAAGGACTCCCTGGTCCAGAATGGGGTAACTGTGCCCCTGAAGGACCAGGTGCACAGCCTGGGAGTCATTTTGGACTCACAGCTGTCCATGGACGCACAGGTCAATTCTGTATCCAGGGCAGCTGTCTACCAGCTCCATCTGGTACGCAGGCTGAGACCCTACCTGCCCGGAGACTGCCTCACTAGAGTGGTGCATGCTCTTGTTATCTTCCGCTTGGACTACTGCAATGTGCTCTACGTGGGGCTACCTT
Organism: Podarcis vaucheri; assembly: GCF_965113315.1. Classification (NCBI taxonomy): domain Eukaryota; kingdom Metazoa; phylum Chordata; class Lepidosauria; order Squamata; family Lacertidae; genus Podarcis; species Podarcis vaucheri. The sequence goes on from NC_138757.1 coordinate 19,289,157, forward strand.
TGAAGGTGACCCAGAAACTACAACTAATCCAGAACGCAGCAGCTAGTCTGGTGACTGGGAGTGGCCACCAAGACCATATAACACATGTCCTGAAAGACTTACATTGGCTCCCAGTACATTTCTGAGCACAATTCAAAGTGTTGGTGCTGACCTTTAAAGCCCTAAACGGCCTCGATGCAGTATACCTGAAGGAGCATCTCCACGCCCATCATTCTGCCCAGACACTGATGTCCAGCACCAAGGGCCTTCTGGTGGTTCCCTCACTGTGAGAAGCAAAGTGACAAGGAACCAGGCAGAGGGCCTTCTTGGTTGTGGCGCCCGCCCTGTGGAATGTCCTCCCATTAGATGTCAAAGAGATAAACAACTACCTGACATTTAGAAGACATCTGACGACAGCCCTGTTTAGGGACGTTTTTAATGTGTGACTTTTACATTTTTGACACTGCTAAACCTCAAGAATGTCCAAGGCAGAGATTGTGATGATCTTACCTGTGAATGTAAATTATCAAACCAACTAGATGGAGACCACCAAAGTAACCATGAAAAACAATCACCTGTCTTGCGTCAATTCAGCTACAAATGGTTTTGGGACAAAAGTTGGTTGCTTTGCAGGGGTAGTAATTATAAATGGAGGTTTAACTGCAAGTTTTCTTGAGAACAGATTTTGTCAGTGCAAACTTTGAAATAGGGGGTTTCCAACGTGGTGCCCATGGGAATCATGTTGCCTGCTGACAGCTTTCCTGGAGTCCACCACGTGTTTTTAGAAAAAGAGCAGGATTAGTGGTGAATTGTGCCCAGCATGACTTCAGATTGTTCATAGTACATTTGATTGACTACAGGGGCATATGAAGGGGCAGCGGGGTGATGGTGCCCCAGGGTGCCATGCTGGGGGGAGAGTGACAGTAAGGTCGCTGTACTGGCTGCCGCTCTTGCGGCAACCGTACAGGCTGCCCCTCTCGCAGCGACCGTATGGCCCATACGGGCAGCTGCTCTCGCGGCGACTGTACAGGCTGCTGCTCGCGTAGCGTCCGTACAGGCAGCTCCTCTCACGGCGGCCGTACAGGCTGTATGGGCAGCCGCTCTCCTGGCGACCATACGGGCAGCCATGCATGCACAGTCCGTACAGGACATCATCCAGGACTTGTTACCATATTATAGCTGCCACAAAATCTATTGGCATGCCACCAGAACCAGGGAAGCCTTGCCAGTTGCAGCTCACACAGTTGAAGTGAAATAAAAGACAGAAGAGTAGATCGGGAAGAAAGTTCCCCAGACTGCAGGAAAAGATAACAGTAGCTCCAGCATCTGATTCAGTGCAGGCTGCTGAGGGGTTTGACTCCTTAAGATCACCAACTGACTATGAGACACCTGGAAAGCACTCAGCCTCAGATGACCTCCACTCCAAAAGGTGGGAAAGAGGATTTGACAGTGACCAATATTGATTATTTTGATAGCAGCCCCATATTCTCAACACAAAGTGAGAAGTGTTTGGACAAATCACTGATTTGTACATCAGTTCCCCCATGGCACAACTGTACCTTCCCCACACTCAGTCTACAAACCATGGGACTTTGGTTCAGTTGGCAACATCTGTGTGTATGACTATGACCTAAACACACTGAAAGGATCAAACTGGATAAATGATGCAATATACCTGAAGGAGCATAATAGATGCCTTTCTTGCCTCCAGGGTGATCATGACCAAAGAGCTAGGTCACAATGGAACAATTTTCCCACTCACCATACTTGCCACTTCATGCAGATATGTCAAAGATTGCCAGTGCAAGCTCTGAAGAACTGTTTGAGATTTGGAGTGCTAAAGAAACATGTTTTGATTATTCCAGTAAATGACAGAGAAGTCCACTGGAAACTGATAGTAATCATTTTTAAAAGGAAGACCATGCTCTATCTAGATTCCAAACATGGATTGAACCACTCTGTGATTGATGCAATAACATCCTTCTTAGCATGTCTGTATGAGATGGATTCAAAATATCCCTATAGTTTTGCGGCTGATCATTTTTTGCACCAACTGATATACCCAGGCAAGGTACCGTAATTCCAGTGACTACGGTCCTTTCACATGTACCATTGCCAATCTGATTGCTTCTGCTGCCCAATTACAGTTCATACAAAAGGATATGGCTGCCATTAGACCCTGGATTGCAAAAGAAATAATACAGTACTGTGGGAAAACCTATTTTGAAGGACAAGACAAATATTTTCAAGTGGAAATTGATGCTGTTCCTCCCAAGAAGAGACAAATCTTGAACGAGAGTTACATTACTGTGTCTCGATCATGCCCAGAGGGATGGAAGGATACACTAACCTATTGCTCAGATATCCTTGTTTGAAGGCTGCTGGTCACTATGTTTCTTGAAGGAAGGGTGCAGGAGGCCCAGTGGTGACCTAACTATGGCTTACTGTGAAGGAAACTGCAAGGACTGGTACCACTGCTTTCGCATAGGCATTGATTCAAAAGATCTTCCAGAGGTTTTTGTGTGTCCAGACTGTCAATCCACTGTGGCCAAATAGATTTTGAAACTGCGAACTGTCATATTCCACAGGTTGGTATAATACAGCAAAATCCAAACATATAGTTTTCATCATCATGGCAGGGATGGTCCTTTTCCATAGAATTCTTATTTATGGAGTTAGTTTTTATATCCTGCTTTTCTCTACTTGAAGGAGTCTCAAAGTGGCTAAAAATCTCCTTTCCCTTCCACCCCCACAACAGACACCTTGTGAGGTGAGTGGGGCTGAGAGAGTTCAGAGAGAAGTGTGACTGGCCCAAGGTCACCCAGCAGCTGCATGTGGAGGAGCGGGGAAGCGAACCCAGCTCACCAGATTAGAGTCCACCGCTCTTAACTACTACACCACAGAAACGTATCTCTTAAAACTCTGGAGCAAGCTGTTCAGTTCAGCCTCATAGTGATACTGATTTGTGGAGGGAAGGTTGGTGATGAGCAAGATCTGTTCCCATTTCCCAACACAGAGACCATAGAGCAATTTCTTTTGGGGGCTGAACCTGCAGAGTGTTTCTGTTCAGAATTTCCGTGGCAGAAATTGGCTAAGTGCCTTTATAAACATTCAGCTTCTCAAATCGAACCCCATCATGAAACTTTCAGGTGTAGCTGTTGGAGGTGGAGGGCAGAGAAGGTGCTAGTCCTTACCTCCCTCCTCCCAGCCTATCATTGCCCAATGGGCTGAATTTCAGGGCTTTTGCATGTAAAGGGCAAGCTTGTTCTTTACTTGTTTAGACTCTTTAAACTTGGAAACAGATATTTGGCTCCATGACCAAAATGACCAAAAGGGTCAGCTTCTAGAGGACTGGAAAGATCATAATTGTACTTCCCCTATCCTCAGCCCTAACTCCGTTGAGTATTTTTTGTTATGAGACTGAGTGTTTGGGGCTGATGCTGTAGCATTCTTGTCTGGGGGCTTGATGGAAAAACAGAAAAGCGACCCTCACCTAACTCTCCAATGCCCTTCAACAAGAATGCTGTAGGAAATATTGCTAAGCCCAAAGGGAGGCAAGAATTTGCTTCAGCTCACCTTGTTAATGGCAGAGCAAAAGCTATGCGTGTGTCATTCTCAATCAGTCTACTTTCAGGACTGATTTTAGAACCCTCTTATATCAGGCCACATGGTCACTGGAGGTGGCCCCATCATGCAAACATGACTATCCACACAGGGACCATCTATTTTTGTGTTTTTTTCTGATACTGGATTTTAAGTTACAGTTACATCTTTTAAAACAGCTGTCAGTATATCACACTGTATTCCACTTGCCTTCCAAAGGAACACGTGGCTCTCCCCACATAGCGGGTTAGGTTGAGACTGCTGATCCACAGTGATCAGTAATTTTTACGGTAATTACAAACCTGCTTTCCCTTGTACCAGCTTACCTTGACTTCAGTAAGGCCTTTGAAAAGGTCCCCCATTATATTATTGCAAAACAACTAGTAAAATGTGGGCTAGACAAAGCTACTGCTAGGTGGATTTGTAATTGGTTGATGGGCTGAACCCAAAGAGTGCTCATCAGTGGCTCACCTTCATCCTGGAAAAAAATGACTACGGGGGTTCCACAAGGTTCTGTCCTGGGCCTGGTGCTATTCAATATTTTTATAAATGATTTGGATGATGGAATAGAGGGTGTGCTAATCAAATTTGCAAATGACTGCAAACTGGGAGGGGTTGCTAATACACCAGAGGACAGGGTCAGAATTCAAAATGACCTGAATAGCCTAGAGAGCTGGGCCAAAACCAACAATATGGAGTTCAATAGGGAGAAATGTAAGGTACTGCACCTGGATAGAAAAAATGAAATGCACAGGTGGGGGACACTTGGCTTGACAACAGTACCTGTGAAAGGGATCTGGGAGTCTTAGTCGACCACAAGCTGAACATGAGTCAACAGTGTGATGTGGCAGCTAAGAATGCCAATGCAATTCTGGGCTGCATCAATAGGAGTATAGTGTCTAGATCAAGTGAAGGAATGCTACCACACTATTCTGGTTGGTTGGTCAGACCACACCTGAAATACTGTGTCCAGTTGAAGAAGGATATTGTCAAGTTGGAGCATGTCCAGAGGAGGGTGACCAAAATGTAAAAGGTCTGGAATTCAAGCCCTATGAGGAGGGACTTAGGGAGCTGGATTTGTTTAATCTAGAGAAGAGAAGATTAAGGAGTGACATGATAGCCATGTTTAAATATTTGAAGGGATGTCATGTTGAAGAGGGAGCAAGCTTGTTTTCTGCTGTTCTAGAGACTAGGATGCAGAATAATGGATTCAAACTATGGGAAAAGAGATTCCACTTGGGCGTGGTAAGCCAGTCAGGGAAAAAGGGAGGCATACTATGTTTAGGGCACCGTTTCCAGCCCCTTCCCCTTTTCGGGGTGAGCATAGTGGATCCTAAAAAGGGCTGCTCAGTCATGGATATAGCTGCTGAGCTGCTCAACGGCCTCATTCCTTGAGTCAGAACGATTGACCGCCCATGTGTCGGTTCATGACTATGGGCTTCACATTCCTGCCACAGTAGTCATTTAGTGATGGCCATGGGGGGAGGGTTTGGGGAGGTTGGGTTTGGTTTTTGGAAGACGCCTGTGCGTGAATTTGTTTTATGTGTGTAGATTAGTGCACGCTGACCAACGCACAGTCTTCGCAGTAGGGCTCTGTTCTGATGGCATAAGTAGTCACGACAAACTGGTGGATCCTATCTGCTGCAGCCTTCATCCGCCTTCAGAGCCGTTGTAACACACTGCTTGTTATCACCCGCCTGTTCTGCCGTGGAGGGCTTCTTGGATCATTCTTTGTCTAACTCCTTCCCTGTTATGTACTAAGCTTGGATCCTAGAACAATAGGCAAGTAGGATCCTAGAATGCAAGAACTGATTGGCTTGCAGGAAAAGACCAATCAGGCTCCAGGAGGGAAGCAGAATCAGCTAGTCAGACGGGACTCATTGTGTAAATAATGTATATAAAAGCCTGAGGTTTGGGGGGAAATTCAATCACTGTTTTACAAGCTGCAATAAAGAGCATGAAATCACTACAGGACTCTGAGCATATTTAATTTTCTTTGACCTTACCACCTTGGGTGACCCTGCTGGGAGTACGAGATTCCCAATGGCTTCACTCACAAGGGTCATAGGAATGTGCAAGCCCACTCACCATGACAAGTGAGAGAACTGAGATAGATTGCACTGAGCCCTGGTTCTCATTAGACAAAGCGTTCCACCAAAAAGGCTCTGGCTCTGGTTGAGGACAGCTGGATATGTTTTGGGCCAGGGACCACCAGAAGGTTGCTGTTAGATGAGCGTCACACTCATGGGGGGTGTATTGGAAGATAATTCCCACAGATAAGAAAGGTCACAGACTGTTTAGGGCTTTAAAGATTAGCACCAAAACATTGAACCTGATTCGATACTCCGCCTGGAGCCAATCCAGCTGATGAACAACCAACTGAATGTGGGCATCTGCATTTTAGACCATTTGGAGTTTCTGGAGCAGTCTCAAGGGTAGCCCTGCATATTTCTCACTCTCTCGCATTTATACCCTGCTCTCCCCGGCTCAGGTGTACAGCAAGTTAAAGTAGTCTAGTCTGCAGGTGACTACTGCATGGATCACCACGGCTAGGTTGGAAAGGGACAGGTATTGTACTGATCGCCTAACCTGACATAGATTCAAAAATTCCAGTTTGGCTACATTTGTGACCAATGCCTCCATAGAGACAGAAGCATCCAGGATCACACCGGGACTCCTGATAGCGGCTACAGGTGACTATTGCGCCCCATTAAGAGCTGGGAGCTGGCAAACCAAACTGAAATTATTCTGGCCCAGCCATTGGACGCCCATCATTAATGGATAGAGATGCAGCCGACTCAGTTTCCTCCATCCCAGCACACCCACCTAAAAATTGGCCAATATATCCAGGGTAGCATCTGGCAGTAGATCCATGATGTTTGTGGTCAGATCTGTGGTTATGTACAAGATATTTGAATAAAGGGTGAATTTGGGGTTCCCCAATGCAAAAAGTGTGATGATCCATGAGGATCCGTGCTTCAAAACCACGTTTTTGAGCCATGGAGTCGCCAGGAAGCTGTGGATCCGTGTTTTTTTGTGGTGCAGGCTGTGGCCATGGCCATGATGTGTGATTTGACAGTGATTTAGGGGTGGCCCAGTGCAAAAAGTGTGAGGATCCACGAGGATCCGTGCTTCAAAACTACATTTTTGGGCTACGGTGTCGCCAGGAAGCCATGGATCCATGATTTTTGTGGTGCAGGTTGTGCCCCTGGCCATGATGTGTGATTTGATGGTGAGTTTGGGCTGATCTAGTGCAAAAAGCGTGAGGATCCATGAGGATCCGTGCTTCAAAACCACGTTTTTGGGCCATGGAGTGGCCAGGAAGCCGTGGATCCGAGTTTTTTGTGGTGCAGGCAGTGCCCCTGGACATGATGTGTGATTTGACGGTGAATTTGGGCTGATCTAGTGCAAAAAGCGTGAGGATCCGTGGTTCAAAACCATGTTTTTTGGGCCACGGTATGACCAGGAAGCCGTGGATCCGTGATTTTTGTGGTGGATTCTGTGCCCCTGGCCATGATGTTTGATCTGATGGTATTTTGGGCTGGTCTTGTGCAAAAATCAACAGGATCCATGAGGATCCATGCTTCGGAACCACGTTTTTGGGCCACGGTATGGCCAGGCAGCCATGGATCCATGATTTTTGTGGTGCAAGTTGTATCCCTGGCCATGATGTGTGATTTAACGGTGAATTTGGGCTGATCTAGTGCAAAAAGCGTGAGGATCCATGAGGATCCGTGCTTCAAAACCACATTTTTGGGCCACAGTATGACCAGGAAGCCATGGATCCATGATTTTTGTGGTGCAGGCTGTGCCCCTGGACATGATGTGTGATCTGATGATGACTTTGGGCTGATCTTGTGCAAAAATCATGAAGATCCATGGGAATCCATGCTTCAAAACCATGTTTTTGGGCCACGGTATGGCCAGGCAGGCATGCATCCGAGTTTTTTGTGGTGCAGGCTGTGCTCCTGGCTATGACGTGTGATTTGACAGTGACTTTGGGTTGGCCGAATGCAAAAAGCGTGAGGATCCATGAGGATCCGTGCTTCAGAACCACGTTTTTGGGCCATGGAGTGGCCAGGAAGCCGTGGATCCGATTTTTTTGTGGTGCAGGCTGTGCCCCTGGGAATGATGTGTGATTTGCCGGTGAGTTTGGGGTCGCCCAATGCAAAAAGCGTGAGGATCCATGAGGATCCGTGCTTCGGAACCACGTTTTTGGGCCATGGAGTGGCCAGGAAGCCGTGGATCCGTGATTTTTGTGGTGCAGGCTGTGCCCCTGGACATGATGTGTGATTTGATGGTGAGTTTGGGGTGGCCCGATGCAAAAAGCGTGAGGATCCATGAGGATCTGTGGTTCAGAACCAAGTTTTTGGGCCACGGTTTCGCCAGGAAGTCGTGGATCTGTGATTTTTGTGGTGGTTGCTGTGCCCATGGCCATGATGTTTGATCTGATGGTGACTTTGGGCTGATCTAGTGCAAAAATCATGAAGATTCATGAGGATCCGTGCTTCGGAACCACGTTTTTGGGCCAGGGCGTGGCCAGGCAGGTGTGGATCCGAGTTTTTTGTGGTGTAGGCTGTGCCCCTTACTATGATATGTGATTTGACGGTGAGTTTGGGTTGGCCCGATGCAGAAAGCGAGTGGATCCATGAGGATCCGTTCTTGAAAACCACGTTTTTGGGCCACGGTTTCGCCAGGAAGCCGTGGATCGGTGATTTTTGTGGTGGATGCAGTGCCCATGGCCATGATCTTTGATCTGATGGTGACTTTGGGCTGATCTAGTGGAAAAATCATGAGGATCCATGAGGATCCGTGTTTTTTAACCATGTTTTTGCGCCCCTGCGCCCCCCCGAAACAGTGGATGCGTGATTTTTTTGATGCTTTCTACAGAGTAAGACATGGTCTACAATATCATGGTGGTTTTATTTAATTTGAATGAAAAAATCATATGAATTCACGAGGATCCGTGTAGATCCGCCTTTTACCTTTTTCCTTCCGTTTCTTCTGTTCTGCCGTTTCTTGGCTTGCAGCTGCTGCATTTTTGTTTCTGCTCCTCCCCCAATCGACTAATCAGCGTTAGTGTTCGGGAGAAAGCTTCAAGTCCCAACAAGTTTTGTTTTTTGTTTGTTGTTGTTATTGTTTCCAACTTGTTTCAATAATCCAGGGGCTTGCTTTGGGGGATAGAAGCATACAAGCAGATCTTTGTGAATCTCGCTAAAGCAGATAGCCCTAGGAGTTACGCCTGAGCCTTCTGCGGGCGGCAGACGACGTCCCATATTGTTTTAAATAAGAATGCCGCCCCCTTTTGAGTCGCGCTAAAGCATGAGCCTTTCCCTGCCGGTTTTGACTCAACATGTGGGCTGCGTTTAGTGAGTTATAACGGGCAGCCGGTCTAGTAGCTATCTCCTTGTTAGCCTGCCTTGTGCCTTATATTCAGCAGCTTTTTACCCGCTTTCTGTTTCTGACGTTGAGCCTTATTTCCTGATTTATTCCCCCTCCCCCCCCCCCCACAGTCCCCCCAGCCTTCAGAAGAGTTTTATTTCCTTCTTTCAGTCTGACTTATTCGGCTGCCTGGCTTAAGAAATCCCTTCACAATTGTCCCGGCTTCCAGGCAGGATACATTGTCGCTTAAAGACAGGCAGTTCGTGGTACATTGTTAATTCAGGTACCTGGCGGATGGCCAATCAAGGATACATTGTCTTTGGCAGCATTTTCCTTCTGCTGGGCCTCCAGCATAACCTTTTGTTTTCGAAGTTAGTTAAAGGGACATTTCCCAGAGAGCGATTTTCTTTGATTCCATTTGATTGCAGTGTGGGGGCTGCCTATTGTTCCATCCCTATATGCTTGAGTTATTTAGCTGTGTCTATCTGCCTGACGCTTTGCTTGGTGGCAAATAAATAAATTTATAGGCAAATACAAACCAAACAGTCAAGTGAAGAATAATTATTTCATATCATCATTAGTTATGGTAGACAATTGATAGCATCATCAATTAATTCTACTTACAGTGGTAATTAATTGAACAAATCTTACTGGAATAGATTGTAATAAATAACAATAACAATAAATAATAGAATAATAATAACAACAAATAAATAAATAAATAATGATAAATATACATTAATAATAATAATAAAAGAGAATAAGTGGAATGACATCACATACCAAGATTAAATTGATTAATTAATTAAACAAATCTATAGATAAATATATAAATAAACAAATAAAATAAAAAATAGAATAAAATTCATTAATAATAAATAATTTACATATATTTCGGAACCCTCAGTTGGTTAGAGCGTGGTGACAATAACGCCAAGGTTGCAGGTTTGATCCCTGTATGGAACAATTACATATTCCTGCTTTGCAAGGGGTTGGACTAAATGACCCTCTGGGTCCCACACAATTCTAGCTCAACTGGTTAGAGCATGGTGCCGATAATGCCAAGGTTGCTGGTTTGATCCCTGTACGGGACCCCGGTATATTACTGCATTGCAGGGGATTGAATGAGATATTATAACATGAAGTAGGAAGCATCTTTTTTTAAATAATAATAATAATAATAATAATAATAATAATAATAATAAGAATAAATAATAATAATAATAAATATTAATATGTATAGAGAGAGTAATAAATAACACACGCACTCACATACTAATGGGATAAACAATTAAATATTTAACTGAATGCTTGGGAAATCATTGTTTATTATAAGTAAAACAATCGTTAATTAGTATATTCGTTTCAGAATCAATAACACGTCCCTGTACAACTGCTTGTAAGCGGTAGCACGTGTTTGTGGCAGTAGCTTTAGCATGTTATCCATGGCGCCTAAGAGGAAGCGCTCTGCAACGGAATCAGCTCACACCTCAGGCTGCATGGGTGCCAATAGCCGTAATTCATCGGGGGTGCCACATGGACGGGATAATAACCCCAAACCTATTTTACACTGCCTAAATGCATTTACATCATTCATTGATGATTATGAGCAGCGTTTTCTTTCTTTCTTTCTTTCTTTCTTTCTTTCTTTCTTTCTTTCTTTCTTTCTTTCTTTCTTTCTTTTTATCAATCTCCTAACCCCATGCCCTCCGCTGCTACCCCTGATATGATACCAGATACCCAGGTGGTCCCGGAGAGCCCACCTCTCACCCAGGTTGACGACCTCCCAGGCACCTCTGCCGCCCTCTTCAACGATTCTCAGTTCTCAGGTGCAGGCCCAAGCTCTTGGACAGTAACTGCGGCAGTGCAAACTAGGTCTCGGGCTCACTTGGCATCATCTGGTCCTCAGAACTGCATTGGGTCGCCTGCGAGGAGGCCGCTGGCCTGTGTCAATAACCCTGTTGCGTCCAGTTCTTCCAGTCCTTCGCAGAATAAGCAGCCCAGGGTCCAGCTTCCAGAATTGGGCACCTCGTCGGCCGGTGAGGAGGAACAGCAGCTGGAGGGGGAGCTTCAGACAGCTGAGGGGGACAAACCGTCAGGCAAAAGACGCACCAAGAAGAAGCACGTGTGTAAGAAGAGCAGGTTGAAAACGGGCAACACAGATGAAGAGTCAGAACAGCCTATGTGCCTTCTGGGGGGCCGCCACCATTAGCTATGATAAAAAGTTCTGAAAGAAGGCTTTCAGGATCCCGCTAGCACGCTGGGATCAATTTGAAAAGGGCATCTGGTCTGTGGCGGTCATCCCATATGTTGAGAAGAAGCCATTAGATTCTTATCGCATGGGTAAGCCGGACTTAAGAAGGGAGCCAAAGTGCAAGGTGTGTTGGGAATTCAATAAGGGGTCATGCCAAAGGCAGTCTTGTAAGTATCCGCACGAGTGCGAGAGGTGTGCAGGGGTACACCCTGTCAGTATCTCAGCTCACAGTCAGAGGTAACTGGCCTCACACTCCAGAGGCAACCGACTGAGATACTTTTTGACCTTCCCGTCTGCGTCTCCCGGCAGGATCCAGGCAAGGTCATAAATCGGCGATCCTCCTCAAACGTGAGGAGAACACACCCTCCTCCTTCTCCCTCCCTGCATTCCCCCAGGGAGGGGAAGAAAGACAGACAGGAGTCCTATTTACATGTCTTTTATTCCTGTCATTTCAGCAGTACAGAGAAACGTTACTGCTCTCTCCAGACTCCGGCAGTAGAGTCACAACTCCACCCCTGTACTTCCAGTACAGGTCAGATGACACTCTGAGCTAACATCCGGTGCTCAGTACGGAGAATGGACTGCCCCTTTTTCCCACCAGTACAGTTCCAGACAACAACATCCTGTTTTGCATTCCAGCCACCTGCAGCTGGCTTTTGCATTGCTGCTTTTTCCTGACAACCTCCCCCAAAAGCATCAATGGGCAAAACACGATCCAGAGAAGAAAACAAACAGTTGTTATACATATAACAGTCCCCTGTTGTTTCAGTTCCACCCTTGGAACTCCCCACCACTGGTTTCCCCAGTGTACCTCTCTGGTTGTCTGGCTTCCAAGGAATGAGTGCTTCTGCATTACCTTGGCTAGCAGCTCTCTGTCGTGTCTTTGTCTCTGACTTAGACACTGCTTCAACCTGTTTTGAGTTGTTAACAATAGCAACACATGCAACAGCTAAGTTAGCAAACGCTTTTGAGTACCTCTTTGGTGGTACACCCTTTGTGACTCTCTCAGACCTGCGTATGAGGTTCTGATCCTCTCTGCTCACTGGTTCAACCTCTGGACTTTGTTGAGAACCAGTACCAATGGCTAACAGTGGTTCATCCTTCACTTGTGAAGGTCTATCCTTTGTGTGAGATTTCCTCTCAATGACTGTTACAACTGAGCTCTCTGAGCTATCACTGTCATCATCAGTACCACTGTAATCTGTGAAATCATCATCATCTGAATTGTCCTCTGTGGGAAATGTGTGTACTATTACCCGCTCCTGTTCTGGAGCACTCTCCAGAAACTTTGTGAGAATCACCTGACCAGGTTCAGACAAAATTACTCTGTAGAGACCCTTTTCATAACCCACAAAAATGCCTCTGGCATTCTTTACTCCACCTGGAGCTTCTGTTCTCACATGAGATCCGAAAACCTTAAAATAGGCAACAGAAGGTTTTCTGTGGAACAGCTTCTCAAAAGGAGAACTTCCCAACCCTTTTGAGACTTTTCTCAACCACATGTGAACATAGGACATTAACGACTCCGCCCAATATTCATGTGGCAAATGTGAACTCAGCAATTGCGCATTCACCCCCTTTTGCAATTCTTTGTTCACCCTCACACAGACCCCCCTGTTCCACGCTTCCGCCGAAACAGCAACTTTGTGGTCTATCCCTTTTCCATCCAGGAACTTCTGAAACTTCTGTAACAGAAAAATTGGCTACTCATCTGTGAAGAGACAGTCAATGTTAGCATCATGCACATTTTTAACCTTGTCACAAAACTCCTGAAACCTTTCTAAGGTTTCTTGTGGTTTCTCCATCATAAAAACCCAAGAATAATTAGTGAAACAATCAACACACACAAGGTAAAATCTTGCACCGCCTCTAGATGGTTCTAGAGGACCAATCACATCAGCATACACCCGCTGAAATGCTCTGTCGACCTTCTTGGTGCTCACACCTGCAAGAGAGATTATGTTAGAATCAGAAGAATTACATTTCATGTAATCACTTTGATCAAAAGTCAACAAATACAGTCCATCTTTCTCTTTGGCAGTAAGATACAGTTCTCCATCTTTGAAGATCTTGCAGCTCTTATCATCATAGGACAGTTTCAGTCCTTTCTTTGCAATCTGCGACACACTCAGCAGATTGAACCTCAATTCTGGAACCAGGTAAACATTGTTTATTGTCAAGTTCAGACTCTCAAGATACACAGTCCCAATTCCGGTCGCTTCCAGCTCCTGACCGTTGGCCTGTTTCACAGCGAAGCTTTGCTTCTTAAACGTTGAAAACAGTTCTCTGTGTGGGCACATGTGTTTCGTGGCTCCAGTGTCGATTATAAACGAGTTCCCAACATCTGGCGTGGTTCCTTTCGACATCAAAGCCTTTGCAGGTTTCACCTGACACTTGGTACGGCTTTTGCCTGACGCCTCAGGCTTCGCAGAGCTGCTCTTGGCTCCTTTTGGCTGGCGTGGCTTCTTACAGTTTTGCTGTAGATGCCCAGTCTGTCCACAATTGTAACATCGGACAGTGCTCAATGCTACAGCATGCTCTCCAGTAGCAACATCAGTGGGGGAACTTGAACTCTGTTCTTCCCTCCCCCTGTCCTTCACTTCCAGTGCAGCAAGTCGGTCGTGTTCATTCAGAACGACGGCAAACACCCTCTCCGAAGTCAGGTGTGCCGCTGGAAGGGAACCAAGCTGACTGGCAACAACCTTGTAAGTCATACTAAGGCTGTTTATCATCATGAAGCAAAACACTTCCTCCTGCAGACGGAAATTGCGTTCCACCATCTGTTGGCGCAGAAATTTCATCTCTGTCAGGTGCGCTTGAACATCACCATCAGGCACAAGTCTCAGTTTGGTCAACTTCTCAAAATACAGCAACGCTGAAGAACCAGCATCTCTCTGTGTTCTACGTAGCGTTTCCCAAATCTCTTGCGCATATTCTAAATGCTGAATATGCACCAATTGGTGATCTGAGACACACAGAATTATAGCAGTCCTGGCCTTTACATTCTGTGATTCCCAACCTTGGGTTGGTGCTGCAGGGATGGGATTTTCAATCACCCCAAAGAGCCTCTGATTCTGCAGCAGGGCCTTCATCTTTACAGACCAAGATGAATAATTGTCATTAGATAGGGGAGGCGGGTAAGGCAGGGCTCCCCCCTTCTTGGCATCCATCTTGAAGCCAAGCCTCTTTTTCACTTTCCAGCCTTGCTAAAATTCCAATAGCCTTTGCTGGGTTGTTTACTGCCTTTCCTGGCAGACAAAACTGCAAGCTGTTTCTCAGACCTTGCACAGCTTCGAAGATAGCCAAAACAAACTTCCCAGGCTCTCTCTCAGAGCCATCTGCGCAGTCAGTAAATTTCCACGTCTCTGACGGGCGTCGCTTAGCAACTGTGCATAGCAATCTCTGAACAGGAAAGCTTATCAAACCACAAGAATTCCTGGAATGCAGGCTGAGCTGCCAAGCTGCAGGCCTCTTCTCTCGGAGCTGTTGTTTTTCCCAAACGCAGCTCCCGTGAACCAGAGAATAAATCAATCTGCGTTCACTTTTTTTTAGCCCGAAATTCAGCATACCTTGGGCTCCGTTGCTTGGAAAAACACCTCCTCTTTCCACCAGCCGTCTGTTCAGCTTCTGGCTGCACGCAGACGTTTGCCTTTCCCTTGGTGCAGAGGATGAACGATCCATCAACCTCTCATGCAGATTTACGATGAATCAAAACCACCGGTCATGCTACCAGATGTCAGTATCTCAGCTCGCAGTCAGAGGTAACTGGCCTCACACTCCAGAGGCAACCGACTGAGATACTTGTTGACCTTCCCGTCTGCGTCTCCCGGCAGGATCCAGGCAAGGTCATAAATCGGCGATCCTCCTCAAACGTGAGGAGAACACACCCTCCTCCTTCTCCCTCCCTGCATTCCCCCAGGGAGGGGAAGAAAGACAGACAGGAGTCCTATTTACATGTCTTTTATTCCTGTCATTTCAGCAATACAGAGAAACGTTACTGCTCTCTCCAGTCTCCGGCAGTAGAGTCACAACTCCACCCCTGTACTTCCAGTACAGGTCAGATGACACTCTGAGCTAACATCCGGTGCTCAGTACGGAGAATGGACTGCCCCTTTTTCCCACCAGTACAGTTCCAGACAACAACATCCTGTTTTGCATTCCAGCCACCTGCAGCTGGCTTTTGCATTGCTGCTTTTTCCTGACACACCCAGCCGCAGCGTGTTACAAAGAGAAGCAGCCCTTTCAGGGAGGTCGGGGGTTCCACCATTCTAGCTCCAGTGGAGCCCCCGGAGCAGGGAACAGACAATAGGGACCCTCCGGGTCTAGCATTTTCACTGATCCAACTCCCTCCTCTCCGCAACCTCTTGTCTAGCTATCCAGACGAAAGCGCAGCATCCTTTCCTTGGAAGGGTTTTGTCAGAGGGTTTCAGAATACCAGTAACCGACTCTTTAATTGCAAAGGATTTCCGCTAACCAGATGTCAGTAAGGGAAAGGCTTGAGGTTGCAGAAAAAGAAAATAGCTAAGGAAGTGGCCGCAGGGAGGGTGGCTGGTCCATTCGTACACCCCCCATCCCAAACCTGCACATCTCGCCCCTTGGTATTGTACCCAAAAAGACCCATGGTGAGTTCAGATTAATCCACAACCTTTTTTACCCTAAGGGTCTCGCTTTCAGATGTCTCGCTTCCGGTTGCTAGCACCTGGAGCTCAATTGTTGCCTGAACCCTTTCCGGAGCACCTGTGGAACCTTGGAGACGCAAAGTGATTAAGGGAGTATTAGCGTCGGTCGCACCCTCCACCCTTAGATCTTACAAAAAAGCGTGGTGCGATTTCATGGGCTTTAGGTCAGGGATATTGGGGCTTTCGCCTAGCGTGCCACCCACCACGGATGACGTTCTGCAATACCTTTCCCATCTTGACGATTTGGGATGGGCCCAAAAAAACTTTAAAGATACACGTAGCCGCCATCAGCTTCTTTGCTAAAGCCATGTTTTCCTCTGACCCGTGCAGTGACTTCCTGATCCGCAGAGCTATTGAGGGTTGGGGCAGGCTACAACCCCCCTAGAGCCGTGAGCCAATTTCTTACGGGCTGCTATCTCAGATACGCACAAAGCTTAGGGGAATCTGCTGGGCCAAGTTCGAGGCCCGCCTCTTTTCCGCAGCATATGCGATCGCCTTCTTTGGCGCCTTGAGGGTCGGTGAAGTGGTAGCCGAGGTTGACGCAAGTGGGAGGAAGTGCAGTTGACCGAAGCTAGCATGACTGTGCGGATACGTCAATCCAAAACAGACCAGGCAGTAGGGGTTCCCTCGTAAAACTTACAGCTTCAGTGCAGCGGGGCCCATGCCCGGTCAAAGACACTAGACGGTACCTTTACCTCAGACTGCACGGCCCGGGTCCACTCCTGGTTCACGAGGATGGGTCACCTTTGTTGAGACACGAATTCACAAGGGCACTCCGCAAAGCTGTTGATGCCTGTGGTTTATCTTCCCAGGATTATTCGGCACACTCATTCAGGATTGGTGCCGCCACAACAGCTGCACGCTTGGGTCTGCCAGTGGATAAGATTAAAGAAATGGGCCGGTGGAAATCCGACGCTTATTGTGATGGCCTGGGATTCCGAGTCTGAGAGTGAACCGGAGGAATCCCAGCCGGCACAGGAGTCCCCGCCTCCAGGGCCGGCTGAACTGGGGCAAGGCCTAGATGCTGAGGAGCCTGCACCTGTGCCAGATCCTCAGGGGCAGGCACCAGGTGAGACCATTCTGGCCCCAGAGGTGCTGGAGGACTCAGTGGCTACAGGTGAGCCTCCCCCGGGGCCCAGTAACCCTTCGGCCTCTCCTGAACTGCAGAGGCTTAGGGCAGAGAGGCGAAGGGAACTGGTCTCTCCCAGGAGGAGTGCTCGCCTTAAGGCCAGGAGAGGTGGGGCTCCTGGGGGCCGGGACCGCCCCCGGCCTTAGAAAAAGATAAAGGTCAGGCAGCCCGGACCCAGGTTGCGGGAGCAACGTCGTTGTGGAGTACCTGCTTTACCCAGACCTAGATCTGCACTCCCGGTGTGCCTGTTCCTCGCCCGGCTGCCCGCTGCTGACCCACCAGTGTTCCTGCTCCCCCGCCCGGCTCCCTGTTTCAGACCTCGCGTCTCATCTAGTGATCGTCTACCCTGCTAGTGACTCTGGACTGAACTTCGGATACGGTATTAGTACCTCTCCCCCCCCCCCGGGACCAGCACAGTTTGCTCCCGCCACACCCGCACTTCCTCTTTGTTGGGGTGCGTTCGGGAAGAGTCAGAGGCCATGGCCAACCAAGCGGCTAGACTGTTGGCAATAGCCCAGGAGAACCAGGCCTTGACGCACACCATGCAGCAGCTCAGTAACGCGGTTACGGCACTTCAGCAGCGGTTGGACGCCCTCCCGGCTCCTGGGGCCGACGCCCCGGCTCCTGGCAAGTACCCAGTGGCCTTGCCTGAGAAATTTGATGGGGCCCCGGCCAGCTTTCCCATGTTTCTTGCCCAGGTCAAGCTGTACATTCAGGGGCGTGCCCGGAACTTCCCTGACGAACGCACCAAGGTGCACTTTTTGATTAGTTTGTTAAAAGACCAGGCGGCCAAGTGGGCGTTGCCGCTGCTCAGGCAGGACTCCCCTTTGCTGGCGGACTATGTGGGGTTTTGCAATCTGTTGGAGGCCGCGTTCGGCAACCCCCAGAAGGGGAGTCAAGCCAACCGGGCGATTTGGCGGTTGAAACAGGGCAAGTCCACGGTGGCCGCATACACCACGGAATTCCGGCTGCTGGCACAGGACTTGACCTGGAATTACTCTGCTCTTCAGGACCAGTATCTCGAAGGGCTTTCAGACGAGATACTGGACCAGCTGGCCACTATGGAACGCCCTACCACGCTAGACACCCTCATTCAACCGAGTCTACAGATAGACGATCGGTTAGAGGACCGTCATCAGGCTCGGGGCCGCCGGCACTTCCAGTTCTCGGCACCAGTTTCTACCAGCAGCCCCACAGGCACAGCTGAGTCATTGGAGGAATCTATGCAGCTTGGGGCAGTGCGGCCACGCCTCTCCCCCGCAGAGAAGTTGCGGCGTCGGGAGGGGAATCTATGTCTCTATTGTGGCGGAAGTGGACACTATGCCCGGTCCTGTCCTGAGAAACGCCAGCCACAGGGGAAACCGCTGATGGCCCTGGCTACCTGGGGTCCCAAACAGCACAGAATGGGGCTGCACCAATTGAACTACAACACCTTATGGTTCCGGTACGTCTATACCCTCCAGGTGGACCCTGGATTCTTACCCATGCTCTAGTGGATTCGGGGGCAACCCGCTCCTATATGGACGCTGCTTTTGCTGCCCATCATCGGGTGCCACTTCGGAACAAGCCAGAACCGGTACAGGTGGAGGCAATCGACGGACGGCTCCTGCGTTCGGGTGCCGTTACTCAGGAGACCCAGCCCCTGGTCCTGTGCCTCCAGCAGCACCGTGAGATGCGAACTTTGGATACTAAGAGAGTTTGTGTACTGGTCCAGTAAACGCTTCCGCTGCGCCACCAGCAACAGCTCTCTTTGCAGAGCATTAATTAAGTCCAGTGCAGAGAATCTTGTTGCAGTACAAGCTTCAGAGCCTCAGCAGCAAAGAAATAACGACACAGGGAAGCCTGTCTTTCCAAAGACAGGTTTATTGCAAAAGATAACAGAAACACCTCCGGAGCTTTCGGACATTTTTGCTTCACGCCCCACACAGAGAAAACAAACACTCTTTATATACTGAGCAACTTAACAACTTAACGAGCTTGACTACTTAAAGTCACATGACATTGCTAACTTGCCAGCGTCTTAGGTTTCACACCCTAACAGATACTGCCTCCATGCCCCGGTTCCCCCTGGTGCTTGGGATGGACTGGCTGGAGGCTCACAATGTGCAGATTGACTGGGTCAAACGGACTGTACACTTCCCAGACCCAAGTTCTTCTGCTGAGACTGAGATGCTAGCAGCTGCGCCCACTGAGGAGGCTGCTGCAACGCTCCCCGCTGAGTACCGGGACTATCACGACGTGTTCGAGGAACGGGGGGCAGACCAGCTGCCGCCGCATCGGTCCTTTGACTGCGGTATAGACCTCCAGCCCGGAGCGCCCCTACCGGTGAGTCGCTTATACTCTTTAACAGAGCCAGAGCGCGAGGCTTTGCAGGACTTCTTGCGCGAGAACCTGGAGCGTGGGTTCATTAGGCCTTCTACCTCGCCCACTGCTGCGCCAGTGCTCTTTGTTAAAAAGAAATGTGGGGAGCTCCGCCTTTGCCATGATTACCGGGCCCTGAATAAAATTACCATCCCAGACCGGTACCCCTTGCCCCTTATTTCGGAGTTACTGGAGCGGGTGCAAGGGGCGCAGGTGTTCACCAAGCTAGACCTCCGGGGTGCCTACAATTTGATTCGGATCCGCGCCGGGGATGAGTGGAAGACAGCATTCGGGACCCGGTACGGGCAGTTCGAATACCTAGTCATGCCCTTCGGTTTGTGCAACGCGCCTGCTGTGTTCCAACGGTACATCAACCACGGGTTCCAGGACTTGCTAGACAAGTACGTGGTGGTGTACTTGGATGACATTCTGGTTTACTCCCGTGACCCGGCGTGCCACGAAGGCCACGTCCGGACCGTGCTGCAGCGCCTGCGCGAGCACCGTCTGTATGCGAAGCTCAGCAAGTGCGAGTTCCATCAGCGGTCAGTGGACTTCCTGGGTCACCGACTCTCACCAGGTGGGGTGCAGATGGATCCTGGGAAGGTGGCAGCGGTTCGAGAATGGGCGGCACCTCGGAACCGCAAGGACCTACAGCGGTTCCTGGGGTTTGCCAACTATTACCGGACCTTCATTGCGGATTATGCTCATCGCACCACCCCGTTGACCCGACTACTGCGCCCCAAGACGCCGTTTTCCTGGGACAGAGAGGCAGAGGAGGCATTTCAAGGGTTGAAGGCCTGTTTCCAGAGAGCGCCAATCTTGCAACATCCGGATCCTTCTCGACCCTTTGTGGTAGAGACTGACGCCTCCAGTACGGCTCTCGGTGCCGTCTTGTCTCAGCAGTGCGGACCGGAAGCGCCACTCTTACCCTGCGCCTACTATTCCCGCCAGCTCCTCCCAGCGGAGCGTAACTATACCGTGTGGGAGCGGGAACTACTGGCCATCAAGGTGGCCTTTGAGGTTTGGCGCCACCATCTTGAGGGGGCTCGACACCCGGTGGAGGTGAGAACCGACCACCGGAACCTGGAGTACCTCCAGACCACCCGCAAGCTGAACCAAAGGCAGATCCGGTGGGCGTTGTTCTTTTCCCGGTTCCAGTTCCGGATCCGCTACATCCCTAGCTCCCAAAACCAGAAGGCGGATGCCCTGTCCCGGAAACCTGAAGACAACGCAGACACGGTACAGCAAGCAGTACCCACCACGATCCTACCACCAGCTGCATTCCTGGCCACCCAGGAGGTTGAGCCACTGCAGGCTCGGGTGCGGGAACAGCAGCGGGTCGACACTTGGGCCCAGGAACGACTCCGGGAACTGGCCGAAGGGTCATGCCCTCAGTATCCAGGGCTGGTCTTGCATCAGGGTCTTCTGCTGCACCACGGGCGTCTGTACATCCCACCAGGGCCGCTGCGGACTGAGGTTCTCCGGATGACCCATGATGCTCCAGCAGTGGGGCACTTTGGGCTGTATCGGACCACCCATCTGGTAAGCCGTGAGTTTTGGTGGCCCCGTCTGAAGGCTGACGTGGCTCGCTACGTCGCTGGTTGTGATGTCTGCAGGCGGGCCAAGGGGCCGACCGGGCGACCCCCCCGGCCTTCTTCAGCCGTTGCCGGTTCCACCACATCCTTGGCACACAGTTTCTCTGGACTTTGTAGTGGAGCTACCCCCGTCTCGGGGCTGTACCTGCCTCCTAGTTTTCTCCGACCATTTCACTAAGATGGTGCACTGTGCCCCCTGCCCATCCGTACCCTCAGCTAAGGAAACCGCCCAGCTGTACCTTCAGCATGTCTTCCGCCTGCATGGCCTACCTGAGCGTGTGGTGTCCGACCGTGGCGTTCAGTTCACGTCCCAGTTTTGGCGTGCTTTGCACCAGGCCCTCGGAACAGAGGTCTGTATCTCATCTGCTTACCACCCACAGACTGATGGCCAGACGGAACGGGCGAATGCGGTGCTGGAGCAGTACCTCCGGTGTTACTGCAGCTACCAGCAGGATGACTGGGTCGACCACCTAGCCTTGGCGGAGTTCGCTTATAACAACGCGGTGAATGCGTCCACCCAGCAGACCCCGTTCCAGGCCAGCTACGGTTTTCATCCACGGTTGTTTCCGGATGTGCTGCCGGCATCTGCGGTCCCTGCGGTGACAGAGTGGCTTCAGGAGCTCCAGTCCCAGCAACAGCTGTTGATGGAGCAGCTGCGCCAGGCCAAGGAGACGTACAAGGTCCAGGCCGACCGCCACCGCCAGGTGGGGCCGGAACTCCACGTCGGTGACCTGGTATGGCTCTCCACTCGCCACCTCCACCCTTCTCGACCTTCGTGGAAGCTGGACGCTCGTTTCACCGGCCCGTTTCCCATCGTGCACCAGGTCTCGCCGGTGGCATTCCGTCTCCGGTTACCAGCAACCCTGAAGGTTCACCCGGTATTCCACAGGTCCCTTCTGAGTCCGGTGGCCCCACCCGACGAGTTCCACCCGAACCGCAGCCAGTTTTGGTTCAGGGGGAGCCTGAGTACGAGGTGGAACACATTCTGGACTCCCGATACCGCAGGGGAAAGCTGCAGTATCTCATAGACTGGAAGGGGTATGGGCCGGAGGACCGTTCCTGGAAACCAGCGGCCAACGTCCACGCGCCTGCCTGCCTCCGAGAGTTTCATGCGGCGTACCCCAACAAGCCGGGTCCGGACCCGGGGCCCAGCCCGGTCCCAGGTTGCGGGAGCAACGTCGTTGTGGAGTACCTGCTTTACCCAGACCTAGATCTGCACTCCCGGTGTGCCTGTTCCTCGCCCGGCGTCCTGCTCCTGACTCTCCGGTGTTCCTGTTCCTCGCCCAGCTGCCCGCTGCTGACCCACCAGTGTTCCTGCTCCCCCGCCCGGCTCCCTGTTTTGGACCTCGCGTCTCATCTAGTGATCGTCTACCCTGCTAGTGACTCTGGACTGAACTTTGGATACGGTATTAGTACCTCTCCCCCCCCCCCCGGGACCAGCACACTTATAAAGGTTACATTTGTTAGAATGCGCTCTGCTCCTTTACCACTACTTACCCGTATTTTTCTTTCCTTTATTCTCAGCCGTTCTCAGAAGTGTCTGGATTTGTGGCCATGGTATAGTCCATTGGGCCCACGTACGGTCGGTTAGCTGTGGCCTCACCCCTAACCTTGGATTGCCACCTGGAGTGCGAGTTTTCTGGTTTTCGAGACGAGGCATGCGTTGGGAAGAGCTTATGCCATTGCTGAGAGGGAGAGTTGCCGTGTTTGGCCCTCCTGACATCCTTATTCTTCAATTAGGGGGAAATGACCTTGTTAGCAGAAGTGTGGACTTGTCGTGGCACATAAAAAGAGATTTGGATGAGATTGCTGCCTTGTGTCCTGGAACAACGGTGTTCTGGTCCTCCTTCCTGAAGAGAATTGTGTGGCACAGTGTGCAGAACTGTATGGCCATTGAAAAATCCAGGAAACTCTTAAATCGTGCAATAGCCCGTTGGGTGCGCTTTATGTATGACCGAGTCATCTCTCATGACCGTATCCGGATTGGCGACCAAGCCTTGTACCGGAATGATGGGGTTCATCTTTCAGACCAAGGGAATGACATTTGGTTAACTAGCATCAGCAGCATCAGGGATTGGTTACAGCTGTGAGGGTATTGGCGGCGAGCCCATTTTGGGCTCGGGTGGCGGTTAGGCATTGGAATAATGTGTTGTGGTGTCGAAGGGCTAGGTGTGGCCATCGCCTGCGCCTTCAATTTTTGGGTATTCCGTTAAAGGAATCCGGCGGTCGTGTATTTTGTCCGATGCCTGCTTGGCGGGAGGCCATGGCACGACTCTTGGTGACATCAGGGGAGAGCTTATAGTTGGATTAGCATCAACAGGCTCCACCTACTGGTGAATAAATCCCCTTTGTTTTTTAGATTCACCCCTCTCCGAGTGGGGTGGAGTCAGCTGACGTAATCCAATGCCTAAGCCAATACCTTTTCACTTGCTGTAATCAATAAAGTTGTGGCCTTTTCTTGCCCATTAACCTTATATCACGTGTCCTTGTGTTTCATTCCACTGCGCGGGGTTCGGGTCCTCGAACCACAAAGTATAGTTGTTGTATGCAATTGCTGTATGCAGGTATCAGATGAAAGATACGAAAGATCTTAACATATGCCTTTGCAAAATATAGTTGCTGTATGCAGGTATCAGATGAAAGAACTTAAGACAAGGATTCCTGGAATAATACCTTGTTTCTCCCTGCTGGGCTTCGTCAGCCATGCATACTCTAAATAATACAGATATACATAATAATGTAGTGTTTTTTTAAACAAATTAGGAAATGAAACATATAAGACGCATATTGAACAATGGATCTATTTTTTTTCCAATCAGTCCTTTATTAGGCATAGCAAAACACACATTATCAAACAAACACCGCATACAAATTGTGGAAAATACAAATTCAGCATAACAAGGTTTGTCCCAGTCAGATCTTTAACTCCAATGAAAATCAATTTGCATAAATAATACAGTATAACACTGCCACATCAAGAACCACTAAATCGCTCTGTAATGGCCCAGTCTTTCCACATGGATAGCACTCAAAAATTTAGCCACTATTAAAGTAATTTGATAATTCTTGCCTGAGAGCAGGTCCTGAACCTTTGGCGGCATAGAACCGAGCCTGTTAAGTTGTAAGTCCTCTAACAATTGTCTTCTGGCATAAGAAAAGAAAATATGCTCCAAAGTATCAGGTTCCTGCCTACCACATTTGCAGAGGCGCTCTGCTTCTGGGAGAGCTAAATGTGAGGAGAACCTGAGCTTACAGGGTTAAACAGCTCAGAGTGTGCATCCTGCCTATTGTGGGGTGGAGAGACTCTCACTTCCGAGAGTCTCAGTTCTTTGTTCTGTCTGCTTTCGCTTTTGTCCGGGACAGACACGTTTGTGCGATGTTCCGTGCGTTGCTGGATAATGGCTAGATTCTACTGTAAATAATTCTGCTGTGTGACTCTGCTTTGCTCAGAGCTTTGGAATGCGTGCTGCACAGCAGAAGCCTGTCGGACCTTTTCTCTTTGAGCAATAAATCTTCAGACTAAATATCTTCCTCTTACTATCATCGAGGGAAACATATTAAATCCGGCTAGCATAAACAGCCTGCACAGTTCATGATTCTTCAGATTTGTCATGTAACCCTTTTGAAAATCTCTACACAAAGGGAGATTTAAATAGATAGGAGAGCGAGTGCTGTGCTTTGCAACCTCGAGAGTAGAGAGAACACTTTTTCCTGTAAAATTCTTCCTGATAATTTCCCAAGTATCTTTGGGGTCAGAATTTTCAAAGTCAATTAGATGAAGCCTTATTGAGTTCAATTTTCTCCTACAAATCAATTATAAATTGTAAATTACATTATCACTTAAGAGGCCATAAAGGAGAGAGTTAGGAGATAGAGCTCTATAATGCAGGAAGATCCAATATTTCTAGGTTCTCAGCCATACTCTTACTGATAAAGGAAGTATTCCCAACTCACAACATATTGATTCATATTTAACAGAAATTACAAGTCCTAATAATAACCTTAGGGGATGCGGGTGGCGCCTACGACTTGCCGTTCAGAAGGTCGGCTGTTTGAATCCTTGCGACGGGGTGAGCTCCCGTTGCTCGGTCCCTGCTCCTGCCAACCTAGCAGTTCGAAAGCATGTCAAAGTGCAAGTAGATAAATAGGTACCACTCCGGAGGGAAGGTAAACGGCGTTTCCGTGTGCTGCTCTGGTTCACCAGAAGCGGCTTAGTCATGCTGGCCACATGACCTGGAAGCTGTACGCCGGCTCCCTCGGCCAATAAAGCGAGATGAGCGCCATAACCCGAGTGTCGGCCACAACTGGACATAATGGTCAGGGGTCCCTTTACCTTAATAATGACCTCAGAAGGGATGCATGAAATTTATCCAACTTCTTAAGGTCACCTGAAATCCACACTGGGGTGCCATATAAAAGTTGGGCACAAAGTTACATATCAATCACTTGCAATACAGCTGGAATATTGTGAGGTTTGGAGTTTACTGTGTTAACATCTCTGTGTGTCCTGCATCTGGGGAGGAGCTTTCTCTACATCCCGGAAAGCTGAGTTCTTTGTGAGTTACTT
The DNA here is from genome assembly GCF_965113315.1 of Podarcis vaucheri. Taxonomy (NCBI): domain Eukaryota; kingdom Metazoa; phylum Chordata; class Lepidosauria; order Squamata; family Lacertidae; genus Podarcis; species Podarcis vaucheri. The sequence continues at coordinate 19,314,706 of NC_138757.1, forward strand.
TCACTTTTCTGCCGAAAGAAGCAGAAGCCATGCTGGCTGTCTCTGATGGTCTGTTTGTTATTTTATATGTCTGATGTAAATAAAGCTGTTAGTTTAGAAGAACAACAGCTTGTGGACTCTCTCTTCTGCAAACTCACTCACACAAGAAGCATTCGCTGTGAGGCTCTGCTACAAGTCCAGGAATTATTTTGCTTTGGAAATGTACCGGACCAACAAATATATCTATTTCCTACATGAGAAAAAAAATAAGATTTAATATGGTGAGCTGTCACTTTAGCCTTAGCTATTGTAGCACAGATGTGTGTGTTCCAGTTCGTTATTTTTAAATACAATTCCCAGATAATTGAAATGCTTAACTTCTTGTATTAGATGTCCATTGATTTTCCATTTTTTTGGGTTCCCTCTTTGTAAATTGCATAATTTTTATCTTATCATAGTTAATTTTGATGTTATTAAGAGAGCAAAAGTTTGAGAAGCTCTTAAATAATTTTTTTAAATCCAAAGAAGAAAGTGAGATAATTACCGCACCATCTGCACAAAGTAATAAAAAAACTGAGATATTATTTAAATATGGAATATGAGTGGTTACATTTTGAAGAAATAATGTAAGGTCAGATAAAAAGAGATTAAATAGGGTAGGGGCCTTGCCTAACTCCTCGGTTATTCAGAATTGGGCCTACAAGTCTACCATCTTTTGAAACTTTAACATATATTTGGTTATTGGAGTGTAAACTTTGAATCAATGTAAGCAGGTATGGCCCCTTCATTGATCACTGCCTTGCCGTGGCGAAGGGGCTTGAATAAACTCAGAGAAGCTATGAACTATGCCGAGCAGGGCACCCAAGATGAACAGGTCATAGTGGAGAGTTTGGACCAAACGTGATCCACCTGGAGCAGGAACCGGCAAGCCACTCCAGTATCCCTGCCAAGAAAACTCCATGGAGAAAGACAACAGGCATATAAAAGTTATGACGCTGGAAGATGAGCCCCTCAGGTTGGAAGGCGTCCAACATGCTACTGAGGAAGAGTGGAGGACAAGTACAAGTAGATTCAGAGCTGATGAAGCAGCTGGGCCAAAGCCGAAAGGTCTTTGGAGGCTCCCTGTAACCTAACTGCCCTTCCACCTCTCGCCTCTGAGCTGATGGCAGTTCCCTGACAGTGGGCAAGAATCCCGTAAAAGAAATGGAGTGGCCCTCATAGTCAAACTGAAATTGACAAATTCTATGAAGACTTACAACACCTTCTAGAAATGACACCAAAGAAGGATGTTCTTCTCATTTTAGGGGATTGGAATGCTAAAGTAGGGAATCAAGAGATAAAAGGAACAACTGGCAAGTTTGGCCTTGGAGATCAAAATGAAGCAGGGTGAAGGCTAATAGAGTTCTGTCAAGAGAACAAGCTGGTCATCACAAACACGCTTTTCCAACTACAGAAGAGACGACTCTACACATGGACATCACCAGATGGGCAGCATCAAAATCAGATTGATTATATTCTCTGCAGCCAAAGATGGAGAAGCTCTATACAATCAGCAAAAACAAGACCTGGAGCTGACTGTGGCTCAGATCATCAGCTTCTTATAGCAAAATTCAAGCTTAAACTGAAGAAAGTAGGAAAAACCACTGGGCTGGTAAGATACAATCTAAATCAAATCGCTTATGAATACACAGTGGAAGTGAGGAACAGGTTTAAGGATTTAGATTTGGTGGACAGAGTGCCTGAAGAACTATGGATGGAGGCTCGCAATATTATACAGTAGGCAGCAACGAAAACCATCCCAGTGAAAAGGAAATGCAAGAAAGCAAATTGGCTGTCCAATGAGGCCTTACAAATAGCGGGGGAGAGGACTTCCGGTTCGGCGCCAGCGCTAATGGCTGCTCCCTCTCCGAGCTCCGGAGAGAGGACGGCTCTGCGAGTTCGGGTCTGACCCGCTACGGCAAGCGGGGGACCCCTAAAATCACAGGAACGGAGCCTGTGAACAAGGAGATTCGGTGGGCACCTGAAGCGCCCCCCTTTACCGCAGAAAGAGCCTTTTTAAAGGCTCCGGAACGACAACGGGGAGCGCGGTGCTGAGAATCGCTACCCAGCCCGCAGGGTGAAGCCGCGTCGCCATTAGTGGAGAGCGCCGATTCCCTTCCTGAATAATCTGGACAAAAAAGACCCGTGAGTAAGATTGAACCTCTATTCGTGCCAAAACTACCTGAAATTAGGCTGAAAACGGGAAAGGCGAAAATTAAGGAAGTCTGCCTTCCCCCGACTGCATGACAATTAAAGCAACGAAAGTTACTGAGCTACATCCGTATGGGATATTGCTTTTAACTGCTTGAATCCGACATTTGGACTTTGACTATCCCCTCTAGCTTGCAGGGCAGAGGGGAGGAATAAGTGACTTTATAAGCTGCATGACCAACTTAAAGGAAAGGGAACTTTCTGCAGCCTTCAACCTGGCACAAACTGCTATTAGAACAAAGGAACACTGAACTGACTTTAGATCCTTGTGAAAGTAACAAAGTGGAAGTCTCATTGCTTATTTGATACAAAGTTTTGGGACTTTGTGGACACAATATATCAGGGAAGGCTGGGACTTTATCTAATGGGAAAGTGTTGCAATATACATATAGAAGCCTCCCGATAAATTTGTTTTTCAAATACTCCTTGCCTTTGTTTGCGGACATTTTGATTTGCTCCCTCTAGAGGGTAAATTAAAAGTTGCTACGCTTTGGGACAGTGGAATTTTCCTTTAGGAGAAGGCTCTCGTGGGAAACGACCTTGGGATATGAGTGGCCCAGCAGACGAGATAAGCACGAGAGCCAAGACAAGGCAATATCAACAACAGCTACAGCAACACAAGAAAAGAGGCTCGATCTCAGGCATAACTCCTACAGTGACAACAGGACAAGAAAAAGGTACAGCAGTCTCCATGGATGCAGTGTCGCAAGCCCTTCTTAAGATAAACCAGTCTCTGGAGAATCTAACAAAGCAGACGGCAGAAAATACCAAGAAACTGACAGAGAACTCACAGAAATTGACAGATTTAACAACAAGACTTGACCTGAATACAGAATCTATAAACAGGCTTACGCAAGAAAACTCTGCCACACGACAAATTGCGGAGGAAGCCAGAACTATTGCGGGAGAGACCCAGGAAAAATTAGAACCGATTGCCAGGAAGGTCTATGACCACGACGCAACTCTGGCACTGTGGGAACTACAAAGAAAAGAAAGGAATTTGAAATTACGATCAATTCCAGAGGACGAAGGAGACAATCTTACGGACTTTTTAACGAAAGAGTTTGCTGATTCCTGGGAAGATCTAGAGGAAGACGAATTTAAAATCACAACAGCATTTAGACTGGGCAGAAGACAGAACAGAAAGGCGCCGAGAGACTGTCTGATTACCTTGAGATCGAAGGAGGAAAGAGACAAAATTTTAAGACTGCACTTTGAAAAGGCCTTACAAATTGGGAACTCACCGATACAGATCTTTAAAGACATTCCTAAACATATTTTGGACTTGAGAGCTTCTTATAAGGATTTGGTCTACCTGTTGAAGAAGAACACCATTCTCTTCAGGTGGGAATTCCCACAGGGACTGTCTTTTGACTATAGAGGGAAGAAGGTGAAAATAAAGACGATACAGGATAAAGACAGGTTCCTGCAAAGAAATCAGGAAGACTTACAGAAAGGAACTGTAGACCCAATTGCTGAGCAAAAGAGTGTAATAGACATCCTGAACCTTTCGTTTGGACAGAACCTTCCACCACCAACAGAGGAGGAACAACAACTGGGAGCTGTTGGAGGAATACCAGAAAAATAACAAGATGGCCCTGCAATTCCTTAGTTGGAATTGTAATGGGATGAACAGCCCTTTGAAGAGACGACAAATATTCCATATTTTGAACAGAGAACAACTGGACTTGATTTGCTTACAGGAAACCCATATAACCAGAGCACACAGGAGACTGCTTATGAATAAAAAATTGGGACAAGAATTTATTTCGTCGGACAAAGTGAAAAAAAGAGGAGTTGTGATTTATGTAAAAGAGAAGTGGGCTCCAAAAATGATGTTTAAAGATGAACAAGGAAGATATTTAGCGGTGGAGATTCAGGTACAAGGAGAAAAATTTTTGATAATTGGGATCTATGCGCCAAATGAAGGTAAAGCAGAATTCTTCAAAAAACTCCATGAAACTTTGATGGATTATTTGGAATACAATATGATAATCATGGGAGATATGAATGGTGTAGTTTCTACAAACATGGACAAGACACAAAGACTGACACTTACTAAAGAAGGGAGACTCCCGAAGACTTTCTTCGAAATGACTGAAAATATGGACTTAATAGACATTTGGAGAACAAGGAACCCTCTTGAAAGAGAGGGAACCTTTTTCTCCCATGCAAAGATGACCTGGACCAGAATCGACCAAATCTGGGTTACTAGTGGAATGGCTCCGAAGATTAAGAAGGTAGAAATCTGCCCAAAAACCTGTTCCGACCATAACGCCGTGAAGATGGAAATGAAATTTACAACAACTGGTCAGTTTAGATGGAGAATGAATGACACCCTATTTCGAGATAGAGAGATCCACATGAAGGCCCAAAAAACTCTAAAGGACTATTTCGAAATCAATCTAAAGGGCGATGTGGAAAAAAGAGTGATCTGGGACGCAAGTAAAGCTGTGATGCGAGGATTTTTGATTCAACAAAACTCAATAAAGAAGAGAAAACAGAATGAGAAAAAGGAAAAAAATTTGGAAAAGATAAAAGAAGGAGAGAAAAAATTAAGATCAAAACCAAAGTCCCAGGAGATTTTGAGGGAGATTAAGTTGTATCAAACACAATATATGGAATTGATGAACCAAGAGATAGAATGGAAAATAAAGCAAATGAAACAAAAGACATTTGAGTCGGCAGACAAATGTGGTAAACTTCTGGCATGGCAACTTAAGAAAAGACAGAAATTAAATACAGTCACAAGTCTAGAAGTGGATGGAAAAAATATATCTAAACCCAACGAGATAAGAAATTGCTTTGTGAGTTATTTTAAAAAACTCTATTCCCAAGGATTACAAAATGAAGAGGACATAGATAAATTCCTTAATAAATATGGATTACAAAAAATCTCTCATCATAGCAAGGTGGAGCTAAACCAGAGAATAACAGAACAAGAGATAGAGGGTGCCATCCAGGATATGCAATTGGGCAAATCTCCAGGGCCAGACGGACTGACTTCCAGATATTACAAATCTTTAAAGGAATGGCTAATACAACCGTTAAAGGAAGTTTGTAACGAGATCTTAGAGGGAAAAAAAGCACCCGAATCGTGGAAAGAAGCATATATCTCACTCATACCAAAGACAGAGACTGAAAAGACTCAACTGAAGAACTACCGCCCAATTTCGTTATTGAATGTGGATTACAAAATTTTTGCAGACATTTTAGCAAAAAGATTTAAAAGAGTACTGATGGAGAAGATTCACAGAGACCAAGCAGGCTTTCTCCCAAAAAGACACCTCTCAGACAATGTTAGGAACATAATAGACATTTTGGAAAAGTTAGAGGTGAACATAAATACTAAAGCAGTTTTGATATTTGTGGATGCGGAGAAAGCCTTTGACAATATTTCGTGGAGTTTTATGAAAAAGAATCTTCATGGGATGGGGGTAGGACAAGGATTTGAGAATGGTATGGGTGCAATATATTCCGAACAAAAAGCTAAGTTGATTGTAAATAATGTAATAACTGAGGAACTTAAGATAGAAAAAGGAACACGACAGGGGTGCCCAATTTCCCCATTGCTTTTTATTTCGGTCCTGGAGGTGTTGCTGAACATGATTAGAGATGACCAGCAAGTGAAAGGTGTACAGGTCGGAACCAAACACTATAAGTTAAGAGCGTTCGCAGATGACCTTGTATTGACCTTGCAGGAGCCAAATACTAGTACAAAAAGAGTGTTGGAAATAATCCAACAATTTGGGCAGGTAGCCGGATTTAAATTGAATAAACAAAAAACTAAAGTCTTAGGGAAAAACCTAACAGATATGGAAAAGAATAAGTTTCAAGAAGAGACAGGTCTGACGGTGGTTAAGAAGGTGAAATACCTAGGGGTTAATTTAACATCTAAAAACTTGAATTTGTATAAGGACAATTATGAAAAATGTTGGTCAGAAATTAAAAAAGATCTAGAAATATGGTCAAATTTGAGATTGTCAATGTTAGGCCGAATTGCAGTGATTAAGATGAATGTATTGCCTAGAATGTTATTTTTATTTCAAACTTTGCAGATTATTGACAAGATGGACTGTTTCAAGAGGTGGCAGAAAGACATTGCGAAATTTGTCTGGCAGGGCAAAAAGCCCAGAATAAAATATAAAATATTAACAGATGCAAAAGAAAGAGGGGGATTTGCCCTGCCGGACTTAAAATTGTACTATGAAGCAGCAGCATTCTGCTGGCTGAAAGAGTGGATGCTCCTCGAGAATACAGATATATTGGACTTAGAAGGTTTCAATAATGCATTTGGCTGGCATGCATATCTATGGTATGACAAAATCAAAGTGCATAGTGCCTTTAAAAATCATATTGTAAGGAAAGCGTTGTTTAATGTTTGGATGAGATATAAAGATCTGTTGGAAAACAAAACCCCTAGATGGTTGTCACCCTTAGAGGCTAAGGCCCACAAGAAAGTTAATATGGAGGTCGGATGGCCAAAGTATTGTGAGATCTTAGAACAGGATGGAGAGAAACTGAAATTAAAGAGCCATGAAAAACTAAAACCCAAAGTACAAGATTGGCTCCACTATTATCAAATAATGGAGGTTTTCAAACAAGACAGGAAAATTGGCTTCCAGGTGGAAAAATCAAAACTTGAGACAGAATTGTTAGAACCCAATACTAAGAATTTGTCAAGAATGTATAACTTGCTGTTGAAATGGAATACACAAGACGAAACAGTTAAATCAGTTATGATTAAGTGGGCACAGGATATTGGTCATAATATTATGTCTGCTGACTGGGAAAGGTTGTGGAACACTGGTATTAAATTTACGGCATGTAGTGCTTTAAAGGAAAATGTTATGAAAATGGTCTATAGGTGGTATATGACCCCAGTTAAGCTAGCAAAAATTTACCATTTGCCTGATAACAAATGTTGGAAATGTAAGGAAACTGAAGGTACTTTTTATCATCTTTGGTGGACATGCCCGAAGATTAAGGCTTTCTGGGAGATGATATATAATGAAATGAAAAAGGTATTTAAATATACCTTCCTTAAGAAACCAGAGGCCTTTCTCTTGGGCATTGTCGGCCAATTGGTGCCAAAAAAGGATAGAACCTTTTTCATGTATGCAACAACAGCAGCAAGAATACTGATCGCAAAGTATTGGAAGACACAAGATTTACCCACCTTGGAAGAATGGCAGATGAAAGTGATTGACTATATGACATTGGCGGAAATGACAAGCAGAATTCGTGACCAGGGAAAGGAGACTGCGGAAGAAGATTGGAAGAAATTTAAGATTTATCTTAAGAACTATTATAAACTTGATGAAGCTTAGAATGTCGAGATTTTACAGAGAGAAAGGGTTGCAGTAATATAAGATCAGATTAAGAAAGGACTATGATGAATTAGGATGGGAAAAAACATTTATAAGTTGCTAAAAAATTTGGACATGAGGATGCAGAAAGGGGAGGTACGGGGAAGTCCGAGGAAAGAAGTCTATGAAAGGACATTTTGAAATTATATTTGTTTGTTTGTTTGTCTTTCTTTTATGTTTGTTTGTTATAAAAACTTTTGTAAAACTAATAAAAATCTTTAAAAAAAAACAAAAACAAATAGCGGGGGAGAGAAGGCAAGCCAAATGCGGGGGAGATAGTGAAAGATACAGGAAATTGAATGCAAATTCCCAAAAAATAGCAAGGAGAGACAAGAGGGCCTTCTTAAACAAGCAATGAAAAGAAATAGAGGAAAACAATAGAATCGGGAAAACCAGAGATCTGTTCAAGAAAATTGGAGATGTGAAAGGAACATTTCGTACAAAGATTACCACAATAAAGAACAAAAGTGGTAAGGACCTAACAGAAGCAGAAGACATCAAGAAGAGGTGGCAAGAATACACAGAGGAATTATACCAGAAACATACAGATGTCTCATACACCCCAGGTAGTGTGGTTGCTGACCTTGAGCCAGACATCCTGGAGAGTGAAGTCAAATGGGCCTTATAAAGCACTGCAAATAACAAGGCCAGTGGAAGTGATGATATTCCAGCTGAACTATTTAAAATTTTAAAAGATGATGCTGTTAAGGTGCTACACTCAATATGCCAGCAAGTTTGGAAAACTCAGCAGTGGCCAGAGGATTGGAGAAAATCAGTCTACATCCCAATCCCAAAGAAGGGCAGTGCCAAAGAATGCTCCAACTACTGCACAATTGCACTCATTTCACACACCAGCAAGGTTATGCTTAGAATTCTACAAGGAAGGAGCAGCAAGAATACTCATCGCAAAGTACTGGAAGACAGAAGATTTGCCCACCCTGGAAGAATGGCAGATGCAACTGGAATTGGCAGAAATGACTGGCAGAATCCGAGACCTGGGAGAAGAGACAGTGGAAGAGGACTGGAAAAAATTTAAGGACTATTTGCAAAAGTATTGTAAAATGTATGAATGTTAGAATGATGCAGGATATAAGGCAATATGGCATTAGTAACCCAGATAAATAGGTACCGCTTACCAGCGGGAAGGTAAACGGCGTTCCGTGTGCGGCTCTGGCTCGCCAGAGCAGCGTTGTCACGCTGGCCACGTGACCCGGAAGTGTCTCCGGACAGCGCTGGCCCCCGGCCAATAGATGTGAGATGGGCGCACAAACCCCAGAGTCTGTCAAGACTGGCCCGTTCGGGCAGGGGTACCTTTACCTTTACCTTTTAACCCAGCTGAAAGGAAGATGAAAATAACTAAACTATAAGAACAAAGATGAAATTTGAATAATATTATGTCAAGTTTAAATATCTAAATATTTGATAACAAAGGGTAAAACTGGAGACATAATAGCTGAAATGTCTAATTTAAAACAAATTCTGAGAGAAGGTGAAGCATTGCTGAACATGATTTGGTAAACGGGAACGCAGGAAAGGGAGATGTGAGGGAGTCAAGAAAGAGGGTTATGGAAGGATGGTTTAACTATGTTGTATGTTTTATGTCTGTATTTTTGTATTGTATTGTTTGTTGTTTTGTGTACTTTTTGTCTTTTATTGTGAAAAATTTAATAAAATATCTTTTTTTTAAAAAAAAAAAATTCTACAAGGAAGGCTCAAGCAGTATGTGGACCGAGAACTCCCAGAAGTGCAAGCTGGATTTAGAAGAGGCAGAGGAACCAGAGACCAAATTGCAAACATGCGCTGGATTATGGAGAAAGCTAGAGAATTCCAGAAAGACATCTACTTCTGCTTCATTGACTATGCAAAAGCCTTTGACTGTGTCGACCGCAGCAAACTATGGCAAGTTAGGTGAAACTAATATATGAGATAGACTCATGACATACAAAGCGAGATATGTCAAGCCTTTATTTGTTATAATTGTGACGATTATGGGGTACAGCTGATAAAACCCCCAAATTAACAATCTCAGAAAATTAGAATATTGTGAAAAGGTGCAGTAGCTATTCAATCCATAACACCTGCAATGGGTTCAGTAGGAAGCACAATCATGGGGAAGGCTGCTGACCTGACAGTTGTGCAGAAAGCCATCATTGAGACCCTCCGTAAGGAGGGAAAGCCTCAAACGGTAATTGCAGAAGAAGTTGGATGTTCCCAAAGTGCTGTATCAAAGCACATTAATGGAAAGTTATGCGGAAGGGGAAAGTGTGGAAGAAAAAGGTGCACAAGCAGCAGGGATGACCACAGCCTGGAGAGGATTGTCAGGAAAAGACCATTCAAACGTGTTGGGGACTTTCACAAGGAGTGGACTGAGGCTGGAGTTAGTGTATCGAGAGCTACCACACACAGATGGATCCTGGAGATGGGCTTCAAATGTCGTATTCCTCTTGTCAAGCCGCTCCTGAACAAGAAACGACGTCAGAAGCATCTTGCCTGGGCTAAAGGGAAAAAAAGAACTGGGCTGTTGCTCTGTGGTCCCAAGTCCTCTTTTCTGATGAGAGCAACTTTTGCATCTCATTTGGAAACCAAGGACCCAGAGTCTGGAGGAAGAATGGGGAGGCACACAATGCCAGATGCTTGAAGTCCAGTGTGAAGTTTCCAATGCCAGATGCTTGAAGTCCAGTGTGAAGTGTTGATTTGGGGATCCATGTCATCAGCTGGTGTTGGTCCACTGTGCTTCATTAAGTCCAGGGTCAACGCAGCTGTCTACCAGGAGATTTTGAATAACTTCATGCTTCCTTCTGTAGACGAGCTTTATGGGGATGCTGACTTCATTTTCCAGCAGGAATTGGCACCTGCCCACACTGCCAAAAGTACCAAAACCTGGTTCAATGCCCATGGGATTACTGTGCTTGGTTGGCCAGCAAACTCGCCTGACCTGAACCCCATAGAGAATCTATGGGGCATTGCCAAGAGAAAGATGAGAGACATGAGGCTGAGCAATGCAGAAGAGCTGAAGGCTGCTATTGAAGCATCCTGGTCTTCCATAACACCTCAGCAGTGCCACAGGCTGATCGCATCCATGCCACGCCGCATTGAGGCAGTAATTGATGCAAAAGGGGCCCAAACCAAGCACTGAGTACATATGCATGCTTCTACTTCTCAGAGGTCCAATATTGCTCTATTTACAGTCCTTGTTTTGCTGATTTGATTTAATATTCTAATTTTCTGAGATTGTTAATTTGGGGTTTTCATCAGCTGTGTGCCATAATATCACAATTATAACAAATAAAGGCTTGACATATCTCGCTTTGCATGTCATGAGTCTATCTCATATTAGTTTCATCTTTTAAGTTGAATTACTGAAATAAATTAACTTTTCCATGATATTCTAATTTTCTGAGTTTCACCTGTACACCAGCTATGTTCTTCAGAAGAAACAGAAAGTTAAAATATGGGTGGAGAACAACACCTAGTGACTCTAATTTGATACCTCTTCTGAGATTTATAGAACATATTTACAGCTAACTGTAGATAGCATTATATTTTAAAGTTAATAACAATTAAAAAGGTATATGTATAATGTAGGCTAGATAATGTTTTGAAGGTAATCAAGCTGCGTATAGAATAAACAATGCAGCTAAGTAAAAACCCTGAAAACTGCTTGTAAGGCTAATGTGAGCCAACAAACAGCTGCATTCCTGTAGAAACCTTGACAGGAGATAGGAATCAAACCGTTACCAGCCAGAGCTTGCTAATGAGGGGCAGCTAAAAATAGCTATAGCTCATGAACTGCTTCAAGAGCTTGTAAGTTTTTGCTGTAAGTTAGTTTTAAGTAAAGCTGAAATATACCAAAGGAATAAAAGAATTCCCAAGGGCTAATGCTGAGCATGGAACACATTTAAACAAGGGAAACTCCAAATAGGGAGACTTGCAAGCTAGAAGCTAACCGAGGCAGATCAGCTAAGAATCTTGGCAAGCTCCCAACTGAAGTGTAGCTGAAATATAACAAAGCGATTGAAGTCCTCACATGCTAGCTCAGGGTCAGGTCAGTGTGACCCAAGAAAGCTGGGAAGCTGTCAATTAGAGAAGTGTGTAATCTCTTGACAAAAGATCTAAAGGAATGATGGAAGCCATGTGAGAAACTAGCACTGTATACTTGCAAGCATGTGCATCTTGTGTCATATCAGAACGGTTGTTTTAATTGCTCCTACGTCATAGACGTCTTATTTTTGACCAATTGGGGCTTCCCACATCATATATGGCTTATCTTTTGACCAATAAGAGTTTTCCACGATTACTCTGTGAAGCAGGAGGGAGAGTGACTACAGGCTATAAAAGATCTGGACAGAAAGAGCTCATCGCTCCAGTCCCATGGACAGGAGACTAGCTGCAGCTACAAATAACATTCCCAGCTGGGATTTTTCCATGCCTTCTCTGTGAAGGAATGGGAAAAGGGGGCTATGAGGCTTTAAAATTTGTGCGTAATCTTTCTGATTTGTGCTGCTGGTTGGCATCCCATGCTACAGCAAGCACTCATTTGCAAATGTATTAATAAAATCTGATTTTACCAAGATTGTCCAAGATTATTTTCTTTTTAAGACTCTCAAGGCATTAAGACTTGGGGGCCATTATTTCATTTCTAACACCAAGCAGAGAATATTGAGAAGCAAAGCAGCTAGGAAGCCTGATCTTTATCAAACGGTTGCAACAGGAAAGAACAGGAAACGGTTTCCCCAGCCACTCTGGGTGGCTGTGCTGGTCCGGGGGGGGGGTTACTGTGAGGCGTGGTCTGAGTCCGGTCCTGGGTCGAGGGTCTGGAGACTGTCCACCAAGGGCGAAGCAGGGTCCAAAGCAAGAAGCCGGGCGTGGTCGGGAACTCCGGAAAAACAGGTCTGGGCGGTGGCCGAAACAGGTTACCAGTGCTGTTGCTCCCACAACCTGGGACTGGGCTGACTGGCCTTTATCTCCTCTGGGGCCTAGGGCAGTCCCGGCCCACAGGTGACTCGCCTCTCCTGGCCTTAAGGCGACCACTCCTCCTGATAGAACTTAGTTCCCTCCACCTCTGTGCCCTGAGCCTCTGCAGCTCAGGAGAGACTGGAGGGTTACTGGACCCAAAGGCCGCCTCACCTTCCCCTGACAGGGCTGGGAGAGGAGCACCTGCAGGCAATGGGTCCTCAATCACCCCCGGAGCCAGAGTGGATTCATCTGGTGTCTGCTCCTGAGGACTCCTCCGGTTCAGCCTCTGAATCAGATTCCCAGGCCATCACACCACCACCCCTCACAGCCCCCCCTCAACCGAGGGTCCGGACCCGGCTTGTTGGGGTACGCCGCATGGAAATCACGGAGGCAGGCAGGCGCGTGGATGTTGGCTGCTGGTTCCCAGGAACAGTCCTCAGGTCCATACCCCTTCCAGTCTATGAGATACTGAAGCTTTCCCCTGCGGTATCGTGAGTCCAGAATGCGTTCCACCTCGTACTCGGGCTCCCCCTGAACCAAAACTGGCTGCGGTCAGGGACGGTTCAGGTGGAACTCATCGGGCAGGGCCACCGGACTCAGAAGGGACCTGTGGAATACCGGATGAACCTTCAGGGTTGGGGGTAATCGGAGACGGAATGCCACAGGCGAGACCTGCTCCAAGATAGGAAACGGGCCGGTGAAACGGGCGTCCAGCTTCCGCGAAGGTCGAGAGGGGTGGAGGTGGTGAGTGGAGAGCCATACCAGGTCACCGACATGGAGTTCCGGCCCCACCTGGCGGTGGCAGTCGGCCTGAACCTTGTATGCCTCCTTGGCCTGGCACAGTTGCTCCATCAATAGTTGTTGCGGAGACTGGAGCTCCTGAAGTCACTCTGTCACCGCAGGGACCGTGGATACCGGCAGCACATCTGGGAATAACCGCGGGTGGTAACTGTAATTGGCCTGGAACGGGGTCTGCTGGGTGGAGGCGTTCACCGTGTTGTTGTAAGTGAACTCTGCCAACACTAGGTGGTCGACCCAGTCGTCCTGCTGGAAGCTGCAGTAACACCGGAGATACTGCTCCAGCACCGCGTTTGCCCATTCCGTCTGACCATCGGTCTGCGGGTGGTAGGCTGACGATAGACAGACCTCTGTCCCAAGGGCCTGATGCAACACTCCCCAGAAGCGGGATGTGAACTAGACGCCCCAGTCGGAAACCACACGCTCGGGAAGGCCATGCAGGTGGAAGATGTGCTGAATGTATAGCTGAGCAGTTTCTTTAGCCGTGGGTACGGATGGGCAGGGGGCACAGTGCACCATCTTAGTGAAATGGTCTGTGAAAACCAGGAGGCAGGTACAGCCACAAGACGGGGGTATGTCCACCACAAAGTCCAGCGAGACCGTGTGCCAAGGACGTGGTGGGACTGGTAACGGCTGAAGTAGGCCGGGGGGTCGCCCGGTAGGACCCTTGGCCCGCCAGCAGACGTCACAACCAGCGACGTAGCGAGCCACGTCAGCCTTCAGGCGGGGCCACCAAAACTCCCGGCTTACCAGATGGGTGGTCCAATACCGCCCGAAGTGTCCCGTTGCTGGGGCATCATGGGTCATCCGGAGAACCTCAGCCCGCAGTGGCCCTGGCAAGATGCACAGGGCGACTGTGGTGCAGCAGTAGGCCCTGGTGTAAGACCTGGTGTACTGAGGGCATGACCCTTCGGCCAGTTCCCGGAGTCGTTCTTGGGCCCAAGCGTCAACCCTCTGCTGTTCCCGCACCCGAGCCCGCAGTGGCTCAGCCTCCTGAGTGGCCAGGAATGCGGCTGGTGGTAAAATCGTTGTTGGTACTGCTAGCTGTACTGTGTCTGCGATGTCTTCGGGTTTCTGGGACAGGGCATCCACCTTCTGGTTTTGGGAGCTAGGGATGTAGCGGATCCGGAACTGAAACCAGGAGAAGAACAATGCCCACCGGATCTGCCTTTGATTCAACTTGCGGGTGGTCTGGAGGTACTCCAGGTTCCGGTGGTCGGTTCTCACCTCCACCGGGTGTCATGCTCCCTCAAGATGATGGCGCCAGACCTCAAGGGCCACCTTGATGGCCAGCAGTTCCCGCTCCCACATGGTATAGTTACGCTCCGCTGGAAGGAGCTGGCGGGAATAGAAGGTGCAGGGTAACAGTGGCGCATCAGGTCTGTGCTGCTGGGACAAGACGGCACCGAGTGCTGTGCTGGAGACGTCGGTCGAGAGGGATCAGGATGTTGCCAGATCAGAGCCCCCTGGAAACCCAACAGGCAGATAACCCAACAGGCAGATAGTGATCTACCGGTAGATCACTGGGCGTCTGTGGTAGATCACTGGCTCCCCCCAAAGAAGCTCAACAACTTAGACCTGAATCCCCCGAAATGGGGCTCTCCTCTTCCCAAAAAAAGCTCAACAACTTTGATCACTGCCAGTTTTTAACTCTGTGAGTAGATTGCAGTCTCTTGGGAGTTGGCCACCCCTGTGAATACCGGTAATTCATCAAATATTAAAAGCTTCCCTAAACAGGGCTGCCTTCAGATGTCTTCTAAAAGCCAGATAGTTGTTTATTTCCTTGACATCTGACAGGAGGGCGTTCCACAGGTCAGGTGGCACCACCAAGAAGGTCCTTTGCCTGGTTCCCTGTAGCTTGGCTTCTTGCAGGGAGGGAACCGCCAGAAGGCCCTTGGGAGAGGGACCCCGGCGTCCGGGGTGGAGACGCTCCTTCAGGTCTACTGGGCCGAGGCCGTTTAGGGCTTTCAAGGTCAGCACCGACACTTTGAATTGTGCTTGAAAAAGTACTGGGAACCAATGCAGGTCTTTCAAGTGTTATGTGGTCTCGGTGGCCCCTCCCAGTCCCCAGTCTGGCTGCCGCATTCTGGATTAGTTGTAGTTTCCAGGTCATCTTCAAAGGTAGCCCCACGTAGAGCGCATGGCAGTAGTCCAAGCGGGAGATAACCAGAGCAAGCACGCTCTGGGCAGGGAGGGTCTCATCCTGCGTCCCAAATGGAGCTGCCCTGGACACAGAATGGACCTGCGCCTCCATGGATCCAAAATGACCACCAGGCTGCGCAGCTGGTCCTTCAGGGGCACAGTTGCCCCGTTTAGGATCAGGGGGTGCTCCTCACCTGCGCACTCAAAACAGGATTTCCGTCTTGTCAGGATTCAACCTCAACCCATTAGCCGCCATCCATCCCCCAACCACCTCCAGGCACCGGACCTTCACCACCTTCACTGGTTCCGATTTGAAAAAGAGGGTATCACCCTCATACTGATGAACGCCCTGCCCCAAACCCCCTGGTGATCTCTCCCAGCGGCTGCGAGAACAAGCCGAGACAGCGAGCAAAGCTGGAAGGTTTTGGACTTGCAGGTTTGTTATCTTTTGCTTTCTGCATTCGCAGGGCTGAAAACCTTCACACATCACCTTAAAAGTGAAGGAACTCGCACACTTCAGACCAAGTTGGGAGACTGCAACCAAATATGGCAACTTCTGACAGCAGCAGCTTCCTGTTTTGCAAAAGGGTTTGGCACCGCCAAGGATGGGGAAGAAGAAATCGGGTTGGAATTTATGGGGGAAACTTTGGCAGAAATACCAAAATTGGGGGGGGGGATTAATCCTGTTTACAGAGGCCTCTGTCTAAATATTTGACAAAGAATTTTAAAATCTGCTCTCTATACTCTGTGACTCTTCGGCTTCTTTTAGTGTGAGCTGTGGGTTCTTTCTAAGCCTTAGGATAAGAGCAGCACCCCCCCCCATTTCCTAAAACAGGCACGTCCAACAGGTAGATCACGATCTACTGGTAGTTCTCTGGCCCCTCAGTGATCTACTCCCCCCAAAAAAACTCAAGAACTTTGCCTTTCCAAAGAAAAGCTCAACAACTTTGGTTCCCTAAAGAAAAGCTCACCAACTTTGGCTTTCCTAAAAAAGCTCAGCCACTTTTGGTTCCTAACCAAAAAGTGGGCCATCAGATTAAGTTCCACTGTCGGACTGTGGATTGAAGACCCTCCACTGTGTTTTATATAATCAACTTTTGATTATGCTCTGTGTATCTCACAATGCTTATTCCGTTCCATTCATTCAAATATTCCATTCCATACATTCATTTCCTCCCTAAAACAAAGCTCAACCACCTTGGCTTCCCCAAAAAAGCTCCACAACTTTGATCCATCCAACGACAATGGGTAGATCACTGCCAGATTTTTTACACTGTGGGTAGATCACAGTCTACTGGGAGTTGGACGTCCCTGCCCTAAAATAATGGGACCAAGTTTGTTTCCTTTTTTTTAAAGATATTTATTAAGATTTTCTTTTTTTAATTTATTTTTTATTTGTTTTGCTACATCAAACATTAAAACAAACGAAAAAAAACATACATCACACATACAGACAAAAAAGAAATACATAAAAAAGAAAAAATAATAATAAAGAAAACAAAAGAAAAAAACATCTCCTAACATAAGATACCAACAAATTAGGTTACATTTATTAAATAACACACAACACTAATTGACTTCCCTTCATCTCGGTTTCAGAATATATTATATGATTTTTTATCTGCAGTTTCTTTTCCTTAAAAAACTCTTTACATCACAAGTGTTACGCCATACCTACTGTAATTTTTAGATTTTTTACCTCTGTTTCCATGTATGTCATAAATTTATTCCATTCTTTGTTAAACTTTATGTCTTTTTGATTTCTTATTTTATGTGTCATTTTTGCCAATTCTAAATAATCAATTAGTTTGGATTGCCACTCGTTTATAGTTGGGATTTTTGATGTCTTCCAATTCTGCACTATTAGGGTTCTAGCAGCCACTGTCGCGTACTGAAAGAGTGTTTGATCTTCCTTTTTGATTTCCTCTCCAATTATCCCCAGCAAAAAGGCTTCGGGTTTTTTTTATAAAGGTATATTTAAAGATTTTTTTTAGTTCATTATAAATAGATTCCCAGAATTTTTTGATAGGCTCACACAACCACCACATATGATAAAAATCACCCTCCTTGATCTTACACTTCCAACATAATTTATCACCAGTTTTATACATTTTTTCCAATTTTACGGGCGTTACGTACCACCTGTACATCATTTTATACATATTTTCCCTGAGTGTTGTGCATGCCGAGAATCTCATACCTTTGTTCCATAATGCCTTCCATTTGTCAAACTCTATATTATGTCCGAAGTTCATTGCCCATCTCACCATTACCTCTTTTACTTCTTCATCCTTGGTGTCCCATTCAAGTAACAGGCTGTACATTTTCGATAGGAGTTTTGTTTTATTTTCTAGTATTTCAATCTGGAATCTAGATTTTTTCTCACTTATCCCATTCTTTTTATCTTCAGTCCATATAGAATTAATTTGGTGAAATTGGATCCATCCTGTCAATTTGTTCTTTATTTCTTCATAAGGCCTAATCCCCTAATCCTCCAACCAGTTTCTGTTTTTACTAGCAAGTCTTCATAGGTCCATCTTTCTCCTTCGATGTTTGTTTTTTTTATTGTCAGGATATCAATTGGCGATAGCCACCAAGGGGTCTTCTGTTCCAATAATTTTTTGTTTCTTTCCCACACTTCCAGCAGTGGTCCTCTAAAAATGTGGTTAGAAAAACCTTTATGAACCTTTCCCTTGTTACGCTATAGATAAGCGTGCCAACCAAATCTTATGTTGAATCCTTCTAGATCTAACAAGTCTTTATTTTTAATAACAATCCAATCTTTGACCCAACAAAGACACGAGGCTTCGTAATACAACTTTAAATTTGGAACTGCGAATCCTCCCCTGTCTCTTTGATCTGTAAGTAATTTGAATCTAATTCTGGGCCTTTTCCCTTGCCAGATAAATTTAGATAGTATTTTCTGCCAATCTTTGAATACTGAGGTTCCCCTGATTATTGGTATATTTTGGAATAGGAATAACAGTTTCGGTAGTAAACTCATTTTAATCGCCGCCATTCTGCCCGACCAAGAAAGTTTTATTCTATTCCAAGTATTTAAGTCCTTCCTTATTTCTTTCCATGTTATCAGGGGATGATTAGCTGCTTGTGCTTAAAATAGTGCCCCTTCAGAGTTTGTGCGACCCCACAAACCTCTGTGTGTGACAGAGCTCCTCAGACATGTCTGCTCTAGTCACTTGTAGAGTCCGACAGTGGCTGTCTGCGGAAGCGCTTCCAGCAAAGAAGTTCCTTAACGGAAACGCGTCTCCTGGACTCACGACGTGACAGCTTCCGGCGAAGCATAGGTCTCCCTGCAGTTGCTTCTGACACCTCCCCGCTATTTTCGCTCGAAGTGTCTCTCACCCCTTTCTCTCCCCTGCTGCTTCCTGCCTGGGCTGCTGCGTCTCTCTCAGCATTACTGAGATCCCCCTCCAGAGACCCCGCGCTCCCCCTGCTGGTCCCTGCTTTGGCTGTTGACTCTCTCCCAGTCTCTGGGAGCCCTACCACTTCCCTTTCCTCCGATGTCAGTTCCCTGACACCCACCTCCCCTCCAGGGCCCCCCTCTCCCCCGCCCCTACTCTCTCCTCTGGGCGGTGAGGAGCTGAAACCCCTAAAAGAATCCTATTCATCTTCAGACGTCTCGAACATTTCCCTCCATCGGTCTTTGTTCCGACTCGCTGAATCCTCCTCCACCTCGGAATCAGCGAACCCCTCCAACTCTTCTTCTTCGTCGGTGGTGGCGAAGTATTCCCTCCGGAACCTCGCCACTGGCTGGGGTTTCCGAGGGAATCTCTGATGAAAAGTTTCAATCAAAACCTCGTCATCTACATCCTCTGCCCTGACCCAGGTGTTTTCCGACTCCGGCTCCCCTTCCCACATTACCAAATACTCTACTTGCTCTCCCCTCCACCTGGAATCGAGAATCTCCGCTACATGGTAGCTGTGTTCTTTTTCCTCCATAGCTGGTCCCCTATTGACCCTCCCCTCTCTGTCCCCTATATACGGTGACAGCAATGATCTGTGGAACACTGGGTGCAACTTCATGTGGTTCGGTAACCGGAGTCTGAAAGCCACTGGGTTGACCTGTTGCGTGACTTCAAATGGGCCCAGCCTTTTGGGCCTTAACTTCTTACAACCTCCTTTAAATGGTAACCCTTGGGTGGACAACCACACCTGGTCCCCCACCCTAATGCTTTCTCCTTCCCTTCTGGTTTTGTCTGCCTGCCTCTTATATTCCTCCTTCGCCCTGTTTAAATTAAGTTGGAGCTGGCGATGGATCGCTTCCATTTCTTCAACGAACTGTTCTGCGGCTGGAACGCTCCAGTTCTCCCCCTCCCCCCCTGGGAAGGCTCGGGGATGACACCCGTGATTGGCCAAAAAAGGGCTCATTCCCGTGGACACGTTCTCTGCATTGTTATAGGCAAATTCTGCCAACGCCAGCTTCTCCACCCAATCATTCTCTCTGTCATTCACATAACACCTCAAATATTGCTGGAGGACACCATTAGCTCTTTCCGCCTGCCCGTTGGTTTCTGGATGGCGGGCAGTGGAAAAATTCACCTCTACATGCAATAAGCTCATGAGCTTCCTCCAGAACCTGGAAGTAAATTGTTTCCCTCGGTCCGAAACCACCCTCAAGGGGGCACCATGCAATCTAAACACATTTTCCACAAACAATTTAGCGGTTTCTTCGGCTGTGACCGCATGTGAGCAGGCTATAAAGTGGGCCATCTTGGTTAACAGGTCTACCACAACCATAATGGCTGTCTTCCCTTTGGACCTGGGCAGATCAGTCATAAAATCTATTGCCACTGCCTCCCATGGTCTTTCCGGCGTGGGTAGTGGTTCTAATAAACCTGCCGGTGCCCGCCTCTCCCCCTTGGCTCGTTGACATCGGTCACACCCTCTCACATACTCCCGCACATCTTCCCTGACCTTGGGCCACCAGAATTCCCTGGTAACCAGCCACATAGTTTTGTGTTGCCCAAAATGCCCTGCTGTGGGGCTATCGTGCAGTTGCTTGAGTACCTTTTCCCTCAATTCCCCTTCAGGTACGTATAACGCTCCCTTGTAGTACAACGCCCCGTTTCTCTCCTCAAAACCCCCGGGTTTGTCTCCCTCCCTCCTGAGACCCCTGAGTTTGTCCTGGGCATATTCATCCTGCACCGTTCCCTCTATCAGTTCCCTTAGCCCCACCAATGCCGCCCCACACACCCAGCGGTCCTCGGGAATGACATGGGTCTCTTCGGGTGCACCCTCTCCCTCCAAATATTCAGGTTTGCGTGAGAGAGCGTCCGCCCTAACGTTCTCCGGACCTGGTACGTAACAAATCTCAAAGTTAAATTTAGAGAACTCCTGGGCCCATCTCAACTGCCGTTGGTTGAGCACTCGCGCAGTTCTCCAATACTCTAGATTCTTATGGTCCGTGCGCACTTGCACCTTCTGTTGTGCACCAATTAGTAGGTGCCTCCATCTCCGGAAGGCCTCATAAATCGCAAGAAGTTCCCGGTCGTACACCGTGTAGTTTCTCTCAGATTTGTTCAGCTTTCGCGAAAAGAAGGCACACGGTCGCCACTCGGACCCCTCCTTCCCCGGCTGCAGAAGAAGCACCGCCCCTATGGCTCTGTCAGAAGCGTCTGTTTCGACCCTCAGCTTTTTTTGTAAATCCACATGTAGAAGTTGTTCGTCAGAGGCGAAGGCCCTTTTCAGTTCCTCAAACGCTCGCTCCGCCTCACCCGTCCAAACAAACTTCTTTTTGCTGCTGAGACAGTCCGTGATGGGCGCCGTCAGGTGAGCGAAGTTTCGGATGAACTTACGATAAAAGTTTCCAAACCCTAGGAACCTCTGCACATCCTTCTTAGTCTTGGGTGTTTTCCATTCCAGCACCGCTTGAACCTTGCCGGGGTCCATGGCCAACCCCTTGTCTGACAAGCGGTACCCCAGGAATTCCACCTCCTTGGTATGAAACTGACACTTCTCCAGTTTCACCCACAGCCTGTTGGCTTGCAGCCTGCTCAACACTTCTCTGACGTCTCTCACATGTTGCTCCTCATTCTCCGAATACACCAACACGTCATCTAAGAAGGCCACGCAATTCTTGTAGAGCAAAGGCCCCAGTACATGGTTCATAAAGGCTTGAAAACACGCGGAGCCCGCTTGTAATCCAAAAGGCATAACGAGATATTCAAATGCCCCCAAAGGGGTGAACATGGTGGTCTTCCATTCATCCCCTTTCCTTATACGTATCAGGTTGTACGCCCCCCTTAGGTCCAGCTTGGTAAAAATCTTTCCTTTTCGCACCCTGGTCAAAATATCATCAATCCTGGGCATAGGAAAAGCCACCGGCTCTGTCACTGCATTTAGGGCCCGAAAGTCACATACCAGTCTCGGCTTGTCCGTGTTTTTTTTATCCACAAAAAACACTGGGCTACCCCCTGCTGCCTTGGACTCTCTGATGAAGCCTCTCTTCAGGTTCTTGTCAATGAACGCTCGCAACTCCTGCATCTCCCTGTCTGACATGGCATACAACCTGCCTACAGGAAGCTGGGCTCCAGGGAGTAAATTGATCTGGCAATCAAAGGGCCTATGCGGGGGTAGTTGGTCAGCTTCCTTCTCGCTGAACACGTCGCTGAGATCAGCATACTGTGATGACACCTTCCCCTTCTCCATCACTTCCGTCCCTGCTAAGGTGGCTTGGGCCCCTGCTGACCCCTTTTCCCCCCTGCAGTGTTCTAAGCAATGTGCCGAACCGAAGGAAACCACTCTTTGATGCCAGCCCACCAGCGGATCATGTAGGGCTAGCCAGCTCATTCCCAAAATAATGGGAGCGCCTCCCAAGGTGGCCACATTAAACGCTATCAGTTCCGTGTGCCTTGCCACCCTCATTATCATTGGGATGGTCTGCAAGCTGACGCCTCCTCCCAACAGTTCCCTGCCATCGATCGTGGTCACCTGCAGGGGGTTGCTTAAGGGGATAGTCTGTATCTGGTGTTCAGCAGCAAACTCCTTGCTCATGAAATTGCAGGAGCTGCCTGAGTCCAACAGCGCCTTTATTTTTAGGGGGTGTCCATTTTGCAACTCTAGCGACACTTCAATCACTAGAGCAGGTCGAGGAGCTTCTGGCACTGGCACTTGGGGAAGGGGCACTTTCACTGCTCTTTGGCCTGGCTGCAGTGCCCTGCTGGCAACCAGGCGTTGGCTTTTACCTGCTCCGTTTCTCCCTGCTCTTCCCCCTCAACAGTTCCCACCATCCCTTGCCATTCCTTCCTCTGGGGGCAGACTCTGGCAAAGTGGCCTGGCTGTTGGCAGAGATAGCATTTCCGGGCTCCCTTTCCCTCCTTCTTCGCCCCCTCACTGGGCTTTGAAACTGCGCGCGCGCGGGCTGTTCCGATTTCCATCGGCTCTGCCGGCGGGAAAGCTGGCTCAGGAATGTCTGGAATGCGTAACTCCTTCCAACGTTCCCCTCTCCCTTCCCGCCTCTCCAAGGCTCTTGCCTCCTGGCGCGCTCCAATGGTCAGCGCAGATTTGGTCAGCTGATCCATAGACACCGCCCTGGGGCTCCTGGCCAGCTCGTCTTTCACAGCTGAAGAAAGACCTTCTTCAAATAGCATCTGAATGGGTGCTGCCGATAAATCCCACCCCAATCTGTGAATCAGCATGGTAAATTCAGTCCAGTACTCACGGACAGATCTGCTTCCCTGCTTGCAAGCCATTAGCTGTCTGCGCACCACCCCTTCCTCAATATCGCTGGAAAACATGATATCCATTGCACGAAAGAATTTCATAGTGTCCTTCAGGATATCGTTGTGCGTTGCCATCAGGGGTCGAACCCAATCTCGCGCCCCCTTCTCAAGATGCCCAATTACGAAAGCAACTCGGGATTCCTCATCAGGGAACTCATCAAACTGCACATTCAGGGCATATTGCATTTCAGTCCTAAAGGCATGGTAATCCTTGGGGTCCCCCCCAAACTTCTGCACTAATCCTGGTACCTTTCTGGGGAACTGAGTGGTTCTCCCCTTCTTGTCTGCATCTTGAGCCCTCCTCTCCTCGAGCCTCGCCGTCTGCAGCGCAAGTTGGACCTCCAATGCTCGGTATCTGTCTTCCAAGCTTGGACCAGCTCCACCCCCTGCGGCTCCGGCTCCTGCTGGGTCGCTCATGATGCTTTCTCCTGCACAGGCAGCGTACAGAGACTGTCGGACTGCTATCAGGGGATGATTAGCTGCTTGTGCTTAAAATAGTGCCCCTTCAGAGTTTGTGCGACCCCACAAACCTCTGTGTGTGACAGAGCTCCTCAGACATGTCTGCTCTAGTCACTTGTAGAGTCCGACAGTGGCTGTCTGCGGAAGCGCTTCCAGCAAAGAAGTTCCTTAACGGAAACGCGTCTCCTGGACTCACGACGTGACAGCTTCCGGCGAAGCATAGGTCTCCCTGCAGTTGCTTCTGACACCTCCCCGCTATTTTCGCTCGAAGTGTCTCTCACCCCTTTCTCTCCCCTGCTGCTTCCTGCCTGGGCTGCTGCGTCTCTCTCAGCATTACTGAGATCCCCCTCCAGAGACCCCGCGCTCCCCCTGCTGGTCCCTGCTTTGGCTGTTGACTCTCTCCCAGTCTCTGGGAGCCCTACCACTTCCCTTTCCTCCGATGTCAGTTCCCTGACACATGTGTTTATGTAATTATCTTCCATCAAATTTATATTCTTCATCGTTAACCAGATTCCAAGGTATTTTACTTTCTTAGTTACTTTAATGCCAGTTTGAGATTCAAGATTTTCAAAATATTACAAAATGAAAAAAGAAAAAAGAAAAATACAAAATAAAAATAGTTAAAAACAACTCAATCTTTCCATTACTTATTTTTCATTAG
The DNA here is from genome assembly GCF_965113315.1 of Podarcis vaucheri. Classification (NCBI taxonomy): domain Eukaryota; kingdom Metazoa; phylum Chordata; class Lepidosauria; order Squamata; family Lacertidae; genus Podarcis; species Podarcis vaucheri. The sequence continues at coordinate 19,339,062 of NC_138757.1, forward strand.
CTTGTTTCCCGGACCTCCTCACGCCTCCCTTTTTTGTATTCCAGTTCAGTTTGTTAATTCAGCAAATCCTTCCCCTCTTTGTTTATCCTAGTCTTTAATCTTAAAATATTGTGACATTAAATTTTTACCTATTAGTAATCCATTTTTCATATTCCCTTATAGTATTGCAGCTAAAAACCACTTAATTTCTATCATCTCCCAGAAAGCCTTAATCCTTGGGCACGTCCACCAAAGGTGAAAGGATGTACCTTCAGTTTCTTTACATTTCCAACATTTATTATCAGGCAAGTGATAGATTTTTGCAAGCTTGACTGGTGTCATGTACCACCTGTATATCATTTTCATAATATTCTCTCTTAAAGCATTACATGCCGTAAACTTCATACCTGTGGTCCATAACTGTTCCCAGTCAGCCATCATAATGTTATGTTCAACATCTTGTGCCCATTTAATCATAGCAGATTTCACAGTTTCATCCTGAGTATTCCATTTCAACAGCAAGTTATACATCCTGTAATGTGTATGGGTTGCTCGTGCGTAAGTTGCCGCCTCTCCAGGCTTTGTTGCCTTGCTAAACCTTTCAGTCTGGGCAGCCCTTCACTTCGTGGCTGCCTCAGTCGCTAGCAGAATCCGTCAGTGGGCGTTTCTTAAATCTTTTCCAACATAAAAGTTGTTTGACACCCAGTCTCCTCCTACTCTCTCTGCGTGGAAGTCTTCAGCGCAGGGTGGGCATGGGTAGCGGAGGACCCGTGCTCTCCCCGCTGGTGTCCAGTGAAGAGTCCTGGAGCCCTCTCGCCGATTCCCCCATCAGCCCCTCTATATCCCTGGTGTTGCGCTGATTTGCTTCCCCATCTGCGGAGCTGCCTCTCTCCGTGCTGGGCCCTTCTCCAGCATCATTTGAGAGCCTTCCCTCCACCTCTAGCTCCGATGTCAGTTCCCTGACACATCCTTGACAAAATCTTAGTTTTGGGATCCAACAGTTCTGATTCCAATTTTGATTTTTCCACCTGGAATCCATTTTTTTTTGTCCAAATTGTATGCCTCCATTATTTGATAATAATGAAGCCAGTCTCACACTTTGTTTTTTAATTTTTCAAAACTCTGCAATTTCAATTTGTCTCCCTCTTGTTCCAAAATTCCCCAATATTTCGTCCATTTGGCCTCCATATTGAGCTTTTTCTGAGCCTTCGCTTCCATCGGTGACAACCACCTTGGGGTTTTATTTTCAAGTAGGTCCTTATATCTTATCCAGACATTAAACAATGCTTTCCTGACAATGTGGTTTTTAAATGCTTTATGTGCTTTGACCTTGTCATACCATAAATATGCATGCCAGGGACCAAGTTTGTTTCCAAAGGCTTGATATTTGCTGTTCTGCTCAAACTCTGCCGCACGGGCTCTCGCGCTTAATTTACTAGTGTTATAAGAAAATAAACCACCAGATTGTTATGAGCTGAATAAACTGCAATAAATTGCCAGTCCTCAATACCTTCCCTCACTTCCTTTGTTGTAGCCTCGTGCGTTATAGTGACGTTTGCTGCCATTTTATTGTATTTTATTGTACCACTAGTCTTGTGAGCTATGGGTCGCGGGTGGCGCTGTGGGTAAAACCACAAAGCCTAGGACTTGCCAATCAGAAGGTCGGCGGTTCGAATCCCCGTGACAGGGTGAGCTCCTGTTGCTCGGTCACTGCTCCTGCCAACCCAGCAGTTTGAAAGCACGTCAAAGTGCAAGTAGATAAATAGGTACTGCTCTGGCGGGAAGGTAAATGGCATTTCTGTGCACTGCTCTGGTTTGCCAGAAGTGGCTTAGTCACGCTGGCCACATGACCCAGAAGCTGTATGCCGGCTCCCTTGGCCAATAAAGCGAGATGAGTGCCGCAACCCCAGAGTCGGCCACGACTGGACCTAATGGTCAGGGGCCCCTTTACCTAGTCCTGTGAGGGGTCTGGGTTAAAGGCAGATCTACACAGATCCTCATGGATCCTCCACTTTAAAAAAAATAACTCCAACAAATCCAGTGTCAAATCACACCTGGAAGGCACGCCTACAGACTGGACTATAAAAAACATGGATCCAACACTTTGCAGCACCACAAAAACATGGATCCGAGCCATGGATCCTCATGAATTCATATGATTTTTATATTGAAACAAAATAAAAACACCATGATACTCTAGACCACATCTTAGTCTGTAGGCAGAACCAAAAAAATCACGCATCCACTGTTTCGTGGTGCCGCAATGGCGCAAAAACATGGTTTAAAAAAACGGATCCGATGGATCCTCATGATTTCTGCACTAGATCAGCCCGAAGTCACCGTTAGATCACATATCATGGCCAGAGGCACAGCCTGCACCATAAAAATCACGAATCCACGGCTTCCTGGCTACTCCATGGCCCAACAACATGGTTTTGAAGCACGGATCCTCATGGATCCTCACGCTTTTTGCATTGGGCCAACCCAAACTTAATGTCAAATCACATGTCATAGCCAGGGGCACATCCTGCATGACAAAAAAACTAGGATCCACGGCTTCCTGGCCACTCCATGGCCCAAAAACGTGGTTTTGAAGCACGTATCCTCATGGATCCTCATGATTTTTGCACTAGATCAGCCCAAAGTCACCATTAGATCACATATCATGGCCAGGGCCACAGCCTGCACCATAAAAATCACGGATCCACGGCTTCCTGGACACTCCATGGCCCAAAAACGTGGTTTTGAAGCACGGATCCTCATGGATCCTCACGCTTTTTGCATTTTTAAAAGGAAGACCATGCTCTACCTAGATTTCAAATATGGATTGAACCACTCTGTGATTGATGCAATAACATCCTTCTTAGCATGTCTGTATGAGGGGGATTCAAAATATCCCTATAGTTTTGCAGACTGGTCATTTTTTGCACCAGCTGATATACCCAGGCAAGGTAATTCCAGTGACTACGGTCCTTTCACATGTACCATTGCCCATCTGATTGCTTCTGCTGCACAATTACAGTTCATACAAAAGGATATGGCTGCCATTCGACCCTGGATTGCAAGAGAAATAATACAGTACAGTGGGAAAACCTCCCAAGAAGAGACAAATCTTGAAAGAGAGTCACATTACTGTGTCTAAATCATGCCCAGAGGGATGGAAGGATACACTAACCTATTGCTCAGATATTTTACCTTCCTTGTTTGAAGGCTGCTGGTCACTATGTTTTTTGAAGGAAGGGTGCAGGAGGCCCAGTAGTGACCTAACTATGGTTTACTGTGAAGGAGACTGCAAGGACTGGTACCACTGCTTTCGCATAGGCATTGATTCAAAAGATCTTCCAGAGGTTTTCGTGTGTCCAGATTGTCAATCCACTGTGGCCAAATAGATTTTGAAACTGCGAACTGTCATATTCCACAGGTTGGTATAATACAGCAAAATCCAAACATATAGTTTTCATCATCATGGCAGGGATGGTCCTTTCCCATAGAATTCTTATTCATGGAATTGGTTTTTATATCCTGCTTTTCTCTACCTTTAAGGAGTCTCAAAGTGGCTAAAAATCTCCTTTCCCTTCCACCCCCACAACAGACACCTTGTGAGGTAGGTGGGGCTGAGAGAGTTCAGAGAGAAGTGTGACTGGCCCAAGGTCACCCAGCAGCTGCATGTGGAGGAGCTGGGAAGTGAACCCAGCTCACCAGATTAGAGTCCACCGCTCTTAACCACTACACCACAGAAACGTATCTCTTAAAACTCTGGAGCAAGCTGTTCAGTTCAGCCTCATAGTGATACTGATTGGCAGAGGGAAGGTTGGTGATGAGCAATATCTGTTCCTATTTCCCAACACAGAGACCATAGAGCAGTTTCTTTTGAGGACTGAAACTGCAGAGTGTTTCTGTTCAGAGTTTCTATGATGGGATGATTAGCTGCTTGTGCATAAAATCGTGGTCCCTCAGAGTTTGTGCAACTCCACAAACCTCTGTGTGTGACAGAGCTCCTCAAACATGTCTGCCCTAATCACTTGTAGATTCCGACAGTGGTTGTTTGCGGAAGCGCTTCCAGCATAGAAGCTCCTTAACGGAAACGCGTCTTCTGGACTCACGACGTGGCAGCTTCCGGCGAAGAATGGGTCTCCCTATGGGAGCTTCTGACACCTCCCCGCTGTTCTCGCTGGACGTGTCCCTGATCCCTCCCTCTTCCCTGCTAGTTCCTGCTTTAGCTGCTGCGTCTCTCTCCGCATTCATGAGACCTTCCTCCAGAGACCCATCTCTCCCCCTGCTGGTCCCTGCTTTAGCTGCTGGCTCCCTCCCAACCTCTGTGAGCCCTTCCACTACCTGTTCCTCCGATGGCAGTTCCCTGACATCCACCTCCCCTCCAGGGCCCCCTTCACCCCCGCCCATTCCCTCTCCTCTGGGCGGTGAGGAGGTAAAACCCCGAAAAGAATCCTCTTCATCTTCAGACGTCTCGAACATTTCCCTCCATCGGTCTTCGTTCCGGCTCGCTGAATCCTCCTCCTCCTCGGAATCAGGGAACCCCTCCAACTCTTCTTCTTCGTCGGTGGTGGCAAAGTATTCCCTCCGGAACCTCGCCACTGGCTGAGGTTTACGTGGGAACCTCTGATGAAAAGTTTCTATTAAAACCTCGTCATCGACATCCTCTGCCATGACCCAGGTGTTTTCCGACTCCGGTTCCCCTTCCCACATTACCAAATACTCTACTTGATCTCCCTTCCACCTGGAATCGAGAATCTCCGCTACATGGTAGCTGTGTTCCCTCTCCTCCATTGCTGGTCCCCGAGTGACCCTCCCTTCTCTGTCCCCTTTATACGGTGACAGCAACGACCTGTGGAAAACTGGGTGCAGCTTCATGTGGTTCGGTAACCGGAGTCTGAAAGCCACCGGGTTGACCTGCTGCGTGACTTCAAATGGGCCCAGTCTTTTGGGTCTTAACTTCTTACAACCCCCTTTGAATGGTAACCCTCGGGTTGACAGCCACACCTGGTCCCCCACCCTAATGGTTTCACCTTCTCTTCTGTTTTTGTCTGCCTGCCTCTTATATTCCTCCTTGGCCCTGTTTAAGTTAAGTTGGAGCTGGCGATGGATCGCTTCCATTTCTTCTACGAACTGTTCTGCAGCTGGAACGCTCCAGTTCTCCCCTTCCCCCCCTGGGAAGGCTCGGGGATGGCACCCGTAATTAGCCAAAAAGGGGCTCATCCCCGTGGACACGTTCTCCGCATTGTTGTAGGCAAATTCTGCCAACGCCAGCTTCTCCACCCAATCATTCTCTCTGTCATTCACATAACACCTCAAATATTGCTGGAGGACGCCATTGGCTCTTTCCGCCTGCCCGTTGGTTTCAGGATGCCGGGCAGTTGAGAAATTAACCTCTACATGCAGTAAGCTCATGAGCTTCCTCCAGAACCTGGAAGTAAATTGTTTCCCTCGGTCTGAAACCACCCTCAAGGGGGCGCCATGCAACCTAAACACATTTTCTACAAACAATTTAGCGCTTTCTTCTGCCGTGACCGCATGTGAGCAGGCTATAAAGTGGGCCATTTTGGTTAACAGGTCTACCACAACCATGATGGCTGTTTTCCCTCTGGACCTTGGCAGATCAGTCATAAAATCTATTGCCACTGTTTCCCATGGTCTTTCAGGTGTGGGTAGTGGTTCTAATAACCCTGCCGGTGCCCGCCTCTCCCCCTTGGCTCGCTGGCATTGGTTACATCCTCTCACATACTCCCGCACATCCTCCCTGACCTTGGGCCACCAAAATTCCCTGGTAACCAGCCACATGGTCTTGTGTTGCCCAAAATGCCCTGCTGTGGGGCTATCGTGCAGCTGCTTGAGTACCTTCCCCCTCAACTCTCCTTCAGGTATATATAACGCTCCCTTGTAATACAACGCCCCGTTTCTCTCCTCAAAACCTCCGGGTTTATCTCCCTCCCTCCTGAGACCCCTGAGTTTGTCCTGGGCGTATTCATCATTCTCCGTTCCCTCTACCAGTTCCCTTTGCCCCACCAATGCCGCCCCACACACCCAGCGGTCCTCTGGAATGACATGTGTTTCTTCTGGTGCTCCCTCCCCTTCCAAATATTCAGGTTTACGTGAGAGAGCGTCCGCCCTAACGTTCTCTGGGCCTGGCACGTAACAAATCTCAAAGTTAAATTTGGAGAACTCCTGGGCCCATCTCAACTGCCGTTGGTTGAGCACTCGCGCAGTTCTCCAATACTCTAGGTTCTTATGGTCTGTGCACACTTGCACCTTATGTTGTGCACCAATTAGCAGGTGCCTCCATCTCCGGAAAGCCTCATGAATAGCAAGAAGTTCTCGGTCGTACACCGTGTAGTTCCTCTCGGATTTGTTCAGCTTTCGCGAAAAAAAGGCACACGGTCGCCACTCTGACTCCTCCTTCCCTGGCTGCAGAAGAAGCACCGCCCCTATGGCTCTATCTGATGCGTCTGTTTCGACTCTCATCTTTTTTTGTAAATCCACATGCAGAAGTTGTCCTTCAGAGGCGAAGGCCCTTTTCAGTTCCTCAAACGCTCGCTCCGCCTCCGCAGTCCAAACAAATTTCTTCTTACTGCTGAGACAGTCCGTAATGGGCGCCGTCAGGTGTGCAAAGTTTCGGATGAACTTACGATAAAAGTTCCCAAACCCTAGGAACCTCTGCACATCCTTCTTGGTTTTGGGTGTTTTCCATTCCAGCACTGCCTGGACCTTGCCGGGATCCATGGCCAATCCCTTGTCTGACAGGCGGTACCCCAGGAATTCCACCTCCTTGGTATGAAACTGACACTTCTCCAGTTTCACCCACAGCCTGTTGGCTTGCAGCCTGCTCAACACTTCTCTGACGTCTCTCACATGCTGCTCCTCATTCTCCGAATACACCAACACGTCATCTAGGAAGGCCACGCAATTCTTGTAAAGCAAAGGCCCCAGTACGTGGTTCATAAACGATTGGAAGCACGCCGAGCCTGCTTGTAAGCCAAATGGCATCACGAGATATTCAAATGCCCCCAAAGGGGTGAACATGGTGGTTTTCCATTCATCCCCTTTCCTTATACGTATCAGGTTGTACGCCCCCCTTAGGTCCAGCTTTGTAAAAATCTTTCCCTTCCGCACCCTGGTCAAAATGTCGTCAATCCTGGGCATAGGGAAAGCCACTGGTTCTGTCACTGCATTTAACCCCCTAAAGTCACACACAAGTCTCGGCTTGTCCGTGTTTTTTTTATCCACAAAAAACACTGGGCTACCCCCCGCTGCTTTGGACTCTGATGAAGCCTCTCTTCAGGTTCTTGTCAATGAACTCTCGCAGCTCCTGCATTTCTCTGTCTGACATGGCATACAACTTGCCTACAGGAAGCTGTGCTCCAGGGAGTAAATTGATTTGACAGTCAAAGGGCCTATGCGGGGGTAGTTGGTCAGCTTCCTTCTCGCTGAACACGTCGCTGAGATCTGCGTATTGTGGTGGTACCTTCACCTTCTCCATTACTTCTGTCCCTGCTAGGGTGGCTTGGGCCCCTGCTGAACCCTTTCCCCCTCTGCAGTGTTCTAAGCAATGTGCTGAACCAAAGGAAACCACTCTCTGATGCCAGCCCACCAGCGGATCATGTAGCGCTAGCCAGCTCATTCCCAAAATAATGGGAGCTCCTCCCAAGGTGGCCACATTAAACGCTATCAGTTCTGTGTGCCTTGCCACCCTCATTATCATTGGGACGGTCTGCAAGCTGACTCCTCCTCCCAACAACTCCCCGCCATCGATCGTGGTCACCTGCAGGGGGTTGCTTAAAGGGATCGTCTGTATCTGGTGTTCAGCAGCAAACTCTTTGCTCATAAAATTGCAGGAGCTGCCTGAGTCCAACAGCGCCTTTATCTTTAGGGGGTGTCCATTTTGCAGCTCTAGCGACACTTCAACCACTAGAGCAGGTTGAGGAGCTTCTGGCATGGGCACTTTCACTGCTCTTTGGCCTGGCTGCTGTGCCCCGACTGTGGCAACCAGGCGTTGGCTTTTACCTGCTCCGGTTCTCCCTGCTCTTTTCCCTCAACAGCTCCCACCATCCCTTGCCATTCCTTCCTCTGGGGGCAGACTCTGGCAAAGTGGCCTGGCTGTTGGCAGAGATAGCATTTCCGGGCGCCTTTTCCCTCCTTCTTTGCCCCCTCACTGGGCTTTGAAACTGCGCGCGCGCGCGCTGTTCCAATTTCCATCGGCTCTGCCGGTGGGAAAGTTGTCTCTGGAATCTCAGGAATGCGGAACTCCTTCCAGCGTTCCCCCTTCCCTTCCCGCCTCTCCAAAGCTCTCGCCTCCTGGCGCGCTCCTATGGTCAGCGCAGATTTAGTCAGCTGATCCATGGAATCTGCCCTAGGACCCCTGGACAATTCGTCTTTCACAGCCGAAGCCAGGCCTTCTTCAAATAGCATTTGAATGGGTGCCGCCAATAAGTCCCACCCCAATCTGTGAACCAGCAAAGTGAACTCAGTCCAGTACTCACGGACAGATCGGCTTCCCTGCTTGCAAGCCATTAGCTGTCTGCGCACCACTCCCTCCTCAATATCGCTGGAAAACATGAGATCCATTGCACGAAAGAACTTCATGGTGTCCTTTAGGACGTCATTGTGCGTTGCCATCAGGGGTCTAACCCAGTCCCTCGCCCCTTTTTCAAGATGCCCAATCACAAAAGCCACTCGCGATTCCTCGTCGGGGAATTCATCAAACTGCACATTGAGGGCATATTGCATCTCTGTTCTAAAGGCATGATAGTCCTTGGGCTCCCCCCCAAATTTCTGCACCAATCCTGGTACCTTTCTGTTGAACTGGGTGGCTCTCCTCTTCTTGTCTGCATCCTGAGCCCTCCTCTCCTCAAGCCTCGCCGTCTGCAGCGCCAATTGGATTTCCAACGCTCGGTACCTTTCTTCCAAGCTTGGACCCGCTCCAACTCCTGCCTCTCCGGTTCCGGCTGGGTCGCTCATGATGCCTTCTCCTGCACAGGCAGCTTACAAAGACTGTCGGAATGCTATGATGGGATGATTAGCTGCTTGTGCATAAAATCGTGGTCCCTCAGAGTTTGTGCAACTCCACAAACCTCTGTGTGTGACAGAGCTCCTCAAACATGTCTGCCCTAATCACTTGTAGATTCCGACAGTGGTTGTTTGCGGAAGCGCTTCCAGCATAGAAGCTCCTTAACGGAAACGCGTCTTCTGGACTCACGACGTGGCAGCTTCCGGTGAAGAATGGGTCTCCCTATGGGAGCTTCTGACACCTCCCCGCTGTTCTCGCTGGACGTGTCCCTGATCCCTCCCTCTTCCCTGCTAGTTCCTGCTTTAGCTGCTGCGTCTCTCTCCGCATTCATGAGACCTTCCTCCAGAGACCCATCTCTCCCCCTGCTGGTCCCTGCTTTAGCTGCTGGCTCCCTCCCAACCTCTGTGAGCCCTTCCACTACCTGTTCCTCCGATGGCAGTTCCCTGACAGTTTCCATGGCAAAAATTGGCTAAGTGCCTTTATAAACATTCAGCTTCTCAAATCGAACCCCATCATGAAACTTTCAGGTGTAGCTGTTGGAGGTGGAGGGCAGAGAAGGTGCTAGTTCTTACCTCCCTCCTCCCAGCCCCATGATCAGTTGCCCAATGGGCTGAATTTCTTTTTTTTGTAATATTTTTTATTAATTTTTAGCATACAAAATTTTTTAAGACATACCGCACAAATTATTATACATATGTCCTTGTTTGGACTTCCTTCAGCATCTCTGATAGCCTTCCGTCTTGATTATTTCTCCTGCAATTCTTAACTTAATATTGCCTTTACCTTTTCTAACAAATCATTTCTCCCTTTCCATTTTTACAATATTTCTTAAATTACTCCTCACAGAACTTCTTGTAGTCCTACAAATGTAATCTGAACATCACAAATACTTTTCAGATACTCAGTAAATTTAGTCCAGTCTTCGGTAAACCTCTGGTCCCACCGGTCTCGGATCCTTCCTGTTAGCTTGTCTAATTCTGCGTAGTCCATCAATTTCATCCTCCATTCTTCTAATGTTGGTAGTTCTTGCTTCCATTTTTGGGCCAATAATATTCTTGCTGCTGTTACTGCATATAAAAACAGCTTACAATCTTTCCTGTTTATATAATTTCCAACAATACCTAAAAGAAATGCTTCCGGTTTTTTAATAAAAGTGTATTTCAACATTTTTTTCAACTCATTATATATCATCTCCCAGAAGCATTTCACCTTTTTACATTCCCACCACATATGATAAAATAATCCTTCTTTTTCTTTACATTTCCAACATTTATTACTGACTTTATACATTTTTGCGAACTTAACTGGTGTGATGTACCATCTATACATCATCTTCATCACATTTTCTTTTAATGTATTACATGCAGTAAATCTCAAACCTTCTTTCCATAGTTTGACCCAATCACTTAACTGAATATTATATCCTAAGTCTTTTGCCCAATGAATCATAACTGATTTTACCTCCTCATCTTTCAAGTGCCATTCAAGCAGTAATTTATACATTTTTGACAGAATTTTAAAATCATCATCATCAAACCTCATCATCATCAAACCTTTATTGCATTAGCATACAGCCATAGCAAAATAAGACAATACAAAAATGCTAGAGATAAACAACCAAGCAAAATACAAGGCGATATTGCTGGCGTAATGACATTTAAATTACCCTAAGACAATAATGCAAAGATTTAGTTGCCAGCGCCAAAAATCTAATATGCGGATATATATAAAAATGTAATAAAAAGAATAAAACAGGTCCAGGTCTAGGACACACTACCCTGTCAGAGTAGCCCTGAGTTTCAGAACCTGCACTATGAAGATTGCCACCCCACGTGAAATTTGGGGATTTGCGTCCACGAGAAGCGATTTCAAACAGTCTTCCTTAGACGTAATGGTGGACGGGATCAAGAGGAGGAGCTTAGATCTTATTGGCTCATAAATAGGGCAGTAGAAAAAGAAATGTATGAAGTCCTCTACTTCATTCATTGTGCATGGACATAGACGCTGAGTAATAGGGGTCTTAGAGTAAATCCCCTGGAGGAAGGCCGTGGGTATAGGATGGAAACGGGCCATAGTAAACGCTCTTCTCAGATTGGGCTCCGTCAGTTCTATCAAGTAGTTGGCAAGTGATCTTACCACTTTCACTTTAGGGAGCCACATGGAGAGGCGGGCTGTGGTGGACTGTGCCCGGTCCATGGCCTCGTCTCTTGCAAGAATCCAGGCCCGGATTTTATGTTGGTCCCAAGATGACAGCGTGTCAAGATCTGGGAGGGAATAGCGTGCAATAATAGTCTCCATGGCCTTGGACCATTTGTTGCTATGAGAACAAGTTAAAAAGGCTTGCCTGGCTAGTAGGGAACCTGGGGCATTGATTAATTTACAATAAAAACTAATAATTCTAATGTGGGCTCTCGCAACAATGGAGGGGAGGCCCAGTTCTGTTCTTAACTGTGCAGCAACCGAGCCCTTGGGGAGACCCAGTGTCTTTTGTGCAAAAGAGTTTTGCAGAATCTCCAGCCATTATAGTGTTTTTAAATTCCACCCCCAGATTTCAACCCCATACAGTAACATCGGGAGGAATTTACTGATAAATGCTTTTCTGATTGGTGGAACCAACTGGCCGCCTTTAGCATAGAAGAGTTTCTCCAAGGCTTTGATGGTTCTACGGGCAGCCAGAATGGTCGTATTTAGGTGAGCTGACCAGCTAAGCCCATGCTGAAAAGTGATTCCCAAATACTTGAATGCTGAACAATATTCAATATAGTGGCCCTCAAAATTCCAGAATGCCTTCCGAGTTTTCGTACCAAAAGTAAGAATTTTGGTTTTGGCAAAATTGATTTTGAGGGAATTGGTATCACAATATGTCATGAGCCCTCTGAGCATGTTGTTTAAGCCCTGCTTGGTTAATGACAATATCACCATGTCGTCCGCATAGAGTAATATGGGGATCTTGAGCTGTTGTAAGGAGGGGGCAGATTGATTTAGAGCCTTCATAGTTGTAACGATGTCGTTGATATAGAAATTGAATAGAAAAGGGGCCAAGAGGCAGCCCTGTTTGACCCCTTTATTTAGAGGGAAAGAATCAGAAAGAGCTCCCAGAGGGCCGAATTTTACTCTGGCCGATATGTCATGAATTTCCATAAGAAGAAGGAGGAGTCTCTTATCTATGTTGGTGTAACTAAGCTTCTGCCATAGCCTATCTCTGGGAATGGAGTCAAAAGCGGAGGTCAGGTCCACAAAAGCCGTGTGTAGTTTGCAGTTGAACCTGTTTAGGTATTTATCAATCAGGGTAAATAGAACAAGACATTGGCCAGATGTGCTGTGACCTTTACGGAAGCCAGCCTGTTCCGGGTGGAATAGCTTTGTTTCTTCTGCCCACTCGATTAATTTCTCTAGCAAGAATCTAGAGTAAACCTTGTATGATATGTCCAGCAGGCTAATAGGTCGATAGTTACGCGGATCTTGTGGGTCCCCCTTTTTATATACTGGGATGACTATGCTCTGTTTCCAGTTAGGTGGAATCTTAAGAGTAGCATTAATAGTGGTAAAGAGAGATGCTAAAATAGGGGCCCACCACGTCTGGTTCGATAAGAATACCTCAGGAGTTATCATATCCTCCCCCGGGGATTTATCCCCTGATAGCATGCTAAGTAGTTGTATACATCTCTCTGGGGAGACTGGCTCCCAGGTGGGCAAGGCGGATGCTGGGAGAGTGGAGACTACGTTTATGTCGGATACTGGGGCGGAATACAGCTGAGCAAAGTGAGAGTGCCAACTGGCTGCTGTGATGTTATTAACGATGAATGAGGAGGGTCTTAAACCTGCATTAATTAAATTCCAGAATTTCTTGTCGTCACGGGTTTTAATGGCCACTGACAGTGCCGTCCAGCGTTCTTTCGCAAAGAGCAATTTCTTGTGTTGGAGCAGCTTCTTGTAGTATGAACGGAATTGAGCTAACTCCCTGATTTTGCTCTGGGTGCTGTCTGATTTCATATCAGACTGAAGAAATCTAAGCCTACTTCTGCACTGTTTGCATTCTTGGTCGAACCAAGTTTGATTCTTCCAGGTTAGAATCGCACGGGAAGGTTTCGTAAGTGAAGGAAGCAAGAAGGCTAGAATTTGCTGGAAAGTTGAGAAATGATTCACATTCATTGTTAACAGCTGAGCTTTCAGGGCTAGGATCTCAGGGGAATTTAGAAGGACTTTTATTTCTTGTTCCAAATAGATATCCCACTTCTTACGTCAGGGGGCTAAGATCAGTGAATCCTGGAGGTAGGGTGAGCTGGGAAGCCCCAGCTGTGAGTGGTGAAAGGAGATGGTGATTGGAAGGTGGTCACTTTCGGTTCTGTTGAACACATTGAAACAATATGCCTTATCATTGAATGCCGAGGAGGACCAGATGTAATCTATAACGCTTGCCCCTCTAGATCCTAGAAAAGTATAGTATCCCCCGGACCAGTCTTTGGGTGTGCCATGCAAGCTGTGCAGCCCGCAGTTTATGGTAAGCTCCAGCAGTATAATGCCAGCCCTATTAATGATCTTGTCATGTGAATTCCACGTAGGAAACCACTCCTCTTCTATGAATAATTGCGACTTATCGGTAAATGAGCTTATATCTGCTCCGATTCTGGCATTAAAGTCCCCCATTATAAGAATCTCTGACTTTGGAAATTCAGCCACAGATTTATCAAGGATAAATCTTAAATCCTCCCAGAACTGATTTGAATGAGAAGAGGAGTAGGTAGATGGATTGTACAAGTTTACACATATGAAGTCCCCAGCCGAGCTGTTAGTGATGTGCAGAGTTTGAATGCAATTACTCTCTAACCAAAAGAGAGGAGAGGTATTAAGTTGAAGCTCCTGTGAAACAAATGTTACCAGGCCTCCACTAGGGCGCCCATACAAATGTGTTTTGGTCGCAGGAATCACAAAGGCATCATAGCCCAGTAGGGATGGGGGGGATGAAGAGTCTAAGCACCAGGTCTCTTGTATACCCATGATCTGGAATTTCGCTAAAAACTCTTTCATATCCCCGCCATCCTGTTTGGATGTCCATCCTGCCACATTCCAGGATAGCACATTAAAACAGTTTGAGGAGGGACTGTGTGCTAGTCAGTTACTCTGGTTGCTGGTGGGAAAGACATTGCCAGGGGTCTGAGACAGCGCCAGGCGTGATACAGCCGAAGGTATCGAAGGGGTGGTGATTTGATTGATGTGGCCAGCAGGGTCTTCAATAAAACCTGAGCTGTCTCTTTGCACAGTGGCTTCCTTAACGTTTATATATTGGCTTGAAGAGGTTGCGGATAAATGAGGTTCTACCACAAGAGGTTGACTGGCAAAGGACGAGGATATACAGTCATCTGCCTGGACCGCACTGAATGAGGACTCCAGGTCAGGCATAGAAGAATAGGACATTGACAGATTACCAGGATGAGGGGTGTTTGGCGCATTGCTCATTAAGGCGGAGGACGAGGTAGTTGATTGCAGATCTATTAGTAGTGGTGAAGGGGGTCTGCGTTGCGATGGTGTATGGGGAGCTTCCGCCGGGCAGACTGCCATATCATCCGTTATTGGAGTCCCAGTGTTTGGCAGGGGTTTCTGGGGTGTTAGCCCCTTCATGACTGCGTTCCTTTGATTTCATAGGTTGCTATGACCAGGTTTTGAGAAGATTTTCTCTTGAAGTACATGTGTAAATTGCTGCTTGAGTGTATTGAGCCTGTTTATAACTTCCTGCTGTTCTACTAATGGCAGCTCGCCATAGGATGAAATAAGGTCCCTCTCCTCTGGGGCAGGCAGATGACTGGGCCCGCTTTGGTCATGCTTCTCTGTTGCTGGAGTAGATAAACCAGGCAGCTTGGGCTGAGAGGGAGGGTGAGGTTCCCGGGTGGACAGCTTAAGTTTCAAGACTATGTCGTGCCTGTCTGGCGAGCCGCTACCTTTTTGTTCGATGCTACGGAGAAGAGGTTTAATCCTGGTGTCATTAAAGACTCTCGTTGGGAAGATGCCCCAGGTGGCCAAAAACGCTTTACGCCTAACCAGTATGGAGGGAATTTTTTGTGACTGGAAGGAGAGCAGTACTTTTTGGAGCCGATGGTGGTAGTTTAAAAGTTTCACTGAACTGAGGTCTATTAGCAGAGGCCAAATCTGAAGGAGTTGCCTTAGATGAACTTTGACATCTCTCGGATTATTCCACCTTGGGGACCTGGGGTCACTACTGCGTATAGTTAAACATATTTTGTTTGGTTGTAAAATCAGAGATTGAGAGTCCAATTGAGTTTTTAAGAGGTGACCACCAGTACCACTTTCATGTCTAATAGGGGAGGTACACCTCTGTCCCTTTAAATCCCTCGGAGGCAGGGTGTGGTTGTGCTGCAGCTCCAGCAAATGGGCCTCAAGCTTTAGGTGGAGATTATCCACCTGCATAGAGATTCCATTTATGCTCTTAAAGATGCAGCGCAGGGTCCTGGTTATTAATTGGAAATGTTCGGGTCCCATGCCATCGCCCAGGGCCAGCTCGGGCTCCCCCTTCGAGGTGACTCTCTTTTTTTATATATAAAATTTTTATTGATTTTACAAAGTTTTAATAGACATGAACAAACAAATAAACACACAAACAAACATGTATAATTTCATATCCCTTTTTTCCTTAAACCTTACTTCATCGACTTCCCCATACCTCCCCTTTCTGCATCCCAATTTCCAAAATTATTTCAGCAAATCCTAACAAAACTTAATTTTATCAAATTTTTCCTTATTCTTTTCTTTTACTTAATCTTTTGCAGCTGTAACCCCCCATTTTCCTTAGAACTTCGACATTTTAACACTCATTAATTTTACAATATTTCTTAAGATAAATTTTAAATTTCTTCCAATCTTCTTCCGCCGTCTCTTTCCCCTGATCACGGATTCTGCCAGTCATTTCAGCCAGTCCCATATAGTCTATCACCTTCATCTGCCATTCTTCCAGAGTGGGTAGATCTTGAGTCTTCCAATGCTTTGTGATGAGTACTCTTGCTGCTGTGGTAGCATACATAAAGAAAGTTCTGTCCTTCTTTGGCACCAATTGGCCAACTATGCCCAAGAGAAAGGCCTCTGGTTTCTTAGGAAAAGTACATTTAAGTACCTTTTTCATTTCATTATATATCATTTCCCAGAAAGCCTTAATCTTCGGGCACGTCCACCAAAGGTGGTAAAAGGTACCTTCAGTCTCTCTACATTTCCAACACTTATTATCAGGCAAATGATAAATTTTTGCTAGCTTGACTGGGGTCATGTACCACCTATAAATCATTTTCATAATATTTTCCTTTAAGGCATTACATGCCGTAAATTTCAAACCGGTGGTCCATAACTGTTCCCAGTCAGCAAACATAATATTATGACCAATGTCCTGTGCCCACTTAATCATAGCTGATTTAACTGTTTCATCTTGTGTATTCCATTTCAGCAACAAGTTAAACATTCTAGACAAGTTCTTAGCATTGGGTTCTAACAATTCTGTTTCTAATTTTGATTTCTCCACCTGGAAGCCAATTTTCCTGTCTTGTTTGTAGACCTCCATTATTTGGTAATAATGGAGCCATTCTCGTACTTTAGTCTTCAATTTCTCATGACTCTGTAATTTCAATCTATCACCCTCTTGTTCCAAAATTTCCCAATATTTCGGCCATTTAGCCTCCATATTGAGTTTTTTCACAGCATTAGCCTCCAATGGCGACAGCCATCTAGGCGTTTTGTTTTCCAACAAATCTTTATATCTAGTCCAGACATTATATAATGCTTTCCTAACAATATGGTTTTTAAAGGCTTTATGCGCTTTAACCTTATCATACCATAGATATGCATGCCATCCAAATACATTATTAAAACCTTCCAAGTCCAAGATATCTGTATTCTTGAGGAGCATCCACTCTTTCAACCAGCAAAAGGCTGCTGATTCATAGTAAAGTTTTAAGTCCGGCAGGGCAAATCCCCCTCTTTCCTTTGCATCCGTTAAAATCTTAAATTTTATTCTGGGTTTTTTGCCCTGCCAGACAAATTTCGAAATATCCTTCTGCCACCTCTTGAAACAGTCCATCTTGTCAAGAATTTGCAATGTTTGAAACAAAAACAACATTCTAGGCAATACATTCATCTTTATAGCTGCAATTCGGCCTAACAAGGAAAGCTTCAAATTTGACCATATTTCTAAATCTTTTTTAACTTCTGTCCAACATTTCTCATAGTTATCTTTAAATAGATTCACATTCTTAGATGTCATATTAACCCCTAAGTATTTCACCTTCTTAACCACTGTCAGGCCTGTTTCATTCTGAAATTTCTCCCTTTCCATGGCTGTTAAATTTTTCTCCAAAACTTTAGTTTTTTGTTTATTCAGTTTAAATCCGGCGACTTGACCAAATTCTTGAATTAATTCTAAAACTCTTTTCGTACTAGTGTCTGGCTCTTGTAGAGTAAGTACTAAATCATCTGCGAAGGCCCTTAACTTTAACCAGCTGGTCACTTCTAATCACATTTAGCAGAACCTCCAGGACTGATATAAAAAGTAATGGAGAGATTGGGCACCCCTGTTGTGTCCCTTTTTCTATTTTAAATTCCTCAGTTATCACATTATTTACAATTAACTTAGCTTTTTGTTCAGAGTATATTGCACCCATACCGTTCTCAAATCCTTGGCCTACCCCCATCCCATGTAGATTCTTCTTCATAAAACTCCAAGAGATGTTGTCAAAGGCTTTCTCCGCGTCCACAAATATCAAAACTGCTTTAGTGTTTATATTCACTTCTAATAGTTCCAAAATGTCTATTATATTCCTCACATTGTCTGACAAATGTCTTCCTGGGAGAAAGCCTGTTTGGTCCTTATGAATCTCTTCCATCAAAACTCTTTTCAATCTTTTTGCCAAAATGTCTGCAAAAATTTTGTAATCCACATTAAGTAATGATATAGGGCGGTAGTTCTTAAGCTGAGTCTTTTCAGTCTCTGTTTTCGGTATGAGCGTAATATACGCTTCTTTCCACGATTCTGGTGCCTTTTTCCCCTCCAAAATTTCGTTGCAGACTTCCTTCAAAGGTTGTACCAACCACTCCTTCAAAGCTTTGTAGTATCTGGAAGTCAACCCATCTGGTCCTGGAGATTTGCCCAGTTGCATGTTTTGAATGGCACCTTCTATCTCTTGTTCAGTTATTTTCTGATTTAAGTCTATTTTACTTTGATAAGAGATTTTTTGTAATCCATATTTCTTAAGAAACTCATCTATATCCTCTTCCTTCTGCGGCCCTTGTGAATATAGTTTTTTAAAATAACTCTGAAAGCAGTTTCTAATCTCGTTTGGCTTATAAATATTCTTTCCATCAACTTCTAGGCTTGTAACCGTATTCAGTTTCTGTCTTTTCTTCAATTGCCAAGCCAGATGTTTACCACATTTATCTGCAGATTCGAATGTCTTTTGTCTCATTTGTCTAATCTTCCATTCTATTTCTTGATTCATCAATTCCATATATTGTGTCTGATGTAGCTTAATCTCTCTCAAAATCTCCTAGGACTTTGGTTTAGATGTCAATTTATTCTCTCCTTCTTTTATCTTTTCCAAAATCTTGTCCTTCTTTTCATTTTGATTTTTCTTTTTTATTGAATTTTGTTGTATTAAAAATCCTCGCATCACGGCTTTACTTGCGTCCCAGATAACTCTTTTTTCCACATCTGTTTTTAAATTTATTTCAAAATAGTCCTTCAATGTTTTTTGGGCCTTTTTGTAGATCTCCTCATCTCTAAATAAGGTGTCATTCATCCTCCATCTAAAAGAGCCAGCTGTTGGAAATTTCATCTCCATCTTTAAGGCATTATGGTCGGAGCAAGTCTTTGGGCAGATTTCCACTTTCTTAATCTTTGGAGCCATCCCACTAGTAATCCATATTTGGTCAATTCTAGTCCAGGTCATCATGGCTTCGGAAAAGAAGGTTCCCTCTCTCTCTCGAGGGTTCTTTGTTCTCCAGATGTCAATCAAATCCATATTTTCAGTCATTTCAAAGAAAGTCTTTGGCAGTCTCCCATCTTTGGAGACTACCTGTCTTTGTGATTTGTCCATGTTCGTAGATACTACTCCATTCATATCTCCCATCATGATTAAGTTATAGTCCAAATAGTCCAGTAATAGCTCATGCAACTTCTTAAAGAATTCCGACTTCCCTTCATTAGGTGCATAAATCCCTAGTATCAAAAAAATTTCACCTTGAACTTGAATTTCAATTGCCAAAAATCTTCCTTGTTCGTCTTTGAACATCAATTTCGGAGAAATTTTTTCCTTTGCATAGATTACCACTCCTCTTTTCTTAACTTTATCAGATGAAATAAATTCTTGTCCTAGTCTCCTATTGATGAGTAGTTTTCTATGCAATCTTGTGTGACTCTCACTTCTTTGTCATTATCATTAGCATTAGCATTAATCGTTGCCTTCGAATTCACCCACTCCACTTCTATGTCGACTGCGAGGTCAATTAAAGGATTAAAACGATTGTGAGTTTCGACCGTGTAGCTAACTTCATCTTTATTTCTGCTACAGTTAAGAAAGAAAGAATCAATCTTGGACTGTTTGGGCCTCGGGGGAGGCATTGCCTCATCCAGGTCCCTTGGCCGCTTGCCATGGCCCATAGTGGAGATTAGGAGAAATATTTACAATAATTGGAAGTGTCTTAATGCACCTTGGAGAGTGTTGTAAGAAGCAGGGGAGTGGTGAGCGAAGAAAAAAGTAAGGTAAAGTTCGTTGCTTACTTACAATTCTCAGTCATTTGTCCGAGTCGGAAATATTCCCTTCATGAAAAGAAAGTGATTCTTCCAGCGGTCTCCCCTGCCAAAGCTACCCCATCCATGCTTTGGATGGATCCAGCAGAGTATATTCTTCTCGTGACATATTTCTTGCAAGAATTTCCTTGTAATACTAAATCTTGGAGCCCTGACTATATGAGACTGAATTGCTAGGTCAGCCTTTAACTCAATTTCTTTACATTCCCTTCCCCTTTTTAAAAACAACAGGGAAGCTACTTCAACCACCTCCAAAGAGGGGAGCAACAAACCATTAAAATCATTATTCAATATTTCTTGTTGAAACCTCGATTCTTTTTCACAGAAACCATTTTCTTTGATATCTTGTTTAAACACGTCATTCACCTGATAATAATGTAACCAATCATTAACATACCCTTTCACTTCTTCGTATGGTTTCAATTTCCATTTTCCTCCTTCTTTAATTGCTAATTTCCCATATGTTATCCACTTCCCACTCATATTGACCTTTTTTACACACATCATTTCTAATGGAGACAACCAATGCGGTGTTTTTGGTTCCAATAGGTTTTTATACCTATCCCAGATTTCAATAAGAGATCTTCGAAATATGTGGTTTCCAAATCCTTTATGGACCTTTTTCTTGTCATACCATAAATATGCGTGCCAACCAAATCTATTGTCATGACCTTCTAAATCCAACAGTTCTGTATTTTCCAATTTCATCCACTCCTTCAACCAACAGAGGCACGACGCTTCATAATATAATTTCAAGTCTGGCAGGGCGAAGCCTCCTCTTTTTTTAGCGTCTGTTAATAGCTTATATTGTATTCTCGGCTTCTTACCCTGCCAGATATATCTTGAAATTATCTTCTGCCACTCTTTAAATATTGCTGCCCCTTTGATTATTGGAATTGTCTGAAACAGAAATAACATCTTTGGCAGCACATTCATCTTTACTGCTGATAACCTTCCCCAAAATGACAATTTCAACCTTCCCCATACCTCTAAGTCTCTTTTCACACTATTCCACATTGGTGTATAATTATTTTGAAACAGATCAATATTTTTTGGAGTTAACCAAATTCCTAAATATTTAATTTTTTTAACCACTTCTATATCTATCTGTTGTTGCAATGTTTTAACCAGTTCCTGTTCCGTATTTTTAACCAATATCTTAGTCTTCCTTTTATTCAATTTAAAACCTGCCACTTGACTGAACTGTTCTATCTCATCTATTACTTCCTTAATACTTATTGATGGTTCCTCAATTGTTAATACCAAGTCATCAGCAAAGGCTTTTACCTTATATTCATTCCGACCGACTGTAACCCCCTTTATCAGCTCATTCTTCCTTATCGACCTTAGAAGTACTTCCAGTACCAATATGAATAATAGTGGAGAAAGGGGGCATACTTGTCTTGTGCCTTTAGTAATTACAATATTGTCTGTTGTTATATTATTTACAACCAATTTTGCTTTCGGCTCAGTATATATAGCTCTTAAACCATTAAGGAAGGATTGACCCATATCCATCAATTCCAAATTTTTAAGCATAAATTTCCAAGATATATTATCAAAGGCCTTTTCAGCATCCACAAAAATTAACATTGCTTGTTTTTCATTCCTGGCTGTCAGATATTCAATAATATTAACTATGTTCCTTATGTTCTCTTTCATCTGTCTGCCAGGAAGAAAACCTGCCTGATCTTTATGTATAATATCTTTCAGTATTTTTTTCATCCTGCTCGCTAATACGCTTGCAAATAATTTATAATCATTATTCAACAACAAAATTGGCCGATAATTCTTTACTTGCATTAAATCAGAATCTTGCTTCAGAATAAATGTAATATATGCTTCCTTCCAAGTTTCAGGTAATTCTCCCTTCTTTAATATACTATTCATAACTTCTTTCATCAGCACAGAAAGGATGTGCTTCATTTCTTTATAGTATCTTGCAGTGAATCCATCCGGTCCCGGTGTCTTCCCACTTTTCAATTCTTTTATAGCTTCTTTGATCTCCTCTATTTCAATTGGGTCGTTCAGTCTGTCTTTTTTATCAGTCGGGATTTTTTGCATATCCTTTTTCCTCAGGAATTCTTCTATTTTTCTAATATCACTTTTCTCAGTTCTTTTATATAAGTGTCTATAGAAATCTACGAACCCTTTTCTAATTTCTTCCGGATTATCTGTTTCTTTCCCATCCACTACAATGGGCTGAATTTCAGGGCTTTTGCATGTAAAGGGCAAGCTTGTTCTTTACTTGTTTAGACTCTTTAAACTTGGGAACAGATATTTGGCTCCATGACCAAAATGACCAAAAGGGTCAGCTTCTAGAGGACTGGAAAGATGATGATTGTACTTCCCCTACCCTCAGCCCTAACTCCGTTGAGTATTTTTTGTTATGAGACTGAGTGTTTGGGGCTGATGCTGTAGCATTCTTGTCTGGGGGCTTGATGGAAAAACAGAAAAGTGACCCGCACCTAACTCTCCAATGCCTTTCAACAAGAATGCTGTAGAAAATATTGCTAAGCCCAAAGGGAGGCAAGAATTTGCTTCAGCTCACCCTGTTAATGGAAGAGCAAAAGCTATGCATGTGTCATTCTCAATCAGTCTACTTTCAGGACTGATTTTAGAATCCTCTTATATCAGGCCACATGGTCACTGGAGGTGGCCCCATCATGCAGACTTGACTATCCACACATCGACCATCTTTTTTCTTTTTTTCTGATACTGGATTTTAAGTTACAGTTACATTTTTTAAAATAGCTGTCAGTATATCACACTGTATTCCACCTGCCTTCCAAAGGAACACGTGGCTCTCCCCACATAGCGGGTTAGGTTGAGACTGCTGATCCAAAGTGATCAGTAATTTTTACAGTAATTACAATCCTGCTTTCCCTTGTAAAAAGGTAAAAGGTAAAGGTACCCCTGCCCGTACGGGCCAGTCGTGTCCGACTCTAGGGTTGTGCACCCATCTCACTTAAGAGGCCGGGGGCCAGCGCTGTCCGGAGATACTTCCAGGTCATGTGGCCAGCGTGACGAAGCTGCTCTGGCAAGCCAGCACCAGAGCAGCACACGGAAACGCCGTTTACCTTCCCACTATAAAGCGGTACCTATTTATCTACTTGCACTTAAGGGTGCTTTCGAACTGCTAGGTGGGTAGGAGCTGGGACCAAACGACGGGAGCTCACCCCGCCGCGGGGATTCGAACCGCCGACCATGCGATCAGCAAGTCCTAGGCACTGAGGTTTTACCCGCAGCACCACCCGCGTCCCCTGCTTTCCCTTGTACCAGCTTACTTTCCCTTGTACCAGCTTACTTTGACTTCAGTAAGGCCTTTGAAAAGGTCCCCTATGATATTATTGCAAAAAAGCTAGTAAAATGTGGGCTAGACAAAGCTACTGTTAGGTGGATTTGTAATTGGTTGATGGGCCGAACCCAAAGAGTGCTCATCAGTGGCTCATCTTCATGGTGGAAAAAAATGACTATTGGGGTTCCACAAGGTTCTGTCCTGGGCCTGGTGCTATTCAATATTTTTATAAATGATTTGGATGATGGAATAGAAGGCATACTAATCAAATTTGCAAATGACACCAAACTGGGAGGGGTTGCTAATACCCCAGAGGACAGGGTCAGAATTCAAAATGACCTGAATAGCTTAGAGAGCTGGGCCAAAACCAACAATATGGAGTTCAATAGGGAGAAATGTAAGGTACTACACCTCTGTAGAAAAAATGAAATGCACAGGTGGGGGACACTTGGCTTGACAACAGTACTTGTGAAAGGGATCTGGGAGTCTTAGTCAACCACAAGCTGAACATGAGTCAACAGTGTGATGTGGCAGCTAAGAATGCCAATGAGATTCTGGGCTGCATCAATAGGAGTATAGTGTCTAGATCAAGCGAAGAAATGCTACCACGCTATTCTGGTTGGTCAGACCACACCTGAAATACTGTATCCAGTTCTGGGCACCACAGTTGAAGAAGGATATTGTCAAGCTGGAGCATGTCCAGATTTGGGTGACCAAAATGTAAAAGGTCTGGAATCCAAGCCCCGTGAGGAGAGATTTAGGGAGCTGGATTTGTTTAATCTAGAGAAGAGAAGATTAAGGAGTGACATGATAGCCATGTTTAAATATTTGAAGGGATGTCATGTTGAAGAGGGAGCAAGCTTGTTTTCTGCTGTTCTAGAGACTAGGATGCAGAATAATGGATTCAAACTATGGGAAAAGAGATTCCACCTAAACATTAAGAAGAACTTTCTGTCAGTAAGGGCTGTTGGACAGTGGAATATGCCACCTCGGAGAGTAGTGGAGTCTCCTCCTTTGGAGATTTTTAAGTGGAGGCTGGCTGGCCATCTGTCAGGGGTGCTTTGCTTGTGTGTTCCGGCATGGCAGGGGGTTGGACTAGATGGCCCTTGCGGTCTCTTCCAGCGCTATGATTTTATGATTCTATGACACTAGCTAGTACACTGCACTGTTCCATTAGATAGATATTGTTGCTATTTTTTAAGCTAAAGGTTATGTATAGCTGTCATCTATTAGTCTTTGAGCCAGTGTGGTGTAGTGGTTAAGAGCGGTGGACTCGTAATCTGGTGAGCTGGGTTCGCTTCCCCACTCCTCCACATGCAGCTCCTCACAGGGTGTCTGTTGTGGGGAAGGAAGGGGAAGGAGATTGTTAGCTGCTTTGAGACTCCTTAAGGGGAGTGAAAGGCGGAATATCAAGTCCAAACTCTTCTTCCAAACTCTTTGTAATAGTGACATTTCCCATAAATATGCTGAGACACAACCGAATAATGTTATAGATTTCAATGGGATTCATGGAAGGGCCAAGTTTATTCAGCAGTTTAAATGAATGGAGCATAGAAGTGCTTAACTGGTTCTTGAGCAGGGCCAAAACCTGGGGGAAGGAATCTTCAGTCTCTGTAGCAAACAGCAGGCACAACAACATTTTGTATGGAATGCAGAGCCAGTTCTTCTCATGAGCAAGCAAGGGGCGCCCCTGAGGTGCTGGATGCACCACTAGAACTGGCGGCATGGTGTGAGTACCAAGGTTGGTTTTGCTCTCTGCATTTTTCCTGAAGTTGTTGAGCTGTGAAAATCATGTCCGCTACACTTCCGGGTTAGCGCCATCGGTAATGGCGGAATTACTCTGAACAAGAGGAATCCGCTCTGTGGAAATCGGGTCTGGCCGCCGCGGCGAAGGCGGAGACCCTTCAAAAATCACAGGCGGGTGAAGCCTGTGAACATGGAATTCGGCTGGCACCTTTTGCGCCTCCCCTACTCACAGGGAAACCCGGTTTCGGGGATTTGGAGCGAAGTGGGGTGAGCGGCGCGGTGCTTTGAATCGACTGCTACTTCCACGGAGTGAAGCCGCACAGCCGTTGCCGGAGAGCGCTGACTTTTTCCTGTGGACAATTGGACTTAAAAGTAACTACCCGTGAGTAGAGTGAAGAATTGGAATTTTAAAAGTTTGAATTTGGCAACGAAACGGGGGAGGCTCAAAACAGGAAGTCCGCCTTCCTCTTTTGTAAATAGACGGAAGCAAATAGACTCAAGCTAAAGCCCTGGAAAGTCTATTGTAAAGGTCTAAACCTCCAGCATTAAAAATAGTGAACCCCCCCCCCTTGGAAGCAGGAGAAGAGGGGGGGAGTTTTGGACTGTATTTGCCTGCAAAAGAGAGGGAAGGGAGCTAAAGCACCACCACTCAGAACCTGGAAACGGGCTGCCATTAAGACTGCTGTACTTTGGAGCGTGCTTTGACTGTGAATAGACCGTTCGCTGAAGGTCAGCTAAATAAGAGACATTGTTTCAACTATTCTCTTCTGACTTTAAAAAAAAAAGAGTAAAATGAGTAAAAGTAACTGTGAAACTAGTTTTATTCTTGCAACTGTGTTTTAAAAGGTGATATTTTGGTTTAATACAAAAACAATTGGCAAGTATATCCCCCTAGAGGAAGTTTCTGAAATTGTTACAAGAGCTGGAATTTTCCAACTGTAAGATAAGACTTTGGGACTGTGGGACTGACCTTGAACTACTTAAGTGTTATGGCAGATGGAAAAGAAAAAATAGATCCGTCAATTCAAGACAAAACAACAAAGTCTGGGAAGTCTTGGCAGCGAAGAGTCTCTACATCTGGCCCTCCTGCCCCATCTGCGGCTGTACTAACTCACTCTAAATCAAGAGGAATGTCATCAGAAGAGGCTTTAGCGCTTGCATTAAGTAAGATAAATGAATCATTGGAACAACTTAATAAAAAAGTAGATGCTGCAAATATTAAAATTGATCAGAACACAGAAAGTATAAATAGCTTGGGACAAAAGGTTAATACCAATACAGAAACTATTGAAAAACTGATACAGGAATCTAATTCGACACGACAGACCGCAGAGGAAGCCAAGGAAAAAGGTATTGCTGTGGAAGCTAAAGTAATTCAATTGGAAACAGAGAGAGTTCCAGACCTACAGAGGCAACTTGAGGACCACAAGTTGATGCTTTCTATGATTGAGTTCAAGGAAAAACAGATAAATTTGAGGATCAGAGCTGTACCTGAACTGGAAAAGGACAGTTTGATAGATTTTCTCACGCAGGAATTTGCAGATTTTTGGGAGCTGGATTTGGAACAAGAGGAATTTAGAATTGTGAGGGCCTTTAGACTTGGAAGAGGAGGGAAGAAAGAGAAGAACGGAACAAGAGACTGTTTCATTACCCTCCGATCTAAAGAAGAGAGAGATAGAATTTTGGGTTGGCATTACCAGAAGACTTTGGTAATACAACAGTCAAGAGTGGAAATATTTAAAGACATCCCGAAACATCTTTTGGACCTTAGGTCCAACTACGGAGACTTGGTTGCCCTGCTGAGAAGGAACAAAATCATCTTCGGGTGGGAATTCCCCCAAGGCCTATCCTTCAGCTTTAAAGGAAGGAAAATAAAAATAAGATCCAAGCTCCGGAGGGAGTCTGCTCCATGAGTTCGGGTCCTGCCGCTACGGCGAAGCGGGGACCCCTAAAAATCACAGGCGCAGAAGCCTGTGAACAAGGAGACTCGGCGGGCACCTTTGTGCCCCCCAAAACCGCGAAGGAGCCTTTTTAAAGGCTCCAAAATGGTAGCGGGTGTGTGGCGTGGTGCTGAGAGTCGTCATTCAAGCCCGTGGAGCGAAGCCGCGTCGCCATTGTCGGAGAGCGCTGATTCCTTCCTGAAATTTTGATTGAAAATAACTACCCGTGAATAGGACTTAAAGATCTATTGGGATTTACAAATTATTTAAAGACAATTTGGCCGGAAACAGGAAAGGCATAAAAAAAGGAAGTCTGCCTTTCCGGACTGCAGAAAGTTTAAAGCAAAGGAAGTGTAAAGCTGTAATTTGAGAAGATTATTTGGGAACGAGCAAACTTGACATTGAAATTGAAATCCCCCTCTTGCAGGCAGGAGCAGAGGGGGAAGAAGGTGGACTTTTGAGTACCTGTATGAAAGGAGCTATTGAGAAATTTTGTCAGCTGTCTTAAAACCCTGCGAACGCACTGCCTGGATAGTGAAAACAGAGCTGTCACTTTGTTAAAAGAAATTCCTTTGGTTGGATACTTAATTTGACTTTGTGAAAGTTACAAATCCCTGGACTGTTAAGTGAAACAAATTTGGAAACTGTTATAGTAAATTCTTTCTTTTGATGATGTTGGGACTTTATTAAAGGGACAGTTTGTTGCAAGAGCCTTGGAGACTTCTCCCTCTAGAGGAGGCTATTGAAACAGTTGCAACTTGGACTATAATAACTAAGTACTGGAAATTTCCACTGGAAAACAATCTACAAGTGTGGGAACGACCTTGGCTGGATGCGAGAGTGTTATGGCTACTACTAGATCTGGTAAACAATATACGACTAGCACTTCACACCAGCGAAGGGCTTCGGTTTCAGGCACAGTAACAGTTGCAGCTGGACAGGCAAAAGCAAAAATAATGTCATCTGACCCTGTGGCACAAGCTCTATGTAAGATAAATGAATCTTTGGAATTCCTGACAAAACAAGGTGCGGAAAATAGTAGACAATTGACAGAGGTCTCAGCAAAGCTTGATTTGAATACGCAAAGTGTTAATGAACTGGGGAAGAGGGTGACCTCAAATACAGAGACTATTAAAAAAACTTTTAGAGGACTCTGCCACAACTTGAAAGATTGCAGAAGAAGCTAAGGCTACTGCAGATGCTACTCAGGAAAAGATAATACCAGTCTGTAAAAAGTTAGAAGATCATGAGTTGGCTTTGTCTATGCTTGAATTGCAAAGAAACGAGAGAAATTTGAGATTAAGAGCAGTGCCCGAAAGTGAGAAAGATAACTTGGTGGACTTCCTTACAAAAGAATTTTTGGATTTTTGGCAGCAGGAGTTAGAGAAGGAAGAATTTAAGATAGTGGCTGCTTTTAGATTGGGCAGAAGACAAAATAGAAAAAAGCCAAGGGACTGTTTGATAACTTTAAGATCTAAAGAAGAAAGAGACAAAATATTGAATTTGCACTTTCAAAGAACCTTGGAAATTGAAAATTCCTTTGTGGAGATTTTAAAGGACATACCTAAGCATATTTTGGATGCAAGAACTTACTACAAGGACCTGGTTGATCTACTGAGAAAGAACAGAATACTCTTCAGGTGGGAATTTCCTCAAGGCCTATTTTTCAAATATAAGGGAAGGAAAACAAAAATAAGATCTGTGCAAGACAAAGAGCAATTCTTACAGGATAACGAGGAAGATCTCCTGAAAGAGGTGGTCGAAGTGGAACCAACCCCAGCAGTAAAGGAAGTAACAGACATCCTAAATTTAACATTTGGACTGAAATCACCGACGGAAGACGAACAACTACTTGGAGCAGTTGGAGGGGAAAGTAAATAACGGCAGGATGGCTCTGCAACTTCTAAGCTGGCATTGTAATGGTTTGAACCTTCCCCAAAAAAGGAGAAATGTTTTTCATATATTGAAAAAAGAGCAATTGGACTTGATTTGTTTACAAGAAACACATGTGACAAGGTTGCATAGGAAACTACTCATCAATAAAAGATTAGGACAGGAATTTATTTCATCTGACAAAGTTAAGAAAAGAGGAGTGGTAATCTATGCAAAGGAAAAATTATCTCCGAAATTGATGTTTAAAGATGAACAAGGAAGATTTTTGGCAATTGAAATTCAAGTTCAAGGAGAAAAATTTTTGATATTAGGAATTTACGCACCAAATGAAGGGAAGTCGGAATTCTTTAAGAAGTTGCATGAGATCTTACTGGACTATTTGGATTACAATTTAATCTTGATGGGAGACATGAATGGAGTAGTATCTACAAATATGGACAAAGCACAAAGACAGGTAGTTTCCAAAGATGGGAGACTACCAAAGACTTTCTTTGAAATGACTGAAAACATGGACTTGATTGACATCTGGAGAACAAAGAACCCTCGAGAGAGAGAGGGAACTTTCTTTTCTGAAGCCATGATGACATGGACTAGAATTGACCAAATATGGGTTACTAGTGGGATGGCTCCAAAGATAAAGAAAGTGGAAATCTGCCCAAAAACCTGCTCAGACCACAATGCCGTAAAGATGGAGGTGAAGTTAACAACAGCTGGCTCCTTCAGATGGAGGATGAATGACACCTTATTTAGAGATGAAGAGGTCTACAAAAAGGCCCAAAAAACTTTGAGAGACTATTTCGAAATAAATTTAAAAACGGATGTGGAAAAAAGAGTAATCTGGGACGTAAGTAAAGCTGTTATGCGAGGATTTTTAATACAACAAAACTCAATAAAGAAGAGAAACGAAAATGAGAAGAAGGATAAGATTTTGGAAAAGATAAAAGAAGGAGAAAAGAAATTGAGATCCAAACCAAAGTCCCAGGAGATTTTGAGAGAAATTAAGTTATATCAGACGCAATATATGGAATTGATGAATCAAGAAATAGAATGGAAGATTAAACAAATGAGACAAAGGACATTTGAATCTGCAGATAAATGTGGTAAACTTCTGGCTTGGCAATTGAAGAAAAGACAAAAATTAAATACGGTCACAAGCCTAGAGGTTGAAGGAAAGAACATTTATAAGCCAAATGAGATTAGAAACTGCTTCCAGAGTTATTTCAAAAAACTATACTCACAAGGGCCGGAGAATGAAGGGGACATAGATGAGTTTCTTAAGAAATATGGATTACAAAAAATCTCTCAGCAAAGTAAAATAGTTCTGAATCAGAAAATAACTGAACAAGAGATAGAAGGTGCCATTCAAAACATGCAACTGGGCAAATCTCCAGGACCAGATGGGTTGACTTCCAGATAATATAAAGCTTTGAAGGAGTGGTTGGTACAACCTTTGAAGGAAGTCTGTAATGAAATTTTAGAGGGGGAAAAGGCGCCAGAATCGTGGAAAGAAGCTTATATTACACTCATACCGAAAACAGAGACTGAAAAAACTCAGCTCAAGAACTACCGCCCTATATCATTACTCAATGTGGATTACAAAATTTTTGCAGACATTTTGGCAAAAAGATTGAAAAAAGTATTGGTGGAAGAGATTCATAAGGACCAAGCAGGCTTTCTCCCAGGAAGACATTTGTCAGACAATGTGAGGAATATAATAGACATTATGGAATTATTAGAAGTGAACATAAACACTAAAGCAGTATTGATATTTGTGGATGCAGAGAAAGCTTTTGATAACATTTCTTGGAGTTTTATGAAGAAGAATCTACATGGGATGGGGGTAGGCCAAGGATTTGAGAATGGTATGGGTGCAATATATTCTGAACAAAAGGCTAAGTTAATTGTAAATATTGTGGTTATGGAAGAATTTAAGATAGAAAAAGGGACACGACAGGGGTGCCCAATTTCCCCATTACTTTTTATATCAGTCCTGGAGGTTTTGCTAAATATGATTAGAAGGGACCAGCTGGTTAAAGGGGTACAGGTCGGAGCTAAACAGTACAAATTGAGGGCCTTTGCAGATGACTTGGTACTTACTTTACAAGAGCCAGACACTAGTACGAAAAGGGTTTTAGAACTAATTCAAGCATTTAGTCAAGTTGCAGGATTTAAGTTGAACAAACAAAAAACTAAGGTATTGGAGAAAAATTTAACAGTTACTGAAAGGGAGCGGTTCCAGAATGAAACAGGATTAACTGTGGTAAAGAAGGTGAAATACTTGGGGATTAATATGACATCTAAGAATGTGAATCTATTTAAAGATAATTATGAGAAACGCTGGACAGAAGTAAAAAAAGATCTAGAAATATGGTCAAATTTGAAGCTTTCCTTGTTAGGCCGAATTGCTGTTATTAAGATGAATGTTTTGCCTAGAATGTTGTTTTTATTCCAAACATTGCAAATTGTGGACAAGATGGATTGTTTCAAGAGGTGGCAGAAAGATATTTCGAAGTTTGTCTGGCAGGGCAAAAAACCCAGAATAAAATTTAAGATTTTAACTGATGCAAAGGAAAGAGGGGGATTTGCCCTGCCGGACTTAAAACTGTACTATGAATCAGCAGCTTTCTGCTGGTTGAAAGACTGGCTACTTCTTGAGAACACAGATATCTTAGATTTGGAAGGGTTTAACAATGTTTTCGGATGGCATGCATATATATGGTATGACAAGGTGAAAGCTCATAAAGCTTTTAAATATCACATTGTTAGGAAAGCATTATATAATGTTTGGATTAGATATAAAGATTTGTTGGAGAATAAAACCCCAAGGTGGTTGTCGCCAATGGAGGCTAAAGCCGTGAAAAAGCTTAACATGGAGGCCAAATGGCCAAAATATTGGGAAATTTTGGAACAAGAGGGTGATAAACTGAAATTACAGAGTTATGAGAAATTGAAGCTTAAAGTACGAGATTGGCTCCATTATTATCAAATAATGGAGGTGTGTAAACAGGACAGGAAAATTGGCTTCCAGGTGGAGAAATCAAAACTAGAAACAGAACTGTTAGAACCCAATACTAAGAATTTGTCAAGAATGTATAACTTGTTGCTGAAATGGAATACGCAAGATGAAACAGTTAAATCAGCCATGATTTAAGTGGGCACAAGACATTGGTCATAATATTATGTTTGCTGACTGGGAACAGTTGTGGACCACCGGTATAAAATTTACGGCATGTAATGCCTTAAGAGAGAATATTATGAAAATGATTTACAGGTGGTACATGACCCCAGTCAAGCTAGCAAAAATCTACGATTTGCCTGATAATAAGTGTTGGAAATGTAAAGAAACTGAAGGTACTTTTTATCACCTTTGGTGGACGTGCCCGAAGATTAAGGCCTTCTGGGAAATGATATATAATGAAAGGAAAAAGGTACTTAAATGTACTTTCCCCAAGAAACCAGAAGCCTTTCTCTTGGGCATTGTCGGCCAATTGGTGCCAAAGAAAGACAGGACTTTTTTATGTATGCTACTACAGCAGCAAGAATTATCATCGCAAAGTATTGGAAGACACAGGATCTACCCACTCTGGAAGAATGGCAGATGAAGGTGATAGAGTATATGGGACTGGCTGAAATGACTGGCAGAATCCGAGACCAGGGGAAAGAGACGGCGGAAGAAGATTGGAAGAAATTCAAAATTTATCTTAAGAAATATTGTAAAATTAATGAGTGCTAAAATGTTGAGGTTATAGAAAAAAGGGGACTACAGCTGTAAAAGATTAAGTAAAAGAAAAGAACAAGGGAAAATTAGATAAAATCAAGGGGGAGGATTTGCTGAAACAAATTTGGAAATTGGGATGCAGAAAGGGGAGGTAAGGGGAAGTCGGTGAAGTAAGGTTTAAGAAAAAAGGATTTGAAATTATACATGTTTGTTTATGTGTTTGTTTGTTTGTATTGTGTATTGTTTGTGTTTATATAAATTGTGAAAAACCAATAAAAAAATTTATATAAAAAAAATAAGATCAGTAGAAGACAAACTAAAGTTTTTGAACAACTACGAGGAAGATCTGCAGAAGGAACTTGGAAAAGAGTCAAAAGGGTCTGACAGAGGATCGCCACACAGAGGATCAGAGCAAAGAGCATTGGACAGAAGATCACCAAAAAGAGGACTAGTGGATATAGCAACATTATCTTTTGGACTGGACCGCCCAGTGAACGTGACACTGACACCACCAACAGAAGAAGAGCAGGCATTGGGTGCAGTTGGAGGAAAATCAGAGTAACTACATTATGGCACTGCAAGTATTAAGCTGGAATGTTAATGGTCTGAACTCCCCGGAAAAAAGGCAGAAAGTCTTTCATTTACTCAAAAAAGAACAATTGGACTTGAGTAATAAAAGATTGGGCCAAGAATTTATTTCATCAGATAAAGTTAAAAAAAAGAGGAGTAGTCATTTATGCAAAAGAGAGTCTATCACCGAAATTTATATTTAAAGATGACCAAGGAAGATTTGTTGCAATTGAAATTCAATCACAAGGAGAGAAAATTTTGATAATAGGTATATATGCACCAAATGAAGGAAAATCGGAATTTTTCAAGAAGTTACATGAGATCCTAATGGACTATATGGATTACAATATGATTCTGATGGGAGATGTGAATGGAGTGGTGTCTACAAATATGGACAAGGCACAGAGACAGGTAGTCACCAAGGATGGTAGACTACCAAAAACTTTCTTTGACATGACTGAAAATATGGATTTAGTTGACATCTGGAGAATGAAGAACCCCCTGGGAAGAGAGGGAACTTTCTTCTCTGAGGCTAAAATGACATGGATAAGAATTGACCAAATTTGGGTAACTAGAGGACTGGCTCCGAAGACTAGTAAAGTGGAAATCTGCCCGAAAACTTGCTCCGACCATAATGCTGTGAAGGTGGAAATGAAACTGACGCCAATTGGTTCCTTTAGATTTAGATGAATGATACTTTGTTTAGGAATGAAGAAGTGACTAAGAAGGCCCAAAAAACTTTGAGAGACTATTTTGAGATAAATATGAACACTACTGTGGAAAAAAGAGTAATCTGGGACGCAAGCAAAGCGGTTATGAGAGGATTTCTGATACAACAGAATGCAATTAAGAAGAGAATTCAAAATGAGAAAAAAGATAAAATCCTGGGAAAAATAAAGGAAGGAGAAAAGAAACTGAGAGTGAAACCAAAGTCGCAGGAGATCTTGAAAGAGATAAAGTTATATCAAGTACAATATATGAAAATGACGAATCAGGAAATAGAATGGAAGATTAAACAGATGAGACAAAAGACATTTGAATCGGCAAATAAATGCGGAAAACTGTTGGCTTGGCAAATGAAAAAAAGACAAAAACTTAATACCATTACGAATTTGGAAGTGGAAGGAAAGAATATACAGAATCCAGTGGAAACAACTATATACACAGGAGACGCAGAAAGAAATGGACATTGATAGATTTTTGAAAACTAATGGACTACAAAAAATCTCTCAGGAAAATAAGTTAATGCTGAATTACAAAATAACGGAGCAGGAAGTAGAAGGGGCCATTCAGAATATGCAGTTAGGTAAATCCCCAGGACCGGATGGATTGACTTCAAGATACTACAGATCTCTGAAAGAATGGTTAATACAACCCTTAAAGGAAGTCTGTAATGAAATACTGGAAGGGAAAAGGGCACCAGAGTCATGGAAGGAAGCTTATATTACACTTATACCGAAAACAGAGACTGGAAAGACACAGCTCAAGAACTACCGCCCCATATCACTGCTTAATGTGGATTATAAAATTTTTGCAGATATTTTGGCTAAAGGATTAAAAAAGGTGCTAGAAATTCATAAAGATCAAGGGGGCTTTCTCCCGGGCAGACATTTGTCTGACAATACGAGGAACATAATTAATATCTTAGAAAAACTACAAGTGAAGATTAATACTAAAGCAGTTCTGATATTTGTGGACGCGGAGAAAGCCTTTGACAATATTTCTTGGAGTTTTATGAAGAAGAATCTACAGGGGATGGGGGTTGGTCAAGGTTTTGGAAATGGTATAGGTGCAATTTATTCAGAACAAAAGGCTAAATTAATTGTGAATAACGTAGTGACGGAAGAACTTAAGATTGAGAAAGGAACACGACAAGGTTGCCCAATCTCACCATTGCTTTTTATATCGGTCCTGGAGGTTTTGCTAAATATGATTAGAAGGGACCAATTGGTTAAAGGTATACAAGTGGGAGCTAAACAGTACAAACTGAAAGCATTTGCTGATGATTTGGTATTGACTTTACAGGAGCCAGAATCTAGCACTAAAAGAGTACTGGAATTGATTCAAGAATTTGGTCAGGTAGCAGGTTTTAAGTTGAACAAGATGAAAACTAAGGTTTTAGAGAAAAATCTAACTGTGATTGAGAGAGATAAGTTTCATGTTTTTTTAAAAAAAAGATATTTATTAAGATTTTCAAAATATTACAAAAGAAAAAAGAAAAATACAAAATAAAAATACAGTGGTACCCCGCAAGACGAATGCCTCGCAAGACGGAAAACCCGCAAGACGAAAGGGTTTTCTGTTTTGGAGGCGCTTCGCAAGACGAATTTCGCTATGGGCTTGCTTCGCAAGACGAAAGCCCATAGGGAAATCTCCGGGGACCTCTTTTAAATGCTGGTGGTGGGGAGCAAAGCCTTTCCCCCCCCTCCGGCCTTCAGAAGAGGTCCAGGAAGGCCGGTGGGGGCCGAAAGGCTTTGCTCCCCACCGCCAGCATTTTAAAAGCAGTCCGGCATAGCAGGGAAGCGCTTCCCGCTATCGCGGACGGCTTTTGAAGGCAGGCGGGGGGAGCAAAGACTTTCGCCCCCCACCGGCCTTCAGAAGAGGTCCTGGACCTCTTCTGAAGGCCGGCGGGGGGCGAAAGTCTTTGCTCCCCCCTGCCTGCCTTTCCGGGAGAGCGGAGAAAGGCAGCGCCTTTCTCCGCTGTTCCCGACGGCTTTTGAAGGCAGCCTTGTCGTGTCCCTTTCTCTATCTTAAATTCCTCTGTCACCACATTGTTAACTATTAGTTTAGCCTTTTGTTCTGAATAAATTGCACTTATACCATTTTCAAACCCTTGACCAACCCCCATCCCCTGAAGATTTTTCTTCATGAAACTCCAAGAAATGTTGTCAAAGGCTTTCTCCGCATCTACAAAAATTAAAACAGCTTTAGTATTAATATTCACTTGCAGCTTCTCTAAAATGTTAATTATATTTCTCGTGTTGTCAGACAAGTGTCTGCCCGGGAGAAAGCCAGCTTGGTCTTTGTGTATCTCCTCTACTAAAACTTTTTTCAATCTTTTAGCCAATATATCTGCAAAAAAGCAAACCAGAAGGGAAACTTAATTGACCCTAAGAAACCCCTCTTAAAGGGGAAGTGCCCCAGGAATAAAGAGAAGAAGCCCAAGAATGTAAAAATGGGAAGGAAGACAAAGCTCCCATCTCGAACAAAGAAAATGAACCTCACAAGACTATTTAATCTATTAGAAAAGTCAAATCCAACGAACCCAGCTAACCCAGTCCTGCCACCCCTTGATAAAAGCCCAAGCCCAAATAAAAACCTCCATAATGCTGGGCTTTTCAATTCAACAGAGGAACTCCATAAGGCTAGGCTTCATAATTCAACAGAGCAACTAGCGCTCCCGAATGGAACCGCGGGAAAATCAAGAGAAAACCCGATACCTAAGCAAGAAACTACTCCTAAAACAGCATACTCTCGCAGAAATCTAATTCTAAATAAACAAAAACTCATCATCCTACCTGTATACATGCACAAAGATCTCCTTTCTCCAGCACAACAGAGAATTTATATTCTCAAGAAAACTGAATTAGCCGTTAGAGGGTTCGTCCCAGCAGAAAACATCATTAATGTTAAATTTCTGCCATCAGACAAGGACCTAAACAGAGTTGTGGTAACATTCAGAGACTGGCACACAACCAAACTAGTTTCAGACAATAAGGACAAGCTACAAAGAGTTGGATTGCAGGTGACTCGCCTATTCGAAGTGTCCGGTACTCCCATTCCTCTCATCGAAACAATCAAGACTGATAAGATAAAAATAAAGCCGACAATGTCTATGACGGACGAGAACTGTAAGATGCTTCAACTAGAGGCAGACAAAGCCCCAAACCAGCTGGCTAAAAGACCAAAAACCCTACCCCCAAACCACGTACCAGATGAAAGCTCCAACATAGAGAAGGAAAACCGCTTCATAGCAACTATTGAACAAATACATAAAGCTCAGGACGCACTAATTGAAAGATTAGCATCCATAAGGAAATCTATTACACTCCTAGCCACACCCGTCACGAGGGAATTTAACTATGCAACCTATACCACAAAACCTTTATCCAACAGTGAGTGGATACTAAGGCTATTCCTATCGCCAGAGGAACTCGGACCTACGGAACCACCTATAACAAAGAAAACAATAACACATCAAGCTGAAATAGCGATACCACCAGGCAAGAACGGTTCAATCTTTGTGGACAACCTAGGAGTCCTAGACACCATTCACACGGACTGAAATAAGGTCACGGGGAAAGAACGCCCCTCCGGGACACTAAAATATGTCCAAGTTCACACCGTGCCAAAATGTCCCATTACACACCCCAAAACAGACATAATGAATGATAAATCCCAAATTGGCTATAAACCTAAGCTTGATTGTCCCTTGTGATGTCTGACAACCAAAATTCACAAGCTGACCACCTGTACGTGGAACATCGCAGGGTGGGGAGCTAAAAACAAAGATCCCAATCTAATGGACTTCCTCACTAAATTTGACATCCTGTTCATCCAGGAAACCTGGTCGATAGACGAGCTCTACCTGGATAATTACCAATCGTGTATTAAAAGAGCAACACCTAGTCAAAGAGGGGGCAGACCCAAAGGAGGCTTAGCCTTACTGTTCTCAATGCAGATACAAGCTAATATTATCCAATTACCCTCCAATGATGAATGGTCTGTAGAATCCATAGCCCCGTGCAGCCTCTCCTTGGCAGAGGGGTTGCGCGCAGCTATGGAGGAAGCCAAGTCAGCGAGCGGGATGGATTCCGCTCGATGTTTTGGCTTCCCCTTTAGCCCTGTGCAGCCTCTCCTTGGCGGAGGGGCTGCACAGGGCTTTACTGGGAGGTGGGGGGATTCCCTCGCCATTCCCAAAAGCCCGCAGAAGCCGTGCAAACCCTTTAAAGAGATCACGGCTTCTCCTGGCTTTTCTGGGAGGTGGGGGGATTCCCTCACCTCCCGCAAAACCGGCAGAAGCCGCGCGCACTTTAAAAGGGCTGCACGGCTTCTCCTGGCTTTACTGGGAGGTGGGGGGATTCCCTCACCTCCCGCAAAACCGGCAGAAGCCGTGCGCACTTTAAAAGGGCTGCACGGCTTCTCCTGGCTTTACTGGGAGGTGGGGGGATTCCCTCACCTCTCGCAAAAGCCCGCAGAAGCCGTGCAACCCCTTTAAAGGGATCGCGGCTTCTCCTGGCTTTTGTGAGAGGTGAGGGAATTCCCCCACTTCCCGCAAAACCGGCAGAAGCCGCGCGCACTTTAAAAGGGCTGCACGGCTTCTCCTGGCTTTCCTGGGAGGGGGGGATTCCCCCACCTCCCGCAAAACCGGCAGAAGCAGTGCGCCCTTTAAAAGGGCTGCACGGCTTCTCCTGGCTTTCCTGGGAGGTGGGGGGATTCCCCCACCTCCCGCAAATCCGGCAGAAGCCGCGCAATCCCTTTAAAGAGATCGCGGCTTCTCCTGGCTTTTCTGGGAGGTGGGAGAAGGGACTGATGCCGCCAGTCAGTCCCTTCTCCCTCCTGTGGAAAAGCCCGCAAGAGCGCACGGAGCTTGTGTGTGGCTCTTGGGGGCTTTTCCCGCCTGCCTCCCCCCTGCATTCGTTCCATAGGACACACACACATTTTCCCTTGCTTTTTAGGAGGGAAAAAGTGCGTCATATGGTGCGAAAAATACGGTATATAAACTCCCTAATAGACCACCTACAAGGAGCGGATACACACGCCCCAAAATTAGCAGACAAAAAACTGCCTATCCTACTCTATGCAGATGATGCGGTTATATTGTCCCAGACTCAGATGGGTCTCAAAAGAGCTCTTAACAGCTTATCCCAATATTGTAGAGAAGAGAAACTAGCAGTGAACTACCAAAAAACAAAAATCATGGTTTTCTCTAACTAAAGGAAAATATACAGATGGAATTTAGACAATCAGGAGAGTGAACAAGTGACATGCTTTAAATATCTAGGAGTGATATTCCAGGCATCAAGGAAGAAGACTGCCCACATAAACTACAGCTCCTTTACAGCTCAAAAAAGTACAACGGCAATCCTAAGATTCCATCGTACAACGGGAGGAAATTTCATTCCTGCTACAGTTAAACTATTCGTTGCAAAACCAGCAGCACAAATCCTATACGGCGCACCACTCGTCTCCCTCTCTAATCTAGACCCATATGAGAAGATACAATCAGGCTTCCTTAGATCACTCCTGCGAACACCTAAATGCGTCCCAAACGCCGCCCTACGACTGGAAGCGGGCTTATACAGCATTAAAGCCAAAGTATGGATAAGAACCTTATGCACTTGGCTAAGACTTAACAACTCGCCGGTTGGACTACTTTCCCTGATGCTTCTTGACAAATTCCAATCTAGCTGGTTGAAGGGCATTCTCAGAAAACTGGCCACATATGGTCTCTCCCCAGAGTATTTATTAAGTTTAGAAGGGGGAAGGGCCAAGAACATAATCAAAGAAAGACTCAGGGACATTGAAACCCAAAATGACTTTAACCAACTTCCGATAACTTATAAACTTCTATACAATTCCCAAAGGCCCCATCTAGCAAACTATCTCAAAGTTCTAGACAACGCTAAACACCGATGGGCATTTTCCAGGGCCCGCTTTAACGCTCTCCCTTCAGCTCTTCTAGAGGGAAGAGACAATAAAATACTGATCGAACAAAGATTATGTCCCTGTAACAGCAATGAAATCGAAACCATTGGGCATGTCATCTTATACTGCCCATTATATCGAGACTCAAGAAAAGAGCTGATCGAACTGATTCTGAGGAAAATACCTCGTAGTACAGACGACACCTATATCAGACACCTCTTAGCTGACAAAGAGCCCGAAATTAACAGGTCCGTGGCAAAGTACTGTTACATTGCAACAAGAATAAGACGAGCAATGATGTCTACAAAGGAGTTCAAACTGTAAACATCGAAAGAACGATAATAAACAGTAGCGACTCCTGAATTGAATTTTAAAAACTTAAAACTCGAAACCTGGTCATAAATATAAGCACCAATTCTGAGAATTGGCCATATTTTTACTGCTACTTGTAGCAAAATACTGTTCTTAATGTCATATTTTATAAATTGCTTCCTGGTCACTGACCGTATTAAAGATATTTGATTTTGATTTTTATATCTGCAAAAAATTTTGTAATCCACATTAAGCAGGGATATGGGGCGGTAATTCTTAAGTTGTGTCTTTTCAGACTCATTTTTCGGTATTAGTGTAATAGATGTTTCCTTCCACGACTCTGGCGCTTTTTCCCCATCCAAAATTTCATTGCAAACCTCCTTTAGTGGTTGAATTATCCAATCCTTCAAAGATCTATAATATTTTGAGGTTAAGCCATCTGGCCCTGGAGATTTGCCCAACTGCATGTTCTGAATGGCACCTTCCACCTCCTGTTCTGTTATTTTGTAGTTCAGCATTAACTTATTTTCTTGAGAGATTTTTTGTGGTTGTTTTTTAAAATGATATTTATTGAAAAAAGATTTTTTAAAAAAAAATTACAAAGAAAAAAAGACAAAAGCAAAAAACAGAAAAAGAAAAAGAAAAAATAAAACCATCATTTTCAAATTCTCCACATTCATTACCTTCTTTCCATGACCTCCTCCTCCTCCCATCTCTTGTATCTTGATTAATAATTGTCACAGCAAATCCTTTCCATAATTCATAATATTCCGTCATTACATTACCTTACTCTATTTTCATCTTATCTTACAAAAAAAACCTTAAAACTTAAAACTTAAATCTTATTTTTACCAGCTTCTCATAACCATTACCTTTTTACCTAATTCTTTAAACATTTTTAGAAGAGCCAAGTAATTTCATTTCAACATTTTTCCAACGTTCATAAAACATTTCTAATGATAAAAAAGAGAATAAAAACAATCCAATCTTCTTCCAGCGTCCCCTCCTC
Source organism: Podarcis vaucheri (assembly GCF_965113315.1). Classification (NCBI taxonomy): domain Eukaryota; kingdom Metazoa; phylum Chordata; class Lepidosauria; order Squamata; family Lacertidae; genus Podarcis; species Podarcis vaucheri. The sequence continues at coordinate 19,379,995 of NC_138757.1, forward strand.
CCGGTCCCGGGATTGTCAGTCCTTTTTATCCCATTAGTCTGGCACATTAACCTGGTGATCCGAGGCCTTCAAATCTCTTCCATGTCCCTTCCGCAGCTCTTCTTCATATTTTCCTTTCACTCGTGGGAACTTCAGCTTGGTAGTGTTTTTGACCCTTTTCAACAAATCAGCCCCTTTCCCATAGTCCAGACTAGACTCCATGTGGTATTTTAGGACATGTTTCAAATTCCCTCCAAAATTGGAAGTCCCAACAGCTCCAAACCTCTGACGGCCCATTGCCAGACTCGGAAAGTCCAAACATCCCTGCATAGGGGGGTCAGTCCAACCCCCCATTTCCAAGTCAATCCAAACTTTGTCTTTCCAAATCTGGTTTTTCCCAAGTTCATTTGTCAAATCCAAAGGCTCATTTTCCTGCTGGGCCAAAAGTCCCTCCATCTCTGGCGCCCAAGATTCTGCAACATCCTCTTCTCTCATCTGCTCTGTCAGGACACACTCCTGTTTAAGTTCCTGGGTGGGCTCCATATAATTTCCCACTACCTGTTCAAATGTTCTGGCCGCATTAGTCATCAAATCCGTCTTCTGACTTAACTGATCCAATAGGGCATTTATTTTACAGAAAGCACCCAACAGTGCTTCTGAAAACATTGTCCTGCAAGGTCACAAGTCCTTTCCCACAGTTGTAATCTGGCAGCTGCAAGCTCCCTAAACTTGGTTACAGTTTCCCAGTCCCCCTCTAGGGGAAAACTTCTGGTTGTTCTTTCTTTCTTTTAAGAACAATAGCAACAAAGTTTCTTCTTTAAAAAAAATATTTTGTCAATATTTGTTCCTTTAAAATGCGAAAGGAAACAGTGGAATCACAATGTTACTCTTCTTTTAACTATCTGTCAAAAACATTTGTCTCTGGTCAATGAGCTTCAAAATGTCAATTCTGACACCCCACTCCAGGGTCAGGACGGTGGAAAGTTACTTTACTTTAAACTCACTTCTGCAGGTTTAAACAGTCCAAAAAAAAGAAGATCCCCCTTCTTCTCCTGCTACCGAAGGGGGGTTCAACGCTTTTAGATGGTGAAACAATCCTTTAAAAGTAATTTTCTAAGCTCTAGTTTACGTTGTCTTTGCTTTCTTCTAACTACAAGGAAACGGAAGGCTGACTTCCTGTTTAGACCTTCCCGTTTCAGTACCAAATTAAGATAAATTTTTAAGTCCAATTCCTTTCTAACCGCCAGTTCTTGTTTGAAGTCCAATTATTCAATGTTTGAGTACTCACGGGTGATTACTTTAGATGCCAAATTTTCCCAGGAAAAAGGCAGCACTCTCCGGCAATGGCTGTGCAGCTTCGCTCCACGGAAATAGCAGTTGACTCACAGCACCGCGCCACTTCCCCCTCTTTGCATCGGAGCCCGTTAGTGGGTTCCTATGCGGGTTGGGGGGGCGCTAAAGGTGCCCACCGAGTCCCACGGTCACAGGCTTCATCCGCCTGTGATTTCTGAGAGGGTCCCCGCTTCGCCGCAGCGGAAAAGACCCGTGCGCGGAGCTGGTCCCACCCCGGAAGTCCTTGAGAGATTTTTTTGAAGTCCATTTGTTTTTAAGAATTGGTCTAAATCAAACTCTTTCTGTGGCCCTTGTGTATATAACTGTTTAAAGTACCTCTGGAAGCATTTTCTAATTTCCACTGGATTCTGGATGTTCTTTCCTTCCACTTCCAAGTTGGTAATGGTGCTAAGTTTTTGTCTTTTTTTCATTTGCCAAGCTAACAGTTTTCCACATTTATTAGCCGATTCAAATGTCCTTTGTCTCATCTGTTTAATTTTCCATTCTATTTCCTGATTCATCATCTTCATATATTGAACTTGGTATAACTTTATTTCTCTCAGACTCTCTTGTGACTTTGGTTTTGCTCTCAGTTTCTTCTCACCCTCTTTTATTTTTTCCAAAATTTTATCTTTTTTCTCATTTTGAGTTCTCTTCTTTATTACATTCTGTTGGATTAGAAACCCCCTCATAACTGCTTTACTTGCATCCCAGATTACTCTTTTTTCAATGGTAGTGTTCATATTTATCTCAAAATAGTCTTTTGGGCCTTCTTGGTAACTTCTTGATCTCTAAACAAGGTGTCATTCATCCTCCATCTGAAGGAACCGGTAGGTGTTAATTTCATCTCCATTTTCACAGCATTATGGTCGGAGCAAGTTTTAGGGCAAATTTCCACTTTTCGAGTCTTAGGTGCCAGTCCTCTAGTTATCCAGATTTGGTCAATTCTTGTCCATGTCATTTTGGCTTCAGAGAAGAAGGTTCCCTCTCTGCCCAAGGGATTCTTTATTCTCCAAATGTCAATCAAGTCCATATCGTCAGTCATCTCAAAAAAGGTTTTTGGTAGTCTGCCATCTTTAGTAACTACCTGTCTCTGCGACTTATGTGTCGCACCACACCAGTGTGGTGTAGTGGTTAAGAGCGGTAGTCACGTAATCTGGGAAACCGGGTTCGTGTCTCCGCTCCTCCACATGCAGCTGCTGGGTGACCTTGGGCCAGTCACACTTCTGTGAAGACTCTCAGCCCCACTCACCTCACAGAGTGTTTGTTGTGGGGGAGGAAGGGAAAGGAGAATGTTAGCCGCTTTGAGACTCCTGAAGGGGAGTGAAAGGCGGGATATCAAATCCAAACTCTTCTTCTTCTTCTTCTTCCATGTTTGTAGATACCACTCCATTCATATCTCCCATCATGATAATGTTGTAATCCATATAGTCTAACAATGTCTCATGCAACTTCTTTAAAAATTCAGATTTCCCCTCATTTGGTGCATATACTCCTACTATCAAAAATTTTTCTCCTTGTGTTTGGATTTCAATTGCCACATATCTTCCTTGGTCATCTTTAAAAATAAATTTCGGTGATAGGCTCTCTTTCGCATAAATTACTACTCCTCTCTTTTTAACCTTGTCCGATGAAATAAACTCTTGGCCCAATCTTTTATTAATCAATACTTTCCTATGAAGCCTTATCACATGTGTTTCCTGTAAGCAAATCAAGTCCAATTGTTCCTTTTTCAATAGATGAAATACTTTTTTCCTTTTCTCCGGGGAGTTAAATCCATGAATATTCCAACTTAATAGTTGCAGGGACATGGTGTGTTTATTTTGATTTTCCTCCAACTTGCACCAAGTAATTGTTCTTGTTCTGTCGGTGGTATCACCTTCTCTAACTTGTCCAATCCCAAAGGTAGTGGTACTATATCTTGTATTCCTGGTTTTAAGGCTCTTGGCTCTTCTTCGGCTTCTTTTTGCAGGTCTTCTCCGTGTTCTTTATCTTCCACTGATCTTATTTTAAACTTTTTCCCTTTAAAGGTAAAAGATAGGCCTTGGGGGAATTCCCACCTAAAAATGGTTCTGTTTCCTCTTAACAGGGCCACTAGATCTCCGTAATTGGACCTGAGATGCAAAAGATGTTTAGGGATGTCCTTAAATATCTCCACTCTTGATTCACTTATTTCCAAGGTCTTCTGGAAGTGCAGACTTAATATTCTGTCTCTCTCCTCTCTTGATCGGAGGGTAATCAAACAGTCTCTCACCCTGTTCTTTCTCCCCCCTCTTCCAAGTCTAAAAGCACTTACTATCTTAAAATCTAACTTGTCTGAGTCTAAGTTCCAAAAGTCGGCAAATTCCTGCGTAAGAAAGTTAATCAGACTATCTTTCTCAAGTTCAGGTACAGCCCTGATCCTTAGATTTGTCTGTTTTTCTTTTAATTCAATCATAGACAGCAATGACTTGTGGCCCTCCAGCTGTCTACATATCGGTGGTATCTTTTCCTCTACAGCCAATGCTTTTTCCTTGGCTTCTTCAGCTGTTTTTCGGTTCAAAGTAGATTCCTGCAGCAGTTTCTCAATAGATTCAGTATTTGAGTTCACCTTCTGCCCTAAGTTATTGATGCTTGACATGTTTTGATCAATTTTAGTTGTCGCTTCAGCAACTTGTTTGCTTAATTTTTCCAAAGATTCAAAAATTTTATCTAATGCTGAAGCTAAACCCCCTTCAGATGCCATTCCTTTAGGCGCCACCTGAGCTGGATCTTCCCCTGGTGGGGCAGAGTGGCTGGATGCTGACAGTCTACGCTGCTGCAGTCTAATTTTACCCGATCTTGTTGTTTTTTCCTGAGTCAAGTCTGCCATAACACTTTATCTAAGGATCAAGGTCAATCCCACGGTCTTATAGTGCAAAATTCCCCTTGGCCAATTTGGAGTGGAAAATTCCCTGGCCAATTGTAGCAATTTCAAAGTTCCTCTAGGGGGACACAGTAGCAGTCCAGACTTGCAACAATAAAGTAACTTTTCCAACTTTCAGAAATCCTCCCTTTAACCAAGAAAAGCAACAATTTCAAGTCCGGAGAGACCCTTCGGAGTCAAAGTATCTCTCTTACAGAGTTAGCTGTCAAAAAGTTGCATTATCCTTTAATACGGCAGTTCCATTGTCCCTTGGCAGTCCGTTCCCAGGCATTAAGTGGTGGTCTTTGTTCCCTTTCTCTCTTCTTTTTTTGCAGGAAAAAAATACTTCCCCTTCTCCCTCCCCTCTCCTGCACCTCAGGGAGGGAGTTCTCTTTTAATTGATGTTAAGATTTAAGTCTTTTTCACCACAATTTTCAGGGTCTTAGCTTAGACAGTCTTCGCTTTGATCTATTTACAGAAAAACGGAAGGCAGAATTCCTGTTTACGCCTTCCCACTTCAGTGCCAAATTAGTCCTTTTTTCCTTAAATTTCCCAATCTTCAAACTTAACCTACTCACGGGTAGTTGTTTGTTAGCCGAATTGTCACAGGAAAAAGGTCAGCGCTCTCCGGCAACAGCTGCGCGGCTCCACTCCACGGAAGAAGCAGTTGACTCTCAGCACCGCGCCAGACTCCCCGTTTCGCTCCGGAACTCTTTACAGGGTTCCCTCGCAAATTGGGGGGGCGCTAAGGGTGCCCGCCGAGTCCCACGGTCACAGGCTTCACCCGCCTGTGGTTTTCGAAGGGGTCCCTGCTTCGCCGTAGTGGCAAGACCCGATTTCCGCGGAGCTACTCCCTCGAGACTAGAGGGAATCCGTCATTGCCAATGGTGCCGCCTCCGGAAGTCCCGAGAGAGATGAGTTTCAGAAGGAGACAGGATTAACAGTGGTTAAGAAAGTGAAATATTTAGGGGTTTAAATGACTGCTAAGAACGTGAATTTATTTAAGGATAACTATGAAAAATGTTGGACTGAAGTGAAAAAGGACTTAGAAATATGGTCAAATTTGAAGTTATCACTGTTAGGCCGAATTGCTGTGATAAAAATGAACGTATTGCCAAGGATACTGTTTCTGTTTCAAACATTGCAAATTCTGGACAAAATGGATTGTTTCAAGAAGTGGCAGAGAGACATCTCTAGATTTGTCTGGCAGGGCAAGAAGCCTCGAATAAAATTTAAGATATTATCTGATGCTAAAGAAAGAGGTGGATTTGCCCTGCCAGACCTTAAACTTTATTATGAATCAGCCACCTTTTGTTGGCTGAGAGAATGGATGCTTCTTGAAAACACTGATGTGTTGGATTTGGAAGGTTTCAATAATGTATTTGGTTGGCATGCATATCTGTGGTATGATAAGGTTAAAGCACACAAAGCGTTTAAAAACCATATTGTCAGAAAAGCACTGTTTAATGTCTGGATAAGATATAAGGACTTGTTAGAAAATAAAACCCCAAGATGGCTGTCACCAATGGAAGCAAAGGCTCAGAAAAAACTCAATATGGAGGCCAAATGGCCGAAGTATTGGGAAATTTTGGAACAAGAGGGAGACAGATTAAAACTGCAGAGTTTTAATAAACTTTAAGATTTTAACTGATGCAAAAGATAGAGGGGGTTTTGCCCTGCCGGACTTGAGACTTTATTATGAATCGGCAGCTTTTTGCTGGCTGAAACAATGGCTACTTCTTGAGAATACAGATATTTTGGATCTGGAAGGGTATGATAATAGATTTGGCTGGCATGCATACATATGGTATGACAAGGTAAAATTGCATAAAGGCTTTAAAAACCATATTGTGAGGAAAGCACTGTACAATGTTTGGATAAAATACAAAGATTTGCTGGAAAGTAAAACCCCTAGGTGGTTATCACCAATGGAGGCTAAAGAGGTAAAAAAACTAAATATGGAGTCCAACTGGCCAAAATATTCTGAAATTTTAGAACAAGATGGTGAAAGAGTTAAATTGCAGAGTTTTGAAAAATTAAAGTCTAAGGTGCGAAATTGGCTGCATTACCGTCAGATAAATGAGGTATTTAAACAGGACAGGAAAATAGGTTTCCAGAGGGAGAGGTCGAAATTAGAAACAGAACTGTTAGAACCCAATACTAAGAACCTGTCGAGAATGTACAATTTGCTGCTGAAGTGGAATACACAAGATCAAGTAGTAAAACCAGCCATGATTAAATGGGCACAAGACATAGGTCATGACATAATGATTGATGACTGGGAACAGTTATGGAATACAGGTATTAAGTTTACAGCTTGTAATGTATTAAGAGAGAATATAATGAAAATGATTTATAGGTGGTACATGACCCCAGTCAAACTTGCAAAAATTTACCATCTGCCCAGTAATAAATGTTGGAAATGTAATGAGACGGAAGGTACCTTCTATCACCTTTGGTGGACCTGCCCGAAGGTAAAGGCCTACTGGGAAATGATCTATAATGAAATAAAAAAGGTCCTTAAATGGACATTTCTGAAAAAGCCAGAGGCCTTTCTTCTGGGTATGGTAGGCCAATTGGTGCCAAGGAAGGACAAAACATTTTTTATGTATGCTACCACAGCGGCAAGAATTCTTCTGGCAAAGTATTGGAAGATGCAGCAGCTACCTACTCTGGAAGAATGGCAAGCGAAGGTGATCGAATATATGGGAATGGCAGAAATGACCGGCAGAGTCCGAGACCAGGGGAGAGAGACGGTGGAAGAAGACTGGAAGAAATTTAAAAAATATCTTAAAGACTGTTGTAAAATTGATGATGCTTGAGATGTTATGGTTATAAGAAATAGAGAATTGCAGCTGTAAACCATAATCTTAAAGAATGTACAAAGAAAATGAGCGAATTAACTGAACGAAGGGTTGCTGAGAAAGGGTTAATATAAGGATGCAGAAAAAGGGAGGTATGGGGAAGTCCGGGAAAGAAGGTTTTGAAAATAAGTTTAAGAAATTATACATGTTTATTTGTTTGTATGTCTTGTAGAGTTTGTTTTGTTATTTGTTTTATTATATGTTTGGAAAATTAATAAAAATTATTATAAAAAAAAATAAATAAAACTGCAGAGTTTTGAAAAATTAAAAAATAGAGTGCGAGATTGGCTCCATTATTACCAAAAAATGGAGGCATATAATTTGGACAAAAAACTAGGCTTCCAGGTGGAAAAATCAAAATTGGAAACAGAATTGTTAGACCCCAAAGTTAAGAATCTGTCAAGAATGTATAACTTGCTGTTGAAATGGAATACTCAGGATGAAACAGTGAAATCTGCTATGATTAAATGGGCACAAGATTTTGGACATAACAAGGAAGACTATGGGGAGATCTGAAGACCTATGGATTACAAATTTGACCAAGGTGAAAGTTGGAGCTTTTGGGACATTTGGGACATTTGGACTCAAAAGCAATAAGAAACAAGATTTGGGCTCCACTTTTGAATATGGAGGTCTGGTTGGAAGAAACATAGATCTTTTTGAGACAGAGCCTCTCCGAAACCCGATGGCTAATATAAAGGACTACCAACAAAACCGGCAGAGAGGGACTGAGAGAGATTTGAGGGCCTCGGACGTGAGATCTCCAGGCTGATAGCTGATAGACTGAAAGATATTTTTGGGATTGAAACCGGGAAAGGGGGGGGTGAGAGTTTTGGAATCCAAAGGGTGTATAACTATATGTTTTCTTTTTGGTATTTTGTTTTGTAATTATTATAAAAACTGGGAAATTTGTGAAAGGGAATTTGGGTCGACCTTAGAAAAGGGTGTAAATGATGAGTATTGGGGTTTAAATTGAGGTCCATAAGTTAAAATTGGTCATTCAAGATGAATTAAGTATAACATTAATAAGGTAAAAGTTGGGGATAAGAACTTGCTGAGCTAATTATGGGAATTGGGATACAAGAAGGGGAGGTGTGGGGAAGTCAGTGAAAGATGTTAACAAAATAAGGATTTGAAATTATACTTGTTATTTGTGTTGTGTTGTGTTATGTATGTTTATGTTTTTGTGTCTGTCTTAAAAATTTGTGAAAATTCAATAAAAATGTTTAAAAAAACAACAAGATGTTGGACATAACATTATGATGGCTGACTGGGAACAGTTATGGACCACAGGTATGAAGTTTACGGCATGTAATGCCTTAAAAGAGAATCTAATGAAAATGATTTACAGGTGGTACATAACACCAGTCAAGATAGCAAAAATTTACCATTTGCCCGATAATAAATGCTGGAAATGTAATGAGACTGAAGGTACATTCTTTCACCTTTGGTGGACATGCCCAAGGATTAAGAATTTCTGGGAGATGATTTATAATGAAATGAAAAAGGTATTTAAATATACCTTTTTAAAGAAACCAGAGGCCTTCCTGTTGGGCATGGTCGGCCAATTGGTGCCAAAGAAGGATAGAACTTTCTTTATGTATGCTACAACAGCAGCAAGAATACTTATCGCAAAGCATTGGAAGACACAAGATCTACCCACCCGGGAAGAATGGCAGATGAAGCTGATGGACTACATGGAATTGGCGGAAATGACTGGCAGAATCCAAGACCAGGGAGAAGAGTCGGTGGAAGAAGATTGGAAAAAATTCAAAGTATATTTAAAGAAATATTGCAAAATTAATGAATGTTAGAAGGATGCTGGAATGAAGTTATATGGCTTTAGCAGAAAGGTTATAAAGAATTAAGTAAAAATAGATTGTTAATGGACCAAAGTGGAAAATTTAAGGTTAGATTGTCTTAAGATAAATTATAGAACGAAAATTGAGAAAGATGGAAAGGATTTGCTGAAATAGCTAATTGAACTAGAATACAAAAAAGGGAGGTATGAGGAGGTCGATGAAACAAGTAAATGAAAGGTAAAGACACGGAAATATTGGAAGTCTTTTTAAATGTTTTTGTTTTTCTGGTTGTTTTTCTGTATTGTTTTTTGTTTTTTTCTTTTTGTTTTTTTGATGTATTGTAAGGTATTGTTTTGTTTTGTTTAATTTTTTATTGTTTCTTCTTTTTTCTGTAACTTTCAAACCTCTAATAAATATCATTTTTTAAAAAAAGAAAATCATATCCGCTGTCCCCCTAGAAGGCTGAAAACCATTTTGGGATTCAGGAATGGTCACCTTGGATAATGTTAAGAGACGGTTTGCTAAGATCCTTGCAAGAATTTTGCCGGCCACAGGACTTCCGGTTCGGCGCCAGCGCTAATGGCTGCTCCCTCTCCGAGCTCCGGAGAGAGGACGGCTCTGCGAGTTCGGGTCTGACCCGCTACGGCAAGCGGGGGACCCCTAAAATCACAGGAATGGAGCCTGTGAACAAGGAGATTCGGTGGGCACCTGAAGCGCCCCCCTTTACCGCAGAAAGAGCCTTTTTAAAGGCTCCGGAACGACAACGGGGAGCGCGGTGCTGAGAATCGCTACCCAGCCCGCAGGGTGAAGCCGCGTCGCCATTAGTGGAGAGCGCCGATTCCTTCCTGAATAATTTGGACAAAAAAAAAACCGTGAGTAAGATCGAACCTCTATTCGTGTCAAAACTACTTGAAATTAGACTGAAAACGGGAAAGGCGAAAATTAAGGAAGTCTGCCTTCCCCCGACTGCATGACAATTAAAGCAACGAAAGTTACTAAGCTGCATCCGTATGGGATATTGTTTTTAACTGCTTGAATCCGACATTTGGACTTTGACTATCCCCTCTAGCTTGCAGGGCAGAGGGGAGGAAAAAGTGACTTTATAAGCTGCATGATCAATTTAAAGGAAAAGGAAATTCTCTGCAGCCTCCAACCTGGCACAAACTGCTTATAAGACAAAGGAACACTGAACTGACTCTAGATTCCTGTGAAAGTAACAAAGTGGAAGTCTTACTGGTTACTTGTTACAAAGTTTTGGGACTCTGTGGCTACAATATATCAGGGAAGGCTGGGACTGTATCTATTGGAAAAGTGTTGCAATATACATATAGAAGCCTCCTGATACATTTGCTTTTTAAATACTCTTTGTCTTTGTTTGTGGACATTTTGATTTGCTCCCTCTAGAGGGTAAATTAAAAGTTGCTACACCTTGGGACAGTGGAATTTTCCTTTAGGAGAAGGCTCCCGTGGGAAACGACCTTGGGATATGAGTGGCCCAGCAGACGAGATAAGCACGAGAGCCAAGACAAGGCAACATCAACAACAGCTACAGCAACAAAAGAAAAGAGGCTCGATCTCAGGTATAACCCCTACAGTGACAACAGGACAAGAAAAAGGCACAGCAGTCTCCATGGATGCAGTGTCGCAAGCCCTTCTTAAGATAAACCAATCTCTGGAGAATCTAACAAAGCAGACGGCAGAAAACACCAAGAAATTGACAGAGAATTCACAGAAATTGACAGATTTAACAACAAGACTCGACCTGAATACGGAATCTATAAACAGGCTTACGCAAGAAAATTCTGCCACACGCCAAATTGCGGAGGAAGCTAGAACTATTGCTGGAGAGACCCAAGAAAAATTAGAACCGATTGCCAGGAAGGTCTATGACCACGATGCAACTCTGGCATTGTGGGAACTACAAAGAAAAGAAAGGAATTTGAAATTACGATCAATTCCAGAGGACGAAGGAGACAATCTTACGGACTTCTTAACGCAAGAGTTTGCTGACGCCTGGGAAGATCTAGAGGAAGACGAATTTAAAATCACAACAGCATTTAGACTGGGCAAAAGACAGAACAGAAAGGCACCGAGAGACTGTTTGATTACCTTGAGATCGAAGGAGGAAAGAGACAAAATTTTAAGACTGCATTTTGAAAAAGCCTTACAAATCGGGAACTCACCGATACAGATCTTTAAAGACATTCCTAAACACATTCTGGACTTGAGAGCTTTTTATAAGGATTTGGTCTACCTGCTGAAGAAGAACACCATTCTCTTTAGGTGGGAATTTCCACAGGGATTGTCTTTTGATTACAAGGGGAAGAAGGTGAAAATAAAGACGATACAGGATAAAGACAGGTTCCTGCAAAGAAATCAAGAAGATTTACAGAAAGGAACTGTAGATCCAATTGCTGAGCAAAAGAGTGTAATAGACATCTTGAACCTCTCGTTTGGACAGAACCTTCCACCACCAACAGAGGAGGAACAACAATTGGGAGCTGTTGGAGGAATACCAGAAAAATAACAAGATGGCCCTGCAATTCCTTAGTTGGAATTGTAATGGGATGAACATGCCTTTGAAGAGACGACAAGTATTCCATATTTTGTACAGAGAACAACTGGACTTGATTTGCTTACAGGAAACTCATATAACTAGAGCTCACAGGAGACTGCTTATAAATAAAAGATTGGGACAAGAATTTATTTCGTCGGACAAAGTGAAAAAAAGAGGAGTTGTGATTTATGTAAAAGAGAAGTGGGCCCCAAAAATGTTGTTCAAAGATGAACAAGGAAGATATTTAGCGGTGGAGATACAGGTACAAGGAGAAAAAAATTTGATAATTGGGATCTATGCACCAAATGAAGGTAAAGCAGAATTCTTCAAAAAACTTCATGAAACCTTGATGGACTATCTGGAATATAATATGATAATCATGGGAGATATGAATGGTGTAGTTTCTACAAACATGGACAAGACACAAAGACTGACACTTACTAAAGAAGGGAGACTCCCGAAGACCTTTTTTGAAATGACTGAAAATATGGACTTAATAGACATCTGGAGAACAAGGAACCCTCTTGAAAGAGAGGGAACCTTTTTCTCCCAAGCAAAGATGACCTGGACCAGAATCGACCAAATATGGGTTACTAGTGGAATGGCTCCGAAGATTAAGAAGGTAGAAATCTGCCCAAAAACCTGCTCCGACCATAACGCCGTGAAGATGGAAATGAAATTTACAACAACTGGTCAGTTTAGATGGAGAATGAATGACACCCTGTTTCGAGATAGAGAGATCCACATGAAGGCCCAAAAAACTCTAAAGGACTATTTTGAAATTAATCTAAAGGGCGATGTGGAAAAAAGAGTGATCTGGGACGCAAGTAAAGCTGTGATGCGAGGATTTTTGATTCAACAAAATTCAATAAAGAAGAGAAAGCAGAATGAGAAAAAGGAAAAACTTCTGGAAAAGATAAAAGAAGGAGAGAAAAAATTAAGATTAAAACCAAAGTCCCAGGAGATTTTGAGGGAGATTAAGTTATATCAAACACAATATATGGAATTGATGAACCAAGAGATAGAGTGGAAAATAAAGCAAATGAAACAAAAGACATTTGAGTCGGCAGACAAATGTGGTAAACTTCTGGCATGGCAACTAAAGAAAAGACAGAAATTAAATACAGTTACAAGTTTAGAAGTGGATGGAAAGATTATATCTAAACCCAACGAGATAAGAAATTGTTTTGTGAGCTATTTTAAAAAACTTTATTCTCAAGGATTACAAAATGAAGAGGACTTAGATAAATTCCTTAATAAATTTGGATTACAGAAAATCTCTCATCAAAGCAAGATGGATCTAAACCAGAGAATTACAGAACAAGAGATAGAGGGTGCCATTCAGGACATGCAACTGGGCAAATCTCCAGGGCCAGACAGACTGACTTCCAGATATTACAAATCTTTAAAGGAATGGCTGATACAACCGTTAAAGGACGTCTGTAACGAGATCTTAGAGGGAAAAAGGGCACCCGAATCGTGGAAAGAAGCATATATTTCACTCATACCAAGGACAGAGACTGAAAAGACTCAATTGAAGAACTACCGCCCAATTTCGTTACTCAATGTGGATTACAAAATTTTTGCAGACATTTTAGCAAAAAGATTTAAAAGAGTACTGATGGAGAAGATTCACAGAGACCAAGCAGGCTTTCTCCCAAAGAGACACCTCTCAGACAATGTTAGGAATATAATAGACATTTTGGAAAAGTTAGAGGTGAACATAAATACTAAAGCAGTTTTGATATTTGTGGATGCGGAGAAAGCCTTTGACAATATTTCTTGGAGTTTTATGAAAAAGAATCTTCATGGGATGGGGGTAGGACAAGGATTTGAGAATGGTATGGGTGCAATATATTCCGAACAAAAAGCTAAGTTAATTGTAAATAATGTAATAACTGAGGAACTTAAGATAGAAAAAGGAACACGACAGGGGTGCCCAATTTCTCCATTACTTTTTATTTCGGTCCTGGAGGTGTTGCTGAACATGATTAGAGAGGACCAGCAAGTTAAAGGTGTAAAGGTCGGAGCCAAACATTATAAGTTAAGAGCGTTTGCAGATGACCTTGTATTGACTTTGCAAGAGCCAAACACTAGTACAAAAAGAGTGTTGGAAATAATCCAACAATTTGGACAGGTAGCTGGATTTAAATTGAATAAACAAAAAACTAAAGTCTTAGGGAAAAACCTAACAGATATGGAGAAGAATAAGTTTCAAGAAGAGACAGGTTTGATGGTGGTTAAGAAGGTGAAATATCTAGGGGTTAATTTAACATCTAAAAACTTGAATCTGTATAAGGACAACTATGAAAAATGTTGGTCAGAAATTAAAAAAGATCTAGAAATATGGTCAAATTTGAGATTGTCAATGTTAGGCCGGATTGCAGTGATTAAGATGAATGTATTGCCTAGAATGTTATTCTTATTTCAAACTTTGCAGATTATTGACAAGATGGACTGTTTCAAGAGGTGGCAGAAAGATATTGCGAAATTTGTCTGGCAGGGCAAAAAGCCCAGAATAAAATATAAAACACTAACAGATGCAAAAGAAAGAGGGGGATTTGCCCTGCCGGACTTAAAATTGTACTATGAAGCAGCAGCATTCTGCTGGCTGAAAGAGTGGATGCTCCTCGAGAATACAGATACCTTGGACTTAGAAGGTTTCAATAATGCATTTGGTTGGCATGCATATCTATGGTATGACAAAATCAAAGTGCATAGTGCCTTTAAAAATCATATTGTTAGGAAAGCGTTGTTTAATGTCTGGATGAGATATAAAGATCTGTTGGAAAACAAAACCCCTAGATGGTTGTCACCCTTAGAGGCTAAGGCCCACAAGAAAGTTAATATGGAGGTCGGATGGCCAAAGTATTGTGAGATCTTAGAACAGGATGGAGAGAAACTGAAATTAAAGAGCCATGAAAAACTAAAACCCAAAGTACAAGATTGGCTCCACTATTATCAAATAATGGAGGTTTTCAAATAAGACAGGAAAATTGGCTTCCAGGTGGAAAAATCAAAACTTGAGACAGAATTGTTAGAACCCAATACTAAGAATTTGTCAAGAATGTATAACTTGCTGTTGAAATGGAATACACAAGATGAAACAGTTAAATCAGCTATGATTAAGTGGGCACAGGACATTGGTCATAATATTATGTTTGCTGACTGGGAAAGGTTGTGGAACACCGGTATTAAATTTACGGCATGTAATGCCTTAAAGGAAAACGTGATGAAAATGATCTATAGGTGGTACATGACCCCAGTTAAGCTTGCAAAAATTTACCATTTGCCTGATAACAAATGTTGGAAATGCAAGGAAACTGAAGGTACTTTTTATCATCTTTGGTGGACATGCCCGAAGATTAAGGCTTTCTGGGAAATGATATATAATGAAATGAAAAAGGTATTTAAATATACCTTCCTTAAGAAACCAGAGGCCTTTCTCTTGGGCATTGTCGGCCAATTGGTGCCAAAGAAGGATAGAACTTTTTTCATGTATGCAACAACAGCAGCAAGAATACTGATCGCAAAGTATTGGAAGACACAAGACTTACCCACCTTGGAAGAATGGCAGATGAAAGTGATTGACTATATGACATTGGCGGAAATGACGAGCAGAATTCGTGACCAGGGAAAGGAGACTGCGGAAGAAGACTGGAAGAAATTTAAGATTTATCTTAAGGACTATTATAAACTTGATGAATCTTAGAATGTCGAGATTTTACAGAGAGAAAGGGTTGCAGTAATATAAGATTAGATTAAGAAAGGACTATGATGAATTAGGACGGGAAAAAACATTTACAAGTTGCTATAAAAATTTGGACATGAGGACGCAGAAAGGGGAGGTATAGGGAAGTCCGAGGAAAGAAGTTTATGAAAGGACATTATGAAATTATACTTGTTTGTTTGTCTTTTTTTTTTTTCCCTCAATGTTTGTTTGTTATAAAAACTTTTGTAAAACCAATAAAAATTTTATAAAAAAAAAAAAAAGAATTTTGCCGGCCACAGCTAATAGAGAGATGCCTCGATAGTTTCTGCAATCAGTTCTGTCACCTTTTTAAAAAAGAGATTGATAATTTCGGCATCCCTGAAGTCTGCTGGGATCGCTTCTCTCTCCCAGATTTTTTTGATTAGCTTGTGAAGTTGTTGTGTAAGTTCAATTCCACCCACTTTGAAGATTTCAGTAGGTATCCCATCAGGTCCACTGGCTTTGTTGTTTTTCACTTGGTTAATAGCTGTGCACAACTCTCCCAGATTTGGAGATACTGCAAGCTCATCTCTAATTTGTTTTTGCGGGATTTGTGAGAGGACCTCAGCAGCTACGGGGGAGTTGTGGTTAAAGAGATGTTGGTAGTGTCCTTTCCAGCACAGTGCAATAGCTTCTTTATCTTTTAGAAGTGTGGTACCATCTGCTGAGCGTAGGGGGCATATGCCATGATTTATTGGTCCATAGATGGTCTTTGTGGCTTTAAAGAAACTCTGTGCATCATGAGTGTCGGCTAAGTGCTGGATCTCTTGAGCTTTTTTTATCCACCAGGTTTGTTTTAGTTCTCTGGTTCTTAGCATTGGCATAGGTTTTTTTTCTTAGTGGCACAGTTTCTTTCTCTTTGGCAGATCTGAAATGCCTTCCTTTTCTTGTCAATCATGCGTTCAATCTCACTGTCATTCTCATCAAACCAGTCCTGGTGTTTCTTGGTTTGGTATCCAATAGTTTGTTCACAGACTGCAATAATGGATGTTTTTAGCTTGGTCCAGTGTTCCTTGATGTTATCAGGGAATTCTGAAAGCAGATGGTCCTTAAGAGTCGTTTGGAAGCAATCCCGCTTAATGGGATCTTGAAGTAATAATAATAATAATAATAATAATAATAATAATTTATTTGTACCCTGCCCATCTGGCTGGGTTTCCCCAGCCACTCTGGGCGGCTTCCACAGAAACCAAAAAACACTAAAATATCATACATTAAAAGCTTCCCTGAATAGGGCCGCCTTAAGATGTCTTCTGAATGTCAGGTAGTTGTCCATCACCTTGACATCCAATGGGAGGGCATTCCACAGGGCGGGCGCCACCACCGAAAAGGCCCTCTGCCTGGTTCCCTGTAGCTTCGCTTCTCGTAATGAGGGAACCGCCAGAAGGCCCTCGGCGCTGGACCTCAGCGTCCGGGCAGAACGATGGGGGTGGAGACGCTCCTTCAGGTATACTGGGCCGAAGCCGTTTAGGGCTTTAAAGGTCAACACCAGCACTTTGAATTGTGCTCGGAAACGTACTGGGAGCCAATGTAGGTCTTTCAAGACCGGTGTTATGTGGTCTCGGCGGCCGCCCCCAGTCACCAGTCTAGCTGCCGCATTCTGGATTAGCTGTAGTTTCCGAGTCACCTTCAAAGGTAGCCCCACGTAGAGCGCATTGCAGTAGTCCAAGCGGGAGATAACTAAAGCATGCACCACTCTAGCCAGACAGTCCGCGGGCAGGTAGGGTCTCAACCTGCGTACCAGGTGGAGTTGGTAGACAGCTGCCCTGGATACAGAATTGACCTGCGCCTCCATGGACAGCTGTGAGTCCAAAATGACTCCCAGGCTACGCACCGGGTCCTTCAGGGGCACAGTTACCCTATTCAGGACCAGGGAGTCCTCCACACCAGCCCGCCCCCTGTCCCCCAAAAACAGTACTTCTGTCTTGTCAGGATTCAACTTCAATCCATTAGCCGCCATCCATCCTCCAACCGCCTCCAGGCACTCACACAGGACCTTCACCGCCTTCACTGGTTCTGATTTGAAAGAAAGGTAGAGCTGGGTATCATCTGCATATTGATGGACACCCAGTCCAAACCCCCTGATGATCTCTCCCAGCGGCTTCATATAGATGTTAAAAAGCATGGGGGAGAGGACGGAACCCTGAGGCCCCCCACAAGTGAGGGCCCAAGGTTCTGAACACTCATCCCCCACCACCACTTTCTGAACACGGCCCAGGAGGAAGGAGCGAAACCACTGTATAACAGTGCCCCCAGCTCCCAACCCCTCTAGACGGTCCAGAAGGATGTTATGGTCGATTGTATCAAAGGCCGCTGAGAGATCCAGCAGAACTAGGAAACAACTCTCACCTTTGTCCCTAGCTCGCCGGAGATCATCAACCAGTGCGACCAAGGCAGTTTCAGTCCCATGATGAGGCCTGAACCCTGATTGGAAGGGATCCAAATGGTCCGCATCCTCCAGGCGTGCCTGGAGTTGTTCAGCAACCACACGCTCAATCACCTTGCCCAAGAATGGAAGATTTGAGACTGGGCGATAGTTGGCCATACTGGCCGGGTCTAAAGATGGTTTTTTAAGAAGCGGTTTAATGACCGCCTCTTTCAGCGGATCTGGGAATGTTCCCTCACAGAGGGAAGCATTCACCACTCCGCAGAGCCCATCGCCCAGCCCTTCCCGGCTTGCTTTTATTAGCCAGGATGGGCAAGGATCAAGGAGACAGGTGGTTGGTTTCACGCGTCCAAGCAGCCTGTCCACATCCTCGGGGGTAACGGATTGGGCTTGAGTGTTCATTTTGCGCCTTGGTTTCCTTCCCTGAAGCCTGCGTTGAGGTATAATCTTGATAGCCATCGTGGAGCATATTAGTCGGTGATCTGTCCAGCAGTCGTTGGCGCTCGTCATAGCTCTGGTAAGGAGCACATCATGTTGATCTTTAGCACGGACAATAACATAGTGTAAGAGGTGCCAATGGTTTGACCGAGGATGCCTCCATGAAATTTTAAATTTATTTTTCTGTCAAAAGAGTGTGTTGGTAATAACAAGGTTGTGCGCTGCACATATTGTCAAGAGCAAGATTCCGTTCTGGTTGCTGTTGCCAACTCTTTCTTTCCCAATAGTCCTAGGCCACAGATTGAAATCTCCCCCAACTCTTGCATTAAAATCACCCAGGAGGATAATTTTATCTTTCTTAGGCGTCTCTGATAGGACGGTATCCAACTGAGAGTAAAATTTTTCTTTAAATGTCTTCATCGGCATCCAGTGTTGGTGCATAATCGCTTATAATAGTAGCCTGTTGGTTTTGGGTGAGCTTTATTCAAAGGGTTGAGAGCCGCTCATTAATGCCAGTAGGGACTTCTGACAGGAGCTTCACAAGGTCATTTTTTATAGCGAAGCCTACCCCATGTATTTGATGTTCTTGTTCAGATAGACCTTTCCAGAAGACTGTGTAGCCTCCTTTTTCTTCCTTCAGTTGTCCCTCGCCTGCTCTTTGAGAGTCTTGAAGCGCTGCAATAGTGATGTTAAAACGTCACAGCTCTCTTGCAATGATGGCAGTTCTGCGTTCAGGATGCTCACTGTCTGTGTTATCTGACAAAGTCCATATATTCCATGTTCCAAAGTTCAATTGTCTTTTACGACCCCTGGGTGGTGACCCCACTGGGCCCGGTAATCCAGTCAGAGAAAAGGGGAGGCAGACTATGTTTAGGGACCATTTCCAGCCCCTCCCCCTTTTCGGGGTGAGGAGAGTGGATCCTAAAAAGGGCTGCTCAGTCATGGATACAGCTGCCGAGCTGCTCAACTGGCTCGTTCCTTGAGTCAGAATGACTGAATCTGTATCCACCGCTCATGTGTCGATTCATAACTAGGGGCTTCCAGATTTCACATTCCTGCCCCTGTAGCCATTTGCTGATTGCCGTTGAGGGGTTGGGTTGGGTTTTTGGAAGACGCCTGTACGTGAATTTGTTTTTTGTGTGAAGATCAGTGCACGCTGACCAATGCACAGTCTTCGCAGTAGGGCTCTGTTCTGATGGCATAAGTAGTCACGACAAACTTGTAGATTCCTATCTGCTGCAGCCTTCATCCGCCTTCACAGCCGTTGTAACACACCGCTTGTTATCATCTGCCTGTTCTGCCGTTGAGGACTTCTTGGATCATTCTTTGTCTAGCTCCTTCCCTGTTATGTACTAAGCTTGGATCCTAGAACAATAGGCAAGTAGGATCCTAGAATGCAAGAACTGATTGGCTTGCAGGAAAAGACCAATCAGGCTCCAGGAGGGAAGCAAAATCAGACAATCAGACGGGACTCATTGTGTAAATAATGTATATAAAAGCCTGAGGTTTGGGGGGAAATTCAGTCACTGTTTTACAAGCTGCAATAAAGTGCATGAAATCACTACAGGACTCTGAGCATATTTCATTTTCTTTGACCTTACCGCCTTGGGTGACCCTGCTGGGAGTACGAGATTCCCGACGGCTTCGCTCACAAGGGTCATAGGAATGTGCAAGCCCACTCACCATGACAAGTGAGAGAACTGAGATAGATTGCACTGAGCCCTGGTTTCATTAGACAAAGCGTTCCACCAAAAAGGCTCTGGCTCTGGTTGAGGACAGCTGGATATGTTTTGGGCCAGGGACCACCAGTAGGTTGCTTTTAGATGAGCGTCACACTCATGGGGGGTGTATTGGGAGGTCACAGACTGTTTAGGGCTTTAAAGGTTAGCACCAAAACCTTGAGCCTGATTCGATACTCCACCTGGAGCCAATCCAGCTGATGAACAACCAACTGAATGTGGGCTCTCCACGAAGTCCAAGTAAGAACTCATGCACCTGCATTTTAGACCATTTGGAGTTTCTGGAGCAGTCTCAAGGGTAGCCCTGCATATTTCTCACTCTCTCGCATTTATACCCTGCTCTCCCCGGCTCAGGTGTACAGCAAGTTAAAGTAGTCTAGTCTGCAGGTGACTACTGCATGGATCACCACGGCTAGGTTGGAAAGGGACAGGTACAGTACCGATCTCCTAACCTGACATAGATTCAAAAATTCCAGTTTGGCTACATTTGTGACCAATGCCTCCATAGAGACAGAAGCATCCAGGATCACACCGGGACTCCTGATGGCGGCTACAGGTAACTATTGCGCCCCATGAAGAGCTGGGAGCTGGCAAACTGAACCAAAATCATTCCGGCCCAGCCACTGGACCCCCATCTTTAATAATAATAATAATAATAATAATAATAATAATAATAATAATAATAATAATTTATACCCCGCCCTCCCCAGCCAAGACTGGGCTCAGGGCGGCTAACAACCAATAATAAAAACAAGTTGATTAAAATACAATTTAAAAAACAAGATTAAAATACAACATTAAAACATTAGGATGCAGCCTCTTCAATGGATAGAAATTCAGCCGACTCCGTTTCCTCCATCCCAGTACACGGACCTAAAAATTGGCCAATATATCCAGGGTAGCATCTGGCCAGGGCCACAAAGCAGTAGATCCATGATGTTTGTGGTCAGATCTGTGGTTATGTACAAGATATTTGAATAAAGGGTGAATTTGGGGTTCCCCAATGCAAAAAGAGTGGTGATCCATGAGGATCCGTGATTCAGAACCACGTTTTTGGGCCATGGCGTTGCCAGGAAGCCATGGATCCAAGTTTTCTGTAGTGCAGGCTGTGCCCCTGGCTATGATGTGTGATTTGACGGTGAGTTTGGGTTGGCCCAATGCAAAAAGCGTGAGGATCCATGAGGATCCGTGCTTCAAAACCACGTTTTTGGGCCACGGTGTTGCCAGGAAACTGTGGATCTGTGATTTTTGTGGTGCATGCTGTGCCCATGGCCATGATGTTTGATCTGATGGCGACTTTGGGCTGATCTAGTGCAAAAGCATGAGGATCCATGAGGATCCTTGTTTTTTAACCATGCTTTTGCACCCCTGTGGCCCCATGAAACAGTGGATGCATGATTTTTTTGATTCTGCGTACAGAGTAAGACATGGTCTACAGTATCATGGTGGTTTTATTTAATTTGAACGAAAAAATCATATGAATTCACGAGGATCCGTTTAAAATCAGCTGGATCCACCTTTTACCCTTTTCCGGTCTAAATACCGGTATCTTCCTTGGCTACGGGCTTCTTCTAAGGAAGCCCAACACACACAGAGAGAGAGTCTATGTTGGGTGTTTTTGTATGCGTGTCTAAATCCCCTGGGATAGCTCAGTTGGGAGAGCCCAAGACTCTTAATCTTAGGGTTGTGGGTTCGAGTTCCACCTTGGGCAACATATTCCTGCATCGCAGCGAGTTGGATTAAATGACCCTCGTGGTCCCTTCCAGCTCTATGATTCTATGAAATCCGGAATAATAGTTGGCTTTGGCTCTGTGCTAATAATCAGGCGCTTGGAGATGGGTGCCTGCTCTACCCGGACCATTTTGAAAGAAGTGATCCTGAAATATACTCAGAGTTGCAAAGTGATTTCATGCTCTTTGAGTCCCCTCAAAGTATCTGCTTTCATAGAATCATAGAATCATAGAGTTGGAATAGACCACAAGGGCCATCGAGTCCAACCCCCTGCTAAAGGGAAGTCTTCTTTCTGCACATAACTGTTAGTCTCTTTCTGCACAAAACTGCTCCATTTTGGGGAAGCCTTGCTCCTCTTTTCTCATGCTTTCTGAGAAGTTTTGCTTATAGGCTTTTCCCTGCTTTTGCACACACTGTACGAACCTTCATGCCTAGCTGATCACAACTACAGAACCTGATTGTTATATTGTTATATGCTATGATCAATCATTAGTAACAGACACCCTAAGCTCATGAAAAACAAACTGTACCTGCTCTCCATGCCTAGCTGACCACACCTACAGAACCTGATTGTTATATTGTTTGTGCCATATTAATCTCTAGTTACAATTCAATTAGGAGGCTTCATGCCTGTCTAGTTCTAGTTCCGATTCCCAGCCTTTACTCCATCAATGATAAATGATCACATGTAATCCCCACCTCTCACATGTAATTCCCGCCTTAGTACTTATGTTAACCAATCACAAGTTTCTGTGTGTATGTATCAACCAATCAGCCACAGGCCCACCTGTGGCAATGCTTGTAATATTCAATAAAATAGGCTCTCAGGGCCCGCCCTGACAGACGCCTCATGTTACACCTGCCTCTCTCGTCTCCCGTGATTTTTCATTCCTACATCTGGTGACCCCGACGTGCCAGATCCCTTGCGCAGCTGAGCAGCCAGCCAGCCCTCATACTTCACTTCGACTGGAGAAGTCTTAGCGCGCTATTTCGTGAGTATGGGAGGGGAATTGAGCAAGCTTCAAAAATTGCATGCTAGGGAATTACTGCAGCTGGTTAGGCAAAGAGGGGTGGGTGTACATATTTCTTTAAAAGAGATTGAACAATTGCTAGGTGAGATCGCATTCCAATGTCCCTGGTACCCTGAGGCAGGCTCCTTGGGGGTAGAGGCTTGGCAAAAGATTGGAAAAACTTTTTTTGCAGAACCCAGGGCTCCTATTCATTGTCTGCTAACTTGGCAGAAGTGTGCAGATGCCGTGGCAAAATTTGGACCTCAGGCGTCCCAGGCGTCTCCCTCGGCCCCTGCATTTCTGTCTGTTGGAGAAAACCCCCTCCTTATCCTAAGCTTCTGCCTCCCTCACAACCCTGCCTGTCCCCCCCCCTCTTGCCTGTGTCTGCATCTCCAGGACCTGTGCCTAAGCCCACATCCACCCCCAACACCCCCCTTCCCCCCCTCCTGCGTCTGCTCATACAGGAGCTATGCCTCAGCCCACCCCCATCCCCCCTTCCCTCCCTCCTGTGTTTCCTTTGCCTGCATCCGCTTCTTCAGAAGCTGTGTCTCAGCCAACATCCACTTCCCCCCCTCTTTCTTCCCTCCCTCCTTCCACCCCTCCCTTGCCTGCCTCAGCTCCTGCCTGTTTCACGGGAGCTGTCCGTGTTGCACTTTCTCAAGCTAGGCAGAAAGGTCTCCTATCCTTAGAGGAAGAGTCTGAGTGGGCTGGGGTGTTGCCATCTGCTTTCCCTATTTCTTATGCAAACCCAGGCACAGCACAACAACAGGTGCTATATGAAACCCTTTCTTATTCTGTAATGCGAGAATTAAGAAGGGCCATTGTTGATTCTGGTCTCAAATCCTCCTATGTAACAGGAATGCTGGAGGGAATAGCAAATGGTTATACGATGCTACCGCAGGATTGGAAGGATCTTATGCGTATGCTTCTGTCCCCAGCACAGTATGTAGTTTTTGACAGTGAATTTAAACATAACGCCTCAACCCTGTCTGATCCACAGCATACAGCCAACGAACTTTATGGTGCTGGTCCGTTTGATAATATAGCAGCCCAGGCGACGCTGAAACCTGCACATTTTAGTCGCACCGCGACCTGTGTACAGCGCGCCTTTCGGAAAGTCCCTGTATCAGGGCAACCACAGAGCTCCTTTGTCAATATTAAGCAACAGCATTCGGAGCCTTACCATCAATTTATAGATAGATTAAAAGAAGCAGTTACTCGGCAGATTGATAACACCACGGCTCAGAATGAGTTGATGAAAAACTTGGCTTTTGAGAATTCTAACACAGATTGCAAAAAAGCTTTACAGTCCGTCATCCAACGTGTTAAATATGACCTGGCGGATATGATAAAAGCATGTGCGGATGTTGGAAGCCAGAGTCATGCGATGTCCTTGCTTGCCGGTGCCATCCAGGCTGGCAATAAGCCAACTGGTAACTGTTTTAACTGCAAGCGCCCAGGACATTTTGCAAAAGAATGCAGAGCACCTGGCGGTGGGGCGCACAGGAATGGTGATGCCCCTAAGGCTAAACCTTCCAAAAAATGCCCGAAATGCGGTAAAGGCTATCGTTGGGCTAATCAATGCAGGAGTCCGGGAAACTCCATTGCGGCCCCACTCTCGGGCCAGGACAATTAGAGAGTTTTCCGCCTTTAGTGTCCGCTGCTGAAAAACTTTCTAAACATACACCTTCTGAACTTGCCATTGATTTGATAAATCAAGAGAACAAAGACACTGTTTTACCTGGTGAAATTGTGCTCATGCCTTCCCAATTGGCAGGTCCACTACCTCCTAAAGTCGCAGGTTTAATTTTACCAAAATTTTCTGCGGCGAAAGAAGGGATCCAGGTTATTCCTGGTGTTCTGGATCCTGACTATGTAGGCACAATAATGGTTCAATTTTGGAGCCATATGCCCATGCAGTTAAAAAAGGGTGAGTGTCAGAGCTGCCACCCAGTCCCAGCTCACATAGGACCAAGTCCGCCAGCGTTCACTTTATAAGAGTCTTTATTAAGTTACAGGTTTCATTTCCGAACTGCAGCGTGCAGCTCTACACCTTCTGCCCTAGGTCGGCGAAGACCCGTCTGAGTCCCCGCCTCTTGCACACCAGCTTAATACCCTAGCCTTGCTCCACCTCCTTCGCCTCTCCCTACGTCTCTGGGTCCTTCTGCCCCCCTGGGCCTCCTCCCTTCTACTCTCCTCTGACACTGACCCCCCTGATCCTTCTGCCTCCTTGCGGCGGGCTTTGGGACCTGGCTCACTCTCCGGGCTGCTTACTGCTCCAGCTTCCGCTGCATTTGAACTTGGCGCGCGCGCCCAACTCTCTACTTTCCTCTTAACCGTTGCCTCGCTCTCTGAGGAGGGCGTGACCACCCCTGACTCGTGCCCTCCCTCCTGCTGACAGCCTCCGGAACCCGATGCCTGGCTACCTTCCTCCCTGCTGCTCTCAGTCTTGAGCGTGGGTCCCGACTTCCAGCTGCTGCCGCCCTCAGTTATGAGCGTGGGTCCCGACTTCCAGCTGCTACTCTCTGAATCTCCTCTGTTCCCTTCCTCCTGGGGTGTCCCCCCGGATCCCCCCCTTGCTCTGCTCACTGGGGCTCCCTTTTGGGAGTCCTCTGACTCACTGCTTAGGCTTGGAGATCTCGGGTCGTCATCATCACTCATTTTCCCTTCGGATTCCTCCCCCTCGCTCTCTGCTTCCTCCCTTCTCTGCGTCTCTGCTCCTGAACCCCTGACAGTGAGTCTTGGGCACATTTGGTGGTGCTCCCTTCTAATCCTACTGCTTCTATTATTGATAGTAATTTGCACGAGCTCTCTCCTCTTTCTCCACAGCTGTTAGCTGTTATCCAGCGGATTGGTCATCAGAAACTTCTTCGTAAGTATAAAATCAATGGAAAAGTTCTGGAAGGCTTGATTGACACAGGTGCAGATATTTCTGTAATTTCCAGTGATTGCTGGGACCCCACGTGGCCCCTTGAGTCTGCCTCTGCAGTCTGGGGCGTGGGTGGCCCACAAAATTCTTCCAAAAGCGTACAGTGGCTGCCTGTTTCTCTGCCTGATAGCTCTGAAACCATTGCATACATCCAGCCCTGTGTGCTGAAAATCCACCTCAATCTGTGGGGAAGAGACTTACTGCAACAATTACAAGCTACCATTCAATTTAATGAGTAAGCTTGCGCTTCCCCTCACCTGGAAATCTACTAGTCCTGTATGGGTAGAACAATGGCCCATTTCAGGAGAAAAATTACTTGCTTTAAAACAACTGGTGAATGGGCAATTATTGGCAGACCATATAGAGCCTTCAGTCAGCCCCTATAATACCCCTGTTTTTGTCATAAAGAAGAAGAGTGGTAAATGGAGATTTCTCCAAGATCTGAGGAAAATTAACCAGATCCTTGAACCCATGGGGCCTTTACAGTGTGGTATGCCCAATCCAAATATGATTCCACATTCATATCAATTGGCTATAATAGACTTGCAGGATTGTTTCTTCTCCATCCCCCTACAGGAGAAGGATCGCAAATTCTTTGCTTTTACTATTCCTGTACTAAATAATTGTCAACCCAGAGAACTATATCAATGGAAGGTTTTACCACAAGGAATGTTGAATTCCCCTACCATGTGCCAATATTATGTGAATCAAGCCCTTCAGCCCTTCCGTTTGCAGTATCCACACCTCTTGATTTTCCATTACACAGATGACGTGCTTATTAGTGGACCACGCCTCCCCCCCCCCCACTGGAAACGTGATTTGACAAATTGTTTGTCACTTTATGGTTTGAAAATTGCTCCAGAAAAGATCCAGGAATCTTCTCCCTTTCGTTATTTGGGACATAAAATGATAGCTAGCTATTCTATTCCTGTTGTCCCTGAACTTCATGTTCCTAAAACAATGAAATATGTCCAGTTGCAGCAATTGCTGGGTAATATCAACTGGATAAGACCCTATTTTAAGATCCCACTCGAAGTTTTACGGCCGCTTTTTTCAGCCTTAAAAGGCCATCACTCTCCTGGCGCAAAAATCACCTTGACCCTTTCTCAACAGCAGACTGTTGCCCAGTTAAAGGAAATCATGCGTCTCCACTGGGTTGATCGAGCAATCCTTAATGTTTTGCCCGATGTAGTCATAATGACAGATTCTGTCCAACCTTTTGCGGCCGTTATTCAGTCAGGCCCATCGAAAGTTCATATAATTGAATGGCTGTATTTACATCATACGCCAAAGAACACGGTAACTCCTTTAGTGGATCTCTTTGCTCAGCTCATCAGCAAGGGACGCCGTCGCTGTAAAAGCCTTTTTGGCGTTGATTGCCATCAAATTATTGTGTCCATGCCCTTAGAACAATGGGAAACTGCTCTCTCCACTAGCATGGATTTGCAGTGCGCTTTAGCCGACTTTGTTGGCCAAGTGGGTTGCCATATTCCAGCCGACCCTCGCCTGCAAATGAGCAAGCAAATCTCCCTGTCCTTTTCTTCCATATTATCTCCTGTCCCTCTGGATGCCCTTACTGTCTTTACTGACGGATCCCCCTCCAGGGGGGTGGTTGCCTGGCAACAAAATGAAGCATGGCACAGCCTTTACACACTTCCACAAAAGTCTGCCCAGCGTTCTGAGTTAGCAGCTGCTGTCAAAGCTTTGCATCACTTTTCCAAACAACCCTTTAATTTGATTGTGGACAGCCTTTATGTCGCAAATGTCATAACTCGCCTACAGGGCAGTTATGTGAGTCCTTTATTGGATGACAACTTGTTGAGCCTTTTCCTTTCCTTACAATTGCTTCTTTCCAATCGCTCCCACCCTTTATTTGTGGTGCACATTCGCTCTCACCAACCCTTTCCAGGCTTTATCACTGATGGCAATGCAAAAGCAGATTCCTTGCTTAGAGCTTTGCCTGTTTCTCCTATCGAAAGTCATGCCTTTCATCATCAAAATGCAAAAGCCCTTAGCCGCCAGTTCCAAATCCCGTTGGAAGCGGCACGTGCAATCATCCAGCAATGCCCTCAATGCTCTAATCAGATTGGCCACCCCAGCCCTGGTGTTAATCCCCGTGGACTGGAAGCCAACCAATTGTGGCAAATGGATGTAACTCACTTTGCCCCCTTTTCACCTTGGAAGTTCATACATGTTTGCATTGATACATTTTCAGGTTTTATTTGGGCCACCCCTCAAAGGGGTGAGCAAGTTAAGCATGTTTGCAATCATCTTGTTCGCACCATGTCAGTCATGGGCAAGCCCCATTCTTTAAAAACTGATAATGCCCCAGCGTACTGTGCAAAATCCTTTGCTCAGTTCTGTGAAACTTGGAATATTCGTCACTTATTTGGCATCCCCTACAATTCACAAGGCCAAGCGATCGTTGAACGTGCCAATCGCACCTTAAAAACAGCCTTAATTCGACAGGAAAAGAAGGCCGGAGTCCCAGCCTCGCTCTCCGAAAAGGAAGGCTGGTTGGCCAGTGTTCTCTTTACTCTCAACCATTTGAATCTCTCCATACAGGATCATCAATCTTATACTCGCCTGCAGAAGCATTTTCAACAAACAGAGATACTCCCAGCCCCACTGGTCCGCTATAAGATATTGCCCTCCAACGAATGGAGTGAACCTGTAAAACTGATCACCTGGGGAAAGGGTTACGCTGCAGTTTCTACTCCACAGGGTGCTTGCTGGGTTCCTGCACGCTGCATTCGTCTGCACCATGGCGTGGCGACAGACCCTTCCGGATCCAATACCACAGTTCGATCGCAAACTACAGATTGCCCAGGATGTGACGTCCAGCCCCCCCAGGATTCGCAAGCGGGGAAATCGTAATGGACCTGTGACATGGGGCCAAATAAAGTCGCTCTCATTTCAGGCTGAACAGCTTAGAAAGGAAAAGCAGCTTGAAGCCACACCTGAGAATTTGCTTATGTGCATTATTTCTTGCCTTAACATTAATTCAATGGTAGTGATCGTTCTCAGCATTTTGGTTTTGCCCCTTTCCGCTGCCGCTCCTAAGAACGGTGGCTCCACACCAATGAATGTGTGGGAGTCTTTTGCAAAGACCCTCAATGTTTCTTCCTTTTGTCTAACCCAACAGGTATCTATAGGGGAAATCCTTGGCTCCTGCCTTATCCCCGTTTGCCATGACCCTTTAGAACTGCAAAAGGATACCTGGTTTTATTCATCTCTACCCGAAAATGATTCTCTCCGCACCCTTGGTTATTCCGGCTACCATAACTGGGGTAACCAAGTACGCCGACGCCCACCTTTGGCCATTGATTTATTGACCCCATACGTGGCTTCCTTTAATGTTACTTGTGCCCGTATGGTGAATTGCACAAAACCCAATTGTGTGAACATGGGCAAAGATACTTTTAATTGCTCTGATTATGTAAACATTTCCTATGTATTTAAATACACAGAGCTGCCTGACGGCTGGTTCTGGTCGTGTCCAGGCTATACATTTAATTACATTCCTGCGAACATTAGCCATGGCACACCTTGCTGTATAAGCCGCTTGTCTATCATATTACCCAAAAAACATCATTTGTCTCGCACTAGATATCGCCGTTCTGTTGAATTAACTAACGATTGTGACGATTCAATTTCTCTTCCCAGTAGGTCTGAATATATCTCTTTAGCTGTTTCTCTCCTAGGAGTCCCTGGATTGGCTGTACGCAACAGTAGAAACATTAATTTGTTAGCTTGTTCTGCAGCAAAAGCACTGAATTACACTTCTCAAGCCCTTCACCTTCTGAATAAAGAGCAAAGTGAGCTCCAGCATGGGCTTTTACAGAATAGGGCCGCTATAGATTATTTGCTGATGCTTCATCATTATGGCTGTGAACAAGTGGACAACATGTGCTGTTTTAATATTACTGATAATTCCAAAGCCATCCAAAAGCAGATCTCTCATTTGCAAAATCTTACACATCACATTAAACAGGACGTTGGTTTTTCTGGCCTCTGGGATTCTTTCACCCAGTGGCTTACTGCTTGGCTACCTAATCTTACTTGGCTTCGTAATCTCTTTCAATACGCCCTTGTCATTATATGCATCTTAATTTTGTTATGTTGCTTCCTCCAATGCGTTCCTGGCCTTATAAGTCTTTTCTCTCGGCTTCTCTCTCCCCCTCAACCACCTAATAAACTCCTTGCTGCCTACTTTGTGAAATGGCAACACCAACAGTAAACCTATGGTGAGATGTGGACGGATTTATTTTGGGCATGCGCTGGCAAACCACGTATCCCGAAATATTTTTGTCCCATCGACCCTGGCGAACTTATTTTGGGCATTTGTTGGCACACCACTAATCCCGAAATATTTTTGCCTTATTTACCCAAAATGCCTTGCTAACAAGAAAAGAAAGGGGGAGATAAAGGGAAGTCTTCTTTCTGCACATAACTGTTAGTCTCTTTCTGCACAAAACTGCTCCATTTTGGGGAAGCCTTGCTCCTCTTTTCTCATGCTTTCTGAGAAGTTTTGCTTATAGGCTTTTCCCTGCTTTTACACACACTGTACGAACCTGCTCTTCATGCCTAGCTGATCACAACTACAGAACCTGATTGTTATATTGTTTGTGCCATATTAATCTCTAGTTACAATTCAATTAGGAGGCTTCATGCCTGTCTAGTTCTAGCTCCGATTCCCAGCCTTTACTCCATCAATGATAAATGATCACATGTAATCCCCACCTCTCACATGTAATTCCCGCCTTAGTACTTATGTTAACCAATCACAAGTTTCTGTGTGTATGTATCAACCAATCAGCCACAGGCCCACCTGTGGCAATGCTTGTAATATTCAATAAAATAGGCTCTCAGGGCCCGCCCTGACAGACGCCTCATGTTACACCTGCCTCTCTCGTCTCCCGTGATTTTTCATTCCTACACCCTGCCAAGCAGGAAACACCATCAGAGCACTCCTGACATATGGTTGTCAAGCCTCTGCTTAAAGACCTCCAAAGAAGGAGACTCCACCACACTCCTTGGCAGCAAATTCCACTGTCGAACAGCTCTTACTGTCAGGAAGTTCTTCCTAATGTTTAGGTGGATTCTTCTTTCTTGTAGTTTGGATCCATTGCTCCGTGTCCGCTTCTCTGGAGCAGCAGAAAACAACCTTTCTCCCTCCTCTATGTGACATCCTTTTATATATTTGAACATGGCTATCATATCACCCCTTAACCTCCTCTTCTCGAGGCTAAACATGCCCAGCTCCCTTAGCCGTTCCTCATAAGGCATCGTTTCCAGGCCTTTGACCATTTTGGTTGCCCTCCTCTGGACACGTTCCAGTTTGTCAGTGTCCTTCTTGAACTGTGGTGCCCAGAACTGGACACAGTACTCCAGGTGAGGTCTGACCAGAGCAGAATACAGTGGCACTATTACTTCCCTTGATCTAGATGCTATACTCCTATTGATGCAGCCCAGAATTGCATTGGCTTTTTTAGCTGCCGCGTCACACTGTTGGCTCATGTCAAGTTTGTGGTCAACCAAGACTCCTAGATCCTTTTCACATGTACTGCTCTCAAGCCAGGTGTCACCCATCTTGTATTTGTGCCTCTCATTTTTTTTGCCCAAGTGCAATACTTTACATTTCTCCCTGTTAAAGTTCATCTTGTTTGTTTTGGCCCAGTTCTCTAATCTGTCAAGGTCGTTTTGAAGTGTGATCCTGTCCTCTGGGGTATTAGCTACCCCTCCCAGTTCGGTGTCATCTGCAAATTTGATCAGGATGCCCTTGAGTCCATCATCCAAGTCGTTGATAAAGATGTTGAATAACATCTTTGAATAACAAGACAGAACCCTGTGGCACCCCACTAGTCACTCTTCTCCAGGATGAAGAGGAACCATTGATGAGCACCCTTTGGGTTCGGTCAGTCAGCCAGTTACAAATCCACTGAGTGGTAGCATAGTCAAGACCGCATTTTACCAGCATCTTTACAAGAATATCATGGGGCACCTTGTCAAATGCCTTGCTGAAATCAAGGTAGGCTACATCCACTGCGTTCCCTTCATCTACCAGGCTTGTAATTCTGTCAAAAAACGAGATCAGGTTAGTCTGACATGACTTATTTTTCAGAAATCCATGCTGACTATTGGTGATCACAGCATTCCTTTCTAGGTGCTCACAGACTGTTTGCTTAATGATCTGCTCCAGAATCTTCCTTGGTATTGATGTCAGGCTGACTGGGCGATAATTATTTGGGTCCTCTCTTTTCCCCTTTTTGAAAATAGGGACAACATTTGCCCTCCTCCAGTCTGCCGGGACTTCGCCTGTTCTCCAGGAATTCTCAAAGATGACTGCCAGTGGTTCTGAGATCACATCTGCCAGTTCTTTTAATACTCTTGGATGCAGTTCATCTGGCCCTGGAGACTTGAATACATCTATAGTAGCCAAGTATTCTTGTACTATCTCCTTAGTTATTCTGGGCTGTGTTTACTCTGCTGAATCATTTGCTCCAAATTCTTCAGGTCGGGCATTGTTTTCTTTATCGGAGAAGACTGTGGCAAAGAAGGCATTGAGGAGTTCAGCCCTTTCTGTGTCCCCTGTTTGCATTTCACCATCTTCTCCTCTGAGTGACCCCACTGTTTCTTTGTTCTTCCTTTTGCTACGGACATACCCATAAAAGCCTTTTTTGTTGCTTTTAACCTCTCTAGCAAGCCTGAGTTCATTCTGTGCTTTAGCTTTTCTGACTTTGTGTCTACATGTGCTGGCTATTTGTTTGAATTCCTCTTTGGTGGTTTCCCCCCTTTTCCATTTTTTGTACACATCCTTTTTTAATCTTAACTCAGTTAAAAGTTATTTAGATAGCCACCCTGGCTTCTTTAGGCACCTTCCATGTTTCTGTCTCATTGGTATTGCCTGAAGTTGTGCTTTTACTATCTCCCTCTTAACAAACTCCCAGCCATCATGAACTCCCTTTCCTTTTAGTATTACTGTCCATGGGATCTCACCCAGCACTTCCCTAAGTTTTATGAAGTCGGCTTTCTTAAAGTCAAGAAATTGAGTCCTAGTATGCTTGGCTGCTCCTTTCCGCTGTATAGTAAACTTCAGAAGAGCATGATCACTCGCACCTAATGATCCTTCCACTTCTACCCCACTAACCAGGTCATCAACATTGGTTAGGACCAGATCTAAAATGGCTGTTCCTCTTGTTGCTTCTCCCACTTTCTGGACAATGAAGTTGTTTGCAAGGCCAGTGAGGAATCTGTTTGACCTTATGCTCTTGGCTGAGTTTGACATCCAACAAATATCCGGGTAATTGAAGTCCCCCATTACTCCATTACTACTATCTCCCTTCCTTTTGCATGCTTGGCCATCTGTTCCAGGAAGGCATCATCTATGTCCTCCGTTTGGCTTGGGGATCTATAGTAAACTCCCACAATGAGGTCTCTGTTATTCTTCTCTCCCTTAATGCTCTCACTTTGGCTTTGAGGTTCTAAATCTTGGATCTCTTCACAGGTATACACATCCCTGACATATAACGCCACTCCTCCTCCTTTCTTGTCTGGTCTGTTTCTCTGAAATAGATTGTATCCCTCCATTATTACATTCCAATCGTGGGACTTATCCCACCAGGTTTCAGTGATGCCTATTATGTCATATTTAGTTTGCTGTACCAAGAGCTCAAGCTCATCTTGTTTATTTCCCATGCTTTGTGCATTAGTGTACAGACATTGAAGTCCATTAATCATTCCCCCGTGTCTCTTATTTAAGGATTTTTTCCTCCCACCACTAGGTCTGCGTGCTGTTTGCTCCATTTGGTCTATGACATTTGGATGATCATCTTCATCAATTGATAGACTCCTACCTTCAGGAGCACTGTCTCCCTCCCCCACATTAGTCAGTTTAAAGCCCTCCTGATGAGGTTTCTGAGATTTTTGGCAAAAACATTCCTCCCAACCGTTGTGAGGTGCAGCCCATCGTTTGCCAGAAGTCCATCTTCAAGAAACTGCAGTCCGTGATCTAAGAATCCAACCCATTCCTGTTTACACCATTTGCGAAGCCAGCTGTTCACTTCCACTATTTTTTCCTCTCTCCCTGGGCCACGTCGTTCAACTGGGAGGACAGATGAGATGACAATTTGTGCATTTAATTGCTTCAATTTCTTGCCCAGAGCCTCGTAGTCTCTTTTGATCTTCTGGAGGCGATTGCTTGCAGTGTCATTGGTTCCCACATGAACCAAGAGGAAGGGGTATTTGTCAATGGGTTTTGTGATTCCCTGCAGTCGTTCAGTTACATCTTGGATCTTAGCCCCGGGGAGACAGCACACCTCCCGAGACATCTTGTCAGGCCCACAGATCACTGCTTCTGTTCCCCTCAGTAGGGAATCCCCTATCACCACTATACGCCTCCTCTTAGGTTTGGTCGGGGTTCTTCCGTGAGCTGTCCGTTCCAAGGTCGCCTGCACATTCCCTGAGGACTGACTTTGCTGCTCGTCTTCATATACCTGATCGACTGTAATGAGGGAGAGATCCTCAAATGGAGTCTGTTCTTTGTCTTCCATGCTAGGGGAGAGGACTTCAAAGCGATTGTGTATTTCTAAACAATCAGAGCGAACCCTGGGCCTCCTACTTCTTTGAGTCACGTTTCTCCATATATCTGGCACCTGCGTTGGTGAACTAGCCTCCTTCTCAGGGGTGTCCCCTGTCTCCTCCTTGGTGGAGACGGTGTTCTCTGTTGCTCCCAATAAGATCTCCAGCTCTCTAATTCTTTGGAGCGTAGCTACACGTTCCTCCAGTTTCTGGACTTTGTCTTCTAAGAGGGCAATCAACATACAATTGCTGCAGGTAAAGCTGCCTGCAACCTTTGGCAAGATGGCAAACATTGCGCAGGAACCGCAGGCGACTGCAGCTGTTCCCTCACCCTCCATCTTGAAAATGTGTCGTTGGGGGTGGCTACAGTGGTCCTCCATCTTAAAAAGCGTGAAGACAGGACAAATAACCCCCCCCCCACCAAAAAAAACCCTAGGTCTCCCCCAACAAACGTTTGAGACTAGCGCCCCTAAATCTAAAAGATGGATCCAACTGCAAGCTCTGATAAGCTCCTCCCACAGCTAATCACCTGACTCAACAGAAACCCTGCCCCCTCTGACCTTTGCACAGGGAGAGCAGCTAATCAGCCACAAAGAAACACACACACAAGAAAACCCTTTTGCTCCTCCTTCAGCTGCTGCCCTGCAAGCTCTGATAAGCTCCTCCCATCCCACAGCTAATCACCTGACTCAACAGAAACCCTGCCCCCTCTGACCTTTGCACAGGGAGAGCAGCTAATCAGCCACAAAGAAACACACACACAAGAAAACCCTTTTGCTCCTCCTTCAGCTGCTGCCCTGCAAGCTCTTTAGTCTTTTTCTTATTCAGTATAAACCCTGCCACTTGACTGAACTGCTCTATCTCTTCTAATATATTTTTTTACACTTTTCAGTGGTTCTTCCACTGTTAGTACCAGATCATCGGCAAAAGCTTTAACCTTATATTCATTTTGACCTACTGTCACCCCTTTTATTTCTCTATTTTTCCTTATTGATTTCAGGAAGACCTCCAGTACCAAGATGAATAACAATGGGGAAAGAGGACATCCCTGCCTTGTACCCTTGGTTATTCTTATATCTTCTGTAGTAATATTATTTACTATCAACTTTGCTCTCTGTTCTGTATATATAGCCTTTATTCCATTAAAAAAATTATTTTCCCACATCCATCAATTCCAAATTTTTTAACATAAATTGCCATGATATATTGTGGATCGAGGGCCCGACCCCGCTATGTGAAATAAATACACAAGGACACGTGATTAAGGTTAATGGGCAAGAAAAGGCCACAACTTTATTGATTACAGCAGTGAAAAGGTATTGGCTTAGGCATTGGATGACTATAGGTGGTGGGTTTATTCAACAGTAGGTGGAGCCTGTTGATGCTCATCCAACTATAGGCTCACCCCCTGATGTCACCGAGGGTCGTGCCATGGCCTCCCGCCAAGCAGGCATCGGACGGAATACACGACCGCCAGATTCCTTTAACGGAATAACCCACGGTAGATAGCATAGGCGATGGCCACACCTAGCCCTTGACACAGCACAACACATGAATCCAATGCCTAACCGCCACCCGAGCCGCAAAGGGGCTCGCCGCCAATACCCTCACAGCTGCAACAATCCCTAATGCTACTAATGACGCTGTCCAACCAGATGTCATTCCCAATGTCTGTCAGATGAACTCCGTCATTCCGGTACATGGCTTGGTCGCCGATCCGGATACGGTCATGATAAATGACTCGGCCATTCATAAAGCGTACCCAACGGGTTCTGTATATATAGGGTTCTGTTCTGTATATATAGCCTTTATTCCATTAAAAAAATTATTTTCCCACATCCATCAATTCCAAATTTTTTAACATAAATTGCCATGATATATTATCGAAGGCCTTTTCTGCGTCCACAAATATTAACATAGCTTGTTTCTCATTCCTGGCAGTCAGTTATTCTAAAATATCAATTATATTTCTTATATTGTCTTTCATCTGCCTGCCCAGAAGGAAACCCGCTTGATCTTTATGTATAATTTCTTGTAATACCTTTTTCATCCTCATTGCCAATATACTTGCAAAGATTTTATAGTCTGTATTCAACAATGAAATAGGCCTATAATTTTTAACTTGTGTTAAATCAGAATCTTGTTTTGGAATAAATGTGATAAAGGCTTCTTTCCAGGTTTCCGGGATTTCTCTTTCTTTCATAATGTTATTCATAACTTCTTTCATTGGTACAAGTAGGATGTGTTTCATTTCTTTATAGTAACTTGCCGTAAATCCATCTGGTCCTGGAGCTTTCCCTTTTTTCAATTCTTTTATTGCCTCTTTTATCTCTTCAATTTCTATTGGGGCGTTCAGTCTGTCTTTTTTTTCCCTGTCGGGATCTTCTGCACCTCTGTTTCTTTTAAAAATCTTTCTATTTTCCTCATATTATTCTTTTCTCTACTTTTGTATAGATGTCTATAAAAGTCCAAGAATCCCTTTCTAATCCCTTTCGGATCATCTATTTCTGTAACTTCAATGATGATTTTATTAACAGTATTCTGTTCCTTCCTTTCTTAATCTGCCACGCCAGCCTTTTTCCTGATTTATTAGCGAATTCAAAGTTCCTTTGTCTCATTTTTTTAATATTCCATTCCACTTCTTTATTTATTATCATTGCAAATTGTGTTTGCAAAACCTTTATACTCTGTCTTATTTTCAAATTGTTAGGGTTTTTTTATTAATTTTTGTTCATTGTCCATTATTTGCTTTAAGATTTCCTTTTCCCCTTTCTCTCTGCTTTTATTTTTCAGTGAATTCTGCTGGATGAAAAATCCCCTCATCGCAGCTTTGCTAGCATCCCATACTGTCTTCATTTTCGTGCCCTTGTTACAATTATTTACAAAATAGTCTGTCAAATACTTTTGAGCCCTGTTAATGATTTTTTTGGTCATCTAGAAGGTAATCATTAATTCTCCATCTGAAGGTTCTTTCCTCATATCCTTTTATTTCAAATTTTATTGCACTGTGATCCGAAATTACTCTCGGTTGAATTTCAATATCTAATATTCTCGGAGTTAATTCATTGGATACCCATACTTGATCTATTCTTGACATTGACTGATTTGGTTCAGAATGAAACGTGAACTCCTTTCCCATCGGATGTCTAAGTCTCTAAATGTCTATTAAATTACAATTCTTTGTCATTGAAAAAAAAGTCTTAGGTAATTTTCCATCCTTACTCATGCCTGTTGCTCTCAGTCTATCCATTTCCATTGACACCACTCCATTCATATCTCCCATTATTATAATCTTTTGGTCCATATATTCAAATAATTTTTTTTCTAATTTTTGGTAAAAATCAGTCTTATTACCATTGGGTGCATAGATCCCGACAATTATTAGTTTTTCTCCTTGCCATTTGATCTGGAATACAATGACTCTTCCCTCTTCATCTTTGAAAATTTGCTGAGTTTCAATTTTATTTCTTATATACAATACCACCCCTCTCTTTTTGTCTTTGTCAGAAGATATAAATTCATTTCCTAATCTTTTATTAATCAAAACTTTTCTATGTCTTCTTGCCACATGAGTTTCTTGTAAACATATAATGTCTAAGTTTTTCTTTTTCAAATATTGCTCGATTTTATTCCATTTTTTATCGTTAATCCCATTAATATTCCAAGTCCATAATTTCAACGCCATTTTAGCTTCTTATTAAAATTTTTAATTTTTATTACAAATTTTATTATCTTTTTTTCTCTTCTTCATCTTCTTCTTCTTCCGTCTTTTTTCTGTCTTCTCCTTCTTCCTCCTCCAATTCCGAACCTCCTGCTCCTACATCCCTTACTTCTTCTTCATCTGTTCGTAACTCCTTGTATATTCTCAGAAATTTGTTTGTTTCCTCTGGGCTCGTATGTCTATGTTTCTTACTTTTATAGAAAAAGGATATTCCTTCCGGAAATTCCCATTTAAATTCTATCTTGTTTCTCTTGAGAATTTGCACCATTGGTTTATATGGGTCTCTCCGTTTCAACAATCTGATTGGGATGTCTTTAAAGATAATTATGTAATTCCCTTCAATGTTCAATCTCGTCTCTCTATTCTTTTGTAGTATCATATTTCTCATTTCTCTATCCTTAAATGTAATCAAACAATCACCTGAGAATTTCCTTGCCTTAGTTGTTCTTACCTTCATTCGGAATGCGTTTTGCACTGTTTTTGCCACCTCTTCTTTCTGCAGCTCCAACCATTGTGCTATCTCTTCTATCAGTTTCTCTTTAATATTTTCACCTTGCGTCTCTGGCACCAATCTTAGCCTTAGGTTAACTTCTCGTTGCCTAAGTTCATTCATGGCAATCGTATCCCACACCTCCTCCTGTGATTTATTAATTTCTGACATCCTATTTAAATTTTTTCTTCCTCTTTTCTCACTTCTTTCAATTCCAACTTTGTCTTTTTCATCCCCTCTTCTAAGGTTTGTGTTCTCTTAGTTACTTCCTTTAACTGTCCTTTCAATTCATTTACTGCTACGTTAACTTTTTTATCCATCTGTCCAATCCTTTTATCCACTTGTTCTAATTTAGTCTCTATATTCTTTTCACTTTGCTTTATATCATTTTTAATTTCAGCAAACATTTTCAATATCTCTCCTTTAAAATCTGGTTCCTGTTTAGAGCCTCTCCTTTCCATCGGTGTTCCTCCCTCCCTCACTTTCTTCTGTGAATGCGTCATTTTAATTAAATTCCCTTCAAGACCCTTCTGATTCCTTCCCAAATATCAAACAATAAAATATCATACAATAGACAGAGTACCCAAATACCAAGAGAGAGAAGGGGCCCAACACCATTAAAGTCAATGGGAACAATCTTCTTACCACTTTCGTGGCTACTGACTTTCAATTCCCAACAATATTCCCAATTTTAAATTATATATTCAATTTGCAACCCAAAGGACCTCAAAACAAATCTTGCCTCTTGGATGGCTAACAGTTTCCAATTTTCGACAGTGTTTCAGGCAAAATCTTAGATTCTTATTGTTGAAAAAAAATAAAAACTTATCTTCTTGCCACCAATTAGGCTAATCACCCAAGTCAGCAAACAACAAGAATAAATTTATTCTATAATCAAATTATGTCCTCATGAATTTTTAAATCCAAATGTTGAGAGTATTGAAAATGTTAGAAAAAGACAAAAATATGCAGGAAAAGGATGGCCAAATAATATGGTAATTAAAACAAAAAAAAATTTAAAAAATAAAAATTATATCCAAATTGTATCCAAATATCCAAGCCACAGACTTCCCAGAAGAAAATCCAAATATTTTCCAACCACAGCGAAGAAGCAGTGCTATAAAGTCATAAAACGCCTCGCTCTGCAACTATTAAGTTGGAATTGTAATGGTCTTAATTCTCCTTGGAAGAGACAAAGTGTTTTTCACTTATTAAAAAAAGAACAATTGGACTTGATTTGTTTATAAGAAACACATATAACAAGGACACACAGGAAGTTATTGATTAATAAAAGATTGGGACAGGAGTTTGTTTCATCGGACAAAGTAAAAAAAAGAGGAGTTGTGATTTATGCAAAGGAGAAAATATTACCGAAATTTATTTTTAAAGATGACCAGGGAAGATTCTTGGCAATTGAAATTCAAGTACAAGGAGAGAAATTTTTGATTGTAGGAATTTACGCACCTAATGAGGGGAAATCGGAATTCTACAAAAAGTTGCATGAGACTTTACTGCACTATTTGGATTACAATTTGATCTTGTTGGGGGACATGAATGGTGTAGTATCTACAAATATGGACAAGGCACAAAGACAGGTGGTTACCAAGGATGGTAGATTACCGGAAACATTTTTTGAGATGACAGACAATATGGATTTAGTGGACATTTGGAGAGTAAAGAACCCCCTGGGAAGAGAGGGAACCTTCTTATCTGAAGCCAAGATGACTTGGACTAGAATTGACCAAATATGGATAACTAGAGGAATGGCACCAAAGATAAAGAAAATAGAAATCTGCCCAAAAACCTGCTCCGACCATAATGCTGTAAGGATGGATATGAAACAAACAACAACCAGATCCTTTAGATGGAGGATGAATGACATCTTATTTAGAGATGAAGAAGTGTATAAAAAGGCCCAAAAAACCTTGAGAGACTATTTTGAAATAAATATTGTCAGAGCTGCCACCCAGTCCCAGCTCACATAGGACCAAGTCCGCCAGCGTTCACTTTATAAGAGTCTTTATTAAGTTACAGGTTTCATTTCCGAACTGCAGCGTGCAGCTCTACACCTTCTGCCCTAGGTCGGCGAAGACCCGTCTGAGTCCCCGCCTCTTGCACACCAGCTTAATACCCTAGCCTTGCTCCACCTCCTTCGCCTCTCCCTACGTCTCTGGGTCCTTCTGCCCCCCTGGGCCTCCTCCCTTCTACTCTCCTCTGACGCTGACCCCCCTGATCCTTCTGCCTCCTTGCGGCGGGCTTTAGGACCTGGCTCACTCTCCGGGCTGCTTACTGCTCCAGCTTCCGCTGCATTTGAACTTGGCGCGCGCGCCCAACTCTCTACTTTCCTCTTAACCGTTGCCTCGCTCTCTGAGGAGGGCGTGACCACCCCTGACTCGTGCCCTCCCTCCTGCTGACAGCCTCCGGAACCCGATGCCTGGCTACCTTCCTCCCTGCTGCTCTCAGTCTTGAGCGTGGGTCCCGACTTCCAGCTGCTGCCGCCCTCAGTTATGAGCGTGGGTCCCGACTTCCAGCTGCTACTCTCTGAATCTCCTCTGTTCCCTTCCTCCTGGGGTGTCCCCCCGGATCCCCCCCTTGCTCTGCTCACTGGGGCTCCCTTTTGGGAGTCCTCTGACTCACTGCTTAGGCTTGGAGATCTCGGGTCGTCATCATCACTCATTTTCCCTTCGGATTCCTCCCCCTCGCTCTCTGCTTCCTCCCTTCTCTGCGTCTCTGCTCCTGAACCCCTGACATCCATCCCCCCCTCGAAGCCCCCCCTTCCCCCCTCCCCGCTTTCAGGTGTGGGTGCTGGGTGCTCCATCATCACGGGAGGGAATGCCGGATACAGTTCGCTCCCCGTGGTTGGCCGCCAACTGAAGACCTCCGAGTCTTCCTCCTCGCGGTCGCCGACGTTGACCTGTTCCGCTTCCATCTCTGTACCGCCGTGCTCGAACCCAAGGTCCTCCCCGAACACGTCCATGTCAGTCTCTGCGTCGGTCGCTCGACCTGGCATCTCCAGCCACTTCCGGCGCCATTGCTCCTCCGGTCGATCGTCCCACCAATACGAGGTGTCTGACGCCGAACCCGCCGGCGATCCTTCTGGGGAACGGGTGCTCAGTGCGGGTTCCCCGTCCGAGTCGAATCCATGGAACGTGCTGGAAGAAAGTGTGGGCGTGAACAGCCAGTCGTCGAAGAAGCTCGCTGGCATGGGTCTGTGTGGGAAAAGGGCATGAAACTCGTCCTTGAGCAGGGGTTCCTCCAAAGCGTAGTCTGGCACCCAGCTATTGGCGCTGGCCCGGGTGCCCTCTCTGGCTAGGAGGTATTCGACTCCCTCTTCCCCCCATCTGGAGTCCAAAATCTCCGTGACCTCGTTGATGGGGTCTTGCTGCGTCACCCCTCGCGTCTCCGTCCGCTCCCGGAACGGACTCGGTGCCGTCCCTGGCTCCTGGAATCTGTGAGGTGCCTTGTAGGGAGTAAGCACCGACCTGTGGAACACCGGATGCATTCTGGAACCCTCCGGCAGCGCCAGTCGGAAGGCTACCGGGTTGATCTGTGCTTCGACTTGGTACGGACCAATTTGCTTGTGCCCCAACTTCTTCTTGGCCAGTGACCTGGTCGGCACTGCGTGGGCTGCCAACCAGACCCAGTCTCCCACTTGGATCTCTTCGCCAACCCGCCTGTGCTTGTCAGCTTGCACCTTGTAGGCGTGCTTAGCTAGCTCCAGCTGCCGTCTGAGTTGATCGTGTACCGCCTGCAACTCTGACGCGAACGCGTCCGCCGTCTGTGGTTCTCCGCCCCCCACTCTCTCCCGTCCCGGGAAGGTTCTGGGATTCCTCCCATTGTTGGCGAAGAACGGCGTCACCCCTGTGGACACGTGCTTCGTGTTGTTGTAAGCGAACTCGGCGAGCGGCAGGTAATCCACCCAGGTCGCAGGTTGTTGATTGGCATAGCATCTCAGGTACTGCTGCATGATGGCATTGACCCTCTCTGCTTGCCCGTTGGTCTGCGGGTGTCTTGCTGATGCCAGATCGACCTTGACATTTAGAAAACTCATCAGCTTCTGCCAGAAATTCGAGACGAACTGGCGCCCGCGGTCGGACAGGATAGACCGCGGCAGACCATGCACTTTGAACACGTGATCTATGAACAGTTTGGCGGTTTGTTCCGCCGTGGCCACCTTCGCACACGGAATGAAATGTGCCATCTTGGTGAACAAGTCCACCACCACTAGTACAGCTGTCTTGCCTCTCGAGCTGGGTAGATCCGTAACAAAGTCCAGGGCCACTCTCTCCCACGGTTCAAACGGCGTTTGCAGCGGTTCCAGCAGTCCCGCCGGCGGTTTGTGCACCGGCTTGGCCCTCTGGCAGGTGTCGCACCTCGCAACGTAGTCCGCGACTTCCCCTCTCAGTCTGGGCCACCAAAAGTCCCTTGCGACTAATTCCACCGTTTTTTCCGTGCCAAAGTGCCCGGCCGTGGGTGCGTCGTGCAGCTGCTGCAGTACCCTGGCGCGAAGTTCGTCTCCCGGCACGTAGATGGCCCCTTTACGTAAGAGCAAGCCGTCTCGTATCTGGAACTCGTCGCCCTTCGCCGTGCCCTTGTGCACCTCTGCCATCTTCGCCTGCGCGAAGGAGTCGTCCTGCAACGCCCGCCGCACCGCATCCAGGTCTACTGTGGCTGAAGCGCATGCCCACGCTGTTGGCGCGAAGATGTGCATGGCTGCCGCTGGCGTCGCCTCTTCGAGGTATTGCGGTTTGCGGGACAGTGCATCCGCCATGACGTTGGTGTCGCCTGGGACGTACTCTATTCGGAAATTGAAGTCAGCAAAGAACTCCGCCCAACGTATCTGCCTCTGGTTCAGGAACTGAGCCGTGCGCCAGTGCTCCAGATTCTTGTGATCCGTGCAGACCTGCACCGTGTGCTTGGCGCCGATCAGGAAGTGCCTCCACGCCTTGAAAGCTGCATGAATGGCCAGCAACTCCCTGTCCCAGATGGTGTAGTTCTGCTCCGACTTGCTGAGCTTTCTGGAGTAGAACGCTCCCGGCCTCCAGACCCCCTGTGGGTCCCTTTGCAGCAGGACAGCTCCCACTGCTCTATCGGACGCGTCTGTCTCTACCCGCATCGGTCTGCTGGGGTCGATATGCAGCAGTTGCTCTTCCGACGCGAAGAGACGCTTGAGTGCCTGAAAGGACTGCTCCGCCTGCTCCGTCCAGATGAATTTCTTTTTCTTGGAGCTTAGCGTGTCCGTAATGGCCGCCGTCTGCATCGCGAACCCCTTGATAAACTTGCGATAGAAGTTGGCGAAGCCGACAAACCGCTGGACCTCCTTCCGATTGCGCGGGCTCTTCCAATCCAACACCGCACGAACCTTGGCGCTGTCCATGGCTAGCCCCTTGTCCGACAACTTGTAACCCAAGAAATCCACCTCCGTCGTGTCGAACTGGCACTTCTCCAGTTTGGCGTACAGTCTATGCTGCTGCAGCCTCTTCAGCACCTCCCGAACATCTTGGTCATGGGCTTGCTGCGAGTCGGAGAATATCAGGATGTCATCCAGAAAGCAGACGCACTTCTTGTAAAGGAGTCCCGCCAACACATGATGCATGAAAGCTTGGAAACAGTGAGAACCGTTTTGCAATCCAAACGGCATCACTCTGTATTCGTAGGTGCCCAGAGGCGTGAACATGGCTGTCTTCCACTCATCGCCCTCCCTCATGCGGATGAGATTGTACGCACCTCGCAGGTCCAACTTGGTGAACACGCGTCCCTTGCGCACCGTCGCTAGGAGGTCGTCAATCCTGGGCATGGGGAAATCAGAAGGCTTGGTCATCTTGTTTAAGAGGCGAAAATCCACCACCAGTCTTTTTTGGGGCGTGTCCTTCTTCTTCACGAAGAAAACAGGACTGCCCCCTACTGCCCTGGACTCCCGGATGAAACCGCGCTGCAAATTGTGATCTATGAACTGTTTGAGTTCCTGTAATTCGTCCTCAGACATGGAATACAGCTTCCCTTTCGGCAGCGTCGCCCCTGGTAGGAGGTCAATCTTGCAGTCATATTGCCTGTGCGGTGGTAGCTTGTCAGCCTCTTTCTCGCAGAAGACCTCCAGAAAGTCTGCGTATTTGTGGGGGACTGCTTGCAACGTTCCCAAC
The DNA here is from genome assembly GCF_965113315.1 of Podarcis vaucheri. Lineage (NCBI taxonomy): Eukaryota > Metazoa > Chordata > Lepidosauria > Squamata > Lacertidae > Podarcis > Podarcis vaucheri. The sequence goes on from NC_138757.1 coordinate 19,424,328, forward strand.
TGCAGTTGTGATTCCTCCTCCTCTCCCTCCTGTCTGGGCAGGATGCAGTGTTCTGCGCAATAAGAGGAGCCGAAGATCAGCTGTCTCTGGTACCAAGCCAGTGTTGGACTGTGCCTGTCCAGCCAACTCATGCCCAACACAATGGGCGTGTCCGACAGTTGGGTGACATTAAAACTGATGACTTCCCTGTGGTTGCCAAGGCGCATCACCATCGGTGGCGTTTGCTTCACCACCTGCCCCCCTAGCAACTCTCTGCCATCCACTGTGACGACTTGCAGGGGCAGAGTGGCAGGCAGTAGCTGTATAGCGTGCTGCTCCACAAAATCCTGCGCTATAAAGTCTGCGTTGCTTCCAGAATCCACAGAAAGCGGCACTTCGATAGTGACGCCATCGGGTAGCTGGAGAGATGCTGTGAGCTGCACTACTGGTTTGGGTGGGAGGGGGTCCGTGGGTTGCAAGATCGCTGGGGACTGCTTCACTGATGCGTCTGGCTGGGCCCCAGTGCCTCTGTCTCCAGCCAGACATCGTCGTTTCCCTGCTGTGGTTCTCCTTGCTGCGTTGCTGCAGTCACCATTGCTGAGGCTGCAGTGTGCTTGTGGAGCCTCCGGGGACACTCTTTCGCCAAATGGCCTGGATCCTCGCAGATGTAACACTTCCTGTTCCCTCTAGGAGGCTTCGCTTTCACTGCTGTCGGTGCTTGGGCTCTGGCTGCTGACTGAGCCCTTGCACCTCCAACCTCCATCGGTTCCCCTCCCCCTCCAGGCGGAGGTGTGGATTGCGCACGCGCTGCTTCTCTTGGAACGAAAGAGAAACTTCTCGCTGCTTCGCGCCCTCCACGTCCTTCATCTCTGCACCATGGACGTTCTTCCAGCCTCACCCCCACAGTCAGCGCCCTTTGGACCACCTCCTGCGTGCTTCGGGGCCTCTCCCCCCTTGCAATTTCATCCTTGACCGCAGAGCTTAGACCCTCCCAGAACAGGTCTCTGACAGGGGGCGAATCCCGGTCCCACTCTAAGGCACTGACCAGCGCAAAAAAGCGGGCGTGGTACTGCCGGACGCTTGCCCTCCCTTGTTTTAGTCCATGAATCTCCCGTCGGGCAAGATCCACATCAATAGTAGACAAAAAACACGCATCCATCGCTTTGATAAAGGCATCTGCATTCTGAAGCGCCGGATCTTTATCCCTCCACAAATTGCGTAGCCACGCTTTAGCATCCCCATGCAAATGGGATAGTATGAACCCCACTTTCTCTTCCTCATCTCTAAAGTCTTTTGCCAGCAGTTGCAGTGCGCACATTACGTCTGCTCGAAAATTGGGGTACTGTTGTAAATTCCCATCGAAGTGGGCCACAAGCCCTCCTGCTCTCCGTGCCAACCCAACCCCCTCCGGTCTGGGTCCTGGCTGCCCGTGTTTAACCCATGCTTCAAACCTGGCGTGGAGATCTCTGTAGGCGGCTGCCGCATCCTCCTCCCTCTTCTTGGATGCCAGTACCTCTGCGTTCAATTGGGTAACTGCCTGTTGCAGCGCTGCAACTGTCTCTGCTTCCGTCATCTCTGCTAACCGTCGTGAGCTTGCTCCCAAACACCGATCCCCTCCTCCAGCTGCCTCTCTCTCCGCTGCGAGATATCAGGTGTCCGAAGCTTTTGTGAGACGGGTCTTACTGTCAGAGCTGCCACCCAGTCCCAGCTCACATAGGACCAAGTCCGCCAGCGTTCACTTTATAAGAGTCTTTATTAAGTTACAGGTTTCATTTCCGAACTGCAGCGTGCAGCTCTACACCTTCTGCCCTAGGTCGGCGAAGACCCGTCTGAGTCCCCGCCTCTTGCACACCAGCTTAATACCCTAGCCTTGCTCCACCTCCTTCGCCTCTCCCTACGTCTCTGGGTCCTTCTGCCCCCCTGGGCCTCCTCCCTTCTACTCTCCTCTGACGCTGACCCCCCTGATCCTTCTGCCTCCTTGCGGCGGGCTTTAGGACCTGGCTCACTCTCCGGGCTGCTTACTGCTCCAGCTTCCGCTGCATTTGAACTTGGCGCGCGCGCCCAACTCTCTACTTTCCTCTTAACCGTTGCCTCGCTCTCTGAGGAGGGCGTGACCACCCCTGACTCGTGCCCTCCCTCCTGCTGACAGCCTCCGGAACCCGATGCCTGGCTACCTTCCTCCCTGCTGCTCTCAGTCTTGAGCGTGGGTCCCGACTTCCAGCTGCTGCCGCCCTCAGTTATGAGCGTGGGTCCCGACTTCCAGCTGCTACTCTCTGAATCTCCTCTGTTCCCTTCCTCCTGGGGTGTCCCCCCGGATCCCCCCCTTGCTCTGCTCACTGGGGCTCCCTTTTGGGAGTCCTCTGACTCACTGCTTAGGCTTGGAGATCTCGGGTCGTCATCATCACTCATTTTCCCTTCGGATTCCTCCCCCTCGCTCTCTGCTTCCTCCCTTCTCTGCGTCTCTGCTCCTGAACCCCTGACAAATATGAATACCAATGTTGAAAAAAGAGTAATCTGGGACGCAAGTAAAGCTGTTATGAGAGGGTTCTTGATACAACAGAATGCTATAAAGAAGAGAAGTCAAAATGAGAAGAAAGATAAAATTTTGGAGAAAAGAAAAGAAAATGAGAAGAAATTGAGAGCAAAACCAAAGTCCCAGGAGATTTTGAGAGAAATAAAATTATGTCAAGTACAATATATGGAAATAATGAACCAGGAAATAGAATGGAAAATTAAACAAATGAGACAAAAAACATTTGAATCAGCTAATAAATGTGGGAAACTGTTGGCCTGGCAAATGAAAAAAAGACAAAAATTAAACACTATTACAAATTTAGAAGTGGAAGGAAAGAATATACATAATCCAATTGAGATCCAAAATTGTTTTCAGAAATATTTTAAACAATTATATATGCAAGGGCCACAGAAAGAAATGGATATAGACCAATTTTTGAAGACAAATGGACTACAAAGAATCTCTCAAGAAAGCAAGTTAATGCTGAACCATAAAATATCTGAACAAGAGGTAGAAGGTGTCATTCAAAATATGCAATTGGGTAAATCTCCAGGACCGGATGGGCTGACTTCTAGATATTATAGATCTCTGAAAGACTGGCTATTGCAACCTTTGAAAGAAGTCTGCAATGAAATACTGGAAGGGAAAAGGGCACCAGAATCGTGGAAAGAGGCGTATATTACACTTATACCGAAAACAGAGACTGAAAAGACTCAGCTCAAGAACTACCGCCCTATATTGTTACTTAATGTGGATTACAAAATTTTTGCTGACATTTTGGCCAAGAGATTGAAAAAAGTATTGATGGAAGAGATTCATAAAGACCAAGCGGGCTTTCTCCCAGGAAGACACTTGTCTGATAACGTGAGGAATATAATAGATATTTTAGAAAAAGTAGAAGTGAATATAAACACTAAAGCAGTCTTGATATTTGTGGATGCGGAGAAAGCTTTTGACAACATCTCTTGGAGTTTTATGAAGAAGAACCTACACGGGATGGGGGTAGGCCAAGGTTTTGAAAATGGTATAGGTGCAATATACTCTGAACAAAAGGCTAAACTAATTGTAAATAATGTGGTTACGGAGGAATTTAGAATAGAAAAAGGGACACAACAGGGGTGCCCAATCTCCCCACTGCTTTTCATATCGGTCCTGGAGGTCCTGCTAAATATGATTAGAAGGGACAGGTTGGTTAAAGGTATACAGGTCAGAGCTAAACAATATAAACTGAGAGCATTTGCAGATGACCTAGTATTGACGTTACAGGAGCCAGAATCTAGTACTAAGAGGGTTTTGGAATTAATTCAGGAATTTGGTCAAGTGGCAGGCTTTAAACTGAATAAGTTAAAAACCAAGGTTTTAGAGAAAAACTTAACACCGATCGAAAGAGATAGGTTTCAGAATGAGACAGGATTGACTGTGGTAAAGAAAGTAAAATACCTGGGAATTAATATGACAGCCAAAAATGGGAATTTATTTAAAGATAATTATGAAAAATGTTGGACGGAAGTGAAAAAAGATTTAGAAATTTGGTCAAATTTGAAGCTTTCACTGTTGGGCCGAATTGCTGTAATAAAAATGAATGTATTGCCGAGAATATTGTTCTTATTTCAGACATTGCAAATTCTGGACAAGATGGATTGTTTTAAGAAGTGGCAGAGAGATATTTCTAGATTTGTCTGGCAGGGCAAGAAGCCCAGAATAAAATTTAAGATACTGACAGATGCAAGGGAAAGGGGTGGATTTGCTCTGCCAGACTTTAAACTTTACTATGAATCAGCAGCTTTTTGCTGGTTGAAGGAATGGCTACTTCTTGAAAACACAGACATTTTGGATTTAGAAGGTTTTAACAATGTATTTGGATGGCATGCATACTTGTGGTATGATAAGGTTAAAGCCCATAAAGCATTTAAAAATCATATTGTCAGGAAAGCTTTGTTTAACGTTTGGATAAGATATAAAGATTTGTTGGAAAATAAAACCCCAAGGTGGCTGTCACCAATGGAAGCAAAAGCTTTGAAAAGGCTCAGTATGGAGGCCAAATGGCCGACATATTGTGAGATTTTGGAGCAAGAAGGAGATAAATTGAAATTGCAGAGTTTTGAAAAATTAAAGGATAAAGTGAGAGATTGGCTCCATTACTATCAGATAATGGAGGTATACAATTTGGACAAGAAAATTGGCTTCCAGGTGGAAAAGTCAAAATTAGAAACAGAACTGTTAGAGCCCAAAACTAAGAATCTGTCAAGAATGTATAACTTGCTGTTGAAATGGAATACTCAGGATGAAACGGTGAAATCTGCTATGATTAAATGGGCACAAGATGTTGGACATAATATCATGTTTGCTGACTGGGAACAGTTATGGACCACAGGTATGAAGTTTACGGCATGTAATGCCTTAAGAGAATATTATGAAAATGATATACAGGTGGTACATGACCCCAGTCAAGCTAGCAAAAATCTATCACTTGCCCGATAATAAATGTTGGAAATGTAAGGAAACTGAAGGTACTGTGATGGGATGATGAGTTGCTTGTGCGTAAAATCGTAGTCCCTCAGAGTTTGTGCAAATCCACAAACCTCTGTCTGTGACGGAGCCCCTCAGACATGGCTGCTCTAGTCACTTGCAGATTCCGACAGTGGTTGTTTTCGGAATCGTTTCCAGCATAAAAGCTCCTTAACGGAAACACGTCTTCTGGACTCGCGGCGTGACAGTTTCCGGCGAGGAGTGGGTCTCCCTATGGGAGCTTCAGACACCTCCCCACTGTTCTCGCTGGACGTGTCCCTGAGCCCTCCCTCTTGCTCGCTTTCCCTCAGAGACCCACCTCTCCCCCTGCTGGTTCCTGCTTCAGCTGCTGGGTCTCTCCCAGCCTCCGTGAGACTTTCCACCAGAGACCCACCTCTCCCCCTGCTGGTTCCTGCTTCAGCTGCTGGGTCTCTCCCAGCCTCCGTGAGACTTTCCACCAGAGACCCACCTCTCCCCCTGCTGGTTCCTGCTTCAGCTGCTGCGTCCCTTCCCGCCTCCGTGAGCCCTTTCCCCACCTGTTCCTCCGATGGCAGTTCCCTGACATCCACCTCCCCTCCAGGGCCCCCTTCACCCCCTCCCGTTCCCTCTCCTCTGGGCGGTGAGGAGGCAAAACCCCGAAAAGAATCCTCTTCATCTTCAGACGTCTCGAACATTTCCCTCCATCGGTCGCCGTTCCGGCTCGCTGAATCCTCCTCCTCCTCGGAATCTGTGAACCCCTCCAACTCCTCTTCTTCGTCGGTGGTGGCAAAGTATTCCCTCCGGAACCTCGCTACAGGCTGAGGTTTACGTGGGAACCTCTGATGGAAGGTTTCTATTAAAACCTCGTCATTGACGTCCTCTGCCATGACCCAGGTGTTTTCCGACTCCGGTTCCCCTTCCCACATTACCAAATACTCTACTTGATCTCCCTTCCACCTGGAATCGAGGATCTCTGCCACATGGTTGCTGTGTTCCCTGTCCTACATTGCTGGTCCCCGAGTGACCCTCCCTTCTCTGTCCCCTTTATACGGTGACAGCAACGACCTGTGGAAAACTGGGTGCAGCTTCATGTGGTTAGGTAACCGGAGTCTGAAAGCCACTGGGTTGACCTGTTGCGTGACTTCAAATGGGCCCAATCTTTTGGGTCTTAACTTCTTACAACCCCCTTTGAATGGTAACCCTTGGGTTGACAGCCACACCTGGTCCCCCACCCTAATGGTTTCACCTTCTCTTCTGTTTTTGTCTGCCTGCCTCTTATATTCCTCCTTGGCCCTGTCTAAGTTAAGTTGGAGCTGGCGATGGATCGCTTCCATTTCTTCTACGAACTGTTCGGCAGCTGGAACGCTCCAGCTCTCCCCTTCCCCCCCTGGGAAAGCCCTGGGATGGCACCCGTAATTAGCCAAAAAGGGGCTCATCCCCGTGGACACGTTCTCCGCATTGTTGTAGGCAAATTCCACCAACGCCAGCTTCTCCACCCAATCATTCTCTCTGTCATTGACATAACACCTCAAATATTGCTGGAGGATGCCATTGGCTCTTTCCGCCTGCCCGTTGGTTTCAGGATGCCGGGCAGTCGAAAAATTGACCTCTACATGCAGTAAGCTCATGAGCTTCCTCCAGAACCTGGAAGTAAATTGTTTCCCTCGGTCTGAAACCACCCTCAAGGGGGCGCCATGCAACCTAAACACATTTTCTACAAACAATTTAGCTGTTTCTTCTGCCGTGACAGCATGTGAGCAGGCTATGAAGTGGGCCATTTTGGTTAACAGGTCTACCACAACCATGATGGCTGTTTTCCCTCTGGATTTTGGCAAATCAGTCATGAAATCTATTGCCACTGCTTCCCATGGCCTTTCAGGTGTGGGTAGCGGTTCTAATAACCCTGCCGGTGCCCGCCTCTCCCCTTTGGCTCGCTGGCATTGGTCACACCCTCTCACATACTCCCGCACATCTTCCCTGACCTTGGGCCACCAAAATTCCCTGGTAACCAGCCACATGGTTTTGTGTTGCCCAAAATGCCCTGCTGTGGGGCTATCGTGCAGCTGCTTGAGTACCTTCCCCCTCAAATCTCCTTCAGGTATATATAACGCTCCCTTGTAGTACAACGCCCCGTTTCTCTCCTCAAAACCTCCGTGTTTGTCTCCCTCCCTCCTGAGACCCCTGAGTTTGTCCTGGGCGTATTCATCATTCTCCGTTCCCTCTACCAGTTCTCTTTGCCCCACCAATGCCGCCCCACACACCCAGCGGTCCTCTGGAATGACATGTCTTTCTTCGGGTGCTCCCTCCCCCTCCAAATATTCAGGTTTGCGTGAGAGAGCGTCCGCCCTAACGTTCTCTGGGCCTGGCACGTAACAAATCTCAAAGTTAAATTTGGAGAACTCCTGGGCCCATCTCAACTGCCGTTGGTTGAGCACTCGTGCCGTTCTCCAATACTCTAAGTTCTTGTGGTCAGTGCACACTTGCACCTTATGTTGTGCGCCAATTAGCAGGTGCCTCCATCTCCGGAAAGCCTCATGAATAGCAAGAAGTTCTCGGTCATACACCGTGTAATTCCTCTCGGATTTGTTCAGTTTTCGCGAAAAAAAGGCACACGGTCTCCACTCTGACTCCTCCTTCCCTGGCTGCAGAAGAAGCACCGCCCCTATGGCTCTGTCTGATGCATCTGTTTCGACTCTCAGCTTTTTTTGTAAATCCACATGTAGAAGTTGTTCTTCAGAGGCGAAGGCCCTTTTCAGTTCCTCAAATGCTCGCTCCGCCTCCTCAGTCCAAACGAATTTCTTCTTACTGCTGAGACAGTCTGTAATGGGCGCCGTCAGGTGAGCAAAGTTTCGGATGAACTTACGATAAAAGTTTCCAAACCCTAGGAACCTCTGCACATCCTTCTTTGTTTTGGGTGTTTTCCATTCCAGCACTGCCTGTACCTTCCCGGGATCCATGGCCAATCCCTTGTCTGACAGGCGGTACCCCAGGAATTCCACCTCCTTGGTATGAAACTGACACTTCTCCAGTTTCACCCACAGCCGGTTGGCTTGCAGCCTGCTTAACACTTCTCTGACGTCTCTCACATGCTGCTCCTCATTCTCAGAATACACCAACACGTCATCTAGGAAGGCCACACAATTCTTGTAAAGCAAAGACCCCAGTACGTGGTTCATAAACGATTGGAAGCACGCCGAGCCTGCTTGTAGGCCGAAAGGCATTACTAAATATTCAAATACCCCCAAAGGGGTGAACATGGTGGTTTTCCATTCATCCCCTTTCCTTATGCGTATCAGGTTGTACGCCCCCCTGAGGTCCAGCTTTGTAAAAATCTTTCCCTTCCGCACCCTGGTCAAAATGTCGTCAGTCCTGGGCATAGGGAAGGCCACTGGTTCTGACACTGCGTTTAAAGCCCTGAAGTCACACACAAGTCTCGGCTTGTCCGTGTTTTTCTTATCCACAAAAAACACTGGGCTGCCTCCCACCGCTCTGGACTCTCTGATGAAACCTCGCTTCAGGTTCTTGTCAATAAACTCTCTTAACTCCTGCATCTCTCTGTCTGACATGGCGTACAGCTTGCCTACAGGGAGCTGTGCCCCAGGGAGTAAATTGATTTGACAGTCAAAGGGTCTATGCGGGGGTAGTTGGTCAGCTTCCCTTTCGCTGAACACGTCGCTGAGATCTGCGTATTGTCGTGGTACCTTCACCTTCTCCGTTACTTCCGTCGCTGCTAGGGTAGCTTGGGCCCCTGCTGACCCCTTTCCCTCCTTGCAGTGTTCTAAGCAATGTGCGGAACCAAAGGAAACCACTCTCTGATGCCAGCCCACCAGCGGATCATGTAACGCCAGCCAGCTCATCCCCAAGATAATAGGAGCCCCTCCCAAGGTGGCCACATTAAACGCTATCAGTTCGGTGTGCCTTGCCAACTTCATGATCATTGGGACGGTCTGCAAGCTGACTTCTCCTCCCAACAGCTCCCTGCCATCGATCGTGGTCACCTGCAGGGGGTTGCTTAAAGGGATGGTCTGTATCTGGTGTTCAGCTGCAAACTCTTTGCTCATAAAATTGCAGGAGCTGCCTGAGTCCAACAGCGCCTTTATCTTTAGAGGGTAGCCGTTTTGCAGCTCTAGTGACACTTCTATCACTAAGGCAGGTTTAGGAGGTTCTGGCTTGGGCACTTTCACTGCTCTTTGGCCTGGCTGCTGTGCCCCGACGGTTGCAGCCAGGCGTTGGCTTTTACTGGCTCCGGTATTTCCTCCACTCCTCCCTCAACAGCTCCCACCATCCCTTGCCATTCCTTCCTCTGGTGGCAGACTCTGGCAAAGTGACCTGGCTGTTGGCAGAGATAGCATTTCCGGGCTCCTTTTCCCTCCTTCTTTTCCCCCTCACTGGGTTTTGAAACTGCGCGCGCGCGTGCTGTTCCGATTTCCATCGGCTCCGCCGGCGGGAAAGTTGGCTCTGGAATGTCTGGAATGCGGAACTCCTTCCACCGTTCCCCCTTCCCTTCCCGCCTCTCCAAGGCTCTCGCCTCCTGGCGCGCTCCTATGGTCAGCACAGATTTGGTCAGCTGATCCATAGAAACCGCCCTGGGACTCCGGGAAAGTTCGTCTTTCACAGCTGAAGCAAGACCTTCTTCAAATAGCATTTGAATGGGTTCCGCCGATAAGTCCCACCCCAATCTGTGAACCAGCATGGTGAACTCAGTCTAGTACTCACGGACAGATCGGCTCCCCTGTTTGCAAGCCATTAGCTGTCTGTGGACCACTCCCTGCTCAATATCGCTGGAAAACATCAAATCCATTGCATGAAAGAACTTCATTGTGTCCTTTAGGACGTCATTATTCGTTGCCATCAGGGGTCTAACCCAGACCCTCGCCCCCCTTTCAAGATGCCCAATCACGAAAGCCACTCGTGATTCCTCGTCAGGGAATTCATCAAACTGCACATTGAGGGCATATTGCATCTCTGTCCTAAAGGCATGGTAGTCCTTGGGGTCCCCCCCAAACTTCTGCACCAATCCTGGTACCTTTCTGGTGAACTGGGTGGCTTTCCCCTTCTTGTCTGCATCCTGAGCCCTTCCCTCCTCAAGCCTCGCCGTCTGCAGCACCAGTTGGATCTCCAACGCTCGGTACCTTTCTTCCAAGCTTGGACCCGCTCCAACTCCTGCTTCTCCGGTTCCGGCTGGGTCGCTCATGATGCCTTCTCCTGCACAAGCAGCTTACAAAGACTGTCGGAATGCTGTGATGGGATGATGAGTTGCTTGTGCGTAAAATCGTAGTCCCTCAGAGTTTGTGCAAATCCACAAACCTCTGTCTGTGACGGAGCCCCTCAGACATGGCTGCTCTAGTCACTTGCAGATTCCGACAGTGGTTGTTTTCGGAATCGTTTCCAGCATAAAAGCTCCTTAACGGAAACACGTCTTCTGGACTCGCGGCGTGACAGTTTCCGGCGAGGAGTGGGTCTCCCTATGGGAGCTTCAGACACCTCCCCACTGTTCTCGCTGGACGTGTCCCTGAGCCCTCCCTCTTGCTCGCTTTCCCTCAGAGACCCACCTCTCCCCCTGCTGGTTCCTGCTTCAGCTGCTGGGTCTCTCCCAGCCTCCGTGAGACTTTCCACCAGAGACCCACCTCTCCCCCTGCTGGTTCCTGCTTCAGCTGCTGCGTCCCTTCCAGCCTCCGTGAGCCCTTTCCCCACCTGTTCCTCCGATGGCAGTTCCCTGACAGGTACATTCTTTCACCTTTGGTGGACGTGCCCTAGGATTAAGGCTTTCTGGGAAATGATATATAATGAATTGAAAAAGGTATTTAAATATACCTTCTTGAAGAAACCAGAGGCCTTTCTCCTGGGCATTGTCGGCCAATTGGTGCAAAAGAAGGACAGAACTTTTTTTATGTATGCTACAACAGCAGCAAGAATACTAATCGCTAAGTATTGGAAGACACAAGATCTACCCACTCTGGAAGAATGGCAGATGAAGGTGATTGACTACATGGGACTGGCTGAAATGACTGACAGAATCCGAGACCAGGGGAAAGAGACGGCGGAAGAAGATTGGAAGAAATTTAAAATTTATCTTAAGAAATATTGCAAAATTAATGAATGTTAAAATGTTGTGGTTATATAAAGTAAGGGATTACAGCTGTTAAAGATTAAGTAAAAGAAAAGAAAAGGAAAAAATCGGATAAAATTAAGGGGAATGATTTGCTGAAATAATTTTGGGAATTGGAATGCAGAAAGGGGAGGTATGGGGAAGTCGATGAAGTAAGTTTAAGAAAAAAAAGGAGTTGAAATTATACGTGTTTGTTTGTTATTGTATGTATATCTTTGTATTGTGTGTATTGTTTGTGTTTTTAAAATTTGTGAAAACTTAATAAATATTTATATATAAAAAAAACAAAGGTTTAAGAAACGCCCACAGACAGATTCTCCTAGCGACTGAGGCAGCTGCGCGGAAATGGGCTGTGCAGTCAAGACGGTTTAACCCAGGCTGTTAAGCTCCCAAACAGGGACAGTTTACGCATGAGTAACTCCAAACCACTACACCATCCAAAGGGGTGTCGCTATCCGAATCTGATGAAGAAGTACCTGATTCATCCTCGGTGTCAGAAGGCTTACTTTTCTTATTCTTCTTTAATGTGTGCTTCTTCTTCGCCTTTCTCTTTCCCCCTGTCCATCACTGGTGGCTGGGATCTGGTCGGCGGCTGTGGGAGTTCCTTGTTGTACCTGCACCTCCTCCTCTGAAGAGGTTCCTGATCCACCTTCTGTGGGTGTAGGCTGAAGTAGTGGCTCCTGGAATATACTAGGAACATCTACGACCTGCTGTGAATTAGAACTGTTAGGCCTACCAGAAGGAGCCTTGCCACCCGCGGAACCAAATTTGGACTTGTGGGCATGCGAAGACTGTGAACGTGTGTGGGGGCAGTTAGATGTGCTGCTTCCGGGCTGTGCAGCACCGGAGTAAGAAGCTGAAGTGCCGAGGCGCTCCTGGTTGCTGGGGAGGGTGTATGCGATGCAATCCTGAGAACCCGCTAATGCTGCAGGGGACCCAGTGACCATTGGCCTACACTGTTGATAGAATGTTTTGAAAGCAGAGAAAAACTGAGCAAAGGCCTGAGGGTTGCATGGCATCGCAGGCATTTGAGACCCGCCTTGCGTGCCAGACCCACCTCCGTTGTGAGAGGGTGCCTGTTGACTTCCCCTGAAAGCCATACCACACACAGCCCCCTGCTTGAAAACTACGATATATCTGGGCGTGATACCTAGTTCAGTATTGCCCTCGCTGCCCTTGAGCAAAGCCCTGTAGATCTGTCCAACCTAGCTCAGTATTGTCTACACTGCCCTTTAACAATGCCTAATAGATAACAGAAATTTTAGTTCAGTATTGCCATAGCGCCTTGAAACAATGCCTTAAGGATACCAATAACAGATCAATTTATTACCTTATAATAGATTCACGACTACGCCCGAAATATGAGTTCACCAATTAATTGCCTGTTAGCAGTTCTTATACTTTAATTTTACTTTTGCCTCCAGTTGCTGAGCCTGTTACTTCCTGCCCTTTTTGCACTTTAAATTCAAGCTATAACACTTTACATTGAAGCTACGCCGCACTTTGAATTCAAGCCAAGAGGCACTTTAAATTCCGGCCACTCAGCACTTTAATTCCAGCTGCCAAGCACTTTTTAATTCGCCAGAAACAATTTAAATTCCAACCAAGCCCTTTAAATTTTAGCCACATAGGCCTTCAAACTCCAGCCCCTAAGCACTATGAATTCCAGCCCCTGAGCTCGTTATGATCCTGCTTTAATTTAAACGAATGTATTGACTTGCTGCAAATAATATTGACTCAACCAAAGTTGTCAGTTCAGTCAAATGATTGCGCTTTGATTAACTGTCAAATAATTAGCGCTGTTAATCATCCACTGCTTAAGCTTGAAAAGAACCCTATCAGCACGCCTCACTTAAAATGGCTGCAGGAGCTTTGCCACGTGGTGCACCCCCAAGATGGCGACAGCTGCCATAACCACGGCAACAGTAAACAACTTGCCGCCCCACAAAGAGGGGCCGTTGTAGGCAGCTACAGGAGCTTGGGGGGGGGGGGGGTTGTACACGCTATCTGACTAATAAACATAGCCTGGTTCGCCTGATGCCAGAAAGGAGCACACGAGCGACAAGCCGCGGTAACCGGCTTTATCGACCGCCCTGCCTGGGATACCGATTACAGGCACATAAAAGAAGGGGGGAGGGAAGCCGCGTGGGCAGTGGGTTTAAGGAAAGGAAAGGCAAAACTCCCCTACCCGCTGAATAGCGAACTTTATAAGGTGCTCTCCAAAACTTGTTGCGGCCCCTGAGTACCCAACACCCCCAAACCTGGTTACGTTACCAGCCACCTAGGGGGATCCACGAAGGTGAGGACTCGTCGGCTCTCCGCCCCTCATTGCGATCTGCTTCCTTCTGCGCCCGGCGGTTTTCGCCCACGAGTTCCAAGCTGAGGCTGGAAAGAGTGATTTCTCCCCACAAACGTGCCCGCTGTTCTTCTCCACGCTCCAAGATCCAGCTAAACTCCTCCAAACGCCACAACAAAGGCTACAGACGTGCGCTCCCCAGCCCCTTTGCCGCTGAAAGACCCAGCGTCTCCGCAGGCAAAAAGCAACCTAGTGATTTCAGCTCTGACCCAAGACCGAGGTCCCGCGAGTGATTCCAGCTCAGGGTAGCAGCACGGCATAGCGAGAGAGGAAGGAACAAACAGAAGGGGTTGGCGATGATCCTAAACCACTGAAGCTGAAGCAGCCAAAGAGGGAGACCCCCGGCCACGCTGGGGCTAAATAGTCCCAGGCCACTCCGCCTAGGCCAGCCAATTGGCTGGCCAGGGGATGACGCGGCTGGGGATTCCCTCCAGGTCTGGTCCTGACCGGAAGGATACTGGAATCAGCAAGGGAAACCCACATGACCTGAAAGTGTTGCTGTGCAATGCCAGGTCAATGATGAATAAAACCACTGCCATCCACGACCTGATTGTGGATGGAGGATTTGACCTGGCATGTGTGACAGAGACCTGGTTGGATGAGGCAGATGGGCCTGTCCTTGCCGCTGCTTCCCCACCAGGTTTCTCTTACGCACAGCAACCCAGGTCATGTGGGCGGGGAGGGGGGGTTGCAGTGATTTTTAGGAAGTCATTAGTCTGCACCAGGCGTCCTATTGGGAATACCCAATTTTCTGAGTGCATGTTCTGGAAGTTGGGCAATAGGGGCAGTACAGGATTCCTATTGGTGTACCGACCTCCCTGCTGCACCAAGGATTCCCTGCCCGAGCTGCTTCAGGTCGTGGCGGATATGCTCCTGGAGACACCTAGCTTGGTTGTCCTGGGGGATTTCAACATCCATGCCGACACAACCTTACAAGGGGCCGCTCGGGACTTCGTGGAAAGCATGGCCTCCATGGGGCTGTCCCTGAATAAGTTTGGTCCAACTCATAGCCGCGGACATGCCTTAGACTTGGTGTTTACCTCTACGGATGTTGGTGATCTGACATTAACTAAAAGCGAAACAAAAGAAGTGCCATGGTCAGATCACTTCCTGGTGCAACTGGACTTCTCCGCGACCCTTCCCCTCTGCAGGGAGGTGGGACCAATTCGGATGGTCCGCCCCCACCACTTAATGGATCCAATTGGCTTCCAGAGAGTGGTAGGGGATGTTTTATCCCAAGTTGATGGCCTTTCAGCTGATTCCCTGGTGGCCCGCTGAAATGCGGAGTTAACCAGGGCTATTGACTGTCTGGCTCCGAAGCGCCCTCTCCGATTGCATGGAGCCCGGACAGCCCCGTGGTTTTCCCCGGAGCTGAGGGTGATGAAACAATAGTTGTGACGGCTAGAGCGCCGGTGGCGGAAAACTCATTCTGAATCAGACCGGACACAGACTAGAGCTCAACGTCGAGCCTACCAAGTGGCAATGGCGACGGCGAAGAGGGCCTTCTTCACCGCTTCCATTGCATCTGCAGAAAACAGCAGCAGGAGACTTTTTCAGGTGGTTCGCAATCTATCGGAACCACCTGTACCACCGGGGCCTGGTAGGGACCCCAAGATCTCCTGCAATGCTTTTGCAAAGTTTTTTGCAGATAAAGTCGCTCAGATTCAGAAGGAGGTAGACTCCACCGTGGGAGCAGGGCCAGGGTGGGAGAGTGCTAGAGTTCTGTCTAGTCCTGTTACATGGGATCAATTCCAATCTGTTACCTCCGAGGATGTGGACAGGCTGCTTGGACAAGTGAAACCGACCACCTGTCTCCTTGATCCTTGCCCATCCTGGCTGATAAAAGCGAGTCGGGAAGGGCTGGGCGATGGGCTCTGTGGGGTGGTGAATGCTTCCCTCTGTGAGGGAGCCTTCCCAAACCCACTGAAAGAGGCGGTCATTAAACCGCTTTTTAAAAAAACATCTTTAGACCCAGCCAATTTGGCCAGCTATCGCCCAGTCTCAAATTTACCATTCTTGGGCAAGGTGATTGAGCGGGTGGTTGCCAGACAACTCCAAGCACGCCTGGAGGATGCGGACCATTTGGATCCCTTCCAGTCGGGGTTCAGGCCTCACCATGGGACTGAAACTGCCTTGGTCACGCTGTTTGATGATCTCCGGCGGGCTAGGGACAAAGGTGAGAGCTGTTTCCTAGTTCTGCTGGATGTCGACCATAACATCCTTCTGGACCGTCTAGAGGGGCTGGGAGCTGGGGGCACTGTTATACGGTGGTTCCGCTCCTTTCTCCTGGGCCGTGTCCAGAAAGTGGTGGGGGGAATGAGTGTTCAGACCCCTGGGCTCTCACTTGTGGGGTGCCTCAGGGTTCCGTCCTCTCCCCCATGCTTTTCAACATCTATATGAAGCCGCTGGGAGAGATCATCAGGGGGTTTGGGCTGGGTGTTCATCAGTATGCAGATGACACCCAGCTCTACCTCTCCTTTAAATCAGAACCAGTGAAGGCGGTGAAGGTCCTGTGTGAGTGCCTGGAGGCTGTTGGAGGATGGATGGCGGCTAACAGATTGAGGTTGAATCCTGACAAGACAGAAGTACTGTTTTGGGGGGACAGGGGGCGGGCGGGTGTGGGGGATTCCCTGGTCCTGAATGGGGTAACTGTGCCCCTGAAGGACCAGGTGCACAGCCTGGGAGTCATTTTGGACTCACAGCTGTCCATGGAGGCACAGGTTAACTCTGTGTCCAGGGCAGCTGTCTACCAGCTCCACCTGGTACGCAGGCTAAGACCCTACCTGCCCGCGGACTGTCTTGCCAGAGTGGTGCATGCTCTAGTTATCTCCCGCTTGGACTACTGCAACGCGCTCTACGAGGGGCTACCTTTGAAAGTGATCCGGAAACTGCAATTAATCCAGAATGCGGCAGCTAGACTGGTGACTGGGAGCGGCCGCAGAGACCACATAACTGTTACGATATTGAAGCAATGCAGCTGCGAGCTGCTGGTAGCTTGTGGCCGCCGGGACCACATAACACCGGTTCTGAGAGATCTGCATTGGCTCCCAGTACGTTTCCAAGCACAATTCAAAGTGTTGGTGCTGACCTTTAAAGCCCTAAACGGCCTCGGTCCTGTATACCTGAAGGAGCGTCTCCACCCCCATCGTTCAGCCCAGACACTGAGATCCAGCGCCGAGGGCCTTCTGGCGGTTCCCTCATTGCGAGAAGTGAGGTTACAGGGAACCAGGCAGAGGGCCTTCTCGGTAGTGGCGCCTGCCCTGTGGAACGCCCTCCCAGCATATGTCAAAGCAATAAACAACTATTTTACTTTTAAAAGTCATCTGAAGGCAGCCCTCTTTAGGGAAGTTTTTAATGTTTGATGCTGTACTGTTTTTAATATTCAGTTGGAAGCCGCCCAGAGTGCCTGGGGAAACCCAGCCAGATGGGCGGTGTATAAATAATAAATTATTATTATTATTATTATTATTATTATTATTATTATTATTATTATTATTATTATTATTATCACATGGAGGCTGAGGTCCAGCCCCCGTGCACGTGGAGAGGGTGTGAAGCCCGCAACCCCACCTCCTCTCTAGTTCGGAAGTGGCTCTATGGGGGTAAAGTGGGACTTATCTGCAGAAAGGATTGAGCATATCGCCTGTATGGGAGATGCTTTTCCTCACTGCAGGGGTAGAGGAAAAGGGTGTTTGTGCAATATAATTCTGACAAGATACATCTTGGCTGGCAAAACAGCTGAACTGGCAGAGTATTCTGCCAGCATATCTGGGCAGTTCTGCTGGTATATTTTTTCATGCCAGCTGTTTATCTCAACTTCCACTAGCATAGTGGAGTTCGTGCACACATTTTTTAACATGTAGATATTTTGCTTGGGGCTCATCAGCTTTACCATGGTAGACAGGTGCTCTCAATATTCAAATAGACTCAGCAAAGATTTTTCAAAGATTAAGTATTTGGCAAAAGATTAAACAAACCTTCTTTTCCATATGCAAATACAGTTGAAATATGAATAGCAGACAGGGATTTATACATATAGATAGATAGACGAATTTTGGGCATAGAAATGTAATAAGATTGTCCTTGCAGTTGATATTTAAAAGTATTTGGATGAAATTCTTGGGAAACTATTCGTATCTCTTTGATCTAATGATTTAACCCTAGTGAGCTATCATTCTGTTTTAGTTCATAAACATCTTTGTTCATAGATGGCTATAGACAAAGTACAGAAGAGTTCTGTTGAAGAAATTGCTTTCGTATCACCTTTACCAAAGAAGATATATGGGGAGGAAATAGTAATCAGAAGGTGAGTGTTGCTGAATATTTAGATATTTAAAGTATTTTCCCCTGGATTATAAGGTTCCCAAAACAGGTTATAATTCATAATATTCAAACAATCGTTTGATAAAGTGTCACAAAATTTAAGACTCAACATACCAATAAGAACAGGTGCTGCAGAATTAACCATATGCCCCAGCATACCTGGAAAAAAGGAACAGTGTTTTAACCTGTTAGCTAACATACCATAACCACTGCTAGTTAGTAGAACGGAAACAAAAATGGAGCATCAGCCATACCTTCCATGCCCTCCAAAGTGACAACCCTAAAGGACAAACTCCTTTGGTGCCACCCTTTGGATGGTGATACTTTGATGGTGACCCACTCACAGCAAGGCAATTGAACCATAGTTAAGACCATTAGAAATGCTTAATAACAGAGCATTAATATTCCGTGTGTGTGTGTTGTTGTTTTAGGTCAATCTACAGCTTTGAACAGGAGTTGGTAAAAATGTGATGATGTGTTTTGCTAAAGGCATTTCTAGTACACAATGCCAACTTTACTGTGCGCCTTGCGATAAAATGCCTTTTACTCCACAGTTTTATCTTGGGAGGTTGTTGTTGCCTTCCTTATTGTGTTGGCATGTTTTTGCTTTGCACTTTGTCTGTACTTGGAAGCTTGCCTAAGAGTTGGGTCAATTTGGAACAGAGGCAGAACTCTGTAGATGTGAAGTTCATTGTGATATTTCAGTGGCTGGCTGGGAGGGTCACAAGGATCCATGCAGGCAGTCGTCGTTGGCATCTCTCAAGAGACAAGGGAGTGCATCTCCAAAGGTGAAGTCAAACCGCTGGAGAATCACAGCACCGGCTGTGGCTGCAGAAACCAGTAACTCATAACTGCTGCCACCCACACTGTCCTTGCTACACTAGCAGCACCAAAGTGACCTTTCTGGGGCGCAGGTCTGAGAAGTGTGTATGGAGGTCGTGGGCTACCCAGATGATAATACTTTCAGACTCACTGATGTGGCTCAAAGGAAAGCAGAGCAATACATCTGGGACCAGCTTGGTTGCAGCAGTTGCCGGAAGGAGGCGAACAGGATGCCACCGAACCGTCTTAAGGACTCCACTCTGGATTTGTGTAGGGTTTACTCCTTAGCCTTTTCTTCTCCCAAAGATGCCCCTCAAGGCACTGGGTACAGATTTCTCCTTGGGGTTTACTCTTGAAGCCCTTTCTCACAAACAAGTATAGCTGTAAGGCAGCAGAGGTAATCTCAGAGGTATGCAGACTGCTGGATAACAATTTCCCAGAAGATCCCCTCCAATAGATGTTCCTGGATGCTCATGTTCCTGGGCTTTACTGTGTTGGGTCAGCTAAGAGAGACAAGGGGAAGCAATCCTTTTTGTTAGAGAGAGGCACAGTCATATACATGGACAAAGGCATCAAAAAGCGGCTGAATGCTGTGAACATGACTCCAGCATTAAAAGGTCTTCGTTGGCTCCTGGTTTGTTTCTGAGCTCTGTTCATAGTGCTGACTTGACCTTTTTAAAGTCCTACATGGCCTCAGGCTGAGATATCTATACAACTGCCTGTCAACTCAGATGTTTATCAGAGGGCCTTTTCTGTTCATCTTTGTCTTCTGAAGACAAGCAGGTGATTATCAGAGAGGTTTTTTCCCAGTTGGATGTCAAAACATGGAATGTTCATCAGGTCCCTTCATTACTATACATTATGCACCTTGCAAAATCCATCCTGCTTTGGTGAGCCTTTAGTTGCTCTTCTGGCTAGCTTTGCTTGAAATATAGTCAGGAAATGCCACAGCTCCATGGCAGACAACATGTGCCTTCATAACATAAATTCCAAACAAGGGGAAACAGCCTGTCAATCAGGTTAGTGCGAAAACCTTCCTTCCTTCCTTCCTTCCTTCCTTCCTTCACCCTCTGAATCGGATTCCCAGGCCATCACATTATCTCTTCTAATGCATGTTCAGTACTTGTAGTGCATGTTTCGTACCAAAGGCAGCACTGATGAGATTCCGTTCATAATACAGGATGCAGTTAGGAACAGGTTACTGTTGTTCCATCCTGAGATCCTAGTGTATAAAGAAAATTTGCTTGCAGTGCAAATTGCTGTCTTATCCTTCTTTCATTTATTGCCTCAGAACTGTTAATAGAGCCACAGATCTTTCTTACTTTATTTCAGCAATGTATACACCACTTCATGCAATAGTCTCAAAGGAGTAAGGCTAGAAAGTTAGAATAAACTGAAACTAAAACTGTGAAATCAGAAAACTTACTCAAAATGCCTGCTGAAATAAAGGAATAATCATTTTTTAAAAAATCTTTAGCAGTGCTAGAAGTTCAACAGGGAGAGTACATTTCAGAACTCAGCTGGGATGGATTTCCAGAGAATTGGGCCCACGATCCCACCGTCTGGGCCATGGGGGAACTTCCAATGCAGGCCAACTTAACATCTTTCTGCAGAGATGGGACTGAGTTGTCTATATTGACCATTTCTGCTGGTCTTTGACCTGAGACAAATGTTGCACTCATTGATCTGATAGTGCTTGAAACAATTAACGAGCAGGTGCTAAAATTGGCTCGGTTCCTGAACGTGAAGACTGAGGGTGGGATTCAGCTAATGTGTCCTGTCAGCGGAAGCCCTGAGCAATGCTTGTGCAATGGTGCTTTTCTCTTTCTCCTCCCCCAGCACACCCCCAAAATTGGCTTGTGAGGTAAGTGGGAGAACCCCTGGAACAGGATGTGGGGTAGTAACGGGTGTGTCATTCCCCCTGGCAAGCCAAAATGCCTTGACATTTTGTCTTAGCGTGATGTTGAATTGCTCCCCGTCAGGAACCAAGTTCCTGTTTTCTCCCCTCTCTGCACCCATACACACCCTAAAGAAGACAGGCCCTGAATTCCTAGTGAAAAGAGTACTGCTCATATAAAAATACAGTTCATTTTAATCAGGGCATTAGATGCATTTCTTTTTCAAAGACCTTTAGTTACTTCTCCCATGCAGAAACCTTTTAATGCTGAGTTTTACATATCGTTAAGGCTGAGTTAAGGCTGCATCTTCTAGCCTGAAAAACATACTATACTATACTGATTTTACTTTAGAAAGTGTTAAACTACTATTGTCTCATTTCTTTCCAAGTGCGAAATAAAATAGGTCTAACACACATGCTAATATGATCTTGCTCAGCTTGGTTGAAAAGGGTCTTTTCTCGAAAGTTACAAAGGCAATATGATGTTTTGGCTACAAATGTGACAGCTCTGGGCTTAACAGTAAGTAACATTGTTGAACCTGATAAGGACTTGAAACAAGGAGCCTATCCAATTGAACAAACAGAGAAAATGGAGAGCTTTGACAATATGGAGCAGATGACAGATGTTGTCCCTGAAGAAAAGGAGGGAGAAGCAGAAATTTTGCAGAAGTTGCAGGAGAGCAGCATTTTGATGCCTGAGAAGATGAAAAAAAAGGAAAATAAAAATCTGATGTGGAGAGCCTGGCCTGAATTGGAGGTGGAAGTTGGAACTTGGGGGACATTTGGATCTGAAAGGAATATAAAACAAGATTTGAAGAACCTCGTAAGCTCTACTGTTGAATATGGAGGTCTGGCTGGTAGAAATATGGATCCAGTTGGGCCGGTGCTTCTTCGAGATTTGGAGTTTAACATTAAAGACCATCAAAAAGACCGGCAGAGAGGAACTGAGAGAGAATTGAGAGCCTCGGACGTGAGATCGCCAGGCTAAACAGAATATTGGGACTGATGTTTGTTGTTGGGGACTGAAACCGGGAAAAGGGTGGGTGGAGTTTGGGAATCCAAAGGGTATATAAATATAGTTTGTTTTATTTTTATTTTGTTTTGCTACTGGTATGGAAATGGGGAAAGACGTGGAAGGGAAACTTCTGGTCGATCTTAGGAAAATGATGGGTAAAATTGAATAAGCTGAAATTGTTTTATTTTTAAAATGGTCTAAATTAAATGAAAATAAAGTGAGTAAATATAAATTGAGGAATTGGAGGAAAGAAGAAAAGTTAAATAATAATAAAATTAAATTAAGTTAAAATGGAGAAGTAGATCAAGGATTTGCTGAACCAATAATTCAAATTGGAATACAAGAAGGGGAGGTGTGAGGAGGTCTGAGAAACAGGGTAAAAGAGAATAAGTATATGAACAATCAGGTGTTTTTAATTGTTCTTCTTTATGTTTTCGATTTTTGTATTTTTCTTGTTTTTTCTGTTTATTTTTGTGTTTGTTGTTATATGTTTTGTTCTTTATGAAAACGCTAATAAATATTCATTAAAAAAAGAAAAAAGAAAAGGGTCTTTTCTCTTAATACACACTGCTCCTAAAATTCATTTTCCCACCCACTAAATCATTCATTTCATGAAAAATGATTGCAATTACACCCATAAGCCTGCTCCGTATATGTAAATCATTTGTGGGGAAACTCTGTCCCCTACAGATGTTGCTGATCTACCTCTCCCATCATCCCTGGCCATTGGCCATCTTTGTAGCTCCTCAACATCTGGAGGGCCAACAATTCCCCATGTCTGATGTAAATGCTGACAGGTTTCTAGTGGCCAAAGCTGAGAAGTCCTTTCAATTAAAATGTTTTGGGAAAGCCGTCTCAAGCAATATCGACTGTCTGGCTGTCATTTTATCCCATTGTTCTTCTAAGATGCTCTCCTGCTTTTTATCCTCACACAAGAACCTTATATGTAAGTCTGGGAGCAGAGGCAGATTCAGTGGAGTGCAACTGAGTCACCCACACTGGGCGCTGCAGGGGGTGCAGCGACAATAACTTAGAATGGAAGACGAGAGCCAGAGTGGGGGAGTATGCTGAATTTTGGCGTCACAGAAAGTGCTGCTGAAATTTGAAACCACTGAGGAGAGATAGTGTTTGGTTGAGGGTCACCCAGCAAGCTTTATGACTAAGTGAGAATTTGAACCAAAGACTCCCCAATTCTAGTGTGACACATTAACTACTTCTATCATACAGGCTCTCTCTTAATGTGCAAGTTTCTGGATAAAATCAGTTGTGAACCAATGTGGTGGAAAGAGTTGTTGTGTAACTTCAATTGCCCTAGGTGTCATTTTAACTGTATTTTTGGGTCTCTGCTGTCTCTGCTCCTCTATATTCCTTTATTTGCACCTGCTAAACTGTTTTTCAGCTCATGGTTTGCCCTTCTCTCTTCCTGCAACAACCTTCTGTCAGACTTCTGCACTCCTTATTTTCCTTAAGATCCTGCTACCTTTTCCTGCTCAGCATTTTGTATTTAGCCCACACAAACCCTTCTGGCTGTGAGATAGATAGATGGATAGATAGATAGATAGATAGATAGATAGATAGATAGATAGATAGATATGATAGAATCTTTATTTGCATCACCCACTAGCCATAGCAATAAAATAAAATAGAATGTACTGAAGAGAGAGGTAAAAACCTAACTATAGAAAATAAATTTTGGGGGTTTACATCAATAATCAAATAACAGATCTTATTCTAATTGCCCCCGCTAAAAACTTTGCAGTTTTTGCTGTCACCTGATCATCTTGTTCTACTAAAAGAAAGGACACAGTATCAATGGTTGAGTGACCCAGCATGGACAGTAATAGAGGGGTAATGACCTCACTCCTCAAATCTTTATAAAGAGCGCAAGCCAGAAGCACATGAGCCAATGACTCAATACTGCCATCTCCACAGGGATATAACCATTTTTCCAGTGGAATTTTTTGAAACCGACCCTCATGTACAACTGAAGGCAGTATATCTGTATATTGGAATTGTTAATTTTTGCAGATAAGTTGCCAAAGTGTGAAAATGACTAGGTGGAAAACAATCATACCTTGGATCTGGCTGTGGGACTGGGTGAGGGCCCCCTCTCCTCCACCAAATTGCTGATTCACTTCCCTCCCTGAAAACTTTGGAAACCCATTGTTGAGAGCTTCAACTGAAACATATATGAACACTCTATAGTATCACAGCAGTTCACCAATCACTGTCAGAGGGCTCACCACTATCATAAAACTATTTAGCAATATTCATGAGATGTTGTATTCAAATTGGCAAAGATACCCTGATATAGTGGGAGGGGGGAAAATATGCAATAGTTTGCAGAACTGACAGAGAAGTACATTATTTGGTTCTCTGTGAATTCTGCAAACTATTGCATTTTTTATTTTATTTTTTGCATATTTCATATGTCTACAGTCTCTCATGCAGCCCACTGCAAGTAAAATTTTCTCTTATATTGCTTAATGTAAACATTGTAAAGCCACAGTAAGGAGCTAGGCTTTTTAGACTCAAAAAGGAAGACTTCCTCTGTCTGAAAGAATGGAGGAATGATCTTAGGCCTTCACAAGCATGGAGGATAAATATTAGTGCTTGGTGGACAGTGCACTCTTGTTCTTAATGGAAAGCTACAGTGAAAAGGTACATTCTTTTGTCTGTCCTGAATCTTCCAACATTCGGCTTCATTGAATGTCCCTGAGTTCTAGTGTTATGACCATAGCTGTCAACTTTCGGATTTGAAAATAAGGGATCAGCAGCCTCACCTGTTCCAGGGACAGTCTACGGGATATCTAACAATCCGGGATAGCAGCGGGAAACGGCACTGAAATAGGAGAATTTCCCACAAAAAAAGGGAAGGTTGACAGCTATGGTTATGACTGAGAAGACCGCAAATACATCGTCTCTGCCTAAGAGTGCCTGTTGTTGCTCTCAGTGCTTTGCAAAGCAGAAAGGGCTTTCTGATTTGCATCAACAGTACTCTAACACTGCGTGTGTATACTTGTGTGTGCAACACCGCTGCACAACACATGGAGAACACAGTAAATTGCTCACAAAACCTTAGGACAGGCATAGGCAAACTCTGGCCCTCCAGATGTTTGGTACTACAATTCCCATCATCCCTGACCACTGGTCCTGTTAGCTAGGGATGATGGGAATTGTAGTCCCAAACATCTGGAGGGCTGGTGTTTGCCTATACCTGCCTTAGGAGGAAAGGACAATCACTGGTGGGTGGGTGCTCATAGCTGAGTAGTGATATGAACCCTAGTCTCTCAGGTCCTATGTGGAATCTACACACAGATAAGAAATGCTGTGAAAATGCTTTTGTTTTGTTTTTAAAAAGACATTTTGAAAAATATATTGAATTTGCCATAGCTCATCATCGTCATCTAGTGTCACATTTGTATATTGCACTCTACAACACATTTCAAATGTTTTATTTGCAGCTGTATAGCTGAGCCCCTAGTCTAACACCCTAACCACTACACCACACTGTCTCACAAGTGTTAAACTCTGGGTGTAAAGACTGGGAGCCATTTATGTTTATCTACAGAAACAATGTAAAGAAATTGACTCACTAGCAGGATTTGAGTAAACACTTAAAATTAACAACACGAATACAGAATTTACAAAGATGATGTTAAAATGATAAGAACATAACAATACTGAATTCAAGCTTGTGTCTATGTTCTTTGGGGATGTGGTAGTAACATAGACTTCCATACACACTATGTGTGACAGGTTGAGAACTCTCCCATGCCAAAGTTCAAAAGGTGTGCGTTTAGCTCCCTTGGTTGGCAGTCTATTCTGGAGATACGCTGCTATGTTTGCTGCATCTCCCCACAGCTTCTGTGGCAGGGATGCATCCTTTAACATGCATCTTGTTATCTCCAAGGGGAGTTTGTCAAATAAACCCCTGCAAATTTTCTTATATGCAGACAATGTAGTACTTTTGTCTTTGACAAGCGTAGGCTTGAGGCATTTGTTGAGAGCTTTGGAGAGTTATTGCAAAAAGGAAACATTACAAATTAATTATGATAAAACGAAGATTATGGTGTTCTCTAGGAAAAGGACGGAATTCAAATGGCAAAAAAGACCATAAAATACCTATAGGTATTAAGGAATGATATTCCATTCATTAGGCACATGAAATCTACAATTTAAAAATACTCTCAAGGAGGTGGGGGGGGGGGAGAGGCTCCTCCGATCATGGAGCCACAGCAGAACTTCTCCCATTATATTTCTTATGTCTTCACTCTGATATAATTTAGTTCACCCTTTGCTTTCAGTCTTTGGTATTCATTTTTTTGTCTCCTGCCACCCCAGGTTCCTCTTCTTGCTTCTCGTCTCTGTGGTTCCAGCTTCATTTCCTGCAGTAGGTCCATCCCCTGCTACAAAGATGTTATTTTGTACCATTTTCTTGCCCACTGAAAATTCAGAGTTACTGGGTAGCCCCAGCTATAAGTAATTCCAGCATTTTTCAATATTGAAGTGCAGGACTTCACACTCCTTCTCCACCTTATAATTTCCAGGCATAAGTCATTGAACACTTGAATTGGTACTGATTTTTACATCAGCTGGTCAGAGATCTGTCTTGTTGCTTTCATAAAAATTACTTTCTTATAATAACTTGCAAATCTCATGACTATATCTCAAGGTACTTCTATAAGTGACTGTGAATCCGCTCTATGTCCACTTCTTCCCATTGAGCTTCAGGAACTATCTCTTTCAGCAACCTAATAATATTCTCACGAAGAGTTTTGGGGTTCTCATCTGATGCTTCCACAAAGCCATGCAATAATAATAATAATAATAATAATAATAATAATAATAATAATAATAATAATAATAATTTATTATTTATACCCCGCCCATCTGGCTGGGCTTCCCCAGGCACTCTGGGCGGCTTCCAAAAGAATATTAAAATACTATAATACATCAAACATTAAAAGCTTCCCGAAACAGGGCTGCCTTCAGATGTCTTCTAAAAGCCTGGTAGTTGCTGTTCTCTTTGACATCTGGTGAGAGGGTGTTCCACAGGGAAGGCGCCACTACCGAGAAGGCTCTCTGCCTGGTTCCCTGTAACTTGGCTTCTCGCACTGAGGGAACCGCCAGAAGGCCCTCGGTGCTGGACCTCAGTGTCCGGGTAGAACGATGGGGGTGGAGACGCTCCTTCAGATATACTGGACCAAGGCCGTTTAGGGCTTTAAAGGTCAGCATCAACACTTTGAATTGTGCTCGGAAACGTACTGGGAGCCAATGTAGGTCTTTCAAGACCGGTGTTATTGTCGGGAATCAAGCCTTTATCAGGAGAAACTGGCCACTCTCCAGGCACCCGGCTTGATCTCCTGTTGACCTCCCTGTCTGCTTTCCCGGCAAGATCCAGGCAGAGGTCGCGATAGGCGATCCTTCTCAGCGTGAGAAGAACACACCCCTCTTTCCTCCCCCCCCCCAGGCAGGGGAAAGAGATAGACAGAAACATATTTACATGCCTTTATTTCTGTCTTTGCAGCGTTACAAAAACATGACTGCTCTCTTCATACTCCTGCAGTCGAGAGAGAACAAATACTTCCTGTCCAGCTCATACTACACTCTGAGCTAATTCCGGTGCCCTCTGCACTGTGAATTGACTGTCCCTCTGTTTCCCACGGAACAGTCCCAACATTCCCATTATGTTTTGTTTTCAAGCTACCAGCAGCTCGCGGCTGCATTGCTTCAATATCGTAACAGTTATGTGGTCTCTACGGCCGCTCCCAGTCACCAGTCTAGCTGCTGCATTCTGGATTAGTTGTAGTTTCCGGGTCACCTTCAAAGGTAGCCCCACGTAGAGTGCATTGCAGTAGTCCAAGCGGGAGATAACCAGAGCATGCACCACTCTGGCGAGGCAGTCCGTGGGCAGATAGGGTCTCAGCCTGTGTACCAGATGGAGCTGGTAAACAGCTGCCCTGGACACAGATTTGACCTGTGCCTCCATGGACAGCTGTGAGTCCAAAATGACTCCCAGGCTGTGCACCTGGTCCTTCAGGGGCACAGTTACCCCATTCAGGACCAGGGAATCCTCCACACCTGCCCGCCTCCTGTCCCCCCAAAACAGTACTTCTGTCTTGTCAGGATTCAACCTCAATCTGTTAGCCGCCATCCAACCTCCAACCGCCTCCAGGCACTCACACAGGACCTTCACTGCCTTCACTTGTTCTGATTTGAAAGAGAAGTAGAGCTGGGTATCATCCGCATACTGATGAACACCCAGCCCAAATCCCCTGATGATCTCTCCCAGCGGCTTCATGTAGATGTTGAAAAGCATGGGGGAGAGGACAGAACCCTGAGGCACCCCACAAGTGAGGGCCCAGGGGTCTGAACACTCACCCCCCACCACCACTTTCCGAACACGGCCCAGGAGGAAGGAGCGGAACCACTGTATAACAGTGCCCCCAGCTCCCAGCCCCTCAAGACGGTCCAGAAGGATGTTATGGTCGATGGTATCAAACGCCGCTGAGAGATCCAGCAGAACTAGGAAACAGCTCTCACCTTTGTCCCTAGCCCGCCGGAGATCATCAACCAGTGCGACCAAGGCAATTTCAGTCCCATGATGAGGCCTGAATCCCGACTGGAAGGGATCCAAATGGTCCACTTCTTCCAGGCATGCCTGGAGTTGTTCAGCAAACACTCGCTCAATCACCTTGCCCAAGAATGGAAGATTTGATTTCAGTTCCCCTGGGAATGGCCCGGTGCCAATGGACAAATTGATGATATCCCCCAGGGGGGCCCGCACCTCGTCTGGACACGCTCTAATCAGCCAAGACGGGCATGGGTAAAGAGGACAGGTGATGGGCTTTCCAGCTCGGAGGAGTCTGTCCACATCGGCTGGGGATACCCGGTCAAAGTGGTCCAGTACTGGACCTGAGGACAGTTGAGGGGCCTCCAGTTCCGTTATTGTATCCAAATTGGCAGGGAGGTCATGGCGGAGCAACAGGACCTTCTCCGTAAAAAAGCTCGCAAATGCCTCACAGCTGTGTGTCAAATTGTTATTTAAATTTGGCTGTCCCTCAAGGGACATTAAAGACCTAAGTATACTAAATAATTGCGCCAGGCGAGAGCTAGCGGATGCAATGGAGGCCGAGAAGTGAGGCTTCTTAGAGGCCTTCACTGCCATCTCGTAGGTTTTCATAAAAACCCTATAAGATGTTCTTGAGGCTCCGTCACGGGCACCCCGCCATACTCGCTCTAGCCGTTTGAGGTTCCGCTTCATTTTCCGGAGCTCCTCAGTAAACCAGGGAGCCTGGTTTCTGCGGGGTTGCAGAGGGCGCTTAGGTGCGCTCTCATCAATGGCTGCCAGGAGCTGGATATTCCAGCCCTCAACAAGCTCAGTCAATGAGTCGCCAGGGGGAGCAAGGTCCCGCAAGGCTTGACGGAATCTATCAGGGTCCATCAGCCTCTGCGGGTGAGCCCAAATTGGCTCACCACCTAAGCAGGGTGGGGGTGGAAAGTCAATCCTGGCTTTCAGAGCGTAGTGATCAGACCATGGCACCTTCATCAAAGGAGACATGACCACATCTATACCTACGCCAAGGATCAAATCCAGCGTGTGGCCTGCTTGATGTGTGGGGCCCGAAACAAACTGGGAGAGCCCTAGTGTCGCCATGGAAGACACCAGGTCCAGAGCCTGTGAGGAGGGAGTGGCATCAGCATGGATGTTGAAGTCCCCCAATACCAGTAGATTAGGGAACTCCAAGGCCCACACCGCCTCCAGTAGGCCTGACAGGGTGGCTGCTGGTGTGCTAGGTGGCTGGTACACCAGCCAGACAGCCAAGCTCTCCTCGGAGCCCCACACTAGGCCAACACATTCAATGCCGGGGATCGATGGCGATGGTAGAGCCCTGAAAGAACAATCTTCCCGGATTAATAATGCCACCCCTCCCCCCCCGGCCCACAGTCCACAACTGGTGGAGGACGGAGAAACCCAGGGGCGCCATCTCTCGTAAGGTAACTGTTTCCCCTTCGCGCACCCAAGTCTCCGTCACACAAGCCAGGTCGACCCCCTGCGAGGTAAAGAAATCTTGCAGGGTGGCGGTTTTGTTGCCTACAGACCTGGCATTGCACAGCACCAGTGACAGAGGTGAGTAATCCTTGCTCATCCTACCCTCGTCCCTCGGGATGGGGCGCAGATTGGAAGGGGTACGAGCATATCCGTATCTTGATCTCCTTCGCCTATGACATCTGCCCCCACCGCCATACCTCCCTCGCCCCTCCACGGTAGCAATCCCAAGCCTCATACTAGCCTCCATTGATGGCAATTTATGTTATTCTTTCCCAGTCTAGTTGTTCTGCTTATAGTATCAGCAACTCGATAACTCTAATTAGTTGAGTAGAACAGACCAACTAAACATCAGCTACAGAACATCAGATGACAGAAATGATAAAGATCAGGTGAGGGTGGGCGCATGTCTGTATACAAAGTCAGCCAAGACCCCACCATGAGACATGCTGGGGCCTTACTGTGCAAACTCAGCCCCACCTCTGCTCCAGTAGAGCAACTGAATGCCAAGTGCCCAGCTTTTGGAGAAATGCAGTGCGGTACACCTGGCTCAGCCCGCTGGGTTGAGGAGTGGCTTGGATGGTTTCCCTGCCTAGGTTGTCTTTAGAATCACAGAATTGTAGGGTTGGAAGGGACCTCGAGGGTCATTCACTATTGCGTCCCAACCCACCAGTTGAAGATCAGCCTTATAGGAAATTGGAAATTAATTGCCTTTGTCCTCTGATGGATGGATCTATGGTAGCGGAAATGGAATCTGTGAAGCTGAACTATTGCACTGGAAGGAAAAGTTATAATCAATTCTTAACATTTTATTTATGTACTGTGTTAAACAAGGACCAGAGAAAATCCCTGATCCAAATACAATGGAACTGAAAGCATTACAGGTACAGAGACTATTGAAAACACAGAGTAATATAATAGTTTCAATACAACTGAATTATAGCATCGTTTTGTTGTTTGGTTCCCCCTCCCTTCCCAATCTCTCCTTTCCTCACCTCCCCACCCCACCCCACCCTGCCAACTCCCAAACCATTTTTGGAAAATAAATGTAATAAGAACTAGTGCAAAAAAGTTCTAAAGGTGAAGCACAGTGTGTCAAGTGGCATAAGAAAACCAATGCCTGCTTCCAAAGACACAAGCCACTTTATTATGACAGTGAGCTCATCTGCAATCTTCTTCAACCCATATTTGGATTGTATCGTGTATCGATTGATTCTTCTTGGGTCTGACTTTTCTTGTTCTTCCATGGCTGCACCTTGTGGAAATCCGATCCAACATGCCATACTGGATCTTATCATCCATGCAGAAAACCTGGAGTGCAATTTTGCTTAAGGTCTCATCCACACTTTTCCTCAACCAGTATTTTTACTGTATTGCATCCTGATAAATTCCCTTGGGTCCAAGAACTTTTCTCATTTTTTTGTGGCTGTACTTTGTGAAAATCCAATTGGCACATGGTACGATCAAAACTGGCACACGATATAATCAAAACATGGGGTGAGCAAAAGTGTGAAGACGCTCAGAGAGAGAAGGAACTGAAACAGAAATGAGACAGTGGGAGCAGAAAGGTTTTTAAAAGTTGACTTCAGCAACAAGACTTTTAACTTTTAAACCTCAACACCATGTATTGTAGTAGTAGTAGTAGTAGTAATAATAATAATAATAATAATAATAATAGTTATTATTATTATTGACTTTTTTCACAGCAGGTCTGGTCTTGGTGTCCACAAGCACTTGGGAAGGGTTCAGCAACCAGGCCTGGGTCTCCAAATCACAGCATCCCCACTGCCAGTGCTATTTTTCCAGAAAAAGAAATGCCAGAACTCACCATGAACGCCTCCCTTGTTCTCTTCTAATGGCAATGGTGCCCATCCGAGAGGTGCCGGAACTCAATTCCATTGAGTTCTGGCTGGAAAAAGCCCTGTCCACCTCCACAAGCTCCCTGACCTCACTGGATCTCACTTGGTGGAGCCACAAAAAGAGGCAGGCAGTTTTTCAATATGCTGGGGGCACCTGTCTACCACAAAGGTCCTCAAAGTGTGTTCAAATTAATCATTAAAAAATTAAAAAAAATAAAATCAGCATTGTAAAACAACATTTAACATGAATCCATTCAACATTTTAAAGACTAAATTAGAGTACTGCCAGCGCTGTTGGGGTGGTAGTGCGGTGTTTTTGGATTGAAGGGTACTGGAGTAAAGCCAGCCTGGACTTGGGGGCATGGCCTCATCCTTCTTGGAAGGCAAAATCATTCTGGCTTTGCGTTTCCAACCATCAAATGAACAGGCACAACCTCTGGAAGCCAAAACAGATGGGGGTTTAAAGGTGTTTTGGTATTGAATAAGCAGGTTTAATAGAAAGTTGGGTTTCATAGAATTATAGGGTTGAAAGGGACTCCAAGGGCCATCGAGTCTAAACCTGTGGATTTTTTTTTTTAAAAATATACTGTCCTCCATCGGAAAATCACAGGGCAGTTTACAGTATAAAAACAGAAAAAGACATAAGTCATAACAAACAAAACAATAAATCACTCCAGTTAAAAGGCCATGGATTGTTTTAATTAGCCAAAGGCCTGGAAGGAATGTTTTCACTTGACACCTAAAGATATGTAATGAAGGCACCAGGAGAACCTCCCTGGGGAGAGCATTCCACAAATGCAATGCAGGAATCATAGTTAAAGCAGCCAAAAGATGGCCAATTGCACCCCTAACCTCACAGCTTGGTGTAAAAGACAAAAAATATCTCCAAAATATTTATGGGGAGAAATCTTTTTTGCACTGTGCCTGAGCCTTGGGATATGATATCCCTGCCATCTTCATGAGACTATGAGGCAGGCACAGGTGGGTGGAGGTGCTTGATATCCTCCCCAGGAGGACCTCAAACTCTGGGAGCTACCACAGAGGATTTCCTCTCATCTCACAGAACTTCAGTTCTTGGATCTTCTTTTGGGGAAGCCTGTGGCAAACTGGCCTAAAGTGTAGTGGGACATCCTGTAGGCACCAGCAGTTCTTAAAGTCCACACTCTTCCTTCTATTGCTTACTGATGCCCCTTTAGGGGAGCGGTAATGAAAAACCTACTTTTGCATCCAGAGAGCCCCAGGGGTCTAACCTCAGCATCTCAGATCAGACATAGGACCAAGCTATCTGAAGGACTCTATCCTCCCATATGAGCCTGCCCGGGCTCTGAGATTAGGTTGCCATATTTCAGAAGGTGAAAATCTGGACACGTAAGTTGTGGAGCTGTTTTTTGGGATGTATGGCAACCCTAGTCTGAAATCCCTCCTGTCTACTTAAGGCTGCCACCATTCAGCCTGGAACCAAACCTCTGCCTCTTGGGCCTTCTCGGCTGCTAAGCATGAAGGGCCGGGCTGTTGACAGGACGCCCTGCGAGAGGTGAACCACTGGGGATGGCCGATTTCTGCCTGGAAAGTGCTTCTGACTGTGGTATTCCGGATATGTCCAGGAAATTCCGGACATATGACAACCCTATCTGAGATCTTCTGGGGAGGCTGTTCCCTCTACTCCAGCATCCTCAAAGGCTTGCTTGGTGGGGACGTGGGACAGGGTGGTGGCTGCTCCCAGACAACATTAGAACTCCCTTCCCAAAGAAACCAGATTGGCTCCCCTCTTTACTGTCCTTCTGTCAGCAGGTAAAGACTGATATATTCCAACAGGCATTTGGGGACGGACTGGTTTTTTTGGGTTTTTTTAAGGAAAGGGCTTTCAATACTACTGTGCTGTTTTTATCTGTATTTTAATAGATTTGTGGTGTTTTAAATATTGTTTTAATTTTATTCAAGTTGAACTACTTTTTAACAATTATCTTTTATATGTTTTTAGCTTAATTTTATCTGTGTGATTTTGATCTGTGTAAGACACCTTGAGTCCCAACCTGAGAAAAAGGTGAGGTATAGATAAATAAACCAACAAACAAATAATAATCAGGGCGGGGGAAAGCTTTATTTCTCTTGGGTCCCTGGAAAGTTTCTGCCCATCAGCATGGTCAATTCTGGGCTGGATGGACAGAGAGGCTCATCGTGTCTCTACAAGACCACAGTGATCACCTTCCTCCTCCTGGGGCTGAGGGATTATCTGTGAGTCAGACGAGTTCCTTAAAAGAAACATGAACTGTGTACATGTGGAAAGGATCCAGGTGTCTTAGTAGACTGCAAAGTTAACGTGAGGCAACAGTGTGATGCAGCAGCAAAAAAGCCTAATGCAATCCTAGGCTGCATCAACAGATGTCTAGTGTTCAGATCAAGGGAAGTAATAGTCCTGCACTATTCTGTCTTGGTGAGACCACACCTAGAGTACTGTGTCCAGTTCTGGGTGTCATAATTTAAGGCTATTGACAAGCTGGAACGTGTGCCGAGGAGAAAGACCAAGATGATGAGGGGTCTGGAAACCAAGCCTTATGAGGAACAGTTGAGGGAGTTTGGGATGTTTAGAATGGAGAAGAGGAGGCTGAGAGGTGATATGGTAGCCATCTTCAAATATCTGAAGGGGTGTCCTATGGAAGTTGGAGCAAGCTTGTCTTCTGCTGCTCCAGAGGAGAGGACCCAACTCAATGGATTCAAATTGCAAGAAAGGAGATATTAGGAAAAGGTTTCTCATAGTAAGAGCTGTTCAGCAGTGGAATGGACACCCTTGGAAGGTGTTGGACTCTCATTTATTGCAGGTTTTTAAACAGAGACCAGTTGTCTGTCAATGATTATTGAGCTGTGATTCCTGCATTGCAGGGGGTCAGACCTTGGGAGTCACTTCCAACTCTACAGTTCTATGATTTCTAAGATTCATCTGTGTCTCCCAGCAACACTCAGGTGATATACATAAAAGAGGGCCTTTGGAATATCCCCAGTGGGCTAGGGAGAAAATTAGGACGGCTATGCAATCTTATAAACTGACATGGGCAAGGAAAGGAAACTGTTTAGGGCAGTGGTTTTCAACCAGTGTGCCATGGCACTATGGGGTGCCTTGAATGATGGTCAGGGGTGCTGTGGGCAACACTGGCCTCCATCTCTCTTTCCTTCCTTCCCTTCTCTGATGCCCTCTCGCATCTCTGCCTCCCAAAGTCTTTCGCAGCTATTTGCTGCAACAGCTCTGGCTACAAGCTCCGCAGGCAAATGGTGCCTCTGGGGCTGGCCAGGGGGTGCTGGGTGCCAGGAGCTGAGGTGGCCTCAGAGTAAGCAAGCAAGCAGGTGAGGAAGCCCAGCCAGCCAGTTTGCCAGCACTTGTTGGGAATGAACAGACAAGTGGGAGGCCAGGCAGGCAGGTGCTGCACTGGCCTTCCTTGTGCTTGATGTGTGCAAGATCTGCCTGGGAGCTTAGTGTCCAGTGCTGAAGGGGAGCCTTTTCACCATGCAGGCCTGGCAGTGCCCACTGCTGTCACTGCTGCCTCTCAAGGTAAGGTGCTTGTCTCACATTCACTTTTGCCAGTCTCCACTAGGCCACTAAGACTGGGGGCATCCTCTTCCCAGGCCCCTGTGGGGCAGTGTGAGTAGGAATCTCTCTTTGGGGCAGAGGGGGCAGCTCAGAGACCAGGGCAGTGGCAGCAGCAGCCCGGAGGACTCCCAAGGAGACGGGGGAGGAGAGGAGGCTGAGGGAACATCCCACAGGGGAGGGTGTTTCAAAAAGGGTGAGAGGCTGCCAGTTCTGCAGGCAAGGGGTGACATAGATGGGCTCCTGAGCCCCACAGGGGTGCCACAGAAAGTATGCAGTTGGTCAAGGGAGTCGTGAACTCAGAGAGGTTGAAAACCTCTGGTTTAGGGGACCAGTGCTAATAAAAATATATTTTAAAAATGGGGAAATTCAAATAACAAGGAGAAACTCCAGGTTCAGAAAGGTAAGTGCGTCTCTTTCTGGACTGAACAAGACCAGACACTAAAGGTCCCGTCCCCCCCAGCTGCAGCTCTGCCAATGAAACTCTTCTTTTGAAGCTGAATTATGAGGAAATTCCCAATTATGGCCAAAGCAATTCAAAATACTGGAGTGTTAACCAGGGACAGGACCTCAGGGTGGGGCAGGGAAGAGGGAGGAGCAGGAGTGGACCTGCTGTTCGTGGCATGTCCCAGAGGACAAGGATGATGAAGGTGTGTCCTCAGCTTAAGCCCTTCAAGGAGCAAGAGAATACAACTTGCAAAATCATAAATTGTAGAGTTGGAAAGGACCCAAAGGGTCATGCAGCCCAACACTCTGCAATGCTGAAGGACCAACCAATGACAGATGTTCAACCAAGAGCACACAAAGGCTGCTCAGGAGTTAGTGACTGATGGAGGAGCCTTGAACTTGGGTGGGTGGGCGGCGGAAGGAGGTCATCACACCATCATGATTATAGTTTTGGGCTGGGCTGAGAAGATGATAGGGGGGCGGGGAATCCGTAACAGATCTCTGTCAAGCCATTTCTGTTGCCTCTAGTGCGAGTAACTTGGTATGGGGAAGAGACCCCTGTGGCCCTATAAACGAGGCACATTGGGGGGGGGGGAGAAGAAGCAGCCCTCAATGGAGCTGGGGTGTTTGTGTTTGCCTTTCCTCAGAAGACAGTTCTCTTAGAGCTACTCCTGTGGGCTTTCCCTCTGCCTCTGAGCTGTTTTGAGGCCAAAGGCCATCAGGCTGAGGCCTGCTGCTAACCGAACCATTTTCTCAAGAGGCCCGGCTTGAGGTCTGCTGCCAACTGAAGCCTTCACCAGAGCCTTAGAGCCTGAGGCCTGCTGGTGACTGAACCATTTTTAACTGAAGCCTGATGCTGATTTAAACTTTTTCTTCAGAGACCCAGCCTGAAGCATGCTGTTGAATGATTCCTTCCCCAGAAGCTGTTCCCACAGCCTCACATGCTTCAGAGATTCTCTCATCGCAAAGCAGTCCCTGTGATGAGGTGCTCTGGGGGGTGGGAGGGGGGTCTGCATGGGGGTGGGTCTGTGTGCATCACCCCCAATCCTGTGTCACCTCCTGCCACTGGAGGAAGAGCATTTATGCACCCAGCCCCTTTCCCCCCACTGGTGAAAAAGAGCTGGCAGTTGCCTTTTCCCTGCATTGCAAATGAGGGTCCCCCATCCCTTGTGAGGGTCTCGTCCATGGCAGGGAGGGCCCCCAGGCTCAGCCCCGTGCTGCTGGGCACGCTTGAGAAGGACACCATGGTGTGGAGGAGCATTATAACCAGGACGCAGAACCGGATCTTGCCGCTGCTGAGGTGGGAGCCCGCAGACACAGGCAGCAGGGATGGATGGTGCTGGTGCTGGTACTGGGTGTGGTGGTAGTAAAGGTTGTAGTGCTGCTGCCGCTGCTGGTGAACGTGGTGGTGGTGATGGGGGATGTCACGAAGTTGGTCATGGAATGACTCTGACTCGATGGATTTGGCTGATGTATTGCAGCTGTCGTCTGGGTGGTGGTTGCATGAGTCCCACAGCATGTCGCAGCACTTGGCTTCCTGTTCAGGCAGATTGCTCTCCAGCAACCCTGGCAAAAGGACAACAAGAAAGGAGGGGGGGGAGAGAAGTGGTGTCAGATCTGCTAAGTGCTACCTTCAGGAGAGTTCACTGATGTACATGAAACCAGGGTAGAATTAGAGGAATCCGCTAATGGGTAGGAAAAAGGAAGAAGGAAGCAACCAGAGGGAATGATTGGTGGCTTCTGTTGTTTCTATACTAATGTACAGAGCATGGGAAATCAACAAGATGAACTTGCACTCTTAATCAAAATTGTAGAGTTGGAAGGTCCTCTGGATCATTTAGTCAAACCCCCTACAATGCACAAATCACAGCTAAGAAATCCCTGAAAGGTGGTCATTCAACTTTTGTTGAAAAACCTCCAAGGAACGAGAGTCCACCTCTGTGATCAAATCCCAGAGAGCAGATGACTTATTTTGGATCAACCTGGCACTAGCTACCAGCAGCAGCAGCAGCAGAGCCCAGGGTTGGCTGACGTGGTTTCCTCATATTCTGAAAATCAAGAGACAGACCAGAAAAGGGTTGACATGTACCAGACAAATAGCTTCCCCATCCCTTCTAAGGGCATGCTGTTATGGGGCAGAGGACCTTCAACTAGGCAGGCCTAGTTGAACCTACTGAACTGAATCATGGACACCGAGGCAAATAACTGGTCTCCATTATTTATACAGTTTTTGGAGTTTGCCACTGGTCTATTTGTGGGCCTTAAATGTTATTGGGAGAAGGAGATAAATGTTCAAATAGAGAAATCTGAAAGGAAATCACTGTGGTCATATAAGCCATATAAATTGATTCCATCATATGTGAGAGAACATTCCCTCAAAGATCTGCATAGATGGCATAACACGCCTATGAAGATGTCCCATATTACATCAGTCAGCACATGACTGCTGGTGGGACTGTGGGTTTCAAGGGACATTCCTCCATCTTTGGTGGAAATGTCCTCGCATTTCATTAATTCTGATCCCAAGTATATCAAGGAATACCTAAAATAAGTAAATCACCTGTTCAGGCTTCCCCACAACTATAATTATTGAATATGTGGATGTCCAGAGCTTTTGACACTGTTGTTAGCTGAAGCTAGAATAATAGAAACAGAGAACTGTAAAGTTCTAAGGGACTCCAAGGGTCATCTAGTCCGACTCCTTACACTGCTAGGATTTCAAGAGCCCAGCAATGGAAACCTTTAAAAATCTGCATTTGGCTGTATCATAGAATCATAGAGTTGGAAGGGATCCAAGGGTCATCTAGTCCAACCCCCTGCAATGCAGGAAACTCAGCTAAAGCATTCATGACAGATGGCCATCCAACCTCTGCTTAAAAACCTCCAAGGAAGGAGAGTCCACAACCTCTCGAGGGAGACTGTTCCACTGTCAAACAGCCGGGTCTTAGAAATCAGAGCTTCCTTTCCTAAGTGCTCACAGACCAACTGCTGAAGTATTTGTTCTATGACCTTTCCCGGATGTCTTGATTTATATTGCTGTGTCTCACCATTTCTTCCTCTTACAATTTACAGTATTTATTGTTTGATTCCTCTGGATATGAGACAATTTAATTCCCTGCTATAGCACTTTTGGGTTGTTAATTATGTTAATAAAACATTTTGGGTTGTCTCTTGGGCAGGGACGTAGGAGGGGGGGGCGCACCAGGTGCCATCATGGAGGGGGGTGACAAATGATCAAGGAACAATTACTGCCCTACTAGGGCAGTTCATAAAATAACTTTTTTTGGAAAATGCCTGCTCCGAAGGTCTTATCTTACTACACTAGGGATTATATAGCTAATTTATAAAATTGCATGCATATCAGTTAATATCTTGACCCTCCTCCACGAAAATAGCTGTTTATTTGGCCGTTTTCCTATGTCGTGAAGCCTGAAATTTCAATTCGGTGGAGCAGGGTCAAGATATTAACTGATATGCATGAAATTTCAGATATAGCTATATTATCCCTAGTTTAGTAAAATAAGACCTTTGGAGCAGATTTTTTTTTTTAAAAAAGTTTTTTTATGAACCACCCTACTGCCCTACCCTCCGCTGGGCTTCCCGGGTCATGGAAAGTCAGCCTATGTGAAGAAAATGAGACTAGGCCCAGTAGATTAGGCCTTGCCTTACCTTTGCCTCGCTCCTTGCATTCAGCCAATTTTTCTTGATTTTACTGCTGTGGTTTTTTTTGTTTTTTGTTTTGGTAAACCACTTTGCAGGTTTTTAAAAATAGATTTTATTAAATAAATAAACAATAACACAAGCCAAAACACAATCCATCCTGTGGATTTAAGTATCTGCCCATAGTTGCCTACTTGTTATCTGAGGCCCAGAATCCACATTCCTTTGTAAGAAAATATGAAATAATGTAAAACCATTTTTGCAGGCAAAAAATAAATAAATCATTGGGGGGGGGGGTGTGACAAGAAATTTTCCGCACCGGGTACCACCTGACCTTCCTACGCCTCTGCTTTTGGGGTACATCCCCTATCTTTGTAAGTGGTAAGAGCTGTTCGACAATAAAACATACCACCTCAGAAGGTGGTAGACTCTCCATCATTGGAGGTTTTTAAACAGACTTTGGATGGATGCTTTAGTTGAGATTCCTGCATTGCAGTGGGTTGGACTAGATGACCCTTGGGTGTATCTTCCAACTCTACAATTCTAAGCCTTACCTGTGCAGATGAAGCCAGGCAGTCCTCCATAGATCAGTTCGTCGTTGTCAGGCAAGACGAAGGGACACCTTGTTTGTACCTCCAGGCAGTATTGCTTGCATGGGATCCGGTGCTGGCACTGCAGCTGGGTCACATTGAAGTACTCAGAGCACAGCCAAGCCTTGTAGACAGCCTGCAAGAAGGGAGGAGGAAGGAGAGGGTGTCAGGTAACAGGGATCCATGTGAACTCAACAGGGAACAGACTTGCATGCTGTCAAGGTAGGAATAGAGAGAAATGCTGTACAACAGTGATTTTCAACTGGTGAGCAGTGGCTCCTTGGAGAGTCTTGAAGGATTGTCAGGAGAGCCGCGGGCAGCCCTGGCCTCCCCTCCTCTCTCCTGCTTGCCCAGCGAGCAGCTCAGAAGAGTAAGCAAGCTGGCAGGCAGGTGGTGTGAGTGGTGCCACTTCCCTGGGCCAAGTACTGCCTGTTTCTCAACAATAAGTGTGCCGCTGCCTGCTCCCTCTCCTTTCCCTTCACTTCCTTCTCCTCCCTCCCTTCTACCAGCAGGCAGTAGAAGCCACAGCAGCCATGAACCCGCCACTAACCCACATGACTCCCCCCTGAAGAGCCATTATGCAACATCAAGCTTTTTGTCTTTTTCAATGGCGCCCTGGAAGCACCAGTCCTGTTGCATCTGCCTATTGAACCAATGCCCCCTTTCCTCTGCCACATTGCAAACACCCTCCTCCACCGCCCCTGCTATTTCTTTTTTGCACTTGTTTCCTCACTTAGCTCTCCCTGGCCATCACACTAACAGGGGCCCTTCCCTGTTTTCCTCAGGGTCTCTCTGGCACTAGGGTGCCTGGGAACCAGTGGTCAACTCTGGGGCTGCTTTTCCTTGCCTGTTGAACCACCTGGGCTCCCCTCCTTAGTTCCCTACAGCTTTGCAAAGACTAAATTGGGGGATGCAGCTGTAAATTTGTTTTTTCAGCATTCCTGAGACTGTATTCCCACTGTTGTTTTTTGTTGTAAGCACTTTAGGCTTTACATCCACACCCACGCCTACCCACCTCCACTTTTCTTTTTCCACATCTCAGGATCCATTTCATTTCCCATCCTCATAGTACGGTGGTTTTCAACCAATGTGCTACAGCACCCTGGGGCACTTTGAATGATTTTGGGGGAAGCCATGGGCAGCACTGGCCTCTGACCCTCCTTCGCCTCTCCCTCCTCCTAATAGATTAGACTGTGTCGATTAGATTAATAGAAGAGGCCACATGTGGTGGAAGAGAGGGCTGCATCACCTCCAAAGCATGCCTGACAGGAAATGTAGTTCCTGAGTCCAGCCTCTGCCTCAGAGGGAACAGCACTGCCCACAAACAGGCTGAAGGCAAGCCACAGAAAGAATGCCGTTGGTCAAGGGAGTCGTGGACTCAGAAAGGTTAAAAACCTCTGTTGTATGGAATAAATAAAAAACCAACACCCCTGGAATTTGATTTGGCATAAACCTAAGAAGAGCCTGCTGAATCAGGCCGATTGCCCATCTAGTCCAGCATCCTGTTCTCACAGTGGTCAACCAGATACCTATTAGGAGAAGCTCACAAGCAGGACCTGATCACAAGAGCACTCTCCCTTTCTGCTGTTTCCAGCAACTGGTATTCAGAAGCATTTCTGCCTGCAACCATGGAGGCAGAGCACAGCCGCCATGGCTAGCAGCCTCAACAAACAATTCCTCAACAAACAGGGTCCCAATAAAAAAAATTCTCTAAGTTTCTGTTCTGTTGGTACCTTGGATTGGTCTAGATGACCTTTGGGGTCCCTTCCAACTCTACAATTCTATGATTTTAACACTGTTAACATCTTCGCTGGAGATACAGAACAGCCAGTGGTGCTGGGATGTGGCAAATATTCTGGATGTGTCCCCAAATTAGAAAATTCTGGGAAGGTATAGCAATGGAAATTGAAGGAATAACTGACTATAGTTTATCCAAGGATCCTCTAATTTTACTATTAGAATACGTTAAAGAAACTGTACTTGTCAGGGAACTGACATCAGAAGCACGGGAGAAGGAGAGGGTCTCTGATTCTGCAGGAGAAGGTCCCAGCGCTAGGGGGAGACTCAGCTGGGAAGAAGGGGAAGAGAATGAGTGTAACACCAGGGATCCAGGAGAGCAACGGGACAGGGAGGTGCAGGGGCTCCAGGACTCTTCGTTGGAAGTTAGTGAGGAGAGCCCAAGCACCCCACTGCCCACGCTCACCCTGCGCAGGAGACTCCCGCGCAGTGAGAGGCGGAGACACTTAGGCATCAAACAACTCTTATGTTGGCAGCGCTTTAAGAAACGGCCACAGACAGATTCTACAAGTGACTAAGGGCAGCCACGCTGAGATGGGCTGCGCAGTCCGGAGGGTTTAACCAGGCAATCCGATGCTCAAACGGGGCAGGATTACGCACAAGTAACTCCCAACCACTACAGCAATCTGTCTGTCACTGAAAGTTGCTCGTGCGCAACAAGCAGAAGGGGGCATCATGAGTAAGACCGGAGAAGTCGGAGCCACGGGAGGGGCGGCTGGAGGCCAATCGCTGGAGGAGAGAAACCGCGACTTGGAAGAGCACATAGCCATCCTGACGGCGAGGCTGGACGAACGACGGTCGCTGGATGCTCAGGGGAAACCCACCCCCATAGCGAGGAAGGTACCGGGACTGGTGCACAAGTTTGGGGGAAAGCCTCAAGAGTATGGGGCGTTTAGAACAGAAAGAGAATATGCCTTGAAGCTGCAGCAAAACGATTTTGAAAATGACGCAGCCAAAGTTGCTTATATTGTGGGGCACTTGCAGGACGGGGCGAGAGAGTGGATTCGACCGCTTATGGCGACGCAGAATGACGCCATGGAGGATCTATCGAAATTCTTTCAGGCGATGGACGCTATGTTCAGTAGCGATGTGCAACAGAGTGTGGCCAAACGGGAACTGCTGAGCTGTAAGCAGGGAGAAGGGTCAGTTAGAGACTATTGGTCATGTTTTGCCAATGGAAATAGGCGGTGCGCGCGCCCAGGAAGTTTCAAACTCCAGCGAGAGTCGCAAAAAGGAGGGAAAGGATGTAAAAACGACCAAGAAATGTTTCCTTTGCCAA
The DNA here is from genome assembly GCF_965113315.1 of Podarcis vaucheri. NCBI lineage: Eukaryota > Metazoa > Chordata > Lepidosauria > Squamata > Lacertidae > Podarcis > Podarcis vaucheri. Next base: position 19,467,096 of record NC_138757.1, read on the forward strand.
CGGCCAGGACATTTTGCCAGAGTCTGCCCACAAAGAAAGGCCTGGCAAGGAATGCTGGGGGCCGTGGGGGGCGAGGAGGAGGAACCCCAGACTCCGGAGCAGGGAAACGGAAACGCTTGGCTGCCAATCAGCGGGCACAGCAGCCGAGCCAACAACCAATGAATGTGCCCAAACCAGATTCTCCAAGAGCAGCAATTGCCATTGAGGTGGTGCTTGAACTCCCAAATGGGCACCCAGTGAAGGTTCAGGGTATGCTGGACTCAGGAAGCTCATGCAACTTTTTTAGCAGGGACTTTGCCTTAGAGCATCAGCTTCACCTGCTACCTTTGGATGCACCTCTGCAAGTCACCACCATTGATGGGAGGGAACTGATTGGGGGGGAAGTTACCCACCAGACCCCACTGATGAGAATGAGAGTGTCTAGGCACTCAGAGACAATCGCCTTCCACGTTGCCTCATTAGCGGGTCCCCCAATAATATTAGGGATGAGCTGGCTAGCGCAACATGATCCGGTGGTGGCGTGGCATCAGAGGACCGTCAGCTTTGGGTCTGACTACTGCCTGCAGCACTGCCTAGGCGGGGAAACGCCAAGGATGAGCGTAGCCAGAGTGTCAAGCACTGCAGTGGAGGGTAAAGGGAAGGTGCCACCACAATATGCTGATCTGAAGGAGGTTTTTAGTGAAAAGGAGGCAGATAGACTGCCACCCCACAGTCCGTTCGATTGCCAGATCAATTTGCTCCCTGGGGCGCAGCTGCCGGTGGGTAAGCTGTATGCCATGTCAGACAGGGAGATGAAGGAGTTACGGGACTTTATCGACAAGAACCTAAAGAGGGGGTTTATAAGAGAGTCAAAGGCAGTGGGGGGCAGTCCAGTATTTTTTGTGGACAAAAAGGACACTGATAAACCGAGGCTGGTCGTGGACTTCAGGGCAATAAATTTGGTGTCAGAACCTGTGACTTTCCCTATGCCCAGAATTGATGACATTCTGATGAGAGTGAGGAAGGGAAAGATATTCACCAAGCTAGACCTTAGGGGGGCTTACAACTTAATCCGAATGAGAGAGGGAGATGAGTGGAAGACCACCATGTTCACACTCCTGGGGGCCTTTGAATATCTCGTTATGCCTTTCGGATTACAGTCAGGCTCCGCCTGTTTTCAAGCGTTCATGCTCCACGTGTTGGGGTCTCTGCTTTACAAGAACTGTGTAGCATTCCTGGATGACGTCTTGATATATTCAGAAAATGAGGAGCAACATGTGAGAGATGTCAGGGAAGTGCTACAACGCTTGCAGAAACACCAGTTGTGGGTCAAGCTAGAGAAATGTCAGTTTCATGCCCGAGAGGTGGAGTTCCTGGGGTACAAGTTATCTGACAAAGGCTTAGCGATGGACCCAAGCAAGGTGCAAGCAGTATTGGAGTGGAAAACCCCAAAGACACGAAAGGATGTGCAGAGGTTCCTAGGTTTTGGCAATTTCTACAGGAAGTTCATCAAGAACTTTGCACACTTGACGGCGCCAATCACGGACTGTCTCAGTAGTAAAAGAAAGTTTGTGTGGACGGAGGAAGCCCAGCAATCCTTTGAAAGATTGAAGAAGGCGTTCGCGTCGGAAGAACAATTACTACATGTGGATTTGGAGAAACCACTGAGGTTGGAGACGGACGCGTCAGACAGAGCCATCGGGGCGGTTCTGTTGCAGCCAGGACTGAACAAACAAGAATGGAAACCGTGCGCCTTTTTCTCGAGGAAGCTGAGCAAGTCGGAACAAAACTACACCGTGTACGACCGAGAACTGCTAGCAATTTACGCCGCCTTTCGTCGGTGGCGCCATTTGCTGATAGGGGCGCAGCACAAGATCCAGGTCTGCACAGATCACAAGAACTTGGAATATTGGCGGACAGCACGGGTGCTCAACCAGAGACAGATTCGCTGGGCGCAGGAGTTTTCCAAGTTTTCCTTCGAAATCCAGTATGTGCCAGGCGAGCAAAACATGAGAGCAGACACTCTCTCGCGGAAACCAGAGTACTTCGAAGGAGAGGGGCCGCCGGAGACCCGACACGTCATACCTGAGGACCGATGGGTGTGTGGGGGTACTCTAGTGGGCACGAGAGAACTGGCAGGACTCACTAGGGACGATGAATTCGCACGAACAAAAATCAGGGAACTCCAAGAGGGGAGGGGAGCACCAGAGGGGTTCGAAGAGAAGGAAGGGGTGTTGTACTACAGGGGGGCGATGTACGTACCGGGGGAGGCTCTAAGAAGAAGGGTACTCAAGCAACTACATGACACCCCCACAGCGGGGCACTTTGGGCAACACAAAACCATGATGCTGGTGACTCGACAATTTTGGTGGCCACGGGTGAGGGAAGATGTACGCAAATATGTAAGAGGGTGTGACCGCTGCCAGAGGGCCAAAGGGGAACACACTGTACCAGCGGGTTTGCTGGAACCCTTACCCACACCCAACAAACCCTGGGAGGTGGTGTCAATTGATTTCATGACGGATTTGCCCAAATCGAGGGGGAAAACAGCAGTGATGGTAGTAGTCGACTTGCTAACCAAAATGTGCCATTTCATCGCTTGCTCACATGCGGTGATGGCAGAAGAAACGGCACGGTTGTTTGTAGAACACATTTTCAGGCTGCATGGCGCCCCCTTGAGGGTTCTCTCAGACCGCGGAAAACAATTTACTTCCCGGTTCTGGAGGAAGCTCATGAGCCTACTGCAAGTCGAGGTCAGCTTCTCGACCGCAAGACACCCAGAAACCAATGGGCAAGCGGAAAGGGCAAACAGCGTACTCCAGCAATACTTACGCTGCTACGTGAGCGAGAGGCAGAATGATTGGGTAGAGAAACTAGCGTTAGCAGAATTTGCGTACAATAACGCTGAACATGTATCCACAGGAAGGAGTCCATTTTTGGCCAATTATGGATGTCATCCCAGGGCATTCCCGGGTAATGAGGAACAGAGCTGGAGTGTGCCCGCAGCTGAGCAGTTTGTGGAAGAAATGGAAGCGTTACATCAACAGCTCAAGATGAACCTAGAAAGGGCCAAAGCCAATTACAAGAAGCAAGCAGATAAACACCGAAGGGAAGGGGAAACCATAAGGGTGGGGGATCGCGTGTGGCTGTCCACTCAAGGGTTACCCTTTAAGGGAGGGTGCAAGAAGTTGTAGCCCAGACGACTGGGGCCATTTGAAGTCATACAACAGATAAACCCCGTGGCGTTCAAGCTCAGGTTGCCCGACAACATGAAAATACATCCCGTGTTCCACAGGTCCTTACTCTCACCACACAGAGAGGGGCGGGAATTCGAGGGGCGGGAGGTAGAAGTCACGCCACCACCACAGGTAGAAGAAAGGGAACACCAAAGTTCGGCCGCAGAGATAGTTGATTCAAGGTGGCAAGGTCGGCAAGTGGAGTACTTGGTGGCGTGGGAAGGAGAGCCCTGGTCGGAAAACACGTGGGTGCCCGCAGAGGCAGTTGGCGACGAGCATATGGTGGAAGTGTTCCACCGACGGTTCCCAGATAAGCCCCAGCCCTTAGAGCGATTCTGGGAGGAACAATTCGGTACCACAGAGGAGGAAGAGAGTTTCGAAGGGTTTTCAGAATCCGAAGAAGAATCGGATTGGGAGGGTCATTCCTTGGGTGGGAACCTTAGCAGGTGGGAAGAGGTTTTCGCACCCACAGATGAGGAGGACAGCTCATTCCGGGGTTTTCTTGGCTCACCGACCAGAGCAGAGGCTACAATAGAGCCCACAGGTAGTGTTGGGAAAAAGCACCAAGGCAAAAGCCAGCTCCAGATGGCTGGAATGCAAAACAATATGTTGTGGTTTGCAGATGTACTGTTGGAGAAAAGGAGGAGTCTATTCTCTCTACTGAGCACCGGATGTTAGCTCAGAGTGTCATATGACCTGTGCTGGAAGTACAGGGGTGGAGTCGTGTCTCTTCTGATGGAGTCTGAAGGGTGCAGTCACGTTTTCTATGTACTGCTGAATGACAGGAATAAAACATGTAAATAGGACTCCTGTCTGTCTCATTTCCCCCTCCCTGGGGAGAATGCAGGGAGGGAGAGAAACAGAGTAGCAGAGGGTGTGTTTTCCTCACGTCTGACTGACGAGGAGAATCGCCGGGTTTATGACCTTGCCTGCTGGGAGACGCAGCGGAGAGGTCATCAAGTACCCAGCTCAGTTTGCCCGGGGGAGGCCAGTTACCTCTGACTGTAAGCTGAGATACTAACATATGGTAGCAGAGGATGGTTGCGATTCATCGAACATCTGCATGAGAGGCTGGTGAATTGTCCTCCTCTGCTCCAAGGGAGGAGATAAGCGTCTGAGAGAAGCCAGAAGCTCAACAGACGGCTGGTGGAAAGAGGAAGCTGTTTTTCCACGCAACGGAGCTCAAGGTATGCTACATTTCGGGCTAAAAGTGTGAATGCAGATTGATTAATTCTCTGGTTCACGGGGGAGCTGCGTTTTGGAAAAATACAGCTCCGGGAGAAGAGGCCTGCATTCCACAAATTCTTGTGGTTTTAAGATAAGAAGTCCTGTATGCACTGTTGCTAAGTAACGATCGTGGAAAGTTACTGGCATAGAAGCTGGATTGTGAGGCTGGGAATAGCAAAACAAAACCACGAAGTGTTTTGGCTACAAGTTTACGAGCTCTTGGAAGGGACTTTCCATAGCAGCCAGTGTTTAGCTGCCAGGTGCCAAAGAGCGTAAACAACTTGCAGTTTGCCTGCCACAGAGATGACAGGAAACAACTGTTGGATTTTACAGCTTGTTTGAGAGTGTGAGCTGAAGGCTTGGCTTCAAGATAGATGCCAAGAAGGCAGGGGGTTTGCCTTACCCACCTCCCTTAAATAATGACAATTATTCATCTTGGTCTGTAAAGATGAAGGCCCTGCTGCAGAATCAGAGGCTTTTTGATGTAATTGAAAACCCCATCCCTGCAGCACCAACCAGAGGTTGGGAATCACAGGACATGAGGGCCAGGACTGCTATAATTCTGTGTGTCTCAGATGCGCAGTTGGTGCATATTCAGCATTTACAACATGCGAAAGAGGTTTGGGACACGCTGCGTACAACGCATCAGAGAGATGCTGGTTCTTCAGCGTTGCTGTATTTTGAGAAGTTAACCAATCTGAGACTAGCGCCTGATGGAGATGTTCAAGCGCACCTGACAGAAATGAAGTTTCTGCGTCAACAGATGGTGGAACGCAATTTCAATCTACAGGAGGAAGTGTTTTGCTTCATGATGATAAACAGCCTGAATCGGACCTACAAGGTTGTTGCCAGTCAGCTTGGTTCCCTACCTGCGGCAGACCTGACCGCGGAAAGAGTGTGTGCCGTCGTCCAGAATGAACACGACAGACTTGCTGCACTGGAAGTGAAGGACAGGGGGAGGGAAGAACAGAGTTCGAATCTTCCCACTGCTGGTGCTACTGCAGAGCATGCTACAGCATTGAGCGCTGTCCGATGCTACAATTGTGGACGGACTGGGCATCTACAGCGAAACTGTAGGAAGCCGCGCCAGTCAAGAGGCGCGAAGAACAGCTCTACGAAGCCTGAGGCGTCAGGCAAAAGCCGTACCAAGTGCCAGGTGAAACCTGCAAAGGCTATGATGGCGAAAGGAACCACGCCAGATGTTGGGAACGCCTTTATAATCGACACGGGCGCCACAGTTCATATGTGCCCGCAAAGAGAACTGTTTTCGACGTTGAAGAAGCAAAGCTTCACTGTGAAACAGGCCAACGGTCAAGAGTTGGAAGCGACCGGAATTGGGACTGTGTATCTTGAAAGTCTGAACTTGACTATAAGCAATGTTTACCTGGTTCCAGAACTGAGATTTAATCTGCTGAGTGTGTCGCAGATTGCAAAGAAAGGACTGAAACTGACCTATGATGCTAAAAGATGCAAGATCTACAAAGATGGAGAACTGTATCTTACTGCCAGAGAGAAAGATGGACTGTATTTGTTGTCTTTTGATCAAAGTGATTACATGAAATGTAATTCTTCTGATTCTAACAAAATCTCTCTTGCAGGTGTGACCAATGTGAGCACCAGGAAGGTGAACAAGAAGGTCGACAGAGCATTTCAGCGGGTGTATGCTGATGTGATTGGTCCTCTAGAACCATCTAGGGGCGGTGCAAGATTTTACCTTGTGTGTGTTGATTGTTTTACTAATTATTCTTGGGTTTTTATGATGGAGAAACCGCAAGAAACTTTAGAAAAGTTTCAGGAATTTTGTGACAAGGTTAATAATATGCATGATGCTAACATTGATTGTCTTTTCACAGATGAGAAGCAAATTTTTCTGTTACAGAAATTTCAGAAGTTCCTGGATGGAAAAGGGATAGACCACAAAATTGCTGTTTCGGCAGAAGCGTGGAACAGAGGGGTCTGTGTGAGGGTGAACAAAGAATTGCAAAAGGGAATGAATGCGCAATTGCTGAGTTCACATTTGCCACATGAATATTGGGCGGAGTCTCTAGCGTCCTATGTTCACGTGTGGGTGAGAAAGGTCTCAACAGAGTTGGGATGTTCTCCTTTTGAGAAGCTGTTCCATAGAAAACCTTCTGTTGCCTATTTCAAGGTTTTCGGGTCTCATGTGAGAACAGAAGCTCCAGGTGGAGTAAAGAATGCCAAAGGCATTTTTGTGGGTTATGAAAAGGGTCTCTACAGAGTAATTTTGTCTGAATCTGGTCAGGTGATTCTCACAAAGTTTCTAGAGAGTGCTCCGGAACAAGAGCGGGTAGTAGTACACACTTTACCTACAGATGACAATTCAGATGATGATTTTTCTGATGTCACAGATTGCAGTGGTACTGATGACGACACTGATAGCTCAGAGAGTTCAGTTGTAACAATCATTGAGAGGAAATCTCACATAATGGATAGACCTTCACAAATGAAGGAAGAACCACTGTTAGCCATTGCATCTGGTTCTCAACAAAGTCCAGAGGGTTTAACCAGGCAATCCGATGCTCAAACGGGGCAGGATTACGCACGAGTAACTCCCAACCACTACAGTACTAATAGAGGACAGCGAATTAATGCAACACCTCTTAACTGCTACCAAAATTATTATTTGTCAAAATCAGACTGGGGTGGAATGAGAACACCATCCAGGAATGGATAACTAAAATTTGGAATGCCCATGGGATTACTGTGCTTGATTGGCCAGCAAACTCACCTGACCTGAACCCCATAGAGAATCTATGGAGCATTGCCAAGAGAAAGATGAAAGACATGAGACTGAGCAATGCAGAAGAGCTGAAGGCTGCTATTGAAGCATCCTGGTCTTCCATAACACCTCAGCAGTGCCACAGGCTGATAGCATCCATGCCACACCACATTGAGGCAGTAATTGATGCAAAAGGGGCCCAAACCAAGCACTGAGTACATATGCGTGCGTCTACTTCTCAGAGGTCCAATATGGCTCTATTTGCAGTCCTTGTTTTGCTGATTTCATTTAATATTCTAATTTTCTGAGATTGTTAATTTGGGGTTTTCATCACAATTATAACAATTATAACAAATATAACAATTATAACAAATAAAGGCTTGACATATCTCGCTTTGCATGTCATGAGTCTATCTCATATATTAGTTTCACCTTTTAAGTTGAATTACTGAAATAAATGAACTTTTCCACGATATTCTAATTTATCGAGTTTCACCTGTACTGTACTGCACATGATTAAGCTTGCATATATGGTGAGAACCAGAGAGGACAGACAGCAAGGTAATAATAATAATAATAATAATAATAATAATAATAATAATAATAATGGTTATTACTATTATTATTAGTATTACTGGTTATTACTGGTTCCCTGTAACTTGGCTTCTCGCAGTGAGGGAACCGCCAGAAGGCCCTCGGTGCTGGACCTCAGTGTCCGGGTAGAACGATGGGGGTGGAGACGCTCCTTCAGGTATACTGGACCGAGGCCGTTTAGGGCTTTAAAGGTCAGCACCAACACCAATTACTGAAGCGGGTAATGCCTTCATCAATAATTTGACTCTTGTTATAACGTACTGGAGTAATAAGGCACAGCACTGATTACTGCATTGCAAGGGATTGGACTAGATGACCCTTCGTGTCCCTTCCAATTCTAAATCTTATTATTCTATTTCATATACGGTAAATCAACAAACAAATGTACTAAAGATTAATCCTAACGCCAGAGTGGATTTGATTTAAGGCATTTTTTTACAGAAAGACTCATTCTTGCCAGTACCATCTTAATATTTACAGCAAGATGAAGATATCATTTTTGGAATAATAAATTTCCAGAGTCATTTTTACAGTTAAATAAAAAAATGACTGATTTGGTTCTACTCTTAAAAATACATAGACAGATAATTATGAAATTATGGTAAGGTTTAATAAGTTAACTGTTTCTATTTGGACAACTTTTCTGCTGTACAGTGGACGCTCAGGTTGCAAACGTGATCTGTGCAGGATGCACGTTCGCAACCCACAGCGGCGCATCTGCGCACATGCGGGTTGCGATTTGGCGCTTCTGCAGATGTGTGACTGCTTGGCAGGGGGTTGGACTCGATGGCCCTTGTGGTCTCTTCCAACTCTATGATTCTATGATTCTATTATTCTATGACTGCTGAAACCCGGAAGTAACCCTTTCCGGTAACTTCCGGGTTTCGGCGGGTCCGTAACCCGAAAAAACGCAACCTGAAGCGTCTGTAACCCGAGGTATGACTGTACTTGATTGGAAGGAGAAAAAGAATCATTTCCTTAATCACAATTTAAACCATTTATTTCACTAAAACAATACCATATGTATCCATGTTTGTTAATTGATGTGTTTAAACATTTTTTTAAAATTAAAAAAACAGACTAAGTTTTAGCACACATGAAAAACTTAAAACAAATCCTTATTTCCTGATGAATAGCCTTTGGACTATGGGAGTTAGAGTTCTGGCAGCTAGACATGAGGCAAGTTGGAGTCCGACCAGCTGGGCATGATAGGAGTTGTAGTCCTGTCAGTTTGGCATGATGGGGTTTGTGATCGTATCAGCTAGGTATGAGAGGTGGTATAGTCTGGCTGCCTAGGCATGATGGAAGTTGGAGTCCTTCCGGATAGACATGCTTGGATTTGAGATCCTATCAGCACAGAATGATGGGAAGTGTAGTGCGGGCAGAGAGTCCTGATGGGAGTTGCAGTCCTTCCTACCAGAATGATGGGAGTTGGAGCCCTGCTGGCTATGCAGGATGGGAGTTCTGCTTCCGGCCAGGCACGCTGGGAGTTGTAGCATGGCGTCTGATTCAACGGCCCACTTTCCATTGCAGAGCCAGGTGCTCATCTCTGCCAAGCTAATCGCCAACATGCTCTTGGTGGCTGGCGCCAACCACATCATCACTATGGACCTGCACGCCTCTCAGATCCAGGTGAGACCCCCCAGGGCTCATTTAGTCCAGCCCGCATGGCCATGTGTGGACTTTCTAAATATTTGACTATTCAACACTTATGTTAATGGTGTACTTTTTCATTTTAATAATAATAATTGGTGTTGTTAAATATTACGTGACACAAATGGTGGTAGTAATAGCAACAACAACAACAATGCCGTATCGGCCTGAATATAAGCCTCACTTTTCCCCCAAATTCTGACCATGAAAAGTTAAAGAGCGACTTAAATTTGCGACCTTACAAAAACTGGCTTTTACGATATCTCTGTTGAAACAGACATACAGTAAAACGGAACAGGTGTGAGTGCCTGCAGAATTTTAAGTGAGCGGCTTATATTTGGGTATTCCCCCCCCCCCTTGAATTTTAAAGGTGTGGCTTATATTCAGGTGCAACTTATATTTGGGCCAAGTGGACTATGTTATTATGGGGCTGTCTGTTGGTGTGCTTTTTATGATGTTTTCAACTGCTTTCATCAGATACCTAATAATAATACTATAAAAAAAATCCTTCCAGTAGCACCTTAGAGACCAACTAAGTTTGTTATTGGTATGAGCCTTTGTGTGCATGCACACTTCTTCAGATATACTACCGTATTGGCCTGAAAACAAGCTGCACTTTAACTTTTCACGGTCGGAATTTGGGAAAAAAGTGAGGCTTGTATTTGGGCCAATATGGTATTATTACGTTGACTATGTTATTATGGGGCTGTCTGTTGGTCTGCTTTTTTTGACGTTTTTCAACTGCTTTTATCAGATGCCTAATAATAATAATAGGGAACTGCCCAGAGTGGCTGGGAAAACCCAGCCAGATGGGTGGGGTATAAATAAATTATGATTATGATTATTATTATTATTCCTGGCCCAGGACTTCTTTGACATCCCTGTCGACAACTGCTGCTGCTGCGACTGCTTTGAATGTTTAGGAAGATGTCTCCCTCCTGCAAGCCAATTCCATCGGGCCTAGGGGGCAGGGCACACAGGTACTCTGAGCAGCTCTCTGCAGCAAGTGGCGAAAATGTTTTTAAGTGTTTTAAAAGCGTTAATTTGTTGCACCTCAAATGGCGGCTTTTTATTATTTATTTTATTTTATTATTTTCTTTCTGTTTGGGGTGGGACAAATGTTTAGTTGGTGTGGGGATTAGTTTAATTTTAGCATAATTGTTTCTTGCTTTGTTTTTACTTTTACTTGCTTTGTTAGGTTATTGTATAGTTTGTATTTTGCTTTTTAAGGGGAAAGGGTCAGGGCTGCCTGGGAGTGGGTCTCAGCCACCAGAATGGCTGGGGCAGGTTCCACAGGGGCAGAAGCACCAGGACACCCAATCTCAGTGATCACGGGCAGGAGGAGGAGTTATGCTAAGATCAGACCATGTCATTACCGAGGAGGCAGGTTTAGTCGTTGTTTGAGGACTATCCCTGCCTCCGGGTCTGGTCCTGACCGGATGGATACTAGAATCAGCAAGGGATACCCACATAGCCTGAAGGTGCTGCTGTGCAATGCCAGGTCAATGATTCATAAGACCACTGCCATCCATGACTTGATCATGGATGGAGGATTTGACCTGGCATGTGTGACAGAGACCTGGTTGGAGGAAGCAGATGGGCCTGTCCTTGCCGCTGCTTGTCCACCAGGTTTCTCTTACGCACAGCAACCCAGGTCATGTGGGCGGGGAGGGGGGTTGCAGTTATTTCTAGGAAGTCATTAGTTTGCACCAGGTGTCCCGTTGGGAAGACCCAATTTTCTGAGTGAATGTTCTGGAAGTTGGGCAATAAGGGCAGCACAGGATTCCTTTTGGTGTACCAATGTCATGAATGAGCCAGCCTAGCCACCTTTCAGAGAGGGAAGTAGGCAGGAAGAGAAAGGTGAGTAAGAGAAGATTGACAGCCTGTCTTCGCAGGAAGAAATTGGAGGGGATCCAATGAGCCCACAGAGTCACCGCTGGGGGAGTGTGTGTGATAGGATGTGGAAGCAGAAACGTAAGGGTCAGAAGTTCCATTTAAATTGGGGGAAAGGGAGGGACTCGGCAGAAGAGTCATCATAATTCATGAGGGCAGCAGCTGTGTTAATGCCGTCCTGCGTTATCTGTGTACTTGGTCAATAAATCATCCTTTCTACTGAACTACGCTCCCTGTGTAGTTGAGCTGGATTCCTGACAACCGACCTCCCCGCTGCACCAAGGATTCCCTGCCCGAGCTGCTTCAGGTTGTGGCGGATATGCTCCTGGAGACACCTAGCTTGGTTGTCCTGGGGGATTTCAACATCCATGCCGACACGACCTTACAAGGGGCTGCTCGGGACTTCATGGAAAGCATGGCCTCCATGGGGCTGTCCCTGAATAAGTTTGGCCCAACTCATAATCATGGACATGTTAGGGTGTGAAACCTAAGACGCTGGCAAGTTAGCAGTGTCATGTAACTTTAAGTAGTCAAGCTCGTTAAGTTGTTAAGTTGCTCAGTATATAAAGAGTGTTTGTTTTCTCTGTCTGTGGGGCGTGAAGCAAAAATGTCTGAAAGCTCCAGAGGTGTTTCTGTTATCTTTCTGCAATAAACCTGTCTTTGGAAGGACAGGCTTCCCTGTGTCGTTATTTCTTTGCTGCTGAGACTCTGAAGCTTGTACTGCAACAAGAATCTCTGCACTGGACTTAATTAATGCTCTGCAAAGAGAGCTGTTGCTGGTGGCGCAGCGGAAGCGTTTACTGGACCAGTACACAAACTCTCTTAGGTTATGGATCCTTCTACGTTTCTACAGCTGTATTATGTGCAGAGAAAGTGAAAGCAGCTTTCGGATGAGAGAAGACTGGCTTGGTCGTAAATCCAGCTCTTAAAGGAGGCTGGAGGCATCTGAAATGTGAGTAAAACAAATCCCAATGGGAAAGAGAAGAAAGGGCACACAGAGGGAGTAGCAGCAGACCCCAAGAATGGCAGTGGAAAATTTCCAGGTTCCCTTTACAAAGTTGAACTCTGCTAATTACGTGCAGTGGTCTAAGAGGGCTCAAGTCTGGTTGGAAGCCAAAGAAGTGTGGGCTGACTATGTCCAGAGGCGAAAGCCGTTTGTGGCTGTTGCAGCAGATGCCACAGCAGAGCAACAGGCTGCTGCACATGCTCAGAACAGGGAACATGAGAAAATGGACACTAAAGCTAGATGCATGTTGATGGTATCGATAGACGATTCCCAATTACCTCATGTGGAAAATTTAAGGTCTGCATTTGAAATTTGGGAAGCTCTTAGGCGAATTCACCATAGAGCCACGCCCGGAGAGAAGGTGAACATTATACGTGCTGTGTATGAGTTGAAATTGAAGCTAGAGGATAGTGTGGTTGAACACACGTCACAGATGACTGAGTATTTCAACCGACTGTCATCTTTAGGTGTGAATTTTCCTGAAAATATTAAAGTTTATACTCTGCTTAGCAGCCTGCATGCAGGGTTTGAAAACTTAGTACTAACTTTACAAGTTTTGCCAGAGGACCAGCTGAATATGAATTATGTGACTGGTAGATTGTGTGAGCAAGAATATCAACATCATCGAAAACGTATTGATAATTCAAATACCCCAAGGGCTGGATGTTCAGATAATTCCCAGCGTGGGGAAACTAGCAGAGCTGTAAGGAAGCCTCACAAGTGTCTGCTATGGCCAGCAAGTCATGTTTTCGATGTGGCAGCAGGTTTCATTTGATAGCAAAGTGTCCAGAAAAGCAACAGGAATTTCAACAGTCCAAGGCCAGTTTCCGGAGTTACAGGGGAAGACGACGTGAGAACTAGAAGAATCAACGATCCAGAGGGGGAGCAGGTGCTGATAAGGGACTATCTGCAATGGCAGCACAACAGAGTCCTAAAAGGAGCCAACAAACCTTGAAGTGGATAATTGACAGTGGAGCAAGTCACAGTTTAGTTCCAGCGACATCTAGTGGCCGCTTGATGAACTGCAAGACATTGCCAGTTGCAAAAACCGTGACTATAGCAGACAATAGTAAACGAGAAATGAACCTTAAAGGCACAATTTATGTTAACTGTTTGCAAACTAACCTTCCTGTTTTTGTTCTTCCAGGAATGAAGAATGGACTTTTGAGTGTGTCATGCCTGGTAAAAAGTGGTTTTAAGGTTGAGTTTGAAAATGATGTGTGCACCATTTCGAAACAGGGAAAGGAGCTAGTTAAAATTCCCTGTGAGGATGGGCTTTTTGTTTTGGATGAAGAGCAGTTAGCAGCAGGTAGATGTTCAACAGGTGAAGCGCAAGCTAAGTGTGTAAATAAGGCTCCTCATACAGGTTGTGCACATCTACTACACAGAAGGTTAGCTCATATATGCTTTAAGTATGTAAGTAAGATGCCAGATTTAGCTGAGGAGTGTAACATGAAACCCTGTCCAAATTTTCTGGATTGTTGTGCTTGTAAACATGCTAAGGTTAAGACATGTAACTATCCTAGATCTGATAGAGTAAGCAAGAAACCCTTTGAACTTGTGCACACAGACATGTGTGGCCCTATGCCAGTCAAATCGCTTGGAGGTGCGAGATTTATGCAAATTTTGGTGGATGACTTTTCAAGGGCTAGTTGGGTTTTCTTTCTGAAAGAAAAATCACAAGCAGCTTCCATCCTGATGGATTGGATTGAAGAAGTTGAATGTAAATTTGACACCAGGGTACGTAAAATACAATCAGATCGTGGTGGGGAATATGTGAACCACACGCTGGAGACGTGGTTAAAAAGGAAAGGTAATAGTTCATAGACTTACCAATCCCTATTCACCACAGGAGAATGCAGTTGCCGAAAGAAAATTTCGAACATTACAGGAAGCCATTGCTGCTTTGCTGTTTGATTCTGGACTTCCACAGCGTTTTTGGACTGAGGCTGCACTGTATGCGAATTATACTTTTAACAGAGTGTACAATAGCACAGTAGGCAACACTCCTTACTTCATGCTATTTGGGAGAAAACCAAAAATTGATCATCTAAGAGTTTTTGGATGTCGTGCTTATGTGCTGGTGCCTAGGGCACAACGTAGGAAAGGCAATCCTAGGTCTAAAGAAATGTTTTTCTGTGGTTATCAAGCAAACACAAAAGGTTGGAGATTTGTGAATGTAGAAGGAAATCAAACGAAAATCACAATCAGCAGAAGTGCGGAATTTTGTGAACAGGATGGTTGGAATAAAATTCATGGAAATCCTGACATACTATTTGATGTGGTGAACAGTAACAATGAAACTCAGGCCCCAGGGCAGGTATTAGTTCCAGAACAGACTGAGGAATTTGAGTCTAAGGACGAGGGTGAGAAATCGCCTAGTTCACCCAAGTCTGTAAAGTCAGAATCTTCTAGCTCTAAAAGTTCACCTGTACAGCAAGAGAGACGTGTAAAGTCAGAATCAGAAAGTTCTTCAACTACTAGTGACAAACAGGTGACGACTAGTGATTCTGGGTCAGAGGGGGAAACTGAAGGAACATCTCAGGAACTGTTAAGGCGTTCTAAGCGTACCAACAAAGGTAAACCTCCTGAAAGGTACCAAGCTATTAGTGTTTGGGCTGGTTTGGCAAATTGCAAACCTGAAAGTTTTGAGGAGGTTGAGCAATTACCCCAGGAGGAGGCCAGTAGGTGGCATGAGGCCATGCAAAAGGAGTTGAATTCTATGAAAGAACTGGGTGTGTTTTCCATCACCAAACTGCCAGAAGGTACCAAGGCAGTAAGTTGTAGGTGGGTGTACAGGATAAAGACAACAGCGATGGGGAAACCAGAGTACAAAGCAAGGCTTGTAGCTCGAGGTTTTACGCAAAGAAAGGGGTTACATTATTCCGAAGTCTATGCACCCACTTCAAGGAGTGAAACCCTACGGGCACTATTAGCAGTTGCTGCTCAGAAAGGGTTCAAAGTGAATCAATTTGATGTCTCTACAGCTTATCTTCATTCAGACTTGGCTGAAGAGCTCTATATGGAGCTACCGCCAGGATTGAAAGTTGGTAAATCAAATCAGGTATGGAAACTACATAAATCTATTTATGGACTCAAGCAATCTGCTCATAATTGGAATGAGTGTTTGAATGACGTTTTGGTAGGCATTGGTTTTAGCAGGAGCAAGGCTGACAATTGCTTATATTTCAGAAGTTCAGGAGATGCTCAAGAATCTTTGCTTGTTTATGTAGATGACCTGATTTATACTTCAAAGACACAAGAACAAGTAAAAAAACTAGCCAAAGAGTTAAATACACACTTCAAAGTTAAGAATCTTGGTGATGTGAAGGTCTATCTTGGTGTTCAGATAGATAGGACCAAAAATGGCAGTTTTCTACTGAATCAAAAAGGCAAGATATTGCAAATGTTGAAAAAGTTTAACATGACGGAGTGTGCAGGTGTTAGAACACCAATGGAAATGGGTTTTGTAAAAGACAATGAGTTCAAGGATAGTGCTGAATTCAAGCGTGCTGAAATCTTTCAGTCAGCACTGGGAAGCTTACTTCATCTTTCGCAATGGAGTAGACCAGATATTGCTTACGCTGTTAACTTACTCAGCAGAGAAGCTTCGAAACCTAGTGTAAATGCATGGAAAGGAATTCAAAGAGTGTTAAGATATTTACAATACACCAAAGATTTTTGCCTTGAATTATCTTCGGAAGGACAAGCACAGATTACTTGTTGGGCAGATAGTGATTGGGCAAATTTAAAGGATAGAAAATCAGTGTCTGGCTGTGTAATAAAATTTGGTAACTCTCTGATTGGGTGGAGATCCAAGAAACAGAACCTGATTACTTTGTCGTCAACAGAAGCTGAGTTCTGTGCCTTATCTGAGTTATGTAGAGATCTAGAATTTTACAAATGCTTGGCACAAGAGATGTATGAAAAGGCCATTACTCCAATCACTGTATGGGGTGATAATCAACCGTGTCTTAAGTTGGCACAAAATGGGCAGTTTAAAGGTCGTACAAAACATTTGGATATCCGCTTTCAAAATGTTTGTCAAACGGTAAAAGCAGGAATTGTTAAATTAAATTACTGTCCCAGTCATGAAAATCAAGCTGATGGTTTTACAAAACCGCTTGGGTTTCAGCGGCATGAAAACTTTTGTGAAGAAATGGGTCTGAAGTAATTTTGTTTTGTACTGCCAGCGAGAGGGGGTGTTAGGGTGTGAAACCTAAGACGCTGGCAAGTTAGCAGTGTCATGTAACTTTAAGTAGTCAAGCTCGTTAAGTTGTTAAGTTGCTCAGTATATAAAGAGTGTTTGTTTTCTCTGTCTGTGGGGCGTGAAGCAAAAATGTCTGAAAGCTCCGGAGGTGTTTCTGTTATCTTTCTGCAATAAACCTGTCTTTGGAAGGACAGGCTTCCCTGTGTCGTTATTTCTTTGCTGCTGAGACTCTGAAGCTTCTACTACAACAAGAATCTCTGCACTGGACTTAATTAATGCTCTGCAAAGAGAGCTGTTGCTGGTGGCGCAGCGGAAGCGTTTACTGGACCAGTACACAAACTCTCTTAGGACATGCCTTAGACCTGGTGTTCACCGCTATGGATAATAATAATAATAATAAATTTTATTTATATCCCGCCCTCCCCAGCTGAGCCGGGCTCAGGGCGGCTAACAACAATCAAATAAACAATCAAATAATCATACATTCTAAAAATATTTCATTATAAAATTAGTTAAAATCAAATTGATGGCAACCGATTAAGCAAAATTCTGTGCAGGTTGCCAGAGGAGGGAGTCAGGCTGCGCCCTGACCAAAGGCCTGGCGGAACAACTCTGTCTTGCAGGCCCTGCGGAAAGATGTCAGGTCCCACAGGGCCCTAGTCTCTTGTGACAGAGCATTCCACCAGGTTGGAGCCGCAGCTGAGAAGGCCCTGGCTCTAGTTGAGGCCAGCCTAACCTCTCTGAGGCCTGGGACCTTGAGGATGTTATTATTTGAAGACTGTAGGTTTCTCTGTGGGGCATACCAGGAGAGGCGGTCCCGTAGGTACGAGGGTCCTAGGCCGTATAGGGCTTTAAAGGTTAAAACCAGCACCTTAAACCTGATCCTGTACTCCACCGGGAGCCAGTGCAGCTGGTATAGTACCGGATGAATGTGATCTCGCAGCGAAGACCCCATAAGGAGTCTCGCCGCGGCATTCTGCACCCGCTGGAGTTTCTGGGTCAGTCTCAAGGGCAGCCCCACGTAGAGCGAGTTACAATAATCCAGTCTGGAGGTGACCGTCGCATGGATCACAGTGGCTAGGTCAGGGCGAGAGAGATAAGGGGCCAACTGCTTAGCTTGGCGGAGATGGAAAAATGCCGCCTTTGTTATAGCTGTAATCTGCGCCTCCATAGAGAGGGAGGTATCGAAGATTACACCCAAACTCTTAACGGATGGTGCTGGCACTAATTGCACCCCCGCAAGAGATGGGAGTTGCCCCCTCGATCCCATATCGTCCCGCCCCAGCCACAGGACCTCTGTCTTCGAAGGATTTAACTTCAACCGGCTCCCACGTAACCATCCAGCCACAGCTTCCAGACATCTGGTCAGTGTGTCTGGGGCCGAGTTAGGATGGCCATCCATCAACAGATAGAGTTGGGTGTCATCAGCATACTGATGGCAACCCAGCCCAAAACTCTGGACAAGCTGGGCGAGGGGGCGCATAAAGATGTTAAAAAGCATCGGGGAGAGAATCGCACCCTGAGGCACTCCACACACCAAGGAGTGGCGCGATGACAATTCCCCCCCAAGCGCCACCCTCTGTCCCCGATCAGAGAGAAACGAGCGCAGCCATTGAAGGACTGTGCCCTGGATCCCCATGTCGGCAAGGCGGTGGTCCAGGAGTTCGTGATCGACCATGTCAAAGGCTGCTGACAGATCTAGAAGAATCAGCAGCCCCGACCCGCCTCGATCCAGCTGCCTGCGGAGATCATCTGTTATGAAGTGCCCCCCTTTTACCGCAGAAAGAGCCTTTTCTTCAGGTGGGAATTCCCACAGGGACTGTCTTTTGACTACAAGGGAAAGAAGGTGAAAATAAAGACGATACAAGATAAAGAGAGATTCTTGGAAAGAAACCGAGAGGACTTACAGAAGGGAACTGTGGACCCAATTGCAGAACAGAGGAGAGCAATAGACATCTTGAACCTATCGTTTGGACATAACCCACCACCATCAGAGGAAGAGCAACAACTTGGAGCTGTTGGAGGAGTATTAGAAAAATAACAAGATGGCCCTGCAATTCCTTAGTTGGAATTGTAATGGGCTCAACATGCCTTTGAGGAGACGACAAGTTTTTCATATTCTGAACAGAGAACAACTGGATTTGATATGTTTACAAGAAACTCATATAACCAGAGCTCACAGGAGATTACTTATAAACAAAAGATTAGGACAAGAATTTATCTCATCGGACAAAGTCAAAAAAAGAGGAGTTGTGATCTATGTAAAAGAGAAGTGGGTCCCAAAAATGATGTTTAAAGATGAACAAGGAAGATACCTGGCAGTTGAGATACCAGTACAAGGAGAAAAATTCCTGATAGTTGGAATTTATGCACCAAACGAAGGCAAGGCAGAATTCTTTAAGAAACTTCATGAGACTTTGATGGACTATTTGGATTACAATATGATAATCATCGGAGACATGAACGGTGTGGTCTCCACAAACATGGACAAGGCACAAAGATTGACAGTCACCAAGGAAGGGAGACTCCCGAAGACCTTTTTTGAAATGACGGAAAATATGGACTTAATAGACATATGGAGAACAAGGAACCCTCTTGAGAGAGAGGGAACCTTTTTCTCCCAAGCAATGATGACCTGGACCAGAATTGATCAAATTTGGATTACTAGTGGGATGGCTCCAAAGATTAAGAAGGTAGAAATCTGCCCAAAAACTTGCTCCAACCATAACGCCGTGAAGATGGAAATGAAACTTACAACAACTGGTCAATTTAGATGGAGGATGAATGACACCCTCTTTCGAGATAAGGAGATCCGCATGAAGGCCCAAAAAACTTTAAAGGACTATTTTGAAATAAATCTAAAGGCCGATGTGGAAAAAAGAGTGATCTGGGACGCAAGTAAAGCTGTGATGCGAGGTTTTTTGATCCAACAAAATTCAATAAAGAAGAGGAAACAGAATGAGAAAAAGGAAAAGATCTTGGAAAAGATAAAGGAAGGAGAGAAAAAATTAAGAGTAAAGCCAAAGTCCCAGGAGATTTTGAGAGAGATTAAGTTATATCAAACACAATATATGGAACTGATGAACCAAGAGATTGAATGGAAGATAAAGCAAATGAAACAAAAGACATTTGAATCGGCAGACAAATGTGGCAAACTTCTGGCATGGCAATTGAAGAAAAGGCAGAAATTAAATACAGTTACAAGCCTAGAAGTGGATGGAAAGAACATATCTAAACCCAATGAGATTAGAAATTGCTTTTTGAGTTATTTTAAAAAACTTTATGCTCAAGGACCACAAA
Organism: Podarcis vaucheri; assembly: GCF_965113315.1. Classification (NCBI taxonomy): domain Eukaryota; kingdom Metazoa; phylum Chordata; class Lepidosauria; order Squamata; family Lacertidae; genus Podarcis; species Podarcis vaucheri. The sequence goes on from NC_138757.1 coordinate 19,486,934, forward strand.
ATGAAGAAGATATAGATAAATTCCTTGATAAATATGGATTACAAAAAATCTCTCATCAAAGTAAGATGGATCTGAACCAGAGAATAACAGAACAAGAGATAGAGGGTGCCATTCAGAATATGCAATTGGGCAAATCTCCAGGGCCAGATGGATTGACTTCCAGATATTACAAATCTTTGAAGGAGTGGTTGATTCAACCGTTAAAGGAAGTCTGCAACGAGATCCTAGAGGGGAAAAAGGCACCTGAATCGTGGAAAGAAGCGTATATTTCACTCATACCAAAGACAGAGACTGAAAAGACTCAACTGAAGAACTACCGCCCAATATCATTACTTAATGTGGATTACAAAATTTTTGCAGACATTTTGGCAAAAAGACTTAAAAAAGTGTTGATGGAGAAGATTCATAAGGACCAAGCAGGCTTTCTCCCAAAAAGGCACCTATCAGACAATGTAAGGAATATAATAGATATTCTGGAAAAGTTAGAGGTGAATATAAATACTAAAGCAGTGCTGATTTTTGTGGATGCGGAGAAAGCCTTTGACAATATTTCTTGGAGTTTTTTGAAAAAGAATCTTCATGGGATGGGGGTAGGGCAAGGATTTGAGAATGGTATGGGTGCAATATATTCTGAACAAAAAGCTAAGCTGATTGTAAATAACGTAATAACTGAGGAACTCAAGATAGAAAAAGGGATACGACAGGGGTGCCCAATTTCCCCATTGCTTTTCATTTCGGTTCTGGAGGTGTTGCTGAATATGATTAGAAATGACCAGCAGGTTAAAGGTGTACAGGTCGGAGCTAAACATTACAAGTTAAGGGCATTTGCAGATGATCTAGTATTGACCTTGCAAGAGCCAAACACTAGCACGAAAAAGGTGTTAGAAATAATTCAACAATTTGGCCAGGTAGCTGGATTTAAACTGAATAAACAAAAAACTAAAGTTTTAGGGAAAAATTTAACAGATATGGAGAAGGAGAAATTCCAAGAGGAGACAGGTTTGACGGTGGTTAAGAAGGTGAAATACCCAGGGGTTTATTTGACAACTAAAAATTTGAATTTGTATAAGGACAACTATGAAAAATGCTGGTTAGAAATTAAAAAAGATCTAGAAATATGGTCAAATCTGAAATTGTCAATGTTAGGCCGAATTGCAGTTATCAAGATGAATGTATTGCCTAGAATGTTATTTTTGTTTCAAACCTTGCAGATCCTTGACAAGATGGACTGTTTCAAGAGGTGGCAGAAAGATATTGCGAAATTTGTCTGGCAGGGCAAAAAGCCCAGAATAAAATTTAAAGTACTTACGGATGCAAAAGAAAGAGGGGGATTTGCCCTGCCAGACTTAAAACTGTACTATGAAGCAGCAGCTTTTTGCTGGTTGAAAGAGTGGATGCTCCTCGAGAATACAGACATCTTGGACTTAGAAGGTTTTAATAATATGTTTGGTTGGCATGCATATCTATGGTATGACAAAATCAAAGTGCATAGGGCCTTTAAAAATCACATTGTCAGAAAAGCGTTGTTTAATGTCTGGATAAGATATAAAGATCTGTTGGAAAACAAAACCCCTAGATGGTTGTCACCCTTGGAGGCGAAGGCACTGAAGAAACTCAATATGGAGGCCGGATGGCCAAAGTATTGGGAGATTTTGGAACAGGACGGAGACAAATTGAAATTACAGAGTCATGAGAAATTGAAACCTAAAGTACGAGATTGGCTCCATTATTACCAAATAATGGAGGTTTACAAACAAGACAGGAAAATTGGCTTCCAGGTGGAAAAATCAAAATTTGAGACTGAACTGTTAGAACCCAATACTAAGAATTTGTCAAGAATGTATAATTTGCTGCTGAAATGGAATACACAAGATGAAACAGTTAAATCAGCTATGATTAAGTGGGCACAGGATATTGGTCATGATATTATGTTTGCTGACTGGGAAAGGTTATGGAACACCGGTATTATATTCACGGCATGTAATGCCTTAAAGGAAAATATTATGAAAATGATTTACAGGTGGTACATGACCCCAGTCAAGCTGGCAAAAATTTACCACTTGTCGGATAACAAATGTTGGAAATGTAAAGAAACTGAAGGTACTTTTTACCATCTTTTGTGGACATGTCCGAAGATTAAGGCTTTCTGGGAAATGATATATAACGAAATGAAAAAGGTACTTAAATGTACTTTTCTTAAGAAACCAGAGGCCTTTCTCTTGGGCATTGTCGGCCAATTGGTGCCAAAGAAAGATAGAACTTTTTTTATGTACGCAACAACAGCAGCAAGAATACTTATCGCAAAGTATTGGAAGACACAAGATCTACCCACCCTGGAAGAATGGCAGATGAAAGTGATGGACTATATGACACTGGCCGAAATGACTGGCAGAATCCGTGATCAGGGAAAAGAGACGGCGGAAGAAGAATGGAAGAAATTTAAAATTTATCTTAAGGACTACTATAAACTTGATGAATGCTAGAATGTCGAGGTTTTCAGAAAGAAAGGGTTACAGTGATATAAGATTAGATTAAAGAAAAGATTAAGACGACAGAGGTTGGAAAGAAATATTTAGAAGTTGTTAAAAAATTATGGACATTGGGATGCAGAAAGGGGAGGTATGGGGGAGTCCGAGAAGAGAGGTTTATGGAAAAAATGCTATGAAACTATACATGTTTGTATGTCTTTTTATATGTTTGTTTGTTTTAAAAAATTTTGTAAAACCAATAAAAAAATTTATATATATATAAAAAAGAGATCATCTGTTAGGGCGACCAGAGCCGTCTCGGTCCCATGACCAGCACGGAAGCCGGACTGGAATGGATCCAAAGCAGATGTTTCATCCAGAAACCTACCAAGCTGTTCAGCAACCGCTCTCTCAATCACCTTACCCAGGAATGGAAGATTCGAGACCGGGCGGTAATTGGATAGATCTAAGGGATCTAGTAGGGACGCGGGTGGCGCTGTGGGTAAAAGCCTCAGCGCCTAGGGCTTGCCGATCGAAAGGTCGGCGGTTCGAATCCCCGCGGCGGGGTGCGCTCCCGCTGCTCGGTCCCAGCGCCTGCCAACCTAGCAGTTCGAAAGCACCCCCGGGTGCAAGTAGATAAATAGGTACCGCTTACCAGCGGGAAGGTAAACGGCGTCCGTGTGCTGCGCTGGCTCGCCAGATGCAGCTTGTCACGCTGGCCACGTGACCCGGAAGTGTCTCCGGACAGCGCTGGCCCCCGGCCTATAGATGTGAGATGGGCGCACAAACCCCAGAGTCTGTCAAGACTGGCCCGTTCGGGCAGGGGTACCTTTACCTTTACCTTTAAGGGATCTAGTAATGTTTTCTTTAAGAGCGGACGCACCACCGCCTCCTTCAGTTCCCCTGGGAATATCCCGGTGCCAAGGGACAAATTGATGATATCCCCCAGGGGGGCCCGCACCTCGTCTGGACACGCTCTAATCAGCCATGACGGGCACGGGTCAAGAGGACAGGTGGTGGGCTTTCCAGCTTGGAGGAATCTGTCCACATCGGCTGGAGATATCCGGTCAAAGTGGTCCAATACTGGACCCGAGGACAGTTGAGGGGCCTCCAGTTCCTTTATTGTATCCAAATTGGCAGGGAGGTCATGGCGGAGCAACAGGACCTTCTCCGCAAAAAAGCTCGCAAATGCCTCACAGCTGTGTGTCAGATTGTTAATTAAATTTGGCTGTCCTTCAAGGGACGTTAAAGACCGAATTATACTAAATAATTGCGCCAGGCGAGAGCTAGCGGATGCAATGGAGGCCGAGAAGTAAGACTTCTTAGCGGCCTTCACTGCCATCTCATAGGTTTTCATAAAAACCCTATAAGATGTTCTTGAGGCTCCGTCACGGGCACCCCGCCATACTCGCTTTAGCCGTCTGAGGTCCCGCTTCATTTTCCGAAGGTCCTCGGTAAACCAGGGAGCCCGGTTTCTGCGGGGTCGCAGAGGGCGCTTAGGTGCGATCTCATCGATGGCTGCCAGGAGCTGGGTATTCCAGCCCTCAACAAGCTCAGTCAATGAGTCGCCAGGGGGAGCAAGGTCCCGCAAGGCTTGACGGAATCTATCAGGGTCCATCAGCCTCTGCGGCCGAGCCCAAATCGGCTCACCACCTAAGCAGGGCGGGGGTGGAAAATCAATCCTGGCTTTCAGTGCGTAGTGATCAGACCATGGCACCTTCATCGAGGGAGACATGATCACATCTATACCGGCGCCAAAGATCAAATACAGCGTGTGGCCTGCTTGATGTGTGGGGCCCGAAACAAACTGGGAGAGCCCTAGTGTCGCCATGGAAGACACCAGGTCCAGAGCCTGTGAGGAGGGAGTGGCATCAGCATGGAAGTTGAAGTCTCCCAATACCAATAGGTTAGGGAACGCCAAGGCCCAGCCGGCCACCGCCTCCAGCAGGCCTGACAGGGTGGCTGCTGGTGCGCTAGGTGGCCGGTACACCAGCCAGACAGCCAAGCTCTCCTCGGAGCCCCACACTAGGCCAACACATTCAATGCCGGGGATCGATGGCGATGGTAGAGCCCTTAAAGAACAATCTTCCCGGATTAATACTGCCACCCCTCCCCCCCGGCCCACAGTCCGTGACTGGTGGAGGACGGAGAAACCCGGGGGCGCCATCTCTCGTAAGGTAACAGTTACCCCTTCGCGCACCCAGGTCTCCGTCACACAAGCCAGGTCGACCCCCTGCGAGGTAAAGAAATCTCGCAGGGTAGCGGTTTTGTTGCCTATAGACCTGGCATTGCACAACACCAGTGAAGGAGGTGAGTAATCCTTGCTCACCCTACCCTCGTCCCTCGGGATGGGGCGCAGATTGGAAGGGGTACGAGCATATCCGTATCTCGATCCCCTTCGCCTATAACATCTGCCCCCACCGCCATACCTCCCTCGCGCCTCCACGGTAGCAATCCCAAGCCTCATACTAACCTCCGTTTAAAAAATAGAAAACAAAACAACCAAAAACAATTATGCCCAAACAAAACCAATCCCCACCCCACTCAATGTCCGACCCCAAAACAAAACAAAACAGAACAAAACAAAAATACATAGATAAAAACCACCATTCACGGTGGTACAACAAAGTTAACAATAAAAACACCTTTAAAACATCTTAAAATATATATAAACTGTTGGTTTCTGCTCTCTTCACTGTGCAGCGAAGTGCTTGTCACAAGACAATGTTTACATTCCACAGTCAGAGCACTGTTGGGTTTTCCCACGGGAATGGGAAGCTGGATGTGACGTACACTGGTTTCCTGTTTTTCACTGTTTTCTCTCGGTGTTCGTTATTCCGAGGAGAAGGACGGTTGCTTCTCTGCTCCCGCAGAGGCAAGATGCATGTTTGTAATTTCTCAACAATGAACTGAAAATAAAGCAACTTTAAGCATGTGGCACGTACTGTTCGTCATTCCGTTGTGCACAAGACTCTGCAATATCAACATTTTTTGGTTATGGGGCCCAGAAAGACGTAAATCAAACTGAGGAATGCCGGCAGAGGAACAGAGGAACGGATCGCGTTATCTGCTCTGCGCGTCAAGTTTGATTGATGAAGGTATGTGCTCATGCTGCCCGGAGCAGCTTGCCAGTTTCTAGTTTATGGTTTTATGGCTGGACTTTGAACTTTTAAAGCCGTTTTGCCGCGATACAGGCAATGGCTGAGAAAGCGAAAGTACTTTTTAAAAGTGCTTTTGGAAGAAGCTGCAGTACTGTGACGCAGCTTGTTTAAAGCAGCAATGATGGCTGAAGCAAAGCTGGCTGATGCTTTTGGGATTCCTAAGCTCAATAAGAAAAATTACACGGAGTGGGTGCAGTATGCAGAGGCAATTCTGCGGAAGGAAGGTCTGTTTAATGTTATTACAGACAACCCCCCAGCTCCAATTACAGCTGAATGGACTGCTAAGGATTCCAAAGCACGGGGAACGCTTACGTTGATAGTATCCCCAGAAGAGCTCTGTCTGTTGCGTGGAAAGACCACAGCCAAAGAAATTTGGAACACTTTAAGAGAGGCTCACTTGAGGACAGAAGCTGGTTCCTCAATGTACTACTATGCCAAGCTGCATGGCATGGCTCTTGCTGAAGGTGGTGATGTGCGTACACATCTGATGGAGATGCAGAATCTGAGACATGAGCTGCAACAGAGAGGACTCAACTTTCCAGAGGCTGTGTATTCCCTTATGATACTACATTCTTTGGGACCAAGTTGGGAGTCCGTTACCACTCAGATTGCTGTTCAACCAACTGCTCAGCTCACAGTAGCCTATGTTACTGCCGTGATCCAGAATGAAGCAGATCGCCGGGGTGCTAGCTGCATGGGTATGGGGGAGTCTTCACAGACGTCATCCCAGAGTGCAGTGGAACCACCAGAGGGCGCCAAAGCTTTGAAGGCAGTGAAATGCTACTCGTGTGGACGTCTAGGCCATATGAAGAGGGAATGCAAATATCCCAGGGCCAAGACAGAGCAGCGCAGCGGAAGCTCATCGCGTGGAAAAGGCCAAAGCAAAGGCAAAGGTCCGGTCTCCAGGACAACGCAGCACAAGGCAATGGTCTCACGCTTCACTCCAAAGGTTGCAAAGGTCCAGAAGACGTCTAGATCTTTCTTCGTTGTTGATTCAGCAGCTACCCACCACATGTGCAACGACAAGAGACTGTTCGTGTCTTTTACACCGCAGGAAGGTGCGATTCACCAGGCGGATGACCACACAATCCCCAGTCAAGGCTACGGAACTGTTGTTCTTCACAGTTTGGACTTATCGATACAGGATGTACTGTATGTTCCAGATGCCACACACAATCTTCTAAGTGTGATGCAGCTGAATGAACGGAACATTGACGTTTCCTTCAAGAACAAGAAATGCACCATCACAAAGAAAGACGATTATGTATTGCATGCTGAATGTGTTGATCGTTTGTTTGTTTTGTATTATGATGATGTTGTGCAGAATGATACTTGTTGCATTGCAGGTTCTAACAAAAGTTTGCATGCAGGATGTATTCATGATTTTCACAGGAAATTTGGTCATTTGCATTTTGAGGCAGTATCTAAAATGCCTACCTTGGTTGAAGGTATGACTATTAAACCCTGCAGGTACCACATGAAGTGCAAGGCATGCGCAGCAAACAAGGTAAAAATGGCTGCGAAAGGTAAGGTGTCTAGTAGGCAAGCTACAGAACCATACCAGATTGTTCATGCTGATTTAGTTGGTCCACTATCGCCCTCTTTAGGTGGCAATAGGTTCTTCATGGTTCTCATTGATGCATTTTCCAGGTATATTTACGTGTACAATCTCAAGCAGAAATCAGAGGCTTTTCCAAGGTTCAAGGAATTCTGTGCTTGGTTGGAAAATGTGCATGGTAAGAAGATAAAAATTCTTTTCACAGATCGCGGGGGAGAATTCACTTCTCAGCAGTTTGAAGCTTTTCTGACTGAGAAAGGAATTCAACACGATTTGTCCAGTCCTCGCTCGCCATGGCAGAATGGGCTTTGCGAAAGGGCAAATCAAACATTGCTTCAAGGGTTAAAAACCTTGCTGCATGATGCCAATCTTCCAGAGAGTTATTGGGCCGAAGCTCTCTCGTGTTTTGTTTACAGTTACAATCACAGGTTATCTTCAGCGATTGGTTGTACCCCCTATGAGAAGATGTTTGGCAAGAAACCATACATCAAACACATGAAAATTTTTGGTTCTGATATGTGGATTCACTCACCACAAAGCTCCAAATTAGGCAAACGTGGATTGCATGGTATCTTTCTAGGTTACCAGAAAGGTTCTTACAGGATAATGATGACTGACTCTAAGACAATTAAGCTCACAAGAAGTGTTGAGTACAATGCCAAGTGGGGGGAGAATGTGGGAATTTTCCAATGTTATCCTGATGACAGTGATGAGACTGAGGATAAGCAGCAACAACAACCCACACCCACTGATGAAGGTTCTGATTCTGATTCTGAGTCTGAAACTGAATCGGATAATTCAGAGGATTTCAAGAGTGCGAAAGCCTCTATGCGACCCTCTGAAAGCTCTGATCAGGAATTGGAAGAACCATTGTTCACAATAGGTCACTTTTCTCCTAAGAAGGAAGAGGAGAGTGTTGAAGACCAAAGGCTAATTCGCAGGTCACAAAGAGCCACAAAAGGCAGACCTCCAAAGAGATTTGCTGATGAATTTGCTAAGACAGCAGTAGCAGCTGTTAAAAGCTCCAAGAAGGTATTTGAACCTTCAAGTTTCCAAGAAATCCAGGATTTGGATTCTAAGGAAGCTGAGCCATGGTTAAGTGCCATGAAGGCTGAGCTTGATTCCTTAGAAAGGAACAAAACTTGGGAGCTAGTTCCAGTAGTTCCAGGAATGAAACTGCTTGGAAGCAAATGGGTCTTCAAAGCGAAGACTGATCAAAATGGCAAGATAGTCAGACACAAAGCCAGATTGGTAGCCAGAGGTTTTGCACAGGTACCAGGTGAAGACTATCATGAGACCTACTCACCCACTGTGAGATATGAGAGCATTAGGCTTATGCTCAAGCTAGCTGCAGAGGAGAATCTACACATTAGTCACCACGATGTGAATACAGCGTTTTTGTACGGATCTCTAGGTGAATCACTTTATATGCTTCCACCTGATGGCGTACAGGTAAAACAGGGATTTGTTTGTGCCCTGAAAAAGTCCCTTTATGGTCTCAAACAAAGTGCACGGTGTTGGCACACAAAACTCACTGAAGCATTGTTTTCTCTAGGTTTTCAGCAAGGGAAAGCTGATCCATGTGTATTTGTCAAAGAGGAGGGGCAAAAGAAGCTGTACTGTTTGTTTTATGTTGATGATATTTTATTCTTTTGGAAAGATGTCACAATGTACAATAACGCCCTAGCTCAACTGAAAGAGCACTTTGACATGAAAGATCTTGGTGAGGTGAACAACTACCTATCTCTGGAAATAGAGAAAGATCAAAGTGGTAATATTTTAGTACACCAGTCAAGGAAAATTGCTGATGTGTTAAGCAAACTAAACCTGATGGATGCTAACCCTGTAGACACACCGATGACAACAGGTTATCAGGTAGAAGACACTGAAGAAGCATTTTCTGACACTACACTGTACAGAAGTGTGCTAGGCAAGCTAAACTTCATTGCCAGATGTTCAAGACCTGACATTGCTGTTAGCTGTAATTTGCTAAGCAGACAAGTTAACAATCCTACTGTTAAGGATTGGAAAGCTCTGAAACGCATAGCGCGGTATTTGAAAGGCACTATGCATTACAGACTGAGATTTAACAATCAGAAGTCTGGTGGTCTTGAAATTTTTGCAGATGCAAGTTTTGGAAGTGACACCACAGACAGGAAAAGTACGTCTGGAGTTTGCTACATGTACAATCAGGGTCTATTTGATTGGTCATGCAAGAAGCAAACAACAATTAGCTTAAGTACTTGTGAAGCTGAACTGAATGCACTGTCTTATTCACTTAAGGATTGTGAATGGTTGTTACAATTGTGCAAAGACATGAAAATTCCTGTCAAATGTCCAATCCAGGTTTACCAGGACAACAAGGCATGTTTGGCTTTGCTGAATTCTGAAGGTTGTAAGCAAAGCACGAAGCACTTGCAGTTGAAGGTGCAACATGCTAGGGAACATATTCAAAAGGGACTCGTAACGGTGTCCTATATGCCAGGTAATGAAATTCCTGCTGATGTATTGTCCAAGATTGTATCAAGGGATCAACACTGTACCTATGTACAGAAGTTGGGTTTGTACTGATATTGTACGAACACGCTGCCCAGTGATGTTCACAGAAAGGGGGAGGATGTTGGTTTCTGCTCTCTTCACTGTGCAGCGAAGTGCTTGTCACAAGACAATGTTTACATTCCACAGTCAGAGCACTGTTGGGTTTTCCCACGGGAATGGGAAGCTGGATGTGACGTACACTGGTTTCCTGTTTTTCACTGTTTTCTCTCGGTTTTCGTTATTCCGAGGAGAAGGACGGTTGCTTCTCTGCTCCCGCAGAGGCAAGATGCATGTTTGTAATTTCTCAACAATGAACTGAAAATAAAGCAACTTTAAGCATGTGGCACGTACTGTTCGTCATTCCGTTGTGCACAGGACTCTGCAATATCAACATAAACATGTTTAACATGTGCTGCAGCAGCACCAGTGTCCTTAAAGCTATTACGGGGGTGAGCCTGGGCCCCGCCCCCTAGGCCGGATGGAATTAGCCTGAGGAGGGAGAGGCCTTCTCCAGCACTCACGATGCAGCAGCAGCGATGTCCCAGGCCTCAATGAGGCCTCTTAAAGCTGTGGCGAAGGTGAGCCTGGGCCCCACCCCCTAGGCCGGATGGAATTGGCCTGAGGAGGGAGAGGCCTTCTCCAACACTCACGATGCAGCAGCAGCGATGTCCCAGGTCTCAATGAGGCCTCTTAAAGCTGTGGCGAAGGTGAGCCTGGGCCCCGCCCCCTAGGCCGGATGGAATGAGCCTGAGGAGGGAGAGGCCTTCTCCAACACTCACGATGCAGCAGCAGCGATGTCCCAGGTCTCAATGAGGCCTCTTAAAGCTGTGGCGAAGGTGAGCCTGGGCCCCACCCCCTAGGCCGGATGGAATTGGCCTGAGGAGGGAGAGGCCTTCTCCAACACTCACGATGCAGCAGCAGCGATGTCCCAGACCCCAATGAGGCTCTTAAAGCTGTGGCTAAGGTGAGCCTGGGCCCCACCCCCTAGGCCGGATGGAATTGGCCTGAGGAGGGAGAGGCCTTCTCCAACACTCACGATGCAGCAGCAGCGATGTCCCAGGTCTCAATGAGGCCTCTTAAAGCTGTGGCGAAGGTGAGCCTGGGCCCCACCCCCTAGGCCGGATGGAATTGGCCTGAGGAGGGAGAGGCCTTCTCCAACACTCACGATGCAGCAGCAGCGATGTCCCAGGTCTCAATGAGGCCTCTTAAAGCTGTGGCGAAGGTGAGCCTGGGCCCCGCCCCCTAGGCCGGATGGAATGAGCCTGAGGAGGGAGAGGCCTTCTCCAACACTCACGATGCAGCAGCAGCGATGTCCCAGGTCTCAATGAGGCCTCTTAAAGCTGTGGCGAAGGTGAGCCTGGGCCCCACCCCCTAGGCCGGATGGAATTGGCCTGAGGAGGGAGAGGCCTTCTCCAACACTCACGATGCAGCAGCAGCGATGTCCCAGACCCCAATGAGGCCTCTTAAAGCTGTGGCGAAGGTGAGCCTGGGCCCCGCCCCCTAGGCCGGGTGGAATTGGCCTGAGGAGGGAGAGGCCTTCTCCAACACTCACGATGCAGCAGCACTAATTAAAAGTGAAACAAAAGAAGTGCCATGGTCAGATGGTGCAACTGGACTTCTCTGCGACCCTTCCCCTCTGCAGGGAGGTGGGACCAATTTGGATGGTCCGACCCTGCCACTTAATGGATCCAACTGGTTTCCAGAGAGTAGTGGGGGATGTTTTATCCCATGTTGGTGGCCTTTCAGCTGATTCTCTGGTGTTGTGTTGGAATGTGGAGTTAACCAGGGCTATTGACTGTCTGGCTCCGAAGTGCCCTCTCTGATTGCATGGAGCCCGGACAGCCCCGTGGTTTTCCCTGGAGCTGTTGGCAATGAAACAATTGTTGAGATGGCTAGAGCACCGGTGGCGGAAAACTCATTCTGAATCGGACTGGACATGGGTAGGGGCTCAACGTCGAGCCTACCAAGTGGCGATGGCGAAGAGGACCTTCTTCACCGCCTCTATTGAATCTGCAGAAAACAGCAGCAGGAGACTCTTTCAGGTGGTTCGCAATCTACTGGAGCCACCTTTGTCACCGGGGCATGGTAGGGACCCCAAGTTCTCCTGCAATGCTTTTGCAAAGTTTTTTGCAGATAAAGTCGCTCAGATTCAGAAGGAGGGAGACTCCACCATGGGAGCAGAGCTGGGGCAGGAGAGTGCGGGAGTCCTGTCTAATCATGTTATATGGGATTAATTCCAATCTGTTACCTCCAAGAATGTGGACAGGCTGTTTGGACGAGTGAAACCAACCACCTGTCTCCTTGACATTATCCTGGCTAATAAAAGCAAGCCGGAAAGGGCTGGGCGATGAGCTCTGCGGGGTGGTGAATGCGTCCCTCTGGTCGATGATCTCTGGCGGGCTAAGGACAAAGGTGAGAGCTGTTTCCTAGTTCTGCTGGATCTCTCAGCGGCCTTTGATACCACTGACCATAAGATCCTTCTGGACCGCCTAGAGGGGCTGGGAGCTGGGGGCACTGTTATACAGTGCTTCCACTCCTTTCTCCTGGGCCGTGTCCAGAAAGTGGTGTTAGGGGATGAGGATTTAGACCCCTGGGCTCTCACTTGTGGGGTACCTCAAGGTTCCGTCCTCTCCCCATGCTTCTACATGAAGCCACTGGGAGATATCATCAGAGGGTTTGGGCTGGGTGTTCATCAATATGTGGATGATACTCAGATCTACCTTGTTCTTAAATCGGAACCAGTGAGGGCAGTGAAGGTCCTGTGTGAGTGTCTGGAGGTGGTTGGAGGATGGATGGTGGGTAACGGATTGAGGTTGAATCCTGACAAGATAGAAGTACTGTTCTTGCGGGACAGGGGGTGGGCTGTTGTGGAGGACTCCCTGGTCCTGAATGGGGTAACTGTGCCCCTGAAGGACCAGGTGTGCAGGATGGGAGTGATTTTGGACTCACAGCTGTCCATGGAGGTGCAAGTCAATTCCGTGTCCAGGGCAGCTGTCTACCAGCTCCATCTGGTATGCCGGCTGAGACCCTACCTGCCTGCTGACTGTCTCGCCAGAGTGGTGCATGCTCTAGTTATCGCCCGTTTGGACTACTGCAATGTGCTCTACATGGGGCTACCTTTGAAGGTGACTTGGAAACTGCAATTAATCCAGAATGCAGCAGCTACACTGGGGACTGGGAGTGGCCACTGGCACCATTTAACACAGGTCCTGAGAGACTTGCATTGGCTCCCAGTACATTTCCAACCAAGCACAATTCAAAGTGTTGGTGCTGACCTTTAAAGTCCTAAATGGCCTTGGCCCAGTATACCTGAAGGAGCGTCTCCACCCCCACTGTTCCGCCCGAACACTGAGATCCAGCGCCAAGGGCCTTCTGGCGGTTTCCTCACTGCGAGAAGCAAAGCTACAGGGAACCAGACAGAGGGCCTTCTCGGTAGTGGCACCTGCCCTGTGGAATGCCTTCCCATCAGATGTCTAGAAAATAAGCAACTATCGGACCAAGCAGGCTTTCTCCCAGGAAGACATCTATCTGATAATGTGAGAAACATAATTAATATTTTAGAAAAATTACAAGTGAATATAAACACTAAGGCAGTTTTAATCCTTGTGGACGCGGAGAAAGCCTTTGACAACATTTCTTGGATTTTTATGAAAAAAAACTTACAGGGTATGGGGGTAGGCCAAGGCTTTGAAAATGGTATAAGTGCAATATATTCTGAACAAAAGGCTAAATTGATTGTAAATAATGTGGTGACGGAGGAAGTTAAGATAGAAAAAGGGACACGACAAGGTTGCCCAATCTCCCCATTGCTTTTTATATTGGTCCTGGAGGTTTTGCTGAATATGATAAGAAGGGACCAGTTGGTTAAAGGTATACAGGTCGGAGCCAAACAGTACAAATTGAGAGTTACAGGAGCCAAAATCAAGTACTAAAAGAGTTTTAGAACTGATTCAAGAATTTGGTCAGGTTGCAGGGTTTAAACTGAATAAGTCAAAAACCAAGGTTTTAGAGAAAAATTTAACACCAATTGAGAGAGAGAGGTTTCAGAATGAGACAGGTTTAACAGTGGTTAAGAAAGTCAAATACTTGGGGATTAACATGACAGCAAAAAATGGAAATTTATTTAAAGACAACTATGAAAAATGCTGGGTTGAAGTGAAAAAAGATTTAGAAATTTGGTCAAATTTGAAGCTTTCACTGCTAGGCCGTATTGCTGCGATAAAAATGAATGTATTGCCTAGAATGTTGTTTTTGTTTCAAACATTGCAAATTGTGGACAAAATGGACTGTTTCAAGAAGTGGCAGAGAGATATTTCTAGATTTGTCTGGCAGGGCAAGAAGCCTAGAATAAAATTTAAAATACTAACAGATGCAAAGGAAAGAGGTGGATTTGCCCTGCCAGACTTGAAACTTTACTATGAATCAGCAGCTTTTTGCTGGTTGAAAGAATGGCTGCTTCTTGAAAACGCAGACATTTTGGATTTAGAAGGTTTTAACAACGTATTTGGATGGCATGCATATTTGTGGTATGATAAGGTCAAAGCGCATAAAGCATTTAAAAACCATATTGTCAGGAAAGCATTGTTTAATGTTTGGATAAGATACAGGGAATTATTGGAAAATAAAACCCCAAAGTGGCTATCACCGATCGAAGCGAAAGCTCTGAAAAAGCTCAATATGGAGGTCAAATGGTCAAAATATTGGGAAATTTTGGAACAAGATGGAGATAGATTAAAATTGCAGAGTTTTGAAAAACTAAAAAACAAAGTGCGTGATTGGCTTCATTATTATCAGATAATGGAGGCATACAATTTGGATAAGAAAATCGGCTTCCAGGTGGAAAAATCAAAATTAGAAACAGAATTGTTAGAACCCAAAACTAAGACTTTGTCAAAGATGTATAACTTGCTGTTGAAATGGAATACTCAGGATGAAACGGTGAAATCTGCGATGATTAAATGGGCACAAGACGTTGGACATAACATAATGATGGCTGACTGGGAACAGTTATGGACCACAGGTATGAAGTTTACGGCATGCAATGCCTTAAGAGAGAATATTATGAAAATGATATACAGGTGGTACATGACCCCAGTCAAGCTTGCAAAAATCTACCATTTGCCCGATAACAAATGTTGGAAATGTAAAGAAACTGAAGGTACATTCTTTCACCTTTGGTGGACGTGCCCAAGGATTAAGGCTTTCTGGGAGATGATATATAATGAATTGTAAAAGGTATTTAAATATACCTTCTTGAAGAAACCAGAGGCCTTTCTCCTGGGCATAGTCGGCCAATCGGTGTTAAAGAAGGACAGAACTTTCTTTATGTATGCTACAACAGCAGCAAGAATACTTATTGCAAAGTATTGGAAGACCCAAGACTTACCCACTCTGGAAGAATGGCAGATGAAAATGATGGACTACATGGAATTGGTGGAAATGACTGGCAGAATCCGAGACCAGGGAGAAGAATTGGTGGAAGAAGATTGGAAGAAATTTAAAGACTATTTACAGAAATATTGAAAATTAATGAATGTTAGAATGATGTTTGATTGAAGTTAAGTGGTTTCTAGCTGTAATGGTATAAAAGAATATGGAAA
This sequence comes from Podarcis vaucheri, assembly GCF_965113315.1. NCBI lineage: Eukaryota > Metazoa > Chordata > Lepidosauria > Squamata > Lacertidae > Podarcis > Podarcis vaucheri. The sequence goes on from NC_138757.1 coordinate 19,502,259, forward strand.
AATTGGATTTTTAATAGGTAAAAATTTAATGCTACAATATATTAAGATTAAAGATCAGGATAATAAGGAGGGAAAGGAATTGCTGAACTAATAAATTGAACTGGAATACAAAAAAGGGAGGTATGAGGAGGTCCGGGAAACAAGTAAATGAAAGATAAGTGACGAAAAATGGAATTATTTTTAACTGTTTTTTATTTTGTATTTTTTCTTTTTTCTTTTTCATTATGTAATACTGTGAAAACTTTAAAAAATATTTATTTTAAAAAAGGAAATAAGCAACTATCCTACTTTTAAAAGACATCTGAAGGCAGCCCTGTATAGGGAAGTTTTTAATGTTCAGTGCTGTATTGTGTTTTTAATATTTGATTGGGTGCTGCCCAGAGTGGCTGGGGAAACCCAGCCAGATGGGTGGGATATAAATAATAAATTATTGTTATTATTATAACCTGTATGCTGAGCCAGCTGTTCTGAAGTGGATCAAGGAGAACTGCACTATCGTCTCGCCTGTGGCTGGGGGAGCCAAAAGGTGACCGCTGTCAGGAGGTCCTACACATGAGTAGGGGTCCGACAGAGACACAAGGCCCTTTTTTGGAAGGTATTAAAGCAATATACTCAGACCAAAGGGCTAAGCTGATAATTAACAATAACCTCTCCAGTTTTTTTACAATCGCGAAAGGTACAAGACAGGGTTGTCCGCTGTCTCCCCTTTTATTTATTATGGTTTTGGAAATAATCGCAAATAAAATAAGGAAAACACCAAATATAAGAGGTATAAGAATTGGAGAAAAAGAATATAAATTAAAGGCTTATGCCGATGAAGAAGAAGAAGAAGAAGAAGAGTTTGGATTTGATATCCCGCCTTTCACTCCCCTTCAGGAGTCTCAAAGCGGCTAACATTCTCCTTTCCCTTCCTCCCCCACAACAAACACTCTGTGAGGTGAGTGGGGCTGAGAGACTTCACAGAAGTGTGACTGGCCCAAGGTCACCCAGCAGCTGCATGTGGAGGAGCGGAGACACGAACCCGGTTTCCCAGATTACGTGACTACCGCTCTTAACCACTACACCACACTGGTAGTGGTATTGGCATTAGAAGACCCAATAGGAAGTGCTAGTAACGCCCTAGAGTTGTTAGAGGAATTCAGTAAATTGTCCGGGTTTAAGTTAAATAATAAAAAAAGAAAATCTTAACAAAGAATCTGGCTGAAGATGGTAAGAATCAGCTAGAGTTAAAAACAGGTATTAAAGTAGTGAAAAGGGTAAAATACCTGGGAATATGGATCTCCCCGAAAAACATAAACTTAGTAGAGGATAACTATACTAAGGTCTGGAAAGAAATTAAGAAAGACCTAGATATCTGGAATAGGTTGAAATTATCCTGGACAGGAAGGATGGCCGTGATCAAGATGAGTATTCTCCCAAGATTACTGTTTTTGTTCCAGAACATCCCGGTAATTAGAGGCACGGCGTGCTTTAAGAAGTGACAAAAAATATTAGCTAAATTTATATGGCAAGGGAAAAGAGCTAGAATTAAATTTAAACTCCTCACAGATCTAAGTGAAAGAGGGGGCTTTGCAGTTCCGAACTTAAGGCTATATTACGAGGCCGCTTGCCTCTGTTGGATAAAGGATTGGGCAATCTTGAAAAATACAGATTTGTTAGATTTGGAGGGGTTTAACATTAGATTTGGCTTGCATGCCTATTTGTGGCATGACAAGGGAAAAGTTCATAAAGAGTTCTCTAACCATATTATTAGAGGTCCGTTAATTGAAGTTTGGAACAGGAACAAAAAGCTCATTGAAAAAGATACCCCCTGGTGGCTTTCACCAATTGATATTTTAACAACTAAAAAATTAAATCTAGAGCAGGGGTGTCAAACTCAAATTCATCGGGGGCCGCATCAGCAGTTTGGTCACCCTCAAAGGGCCGGTTGTATCTGTAGGACTATGTGTCCACTCTTTATTATCATAAATTATTGTCACTGCATTCAATTATTACTGTTTTTTGTAATAATGTAATAATGTAAGTATCTCCCGCTTGGATTACTGCAATGTGCTCTACGTGGGGCTACCTTTGAAGGTGACCCAGAAACTACAACTAATCCAGAACGTGGCAGCTAGACTGGTGACTGGGAGCGGCCGCAGAGACCACATAGCACCGGTCTTGAAAGACCTACATTGGCTCCCAGTACGTTTCCGAGCACAATTCAAAGTGTTGGTGTTGACCTTTAAAGCCCTAAACGGCCCTGGTCCAGTATATCTGAAGGAGCGTCTCCACCCCGATCGTTCTACCTGGACACTGAGGTCCAGCACTGAGGGCCTTCTGGCGGTTCCCTCACTGCGAGAAGCAAAGCTACAGGGAACCAGGCAGAGGGCCTTCTCGGTAGTGGCGCCTTCCCTGTGGAACACCCTCTCACCAGATGTCAAAGAGAAGAACAACTACCAGGCTTTTAGAAGACATCTGAAGGCAGCCCTGTTTAGGGAAGCTTTTAATGTTTGATGTATTTTAATATTCTTTTGGAAGCCGCCCAGAGTGCCTGGGGAAGCCCAGCCAGATGGGCGGGGTATAAATAAATTATTATTATTATTATTATTATTATTATTATTATTATTATTATTATTATTATTATTTATCCCGTGAGTCCTGTATCTAGCAGTATTTTGCTTTTGTCTTCCCAGTACCCACATGCATCACGCCAATTTTATTCCAGGCAGTAAGTACTGGCACCTTACTCAAGACTGGTTAATGTGCTGTAACTACCAAAGCCTGATTTCCAATACGTGCTTTCGCGTGTGTGGGTGGCATTTTAATCCACATTAGTGACTGACAAGGTGAAACTGGAGCTGGGTAGTGATTCCAAATCACTGCCACATTCAGAATAAAGGTTTGCCATTGACTGGTGTATTTTTCTCATCAGTATTGTAACAATTCGATTCGGACCATTGGTCCATCTAGCCAGGCACTGCCAGGCACTGACTAGCAGCGGCTCTGCAAGGGTTAAGGCAAGAGTCTTTCCCAGACATATCTGGCGACAGTGAGGGTTGAGTACGGCTGACTAGCAACGGCTCTGCAAGGGTTAAGGCAAGAGTCTTTCCTTTCCTGAAAAGGAAAAGTCCTCTGTTGCCTCGCCATTGGCTAGCAGGAATGGTCGTGGCTTGCTATTGGGCAGCGTGGAGGGGAGAGCCCTCCTTTAGGAAAGTACTATGGCTTATCTGGCATTTTTCTCTCCTGGGGAGGGGGGGAGAAAGGGGTGGGACGGCGCGTGCCTCCTTTCCCGCTTTGCTGCTCGGAGCCGGACTCCCGTGCGCTTCGCCTTCTGCGCGCTAAAGCAAAGAGGCGGCACTGCGGCAGCCAGATTTCGTGCGGAGGGAAAGCCCAGCCTTGTTTGCACAATCTCGAGCCAGTCAGTCACGTAAAATCATTACCCCCCCCCCCGGCCGTCCTCCTTTTCTCTGAATGTGCGGTGCTGCCACCCCCCCACCCCGCCCCAGTCTTTCCCTCAATGAATACACACAAGCTTTCTCCTTAAAAAAAAAAGCGAGAATAAAAAAAAGCGCTGGCGGCCGCCGGCGGCTACACGGGCCGCATGAGGAGGTCTGCCGGGCCGGATTTGGCCCGCGGGCCTTGAGTCTGACACCCGTGATCTAGAGGGTGAAAGATGGACATATGAAGATCTTTTAGTTAAGTCAGAAAGGGGGTGGAAAATTAGACCGCATGAAGAGTTAAAGGACAAATTAGTTGGTTGGTTACAATTTCACCAAATTAGTGCGCTGTGGTATGACCATAAAAAAACAGGGATGAGTGAAAAAAAGTCCAGATACCAGGTGGAAATCCTAGAAAGCAATACTAAACTTCTTTCCAAAATGTATAATCAATTGCTGGACTGGGAAACTAAAGATGAAAAGGTGAAGGGTGTCATGGTCAAATGGTCTAGAGACTTGGGGGATAACCTGGAACATGACAGATGGGTGAAACTTTGGAGGAGTGGTATGAAGTTCACGGCCTGTGCTACTCTCCGAGAAAACTTAGAAAAAATGATGTATCGTTGGTACATCACCCCGGCAAAACTGGGGAAGATGTACAAGACCGGGGATAGAACATGCTGGAAATGTAAAACTATAGAAGGTAATTTTTTCCACATGTGGTGGACTTGTGATGAGGTGAAAAGATTTTGGGGACAAATTTATGATGAATTAAAGAAAATATTGAAATACACTTTCCCCAAAAAACCTGAAGCGTTCCTCTTAGGTATGATCAGAGAGGAGATCAAAAGCAAAGATCAAACATTCTTCCAATACGCAATGGTGGCGGCTAGGATCCTGTTAGCGCAAAACTGGAAAACCCCTAACATCCCCACGGTTAGAGAATGGCGGACGAAATTATTTGAGTATATAGAGTTAGCGAGATTGACACAGAGGATCAGGCATCAAAAAAATGTAAAATTAAAGAATGATTGAAATAAATTTTTAAGCTATATTGAAGGTAATTTGGGAATTAAAAAAATAACAGTGGACGGAATTTAAAACCTGTGATGTATAGAGTTATTATAATATAACTGCAGAATGGTTATAAGTTTATCTAACCTAAATCGAGATGGAAGGAAGCCAATGTGTAACGTCTGTAAGTTTGTTTCTTTTATGTTAATATGTGTTAATCTGATATCTATTTTCTATTCTTTTTCTTTTCTATCTTTTTCTATTTCTTTATTTTTACCTTTTAAATGTCTGTATGTTTTGGCTGATGTAGTTTGCAAGAATTTAATAAAATTTACTATAAAAAAAAATAGTGTAAAAAAAAAAGACACATGCCCAACTGGCATGTTCTCTCCCTCCTGGTCGGCTGTTCGGGAGATTCAAAAGTGTTAGCAGTTAGTGTGACAGACTCAGCAGTGCAGCTTTTGGCTATACTACGTTTATTTACATATACACACTTGACTCAGCTCCTGCCTCTTCAGCATCAGACAGCAAAGAGAAAGAACAAAAGGACAAAAATCCTACATCACGGAAACACAGTAATAAAAACATCCTGTCTCCATCACTTCCCACAATGTGGAATGAAAACATACACTGTCATGTGATAAAAACAATCCCATGACTGCAAGACGGGGAATGAATCCTAACATCCTCTCCCGATTTGTGTACAGTACCGTGTTGTAGTCATCAGTGTAACTGCAACAAACATACAGATGTCATACACATAGTATACCCCTGTATCACCCGTTCCACCCTTGGAACTACCTGCAACTGGACTAGCCTTGGGCCTTAACATCTAGCACATTTGGTTACCCTCCTTCCATGGGACTAGAGCTCTAGCTCTGTTCCTCTCTGAGGAAATAGCGTCTACCCTTACAGCCTCTGGACATGGTTTCCCGTCCTTTGAGGACAAACCTTGTACCCCTTTCAAGACTTCGGGTTCCAAGACCTGCGTCGAGCTACTAGCTACAGCCAAATCTGTACCAGCTGTGTCAGTGGAACTCACCTTGGTATCTGACATTTGTACAAGCCTTTTCCATACCCCAGGAAGAATCTATGCTTCCTGTCTTGTGACGTCTCCACCCACATGTCAGACCCATCCGTTGGTTCCTTGGCACTGTCCCTATCAGAACCTTCATCTGATAATGAATCTGTTTCAGATTCATCATCACCAATAGGGTGCTTCTGTAAGATACCCATATTGCCTTCCCCTTTTGCTTTGTCCTGAACATCTTTGGTACACCTGATCATCTTCATGTCAGACATCAGCAATCTGGAAGATCCATGCATACACCCTGCATGAAAAAATGGTTATCAGACATAGCATCACATGTCTCTCCAACCTTTCCACCATTCCCTATGTTAACATCACAACACAGCAAACCATTTATACCATCTATACAATTTATACAAGGGATAGCCACCTGAAGCCTCCAGAGCGCAGCGGGAGGTCCTGCTGTGCTCTGGAGGCTTTGGGTTCCTTTTGCTGAAGCTGGGAGAGCAAGACTCTCCTGGCTTCAGCAGAGAGGGAGAGCTGCGCAGCGCCCCTTCAGCGAAGCGGGAGGAGAAATGGAAGGGGCTCCGTTTCTCCTGCCGCTTCGCTGAAGGGGCGCTGAGCAGAGAGGGGGGATTTTTTTTCCCTTGTTCTCCCCCTCTAAAACAAGGTGCGTCCTATGGCCGGGTGCGTCCTATAGAGCGAAAAATAAAGGCTTTCTTCTGTTACGGAAATGAAGGTGGGGGCCACTACACAGGAACATTTTCCCCCTTCCTCCTCAAAACCAGGGATGATAAGCCCAACTACCTTCGCTCACAGTCGCATAAGCACTACACTACACCATAGCAATAAAATTGTATGTTTACAAGAATCAACCGTTGAAATACAAACTCCATGTGTATAAATGAAGAGACAATATTACTGTTTTATGAATGAACTCTGTATCTGTGAATCACCTAAATATCAACCAATAGGGAGCTTTAAAATTTGACAGCTAGCCAATCGGGTATTATCAAACAGTGACCTCAATTGTGCAAAGTAGGTAACCAACAGGGAATTGCTGCAAAACCCTCCACTCAGTCTTTGCAGGGTTGACTGAACACACTCCTGCTGTGCAGATAATGGGGCAAGTCTATCAAATGTATCCATCCTAGTTTCAATTGCCTTAAAGTGTTACATTGTAACAAGAAGTGTCAAAAATGTATCCTTTTGGACTTGACAGCGCTGACTGGAAGAGTGCTAACCTTTGGAAAACTATATAAAATCAATGCCATAACCGATTCTCCCCATTCCAACAGCATTTTACTCCTACGAGAATGGCGGACTTGGACATCACTTTCCTCTATAATCCTCCAAGCGCGAGGTCACGAACACAACCTGGATGCCCCCTCCCACCATAATCCCTGAGGCACATATACAACACCCTCCCCAGGGAGGTGGAAAGAGAGTAACAATGGACATCCACTGTCCATTGTAACAATGAACAGTAACAAAGAGAGTAACAATGGACAACCAGGTGTTCACAAGGCCCATCCTCGAGAAGCCCCAAAGGGCAAGGATATGTATAGATTGCTTTATTGTTCTATGGGTGATGGGTACTTAAGAGGTGTCTGGAACTGAATCTGATAACAGGCAAGTTGAGGAACTCATGCAACCTCACAATTGTGGGAATGTTTAGGGATGCAGGAGAGGATATATTGTTTGATTATATCCTTTCCAACTTGTGTTAACAAGTTCTACAATTTAGCAGAGTAACATTCCCTTTTTAAAAAACTTGCACAGCGGATGCATTTGCTCAGGCTCACTAAAGCCTCTAAAATAAGTTTTGTTGGCAATTTCTCCTTTAGTCCCTCATAAAAAGATAGACACGACACAATCTTCTATAAAAGTATAAAAAGAGTTTACTCATACATTCTGCTCACAAATGGATCCCAGAAGGCAGACTTAAGTTACAAAAGTAATATACACCTGGAAACTATCCCATAAAGAGACAGCTTCTTTGTCCTCTCTTGGCTACAAGCCAAGAGAGCATCTTAGGCTAAGCAGATGTTGCTTCTTCGACAAATGTGGTCAGAGAGAGAGAGATGGCTGACCAGTCCTGCTCTTTGTTACCTGGGCAGGTGAGCTCATGCCCACCTCTAGTCACATGCAGAGGAAGTCTGTCCCAGCCTAGAAGAAACAGGAAGTTCTGGCTGGCTGGTCCAGACACCCCCTTTTATGTCCACTCTAGGATGTTGTACTTGACTGCTCTTGTGTTTCACATCCCACAACAATATCCCCTCCCTCCCTGTGACATGTTGGTGATGTATCAATGATGTATTGATGATGCTTCTGGAAAGGTATTATGGGAAGGGAAGGAAGGTTCTTACCCTGTGTGTGTGGGAACCTGCGCAACAATAAAGATTGAGGTCTACTGACTGCTGATTTGCTCCATTACTTGGCTGGTACTTCCTTCTTTGCTGACCACATAGACCCACGGGGGCTTGCACCCTGATGAGCTGGGCTGCAGAGCATCCTCGCACCCAGAATTTTCCTTAACACTTCACTCAATAGGTTGTCAGTCTTCGATCCACTATGTGCTGCATCCCTAATAAGCAAAGTCTTTCCCCTTGCCTAGTGGTTGCTACTAGCCAAGACAACTACTTGCTAGGAGGACAACCACTATTTTTCAAAAGCCAAGCCACCCCCTACTTTCAAAAATTTTGATAACTCTATGGTAGTTAGCTGTACAAAACAATTTTTTGAAGAAAATGTGGGGTAGCCCCTAAATGTTGAATGGTCACTTTAAAATGTGAAGGTTCATTATTGGTTCACAAGTTGTGTATGTCTTTAAGGGCCAGGGCCAGGGCAAATAACGAGACCCAGTCTTACAGCTGTGAAACATAGCAGGTGCTGCTGAGTTGTGTTAATCAAGTTGTGTCAGCAATTGGGTATAGTATATAAGGAGCAGCACCTAGCTCTCCCATTACCCTGGGGGATGGGTTGGTGGTTGGGTCTGGTTTGTTGTTGGTGTATTTAGTGTATAAGGAGTTTTTGTTTTTGTTATTAAAACCTTGTTTAAGTTACTTTTGAGTCCCTTCTTAATGCATGGTCTCCCCAGCAAGCTCTCTGCAGCGCTACTAAACTGCAAATAGCCAACACTAATAAGCAAAGGATTTTACGTATATGTACTAAAAAAAGCAGACCATAAATTTTGTGATATTAACATGCAAAAATAAAGATTTAGTTGCAGTGGACACAAATTAAATTAATGTATACTACAAGTGAGCAAATTATGACATGTCTAGCAGCTACTAAACCTCATTAGTAATACTACTAACAACAACAGCAGCAGCAACATGTATATATACATACACACCCCACCTGTCTGGCTGGGTTTTCCCAACCACTCTGGGCAAGATGTTGATATAACAAGATGTTTAAAACATTTGTTCACAAATATATGTGGAAAACAAAGGAACTACATGTTTCAAAGCTTTTTCACCTAACATAATCAGCAAAAACCTTCAGCCAGAATCGGTACAGTCTACATTCTTTGAAAAATGATTTCAATGAACCATCACAAGTCACGTCAACAAGCGCATCTTGCTCTTCCGCAGATAGTTGTTAGTTGTACATCACCACATTCAAAAGGATTCCTTATACATGAGTTTTCAGGATTTGTTGCAGGGATGTAATCTCTGAAGCTAGTCGTTAATCACACAGGTGCTCAGTGATGTAATGTTTTACTTCTGGTATCAAAGCTTTGTCAATGGCCTCCAGAAATGTCTCCAGTGTTGAGATGTTAGTGAGGCTACCACCTTCTACTTAGCTTGCCAGAAGCATAATTTTTAAATCACTGCCTGAGTCTTATCTTCAATGTAAAATCACTACCTTGAAGGCTTGTGTTGAGAGTGTTCAAGTACATGAAAATGTCTGCTAAGTAGGCTACCATAGGCTTGGGAGGCAACTGGGGAAGGGCTAAGGCTGAGGGTGCTATGCACACTGGCTGGCAGGCTCTGTCACATGTGGCTGTTGTAAACAGGCCCATATGGTCCTCAACAGCTCCCCTCCTTCAGGCTCTGACCCACCCCACCCAGGTAGGCTGTCTGACTGTATCCTTCCAAATGATTTGTGGTTCAAAAGATGAAATTTCCCTTCCCCAAGCACTTTAGTCCCTCTGTAATAATAATAATAATAATAATAATAATAATAATAAATTATTTATACTCTGCCCTCCCCGGCCAGAGCTGAGCTCAGGGCAGCTAACACCAATAAAATCACAGTAAAAACATAATTGGGGGGGGCAATTTAAAATACAGGTTAAAATGCAATTTTAAATGCAGCCTCATTTTAAAAGTAGCCGATAGATCAAGACCATAAGGGGAGGGAAACATAAGGGTCAGACTGAGTCCAAACCAAAGGCCAGGCGGAACAGCTCTGTCTTGCAGGCCCTGCGGAAAGATGTCAAGTCCCACAGGGCCCTAGTCTCTTGTGACAGAGCGTTCCACCATTATTTTTTTATTTATTACATTTATATATCACTTTTATCTTCCAGGGATCTCAAGGTTGTATACATAGAATCATAGCATTGGAGAGGACCCCCAAGGGTCATCTACTCCAACCCTCTGCAATGCAGGAATCTCAACTAAAGCATCCATGGCAGCTAGCCATCCAACATATGCTTAAAGGTTCTCCTCCTCAATGGGAATAGCAATGATTTACCATATTTTTCCCTTCATAGGACGCACCTGACCAAAAGACGCACCAAGTTATTAGAGCAGGAAAACAAGGGGGGGGGAATTCTGACTAAACTATTTAAAACAGCAAAGCGGGCGGCTCCTGTCCGCTTTGCTGCTTTAAAGCGAGCCACAGTATATAATGAAGAGAATGGGAAAAGGACAGACATTCCATTATAATGTAGCTGTTTTCATTATCACTGGGAAGTCAGTATTGGCAGCAGTCACAAAAACTAAAATTTGAGCATTTTACTGTTATTAATCAAGAATATTAATAGTCAGGGAGAGAAACCAGGGCTGTGCAAATGAGAAGTGCTTGGAGTATGGAGGAACAGCAAAGAGATCAAATGATTGTGCTCCAGTTCCTAAATCTCTGAAGTTTTCTCAAAACAGGCCTGGTTGTTTTGAAAGGAAGATTCAAAATGGGGTGACTCAGCAAAGAACTGAGGAGGAAAAGAGGGCAGATAAATAGCTTCCATTCAATACCAAGAGAACACAATGTTTTTGGTTTGGTATAGGTGGACTGTACTTGTAAGAATTTGTATAATGAATTATAGAGTTGGAGTGGAATATCAGTGCCTCTTTTCAGCAATAAAGATTAGCTGCTAGGAACATGGTCCACACACAAACACACAGGATGTCCGGTTATAGTTGTGCAGTTTAAACTGTTCTTGAGCCAGATGACTGCTCCATTTTAGCTGAGCTCACTGTTACTGGTTTGTGGAGATGCTTTGCATGTATTTATGACTATTTCCGCAAAACTGCTACTTGAAGAAATCCCCAAACTTAATATTTTTAAGCTTCAAATGGAGATCAGAATCCAGTTAGGCAATCAAGCCTTTGCAGTTGAATTAGGAGGCACTGAGAGGCGGCAATTTGCTGCTCCCCACCCCCACCCAGCGCGGGGCAAAGGTGCACAGCCTTCCCACTGCTTGCAAACCTTGTTGGGGCTTCAGGGGAAAGCGGAGGCTGCCGGCAGAGCACCGTGGCTCCTCCCCCCACCCCCAAAGAGCACCCCAGCAGCGCAGGGCAACAGCGATTTGGCTCCAGGGACCACACATTCGCTCCATAAGATGCACAGACATTTTCCCTTACTTTTTAGGAGGGAAAAAGTGCGTCCTATGGAGCAAAAAATACGGTATGTTGTGGGGGGGAGGGCAAAACCTCAGTTAGTTAAGTATTTTTATTGATTTTTATTGATTTTGGGGCAGCGGCTCCCCCCCCTCCCCGGCTACACCCATGTCCTCCTCCCCATTTCATCCTCACAACAACAATGTGAGGTAGGTTAGGCTAAGAGATGGTGACTGGCCCCAAGGTCACCCAGTGAGCTTCATGTCTGAGTGGGGATTTGAACCCTGCTTTCCCAGGTCCTAGTCCAACACACTATCTAACCATTACACAACCACCATGATAGCTATCTGTAATAAACAAACACAGGTGGAGAAACTGCTGTATGTTTTCACATGATCAAAACAATTCCCTGCAATGTTTTCTCATCAATGATATGTACAATACATTTCAAAAGAAACATGACTATCTTCTATTATTCAATAGAGTGAGAAGACTACACATCTTAATATCCTTCATCCCTCTGATGTCTTGGTTGAATGGCTCTGCATACCTCCTTTTAAGATTTTTGCTTTAAAAAAAGAGCACCCCTCTTTCCACATTGTAACATCCCCTACAATGGCCAGTCTTTTAGAGACCCAGAAAATGTAGAATCATAGAACTGTACAGCTGGAAGGGGCTCTAGCGGTCATCTAGTTCAGCCCCCTGAAATGCACAAAGAACTGCAGTTCTGCAGCAAGCAGGGAAACCAGAAACCAAATCCCCACTCAGCCATAGTGGTCACTAAGAGATCTTGGGCCACTCACTCACTCACTCACTCACTCTCAGACGAACCTACTTCACAGGGTTGTTGGAAGGATAACAGGACAGGGGGAAACTACAGAGGCCACCCTGAGCTCTTTGGAGTTCAAGCAAGATATAGAACATCAATTTTGTGAATGAGATGGTGGTTCCAGTATAGATGTTTAATGGATGTGAACACAGGAGCATAGGAAGTTGCAATGCTCCAGTGTTTGTCACAAACTTTAAAATAGCACAATTGTATTTGTGAAGAGCTGGAGGGAGAAGAAGCCTCCAGAATAATAGCTTCTGCTGCCTGCCCTGCCGACCAAGAAGCAGAAAGGGGCTCCAGTGCCGCAGTACGTGGGGCAACGAACTGGCTTTGCATGTGTGCTTTGTGTGAGGTGTGTGGTTTGCAGCAGGTGGAGTAGCCACCACCACGGACAGCCATTTTGTGGTGGAGACCTGCAAGGACGGGGGGGGAGGGGGGGATAGGCTGAAGCAGTTCATCTACTGTAGGTACCTGGCTCTCACTCTGGCATGGAATGCGGGAGGCTGGGAGGCACTGAATGCAAAAGCACTTTGCCTGCTGATAACCCTCCTACACCACCATTAAGAAGCAGAGGTTCTCCTGTTAATTAGAGTTTAATTTGGACTAATTTACAGGCATGCGCTAGAAGAGATGAGATCATAAACTGTGGAACTTAATCAACTGCAAGGCTGTTAAGTTTTGAACTTGAAAGACTTCATTCGGTGTTAAATATGGGGGGGGGAGCCAACAGCTTCTTGATATATATATATATATTTCTCTAGAGTTATAATTTGGTGACTCTCCTTGAAATGTTAGTTTAAATTATGTATGTATGTATAGGTGAAGCTGGATAGTAGCTATGGAAAATAACACCAAATGGAACTGTGTGTGTAAAAATTGTGGGGGGAGGAAAGAGGGAGGAAAGCTCTATTTTGCAAGAGGGAAACTTAGAGCTGACTCTTCTCTATTCTCTATCATTAGTGGACTGAATTGAATAATGCTAAAATGACTTGGAATTTAACTTAATTGGAAATATATCGGCTGAATGGGGGGGGGGGGATGAAAGGAATCTGCATGCTTGCCAAGGAAGGTTTATTACTGAGCTATTTGAAGTGTGTTTAATCACTCTCCTTCCCAAGCTGAGAAAAAACAATGGTGAAAACAGGATATCTATTGGAACAGTGTGATTTTTGCAACTGCTGTTGAAGTTGTAAAACAATGAATGGGACGGAGCAATGAAGAACTTCTGAAACAATAATGGGATATTAGCTCCACACAAGTCATGATGGAGAGCAGCAACGGCTGGGAATAGACAGACTGTTATGTACTGAGTTGAATAGGATCCAAACTGCAGCAGTCTGATTGGTCCAAGAACAATAGGATTCAGAATGCAGCAGTCTGATTGGTCCAAGAACAATGCAGCAGTATGATTGGTTGGCAGGAACCACCCAATCATGCTCCAGATATAAGTGAATCCACAACCTGATTGGCTTACAGTAGAATTCCAGAATTAACCAATCATGTGCAGCCCATTGTGTAAATAATGTATATAAAGCAGATACTTTGAGGGGACTTTCATTCATTCCTCCTCACCACTAGGAGCTGAATAAAGAGCATGAAATCACTTTGCGACTCTGAGTATATTTCACTGGCGACGAAGGTGGGATCCCGCTGAGCTGACTGCCACACACAGCACCGCAGCACCGCCACCTGCCGCACCGCTGCCTCGCACCGTGTATCCAGGCTTCAGCTCCGGGACACAAGGAACTCAGAATGGCAGCCAACAGCAGCTTCTCGCCATTCAACCCAGCATCTGGAGACTGGGAAGCGTACGCCTCCCGTTTCACCTTCCTCCTAGAAGCCAAAGGGGTCACTGACGAAGAAGACGCCAAGAAGAGGGCGATATTCTTCAGCGTCTGCGGAGAGGAGACGTTTGAAGTCGCCCGGGCTCTCCTTGCGCCTGAAGACGTCGCTACTGTTCCATACAAAACAATAATGGAACAGCTGAAGGGGCACTTTTCGCTGCAGCCCTCAGTGGTGGCTCGTCGAAATACCTTCTACGCAAAGCGGCAAGCCCCTGGGGAAACCATAACTGGGTTTGTGACCTCTCTCCGCCAAGCTGCCCGGTTCTGCAACTTCTCAGAGCTGGAGAACATGCTTCGTGACCGCCTCGTCGGTGGCCTGAAGGATAATAAGGTGCAACGACGCCTCTACGCCAAGAAGGACCTAACGTTCCAGGTCGCTCTGGAGGAGGCCCTGGCAATGGAAGCTGCCAAGAGGTCGACGCAAGAGGCACGCCCGAGCCTGCCACCCCAACCGAGGGTCCACCATGAAGACCTCACCAACGACTCAGGATCTGACAGGGAGGAGGTGCACCGAGTACAGCAGCGCACTCAAGCAGCCCACATACCACAGCTGCCTCGACGAAAAGGAGGGAACTGCGCAAGCTGCGGGGAAAGTCACGAGAGGAGGACCTGCCGTTTCCGCAACGCAGAGTGCAGGCAATGCAGAAAATTGGGACACATCACCCGGGTGTGTCGAGCTCGGCCCACCCGACGCCAGGCATCAGATGACCAATCCAAGAGCCCCAGGTCCCGGGGCCCAACGCACCAAGGCAACTCGACGGAGCTCACGGACTGCCAGGTATACCAGCTGCCCCACCCCAACGTAGAGAAAATTTATGTAGAGGTACAGATAGAGGGGGCCCCATGCCGCATGGAGCTTGACACGGGTTCAACTCTATCCATAATCTCGGCAAGGACCTTAAGGAAACTGTGTCCTACTGGGGGTCCCAAACTCAGGCCGGCCCCATTCACCCTCCGAGGCTTCCAGAAACATAAGGTCCCCACGATGGGGGTGGGGACCTTCAGGGTGCAATACCGAGGGCGGACGCGGCAACTGGACTTGCTCGTGGTCAAGGGCCCCTACATTAGCTTACTGGGATTGGCATGGTTTGGACCACTGGGGCTAGCCATCACCGGGGTGAACCACACTACCTTACAAGTGGACGTGGACGCCATCTGCAAGGAATTTCCAGGGGTTTTCGATGGGAAATTGGGACAGTATACCCCCCCCCCATTGCTCTACAGCTTGACCCCGCAGTACAACCGGTCAGGCTCAAGGCCCGCCGGGTCCCGTTCGCCCTGAAACCCCGTAAAGATGAGGAACTGGACCGGCTCGTGGAGCAAGGAGTGCTGGAGCCGGTGCCTAATGCCCCCTGGGAAACCCCAATCGTCACACCCGTCAAGCCTAATGGTTCGGTCCGCATCTGCGCAGACTACAAATGTACCATAAACAAGGCCCTCACGGCCCACGCATACCCAGTGCCAGTGGTCAGCCATGTCCTTGCCACCCTGGCTGGGTCGAAAATTTTTGGCAAGCTGGACTTGGCCCAAGCATATCAACAGCTGCCAGTAGATGAGGCCACAGCAGAGGCACAGACGATTGTGACACACAGAGGAGCGTTCAGGGTAAAGCGGCTGCAATTCGGTGTCACTGTGGCACAAGGCATATTCCAGAATCTAATGGACTCTCTCCTTAAAGGGATTCCTGGCGTCACCCCCTTCTTCGATGATGTGTTGATTGCCGGGCCCACACCAGAGGAGTTTGAGGACCGCCTCCACACCGTTCTGCACCGTTTCCAGATGGCGGGTCTCAAGGTGAAGCGGGAAAAATGTCTACTAGGAGTGCCTCAGGTGGACTTTCTGGGATTTATGGTGGACGCAGAAGGGGTCCACCTGACTGGGGACAAGGTACGGGCCATCTGTGATGCCCCAACGCCCAAGAGCAAGACTGAACTTCAGGCCTTCTTGGGACTATTGAACTTTTACCATTCCTTCCTTCCCCACAAGGCGGCGGTAGCAGAGCCCCTACACAGACTCCTGGACAAGCGGGCCCCTTGGGTGTGGGGCCAGCGCCAGGAGGCTGCATTCCAGGCAGTCAAGGACTTGCTTGTCTCAAACTCGGTCTTGGCACACTTCGACGAGAGGCTGCCGGTGGTGCTAGCATGCGACGCCTCGCCCTATGGCATTGGCGCTGTCCTGGGGCACCAACTCCCGGATGGAAGAGAGGTACCGGTGGCATACTTTTCCCAGACACTCAACGCAACCGAGCGGAACTACTCGCAAATAGACAAGGAGGGTCTGGCAATCGTGAAGGGAGTAAAAAAATTCCATGATTTCTTGTACGGGCGGCCCTTCACCGTGGTGACTGACCACAAGCCGTTGCTTGGCTTGTTTGCCCCCGAAAAGCAGACCCCCCAAGTGCTGTCTCCTCGCGTCCTCAGGTGGTCAATTTTCCTTGCCAGCTACCAGTATGCACTGATTCACCGCCCGGGGAAGGCAATGGGCCATGCGGACGCCCTCAGCAGGCTACCACTACCGGAAACAGGCCCCGACCCAGCACCTGCACAAGAGGTTATGAGCCTGGAGCTGCTTCCCGACCGCCCCATTCAGGCACAAGAAGTTGCACACCATTCCAAGAAAGATAGGGTCATCTCCCGGGTCCTGGACTGGGTGTGGAGGGGATGGCCCAGCAGCAGCCCTGGGCCAGAATTCGCTGGCTACACAACCCGCAAACATGAACTGTCGGCCCACAAGGGGTGCCTGTTATGGGGAAGCAGGGTCGTTGTTCCCCAGCCCCTCCGCAAAAGGGTCCTCACAGCCCTACACGAGACAAAGCCAGGGGTAGTAAGAATGAAGGCCCTTGCCAGGAGTTATGTGTGGTGGACAGGGATCGACGGAGAGATAGAGGCCTGGGTCAAACACTGCCAGGCCTGCCAAGAATCCCGCCCAGATCCCCCAAGGGCCCCAGTCCAGTCCTGGGAGTCCGCCCAAGCACCATGGTCACGCCTGCATGTGGACTTCGCTGGCCCCTTTCAGGGGAAAACATTCTTCATAGTGGTGGACTTCTACACCAAATGGCTGGAAGTCGCACTGGTACCGTCCACTTCCACGTCCGCAGCCATCCGGGTACTACGCAGGCTGTTTGCAACCCACGGGCTCCCTGACACTCTCGTCTCAGACAACGGGACTGCATTTACGTCAGGAGAATTCCAAACCTTCACAGCGCAGAACGCCATCCGCCACATCCGTTCGGCGCCGTTCCACTCTGCCACCAATGGCCAAGCAGAACGCATGGTGCGGACCACCAAGGACACCCTTCGCCGCATGACGCAAGGGGATTGGGAGTACCGCCTTGCCACATTCCTCCTAGCACAGCACAGCACCCCTAGCTCAACGACTGGCCGGAGCCCCGCTGAACTACTAATGGGTCGGCGCCTTGCAATCAGATTGGACCGCCTTCACCCCGATAGAGCTCAGGATAAGGTAGTGGTGGGGGAAGGCAGGAACCCCCGGACCTTCGAGGCCCAGGACCCAGTGTACGCAAAGAATTTTGGGGCAGGCCCAGCATGGGTACCCGCCACAGTCACCAGGGTCACTGGCCCTGTGTCGTATGAGGTGCTAACGGATGGGGGGCAATGCTGGCACCACCACTGCGACCAGATATGGCGACGATTCCCAGGAGAAAACCAGGAGGAGGAAAGGTCAGAGGAGTCCCAAGGGAACAGAGGGGCAGTGAAGCCCATAGACCAGGAGGGGCCAGCAGGAGAGACAGGATCAGTAAATACAGAGAGGACCCATGAGGCCGAAAGGACACCGGAACCAGAACCACGACTGAGCGAGCCGGTTGCGCCAGACCAAACAGGCCCATCACAGCCAGCATCCTTGGAACACGAGCCAGAACCTGAACCCCGGACCAGGGAACCCCACAGGCCGCAACACACACGTAGGCCGCCGGCGTACCTAGAGGACTATGAATGCGACCTCCCGGGCAGGACTGGAACTCAGAGGGGAGGGGTGTTATGTACTGAGTTGAATAGGATCCAAACTGCAGCAGTCTGATTGGTCCTAGAACAATAGGATCCAAATTGCAGCAGTCTGATTGGTCCTAGAACAATAGGATTCAGAATGCAGCAGTCTGATTGGTCCAAGAACAATGCAGCAGTATGATTGGTTGGCAGGAACCACCCAATCATGCTCCAGATATAAGTGAATCCACAACCTGATTGGCTTACAGTAGAATTCCAGAATTAACCAATCATGTGCAGCCCATTGTGTAAATAATGTATATAAAGCAGATACTTTGAGGGGACTTTCATTCATTCCTCCTCACCACTATGAGCTGAATAAAGAGCATGAAATCACTTTGCGACTCTGAGTATATTTCACAGACATAACATTTTACAAGGACAGGAAGGAACACCACAGACAGAATAATTGTCACACACAGGAAGAATAAGGAATGCTTCACCTTTGGGTTTATAAATCATATAATGTGTCAAGATAAATGGTTGTCATTAATATTGCAGTTGTATAAGGGATAACTATTTTGACTGGAATGTACTTGAGATGAATAAAATTTTGAAACGCAGAAACAAAGTAACGCATCAAAGCATCAATTCTAGCATACAGGAGGCCGCCTAAATTATATAATTTGGCATTTGAATGATTGGGATTAGTAATTTTATTATAATTTGCCATTGTTAATGAGGCTACCATTGGATTATTGTAATTGAAAACTAATAAAAATTATTGTCAAAAAAAGAAAGGAAATAAAAGAGTTGGTAAATGATTGGTTACATTACCATCAAATAAATGAAGTATTTAAATAAGATAAAAAGAAAAATGGATTTGAATTTATAAGATCCAGGTTTGAAATAAATCTATTAAGCAACAAGGTTAAAATATTGTCAAAAATGTATAAGTTACTTTTGGAATGGCATACGAAAATTGAAGAAGTAAAATCTATAATGATACATTGGGCAAAGGAAATTGGTTATAATATACAGTTAGAAGATTGGGTAAGATTGTGGAAAGATGGAATAAACTTTACCACATGCAGTTCGCTTAAAGAAAATACAGTGGTACCTCAGGTTACATACGCTTCAGGTTACATACGCTTCAGGTAACAGACTCCGCTAACCCAGAAATAGTGCTTCAGGTTAAGAACTTTGCTTCAGGATGAGAACAGAAATCGTACTCCGCCAGCGCAGCAGCAGCGGGAGGCCCCATTAGCAAAAGTGGTGCTTCAGGTTAAGAACAATTTCAGGTTAAGTACGGACCTCTGGAACGAATTAAGTACTTAACCTGAGGTATCACTGTATAATGAAAATGATTTATAGATGGTATTTAACACCAGTGAAATTAGCAAAAATGTATTGAACAAATAATTGATTTTGGAAATGTAAAGAAAAAGAAGGTACCACTTACCACACAGTATGAGGTGAGTTTGTAAGGAAGTGAAGGTCTTCAGGGCAATGATATATAATGAACTTTTTAAAATGTTGAAATATACGTTTACAAAAAAACAGAAGCCTTCCTGCTAGGTATAGTAGGTAGAGAAATACATAAACAGGATAAAACTTTGTTTCTATATCCAACAACTGCAGCGAGAATGTTACTAGTCCAAAGATGGAAACAAGAAGATTTACCAACGAAAGAAGAGTGGCAGATGAAATTATTGGACTATGCTGAATTGGGAAAACTGACGGGAAAAATCCAGAACCAGCAGGATCAGACTTTTCTGAAAGACTGGAACAATTTTTTGTTATACTTGAAAGACAATTGTAAACAATTAACATCGCTAATAGGGTTACAAGAAGTTTTGTAAGGTTAAAACTATCAGTTACTATTCATTATAGTTAATTTAGTATTTACACAAGATTATGATTTAATAGTAATAAGAAATATAGGAAAATGCAGTATCCAGAGAATAGGTTTGAAAGCTATCAATCGGGAAGGGGGGGAGTCACAGGCTTGGGGAGCCAAAT
Source organism: Podarcis vaucheri (assembly GCF_965113315.1). NCBI lineage: Eukaryota > Metazoa > Chordata > Lepidosauria > Squamata > Lacertidae > Podarcis > Podarcis vaucheri. The sequence goes on from NC_138757.1 coordinate 19,522,150, forward strand.
GTTTTATTTACTTTCGTATACTATGATATGTATGGAAATATATGTAAAAACCATTAAAAAATATTATATAGGACTTCCGGAGGCGGCGCCAACGGCAATGGCGGTCTCCTTCTAAGTCGGAGGGAGAAGCTCCGCGGAAACTGGGTCTTACCGCTACGGCGCAGCGGGGACCCGTTCAAAAACTGCAGGTGAGGGAAGCCTGCGGCTGTGGGACTCGGCGGGCGCCAGAAGTGCCCCCCCAATTAGCAAAGGAACCCCGCGAGGGGCTCCGGAGCGGAACGGGGGTGGCGTGGTGCTGAGAGTCGATCGCTACTTCCGTGGAGTGAAGCCGCGCAGCTGTTGCCGGAGAGCGCTGACCTTTTTCCTTTGAAATTTCGGCTTTCAAATTACAACCCGTGAGTAAGACTTTCTAAGAATCGGGAGATCAAAGGTTTGGTTTGCCTTTGATCGACGCAGCGAACTTGAATTTGGCACTGAAGCGGGAAGGCGTAAAAAGGAAGTCCGTCTTCCGGTTTTGTAAACAGGATTAAAGCAAAGACTTTTGAAGCTAGAGCTGGAGAAGCAGAATTAAGAGGAGTTTAAATTTTAATGCCAGATACAAGAACGCCCTCTTGGAGTGAGGGGGAGAAGGAAGTTTTGGACTTGAGAATAAGAAAGTGAGGAAAAAGACCACTGCCTAATCCCTGATATTGGTCTGCCAGAGACAGTAAGAAAGTGTTGCACCGTTTATAAATATTTGTAACTGTTTGTGAATACTCTGCATGTGAACTGGAAAGGACTCTTTGCAACTGTTGCCTATTATTGAACTGTTGCCTTTTATTGAAAAAGTGAAAGTTAAAAAGGGCAGGACTGCTTTTGGAAAAGTTGCACTGAAAGTAACATTGTTGCCAAGGTGCTCCCCTAGAGGAGGCCTGGGATATAGCTGGGGATTTTCCATTACAGCTGGCCTGGAAACTTTCTCACCAGAAAGGAAATTTGAACTGCGTGAGTGACCTTGAACTTTAAAGATAAAGTAATGCATCAGGAAAAACCCCAGCCTACAAGGATAAAAACTAGATTGCAGCAACGAAGACAATCAATAGTAGCACCTCCTGTCCTAGAAAAAGAAGATACTGGGCAGCCTGGAGCAAAACGTACAGGCTCTGAAGAGACATTAAATGCATCATTAGACAAAATATTTGGAGCTTTGGAAAAATTGTCAGCTAAAATTGACTTAAACACTACAACTATCAGCTCCAATACTCAGGCCATTGACCGATTGTTGCAGGAATCTAAATTGACAAGGAAAATTGCCAACGAAGCTAAAGAAAAGGTGCTGGCGGTAGAAGGAAAATTACAGCCAATTAATAAACAATTAGAAGACCATAAGGCACAACTGTCCTTAATTGAACTGAAAGACAAACAGGCTAATCTAAGGATCAGGGCGGTACCGGAATTGGAAGAAGGCAAACTGAGTGACTTTCTAACACAGGAATTTGAAGAATTCTGGGGCCTTGATCCAGAGAAAGACTTCAAGATAGTGACAGCCTTCAGACTTGGCAAAGGGAACAAAGGGGGAAGGAAGAACAAGGTAAGAGACTGTTTGATTACACTCAGATCTAAAGAAGAGAGGGACAAAATACTGGCCCTACATTATCAGAAATCATTGGAAATAGAGGATTCAAGGATAGAAATTTTTAAAGACATCCCAAAATATCTATTGGACCTCAGAGCCAACTACAGAGACCTGGTGAACTTGTTAAGAAGAAACAGTGTCATCTTCAGGTGGGAATTTCCCCAGGGGCTGTCTTTCACTCACAGAGGGAAAAAGGTGAAGATAAGATCAGAGGAGGACAAAGTGAGATTCCTGAAGGATCACGAGGAAGATCTACAAAAAGAGGCAGAGAGAAGAGAACCAAAATTAAGACCAGGAGTTTTGGACCTAGCAAAGCTACCATTGGAACTGGACAAACCAGAAGTGATACCACCCACAGACCAAGAACAAGCACTGGGAGCAGTCGGAGGGGAAGCAGAATAACCACACAATGTCTCTGCAGGTATTAAGCTGGAATATTCGAGGTTTGAACTCCCCTGACAAGAGGAAAAGAATCTTTCATCTATTGAAAAAGGAAAAATTGGACATGATATGTTTGCAAGAAACTCATGTGACTAGAACACACAGGAAAGTATTACCGTATTTTTCTCTCTATAACACGCAGATTTTTTCTCCTAAAAAGGAAGGGGAAATGTCTGTGCATGTTATTGAGTGAATGTGTGGTCCCTGGAGCCGACTAAGGCAAGCGCAGGAACAAAAATCAGTCAAAAGTCAAATCGCGCGTCGGAGAAGGGAAACCTGAAAAGAGGAAGTTGCTGCTTTCCTGCATTCTGCCTCAGGGTCTTACTGCCCACCCGCTTCTGTTTTGTTGCTGTGTTTGCTCAAACGGAATAAAGAGCAGGCAAATCCCCTCCCCTCCAGGCAAGGAGAGGGGAAAGCAGAGCGTCCTTCCTTCTAATTCCTCTCCCTGCTCCTCACAGGCAGCCAGAAAACATGCAGGTGGGAGAGAGGGAGAGAGAGAAGAAGAGAGAGGGCTGGCTTGGGTGGGGTGGGGGGACTTTTGCCTTTCTTTCTTTCCTCCCTCCCGTTAAATTCCTCTCCTGCATTCTTATGCTCCTTGTCCCTTCTGTGTTTTTCTTCCCTCCCCACTTAAAATGCAGTTACAAAGCATGGATCCACATGGATCCTCAGGATCTCTGCATGGGGTCACCCCAAATTCACCATCAGATCACACAGCATGTCCATGGCTATAGCCTGCCCCCCAAAAATCATGCACCCACTGTTGCTTGGTGCTGCAATGGTGCAAAAACGTGGTTACAAAGCATGGATCCACATGGATCCTCAGGATCTTTGCATTGGGTCACCCCAAATTCACCATCAGATCACATAGCATGTCCATGGCTACAGCCTGCCCCCCCAAAATCACGCACCCACTGTTGCTTGGGGCTGCAATGGTGCAAAAACATGGTTACAAAGCATGAATCCACAGGGATTCGCAGGATTTTTGCATTGGGTCACCCCAAATTCACCATCAGATAACATGTCTGTGGCCACAGCATGAAGCACAAAAATGATACATCCACTGTTTCATTCAGAATTCCCCCCCCCCCCCGTTTTCCTCCTCTAAAAACGATGTGCATGTTATGGTCAGGTGCGTGTTATAGAGCGAAAAATACGGTGATCAACAAAAGATTAGGACAAGAATTAATTTCATCAGACAAAGTTAAAAAAAGAGGAGTGCTGATTTACGCAAAAGAAAGCTTATCACCTAAATTTGTCTTTAAAGATGACAAAGGAAGATTTGTGGCTATTGAAATACAATTTCAAGGTGAGAAATTCTTGATAGTAGGAATATATGCACCAAATGGGGGGAAATCAGAATTTTATAAGAAACTGCATGAGACATTGCTGGATTTTATGGATTTTAACATCATTATGTTTGGAGATATGAATGGAGTGGTATCGACAAATATGGACAAGTCAGAAAGACAAGTGGTGACAAAAGATGGAAGACTACCGAAAACTTTTTTTGAAATGACAGACAATATGGACTTAATTGATATCTGGAGAACTAAGAACCCCCTAGGTAGAGAGGGGACATTCTTTTCTGAAGCCCAAAAGACTTGGACAAGGATTGACCAAATCTGGATAACCAGAGGAATGGCTCCTAAGATCCGAAAAGTGGAAATATGCCCAAAAACTTGCTCCGACCATAATCCTGTGAAAATGGAAATGAAACCAACATTGACTGGTTCCTTCAGATGGAGGATGAACGACGCCTTATTTAGAGATCCAGAAATCACCAAGAAGGCCCCAAAAATTATAAAAGACTATTTTGAGATAAATTTGAAGACCACAGTGGAAAAAAGAACAATCTGGGACGCAAGCGAAGCCGTAATGAGAGGGTTTTTGATTCAGCAAAATGCAATAAAAAGGAGAACCCAAAATGAGAAAAAAGATAAGATTTTGGAGAAAATAAGAGAAGGAGAGAAAAAACTTTGAGCTAAACCAAAATCACAAGAGATTTTGAGAGAAATTAAGTTATATCAAGTACAATATATGAAAATGATAAATCAGGACATTGAATGGAAAGTTAAACAGATGAGACAAAAGACCTTCGAATCAGCTAATAAATGTGGAAAGCTGTTAGCATGGCAGTTGAAGAAGAGACAAAAACTAAACACGGTTACTAATCTTGAAGTGGAGGGAAAGAACATTCAGAATCCACAGGAGATTAGAAGCTGCTTCCAGAGATACTTTAAGCAACTTTATACACAAGGGCCGCAGACTGAGTCGAAAATTGATCAATTTCTGAAAACTAATGGATTACAAAAAATTTCTCAAGAAAACAAAGTATTATTGAATTACAAAATAACTGAACAAGAGGTGGAAGGCGCGATTCAGAATATGCAACTGGGCAAATCTCCAGGGCCTGATGGATTAACCTCCAAGTATTACAGAACTTTGAAGGACTACTTAATTCAACCATTAAAGGAGGTTTGCGATGAAATTATAGAGGGGGGGAAGGCGCCGGAGACGTGGAAAGAAGCTTATATCACACTTATCCTGAAAACTGAGTCTGAAAAGACACAACTTAAGAACTATCGCCCCATATCCCTACTTAATGTGGATTACAAAATCTTTGCAGATATCTTGGCTAAAAGACTGAAAAAAGTCTTGGCAGAGGTGATACATAAAGATCAGGCCGGCTTTCTCCCTGGAAGACACCTATCGGACAATACGAGGAATATAATTAACATTTTAGAAAAGCTGCAGGTGAACATTAAGACAAAAGCAGTCTTGATTTTCGTAGATGCAGAGAAAGCCTTTGACAACATTTCCTGGAGTTTTATGAAGAAAAATCTTCAGGGGATGGGGGTTGGACAAAACTTTGAAAATGGTATAGGTGTGATATATTCTGAACAAAAAGCTAAATTGATAGTAAACAATATGGTTACAGAAGAGTTTAAAATAGAGAAAGGGACACGACAAGGTTGCCCAATTTCCCCATTGCTTTTCATTTCGGTCCTGGAGGTTTTGCTAAATATGATTAGAAGGGACCATTTGATTCAAGGTATTCAGGTCGGAGTTAAACAATACAAACTTAAAGCTTTTGCAGATGATCTCGTTATGACATTACAGGAGCCGATATCCAGCACTAAGAGGGCCCTAGAAGTAATCCAGGATTTTGGTCAAGTGGCAGGCTTTAAATTGAACAAATTGAAAACTAAGGTTTTGGAGAAAAATTTGACGCAGATAGAGAAAGAGAGGTTTCAGAAAGAGACAGATTTAACATTAGTAAAGAAGGTAAAATACCTGGGGGTGAATATGACATCCAAGAATGTGAACCTATTTAAAGACAACTATGAGAAATGTTGGTCAGAGGTGAAAAAAGATCTAGAAATTTGGACGAATCTGAAGCTTTCCTTGCTGGGTCGAATTGCTGTTATTAAGATGAATGTTTTGCCGAGAATGTTATTCTTATTTCAATCATTGCAAATTATTGATAAGATGGACTGTTTCAAGAAGTGGCAAAGAGATATATCTAGATTTGTCTGGCAGGGCAAAAAGCCCAGAATAAAATTTAAGATACTTACTGATGCTAAAGACAGAGGGGGGTTTGCCCTGCCAGACTTAAAACTTTATTATGAGTCAGCAGCTTTTTGCTGGCTGAAGGAATGGCTACTTCTTGAGAATACAGATGTTTTGGATCTTGAAGGGTATGATAACATATTTGGATGGCATGCATACTTATGGTATGGCAAGGTAGAAGCACATAAGGCATTTAAAAACCATATTGTCAGGAAAGCACTGTTTAATGTCTGGACAAGGTACAAAGATTTTCTGGAGAGTAAAACCCCAAGGTGGCTATCACCTATGGAAGCGAAAGCTTTGAAAAAACTCAATATGGAGGCTAAATGGCCAAAATATTGGGAAATTTTAGAACAGGAAGGTGATAAATTGAAACTGCAGAGTTATGACAAACTTAAAGAGAAGGTGCGAGACTGGTTACATTACTTTCAAATAAGAGAGGTTTATAACTTGGATAAAAAAATTGGTTTCCAGGTGGAAAAATCAAAGTTAGAAACAGAATTGTTAGAACCCAATGCTAAGACACTTTCAAGAATGTATAATCTGCTGTTGAAATGGAATACTGAGGAAGAAACGGTAAAATCTGCAATGATAAAATGGGCACAAGATATAGGATATAATATTATGTTTGCTAACTGGGAGAAGTTGTGGACCACCGGGATTAAATTTACGGCATGTAATGCCCTAAGAGAGAATATTATGAAAATGATGTACAGGTGGTACATGACTCCAGTCAAGCTTGCAAAAATATATCACTTGCCCGATAACAAATGTTGGAAATGTAAAGAAATTGAAGGTACATTCTTTCACCTTTGGTGGACGTGCCCAAGGATCAAGGCTTTCTGGGAAATGATATATAATGAACTGAAAAAGGTATTTAAATATACTTTCCCGAAGAAACCAGAGGCCTTTCTCCTGGGCATAGTTGGCCAATTGGTGTTAAAGAAGGATAGAACTTTTTTTATGTATGCTACAGCAGCAGCAAGAATTCTCATCGCAAAGCATTGGAAGACACAAGACCTACCCACCTTGGAAGAATGGCAAATGCAACTAACAGACTATATGGAGATGGCGGAAATGACTGGCAGAATCCGAGACCAGGGAGAAGAGTTGGTGGAAGAAGATTGGAGGAAGTTTAAAACTTATTTGCAGAAATATTGTAAAATTTTTGAATGCTGATGACATTGAAATGAATTGAAGGGGTTCTAGCAACAAGGTAAAATGTAAGATGGGATCAATAATAGATAAATTAATAGGACATGAATTTGCTGAACCAATTTCTAAAAGGGATACAAAAATGGGAGACGCGAGGAAGTCAGGAAAATAACTAAAGATGAGAAACTAAGAAAGAGGGAATTTTTGTTTTTCTTTTATATGTGTTTTTTCTTTTTCTATTTTTGTGTTTAATGTATGTGTCAGAGAACTGCCATCAGAGGCAAGAGGAGAGGTAAGACGCTCCAATGATGCAGGGGAGGGAACTAGCAAGGAGAGAGAGAGAGCTTCCGCTGGGGAAGGAAATCCAGGGGACACCAGGGAGAAAGAGGAGGCTGAGAGTACTGCGGAGGGGAGGCTCCGAGACTCTTCCAGTGAAATCAGCGGAGAGAGCACAGGACCTCCGCTTGGCACGCCCACGCTGCGCAGAAGGCTTCCGTGCAGAGAATATAGGAGGAGACTTGGAGTCAAGGAATTTTTATGTTGGAGGAAGTTTAGGAAACGCCCACTGACGGATTCTGCCAGTGACTGAGACAGTCGCGTTGTAAGGGCTGTCAAACCAGGGAAAGGTTTAGCTATACAACCAGCTTGGAGCAGTTTTCAGTTTACGCACAAGCAACCCCAATTCCCATTACAGCAATCCGTCAGTCGCTCAGTTGCTTGTGCGCAGTGCAGCAGAGGCAGCATCATGAGTCAAACCGGAGGAGCAGGCGCCGGAGAGGGAGCCAGGGGAGAACCAACTCTGGAGGAGAGAAACAGAGATTTGGAGCAGCAACTGGCTATACTAGCAGCGCGGCTGGATGAAAGGCGGACTCAGGATGCCCAGTGAAAGCCCACCCCCATCGCAAGGAAGGTACTGGGACTAGTGCAGAAGTTTGGAGGCAATCCCAGAGATTATAATGCATTTAAGACAGAAGTGCAATACGCGCTGGATCTGCAGTATGAGGACTTTGTAGACAATGGGGGGAGGGTCGCTTTCGTGATAGGGCATTTGGAAGGCGGGGCCAGAGAATGAATTAGGCCCTTAATGGCATCCGAGAATGCTGCCTTAAAGGACTTGAGAAATTTTTTTAGCGCCATGGACCATATGTTCTCGAGTGATGTGGAGCAAAGCGTGATGCGCAAAGAACTGATGGGGTGCAAACAAGGGAACCAATCAGTGAGCGAGTACTGGTCACGATTTGCGATGCTTATCCACAAACTCGGGTGGGAACTGGGTTCGGAACCAGTGCAAATGTTATTTGAGGAAGGCTTATCCCCTTGGGTAAAAGATGAACTTTCCCGCTCGCCCCGCCCGCAATCGATGGACCAGCTGACTAAAATGGCGCTTGCGGTGGGAGTACACCAAGAGGCGCGTGCTCTGGAAAGGCGGGAAGGGAGAGCAGAGCGTTGGCATGACAATCGCATTCCAGACGTGCCGGAGCAACCTGCGCCGCCCGCGGAACCAATGGAAATTGGAGGAGTGCGCGCGCGGGGGGTTTCAAACTCTGGCGAGGTTCGCAAGAAGGAGGGGAAAACGACCAAGAAGTGTTTCCTCTGCCAGCAGCCGGGACATTTTGCCAGAGTCTGCCCTCAGAGAAAGGCGTGGCAAGGAATGGTGGGGGCAGCTGGTGGTGAGCAGGAGCAGGGAAACGGCAATGCTTGGCTGCAGGAGAGCGGGCACAGCAGCCAGGCGAGCAACCAGTAAATGTGCCCAAGCCAGACCCCCCCCCCCCGGGCAGCCATAGCCATAGAGGTGGTGCTAGAACTCCCTAACGGACACCCCATTAAGGTGAAGGCATTGCTGGATTCTGGCAGCTCTTGCAACTTCTTTAGCAGGGATTTTGCACTAGAACACCAGCTCCACGTGGTGCCTCTAGAACATCCCTTGCAAGTAACGACCATTGATGGAAGAGAACTCTGCGGGGGGGGGGAGTGACCCACCAGACCCCTCCCATGAAAATGAGGGTCTCCAGACACTGAGACAATTGCCTTTCACGTTGCCACATTAGCCGGGCCACCAATCATACTGGGAATGAGCTGGCTGGCACTGCACGATCCAGTAGTGGGGTGGCACCAGCGGACAGTCACCTTTGGGTCAGCTCACTGCGTAGAGCACTGCCACGAAGGGGAAACCCCGAGGATGGCAGTAGCCAGGGTGGCAGGGATGGCGGTGGGAGAAAAGGGGAGAGTATCACCTCAGTATGCAGACCTGGAAGAAGTCTTCAGCGAGAAAGAGGCGGATAGACTACCCCCTCACAGGCCCTTTGACTGTCAGATCAACCTACTCCCAGGGGCTCAGTTACCAGTGGGTAAGCTGTACGCCATGTCGGACAGGGAGATGCAGGAGTTGCGGAAGTTCATTGACAAGAACCTGAAGAGGGGTTTCATACGAGAATCAAGGGCGGTGGGGGGCAGTCCAGTGTTCTTTGTGGACAAAAGAGAGCCCAGATTGGTCGTAGATTACAGGGCGGTCAACCGGGTATCGGAACCAGTGACCTTCCCAATGCCCAGAATTGATGACATTTTGGCCAGGGTAAGGAAAGGGAAGGTCTTTACCAAGCTGGACCTTCGGGGGGCGTACAATTTGATAAGGATGAGAGAGGGGGACGAATGGAAAACCACTATGCTCACCCCTCTGGGGGCCTTTGAGTATTTAGTTATGCCCTTCGGATTACAATCAGGTTCGTCCTGCTTTCAAGCTTTCATGCACCACGTGTTGGGGTCCCTGCTGTACAAGAATTGCGTGGCTTTCCTAGACGACGTGCTAATCTACTCGGAGAACGAGGAGCAGCATGATAAGGATGTCAGGGAAGTACTGAAAAGGCTGCAGGAGCACCAGCTGTGGGTCAAACTGGAGAAATGCCAATTCCACGCCCGAGAGGTTGAGTTCCTGGGCTACAGGTTGTCGGACAAAGGCTTAGCCATGGACCCAGGCAAGGTCAGACGGTACTAGAATGGAAGACTCCCAAGACCCGGAAGGACGTGCAGAGGTTCCTGGGGTTTGGAAACTTCTATAGGAAGTTTATCAAGAACTTCGCCCACTTAACGGCACCCATAACCGATTGTCTCAGCAGCAAGAAGAAGTTTGAATGGACAGAAGCGGCTCAGCAGTCTTTTGAAAAGCTAAAGAGGGCGTTCGCTTCGGAAGAGCAACTCTTACACGTGGATCTGCAGAAGCCTATGAGATTGGAAACAGACGCGTCAGACAGAGCGGTGGGAGCCGTACTGCTCCAGCCGGGAAATCGATCAGAGTGGAAGCCGTGCACCTTTTTTTCAAGGAAGTTGAACAAGTCAGAACAGAACTACACGGTGTATGATCGGGAACTGCTTGCAATTCATGAAGCCTTTTGACGTTGGAGATATTTTCTAATAGGCGCGCAGCACAAGATCCAGGTGTGCACGGATCATAAGAACCTGGAATATTGGAGGACTGCACGAGTTCTCAACCAAAGACAGGTGCGATGGGCACAGGAGTTTTCCAAGTTCTTCTTTGAAATTCAGTACGTGCCGGGGAAGGAAAACGTCATGGCAGACGCCCTCTCCCGTAAACCGGAGTACTTGGAAGGAGAGGGAGCGCCGGAAGTACGACATGTTATACCTGAGGACTGATGGGTGTGTGGGGGAGTGTTGGTAGGGAGACAAGAACTAGCCGGGTTGACGAGGAATGATGAGTACGCACAAACTAAAATCAGGGAGATACGAGACGCAGAAGAAAATCAGGGGGGGGTTGAGGAAAAGGAGGGGGCTCTGTACTATAAGGGAGCATTGTACATACCAGAAGGGGACTTGAGGAGAAGAGTACTCAAACAGCTACATGATAACCCCACGGCGGGACATTTTGGTCAACACAAAACTATGTTGCTTGTCACCAGGCAGTTCTGGTGGCCAAGAGTGAGGGAAGATGTGCGGGAATACGTACGGGGGTGCGAGCGCTGCCAGAGGGCTAAAGGGGAGAAGGCAGCACCCGCGGGGTTACTGGAGCCCTTACCCACCCCGGAAAGGCCATGGGAGGTGGTATCCATAGATTTTATGACCGATTTACCCAAGTCCAGGGGGAAAACAGCAGTCATGGTGGTAGTTGACTTGATGACCAAAATGTGCCATTTTATTGCTTGCTCGCATGCAGTGACAGCAGAGGAAACAGCTAGGCTGTTTGTAGATCACGTTTTCAGGTTGCATGGCGCCCCCTTGAGGGTTTTGTCCGACAGAGGCAGGCAATTTACTTCCAGATTCTGGAAGAAGCTCATGAGCCTGCTGGACGTCGAAGTGAGCTTCTCGACGGCCAGACACCCGGAGACCAACGGACAAGCAGAAAGTGCTAATAGCATACTTCAACAGTACCTACGCTGCTACGGCAACGAAAAGGAGATCGATTGGGTGGAAAAACTAGCGCTGGCCGAATTTGCATACAATAACGCTGAACATGTGTCCACGGGGATGAGTCCGTTCATGGCCAATTATGGGTGTCACCCCAGGGCCTTCCCAGGGGAGGGAGAGGGGAGGTGGAGTGTGCCGGCGGCCGAACAATTTGTGGAAGAAATGGAAGCTTTACACCAACAACTTAAGGTTAACCTGGAGAGGGCTAAGGAAGTGTACAAGAGGCAGGCAGACAAGCACCGCAGAGAAGGGGAGACAATAAGGGTTGGGGACCATGTGTGGTTGTCAACCCAAGGGTTACCGTTCAAAGGGGGGTGTAAGAAATTACGGCCAAGGCGACTGGGACCCTTCGAGGTAACACAACAGGTGAATCCTGTGACCTTTAGACTCAAATTGCCCACCAACATGAAACTGCACCCGGTGTTCCACAGGTCCTTACTCTCACCGTACCGGGAAGGGAGGGAATTTCAGGGGCGAGAAAGAGAAATCCCCATGCATCCATGGGTGGAGGAAAGGGAACTTAGTGGTCACGCAGCGAAAATTCCCGATTCAAGGTGGAGAGGGAGAAGGGTGGAATATCTGGTGGCTTGGGAAGGGGAACCAGAGTCGGAAAACACTTGGGTTCCAGCAGAAGAGATCAGGGATGAGTATCTGCAGGAGGAATTTCATCGCAGAGTTTGGGGGATGGCCCGCCTCCGAAGAGGAGGAAGCGGGGGTATCCGAGGGAGAGGAATCCGACTGGGGAGATTGGGCAGCGGAAAGAGACAGCAGCAGGTGTAGAGCGGTGTTTGAATCTGCTGAGGAAGGGGATAGCTCCTTCCCGGGGTTTCCCGCATCGCCGTCCAAGGAACGGACGGGGGAGGGGGAGGGCCCTGGGAGGGAGGTGGATGTCAGGGAACTGCCATCAGAGGCAAGAGGAGAGGTAAGACGCTCCAATGATGCAGGGGAGGGAACTAGCAAGGAGAGAGAGAGAGCTTCCGCTGGGGAAGGAAATCCAGGGGACACCAGGGAGAAAGAGGAGGCTGAGAGTACTGCGGAGGGGAGGCTCCGAGACACTTCCAGTGAAATCAGCGGAGAGAGCACAGGACCTCCGCTTGGCACGCCCACACTGCGCAGAAGGCTTCCGCGCAGAGAATCTAGGAGGAGACTTGGAGTCAAGGAATTTTTATGTTGGAGGAAGTTTAGGAAATGCCCACTGACGGATTCTGCCAGTGACTGAGACAGTCGCGTTGTAAGGGCTGTCAAACCAGGGAAAGGTTTAGCTATACAACCAGCTTGGAGCAGTTTGCAGTTTACGCACAAGCAACCCCAATTCCCATTACAGTATGTACTTTTGTATTTTGTAATTTTGTATCTATTTCGTTTTTTGTATTTTTCTAAACTTTTCTATTGATAAAACCTAATAAAATATTATTTAAAAAATTTTTAAAAAATATTATATAAAAAAGAGAGAATCCTTACAACAGCCGGGAAAGGAAGGGGGAGGACATGGTGCTTTGTGCTTTCATATGGTTTTCAAATGGTCTCCTTTCTTCTTGTCCTCCCCTGTAAAATGTAAGAGACGTGTGTGACCGCTGCTATGTTATTCTGTTTGTTACTTCAGAAGAGGGAGGAGGGTTTTGATTTATGCTCAACAAGGAATTTAACAAAGTTTTACTATGCCCTCCCTCCTTGACCGAGGCTGAATGGACTTTTTAAAAAATTATTCCTGGACTGGACTAGGAGTGCTGTTGGTGCAATGAAAAAAGAATTAACTGCTGCCAAACAGATCTGGCAAAGAGGCTGAATTTGAGAAAATACATTGTTTTTAACTGTGTGCTGAGGAAGAACTCAGAAGCAGAATTTTAATGGTGGAGTTTGGATATGCATTCTGTGAGTTGTTTATGGCCGCAGCTCGTACGCTAGTTGGTAAACAGTGGGAGGAATGGAATGTGACCTTGTACCATCCAAATAAACACTTCAAAAAACTGAACAATGGAAAATAGTAATGAACTCTCCCAGCACACCAGGTCCAGAACAACAATGTATATGAAGGACTACAAACGTGAAATGGATTACTTATTTATAAGACGTAACAGAGGTGCTGTTTGTAAGATGGAAAAAGAGGCCAGCTGGAAGAATGGTTTAACAGCAAGTGAAGGATGTCAACTGGACTCTAAATAAGAAATGATGTGGCAGTATGAAGAAATGATGATGATCATATGTTCGGAAGAGTAGTGAGATTTTACAGCATGGTCATTTCAAGAAGGGCTTGTTCCCCAGAGCAGTGCAGCCCTAGAGTCAAAAGCATCTCTCCAAGTCAGCTCTGTAGTCAGCCTGTCCAAAGATGGATCCCAGACCTTCCTCCTCCCAGCAACCCTTGCTCAAACCTCTGTTTTCCAAATAGATTCCAATCTATTTGGAATTAAAAGGTAAAGATCAATCCTCTTTTAGATGCAGGATGAATGATACATTGTTTGAGAACCCAAAAATAGTAGAGAAAGCGAAAGAGACAGTAAAGGAATATTTTGACTGGAACTTACATAAAGAAACTAGTTTGGATACTGTGTGGGACGCGAGTAAAGCGGTCATGAGAGGCTTCCTAATTCAGCAAAACAGCCATAAAAAAAAGAAAGAGAAAGGCAAACCTCTGTTTTCCTGTCACCTCACACCCAGTTACCCGGCAACCTTCCAAACCCATTCTCTGTTCACACCTCAGGGCAAGGAGGAAGGATAGTTCTTTTACATTGCTAATGTCCCTCAATGACCCTTTATTGTGCATTCATGGCCCTAGCTTAGTCAGGTCTTTTTGCATAAGCTAGCCCAGGAATTCCTCTGCAGTTTATATTTCTCCCTTCACATCCCAAATAATCAAAATTCTAGCATTTATTAATTTCTAAGGTTTAGGGGGTCCCCCTAGTCTATAACAATGCTTATGATGGCCGCTATTGCTAAGGCTGAGCCCCATTTATGTTTTTGGTGTCCAATTAACAATTACTATTTAAAATGTCAAAATAAAAAAATTCCTTCCAGTAGCACCTTAAAGACCAACTAAGTTAGTTCTTGGTATGAGCTTTCGTGTGCATGCACACTTCTTCAGATACACTGAAACAGAAGTTGCCAGATCCTTCTATATAGTGAGAAGGTGGGGAGGGGTATTACTCAGAAGGGTGGTGGGAATGGGAGATTGGCAGGTAGCTGAGATGAGCCTGTTGACGACTCTTAATGGTGTTGTCCGGGTGTATGTGGCAGCAAAGTTGGCAACTGGGTTTATTGCAGGCTCTGGTGCCAGTGTCCCACAATAATACTACAACCAGACTTAACACGGACACTTATGGCAGACCAACACGGCTACCTATCTGTATTTAAAATGTGATATTAAAAATGTGTCACTGATGTGAATTGTGTATTAGTTCATTTTTTAAAAAAGGTTGCTGTAATTGGTAAAATGTGTGACTGAATTGTAAATTGTGACAATATACACTTCTTTTGGCTTTGTAATCTTGCAAACCCCTTCATGGATCACTGCCTTGCCGTGGCGAAGGGGCTTGAATAACTCAGAGAAGCTATGAGCTATGCCGTGCAGGGCCACCCAAGATGGACAGGTCATAGTGGAGAGTTTTGACCAAACGTGGTCCACCTGGAGCAGGAACCGGCAAGCCATTCCAGTATCCCTCCCAAGAAAACGCCACCAAGACAACAGGCATATAAAACTTATGACGTTGGAAGATGAGCCCCTCAGGTCGGAAGGTGTCCAACATGCTACTGAGGAAGAGCGGAGGACAAGTACAAGTAGATTCAGAGCTGATGAAGCGGCTGGGCCAAAGCTGAAAGGTCGCTCAGTTGTGGATATGCCTGGAAGCGAAAGGAAAGTCCAATGCTGTAAAGAAAAATATTGCATAGGCACCTGGAATGTAAGAACCATGAACCTTGGTAAGTTGGATGTGGTCAAAAATGAGATGGCAAGATTAAATATTGACATCCTGGGCATCAGTGAACTAAAATGGATGGGAATGGGCGAATTCAGTTCAGATGACCATCATATCTACTACTGTGGGCCAGAATCCCGTAAAAGAAATGGAGTGGCCCTCATAGTCAACAAAAGAGTGGCGAAAGGTGTACTGGGATGCAATCTCAAAAATGATAGAATGATCTTGATACGAATCCAAGGCAGACCTTTTAACATCACAGTAATCCACGTTTATGCACCAACTACTGGTGCTGAAGAAACTGAAATTGACCAATTCTATGAAGACTTACAACACCTTCTAGAAATGACACCAAAGAAGGATGTTCTTCTCATTATAGGGGATTGGAAAGCTAAAGTAGGGAATCAAGAGATAAAAGGAACAACTGGCAAGTTTGGCTTTGGTGTTCAAAATGAAGCAGGGCAAAAGCTAATAGAGTTCTGCCAAGAGAACAAGCTGGTCATCACAAACACGCTTTTCCAACAACACAAAAGATGACTCTACACATGGACATCACCAGATGGGCAGCTTCGAAATCAGATTGATTATATTCTCTGCAGCCAAAGATAGAGAAGCTCTATACAGTCAGCAAAAAGAAGACCCGGAGCTGACTGTGGCTCAGATCATCAGCTTCTTATAGCAAAATTCAAGCTTAAACTGAAGAAAGTAGGAAAAACTACTGGGCCGGTAAGATACAATCTAAATCAAATCGCTTATGAATACACAGTGGAAGTGAGGAACAGGTTTAAGGATTTAGATTTGGTGGACAGAGTGCCTGAAGAACTACGGATGGAGGCTCGTAACATTATACAGAAGGCAGCAACAAAAACCATCCCAATGAAAAGGAAATGCAAGAAAGCAAAGTGGCTGTCCAACGAGGCCTTACAATAGAAGGGGAGAGAAGGCAAGCAAAATGCGAGGGAGATAGTGAAAGATACAGGAAACTGAATGCAGATTTCCAAAAAATAGCAAGGAGAGACAAGAAGGCCTTCTTGAACGAGCAATGCAAAGAAATAGAGGAAAACAATAGAATTGGGAAAACCAGAGATCTGTTCAAGAAAATTGGAGATATGAAAGGAACATTTCGTACAAAGATTACCATAATAAAGAACAAAAGTGGTAAGGACCTAACAGAAGCAGAAGACATCAAGAAGAGGTGGCAAGAATACACAGAGGAATTATACCAGAAACATACAGATGTCTCATACACCCCAGGTAGTGTGGTTGCTGACCTTGAGCCAGACATCCTGGAGAGTGAAGTCAAATGGGCCTTAGAAAGCACTGCTAATAACAAGGCCAGTGGAAGTGATGATATTCCAGCTGAACTATTTAAAATTTTAAAAGATGATGCTGTTAAGGTGCTACACTCAATATGCCAGCAAATTTGGAAAACTCAGCAGTGGCCAGAGGATTGGAGAAGATCAGTCTACATCCCAATCCCAAAGAAGGGCAGTGCCAAAGAATGCTCCAACTACCGCACAATTGCACCCATTTCACATGCTAGCAAGGTTATGCTTAAAATTCTACAAGGAAGGCTTAAGCAGTATGTGGACTGAGAACTCCCAGAAGTGCAAGCTGGATTTCAAAGGGGCAGAGGAACCAGAGACCAAATTGCAAACATGCGCTGGATTATGGAGAAAGCTAGAGAGTTCCAGAAAGACATCTACTTCTGCTTCATTGACTATGCAAAAGCCTTTGACTGTTGACCACAGCAAACTATGGCAAGTTCTTAAAGAAATGGGAGTGCCTGATCACCTCATCTGTCTCCTGAGAAATCTCTATTTGGGACAAGAAGCTACAGTTAGACATGGAATTGGCAGAAATGACTGGCAGAATCCGAGACCAGGGAGAAGAGTCGGTGAAAGAAGGCTGGAAGAAATTCAAAGACTACTTACAGAAATATTGTAAAATTAATGAATGTTAGAAGGATGTTGGATAGAAACGAAGCGGTTTCCAGGTGTAATGCTTTAAGAGATACGGGGGGGGGAAAGAGGTTTCACAAATGGGTAAAAGTTTAATGGTAAGGATTTGCTGAACAAACAAATCGAACTGGAATACAAAGAAGGGAGGTATGAGGAGGTCCAAGGAAATAAGTGTATGGAAGTTATGTTATTGAAAATTAATGTGTGTTTTTAACTGTTTTTTATTTTGTATGTTTATTTTTCTTTTTTCTTGTTATAGCTTAAAAACTTTTAATAAATATCTTTTAAAAAAAACAAGAAGCTACAGTTAAAACTGGATATGGAACAACGGATTGGTTCAAAATTGGGAAAGGAGTACAACAAGGCTGTATATTGTCTCCCTGCTTATTTAACTTATATGCAGAATTCATCACGCGAAAGGCTGGGCTGGATGAATCCCAAGCCGGAATTAAGATCGCTGGAAGAAATATCAACAACCTCAGATATGCAGATGACACAACCTTGATGGCAGAAAGTGAAGAGGAATTAAAGAACCTTTTAATGAGGGTGAAAGAGGAGAGCGCAAAATATGGTCTGAAGCTCAACATCAAAAAAACGAAGATCAAGGTCACTGGGCCCATCACCACCTGGCAAATAGAAGGGGAAGAAATGGAGACAGTGAGAGATTTTACTTTCTTGGGCTCCGTGATCACTGCAGATGGTGACAGCAGTCACAAATTAAAAGACGCCTGCTTCTTGGGAGAAAAGCAATGACAAACCTAGACAGCATCTTAAAAAGCAGAGACATCACCTTGCCAACAAAGGTCCGTATATTTAAAGCTATGGTTTTCCCAGTAGTGATGTATGGAAGTGAGAGCTGGACCATAAAGAAGGCTGATCACCGAAGAATTGATGCTTTTGAATTATGGTGCTGGAGGAGAGTCCCATGGACTGCAAGAAGATCAAACCTATCCATTCTGAAGGAAATCAGCCCTGAGTGCTCACTGGAAGGACAGATCGTGAGGCTGAGGCTCCAATACTTTGGCCACCTCATGAGAAGAGAAGACTCCCTGGAAAAGACCCTGATGTTGGGAAAGATGGAGGGCACAAGGAGAAGGGGACGACAGAGGACGAGATGGTTGGACAGTGTTCTTGAAGCTACAAACATGAGTTTGACCAAACTGCGGGAGGCAGTGGAAGACAGGAGTGCCTGACGTGCTCTGGTCCATGGGGTCACGAAGAGTCGGACACGACTCAACAACTAAACAACAACAAATCTTGCAAAAAATAAAATAAAAACAGAGACTAGACATTCCGTTGTTGTACCAATAACTCAGGATTAAGGAGTCATTTGGCAAGTAGCTTAAATATCTGAGTTTCTGAGAAGAGAACCAGGCAAGGGTGCCCACTCTCCCCACTGCTTTGTATTTCTGCCCTAGAGGTGCTGCTGAATATGATAAGGAAAGATGAGGAAGTTAAAGGTATAGTAGTTGGAACTAAACAATCTAAGTTAAAAGCCTTTGCTGGTGATTTGGTATTGACTTTACAGGACCCCGAGATCAGTGCAATTAAAGCACTGAAGATGATTCAAGAGTTCGGACAAGTTGCAGGTTTCAAATTGAATAAGAATACAACCAAAGGTTTAGGGAAAAAATTAACAATACATGAAAAACTTAATTTAGAGGAAACCACAGGGCTGAAGTTTGTGAAAAAGGTGAAATATCTGGGTGTAAGTATGACTGCAAAAAAACTGAATTTGTACAAAGACAACTACGAAAAGTTATGGAAAGATATCAAAAGAGATTTGGATATATGGACAAGGTTGAAATTATCTTTGTTGGGCCGAATTTCTGCGATAAAGATGAATGTATTGCCTAAGTTGTTATTTTTGTTCTAAGTACTTCCTATCATTTATAAGTTGAATTGTTTTAAGGAATGGCAAAAGGTATTATCTAAATTTATCTGGCAGAGGGAAAAACCCAGAATCAAGTTTAAATTATTAACAGATGTGAAAGAGAGAGGGGGTTTCTCCCTGCCAGATTTAAGGATTTATTTTGAAGCTGCAGCCTTTTGCTGGCTGACAGAATGGTTTTTACTGGAAGATACAGACGTTTTGGACTTGGCAGGTTTTGATAATGTATTTGGTTGGCATGCATATTTATGGTATGAGAAGATAAAAACTCATAAAGGATTTAAAAATCATATAATTAGAAAATCTTTGTACAATGTTTGGATAAAATATAGGGATTTGCTAAAAAGGAAAACACCCAGGTGGATATCACCATTGAAAGCTAAGACCCATAAAAGGTTGAATATGAAAGATATGTGGTTGAAGTATAATGATATTCTGATGGAAGTAGGAGACCAATTTAGATTAAAATCCTATGAAAGGTTGAAAAGATAAATTAATGATTGGTTCCAGTACATCCAGATAAGTGAAGTCTTTAAAATGGATAAGTAAATTGGTTTTCAAGCAGAGAAATCCAAACTGGAAATGGAATTATTAGATATAAAAACAAAAAACCTATCTAAGATGTACAATTTGTTGCTGGAATGGCATACGAAAGATGAACAAGTGAAATCTGTAATGATTGAATGGGCCAGGGATGTGGGGCACAATACCATGATGGTGGATTGGGAGAAATTGTGGAAAAGAGGAATTAAATTTACAGCTTGTAATGTATTAAGAGAAAATTTGATGAAAATGATGTATAGATGGTATTTAACACCAGTGAAGTTAGCCAAAATGTATCATACTCATCATAATAAATGCTGGAAATGTAAAGAAAAAGAAGGAACCTTTTACCACATGTGGTGGACGCGCCCCAAGGTAAAAGACTTCTGGGAAAGGATTTATAATGAACTGAAGAAAGTGTTGAAAAACACATTTATTAAAAAACCAGAAGACCTTTTACTTGGTATAGTGGGGGGTGAAATCCCAAAAAAGGATGTTACTTTTTTTCTGTATGCCACAACAGCTGCGAGAATACTGCTAGCGAAGAATTGGAAGAAACAAGATTTACCAACTATCGAAGAATGGCAGATGAAGATGATGGACTATATGGAACTTGCCAAACTGACTGGGAGACTCCGAGACCAGAGAGAGGAGACAGTGGAAGAAGATTGGAAGAAGTTTAAGGAATATTTGAAAAAACATGTTAATATTTAAATCTTAGAATAGCTTTGGAAGTGGATTTAGGCTGTAGGGTTAGAAGTAGAAGATAGTGTATTATTTGCAAGTGATAAAATGTGAAGTTTTTATGGTTAAAGCAAGTGTGATAAAAAAATGGTTAGAAATTATGATGTTTAGAAAAAATAAGGATAATACAAGAATCTGTATTGTTTGTATTGTTTGTTTTCCTGTTTGTTTTGTTCATTTGTGTTATAAAATGAATTTTAAAAAACTGGAAATAAATAAATAAATATCTGAGTTCCTAACACTGTTTGAATCTTCCAACAATGACAAAGGCGAGCACTTTCCAACTTGCTGTACTTATCTCAGTTTTTATCAGGTTGGTTTGAAATTTAGCAGGTTCCTAGACCTCATGAAGTAGACAAATTCCCACCAAGCTACATGATACGAGCGCAACAGGCATCATTTTTGTAAGTAACAGAATTTTGAAACCTATAATAGGAAATTTAAAAGAGGAGTGATCCAGCAGGGCTCTTCTGATTATGAGTCACACACCTCATCCAACAGGTTGCAGAATCAGGCCAATGGTCCACAGCCCTCTCTTCCATGAATTTGTCTAATCCGCTTTTAAAGCCATCCAAGTTGGTGGCCATCATTGCCTCCTGTGGGAGTAAGTTCCATAGTGTAACAATGTGCTCCAGAGGACAAGTGAACTTTGAGAGCTAGTTTCCAGCAACTAGTATGCAGAAGCACCACTTCACCCAACTGTGGAGGCAGAGCATAGCCATCGTGGCTAGTAGCCTTTCTCCATCATAGGCTCCATGGCAACTCCCCACCCACCCTGCCCAACAATTCATTGACTGTTCAGGGTGGGGAGATATGAGGCTGTCCTCTGCTTTCCCTCCTTTTATAAAACCAATTTTCCTGCTGTCCTTCCACCTGCATTGCAGAGGACTGGACTAGGTGACACTTGCAACTTTACAGTTCTATGATTCTATACCTAGATTTCAGCTATGTTACAGAGCAGTTTACTCTAAATGAGCAAGGTGTGCAGGTGTGAGCAAGCAAACACGAGGGAAAACAAGTCACTTGTGTAGTGTAATGGTTAAGAGTGGCAGACTAAGGAGACCTGGATTTGAATCCCCACTTGGCCATGAAGCTCACTGCTTGTAACCTTGGATGGTCAGTCATACACCCTCTCAGCCTAGCCTACCAAAGAGGACTAAGAATTAAATGAGAAGGAATGGCAGATGCAACTGATAGACTACATGGAATTGGCAGAAATGACTGGCAGAATCCGAGACCTGGGAGAAGAGACAGTGGAAGAGGACTGGAAGAAATTTAAGGACTACTTGCAAAAGTACTGTAAATTGTATGAATGCTAGAATGATGCAGGATATAAAGATAACTTGGCATTAGTAACTTAGTGGAAAGAAGTATGAAAATAACTGAACTATAAGAACAAAGATGAAATTTGATTAATATTATGTCAAGCTTAAATATTTAAATATTTGATAACAAAGGGTAAAATTGGAGACATAATATTTGAAAGGTACAAATTAAAACAAGATTTGAGAGAAGGGGAAGTATTGCTGAATATGACTTTGTAAACGGGAACGCAGGAAAGGGAGATGTGAGGGAGTCTGAAAAGAAGGTTATGGAAATTTGGTTTTTGAAATTTAACTATGTTGTATTTTTTTTGTTCTGTGTGTATTTTTTTTATTTTGGTGATGGTGTTTTATGTGCTTGGTGTTATATTGTTTAAAACCTTTAATAAATATTTTATTAAAAAAAAGAATTAAATGAGAAGTATGTACACCACATTGAATTAAAGGACTAAGAATTAAATGAGAAGTATGTACACCCAGTGGCGTAGCGTGGGGGGTGCAGGGGGGGCCGGCCGCACCGGGCGCAACATCTGGGGGTTAGGGTTAGGGGGCACAAATCCACGGGTTAGGGGGCGCAAATTACTTGCCTTGTCCTGGGTGCTGACAACCCACGCTACGCCGCTGTGTACACCACATTGAGCTCCTTGGAAGAAAGGTGGGATATAATGGCAATTAATAGTAGTAATAGTGATAATAACCATACCTTACAGTCCCTTAGGCAGGAGCACACAGAGTAGTCCTTAGCCTGCAGGTACTTCTCCAGCAGCTCTTCGAACTCATAGTATTTTTCCTGAGCGTGTTGGTCCAGCCTCTGGTAGGCCTCGAGGCAGCCGCTGCAGGCCTCCCCGCGCCGCGCTCCGCCCGCCGCCACGTCAGCCAGCAGGCTGCGGAGACTGCAGTCCAGGCTCTCCGGGTCGTCCATGCCCAGCAGCAGGTCCCAGACGGTGTAGGCCTCGCAGAACTGGAGCCGCAGGACCCGGAAGTGCCGCTCCAGAAAGGCCAGGTGCGACGGTGAGGCCTCCACACGCGCTGCCGGGAAGGCGACCCCGGGCGGTCCTTGCAGGAGGTGCCGTGGGCTGCAGGCCGAACTCAAGTCCAGACAGGGCCGAGCCGTCGGGGCCTGACCATCGTCGCTGCCCATCACCGCGACTTCTGGCCAGGAGACGCTCCTATATTGGGCTCCGAGCTGGGCCCCAGCGGCGACGGCGCAGAGCCAGAGGCTGTCAGAAAGAAGGACGGTGAAGAAAAGGAGCAAGGCCAGCAACAGGCGCCATTTCTGGGCCCGCTCAGAGTCGGCGCAAGGCTTGTCGGGCGGGCTGGAGGAGGCACGGGGGCGACGGCTCTGGAAGGCGGTGCCGCCGGTCATATTTTTGGAAGGGGGGGCGAGGGAGGGGCTCCTTCTCCTCCTCCTGACTCCTCTTCGCGCCCCCTCCCGGCAATGTCACCGGCCTCCTCCTCCTCCGCAGCATGGTGGCTCGGCGACGACGGGCGGCGGCGGCGGCAGAAGCATCTTTGGACACAAGGAGACGCGCGGCAGCGGCGCCCCCTGTCCACCGCCGGTCCCCGCCCCGATAGTGCCCCCAGCCTCTCCCTGCTGCTGCCGCTTGGCTGCTGCTGCTATGGGCTCCCACCGAGCAGTGCATGATGCTGTGTTGCCACCGCCGGGAAACCCTTCACCATGGCCGGCACCGGGGCGTCGGCATCCCCTAGCCAGCCACCTGGCAGCAGTCCTCTTCTTCATCTTCGTCTGTCACCGCTCGGCTCTCCTCCTCCACCACCTCCCCATCTCCGCTAAGCTTATGCGGGGACTGGCCGGCCAACTCGCTCCCAATCGACCACTCCGCCTTCGCTGGCTTCTTTCCCGGCCGACCGCGCAGCGGCGCGGGAGCCTGGCGCAGGGTGGGGCGCAGCTTGCTCATTGCTCGTTCGCTCACTCTCCCCACACTCCGCCAGAGGCGGATTTAGGGGAACGCGAACTGTTTGGTGCACCGGTCAATTGTACAAATATTATGTAGAATTGGAGGTGGGGATAGCTGCCGAATTTGCGCCGCTAAAATTTGAGGTCACAAGGTCTGCCACTGTCCCCGTTGCTCACCTTCTTCTGAGAATACCTTGCGGAATTGAGCCGGGGCGGCGACTGGTGCATGAGCTCTGCTTACGGAGGTACCCGCAGTGGTGCTGAAAGGACAGCTCCGGGCAGCTCTCGGCCAAGGAGGTGGCGCGCTGCTACTGCTGCCTTGCCTGGACGCCTCTCTACGGTCGCCGTCTTTCGAGTGGAACGTTCTCCCTCGGAAGGTGGTGAACTCTCCTTCCTTGGAGGTTTTTAAACAGACGTTGGACAGCCACCTGTTAGAGGTTCTTTAGCTGTGATTTTTTGCATTGCAGGGGGTTGGGCTTCATGCTCCCTTTCAACTCTACAATTCTACGATTCAAAGACACATAAGACATAACTATGAACTTAGTATTGGTGCTTCTTCTGCATGCACAGAAAAAAGAGAAAATCCGCTCATGAAGAAAATCTACAGAGCGCAGTATGGAAAGCTAACAATTCTATGAGTCTGTGTTTCAATTTATTTAAATGGCAAGAAAGGTGATTCAAACTAAACTTTCAGAAGAATTTTGTAGGGGTAAGAGCCAATTGACAGTGGAGCAGTCTCCCTCAGAAGGTGATCCACTTTCGCTGTGAACTCAGGGATTATTTTGCTGTGGTTCCTGCATTGCAGGAGATTGTACTAGATAATTCTCTGGGTTCCCATCACATCCTGTGTCTCCCCTCTCTTAAAGACTAAAGCAGCAGAGGTGCTCAGGCGCTCCTGTTTGTTTGAACTGGGCACTCTGCTCAGGGATAATTAAAATTATTATAATTATTTTACTTTTACAAGCAGGAGAATGGGACCTTTTCAGTGGTGGCTCCCTGTCTGCAGTAGGGCTGGGCGATATCTGCTTTTCAAGATCACAATATATCACCAGCTAAACATCACAATATCTTGATATATCACAATATATATCCGCGGCAGCTGAGTGCCCCATCACACTTCCTTGCAGCAGCAGAGTGTCTTGCCAGGCATCTCCATGGCAGAAGAGGGCCTCACGGAGCATCCCTGCGGTGGCAGAGGGCCTTGTGCACCAATCTGCGACAGTGGAGGGCATCACCAGGAATCTCTGTGGAGAAAGAAGGCCCCACTGTGCCTCCCCGTGGTGACAGAAGGTCCCACCATGCCTTCCTGCAGTGGTGGAGGGCCTCACCTCGCCTATCCCTGGCAGTGGAGGGTCTTGCCAGGCATTCCCACGGTGGGGGAGGGCCTCGCCACAGTGGTGGAGGGTGCACTGTGCTTCCCAGGGGTGACGGCAGTCTTTGCTGCGCCTTCCCGTGGTGGTGGAGGGCTTTAAAATGTAAGGAAGTAGTAGATTTAATTAAAATATTAAATGAATTTCCATATAATATATTTAATATATTTTCAACTAATTTAAGAATAGATTAAGTGATTTACTAGTCAAGTTGCATCTGCTTCCCCACTCAGAGGTCTAAGTGGAATCTGTGCATGCATAAGCCCCACTGAGTTCAACTAAATGTACTTCGACTTTCCTGGGAGTAAGCCCCATTGAATTCAGTGTGGCTTGTTTGTGAGTAGACACACATTTGCCTGCACTGCTTACCGATAAACACCCTCCTCATCATTCTCACGCAGTACCCAACCTCCCATTTCAGCAGAAGGCAGCCAGTTAAATCTTCTCCCCTCTATTTCCCCCTGACACAGAAGCCCTCCTCCCCCCAAAAAAAAACCCATCCCAGCAGACTCTCCCTTTTTATCAAAGGGAGGGAGGGAGAGCAAGCAAGCAAAGAAATAGTCTCATTTAAATAAATAAAAAAACCTTCCTTTTTAATATGGAGGAAAGCTCAGGGGCGCCGACTTATAAAAAATATTGGGGGGGCCCATACCGGGGTCCTGCCGCTGGTTCGCTCGGGTAGCCGGGAGAACGCAGTTCGAGGTGGTGGTGTTGGGGAGAGAGCCTCGCTCAGGGCACCACGAGACTTGGTGGCCGGCGGCCTATCTGGGGGTTTTGAAGCGTATTTCGGCGGAGCGATTGAGGAGGAGGGGGCTTGTTGCCGGATTCTTCAGCTGGGCCGGAGATCCGCTGCTGGGGGGTCCCTGGGCCGAGTTGTGAGCACGGCCTGCTGAAGGGAGATCCAGCCGATTGCGCGATGGGGACGGCCGGGGCTCTCCGGCTAGGGCGCGTGGCTGGCTGGCTGGCGAGGGAGCAGGTGGGGAGAAGGCGGGGGTCCTGATACAGTCGGGGGCGGAGGCAGACGGGGCCGAGGGGCGAAGAGGGCAGGCGGGGCACGGGGCGCTTGCTCAGGAGCTCAGCTAACCTGTCCCAAGAGACATAGCCTAAGTACTCCTTCCTTCCTTCCTTCCTTCCTGTTTTTTTTCCTCCCTCTTTCCACTGCTCCCCTCTTTCTTTCCTTCCTTCCTTCCTTCCTTCCTTCCTTCGTCTCATTCCTTCTTATTTCATTCATTTTCTTCCTTTCCTCCAACCCTTCGATGCTCCTTCCTTCCTCCCTTCCTATTTCATTCCTTTCTTTCCTTTCCTGCAACCCTTCCCTGCTTTTTCTTTCCTTCCTTCCTTTCTTCGTCTAATTGCTTCTTATTTCATTCATTTTCTTTCCTTCCTTCGTCTCATTGCTTCTTATTTCCTTCCTTTCCCCCTCTCTTTCCTTCCTTCCTTCCTTCCTTCCTTCCTTCCTTTTCCACCCCCTCCCTCAATCTCACCCTCCCTCCCTCCCTTCCTTTTTCCTTCCTTTCTTCCTTTCTTTGCTCCAACCCTTTCCTTCCTTCCTTCCTTTCTTCTCATTGCTTCCTGTTTCATTCATTCCTTTCCTTTCCTCCA
Source organism: Podarcis vaucheri (assembly GCF_965113315.1). Lineage (NCBI taxonomy): Eukaryota > Metazoa > Chordata > Lepidosauria > Squamata > Lacertidae > Podarcis > Podarcis vaucheri. The sequence continues at coordinate 19,548,606 of NC_138757.1, forward strand.
ACCCTTCCCTGCTCTTTCTTTCTTTCCCTTCTTCCTTCCCTCTCTCTCTTTCCCTCCCTCCTTCCTTCCTTTTCCACCCCTCCCTCAATCTCACCCCTCTCTCTCTTCCTTCCTTCCTTCCTTCCTTCCTTCCTTCCTTCCTTCCTTCCTTCCTTCCTTCCTTCCTTTCCTCCAACCCTTTCCATCCTTCCTTCTTCTCGTTGCTTCCTGTTTCATTCATTTCTTTCCTTTCCTCCAACCCTTCCTTCCTTCCTTCCTTCCTTCCCCACCCCTCCTCCCTCCCCCTCTCTCAATCTCACCCCTATCCCTCCCTCCTTCCTTCTCGCCTTCCCCACAGATTCACACTCTCCCCCCTCACCGCCCGCCCTACAGCCCAGCTGAAACTCTCGCTCACCCTCCAGCCGCAATTGATTTTATATCGCTATTCTCCCTTACTCCCCGCTGCTGCTGCCCCCTCTCCCCTCACCCCCCGCTCCCCCCCGCCCACCTCCCAGCACTCGCCTTTCCCTGTGGTGTGTGTGTGAGAGAGAGAGAGAGAGAAAGGGGGGAGAGGGAGAGAGAAAGAAAGGGGGGCATACACCCTTGTCGATGCCTTCTATACACAGAGAGGCAGAAATCACATTCATAATAGGAACCAGAGAAGCCACACTGAGGCTGGCAGGTGGGCGCTCGTTAGGAGCACGCTGGGCAGGTTGTGTGTGTGTGTTTGGGGGTGGTGTCGGTGGAGAGGGGGGGCGGACAGACCGTAGCTGGGCGCCGTGACGTCAAGGCGAGAGGGAGGCTGAGCCGAGGAGCAGAGCCGCGGCGGCGGCGGCGCTCTGCTGGGGGGGCGCCTGAGATTATTGGGGGGGGCAGAGCCCCCCCAAACGAATTTTTGAGGGGGCTCAGGCCCCATGGAGTCGGCGCCTATGGGAAAGCTATTTAGTGGGAACCAACAATGTAAACACCACCAGAAAATAAAAATACACCCTCCCTTTTTTTTCACCAGTGGGGGTGGGTGCAAGGGGAAAAAGATAGAAGTGTTTTCCAGTTCTTTGTTTAGTTCTTTGTTTGCTTTGTGCTGGATCTTTGATTGCCTAGCCATGGGGGGTTGCTCCTGGATTGTTAGCAGGTTCTGCATAATTAGCTGAGCTCTGAGTTTTTGGAGAGAGAACAGGAAGTTAGGCCTGTGTTGGTTTGTGTGCTTGCAAGGGATTATTGGTTACAGCCTAGGACTTATGTCCTTATTTTTCAGCAAGGGGAGGGACAACAAAGGGTGCCTGCCTTCTTGCCAAGGAAAGTAGCAAGAAACATATCAGTTAAGCTGAAAGAGTTTGCTGGTTTGTGTGAGGGGTTATCATCATCATTATCAGGATGTGAGGGAGGGAGGAGTGAGAGAGCAAACAAAGCAGGAGAGATGATAGTATCTGCAAAGTATCAGTTTAGCTGAACTGCCCCCCCCCAAGCTGTCAGTCTCCTCCTTTTGTTCACCAGTATATTTTCTAGTTCAGACATGTCCAACTGGTGGACCGAGATCTACAGGTGGTCAAGTGGGTGGCCATTTGACATCAGATTTTGCTCTTCGTGTGTTTGTTAGTGGCGGTTTTATTGGTGAGTGATTTTTTTCTGGCATTTCCCCTTAAAAAAAAGCTCAACAGCTTGGTTCTCCACCCAAAAAGTGGCAAGATCACTGACAGTTTGTTTATACTGGGAGTAGATCGCAGTCTCTTGGGAGTTGGACATGCCTGGCCTAGTTGAAAGACTTACCACAATGTCATTTCAACGGTATGGCAATTTATCTCACAGCCCTAGTCTGCAGAGTGCTCTCCACAGGGAGGATTGCTTGATGCAATCCTTACGGTGACCAGTGACAAGTAGGGTGCCACAGGTTTCTGTCCTGGGTCCATTGTCGTTCAACATCTTTATAAACAACTTGGATGAAGGTATTGAGGGGATCCACCTTCCCATTTCGACTCTCTGGCACCCTATCTGCATAACCTAGCAATTCTAAAATATAGACGCACTTTTACTCTTGCAAGATTGAATGTATTGCCCTTGGTTGTACTTGAGGGACGATTCCAACAGATTCCACATGAAAAAAGCTTATGTCCCTGTGGAGATGGCAATACCGAATCAGTGGCGCATGCCCTTCTGGCTTGCACTCTTTATAAAGACTTGGAGAATAAGGTTATTGCCCCTCTTTTATTGTCCATTCTGGGTCGCCCAGCCACGGCCACACTGTCCTTTCTCTTGGCAAATCAAGATGAGCAGGTGACAGCAAAGGTTGCAAGGTTTTTAGCTGGGGCAATCAGAATAAGATCCACTATTTGGCTATTGATTCAAAACCCTAAAATGTATTTTATATAATTGACTTTTCATTTGTATTCTTTGTATATTGTATTGTTGTTTTATTGCTATGGCCAATGGCTGACACAAATAAAGATTCATTCATTCATCTTTATAAACAACTTGGCTGAAGGTATTGAGGGGATGTTCATCCTATTTGCAGATGACACCAAAAACTCGGAGGGGTAGCTAATGCTGCAGAAGAAAGAATCAGAATTCAATATGACCTTAACATATTGGAGAACTGGGCCAAAATTAACAAAAAAAAATCTATAGGGACAAATGTAAAGTTCTGCGCTTAGGCAGGAATAACCAATTGCACCAATATAACATGAGGGACACCTGGCTTGCAAGTAGTACATGTGAGAACCATCTAGGGGTCTTTTTAGACCCCCAAGCTTAACATGAATCAACAGTGTGTTAAAACTTTGAAGCCTGTGAACTTTTGAAGTGCTTTCGCCTGATGCAAAGCTTAGCAGAGTATTGCGGGCACACACGCTAAACCCTGTCTGTGGTGCCTACCCCTTTCCCCAAATGATAACACAAGAGACCAGAGTATGGGTTCAAATTGGCCACAACTTTATTGAACTTCAGAAGTGGGAAACTTGGCACAGGCCTTGGCAGGTAACCCTCTCAGCCCGCCTGGCTGAGAATATGCAGGCAGTTGAGGCCCAGTGAGAGGGGACTGCAAAGTGCAAACTTACACAGCATGCCCTGCCACTGACCTCGTCCAGGGATTTTGACCTACATACTGCCACTCTAGGGCCAGGGACTCCCAGTTTTGCCCTTTAACGGGCCCTGCAAGCACTGCCGCATGGGGAGGGAGCATGAATGCATCCCCCCAACTTGATGTTAGACTAAAGGCTACCTTGCCAAGGCCTAGAACCACCACTCGAGGCCCTAAGGGGCCTCGCCGCCAAATCCCACAACTGAGGACCAATCAAACCCCGCAATCTATCCAGTCCCCAGCGGCTCGTCGCAAGTCGTGGAGCCAGAAGTCATTGCCCAGTGGGGACAGGTGCACCCCGTCCCCCCGGAATAGGTCAACTCTATCTGATGTGATGGTGGGATGTGGGATAGAGAACCCACCAATTTGGCGCATGGTGTTGTGCATGGCCCTGTTAATTTTACTCACCGCATAATTGAGGCGAGAGGGATTGGAAGCCCTCCTCCAGTGAAGACGGGGTAGGAGATTGGACCAGCCGATGGTCATCGATGGGTACAGACCATCGGCTGTGGGGAGGACGGCAGGGCCTGCTCCCTTCCAGGGCCTTTTCCAACTGGCCCAGGGGGCATGGCCCAGGCCCTTATTTGGAACAAACTTTTGGGGAAGTGTAGGAAGTGTTCTGCGATTTCTTCTCTGTTCCAAGTGGTTAATGTGTTTTAAAATGTCCTCAAGCAGTCGGTGGCAATTTAAATTTGTATTTCTTTTTTTTCTTTTTTCCTTTGTTGGGTCTGGGTGGGTGGGATGGATGGATATTTGATTGGGGATTAATTTTAGTATAATTGTTCTGTTTTTGTTTTTTGTTGTTTTATTGGTTCTGTATAGTTTGTGTTTTGTTTTTATTTATTTTTAAATAATATTTATTAAAGTTTCAAAAGGTACAAAAAACAAAACAGAAAAACAAAGAAAAGCACACAAAAAATTCCACCTTTAAGATCTCATTTTCAATAACTTCTTTTCACGACTTCCCCTCACCTCCCCTTCTTGTATTCCAAATCCAGTTATTTGTTCAACAAGTTTTTATCCCTAATGTCTTAACCTTAATTTGTTAATGTATTTCTTTATAATAGATTTTAACCCTTAATTCATTATTATATTTAGTTCAGTTTATAAAACAACTTTTAGATTATATACCTTGATCATATGTAAAAAGAAGAAAAAAACTTTTTCTAAGGTTGACCCTATTTCCCTTCCACGAATTCCCCATTCTTATAATGATAAACAACATAAAATTTTAACACAGCAAAAGAAAGATCAGGCCCCCTTTGGACTTCCAAACCCCACCCTTCTCTCCCCGGTTTCAATCCCAAACCAAAGTCCATTAGTCCGTCTTTTTAGCCTGGTGACCTTACGTCCGAGGCAGTTTGTGTTTTGTTTTTAAGGGGCAGGATCAGGGCTGCCTGGGAGTGGGGCCCCAGCCAACACGATGGCTGGGACAAGTTCCACGGGGGGGGGGGACACTGGGACATCCGATCTCGGTGATCATGGGCAGGAGGAGGAGTTACGCTAAGACCAGACCATGTCATTACCGAGGAGGCAGGTTTAGTCATTGTTTGAGGACTATCCCTGCCTCCGGGTCTGGCCTTGACCAGATGGATACTGGAATCAACAGGGGAAACCCACATGACCTGAAGGTGTTGCTGTGTAATGCCAGGTCAATTATGAATAAAACCACTGCCATCCACGACCTGATTGTGGATGGAGGATTTGACGTGGCATGTGTGACAGAGACCTGGTTGGAGGAAGCAGATGGGCCTGTCCTTGCCGCTGCTTACCCACCAGGTTTCTCTTACGCACAGCAACCCAGGTCATGTGGACGGGGAGGGGGGGGTTGCAGTGATTTTTAGGAAGTCATTAGCTTGCATCAGGCGTCCTACCTTTTGGTGTACCGACCTCCCCGCTGCACCAAGGATTCCCTGTCCGAGCTGCTGCAGGTCGTGGCGGATGTTCTCCTGGAGACACCTAGTTTGGTTGTCCTAGGGGATTTTAACATCCACGCCGACACGACCTTACAAGGGGCCGCTCGGGACTTCGTGGAAAGCATGGCCTCCATGGGGCTGTCCCTGAATAAGTTGGGCCCAACTCATAGTCATGGACATGCCTTAGACCTGGTATTCACCTCTAGTGACGTGGGTGATCTGACACTAAGTAAAAGTGAAGCAAAAGAAGTGCCATGGTCAGATCACTTCCTGGACTTCTTGAGCAACTGGACTTCTCCGCGACCCTTCCCCTCTGCAGGGAGGTGGGACCAATTCGGATGGCTCGCCCCCGCCACTTAATGGATCCAAATGGTTTCCAGAGAGTGGTAGGGGATGCTTTATCCCATGTCGGTGGCCTTTCAGCTGATTCCCTGGTGGCCCGCTGGAATGCAGAGTTAACCAGGGCTATTGACTGTCTGGCTCCGAAGCGCCCTCTCCTATTGTATGGAGCCCGGACAGCCCTGTGGTTTTCATCGGAGCTGAGGGCAATGAAACAATCTCTGAGACGGCTAGAGCATCGGTGGCAGAAAACTCACTCCGAATCTGACCGGACACAGGTTAGAGCTCAACGTCGAGCCTACCAAGTGGCGATAGCGACGGCAAAGAAGACTTTCTTCACCGCCTCTATTGCATCTGCAGAAAATAGTAGCAGGAGACTCTTTCAGGTGGTCCACAATTTAACGGAACCACCTTTACCACTGGGGCCTTGTAAAGACCCCAAGATCTCCTGCAACGATTTTGCAAAGTTTTTTGCAGATAAAAATCACTCATATTTGGAAGGAGCTAGACACCACCGTGGGAGCAGGGCTGGGGCGGGTGAGTGCTAGAGCCCTGTGTGGTTAATTTCAATCCGTTACCCCCGAGGATGTGGACAGGCTGCTTGGACGCGTGAAACCAACCACCTGTCTCCTTGATCCTTGCCCATCCTGGCTAATAAAAGCAAGCTGGGAAGGGCTGGGCGATGGGCTCTGCGGGGTGGTGAATGCTTCCCTCTGTGAGGGAACATTCCCAGATCCGATGAAAGAGGCGGTCATTAAACCGATTCTTAAAAAACCATCTTTAGACCCGGCCAGTATGGCCAACTATCGCCCAGTCTCAAATCTTCCATTCTTGGGCAAGGTGATTGAGCACGTGGTTGCTGAACACGCTTGGAGGATGCGGACCATTTGGATCCCTTCCAATCGGGGTTCAGGCCTCATCATGGGACTGAAACTGCCTTGGTCGCACTGGTTGATGATCTCCGGCGAGCTAGGGACAAAGGTGAGAGTTGTTTCCTAGTTCTGCTGGATCTCTCAGCGGCCTTTGATACAATCGACCATAACATCCTTCTGTACCATCTAGAGGGGTTGGGAGCTGGGGGGACTGTTATACAGTGATTTCGCTCCTTCCTCCTGGGCCGTGTTCAGAAAGTGGTGGTGGGGGATGAGTGTTCAGACCCTTGGGCCCTCACTTGTGGGGTACCTCAGGGTTCCGTCCTCTCCCCCATGCTTTTTAACATCTATATGAAGCCGCTGGGAGAGATCATCAGGGGGTTTGGGCTGGGTGTCCATCAATATGCAGATGATACCCAGCTCTACCTCTCTTTCAAATCAGAACCAGTGAAGGCGGTGAAGGTCCTGTATGAGTGCCTGGAGGCGGTTGGAGGATGGATGGCGGCTAATGGATTGAAGTTGAATCCTGACAAGACAGAAGTACTGTTTTGGGGGGACAGGCTGGTGTGGAGGACTCCCTGGTCCTGAATAGGGTAACTGTGCTCCTGAAGGACCAGGTGCGCAGCCTGGGAGTCATTTTGGAATCACAGCTGTCCATGGAGGCGCAGGTCAATTCTGTATCCAGGGCAGCTGTCTACCAACTCCACCTGGTACGCAGGCTGAGACCCTACCTGCCCGCAGACTGTCTCGCCAGAGTGGTGCATGCTCTAGTTATCTCCCACTTGGACTACTGCAATGCGCTCTACGTGGGGCTACCTTTGAAGGTGACTCAGAAACTACAACTAATCCAGAATGCGGCAGCTAGACTGGTGACTGGGGGCGGCCGCCGAGACCACATAACACCGATCTTGAAAGACCTACTTTGGCTCCCAGTATGTTTCCGAGCACAATTCAAAGTGTTGGTGTTGACCTTTAAAGCCCTAAACGGCCTCGGCCCAGTATACCTGAAGGAGCGTCTCCACCCCCATCGTTCTGCCCGGACGCTGAGGTCCAGCGCCGAGGGCCTTCTGGCGGTTCCCTCATTGCGAGAAGCAAAGCTACAGGGAACCAGGCAGAGGGCCTTCTCGGTAGTGGCGCCCGCCCTGTGGAACGCCCTCCCATCAGATGTCAAAACGATAAACAACTACCTGACATTCAGAAGACATCTTAAGGCAGCCCTGTTCAGGGAAGTTTTTAATGTATGGTATTTTAGTGTTTTTTGGTTTCTGTGGAAGCCGCCCAGAGTGGCTGGGGAAACCCAGCCAGATGGGTGGGGTACAGATAACAATAAATTATTATTATTATTATTATTATTATTATTATTATTATTATTATTATTACTACTACTACAAGGCATGCAGGCTTTTTAAATCTTCCCTTGCAGCAAGGGCAAGGGCAATGCCTTTTTGCTCCACTAGATCATTCTCCCCTGCATGTATAATCAAGACCCTTGGAGGGCCATGGGTCGCTGTGGCACTACGCAGCATGGGCATCAAGCTCCGCCAACGCATGCCCTGCTGAGCCATCCAATAAAAGCGATAAAAGCGTACCTTGGGGTGGATGTTAAGGTTATGGCCACAATTTTGAGACCGTGCATAATCCGCTGCCCAATGGACTATGTTGTGGCCTATCACCCAGATCTTCATGGTGGGCAAACCTGTAAGACAATTAAATTGCAAGTGATAAGGAGGAGGAGCCAGGACGAATGTAACTTTTGTATGCTGTTGAGTGCCAGCGCCCCAGTGTCTTTATGTGTGCAGGGTCCCAACCCTGTATCACCGCTGAAGTAGCAGCCCCAATACGGAATGAGTGCCCGGAATATTCCTGGGGACTAACACCGCAAAGAGATAAGGCTTTGCGTAAAACCGCTGTGAATTGTGATCATGTCAACGGGCACGTGTTTGAGTGAATGAAGAAAGGGCCCTTGCACTGGGGCCGGACCCTGAAGAAGCGGCGTGTGTCGCCTTATGGGCAGGGGCCCGCCTGTTCCGTTGGGGGCAGTGCGAGCGTGACCCCTTTCCGCAACTGGTCAGTTTCTGAGGACCGAATCTTAACATTCAACGTATGCCCAGAGAACCTGATGTCGTTGTCTGCCAACCCTGATTGCAGGGGCCCAGCCAAACACTCCCCAATGTGCATGGCACCGAAAAAGGCTAGGGAGAATGCTGCCCGAAAGAGACGCGTTTCGAAATTTGACCAGCAGATCTCTAGTAGTTTTTTCCAAATTAGATAAAGTATGTCTATGGTGATAGACTTCCTGCCATCCTGACGTGGGGGAATGACACGCCGCCACCCAGCCAGTAACTTCTTGACATGGAAGCTGTCACAGGGGTCCGGCCAGTGACGGAATTTACAAAAGAAATAGCTGCCCTGTAAAGCATTAAAGTTTTTATGGCAAAGCCCTTGCGCTTTAAGAACACCAAGAACTGAAGCACCTCCTCCTCGGATGTGCGCCGTGTTGCAGAGCCACGAAAGCACCCAAAGGCAGCCCAGGCCCTGGAATAAGAACGTCTAGTGGAGGGTGCTTTTGCTGCCAATACTCCCTGGTTTACTTCTCGCTTCCAATCTCCCACAGATCGTCTGGGAAGGCATCTGGGGACTGGGCTGCTCCTGGTGCCAGCTCACAGAAACGCTCCATCTGGAAAGAAGACAGTGCGTCAGCAATGTTATTGTTAAGGCCAGGTATGAAGCGGGCAGTGAAAGAAATATTGTGCCACAGGCACTCCAGCAGAAACAGGCGCAGGACCCTTATGACCCTCTGGGACTTTGCTGACTGCCTAGATATAACTCTTACCACCGCTTGATTGTCGGACCAGAAACAGACCCTGGAATTCGAAAAGAGGGTTCCCCAGATGCGAATGGCGACTAGAATAGGAAAGAACTCAAGAAAGGTTAAATCCCGAGTGATGCCTGCTGTGTGCCAAGAAGATGGCCACGGCTGGGCGCACCAATGTCCCCTGAAGAACACGCCAAAGCCAAAGCGGCCAGAAGCATCAGAATGAACCTGGAACTCCACCCTGGGGTTAAGGCACTTCTGCCAAAAAGAAACCCCATTATAATCCTGCAGGAATGCAAGCCAAACCCTCGGATCGTCCTTTATCTGCTTTGTCACCCTGATGTGATGGTGGGGGGCTACCCCCCCCGGCCGTGAGCCGTGCCAGACAGGCACAAAAGGCACAGCCTGGCGCCACTACTCTACATGCAAAATTAAGATGACCCAATAGGGATTGCACCTGGCGAAGGGAGCTCTTTTTAACCCCAAGCATTGCCTCCAGCAAGACTTTCAAGGATTCCAACTTGGTTTGCGGTAGGCGTGACGACTGCCGAATTGTGTCCAATTCAATACCCAAGTAGGAAAGGATAGTCGAAGGGCCCTCGGTCTTGTCAGCAGCCAGAGGTATGCCAAAGTCAGCTGCAAGGCACATGAATGTAGCTAGGGATAGGGCACAGTCGGGGGAGCCTGGGGCCCCAATGATAAGAAAGTCATCTAAGTAATGGGTCACAAAAGGGGAAGCAGATGTGGTTTTGAAGGCCCAGTCAATGAATGTGCTGAAGGTTTCAAATGCTGCGCAGGCCACAGAGCAACCCATGGGCATAGCCTTGTCAAAATACCAGCTATCCCTGAATTTGAATCCAAGAAGCCAAAAATCTTCAGGATGAACCGGGAGCAGCTGAAAGGCTGACTCGATGTCACATTTTGCCAATAAGGCTCCAGTGCCCAATTCCCTAATCATTTTGATGGCCACTTCCAAGGAACTGAACAAACCTTCCGTGGTATGGCGTCGTTTACAGACCCACCCCTAGGATAAGAAAGGTTGTGTATCATGCGGAACTCACCAGGAAGTTTTTTGGGCACTATGCCGAGAGGGGAAACTATAAACTTTTTGAAAGGGGGAGCCGGGAAAGGGCCAGCCACCCTGCCTAAACGCCGCTCTTTTCCAGTTTTGTTAAAAGCAACAAGGGGCATTTCCATTACCGACTTTTGATAAGGAGGGGTTCTGGATACCGGTGTATTGGAGACACGGATGCGGAAGCCAAAACGAAACCCTGCCTCCAAGTAGTTGGCTGCAGTCCTGTTGGGATAAGCCTGTAACAAAGGTAACATCACGGAGAGGCGGAGAGGGGTTGGGACTAGGGTGGGAAAAACCTCATTTTTGGGAGGCAGCCTTGGCTTGCTGGGCTCCTGAGTCTCCCTTGGCGTCCTTGGCTCCACTCCCCGATCCTGTTTTTCGAAAACTGCGAAAAGGGGGCTTAACCCGAAAACACTTAGTCCGTGAGTGAGGACCACCACAACGCTCACAAGCATGGTCAAAGCGGCATCGGTCCCTGCTGCACAACCCATTATTAAACTCCCAACATGTTGATATAGCCACCCTTTGCACTTTGGAGGGGGGTTTACCTGACTTCTCCCCAAAAGCCCTTTTTTGGAAGTATGGGGCCACTGCTTCAGACCAAAGATCATTGTCCTTGATGTCCCAATGGGCCGTGGGTTCTTCAGCAGCCCTCTCACGGAACAGCTCACCGTAAGCCAAAGCTGCTGAGTCCCCTGCCATTTTTTTTGGCTTTTAAGATAATGCCCAGATAGTTAGCCAAGTGCCAAGCCCTATCAGGGTAAGCAGCGGCCACCAATCCCATGTAAGAGGAGAAAGCAGTTAGCCAATTGTCAAAAGTTCTATCAATATCCACTGCCTTGTCCTTCTTGCAACACGATTCAGGCTTAAACTTGGAACTACAAGAATAAGCCGGGGAGAGCAGGGCAAACAAGTCCACGATTTCCCCATTTAGAATGCGATTGCATATATTCTTTTTAAGCTGGATGCCGGGAGGCTGATCCGTGGTCTTGAAGTTTGACTCCTGCACCTTCCCTTTCGCATCAAGCCCATCCTCCCCAAATGGCTCCTTGGCCCCAAAGGCACGGCGATGGCGCCGGGTGCGATGTTCCCAAATCCAACTAGGCAGGCCAGGGGCCTTGTGGGTAGTAACTTTGCACCATTTGCACCCTTTGCACCGTTCTTCCGACTCGCCACAGGAGGAATCACACGTACCTGAAAGATCCGAAGAATCTGAAGAGACCCTCTTGCACTTACGCTCATGCTTCCTCGATCTGCAAGACCTCTTCTTCCTGCGATGTGTTCTGCGCAAATCAGGGCTGGAGGAGCTGTCTGATGAACTCGAAACAGGTGACCTATGCCTACGCCTACCCTCGCGAGAGCGTCGACGAGGGGACTTCGACTTATCTAAGCACTCCTTAGCCCTAGCCAGGCGATGCTGCAGGCTACGGTTCTGACGCAGTACTTCCTGCACATCACCCTCACTGGACTGGGAAGAATCGCACTCAGCAGTGAGCTCCTCTGTGTATGCTCGCTTTTTCTTCTTAGGGAGGGCCCTGGTGGGCCTGGCATCAGAGGTGGAGGGGCCATCATCCCTCACTTTTTTTTTGGAGATTATGAACTTCATAGGTGGGACCTTCCGGCTGGAAGACAAGGCCCTTTTTTAAATCCTGTTGGCTGCCTTTACGGCATTGCTAGGGGTACCCCTCGATGCGCCTCTTGGGGTGCCCACCACTACGGCACCAAGAGAGTGCGAGGGGGAGCCTTCTCTGATCAGCAGCCACGGCTAGAGACATAATGCACCTTGAAGCAAGTCAACCACTACTAAGACCTACAAATACCTAAGTATGATGGCAGTTTGTTGTATTTATTTGTATGTTTTTGTTTGTTTGTTTGTTTTATTAATTATAATTATTAGATTTATTTATATTTGCAATCGGAATGTTTTGGTGAAAGACAGAACCAGCCAACCTAACTGCGCACAAACGCTAAGACTGCAAAAGATAGAAACAGTTAGCACACATCCTGAATACCAACTTGGGGGAACAGGGGGGGTGCGAGCATAACCGCCATGCGGTCTGACTTAGCTCCCCCCCAATAAGGAAAAACTGAAGTGGGTTGCCCTGCAGTCCGGCGGGGCACCCCCTCCCCAGCGTGATTCAGTTCAAAAAGGTCGCCATGTGGCCCCCTGCGGATGGCAAAACAAGCAGGCCGGCCTAGTGGCCCAGCTGAGGCCCGCGTCACCCATTTGGGCCAGCAACACCCGTGGCTGGCAGCAATGCCACCCCCAGCTGCAAAAGTAAGCAGGCAGTGCCTGCTGCCTAGATCCCGCTCGGGTCGGCAGCAGCAGCTTCAACAAACCTCAACAATAAGCCTCAACAGACAAGCAGGCCGCGCCTGTGGCCTAGCCAGGTCCACCCCCACTGCTGAAACAAACAAGGCGACCAGGCCGCGTTTGCGGCCTAGTCGGGCCCATGCCGCCCTCCTGGGCCAGCAGGCGTCTCATGCGGGGGCAATTCCGCCCCCCCGCCACTGAACAAAGGGACTAGGCCGCGTTTTGTGGCCTAAGCGGGCCCGTGCCACCCTCCCGGTGCCCCCGCCATAAAAGCAAGCAGGCCGCGGCTGCGGCCTTGCTGGAGCCCCGCGCCGCCCCCCAGGGTAGGAAGGGGTAGCAAGGGGTGATGCCCCCCCCTGCCACCCAAATGCAAGCAGCCCGCAGCTGCGGCCCAGCTGGGGCCCACACCACTGCTGGCCATCACAAAAGGCTGGTAGGCCAACCTAGCGGCTTACTCAGGGGCCATGCTGCCCACTCGGGCTGGCAGCGCCCTGGGCAAGCAGCTGCCGGTGGAGGAGCCTGTCGCGAATTCCTCACGGCGCTTTTAGCAGAACGCTCAGAGTCCCAGGTTCTTTAGAGCAGTCTTGTTTAATGTGAGCTAAACATATATACAGATATTTACAAAAGCAGTTCATACAGAGTACCTGCACCTTGAGGCAAACGAAAGCTGAAAACTCTACACCACTCCACCACAGCACCACAACTACTGTTGAACAGGCTTTTCCTTTAAAACAGGTGACGGCCAATCACATTACTGCTGAGTCATTCTGACCCAGCACTTCACAGAGTATTGCATCAGCCTGTTGCAAACTGAAGCATGCAGACTTCCTCAGCATCCTGCGAATCCCAACACTCCTCCTTAAATCAAAGGCTTGAGACCTAATAATTCTCTTAAGTCTCGAAATTTAGGACCATCCAAACATTTTGTATACAAATCCGCCACATTACATTTTGTGTTACAGTGCTGTACCTTTATTTTTTTATATATAAATATTTTATTAGGTTTTCAAACACAAAATAGAAAGTCATATATCAAACACACAGAATCCCTTCACCAAAGAAATAACAAACAAAAAAACAAGTACAATTACACCAACAAATAATATAAAAAGAAGAAAAAAGAAAAACACAACTATTCATAACATTTTTTGTATAACTAACTGGACTTCCTCACATCTCCCTTACCCTGCATTCTCTGTAATAAAAATACCAGCAAATTATTACCTTGTTTCATTCCTTATTTTGTACTTCTCAAATGTTATATTTCTAGACTTAAAGTAATTTTCGTCAATTAGTTGTAACTTAAATTAAACATAATATTGCTTTAAGTTTCGACCTTTTCTTACCTATCACTTAATTTTCTATGTCTCACAGTCAAGTTACTGGAACCATATTTTTCTGGATCGTGCAATTTTTTAACATTCATACAGCTTGTACTGTTTTTGTAGATAGTCCTTAAACTTTTTCCAGTCCTCTTCCATTGTTTCTTCTCCCAAATCTCGGATTCTGCCAGTCATTTCGGCCAGTTCCATATAGTCCATCAATTGCGTCTGCCACTCTTCCAGTGTGGGCAAATCTTGTGTCTTCCAATGTTTTGCAATAAGTATTCTTGCTGCTGTAGTCGCATACATAAAGAAAGTTCTGTCCTTCTTTAACACTTTCTGGCCGACAATGCCCAAGAGGAAGGCTTCTGGTTTCTTAGTAAAGGTATATTTAAATACCTTTTTTAACTCATTATAGATCATTTCCCAGAAAGCCTTCACTCTTGGACAAGTCCACCAGAGGTGAAAGAATGTCCCTTCAGCCTCCTTACATTTCCAACATTTATTATCAGACAGGTGATATATTTTTGCAAGCTTGACTGGGGTCATGTACCACCTATATATCATTTTCATAATATTTTCCTTCAAGGCATTACATGCCATAAATTTCATTCCGGTGGTCCATAACCTTTCCCAGTCCTCAAACATGATGTTATACCCAATATCCTGAGCCCATTTTATCATGGCTGATTTAACTGTCTCATCCTGAGTATTCCATTTAAGCAGCAAGTTATACATTCTTGAAAGTACCTTAGTCTTTGGTTCTAACAATTCTGTCTCTAATTTCGATTTTTCCACCTGGAATCCTATCTTTTTGTCCAAATTAAAAACCTCTTTAATTTGAGCGTAATTTAACCAATCTCGCACCTTATTCTTTAGTTTCTCCAAGCTCTGCAACCTCCAATTGTCTCCGATTTTTTCTATTATTTCCCAATATTTCGGCCAACCGGCCTCCATATAGAGTCTTTTCCGGGCCTTAGCCTCCATTGGTGATAACCATCTTGGGGTCTTGTTTTCTAATAAGTCTTTGTATTTTGTCCAGACAATAAATATTGCTTTCCTGACAATATGGTTTTTGAACACTTTATGAACCTTTACCTTGTCGTACCACAAATATGCATGCCATCCAAAAGCATTATTAAACCCTTCCAGATCTAGGACATCATTGTTCTCTAAAAGTAACCAATCCTTCATCCAACAGAAAGCTGCAGCTTCATAATATAACCTTAAGTCCGGCAGGGCAAATCCCCCTCTTTCCTTTGCATCAGTTAGAATTTTAAATTTTATTCTGGGCTTTTTGCCCTGCCAGACAAACTTAGAAATATCTTTCTGCCACTTTCCAAAACATTCCACTCTGTCCACAATCTGTAGGGTTTGAAACAAAAACAACATCTTTGGCAATACATTCATCTTTATAGCTGCAATTCGACCCAACAAGGAAAGTTTCAACCTTGACCAAGTTTCTAGATCCTTTTTGATTTCTGACCAACATTTTTCATAATTGTCTTTAAATAAGTTCAGGTTTTTAGCAGTCAAATTAACCCCTAGGTATTTCACTTTTTTAACCACATTTAACTCTGTCTCTTTCTGAAACCTTTCTGATTCCAAAGGTGTCAAATTTTCCCCCAAAACCTTAGTTTTTTGCTTGTTCAGTTTAAATCCCGCCACCCGACCAAACTCCTGAATCAATTCTAAAACTCTTTTCGTACTAGATTCTGGCTCCTGTAATGTTAAAACCAAGTTGTCTGCAAAAGCTTTAAGTTTGTACTGTTTCACTCCGACCTGTATTCCTTGCACCAACCGGTCCTCCCTAATTGTGAAGGGATGATGAGCTGCTTGTGCGTAAAATCGTAGTCCCTCAGATTTTGTTCAAGTCCACAAACCTCTGTCTGTGACGGAGCCCCTCAGACATGGCTCCTCTAGTCACTGGTAAATTCCGACAGTGGTTGCTTTCAGAATCGCTTCCAACATAAAAGCTCCTTAACGGAAACACGTCTTCTGGACTCGCGGCGTGACAGTTTCCGGCGAGGAGTGGGTCTCCCTATGGGAGGTCCAGAAACCTCCCCACTGTTCTCGCTGGACGTTTCCCTGAGCCCTCCCTCTTGCTCGCTTTCCCTCAGAGACCCACCTCTCCCCCTGCTGGTTCCTGCTTCAGCTGCTGGGTCTCTCCCAACCTCCGTGAGCCCTTCCACCACCTGTCCCTCCGATGGCAGTTCCCTGACATCCACCTCCCCTCCAGGGCCCCCTTCATTTTTTATTTTTTTTAAATAGTTTTTATTTGCTTTTTTTTCCAAGGTCAAAATACATCGTCATTGACACAACAAAAGTAGTTTTACAAAAAAGAAGAAAGTTACAAAAGAAAAAAAGAGAAAAAGAAAAAAAAAGAAAATCACTTTTCCAGATCTATTTTCATAATCAACTGGACTTCCCCACATCTTCCATCCCCTGCTTTCTTTACAATAAAAATAAATAGCAAATTGATACCTTATTTTATGTGTTTTTGTACTTTCATTTGATTATATAGTCTGTGATTTATGTTTTTCAGAATGCTAACTTGATTTCCACCATTTACCAATCTCAATACTGAAGCATATTTTTCCCGAAAACTTAACAAATTCTCAACATTCATGTAACTTATAATGTTTTTGTAAATAGTCCTTAAATTTTTTCCAGTCCTCTTCCACCGCTTCTTCTCCCACATCTCGAATTCTGCCGGTCATTTCAGCTAGTTCCATGTAGTCCATCAGCTGTGAATGCCACTCTTCCAGCGTGGGTAACTCCTGTGCTTTCCAATGTTTGGCTATAAGAATTCTTGCTGCTGTAAAAGGTAAAGGTAAAGGTACCCCTGCCCGAACGGGCCAGTCTTGACAGACTCTGGGGTTTGTGCGCCCATCTCACATCTATTGGCCGGGGGCCAGCGCTGTCCGAAGACACTTCCGGGTCACGTGGCCAGCGTGACAACGCTGCTCTGGCGAGCCAGAGCCGCACACGGAACGCCGTTTACCTTCCCGCTGGTAAGCGGTACCTATTTATCTACTTGCCCCCGGGGGTGCTTTCGAACTGCTAGGTGGGCAGGCGCTGGGACCGAGCAGCGGGAGCGCACCCCGCCGCGGGGATTCGAACCGCCGACCTTTCGATCGGCAAGCCCTAGGCGCTGAGGCTTTAGCCCACAGCGCCACCCGCGTCCCACCTTGCTGCTGTAGTTGCATATAAAAAGAAAACTCTATCTTTCTTTAACACTCTCTGGCCCACAATGCCCAGGAGGAAGGCCTCTGGTTTCTTGTGAAAGGTGTACTTAAATACCTTTTTCAACTCATTATAAATCATTTCCCAGAAAGCCTTCACCCTCGGGCATGTCCACCAGAGGTGAAAAAAGGTACCTTCAGCCTCCTTACATTTCCAACATTTATTGTCAGACAGATGATATATCTTTGCAAGTTTAACCGGGGTTATGTACCACCTGTATACCATTTTCATAATGTTTTCTTTTAAGGCACTACATGCCGTAAATTTCATACCGGTGGTCCATAACCTTTCCCAGTCTTCAGACATAATGTTGTACCCAATGTCTTGTGCCCATTTTATCATAGCTGATTTAACTGTCTCATCTTGAGTATTCCATTTAAGCAACAAGTTATACATTCTTGAAAGCACTTTAGTCTTAGGTTCAAGTAATTCTGTCTCTAGTTTTGATTTTTCCACCTGGAAACCAATTTTCTTATCTTTTTTAAAAACCTCTAAAATTTGGGCATAATGAAACCAGTCTCGCACCTTTCCCTTCAATTTTTCGAAACTCTGCCAGGGCCCCCTTCACCCCCTCCCGTTCCCTCTCTTCTGGGCGGTGAGGAGGTAAAACCCCGAAAAGAATCCCCTTCATCTTCAGATGTCTCGAACATTTCCCTCCATCGGTTGCCGTTCCGGGTCGCTGAATCCTCCTCCTCCTCGGAATCTGTGAACCCCTCCAACTCCTCTTCCTCATCTGTGGTTGCAAAGTATTCCCTCCGGAACCTCGCTACAGGCTGAGGTTTACGTGGGAACCTCTGATGAAAAGTTTCTATTAAGACCTCGTCATTGACATCCTCTGCCATGACCCAGGTGTTTTCCGACTCCGGTTCCCCTTCCCACATTACCAAATACTCCACTTTATCTCCCTTCCACCTGGAATCAAGGATCTCCGCCACATGGTTGCTGTGTTCCCTTTCCTCCATTGCTGGTCCCCGTGTGAACCTCCCTTCTCTGTCCCCTTTATACGGTGACAGCAACGACCTGTGGAAAACTGGGTGCAACTTCATGTGGTTCGGTAACCGGAGTCTGAAAGCCACTGGGTTGACCTGTTGCGTGACTTCAAATGGGCCCAATCTTTTGGGTCTTAACTTCTTACAACCCCCTTTGAATGGTAACCCTTGGGTTGACAGCCACACCTGGTCCCCCACCCTAATGGTTTCACCTTCCCTTCTGTTTTTGTCTGCCTGCCTCTTATACTCCTCCTTGGCCCTGTCTAAGTTGAGTTGGAGCTGACGATGGATCGCTTCCATTTCTTCTACAAACTGTTCGGCAGCAGGGACGCTCCATCTCTCCCCTTCCCCCCATGGGAAAGCCCTGGGATGGCACCCGTAATTAGCCAAAAGGGGGCTCATCCCTGTGGACACGTTCTCCGCATTGTTGTAGGCAAATTCCGCCAACGCCAGCTTCTCCACCCAATCATTCTCTCTGTCATTGACATAACACCTCAGATATTGCTGGAGGATGCCATTGGCTCTTTCCGCCTGCCCGTTGGTTTCAGGATGCCGGGCAGTCGAAAAATTGACCTCTACATGCAGTAAGCTCATGAGCTTCCTCCAGAACCTGGAAGTAAATTGTTTCCCTCGGTCTGAAACCACCCTCAAGGGGGCGCCATGCAACCTAAACACATTTTCTACAAACAATTTCGCTGTTTCTTTTGCCGTGACAGCATGTGAGCAGGCTATAAAGTGGCCCATTTTGGTTAACAGGTCTACCACAACCATGATGGCTGTTTTCCCTCTGGACTTTGGCAGATCAGTCATGAAATCTATTGACACCGCTTCCCATGGTCTTTCAGGTGTGGGTAGCGGTTCTAATAACCCCGCCGGCGCCCGCCTCTCCCCTTTGGCTCGCTGGCATTGATCACAACCTCTCACATACTGCCGCACATCCTCCCTGACCTTGGGCCACCAAAATTCCCTGGTAACCAGCCACATGGTTTTGTGTTGCCCAAAATGCCCCGCTGTGGGGCTATCGTGCAGCTGCTTGAGTACCTTCCCCCTCAACTCTCCTTCAGGTATATACAGCGCTCCCTTGTAATACAACGCCCCGTTTCTCTCCTCAAAACCTCCGGGTTTGTCTCCCTCCCTCCTGAGACCCCTGAGTTTGTCCTGGGCGTATTCATCATTCTCCGTTCCCTCTACCAGTTCTCTTTGCCCCACCAATGCCGCCCCACACACCCAGCGGTCCTCTGGAATGACATGTCTCTCTTCGGGTGCTCCCTCCCCCTCCAAATATTCAGGTTTGCGTGAGAGAGCGTCCGCCCTAATGTTCTCTGGGCCTGGCATGTAACAAATCTCAAAGTTAAATTTGGAGAACTCCTGAGCCCATCTCACTTGCCGTTGGTTGAGCACTCGTGCCATTCTCCAATACTCTAGGTTCTTGTGGTCAGTGCACACTTGCACCTTATGTTGTGCGCCAATTAGCAGGTGCCTCCATCTCCGGAAAGCCTCATGAATGGCGAGTAGTTCTCGGTCGTACACCGTGTAGTTCCTCTCGGATTTGTTCAGCTTTCGCGAAAAAAGGGCACACGGTCTCCACTCCGACTCCTCCTTTCCTGGCTGCAGAAGCACCGCCCCGATCGCTCTGTCTGATGCGTCAGTTTCTACTCTCATCGGTTTTTGTAAATCCACATGCAGGAGTTGTTCTTCCGAGGCGAAGGCCCTTTTTAGTTCCTCAAAAGCTCGCTCCGCCTCCTCAGTCCCAACGAATTTCTTCTTACTGCTGAGACAGTCCGTAATGGGCGCCGTCAGGTGGGCAAAGTTTCGGATGAACTTACGATAGAAGTTCCCAAACCCTAGGAACCTCTGCACATCCTTCTTTGTTTTGGGTGTTTTCCATTCCAGCACTGCCTGGACCTTGCCGGGATCCATGGCCAATCCCTTGTCTGACAGGCAATACCCCAGGAATTCCACCTCCTTGGTATGAAACTGACACTTCTCCAGTTTCACCCACAGCTGGTTGGCTTGCAGCCTGCTCAACACTTCTCTGACGTCTCTCACATGCTGCTCCTCATTCTCAGAATACACCAACACATCATCTAGGAAGGCCACACAATTCTTGTAAACAAAGGCCCCAGTACGTGGTTCATAAACGATTGAAAGCACACAGAACCTGCTTGTAGGCCGAAGGGCATAACTAAATATTCAAATGCCCCCAAAGGGGTGAACATGGTGGTTTTCCATTCATCCCCCTTCCTTATACGTATCAGGTTGTACGCCCCCCTTAGGTCCAGCTTTGTAAAAATCTTTCCCTTCCGCACCCTTGTCAAAATGTCGTCAATTATGGGCATAGGGAAGGCCACTGGTTCTGACACTGCGTTTAACGCCCTGAAGTCACACACCAGCCTCGGCTTGTCCGTGTTTTTTTTATCCACAAAAAACACTGGGCTGCCTCCCACCGCTCTGGAATCTCGGATGAAACCCCTCTTCAGATTTTTGTCAATGAACTCCCTTAGTTGTAACATCTCCCTGTCTGACATGGCATACAACTTGCCTACTGGGAGCTGTGCCCCAGGGAGTAAATTGATTTGACAGTCAAAGGGTCTATGCGGGGGTAGTTGGTCAGCTTCCCTTTCGCTGAAAACGTCGCTGAGATCTGCGTATTGTCGTGGTACCTTCACTTTCTCCGTTACTTCAGTCCCTGCTAGGCTGTGCTGGTCCCGGGGGTAAGGTACCGTGAGTGTAGCAGAGTCCACACGAAGAGGGGCGAGGTCCGATGCAGAGAGCCGGGCGGGGAACAGGAACGCTGGAACAGAAGGCTGAGCAGGTCACAGGGACGCCGGATGGTCGGGAACAGGAGGCCGAGCAGGGAACAGGAGTACTGGATAGTCAGGAACAGGAGGCCGAGCAGGGATCAAGAACACAGGAAGGTCCGTAGCCAACAACGACGTTGCTCCCGCAACCTGGGGCCGGCCTGACTGGGCTTTTATCCTCTTCCAAGGTCAGGGGCGGTCCCGACCCCCAGGAGCCCCGCCTCCTCTGGCCTTAAGGCGAGCACTCCTCCTGGGGGCAACCAGTTCCCTTCGCCTCTCTGCCCTAAGCCTCTGCAGATCAGGAGAGGCCGAAGGGTTACTGGGCCCTGGAGGAGGCTCACCTGTGGCCACTGAGTCATCAAGCCCCTCTGGGGCCAGAAGGGCTTCACCTGGGGCCAGCTCCTGATGCACTGCCACAGGTGCAGGCTCCTCAGCATCTAGGCCTTGCCCCAGTTCAGCCGGCCCTGGAGGCGGGGACTCCTGTGCAGGCTGGGATTCCTCTGTTTCATCCTCCGAATCGGAATCCCAGGCCATCACACCATCCCCCCTCCCAGGCCCCCCCCTCAACCGAGGGTCCGGACCTGGCTTGCCGGGGTACGTCGCATGGAACTCTCGGAGGCAGGCAGGTGCGTGGACGTTGGCCGCTGGTTCCCAGGAACGGTCCTCCGGTCCGTACCCCTTCCAGTCAATGAGATACTGCAGCTTTCCCCTGCGGTATCGGGAGTCCAGGATGCGTTCCACCTCGTACTCAGGCTCTCCCCGAACCAACACTGGCTGCGGTCGGGGACGGTTCGGGTGGAACTCGTCGGGTGGGGCCACCGGACTCAAAAGGGACCTGTGGAAGACCGGGTGAACCTTCAGGGTTGCGGGTAACCGGAGACGGAATGCCACAGGAGAGACTTGGTCTACGATAGGGAATGGGCCGGTGAAGCGGGCGTCCAACTTCCGCGAAGGTCGAGAGGGGTGGAGATGGCGAGTGGAGAGCCAAACCAGGTCACCGACGCGAAGTTCCGGCCCCACCTGGCGGTGGCGGTCGGCCTGGCCTTTGTACGCTTCCTTAGCCTGGTGCAGTTGCTCCACCAAAAGCTGTTGCTGGGACTGGAGCTCTTGAAGCCACTCCGTCACTGCCGGGACCGCGGATGCCGGCAGCACCTCTGGAAACAGCCGTGGATGATAACCATAACTGGCCTGGAACGGGGTTTGCTGGGTGGACGCATTCACCGCGTTGTTATAGGCGAACTCCGCCAACGCCAGGTGGTCGACCCAGTCATCCTGCTGGTAGCTGCAGTAACACCGGAGGTACTGCTCCAGCACCGCGTTCGCCCGTTCCGTCTGGCCATCGGTCTGTGGGTGGTAGGCTGACGAGAGGCAGACCTCTGTCCCGAGGGTCTGGTGTAATGCTCGCCAGAACCGGGATGTGAACTGAACTCCCCGGTCGGACACCACGCGCTCAGGTAGTCCATGCAGGCGGAAGACATGCTGAAGGTACAGCTGAGCAGTTTCCTTGGCTGTGGGTACAGATGGACAGGGAGCGCAGTGTACCATCTTGGTGAAATGGTCGGAGAAAACCAGAAGGCAGGTACAGCCACGAGACGAGGGTAAGTCCACTATAAAGTCCAACGAAACCGTGTGCCAAGGGCGCGGTGGAACTGGCAATGGCTGAAGTAGGCCGGGGGGGTCGCCCGGTAGGACCCTTGGCGCGACGACAGACATCACAACCAGCAACGTAGCGAGCCACGTCAGCCTTCAGGCGGGGCCACCAAAATTCACGACTGACCAGATGGGTGGTCCGATACCGACCAAAGTGCCCCGCTGCTGGGGCATCATGGGCCATCCGGAGAACCTCCAGCCGTAGTGGCCCTGGCGGGACGTACAGTCGACCGTGGTGCAGCAGAAGGCCCTGATGCAGGACCAGCCCCGGATACTGTGGGCTGGACCCTTCAGCCAGCTCCCGGAGACGATCCTGGGCCCAAGCGTCGACCCGCTGCTGTTCCCGCACCCGAACCTGCAGTGGCTGCGCCTCCTGGGTGGCTAGGAATGCAGCCGGAGGTAGGATCGTGGTGGGTTCTGCTTGCTGTACCGTGTCTGCGTTGTCTTCAGGTTTCCGGGACAGGGCATCCGCCTTCTGATTCTGAGAGCTAGGGATGTAGCGGATCCGAAACTGGAACCGGGAAAAGAACAACGGCCACCGGATCTGTCTTTGGTTCAGCTTGCAGGTGGTCTGGAGGTACTCCAGGTTCCGGTGGTCGGTTCTCACCTCCACCGGATGTCGTGCCCCCTCAAGATGATGGCGCCAGACCTCAAAGGCTACCTTGATGGCCAGTAGTTCCCGCTCCCACACAGTATAGTTACGCTCCGCTGGTAGGAGCTGGCGGGAATAGAAGGCACAGGCTAAGAGTGGCGCTTCAGGACCAATCTGTTGAGACAAGACGGCACCGAGAGCCGTACTGGAGGCGTCGGTCTCCACCACAAAGGGTCGAGAGGGGTCAGGATGTTGTAAGATTGGTGCCCTCTGGAAACAGGCCTTCAACCCCTGAAACGCCTCCTCTGCCTCCTTGTCCCAGGAAAACAGCGTCTTTGGGCGCAGTAGCTGGGTCAGCGGGGTGGTGCGATGAGCATAATCAGCGATGAAGGTCCGGTAGTAATTGGCGAACCCCAGGAAACGTTGTAGGTCCTTGCGGTTCCGGGGTGCCGCCCATTCTTGAACCGCTGTCACCTTCCCCGGGTCCATTTGCACCTCATCCGGAGAGAGCCGGTGACCAAGGAAGTCCACAGTCCGCTGATGGAACTCGCACTTGCTGAGCTTTGCGTACAAACGGTGCTCACGCAAGCGTTGCAGCACGGTCCGGACATGTCCCTCATGGCGAGCCGGGTCACGGGAGTAAATCAGTATGTCATCCAAATACACCACCACGTACTTGTCTAACAAGTCCTGAAACACGTGGTTGATGTAGCGTTGGAACACAGCAGGCGCGTTGCACAAACCGAACGGCATAACCAAATATTCGAACTGCCCGTACCGGGTCCCAAACGCTGTCTTCCACTCTTCCCCGGCTCGGATCCGAATCAAGTTGTAGGCCCCCCGGAGGTCCAGCTTGGTGAACACCTGTGCCCCTTGCACCCGCTCCAGCAGCTCCGAGATAAGGGGCAAGGGGTACCGATCTGGGACAGTAATTTTGTTCAGGGCTCGGTAATCATGGCAAGGGCGGAGTTCCCCACATTTCTTCTTAACGAAAAGCACTGGTGCCGCGGTAGGCGAGGTGGAAGGCCTAATGAACCCACGCTCCAGGTTCTTGCGCAAGAAGTCCTGTAAAGCCTCGCGCTCTGGCTCTGTTAGAGAATATAAGCGACTCACTGGTAAAGGCGCTCCGGGTTGGAGGTCTATGCCGCAGTCAAAAGGCCGATGCGGCGGCAGCTGATCTGCCCCCCGTTCCTCGAACACGTCCTGGTAGTCCTGATACACGGCTGGGAGCGTGGGTGCTGCCTCCTCTGAGGGCGCGGCCGCCAGCGTCCCGGATTGAGCATGGGAACATGGGTCTGGGAAGTGCACGGTCCGTTTGACCCAGTCAATCTGAACGTTGTGGGCCTCCAGCCAGTCCATCCCGAGCACCAGGGGGAAGCGGGGCATAGAGGCAATGTCCACAGTGCGCAACTCCCGGTGCTGCTGGAAACACAGGACCAGGGGCTGGGTCTCCTGAGTAACGGCACCTGAACACAGAAGTCGTCCGTCAATCGCTTCCACCTGGACCGGTACTGGCTTGTTCCGAAGTGGCACCTGATGATGGGCGGCAAAAGCAGCGTCCATATAGGAGCGGGTTGCCCCTGAATCTACCAAAGCATGGGTGAGGATCCAGGGCCCACCTGGAGGGTATAAACGTACCGAAACCATAAGATGTTGCAAGTCCATTGGTGCAGGCCCATTCTGCGCGGTTTGGGACCCCCGGTAGCTAGGGCCATCAGCTACTGGGGACTGGCGGTTTCCCTGCGGCTGGCGTTTCTCAGGGCAAGACCGAGCGAAGTGTCCACTTCCGCCACAGTAAAGACAGAGATTTCCCTCCCGACGCCGCGCCTTCTCGGCGGGGGAAAGGCGTGGCCGCACTGCCCCGAGCTGCATAGGCTCCTCCTTTAAATCAGTTGTGACCGTGGGGCTGCCGGAAAAAGCTGGTGCCGTGAACTGGAAGTGTCGGCGACCCCGGGCCTGACAACGATCCTCCAACCGGTCGTCTATTTGTAGACTCCGTTGAATGAGAGTGTCTAGCGTGGTGGGGCGTTCCATTGTGGCCAACTGATCCAGTACCTCGTCCGAAAGCCCTTCGAGATACTGGTCCCGCAGTGCCGAATCATTCCAGGTCAAGTCCTGTGCCAACCGCCGAAACTCCGTGGTATATGCGGCCACCGTGGACTTGCCCTGTTTCAAACGCCGAATCGCCCGGTTGGCTTGACTCCCTTTCTGGGGGTTGCCGAACGCGGCCTCCAAACGATTGCAAAACCCCGTATAGTCTGCCAGCAAGGGGGAGTCTTGCCTGAGTAGCGGCAACGCCCACTTGGCCGCCTGGTCCTTTAACAAACTAATCAAAAAGTGCACCTTGGTGCGGTCGTCAGGAAAGTTCCGGGCTCGCCCCTGAATATACAGCTTGGCCTGGGCCAGGAACATGGGAAAGCTGGCCGGGGCTCCATCAAATTTCTCAGGCAAAGCCACTGGGTACTTGCCAGGCGCCGGGGCGTCGGCCCCAGGAGCCGGTAGGGCTTCCAAGCGTTGCTGAAGTGCCACAACCGCGTCACTGAGCTGCTGCACGGTGTGAGTCAAGGCCTGGTTCTCCTGGGCCAAAGTCACCAGTGCAGCCGCCTGGTCAGCCATGGCCTCTGGCTCTTCCCGAACGCACCCCTACGAAGGGGGAGTGCGGGTGTGGCGGGAGCAAACTGTGCTCGTCCCGGGGGTAAGGTACCGTGAGTGTAGCAGAGTCCACACGAAGAGGGGCGAGGTCCGATGCAGAGAGCCGGGCGGGGAACAGGAACGCTGGAACAGAAGGCTGAGCAGGTCACAGGGACGCCGGATGGTCGGGAACAGGAGGCCGAGCAGGGAACAGGAGTACTGGATAGTCAGGAACAGGAGGCCGAGCAGGGATCAAGAACACAGGAAGGTCCGTAGCCAACAACGACGTTGCTCCCGCAACCTGGGGCCGGCCTGACTGGGCTTTTATCCTCTTCCAAGGTCAGGGGCGGTCCCGACCCCCAGGAGCCCCGCCTCCTCTGGCCTTAAGGCGAGCACTCCTCCTGGGGGCAACCAGTTCCCTTCGCCTCTCTGCCCTAAGCCTCTGCAGATCAGGAGAGGCCGAAGGGTTACTGGGCCCTGGAGGAGGCTCACCTGTGGCCACTGAGTCATCAAGCCCCTCTGGGGCCAGAAGGGCTTCACCTGGGGCCAGCTCCTGATGCACTGCCACAGGTGCAGGCTCCTCAGCATCTAGGCCTTGCCCCAGTTCAGCCGGCCCTGGAGGCGGGGACTCCTGTGCAGGCTGGGATTCCTCTGTTTCATCCTCCGAATCGGAATCCCAGGCCATCACACCGGGTGGCTTGGGCCCCTGCTGAACCCTTTCCCTCTTTGCAGTGTTCTAAGCAATGTGCTGAACCAAAGGAAACCACTCTCTGATGCCAGCCCACCAGCGGATCATGTAACGCTAGCCAGCTCATCCCCAAAATAATGGGAGCACCTCCCAAGGTGGCCACATTAAACGCTATCAGTTCGGTGTGCCTTGCCACCTTCATTAGCATTGGGACGGTCTGCAAGCTGACTTCTCCTCCCAACAGCTCCCTGCCATCGATCGTGGTCACCTGCAGGGGGTTGCTTAAAGGGATGGTCTGTATCTGGTGTTCAGCTGCAAACTCCTTGCTCATGAAATTGCAGGAGCTGCCTGAGTCCAACAGCGCCTTTATCTTTAGAGGGTGTCCGTTTGGCAGCTCTAGTGACACTTCTATCACTAGGGCGGGTTTCGGAGGTTCTGGCGTGGGCACTTTCACTGCTCTTTGGCCTGGCTGCTGTGCCCCGATGGTGGCAGCCAGGCGTTGGCTTTTACTTGCTCCTGTATTTCTTCCTCTCTTCCCTCAACAGCTCCCACCATCCCTTGCCATTCCTTCCTCTGGGGGCAGACTCTGGCAAAGTGACCTGGCTGTTGGCAGAGATAGCATTTCCGGGCGCCTTTTCCCTCCTTCTTTCCCCCCTCACTGGGCTTTGAAACTGCGCGCGCGCTGTTCCGATTTCCATCGGCTCTGCAGGCGGGAAAGTTGGCTCTGGAATGTCTGGAATGCGGAACTCCCTCCAACGTTCCCCCTTCCCTTCCCGCCTCTCCAAGGCTCTCGCCTCCTGGCGCGCTCCTATGGTCAGCGCAGATTTGGTCAGCTGGTCCATAGAATCCGCCCTGGGACCCCGGGAAAGTTCGTCTTTCACAGCCGAAGCAAGCCCTTCTTCAAATAGCATTTGAATGGGTTCCGCCGATAAGTCCCACCCCAATCTGTGAACCAGCATGGTGAACTCAGTCCAGTACTCACGGACAGATCGGCTCCCCTGTTTGCAAGCCATTAGCTGTCTGCGCACCACTCCCTGCTCAATATCGCTGGAAAACATCAGACCCATGGCGCGAAAGAACTTCCTAGTGTCCTTTAGGATGTCATTATTCGCTGCCATCGGGGTCTAACCCAGTCTCTCGCCCCCTTTTCAAGATGCCCAATCACGAAAGCCACTCGCGATTCCTCGTCAGGGAATTCATCAAACTGCAGATTGAGGGCATATTGCATCTCTGTCCGAAAGGCATGATAGTCCTTGGGCTCCCCCCCAAACTTCTGCACCAATCCTGGTACCTTTCTGGTGAGCTGGGTGGCTTTCCCCTTTTTGTCTGCATCCAGAGCCCTCCTCTCCTCAAGCCTCGCCGTCTGCAGCGCTAGCTGGACTTCCAACACCCGGTACCTTTCTTCCAGGCTTGGACCCGCTCCTGCTCCTGCTTCTCCGGTTCCGGCTGGGTCGCTCATGATGCCTTCTCCTGCACAAGCTGCTTACAAAGACTGTCGGAATGCTGTGAAGGGATGATGAGCTGCTTGTGCGTAAAATCGTAGTCCCTCAGAGTTTGTTCAAGTCCACAAACCTCTGTCTGTGACGGAGCCCCTCAGACATGGCTCCTCTAGTCACTGGTAGATTCCGACAGTGGTTGCTTTCGGAATCGCTTCCAACATAAAAGCTCCTTAACGGAAACACGTCTTCTGGACTCGCGGCGTGACAGTTTCCGGCGAGGAGTGGGTCTCCCTATGGGAGGTCCAGAAACCTCCCCACTGTTCTCGCTGGACGTTTCCCTGAGCCCTCCCTCTTGCTCGCTTTCCCTCAGAGACCCACCTCTCCCCCTGCTGGTTCCTGCTTCAGCTGCTGGGTCTCTCCCAACCTCCGTGAGCCCTTCCACCACCTGTCCCTCCGATGGCAGTTCCCTGACACTAATCATATTCAAAAGCACCTCCAGGACTGAAATAAATAACAAAGGGGATATGGGGCAACCTTGTCGTGTTCCTTTTTCAATTTTGAACTCTTCTGTCACCACATTGTTAACTATCAATTTAGCTTTTTGCTCTGAATAAATTGCCTCTATTCCATTTTCAAACCCCCGTCCCACTCCCATCCCTTCAAGGTTTTTCTTCATAAACTTCCAAGAAATATTGTCAAAGGCCTTCTCCGCGTCAATAAAAATTAACACTGCTTTTGTATTGATATTAGTTTGCAAAAGTTCCAAAATGTCAATAATATTCCTAGTGTTATCAAACAAGTGTCTGCCTGGGAGAAAGCCTGCCTGATCTTTATGAATTACTTCATTTAGCACTTTTTAAAGTCTAGTTGCCAAAATATCTGCAAAAATTTTGTAATCCACATTTAGGAGTGAGATGGGACGGTAGTTCTTAAGTTGAGTCTTTTCAGTTTCCAGTTTAGGTATCAATGTGATGAAAGCTTCTTTCCACGATTCAGGTGCCTTCTTCCCCTCCATGATCTGGTTACACACCTCCATTAGTGGTTGAATCAAGAAGTCTTTCAATGTCTTATAATACTTGGAGGTGAGTCCATCTGGCCCTGGAGATTTGCCTAGTTGCATATTCTGAATGGCACCTTCAATTTCTTGTTGTGTTATTTTATAGTTCAGGATTGTTCTCTCTTCCTGGGATAATTTTGGTAATCCATTAATTTTTAAAAATTGGTCTATCTCAGTCTCTTTCTGTGGCCCTTGTGTGTAAAGTTGTTTAAAGTATCTCTGGAAGCACTTTCTAATTTCCTCAGGTTTCTGGATATTTCTCCCTTCAGTTTCAAAGTTTGTAACCGTGTTCAATTTTTGTCTCTTTTTCAACTGCCATGCTAGCAGTTTCCCACACTTATTTGCTGATTCAAATGATCTTTGTTTCATTAATTTAATTTTCCACTCAACTTCTTGATTTATCAATTTAGCATATTGTGCTTGGTGGAATTTGATTTCTCTCAGAATTTCCTGTGATTTTGGTTTTGATCTTAATTTTTTCTCACCATCTCTTATCTTCTCTAAAATCTTGTCCTTTTTTTCATTCCAAAGTCTTTTCTTTATCGTGTTCTGTTGTATCAAAAACCCTCTCATAACAGCTTTACTTGCATCCCAGATTACTCTTTTTTCCACTGCGGTGTTCAAGTTTATTTCAAAATAGTCTTTTAAAGTCTTTTGGGCCTTCTTCACAATCTCCTGATCTCTTAACAAGGTGTCATTCATTTTCCATCTGAAGGAACCGATTGGGGTTAGTCTCATTTCCACTTTCATAGCGTTATGGTTGGAGCAAGTTTTTGGGCAGATTTCCACTTTTCTAGTCTTGGGTGCCAGTCCTCTAGTTATCCATATTTGGTCGATTCTTGTCCATGACAGATGGGCTTCAGAAAAGAATGTTCCTTCTTTTCCTAGGGGGTTCTTTGTCCTCCAAATGTCAACCAAGTCCATATTGTCAGTTAGTTCAAAGAAAGTTTTAGGTAGTCTGCCATCTTTTGTTAAATTTTGATTTTGTGACTTGTCCATGTTTGTGGAGACCACCCCATTCATATCTCCCATCATGATGATGTTGCTATAGTCCAGATAATCCAGCATGGTCTCATGTAGCTTCTTGTAAAATTCTGATTTCCCCTCATTCGGTGCATATATTCCTAATATCAAAAACTTTTCTCCTTGAATCTGAATCTCAATTGCCAAAATTCTTCCTTGCTCATCTTTAAATAAAAACTTTGGTGACAGGCTCTCCTTTGCATAGATCACCACTCCTCTTTTTTTGACTCTGTCCGATGAAATAAATTCTTGGCCTAGTCTTTTGTTGATTAACACCTTTCTGTGGAGCCTAGTCACATGAGTTTCCTGCAAGCAAATAATATCCAGTTGTTCTTTCTTCAATATGTGAAATATTCTTTTCCTTTTTTCCGGGGAATTTCCTCCATTTATATTCCAGCTAAGAAGCTGCAGAGACATCCTGGATCAATCTTTTAGTCTTGTGGTGGCGTTTCCTTCTGGTCTTCTTGACCCGAGGGTGTAGGTATAGGCGGTGGTGGTGGCCAAGACCCAGGTCCTACAGCCCCTTTCTGAAGGTCCTCTCCATGGTCGTTCACAATTTTTTGTTGATCTTCTGCTGTTTTGATTTTAACTTTCTTTCCTTTGAAGTTAAAAGATAATCCTTGAGGAAATTCCCACCTAAAGGGAATTGAGTTGCCTTTCAACAATCTTGTTAATTCTGTATATGTAGATCTGAGGTCTAAAAGTTGTTTCGGAATATCTTTGTAAATTTCTGCTCTGATGCCTTGAATGACAAGATATTTTTCAAAGTGGAGGCCCAATATTTTGTCTCTCTCCTGCTTGGATCTCAAAATGATCAAACAGTCTCTGGCTCTGTCCTTCCTTACCACTCTTCCCAGTCTGAATGCACTTACAATTTTAAAGTCCTTGTCTTCTTCAATAGCCCAGAACTTTGAAAATTCTGATGTCAGATAGCCAGTCAAGTCCCCCTGTTCAAGTTCTGGGATGGCTCTCAGTCTGAGATTATTTTCCCTATTTCTCAGTTCAATCATAGACAGGTAGGCCTGCTGTTCACTAATTTGTTTATGCAAAGGTTTTACCTCCACCTGTATCGCTTCGACTTTCTGATTGGCTTCCACGGCTTTTTGGTTGGCTTCCTCAGCCAATTTGCGATTTTCTACAGTTGCTTCCTGAAGATTCCCAATTGCTTGTGTGTGTTGAGCGACTTGTTCAGTCAATTTACTAATACTGGCTGTGGCTTGGTCAATTTTGGCCGAATGCTCATCTGCCTTTTTGTTTAAAGTTTCCAGTTGTCCCAAAATTTGTTCTAAAACTGTTGCAGATCCTCCTGCAGCCATATCCTCTAGAGATGTCTGCTCAACTTCTTCTTCTTGTGTCCCTAAAACAGCTGGGACAGATTATCTGCGTGGCTGAGATGTCAAAGTTGTTTGTACCAGTTGTTTAGCTTTCGTTTTGGCCAATCTTGTTTTCCCCGTGCCACTCATTCCAATCCTGTCTACGTGCCAAGGTCAGACTGTATGCAGTCCCATGGGAAAGACAGTTCCAAAGAGTAAACAACAAGGCAGCAGAGAATCAAAACAAAAGACAAGTCCCAGACGGTTATAAATCCACATTCCTCTAGAGGGGGTACAGCAATGTCTCAAAGAAAGGAATAAAGTTACTCCGCCATTAAAATCCCAGCAGTTTTCAAACATAATGAAAGGATCCTTCAGCTCCTTTTTAACTTGCAGAACTTTCCCCAAAGTTGAAACAAAGTTCCTAAAGAGGTGCAAGAAACAGTCTCCCCATTTGTATCCAAATTGTAACGCTCAAATGTAGCACTTTCAATAGTTAAACAGTTTCAGCAATTTGACAGTTCTTTTTTTTTTTGCCCTGAGAGCCCGTGAACTTGGGCTTCTCCGTCATTTATAAATCCACAAAGGAGGGGGAGAGTCCAATTCAAAACCGAGAAGAATAAAGCGAAATTGTCTCTCTTAGTCTCTTAAAAGCAAGTTCAAATTGTTGCACAATAATCCACACTTTTAAAGCTTCTTTAACACGTTTCCAGCTTATCAAATTCTTTACTTTAAAACTTTAAGCACAGCCGGGAGACAGACTTCCTGGTTGCGTCTCCCGCTTTCAGCCAAATTCAATCACTTTAGTCCCGAAATTTTCTTAATTTCCCCTACTCACGGGTTTGTAGTTTTGAGTCAAATGTTCCAGGAAAAAAGGTCAGCGCTCATCATCAGCAGCCGCGCGGCTTCACTTCCGCAGAAAGAGCGATCAACTCACAGCACCGCACCACCCTTCCACGTTCCGGCGCCCCTTCGTTTCTGGGGGCGCTCCTGGTGCCCGCCGAGTCCCACGGTCACAGGCTCACTCTGCCTGTGGTTTATCTTTATGGGTCTCCGCTTTGCCGTAGCGGACGACCCGTTTCTGCGGAGCTCCTCTTCACAGCGCGAAGAGGACCGCCATTGCTGTTTTGTGCCGCCTCCGGAAGTCCCAGTGCTGTACCTTTAACACATTTCTTTCCAAAGCATTTTTCACATTTCCGTATCTTATGGCAATGTTTACTCTTGCTCTTAAAGTTCTGTTGGTTAGCAAGCTGTTGTGCAGCCATGTTGTCGCTTAGCACAGTGATTGGCATTTCGGAAGGTATTCCAAACTCTTTTGATAGACAAGCAAACCACTCTATTTGTGACACACATTCGCTTATGGCCGAGTACTCTGCTTCACAAGTACTTGTGGCAACAAATGTTTGTTTCTGGGATTTCCACTGAACCAGGGCATTTCCAATATATATGGCATAGCCAGTGGTAGACTTTCCATTTTCTCTGTCCCACCAGCTGGCATCAGCGTATGCATACACTTGCTGATCATATCCTGTATCCAGCAACAGTTTGTAATCTTTTGTGCCTTTCAGATACCTTAGGATTCTTTTAAGTGCTACCCAATCTCTCTGAGCCGGGTCTGCACTTCTTTGGCTTAACATGTGCACTGCCAATGTTATGTCGGGTCTTGTCCAACAACTTAAATATAACAGAGAACCCAACAGAGAATGAAACGCTGTTGCATTCTCACATTTCTGCCCTTCTGGTTCATTTTTGTACTGGGTAGTTATGGGAGTGTCAACCTCATTTGCCCTCTCCATTCCATATGTCTCCAGTAACTTTTCGATTTTTTCCTTCTGACTCATTTTTCTGAACCTGTACTCCTAAGTAATTCTGAATCTCTCCCAAATACTTCAGTTTGTATTTGTTACCTAGGCTGTTTATAAACCAAGACACTTGCTTTTGTGCAGTTGTTATTAGACAGATATCATCAACATACAAAAGTAAATAACAAACACTTCCTTGCACCATTGCTGAATATAAACAGGAATCAGCCAGGTTTGTTTGAATCCCATCTTTTTCAAAGTTGTGTCTATGCATTCATGCCATAGACGTGCACTTTGGTGTAAACCGTATAGTGCCCTTTGCAGCTTTAACACCATGCTGTCTTTTCCCAGCTCATAACCTGGTATTTGCTGTAAATACACCTCGGCGTCAATAGGAGCATTTAAATATGCTGAGGCAACATCAAAATGATTAACTTTTAACCCTCTCAGACTTACCATTGCTAAAACTGATTTTACTGTTTCAGCCTTTGCTGTTGGGGCAAACACTTCAACATAATGTATCATTTTCCTTTGTGTAAAGCCCCTTGCAACCAGCCTGGCTTTCCTCTGACAACTACCATCAGCCAGCTTTTTCACTTAAACACCCACTTACAGCTTATGGGCTTTTTACCTTCAGGCAATTCTGTAGATACAAACACATTGTTGTTTAGCAGAGAGTTATACTCTGCCTGCATTGCCTTTAACCATGCCTCTTTCTCTAGAGTAGGTAACTCTTGCACTTCTTCAAAGTTTTCTGGCTCAGTTACACAAACCTGGTTTATGGTGGCTGGGAACCCATAACGGTCTGGAGGGTGACCTTTTGTGCTGGTCCTGGGGGGGGAAAGGTACTAATACCGTAGCCGAAGTTCAGTCCAGAGTCACTATCAGGGTAGACGATCACTAGCTGAGACGCGAGGTCCGAAACAGGGAGCCGGGCGGGGGAGCAGGAACGCTGGTAGGGCAGCAGCAGGAAGCCAGGCGGGTAACAGGAACACTGGTAGAGCAGAAGCAGGGAGCCAGGCGGGGAACAGGAACACTGGTGGGTCAGCAGCGGGCAGCTGGGCGAGGAACAGGAACACCGGAGAGTCAGGAGCAGGAAGCCAGGCGAGGAACAGGCACACTGGGAGTGCAGATCTAGGTCTGGGTAAAGCAGGTACTCCACAACGACGTTGCTCCCGCAACCTGGGACCGGGCTGCCTGACCTTTATCTTCTTCTAAGGCCGGGGCCGGTCCCGGCCCCCAGGAGCCCCGCCTCTCCTGGCCTTAAGGCGAGCACTCCTCCTGGGAGAGACCAGTTCCCTTCGCCTCTCTGCCCTAAGCCTCTGCAGTTCAGAAGAGGCCGAAGTGTTACTGGGCCCCGGGGGAGGCTCACCTGTAGCCACTGAGTCCTCCAGCACCTCTGGGGCCAGAATGGTCTCACCTGGTGCCTGCCCCTGAAGATCTGGCACAGGTGCAGGCTCCTCAGCATCTAGGCCTTGCCCCAGTTCAGCCGGCCCAGGAGGCGGGGACTCCTGTGCCGGCTGGGATTCCTCCGGTTCACTCTCAGACTCAGAATCCCAGGCCATCACACCATCCCCCCTCCCAGGCCCCCCCTCAATTGAGGGTCCGGACCCGGCTTGTTGGGGTACGCCGCATGAAACTCTCGGAGGCAGGCAGGCGCGTGGACGTTGGCTGCTGGTTCCCAGGAACGGTCCTCCGGCCCATACCCCTTCCAGTCTATGAGATACTGCAGCTTTCCCCTGCGGTATCGGGAGTCCAGAATGCGTTCCACCTCGTACTCAGGCTCTCCCTGAACCAAAACCGGCTGCGGTCGGGGACGGTTCGGGTGGAACTCGTCGGGTGGGGCCACCGGACTCAGAAGGGACCTGTGGAATACCGGGTGAACCTTCAGGGTTGCTGGCAACCGGAGATGGAATGCCACCGGCGAGACCTGGTGCACGATGGGAAACGGGCCGGTGAAACGGGCGTCCAGCTTCCGCGAAGGTCGAGAAGGGTGGAGGTGGCGAGTGGAGAGCCATACCAGGTCACCGACGTGGAGTTCCGGCCCCACCTGGCGGTGGCGGTCGGCCTAGACCTTGTACGCCTCCTTGGCCTGGCGCAGCTGCTCCATCAACAGCTGTTGCTGGGACTGGAGCTCCTGAATCCACTCTGTCACCGCAGAGACCGCAGATGCCGGCAGCACATCCGGAAACAACCGTGGATGAAAACCGTAGCTGGCCTGGAACGGGGTCTGCTGGGTGGACGAGTTCACCGCGTTGTTGTAGGCAAACTCCGCCAAGGCTAGGTGGTCGACCCAGTCATCCTGCTGGTAGCTGCAGTAACACCGGAGGTACTGCTCCAGCACCGCGTTCGCCCGTTCCGTCTGGCCATCAGTCTGTGGGTGGTAAGCAGATGATAGACAGACCTCTGTTCCGAGGGCCTGGTGCAAAGAACGCCAAAACCGGGACGTGAACTGAACGCCACGGTCGGACACCACACGCTCAGGTAGGCCATGCAGGCGGAAGACATGCTGAAGGTACAGCTGAGCGGTTTCCTTAGCTGAGGGTACGAATGGGCAGGGGGCACAGTGCACCATCTTCGTGAAATGGTCGGAGAAAACTAGAAGGCAGGTGTAGCCCCGAGACGGGGGTAGCTCCACTACAAAGTCCAGAGAAACTGTGTGCCAAGGACGTGGTGGAACCGGCAACGGCTGAAGAAGGCCGGGGGGTCGCCTGGTAGGCCCCTTGGCCCGCCTGCAGACATCACAACCAGCGACGTAGCGAGCCACGTCAGCCTTCAGACGGAGCCACCAAAACTCATGGCTTACCAGATGGGTGGTCCGATACCGCCCAAAGTGTCCCGCTGCTGGAGCATCATGGGTCATCCGGAGAACCTCAGCCCGCAGCGGCCCTGGTGGGATGTACAGGCGCCCGTGGTGCAGCAGAAGACCCTGATGCAGGACCAGCCCTGGATACTGAGGGCATGACCCTTCGGCCAGTTCCCGGAGTCGTTCCTGGGCCCAAGCGTCGACCCGCTGCTGTTCCCGCACCCGAGCCTGCAGTGGCTCAACCTCCTGGGTGGCCAGGAATGCAGCTGGTGGTAGGATCGTGGTGGGTGCTGCTTGCTGAACTGTGTCTACGTTGTCTTCGGGTTTCCGGGACAGGGCATCCGCCTTCTGGTTTTGGGAGCTAGGGATGTAGCGGATCCGGAACTGGAACCGGGAAAAGAACAACGCCCACCGGATCTGCCTTTGGTTCAGCTTGCGGGTGGTCTGGAGGTACTCCAGGTTCCGGTGGTCGGTTCTCACCTCCACCGGGTGTCGTGCCCCCTCAAGATGGTGGCGCCAAACCTCAAAGGCCACCTTGATGGCCAGTAGTTCCCGCTCCCACACGGTATAGTTACGCTCTGCTGGGAGGAGCTGGCGGGAATAGTAGGCGCAGGGTAAGAGTGGCGCTTCCGGTCCGCACTGCTGAGACAAGACGGCACCGAGAGCCGTACTGGAGGCGTCAGTCTCTACCACAAAGGGTCGAGAAGGATCCGGATGTTGCAAGATTGGCGCTCTCTGGAAACAGGCCTTCAACCCTTGAAATGCCTCCTCTGCCTCTTTGTCCCAGGAAAACGGCGTCTTGGGGCGCAGTAGCCGGGTTAACGGGGTGGTGCGATGAGCATAATCCGCAATGAAGGTCCGGTAATAGTTGGCGAACCCCAGGAAACGCTGTAGGTCCTTGCGGTTCCGAGGTGTCGCCCATTCTCGAACCGCTGCCACCTTCCCAGGATCCATCTGCACCCCACCTGGTGAGAGTCGGTGACCCAGGAAGTCCACTGACCGCTGATGGAACTCGCACTTGCTGAGCTTTGCATACAGACGGTGCTCGCGCAGGCGCTGCAGCACGGTCCGGACATGACCCTCGTGGCGCGCCGGGTCACGGGAGTAAACCAGAATGTCATCCAAGTACACCACCACGTACTTGTCTAGCAAGTCCTGGAACACGTGGTTGATGTACCGTTGGAACACAGCAGGAGCGTTGCACAAACCGAAGGGCATAACCAGGTATTCGAACTGCCCGTACCGGGTCCCGAATGCTGTCTTCCACTCATCCCCGGCTCGGATCCGAATCAAATTGTAGGCACCCCGGAGGTCCAGCTTGGTGAACACCTGCGCCCCTTGCACCCGCTCCAGTAACTCCGAAATAAGGGGCAAGGGGTACCGGTCTGGGATGGTAATTTTATTCAGGGCCCGGTAATCATGGCAAAGGCGGAGCTCCCCACATTTCTTTTTAACAAAGAGCACTGGCGCAGCAGTGGGTGAGGTAGAAGGCCTAATGAACCCACGCTCCAGGTTCTTGTGTAAGAAGTCCTGCAAAGCCTCGCGCTCTGGCTCTGTTAATGAGTATAAGCGACTCACCGGTAGGGGTGCTCTGGGCTGAAGGTCTATGCCGCAGTCAAAGGACCGATGCGGCGGCAGCTGGTCTGCCCCCCGTTCCTCGAACACGTCGTGATAGTCCCGGTACTCAGCGGGGAGCGTTGCAGCAGCCTCCTCAGTGGGCGCAGCTGCTAGCATCTCAGTCTCAGCAGGAGAACTTGGGTCTGGGAAGTGTACAGTCCGTTTGACCCAGTCAATCTGCACATTTTGAGCCTCTAACCAGTCCATCCCAAGCACCAGGGGGAACCGGGGCATGGAGGCAATATCCAAAGTTCGCATCTCACGGTGCTGCTGGAGACACAGGACCAGGGGCTGGGTCTCCTGAGTAATGGCTCCCGAACGCAGGAGCTGTCCGTCGATTGCCTCCACCTGTACCGGTTCTGGCTTGTTCTGAAGTGGCACCCGATGACGGGCAGCAAAAGCAGCGTCCATATAAGAGCGGGTTGCCCCCGAATCCACTAGAGCATGGGTAAGGATCCAGGGCCCACCTGGAGGGTATAGACGTACCGGAACCATAAGGTGTTGTAGTTCAATTGGTGCGGCCCCATTCTGTGCGGTTTGGGACCCCAGGTAGCCAGGGCCATCAGCTACTGGGGTTGGCGGTTTCCCTGTGGCTGGCGTTTCTCAGGACAGGACCGGGCATAGTGTCCACTTCCGCCACAATAGAGACATAGATTCCCCTCCCGACGCCGCAACTTCTCTGCGGGGGAGAGGCGTGGCCGCACTGCCCCAAGCTGCATAGGTTCCTCCAATGACTCAGCTGTGCCTGTGTGGCTGCTGGTAGAAACTGGTGCTGAGAACTGGAAGTGCCGGCGGCCCCGAGCCTGACGACGGTCCTCTAGCCGGTCGTCTATCTGTAGACTCCGTTGAATGAGGGTGTCTAGCGTGGTGGGGTGTTCCATAGTGGCCAGCTGGTCCAGTATCTCGTCTGAAAGCCCCTCGAGATACTGGTCCCGAAGAGCAGAGTCATTCCAGGTCAAGTCCTGTGCCAGCAGCCGGAATTCCGTGGTGTATGCGGCCACTGTGGACTTGCCCTGTTTCAACCGCCGAATCACCCGGTTGGCTTGACTCCCCTTCTGGGGGTTGCCGAACGCGGCCTCCAACAAATTGCAAAACCCCACATAGTCCGCCAGCAAGGGGGAGTCCTGCCTGAACAGCGGCAACGCCCACTTGGCCGCCTGGTCTTTTAACAAACTAATCAAAAAGTGCACCTTGGTGCGGTCGTCAGGGAAGTTCCGGGCGCGCCCCTGAATGTACAGCTTGGCCTGGGCAAGAAACATGGGAAAGCTGGCCGGGGTCCCATCAAATTTCTCAGGCAAGGCCACTGGGTACTTGCCAGGAGCCGGGGCGTCGGCCCCAGGAGCCGGGAGGGCGTCCAACCGCTGCTGAAGTGCCGTAACCGCGTTACTGAGCTGCTGCACGGTGTGCGTCAAGACCTGGTTCTCCTGGGCTACTGCCAACAGTCTAGCCGCTTGGTCGGCCATGGCCTCTGACTCTTCCCGAACGCACCCCAACAAAGAGGGAGTGCGGGTGTGGCGGGAGCAAACTGTGCTGGTCCCAGTGGGGGGGGGAAGGTACTAATACCGTAGCCGAAGTTCAGTCCAGAGTCACTATCAGGGTAGACGATCACTAGCTGAGACGCGAGGTCCGAAACAGGGAGCCGGGCGGGGGAGCAGGAACGCTGGTAGGGCAGCAGCAGGAAGCCAGGCGGGTAACAGGAACACTGGTAGAGCAGAAGCAGGGAGCCAGGCGGGGAACAGGAACACTGGTGGGTCAGTAGCGGGCAGCCGGGCGAGGAACAGGAACACCGGAGAGTCAGGAGCAGGAAGCCGGGCGAGGAACAGGCACACTGGGAGTGCAGATCTAGGTCTGGGTAAAGCAGGTACTCCACAACGACGTTGCTCCCGCAACCTGGGACCGGGCTGCCTGACCTTTATCTTCTTCTAAGGCCGGGGCCGGTCCCGGCCCCCAGGAGCCCCGCCTCTCCTGGCCTTAAGGCGAGCACTCCTCCTGGGAGAGACCAGTTCCCTTCGCCTCTCTGCCCTAAGCCTCTGCAGTTCAGGAGAGGCCGAAGTGTTACTGGGCCCCGGGGGAGGCTCACCTGTAGCCACTGAGTCCTCCAGCACCTCTGGGGCCAGAATGGTCTCACCTGGTGCCTGCCCCTGAGGATCTGGCACAGGTGCAGGCTCCTCAGCATCTAGGCCTTGCCCCAGTTCAGCCGGCCCTGGAGGCGGGGACTCCTGTGCCGGCTGGGATTCCTCCGGTTCACTCTTAGACTCAGAATCCCAGGCCATCACACCTTTATTACTTCTTGCAGACCTCCTTGGTTCATTAATCTCACCCCCTGGGCTAACTTCAGGACCGCTTTTGGGGTGGATTGATTCTGGAGATTTACCTCCTCCTGTCCCTGTTGCACTTTCTTTCCCCCCTTGCTCCATGCTAGCAGCTGGAGAAAAATGCTCAGTCTTTACCTCCTCCCTTTCAATTTCTCTGGGAGAGCTGCCAATTCTTAGCTTTGTTTCAACTGCCTTATCAGGTACGCTCGGCAGTAAAACTTTTTCTAGCAGCAGGTTTGCATGTATCTTGGGCCAATTTCTTTGCTCATTAAAGCTGGCTGATCGACTATAACTCAAAAGATTTTTATCATCTTCAAACCTGTAGGCTTTCGTACCACTTTCATACCCAAGAAATAGCAACTGCTGTGCCCTTTTCCCATCTTTTCTTCGTTTTTTTACAGGTATGTCCAACCATGCCTTTGTCCCAAAGATTCTCAAATGTTGCAAACTGGGATTTTTGTTATAGAGAATCTTATAGGGTATGTCATCTAGTATCCTTGACCACAAACGATTTCCAATATAATTCGCTGTCTTAATACTCTCAGCCCAGTATTTAATTGGAAGATTTGCATCTGCTAACAATGCTTTCATTTGTGTCTGCAAGACGCCTCCCCTATGCTCTGCTACTCCATTCTCCTGAGGCGTCACCACATTGGTAAGCCTATGTTTAATCCCTTGGGAACGCAACCAGTTTCTTAGGGAGCTTGCCATAAACTCTCCTCCCCTGTCTGTCTGAATAGAGCACACCTTTTGGCCAAGTTGCCTTTCTACCCTTCTTACCCAGAACTTCAAAGTTTGGGCAACGTCAGACTTTTGCTTTAATGGATAGACCCAGCCAAATCTAGAATAGTCATCCACTAGGATCAAACAATACTTGTTACGGGAGACACTTGGTGGAAAAGGGCCAGTTACATCAGCATGAATCAACTCCAGTGGTTTTTTGGTTTCTCTCTGGCTTGCTCTTGCTACTGGACAAGCCCTGCTTTTAACCTCCTTGCAGATATTACAGTCTAAGTAATTATCACAACTTTTTATGTTTTTCATTCCCCCACACAACTCCCATGTTTTGTTCAGCACCTTAAAGCTAGCATGAGCCAGACGCCTGTGCAGGAGATGAATACACATGTCAGGGGTTCAGGAGCAGAGGCAAGGGCAAGGGAGGAAACAGAGAGCGAGGGGGAGGAGGCAGAAGAAAGGATGAGTGATGACGACGACCCAAGATCTCCGAGTCTTTCCAGTGAATCAGAAGATTCACAGAAAGGAGCACCAGTGGCCAGGGCAAGGGGGGAGCCTAGGGGGACACCCCAGGAGGAAAGGGCCAGAGGGGGCTCAGAGGGGAGCAGTTGGAAATCGGGACCAGCGTCACCAACAGAGAGCAGGGGAGAGGAAGGGCGTCAGGTATCAAGCGCTGGCAGCTCACAACAGGAGGGAGGGCACGAGTCAGGAGTGGCCACACCTCCATCGGGGAGCGAAGAAACGGTCAGACGGAAAGTGGAAGGTTGGGCGCGCGCGCCAAGTTCAAATGCACAGGAAGGTGGCGCAGTAAGCAGCCCGGAAAGGGAGCCAGGTCCTAAAGCCCGGCGCAAGGAGACAGGAGGGTCCGGGGGGTCGGCGTCAGAAGAATCCAGGAAGGAAGAGACCCCGGGGGCAGAGGGACCCAGAGAAGAACAGTCAGGCGGAAAAGGTGGAGTAAGGCTAGGATATTAAGTTGGTGTACAAGGGGCGGAGACTCAGACGGAGCTTCGCCGGTCTAACCCATAAGACGTAGAGTTGCACGCAGCAGCTTGAGAATGGAAACTGTAACTCAATAAAGACTTTTACTAAATGATCGCTGGCTAGTGTGATCCTCTGTGAGCTAGGATCTGGAAGCAGCTCTGACAGTAAGCTCCGTCTCCAATTGTGGGCATCTACGGCCTCGCGGAGAGGAGAGAAGGAGGGTGCCTGCGACTCAGCTCACGAACGGCAGACAATATGACGGCCGAACAGCAGATAGGAGAACTCAGAGAAGCAGTGACACGTCTGAATGCCGAGATACTTGCATCCAGGAAGAGAGAGGAGGACGCAGCTGCCGCCTACAGGGATCTCCAGGTCAGGTTGGAAGTGCTTACGAAGCAAGGGCAACTGACACCCAAACCGGAGGGGATTGGATTGGGGAGAAGAACAGGCGGTCTAGTCTCTCACTTTGATGGGAATTTACAAATGTACCCCAACTTTAAAGCAGATGTACAGTGTGCACTGCAACTGCTGAACAAAGACTTTAGAGATGAGCAAGAGAAG
This sequence comes from Podarcis vaucheri, assembly GCF_965113315.1. Taxonomy (NCBI): domain Eukaryota; kingdom Metazoa; phylum Chordata; class Lepidosauria; order Squamata; family Lacertidae; genus Podarcis; species Podarcis vaucheri. The sequence goes on from NC_138757.1 coordinate 19,590,557, forward strand.
GTGGGATTTATCATGTCCCATTTGCATGGAGATGCTAAAGCATGGCTGCGCAATTTGTGGAGGGATAAGGATCCAGCGCTCCAAACCGCGGATGCCTTTATTAAAGTGATGGATGGCTGCTTTTTATCTAGCATAGACGTGGATCTTGCCCGGAAGGAGGTGCATGGGCTGAAGCAAGGGAGGGCCAGCGTAAGACAGTACCATGCCCGCTTTTTTGCATTAGTCAGTGCCTTGGAATGGGACAGAGATTCAGCTCCAGTCAGAGATCTATTTTGGGAAGGCTTGAACAGTGCGGTTAAAGACGAAATTGCAAGGGGGGAGAGACCCCGGACCACGCAGGAGGTCGTTCAGAGGGCGCTGGCGGTGGGAGTGCGGCTGGAGGAACGTCCATGGAGCAGGGACGAAGGACGTGGAGGGCGCGAATCAGCGAGAGGGTTCTCCTTCGTTCCCAGGGAAGCTGTGAGTGCGCAATCCACGCCTCCGCCAGGAGGGGGAGCGGAACCGATGGAGGTTGGCGGTGCCAGGGCTCAGTCAGCAACCAGAGCCACAGCACCGGGAGCAGTCAAAGCGAAGCCTCCTAGAGGGAACAGGAAGTGTTACATCTGCGAAAGTCCGCAGCACCTGGCGAAAGAGTGTCCCCAGAGGCTCCACAAGCACACTGCAGCCTCAGCAATGGTAACTGCAGCAACTCAGCAAGGGGAACCACAGCAGGGAAACGACGGAGTCTGGCTGGAGAGAGAGGCACTGGGGCCCAGCCAGACGTGTCAGTGAAGCAGTCCCCAGAGATTTTGCAGCCCACAGACCCCCTCCCACCCAAACCAGTGGTGAGGCTCACCGCATCGCTCCAGCTACCCAATGGACTCACCATGGACGTGCCAATCACCATTGACTCAGGAAGCAATGCGGACTTTATAGGGCAGGACTTTGTCGATAAACACGCTATACAGCTGCTGCCTGCCACGCTGCCCCTGCAGGTCGTCACGGTGGATGGCAGGGAGCTGCTAGGGGGGCAGGTGGTGAAGCAAACACCACCAATGGTGATGCGACTTGGAAATCACAGGGAAATCATCAGTTTTAATGTCACCAGACTGTCGGACACGCCTATTGTCTTGGGCATGAGTTGGCTGGACAGACACAGTCCGACGTTGGCTTGGTACCAGCGGCAGCTAGTCTTTGGCTCCTCATACTGCGCTGAACACTGCATCCTGCCCCGGCAGGAGGGAGAGGAGGAGGAAGCGCAGCTGCAGCTGGGGACGCTGCAAGCAATCCCCCACAAATACGCGGGATTTTTGGAGGTCTTCTGCGAGAAGGAAGCGGATAAGCTACCCCCCCACAGATCATATGACTGCAAGATTGACCTACTGCCAGGGGCGGCGCTGCCCAAAGGGAAGCTGTATTCCATGTCTGAGGACGAACTACAGGAACTCAAGGAGTTCATAGATCATAATTTGGAGCGCGGCTTCATCCGGGAGTCCAAGGCGGTGGGAGGCAGTCCTGTATTCTTTGTTAAGAAGAAGGACACGCCCCAAAAAAGACTTGTAGTGGACTACCGGATCTTGAACAGTGTGACCAAGCCATCGGACTTCCCCATGCCCAGGATCGACGACCTCCTCGCGACGGTACGCAAGGGCCGCGTGTTCACCAAGTTGGACCTGCGTGGGGCGTACAACCTCATTCGCATGCGGGAGGGTGATGAGTGGAAGACAGCCATGTTCACGCCCCTGGGCACCTACGAATACAGGGTTATGCCTTTTGGATTGCAAAATGGCTCTCACTGTTTTCAAGCTTTCATGCATCACGTGCTGGCGGGGCTCCTCTACAAGACGTGCGTCTGCTTCTTGGATGACATCCTGATATTTTCTGAATCGCAGCAGGATCACGACAGACACGTCAAGGAAGTGCTGAGCAGACTACAGCAGCATAGGCTTTACGCCAAGCTGGAAAAGTGCCAGTTCGACGTGACGGAGGTGGATTTCCTGGGCTACAGGTTGTCAGACAAGGGGCTCGCCATGGACAGCGCCAAGGTTCGTGCTGTGTTGGACTGGAAGAGCCCGCGCAACCGGAAGGAGGTCCAGCGGTTTGTTGGCTTTGCGAACTTCTATCGCAAGTTTATCAAGGGGTTCGCTATGCAAACAGCGGCCATCACAGACACGCTCAGTTCCAAGAAGAAGAAGTTCATCTGGACGGAGCAGGCGGAGCAGTCCTTTCAGGCACTCAAGCGTCTCTTCGCGTCGGAAGGGCAGCTACTGCATGTCAACCCCAGCAGGCCAATGAGGGTGGAGACGGACGCATCAGACAGAGCCGTGGGAGCAGTCCTGTTGCAGCAAGACCCACAGGGGGCCTGGAGGCCGGGAGCGTTTTACTCCAGGAAGCTCAGCAAGTCTGAACAGAACTACACCATCTGGGACAGGGAGTTGCTTGCCATTCATGCAGCTTTCAAGGCGTGGAGGCACTTCCTGATCGGCGCCAAGCACACAGTGCAGGTCTGCACGGACCACAAGAATCTGGAGCACTGGCGCACGGCGCAGTTCCTGAACCAGAGGCAGATACGTTGGGCCGAATTCTTTGCGAACTTCGACTTCCGAATAGAGTATGTCCCGGGGGACACCAACGTCATGGCGGATGCCCTATCCCGTAAACCACAGTACCTGGAGGAGGCGACGCCAGCGGCTGCCATGCACATCTTCGCACCGACGGTGTGGGCGTGCGCTTCGGCGACAGTTGACCTGGATGCGGTGAGGAGAGCGCTGCAGGACGACACCTTCGCGCGAGCCAAGATGGCAGAGGCGCGAAGGGGCAAGGCGGCGACCGGCGAGTTCCAAGTTCGCGATGGATTACTCCTCCGTAAAGGGGCCATCTACGTGCCGAGGGACGATCTTCGCGCCAAGGTACTGCAGCAGCTGCACGACGCACCCACTGCCGGGCACTTTGGCAAGGAGAAGACGATAGAATTAGTCGCCAGGGACTTCTGGTGGCCCAGAATGAGAGGGGAGGTCGCGGACTACGTGGCGAGGTGCGACACCTGCCAGAGGGCCAAACCAGTACACAGACCGCCGGCAGGACTGCTGGAACCGCTGCAAACCCCGTTCGAACCGTGGGAGAGAGTGGCCCTGGACTTTGTCACGGATCTGCCCAGCTCGAGGGGCAAGACGGCAGTGCTAGTGGTGGTGGACTTGTTCTCCAAGATGGCACATTTCATCCCGTGTGCGAAGGTGGCCACGGCGGAACAAACCGCCAAACTGTTCATAGATCACGTGTTCAGGGTTCACAGTCTGCCGCGGTCTATACTGTCCGACCGGGGGCGGCAGTTCATCTCGAACTTCTGGCAGAAGCTGATGAGCTTCCTGAACGTCAAGATCAACCTGGCTTCGGCTAGACACCCGCAGACCAACGGACAAGCGGAGCGGGTCAATGCCATCATGCAGCAGTACCTGAGATGTTATGCGAATCAACAGCCTGCGACGTGGGTGGATTACCTGCCTCTCGCCGAGTTCGCCTACAACAACACGAAGCACGTGTCCACGGGGGTCACGCCGTTCTTCGCCAACAATGGGAGGCACCCCAGAACCTTCCCGGGACTGGAAAGAATGGGGGAGGAGGAGCCGCAGACAGCAGATGCGTTTGCGTCGGAATTGCAGGAAGTCCACGATCAGCTTCGGCGGCACCTGGAGCTGGCTAAGCACGCATACAAGGTACAAGCGGACAAACACAGGAGGGTTGGCGAAGAGATCCATGTGGGAGACTGGGTCTGGTTAGCAGCCCACGCAGTGCCGGCCAGGTCGTTGGCGAAGAAGAAACTAGGGCATAAACAACTGGGGCCCTACCAAGTCGAAGAGCAGGTCAACCCGGTGGCTTTCAGGCTGGCGCTTCCGGAGGGCTCCAGGATGCATCCGGTGTTCCACAGATCGGTGCTCACTCCCTACAAGGCACCTCACAGGTTTCAGGAACCAGGAACGGCACCGAGTCCGCTCCGAGAGAGAACCGAGCAAGGGGGAGTGGCACAGGAGGAGCACATCAACGAAGTCACGGAGATTTTGGACTCCAGATGGGGGGAAGAGGGGGTAGAATACCTTCTCGCCAAGGAGGGCACCCCGGCCAGTGCCAACAGCTGGGTGCCGGGCTACGCTTTAGACGAACCTCTGCTCAAAGAAGAGTTTCATGCCCTCTTCCCACATAGGCCCATGCCAGCAGATTTTTTCGACGACTGGCTTTTCACGCCCACGCTTTCAGCCAGCACGTTCCGGGGGTTCGACTCGGACGAGGAACCGACACGAGACGCACGTTCCCCGGAGGGGTCACCCTCGGGATCTGCCTCAGAACCCTCGTATTGGTGGGACGATAGACCAGAGGAGCAGTGGCGCAGAAAGTGGCTGGAGGGTCCAGGACGAGCAACGTCCCCAGAAGGAAGCAAGGGAGAGACGGACATGGACGTATTCGGGGACGACCCGGGTTTCGAGCACGGCGGCACAGAGATGGAAGCGGAGGTGACCGTCGTCGACGAGAGCAGGGAGGAAGAACCGGAAGACTTCAGATGAAGGCCCGCCACGGGAAGCGAACTGTATCCGACATTCGTCCCCCTGACACGGCAGCACCCAGCTCCCGCACCGGAAGGAGGGGAGGGGGGAAGAGGGGGCTTCGAGGGGGGGATGGATGTCAGGGGTTCAGGAGCAGAGGCAAGGGCAAGGGAGGAAACAGAGAGCGAGGGGGAGGAGGCAGAAGAAAGGATGAGTGATGACGACAACCCGAGATCTCCGAGTCTTTCCAGTGAATCAGAAGATTCACAGAAAGGAGCACCAGTGGCCAGGGCAAGGGGGGAGCCTAGGGGGACACCCCAGGAGGAAAGGGCCAGAGGGGGCTCAGAGGGGAGCAGTTGGAAATCGGGACCAGCGTCACCAACAGAGAGCAAGGGAGAGGAAGGGCGTCAGGTATCAAGCGCTGGCAGCTCACAACAGGAGGGAGGGCACGAGTCAGGAGTGGCCACACCTCCATCGGGGAGTGAAGAAACGGTCAGACAGAAAGTGGAAGGTTGGGCGCGCGCGCCAAGTTCAAATGCACAGGAAGGTGGCGCAGTAAGCAGCCCGGAAAGGGAGCCAGGTCCTAAAGCCCGGCGCAAGGAGACAGGAGGGTCCGGGGGGTCGGCGTCAGAAGAATCCAGGAAGGAAGAGACCCCGGGGGCAGAGGGACCCAGAGAAGAACAGTCAGGCGGAAAAGGTGGAGTAAGGCTAGGATATTAAGTTGGTGTACAAGGGGCGGAGACTCAGACGGAGCTTCGCCGGTCTAACCCATAAGACGTAGAGTTGCACGCAGCAGCTTGAGAATGGAAACTGTAACTCAATAAAGACTTTTACTAAATGATCGCTGGCTAGCGTGATCCTCTGTGAGCTAGGATCTGGAAGCAGCTCTGACAACACATATCATGGGTTGGGACATTTTGCACATTCTCAACCTTAGACTCACACTGCAGTACATACATATTAGTTCTAAGGTTAGCATTTGCCAGCACTGTCGCATTTTGCTTTATCTGGCACTGATCTCCCACAAAGTTTACTTCAAAGTCTGCTTTTGCCAAGTCAGGAATACTCAGGAGATTGTTTTGCAAACTAGGCACACACAACACATTCCTGAATGTGTGTCCCAGTTGTGGGAACACAACCCCCCCCCCTCACAGACTACATTAGCTTTCTGGCCCGTAGCAAGACTTACATGTTTTTTGTTTGAAGCCCTAGCATCAGTTAGCAATCTTTTTCTTTTACGAAAGGTTTGAGAAGCTCCACTGTCCAGAACCCACAGCTCTTCATTTTCTTGACCATCTGCAGACACCCAAGCGGTAGACTCCCTCTGCTGCCTCCTGTGCTTCTGCTGTTTTTCTTGTTTTCTCGGGCAGTCCCACAGCAGCTGTCCACTGGACTTGTTGACCACCGGCTGGTCTGCAGCAGCTCATCCTGGCTGTTTCTCCGGCTCCCAATACCTCTGCTCTTCCCGGCTGTTGTTCCCTCTGGGATGCTCCAACAGCTGGGCTGAGGTCATCTTTCGCTCTGCACGCCTGTCCTCCTCTGCATACAACCGTCCGGTAACGTATTCCAGAGTCAGCTTATCAGTCTCTACCGACTCGAGGGAATTGACCAGCATATCATAGCTGTCATCAAGGGAACTCAGGACTATAAAGACTTTGTCCTCTTCCCCCCACAGGCCTCCCTCTTAAGGCTAGCTCCTGGAAACAGCCTGTTAAGAATTTTAGGTGGTTCACCAGGGAGTCCCCCGGTTTCTTCCGACACCGGTACAGTCTCCTGGTCAGTGTTATCAGTGAGCCAGCTGTCTCTCGCACATGGACAGCCTTGAACGCATTCCACGCCTCACTTGCCGTCACCTTATCAGCTATGTAGACTAGCTGGCTGTCGTCCACTCCAAGGATGATCGTAGCCAAAGCTTTCTCATCCTTTTCTAGCTGGGCCTCTGCTAGTGCCAGCTTTTCATCATCGTCCTCATCCTCCTCAGGGGGCTGCGGTGGATCTTCCACCACCTTCCACAGGCTCTCATGCTTGAGGAAGTGTTGCATTCGGACCGACCAGATGCTGTAGTTTATGGCCGTCAGCTTGTCCAGCAACACGCCAGTTCTGGACTGCTCCATCCCTGCAGCTCACCTCCAGCTAGATAACTGCCACCTGTACTCTTGCACAGCGGAAGCATGCTGGGCCCATAACCCTGTCGTGAATGCCTCGCGGCACTTTTAGCAGAACGCTCAGAGTCCCAGGTTCTTTAGTGCAGTCTTGTTTAATGTGAGCTAAACATATATACAGATATTTACAAAAGCAGTTCATACAGAGTACCTGCACCTTGAGGCAAACGAAAGCTGAAAACTCTACACCACTCCACCACAGCACCACAACACCACAGTTACAGTTGAACAGGCTTTTCCTTTAAAACGGGTGACGGCCAATCACATTACTGCTGAGTCATTCTGACCCAGCACTTCATAGAGTATTGCATCAGCCTGTTGCAAACTGAAGCCTGGAGACTTACTCAGCATCCTGCGAATCCCAACAGAGCCAGCTCCCCCCCCCCCACTGCTGCCAGGGAAAAGCTCCAAAAAGGCCACCACGTGCCTAACCGAGCACGCTAAAATGCGTCCTAGCCTGGCGGAGGGGCAAATCCCCCCCCCCAGGCAAAAGTAAAGAAGGCTGGTTACTTACCTCAGTCCGGCCACCTGGATACACTCCTGATCCTGTTCTTGATCCTGGAAGGAAGAACGGCAAAAGAGGCTTGAGCCCAGGAGTCAGCCTCTTTTCTTTTGGCCTTAGGCCCACCCCCGGCCGGCCGTCCATTGTCCTCCCTGGCCGAGGGCGGGTCAAAGGCCAGCTCAAGCAGGTGGGTGGCACCCGCCCAGGTGAGCCTTGCTCGGTGCCGCAAACCCCACCCACCTGTGGGGATGAGAGGGCGGATATTGCAGCTTTTCTTAGGCAACTCTCGAGACTGCTCAATCAGGACGACTATCAGAAACAAAGACTGACGACTAGTAACTTGATTTTTGTAGTTTATTATATACAGCAGTAAACTCACAAGCTATATACAAGTTACTATATACAAACACGACTTCTTCACTCTCCAAGCACTCAGAATACTACTAAACTAACAACACACTAACGAGTGTCATAGGTCATGCTGCCTATATGAGAGATCGCAGCCAATAACTGAACTGTTACTGGGTCCTCTTATCTCTAGGCAGATTCCTTTCGTTCTCCGTCTCCCCAACATGTAGTGGAGACATTAATTGCTCACTTGCCAAGCTGCACATAGGCTATGAATTCCAACACAGTGTGATGCAGCAGCAAAAAAAGGCTAATGGTATTCTAAGCTGCAACAGAAGTCTAGTATCCTGGTCAAGGGAAATAGTAGTTCCGCTCTATTCTGCCTTAGTCAGATCCCACCTGGGTTACTGTACTGTGTCTAGTCCAACCCCCTGCAATTCAGGAATCTCATCTAAAGCATCCATGACAGATGACCATCTAACCTCTGCTTAAAAACCTCCAAGAAAGGAGTGTCCATAATCTCCTGAGGTAGACTGTTCCACTGTTAAACAGCTCTTTTTGTTAGAAAGTTTTTCTTTATGTTTAGTCAAAATCTTTCTTCGAACTTGAAGCCATTGATTTGAGTCTTACCCTCCAGAGCAGGAGAAAACAAGCTGGTTTCCAGACCCTTGATCATCTTGGTTGCCCTCCTCTGCACATGTTCCAGCTTGTCAACATCCTTTTAAATTTTTTAAAGATTATATGACTAAATAGGCAAAAAATTTTGGGTATAATATACAGATGACACAGTGGGAACATATATTGTCAGGGGTTCAGGAGCAGAAGCGAGGGCAAGGGAGGAAACAGAGAGAGAGGGGGAGGAGGCAGAAGAAAAGATGAGTGATGACGACGACCCGAGATCTCCAAGTCTTTCCAGTGAATCAGAAGATTCACAGGAAGGAGCGCCAGTGGCCAGAGCAAGGGGGGAGCTTAGGGGGACACCCCAGGAAGAAGGGTCCAGAGGGGGCTCAGAGAGCAGCAGTTGGAAATCGGGGCCAGCATCACCAACAGAACGTAGTGGAGAGGAAGGGCACCAGGTACCGAGCTCTGGCAGCTCGCAGCAGGAGGGAGGGCATGAGTCAGGAGTGGCCACACCTCCATCGGGGAGCGAGGAAACGGTCAGGCGGCAAGTGGAAGGTTGGGCGCGCGCGCCAAGTTCAAATACACAGGAAGGTGGAGCAGTAAGCAGCCCGGAAAGGGAGCCAGGTCCTAAAGCCCGACGCAAGGAGACAGAAGGATCCGGGGGGTCAGCGTCAGAAGCGTCCAGAAAGGAAGAGACCACGGGGGGCAGAGGGACCCAGAGAAGAACGGTCAGGCGGAAAAGGTGGAGTAAGGCTAGGGTATTAAGTTGGTGTACAGGAGGCGGAGACTCAGACGGAGCTTCGCCGGTCTAACCCATAAGACGTAGAGTTGCACGCAGCAGCTTGAGAATGGAAACTGTAATTCAATAAAGACTTTTACTAAGTAACCGCTGGCTAGCGTGATCCTCTGTGAGCTAGGATCTTGAAGCAGCTCTGACATATATGTTATGACTTAAAAAAAATATTTAAAATGATATATCGTTGGTACTTAACACCTGAGAAATTATTTAAAATGTATAAAAATATTCCAAATATCCAAATACGTGTTAGAAATGTAATGAACATGAAGGGACATTTTATCATGCATGGTGAACATGTAAAAAAGCCAAAAAAAATTGATATAAATGCATTCTTTGATACAGAGAATTTTGAATATTGATTTTTAACTGAAACCAGAACTCTTCCTGCTGGGACTTATAGATATACAGTTAGAAAAGGACTATTGAACTTTGTTACACTGTATGATTATGGCTGTGAGGCTTTTATATGCACAAAGATGGAAGGACACATCATTACCAACAATGGAAGAATTGCTGTTAAAACTAACAGACTTACCTGAGATGGCAAAATTGACATGTTTAATCAGAGAAAAGTGGTACTATTATCGGAAAAATCTGAGGGCTCCCTTAGACAAAAACAAAGACACCAACCAGGATTACTTGGAGCAAAACAGCAGCCTGTAGGCTTGGCCTTTATTGATCTGTTGCAACAGGGTGCTCCCCTCACCTGCAGGAGAGAGGAGGGACCCAGAAAAATGGCGTGCTAGGCCTTATAAAGACTTTTGAAATTGCCACCCTGTAGATCAAGACCACCCCCAGAAACATCATACATACATCACAGAAGGGGTGTAACCTAAGCCCACCCCTCAGATACATCACACCTACATCACAGAAAAGGCAGTCCAAAATAGAAATTTTAATATTGTTTTTCTCCTGTTTTTGTTTATCTCCTGTCTGGCAGGTTACTTGATTGGATTTCCTGGGTAGCCTGGCCAGTCTTTTGTAATGATAAATACTTAGTTCCTGGGCCAGGTCACAGGCTCACACCCTATTCAAACACAGACATACCCTTAAGACAGGATTTGTGAAGGAAAAGACAATGGGGAGGCTTTTCCATTTTGACCTTGCAGAGAAAATATTTGGTCAGTTTAGGAATCAAAATGGTTCCAGGTTGGCCTTCCTGTGCTGATCTATGTATGTGCTTGAGCAGAGTTTCTTTGAAGTTTGCTTGGTATGTATACATTGCTTGCTGTTTTAGAATAAAATATCTACTCTCACTCACTTGTGTATTTTGTATTGCTTCTGAATCTCATTTTCAAAGAATCATCTTGCCTTTTGCAAGACACAGTCCATGGTCAAAGAACCATGAAAACACTTGCGCATACTTTTCACAGCTATTCTGGCCTGTTACTTTAGAATTGCAAGTTTCCTTGCCACACATCGCTACTTCCTGGCGAGGCAAAAGAAGAATTTTGTGATACACGTGAAAAACCATTACCTTTCCTCTCTCTCTGACCTTCCACCTCCCTTTACACTTGGAGAAAAAAACCTGACACTGCCTTTAGGAGACAGAGATGAAGCCTCTTCTGGCCTCTAACACACCAGCCTAAGAAGATAACTCCCCCAAAACAGGTCTGCTTCCAATGACACAGATAGAGCAAAGCCCCCCTAACAAACATCACTTCACTTCTCTGTAAATAACAGATCTCGCCTACCAATGTTAACGGAGAAATCTGAGGGCTCCCTTGGACAAAAAAAAACAAGGACACCAGCCAGGAATACCAGAGCAAAACAGAAGCCAGTAGGCTTTTGGGATGCGTCCAAGGGAACGGGGGCAATTGGCAGGCCCCCAGCTGGCTCCAGCCCACCGGCCGGCAGCAGGGAGAACTCCGGTCCTTGGATCAGTGTCAAAACTACGACTCAGAGCTTCAGAAGCCTTTCAGAAGCTGAGCACGCAAGCCAGCAGAGTAAACAAACTCTTCGCAATGGAAGGGCAGATAGAGGCATATGTAAAGCGTATTTACAAGCAGTTTATTCAGCATACATCAGGACAAAGGAAAAAACATGTCTGCTCTCCTTCGTGTCCAAGCAAAGAGCATAAGCAAAAGCTATACACAACGGAAGTTCCCAGCAGGCTGTGCTGGAAGTAAACAGACATGTGACATACAACAACTCCACATATTTGTTCCTCTTAAGGTGGAACAGACCATCAATATCCTAACATCCTCCCACTTTCCGTGTAAGCTGTATTACCTGTGTTTTAACCCAATTGCAACTGCTGTAAATAAACCTTAAGTTGTTCTCTGTTAACAACCTTAGACAACAGATCTGCAGGAATTTCGTTTCCTGGCATGTAGGACACCTGAATGAGTCCTTTCTGAATACACTCTCTTGCACGATGTAACTTAATCTGCAAGTATTTGGTTCTTTGCTTACAGCTCTCTGGATCTGTTATCTTGGATCTGTTATCTTGATACACCTGTATAGGACATTTCACAGAAACTCTGATGTCCTGAAACAGTTGCATCAACCATTCACAATCCATGAGTGAAAATGACAGGGCATTGAGTTCTGCCTCACAGGAACTTAGGCTTACTGTCGTCTGCTTCCTGCAAAGCCAGTACCCTTCAAATAGTGGGCTATGTGCTTCAGAGCTTTCCAATCCTGAACAATAGGATTGTTGGCATGTCTGCTAAGCAGGTTAGTGCTTACAGCTATGTCAGGTCTTGAACATCTAGCAATGAAATTCAGTTTGCCTAGAATGCATCTGTACAGTGTGGTGTCAGAAAATGCTTCAGCAGTACCAGTACCTGGTAACCTGTCACCATCGGTGTGTCTGCTGGGTTTGCATCAACCAAATTCAGCCTGGTTAATACATCAGGAATCTTCTGTGTTTGGTGTACCAGAAAATTACCTGCCTGGTCCTTCTCCACCTGCAGAGAAAGATAGTTGGATACCTCACCAAGATCCTTCATGTCAAAGTGCTCCTTCAGCTGAGCTAGGGTGCTTTGGTACAAAGCCTGATTGCTCTAGAAAAGAAGCATGTCATCTACAAAGCATAAACAATACAGTTTGTTTTGCCCCTCCTCCTTGACAAACACACATGGATCAGCTTTACCTTGGTGAAAACCTAGAGAAAGCAATGTCTCAGTGAGTTTTGTGTTCCAAAACCTGGCACTCTGCTTGAGACCATATAGAGACTTCTGTAGCTTACAGACCATTCCCTTCTGTACCTGCACTCCATCAGGTGGATGCATATACAGCTCCTCTGCCAAAATCCCGTACAAAAACGCTGCATTTACACCGTGATGAGAAACGTGAAGTTTCTCTTCTGCAGCAATCTTGAGCATTAACCTAATTCTCTCATACTTGATGGTGGGTGAGTAGGTGGGTGAGTAGGTCTCATGGTAATCCTGTCCTGGTACCTGTGAAAAACCTCTGGCGATCAATCTGGCTTTGTGCCTGACAACCTTGCCAGTCTGGTCTGTCTTGGCCTTAAAGACCCATTTGCTATCCACCAGCCTCATTCCTGGGGCTGTTGGCACCAGCTCCCAGGTTTTGTTCCTATTCAAGTAATCAATTTCAGACTTCATGGCATTAAGCCATGGTTCAGCATCTTTAGAGGTTAACTCCTGCACCTCTTTGAAGCTTGATGGTTCCCATACCTTCTCTGAGCTACTAAGAACAGCAGTTGCTGTCTTAGCAAACTCATCAGCAAATCTCTTTGGAGGTTTGCCTTTTGTGGCTCTTTCAGATCTGCGTACTAGACGCAAGTCTTCAGCGCTTATCTCCTCCTTCTTAGGAGAATGGTGGCCAATGGTGAAGAGTGGTTCTTCTAGTTCAGTGTCAGACCCATTAGATGGTCTGAGTGAGGCTTTTGCACTCTTGTAGTCTGCTGTGTCATCACTGTCGCTGACATCAGCAGCAGTGCCGCCCACTGAGCTGGAATCTGAACTCTGATCATCACCCTCAGCTTCTTCTGCTTCCTCATCATCATCTTCTGAGTGACTCTGGAAAATTCCCACCCACCCCCACTTGGGATTGTACTCCACACTCTTTGTGACCCGAATGGTCTTAGTCTTTTCTTTTGGAAGGATGTCACAATGTATAATAACGCCCTAGCTCAACTGAAAGAGCACTTTGACATGAAAGATCTTGGTGAGGTAACCACCTATCTACCTATCTCTGGAAATAGAGAGAGACCAAGATGGTAATATTCTAGTACACCAGTCACGGAAAATTGCTGATGTGTTAAGCAAACTAAACCTGATGGATGCTAACCCTGTAGACACACCGATGACAACAGGTTATCAGGTAGATGACACTGAAGGAGCATTTTCTGACACTACACTGTACAGAAGTGTGCTAGGCAAGCTAAACTTCATTGCCAGATGTTCAAGACCTGGCATTGCTGTTAGCTGTAATTTGCTAAGCAGACAAGTCAACAATCCTACGGTTAAGGATTGGAAAGCCCTGAAACAAATAGCACGCTATTTAAAAGGCACTATGCATTACAGACTGAGATTTAACAATCAGAAGTCTGGTGGTCTTGAGATATTTGCAGATGCAAGTTTTGGAAGTGACAAGAAAAATACGTCTGGAGTTTGCTACATGTACAATCAGGGTCTATTTGATTGGTCATGCAAGAAGCAAACAACAGTTAGCTTAAGTACTTGTGAAGCTGAACTAAACGCACTGTCTTATTCACTGGTGGATTGTGAATGGTTGTTACAGTTGTGCAAAGACATGAGAATTCCTGTCAAATGTCCAATCCAGGTTTATCAGGACAACAAAGCATGTTTGGCTTTGCTGAATTCTGAAGGTTGTAAGCAAAGCACGAAACACTTGCATTTGAAGCTGCAACATGCTAGGGAATGTGTTTAGAAAGGACTCGTAACGGTGTCCTACATGCCAGGTAATGAAATTCCTGCTGGTGTATTGTCCAAGGTTGTTCCAAGGGATCAACACTGTACCTATGTACAGAAGTTGGGTTTGTACTGATATTGTACGAACACGCTGCCCAGTGATGTTCACAGAAAGGGGGAGGGTGTTGGTTTCTGTTTCCCTCACTGAGCAGCTGCTGGTAGTCACAGGACTATGTTTTCATTCCACAGTCCAGATATTGTTGGATTCCCACGGGAAAGGGAGACGGGATGTGACGTTTACTGGTTTCCTGTTTCCTTTGTTCTGTCGTTTCTTTGTTGGAGTTGCTCTCTGCTTCTCACAGAGACAAGATGTATATTTGTATGCTCTCAGCATAGCTTAGCAATAAAGCGTAGCAATGTAGCCATACCTGTCTCATCCTTTCGTTGCGGACTCTGGGTTATACTCTGCTGGGCTCAAGCCAAGATGAGCCGTATCAGCTCGGAGGACCAGAGCTGAATTTAACTAACATTAGTGTCAGTCATGAATACCCTGTATGCCCCTTTTTCATACCCCATTAACAAACCACGTGCCCCACGTTTTCCAAGCTTGCTGCTCTGTGGGGTGTGGACCACATTTCAGAACCAAAGATTCTCATGTGCTTGACGTAAGGTTTCTTACCAAACATCTTCTCATAGGGAGTACAACCAATAGATGAAGACAGTCTCCTATTATACGTGTAAACAAAATGAGAGCGATTCAACCCAATATTGCTCAGGGAGATTGGCATCATGCAACAAGGTTTTTAGGCCTTGCAACAAAGTTTGGTTCGCCCACTCGCAAAGTCCATTCTCCCATGGAGATTTGGGGCTTGAGAGGTCATGCTGGATTCCCTTCTCAGTCAGGAAAGCTTCAAACTGCTGAGAAGTGAATTCGCCACCTCAATCAGTAAACAAAAAGCCAATGCATTTATTGTGGACATTTTCCAACCAAGCACAGAATGCCTTGAACCTAGGAAATGCTTCTGACTTCTGCTTCAGCACGAACACATGGATGTACCTGGAAAAAGAATCAATTAAAACCATGAAGTACCTTGCTCCACCCAAAGAGGGTGCAAGTGGACCAACCAGGTCTGCATGGACTAGCTGATAGGGTTTGGAAGCCTGTCTGCTAGACACTTTGCCTTTGGGTGCAACCTTAACTTTGTTTTCTGCACAAGAGACGCATTTCATGTGAAACGTACAGGGTTTGATGGTCATACCTTGAACCATCCCT
Source organism: Podarcis vaucheri (assembly GCF_965113315.1). Taxonomy (NCBI): domain Eukaryota; kingdom Metazoa; phylum Chordata; class Lepidosauria; order Squamata; family Lacertidae; genus Podarcis; species Podarcis vaucheri. The sequence continues at coordinate 19,605,620 of NC_138757.1, forward strand.
GGCATCTTGGCCAGCGCCTGCCATGCCATGTGACCAAATTTCTGGTGGTGTTCGTGAATGCATCCTGAATGAAGAACTTTGTTAGTCTGTGCAACACAACAAGATTCAACATTAGGCACATCAACAGCATTGTCAACATAAGTTATCAAGAACAAACCATCTACAAGCTTAGCATGCAAAATGTTCTGCTTGTTCTTTCTGATAACGCAGATTCCTTTCTTGAAGGAACTCTTAAAGCCTTTCTCAGTCAACTGTGGGATGCTGAGGAAATTGTCCGCAGAATCTGCAACAAACAGTACTTTGCTGATGGTGGTGTGCAGACTGGCCATTTTCCCTGTCCTGACTCCTGCAATTCTCAAAGTCTTAACATCAACCTGTTGGATTTCTCCCTCTTGTGGTGTAAAGGAAATAAACAAGTGTCGATTTCCGCATACGTGCCTGCTCGCTCCCGAGTCCACAACAAAACGGCCTTTGGCCTTTGGAGAAGCAGTGCTAGCAAACAAAGCTTTGTTCTGCACTGGCCTGGGCTTTTGCCCCCCCCCCCTTTCAGGCCATCTGCAGGCTTCTTCTTCTGTTTACCTTTCGCCTTTGGGCAGTCACGCTGTATGTGGCCTTGGATTCTACACAGCCAGCACTTCACAGCTGCTGCCAGGGAACTACCATCAGCTCAGAGGCGAGAGGTGGAAGGGCAGTTGTGTTACAGGGAGCCTCCGAAGATCGTGCGAAGCAGCTCTTCCTCCGGCGAGGAGGGAAGCCCTGCCTCCAGTGGGGAAGGGATGCAGGGATCAGAAGATGTTAGAGAGAGCCGCAACACCAAGCCTGAGCAAAGCAGAGGGGAGGCAAGTCCCCCTTTGCCAACGCCCTCTCTGCGCAGACGGTTTGAGCGCAGAGAGGGGAGGAGAAGAATGGGGGTCAAAAGAATGTTATGCTGGGGAAGGTATAAGGACCGCCCACTCCCAGATTCTGCTAGTGACTGAAAAGACATGGACTTGAGACACTCTGCACTGTAAATAGTTTTGTACAGGTAATAAAGCCTGGAAAAGACAGGTTGGAGTCTTGCCTGTTTGCTCTCGAGCAACCACACTTACAGCAATCTGGGAGTCTCTGAAGTTTCTCTGGGGTAACCGCGAAAAGGCAGCACGATGAGCAAGAAAGGGACAGGTGCTGAGACGGAGCAGGAGAAAACAATGAGAGCCCTGATGGAGAGGAGCAGAGACCTGGAGGCTCATGCTGCTACTCTGTCAGCCCGGTTGGAGGAGTGCCGGGCACAAGACAGCCAGGTCAGAGTTACTCCAGTTGGGAGGAAGGTCCCAGCACTGGTGAACAAGTTTGGGGGGAAGCCTCAGGACTACAACGCTTTTAGAACGGAGATACAATGTGCGTTGGACTTGCAAGAAGGGGAGTTTGCTAGTGTGCTGGTCCCGGGGGGAGGTTACTGTGAGGCGTGGTCAGGGACCTGGGTCGAGGGTCTGTAGACTGTCCTCCAAGGGCGAAGTGGGGTCCAAAGCAAGGAGCCGGGCAAGGACGGGAACTCTGGAAGAACAGGTCTGGCCGAAACAGGTCTGCAACGACGTTGCTCCCGCAACCTGGGACCGGGCTGACTGGCCTTTATCTTCTCTGAGGCCAGGGGCGGTCACGGCCCCCAGGTGACCCGCCTCTCCTGGCCTTAAGGCGAGCACTCCTCCTGGGAGAAACCAGTTCCCTCCTCCTCTCTGCCCTGAGCCTCTGCAGCTCAGGAGAGGCTGAAGGGTTACTGGACCCAGGGGGAGACTCACCTTCCCCTGACAGGGCTGGGAGAGGCACACCTGTAGGCAATGTGTCCTCAATCACCTCCGGAGCCAGAGTGGATTCACCTGGTGCCTGCTCCTGAGGATCCGGCACAGGTGCAGGCGCTTCAGATTCAAGGCCCTGCCCCAGCTCAGCCGGCCCTGGAGGTGGGGACTCCTGTGCAGGCTGGGATCCCTTCGGTTCAGCCTCTGAATCGGATTCCCAGGCCATCACAGCTAGTGACAGGGAGAAGGTTGCTTTCGTAATTGGACACCTGGAGGGGTGTTCTCGGGATCAGTGACGCCCTTCATAGCAGCGGGGAACAATGCCCTAAAGAACCTACCTAGCCAAGTTTTATCAGATGATGGACGCTATGTTCTCCAGCAAAGTGGAGGGGAGTGTGATGCTACAGGAGTTGCTGAATTTCCGGCAGGGATCTCTGACCGTCTGGAGTTATTGGTCCCGCTTTGCGATGCTAGTGCACAAGTTAAGCTGGTATTTAGATTCTGAACCCCTGCAAGCACTTTTAGAGGCAGGCTTGAATCCAGAGGTGAAAGAGGAATTGTCGAGGGGTCCTCGTCCGTGTTCTATGGATGAGTTAACTAAAGCAGCGTTATTTATTTATTTATTTTACAATATTTTATTAGGTTTTATCAATAGAAAAGTCCAGAAAAATACAAAATCACAAAATACAAAAAATACAAACATTAAACACAAAAAGAAGAAGAAAAAACACATATAAAAGAAAACAAAAACTCCCTCTTTCTTTATTTCTCATCTTTAGTTAACTTTTTTTCCTGACTTCCTCACGTCTCCCTTTTTTGTATCCCTTTTAGAAATTGGTTCAGCAAATTCATGTCCTATTAGTTTATCTATTATCAATCCCATCTTACATTTTACCTTGTTGCTAGAACCCCTTCAATTCATTTCAATGTCATCAGCATTCAAAAATTTTACAATATTTCTGTAAATAAGTTTTAAATTTCCTCCAATCTTCTTCCACCAACTCTTCTCCCTGGTCTCGGATTCTGCCAGTCACTTCCACCATTTCCATATAGTCTATTAGTTGCATCTGCCATTCTTCCAAGGTGGGTAGGTCTTGCGTCTTCCAATGCTTTGCGATGAGAATTCTTGCTGCTGCTGTAGCGTACATAAAAAAAGTTCTATCCTTCTTTAACACCAATTGGCCAACTATGCCCAGGAGAAAGGCCTCTGGTTTCTTAGGGAAAGTACATTTAAGTACCTTTTTCATATCATTATATATCATTTCCCAGAAGACCTTAATCTTTGGGCACGTCCACCAAAGGTGAAAGAATGTACCTTCCGTTTCTTTACATTTCCAACATTTATTATCGGGCAAGTGATATATTTTTGCAAGCTTGACTGGGGTCATGTACATCATTTTCATAATATTCTCTCTTAGGGCATTACATGCCGTAAATTTAATCCCGGTGGTCCACAACTTCTCCCAGTCAGCAAACATAATATTATATCCTATATCTTGCGCCCATTTTATCATTGCAGATTTTACCGTTTCTTCCTCAGTATTCCATTTCAACAGCAGATTATACATTCTTGAAAGTGTCTTAGCATTGGGTTCTAACAATTCTGTTTCTAACTTTGATTTTTCCACCTGGAAACCAATTTTTTTATCCAAGTTATAAACCTCTCTTATTTGAAAATAATGTAACCAGTCTCGCACCTTCTCTTTAAGTTTGTCATAACTCTGCAATTTCAGTTTGTCACCTTCCTGTTCTAAAATTTCACAGTATTTTGGCCATTTAGCCTCCATGTTGAGTTTTTTCTTTTTTTTATAAATGTTTATTGGATTTTCACAAATTATAAAAACACACACAATACACAATACAAACATACACACACAAAAACAAACATGTATAATTTCGAATCCTTTTTTTGTTAAAACTTACTTCACCGACTTCCCCGTACCTCCCCTTTCTGCATCCCAATTCCCAAATTTGTTTCAGCAAATCCTCCCATTTGATTTTATCTAATTTTTCCTTATTCTTTTCTTTTACTTAATCTTTTACAGCTGTAATCCCCTATTTTTTATAACCGCAACATTTTAGCACTCATTAACTTATCCCAGTCAGCAAACATAATGTTATGACCAATGTCTTGTGCCCACTTTATCATAGCTGATTTCACTGTTTCATCTTGTGTATTCCATTTCAGCAACAAGTTGTACATTCTTGACAGATTCTTAGTATTGGGTTCTAACAATTCTGTTTCTAATTTTGATTTCTCCACCTGGAAGCCAATTTTCCTGTCCTGTTTGTAAACCTCCATTATTTGATAATAATGGAGCCAATCTCGTACTTTAACCTTCAATTTCTCATAACTCTGTAATTTCAGTTTATCTCCCTCTTGTTCCAAAATTTCCGAATATTTTGGCCATTTGGCCTCCATGTTAAGCTTTTTCACGGCTTTTGCCTCCATTGGCGACAACCACCTTGGGGTTTTATTTTCCAACAAATCTTTATATCTAATCCAGACATTATATAATGCTTTCCTGACAATATGATTTTTAAAAGCTTTATGAGCTTTCACCTTATCATACCATATATATGCATGCCATCTGAAAACATTGTTAAAACCTTCCAAATCTAAGATGTCTGTATTCTCAAGAAGTAGCCAGTCTTTCATCCAGCAGAAAGCTGCTGATTCATAGTACAGTTTTAAGTCCAGCAGGGCAAATCCCCCTCTTTCCTTTGCATCAGTTAAAATCTTAAGTTTTATTCTGGGTTTTTTGCCCTGCCAGACAAACTTCGAAATATCTTTCTGCCACCTCTTGAAGCAATCCATCTTATCCACAATTTGCAATGTTTGGAATAAAAACAACATTCTAGGCAAAACATTCATCTTAATAACAGCAATTCGGCCTAACAAGGAAAGCTTCAAATTTGACCATATTTCTAGGTCTTTTTTTACTTCTGTCCAGCATTTCTCATAATTATCTTTAAATAAATTCACATTCTTAGATGTCATATTAATCCCCAAGTATTTCACCTTCTTAACCACAGTTAATCCTGTTTCATTCTGGAACCGCTCCCTTTCAGTAACTGTTAAGTTTTTCTCCAATACCTTGGTTTTTTGTTTGTTCAACTTAAATCCTGCAACTTGACCAAATTCTTGAATTAATTCTAAAACCCTTTTCGTACTAGTGTCTGGCTCTTGTAAAGTAAGTACCAAGTCATCTGCAAAGGCCCTCAATTTGTACTGTTTAGCTCCGACCTGTACCCCTTTAACCAGCTGGTCCCTTCTAATCATATTTAGCAAAACCTCCAGGACTGATATAAAAAGTAATGGGGAAATTGGGCATCCCTGTCGTGTTCCTTTTTCTATTTTAAATTCTTCCGTAACCACATTATTTACAATTAGCTTTGCCTTTTGTTCAGAATATATTGCACCCATACCGTTCTCAAATCCTTGGCCTACCCCCATCCCATGTAGATTCTTCTTCATAAAACTCCAAGAAATGTTGTCAAAGGCTTTCTCCGCATCCACAAATATCAATACTGCTTTAGTGTTTATGTTCACTTCTAATAATTCCATAATGTCTATTATATTCCTCACATTATCTGACAAATGTCTTCCTGGGATAAAGCCTGCTTGGTCCTTATGAATCTCTTCCATCAGTACTTTTTTCAATCTTTTTGCCAAAATGTCTGCAAAAAATTTGTAATCCACATTGAGTAATGATATAGGGCGGTAGTTCTTAAGCTGAGTCTTTTCAGTCTCTGTTTTCAGTATGAGTGTAATATAAGCTTCTTTCCATGATTCTGGTGCCTTTTCCCCCTCTAGAATTTCATTACAGACTTCCTTCAGAGGTTGTAATAACCACTCCTTCAAAGCTTTGTAATATCTGGAAGTCAACCCATCTGGTCCTGGAGATTTGCCCAGTTGCATGTTTTGAATGGCACCTTCTATCTCTTGTTCAGTTATTTTCTGGTTCAGATCTATTTTACTTTGATGAGAATTTTTTTGTAATCCATATTTCTTCAGAAACTCATCTATGTCCCCTTCTTTCTGCTGCCCTTGCGTATATAGTTTTTTGAAATAGTTCTGGAAGCAGTTTCTAATCTCATTTGGCTTATAAATATTCTTTCCTTCAACCTCTAGGTTTGTAACCGTATTTAATTTGTGTCTTTTATTCAATTGCCAAGCCAGAAGTTTACCACATTTATCTGCAGATTCAAATGTCCTTTGTCTCATTTGTTTGATCTTCCATTCTATTTCTTGATTCATCAATTCCATGTATTGCGTCTGATATAACTTAATTTCTCTCAAAATCTCTTGGAACTTTGGTTTAGATCTCAATTTCTTTTCTCCTTCTTTTATCTTTTCCAAAATCTTGTCCTTTTTCTCATTTTGGCTTCTCTTCTTTATTGTATTTTGTTGTATTAAAAATCCTCGCATAACAGCTTTACTTGCGTCCCAAATTACTCTTTTTTCAACATCTGTTTTTAAATTTATTTCGAAATAGTCTCTCAAAGTTTTTTGGGCCTTTTTGTAGACCTCTTCATCTCTAAATAAGGTGTCATTCATCCTCCATCTGAAGGAGCCAGCTGTTGTTAACTTCATCTCCATCTTTACAGCATTGTGGTCGGAGCAGGTTTTTGGGCAGATTTCCACTTTATTTATCTTTGGAGCCATCCCCCTAGTAACCCATATTTGGTCAATTCTAGTCCATGTCATCATAGCTTCAGAAAAGAAAGTTCCCTCTCTCTTGAGAGGGTTCTTTGTTCTCCAGGTGTCAATCAAGTCCATGTTTTCAGTCATTTCAAATAAAGTCTTTGGTAGTCTCCCATCTTTGGAGACTACCTGTCTTTGTGCTTTGTCCATATTTGTAGATACTACTCCGTTCATGTCCCCCATCAAAATTAAATTGTAATCCAAGTAATCCAGTAGGGTCTCATGCAACTTCTTAAAGAATTCAGACTTCCCCTCGTTTGGTGCATAAATTCCCACGATCAGAAATTTTTCTCCTTGAACTTGAATTTCAATTGCCAAAAATCTTCCTTGTTCATCTTTAAACATCTATTTCAGTAATAATTTTTCTTTTGCATAAATCACAACTCCTCTTTTCTTAACTTTATCAGATGAAATAAATTCTTGTCCTAATCTTTTGTTAATAAGTAATTTTCTATGTAACCTCGTCACATGTGTTTCTTGTAAACAAATCAAGTCCAATTGTTCTTTTTTCAATATATGAAACACATTTTTCCTCTTTCGAGGAAGGTTCAAACCGTTACAATTCCAGCTTAGAAGTTGCAGAGCCATCTTGCCGTTATTTACTTTCCCCTCCTACTGCTCCGAGTAGTTGTTCGTCGTCCGTCGGTGATTTCAGTCCAAATGATAGATTTAGAATGTCTGTTATTTCCTTTACTGCTGGGGTTGGTTCCACTTCAACCACTTCTTTCAGAAGATCTTCCTTGTTATCTCGTAGAAATTGATCTTTGTCACTCACTGATTTTATTCTTGTTTTCCTTCCCTTATATTTGAAAGATAGGCCTTGAGGAAATTCCCACCTGAAGGGTATTCTATTCTTTCTCAGTAGATCAACCAGGTCTTTGTAGTAAGTTCTTGCATCCAAAATATGCTTAGGTATATCCTTAAAGATCTCCACAAAGGAATTTTCAATTTCCAAAGTTCTTTGAAAATGCAGATTCAATATTTTGTCTCTTTTTTCTTTGGATCTTAAAGTTATCAAGCAGTCCCTTGGCTTCTTTCTGTTTTGTCTTCTGCCCAATCTAAAAGCAGCCACTATCTTAAATTCTTCCTTCTCTAGCTCCTGTTGCCAAAAGTCCAAAAATTCTTTTGTAAGGAAGTCCACCAAATTATCTTTCTCACTTTCAGGCACTGCTCTTATTCTCAAATTTCTCTCTTTTCTTTGCAATTCAGGCATAGACAAAGCCAACTCATGATCTTCTAACTTTTTATAGACTGGTGTTATCTTTTCCTGGGTAGCATCTGCAGTAGCCTTAGCTTCTTCTGCAATCTTTCGAGTTGTAGCTGAATCTTCTAGGAGTTTTTCTATAGTCTGTGTATTTGAGTTCACCTTCTTCCCCAGTTCATTAATACTTTGTGTGTTCAAATCAAGCTTTGCTGAGACCTCTGCCAGTTGTTTACTAGATTCCGCACCTTGTTTTGTCAGGAATTCCAAAGACTCATTTATCTTGCAGAGAGCTTGTGCCACAGGGTCAGATGACATATTTTTTGCTTTTGTCTGTCCAGCTGCAACTGTTACTGTGCCTGAAACCGAAGCCCTTCGCTGGTGTGAAGTGCTAGTCGTATATTGTTTACCAGATCTAGTAGTTCTGTCATAAGCCATAACACTCTCACATCCAGCCAAGGTTGTTCCCACACTTGTAGATTGTTTTCAAGTGGAAGTTTCCAGTACTTAACTATTGTAGTCCAATTTGCAACTGTTTCAACAGAATCCTCTAGGGGGAGAGATCTCCAGGACTTTTGCAACAAACTGTCTCTTTAAAAAAGTCCCCAACGTCTCCAAAAGAATTTAATATAACAGTTTCCAAATTTGTTTCACTTAGCAGTCCAGAAATTCTGCATCTTTCACAAAGTCGAATTAAATGTCAAACCAAGAAAATTTCTTTTAACAAAGTGACAGTTCTCTATTCAGCTTCCCTATCCAGGCAGTCCGTTCCCAGGGTTTTAAGACAGCGGATAAAATTTTCCAGTAGTTCCTTTTCATACAGGTATCAAAAGTCCACCTTCCTCCCCCTCTGCTCCTGCATGCAAGAGGGGGGTTTCAATTCTAATGTCGAGTTTACTCGTTTCCAAATAGTCTTCTTCAAATTACAGCTTTGCACTTTCTTTGCTTTAAACTTTTTGCAGTCCGGAAAGGCAGACTTCCTTATTTTATGCGTTTCCCGTTTCCGGCCAAATCATCTTTAAATTAGTTGTAAATCCAATAGATCTTTAAATCCTACTCACGGGTAGTTATTTTCAGTCCCAATTTCAGGAAGGAATCAGCGCTCTCCGACAATGGCAACGCGGCTTCGCTTCACGGGTTTGGGTGATGACTCTCAGCACCGCGCCACACACCCGCTGCCGTTCCGGAGCCTTTAAAAAGGCTCCTTCGCGGTTTGGGGGGGCGCAAAGGTGCCCGCCAAGTCTCCTTGCTCACAGGCTTCCGCACCTGTGATTTTTGAGGGCCCCTTTTCGCCGTAGCGGTCAGACCCGAACTCGCAGAGCAGACTCCCTCCGGAGCTCGGAGGGAAATCCGCCATTAATCGCTGGCGCTGACCGGAAGTCTCTGTGTTGAGTTTTTTTTTCCAAAGCTTTTGCTTCCATAGGTGATAGCCACCTTGGGGTTTTACTCTCCAGAAAATCTTTGTACCTTATCCAGACATTAAACAATGCTTTCCTGACAATATGGTTTATAAATGCCTTATGTGCTTTTACCTTGCCATACCATAGATATGCATGCCACCCAAATATGTTATCATACCCTTCAAGATCCAAAACATCTGTATTCTCAAGAAGTAGCCATTCCTTCAGCCAGCAAAAAGCTGCTGACTCATAATACAGTTTAAGGTCTGGCAGGGCAAACCCCCCTCTGTCTTTAGCATCGGTAAGAATCTTAAATTTTATTCTGGGCTTTTTGCCCTGCCAGACAAATCTAGATATATCTCTTTGCCACTTCTTGAAACAGTCCATCTTATCAATAATTTGCAATGATTGAAATAAAAATAACATTCTCGGCAATACATTCATCTTTAATAACAGCAATTCGACCCAGCAAGGAAAGTTTCAAATTCGTCCAAATTTCTAGATCTTTTTTCACCTCTGACCAGCATTTCTCATAGTTGTCTTTAAATAGGTTCACATTCTTAGATGTCATATTCACCCCCAGGTATTTTACCTTCTTTACTAATGTTAAGTCTGTCTCTTTCTGAAACCTCTCTTTCTCTATCAGCGTCAATTTTTTCTCCAAAACCTTAGTTTTCAATTTGTTCAATTTGAAGCCTGCCACTTGACCAAAATCCTGGATTACTTCTAGAGCCCTCTTAGTGCTGGATATCGGCTCCTGTAATGTCATAACGAGATCATCTGCAAAAGCTTTAAGTTTGTATTGTTTAACTCCGACCTGAATACCTTGAATCAAATGGTCCCTTCTAATCATGTTTAGCAAAACCTCCAGGACCGAAATAAAAAGCAATGGGGAAATTGGGCAACCTTGTCGTGTCCCTTTCTCTATTTTAAACTCTCCTGTAACCACATTATTTACTATCAATTTAGCTTTTTGTTCAGAATAAATCACACCTATACCATTTTCAAAGTTTTGTCCAACCCCCATCCCCTGAAGATTTTTCTTCATAAAACTCCAGGAAATATTATCAAAGGCTTTCTCCGCATCTACGAAAATCAAAACTGCTTTTGTGTTAATGTTCACCTGCAGCTTTTCTAGAATGTTAATTATATTCCTCGTATTGTCCGATAGATGTCTTCCAGGGAGAAAGCCGGCCTGGTCTTTATGTATCACCTCTGCCAAAACTTTTTTCAGTCTTCTAGCCAAAATGTCTGCAAAGATTTTGTAATCCACATTAAGTAGGGATATGGGGTGATAGTTCTTAAGTTGTGTCTTTTCAGACTCAGTTTTCGGTATAAGGGTGATATAAACTTCTTTCCACGTCTCCGGCGCCTTTCCCCCCTCCATAATTTCATTGCAAACCTCCTTTAATGGTTCAATTAAATAGTCTTTCAAAGTTCTGTAATACTTAGAGGTTAGTCCATCAGGCCCTGGAGATTTGCCCAGTTGCATATTCTGAATCGCGCCTTCCACCTCTTGTTCAGTTATTTTGTAATTCAATAATACTTTGTTTTCTTGAGAATTTTTTTGTAATCCATTAGTTTTCAAAAATTGATCAATTTTCGACTCAATCTGCGGCCCCTGTGTATAGAGTTGTTTAAAGTATCTCTGGAAGCAGTTTCTGATCTCCTGTGGATTCTGAATATTCTTTCCATCCACTTCAAGATTGGTAACCGTGTTTAGCTTTTGTCTCTTCTTCAGCTGCCATGCTAACAGCTTCCCACATTTATTAGCTGATTTGAAGGTCTTTTGTCTCATCTGTTTAACTTTCCATTCAATGTCCTGATTTATCATTTTCATATATTGTACTTGATATAACTTAATTTCTCTCAAAATCTCTTGTGATTTTGGTTTAGCTCAAAGTTTTTTCTCTCCTTCTCTTATTTTCTCCAAAATCTTATCTTTTTTCTCATTTTGGGTTCTCCTTTTTATTGCATTTTGCTGAATCAAAAACCCTCTCATTACGGCTTCGCTTGCGTCCCAGATTGTTCTTTTTTCCTCTGTGGTCTTGAAATTTATCTCAAAATAATCTTTTATAAATTTTTTGCGCCTTCTTGGTAATTTCTGGATCTCTAAACAAGGCGTCGTTCATCCTCCATCTGAAGGAACCAGTCAATGTTGGTTTCATTTCCATTTTCACAGGATTATGGTCGGAGCAAGTTTTTGGGCAAATTTCCACTTTTCGGATCTTAGGAGCCATTCCTCTGGTTATCCAGATTTGGTCAATCCTTGTCCAGGTCTTTTGGGCTTCAGAAAAAAATGTCCCTTCTCTACCTAGGGGGTTCTTAGTTCTCCAGATATCAATTAAGTCCATATTGTCTGTCATTTCAAAAAACGTTTTCGGTAGTCTTCCGTCTTTTGTCACCACTTGTCTTTCTGACTTATCCATATTCGTCGATACCACTCCATTCATATCTCCAAACATAATGATGTTAAAGTCCATAAAGTCCAACAATATCTCATGCAGTTTCTTATAAAATTCTGATTTCCCCTCATTTGGTGCATATATCCCTACTATCAAGAATTTCTCTCCTTGAAATTGTATTTCCATGGCCACAAATCTTCCTTGATCATCTTTAAAGACAAATTTAGGTGATAAACTTTCTTTTGCGTAAATCACCACTCCTCTCTTTTTAACTTTGTCTGATGAAATGAATTCTTGTCCTAATCTTTTATTAATTAATACTTTCCTGTGTTTTCTAGTCACATGAGTTTCTTGCAAATATATCAAGTCCAATTTTTCCTTTTTCAATAGATGAAAAATTCTTTTCCTCTTACCGGGGGAGTTCAGGCCTCGAATATTCCAACTTAATACCTGCAGAGACATTGTATGGTTATTCTGCTTCCCCTCCGACTGCTCCCAGTGCTTGTTCTTGATCTGTGGGTGGTATCACTTCTGGTTTGTCCAGTCCCAGTGGTATCTTTGCTAGGTCCAAAACTCCTGGTTTTAACTTTGGTTCTTTTCCCTCTGCCTCTTTTTGTAGATCTTCCTCGTGATCCTTCAGGAATCTCACTTTATCCTCCTCTGATCTTATCTTCACCTTTTTCCCTCTGTAAGTAAAAGACAGCACCTGGGGAAATTCCCACCTGAAGATGACACTGCTTCTTCTTAACAAATTCACCAGGTCTCCGTAGTTAGCTCTGAGGTCCAATAGATATTTTGGAATATCTTTAAAGATTTCTATCCTTGAATCCTCTATTTCCAATGATTTCTGATAATGTAGGCCCAGTATTTTGTCCCTCTCTTCTTTAGATCTGAGTGTAATCAAACATTCTCTTACCTTGTTCTTTCTTCCCCCTTTATTCCCTTTGCCAAGTCTGAAGGCTGTCACTATCTTGAAGTCTTTCTCTGGATCAAGGCCCCAGAATTCTTCAAATTCCTGTGTTAGAAAGTCACTCAGTTTGCCTTCTTCCAATTCCGGTACCGCCCTGATCCTTAGATTAGCCTGTTTGTCTTTCAGTTCAATTAAGGACAGTTGTGCCTTACGGTCCTCTAATTGTTTATTAATTGGCTGTAATTTTCCTTCTACCGCCAGCACCTTTTCTTTTGCTTCGTTGGCAATTTTCCTTGTCAATTTAGATTCCTGCAACAATTGATCAATGGCCTGAGTATTGGAGCTGATAGTTGTAGTGTTTAAGTCAATTTTAGCTGACAATTTTTCCAAAGCTCCAAATATTTTGTCTAATGATGCATTTAATGTCTCTTCAGAGCCCGTACTTTTTACTCCAGGCTGCCCGGTATCTTCTTTTTCTAGGACAGGAGGTGCTACTATTGATTGTCTTCGTTGCTGCAGTCTGGTTTTTACCCTTGAAGGCTGGGGTTTTTCCTGATCCATTACTTTATCTTTAGAATTCAAGGTCACTCACACAGTTCAAATTTCTTTTCTGGTGGGAAAGTTTCCAGACCAGCTGTAATGGAAAATCCCCAGCTATATCCCAGGCCTCCTCTAGGGGAGCACCTTGGCAACAATGTTACTTTCAGGGCAACTTTTTTCCCAAAAGCAGTCCTGCCCTTTTTAACTTTCACTTTTCCAGCAAAAGGCAACAAAGAGTCCTTTCCAGTTCAAATGCAGAGTATTCACAAACAGTTACAAATGTTTATAAACGGTGCAACACTTTCTTACTGTCTCTGGCAGACCAATATCAGGGATTAAGCAGTGGTCTTTTTCCTCACTTTCTTATACTCAAGTCCAAAATTTCCTTCTCCCCCTCACTCTAAGAGGGAGTTCTTGTATCTGGCATTAAAATTTAACTCCTCTTAATTCTGCTTCTCCAGCTCTAGCTTCAAAAGTCTTTGCTTTAGTCCTGTTTACAAAACCGGAAGAGGGACTTCCTTTTTGCGCCTTCCCGCTTCAGTGCCAAATTCAAGTTCGTTGCGTCGATCAAAGGCAAGCCAATCCTTTGATCTCCCGATTCTTAGAAAGTCTTACTCACGGGTTGTAGTTTGAAAGCCGAAATTTCAAAGGAAAAAGGTCAGCGCTCTCCGGCATCAGCTGCGCAGCTTCACTCCGCAGAAGTAGCGATCAACTCTCAGCACCACGCCACACACCCCGTCTCGCTCCGGGACTCTTTGCCGAGTCCCTTCACCAAACCGGGGGGGGGGGGCAAAAGGTGCCCGCTGAGTCCCATGGCCGCAGGCTTCCCTCGCCTGCGGTTTTCGGAAGGGTCCCACGCTTCACTGTAGCAGGAAGACCCGATTTCTGCAGAGCTTCTCCCTCCGACTCAGAGGGATTCCGCCATTCCCGATGGCACCGCCTCCGGAAGTCTAAAGCAGCGTTAGCCATTGGAGTTCAACAGGAGCCGCGCGTGCAGGAAAGGCGGGAGGCCAGAGGGGAGCGTTTTAACGGCAGCCGCATTCCTGAAATGCCAGCAGGGGCTTCCCATAGGCTGCCGCCAGCAGAACCTGTGGAAATTGATGGAGCCCGTGTGTGGGAGTTTTCAAATGCTGAGGGTCTCAAGAAGAAAGAGGGAAGGGACTGGAAGTCAGCCAAAAAATGCTTCATCTGTCAGCGTCTTGGGCATTTCGCAAAGGCCTGTCCACAGAGAAAAGCCTGCCAATGCATGGTGGGGGCAGCAAGCAAAGAGGAGGAGGGAGAGAAGGCTCAGGGGCAGGGAAACAAAAGAGCCTGGCTGCAGACCAACAGGGGAAGCAGCCAGGTGGGCGACCAGTAGAAAAGCCCCAACCAGACCCTCACAAGGTGGGCCTAGAGCTTCCTAATGGGCACCCAATAGAAGTCCAGGCCTTTTTAGATTCTGGTGCCTCCTGCAACTTTTTCAGCAGAGACTTCGCTTTAGAACACCAGCTACACCTGTTGCCACTAGATTTCCCCTTGCAAGTGACCACCATTGATGGGATAGAGCTGTTAGTTTCTGTTTGCCACTGAGCAGCTGCTTAGAGTCACAGGACTCTGTTTACATTCCAGAGACATTCCAGACTGTTGGAAGTCTCACGGAAGACGGGAGACGGATGTGATGTTACTGGTTTCCTGTTCCTTTGTTTTCCCTGTTGCTCTCTACTTTCACAGAGAGAGGATGTATATTTCTTTTCTGTCTGCGTAGTTAGAAATAAAACTCTTAGGAATGTAGCTCATATTTCTCATCCTTCTGCTGTTTTGGATACTCTACTGAATGGGGAACGTGCCTGGAGCCTCATCAAAGGCTCACATCGTTAGTCATCGTCGGAGGAGATTCTGGAGGACTCGACAGGAGGATGAGCTTTTCCAGCTCGGTCGTACGGAGACATTTTTGGTTATCAGCCCCAGAACGGAACGGAATGCAGCTCTTATCTTCTCTACATGTCAAGAAGATTGATGAGAGGTATGTGCTCTTGCCCCGGGAAGCCTGCCAGTCCCTAATTAATTGGCAATATGGGTGGACTTTAAACTTCTAGCCAAAGCACTAATCGGCTGTGGCAGGAGAATGCAAAAGCCTCATGCAGTGTGCCTTTTGAAAAGCAGCTGCTGGTAAACAGATGCAGCCTGCTTTAAAGACACAATGGCCAATCCAAAAGTGACAGAAGCTCTTCAAAACGCGATGAGGATACCAAAGCTCTCAAAGGGGAACTACCAGGAATGGGTGCAGTATGCAGAAGCCCTGCTTTGAAAAGAGGGTCTGTTCAATGTGATAACAGATGCCTCCCCCCCAGCTCCAATGACCCCAGAGTGGGAGGCTAAGGATTCCAAAGCAAGGGGAACTCTAACGCTTATTGTATACCCTAAAGAGTTATGTCTTTTGTGCGATAAGGCCTCAGCCAAATTCATGTGGGACAGTCTCCAAGAGTCACATTTAAGAACAGAGGTGGGAGCTTCTTTGTTCTTTTATGCCAAGTTGCATGATATGGCATTTGCTGAAGGAGCAGACGTACGTGCTCACCTCACGGAAATGCAGAATCTCAGGCGTGAGTTGCAACAGCGTGGAATCACCTTTCCAGAGGCTGTGAATTCCTTCATGATTCTACATTCTTTGGGTTTGAGTTGGGAAGCGATTGCCAGCCAGCTTGCTGTTTTGCCTACTGCTCAGCAAACGGTAGGGCATGTTACTGCTGTGGTGTTGAATGAAGCGGATCGGCATAGTGCCAGCTGTATCACTAAGGGGGAGTCTTCACAGATGTCATCCCAGAATGCAGTGCAACCACTAGGTGGCGCCAAAGCTTTGAAGGCAGTGAGATGCTACTCATGTGGACGTCTTGGCCATGTGAAAAGGGATTGTAAACATACCAAAGCAACAGAGCAGCACAGCGAAAGCTCAATGCGTGGAAAAGGCAAACACAAAGGTCAGAAGTCCAGGACGACGCAACACAAGGCAATGGTCTCACGCTTCACTCCAAAGGTCCAGAAGACGTCTAGATCTTTCTTCATCGTTGACTCGGGAGCGACCTGGAACATCTGCAAAGATAAACACCTGTTCGTGTCCTTTACTCCACAGGAAGGTGCGATTCACCAAGTGGATGACCACACAATCTCCAGTCAAGGTTATGGAACGGTTGTTCTTCACAGCTTGGATGCAATGATACACAACATTCTTTTTGTTCCAGATGCTGCACACAACCTATTGAGCGTCTCGCAGCTGACTGAACAGGACATAGACGTTTCCTTCAAGAAAAGGAAGTGCAGCATCACCAAGAAAGATGACTCTGTATTGCATGCTGATTATGTTGTTCATTTATTTGTATTGCATAATAATAATAATAATAATAATAATAATAATAATAATAATAATAAATTTTATTTATATCCCGCCCTCCCCAGCCGAAGCCGGGATCAGGGCGGCTAACAACAATAAAACAGTACAAAAGTACAGCATAAACAACATTCTAAAATCATTCATTATAAAATTAATTAATTCAAGCCACTGGCAACCATTGGGCCAGAGCTCCGCGAAGATTGCCGAGGGAGGGAGTCAGGCTGTGCCCTGGCCAAAGGCCTGGTGGAACAGCTCTGTCTTGCAGGCCCTGCGGAAAGATGTCAAGTCCCGCAGGGCCCTGGTCTCTTGTGACAGAGTGTTCCACCAGATCGGAGCCACAGCCGAAAAAGCCCTGGCTCTAGTTGAGGCAAGCCTAACTTCTCTGTGGCCTGGGACCTTCAAGATGTTTTTATTTGAAGACCGTAAGTTTCTCTGTGGGGCATACCAGGAGAGGCGGTCCCGTAGGTATGAGGGTCCTAGGCCGTGTAGGGCTTTAAAGGTTAAAACCAGCACCTTAAACCTGATCCTGTACTCCACCGGGAGCCAGTGCAGCTGGTATAGCACCGGGTGAATGTGCTCCCGCAGCGAAGACCTCGTAAGGAGTCTCGATGCAGCATTCTGCACCCGCTGGGGTTTCTGGGTCAGTCTCAAGGGCAGCCCCACATAGAGCAAGTTACAATAATCCAGTCTGGAGGTGACCGTCGCGTGGATCACAGTGGCTAGGTCAGGGCGAGAGAGGTAAGGAACCAACTGCTTAGCTTGGCGGAGATGGAAAAATGCCGCATTTGTTATAGCTGCAATCTGCGCCTCCATGGAAAGGGAGGTGTCGAAGATTACACCCAAACTCTTAACAGACGGTGCTGGCACTAATTGCGCCCCCGCAAGAGATGGGAGTTGCCCCCCCAATCCCATATTGCCCCGTCCCAGCCACAGGACCTCTGTCTTCGAAGGATTTAGCTTCAACCGGCTCCCACGTAACCATCCAGCCACAGCTTGCAAACATCTGGTCAGTGTGTCTGGGGCCGAGTCAGGATGGCCATCCATCAACAGATAGAGTTGGGTGTCATCAGCATACTGATGGCAACCCAACCCAAAACTCCGAACAAGCTGGGCGAGGGGGCGCATAAAAATGTTAAAAAGCATTGGGGAGAGTATCGCACCCTGAGGCACTCCACACACCAAGGAGTGGCACGATGACAATTCCCCCCCCCAGCGCCACCCTCTGTCCCCGACCAGAGAGAAATGAGCGCAGCCATTGAAGGACTGTGCCCTGAATCCCCACGTTGGCAAGGCGGTGGTCCAGAAGTTCGTGATCGACCATGTCGAAAGCTGCTGACAGATCTAGAAGAATCAGCAGCCCCGACCCGCCTCGATCCAGCTGTCTACGAAGATCATCTGTTAGGGCAACCAAAGCCGTCTCGGTCCCATGACCAGCGTGGAAGCCGGACTGGAATGGATCCAGAGCCGATGTTTCATCCAGAAACCCACCAAGCTGTTCAGCAACCGCTCTCTCAATCACCTTACCCAGGAATGGAAGATTCGAAACCGGGCGGTAATTGGATAGATCTAAAGGATCTAATGATGTTTTCTTTAAGAGCGGGCACACCACTGCCTCCTTCAGTTCCCCTGGGAATGTCCCCGTGCCAAGGGACAAATTGATGATATCCCCCAGGAGGGCCCGCATCTCGTCTGGACACACTCTAATCTGCCAAGACAGGCACGGGTTGAGAGGGCAGGTGGTGGGCTTTCCAGCTTGGAGGAGTCTGTCCACATCGGCTGGGGATATCCGGTCGAAGTTGTCCAATACTGGACCCGAGGACAGTCGAGGGGCCTCCAGTTCCTTTATTGTATCCAAATTGGCAGGGAGGTCATGGCGGAGCAACAAGACCTTCTCCGCAAAAAAGCTCGCAAATGCCTCACAGCTGTGTGTCAAATTGTTATTTAAATTTGGCTGTCCCTCAAGGATGATTCTGTTATGATGATTCTGTTGATGTTGTGCAGGAGGAAACTTGTTGTATTGCAGATACTAACAACGTTTTGCATGCAGGATGTATTCATGATTATCACAGGAAACTTGTTCACTTAAACTTCGAGGCAGTTTCCAAAATGCCTGCCTTAGTTGAAGGTATGACTATTAAACCTTGCAGGTACCACATGAAGTGTAAGGCATGCACAGCAAACAAGGTCAAAATGGCTGCGAAAGGTAAGGTGTCTAGTAGACAAGCTACAGAACCATACCAGGTAGTGCATGCTGATCTCGTTGGTCCACTAGCACCCTCTTTGGGTGGAGCCAAGTACTTCATGGTTCTCATTGATTCATATTCCAGGTATATGCATGTGTTCAATCTCAAGCAGAAATCAGAAGCATTTCCTAGGTTCAAGGAATTCTGTGCTTGGTTGAAAAATGTGCATGATAAACAAGTGAAATGTTTGTTTACAGATCCAGGGGGGGAATTCACTTCTCAGCAGTTTGAAGCTTTTCTGACTGTGAAAGAAATTCAACATGACCTTTCAAGTCCACGGTCTCCTTGGATGAATGGACTTTGTGAAAGGGCAAGCCAAACTTTGCTTCAAGGCTTGAAAACCTTGCTGCATGATGCCAATCTTCCAGAGAGTTATTGGGCAGAAGTGCTCAGCTGTTTTGTTTATACTTATAATCACAGATTGTCATCACCGATTGGTTGTACCCCCTAAGAAAAGATGTTTGGCAAGAAACCATACATCCAGCACATGAGAATTTTTGGTTGTGACATGTGGGTTCACACACCACAAAGCTCCAAGTTAGGCAAACGTGGTTTGCATGGTATCTTTCTAGGATATCAGAAAGGTTCTTACAGAGTGATAATGACTGATACTAATACAGTTAGACTCACAAGAAGTGTTGAGTACAATGCCAAGTGGGGGGAGAATGTGGGAATTTTTCAATATTATCCTGATGACAGTGAAGAGTCTGAGGATAAACAACAGCAAAACCCCACACCCACTGATGAAGGTTCTGAATCTGAAAATGCATCAGATGATTCAGAGGATTTCAAGAGTGCTAAGGCCTCTCTGAGACCCTCTGAAGACTCATATCAAGAATCAGAGGAACCACTGTTCACCATAGGCCACTTTTCTCCTAAGAAAGAAGAGGAGAGTGCTGAAGAATTACATTTGATTCGCAGGTCTGAAAGAGCCACAAAAGGTAAACCTCCGAAAAGATTTGCTGATGAATTTGCTAAAGCAGCTAAAGCTGAAACTGCTGTTAATAGCTCCAAGAAGGTATTTGAACCTTCAAATGTCCAAGAGAGCCAGGCTTTGGACTCAAAGAATGATGAGCCATGGTTAACTGCTATGAAGGTTGAGCTTGATTCCTTAGAGAGGAACAAAACATGGGAGCTAGTTCCAACAGTTCCAGGGATGAAACTGCTTGACAGCAAATGGGTCTTCAAAGCGAAGACAGACCAAAATGGCAAGATTGTCAGACACAAAGCCAGACTGGCAGCCAGAGGTTTTTCACAGGTACCAGGAGAAGACTGTCATGTGACCTACTCACCCAATGTGAGATATGAGAGCATTAGGCTTATGCTCAAACTTGCTGCAGAATAGAATCTAAAGGTTTCTCAACACGATATGAATACAGCATTTTTGTATGGAACCTTGGGTGAATCACTTTATATGCTTCCACCTGATGGCATACAGGTAAAATAGGGATTTGTTTGTTCTCCGAAGAAGTCCCTATATGGTCTCAAACAAAGTGCACGATGCTGGCACTCTAAACTTACTGAAGTGTTGTTTTCTCTAGGTTTTCAGCAAAGGTAAAGCTGATCCATGTGTATTTGTCAAAGAGGAAGGGCAAAAGAAGCTGTATTGCTTATTTTATGTTGACGATATTCTTTTCTTTTGGAAGGATGTCAAAATGTACAATAGCGCCCTACCTCAACTGAAGGAGCACTTTGACATGAAAGATCTTGGTGAGGTAACCAACTACCTATCTCTGGAAATAGAGAGAGACCAAGATGGTAATATTTTAGTACATGAGTCACAGAAAATTGCTGATGTGTTAACGAAATTGAACCTGATGGATGCTAACCCTGTAGACACACTGATGACAACAGGTTATCAGGTAGATGGTACTGAAGAAGCATTTTCTGACACTACACTGTACAGAAGTGTGCTAGGCAAACTAAACTTCATTGCCAGATCTTCAAGACCTGACACTGAAGTTAGCACAAATTTGCTAAGCAGAGAAGTCAACAATCCTACTGTTAAGGATTGGAAAGCTCTGAAACGCATAGCACACGATTTGAAAGGCACTATGCACTACAGACTGAGATTTAACAATCAGAAGTCTGGTGGTCTTGAGATATTTGCTGATGCGAATTTTGGAAGTGACACTACAGAAAGGAAAAGCACCTCTGGAGTTTGCTGCATGTACAACCAGGGTCTATTTGATTGGTTGTGCAAGAAGCAAACAACAGTAAGCTTAAGTTCTTGTGAAGCTAAACTCGTGGATTGTGAATGGTTATTCACTGGTGGATTGTGAATGGTTGTTACAATTGTGTAAAGACATGAGAATTCCTGTAAAGTGTCCAATCCAGGTTTATCAGGACAAGAAAGCATGTTTAGCTTTGCTGACTTCTGAAGGTTGTCAGCAAAGCGCAAAGCACTTGCAATTGAAGCTGCAACATGCTAGGGAATGTGTTCAGAACGGACAAGTTACATTGTCCTATATGCCAGGTAATGAAATTCCTGCTGATTTATTGTCCAAGGTTGTTACAAGGGATCAACACTGTACCTATGTACAGAAACTGGGTTTGTACTGAGATTGTACTGACACACTGCCCAGTGGTGTTCACAGAAAGGGGGAGGATGATGGTTTCTATTTGTGCCACTGTGCAGTGCTTTGGAGTCACAAGACTCTGTTTACATTACAGAGACCTTCCAGACTGTTGGAAGTCTTACGGAAGACGGGAGACGGATGTGATGTTACTGTTTCCTGTTCCTTTGTTTTTCAGTTGCTCTCTGCTTTCACAGAGAGAGTATGTATATTTCTTTTCTGTCTGCGTAGATCAAATAAAGCATACCGATGTAGCTCATAAATCTCGTCACTTTTTGTGATGGGCTGGGAATCTGATTCAGAAGCTGAACCTGAGGAGTCCCAGCCTGCACAGGAGTCCCTGCCTCCAGGGCCGGATGAGCCAGGGCAGGGGCTTGAATCTGAAGGGCCCTCACCTGTGCCGGAACCTTAGGAGCAGACACCAGATGTATCCACTCTGGCTCCGGAGGTGATTGAGGACCCATTGCCTGCAGGTGCGACTCTCCCCAGCCCTGTCAGGGGAAGGTGAAGCTGCCCCTGGGTCCAGTAACCCTCCAGCCTCTCCTGAGCTGCAGAGGCTCAGGGCAGAGAGGCGGAGGGAACTAAGTGCTCTCAGGAGGAGTGCTCGCCTTAAGGCCAGGAGAGGCGGGTCACCTGTGGGCCGGGACCGCCCCTGGCCTCAGAGGAGATAAAGGCCGGTCAGCCCAGTCCCAGGTTGTGGGAGCAACGACGTTGGGAACCTGTTTCTGCAAAGCACCCAGACCTGTTTTTCCGGAGTTCCCGACCACGCCCGGCTTCTTGCTTTGGACCCCGCTTCCCCCTTGGTGGACAGTCTCCAGACCCTCGGCCCAGGACCGGACCTTGTCCACGCCTCACGGTAACACCCCCCCGGGACCAGCACACTTTTGCTGTGTTTGGATAGTCTGCATAATGGGAACGTGCCTGGAGCCTCATCATTTTTTTAAAAAAAAAGATATTTATTGAAAGTTTTTGAAATATAGCAAAAAATGAAAAATAAACATACAAAATAACATACAAAATAAAAAACAATTAAAAACACACATTAATTTTCAATAACATAACTTCCGTACACTTATTTCCTCAGACCTCCTCACACCTCCCCTCCCTGTATTCCAATTCAATTTGTTAGTTCAGCAAATCCTTACCATTAAACTTTTACCCATTTGTGAATCTTTTTTTCATGTCTCCTAAAGCATTACAGCTGGAAACCACTTAGTTTCTATCCAACATCCTTCTAACATTCATTAATTTTACAATATTTCTTTAAATAGTCTTTAAATTTCTTCCAGTCTTCTTTCACCGACTCTTCTCCCTGGTCTCGGATTCTGCCAGTCATTTCAGCCAATTCCATGTAGTCGATCACCTTCTGCCATTCTTCCAGAGTGGGTAGATCTTGTGTCTTCCAGTACTTAGCGATGAGTATTCTTGCTGCTGTAGTAGCATACATAAAGAAAGTTCTGTCCCTCTTTGGCACCAATTGGCCGACAATGCCCAGGAGAAAGGCCTCTGGTTTCTTCAGGAAGGTATACTTAAATACCTTTTTCAGTTCATTGTATATCATTTCCCAGAAAGCCTTAATCTTTGGGCATGTCCACCAAAGGTGAAAGAATGTACCTTCAATTTCTTTACATTTCCAACATTTATTATCGGGCAAATGATAGATTTTTGCAAGCTTGACTGGGGTCATGTACCACCTGTATATCATTTTCATACTATTCTCTCTTAGGGCATTACATGCCGTAAACTTCATACCTGTGGTCCATAACTGTTCCCAGTCAGCAAACATAATATTATGTCCAACATCCTGTGCCCATTTAATCATGATAGATTTCACTGTTTCATCCTGAGTATTCCATTTCAACAGCAAGTTATACATTCTTGACAAGTACTTAGTTTTAGGTTCTAGCAGTTCTGTTTCTAATTTTGACTTTTCCACCTGGAAGCCAATTTTCTTATCTAAGTTATATGTCTCCATTATCTGATAATAATGAAGCCAATCTCTCACTTTGTTTTTTAATTTTTCGAAACTCTGCAATTTCAGTTTGTCTCCTTCTTGTTCCAAAATTTCACAGTATGTCGGCCATTTGGCCTCCATATTGAGCCTTTTCAAAGCTTTCGCTTCCATTGGTGACAACCACCTTGGGGTTTTATTTTCCAACAAGTCTTTGTATCTTATCCAGACATTAAACAACGCTTTCCTGACAATATGATTCTTGAATGCTTTATGTGCTTTGACCTTATCATACCATAAATATGCATGCCATCCAAATACATTATTAAAACCTTCTAAATCCAAAATGTCTGTGTTTTCAAGAAGTAGCCATTCTTTCACCCAGCAAAAGGCTGCTGATTCATAATAAAGTTTAAGGTCTGGCAGGGCAAATCCACCCCTTTCCTTTGCATCTGTTAATATCTTAAATTTTATTCTGGGCTTCTTGCCCTGCCAGACAAATCTAGAAATCTGCCACTTCTTAAAACAATCCATCTTGTCCACAATTTGCAATGTCTGAAATAGGAACAACATTCTTGGCAATACATTCATGTTTATCACAGCAATTCGGCCTAACAGTGAAAGCTTCAAATTTGACCAAATTCCTAAATCTTTTTTCACTTCCGTCCAACATTTTTTATAATTATCTTTAAATAAGTTCCCATTTTTGGCTGTCATATTAATCCCCAGATATTTCACTTTCTTTACCACAGTCAATCCTGTCTCATTCTGAAACCTATCTCTTTTGATCGGTGTTAAATTTTTCTCTAAAACCTTAGTTTTCAACTTATTCAGTTTAAAGCCTGCCACTTGACCAAATTCCTGAATTAATTCTAAAACCCTTTTGGTACTAGATTCTGGCTCCTGTAACGTCAATACTAGGTCATCTGCAAATGCTCTCAGTTTATATTGTTTAGCTCCGACCTGTATACCTTGAACCAACCGGTCCCTTCTAATCATGTTTAGCAAAACCTCCAGGACCGATATAAAAAGCAGTGGGGAAATTGGGCACCCCTGCCGTGTCCCTTTTTCTATTTTAAATTCTTCCGTAACCACATTATTTACACTTAATTTGGCCTTTTGTTCAGAGTATATTGCACCTATACCACTTTCAAAACCTTGGCCTACCCCCATCCCCTGTAGGTTCTTCTTCATAAAGCTCCAAGAGATGTTGTCAAAAGCTTTCTCTGCGTCCACAAATATCAAAACTGCTTTAGTGTTTATGTTCACTTCTAGTTTTTCCAAAATGTCTATTATATTCCTCAAATTATCAGACAAATGTCTTCCCGGGAGAAAGCCTGCTTGATCTTTATGTATCTCTTCCATCGATACTTTTTTCAATCTCTTGGCTAAAATGTCTGCAAAAATTTTGTGATCCACATTAAGTAACGATATAGGGCGGTAGTTCTTAAACTGAGTCTTTTCAGTCTCTGTTTTTGGTATAAGTGTAATGTATGCCTCTTTCCACGACTCTGGTGCCCTTTCCCCCTCCAATATTTCATTGCAGACTTCTTTCAAAGGTTGCACTAAACACTCTTTCAATGCTTTATAATATCTAGAAGTCAGCCCATCCGGTCCTGGAGATTTGCCCAATTGCATATTTTGAATGGCACCTTCTACCTCCTGTTCAGATATTTTATAGTTCAGCATTAACTTACTTTCTTGAGAGATTTTTTGTAATCCATTTATCTTCAAAAATTGGTCTATGTCCATTTCTTTCTGTGGCCCTTGCATGTATAATTGTTTAAAATACTTCTGAAAGCAATTTTTAATCTCAATTGGATTATGTATATTCTTTCCTTCCACTTCTAAATTTGTAATAGTATTTAATTTTTGTCTTTTTTTCATTTGCCAGGCCAGCAGTTTCCCACATTTATTAGCTGATTCAAATGTTTTTTGTCTCATTTGTTTAATTTTCCATTCTATTTCCTGATTCATCATTTCCATATATTGTACTTGATATAACTTTATTTCTCTCAAAATCTCCTGCGACTTTGGTTTTGCTCTCAATTTCTTCTCACTTTCTTTTATT
This sequence comes from Podarcis vaucheri, assembly GCF_965113315.1. NCBI lineage: Eukaryota > Metazoa > Chordata > Lepidosauria > Squamata > Lacertidae > Podarcis > Podarcis vaucheri. Next base: position 19,630,764 of record NC_138757.1, read on the forward strand.
TTCCCCAAAATTTTGTCTTTCTTCTCATTTTGGCTTCTCTTCTTTATTGCGTTCTGTTGTATCAGGAACCCTCTCATAACAGCTTTGCTTGCGTCCCAGATTACTCTTTTTTCCACATTGGTGCTCATATTTATCTCAAAATAGTCTCTCGAGGTTTTTTGGGCCTTCTTAAGCACTTCTTCATCTCTAAATAAGGTGTCATTCATCCTCCATCTAAAGGAACCAGTTGGTGTTAGTTTCATTTCCATCTTAACAGCGTTATGGTCGGAGCAGGTTTTTGGGCAGATTTCCACTTTTCTTGTCTTTGGTGCCATTCCTCTAGTTACCCATATTTGGTCAATTCTAGTCCATGTCATCTTCGCTTCAGAAAAGAAAGTTCCCTCTCTTCCCAAGGGATTCTTTGTTCTCCAAATATCGACTAAGTCCAAGTTGTCTGTCATCTCGAAAAATGTTTTGGGTAGTCTACCATCCTTGGTGACTACCTGTCTTTGTGCCTTATCCATATTTGTAGATACTACTCCATTCATGTCCCCCATTAAAATCAGATTGTAATCCAAATAATCCAATAAGGTCTCATGCAACTTTTTAAAGAATTCAGCTTTCCCCTCATTCGGTGCGTAAATTCCTACTATCAAAAATTTCTCTCCTTGAACTTGAATTTCAATTGCCAGAAATCTTCCTTGGTCATCTTTAAAAATAAATTTCGGTGATAGTCTCTCCTTTGCATAAATCACAACTCCTCTTTTTTTAACTTTGTCAGATGAAATAAACTCCTGTCCCAATCTCTTATTAGTCAGTAGTTTCCTGTGTAACCTTGTTACATGTGTTTCTTGTAAACAAATCAAGTCCAATTGTTCCTTTTTTAATAAATGAAAAACACTTTTTCTCTTCCGAGGAGAATTTAGACCATTACAATTCCAACTTAACAGTTGCAGAGCCATGATGAGGTTACTTCGCTTTACCTCCAACTGCGCCAAGTGTCTGTTCTTGTTCTGTAGGTAGTGCCACTTTTTCTGGGCCGTGCAATCCAAAAGATAGATTTGATATGTCTAGTATGCCTTTTGGCTCTTCTTCAACTTCCACTTCTTTCTGTAAATCTTCCTCGTGGTCCTTCAAGAACCTGTCTTTTTCATCAACTGATTTTATTTTTATCTTCCTGCCTTTGTATTTAAAGGACAGGCCTTGAGGGAATTCCCACCTGAAAAGAATTCTATTTCTTTTCAACAGGTCCACTAGATCTCCGTATTTGAGCCTTAAATCCAACAAATGTTTTGGAATGTCCTTGAATATCACCACACTTGAGTCGTAAATTTCCAAAGTCTTTTGATAGTGCAAATTCAAGATTTTATCTCTCTCTTCTTTTGTTCGAAAGCTAATCAAACAATCTCTCACCTTATTCTTGCTTAGTCTTCTTCCAAGTCTAAATGCACTCACTATCTTAAATTCTTCCTTCCCCGGATCCAATTGCCAAAAGTCTGTGAACTCCTGTGTAAGAAATTCAGCCAGATTATCTTGCTCCTGTTCTGGTACGGCTCTAATTCTTTAGTTTCTTTGTCTGTCTTTCAATTCGATCATAGAAAATGTCACATCATGGTCCTCCAATTTCTTATATACTGGTGGAATCTTCTCTTGGGTAGCAATTGCAATGTCTTTTGCCTCTTCGGCTGTCTTTCGAGTTGATGCCGATTCCTGTTGTAGTTTTTTGATGGTCTGTGTATTTGTGTTCACCTTCTGCCCCAGGTTATTGATACTTGCAGTATTTATATCAATTTTACTTGATGCTTCCACAACTTGTTTATTTGTCTCAGCTACTTGTCTGTTTGTCTCAGCTACCTGTTTATTTAAACTCTCCAAAGATTCATTAATTTTAACAAGTGCCTGTGCCAAAACTTCTTCCGACGACATAACTTTTGGTTTAGCCTGTGGGAGTGTGGCCCCTAATATTCCAGATGCACCAGATGTTGAAAACCTTCGCTGCACAGTATCTGCCTGAAATTGTCTGCCAGACCTAGTAGTAGTGGGTTTTTCCTGTGACAACTCTATCTTCCCTTTCCCATCTGCCATAACAGTCTCTTAGAAATTCAAGGTCATTCCCACAGTACAGCAATTGTTTTGGTATAGAATGGAATGGAGTGGAATTTTCCTCTAAGCCAGTTGTTATTGTAACAGTGCCCAGCTTCCTCTAGGGGGACACAGTAACAGCCAGAACTTGCAACTTTTAGGAACAAAAATACTCTTTATAAGCTCCCAGTTCACTTTAAAAACAGTCTCCGTGCATTTAAACAGTTACTTTCAAGCCAGAAGAAGTCCAGTAACACTGTATCCCTTTTGCAGAGTTAGCTGTCAAAACTTTCTGCTATGCAACCCTTATCTCAAGGCAGTCCGTTCCAGAATTTAAGCAATAGATTATTACTTCCTTTTCCCTTCTTTTTGCAGGTATATTCAACTCAGTCTTTTTTCCCCCTCCTCTCCTGCAATCCGGAGGGGGAAACCACTTTCAGATGTTAAGATTAGCTCTTTTTTCCAAGCAATTTTCTGTATTTCAGCTTTAGAGTCTCTTTGCTTTGATCTATTTACAACGCAGGGAAAGCAGACTTCCTGGTTGTACTTTCCCCGCTCAGTGCCAAATTAAATGTCTTTCTTTGAATCTAATTCAATCCTACTCACGGGTAGTTATTTTCAAAGTCCAATTGTCCCAGGAAAAAGGCAGCGCTCTCCGGTAACAGCTTCGCGGCTTCGCTCCACGGAAGAAGCAATTGGCTCACAGCACCACGCCACCCCCGCTCCGCTCCGGAGCCCGTTGCCGAGCTCCTTTTGCAGTTGGGGGGGGGTGCAAACTGTTGATATTTGCAGAGTCCTTTGCACAACGGAATGATGAACAGTACGTGCCACATGCTTAAAGTTGCTTTATTCTTCAGATCATTGTTGAGAAATTACAAACATGCATCTTGCCTCTGCTGGAGCAGAGAAGCAACCGTCCTTCTCCTCGGAACAACGAACACCGAGAGATCAGTGAAAAACAGGAAACCAGTGTACGTCACATCCAGCTTCCCATTCCCGTGGGAAAACCCAACAGTGCTCTGACTGTGGAATGTAAACATTGTCTTGTGACAAGCACTTCGCTGCACAGTGAAGAGAGCAGAAACCAACATCCTCCCCCTTTCTGTGAACATCACTGGGCAGCGTGTTCGTACAATATCAGTACAAACCCAACTTCTGTACATAGGTACAGTGTTGATCCCTTGATACAATCTTGGACAATACATCAGCAGGAATTTCATTACCTGGCATATAGGACACCGTTACGAGTCCCTTCTGAATATGTTCCCTAGCATGTTGCAACTTCAATTGCAAGTGCTTCGTGCTTTGCTTACAACCTTCCGAATTCAGCAAAGCCAAACATGCTTTGTTGTCCTGGTAAACCTGGATTGGACATTTGACAGGAATTTTCATGTCTTTGCACAATTGTAACAACCATTCACAATCCTTAAGTGAATAAGACAGTGCATTCAGTTCAGCTTCACAAGTACTTAAGCTAATTGTTGTTTGCTTCTTGCATGACCAATCAAATAGACCCTGATTGTACATGTAGCAAACTCCAGACGTACTTTTCCTGTCTGTAGTGTCACTTCCAAAACTTGCATCTGCAAAAATCTCAAGACCACCAGACTTCTGATTGTTAAATCTCAGTCTGTAATCCATAGTGCCTTTCAAATAGCGTGCTATGCGTTTCAGAGCTTTCCAATCCTTAACAGTAGGATTGTTAACTTGTCTGCTTAGCAAATTACAGCTAACAGCAATGTCAGGTCTTGAACATCTGGCAATGAAGTTTAGCTTGCCTAGCACACTTCTGTACAGTGCAGTGTCAGAAAATGCTTCTTCAGTGTCTTCTACCTGATAACCTGTTGTCATCGGTGTGTCAACAGGGTTAGCATCCATCAGGTTTAGTTTGCTTAACACATCAGCAATTTTCCGTGACTGGTGTACTAGAATGTTACCACTTTGATCTCTCTCTATTTCCAGAGATAGGTAATTGTTTACCTCACCAAGATCTTTCATGTCAAAGTGCTCTTTCAGTTTAGCTAGGGCGTTATTGTACATTGTGACATCTTTCCAAAAGAATAAAATATCATCAACATAAAACAAACAGTACAGCTTCTTTTGCCCCTCCTCTTTGACAAATACACATGGATCAGCTTTCCCTTGTTGAAAACCTAGAGAAAACAATGCTTCAGTGAGTTTTGTGTGCCAACACCGTGCACTTTGTTTGAGACCATAAAGGGACTTTTTCAGAGCACAAACAAATCCCTGTTTTACCTGTACGCCATCAGGTGGAAGCATATAAAGTGATTCACCTAGAGATCCGTACAAAAAAGCTGTATTCACATCGTGGTGACTAATGTGTAGATTCTCCTCTGCAGCTAGCTTGAGCATAAGCCTAATGCTCTCATATCTCACAGTGGGTGAGTAGGTCTCGTGATAGTCTTCACCTGGTACCTGTGCAAAACCTCTGGCTACCAATCTGGCTTTGTGTCTGACTATCTTGCCATTTTGATCAGTCTTCGCTTTGAAGACCCATTTGCTTCCAAGCAGTTTCATTCCTGGAACTACTGGAACTAGCTCCCAAGTTTTGTTCCTTTCTAAGGAATCAAGCTCAGCCTTCATGGCATTTAACCATGGCTCAGCTTCCTTAGAATCCAAATCCTGGATTTCTTGGAAACTTGAAGGTTCAAATACCTTCTTGGAGCTTTTAACAGCTGCTACTGCTGTCTTAGCAAATTCATCAGCAAATCTCTTTGGAGGTCTGCCTTTTGTGGCTCTTTGTGACCTACGAATTAGCCTTTGGTCTTCAACACTCTCCTCTTCCTTCTTAGGAGAAAAGTGACCTATTGTGAACAATGGTTCTTCCAATTCTTGATCAGAGCTTTCAGAGGCTCGCATAGAGGCTTTCGCACTCTTGAAATCCTCTGAAGTATCCGATTCAGTTTCAGACTCAGAATCAGCACCTTCATCAGTGGGTGTGGGTTGTTGTTGCTGCTTATCCTCAGTCTCATCACTGTCATCAGGATAACATTGGAAAATTCCCACGTTCTCCCCCCACTTGGCATTGTACTCAACACTTCTTGTGAGCCTAATTGTCTTAGAGTCAGTCATCATTATTCTGTAAGAACCTTTCTGATACCCTAGAAAGATACCATGCAATCCACGTTTGCCTAACTTGGAGCTTTGTGGTGAGTGAATCCACATATCAGAACCAAAAATTTTCATGTGTTTGATGTATGGTTTCTTGCCAAACATCTTCTCATAGGGGGTACAACCAATCGCTGAAGATAACCTGCGATTGTAACTGTAAATAAAACACGAGAGAGCTTCGGCCCAATAACTCTCTGGAAGATTTGCATCATGCAGCAAAGTTTTTAACCCTTGAAGCAATGTTTGATTTGCCCTTTCGCAAAGTCCATTCTGCCATGGCGAGCGAGGACTGGACAAATCGTGTTGAATTCCTTTCTCAGTCAGAAAAGCTTCAAACTGCTGAGAAGTGAATTCTCCCCCGCGATCTGTGAAAAGAATTTTTATCTTCTTACCATGCACATTTTCCAACCAAGCACAGAATTCCTTGAACCTTGGAAAAGCCTCTGATTTCTGCTTGAGATTGTACACGTAAATATACCTGGAAAATGCATCAATGAGAACCATGAAGAACCTATTTCCACCCAAAGAGGGCGATAGTGGACCAACTAAATCAGCATGAACAACCTGGTATGGTTCTGTAGCTTGCCTACTAGACACCTTACCTTTTGCAGCCATTTTCACCTTGTTTGCTGCGCATGCCTTGCACTTCATGTGGTACCTGCAGGGTTTAATAGTCATACCTTCAACCAAGGTAGGCATTTTAGATACTGCCTCAAAATGCAAATGACCGAATTTCCTGTGAAAATCATGAATACATCCTGCATGCAAACTTTTGTTAGAACCTGCAATGCAACAAGTATCATTCTGCACAACATCATCATAATACAAAACAAATAAACGATCAACACATTCAGCATGCAATACATAATCGTCTTTCTTTGTGATGGTGCATTTCTTGTTCTTGAAGGAAACGTCAATGTTGCGTTCATTCAGCTGCATCACACTGAGAAGATTGTGTGTGGCATCTGGAACATACAGTACATCCTGTATCGATAAGTCCAAACTGTGAAGTACAACAGTTCCGTAGCCTTGACTGGGGATCGTGTGGTCATCCGCCTGGTGAATCGCACCTTCCTGCGGTGTAAAAGACACGAACAGTCTCTTATCGTTGCACATGTGGTGGGTAGCTGCTGAATCAACAACGAAGAAAGATCTAGACGTCTTCTGGACCTTTGCAACCTTTGGAGTGAAGCGTGAGACCATTGCCTTGTGCTGCGTTGTCCTGGACACCGGACCTTTGCCTTTGCTTTGGCCTTTTCCACGCGATGAGCTTCCGCTGCGCTGCTCTGTCTTGGCCCTGGGATATTTGCATTCCCTCTTCATATGGCCTAGACGTCCACACGAGTAGCATTTCACTGCCTTCAAAGCTTTGGCGCCCTCTGGTGGTTCCACTGCACTCTGGGATGACGTCTGTGAAGACTCCCCCTTACCCATGCAGCTAGCACCCCGGCGATCTGCTTCATTCTGGATCACGGCAGTAACATAGGCTACTGTGAGCTGAGCAGTTGGTTGAACAGCAATCTGAGTGGCAACGGACTCCCAACTTGGACCCAAAGAATGTAGTATCATGAAGGAATACACAGCCTCTGGAAAGTTGAGTCCTCTCTGTTGCAACTCATGTCTCAGATTCTGCATCTCCATCAGGTGTGTACGCACATCTCCACCTTCAGCAAGAGCCATATCATGCAGCTTGGCATAGTAGTACATTGAGGAACCAGCTTCTGTCCTCAAGTGAGCTTCTCTTAAAGTGTTCCAAATTTCTCTGGCTGTGGTCTTTCCACGCAACAGACAGAGCTCTTCTGGGGATACTATCAACGTAAGCGTTCCCCGTGCTTTGGAATCCTTAGCAGTCCATTCAGCTGTAATTGGAGCTGGGGGGTTGTCTGTAATAACATTAAACAGACCTTCGTTCCGCAGAATTGCCTCTGCATAAAGTACCCACTCCGTGTAATTTTTCTTATTGAGCTTAGGAATCCCAGAAGCATCAACCAGCTTTGCATTATCCATCATTGCTGCTTTAATCAAGCTGCGTCACAGTACTGCAGCTTCTTCCAAAAGCACTTGTAAAAAGTACTTTCGTTTTCCCCAGCCATCCAAGCCTGTGAGCTTGTGCCTCATAGCCTGTATCGCGGCAAAACGGCTTTAAAAGTTCAAAGTCCAGCCATAAAGCCATAAACTAGAAACTGGCAGGCTGCCCGGAGCATGAGCACATACCTTCATCAATCAAACTTGACGCGCAGAGCAGATAACGCGATCCGTTCCTCTGTACCTCTGCCGGCATTCCGACTCGGCTTCTGGAGTCTTTAATCCTCAGTTTGATTTACGTCTTTCTGGGCCCATAACCAAAATGTTGATATTTGCAGAGTCCTTTGCACAACGGAATGATGAACAGTACGTGCCACATGCTTAAAGTTGCTTTATTCTTCAGATCATTGTTGAGAAATTACAAACATGCATCTTGCCTCTGCTGGAGCAGAGAAGCAACCGTCCTTCTCCTCGGAACAACGAACACCGAGAGATCAGTGAAAAACAGGAAACCAGTGTACGTCACATCCAGCTTCCCATTCCCGTGGGAAAACCCAACAGTGCTCTGACTGTGGAATGTAAACATTGTCTTGTGACAAGCACTTCGCTGCACAGTGAAGAGAGCAGAAACCAACATCCAAACAGTGCCCGCTGAGTCCCAGGTTCACAGGCTTCACCCGCCTATGATTTTTGAAGGGTCCCCGCTGCGCCGTTGCGGTAAAGACCCAATTTCCGCGGAGCTCTGTGTGCAGTTTGGAACTGACAGGGTTAAAACTCCGTGGTGTCCTGTATCTGGGAGGAGCTTGTCGCAGAGAAGTGCGTCACAGTCTGTGTCACTGTTCAGACTTGCTTTTGCTTCTGCCTGAGACGCAGCTCTTTTGGAGCATAGAGAATGTCGGAAGTTTCTGATGGATTTACTGCTTGTAAATAAACGCTTCTAGAGATAAGAACCGAACTGTCTTCTGACGTGATTTATCCCTCACACGGACGCAGGACCGCTGCTACTCTGCTCTTCCTGCCAGGTCAGCTCCCGAACAGAGTCGCGCAGGGGAAGCCTGACTGGACGCAGGATTAATTTTCCCAAAGGTTATGGAAGTTACGCGTCTCCTGACAAGTGTGAGAAGGGAGGAAGACTGCCAGCGTTGCGTTGCTGAGAGCTCCTGCCAGGAAGGGCAGTGGGGAATGCTGGAGAGCGGAGCCAAAAGCCAAGGAAGATGGCTGCTTCGGAGGTCCAGATTGCTGGCAAACGCGTGAGTACGCTTGAAGTCCCGGTGGGTGGAAGATGGCTGCTGCTCAGGCACAGCAGGGCCATGAGAGCTTTAATATCCCCTTCGAAAGACTGAATGGGGCCAATTGGGAGGACTGGAGTAAGCGCATGTACTACTGGCTGGCAGAAAGGAAGCTGTGGGAATGCACGCAAGCCGATCCAGTTTTTGCCCAGCCCAGTGAGAAGTCTGCAGGAGCAGTGGAAGCTTGTGAAGCAGACGTGGCTGCTGCTCTGGAAAGAGAGCAAAGGGTGCTAGCCATTTTAAGGGCCAGCGTTGATGCTTGGCTGTTGCCAAAGCTTCAAGGGAAGAAGCCCTGGGTTGCGTGGCAGGCACTGAAGACGGCATGTCAGGCCGCAGTGGGAGCCAGACCAGAGGGGGCTAAGAGATGCCCAGAGAGAGCACTAAGCCCAGAGGGGGCTGGGACTGTTTTGGGAAGCTGTTTCTATGCTTCAACACGTCTGTGTGATGGTCCGGGAGAGAGGCTGAGAGCTGGGAAGAGGAAGACAGTTGCAGACCGTTCCTCAGGCAGCTGGGCACCCAGGAGTGGGGGTGCAGGCCGATCCAAGAGCTCTGGGAAAGCCAAAGTCTCCAAGAGTTGTTTGTGCTCTGAGGCGAAGTCCAACAGCGAAGGGCATTGTTCTGCAGAGGCCCAGGAAGGCAAGGACACCGGCCGGAGAGGAATGTCAACAAAGCAGATAAGCGGCGGTTCCAGGGCTGGTTCCCAGCAGAGACGTGGGAAAGCAGCAGGCCAGGAGAAAAACAAAGACAAGGCGTCTTATCACCTCACAGCTGCGATGGTGTCTCTGAGAAAAGGCAAAAGCCTTGGTCGGGGGGAGGCTGTAACCATGGCAACCAGGAAGCACACTGGCAGAGGCCCCGGTGGGGGGTGCAAGCGTCGCCATGGCAACCTTGGAAGACAGCCAGAGAGCCACTTTATCTCTTGTTATCGATACGGGAGCCACCCACAGTCTAGTGACATCCCGAGGGCTCCTGAGGAACTGCAAGACAGTTAAAACTGGACGCCACTTCACGTTAGCAGATGGGTCTCAGAGACAGCTAACTGAAACTGGTTTTTTATACTGTCCCTTTATAGATCATGAGGTGCAAGCTTTTGTGGTTCCTGAGCTTGCACATTCTCTTTTAAGTGTATCAGCTTTTATGGCTGGTGGTTTTGATGTTCTGTTCTCTAACAATCTGTGTTCCTTCTACAGGAATGGGAAGAAGATCTACAGTGTTGAGAGAAAAGACAGGCTCTTTCTGGTGCAGATGCCTATTGAAAATGGGACTGGTGGGAAAATGGGACTGGTGGGAAAATGGGACTGGTGGAAAATGGGGCTAGTGGAAAGTCCAGTGAAGACGCTGAAGTGCAGTGTGCAAATGTCCCACCACACCATGATTGTTTACACCTCTGGCACAGACGCTTCGGACATGCAGGGTGGTCATATGTTAAAAGGGCCGCAGAGAACACAATTGGATGTGGGTTCAAAGCATGTGATAGATACTTAGATTGTCAAGCCTGTAAGCAATCAAAGGTCACAACATGCACATACCCCAGGTCAGAGAGGAGGACCAGCAAACCCTTTGAACTTGTACATGCAGATTTATCAGGGCCCATGCCAACACCTTCTTTAGCTGGGTCTAAATGGGTTCTGGTTCTGATTGATGATTTTTCAAGGCATTCTTGGGTTTTCTCGCTTCAACAAAAGTCAGAAGCAGCTGCACTGATCAGGGATTGGATCACAGCGGTAGAGCTGCGGTTCTCTACCAGGGTGATTTCCTTTCAATCTGATCGCGGGGGGGAGTTCACGGGTTCTGCGCTGCAATCGTTCTTCAGGCAGAAAGGTATCAGTCATCAATTGACTGTCCCCTACTCTCCGCAACAGAGCAGAGTTGCAGAGAGAAAGTTTCGCACACTACAGGAAGCAGCGAATGCTATGTTGGCAGACTCGGGTTTGCCACAGCGTTTTTGGGCTGAGAGTTATAAGGCAGCATGTTTTCTGCAGAATAGGGTGTACAATTCCAGTGTAGGCAACACACCATATTTCTTGTTGCATCAGAAGAAACCGAAACTGGATTTTCTGCGTGTTTTTGGCTGTGAGGCTTGGGTCCTCATTCCAAAGGCCATGCGCAGAAAGGGTGAGCCAAGGTCTAGAAAGATGATCTTTGTGGGCTATGAGCCGGGTTCAAAAGCGTGGCGTTTCGCATACCCTACTGGCAACCAGTCTAAGCTGCTTATTAGCGGCAGTGCTGAGTTTTGCGAGCAGAGTGGGTGGAAACGTCTTCACGGGAACCCGGATGTTCTGTTAGACTCAGATGAGGAAGAGGAGGAGGACGAAGCTGAACCTGTTGCTGAGGTGCACAGTCCACAGCCACAGAGTCCAGAGCTGGGATCTCCAAGGCAGAGGCTCCGAACCTCTCCAAAAGGGAGTCCCATGATCCCTCCTCAGGTCTCTGTCAAGTCTGAGCCAAGGAGTGAACCATCCTCGCCAGCAGACCCAGCTGTGTGGCCAAAAGGGCGCAGCAGGTCAGAGGGGGAAGTTTCTGACACAGAGGATGGTGTAGCTGGCCCAAGTGAATCAGGCGCAGTTCCAGAGTTCACGCTGAGGAGGTCAGCAAGGTCAACCAAGGGTAAGCCACCGGAAAGGTATGAAGCCACTAGTGTCTGGGTTGGTGTGGCTAGATGTGAACCTCAATCCTTTGAGGATGTTCAGAAGTTGCCTCAGGAAGAAGCTAGCAAATGGCGTGAGGCAATGCAGAAGGAGATGAACTCAATGGAGTCTCTTGGTGTGTTCTCACTCACTCAGCTGCCGGCTAACAAGCAAGCTGTGAGTTGCAGGTGGGTTTACCGTCTTAAACCCACAGAAGCTGGAGAACCACAGTATAAAGCGAGGTTAGTGGCTCGTGGATTCACACAGAAGAAGGGTGTCCACTTCACGGAGGTCTATTCGCCGACCTCGAGGGCCGAGACTCTGAGAACGCTTTTGGCGATAGCAGCACAGAGAGGTTGGAAGGTGAACCATTTTGATGTAGATGTCGCCTACCTGAACTCAGATCTCCAGGAGGAGTTGTACATGCTTCCTCCTCCAGGGTTTGAAGTCAGTGAGCCAGGCGTCGTGTGGCGGTTGCACAAATCCATCTATGGATTACGCCAATCTGCCAGGAATTGGAATATGTGTCTACATGAAGCCTTAGAAGAGCTAGGTTTTAAGAGATCTCTTGCAGACAGTTGTCTTTACATTAGAGATTCAGGCTTGAAACAGCAAGTGGTTCAGGTGTTTGTTGATGATATCTTGATCATGGCACAGACAAGTAAACAAGTGGAGAAGTTTGCTAAGGAGCTTGGAAAGCGGTTCAAGCTCAAGCAGCTTGGAGACGTCAAGTCGTATTTAGGCTTAGAGATCACAAGAGTAAGTGATGGAAGCTTTTTGCTTCGCCAGAAAGGTAAGATTGAACAGTTGCTTGAGAAGTTCAGGATGTCTGATTGTGCAGGTGCCAAGTCACCCATGGAGGCTGGATACGTGAAAGAATGTCAGCAAGTAGAACGCGTTGTGTTCGAAAATACTGAACTCTTTCAGTCAGCTCTGGGTAGTCTACTATATCTGTCACAGTGGAGCAGACCAGACATAGTGTTTGCTGTCAATCTGCTCAGTAGAGAGGCTTCAAGTCCTAGTGTGCAGGCCTGGAATGGTATTAAACGGGTGCTTCGTTACCTGCAAAATACCAAAGATTTTTGCCTCAAGATGTCAGCTAAGGGTGGTGTCAAGCTGACCGCGTGGGTAGATTCGGATTGGGCTAACCTTCAGGATCGCAAATCAGTGTCAGGCCTAGTGGTGACGTTTGGGGACTCAGTGATTGGGTGGAGGTCCCGGAAGCAAAGTCTCATAGCGCTTTCGTCTACTGAAGCTGAGTTCAGTGCGCTATCAGAGGTTTGCAGAGAGCTGGAGTTCTATGTGTGTTTGGTCGAGGAAATCTGTGGAGAGAATTGTCTACCCCTTGTGGTGCATGAAGACAATCAACCGTGCCTCAAATTGGCCGAGACGGGGCAATTCAAGGTGAGGACCAAACATTTGGACATACGTTTCCGGAATGTATGTCAGAGCGTTCATGAGGGGCTAGTTGCTCTGAAATACTGTCCCTCAACCAAGAACCTCGCTGATGGTTTCACAAAACCATTAACCTTCCAGAAGCACGAGGAGTTCTGTGAGGGTCTGTGTATGGGGAAAGCATTGTTGGCTATTGTCCCCAGATGCAGGACAAGAGGGGGTGTGGAGTTTGGAACTGACAGGGTTAAAACTCCGTGGTGTCCTGTATCTGGGAGGAGCTTGTCGCAGAGAAGTGCGTCACAGTCTGTGTCACTGTTCAGACTTGCTTTCGCTTCTGCCTGAGACGCAGCTCAGCTCAGAGGCTGTGTGTGTGCTTTTGGAGCACAGAGAATGTCGGAAGTTTCTGATGGATTTACTGCTTGTAAATAAACGCTTCTAGAGATAAGAACCGAACTGTCTTCTGACGTGATTTATCCCTCATCTCACACGGACACAGGACCGCTGCTACTCTGCTCTTCCTGCCAGGTCAGCTCCCGAACAGAGTCGCGCAGGGGAAGCCTGACTGGACGCAGGATTAGTTTTCCCAAATCAGAGGGAATCAGAGGGAAGTGGCCATTACCGATGGCGCCACCCCGGAAGTCCATGTGCCTGGAGCCTCATCAAACGCTCAGGTCGTTAATCACATGGGAAGACTCGACCGGAGGATGAGCTGTTCAGGCTCTGACAAAGGGTACCCAACTTGTAATTAAAACAATATTACAAGCAGTCAAAAGTCATATTACAAGTACATTATTTATGAACTGCATTGCCATAGCTATTAACAGTGCAGTCAGCAAAACAGGAAAAAAAATTGGGGATACACTTCTAGTCTTCTCAGAGAGCAAAACTCACTGTGCTGGTCCCGGGGGGAGGTTACTGTGGGGCGAGGTCCAGGACCTAAGTCGAGGGTCAGCAGACAGTCCTCCACGGGCAAAGCGGGGTCCAAAGTGAGGAGCTGGGCAAGGACAGGAACTCTGGAGGAACAGGACTGGGTGTTGGCTGAAACAGCTCTTACACGACGTTGCTCCCGCAACCTGGGACCGGGCTGACTGGCCTTTATCTTCTCTGAGGCCAGGGGCAGTCCTGGCCCCCAGGAGACCCGCCTCTCCTGGCCTTAAGGCGAGTACTCCTCCTGGGAGAAACCAGTTCCCTCTGCCTCTCTGCCCCGAGGCTCTGCAGCTCAGGAGAGGCTGGAGGGTTACTGGACCCAGGGGGAGACTCACCTTCCCCTGACAGGGCTGGGAGAGGCGCACCTGTAGGCACTGTGTCCTCAACCACCTCCGGAGCCAGAGTGGATTCACCTGGTGTCTGCTCCTGAGGATCTGGCACAGGTGCAGGTGCTTCAGAATCAAGGCCCTGCCCCAATTCAGCCGACCCTGGAGGCGGGGACTCCTGTGCAGGCTGGGATTCCTCCGGTTCAGCCTCTGAATCAGATTCCCAGGCCATCACACCATCCCCCCTCCCAGGCTCCCCCCTCAATCGAGGGTCTGGACCCGGCTTGCTGGGGTACGCCACATGGAAATCTCGGAGGCAGGCAGGCGTGTGGACGTTGGCTGCTGGTTTCCAGGAATGGTCCTCAGGTCCATACCCCTTCCAGTCTATGAGATACTGCAGCTTTCCCCTGCAGTATCGGAAGTCCAGAATGCGTTCCACCTCGTACTCAGGCTCCCCCTGAACCAAAACTGGCTGCGGTCGGGGACGGTTCAGGTGGAACTCGTCGAGCGGGGCCACTGGACTCAGAAGGGACCTGTGGAATACCGGGTGAACCTTCAGGGTTGCGGGCAACCGGAGACAGAATGCCACAGGCGAGACCTGGTCCACGATGGGAAATGGGCCGGTGAAACGGGCGTCCAGCTTCCGCGAAGGTCGAGAGGGGTGGAGGTGGTGAGTGGAGAGCCATACCAGGTCACCAACATGGAGTTCCGGCCCCACCTGGCGGTGGCGATCAGCCTGGGCCTTGTACGCCTCCTTGGCCTGGCGCAGTTGCTCCATCAATAGCTGTTGCTGGGACTGGAGCTCTTGAAGCTACTCCGTCACCACAGGGACCGCGGGTGCCGGCAGCACATCCGGGAACAGCCGCGGATGATAACCGTAACTGGCCTGGAACGGGGTCTGCTGGGTGGACGAGTTCACCGCGTTGTTGTAGGCAAACTCCGCCAATGCTAGGTGGTCGACCCAGTTATCCTGCTGGTAGCTGCAGTAACACCGGAGGTACTGCTCCAGCACCGTGTTCGCCCGTTCTGTCTGGCCATCGGTCTGTGGGTGGTAGGCTGATGATAGACAGACCTCTGTCCCGAGGGTCTGGTGCAATGCTCGCCAGAAATGGGATGTGAACTGGACGCCCCGGTCGGACACCACACGCTCAGGTAGGCCATGCAGGCGGAAGACATGCTGAAGGTATAGCCGAGCGGTTTCCTTAGCTGAGGGTACGGATGGGCAGGGGGCACAGTGCACCATCTTAGTGAAATGGCCGGAGAAAACTAGGAGGCAGGTACAGCCACGAGACGGGGGTAAGTCCACTACAAAGTCCAGTGAAACTATGTGCCAAGGACGTGGTGGGACTGGCAACGGCTGAAGTAGGCCTGGGGGTCGCCCGGTAGGGCCCTTGGCCCGCCGGCAGATGTCACAACCAGCGACGTAGCGAGCCACGTCAGCCTTCAGGCGGGGCCACCAAAACTCGCGGCTTACCAGATGGGTGGTCTGATACCGCCCAAAGTGTCCCGCTGCTGGGGCATCATGGGTCATCCGGAGAACCTCAGCCCACAGTGGCCCTGGCGGGACGTACAGGCGGCCGTGGTGCACCAGAAGGCCCTGATGCAAGACCAGCCTCGGATACTGAGGGCATGACCCTTTGGCCAGTTCCCAGAGTCGTTCCTGGGCCCAAGCGTCGACCCGCTGCTGTTCCCGCACCTGAGCCTGCAGTGGATCAGCCTCCTGAGTGGCCAGGAACGCAGCTGGTGGTAGGATTGTGGTTGGTACTGCTTGCTGTACCGTGTCTACGATGTCTTCAGGTTTCTGGGACAGGGCATCCGCCTTCTGGTTTTGGGAGCTAGGAATGTAG
Organism: Podarcis vaucheri; assembly: GCF_965113315.1. Lineage (NCBI taxonomy): Eukaryota > Metazoa > Chordata > Lepidosauria > Squamata > Lacertidae > Podarcis > Podarcis vaucheri. The sequence continues at coordinate 19,646,393 of NC_138757.1, forward strand.
TGGATCCAGAACTGGAACCGGGAAAAGAACAACGCCCAGCGGATCTGCCTTTGGTTCAGCTTGCTGGTGGTCTGGAGGTACTCCAGGTTCCAGTGGTCGGTTCTCACCTCCACCAAGTGTCGTGCCCCCTCAAGATGGTGGCGCCAGACCTCAAAGGCCACTTTGATGGCCAGTAGTTCCCGCTCCCACACGGTATAGTTACGCTCCGCCAGAAGGAGCTGGCGGGAATAGAAGTCACAGGGTAAGAGTAGCGCATCAGGCCCCTGCTGCTGAGAGAAGACGGCACCAAGAGCCGTGCTGGAGGCATCGGTCTCTACCACAAAGGGTCGAGAGGGATCAGGATGTTGCAGGATCGGCGCTCTCTGGAAACAAGCTTTCAACCCCTGAAACAGCTCCTCCACCTCCTTGTCCCAGGAAAATGGCTTCTTGGGGCGCAGTAGCCAGGTCAACGGGGTGGTGCGATGAGCATAATCTGCAATGAAGGTCCGGTAATAGTTGGTGAACCCCAGGAATCGCTGTAGGTCCTTGCGGTTCCGAGGTGCCGCCCATTCCCGAACCGCAGCCACCTTCCCAGGATCCATCTGCACCCCATCTGGAGAGAGTCGGTGGCCGAGGAAGTCAACTGACCGCTGATGGAACTCACACTTGCTGAGCTTCGCATACAGGCGGTGTTCCCGCAAGTGCTGCAGCACGGTCCGGACATGACCCTCGTGGAGAGCCAGGTCACGGGAGAAAACCAGAATGTCATCCAAGTACACCACCATGTACTTGTCTAGCAAGTCCTGGAACACGTGGTTGATGTACCGTTGGAACACAGCAGGCGCGTTGCACAAACCAAAGGGCATAACCAGGTATTCGAACTGCCCATACTGGGTCCCGAATGCTGTCTTCCACTCATCCCCGGCTCGGATCCAAATTAAATTGTAGGCCCCCTGGAGGTTTAGCTTGGTGAACACCTGCGCCCCTTGCACCCGCTCCAGCAACTCCAAGGGGTACCGGTCTGGGATGGTAATTTTATTCAGGGCCCGGTAATCATGGCAAAGGCGAAGCTCCCCACATTTCTTCTTAACAAAGAGCCCTGGCGCAGCGGTGGGCGAGGTAGAAGGCCTTATGAAACCACGCTCCAGGTTCTTGCAGAGGAAGTCCTGCAGAGCTTCGCGCTCTGGCTCCGTAAGAGAGTATAAGCGGCTCACCGGCAGGGGCGCTCCGGGCTGGAGGTCTATTCCGCAGTCAAAAGACCGATGCGGCGGCAGCTGGTCTGCCCCCCGTTCCTCGAACACCTCTTGGTAGTCCCAGTACTCAGCGGGGAGCGTTGATGCAGCCTCCTCAGTGGGCGCGGCTGCTAGCATCTCGGACCGAGCATGGGGACATGGGTCTGGGAAGTGCACAGTCCGATTGACCCAGTCAATCTGTACATTGTGAGCCTCCAGCCAGTCCAACCCGAGCACCAGGGGGAACCGGGGCATGGAGGCAATGTCCAAAGTTCGCACCTCTCAGTGCTGCTGGAGACACAGGACCAAGGGTTGGGTCTCCCGAGTGACGGCACCCGAACGCAGGAGCCGTCCATCAATTGCCTCCACCTGTACCGGTTCTAGCTTGTTCTGAAGTGGCACCTGATGATGAGCGGCAAAGGCAGCATCCATATAGGAGCGGGTTGCCCCCGAATCTACCAGAGCGTGGGTAAGAATCCAGGGCCCACCTGGAGGGTAAAGATGCACCGGAACCATGAGATGTCGCAATTCCACTGGTGAGGGCCCCTCTTGCATGGTTTGGGACCCCAGGTTGCCAGGCCCTTCGGCTACCGAGGTTGGCGGTTTTCCTGCGGCTGGCATCTTCTCGGGACAGGATCGGGCGTAATGTCCACTCCCACCGCAGTAAAGACACAGGTTCCCCTCCAGATGCCGCGTCTTCTCCGAGGGGGAGAGGCGAGGTCGCACAGCCCTGAGCTGCGTTAGCTCATCCGGCGACTCGGCTGTGGCCGTGGATCTGCTGGGAAGGACTGGAGCCAGGAGCCAGGAGTGCTGGCGGTCCCGGGCCTGGCGACGGTCCTCCAACTGATCATCTATCTGCAGGCTCCGCTGAATGAGGGCGTCCAGCGTGGTGGGACGATCCATCGTGGCCAACTGGTCCAGTATCTCGTCCGACAGTCCCTCAAGATACTGGTCCCGAAGTGCAGAGTCATTCCAAGACAAGTCTTGCGCCAACAGCCGAAATTCTGTGGACTTGTCCTGTCTCAACCGACGAATCGCCCGATTGGCTTGGCTCTCCTTCAGAGGGTTGCCAAACGCAGTCTCTAAGTGGTTACAAAACCCCACATAGTCTGTTAGCAAAGGAGAGTCTTGCCGGAGCAGTGGCAAAGCCCACTTGGCCGCCTGGTCCTTTAACAAACTGATCAAAAAGTGCACCTTGGTGCGGTCGTCACATGGCTTAGCTGCTGAACGTTGTGGGTCAAGGCCTGGTTCTCCTGGGCCAATGCCACCAGCGCAGCTGCCTGGTCAGCCATGGCCTTTGGCTCTTCCCGAACGCACCCCAACAAAGGGGGAGTGCGGGTGTGGCGGGAGCAAACTGTGCTGGTCCCGGGGGGAGGTTACCGTGGGGTGAGGTCCAGGACCTGAGTTGAGGGTCGGCAGACAGTCCTCCACGGGCGAAGCGGGGTCCAAAGCAAGGAGCCGGGCAAGGACAGGAACTCTGGAGGAACAGGACTGGGTCTGGCCGAAACAGCTCTTCCACAATGTTGCTCCCGCAACCTGGGACCGGGCTGACTGGCCTTTATCTTCTCTGAGGCCAGGGGCAGTCCCGGCCCCCAGGAGACCCACCTCTCCTGGCCTTAAGGCGAGCACTCCTCCTGGGAGAAACCAGTTCCCTCCTCCTCTCTGCCCTGAGCCTCTGCAGCTCAGGAGAGGCTGGAGGGTTACTGGACCCAGGGGGAGACTCACCTTCCCCTGACAGGGCTGGGAGAGGCGCACCTGTAGGCACTGTGTCCTCAACCACCTCCGGAGCCAGAGTGGATTCACCTGGTGCCTGCTCCTGAGGATCTGGCACAGGTGCAGGTGCTTCAGAATCAAGGCCCTGCCCCAATTCAGCCGACCCTGGAGGCGGGGACTCCTGTGCAGGCTGGGATTCCTCCGGTTCAGCCTCTGAATCGGATTCCCAGGCCATCACACTCACACTTGTAGGTTTGTAAAATCTCAACAGATCGCACAAGTAGAGAAAAGGAATGAAAGAGATAAAATTACTGGTGCCAGAAATGGAATGAAGACCAAGACAACAAGGCTGGTTTTCGACGGGCCCCAACTTTATTAAAAGGTAAAGGGACCCCTGACCATTAGGTCTAGTCGTGGCTGACTCTGGGGTTGCGGTGCTCATCTCGCTTTACTGGCCGAGGGAGCCAGCGTACAGCTTCCGGGTCATGTGGCCAGCATGACTAAGCCACTTGTGGTGAACCAGAGCAGCACACGGAAACACCGTTTACCTTCCCGCCGGAGCGGTACCTATTTATCTACTTGCACTTTGAGGTGCTTTCGAACTGCTAGGTTGGCAGGAGCAGGGACCGAGCAACGGGAGCTCACCCCGTCGCGGGGATTCGAATCGCCAACCTTCTGATCGGCAAGCCCTAGGCTCTGTGGTTTAACCCATAGGCATTGGTTAAAATGGTGGTGTGGAGGGGAGGTCAGAGAACCTGGCCCCTCCAATGCGCAACAGGCATTCCATTTAAGGAATCCAGGGACTCACCATGCTTTTGTCGACCCCTTTCGGGGGGGTAGGACCTCTCAAGAATCCCTGGGATCATTTTGGGGTGCTAATTAGCAAAGGGTTGGGCGAGTGGGGTCTTCACAATTATTAACACAGAAAAACAAAATCATTATGGCCCATTAAATGGAAGCATTGCAAAGTAGTCACAATGCTCTCTGAGGCCAAGATTTACAGCCTAGAAGCATCAGCTGTTTACTGCATGCTGATAACAGGGCAGCTTAAATAAAATGGTGTGAAATTTACAGATGCTGCCTATGCTTGCTGCCTTGGGCTGGGATCTAAGCATCAAGAGCATATAATGCTCACCTTGATGATGAGCTGAATGATACCAGGCCACTGAATACTCATCTGTCTTGGGTTAAAATCCAAGCCAGAGAATAATTCTCAATTCACCCTGTTAGCCCTTAAACCATTTCTATCCTTTCCTTTAAATGCAGGAAGAGGGCAGCAGGAAGATATAGGGTTATATTCAACTAACTTTTGCTTAGAAGAGATTCATTGAAAACTAACGGACCTAAGTTAGTTGTGGCTATTAATTTCAATGGGTCTACTTTGAGTAAAAGATAGCTGTCTACAACTCATGATCTTCCCTTTGCTCCTTTTCCAGTTGGAAGAAGATGAGCTGGATAAACAAGGCTGGGCAATAAGCCTCCCACATTTGTGCTATGTTTGGCTGACCCATGTGATTGATGCCACACTGGTCCAATTGAATGTGGGTGCATACTTAAACTCCATGCCAGTTAAAAAAAACCCATAGTCCACCAACAAATGGCCATGGGCAGCCAAGTGCCTTTGTTTCCCCCCTTTAAATAAAATGTAATCTCAAAGAATGTTATTATGAGAACACAACAAGATGCTGGAAATAGTAGAGCACTATAGGAATTGTAATTCCAAAAAGTTGTTTTTGCAGTTTGTGGGAGCCTCCAATGGAAGTTTTATCTTTCTCCCTTACCCATACTTGAAACTTTGGCACTGAAAGTCAAACCTGGTAAAACAAAAACAATAAAGTTGGTGCAATGCTACTTAAAAGTATTCCTATCTGCATAAGAGCTTGTGAAAAAAAGTACCTATTTATCTACTTGCACTTTGAGGTGCTAGCGAACTGCTAGGTTGGCAGGAGCAGGGACCGAGCAATGGGAGCTCACCCCGTCACGGGGATTCGAACCGCCAACCTTTTGATCGGCAAGTCCTAGGATCTGTGGTTTAACCCACAGCGCCACCCGCGTCCCTAACAACGATGAAGTTTTTTGTTGAGTCAAAAAGATAAAATAATGGAATTACTTGAAAGAAACAATATGCAAAACAGCAAGGGAGTAAAAACCCCAATCGAAATTTGGTTTTACACCGGGACTTCCGGTCAGCGCCAGCGATTAATGGCGGATTTTCCTCCGAGCTCCGGAGGGAGTCTGCTCCGTGAGTTCGGGTCTTGCCGCTACGGCGAAGCGGGGACCCTAAAAAATCACAGGCGGTGAAGCCTGTGAGCAAGGAGACTCGGCGGGCACCTTTGCGCCCCCCCCAAAACCGAGAAGGAGCCTTTTTAAAGGCTCCGGAATGGCAGCGGGTGAGTGGCGCGGTGCTGAGAGTCGTCACCCGGTCCGTGGACCGAAGCCGCGTCGCCATTATTGGAGAGCGCTGATTCCTTCCTGAAAATTGGATCTAAAAGCAACCACCCATGAGTAGGTTGTAAAGACTTATCTGGATTTGGAATAAATTTTAAAGAAATTTGGCACTGAGACGGGAAAGGCATAAAAAGGAAGTCTGCCTTTCCGGACTGCAGATCGATCAAAGCAAAGAGACTGCAAAGCTGTAACTTAGGAAGGACTATATTTGAAAACGAGTAAATCCAACATCAAAAAGAGCAACCCCTCTCTTGCATGCAGGAGCAGAGGGGGAGGAAGATGTACTTTATATACCTGCTTGAAAAGGAAAGAATGAAAATTTATCTGCCGTCTTAAACCCTGGGAACGGGCTGCCTTGACAGGGAAGCCGACTAGAGGGCTGTCAATTTGTCAAGGGAAATGTCTTTAAACTGACGTTTCATGTAACTCTGTGAAAAATACAGTATCGCAGGACTGTTTTGAGCTTGGAATAATTTTGGAACTGTAACTGTAGCCTTTCCTGAGACGCTGGGGACTTTTAAAGGAGACATTTTGTTGCTAAAATTGTAAAGTCAAGCTGGAAGTTTCTCCCCCTAGAGGACTTTGTTGTAACAGTAACAATTAAGGCATCAGCAGCTAAGCCACTGGAAATTTCCTTTTTAAAACAAGTCTACAGACGTGAGAGCGACCTTGGCTGTGTGTGAGAGTGTTATGGCAGATGATAGAACCATTAGGTCTGGTAGACAATACAAGACTGACACTTCACAGCAGCGAAGGGCTTCAGTATCTGGGGGCACAGGAGCAGCTGCAGCTGTGCAAACAAAAGCAAAAGCTATGTCATCTGACGCAGTGGCACAAGCACTTTGTAAAATTAATGAATCCTTGGAATTTTTGACAAAACAGGGGGCTGAAACAATTAAACAAGGCGCAGAAACTAATAAACAAGTGGCTGAGATTTCAGCAAAAATTGACTTGAATACTACAAGCATTAATGAATTGGGAAAGAAGGTGAATTCTAATACACAGTCTATTGAAAAACTTCTAGAGGAATCAGCCACAACTCGAAAGATTGCAGAGGAAGCTAAGGGTATTGCAACTGCTACTCAGGAGAAGATACCACCAGTCTATAAGAAATTAGAGGACCATGAATTGACTTTGTCTATGCTTGAACTGCAAAGAAAAGAGAGAAATTTAAGAATTAGAGTGGTACCTGAAAGTGAGAAAGACAACTTGGTGGACTTCCTCACTAAAGAATTTCTGGATTTTTGGCAACAGGAGCTAGAGAAGGAAGAATTTAAGATAGTGACTGCATTTAGACTCAGCACAAGACAAAGTAGAAAGAAGCCAAGAGACTGTTTGATAACTTTAAGATCTAAAGAAGAAAGAGACAAAATTTTGAACCTGCACTACCAAAGAACTCTGGAAATCGAAAACTCCTACGTGGAGATCTTTAAGGATATACCGAAGCATATTTTAGATGTAAGAACCTACTACAAAGATCTGGTTGTTTTACTGAGAAGGAACAAAATACCCTTCAGGTGGGAATTTCCTCAAGGCCTATCCTTCAAATACAAAGGAAGGAAAATAAGAATAAAGACAGTGAGTGATAAAGACAAGTTTCTGAGAGACAACGAAGAAGACCTTCAGAAAGAAGTGGAATCTGGAGTGGAACCAGTTCCATCAGGAAAAGAAATACTAGACATAGTGAACTTATCATTTGGACTGAAACTACTGACAGAAGAAGAACAACTACTTGGAGCAGTAGGGGGTAAATAACCCCATCATGGCTCTGCAACTTCTAAGCTGGAATTGTAACGGTTTGAACCTTCCCCGGAAGAGGAAAAATGTTTTTCACATATTGAAAAAAGAACAATTGGACTTGATCTGTTTACAAGAAACACATGTGACGAGGTCACATAGAAAATTACTTATTAACAAAAGATTAGGACAAGAATTCATCTCATCTGATAAAGTTAAGAAAAGAGGAGTGGTGATTTATGCAAAGGAAAAATTATCTCCGAAATTGATCTTTAAGGATGAGCAAGGAAGATTTTTGGCAATTGAAATTCAAGTTCAAGGAGAAAAATTTTTGATTGTAGGAATCTACGCACCGAATGAGGGGAAAGCTGAATTTTTTAAGAAGTTGCATGAGACTTTATTGGACTATTTGGATTACAATCTAATTCTGATGGGACATATGAATGGAGTAGTATCTACAAATATGGATAAAGCACAAAGACAGGTAGTCTCTAAAGATGGAAGATTACCAAAGACTTTCTTTGAAATGACTGAAAACATGGACTTGATTGACATTTGGAGAACAAAGAACCCTCTCAAGAGAGAGGGAACTTTCTTTTCTGAAGCTAAAATGACATGGACTAGAATTGACCAAATGTGGGTTACTAGAGGGATGGCACCAAAGATAAAGAAATTGGAAATCTGCCCAAAAACGTGCTCCGACCACAATGCTGTAAGGATGGAGATGAAGTTGACAACAGCTGGTTCCTTCAGATGGAGGATGAATGACACTTTATTTAGAGATGAAGAAGTATACAAAAAGGCCCAAAAAACTTTGAGAGACTATTTTGAAATAAATATAAAGACTAACATTGAAAAAAGAGTAATCTGGGATGCAAGTAAAGCTGTTATGCGAGGATTCTTGATACAACAAAATGCAATAAAGAAGAGAAGCCAAAATGAGAAAAAAGACAAGATTTTGGAAAAGATAAAAGAAGGGGGAAAGAAATTAAGATCTAAACCAAAGTACCAAGAGATTTTGAGAGAAATTAAGTTCCACCAGACACAATATATGGAATTAATAAATCAAGAAATAGAATGGAAAATTAAACAAATGAGACAAAAGACATTTGAATTAGCGGATAAATGTGGCAAACTATTGGCTTGGCAAATCAAGAAAAAAATTAAACACGGTTACTGATGATATTGCAGAGTCCTTTGCACAACGGAATGATGAGCAGTACGTGCCACATGCTTAAGGTTGCTTTATTTTCAGTTCAAAGTTGAGAAATTACAAACATGCATCTTGCCTCTGCGGGAGCAGAGAAGCAACCGTTCTTCTCCTCGGAATAACGAACACCGAGAGATACAGTGAAAAACAGGAAACCAGTGTACGTCACATCCAGCTTCCCATTCCCGTGGGAAAACCCAACAGTGCTCTGACTGTGGAATGTAAACATTGTCTTGTGACAAGCACTTCGCTGCACAGTGAAGAGAGCAGAAACCAACATCCTCCCCCTTTCTGTGAACATCACTGGGCAGCGTGTTCGTACAATATCAGTACAAACCCAACTTCTGTACATAGGTACAGTGTTGATCCCTTGACACAATCTTGGACAATACATCAGCAGGAATTTCATTACCTGGCATATAGGACACCGTTACGAGTCCCTTCTGAATATATTCCCTAGCATGTTGCACCTTCAACTGCAAGTGCTTCGTGCTTTGCTTACAACCTTCCGAATTCAGCAAAGCCAAACATGCTTTGTTGTCCTGGTAAACCTGGATTGGACATTTGACAGGAATTTTCATGTCTTTGCACAATTGTAACAACCATTCACAATCCTTAAGTGAATAAGACAGTGCATTCAGTTCAGCTTCACAAGTACTTAAGCTAATTGTTGTTTGCTTCTTGCATGACCAATCAAAAAGACCCTGATTGTACATGTAGCAAACTCCAGACGTACTTTTCCTGTCTGCAGTGTCACTTCCAAAACTTGCATCTGCAAAGATCTCAAGACCACCAGACTTCTGATTGTTAAATCTCAGTCTGTAATGCATAGTGCCTTTCAAATAGCGTGCTATGCGTTTCAGAGCTTTCCAATCCTTAACAGTAGGATTGTTGACTTGTCTGCTTAGCAAATTACAGCTAACAGCAATGTCAGGTCTTGAACATCTGGCAATGAAGTTTAGCTTGCCTAGCACACTTCTGTACAGTGTAGTGTCAGAAAGTGTTTCTTCAGTGTCTTCTACCTGATAACCTGTTGTCATCGGTGTGTCTACAGGGTTAGCATCCATCAGGTTCAGTTTGCTTAACACATCAGCAATTTTCCTTGACTGGTGTATTAGAATGTTACCACTTTGATCTCTCTCTATTTCCAGAGATAGGTAGTTGTTTACCTCACCAAGATCTTTCATGTCAAAGTGCTCTTTCAGTTGAGTTAGGGCGTTATTATACATTGTGACATCTTTCCAAAAGAATAAAATATCATCAACATAAAACAAACAATACAGCTTCTTTTGCCCCTCCTCTTTGACAAACACACATGGATCAGCTTTCCCTTGCTGAAAACCTAGAGAAAACAATGCTTCAGTGAGTTTTGTGTGCCAACACCGTGCACTTTGTTTGAGACCATAAAGGGACTTTTTCAGAGCACAAACAAATCCCTGTTTTACCTGTACGCCATCAGGTGGAAGCATATAAAGTGATTCACCTAGAGATCCGTACAAAAACGCTGTATTCACATCGTGGTGACTAATGTGAAGATTCTCCTCTGCAGCTAGCTTGAGCATAAGCCTAATGCTCTCATACCTCACCGTGGGTGAGTAGGTCTCGTGATAGTCTTCACCTGGTACCTGAGCAAAACCTCTGGCTACCAATCTGGCTTTGTGTCTGACTATCTTGCCATTTTGATCAGTCTTCGCTTTGAAGACCCATTTGCTTCCAAGCAGTTTCATTCCTGGAACTACTGGAACTAGCTCCCAAGTTTTGTTCCTTTCTAAGGAATCAAGCTCAGCCTTCATGGCATTTAACCATGGCTCAGCTTCCTTAGAATCCAAATCCTGGATTTCTTGGAAACTTGAAGGTTCAAATACCTTCTTGGAGCTTTTAACAGCTGCTACTGCTGTCTTAGCAAATTCAACAGCAAATCTCTTTGGAGGTCTGCCTTTTGTGGCTCTTTGTGACCTACGAATTAGCCTTTGGTCTTCAACACTCTCCTCTTCCTTCTTAGGAGAAAAGTGACCTATTGTGAACAATGGTTCTTCCAATTCCTGATCAGAGCTTTCAGAGGGTCGCATAGAGGCTTTCGCACTCTTGAAATCCTCTGAAGTATCCGATTCAGTTTCAGACTCAGAATCAGAACCTTCATCAGTGGGTGTGGGTTGTTGTTGCTTATCCTCAGTCTCATCACTGTCATCAGGATAACATTGGAAAATTCCCACATTCTCCCCCCACTTGGCATTGTACTCAACACTTCTTGTGAGCCTAATTGTCTTAGAGTCAGTCATCATTATTCTGTAAGAACCTTTCTGATAACCTAGAAAGATACCATGCAATCCACGTTTGCCTAACTTGGAGCTTTGTGGTGAATGAATCCACATGTCAGAACCAAAAATTTTCATGTGTTTGATGTATGGTTTCTTGCCAAACATCTTCTCATACGGGGTACAACCAATCGCTGAAGATAACCTGCGATTGTAACTGTAAACAAAACACGAGAGAGCTTCGGCCCAATAACTCTCTGGAAGATTGGCATCATGCAGCAAGGTTTTTAACCCTTGAAGCAATGTTTGATTTGCCCTTTCGCAAAGCCCATTCTGCCATGGCGAGCGAGGACTGGACAAATCGTGCTGAATTCCTTTCTCAGTCAGAAAAGCTTCAAACTGCTGAGAAGTGAATTCTCCCCCGCGATCTGTGAAAAGATTTTTTATCTTCTTACCATGCACATTTTCCAACCAAGCACAGAATTCCTTGAACCTTGGAAAAGCCTCTGATTTCTGTTTGAGATTGTACACGTAAATATACCTGGAAAATGCATCAATGAGAACCATGAAGAACCTATTGTCACCTAAAGAGGGCGATAGTGGACCAACTAAATCAGCATGAACAATCTGGTATGGTTCTGTAGCTTGCCTACTAGACACCTTACCTTTCACAGCCATTTTCACCTTGTTTGCTGCGCATGCCTTGCACTTCATGTGGTACCTGCAGGGTTTAATAGTCATACCTTCAACCAAGGCAGGCATTTTAGATACTGCCTCAAAATGCAAATGACCAAATTTCCTGTGAAAATCATGAATACATCCTGCATGCAAACTTTTGTTAGAACCTGCAATGCAACAAGTATCATTCTGCACAACATCATCATAATACAAAACAAACAAACGATCAACACATTCAGCATGCAATACATAATCGTCTTTCTTTGTGATGGTGCATTTCTTGTTCTTGAAGGAAACGTCAATGTTCCGTTCATTCAGCTGCATCACACTGAGAAGATTGTGTGTGGCATCTGGAACGTAAAGTACATCCTGTATCGATAAGTCCAAACTGTGAAGAACAACAGTTCCGTAGCCTTGACTGGGGATCGTGTGGTCATCCGCCTGGTGAATCGCACCTTCCTGCGGTGTAAAAGACACGAACAGTCTCTTGTCGTTGCACATGTGGTGGGTAGCTGCTGAATCAACAACGAAGAAAGATCTAGACGTCTTCTGGACCTTTGCAACCTTTGGAGTGAAGCGTGAGACCATTGCCTTGTGCTGCGTTGTCCTGGAGACCGGACCTTTGCCTTTGCTTTGGCCTTTTCCACGCGATGAACTTCCGCTGCGCTGCTCTGTCTTGGCCCTGGGATATTTGCATTCCCTCTTCATATGGCCTAGACGTCCACACGAGTAGCATTTCACTGCCTTCAAAGCTTTGGCGCCCTCTGGTGGTTCCACTGCACTCTGGGATGACGTCTGTGAAGACTCCCCCTTATCCATGCAGCTAGCACCCCGGCGATCTGCTTCATTCTGGATCACGGCAGTAACATAGGCTACTGTGAGCTGAGCAGTTGGTTGAACAGCAATCTGAGTGGCAACGGACTCCCAACTTGGACCCAAAGAATGTAGTATCATGAAGGAATACACAGCCTCTGGAAAGTTGAGTCCTCTCTGTTGCAGCTCATGTCTCAGATTCTGCATCTCCATCAGATGTGTACGCACATCTCCACCTTCAGCAAGAGCCATATCATGCAGCTTGGCATAGTAGTACATTGAGGAACCAGCTTCTGTCCTCAAGTGAGCCTCTCTTAAAGAGTCCCAAATTTCTCTGGCTGTGGTCTTTCCACGCAACAGACAGAGCTCTTCTGGGGATACTATCAACGTAAGCGTTCCCCTTGCTTTGGAATCCTTAGCAGTCCATTCAGCTGTAATTGGAGCTGGGGGGTTGTCTGTAATAACATTAAACAGACCTTCTTTCCGCAGAATTGCCTCTGCATACTGCACCCACTCCGTGTAATTTTTCTTATTGAGCTTAGGAATCCCAAAAGCATCAACCAGCTTTGCATCAGCCATTATTGCTGCTTTAAACAAGCTGCGTCACAGTACTGCAGCTTCTTCCAAAAGCACTTTTAAAAAGTACTTTCGCTTTCTCAGCCATTGCCTTAAACTGTATCGCGGCAAAACGGCTTTAAAAGTTCAAAGTCCAGCCATAAAACCATAAACTAGAAACTGGCAGGCTGCTCCGGAGCATGAGCACATACCTTCATCAATCAAACTTGACGCGCAGAGCAGATAACGCGATCCGTTCCTCTGTACCTCTGCCGGCATTCCTCAGTTTGATTTACGTCTTTCTGGGCCCATAACCAAAAATGTTGTGATTGCAGGGTCCTTTGCACAACGGAATGATGAGCAGTACGTGCCACATGCTTAAGGTTGCTTTATTTTCAGTTCAAAGTTGAGAAATTACAAACATGCATCTTGCCTCTGCGGGAGCAGAGAAGCAACCGTTCTTCTCCTCGGAATAACGAACACCGAGAGAGACAGTGAAAAACAGGAAACCAGTGTACGTCACATCCAGCTTCCCATTCCCGTGGGAAAACCCAACAGTGCTCTGACTGTGGAATGTAAACATTGTCTTGTGACAAGCACTTCGCTGCACAGTGAAGAGAGCAGAAACCAACAGTTACAAATTTAGAAGTGGAAGGAAAGAACATCTATAACTCAAATGAAATTAGAAACTGCTTCCAGAGATATTTTAAACAACTAAATTCACAAGGGCCGCAGAAAGAATCGGACATAGACGAATTTCTTAAGAAACATGAATTACAAAAAAATTCTCATCAAAGTAAAATAGCTTTGAATCAGAAAATAACTGAACAGGAGATAGAAGGTGCCATTCAAAATATGCAACTGGGCAAATCTCCAGGACCGGATGGGCTGACTTCCAGATACTACAAAGCTTTGAAGGAGTAGTTATTACAACCTTTGAAGGAAGTCTGTAACGAGATTTTAGAGGGGAAAAAGGCACCAGAATCGTGGAAAGAAGCTTATATTACACTCATACCGAAAACAGAGACTGAAAAGACTCAACTTAAGAACTACCGCCCTATATCGTTACTTAATGTGGATTACAAAATCTCTGCTGACATTTTGGCTAAAAGGCTGAAGAAAGTATTGATGGAAGAGATTCATAAGGACCAAGCAGGCTTTCTCCCAGGAAGACATTTGTCAGACAATGTGAGGAATATAATAGATATTTTGGAAAAACTAGAAGTGAATATAAACACTAAAGCAGTATTGATAATTGTGGATGCGGAGAAAGCTTTTGACAACATTTCTTGGAGTTTTATGAAGAAGAATCTACATGGGATGGGGGTAGGCCAAGGATTTGAGAATGGTATGGGTGCAATATATTCTGAACAAAAGCCTAAGCTAATCAGCGGCGTAGCGTGGGTTATCAGCACCCGGGGCAAGGCAAGTAATTTGCGCCCCCTAACCCGGGGCAAGGCAAGTAATTTGCGCCCCCTAACCCCTAACCATGGTCATTAATACTGACGGCTCTACTCATACTGACGGCTCTACTCTGGGGCAAACGTCGTGGTGACTACTGCCCTCCGTGGTGTTGTTTTTGCAATTAAAGGACCCCTGCCTCAAATAAAGCATCTTGGGGATTGGGGACTGGGATTTGCCAAGGGAGCTGGAAATTGCAGTTCAGTGGCGGGTCAGGGGGAGAGGGGCCCTTCCGCGTCTGGGTGCCGCAGGCCCCTTTGCGCCAAGACGCGCGTCTTTGGGCGTCGCGGCGCAGCCTTCTCGGTCTCCCTCCCCGGCCCGGCTAGTCCCGACGCGGCTTCTTTCTGGCGCGGGGAGGGGGCGGCTCGGGGGCCAGTGCGTCGGCCGGCCTCCGGCGCGGGTGGGGGGGCCCGTCGGGGCGGGTGGGCGGTCTTGGCGCGCAGGCACTAGAGCGCCGCCGATGGCGCGTTTGGCGGGCTGCGCGCGTCCAGACAGCGACCCGAGCCTGGGCAGCGTGGCGCTTGGTGCCGGAGCCTCCGCCCGCAGCGCCCCATCGGGAGACCTGGCCGGAAGGAGCCTTGAGTCGGCTGTCGGACGCGGTTGAAGCAGCCAGGGCGGCATGGCAGGCGGCGGCGGCGGCAGCTCCTCGGCGACTCCACGCGGCCAGCCCAGCACGCTGGCCGAGCCCCGCAGGCGAACGCTGCCCGTCGGTGAGGAGGGGCTGCCTGGCGCGCCCTCCACGGCCCTGACACGCGGGGACCGCGGCGAGCGCTGAGAGCCGCTGCCAGCTCGTCGGTTCCACGAGACATGCGGCTCTGCTACAGCCTGCGCCCGAGGCTCTTCGGCGACTCCGGAGGCAGCGATCGCCCACCAGAAGTTGCGCCCGGTGCGGCTGGCCCCCCCTGCACCCCCCACGCTACGCCACTGAAGCTAATTGTAAATAATGTGGTTACAGAAGAATTTAAAATAGAAAAAGGGACACAACAGGGGTGCCCAATTTCCCCATTGCTTTTTATATCGGTCCTGGAGGTCCTGCTAAACATGATTAGAAGGGACCAGCTGCTTAAAGGGGTACAAGTCGGAGCAAAACAGTACAAATTGAGAGCATTTGCAGATGACTTGGTACTTACATTACAAGAGCCAGACTCTAGTACTAAAAGAGTTTTAGAACTAATTCAAGAGTTTGGTCAAGTCGCAGGATTCAAACTGAACAAACTAAAAACTAAGGTATTAGAGAAAAAATTAACAGCTACTGAAAGGGAGAGGTTCCAGAATGAAACAGGTTTAACTGTGGTTAAGAAAGTGAAATACTTGGGGATTAACATGACAGCTAAAAATGTGAACTTATTTAAAGATAATTATGAGAAATGCTGGGCAGAAGTAAAAAAAGATTTAGAAATATGGTCAAATTTGAAGCTTTCACTGCTAGGCCGCATTGCTGTGATTAAAATGAATGTATTGCCTAGAATGTTGTTTTTGTTTCAAACATTGCAAATTGTGGACAAGATGGATTGTTTCAAGAAGTGGCAGAAAGATATCTCGAAATTTGTCTGGCAGGGCAAGAAACCCAGAATAAAATTTAAGATTTTAACTGATGCAAAGGAAAGGGGGGGGGGATTTGCCCTGCCAGACTTTAAACTTTACTATGAATCAGCAGCCTTTTGCTGGTTGAAAGACTGGCTGCTTCTTGAGAACACAGACATTTTGGACCTAGAAGGTTTTAATAACATTTTTGGGTGGCATGCATACCTATGGTATGACAAGGTTAAAGCTCACAAAGCTTTTAAAAATCACATTGTCAGGAAAGCATTATATAATGTCTGGATTAAATATAAAGACCTGTTGGAAAACAAAACCCCAAGGTGGTTGTCCCCAATGGAGGCAAAGGCTGTGAAAAAGCTCAATATGGAGGCCAAATGGCCGAAATATTGGGAAATTTTGGAACAGGAAGGGGATAAACTGAAATTGCAGAGTTTTGAGAAATTAAAAGTTAAAGTGCGAGACTGGCTTCATTATTATCAAATAATGGAGGTTTACAAGTTGGACAGGAAAATTGGCTTCCAGGTGGAAAAATCAAAATTAGAAACAGAACTGCTAGAACCCAATACTAAGAACTTGTCAAGAATGTATAACTTGCTGTTGAAATGGAATACACAAGATGAAACAGTGAAATCAGCTATGATAAAGTGGGCACAACATATTGATCATAACATTATGTTTGCTGACTGGGAACAGTTGTGGACCACCGGTATGAAATTTACGGCATGTAATGCCTTAAAGGAAAATATTATGAAAATGATTTATAGGTGGTACATGACTCCAGTCAAGCTTGCAAAAATTTACCACTTGTCTGATAATAAATGCTGGAAATGTAAAGAAACTGAAGGTACTTTTTTCACCTTTGTGGACATGCCCAAAGATTAAGGCTTTCTGGGAAATGATATATAATGAAATGAAAAAGGTATTTAAGTATACCTTCCTGAAGAAACCAGAGGCCTTTCTCCTGGGCATTGTCGGCCAATTGGTGCCAAAGAAAGACAGAACATTCTTTATGTATGCTACAACAGCAGCAAGAATACTCATCGCAAAGTATTGGAAGACACAAGATCTACCCACCTTGGAAGAATGGCAGATGAAGGTGATAGACTATATGGGATTGGCAGAAATGACTGGAAGAATCCGAGACCAGGGAAAAGAGACGGCGGAAGAAGATTGGAAGAAATTTAAGAACTATCTTAAGAAACATTGTAAAATTAATGAGTGTTAAAATGATGCGGCTTTAGAAAGTAAGTGGATTACAGTTATAAAGATTAAGTTAAAAGAAAAGAAAGGTTAACAATTAGATAAAATTAAGGGTGAGGATTTTCTGAACTAAATATTTGAAATTGGAATGCAGAAAGGGGAGGTATGAGGAGGTCGGTGAAGTAAGTTTTAAGAAAATAAGGGTTTGAAATTATACTTGTTCTTTTTTCTTGTTTGTGTTCGTTTGTATTGTTGTGTTTGTTTATATAATTTGTGAAACTTTAATAAATATCTTATAAAAAAAAAGAAATTTGGTTTTACACCGGTCTCATGGAGTCACATTCTCTGTCATCTGCCACCAGTGGAAAATCCCCCTCTAACAAGTTATGGGCCCAGTCCTGAGTGGGCAGAGACAGAGTGTGAAAAGAACCCAGAGACTGGAAGCAACTCAGCGTTTCTCAAGCAGCTGGCTGTGTGAAGGCGTTGGCAGGGAGTGTCTGTTTGAGACCAGGAGCCGAACAATTATTCAAGCCACGTGTGAGTAAAGACTGAGTGGAAAGCTGAAAGCTGGGTGGAGCCATGGCTGGACTTGGACCTGGAGCTGAAGGGGGAGCTTCATGTTTTCCGGTAGAGAAACTGGGAGAATCCAATTATATGTCATGGAGTTTACAGATGCAGGCATTTTTAAAGAAAGAACAATGTTGGACTGTGTCAGGGAATTGGAGGCAGAGAAAGAGGAGAGGGGGAAGAGAAAGGGCACTTACAGAGATCCTGTGCCTTTAATCAGCAGTTGTTCCTCCTTGGAAGAGGAAGAAGAGAACAGACTGTCAGGAGACAATGAAGCTGGGAGGGGGGAGCCATCTCTGGGGCCCAGCCACTCTCAGAGCAGAGGAAGGAGTGGGGGCGGGCTTAGGAGGTGGGTCTGCTGGGCGAAAAGGCGGAAGAAGCCAGTCGAAGCAACTGACTCATCGTGATGAAGTGTATCTTTTGAACTCTTGTAAATACTTTGAAGCTACCAATAAATCACTGTACAGATGGCTGGTTTCCCGGAGTTCTTATCTCAGCTGGCAATTTCAGCACATCTCTAACAGACTGTTATTGTTAACCCTCCTGTAAAAGAGGAGGATGAAGAAGTAGATGAAGCAGACCAAAGACTGGAGGACAAAGCATATGCCAATTTAATTTTGAGTTTAGAGAAGTCTCAGTTATCTCATGTGCGAGACCTTGAAACAGCAAGTGAGATTTGGAAAGCACTGAGAGCGATACACATTAGAGACACTGCTGGTAGCAAAATTACTCTAATGAGAGCTCTGTACCAAGCCAGACTAAGTGAGGGTGAATGTGTTTCAAAACACCTTCAAAGAATGTATGATTTATTTTCACAGTTAAATGAACTTGGGGAACATTTTTATGAGCAGAGAAAGGTTTATAATGTGCTGTCTTCACTTCCTGAGTCATGGGATAATTTAGTGATGACTCTGGAGGCAATTCCAGAAAGCCAATTAACAATGCATTTCTTAACTGGGCGTTTGCTTGATGAGGAGGAAAGACGCCATGAGAGGAAGGCGACAACCCCTCACTGTAACTCCACAAATGGGAGGCGGCCCAGTAAAAGATATGCAACTGATGAGGAGCGACAACCTAAAGAGGTTGTTGACCACACAGAGGAAGCAGCTTTCACAGTCAGAAGATGCTATCGTTGTGGGTCAACCAAGCATTTAGTACGACAGTGCACTGTGTCTGTGGGAGAAAACACAAGAAAAGGGCGGCCTGCATTTGCTGGGAAGCGAGGAGACAGGAAGAGTCGAGTCCAGTATGTTTCTGCAGCAGTTCGAGGCACCAGTCACGACGTTGGACAAGACTGGATTTTAGACTCAGCAGCGACAAACATTTTTGTTAAGTCTGCACAAGCCCTTGTAGAAAAGCAACCTTGTAAATCTGTAAATGTAGTATTAGCTGATGGAACAGTGCATGAGTCAGCTGGAAAGGGTAGTGTGAATATTAACTGTTTAAGCACCAAATTTACCAATGTTTTATGTGTACCAAGTTTAGAAAATAATTTGCTTTCAGTTACAAGTCTTGTTAAGCAAGGGTTTAACTTTAAGGTAACCTTCTCTAGTTCAGGCTGTAAAATAGAGAAAGCTGGAGAAGTGGTTACAGCATCACTAAAAAATGGTTTATTTGTTTTGAAAGACCAGCTAATAAGTGAGTCTGGGGCATGTGTTAAAGCCTGTAATAGAGCCTTGCATGATGAGTGCCAGCATCTGTGGCATCGTCATTTGGGGCATGCCAATTTCCGCAGTATTGCAAAAAATGCCAGAATTAAGTAAGGGAATTAAAATGAAAAAATGCTCAGTTTTCTGGACTGCAATACCTGCAAGGAGTCTAAAAGTAAGCGGGGATCTTATCCTGAAAGTAATAGAATTAGCAAGAAGCCATTTGATTTAATAATAATAATAATAATAATAATAATAATAATAATAATAATAATAATAATAATAACAACAACAACAACAACAACAATTTATTCTTTATACCCCACCCATCTGGCTGAGTTTCCCCAGCCACTCTGGGCGGCTCCCAATCAGTGTTAAAAACATAGAATCATAGAATCATAGAGTTGGAATAGACCACAAGGGCCATCGAGTCCAACCCCCTGCCAAGCAGGAAACACCATCAGAGCACTCCTGGCATATGGTTGTCAAGCCTCTGCTTAAAGACATTCAAAGAAGGAGACTCTACCACACTCCTTGGCAGAAAATTCCACTGTCGAACAGCTCTTACTGTCAGGAAGTTCTTCCTAATGTTTATGTGGAATCTTCTTTCTTGTAGTTTGGATCCATTGCTCTGTGTCTGCCCAGGAGGACTCCCCTGAGTGAGTGCTGAGGGCCCTGCTCTTGCCACTTACCATCTGGCCCGGGGCGGGGCCTGAAGCCTCATAAGGACTGCGTGCTGCTTGCCGCCTGCTGCCCAGGAGAACTCCCCTGAGTGAATGCTTGAGGGCCCTGCTCTTGCCACTTACCATCTGGCCCGGGGCGGGGCCTGAAGCCTCATAAGGACTGCGTGCTGCTTGCCGCCTGCTGCCCAGGAGAACTCCCCTGAGTGAATGCTTGAGGGCCCTGCTCTTGCCACTTACCATCTGGCCCGGGGCGGGGCCTGAAGCCTCATAAGGACTGTGTGCTGCTTGCCGCCTGCTGCCCAGGAGAACTCCCCTGAGTGAGTGCTGAGGGCCCTGCTCTTGCCACTTACCATCTGGCCTGGGGCGGGGCCTGAAGCCTCATAAGGACTGCGTGCTGCTTGCCGCCTGCTGCCCAGGAGAACTCCCCTGAGTGAATGCTTGAGGGCCCTGCTCTTGCCACTTACCATCTGGCCCGGGGCGGGGCCTGAAGCCTCATAAGGACTGTGCGCTGCTTGCCGCCTGCTGCCCAGGAGAACTCCCCTGAGTGAGTGCTTGAGGGCCCTGCTCTTGCCACTTACCATCTGGCCTGGGGCGGGGCCTGAAGCCTCATAAGGACTGCGTGCTGCTTGCTGCCTGCTGCCCAGGAGGACTCCCCTGAGTGAGTGCTGAGGGCTCTGCTCTTGCCACTTACCATCTGGCCTGGGGCGAGGCCTGAAGCCTCATAAGGACTGCGTGCTGCTTGCCGCCTGCTGCCCAGGAGAACACCCCTGAGTGAGTGCTTGAGTGCCCTGCTCTTGCCACTTACCATCTGGCCCGGGGCGGGGCCTGAAGCCTCATAAGGACTGCGTGCTGCTTGCCGCCTGCTGCCCAGGAGGACTCCCCTGAGTGAGTGCTGAGGGCCCTGCTCTTGCCACTTACCATCTGGCCTGGGGCGGGGCCTGAAGCCTCATAAGGACTGCGTGCTGCTTGCCGCTTGCTGCCCAGGAGGACTCCCCTGAGTGAGAGCTTGAGGGCCCTGCTCTTGCCACTTACCATCAGCCTGGGGCGGGGCCTGAAGCCTCATAAGGACTGTGTGCTGCTTGCTGCCTGCTGCCCAAGAAGACTCCCCTGAGTGAGTGCCTGAGGGCCCTGCTCCTTCCTGCCACTTACCACCTGGCCCAGGGCGGGGCCTGACAGGCCTCACTAGGACAGTTGTTACTGCCGGAGAGGCACAGAGTGTTTCTAAAATGTTTTTAAAAAATTTCTTTGGATTTTTTGTATGTGGGGGGTGGGGGTGGGATGGATGTTTGGTTGGGCTTGGGGAATTATTATTATTTTTTATTTTGATGTTTTTGTAATTTTTACATTTTTTGGTATTGTTTTATTGGTTTTGTGTGTTTGTTTAGGGTGTTATTTTGTTCTTAGGGGGAGGGGTCAGGGCTGCCGGGGAGTGGGCCCCAGCCCACAAAATGGCTGGGGCATGTTCCACAGGGGGGGGGGGGGATGCACTGGGACAACTGATCTCAGTGATCACGGGTAGGAGGAGGAGTTACGCTAAGACCAGACCATGTCATTACAGAGGGGGCAGGTTTAGTCGTTGTTGTCTGAGGACTATTCCTGCCTCTGGGTCTGGTCCTGACCGGATGGATACTAGAATCAGCAAGGGATACCCACATGACCGGAAGGTGCTGCTGTGCAATGCCAGGTCAATGATTCATAAGACCACTGCCATCCATGATGTGATCGTGGATGGAGGACTTGACCTGGCATGTGTGACAGAGACTTGGTTGGATGAAGCAGATGGGCCTGTCCTTGCCGCTGCTTGTCCACCAGGTTTCTCTTACGCACAGCAACCCAGGTCATGTGGGCGGGGAGGGGGGGTTGCAGTGATTTTTAGGAAGTCATTAGTTTGCACCAGGTGTCCTCCTGGGAAGACCCAGTTTTCTGAGTGCATGTTCTGGAAGTTGGGCAATAGGGGCAGTACAGGATTCCTTTTGGTGTACCGACCTCCCCGCTGCACCAAAGATTCCCTGCCTGAGCTGCTTCAGGTCGTGGTGGATGTTCTCCTGGAGACACCTAGCTTGGTCGTCCTAGGGGATTTTAACATCCATGCCGACACGACCTTACAAGGGGCCGCTCGGGACTTCGTGGAAAGCATGGCCTCCATGGGGCTGTCCCTGAACAAGTCTGGCCCAACCCATACCTGCGGACATGCCTTGGACCTGGTGTTTACCTCTATGGATGTTGGTGATCTGACACTAACTAAAAGCGAAACCAAAGAAGTGCCATGGTCAGATCACTTCCTGGTGCAACTGGACTTCTCTGCGACCCATCCCCTCTGCAGGGAGGTGGGACCAATTCGCATGGTCCTCCCCCGCCACTTAATGGATCCAAATGGTTTCCAGAGAGTGGTAGGGGATGCTTTATCCCATGTTGATGGCCTTTCAGCTGATTCCCTGGTGGCCCGCTGGAATGTGGAGTTAACCAGGGCTATTGACTGTTTGGCTCCGAAGCGCCCTCTCCGATTGCATGGAGCCCAGACAGCCCCGTGGTTTTCCACGGATCTGAGGGCAATGAAACAATCGTTGAGACGGCTAGAGCAGTGTTTCCCAACCACTGTTCCGTGGCACACTAGTGTGCCGCGAGATGTTGCCTGGTGTGCCGCGGGAAAAATTAAAAAACTTTGAAAGATTTTTTTTTTAAAGTCAAATTTTCGATTGGGGCGCTGTCACTAGATGACCCCTGGGGTTCCCTCCCTCCCTCCCGCTCTGCGCCTCCCTCCTCCTCCTCCTCCTCCTCCTCCGGGGAGGCCCTTCCTGGCTCTCGGCCAAGGCTTGGCGGCTGCCACTCACTCACTCGCTCGCCCACCCGTCCCTCCATCCCTGCACCTAGCCTCTCCCCCTCCGTCCCCGGCGCGGGGGCTGCCGGAATCCGTAGTCCCCTCGCCCTTGGGCTCCGCGCCCGCGCGGGGTGCGCGAACTATGTTTCCCAGCGTGGCCTGGCGGGCCGGGCGTTTTGTTTGAAACGCTCTTCTCCCGGCCATGGAATGAGCGCAGCGGCGGTGGCCGGGCGGGCGGGCAGGGGCTCTTCCGCGCAGACCCCACGGAGCCTGCCTGCGCCCCCGCGGAGATCGGGCGGCAGGATGGAGCCCGGGGATCCCCGCGGAGGCGGAGCGGTGGAGGCGGAGGCTGCCCCCCAGGTAGGGCTGCGTCGGGGTTTTTTTATTTTTGCAATGCTGCATCCGCGCCGGAGGGGACGCATCGGACCGCGGGGAGACCCCTTGGCGGGCGTGCAAGGCAATGCATGCATGCAGGCGTTGCATGGAGTGCAGTGCAATGCAATGGCAACGCGGCGCCCTGCATGCATGCATGCAACTTCCACCGGCGCTCCGGACTTGGCAGGTGAGGGGGGTCCCCAGTGGGCGGCAGAGAGAGCCGGGAGGGCGAAGGGGAGCCGGGGGGGAGCAGCGCTACTCCCCGAGCCAAGCCCAGGGGGAAACTTCGGCGTCGTTGCACCGGGTGTTGGAAGCGGAGGCTGGCGGGGGCCCCTCACCTGCAAAACCTGGTCGCCTCTCATATATTTCGTGCATTGCATTCATCGCATGCTTTCTCCTCCAAGGAGCTCCCGGGGGCGCGCGTGGTTCTCCCCGTGTTATCCTCGCAACAACAGCCCTGCGAGGTGGGTCAGGCGAGTGGCCCAAGGGAGCACCCAGGGATTGTCCTGGCCAGGTGGGGTGATTTGAACCCTGCTCTCTGCCCGGTCTTCGTCCTCATTTAGCCCCCACATGTGCATGACTGTGCATGACTGAGGTTTCCCCCCCTCGTCTTGGCTATGGTGTGAGTCTGTGCTGTTAATTAATGGGGTTCTGCCTTCGGAGAAGATGAGCCAGCCCTCAAGGAGGTGATTATGTAATTTGCTAGCAATTCATGTCCCTCCCAGCGTGACGCTGCGCGCTGACGTCACGGGGCTGTAATGGTGGTGTGCCTCGAGATTTTTTTCATGAAACAAGTGTGCCTTTGCCAAAAAAAGGTTGGGAAACACTGGGCTAGAGCGCCGGTGGCGGATAACTCATTCCGAATCTGACCGGACACAGGTTAGAGCTCAACGTCGAGCCTACCAAGTGGCGATAGCGACGGCGAAGAAGAATTTCTTCGCCGCCTCTATTGCATCTGCAGGAAACAGCAGCAGGAGACTTTTTCAGGTGGTTCACAATTTAGCGGAACCACCTGCAACATCGGGGCCCAGTACGGGCCACATGTTCTCCTGCAATGATTTTGCAAAGTTTTTTGCAGATAAAATCGCTCAGATTCGGGAAGAAGTAGACTCCACCGTGGGAGCAGGACCGGGGCGGGAGAGTGCTAGAGTTCTGTCTAGTCAAGTTGAGTGGGATCAATTCCAATCTGTTACCTCCGAGGATGTGGACAGGCTGCTTGGACGAGTGAAACCAACCACCTGTCTCCTGGATCCTTGCCCATCCTGGCTTATAAAAGCTAGCCGGGAAGGACTGGGCGATGGGCTTCGTGGGGTGGTGAATGCTTCCCTCCGTGAGGGAGCCTTCCCAGACCCGCTGAAAGAGGCGGTTATTAAACCGCTTCTTAAAAAACCATCTTTAGATGCGGGCACGATGGACAATTATCGCCCAGTCTCAAATCTTCCATTCTTGGGCAAGGTGATTGAGCGAGTGGTTGCTGAACAACTCCAGGCACGCCTGGAAGAAGCGGACCATTTGGATCCCTTCCAGTCGGGATTCAGGCCTCATCATGGGACTGAAACTGCCTTGGTCGCACTGGTTGATGATCTCCGGCGGGCTAGGGACAAAGGTGAGAGCTGTTTCCTAGTTCTGCTGGATCTCTCAGCGGCGTTTGATACCATCGACCATAACATCCTTCTGGACCGTCTTGAGGGGCTGGGAGGTGGGGGCACTGTTATACAGTGGTTCCGCTGCTTCCTCCTGGGCCGTGTTCAGAAAGTGGTGGGGGGGATGAGTGTTCAGACCCCTGGGCTCTCACTTGTGGGGTGCCTCAGGGTTCTTTCCTCTCCCCCATGCTTCTCAACATTTACATGCAGCCGCTGGGAGAGATCATCAGGAGGTTTGGGCTGGGTGTTCATCAGTATGCGGATGATACCCAGCTCTACCTCTCTTTTAAATCAGAACCAGTGAAGGCAGTGAAGGTCCTGCGTGAGTGTCTGGAGGCGGTTGGAAGATGGATGGCGGCTAACAGATTGAGGTTGAATCCTGACAAGACAGAAGTACTGTTTTTGGGGGACAGGAGGCGGGCAGGTGTGGAGGATTCCCTGGTCCTGAATGGGGTAACTGTGCCCCTGAAGGACCAGGTGCGCAGCCTGGGAGTCATTTTGGACTCACAGCTGTCCATGGAGGCACAGGTCAAATCCGTGTCCAGGGCAGCTGTTTACCAGCTCCATCTGGTACGTAGGCTGAGACCCTATCTGCCTGCGGACTGTCTCGCCAGAGTGGTGCATGCTCTGGTTATCTCCCGCTTGGACTACTGCAATGCACTCTACGTGGGGCTACCTTTGAAGGTGACTCGGAAACTACAACTAATCCAGAATGCGGCAGCTAGACTGGTGACTGGGGGCGGCCGCCAAGATCATATAACACCGGTCTTGAAAGACCTACATTGGCTCCCAATACGTTTCCGAGCACAATTCAAAGTGTTGGTGCTGACCTTTAAAGCCCTAAACGGCCTCGGTCCTGTATACCTGAAGGAGCGTCTCCACCCCCATCATTCTGCCCGGACGCTGAGGTCCAGCGCTGAGGGCCTTCTGGCGGTTCCCTCATTGCGAGAAGCAAAGGTACAGGGAACCAGGCAGAGGGCCTTCTCGGTAGTGGCGCCCGCCCTGTGGAACGCCCTTCCAGCAGATGTCAAAGCGATAAACAACTACCTGACATTCAGAAGACATCTTAAGGCAGCCCTGTTCAGGGGAGGCCCAGACAGATGGGCGGGGTATAAATTATTATTATTATTATTATTATTATTATTATTATTATTATTATTATTCCCTGAAGCAGCAGAAAACAACCTTTCTCCCTCCTCTATATGACATCCTTTTATATATTTGAACATGGCTATCATATCACCCCTTAACCTCCTCTTCTCCAGGCTAAACATGCCCAGCTCCCTTAGCCGTTCCTCATAAGGCATCGTTTCCAGGCCTTTGACCATTTTGGTTGCCCTCCTCTGGACACGTTCCAGTTTGTCAGTGTCCTTCTTGAACTGTGGTGCCCAGAACTGGACACAGTACTCCAGGTGAGGTCTGACCAGAGCAGAATACAGTGGCACTATTACTTCCCTTGATCTAGATGCTATACTCCTATTGATGCAGCCCAGAATTGCATTGGCTTTTTTAGCTGCCACATCACACTGTTGGCTCATGTCAAGTTTGTGGTCAACCAAGACTCCTAGATCCTTTTCACATGTACTGCTCTCAAGCCAGGTGTCACCCATCTTGTATTTGTGCCTCTCATTTTTTTTTGCCCAAGTGCAATACTTTACATTTCTCCCTGTTAAAGTTCATCTTGTTTGTTTTGGCCCAGTTCTCTAATCTGTCAAGGTCGTTTTGAAGTGTGATCCTGTCCTCTGGGGTGTTAGCCACCCCTCCCAGTTTGGTGTCATCTGCAAATTTGATCAGGATGCCCTTGAGTCCATCATCCAAGTCGTTGATAAAGATGTTGAATAAGACCGGGCCCAAGACAGAACCCTGTGGCACCCCACTAGTCACTCTTCTCCAGGATGAAGAGGAACCATTGATGAGCACCCTTTGGGTTCGGTCAGTCAACCAGTTACAAATCCACTGAGTGGTAGCATAGTCAAGACCGCATTTTACCAGCTTCTTTACAAGAATATCATGGGGCACCTTGTCGAATGCCTTGCTGAAATCAAGGTAGGCTACATCCACTGCGTTCCCTTCATCTACCAGGCTTGTAATTCTGTCAAAAAACGAGATCAGGTTAGTCTGACATGACTTATTTTTCAGAAATCCATGCTGACTATTGGTGATCACAGCATTCCTTTCTAGGTGCTCACAGACTGTTTGCTTAATGATCTGCTCCAGAATCTTCCCTGGTATTGATGTCAGACTGACTGGGCGGTAATTATTTGGGTCCTCTCTTTTCCCCTTTTTGAAAATAGGGACAACATTTGCCCTCCTCCAGTCTGCCGGGACTTCGCCTGTTCTCCAGGAATTCTCAAAGATGACTGTCAGTGGTTCTGAGGTCACATCTGCCAGTTCTTTTAATACTCTTGGATGCAGTTCATCTGGCCCTGGAGACTTGAATACATCTAAACTAGCCAAATATTCTTGTACTATCTCCTTAGTTATTCTGGGCTGTGTTTCCTCTGCTGAATCATTTGCTTCAAATTCTTCAGGTCGGGCATTGTTTTCTTTATCAGAGAAGACTGAGGCAAAGAAGGCATTGAGGAGTTCAGCCCTTTCTGTGTCCCCTGTTTGCATTTCACCATCTTCTCCTCTGAGTGACCCCACTGTTTCTTTGTTCTTCCTTTTGCTACGGACATACCCATAAAAGCCTTTTTTGTTGCTTTTAACCTCTCTAGCAAGCCTGAGTTCATTCTGTGCTTTAGCTTTTCTGACTTTGTGTCTACACGTGCTGGCTATTTGTTTGAATTCCTCTTTGGTGGTTTCCCCCCTTTTCCATTTTTTGTACACATCCTTTTTTAATCTTAACTCAGTTAAAAGTTCTTTAGATAGCCACCCTGGCTTCTTTAGGCACCTTCCATGTTTCCGTCTCATTGGTATTGCCTGACGTTGTGCTTTTACTATCTCCCTCTTAACAAACTCCCAGCCATCATGAACTCCCTTTCCTTTTAGTATTGTTGTCCATGGGATCTCACCGAGCACTTCCCTAAGTTTTATGAAGTCGGCTTTCTTAAAGTCAAGAAATTGAGTCCTAGTATGCTTGGCTGCTCCTTTCCGCTGTATAGTAAACTTCAGAAGAGCATGATCACTCGCGCCTAATGATCCTTCCACTTCTACCCCACTAACCAGGTCATCAACATTGGTTAGGACCAGATCTAAAATGGCTGTTCCTCTTGTTGCTTCTCCCACTTTCTGGACAATGAAGTTGTCTGCAAGGCCAGTGAGGAATCTGTTTGACCTTATGCTCTTGGCTGAGTTTGACATCCAACAAATATCCGGGTAATTGAAGTCCCCCATTACTCCATTACTACTATCTCCCTTCCTTTTGCATGCTTGGCCATCTGTTCCAGGAAGGCATCATCTATGTCCTCCGTTTGGCTTGGGGATCTATAGTAAACTCCCACAATGAGGTCTCTGTTATTCTTCTCTCCCTTAATGCTCTCACTTTGGCTTTGAGGTTCTAAATATTGGATCTCTTCACAGGTATACACATCCCTGACATATAACGCCACTCCTCCTCCTTTCTTGTCTGGTCTGTTTCTCTGAAATAGATTGTATCCCTCCATTATTACATTCCAATCGTGGGACTTATCCCACCAGGTTTCAGTGATGCCTATTATGTCATATTTAGTTTGCTGTACCAAGAGCTCAAGCTCATCTTGTTTATTTCCCATGCTTTGTGCATTAGTGTACAGACATTGAAGTCCATTAATCATTCCCCCGTGTCTCTTATTTAAGGATTTTTTCCTCTCACCACTAGGTCTGCGTGCTGTTTGCTCCATTTGGTCTATGACATTTGGATTATCATCTTCATCAATTGATAGACTCCTACCTTCAGGAGCACTGTCTCCCTCCCCCACATTAGTCAGTTTAAAGCCCTCCTGATGAGGTTTCTGAGATTTTTGGCAAAAACATTCCTCCCAACCGTTGTGAGGTGCAGCCCATCGCTTGCCAGAAGTCCATCTTCAAGAAACTGCAGTCCGTGATCTAAGAATCCAAACCGTTCCTGTTTACACCATTTGCGAAGCCAGCTGTTCACTTCCACTATTTTTTCCTCTCTCCCTGGGCCACGTCGTTCAACTGGGAGGACAGATGAGATGACAATTTGTGCATTTAATTGCTTCAATTTCCTGCCCAGAGCCTCGTAGTCTCGTTTGATCTTCTGGAGGCGATTGCTTGCAGTGTCATTGGTTCCCACATGAACCAAGAGGAAGGGGTATTCGTCAGTGGGTTTTATGATTCCTTGCAGTCGTTCAGTTACATCTTGGATCTTAGCCCCGGGGAGACAGCACACCTCCCGAGACATCTTGTCAGGCCCACAGATCACTGCTTCTGTTCCCCTCAGTAGGGAATCCCCTATCACCACTACACGCCTCCTCTTAGGTTTGGTCGGGGTTCTTCCGTGAGCTGTCCATTCCAAGGTCGCCTGCACATTCCCTGAGGACTGACTTTGCTGCTCGTCTTCATATACCTGATCGACTGTAATGAGGGAGAGATCCTCAAACGGAGTCTGTTCTTCGTTTTCCATCCTAGGGGAGAGGACTTCAAAGCGATTGTGTATTTCTAAACAATCAGAGCGAACCCTGGGCCTCTTACTTCTTTGAGTCACATTTCTCCATATATCTGGCACCTGTGTTGGTGAACTAGCCTCCTTCTCAGGGGTGTCTCCTGTCTCCTCCTTGGTGGAGACGGTGTTCTCTGTTGCTTCCAAGAAGAGCTCCAGCTCTCTAATTCTTTGGAGCGTAGCTACACGTTCCTCCGGTTGCTGGACTTTGTCTTCTAAGAGGGCAATCAACATACAATTGCTGCAGGTAAAGCTGCCTGCAACCTTTGGCAAGATGGCAAACATTGCGCAGGAACCGCAGGCGACTGCAGCTGTTCCCTCACCCTCCATCTTGAAAACGTGTCGTTGGGGGTGGCTACAGTGGTCCTCCATCTTAAATAGCGTGAAGACAGGACAAATACCCCCCAAAAAACCTAGGTCTCCCCCAACAAACGTTTGAGACTTCCTCCCCTAAATCTAAAAGATGGATCAAACTGCGCGCGCCGCCGCCCTGCAAGCTCTGATAAGCTCCTCCCATAGCTAATCACCTGGCTCAACAGAAACCCTGCCCCCTCTGACCTTTGCGCAAGGAGAGCAGCTAATCAGCCACAAAGAAACACACACACACCTACAGCGTTACATATTAAAAACTTCCCTGCCTTAAGATGTCTTCTGAATGTCAGGTAATTATTTATCTTTTTGACATCTTATGGGAGGGCTTTCCACAGGGCGGGCGCCACTATCGAGAAGGCCCTCTGTCTGGTTCCCTGTAGTCTCACTTCTCGCAATGAGGGAACCGCCAGAAGGCCCTCGGTACTGGATCTCAGTGTCCGGGCTGAACGATGGGGGTGGAGACGCTCCTTCAGGTATACAGGGCCGAGGCCGTTTAGGGCTTTAAAGGTCAGCACCAACACTTTGAATCATGCTCGGAAACGTACTGGGAGCCAATGTAGATCTTTCAGAACCGGTGTTATATGGTCCTGGCAGCCACTCCCAGTCACCAGTCTAGCTGCCACATTCTGGATTAATTGCAGTTTCCGGGTCACCTTCAAAGGTAGCCCCACGCAGAGCGCGTTGCAGTAGTCCAAGCGTGAGATAACCAGAGCATGCACCACTCTGGCAAGACAGTTCGCGGGCAGTAGAGTCTTAGCCTGCGTACCAGGTAGAGCTGGTAGACTGCTGCCCTGGACACAGAGTTAACCTGCACCTCCATGGACAGCTCCAAAATGACTCCCAGGCTCTGCACCTGGTCCTTCAGGGGCACAGTTACCCCATTCAAGACCAGGGAATCCCCCACACCAACCCGCTCCCTGTCCCCCCAAAACAGTACTTCTGTCTTGTCAGGATTCAACCTCAATCTGTTAGCCTCCATCCATCCTCCAACCGCCTCCAGGCACTCACACAGGACCTTCACCGCCTTCACTGGTTCTGATTTAAAGGAGAGGTAGAGCTGGGTGTCATCTGCATACTGATGAACACCCAGTCCAACCCCCCTGATGATCTCTCCCAGCGGCTTCATATAGATATTAAAAAGCATGGGGGAGAGGACAGAACCCTGAGGCACCCCACAAGTGAGAGCCCAGGGGTCTGAACACTCATCCCCCCCACCACTTTCTGGACACGGTCCAGGAGGAAGGAGCGGAACCACTGCCCCCAGCTCCCAGCCCCTCTAGACGGTCCGGAAGGATGTTATGGTCGATGGTGTCAAAGGCCGCTGAGAGATGCAGCAGAACTAGGAAACGGTTCTCACCTTTGTCCCTAGCCCACCGGAGATCATCAACCAGCGCGACCAAGGCAGTTTCAGTCCCATAGTGAGGCCTGAATCCCGATTGGAAGGGATCCAAATGGTCCGTTTCCTCCAGGCGTGCTTGGAGTTGTTCAGCAACCACCCGCTCAATCACCTTGCCCAAGAATGGCAGATTTGAGACTGGGCGATAGTTAGCCAAATTGACTGGGTCTAAAGATGTTTTTTTAAGAAGCGGTTTAATGACCGCCTCTTTCAGCGGGTCTGGGAAGGCTCCCTCACAGAGGGAAGCATTCACCACCCCGCAGAGCCCATCGCCCAGCCCTTCCCGGCTCGCTTTTATCAGCCAGGATGGGCAAGGATCAAGGAGACAGGTGGTCGGTTTCACTTGTCCAAGCAGCCTGTCCACATCCTCGGAGGTAACAGATTGGAATTGATCCCATATAACAGGACCAGACAGAACTCTAGCACTCTCCAGCCCTGGCCCTGCTCCCACGGTGGGGTCTACCTCCTTCTGAATCTGAGCGATTTTATCTGCAAAAAACTTTGTAAAAGCATTGCAGGAGATCTTGGGGTCCCTACCAGGCCCCAGTGGTACAGGTGGTTCCGATAGATTGCGAACCACCTGAAAAAGTCTCCTGCTGCTGTTTTCTGCAGATGCAATGGAGGCTGCGAAGAAGGCCCACTTCGCCGTCGCCATTACCACTTGGTAGGCTCGACGTTGAGCTCTAGCCCGTGTCCGGTCTGATTCAGAATGAGTTTTCCGCCACCGGCGCTCTAGCCGTCTCAACGATTGTTTCATCACCCTCAGCTCCGGGGAAAACCACGGGGCTGTCCGGGCTCCATGTAATCGGAGAGGGCGCTTCGGAGCCAAACAGTCAATAGCCCTGGTTAACTCCGCATTCCAGCATGCCACCAGGGAATCAGCTGAAAGGCCATCAACTTGGGATAAGGCATCCCCTACCACTCTCTGGAAGCCAATTGGATCCATTAAGTGGCAGGCGCCATTTGTTGGCCATTTGCAGAATCTGAAGGAGGAGCAAAGTTTTTCCTGGTTCTTGTGGATGATTGTAGCCGGTATACTTGGGTATACTTGTTAAAACACAAAAGTGAAACTGGTCAACTGATTAAAAATTGGGTCAACTATATAGAAAGGCAGTTTCCCTACAAAGTTACCCGATTGCAGAGTGACCATGGAGGCAAGTTCATGTTTGAAGCCCTCCAGGTATGGTTGAAAAAGCGTGGTATTAGTCACCGTAAAGCATGTCCTTTTTCGCCTGAAGAAAATTCAGTTG
Source organism: Podarcis vaucheri (assembly GCF_965113315.1). Classification (NCBI taxonomy): domain Eukaryota; kingdom Metazoa; phylum Chordata; class Lepidosauria; order Squamata; family Lacertidae; genus Podarcis; species Podarcis vaucheri. Next base: position 19,678,572 of record NC_138757.1, read on the forward strand.
TAGAACACAATATAAGGTCTTTACAAACAATGCTAGATTCTATGTTATGTGATTCTGGCATATCCAGGAAGTTTTGGGGGGAAGCAATTCTCTGTGCTAATTACATACAGAACAGATTGTTTCATTCTACCATAAACAATACCCCTCATTTTTTGCTTTATGGAAAAAAAAACCTTTTTAGACCATGTTAAAACTTTTGGTTGCTGGGCTTGGGTTCACATCCCAAAAGGACAGAGAAGGAAAGGAGAACCCAAGGCAAAGAAACTTAGGTTTGTTGGCTATCAAAGTTGGTCAAAGGGGTATCGTTTTGCACTAGGGCGTGGCAGAGTTGTGATATCAAGACATGCAGAGTTTTGTGAGCAAGATGGTTGGGCTCGTTTACATGGGTATTCAGAAGTTGTGTTATCTTCTGATGATACAGATAAATTTGTGAAATATGAGGAAGAAAAGCCACAAATTAAAAAGAGTTCTGAAAGTGATAGTGATGAGGAATCAGGGGATGAGGGTCCCAGTACACAATCTCCTAAAGCTGAACCAATTTCTCCTGAGCAAGATTAATCAGAAGGGGAACATAGTTCAGAGGGGGAGAGTGTTCAAGTTAGAAGATCACAAAGAAGCAATAAGGGGGTACCTCCAAAAAGGTTTACTATACGAGAAGTTAAAACTGTTGATGTGAAGAAAGAACCTTGTGATTATGAGGAGGTTTTAAAGTTACCACACCAGGAAACAGTAATGTGGAAAAATGCAATGAGAGCAGAAATGAAATCTTTGGCAGAACATAATGTGTTTACTATTGAGCCATTGCTAGAAGGAAAAAAAGACAGCGGACTGTAGATAGGTGTATAAAATAAAACACTTGGCAGATGGTAGTGTTAAGTACAAAGCTAGGCTGGTAGCATGAGGCTTTACTCAAAGAAAAGGTGAAAGTTTTGATGAAACCTTTTCTCCTACTGCAAGGAGCGAAAGTGTACATTTATTGCTAGCTATTGCAGCACAACATGGGTTTAAGGTAAATCATTTTGATATTGAAACAGCTTATCTTAAAGCAAATCTGCACGAAGAAATTTTTATGAATCAAGCACCAGGATTTGAGGCAGGTGAACAGAATTCTGTATATAGGTTACACAAAACAATCTATGGGCTCAAACAATCAGCTAGAAATTGGAACGAGTGTCTTGATAATGCTTTAAAAAATCTTGGCTTTAAAAGAAGCTTAGCTGATCATTGCTTGTACACTAAAGGAAAGGGTGATAAACAAGAATTATGTTTGTCTTATGTTGATGATTTGTTTTATTTTATAAAAAATGACAAGCAAGTGGAAAAATTTGCAGAGCAACTAAGAAAAGAGTTTAAAGTAAGAGATTTGGGAGCAGGGAAAAATTATCTCGGTCTAGAAAGTCAAAGGACAACCGCTGGAAGTTTTTTGTTGAGTCAAAAAGATAAAATAATGGAATTACTTGAAAGAAACAATATGCAAAACAGCAAGGGAGTAAAAACCCCAACGTAAATAGGTTTTTTCAAGAATGAAGGAGAATGCGCAGAACCAGTAAATCCTGAAATGTACCATTCAATAGTTGGAAGTTTATTATACATTTCATTGTGGAGCAGACCAGATTTGAGTTATGCACTTAGAATACTGAACAGACTAGTAAGCTACCCCACAGAAAATGCCTTGAAGGGTTTAAAACATATTTAAAACATATTTAAACCATACACTTGATTATTGATTAGATTACCATCTTCAGGGTCTACAAAATTGCAGTGTTATGTTGACAGTGATTGGGCCAACCTGCCTGATAGAAAATCCATTTCTGTTTTTTTTTATATATAAAATTTTTATTGGTTTTACAAATTTTTTTAAAAACAAACAAACACTTAAAAAGACATACAAACACGTATAATTTCATAACATTTTTTCATAGACCTCTTTTCCGGGACTCCCCCATACCCCCCCCTTTCTGCATCCCAATGTCCAAAATTTTATAGCAACTCCCAATTGTTCCTTTCCACCCTCTGTCATCTTAGTCTTTTCTTTATACTGACCTTATATCACTGTATCCCTTTATTCCTGAAAACCACAACATTCTAACATTCATCAAGTTTATAATAGTCCTTAAGATAGCTTTTAAATTTTCTCCATTCTTCTTCCGCCGTCTCTTTTCCCTGGTCACGGATTCTGCCTGTCATCTCAGCCAATGTCATGTAGTCCATCACCTTCGTCTGCCATTCTTCCAGAGTGGGTAGATCTTGTGTCTTCCAATACTTTGCGATGAGTATTCTTGCTGCTGTTGTAGCATACATAAAAAAAGTTCTATCCCTTTTTGACACCAAATGGCCGGCAATGCCCAAGAGAAAAGCCTCTGGTTTTTTCAAGAAAGTACATTTAAGTACCTTTTCATTTCATTATAAATCATTTCCCAGAAGGCCTTAATCTTCGGGCATGTCCACCAAAGATGATAAAAGGTACCTTCAGTCTCTTTACATTTCCAACACTTATTATCGGGCAAAGTTTTGCCAGTTGACTGGGGTCATGTACCACCTGTAAACCATTTTCATAATGTTTTCCTTTAAGGCATTACATGCCGTAAATTTAATACCAGTGTTCCATAACCATTCCCAGTCAGCAGACATAATGTTATGACCAATGTCCTGTGCCCATTTAATCATAACCGATTTAACTGTTTCATCTTGTGTATTCCATTTCAGCAGCAAGTTATACATTCTTGACAAATTCTTAGTATTGGGTTCTAACAATTCAGTCTCTAATTTTGATTTTTCCACCTGAAAGCCAATTTTCCTATCCTGTTTGAAAAACTCCATTATTTGATGATATTGAAGCCAATTTTGTACTTTATGTTTCATTTTCTCATAACTTTGCAATCTCAATTTGTCTCCCTCCTGTTCCAAAATTTCCCAATACTTTGGCCATCCGACCTCCATATTGAGTTTCTTCACTGCTTTAGCTTCCACTGGAGACACCCATCTAGGGGTTTTGTTTTCCAACAGATCTTTATACCTTATCCAAACATTATACAATGCTTTTCTAACAATATGATTTTTAAAGGCACTATGCAGCTTAATTTTGTCATACCATAAATATGCATGCCAACCAAATGCATTATTGAAGCCTTCCAGATCCAAAATGTCTGTGTTTTCGAGGAGCATCCACTCTTTTAGCCAGCAAAACGCTGCTGCCTCATAATACAGTTTTAAGTCCGGCAGGGCAAAGCCCCCTCTTTCTTTAGCGTCTGTCAATATTTTAAATTTGATTCTGGGTTTTTTGCCCTGCCAGACAAACTTCGAGATATCTTTCTGCCACCTCTTAAAACATTCCATCTTGTCAAGAATCTGCAAGGTCTGAAACAAAAATAACATTCTAGGCAATACGTTCATCTTAATCACTGCAATTCGGCCTAACATTGACAATTTCAGATTTGACCATATTTCCAGATCTTTTTTGATTTCTGACCAACATTTTTCGTAATTATCCTTATACAAATTCAAATTTTTAGTTGTCAAATAAACCCCTAGATATTTCACCTTCTTGACCACCGTCAACCCTGTCTCCTCTTTAAATTTCTCCTTCTCCATATCTGTTAAGTTTTTTCCTAGAACTTTAGTTTTTTGTTTATTCAACTTAAATCCAGCTACCTGGCCAAACTGTTGGATTATTTCTAACACCTTTTTCGTACTAGTGTTTGGCTCTTGCAGAGTCAATACTAAGTCATCTGCAAATGCTCTTAGCTTATAATGTTTAGCTCCGACCTGTACACCTTTAACCTGCTGGTCATTTCTAATCATATTCAGCAACACCTCCAGAACGGAAATAAAAAGCAATGGGGAAATTGGGCACCCCTGTCGTGTTCCTTTTTCTATCTTGAGTTCCTCAGTTATTACATTGTTTACAATCAACTTAGCTTTTTGTTCAGAGTATATTGCACCCAAGCCATTCTCAAAACCCTGGCCTACCCCCATCCCCTGAAGATTCTTTATCATAAAGCTCCAAGAAATATTGTCAAAGGCTTTCTCCGCGTCCACAAAAATCAGTACTGCTTTAGTATTTATGTTCACTTCTAATTTTTCAAAAATATCTATTATATTCCTTACATTGTCTGATAGATGTCTTTTTGGGAGAAAGCCTGCTTGGTCCTTATGAATCTTCTCCATCAACACTCTTTTAAATCTTTTTGCCAAAATGTCTGCAAAAATTTGTAATCCACATTAAGTAGTGATATTGGGCGGTAGTTCTTAAGTTGAGTCTTTTCAGTCTCTGTCTTTGGTATGAGTGAAATATACGCTTCTTTCCACGATTCAGGTGCCTTTTTTCCCTCTAAGATCTCATTACAGACCTCTTTTAACGGTTGAATCAACCACTCCTTCAAAGCTTTGTAATATCTAGAAGTCAGTCCGTCTGGTCCTGGAGATTTGCCCAATTGCATTTTCTGAATGGCAGCCTCTATCTCTTGTTCTGATATTCTCTGATTCAGATCCAACTTACTCTGATGAGAGATTTTTTGTAATCCATATTTGTCAAGGAATTTGTCTATATCTTCTTCATTTTGCGGTCCTTGAGTATAGAGTTTTTTGAAATAGCTTAAAAAGCAGTTTCTAATTTCATTAGGTTTAGATATATTCTTTCCATCCACTTCTAAACTTGTGACTGTATTTAATTTCTGCCTTTTCTTCAGTTGCCATGCCAAAAGTTTACCACATTTGTCTGCCGATTCAAATGTCTTTTGTTTCATTTGCTTTATCTTCCATTCAATCTGTTGGTTCATCAATTCCATATATTGTACTTGATATAACTTAATCTCTCTTAATATCTCCTGGGACTTTGGTTTTACTCTTAATTTTTTCTCTCCTTCCTTTATCTTTTCCAAGATCTTTTCCTTCTTCTCATTCTGTTTCTTCCTCTTTATTGAATTTTGTTGAATCAGAAAACCTCGCATCACCGCTTTGCTTGCGTCCCAGATCACTCTTTTCTCGACATCGGCCCTTAAGTTTATTTCAAAGTAGTCCTTTAAAGTTTTTTGGGCCTTCATGAGGATCTCGTTATCTCGAAAGAGGCTGTCGTTCATTCTCCATCTAAATTGACCAGTTGTTGTAAGTTTCATTTCCATCTTCACAGCGTTATGGTCGGAGCAGGTTTTCGGGCAGATTTCTACCTTTTTAATCTTTGGAGCCATCCCACTAGTAATCCAAATTTGGTCAATTCTGGTCCAGGTCATCATTGCTTGGGAGAAAAAGGTTCCCTCTCTCTCAAGAGGGTTTCTTGTTCTCCATATGTCTATTAAGTCCATATTTTCTGTCATCTCAAAAAAAGTCTTAGGAAGTCTTCCTTCCTTGGTAACTGTCAGTCTTTGTGCCTTATCCATGTTAGTGGAGACCACACCATTCATGTCTCCCATAATTATCATATTGTAATCCAGATAGTCTGTCAGAGTCTCATGGAGTTTCTTAAAGAATTCAGCTTTACCATCGTTTGGTGCGTAAATTCCAACTATCAAAATTTTTTCTCCTTGTACTTGAATCTCAACTGCCAAATATCTCCCTTGTTCATCTTTAAAAAATCATTTTTGGAGCCCACTTCTCTTTAACATATATGACAACTCCTCTTTTTTTAACTTTGTCTGATGATATGAATTCTTGTCCTAATCTTTTATTTATAAGTAGTCTCCTGTGAGCTCTGGTTATATGGGTCTCTTGTAGACATATCAAATCCAGTTGTTCTCTGTTCAATATATGAAAAACTTGTCGTCTCCTCAATGGCACATTGAGCCCATTACAATTCCAACTAAGGAATTGCAGGGCCATCTTGTTATTTTTCTGGCACTCCTCCGACAGCTCCAAGTTGTTGCTCTTCCTCTGATGGTGGTGGTTTGTGTCCAAACGAACGATTCAGAATGTCTAGTGCTCTCCTCTGTTCTGCAAGTGGGTCCACAGTTCCCTTCTGTAGGTCCTCTCGATTTCTTTCCAAAAATTTCTCTTTATCTTCTATAGTCTTTATTTTCACCTTCTTCCCCTTGTAATCAAAGGACAATCCCTGTGGAAATTCCCACCTGAAAAGTATAGTGTTCTTCCTTAGCAGGTAAACCAGATCCTTATAAAAGGCTCTCAAATCCAGGATGTGTTTAGGAATGTCTTTAAAGATCTGTACAGCTGAATTTCCAATTTGCAAGGCCTTTTCAAAATGTAATCTTAATATTTTGTCTCTTTCTTCCTTGGATCCAAGTGTAATCAAACAATCTCTCGGGGTCTTTCTGTTCTGTTTTTTTCCCAGTCTGAACGCTGTTGTAATTTTAAATTCGTCTTCCTCCAGATCTTCCCAACAGTCAGCAAACACTTGTGTTAAAAACTCCACGAGATTGTCAGCTTCGTCCTCTGGAACCAATCTCAGTTTAAGGTTTCTCTCTTTTCTCTGTAATTCCCACAGAGCCAAAGTTGCTTCGTGCTCATACACCTTTTTGGCAATCGGTTGTAAGTTGTCTTGAGTCTCCCCAGCAATAGCTCTAGCCTCTTCAGCAATTTTACGTGTAGCAGAATTTTCCTCAACTAATTTATTTATAGATTCTGTATTCTGGTCTAATCTTGCTGATATTTCTGTTAATTTTTGTGTATTTTCTGAAGTCTGTTTTGTTAGAGACTCCAGGGATTGGTTTATCTTAAGTAAGGCTTGTGTCACAGCATCCATGGAGACAGCTGTCACTTTTTCTTGTCCTGTTGTTCCTGTCGGTCCTGCAGGTGTTGCGCCTGTAATCGAGCCTCTTTTCTTTAGTTGCTGTTGCTGCTGCTGCTGCTGTTGTTGTTGTTTGGTCTTGGCTCTTGTGACTATCTCTTCTTGTGAACCGCTCATGTCAAGGTCGTTTCTCACGGGAGCTTCCCGATGGAAAGTTCCACTGTCTTAAGCTGTGTCGGCCTCTACTTTACCCTCTAGGGGGAGCAAATCAAAATGTCCGAATACAAAGGCAAAGAGAAAATCCAAATACGTAGGATAAGAAGAAAGAGAAAAGTTAAAACAAGTATAGCAGGAGGCTTGTAGCTGGAAGTTGCCACAGTTTCCCAATAGATACTGTCTCAGCCAACTCTGGTATACTGTAGCCAAGCTATGCCAAAACTTTGTTGCACAATGTAACTTCCACAGGAAAAAGTCAGTTCAGTGTTCTATTATCTTATTAGGCAGACCATTTCAGTTTCTTGAGACAGCATAGGATTTTTCTTAGAAAATCCATTTCTGGCATGGTGTTTCAATTTGGGGATTCCTTGATAGGTTGGAAGTCCACAAAGCAAGGAATTGTGGCCACATCTTCAACAGAGGCTGAATACTGTGCTTTATCAGAGTTGTGTAATGAAATAAAATATTACGTTCAAATCCTCAATGATTTAGATATACAATGTGATTATCCAGTTCAAATATGGGAAGACAATCAAGCTGTAATACCTTTGGCTGGGTCTGAGCAGTTGAAAAATAAACATTTAGAAATTAAGTATCAAAATGTAAGTGAAAATGTTAAACAAAACCTGATAATGCTAAAATACTGTGAGAACATGCAAAATGTGGCTGATATAGTTATGAAAGCACTAACTTTTGAGAAACATGCACAACTAGTGACAAAATTAGGAATTGTTGTGTGTGATGTATAAATATGTTTTGTGTATGTTTAAAGTACTGTTTTGTTTCTTTTTCTGTTTGAATGAGAGGGGGTGTTTGGAGTCATTCTGCAAAGAAATAGTAAAGATGTTTGTACCTTTAAGAACTGTTTCTGTGAGCTCTGGGCAGATTGGGTACAGCTGGTCATGACTACAAAAGGAGGAAAAGTTGTAGTTTGAACTTTGCCTGCAGGGAGAAAACACGCACAAGCTTTGTTGTTTGTTTTGTAAAAAAAGCCACGTTATTCGATTCGTTTTTACACCAGTCTCATGGTGTTGTAGTTTCTGTCATCTGCCACTAGAAGAAAAATCCCCTCTAACAAGATGTTGCAAATTAAAAAAGTAACAGGCCACACAAAAATTGAAGTGCACCGACTGTTTTTTTGTGATAATTGAATTTCATTGCATTTTAGCAGTGAGCAATAAGCAATCAAAGGTTGCTTTCCAAACACTGTTCCAGGAAACAGTGAAAGGGAATGCATCCGAAGAACACACACACACACAAGCTTTTACATTTAGAAGTCATTGGGTTTCATTGAAATAATCTAGCCCATCTCCTTCTCCCTCCCCAGAAATCATTTCAAAATAAAACATGAAAGGCATCCAGAAGGCTGCAAGTCACCAACTGCTTGCTCTGAAGTCATCCAGGAGCAGTCCCTGTAGGTATTTTTTATAGGACCTTTCTCTGGGCTTATTCTCATGACTGAAAAATAGGCCACAGATGCACGATAAGTTCAACCTGCATAATAGCTAGATAGATGGTGAACCAAAAGATGGATTGCTCTCTCAAAATCAATCTGGCTGCATGACACAAATTGCCACTTCGCTGCATGGCCAACTATAGCACACACTGAACACCAGGTCCAGTTTCAGCTCTCTGGAAAATAAGTACAGTAACTTGTGAGTTTTAGACAAAAATACTGCTGATTTGTTCAGTTTCAGACTGTTGATAGACTCCCTGCATAACTGATCGTGCTGCAGCCTGGTCTTCCAAAGCAGCGAATCATCATGGTGGTTTTTTCTTCAAAGGTTTTTGCAAACTATATCGTCTCCTTTGACACAGGAAACTGAGTGTAGTGAAAAGAAAAATGCATGCATACTTCTTCTTTTAGGATGTTTCAACTGCTTTGGGCCTTGCAATATTGTATTTCTCGAGGTCACCTCAAAAGTTGTGCTTTCAAGAGGAACAGTAGCTCCTCGTGTTTCTCGATGTGGCATCAGCCCTTGCTGTCAGCAGCTGGTTTGCAAGCTTTGAAAATAAAATGACAGGTTAAGCAGCTGTTGAGAATCGACTGCTCCTTGCAGCGTGTAATTAAGATTCATGGCACATACTCATATTGATTCGTATTTCCACAAGTGAAAACCCGAGAAGATTAATGTAAAATTTACATAAACAAGGCGTTGTAAGTAACTGTTGGTGACGACTATGAATATCCCTTCATGTGTGTGTGTATGTTGACTTTGGCTCAGAATATTTACTTGTGATACGAGGACCCGATCCCCGCTTGGAGGAATAAAGACACGTGGACACAGTGTATAAGGTTAATGGGCAAGAAAAGGCCACAACTTTATTGATTACAGCATGTGAGAAGGTATTGGCTTAGGCATTGGACCACGGAAGATTTGACTCCACCCACTCAGAGAGGGGTGAGTCTGAGGAGGGGTTAACCACCAGTAGGGGGAGCCTGTTGATGCTAATACAACTATAAGCTCTCCCCTGATGTCACTGAGGGTCGTGCCATGGCCCCCCGCCACACAGGCATCGGACAAGATCCACGACCGCCAGATTCCTTTAACGGAATACCCAAATTTGAAGGGGTAGGCGATGGCCACACCTTGCTCTTCCACACAGCAACAACACATTCCAATGCTTAACCGCCAATACCAAGAAAGTTGTGACGATTGCTACGAGGTAAGCGAAAAAAAACCAAAAGGCCGGTGCCAATTTGCCAGTTGGAAAAAATTCCTACCAGGCCCCCTGGGCAACCTGGGCGACCAACCATAGGTCCATAGCAAGGTCAAGAGAAAAGCTAAGCCCTAAGGGAGTGGTGGGTGGGTGACTCGAGGCGAAAAGGTGAGTGAATGGGAAGAATGGCCAGCGCGGCTGCATTTGAGCAGCAAACCACGCCCCCACCAAGCCCCCCGGTTGGGTGCTCAACTAGGGGCGTGGTGCACCAGCCATGCGAATGGGCCAGGGGGCAGAACGCCCCCTGCGTGACGCGGGAATCGTCTCCCGCTCACAACACCTCCCCTCCAGAAGGAGGAGAGGCCTTTTCTAAAAGCAGAACCAAGTTTCTTCTGGTAAAGGCGGAAACATTTTTTTTAAAAAAACTAGGCCCATAACCCTCTGTTTCTTAGTGGGGATCAGGACACACGCAGGGTGGGGGAGGAAGACATTTGAGAGGTGTTTTTGCTTTCTCTACCTTGAAAGATGTACAACATAGTCTTCTGGGATGTGCTAGATCTTCCTTGCATCTACACTTTGGAGGAGGGTTTAGCACAGCCTCTGAACTGCACTACAGCTTTCTTCTATGCCTTTTAAAATCTCCAATCCAGAAATGGAAAGATATACAATCCACTGGGTTTGACTGGATTGTATTGATATATATTGACTCCACTTCCTCAGATGCAACCCCTTCAGTCGAGTGAGAAGAATGTAACAAAACATGCATCTTTCAGTCTTGAGAGATTTAGATAAAATGTTAAAATGTTAGATACAGAGGGCTATTCTGGATCCCATGATGAGTGTGCAATTCTACTATAGAATGTTTATCAGGGGTCAGCAAACTTTTTCAGCAGGGGGCCGGTCCACTGTCCCTCAGACCTTGTGGGGGGACAACTATATTTTGAAAAAAAAAAAATGAACAAATTCCTATGCCCCACAAATAAGCCAGACATGCATTATTATTATTTTTTAAAAAGGACACATTCTACTTATGTAAAAACACGCTGATTCCTGGACCGTCCATGGGCCGAATTGAGAAGGCGATTGGGCCGGATCCGGCCCCCGGGCCTTAGTTTGCCTACCCATGGTTTAAATAATCTTCTGTTTGCTTGATCCCAGGGTTACTGGGAAAATATGCCAGCCAGGTCATGCTAGATCTCTGTCACATCCTGAACATCTCAGATTAGGAAGGGGTGAGGTTTATTATTCTAATTTTCAAAACTTTCAGACCATGCTTCATGCGATCACATTACAGGTGAAACTCAGAAAATTAAAATATCGTGGGAAAGTTCATTTATTTCAGTAATTCAACTTAAAAGATGAAACTAATATATGAGATAGACTCATGACATGCAAAGCGAGATATGTCAAGCCTTTATTTGTTATAATTGTGATATTATGGCATACAGCTGATGAAAACCCCCAAATTAACAATCTCAGAAAATTAGAATATTAGATGAAATCAGCAAAACAAAGATTGCAAATAGAGCAATACTGGACCTCTGAGAAGTAGAAGCATGCATATGTACTAAGTACTTGGTTTGGGCCCCTTTTGCATCAATTACTGCCTCAATTCGGCATGGCATGGATGTTAACAGCCTATAGCACTGCTGAGATGTTATGGAAGACCAGGATGTTTCAATAGCAGCCTTCAGCTCTTCTGCATTGCTAGGTCTCATGTCTCTCATCTTTCTCTTGGCAATGCCCCATAGATTCTCTGTGGGGTTCAGGTCAGGCGAGTTTGCTGGCCAATCAAGCACAGTAATCCCATGGGCATTGAACCAGGTTTTGGTACTTTTGGCAGTGTGGGCAGGTGCCAAGTCCTGCTGGAAAATGAAGTCAGCATCCCCATAAAGCTCATCTGCAGAAGGAAGCATGAAGTGCTATAAAATATCCTGGTAGACAGCTGCGTTGACCCTGGACTTAATGAAGCACAGTGGACCAACACCAGCTGATGGCATGGATCCCCAAATCAACACTTCACACTGGACTTCAAGCATCTGGCATTGTGTGCCTCCCCATTCTTCCTCCAGACTCTGGGTCCTTGGTTTCCAAATGAGATGCAAAAGCTGCTCTCATCAGAAAAGAGGACTTGCGACCACTGAGCAACAGACCAGTTCTTTTTTTTTCTTTAGCCCAGGCAAGATGCTTCTGACATTGTTTCTTGTTCAGGAGTGGCTTGACAAGAGGAATATGACATTGGAAGCCCATCTCCAGGATCCGTCTGTGTGTGGTGGCTCTTGATGCACTAACTCCAGCCTCAGTCCACTCCTTGTGAAAGTCCCCAACACATTTGAATGGTCTTTTCCTGACAATCCTCTCCAGGCTGTGGTCATCCCTGCTGCTTCTGCACCTTTTTCTTCCACACTTTCCCCTTCCGCATAACTTTCCATTAATGTGCTTTGATACAACACTTTGGGAACATCCAACTTCTTCTGCAATTACTGTTTGAGGCTTTCCCTCCTTATGGAGGGTCTCAATGATGGCTTTCTGCACAACTGTCAGGTCAGCAGCCTTCCCCATGATTGTGCTTCCTACTGAACCCATTGCAGGTGTTATGGATTGAATAGCTACTGCACCTTTTCACAATATTCTAATTTTCTGAGATTGTTAATTTGGGGTTTTTGTCAGCTGTACCCCATAATCGTCACAATTATAACAAATAAAGGCTTGACATATCTCGCTTTGTATGTCATGAGTCTATCTCATATATTAGTTTCACCTTTTAAGTTGAATTACTGGAATAAATGAACTTTTCCACAATATTCTAATTTTCCGAGTTTCACCTGTATGGTTTGCAATGTAATAGATAAGACAAAATGTTATACACCATAACTCAACAATGTTAAAACTAAAATTGAAACCTGTTATAGATCATTGTGCAAAATAGCAGAACCTTAGCGGCACCATCAGAAAACATAACTAAATTCCTCCAAAAGCCTGGGAGAACAGATATGCTTTTAGCTGGTTGCGGAATCCCAACAAAGTTGTAGCAATTCACATCTCCAGAAGAATTCCACAGGGTGTGGAACTGAGTCTTCAACAGGACTCCCACATACTTCAACAGGACTCTCACGGCTGGTGGATAACCCTTCCCGGTCTCCATGCCGGGTAGTCGATAGAAACCAATGCCTAAGGCCAATACCTCTCAATTCCTGTAATCAATAAAGTTGTGGCCTTTTACTCCCATTAACCTTAAATAATGTGTCCTGTGTCTTCATTTCACAAGGGGGGAGGGGACTTGCCACGCAAACTAGCAAGGGGAGCTTTCTGTAGAGTGATCTGCAGTTGTGACATTTGAGTAACCTAATGAGGGTAGACAAATACATCATCATTATTATTTTGCATTGTACAACTCTTACCTGTTACCTCTTACAGGGTGTGGAACTGAGTCACCACATTGCAAGCCAGACTCACCTGTGGGATAGTGAAGGGAATCCTTCGCCCCTCATTGATATCCTCCTGGCTGAATAACAAATATTTATTGTTGCAAACCAGGTGGTGTTCCGTCATTATGATGTCAGATGATTACCCCACCCATCTGTCAAATTTAGCCTGTGCTGCTGCTGGTGGTGAGATAAGGATCTGCGCCACTGGTACAAAAATGTTCCCTACCCCTAATCCATGTCTTAGTAACACACATTTATAATAAAACCTTGGAGTATTGCAGCAAATAGCATGCGCTGCATCACGTATCACTATGCTATACTTACCAAATGTTTGAATAGATTGTGGTATACTCCCTTGGTATTTTATACGGGTGGGCAATATAGTTTCAACACACACAAAAAGACCCAGTGTAGGCTTAGCCTTGCTAACTACCAGTTGTGGCATTTAAAGGCATCAGCTATTTGTATCTATATCTGCCAACCTAATAGAAATGCAATATAACAGGGAAAGATTAATACCACCTTCAATATGAAATGTGATTTTGCTCAATAATATTTCCCCCCATCATTCCTAACAAGCCAAAAAGTGCAAACACACACACACACACACACACACACACACTTAGGATAGCGAAAGCCCAGTTAGCCCTGAAACACACACACAAACTGCTCAAATTCATTCACTTCAAATAGTTGACTAAGCTGCTTTTGTGTCTTGTCTTTGTATATTCATAGACTTTACCTTGAAATGGGGGAAACCTGCTACAAATTTAAATATAATTCATGGTAATAGATTTGGGACAGCACTTAATCAACCATGTGTCTTGCCTCTACACAAATAAATGGGGTTTTGTACAATGGGATAAGCCAGTTATGTAGTGAACAGCCAAAGCTGTATCTGTAGGAGAGAGTTGGGGAGGGGAGCAGGGAGAGGAGTTCAGCCTCCACACTCTTCAATTTTCCCATGAAACTTTTACACAGCAGTCAGGGCTGCCAGATTCAAAAATAGAAAAGCCTTCATTATTCATTCATAGAGTGGGAACGAGGCTGGCTTGGGCAAACATACAGTTGGACATGAAAATCCAATAGGAGCTTGGTGAAACATCAATGGCAGCACAGGGAACTGTAAGCCCAATGCTGATTGGCATCAATCATCAATCTGTATTCTATTTGTGCCACTGCATAGAGAGCACAGAGAAATGAGGCGCATTTGCGGTGCAGTGAATGGAATTGCTGTGCCACCGCATGCCAGAAAGCTGATAAATGTGTGAAATGTGGATGTAGGCAATTTCTCTCCCTCCCCCTCTGCAATTGCAGTAATCTGCTCTTAATCACATGAAGGAAAATTGCTATCATACGTATGAGAAACAGAAATCAAATTAAAGCCCCCTAATGATTGGATGATAGGGCAGGGAAAAGGGAAAGCCTAATTTTTGCCTCTTTTCCCCAGATCCTTACAATATGCGAAGGGCTTCTTGAAAAGCCACTTCCGAGCTGGAGAGGAGGTGGGGTTGCGGGCCCACCCCCTCCCCACGCACGTGGGGCTGGCTCACAGCCCCGCAAGAGCAGGGGAATCCTCAGGCGCGTCACCGACCTGGCCAGCCAATCGGCGGGCCGGGGAGGCGTGGCCTAGCACACTTAAGGCTGGTGCGCCCGGGGACTTTCCTCTCTTCCCCGTTCCAGCTGCTGTGGTTTCCCATCCTGCCCTCCCTTAGTTTTAGTTAGGGGCCTGGTAGGAATTTTTCCACTTGGCAAATTTCCAGCCATTTGGTTTTTTCGCCTACCTCGTAGCAAACGTTACAACTTTCCCGGTATTGGCAGTTAGGCATTGGCAGGGGTAATTGTTCTGCAAATGAAGGGGGGAAGGAAGCGCCATCACCTTCCCCCAGTGAAAAAGGGTAGTCCGGTAAAGGACTCCGGGGGGCGTTGCCTTGTCCGAAACCTAGGGAGGTGAGGGCCTCCGGCACGCCCCCGAGCGGTGACACCCGTGGGATCCTGGATGGCGTACTTCAACAGGACTCCCACGGCTGGTGGATAACCCTTCCCGGTCTCCATGCCGGGTAGTCGATAGAAACCAATGCCTAAGGCCAATACCTCTCAATTCCTGTAATCAATAAAGTTGTGGCCTTTTACTCCCATTAACCTTAAATAATGTGTCCTGTGTCTTCATTTCACAAGGGGGGAGGGGACTTGCCACGCAAACTAGCAAGGGGAGCTTTCTGTAGAGTGATCTGCAGTTGTGACATTTGAGTAACCTAATGAGGGTAGACAAATACATCATCATTATTATTTTGCATTGTACAACTCTTACCTGTTGTATGGTCATTGATGCATGCCTGGATGGATATACCCTGGTGATATGCTGAAGTCTGGTTTCCTCTTCTTGCTCTTCTTCCACATTCAGAGGCACTTACGCTGATCTGAGAAGGCTTGCCCAAAGCAGAAAAGTATGAGTTCTCGAAGGCCAATCTGCAGATTGAACCCCAATGAAAAGAAACAAGGGTGGTTCAGTGGTCAAGATGTTGGACTAATAGACCCGGGTTCAAATCCCTCTTTTGCCATGACACCTCATAGATGACCTTGAACCAACCACTCTGTCTTTCTCAATCTAACCTATCTCACAGGGTTCTTGTGAAGATAAAATGGGAGGGGAATGTCCACCATCCTGAGCTCATTGGGGAAGGAGGGGGAAGAAATGCAACAAAACAAAACAGCATTTGCAAAGGGCTCTTTTCTAGTACAGCTTTATCTGTAACTTGATCTCTTTAACCGAGGTAAACAATGCTGATATAGCAGACTCAGAAAGAATCTAGCTCAATGCTCAGTGATGAGAACATCATTATTCCAAGTGCTAAAATTATGATACGATTGTCAGGGAGAGGCAAACGGGAAAAGATGAAAGGACAGAAACCAGCAGTTATAGAGAGCCTAAAGAGATTATCAGCAGCCTGTCGTCTGACAGTGGGTCTGACGTAGAGGGGGAGGAGGATGAGCCTGGAACAAGTCATTCTGTACACAGAGGAAGTCAGGGGAGGAGTTTCCGCAGACTTGCATGCTGGGTACAGAAAAGGAAGAAGAAAGATTAGAGGCGGCAACTGTGCAACAACGGGACGGACGCGAATTGAAACGCTGGAGATGTACATTTGAACTTTGTCAAATAAATCAAATAGTTTGGAACTGGCTGGGAGCCCAGAGTCTTATCTATGCCAGCTGGACAGCATTAAGCCTCTGACAGCTTGCCGCCTCTCCCTTTTTTCTGCTGGAAAGCTGGTGGAATAAGGAAATAGCTTCAACATGGAGAAGGAGCTGTTCGAACTGAAAAAGCGAAATGTCACTCTGGAACAAAGATCAGCAGACCTGCAGAGCCGTTTGGAAGAAGCCCGGACTGCTCAGAGAGGAACCCAAGGTGGGCTATCAGCAGATGGGGGCAAGTGCGTGTGGGTTAAATGGTTCCAGGGAGACCCGGAAAGTTACTTGGATTTCAAAACAGAGATGAGATATTTTCTAGAACTTGAAGGAGATAAGTTTCAGAACGATGCAGCAAAGGTTGCTCACATCATTAGACACCTGGGAGGAGGGGCTAGAAGCTGGATCAGGCCGTTAATAGCCTCGGGGAATGAAGCCCTCAAAAATGAAGCCAAATTTTGGCAATTTGGTGGCCAAGGGTGAGAGAGGATGTAAAGGAATATGTGCGAGGATGTGACACATGTCAGAGGGCCAAAGGGGAAAGGGCGGCACCAGCTGGGTTGCTGGAACCATTGCCCACACCGGGGAAACCATGGGAGGTGGTGGGCGTGGACTTTATCACTGATCTGCCCAGATGTAAGGGTAAGACAGTGGTCATGGTGGTGGTTGATCTCTTGACCAAAATGTGCCATTTCGTGCCCTGTTCGCATGCTGTGACAGCGGAAGAAACAGCTAGGCTGTTCGTAGAGCACGTGTTTAGGTTGCATGGGGTACCTGCAAGGGTGGTCTCGGACCGGGGGGCTCAATTTACCTCACGATTTTGGCACAAGCTCATGGGGCTGCTCCAGGTGGAAGTGAGCATTAGAACGGCGAGGCACCCCGAGACCAATGGGCAAGCGGAGAGGGCGAATGCTGTTTTACAACAGTATTTGCGGTGTTATGTAAGTCAGAAGCAGAACGATTGGGTGGACAAACTAGCCCTGGCAGAGTTTGCTTACAACAACGCGGAGAATGTATCCACAGGGATGACACCGTTCTTTGCCAATCATGGGCGTTGTAATGTGTATGGGGTTGCTCGTGCGTAAGTTGCCGCCTCTCCTGGCTATGTTGCCTTGTTAAACCTTTCTGTCTGGACAGCCCTTCAATTCGTGGCTGCCTCAGTCGCTAGCAGAATCCGTCAGTGGGCGTTTCTTAAACCTCTTCCAACATAAAAGTTGTTTGACTCCCAGTCTCCTCCTACTCTCTCTGCGTAGAAGTCTTCTGCTCAGGGAGGGCGTGGGTAGCGGAGGACCCGTGCTCTCCCCGCTGGTGTCCAGTGAAGAGTCCTGGAGCCCTCTCGCCGATTCCCCCATCTGCCCCCCTTTATCCCTGGTGTAACGTTGATTTGCTTCCCCCTCTGCTGAACTGCCTCTCTCCCTGCTTGGCCCTTCTCCAGCATCATTTGAGAGCCTTACCTCCGCCTCAGGCTCCGATGTCAGTTCCCTGACAGGCGTCATCCAAGGGCCTTCCCTGGGAGGGGGGAGGAGTCGTGGAGTGTTCCAGCAGCCGAACAGTTTGTGGAGGAGATGGAAGCGATCCACAGACAGCTGCAGTTGAATTTGGAAAGGGCTAAGGAGTTATACAAGAAGGAAGCCGACAAACATCGGCGATCAGGGGAGGTCATCAGGGTTGGGGACAAGGTGTGGTTGTCCACGCAAGGATTGCCTTGGAAAGGGGGCTGCAAGAAACTCAAGCCCAGGAAGGTGGAGCCCTTTGAGGTGATCCAGCAAGTAAATCCGGTGGCGTTTAAGCTCAGGTTGCCAGAAAGCATGAGAATCCATCCGGTGTTCCATAGATCACTGCTGTTCCCCTACAGGGAGGGGGGAAGGAGGCAGGGTAGTGGGGGAGGGGAAGGCCCACCACCCGAAATGGAGGAAAGGGAGCAGTGCAACGAGGTCATGGAAATACTGGACTCTCGTTGGAGAGGGGGGACTTTGGAATATTTGATGGCTTGGGAAGGGGCCCCGGCATCGGAGAATACCTGGGTTCCGGAAGATAGCACGTCTAACAAGGAACTGGTAGAGGAGTTCCACAATTTTTTCCCGGACAAACCCAAAGGCAAGGTGAGGTCCTTACAAGAGGTGTTCGAAACAACAGACGACGAAGAGGAATTCGAAGGTTTCCCAGCATTGGACGACGAGGAGGAAGAAGACGAAGGCGTAGACTGGGGAACACCAGGACTTGGGGGTTGGAGGAGTGTGTTCGAAGAGACGGATGAGGAAGAGGGTAGTTTTGCGGGGTTCTCCCCTACCACCTCTGAGGAAAGAGAAAGGGATGTAGTCGGGTCTCCTGAGCGGGAGGGGGCCTTTGAGGAGGGGGTGGATGTCAGGGAGAGGCAAATGGGAAAAGATGAAAGGACAGAAACCAGCAGTTATAGAGAGCCTAAAGAGATTATCAGCAGCCTGTCGTCTGACAGTGGGTCTGACGTAGAGGGGGAGGAGGATGAGCCTGGAACAAGTCATTCTGTACACAGAGGAAGTCAGGGGAGGAGTTTCCACAGACTTGCATGCTGGGTACGGAAAAGGAAGAAGAAAGATTAGAGGCGGCAACTGTGCAACAACGGGACGGACGCTAATTGAAACGCTGGAGATGTACGTTTGAACTTTGTCAAATAAATCAAATAGTTTGAAACTGGCTGGGAGCCCGGAGTCTTATCTATGCCAGCTGGACAGCATTAAGCCTCTGACAACTATGGCATGCTCGGATCCATGGGGTCACGAAGAGTCGGACATGACTAAATGACTAAACAACAACAACAACAATTATTATGATAATGATGCTTTAGTCTGTTGTTATCTAAAAGGTCTCCAAGCAAGTTACATTTAAAGACATAAACATAAATGCATATAATAACAAATTAATATAATATATATATAGCATTTTCATGCAATGCCCACATCATAAAACCACCCCACCCTCATAAGAACTAATTAAAGCTTTGGCAGCCCACCAATAGTAGAGCAAAATCAGCCCAGTCAACCAAAAGTTAAGGGGAGAGGGTAAGTCTTTACCTGGTATTATAAAGAAGTATGTGAAGCTGCAAAGCAGACTCACTGGGGAATACATTCTACAGGTGGAGAGCCACAACCGAAAAAAAAACTTTTTTTTTTTACATCATCCCCCTGATGCTCCCACAAGGGAGGGAACCAGAGAAATGCCTGTACTACACTACAACTTTTAAATATTATTAAATTGGGCAATCAACATAGTAAAGGGGACCCAATAATCAGAGCAAAACCAGTCTTCTTGTACCCCTGGAACAGCCTAAAGGAAATAGCAGACCCCTTATTACACTTCTTGCTGCACACTTCCTCTTGTGTATGTTATTATTTTTAGGGGTGCTAGAATTTTACCTGTGCACCATTAAAGATACCTATGTAGTTATTCTATTCCTCTACTATGGTCTATTAGGAAGTCAGCTGGTCTGAGGCAAGCACAGTTAACTATGATGAATTTAACTATGCTGAATTAATTCTTCTTGTTGGGAATAATTTTGTTCTCCATAAGAAAGTGCTGGTGTGATAAAGAGGTTCCCAAAATCTGAGCTACTCATACTACGGAGTGGATTCTGTCCATTGGGAATTCATGCACGAAGGTAGTCCTCTGCTCTCTCTCTCGAGAAATTGGGGGAAACAAATAAAGTTTCCCAGAGCTGATTGAATCAAGTGCTGTCATTCCTCACTGTAGTTTCAATTCTCAAGTGATTAGACTTCAAGTGTGTGTGTGTGTGTGTGTGTGTATGTTTGTACACTTGAACTTTGATAACGTGAAATTCCATATTAAAAAAATCCTTCCAGTAGCACCTTAAAGACCAACTAAGTTAGTTCTTGGTATGAGCTTTCGTGTGCATGCACACTTCTTCAGATACACTGAAACAGAAGTTGCCAGATCCTTCTATATAGTGAGAAGGTGGGGAGGGGTATTACTCAGAAGGGTGGTGGGAATGGGAGATTGGCAGATAGCTGAGATGAGCCTGTTGACGACTCTTAACGACTGCAATAGGTCTTACAGGAAAAGGCAAGGGGTGAGACCCAGCTCAAGTTTCTGGACTGCCTTTAAAGGCAGCTCCATGTGCAGTACAGCACATTACAGTAGTTTAGCACATGGATCACTGTGGCTAGGCCTGCCCTTGGCTGCATTTAGTGTACCAGCCAAAGCCAACAGAATACATTTCTGGCTACTGATGCAATCTGGACTTCCCCAACCAGTGCTGAATCCAGGAACATTCCCAAATTGTGGACTTGGTCATTTAGGGGGAGTGCTGTTGGGATTTCAACCCACCAGCTGCCAGGCTGGCAGGAATCAGCAAGAGTTCTTTACATCAGATGTCTCACAGCGTGAGAAAGGAAGTGTGAGGGGACTTCCAGTTGAGAGCGACCCCGTCGCAAGCGGGGATTTTTCCAAGCGGAGAATCCCGGGTTTTTCGGAGGAATTGGGGGTGTCACAGGGCGCAGTGGCCCCCAGAAGTAGTGTTTGGAGGGTGTCCAGACACTCAGGTCCCCGTGGAAGCCGAAACGCAGTCCACCCGGCCGCCAGGTAACTCCCAAAAGGAGCGAAGAGTGCGGCGGTGAGGGAGAGCGGGCTGAAGGGAAGCCATAGCTACCTCCGGAAAACGAAGCCCCGAGCTTGCAGGGGAAGCTCTTAATTCTCGATTGAAGAAATTCGGACCTAAATTGCTAAAAAGAAGTGGATTTAACATCAGGAAGGAGCCGGATGAGAAATAGAGAAATTCGAGATCAGCTGTCATCTGCAATCAGTTTGAACGCATTGTAAAAGCAAAGCCGAAAAGAGAAGTGAGTTGCCGCTAGCAGCTATTGTTTCTTCTCCTCTTTTGACTTGTTAATACTAACCTTTTAGAAGATACAAAGTATTTTAAGAAGAATCCAAGTTAAAAGGAGGGACAGAGGGTTTAAGTTTGGAACTTTGAACGTTCTCTTTGTAACTGTGAGGGGGAAAGACAGAGAAATCGATCCCAGTTTCACTTTTTTAAAAACTGCGCAACGGAAGAAGAGCTTCCGACTCCATTGCTTGTCCCTTTGTTTGTTTTTTAGCAACTACGGAAGGTTTTTTGCTTTTTAATTGGGGTTTTTTTCTGTACATATCCATCGTGTTATACATCTACTGGTCACCTTAATTTGAATTACAAATATAGTATCACCACAACTATAATTGGGAAATCTTTGAATAAAATTTGACTTTGAGACCGCTCTCTTAACTTTTTGGAATTTTGGGCCCCTTGTGGACAGAAGAAAAATTATAACTTGTTTTTTTTACCGCTTGCTCTTCTTTGTTCTTTATGACTTTGTCGAATTGCTGTTTTTGTTCCTTTAGTGGGGATTGGATGTTTTTGGTTCCTCCCTTTCTCCCTGGAAACGGATTTTGGGCAACTTATTTGTTGGGATGGTTTTTTATTTAAACATATGTGAGGCCTAACTTCAAGAAGAATTATGTATATTTTTTCTTTTTTTATTCCATTTTTTATTTTTTATTTTTTTTCTTTTTTTCTTTCTCTTTTTCTCCCTTGGCATTTGGATATAATTTATTTGGAGACTAATTTAAATTTATTAATATAATTATGGAAATTTAGAAAATTGTTTAAATTTTTCGGCACTAAAGTGGATTATAAAATTAAATTGGAAAAAGAAAAAGTGGATTATAAACTGGATTATAATTTGATTATAAAGGATCGAAAAGGATTAGCCTAATTGGTGGCAGAAGATTTGGAATCTCAAATTTCGAACTAATTTTCTTTTTTTGTGTGTGGGTGCTGGAGTATAAATTGGATCATAATTGGAATATTGTGATACCTTAAAGGAATAGCCTAATTGGTGGCAAGAAGAATATATTCATCTGGTTTGAGTCTCCAATTATTCACTTTTCAAAAATCTATGGACTGGATTGGGCCGAAGATATTGCAAGTCTTGAAAGTGTAAATTTGAAGTGGGAGCAAACAAAGACTAATTATAAATTATAAAATTTGAACGTAATTGGATATATTTGTATTTGGGGTTAGGTCTACATAAGATTGGTTGCAGTGGTGGTGGGATCTTACCTAACATAGGTATAATTTGGAGACAAAGTAAGAAGTGTATTAAAGTATACTTGTGGGAATGTCTCACCAACAGAAGAAAGGAGGGGAGGGAGGAACACCAGGAGATAGAAAGGGATCAAAGCAGGAATCAGATTTTAGAGGAGAAATATTAAGAATGTTTGCTGAGATTAGGCGAAGTGAAAAGAATTTAGAGGACAAACTAGAACAAGTGGATACGAGAATTGAACAGGTAGATACGAGAATTGGGAAAATGGACCAAAAAATTGATGAGACAGTAAAGGGACTGAAAGGTCAAATTAAAGAAGTATTTAAAAGAACACAATCTTTGGAAGAAGGAATGAAGAAGACAAGAGCTGAAATGAAGGAAGTGAAGCATGAGGAAGAGAAAATTAAAGTGGGTCTATCAGAAGTTAATAAGTCACAGGAGGAGATATGGGATGCAATTGCTATGAACGAACTGAGGCAGAGGGAAGTGAACCTCAGGAGATAGAAGGTGCCATCCAAAACATGCAACTGGGCAAATCTCCGGGACCGGATGGGCTGACTTCCACATACTATAAGGCTTTGAAGGAGTGGTTATTACTATGCTATCATGCCGGCCAAGAATGTAAATAGAGGCCAAAACATGGAGCCTGGCACGCTTCCGCTTGCGCAGCTATGCTGTGGTCCGTGCCGATCCAAAAATCCTTCCTGCCTCTCTCTCTTGACGGTAGCAGAGAAAACACAGCGGCGAAGCAATTGCAGCATGTGGGTAATAATTCAGAACAGACACAAAGGCATTCCTTATCTTCTCTTGCCTTTAATCATGTAGAATAACAGCATAAATTCAGACCTGGCGACAGCTCGCCCATTTTCTCCCTCTCGCTTAGAGACAGAAAGCAGACTGAAAACACTCGGCGTCAAACCACTCCCGTATGTGTTTCTAACCACGCCTCAGGAAAGAGACGTCACCAGAACTCTTTAACCCTGTGAGTTCTGAAACCAATAACACCCCCTCTCGTCTTGAATCCTGAGGGAAACTGTGAACCCCTATTTACAGACCTCTTTGAGTTCAACTCACCTCCCATTGCCTTTTGCCTCCCACTGGCATCTATCCCAGGCAATTGTTGAATCCCTTCCACACTCCCAGAATCACACTGTGCGAAACCAACCCACGCACTGGTGACCTGAAACCTCTCAGGTGGAATCCCCTTTGTGGTCCGAGTTGACCGCCGGAGCACAACCTCGGGCGCTCCTCCTGACCCACTGGGATCAGCAAGTGTGTCTCCCGAGAGCTCAGAAGACTCCCCCTCTGACTTGCTGCGTCTTCGGGCCTCCTGCACTTAGCTAACAGGAGATGAAGGCTCGCTCTTGGGTTCTCTCTTAACCTGTGGAGAAACCCACCCCTGTGCCTGACCATCATCAGCAACCTGGTCTTCAGCAACAGGCTCCGCCTCTGCCTCTCCTTCCTCTCTTTCCTCCTCCCTTTCCTCCCCCTCAGAATCGGACAAGCATTCTGAGAGAAAATCAGAACCAACCTTTGGTCGTGACCAACCACCCTGCTCAAAGAACTCAGCATGCTTGCTGACCAGCAGCTTGGTCTGATCACCCTCTGGGTATGCAAACTTCCACCCATTTGTTGCAGGATCATACCCACAGAAGATCATGTCCTGGTACCTAGGACCTCCCTCCTTCCGTTGCGCTGTTGGTATTGGCACTGAAGCCTTGGAACCAAACGAACGGAAGAAATGCACCTGTGGCTTTTGCTTGTGCAACAGAAAATACGGTGTGTCCCCTACATCGTGATTGTAGGACCTGTTAAAAACAAAGCTAGCAAATTTCCAAGCCTCACTCCAAAAGCTCTGAGGCAGCCCAGAGTCACACAGTAAAACCCTGACAGCTTCAGCCAGTGCTTCACTCCTGTGCTCTGCCACGCCTCTCTCTTGAGGAGACTTTGC
Source organism: Podarcis vaucheri (assembly GCF_965113315.1). NCBI lineage: Eukaryota > Metazoa > Chordata > Lepidosauria > Squamata > Lacertidae > Podarcis > Podarcis vaucheri. The sequence goes on from NC_138757.1 coordinate 19,702,767, forward strand.
ACCCGTCACCTGGTGATGAATTCCCTTTTGCTTGAAAAACTCCTTCAGAGCAGACCCAGTGAACTGTGACCCACGGTCGCTCCTGAACTCTTGCACTTTGGTGGAGAACCTTAGTTCCACCTCCGCAACCCAATCCTGGATCAGTTGCGCTGCCTCCCTCTGTGACCTGAGAGAGAAACACCATAAATTCTGAGAAAAATCATCTGCCACTGTCAGCAGATACCTGGCCCCACCCAGACTCTCACACTTCATGGGTCCTGTAAGGTCTGTGTGAACCAACTCAAAAGGTTTTGTGGTTACCCTCTTTACCCCGGGAAACCTGCACCTTTGAACCTTCCTGCATGCCCTGCACTCTAGGAATCCCTCACATGGTGTGATTCTACAACCTTTGGTGCAGCTGGGCAATCTTTTAACATCTTCCAGACAAGCATGAGACATTCTCTTGTGCCATATATGAACACATGAATCATGGCTGGGAACACTAGCACACTGCGCCTTTGCTTTTCCAGCATTCCCACCACCCTCCAGAGGAGTTTCCAGAACAAAGAGATTGTTCTTGCTTTCCACGTTGACAAGTTGTCTCCCCCCTCTGAAAATGGAACAGGTATCATTTTCAAAACAATTTTTGTACCCCTGCTTCGCAAGAGCAGGTATCGATAACAGGCAACACTTCATCCCTGGTACAATGAAGCACTCCAGCTCCGCCTGCAAAACAGAAACATAGACATTTGCAGCATTAGAAACTGTCCTTTTTGTCCCATCAGCTAATGTAACAGTAGTTCCAGTTGAAACAGCCCTGCAATTCCGCAGCCTCCCAGCAGATGGCGTCCCAATGAGGTGATGACTGGCACCCGAATCCACAATCCACTTCACAGCTGTGTCCCTGCTGGTATTGTTCTGTAGCGTTGCCATGCCAACAAACGTCCCGCTGCCTCCCCTGTCCTTGGCAGCCTCTGAAACCGCAACATCCTGCGTTGCTCTGAAGACTGGACTTATCTCAGAGTTCCCAGACAGCTCTGCAGTCGCTATCTCCCTCTGCAGCAGATGGCTGGCCTTGAAGCATTCAGCTCTGTCCTGTTTCCCAGGCTTCGACTTTCGACGCAAACAACTCTTGGCAGCCTTTGGAAAAAGAGGCTTTTCTGAGCTATTACTGCTCACCGCCCCCCCCCCCATTTCTCACAGGGCTCCCAGGACGCTTTCCTGCACCCCCTGTGATGGGTAAAGGGCCCCCAGCAGCTTGCCTCTCTCCAAGCTCCTCACGCAGACACGTTGCAGCACCTGCGCAGCTTTCAGACTCTGCAAAACTGGCAGCAACAGCAGCAGTGGCAATAGTCCCTTCGCCCCCCTCAGGGGTCCCACAGCCTTTCCCAGCTGTGCACCGGCTTCCACGAAGGTGGTCAGTGCCATCTTGCTTCTCCTGTTCTGATGCAGCCATCTCCCGGCCCTTGCTTCCGCCCCCAGCTTTACACACTTCCTGGAGAGCTAGCCAAGCGACCTCAGGCTTCCTTGCATCCAGAACTACAGGCCTTAAATCAGCACTTACATTCTCAGCCAGAAAAGTAAGCACACGCTCCTCAGCTTCACGTTGGCTTGTAACCGCCCCAGCTGACGCAGACATCGGCTTCACCAATTCCCAGAGCTTGGCTCCAACTAGGGACAACTCTGCTAAATAACTCCACTCCAGCCACGTTTGAGTGGTTAACTTTTCACATGGCAGCTTAAGCTCAAAGCCATGTTCCTGGGACTGAGCCATCTCCTTCTCCCCCGGGGTAAGCTTACTCACGACTGGCATCAGCTTCCTCCGGCCTCCCGGCAGATCGGCTCCTCCTCCCAGCGGGCTCCTTCCAGCCTCAAAGAAACAGCAAAGCTCCGGCTGGCCCCAGCAACTTTACCGCTGGCTTCCCCCACACGTGGGACGTTCTGCAATGCTTCAAAGCGTTGGCAAGCATCCATAACCTATGCTATCATGCCGGCCAAGAGTGTAAATAGAGGCCAAAACATGGAGCCTGGCACGCTTCCGCTTGCGCAGCTATGCTGTGGTCCGTGCCGATCCAAAAATCCTTCCTGCCTCTCTCTCTTGCCGGTAGCAGAGAAAACACAGCGGCGAAGCAATTGCAGCATGTGGGTAATAATTCAGAACAGACACAAAGGCATTCCTTATCTTCTCTTGCCTTTAATCATGTAGAATAACAGCATAAATTCAGACCTGGCGACAGCTCGCCCATTTTCTCCCTCTCGCTTAGAGACAGAAAGCAGACTGAAAACACTCGGCATCAAACCACTCCCGTATGTGTTTCTAACCACGCCTCAGGAAAGAGACGTCACCAGAACTCTTTAACCCTGTGAGTTCTGAAACCAATAACAATTACAACCTTTGAAGGAGGTCTGCAATGAAATTTTAGAGGGGAAGAGGGCACCAGAATCGTGGAAAGAAGCTTATATTACACTCATACCGAAAACAAAGACTGAAAAGACTCAGCTTAAGAACTACCGCCCTATATCGTTACTCAATGTGGATTACAAAATTTTTGCTGACATTTTGGCTAAGAGGTTGAAGAAAGTATTGATGGAAGAGATTCATAAGGACCAAGCAGGCTTTCTCCCTGGAAGACATCTGTCAGATAATGTGAGGAATATAATAGATATTTTGGAAAAACTAGAAGTGAATATAAACACTAAAGCAGTACTGATATTTGTGGATGCGGAGAAAGCTTTTGACAACATTTCTTGGAGTTTTATGAAGAAGAATCTACATGGGATGGGGGTAGGTCAAGGATTTGAGAATGGTATGGGTGCAATATGCTCTGAACAAAAGGCTAAGCTACTTGTAAATAATGTGGTTACAGAAGAATTTAAAATAGAAAAAGGGACACGACAGGGGTGCCCAATTTCCCCTTTGCTTTTTATATTGGTCCTGGAGGTTTTGCTGAACATGATTAGAAGGGACCAGCTGGTTAAAGGGGTACAGGTCGGAGTTAAACAGTACAAACTTAGAGTATTTGCAGATGACTTGGTACTTACATTACAAGAGCCAGACACTAGTACTAAAAGAGTTTTAGAATTAATTCAAGAGTTTGGTCAAGTTGCAGGATTCAAATTGAACAAATTAAAGACTAAGGTATTAGAGAAAAATTTAACAGCTACTGAAAGGGAGAGGTTCCAGAACGAAACGGGTTTAATTGTGGTTAAGAAGGTGAAATACTTGGGGATCAATATGACAGCTAAAAATGTAAACTTGTTTAAAGACAATTATGAGAAATGTTGGACAGAAGTAAAAAAGGATTTAGAAATATGGTCAAATTTGAAGCTTTCACTGTTAGGCCGTATTGCTGTGATTAAAATGAATGTATTGCTGAGAATGTTGTTCTTGTTTCAAACATTGCAAATTGTGGACAAGATGGACTGTTTCAAGAAGTGGCAGAAAGATATTTCGAAATTTGTCTGGGAGGGCAAGAAACCCAGAATAAAATTTAAGATTTTATCTGATGCAAAAGAAAGAGGGGGATTTGCCCTGCCAGACTTTAAACTTTACTATGAATCAGCAGCTTTCTGCTGGTTGAAAGACTGGCTGCTTCTTGAGAACACAGACATTTTGGATTTAGAAGGCTTCAACAATGTTTTTGGGTGGCATGCATATTTATGGTATGACAAGGTTAAGGCCCATAAAGCCTTTAAAAATCATATTGTCAGGGGTTTTTTCGAGACTTCCGGTCGGCGCCAGCGTTAATGGCGGTCCTCTTTCCGAGCTCCGGAGGAGGACTGCTCTGCGAGTTCGGGTCTGACCTGCTACGGCAAGCGGGGGACCCCTAAAATCACAGGCGCTGAAGCCTGTGAACAAGGAGACTCGGTGGGCACCAGAAGCGCCCCCCCTTACTGCAGAAAGAGCCTTTTTAAAGGCTCTGGAACGGCATCGGGAGAGCGCGGTGCTGAGAGTCGCTACCCAGCCCGCAGAGTGAAGCCGCGTCGCCATTGACGGAGAGCGCCGATTCCTTCCTGTAAATTTGGGACTGAAAAAACCTGTGAGTAAGACTGAACGTTAATTTGGAACCTTTTAAAAGAAAATTTGGCTGAAAACGGGGAAGGCAAAAATTAAGGAAGTCTGCCTCCCCCCTGACTGCATGACAGCTAAAGCAACGGAACTTTAAAGCTGCATCCGTACGAGACACTTTTGACTATTTAAACCTGACATTGAACTTAGATCTCCCCTCTAGCAAGCAGGGCAGAGGGGAGGGAAAAAAAAGGACATTAAGAACTGCATGATTTATTTAAAAAGGAAAAACCCTTCTGCTGCCTCACTGCCCTGAAGAGGACTGCCAAATAAGACACTAAAGCATTGAACTGTTTTTAACTCCTGGGAAAGTTACATAGTTGAAGTTTCTTTTGATACAAAGTTCTTGGACTCTGTTGTTACAGTTTACTGGAGTATGTCGAAATTGTATCTACTGGGAAAAGTGTTGTAAAAGACTTTTACAAGCCTCCTGATATACTTTTTTTTTGTTTGTTTTTTTTAACTTCTTTGTCTCTATACTTGGATTTTTTGGTCTGCTCCCCCTAGAGGGCTAAAGTAACGGCTGTAATAGTCTAGGACAGTGGAATTTTCCATCAGGGGACTGTTTTTCTGGGAACGACCTTGGGACATGAGTGGCTCAGCAGAAGAGATAACCACAAGAGCTAAGGCTAAGCAACAACAATACCAGCAACAGCAACAAAAGAAAAGAGGCTCTATCACTGGCGCAACTCCTATAGGAACAACAGGACAAGAAAAAGTGACAGCTGCTTCCATGGAGTCAGTGACACAAGCGCTTCTCAAGATAAATCAGTCTTTGGAGAATTTGACAAAGCAGAGTACAGAGAATACACAGAAATTAACAGAACTAACAGCAAGATTGGATTTGAATACAGAATCTATAAACAAGCTGGTCCAAGAAAATTCCGTAACACGTAAGATTGCAGAGGAAGCCAGAACTATTGCTGGAGAGACTCAACAGAACTTGGAACCGATTGCTAAAAAAGTTTATGAACATGATACAACTCTAGCTTTGTGGGAATTACAGAGAAAGGAAAGAAATTTGAAATTAAGACTGATTCCCGAGAGCGAAGGAGACAATCTAGTGGAGTTTTTAACATGAGAGTTTGCTGATTTCTGGGAAGACTTGGAGGACGAAGAAATTAAAATAACAACAGCATTTAGACTGGGCAGAAGACAGAACAGAAAGACCCCGAGGGATTGTTTGATTACCCTTAGATCGAAGGAAGAAAGAGACAAAATACTAAAATTACATTACGGAAGGGCTTTGCAAATTGAAAATTCACCTATACAGATTTTTAAAGATATCCCTAAACACATCTTGGAGCTGAGAACCTTCTATAAGGACTTGGTCTATCTGCTGAAGAAGAACACCATCCCTTTCAGGTGGGAGTACCCACAAGGACTGTCTTTTGACTACAAGGGAAAGAAGGTGAAAATAAAGACAATACAAGATAAAGAAAGGCTCCTGGAAAGAAACCAAGAGGATTTACAGAAGGGAACTGTGGACCCAATTGCAGAACAAAGGAGAGCACTAGACATTCTCAACTTATCGTATGGACTTAACCCAGCACCATCAGAGGAAGAGCAACAACTTGGAGCAGTCGGAGGAGTAACAGAAAAATAACAAGATGGCCCTGCAATTCCTTAGCTGGAATTATAATGGGCTGAACATGCCTTTGAGGAGACGCCAAGTATTTCACATTCTGAAAAGAGAACAATTGGACTTGATTTGTTTACAAGAAACCCATATAACCAGAGCACACAGGAAACTACTTATAAATAAAAGATTAGGACAAGAATTCATCTCATCGGATAAAGTTAAGAAAAGAGGAGTTGTGATTTATGTAAAAGAAAAATGGGTCCCAAAAATGATGTTTAAAGATGAACAAGGAAGATATCTGGCAGTTGAAATACAAGTACAAGGAGAAAAATATTTAATAGTTGGAATTTACGCACCAAATGAAGGCAAAGCGGAATTTTTCAAGAAACTCCATGAAACTCTGATGGACTATCTGGATTACAATATGATAATCATGGGAGACATGAATGGCGTAGTCTCTACAAATATGGACAAGGCACAAAGACTGACAATTTCCAAGGAAGGGAGACTCCCGAAGACCTTTTTTGAGATGACGGAAAATATGGACCTAATAGACATATGGAGAACAAGGAACCCTCTGGAGAGAGAGGGAACCTTTTTCTCCCAAGCAATGATGACCTGGACCAGAATTGATCAAATTTGGATTACTAGTGGGATGGCTCCAAAGATCAAGAAAATAGAAATCTGCCCAAAAACCTGCTCCGACCATAACGCCTTGAAGATGGAAATGAAACTTACAACAACTGGTCAATTCAGATGGAGGATGAATGACACCCTGTTTCGAGATAAAGAGATCCACATGAAGGCCCAAAAAACTTTAAAGGACTACTTTGAAATAAACCTAAAGGCCGATGTGGAAAAAAGAGTGATCTGGGACGCAAGTAAAGCTGTGATGCGAGGATTTTTGATTCAACAAAATTCAATTAAAAAGAGAAAGCAGAATGAAAAGAAGGAAAAGATTTTGGAAAAGATAAAAGAAGGAGAGAAAAAATTAAGATCAAAACCGAAGTCCCAGGAAATTTTGAGAGAGATTAAGTTGTATCAAACACAATATATGGAACTGATGAACCAAGAGATTGAATGGAAGATAAAGCAAATGAAACAAAAGACATTCGAATCGGCAGACAAATGTGGTAAACTTCTGGCATGGCAATTGAAGAAAAGGCAGAAACTAAATACAGTTACAAGTCTAGAGGTGGATGGAAAGAACATATCTAAACCCAACGAGATTAGAAATTGCTTTCTGAGTTATTTCAAAAAACTCTATTCTCAAGGATCACAAAACGAAGAGGACATAGATAAATTCCTTAATGAATATGGATTACAAAAAATCTCTCATCAAAGCAAGGTGGATTTAAACCAGAGAATAACAGAACAAGAGATAGAGGGTGCCATTCAAGACATGCAATTGGGCAAATCTCCAGGGCCAGATGGACTGACTTCCAGATATTATAAATCTTTGAAGGAGTGGTTGGTTCATCCGTTAAAGGAAGTCTGTAACGAGATTTTAGAGGGGAAAAAGGCACCAGAATCGTGGAAAGAAGCGTATATTTCACTCATACCAAAGACAGAAACTGAAAAGACTGAACTTAAGAACTACCGCCCAATATCACTACTTAATGTGGATTACAAAATTTTTGCAGACATTTTGGCAAAAAGATTTAAAAGAGTGTTGATGGAGAAGATTCATCGGGACCAAGCAGGCTTTCTCCCAAAAAGACACCTATCAGACAATGTAAGGAATATAATTGACATTCTGGAATTGCTAGAGGTGAAAATAAACACTAAAGCAGTGCTGATTTTTGTGGACGCGGAGAAAGCCTTTGACAATATTTCTTGGAGTTTTATGAAAAAGAATCTTCATGGGATGGGGGTAGGCCAAGGATTTGAGAATGGTATGGGTGCGATATACTCTGAACAAAAAGCTAAGCTGATTGTAAATAATGTGATAACTGAGGAGCTTAAGATAGAAAAAGGAACACGACAGGGATGCCCAATTTCCCCACTGCTTTTTATTTTTGTTCTGGAGGTGTTGCTGAATATGATTAGAAATGACCAGCAGGTTAAAGGTGTACAGGTCGGAGCTAAACATTATAAGTTAAGGGCATTTGCAGATGACTTAGTATTGACTCTACAAGAGCCAAACACTAGTACGAAAAGGGTGTTGGAGATAATTCAACAATTTGGCCAGGTAGCTGGATTCAAACTAAACAAACAAAAAACTAAAGTCTTAGAAAAAAACTTAACAGTTATGGGGAAGGAGAAATTTAAAGAAGAGACAGGTTTGACAGTGGTCAAAAAGGTGAAATACCTAGGGGTTTATTTGACATCTAAAAATTTGAACTTGTACAAGGACAACTATGAAAAATGCTGGTTAGAAATTAAAAAAGATCTAGAAATATGGTCAAATTTGAAACTGTCAATGTTAGGCCGAATTGCAGTTATTAAGATGAATGTGTTGCCTAGAATGTTATTTTTGTTTCAAGCCTTGCAGATTCTTGACAAGATGGACTGTTTCAAGAGGTGGCAGAAAGATATTTCAAAATTTGTCTGGCAGGGCAAAAAGCCCAGAATTAAATTTAAAATACTGACAGATGCTAAAGAAAGAGGGGGATTTGCCCTGCCGGATTTAAAATTGTACTATGAAGCAGCAGCGTTTTGCTGGCTGAAAGAGTGGATGCTCCTCGAGAACACAGACATTTTGGATTTGGAAGGTTTTAATAATGCATTTGGTTGGCATGCATATCTATGGTATGATAAAATCAAGGTGCATAGGGCCTTTAAAAACCATATTGTCAGAAAAGCATTGTTTAATGTCTGGATAAGATATAAAGATTTGTTGGAAAATAAAACCCCTAGATGGTTGTCACCCTTGGAGGCTAAGGCATTGAAGAAACTCAATATGGAGGTCGGATGGCCAAAGTATTGGGAAATTTTGGAACAAGAGGGAGATAAATTGAAATTGCAAAGTCATGAGAAATTGAAACCTAAAGTACAAGACTGGCTTCAATATTACCAAATAATGGAGATTTATAAACAGGACAGGAAAACTGGCTTTCAGGTGGAAAAATCAAAATTAGAGACTGAACTGTTAGAACCCAATACTAAGAACTTGTCAAGAATGTATAATTTGCTGCTGAAATGGAATACACAGGATGAGACAGTCAAATCGGTTATGATTAAGTGGGCACAGGACATTGGCCATAACATTATGTTTGCTGACTGGGAATGGTTGTGGAACACCGGTATTAAATTTACGGCATGTAATGCCTTAAAGGAAAATATTATGAAAATGACTTACAGGTGGTACATGACCCCAGTCAAGCTAGCAAAAATTTACCATTTGCCTGATAATAAGTGTTGGAAATGTAAAGAAACTGAAGGTACCTTCTATCACCTTTGGTGGACATGCCCGAAGATTAAGGCTTTCTGGGAAATGATATATAATGAAATGAAAAAGGTACTTAAATGTACTTTTCCTAAGAAACCAGAGGCCTTTCTCTTGGGCATTGTCGGCCAATTGGTGCCAAAGAAAGACATAACATTCTTTATGTATGCCACAACAGCAGCAAGAATACTCATCGCAAAGTATTGGAAGACACAAGATCTACCCACCCTGGAAGAATGGCAGATGAAAGTGATGGACTATATGACTTTGGCCGAGATGACTGGCAGAATCCGCGACCAGGGAAAGGAGACGGCGGAAGAAGAATGGAAGAAATTTAAAATCTACCTTAAGGACTATTATAAACTTGATGAATGCTAGAATGTCGAGGTTTTGAGTAAGAAAGGGTTACAGCAATATAAGACTAGACTGAAGGAAAGATTAAGAGGACAGAGGACTGACAGAAATATTTAGAGTTGCTAAAACTTTTGGACATTGGGATGCAGAAAGGGGAGGTATGGGGGAGTCTGAGAAACATGGTTTATGAAAAAAAAGATTATGAAACTATACGTGTTTGTATGTCTTTTTATATATTTGTATTGTTTTAAAAATCTTTGTAAAACCAATAAAATATTTTATTAAAAAAAATAAAATCATATTGTCAGGAAAGCATTATATAATGTCTGGATTAGATATAAAGACTTGTTGGAAAATAAAACCCCAAGGTGGTTGTCACCAATGGAAGCTAAAGCTGTGAGAAAACTCAATATGGAGGCCAAATGGCCGAAATATTGGGAAATTTTGGAACAAGAGGGGGATAAAATTAAATTGCAGAGTTTTGAAAAGTTAAAGGACAAAGTGCGAGATTGGCTCCACTATTATCAAATAATGGAGGTTTTCAAGTTGGACAGGAAAATTGTCTTCCAGGTGGAAAAATCAAAATTAGAAACAGAACTGTTAGAACCCAATACTAAGAATTTGTCAAGAATGTATAACTTGCTGTTGAAATGGAATACACAAGATGAAACAGTGAAATCAGCCATGATAAAGTGGGCACAAGATATTGGTCATAACATTATGTTTGCTGACTGGGAACAGTTGTGGAACACCGGTATGAAATTTACGGCATGTAATGCCCTAAAGGAAAATATTATGAAAATGATTTATAGGTGGTACATGACTCCAGTCAAGCTTGCAAAAATTTACCACTTGTCTGACAATAAATGTTGGAAATGTAAAGAAACTGAAGGTACTTTTTTTCACCTTTGGTGGACGTGCCCAAGGATTAAGGCTTTCTGGGAAATGATATATAACGAAATGAAAAAGGTATTTAAATATACCTTCCCTAAGAAACCAGAGGCCTTTCTCCTGGGCATTGTCGGCCAGTCGGTGCAAAAGAAAGATAGAACATTTTTTATGTATGCTACAAGAGCGGCAAGAATACTCATCACAAAGTATTGGAAGACACAGGATTTACCCACCTTGGAAGAATGGCAGATGAAGGTGATAGACTATATGGGACTATAAGAAATGACTGGCAGAAGCCGAGACCAGGGAAAAGAGACGGCGGAAGAAGATTGGAAGTAATTTAAGAACTACCTTAAGAAATATTGTAAAAATTTATGAACTTTAGAATAATGTGGCTTTTAAAATCAAATGGAGTACAGCTGTAAAGATTAAGTGAAAGGAAAGTAAGGATGATAATTAGATAAAATTAAGGGAGAGGATTTGCTGAACTAAACTTTTGAAATGGGAATGCAGAAAGGGGAGGTATGAGGAGGTCAGTGAAATATGTTTTAAGAAGATAAGGTTATGAAATTATACTTGTTCTTTTTTTGTTTGTGTTTGTGTGTATTGTTTTGTTTGATATAATTTGTAAAACTTTAATAAATATCTTTTTAAAAAAGGAAGGAAGTCGATGCTCTGTCTGAGCAATGTTTTATGTTATTGATTTGTGTAATGAGATGTAATTAAATATGGAAAACTCAATAAAAATAATTTTTTTTAAAAAAAGGGAAGTGAACCTCAGGCTGAGAGCTGTGCCTGAGGTTCAAGGTGAAAATATCAGAGAGAAATTAGTAAATGAGATAGCGCAATGGCTGGAATTACAAAAGGAAGAGGTTGAGAGAAATGTACAGAATGCATTTAGGATGAGAGTTAAAACAACTAAATCAAGGAAAGTTCCTGGAGATTGTTTGATTACTTTTAAGGACAGAGATATGAGAAATCTGATACTTCAAAAAAAAATAGAGAAAAAAGACTGAATATTGATGGGAACTATATAATCATCTTTAAAGATATTCCAGTCAGATTGTTGAAACGAAGAGATCCATACAAACCATTGGTCCAAATTCTTAAGAGAAACAAGATCAAATTTAAATGGGAATTCCCACAGGGGATTTCCTTTGTTTACAAAAGTAAGAAACACAGACTTATCAGTCCAGAGGAAACAGGCAAATTTCAGAAACGTTATAAGGAATTATCAGTAGAGGAGGAAGAAGAAGGAGGAGCAGTGGGAGGAGTAGGTCCTCTAGGGGGGAAGTACCCCGAAGAAAAGGAGGAGGAGAATGGAGAAAAGACGGACGAGGAACAAGAAGAGGAAGAACAAGAAGAGGACAGATTATAAAGAACAAATAAATTAAAACAATTTTAATCAGGAGTTCATCATGGCGTTGAAATTATGGAATTGGAACATTAATGGAATGAATGACAGGAAAAAACGAAATAAAATTGAACAATATTTAAAAAAGAAAAATTTGGATATCATCTGTCTTCAAGAGACACACGTGGCAAGGAAACACAGAAAAATTTTGATCAACAACAGAATAGGAAATGAATTCATATCTTCTGACAAAGGAAAAAAGAGAGGGGTTGTATTATATGTAAGCAAAAAAATTGAAGCCCAGCAAATCTTCAAGGATGAAGAAGGAAGAATAATTGCAATTCAGGTCAAATGGCAAGGCGAAAAATTAATAATTGTCGGGATCTATGCACCTAATGGAAATAAGACTGATTTCTATTAAAATCTGGAAGAAAGATTGTTTGAATATATGGATCAAAAAATCATATTAATGGGAGACATGAACGGGGTAGTTTCAATGGAAATGGATAGATTAAGAGACAAAGAAGTTAGCAAAGAAGGAAAACTACCCAAGACTTTCTTCTCAATGACGAAAAACTGTAATTTAATTGATGTTTGGAGACTTAGACATCCACTGGAGAAACAGTTTACATTTTATTCGGAACCAAATCAGTCAATGTCAAGAATAGATCAAATTTGGGTCTCGAATGAACTAACTCCAAGAATTCGGCAAATTGAAATTCAGCCAAGAGTAATTTCAGACCACAGTCCAATAAAATTGGAGATTAAAGGTTATGAAGAAAGATCATTTAGATGGAGAATTAACGATTACCTCTTGAATGATCAAAAAATCATACAAGAGGCGCAAAAGAAGTTGATGGAATATTTTATAGACAATATTAACAAAGGTACATGACGAAGCCAGCCGTCAAAAATGTGCTTGTTTAGCATAAAATAAAGACACAGAGAGCCAGCAATATTTCCATGGATGGAGGGCAGCTCATTTCAGACTTCTCTCCTCTCCGGTCACTTTTATTGTTCTTTGTTCTCTCCTCCAGCATGGCCGTTTGCCAGTGTCTCACGTTACCTACATCCGGTCCTGGCTTTAACCCGCCCACAAACCATATAGGGTCATCCCCTGAATACATTGCAAGGCACGGACATGCAGGTCACTGAGGTCAGCGAGGCACCAGGTGGCGCTATTTGCCATGACTTCCTGGCTCCCACATGCCCTCTTTCTTTATATTTTAATCAGAATCATATATATCAGTACCAATACGGTTATATCGAGAGCGATAGGCGACTCTTGTGAGACCGGAAGCGAGCCGCAGACTGGAGAACCATGCAGTACATACAGAAATTAAAGAAGGAATACATTGTATACAGCAACACAAAATAATGCAAATAACTACTATAATGATCACTAAAATCAATAAATGTCGAAGCCAACTTCCATCCAGAAGCCAAGAATATAACCATGCCCATGGATCAACGGAAGGCGGAGGAGCAAACGGATTGTGAGCTACCATGGTTTCCATATGATCACTCATCGCAGATATGCTGACATTATTATCAGGAATAAACATACAACAATGAGAATGAACAAGTGCACAAACTCTGCCTTTTGAGGCTAAAATCACATCGATAGTATAACGATTCTGTAAAACCACTTCTCTCATTGCAGACACCTCCTGGTTGAGTTTCTTCAAAGCTTTTATGGTATCAATGAATAATCCTTCAGTCCAATTTGCTAGCCGATGGAGGTCCCTATAGTTCATTGCTGCGCCCACTGAGGGCAGCAAGGCCCGAGAGATCTGGGTACCGATATATTGGTTTAAGGGCGAATTAACCTCCCGACGATTTCGTAGTCTAAGAGAAGATGGTAACTTATCAACCTTATACAACAATGAAACCACGAGACCCAATGTACATGTGCCTGTGAGGTTTCGAGGAATGGCTTTGTATGCTTTTTCGCCACAAAGCAACCATAACTCTCTTTGGAGTAAATAGCTGATATTACTACTCTGTTGGGACCAATTAAAGGCTGCAGTAAATAAGGAACTGATACGATATTGCTCATCTGTGGCATTTGCTAAGCCAGGGATAGAAGAATTCAGACTCCAATTTGCATGGTAGGATTCCTTCCTAGTTTTTAGCCATGCACTGGTATCACTTCTATAGCACTGAGATTGGTCATTGTATGTTCCTGTAAGAGAACAAGAGCTATTAAAAGTGAAATTCAATGTATATTGACAGTTTGGATATATGCCCCATGATTCTTTCCCCTCCTTAATTTGAAAACAAATGGGGGCAGGCTCATGGAGGGTCAAGTGTACTGGAGGCCAAAAAGATTGCTTAGGGGATATAATATTTGTAAATCGAAAAGATCCATTGACAGGCACACCATGAAGCATTATGCCTGAATGACTCGCAAAAGGGGGCATGTGCATACACAGCCAGAATCTAGAAGCATTCAATAAACTGGTAAACATAATCATATCTTGTACAAAAATATTATCCCTCCATATCTTATGATAATTTTCTCCCCTAAAAGTCTTATTCAACAACGCTGTTCTTCTAGTTCGAAAGTGGCTGAGCCGTGGATACTGCCAGCCAGAGTAGGAAGCTGACAGCTGCTTGCCAGCCGATGAGGTGAAATATGGTGGTTTCAACTGTATTGGGTCGTCGGCTTCTCTTCCTTGTATAACGGTGCAGCAAAGGATGGCAAAGCAAATGGTTAGGAAGGCGCATCCGCGGTTAAAGAGGCTCGCCATGGCCGCACGCATCGAGCTGAAACCCACAAAGGCTTGTCCTCGACGTCCACTGCCATGTACCCTCGTCCCCACGTGATCAGCGGGACAGGTTCATGCCACGCGGGATCAGGCAAGCGTCGGTACACCACCAAGGGGCGGGGGAGTGCCTCCTCCTTCCTAAAATGCAATTCAGCGGGGGTATGGGTCCTATTATGTGGATATAAAAGATGGTTAAGTACAAAAAGAACTTGGTGAACAGCCAAAGGGATATCCGCTGTTGGTATGCTTCGGCCGCCAAGCTGTTTAAGCAATAGTGTTTTGAACATCAGGTGTGCTCTTTCCACTATAGCTTGACCTGTGGAGTTAAAGGGTATACCATGAGTTAATTTCACATTCCACAACATACAAAATTCCGAAAATGTTTTAGAAATATAAGCTGGACCATTATCAGTTTTGATACGCGCAGGTTTACCCATGACTGAGAAACAGCGGATAGTGTGCTGAATGACATGCCGAGCTGTTTCCCCCCTCATGGGCGTAGCCCATATGAATCCAGAGTGGGTGTCCTCCGTGAGGTGAACCTTGGAGAGTGAAGCCAACACAGGTGTGTGTGTGACATCCATCTGCCAACACGCCAATGCAGACGTGCCCCTAGGATTGACAGCATCAAAAGGAATGGCCAGCTGAGATTTAGAACAAGAAGCACATTGGGAAACTATATCCCTTGCTTGGGCCAAAGGAATAGAAAACTGCTTTGCCAATGCTTTCGCGGGAAGGTGAAAGGTGTTATGACATAGTATAGGATCAGAAAAGAGAGAAAAGGCAGAAATGTCCCTCAGAGCCGCATCTGCTCTTGCATTGCCCTCTGCTACATACCCTGGGTGCGATGTGTGGGAGCGAAGATGTGCAACATAATAAGGGAACTCTCTGCTGAAGTAAGGCCTGCAGGGCAAGAAACAAGGAAAACAAGTCAGAATCCAAGGAAGGAGTTATTTAAGATATTGGTAAAATAGCAAAAAGGCGATATACATACTGAGTATCCACAATAAGATTGAAAGGTTGAGTAGGAAAGGATTGAAAGGCAAGAATCACAGCTGCTAGCTCAGCTCGCTGAGCAGAAGACTGTGGAGGGGTAAATAAACATTTCCATTTTCCTCCCTCCTCCCACGTCACTACTCCCCTACTTCTTGTTCCATCCGTGAAAAGGGTCAGTGCAGAGGGGAGAGGTGTGAGAGACAAGGGGGTAGCCAAAACATAGGTGACCTGTGTCAGAAATGTCAAACGCTCATCCTTTGGAGGGTTAAAAATGATGACACTTATAAAATCTGCCAAAGCAATTTGCACGGCAGCATTTGTGATCAATAAATGCTGCTGTTCAGTCTGCGAGAAAGGCAAATAAATTGATGCAACATCAAAACCGCTCAAAGCTATTGCTCGTGAACGTCCTTTGATAACAATGTCTGATGTGGATTCAATTATGGAATAAATGTTTTTTGGTGGGGTATGTGGTAGATGTAACCATTCTATAATGCAGATAGTTTTCTTCTTGTCCATCTGAGCATATAAAATTCCTGTTGGCAACAATGGTGTAGCAAACACTGCCAGATGCAGCTCGTGTGCAGAGGCTTCTGTGATCCTGTCCACGAGAATAGATCGCAGGTGCTGATTAATGGTTTGTAATGCAGTGATCATTGCCGAAGTGACCTGGATTACATCTGCTGGATCCTTGTGTCCTGCGAGCGCTGAGAACAATGGTGATAGTGTGCTGGTAGGTAATGCAAGGAAAGAGCGAGCCCAATTCAAATGCCCAATAAGTTGTTGTAATTGCACAAGCTTCATGTTTGAAGGGATAGTCAGTTGAGGAACAATAGGCAGCGCTGCTTCTGCAGAGACTTTATGACCCAAGTAGGTGGCGGGCAACGTCAATTGAATTTTTTCAGGCGCTATACAGAGTCCCGCTTCCGCTAATGTGGCAGAAAGTTCTTGAAAAATGCCAGGCGGGAGTTCCTTAGCAGCGATTAAAATGTCATCCATGAAATGATAACACAAAAGCTCTAGGTGGCGCCTGCGGAAAGGTTTCAATGCTTCACTCACAAAATGTTGACAAAGTGTAGGGGAGTTCCGCATGCCTTGAGGCAGGACAACCCACTGATATCGCTGGGTGGGCTGCAAATTGTTATATACTGGCAATGTAAAAGCAAACCGTTCCCTGTCTGCTGGATCCAGTGGGATAGAAAAAAAACAGTCCTTTAAATCAAGCACAGCCAACTGATATTCTCGTGGGATCATATTTGGATTTGGCATGCCAGGTTGTAAAGTTCCCATTGGCTGTATTTGTTGATTAATTTTCCTCATATCCTGTAAAAGACGCCATCTGCCTGATTTTTTCTTAATAACAAAAATTGGGGAGTTCCAGGGAGATGAGGATGGTTCAATGTGGCCAAGGGTCAATTGTTCAGAAATAAGCTGGGCCGCCGCTGCTAATTTTTCTTTTGGTAGAGGCCATTGTTCTACCCATACTGGGGTAGAGGTGATCCATCGTAACGGCAGAGCGGTGCGTGGAAGTGCAGGGGAGGCCCTTAGAATAAATTTGACTCCAATTTGGTATCTGCAATAGCCAAAATATCACGCCCCCATAAGGAGACTGGAATGTCCATTATTAATGGATAGAGGGTGATCTGCACCCCGCTATCGCTTTGGATGAGTATTGGGTGGAGACTGCGCCGTGCCTGTGATTCACCTCCCACACCAATAACTTGTGAGGCTGGACAGGTGGGCCAACTGGACGGCCAAGTAGATTTCGCTATAACTGTTACATCCGCCCCTGTATCCAGAACTCCTTCAATGCGTCGACCTCCCACTGTCAGAGACACAGAAGGGCGCGAGGCTGTAATGTTCATGGCTGCTGCAATTAGGGGCAGTTGTTCGGATGGGGGGAAAATAATAATCTTCGCCACTGAAGTATTTGATTGTATTCTGCATGGACGATCCGCATATAGCGTGATCTCAGGGAAATTCACATATGGTCCGTGTGTTAGCATCGGTACCGCATGAATTCCTGTTGCTTGTGCAGATAATAAAGGCAATACAAGACAAGTGGCATGATTGTCTAACCCTGCTTCAGTGAGAACATGAGTCTTTAAAGGGCAGAAAGGCAAATGGAATTCCACGTCCTGAGTCAGGCGAAGTTGTGGTGCTGTTTCTCTGGACTCTGGGGGGTCCCCTATTGATTTGTCTGGGCCCGGGGTGGGCCCTGCTGCCAGTTTCCCTGCTGTTGTCCTTGCTGATTTTGGGCAGTGTGCTGACCCTGCTGTTGGTTTTGAGGAAGCGATCTGCATTGATTGGCCCAATGAAAGCCTTTTTTGCAGATTGGACATTTGGTAGAAGGACGCTTAGGCTGTTGCGTAGATCTACATTGCGCCTTAAAGTGTCCTGGTTTGCCACACTGGAAACAAGTTTTATCGGTGGCTACAGGCTGGTTTTTATTTAGTGCTGCTGCCAGCAGATGAGCCTTGTGGGTGGCTGTTCCAACAGACTGACAAATGTGAAGCATGGCTGCTGTGTCTGTGGCAGGATTGTGTATTATCGGGCGCAATGCAACCTTACAATCCTCATTTGCATTTTCAAAGGCCAATTGTTTGATAATAATTTGTTTGGCTTCAGGATTTTCAATTTGTCTACTCACTGCTGTAATCAGCCTGTCCATAAAGGAAGAATATGATTCTCTAGGTTCTTGTCTGATTGAACCCCATCTCGACTGAATACTGGTGGGTTCTGGGATTTTTCTCATTGCTTGTTGAGCAGCAAGAGCAGTATCCCTCAATAAGATCTGCAGCAGTGTGGCTTGTACTGAAGCCTGAGCGAAGGGACCACGCCCCATTATGGCATCTATGACGTCTGCGAGGGTAATATTTGGATTATTTCCCCTGATTTGTTGTAACAAGGCTGGAGCATAAGCACGGCAGGCAGTTTCCCATTCGTGGGCAAACAAAACACCTGCTAATGGGGGTAGCACTGTACGTGCCAAAAGCTTGATATCATCTGGAACCAACAGCTGGGCTAATGTGGTTTCCAAAAGAGCCTGTGTAAATGGGGCTTGAAGTCCATTTGTCCTTACTGACAATTGAAGCTCTTTCAAGATTTTAAAGTCAAAAGGTTGGTGCTGGGCTTGAGTTCCTGCTGGAGCACCAGCAGGGGGCACAATAACAGGGAATGCCATAGTATCCTGAATTAAGGAACAGGCAAGGACTGCACGTTGAAAAGGGGTAGCTGGGTCTGCCTCTGAAAGATTAGGATTATAGCCAGCCAGACCATGGTATTTTTGCAGGATTGGGTCCTCTGGTGAGGAACTGTAGTCCGGAGGTTTGGGGTCTGGAGCTGCTGCTGGCAAGGCAAGTATTGGAGCAGACTCTAACACAGCAGGCTGGATTAAAGAAGCTGAAGGTTGTGTTGGTAATGCAGCCAGGGAGATATTTTTTGGTGATAAAGAGCCCATGGCGTAACGAACCTTGCACCATGCATTTAGAATCCGAACACCTATGCTGGGGTGCCCATGAAAATGTGTCCCGATCTTATCCCAACGTTTTAATTCCCAAGTCCCATCTGTAGGAAACCAAGGACAATGTTCATCAATACACAGAATGAGCTGTATCAAATCACCCTCTGGAACTTCCAATTTGTTGGAGGAGAGGAGAAATTTCAAGTCTTTTAAAAATTTCTGTTGGGGATTAGACAAAGAGCTGCCCATTTTTCAAAAATCAATATAATAGAAGGGATCGGACTCACCAGGGATCCTAAGATGCTTCAGTGCTGTGCAACCCTTGCCGGGCGTGGTGAGCCGATGATATCCACTGCTTGGATCGAAAAACCTCTCACAGTTTCTTTTAAAATCCTCTTAGTCTGCCTCAGACTGTTTGCTTTAAGTTGCCTCTTAGTTCTCTTTTAAAAGCCTCAGCCGTTTTCTTTTATTCAGCCTCACACGGGGCACCACTTGACGAAGCCAGCCGTCAAAAATGCGCTTGTTTAGCATAAAATAAAGACACAGAGAGCCAGCAATATTTCCATGGACGGAGGGCAGCTCATTTCAGACTTCTCTCCTCTCCGGTCACTTTTATTGTTCTTTGTTCTCTCCTCCAGCATGGCCGTTTGCCAGTGTCTCACGTTACCTACATCCAGTCCTGGCTTTAACCCACCCACAAACCATATAGGGTCATCCCCTGAATACATTGCAAGGCACGGACATGCAGGTCACTGAGGTCAGCGAGGCACCAGGTGGCGCTATTTGCCATGACTTCCTGGCTCTCACAGGTACAAAGATGAGTACAGTTTGGGATGCAAGCAAGGCGGTAATGAGAGGATTCTTCATCCAGCAGAATGCGAGTAAAAACAAGAACAGAGAGAAAGGAAAGAAGGAAACCTTAAGACAAATAATGGACAATGAACAAAAATTAATCAAAAAGCCGAACAATTTAAAAATAAAACAAAACATCAAAGTTCTGCAAACGCAGTTTGCAATGATAATAAACAAGGAGGTGGAATGGAATATCAAAAAGCTAAGACAAAGAAACTTCGAGTTTGCCAATAAGTCAGGTAAATGGCTCGCATGGCAAATTAAGAAAATAAAGGAACAAAACACAATCAACAAAATTATTGTGGATGGAGAAGAGATTGAGAACCCGAAAGGCATTAGAAAAGGATTCTTGGACTTTTATAATCATTTGTACAGCAACAGAGAAAAGAACAATTTGAAGAGAATAGAAAGATATTTAAAAGAAAAAAAGGTGCAAAAGATCCCGACAGAAAAGAAAGACAGACTGAATGCCCCAATTGAGAATGAGGAAATAATAGAGGTAATAAAAGAATTGAAAAAAGGAAAGGCTCCAGGACCAGATGGATTTACAGACAGTTATTACAAAGAACTGAGGCACACCCTGACGGTACCACTGAAAGAAGTTATGAATAATATTTTGAAGGAAAAAGATATTCCGGAAACTTGGAAAAAGCCTTCATCACACTTATTCCCAAGCAAGATTCTGATTTAACACAAGTCAAGAACTATAGACCGATCTCATTGTTGAACACAGACTATAAGATTTTTGCTGGAATATTAGCAAAAAGATTAAAAAAGGTATTGAGAGAATTTATTCACGATGATCAAGCAGGTTTTCTTCCAGGCAGGCAGATGAAAGATAATGTGAGAAATATAATAAATATTTTGGAATATCTGTCTGCTAGGAATGAGAAACAAGCTATACTAATGTTTGTAGATGCGGAGAAGGCATTTGATAATATATCATGGGAATTTATGCTAAAAAAATTAGAATTTATGGAGGTGGGGAATGATTTCTATAATGGAATAAGGGCGATTTATACAGAGCAAAGAGCTAAATTGATTGTGAATAATGTAATAACAGAAGAAGTGAAGATACGGAAAGGTACAAGACAGGGTTGTCCTCTCTCGCCACTGTTATTCATAATGGTTCTGGAAGTCCTCTTGAGTGCAATTAGACGAAATGAATTAATAAAAGGGGTGACAGTAGGTCAAAACGAATATAAAGTTAAAGCCTTTGCTGATGACCTGGTAATAACGATAGAAGATCCTTTAAAGAGTTTAAATGTGGTGTTAGAGGAGATGGAACAATTTGGCAAGGTGGCCGGGTTTATATTAAATAAGAAAAAAACCAAAGTAATGGTTAAGAATATGGACCAGAGTGTAATAGAAGTAATGCAACGAGAATCAGGGTTTGAAGTGGCGAAGAAGGTAAAATATCTGGGAATATGGTTAACTCCAAGAAATATTGATTTATTTCAAAACAACTATATACCGGTGTGGAACAGAATCAAAAAAGATTTGGAAGTTTGGGGAAGGATGAAACTTTCTTTTTGGGGTAGAATCTCAACGATCAAAATGAGTGTGCTTCCAAAGATGTTATTTTTGTTCCAAATGATTCCTATAATTAGGGGGACAACGACTTTCAAAGAGCGGCAAAAAGTAATTTCAAGATATATCTGGCAGGGCAAAAAGCCAAGAATACAATTTAAGTTATTGACAGATGCAAAGGAAAGAGGAGGCTTTGCCCTGCCAGATTTGAAATTATATTATGAAGCGTCTTGTCTCTGCTGGTTAAGGGAATGGATAAAATTAAAAAACAATAAACTGTTAGATTTAGAAGGATTTGATAATAGATTTGGATGGCACGCGTATTTATGGTTGGAGAAGAAGAAAAGTCACAAGGGTTTTGAGAATCACATTTTCAGGAGCTCCATAATAGAAATATGGGATAGGTATACAAATGTATTAGAACCCAAAGTTCCACACTGGTTGTCTCCATTAGAGGTTATGAGTGTAAAGAAAATCAACATGAGAGGGAATTGGATCACTTACGGAGAGCTAATAATTAAAGAAGGGGGGGAATGGAAAATGAAGCCATATGAACAAGTAAAAGAACATGTGTTTGATTGGTTGCATTATTTTCAGGTAAATGAAATGTTTTAAAAGGATTTAAAAGAGAGTGGATATACGGAAAAAGAATCAAAATTTCAAATAGAGATAATAAACAATGATTATAAGATATTGTCAAAAATGTATAAAATGTTGTTGGATTGGCAAACGATGGACGAGGAGGTAAAGTCGGTTATGATACATTGGGCCAGAGACTTTGGTTATAATATACAATGGGCTGACTGGGAAAAAGTATGGAATGAAAATATGAAATTTACCGCATGTACGACGTTAAAGGAAAATATTATGAAAATGGTATATAGATGGTACATAACACCGGTTAAGTTAGCAAAAATGTTCAAAACATGTAATAAGTGTTGGAAATGTAAAGAAAAAGAAGGATCTTTTTTCCATATGTGGTGGGCATGTAAGAAGGTAAAGGGTTTCTGGGAAATGATATATAATGAGTTGAAGAAGATGCTTAAATACACATTTGTAAAGAAACCAGAAGCCTTTTTGTTAGGAATAACTGGAAGAGAGATAAATAGAAGGGATTACAAACTTTTCCAATACGCAGTAACAGCGGCAAGAATATTAATGGCCCAAAAATGGAAACAAGAGGAGCTACCGACCCTTGAAGAGTGGAGAATGAAACTTATGGACTATGCAGAACTGGATAAACTGACTGGGAAGATTAGATATCAACGGGATCACAAGTTCATCGAGGACTGGGGAAAGTTTACAGATTATCTGAAAAGCATATGTGATGAACAGACAACGCTAGTGGGATTTAAAGAGGCTTTGTGAAAGTTAAAGATGTATTGTAAAAAAGAAATAGAATTGAAAGGATAATATTAAATGGCAATATAAATTTAGAGAATGCATAAAAATAGAAAATATGGATGATTGGTGGAAAAGCTGGTGGAAGTTCAAAAAGTTGAAATTTGCGAATACTGTTTGGGATGGCGAATTTGTAAAAGGAAAATTTAATAAAAATTATTTTTAAAAAAGAGAGAGAAAGGAAGTGTGAGTCAGTTCTCAGACTGTCTTCAGCGTAACCGGGGAGAAGTTACGTTCGCCCCTTCCGCTCCTGGACTGGAGCAGTGTTGAGTCGTAGTACTCACAAGCTGGGCTGTTCGGGACGACCAGCCATGCGTGTTGTTTTGTATGCAGTTTAATAAAGTAGATGAAATCTACGAACTGCCTTTTCCTTCTGATGGTTGCTCAGGGGAAATTGGTGTGCTTTTCTCAATAAGAGACAGGTCACCTTTTTATTGGTCTCTCTGGACTGAAGGAGGATTCCTGAATGGCAGCCAGAAGATGACCACCGTACTAATCGCCCCAGAGTGCCTCGGGATGCTGGCAGTGCTCCCGGCCGTTAGTCCGTCTAACTAATTACATTCCTCCTTCCAAAACCATGGAGAGAGTAAGTATTGTGTACATTTTACTGCATTAGGAGTTTTGTTTGTGTAGACAAGCATGGCATTGGACTGTTCAAAATATCTGAAAGTAAACAGGGGTCTGAAGCTTACTCCTTGGGTATTGTGTGTCTGTGTGTGCATCTGTGTGTGCACATATGTGCTCCAAACTTGGGGGGGGGGTGTCATTCTATTCAAACATTTCAAACCTTTATTTCAAACTGGTGTCTTCTATTATGTGTGGTACTGATCTCCTGTCTTGTTGTTTTTTCATATTGGCATCACAATATTTCTTTTTAACAAGGGTGTGGGAATTGAATAAATATGAGTGAAATACTGTGTAAATGTCAAAAGTACAACCTAAGCCTGCAGGGCATACTTTTTTTCTGCTGACTCTGCTGCATTTGGCTTATTCATAGCACAGGTGCATGAGGAGAAAAAAATAATAATCCTTTGCATGCAGAGGGGGGTAGAGGACAGTAACTAATCCAGTGATTTTTAAGAGAAAGAATAACACTATTATGTAGCCTCAGAAAAAGGAGGGCCCTTTCTAACTAACCCAGGCAGAAAATAATAATCCTGTAATCAGTCTTAGAAAGCAGTGTGTGTTGCACTTAATTATAAAATAGAAGATACAGTACTATCTATATTTACCACCGGGCCACACTTAGGCTTTTATTAATTGCAACAGTGTCAGCCACCTCTAAAGATCTGGGGGAACTTTCTTTAATTTCCCAGGGAGGCACATTTCTTGCTTAACCAGTTAGTTCACTGACAAGCTCCAGCAGTCATTGTGAGGTAAGGGTGGTGGGCTGAAGAAGGGATTGTTGATGATACTGTATTGATAAGTTTTACTAGTAAACAGATCATCTTTCTTCTGACAGGTCTCCTATGCTTTTATTTAAAGCAGCACCAGCTGCAGCAGCCGGTACAGCAGTCCCCCAGCATCCCTCCTTTTGATTTGCCTGATTTGTCTCTTAGGCTAGCCTTGTGTTTACTTGCCTGGTAGCCACAAGTGGCATGCCTTGTGCTCAGCATAGAAAGCAAGAGTGCTATCCAGCCATGCCCATCCCCTGTTGGAAAACTATTTGATCCAATGGAGGCTTCCATTACAGCAGAGTTTCCCAAACTCCAGCTGTTTTTGGACTACAGTTCCAATCATCCCAGACCACTGGTCTAAGTTTGGGAAACCCTATATTAGAGGGAAAGCCGGTGATTTTTATTGATTCCTCCTTCCCTTTCCAGGTCCCTGCATCCTCACTAATCTGCTCTAATACTTGGTTCTTACTTCAGCTTTTAAACATCATGCAGCTTTGACAGTAGATAAATGGGTGGAGGGAGGAGAGTTAACTTTTTGAAATCATATTCATACCTGAAAGCAAGCCATGTTGGACTCACCAAGAATTACTTCTGAGTAAACTCAACCTGTACACACTTTCTTGAAAGATTTCAATGAACTTGGAAGAATGTATGAGAAAGTCTGCTTTAGGGTGCAGTTATCAATCAATTTGTCTTAAACTGAAGCAGTTTAGCTGGGATCCAAATGGGTAAGGCATTGCTTTGTTTGTGAAACGTTTAAGTTGCTTGTGTTATGAGGATGGGGGAACTACTTTGGATCCTGATTGTGGATGATCTTAAGGAGGTGGAACAAAGGCCCATTTAGGCCAGCATTCTGTTTTCACAGCAGCCAACCAGATATCTATCTTTATGTGTTACCATCCTTATTTGCTGAGGTTTTCAGTTTAATCCAATTGTAGCACTGTGTGTCCCATCTAATGTACTTCAGGGGAAATCCTGTCTATCAAGCTGTTAAACTACAAAAAGGGGTTGCAAAATGAGATGACATTATTTTTGTTTCTTTCTTGGACTGCTGCATAGCTGCTGCCAGTTAGAAATCATAGATTTCTAATAATTTTGTTGATGAGACATACAAACATAAAAACAAATTTGTCTTGAGTGCATTTTAATCTAGACTTCCAAGTATAAAGCAAAAATGGGAAAAAACTTGATGTAATTTTACAGCAATAAAATTAACAACTGGTGGAGGGACTATGACTCATCTCACTGTGTCTGACAGATAGTACTGGACATTTAATCCCTATGCCTAAACCTTTTGGCCTTAATTTCCCCCAAACTGGAATTAATGATGATACTGAATTAGCAAACATTTTATGTATTTTTTTTAAAAAAAATTTTCCCTTTTTTAGATACAGCTATAAATATTATCAAATCAATTGTACAAGGCAACTGAGACCCTTATTATAAGAGCAAATTACCGTAACTATTAATATTTTATGCCAACATTTTGTTTCCATTTAACCATGGTGCATCCTTTCCACATGTCCTTTTCCATGCATTTAAGTTACATGGCAGAGGAAGATGAAATGATACAATCCAAAAGGATCCATCTTCTCTACCCAAAATGGATAAGGAGAAAGGATATCACATGCCTTCCTCGTTCCCATTGTATTTACATACAGACGTGCAAACTGGGTGATGAGATTTCAGGTCAGGCTTAACTAAACAATTTTCCATGCTGTAGGCAAGAGACTGTTATATAATAACCAGACTGCTTGGGGAGAAAAGGCTTCAGTCTGATAATATTCGTTCATCATAAGCAATCAAAAGTATTACAGCATCAATGAGGAAGAAACAGTCTGCTTCAATAGGTACAGATTTATTCAAGGTGGAAATAAGGAAATACACATAAAAACAGCTAAAGGAACTTTGTAAATAAGTTCACAAACGTTACTAAGCTTGAAATAATTACTAGCCTGCTGGTAGATGGCAGAGGAGGGCCAGAGAGCATGCAACTGCCTGCTGCCTGGGTGGAGCGTCCTTGTGGAGCCTTATGAAGGACTCTTTGATTCAACAGAGGTTCCCATAAGCAAGGGAGGTCAGGATTTTCACAATCACCCCTTTCTCTTGCAATGCCAATCCCCCTCTGCCACCCAGTTATACTTCCCATGCTGTTCCAAGCATACCTCAAGTCTCTAGAGCAGTGTTTCCCAACCTTTTTTGGGCAAAGGCACACTTGTTTCATGAAAAAAATCTCGAGGCACACCACCATGCCAGATGGGGAAAGGTCACTTTTTACTTATGTAAAAAAAAATAAAAAAAATAGTAACAGCATAGAAGGTAATGGTTAGGCTAGCATCCCTCTTCCAAATATGCTAGGTTTTTATTTGCAGGGACTGTTCTACATGGGAAGGGGAAAGGAAAGTTAATAGAAGGAAAGGCGGGTGGGAGAGAAAGAGAAAGAAAGAGGGAAGGAAGGGGGGAAGAGAAGTGGAAAGGAGGGAGACCGAGGTGGGGGAGAAGCGTCTGGAGAGTTGCTCCGAAGTTTGGGGGGCCGCGGGGGTGGGCGCGCGTCCCAGGAGGCGGAGGCCAGCCCGGGCTGGGAGCCGCGCCGCGGCCCGGGGGGGAAGGCGGACCGCGGCTCCTAGGATGTGGAAAGGGGACGGCAGCGCAGGGGGAGGAGATCCGCACGGCTAGGGCAGTGCGCAGGGGGAGGGGAGCGGGCCGGAGGCGGGCGAGGGGGGCCGCGATCCCGCGCGCCACGAACATGGCCTCCTTCCCCGCGGGCCCCGCCGAGCCCCCCGGCCGGGGAGGGCGGCGCACCCCCGCCGCCGGAGGAGAGCAGAGGCAGGAGGAGGAGGACGAAGGCGCTGCCGAGGAGGCGCACCAACTTCTGCCAACTTCGGCGCCCGCCCCGTCGCCGCAGGCTCCTCCCGGCCGAGAGCCAGAGGACGGCGGCGGAGCAGGAGGAGGAGGATCGGGTTTGGCGACGGCTGCTGCGTCCTCTCCAAGCGCGGGGCTAGCCTCCGCCGTTCCCGATCCTCCGCGCTCGCCGCGCTTCTCGGCGGAGCAGGTCTCGTGCGTGTGCGAGGCGCTGCTGCAGGCGGGCGACCCCGGCCGGCTGGCCCGCTTCCTGGGCTCGCTGCCGCCCGACGCCGAGGCGCCGTGCTTGGAGGCGCAGGCGGGCGAGAGCCTGGCCAAGGCGCGCGCGCTGCTGGCCTTCCAGCGCGGCGACTTCGCCGAGCTCTACCGCCTGGTGCAGAGCCGGCGATGGGATGTGGGAGGGAGCTCGCTCGCCGCCCCGCGTGTGCCTATGTGGGGCACGTTACAGCCCCGTGACGTCAGCGCCACGCAGGCAGCCAGGCAGGCAGACAGCGAGAGCCCCACGCTGGGCGGCCTCTCGCCCGCCTCCCTCCCACGGCACACCAGGCAACGTCTCCGCCATGTACTCTGGTTTACGGGACAGCGCGTCCGCTCTCACATTCTGCTCCCCTGGCACGCACAGAATCCTAAAGTTGAAGTTGGCAAAGAACTGCGCCCAGCGTATTTGCCTCTGGCACATCACTCGCGCTGTCCGCCACTACTCCAAATTCTTGTGATCCGTGCACACCTGTATCTGATGCTTCGCACCAATCAAAAAATGGTGCCATTGCTTGAATGCAGCCACAATCGCAAGCAATTCTTTGTCATAGATGCTATAGTTCACCTCCGATTTATTCAGCTTCCGGGAGAAAAAGGCACACTTCCCTTCTCCATTCTGCTGCATGAGGACTGCCCCTATGGCTCGATCCGACGCATCTGTCTCAACCCGCAGGGATAGTTTAGGGTTGACAGGCAGCAGCTGCTCCTCAGATGCAAAGACCCTTTTTAGGCTCTCAAATGCCCTCTGCGCCGCTTCCGTCCATTGAAATTTCTTCTTCCCCCTGAGGCAATCTGTTATGGGCGTCGCCATCTGCGCAAAGTTCTTGATGAACTTCCTGTAGAAGTTGCTGAAGCCCAGGAACCGTTGGACATCCTTCCTGGTCTTGGGACTTTCCACTCCACCACAGCCTTGACCTTCTCCGGGTCCATTGCCAGACCCTTATCCAACAGCCGGTAGCCCAGGAACTCAACCTCCTTCGCGTGGAACTGACACTTCTCCAGTTTCACCCACAGGCGATGCTCCTTGAGCCTACTCAGAACTTCCCGCACGTCCTTCATGTGCTGTACTTCGTTGGGAGAGAAGATAAAAATATCATCTAAAAAGGCTGCACAGTTTCGATACAGCAGCAGCCCCAACACGTGGTGCATGAAGGCTTGGAAGCACGGGCTACCACACTGCAAACTGAAGGGCATCACGAGATATTCAAACGCTCCTAACGGTGTGAACATGGTGGTCTTCCACTCATCACCCTTTTGCACTCTGATGAGATTGTACGCTCCTTGCAGGTCCAGCTTCGTAAAAACCTTCCCCTTTCTCACTCGCGCCAAAACGTCATTGATTCTTGGCATGGGGAAGGCCATGGGGACCGTATGGGCGTTGATGCTTCGAAAGTCCACGACCAGCCTCTGTTCCCGCGTGGATTTCTTGTCCACAAAGAACACGGGGCTCCCGCCCACAGCCCTGGACTCCCTGATGAAACCTCTCTTTAAGTTCTTGTCGATAAAGTCTCTCAACTCCTGGATTTCTTGATCCGACATTGTGATGGCCTGGGATTCCGAGTCTGAGAGCGATCCGGAGGAATCCCAGCCGGCACAGGAGTCCCCGCCTCCAGGGCCAGCTGAACTGGGGCAAGGCCTAGATGCTGAGGAAACTCAAGAGCAGGCACCAGGTGAAACCATTCTGGCCCCAGAGGTGCTGGATGACTCAGTGGCCACAGGTGAGCCTCCTCCAGGGCCCAGTAACCCTTCGGCCTCTCCTGATCTGCAGAGGCTTAGGGCAGAGAGGCGAAGGGAACTGGTTGCCCCCAGGAGGAGTGCTCGCCTTAAGGCCAGAGGAGGCGGGGCTCCTGGGGGTCGGGACCGCCCCTGACCTTAGAAGAGGATAAAAGCCCAGTCAGGCCGGCCCCAGGTTGCGGGAGCAACGTCGTTGTTGGCTTCGGACCTTCCTGTGTTCTTGATCTCTGCTCGGCCTCCTGTTCCTGACTATCCAGTACTCCTGTTCCCTGCTCGGCCTCCTGTTCCCGTCCATCCGGTGTTCCTGCTACCTACTCAGCCTTCTGTTCCAGCGTTCCTGTTCCCCGCCCGGCTCTAAGCATCGGACCTCGCCCCTCTTCGTGTGGACTCTGCTACACACACGGTACCTTACCCCCGGGACCAGCACAGACATGGAGTACAGCTTTCCTGCCGGTAACTTGGCCCCCGGGACCAGGTTAATCTGGCAATCGTACGGCCGGTGCGGCAGTAGTGTGTCTGCCTCTCTTTCGCTGAACACTTCCTCCAAGTCACTGTACTCTGGAGGGATGCCGCCTTTATCTCCCGTGCGCGTTGCAGCCACCCTGCCACCCCCGACTTGCGGCTCCCTTGCTCCCAAGCAGTTCTCCAAGCAATGGGCCGATCCAAACGTCAGGTTACGCTGGTGCCAGGAAACCACCGGATCATGCAAGGCCAACCAACTCATGCCCAGAATGATGGGCGGACCTGCCAGTGTGGCCACATGGAAAGCAATAGTCTCAGAATGTGTAGAAATCCGCATCCTCATTGAAGGAGTCTTATGGGTCACTTCCCCTCCCAATAGTTCCCGTCCATCAATGGTGGTCACTTGCAGAGGAAAGTCCAAAGGCCGCAAATGCAACTGGTGCTGTGCAGCGAAGTCTCTGCTGAAGAAATTTGCACTCGCACCTGAGTCGAGCAGGGCGTGGGCCTCCATTGCATGCCCATTGGGGAGATCCAGCAACACCCTCACAACTATGCCTGGTTGGGGGTGTCCTGGTCGGGGCTCTTGGTTACTTCCGTTACTGCCTGGCTGCTGCCCCGTTCCATTCCCAGCCAGGCCCGGGCGTTTCCCTGCATCCCCTGTTCCCTGGGGAGAGGCCCCCACCATTCCCTGCCAGTTGCGACGTTCCGGACACACTCTGGCAAAGTGCCCTGGCTTCTGGCATAAAAAACATATTTTGGCCGCCTGCCAGTCCTTTGCCGCCTTCTGGCTCGGCCGTTGGGCTTTTGAACTTTCCCGCGCGTGGGCAGAGTCAATTTCCATCGGCTCAGTCCGAGACTGACCTTGCTCTCCCTCCCTCGGCATCTCAAGAATGCGGTCACTATGGAAACGCTGGCTTTTGCTCTCTGCCTTCTCAAGCTGCCGCAGCTCCTGCCTGCTGCCGATCGCTAACACAGCCTTAACTAGTGAATCCATATCCTTGTGACATGGATCTCTGGCAAGCTCATCTTTTACATCAGAATTAAGTCCAGCCTTAAATAAGGCTTGCATTGGCTTTGAGCTCAAACTCCAATCCAGCTTGTGGATCAGCATTGCGAACTGGGACCAGTAGCCCCGCACAGTCAAATTCCCCTGCTTAAGATCCAAGAGCTGCTGCTGGGTGACTTCCTCCTCACTTTCATGGGAAAACATTACATCCATAGCCTCCCAAAATTGCTTTAAGTCCCGGAGTGCATCATTATTAGCTGCAATCAGTGGGCGAACCCAATCTCTGGCCGGCCCAGATAGATGACCAATGAGATAGCCCACTCTCAGCATCGCCAGCAAAGGCAGTCCCTTGCAGCTCCAAAGCATACTGCATCTCCATTTTAAACCCAAGATATTGCCGAGGATCCCCATTAAATCTCCAAATGAATTCTCAATTCCTTGGCTCTAGCCAATAAATCGGCTTTGTCCTTTTCCAACTGCTGCACACGCTGTTCCATTTTTTCCTTTCTTTTCAATCTCCGCTCCCTAGCACTCATCAACTGTGGGGTCGGGACAAACTGTCAGCAGCTTTGAGTTGTGGGTGCTCAGTGGAGATAACAGTCCGGGAACCCAGCCATATTTTACAAATCTTTATTTCTTCTTGGCATATTTACAAGCAGTTCAAAAAAGCGATCCAATCATCTTGGGAAGTTGTCCTGACTAGTTTCCTTCCGTTTTGGGTGGGACCAGCATAGCCACTGTCTCAGCCCCACCCCCTCCTTCCTCTGTGACGAGCGGCACTTGCTCTTGGAAGTACCTCCTCCCTCTCAGAATCACTCCCCTCTGATCCCCCTTCGTCTTCCCTTTCTTCTGACAACGAAAGGCTACTGATCAAATGAGCTGTCTCCCGGTAACTTCTCCTTTCTTCCTCCCTTTCTGACTCCAGTTCCCTGACAGCAGGTTTTGACTTCCCCGTAGCAATTCATCACAACTTTGGTGGTTATGGCCTTGGGTGGAATCCTTTAGTCTTTTCTTCCCTATATGTGAGCGGGGGGGGGGTGAAGTGGTGATTCACCCCCCTGTGGCGGAAACTCCAGGGTCCCCCTCTTAAAGGGGTTATATATATGGGTGTCACTGGCCATACACCAAAAGGTTGTCAGTGAACTACCGTATTTTTCGCTCTATAAGACGCACCAGACCACAAGACGCACCTAGTTTTTGGAGGAGGAAAACAAGAAAAAAAATATTCTGAATCTCAGAAGCCAGAACAGCAAGAGGGATCGCTGTGCAGTGAAAGCAGCAACCCCTCTTGCTGTTCTGGCTTCTGGGATATCTGCACAGCCTGCAGTCACTCCATAAGACGCACACACATTTCCCCTTACTTTTTAGGAGGGAAAAAGTGAGTCTTATAGAGCAAAAAATACGGTACCCTGCGTGCAGGGATATGGGCTTGGCTGCCTGCTACACTTACGTTTCACAGAGCACCCCCATATCCCATTTACCCTGATGTGCCCCAGTTCCCCCTGGCTGGGGGGGGGGCTGGGGGGGAGGCACGCCCAAGGCCTAAGCCAAGATTTTCCTACATTCAGAAGTTTAATAAAGTTCTGGTCTAATTTTAATTCCATATAACGTTGTCAGAGTCTTTATTCCTTCCTTATGATGCCTGGGGGCTGGGGCTGTCGCTGCCTGGTGATGCAAAGTTCTGCTACTAACAAAAAAAGTACTATTTTTATGGGTCTGGACAATGATTTCTTCCAAAAGGAATCAGCTCATATGCATCCAGTTGCTTCAAACTGTGCAATATTAATATCTGCAATAAAGCCACTAGCCAAGAGGGTTAAAATAGCATGATATTTACAGAGGTAGCATGCATGAGAGGCTGTCTAGCTGTAAGGGTATTTTCTTGTGGCTATTTCATTGACTCTAACCCAGCTATCACAAGTGTTGCCAAAAAGACAAAACCTATCTGTTTCTTTCTGCTCATGTTGTATGCCATTTTGTTCAGTAAAAGTTTACCAGGATTTTGTCTCAGGACTCCATCTGCAGTATTCAAGTGCTTTTGCTAAGAAAAAGCACAGGCAAGCCTCTTCCACCCTGAAAAGATGTGTAGAAGAGGGAATTTCAGCAGGATGTACTGTAGCTCACTAGTAGAAGGCAGGATGTGCAAAATAATCAAGGTATTTTTAGCACTTTTTCCTGCTTCATAAGTCCTTTAGCTTAAGCTGTAGCTTCCTGAATTGTGTTCTGCTTACCCTTGCTTCATATAAAACTATTCTGAAGGATTATCTGCTTGGGAAATCTGGAAAAATGTCTTTAAATCTGGGAAAATGTCTTTAAATCTGGGAAAATGTCTTTTTCACTTTGATGATAAAAAATGGGATTTTCTCTTCTTTAATATTATAAACTCCACTGAATTCGTTTTTCTAATGGATTAGCTACACAAGAGGCAGAAGAAATTAGTTTTTATGTTATTTTTTATGTTATTTTATTTTTAATCTTCAATTGGGTGACTTTAGGGGGGGGTTAAATTTGTTGGTTTCTGCTCTCTTCACTGTGCAGCAAAGTGCTTGTCACAAGACAATGTTTACATTCCACAGTCAGAGCACTGTTGGGTTTTCCCACGGGAATGGGAAGCTGGATGTGACGTACACTGGTTTCCTGTTTTTCACTGTTCTCTCGGTGTTCTTCGTTCCGAGGAGAAGGATGGTTGCTTCTCTGCTCCAGCAGAGGCAAGATGCATGTTTGTAATTTCTCAACTCTGAACTGAAAATAAAGCAACCTTAAGCATGTGGCACGTACTGTTCATCATTCCGTTGTGCAAAGGACTCTGCAATAACAACATTTTGGTTATGGGCCCAGAAAGACGTAAATCAAACTGAGGAATGCCGGCAGAGGTACAGAGGAACGGATCGCGTTATCTGCTCTGCGCGTCAAGATTGATTGATGAAGGTATGTGCTCATGCTGCCCGGAGCAGCCTGCCAGTTTCTAGTTTATGGCTTTATGGCTGGACTTTGATCTTTTAAAGCCGTTTTGCCGCGATACAGTTTAAGGCACAAGCTCACAGGCTTGATGGCTGCAGAAAGCGAAAGTACTTTTACAAGTGCTTTTGGAAGCTGCAGGACTGTGACGCAGCTCGTTTAAAGCAGCAATAATGGCTGAAGCAAAGCTGGCTGATGCTTTTGGGATTCCTAAGCTCAATAAGAAAAATTACACGGAGTGGGTGCAGTATGCAGAGGCAATTCTGCGGAAAGAAGGTCTGTTTAATGTTATTACAGACAACCCCCCAGCTCCAATTACAGCTGAATGGAATGCTAAGGATTCCAAAGCACGGGGAACACTTACGTTGATAGTATCCCCAGAAGAGCTCTGTTTGTTGCGTGGAAAGACCACAGCCAAAGAAATTTGGAACTCTTTAAGAGAGGCTCACTTGAGGACAGAAGCTGGTTCCTCAATGTACTACTATGCCAAGCTGCATGGTATGGCTCTTGCTGAAGGTGGAGATGTGCGTACACACCTGATGGAGATGCAGAATCTGAGACACGAGTTGCAACAGAGAGGACTCAACTTTCCAGAGGCTGTGTATTCCTTTATGATACTACATTCTTTGGGTCCAAGTTGGGAGTCCGTTGCCACTCAGATTGCTGTTCAACCAACTGCTCAGCTCACAGTAGCCTATGTTACTGCCGTGATCCAGAATGAAGCAGATCGCCGGGGTGCTAGCTGCATGGGTAAGGGGGAGTCATCACAGACGTCATCCCAGAGTGCAGTGGAACCACCAGAGGGCGCCAAAGCTTTGAAGGCAGTGAAATGCTACTCGTGTGGACGTCTAGGCCATATGAAGAGGGAATGCAAATATCCCAGGGCCAAGACAGAGCAGCGCAGCGGAAGTTCATCGCGTGGAAAAGGCCAAAGCAAAGGAAAAGGTCCGGTCTCCAGGACAACGCAGCACAAGGCAATGGTCTCACGCTTCACTCCAAACGTCGCAAAGGTCGAGAAGACGTCTAGATCTTTCTTCGTTGTTGATTCAGCAGCTACCCACCACATGTGCAACAATAAGAGACTGTTCGTGTCTTTTACACCGCAGGAAGGTGCGATTCACCAGGCGGATGACCACACGATCCCCAGTCAAGGCTACGGAACTGTTGTTCTTCACAGTTTGGACTTATCGATACAGGATGTACTTTATGTTCCAGATGCCACACACAATCTTCTAAGTGTGATGCAGCTGAATGAACGGAACATTGACGTTTCCTTCAAGAACAAGAAATGCACCATCACAAAGAAAGACGATTATGTATTGCATGCTGAATGTGTTGATCGTTTGTTTGTTTTGTATTATGATGATGTTGTGCAGAATGATACTTGTTGCATTGCAGGTTCTAACAAAAGTTTGCATGCAGGATGTATTCATGATTTTCACAGGAAATTTGGTCATTTGCATTTTGAGGCAGTATCAAAAATGCCTGCCTTGGTTGAAGGTATGACTATTAAACCCTGCAGGTACCACATGAAGTGCAAGGCATGCGCAGCAAACAAGGTGAAAATGGCTGTGAAAGGTAAGGTGTCTAGTAGGCAAGCTACAGAACCATACCAGATTGTTCATGCTGATTTAGTCGGTCCACTATCGCCCTCTTTGGGTAGCAATAGGTTCTTCATGGTTCTCATTGATGCATTTTCCAGGTATATTTATGTGTACAATCTCAAGCAGAAATCAGAGGCTTTTCCAAGGTTCAAGGAATTCTGTGCTTGGTTGGATAATGTGCATGGTAAGAAGATAAAAATTCTTTTCACAGATCGCGGGGGAGAATTCACTTCTCAGCAGTTTGAAGCTTTTCTGACTGAGAAAGGAATTCAACACGATTTGTCCAGTCCTCGCTCGCCATGGCAGAATGGACTTTGCGAAAGGGCAAATCAAACATTGCTTCAAGGGTTAAAAACCTTGCTGCATGATGCTAATCTTCCAGAGAGTTATTGGGCCGAATCTCTCTCGTGTTTCGTTTACAGTTACAATCGCAGGTTATCTTCAGCGATTGGTTGTACCCCGTATGAGAAGATGTTTGGCAAGAAACCGTACATCAAACACATGAAAATTTTTGGTTCTGATATGTGGATTCATTCACCACAAAGCTCCAAATTAGGCAAACGTGGTATGCATGGTATCTTTCTAGGTTATCAGAAAGGTTCTTACAGAATAATGATGACTGACTCTAAGACAATTAAGCTCACAAAAAGTGTTGAGTACAATGCCAAGTGGGGGGAGAATGTGGGAATTTTTCAATGTTATCCTGATGACAGTGATGAGACTGAGGATAAGCAACAACAACCCACACCCACTGATGAAGGTTCTGATTCTGAGTCTGAAACTGAATCGGATAATTCAGAGGATTTCAAGAGTGCGAAAGCCTCTATGCGACCCTCTGAAAGCTCTGATCAGGAATTGGAAGAACCATTGTTCACAATAGGTCACTTTTCTCCTAAGAAGGAAGAGGAGAGTGTTGAAGACCAAAGGCTAATTCGTAGGTCACAAAGAGCCACAAAAGGCAGACCTCCAAAGAGATTTGCTGATGAATTTGCTAAGACAGCAGTAGCAGCTGTTAAAAGCTCCAAGAAGGTATTTGAACCTTCAAGTTTCCAAGAAATCCAGGATTTGGATTCTAAGGAAGCTGAGCCATGGTTAAACGCCATGAAGGCTGAGCTTGATTCCTTAGAAAGAAACAAAACTTGGGAGCTAGTTCCAGGAATGAAACTGCTTGGAAGCAAATGGGTCTTCAAAGCGAAGACTGATCAAAATGGCAAGATAGTCAGACACAAAGCCAGATTGGTAGCCAGAGGTTTTGCACAGGTACCAGGTGAAGACTATCACGAGACCTACTCACCCACGGTGAGGTATGAGAGCATAAGGCTTATGCTCAAGCTAGCTGCAGAAGAGAGTCTACACATTAGTCACCATGATGTGAATACAGCATTTTTGTACGGATCTCTAGGTGAATCACTTTATATGCTTCCACCTGATGGCGTACAGGTAAAACAGGGATTTGTTTGTGCTCTAAAGAAGTCCCTTTATGGTCTCAAACAAAGTGCACGGTGTTGGCACACAAAACTCACTGAAGCATTGTTTTCTCTAGGTTTTCAGCAAGGGAAAGCTGATCCATGTGTATTTGTCAAAGAGGAGGGGCAAAAGAAGCTGTACTGTTTGTTTTATGTTGATGATATTTTGTTCTTTTGGAAAGATGTCACATTGTACAATAACGCCCTAGCTCAACTGAAAGAGCACTTTGACATGAAAGATCTTGGTGAGGTAAACAACTACCTATCTCTGGAAATAGAGAAAGATCAAAGTGGTAACATTCTAGTACACCAGTCATGGAAAATTGCTGATGTGTTAAGCAAACTGAACCTGATGGATGCTAACCCTGTAGACACACCGATGACAACAGGTTATCAGGTAGAAGACACTGAAGAAGCATTTTCTGACACTACACTGTACAGAAGTGTGCTAGGCAAGGTAAACTTCATTGCCAGATGTTCAAGACCTGACATTGCTGTTAGCTGTAATTTGCTAAGCAGACAAGTCAACAATCCTACTGTTAAGGATTGGAAAGCTTTAAAACGCATAGCACGCTATTTGAAAGGCACTATGCATTACAGACTGAGATTTAACAATCAGAAGTCTGGTGGTCTTGAGATCTTTGCAGATGCAAGTTTTGGAAGTGACACTGCAGACAGGAAAAGTACGTCTGGAGTTTGCTACATGTACAATCAGGGTCTATTTGATTGGTCATGCAAGAAGCAAACAACAATTAGCTTAAGTACTTGTGAAGCTGAACTGAATGCACTGTCTTATTCACTTAAGGATTGTGAATGGTTGTTACAATTGTGCAAAGACATGAAAATTCCTGTCAAATGTCCAATCCAGGTTTACCAGGACAACAAAGCATGTTTGGCTTTGCTGAATTCGGAAGGTTGTAAGCAAAGCACGAAGCACTTGCAATTGAAGTTGCAACATGCTAGGGAATATATTCAGAAGGGACTCGTAACGGTGTCCTATATGCCAGGTAATGAAATTCCTGCTGATGTATTGTCCAAGATTGTGTCAAGGGATCAACACTGTACCTATGTACAGAAGTTGGGTTTGTACTGATATTGTACGAACACGCTGCCCAGTGATGTTCACAGAAAGGGGGAGGATGTTGGTTTCTGCTCTCTTCACTGTGCAGCAAAGTGCTTGTCACAAGACAATGTTTACATTCCACAGTCAGAGCACTGTTGGGTTTTCCCACGGGAATGGGAAGCTGGATGTGACGTACACTGGTTTCCTGTTTTTCACTGTTCTCTCGGTGTTCTTCGTTCCGAGGAGAAGGATGGTTGCTTCTCTGCTCCAGCAGAGGCAAGATGCATGTTTGTAATTTCTCAACTCTGAACTGAAAATAAAGCAACCTTAAGCATGTGGCACGTACTGTTCATCATTCCGTTGTGCAAAGGACTCTGCAATAACAACAAAATTATTCTTTTCCTTTCGAGACAGTGGATTAGCCATTCAAAAGGCAGGAAAACCTTTGTTAAATAAGGGTTTGTTCTACCTTCTCTGACTATTTAATAAGGAAGGTTAACATCTAGTGGTGAAAAATGAAATAACATTTAGGCATAACATCAGGAAAAAAAGAAGGCAGGAGAAGGAGGAACACTGTCAGGGAACTGACATCGGAGCTAGAGGCGGAGGGAAGGCTCTCAAATGATGCTGGAGAAGGGCCCAGCAGGGAGGGAGGCAGCTCCGCAGATGGGGAAGCAAATCAGCGCAACACCAGGGATATAGAGGGGCTGATGGGGGAATTGGCGAGAGGGCTCCAGGACTCTTCACCGGACACCAGCGGGGAGAGCATGGGTCCTCCGCTACCCACGCCCACCCTGCGCAGAAGACTTCCGCGCAGAGAGACTAGGAGGAGACTGGGTGTCAAACAACTTTTATGTTGGAAAAGATTTAAGAAATGCCCACTGACGGATTCTGCTAGCGACTGAGGCAGCCACGAAGTGAAGGGCTGCCCAGACTGAAAGGTTTAGCAAGGCAACAAAGCCTGGAGAGGCGGCAACTTACACACGAGCAACCCATACACATTACAGCAATCCGTCAGTCCCTGACGTCGCTCGTGCACAGCGATAGGCAGGCAGCATCATGAGCAAAACCGGAGAAGCTGGCGCCATGGAGGGAGCAGCTGGAGGGCAAAATCTGGTGGAGAGGAACCGAGATTTGGAACAGCATGTGGCTCTGCTGGCGGCGCGGCTGGACGAAAGGTGGTCTCAGGATGCTCAGGTCAGACCCACCCCCGTAGCAAGGAAGGTACCGGGACTGGTACACAAATTTGGAGGGAAACCCCAGGACTACAGTGCGTTCCGAACGGAAATAGAGTACGCTTTGGAACTGCAACAGAATGTTTTCAGACGATGGGGAGAGGGTTGCCTATATTGTTGGACATCTGCAGGATGGGGCCAGAGATTGGATTAGGCCCCTAATGGCAACGCAGAATGCCGCCTTGAAAGACCTGAGGAAATTCTTCCAGGCGATGGATGCGATGTATTCCAGTGATGTACAGCAAAGTGTGAATCGGCGGGAACTGATGGGTTGCAAACAGGGGAACCAGTCAGTTAGAGACTACTGGTCACGCTTTGCCATGTTAGACCACCGGCTCGGGTGGAATTTGGACTCGGAACCCATTAAATGCTGTTCGAGGAGGGGTTGTCCCCAACGGTGAAGGACGAGCTTTCCCGCGCACCCCGCCTGCAGTCGATGGATCAGCTGACCAAGGCAGTGCTTGCGATTGGTGTAAGGCAGGAAGCGCAGGCCCAGGAGAAGCGGGAAGGGAGAGAGCAACGTTACCATGACTACCGCATTCCTGAAACACCAAGGCAGCCTTCCCTGCCGGCGGAGCCCATGGAAATAGATGGGGCGCGCACGCGGGAGATTTCAAACTCCAGTGAAGGTCGCAAGAGAGAGGGAAAGGATGGGAAAACCACCAAGAAGTGTTTTCTCTGCCAGCGGCCAGGACATTTTGCCAGGGTCTGCCCACAAAGAAAAGCCTGGCAAGGGATGGTGGGAGCTGCAGGGGGTGAGGAGGAGATGGTAAAGGAGCAGGGAAACGCCAAAGCTTGGCTGCCACTCAGCGGGCACAGCAGCCAGGCCAGCAACCAATAGAAGTGCCCAAACCAGACCCCCCCAGGGCGGCTATAGCCATAGAAGTGGTGCTAGAACGCCCAAATGGGCATCCAGTCAAGGTGAAAGGGCTGTTGGATTCAGGCAGTTCCTGCAATTTCTTCAGCAAGGACTTTGCACTAGAGCACCAGCTCCACCTGCTGCCCCTGGATTTCCCCTTGCAAGTAACCACCATTGATGGCAGGGAGCTTCTGGGAGGGGAAGTGACACACCAGACCCCACCAATGAGAATGAGGGTTTCCAGGCACACGGAGACTATCGCCTTTCACGTAGCCTCACTGGCAGGGCCCCCAATAATATTAGGGATGAGCTGGCTAGCACAACATGATCCAGTGGTAGCATGGAATCAGAGAACGGTCACCTTTGGGTCCGCTTACTGCTTGGAACACTGTCTAGGGGGAGAAACCCCAAGGATGACTGTGGCCAGGGTGGCTGGGATAGCTGTGGAGCCGAAAGGGGAGGTGCCACCACAATATGCTGACCTGCAGGAGGTCTTCAGCGAGAAGGAGGCAGATAGACTACCCCCACATAGGCCCTTTGACTGCCAAATCAACTTGCTCCCTGGGGCGCAGCTACCGGTAGGTAAACTGTATGCCATGTCGGACAGGGAGATGAAGGAGTTGCGGGAGTTTATTGACAAGAACCTGAAGAGGGGGTTCATAAGGGAATCAAAGGCGGTGGGGGGCAGTCCGGTGTTCTTTGTGGACAAAAAAGGGACTAACCAGCCCAGATTGGTCGTAGATTTTAGGGCGTTAAATTTGGTATCAGAACCCGTGACCTTCCCAATGCCCAGGATTGACGACATTTTAACACGGGTGAGGCAGGGAAAGATTTTTACCAAGCTGGACCTCAGGGGAGCCTACAATTTGATTAGGATGAGGGAGGGGGACGAATGGAAGACCACAATGTTCACCCCCCTTTGAGTACTTAGTTATGCCATTTGGATTACAGTCAGGCTCCGCCTGTTTTCAAGCTTTCATACACCACGTGTTGGGGTCCCTGCTGTACAAGAACTGCATAGCCTTCTTGGACGACGTCTTAATCTATTAGGACAATGAGAAGCAACATGTCAGAGACGTCAGGGAAGTGCTGAAGAGACTGCAGAAGCACCAGTTGTGGGTCAAGCTGGAGAAATGTCAGTTTCACGCCAGAGAAGTCGAGTATTTGGGGTACAAGTTGTCAGACAAAGGCTTAGCGATGGACCCAAGCAAGGTGCAGGCAGTGCTGGAGTGGAAGGCACCCAAAACCCGGAAGGACGTGCAGAGGTTCCTAGGGTTCAGCAACTTCTACAGGAAGTTCATCAAGAACTTCGCCCACTTGACAGCACCCATCACAGATTGTCTCAGTAGCAAAAGGAAGTTCGCCTGGACAGAGGAGGCCCAACAATCCTTTGAAAAACTGAAGAAGGCGTTCGCATCGGAAGAGCAGCGCCTGCACGTGGATTTGGAGAAACCCATGAGGCTAGAGACCGACGCGTCCGACAGAGCCATTGGGGCGGTTCTTTTGCAGCTAGGGAGGAGCAAGCAGGAATGGAGACCGTGTGCCTTCTTCTCAAGAAAGCTGAACAAGTCGGAGCAAAACTATACGGTGTATGACCGCGAACTGCTTGCGATCTATGCGGCGTTTCGTCGATGGCGACATCTACTAATAGGGGCGCAGCACAAGATCCAGGTTTGTACAGATCACAAGAACTTGGAATACTGGAGGACCGCACAAGTGCTCAACCAGAGACAGATTCGATGGGCACAGGAGTTCTCCAAGTTTTCCTTCGAAATCCGATATGTGCCAGGAGAGGAAAACGTGAGAGCAGATGCTCTCTCCTGGAAACCGGAGTACTTGGAAGGAGAGGGGCCACCAGAGATACGACACGTGATCCCCGAGGACTGATGGGTGTGTGGGGGAACCTTGGTGGGGCAACGAGAACTGGCTGGACTTACTAGAAACGACGTGTTCACACAAACTAAAATCCGGGAACTCCGAGACGGAAGAGAGACCCAAGGAGGGTTTGAGGAGAAGGAAGGGGTGCTGTACTATAAAGGGGCGCTGTATGTACCGGGGGAGACCCTACGGGGGAAGGTACTCAAACAACTCCACGACAACCCCACAGCGGGGCACTTGGACAGCACAAAACCAAGATGCTGGTGACCAGGCAGTTCTGGTGGCCCAGGGTGAGGGAGGATGTACGGGAATATGTACTGGGTTGCGACAGCTGCCAAAGGGCAAAGGGGGAGCGGACCGCCCCAGCAGGATTACTGGAACCCTTACCCACGCCGGGGAAACCTTGGGAGGTGGTATCCATTGATTTTATGACCGATTTGCCCAAGTCCCGGGGGAAGACAGTGGTCATGGTAGTGGTCGATCTACTAACAAAAATGTGCCATTTTATAGCTTGCTCACATGCGGTCACGGCAGAGGAAACAGCCAGGTTGTTTGTAGATCACATCTTCCGTTTGCATGGGGTATTGGAGGGGAATTTCCAGCCGGTGGCAGAGGACAGATGGACTCCAGGAGACATAGGCGTAAAAACCCAAACAAATACGAAAGCTTTATTACTAAGCAAATAAACACAAACTCTGGTGGATGTTATTCCTGCAGGCAAGTAACAAAACTCAGCTTTTTTCCTTTATAGCAACGGTCACCTGCAGCCAATTAATCCCAGAAACTTCTTAAAGGTATACACACATGTTTCTGTGCCGAATGTCCTCCAACACCCCCTCTCGTTCAAACAGAAACAGAAACAAATAGTATTTTGAACAGAACAGAACAGAACAGAACATATTTACATATCACACACAGCAACTCCCAACTTTGCTACCAGTCGTGTATGTTTTTCAAAGGTTAACGCTTTTGTGAATACATCCGCCACATTTTGTGCACTTTCACAATACTTCAGCATTATCTGGTTCTGTTTTACATTTTCAGCTACATTTTGATATTTAATTTCCAAATGCTTTGATTTGTTTCTAAACTGGTCAGATCCAGACAAGGTTATTACGGCTTGATTATCTTCCATAACTTGAATAGGATAATTACACTGTACGTTTATATCCTTGAGGATCTGAACATAAAATTTAACTTCATTACATAACTCCGACAATGCACAGTATTCGGCCTCAGTTGATGATGTGGCCACTATACTTTGTTTTTTGGATTTCCAACCTATTAAAGAATCTCCAAATTGAAAAACCATTCCAGAAATTGATTTTTTATCAGGCAGGTTGGCCCAATCGCTGTCAACGTAACACTGCAATTTTGTAGAACTTGAAGATGGTAATCTTAAACAATAATCAAGTGTTTGCTTTAGGTACCGGAAAATGCGTTTTAAACCTTTCCAGGCATTTTCTGTAGGACAGCTTACTAGTCTGCTTAGTATTCCAACTGCATAACTCAAATCTGGTCTGCTCCACAATGAAATGTATAATAAACTTCCAATTATTGAATGGTACATTTCAGGATTTACAGGTTCTGTGCATTCTCCTTCATTTTTGAAAAAACCTATTTCCATTGGGGTTTTTACTCCCTTGCAGTTTTGCATATTGTTTCTTTCAAGTAACTCCATTATTTTGTCTTTTTGACTCAACAAAAAACTTCCATCGTTTGTTCTTTGAATTTCTAAACCGAGATAATTTTTTACTGGCCCCAAATCTCTTACTTTAAATACTTTTCTTAGTTGTTCTGCAAATTTTTCCACTTGCTTGTCACCTTTTGTAGAGTAAAGCAAATCATCAACATAACACAAACACAATTCTTGTTTATCACCCTTTCCTTTAGTGTACAAGCAGTTATCAGCTAAGCTTCTTTTAAAACCAAGATTTTTTAAAGCATTATCAAGACACTCGTTCCAATTTCTAGCTGACTGTTTGAGCCCATAAATTGCTTTGTTCAGTCTATATACAGAATTCTGTTCTCCTGCCTCAAAACTTGGCGCTTGATTCATAAAAATCTCTTCTTGCAGATTTGCGTTAAGATAAGCTGTTTCAATGTCAAAATGGTTTACCTTAAACCCACGTTGTGCTGCAAGAGCTAGCAATAAACGTACACTTTCACTCCTTGCAGTAGGAGAAAAGGTTTCATCAAAGCTTTCACCTTTTCTTTGAGTAAAGCCTTGTGCTACCAGTCTGGCTTTGTACTTAACATCACCATCTGCCAAGTGTTTTATTTTATACACCCATCTACAGCCCACTGCCTTCTTTCCTTCTGGCAATGGCTCAATGGTAAAGACATTGTGTTCTGCTAAAGATTTCATTTCTGCTTTCATTGCATTTTTCCACCTTACTATTTCCTGGTGTGGTAACTTTATTTTTTTTTTGTAATAATTTTTATTACATTTTTCCAAATTACAGAAAAAACAGAAGAAAAAGCAGAACAGAAGAAAAAAAAGAAAAAAGAACAGAAAATCACATCCATTTCAACAACTTATTTCAAATTTCCATTGGACTTCCCCACATCTCCCGCATAATGCATTCTTGATAATAAAGTCATCAGCAAATTATACCCTTATTTCGTGTGTTTCTTTATATTTTCAGTTGCAATTTAAGTTTAAA
Organism: Podarcis vaucheri; assembly: GCF_965113315.1. Taxonomy (NCBI): domain Eukaryota; kingdom Metazoa; phylum Chordata; class Lepidosauria; order Squamata; family Lacertidae; genus Podarcis; species Podarcis vaucheri. The sequence goes on from NC_138757.1 coordinate 19,746,845, forward strand.
TCTCTTATTCTCCATTTATTCTAAAAATATAACATGATATCATTTTTACCCATTTAAACTTTGATTCTTTCACAAATGTTAGCAATTTCATAGATAATTAAATTTCATTACTGGGGCTAACGTTCCAAGTCATACGACGTCTTATGTTTCATACAACTTATAATACTTTTGCAAATAGTCTTTAATTTTTTTCCAGTCCTCCTCCATTGCCTCTTCTCCCAGGTCTCGGATTCTTGCAGTCATCTCGGCCAGTTCCATGTAGTTCATCAATTGCGTCTGCCACTCCTCCAGTGTGGGCAAATCTTGGGTCTTCCAATGCTTGGCGATAAGAATTCTTGCTGCAGTTGTAGCATACAGAAAAAAAGTTCTATCCTTTTTTAACACCTTCTGGCCGACAATGCCCAGAAGGAAGGCCTCTGGTTTCTTGGGAAAGGTGTACTTAAACACCTTTTTTAACTCGTTATAGATCATTTCCCAAAAGGCCTTCAATCTTGGACAAGTCCACCAGAGGTGAAAGAATGTCCCTTCAGCCTCCTTACATTTCCAACATTTATTATCAGACAAATGGTATATCTTAGCGAGCTTGACTGGGGTCATGTACCACCTGTATACCATTTTCATAATGTTTTCTTTCAAGGCATTACATGCCGTAAACTTCATACCGGTGGTCCATAACCTTTCCCAGTCCTCAGACATAATATTGTAACCAATGTCTTGAGCCCATTTTATCATGGCTGATTTAACTGTCTCATCCTGAGTGTTCCATTTAAGCAGCAAGTTGTACATTCTCGATATTACCTTGGTCTTTGGTTCTAACAACTCTGTCTCAAGTTTCGATTTTTCCACCTGGAATCCTATTTTTTTATCTAGCTTAAAAACCTCATTAATTTGGGCATAATGTAGCCAATTTTGCACCTTATCCTTTAATTTTTCAAAGCTCTGCAACCTCCAATTACCTCCAATGTTTTCTATTATTTCCCAATATTTCGGCCAATATGCCTCCATATTGGATGTTTTCCGAGCTTTGGCCTCTATTGGTGAAATCCACCTCGGGGTTTTACTTTCCAATAAGTCTTTGTATTTTTTCCAGACCATAAATATTGCTTTTCTGACAATATGGTTTTTAAACATTCCATGTGTTTTCCCCTTGTCATACCACAAATACGCATGCCAACCTAACGAATTATTGAAGCCTTCCAGATCTAGGACATCAGTATTTTCCAATAAAATCCAATCTTTCATCCAGCAGAAGGCCGCAGCTTCATAGTATAACCTTAAGTCCGGCAGGGCAAGGTGTTTAAGTACACCTTCCCCAAGAAACCAGAGGCCTTCCTTCTGGGCATTGTCGGCCAGAAGGTGTTAAAAAAGGATAGAATCTTTTTTATGTATGCTACAACAGCAGCAAGAATTCTTATCGCTAAGCATTGGAAGACCCAAGATTTGCCCACACTGGAGGATTGGCAGACGCAATTGATGAACTATATGGAATTGGCCGAGATGACTGCAAGGATCCGAGACTTGGGAGAAGAGGCAATGGAGGAGGACTGGAAAAAATTTAAAGACTATTTGCAAAAGTATTATAAGTTGTATGAAACATAAGATGCCGTATGATTTGGAACGCTAGCCCCAGCAATGAAATTTAATTACTTATGAAATTGATAACATTCATGAAAGAATCAAAGTTTAAACGGGTAAAAAGGATATTATGTTATATCTTTAGAGTAATTGGAGAATAAGAGATTTAAACTTAAATTGCAACTGAAAATATAAAGAAACATACGAAATAAGGGTATAATTTGCTGATAACTTTATTATCAAGAATGCATTATGTGGGAGATGTGGGGAAGTCCAATGGAAATTTGAAGTGAGTTGTCGAAATGGTTATGATTTTCTGTTCTTTTTTCTCTTTTTTTCTTCTGTTCTGTCTTCCCTTTTGTTTTCTTTGTAATTTGGAAAAAATGTAATAAAAATTATTATTAAAAAAAAAAAAAAAAGTCCGGCAGGGCAAACCCCCCTCTCTCCTTTGCATCAGTTAGTATTTTAAACTTTATTCGGGGCTTTTTGCCCTGCCAGACAAATTTAGAGATGTCCTTCTGCCACTTTCCGAAACAATCCACTCTGTCCACAATCTGCAAGGCCTGGAACAAAAACAACATTTTTGGCAAAACGTTCATTTTTATAGCTGCAATTCGGCCTAACAAGGATAGTTTCAATCTTGACCAAATTTCTAGATCTTTTTTAACTTCTGACCAACATTTTTCATAATTATCTTTAAATAGATTCAAGTTCTTGGAGGACAGATTGACCCCCAGGTATTTCACTTTTTTTACAATGTTTAGTTCTGTTTCCTTCTGAAACCCCTCTGTTTCAGTAACCGTCAAGTTTTTCCCTAACACCTTAGTTTTTTGTTTGTTCAGCTTAAAACCCGCCACCCGACCAAATTTCAGAATCAATTCCAAAACTCTTTTTGTACTAGGTTCTGGCTCCTGTAATGTTAAAACCAAGTCATCTGCAAATGCTTTCAGTTTATATTGTTTCGCTCCGACCCGTATTCCTTGTACCTGCCGATCCTCCCTTATCATATTCAGCAAAACCTCCAGGACTAAAATAAACAACAGAGGGGATAGGGGGCACCCCTGGCGTGTTCCTTTTTCAATATGAAGTTCTTCTGACACCACATTATTCACTATCAACTTAGCTTTTTGTTCTGAATAGATTGCCTCTATTCCATTCTCAAACCCCCTTCCCACTCCCATCCCTTCCAAGTTTTTCTTCATAAATTTCCAAGAAATGTTGTCAAAGGCCTTCTCCGCATCAATAAAAATTAACACTGCTTTGGTGTTAATATTTGTTTGTAAAAGTTCCAGAATATCGATAATGTTCCTGGTATTATCATACAAATGTCTACCTGGGAGAAAGCCTGCTTGGTCCTTATGGATTACTTCATTTAGTACTTTTTTAAATCTGTTAGCCAAAACATCCGCAAATATTTTGTAATCCACGTTTAGGAGTGAGATGGGGCGGTAGTTCTTAAGTTGAGTCTTTTCAGTTTCCACTTTAGGTATCAGTGTGATGAATGCTTCTTTCCACGTATCCGGTGCCCTCCCTCCCCCCATAATCTGGTTGCAAACCTCCATTAATGGTTGTATCAAATAGTCTTTTAAAATCCTGTAGTACTTGGAGGTGAGTCCATCAGGACCCGGAGATTTGCCTAGTTGCATATTCTGAATGGCATCCTCGATTTCCTGTTGTGTTATTTTACAATTCAAGATTGATCTCTTCTCTTGAGATAATTTTGGTAGGCCGTTATCTTTCAAAAATTGTTCTATCTCAGTTGCTTCCTCGGATTCTTGTGTATACAGTTTTTTAAAATATTTCTGGAAACACCTTCTAATTTCTCCCGGTTTCTGAATATTTTTCCCTTCAACTTCTAAGTTGGTGACATAATTTAATTTTTGTCTCTTTTTCAACTGCCAAGCAAGCAGTTTCCCACATTTGTTCGCAGATTCAAAGGATCTTTGTTTCATTTGTTTGATTTTCCATTCCACTTCTTGGTTAATCAATTTCGCATATTGTGACTGGTGAAATTTGATTTCTCTTAAAGTCTCTTTTGATTTTGGATTCACTCTTAATTTTTTCTCTCCATCACTTATCTTCTCCAATATCTTGTCTTTTTTACTATTCCAAAGTTTTTTCTTGATTGTATTCTGTTGTATCAGAAACCCTCTCATAACAGCTTTGCTTGCGTCCCAGATAATTCTTTTTTCCACCGAGGTATTCAAGTTAATTTCAAAATAATCCTTTAAAGTTTTTTGGGCCTTCTTTACGATCTCTTGATCTCTTAACAGGTTGTCATTCATTTTCCATCTGAAGGAGTCGGCAGTAGTAAGTCTCATTTCCATTTTCAAAGCGTTATGGTCGGAGCAAGTCTTTGGGCAGATTTCTATTTTTGTAGTCTTAGGTGCCAGCCCTCTAGTTGCCCAGATTTGGTCGATTCTTGTCCATGACAGGTGGGCCTCAGAAAAGAAAGTTCCTTCTTTACCTAGGGGGTTTCTCGTCCTCCATAAATCAATTAGGTCCATATTGTCAGTTAGTTCAAAAAAAGTTTTTGGTAGTCTTCCATCTTTAGTCAGATTCTGATTCTGTGACTTATCCATCAAAGTAGAGACGACCCCATTCATATCTCCCATCATAATGATGTTGGAATAGTCCAGATAGTCCAGTAGTGTCTCATGCAGCTTCTTATAAAATTCTGATTTCCCCTCATTTGGTGCATAGATTCCTAATATCAAAACTTTTTCTCCTTGGGTCGAAATTTCAATAGCCAGGATTCTTCCTTGTTCATCTTTAAACAAAAATTTTGGTGATAGATTCTCTTTGGCGTAAATCACCACGCCTCTCTTCTTGACTCTGTCTGATGAGATAAATTCTTGGCCTAATCTTTTATTTGTTAGCACCTTCCTGTGTAACCTGGTCACATGGGTTTCTTGCAAGCAAATTATATCCAAATTCTCTTTCTTTAGGATATGGAAGATCCTTTTGCGTTTTTCTGGGGAATTCGCGCCGTTAATGTTCCAACTATACAGCTGCAGAGACATCCTGTGTCAATCTGTTGTTACTCTTATTGGGTGTCTTCTTTTTTGTCCAAATCCGAGGGTGGTAACTCTTTTCCTGACTCTGGTGGTGGCCAAATAGCTGCCGCTCCTTTCTGCAAGTCTTCTCCGTGGTCGTGTAGGAACTTCTGGCTATCCTCTTTCGTTTTGATTTTTATCTTCTTTCCTTTGTATTTGAATGAAAGGCCTTGTGGGAATTCCCACCTGTAAGGTATTCCGTTACCTCTCAAAAGTCCAGCTAGGTCAGTGTAGTTAGATCTTAGATCCAGTAATTGTTTAGGAATATCCTTGTAAATTTGTGCTCTTCTGTCCTGGATCTCAAGTGCTTTGTTAAAATGTAGGTCAAGTATCTTGTCTCTCTCCTGCTTAGTCCTTAAAATAATCAAACAGTCTCTAGGTCTGTCCTTCCCGGCAGCCCTTCCCAATCTGAATGCAGTTGTTATTTTGAAGTCTATATCTTCGTTTATACCCCAGAATTTAGTAAATTCTGCTGTTAAAAAGCCAATCAAGTCCTCTTTCTCAATCTCTAGGATAGAGCGTAATCTCAAATTATTTTCCCTGTTTCGCAGTTCCACCAAAGACAGATGGGCCTGCTGGTCAGTAATATGTTTATGGAGCGGCCTTACCTCTCCTTTCAATTCCTCCACTTCTTTAGTTACTGCTTCTACTTTTTCATTCGCAGCCTCGGCCAATTTTCGATTTTCGGATACAACGTCCTTTAGGTTTCCAATATCTTGTGAATGCTTAGCCACCTGTTCAGAAAGTTTGGTAATTGAGGATGTGGCTAAGTCAATTTTTGCAGTTTGGTCATCCACTTTTTTGTTCAAAATTGCAAATTGTTGTAGCATTTCCTCTAAGAGAATGTTGGATCCCCCAGCTGCCATATCTTCACTTGTTGATTGTTCTGATTCTTCAGCTGGGGTTGTTGGTAATGGTACAGCCTGTAGAACCGCAGGGACTGAAGATCTGCGGGCCTGGGAGACCAAAGTTGTTTGTACCAATTTGCCTTTCCCTGCTTTCGACGCAGCTCTTGTTTTTGGTTTACCACTCATTCCACACTCATTCCACACCTGTCTTTGGATTCAAGGTCAAGCTGTCAAAAGTTCCATGGGAAAGACAGGCCTCAGAGTGAGTAATCAGACCGCAGAGAGACAAAACAAAGTCAGTTCTCAGGAAATTGTAAATCCCAAACTCCACTAGGGGGAGTGTTGTTCAGTTCATGAAAGAAGAAACAAAGTTTCAGTCGCCATTAAAGTTCCTACAATTTGTTAAATTAATCAGTGTCTTTAGAGAAGATCTTTTCCCTCTGGCAGAGCCCTCTCAATTTTGCCACAATAGTTTCTTAAAAGGTGCAAAATACAGTTACTTAATTGTATCCACCGGTAATGCCTCTAAGTGTCTGTTTCAGCTTTGTAAGTGTATCCGCAACACAACTTTTTGCCCGCTGCAAGTCCGGGACTAGGGATTTTCAAGTCTTTAAAGTTTTTAAAAGTTTTAGCGGAGAAGAAACCCCAAGCAGAATAGACACAATCACAAGAAAATAAAGATAACTTGCCTTTCCCTTCAGTTTCCAAATTTCTCCAGACGTATGCTGTCTCTCATTTAAAAACCCTTTTGTACTGCTTCCAGCTTGTCAGTTCCTTTGCCTTTGATCATTAAGCACCTCCGGGAGACGGACTTCCTTTTTCTCGTCTCCCGCTTTCAGCCAAATTCACAATTTGTAATCCAATCTCAAATAAATCCTACTCACGAGTAGTTGATTTGTAATCCAATGTGAAGGAAGAAAGGTCGGCGCTCATCGGTAACAGCCGCGCGGCTTCACTCCCGCAGAAAGAGCGATGAATCCACAGCACCGCTTCCCCTCCGCGCTTCCGGAGCCCCTTACGGGGTCCCTTCTTTGTTTTGGGGGTCGCTCTCGGTGCCCGCCGGATCCCACGGCCACGAGCTCGCTCTGCTCGTGGTTTAACTTAATGGGTTGTCGCTTCGCCGTAGCGAACAACCCTTTTCTGCGGAGCCCCTCTTTGCTGCGCAAAGAGGACCGCCATTACTCGTTTCGCGCCGCCTCCGGAAGTCCCTGGTGTGGTAACTTTAAAACTTCCTCATAATCACGAGGTTCCTTTTTCACATCAACAGTTTTAACCTTTTGTATAGTAAACCTTTCTGGAGGTACCCCCTTATTGCTTCTTTGTGACCTTCTAACTTGAATACTCTCCCCCTCTGAACTACCTTCCCCTTCTGATTCATCCTGCTCAGGAGAAATTGGTTCAGTTTTAGGAGATTGTGTACTGGGATCCTCATCCCCTGAATCCTCATCACTGTCATTTTCAGAACCTTCTTTAATTTGTGGCTTTTCTTCCTTAGATTTCACAAATTTATCTGTATCATCAGAAGATAACACAACTTCTGAATTTCCATGTAAACGAACCCAACCATCTTGCTCACAAAACTCTGCATGTCTTGATATTACAACTCTGCCACGCCCTAGTGCAAAACGATACCCCTTTGACCAAGTTTGATAGCCAACAAACCTAAGTTTCTTTGCCTTGGGCTCTCCTTTCCTTCTCTGTCCTTTTGGGATGTGAACCCAAGCCCAGCAACCAAAAGTTTTAACATGGTCCAAAAAGGGTTTTTTTCCATAAAGTAAAAAATGAGGGGTGTTGTTAATGGTAGAATGAAACAATCTGTTCTGTATGTAGTTAGCACACAGAATTCCTTCCCCCCAATACTTCCTGGATAGGCCAGAATCACATAGCATAGAATCTAGCATTGTTTGTAAAGATCTTATCTTGCGTTCTGCAACTGAATTTTCTTCAGGCGAAAAAGGACACGATTTACGGTGACTAATACCACGCTTTTTCAACCAAACTTGGAGGGCTTCAGACATGAACTCGCCTCCACGGTCACTTTGCAACTGGGTAATTTTGTAGGGAAACTGCCTTTCTATATAGTTGACCCAATTCTTAATCAGCTGACCAGTTTCACTTTTATATTTTAACAGATATACCCAAGTATATCGGCTATAATCATCCACAAGAATCAAAAAAAACTTTGCTCCTCCTTCAGACTCTGCAAATGGCCCACAAAGGTCTGAGTGTACTAAAGCAAATGGCCTCTTGCTTATTCTAGTACTTTCAGGATAAGACCCTCGCTTACTTTTAGACTCCTTGCAGGTATTGCAGTCTAGAAAAACTGAACATTTTTTCATTTTAATTCCCTTGCTTAATTCTGGCATTTTCGCAATACTGCGGAAATTGGCATGCCCCAAACGACGATGCCACAGATGCTGACACTCATCATGCAAGGCTCTATTATAGGCTTTAACACATGCCCCAGACTCACTTACTAGCTGGTCTTTCAAAACAAACAAACCATTTTGTAGCGACGCTGTAACCACTTTTCCAGCTTTCTCTATTCTACAGCCTGAACTAGAAAAGGTTACTTTAAATCCCTGCTTAACAAGACTTGTATTTTTTTTTTTTATAATAATTTTTTATTACATTTTTTCCAAATTACAGATAAAACAGAAAAAAGAAAGAACATAAAGAGCAGAAAGAGCAGAAAGAAAGAAGAAAACAAAAGAACAAAAAATCACAACCATTTCAACAACTTATTTCAGATTTCTATCGGACTTCCCCACATCTCCCACATAGTGCATTCTTGACAATAAAGTTATCAGCAAGTTATAACCTTGTTTCGTGTGTTTCTTTGTATTCTCAATTGCAGTTTAAGTTTAAATCTCTTATTTTCCATTTACTCTAAAAATATAGCATATTGTCATTTTTACCCATTTAAACTTTGATTCTTTCATAAATATTATCCAATTTCATATATAATCAACTTTCGTTGCTGAGGCTAACATTCCAAATCATACGACATCTTAGGATTCATATAACTTATAATACTTTTGCAAATAGTCCTTGAATTTTTTCCAGTCCTCCTCCATTGCCTCTTCTCCCAAATCTCGGATCCTTGCAGTCATCTCGGCTAATTCCATATAGTTCATCAATTGCGTCTGCCAGTCCTCCAGTGTGGGCAAATCTTGGGTCTTCCAATGCTTGGCGATAAGGATTCTTGCTGCTGTTGTAGCATACATAAAAAAGGTTCTATCCTTTTTTAACACCTTCTGGCCGACAATGCCCAGAAGAAAGGCCTCCGGTTTCTTGGGAAAGGTGTATTTAAACACCTTTTTTAACTCATTATAGATCATTTCCCAGAAAGCCTTCACTCTTGGGCAGGTCCACCAAAGATGAAAAAATGTCCCTTCAGCCTCCTTACATTTCCAACATTTATTATCGGACAAATGGTAAATCTTAGCAAGCTTGACTGGGGTCATGTACCACCTGTATACCATTTTCATAATATTTTCTTTCAAGGCATTACATGCCGTAAACTTCATACCGGTGGTCCATAACCTTTCCCAGTCCTCAGACATAATGTTATAACCAATGTCCTGAGCCCATTTTATCATGGCTGATTTAACTGTCTCATCCTGAGTGTTCCATTTAAGCAGCAAGTTATACATTCTCGATAATAACTTGGTCTTTGGTTCTAACAGCTCTGTCTCAAGTTTCGATTTTTCCACCTGGAATCCTATTTTTTTGTCTAACTTAAAAACCTCATTAATTTGGGCATAGTGTAGCCAATCTTGCACCTTACCTTTTAATTTTTCAAAGCTCTGCAACCTCCAATTACCTCCAATGTTTTCTATTATTTCCCAATACTTCGGCCAGTAGGCCTCCATATTGGGTTTTTTCCGAGCCTTGGCCTCTATTGGTGATATCCACCTCGGAGTTTTGCTTTCCAATAAGTCCTTATATTTTTTCCAGACCATAAATATTGCTTTTCTGACAATATGGTTTTTAAACATTCCAAATGTTTTTGCCTTGTCATACCACAGGTACGCATGCCAACCTAACGAATTGTTAAAGCCTTCCAGATCTAGGACATCAGTGTTTTCTAACAGAATCCAATCTTTCATCCAGCAGAAGGCCGCAGCTTCGTAATATAACCTTAAATCCGGCAGGGCAAACCCCCCTCTCTCCTTTGCATCAGTTAGTATTTTAAACTTTATTCGGGGCTTTTTGCCCTGCCAGACAAATTTAGAGATGTCCTTCTGCCACTTTCCAAAACAATCCACTCTGTCCACAATCTGCAAGGCTTGGAACAAAAACAACATTTTTGGCAAAACGTTCATTTTTATAGCTGCAATTCGGCCTAACAAGGATAGTTTCAATCTTGACCAGATTTCTAGATCTTTTTTCACTTCTGACCAACATTTCTCATAATTATCTTTAAATAAATTCAAGTTCTTGGAAGAGAGATTGACCCCCAGGTATTTCACCTTTTTAACAATATTTAGTTCTGTTTCCTTCTGAAACTCCTCTGCTTCATTAACTGTCAGGTTTTTCCCTAACACCTTAGTTTTTTGTTTATTCAACTTAAAACCCGCCACCCGGCCAAACTTCTGAATCAATTCCAAAACTCTTTTTGTACTAGGTTCTGGCTCCTGTAGTGTTAAAACCAAGTCATCTGCAAATGCTTTCAGTTTATATTGTTTCGCTCCGACCTGGATTCCTTGCACCAGCCGATCCTTCCTTATCATATTCAGCAAAACCTCGAGGACCGAAATAAACAATAAAGGGGAAAGGGGGCACCCCTGACGTGTTCCTTTTTCAATATGAATTTCTTCCGTCACCACATTGTTCACTATCAACTTAGCTTTTTGTTCTGAATAGATTGCTTCTATTCCATTCTCAAACCCCCTTCCCACTCCCATCCCTTCCAAATTTTTCTTCATGAATTTCCAAGAAATATTATCAAAGGCCTTCTCCGCATCAATAAAAATTAAAACTGCTCTGGTGTTAATATTTGTTTGTAAAAGTTCCAGAATATCAATGATATTCCTAGTGTTGTCAAACAGATGTCTACCTGGGAGAAAGCCAGCTTGGTCCTTGTGAATTACTTCGTTTAAAACTTTTTTAAATCTGTTGGCCAATATATCTGCAAATATTTTGTAATCCACATTTAGGAGTGAGATGGGACGATAGTTCTTAAGTTGGGTCTTTTCAGTCTCCACTTTGGGTATCAATGTGATGAATGCTTCTTTCCACGTATCTGGTGCCTTCCCTCCCCCCATAATCTGATTACAAACCTCCATTAATGGTTGTATCAAGAAATCTTTTAACGTCCTATAATATTTGGAGGTGAGTCCATCCGGGCCTGGAGATTTGCCTAGCTGCATATTCTGAATGGCATCCTCAATTTCCTGTTGTGTTATTTTACAATTCAAGATTGACCTCTTCTCTTGTGATAGTTCTGGTAGGCCATTTTCTTTCAGAAATTGTTCTATCTCAATTGCTTCCTCGGGTCCTTGTGTATAAAGTTTTTTAAAATATTTCTGGAAACACTTTCTAATTTCTCCCGGTTTCTGAATATTTTTCCCTTCAACTTCTAGATTGGTAACATAGTTTAATTTTTGTCTCTTTTTCAACTGCCAAGCTAGCAGTTTCCCACATTTGTTCGCAGATTCAAAAGATCTTTGTTTCATTTGTTTGATTTTCCATTCCACTTCTTGGTTAATCAATTTCAAGTATTGTGATTGGTGGAATTTGATTTCTCTTAGAGTCTCTTTTGATTTTGGATTCAATCTTAGTTTTTTCTCTCCTTCTCTTATCTTCTCCAATATCTTATCCTTTTTCCCATTCCAGAGTTTTTTCTTAATCGTATTCTGTTGTATCAGAAACCCTCTCATAACAGCTTTGCTTGCGTCCCAGATTATTCTTTTTTCCACCGAGGTATTCAAATTAATTTCAAAATAGTCCTTTAAAGCTTTTTGGGCCTTCTTTACAATCTCTTGATCTCTTAACAGGTTGTCATTCATTTTCCATCTGAAGGAATCGGCAGTAGTAAGTCTCATTTCCATTTTCAAAGCGTTATGGTCGGAGCAAGTCTTTGGGCAGATTTCTACTTTTGTAGTCTTAGGTGCCAGCCCTCTAGTTGTCCAAATTTGGTCGATTCTTGTCCATGACAGGTGAGCTTCAGAAAAGAAAGTTCCTTCTTTACCTAGGGGGTTTCTCGTCCTCCATAAATCAATTAAGTCCATATTGTCAGTTAGCTCGAAGAAAGTTTTTGGTAGTCTTCCATCTTTGGTCAAATTCTGGTTCTGTGACTTATCCATAAGAGTAGAGACGACCCCATTCATGTCTCCCATCATAATGATGTTAGAATAGTCCAGATAGTCCAGTAATGTCTCATGTAGCTTCTTATAAAATTCTGATTTCCCCTCATTTGGTGCATAGATTCCTAATATCAAAACCTTCTCTCCTTGAGTCTGAATTTCAATAGCCAGGATTCTTCCTTGTTCGTCTTTGAACAAAAATTTTGGTGATAAATTCTCCTTAGCGTAGATCACCACGCCTCTCTTTTTAACTCTATCTGATGAAATAAATTCTTGGCCTAGTCTTTTGTTTATTAACACCTTCCTATGAAGCCTGGTCACGTGGGTTTCTTGCAAACAAATTATGTCCAAATTTTCTTTCTTTAAAATATGGAAGATCCTTTTGCGTTTTTCCGGGGAATTCGCGCCATTAATGTTCCAACTGTACAGCTGAAGAGACATCCTGTATCAATCTGTTGTTGCTCTTTATGGGGTGTCTTCTTTTTTGTCCAAATCCGAGGGTGGTAGCTCTTTTCCAGACTCTGGTGGGGGCCAAGGAGCTGCCACTCCTTTCTGCAAGTCTTCTCCGTGGTCGTGTAGAAACTTCTGGCTATCCTCCTTCGTTTTGATTTTAATCTTCTTTCCTTTGTAGTTGAACGAGAGGCCTTGTGGAAACTCCCACCTGTAAGGTATTCCGTTACCTCTCAAAAGTCCAGCTAGGTCAGTATAGTTAGATCTGAGATCCAATAGTTGTTTAGGGATATCCTTGTAAATTTGTGCTCTTCTGTCCTGGATCTCAAGTGCTTTGTTAAAATGTAGGTCAAGTAGCTTGTCTCTCTCCTGCTTAGTCCTTAAGATGATCAAACAGTCTCTAGGCCTGTCTTTCCTGGTGACTCTTCCCAGTCTGAATGCAGTTGTTATTTTAAAATCTGTATCTTCTTCTATACCCCAGAATTTAGAAAATTCTGCTGTCAAGAAGCCAGTCAAGTCCTCTTTCTCAATCTCTGGGATAGAGCGTAATCTTAAATTATTTTCCCTGTTTCTCAATTCCACCAAAGACAGGTAGGCCTGCTGGTCGGTGATATGTTTATGGAGCGGCCTTACCTCTCCTTTCAATTCGTCCACTTTCTGAATTGCTTCACCTGCTTTTTCATTCGCAGCCTCGGCCAATTTCCGATTTTCAGATGTGGCGTCCTTTAGATTCCCAATATCTTGTGCATGCTTAGCCACCTGTTCAGAAAGTTTAGTAATTGAAGATGTGGCTAAGTCAATTTTTGCAGTTTGATCATCCACTTTTTTATTCAAAATTGCAAATTGTTGTAACATTTCCTCTAAAAGAGTGCTAGAACCCCCTGCTGCCATATCCTCAGTTGTTGACTGATCGGCTTCTTTAGTTGGGGTTGTTGGTGATGGTACAGCCTGTAGGACAGCAGGGACTGAAGATCTACGAGCCTGGGAAATCAGGGTTGTTTGTACCAATTTGCCTTTCCCTGCTTTCGACGCAGCTCTTGTTTTAACTCGGTCGCTCATTCCACACCTGTCTTTGGATTCAAGGTCAAACTGTCAGAAATTCCATGGGAAAGACAGGCCTCAGAGTAAATAACCAAACCACAGAGAGTCAAAGCAAAGTTAGTTCTCAGGAAATTGTAAATTCCAAATTCCACTAGAGGGAGTATTGTTACAGTTCAGGAAAGAAGAAACAAAGTTTCAGTTGCCATTAAAGTTCCTGCAATTAAGTAAATTGACAATAGTCTTTAGAGAAGACCTTTTCCCTCTGGCAGAGCCCTCTCAATGTTGCCACAGTAGTTTCTCTGGAGGTGCAGGATACAGTTGTTCAATTGTATCCACCAGTGATGCCTCTAAGTATCCATTTCAACTTTGTATGTGTATCCGCAAAACAACCTTTTGCCCCGCTGCAAGCCCGAGACTGGGGTTTTTAAAGTTTTAAAAGTCCAGCAGAGGAGAAAGTCCCCAAGTAGAATAAACACAATAGCAAGGAAAATAAAAATAACTTGCCTTTCCCTTCAGTTTCTGACTTCTCCGGACGTATGATGTTTCCCGTTTTAAAGCCCTTTTGTACTGCTTCCAGCTTGTAAAGGTAAAGGTACCCCTGCCCGAACGGGCCAGTCTTGACAGACTATGGGGTTTGTGCGCCCATCTCACATCTATTGGCCGGGGGCCAGCGCTGTCCGGAGACACTTCCGGGTCACGTGGCCAGCGTGACAACGCTGCTCTGGCGAGCCAGAGCCGCACACGGAACGCCGTTTACCTTCCCGCTGGTAAGCGGTACCTATTTATCTACTTGCCCCCGGGGGTGCTTTCGAACTGCTAGGTTGGCAGGCGCTGGGACCGAGCAGCGGGAGCGCACCCCGCCGCGGGGATTCGAACCGCCGACCTTTCGATCGGCAAGCCCTAGGCGCTGAGGCTTTAGCCCACAGCGCCACCCGCGTCCCTATAACAAGACTTGTAACTGAAAGCAAATTATTTTCTAAACTTGGTACACATAAAACATTGGTAAACTTGGTACTTAAACAGTTGATATTCACACTACCCTTTCCAGCTGACTCATGCACTGTTCCATCAGCTAGTACTACATTTACAGATTTACAAGGCTGCTTCTGCTTTTCTACAAGGGTTTGTGCAGACTTGACAAAAATGTTTGTCGCTGCTGAGTCTAAAATCCAGTCTTGTCCAACGTCGTGACTGGTGCCTCGAACTGCTGCAGAAACATACTGGATTCGATTGTTCCTATCTCCTCGCTTCCCAGCAAACGCAGGCCGCCTTTGTCTTGTATTTTCTCCCACAGACACAGTGCACTGTCGTACTAAATGCTTAGTTGACCCACAACGATAGCATCTTCTAACTGTGAACGCTGCTTCCTCTCTGCGGTCTACAACCTCTTTAGGATGCCGCTCCTCATCAGTTGCATATCTTTTACTGGACTGCCTCCCATTTCTGGAGTTACGGTGAGGGGTTGTGGCCTTCCTCTCATGGCGTCTTTCCTCCTCATCAAGCAAACGGCCAGTTAAGAAATGGATTGTTAATTGGCTTTCTGGGATTGCTTCCAGAGTCATCACTAAATTGTCCCATGACTCAGGAAGTGAAGACAGCACAATATAAACTTTTCTCTGTTCAGAAAAATGTTCCCCAAGTTCATTTAACTGTGAAAACAAATCACGCATTCTTTGAAGGTGTGTTGAAACACATTCACCCTCACTTAGTCTGGCTCGGTACAGAGCTCTCATTAGAGTGATTTTGCTGCCAGCAGTGTCTCTAATATGTATCGCTCTCAGTGCTTGCCAAATCTCACTTGCTGTTTCAAGGTCTCGCACATGAGATAACTGAGACTTCTCTAAACTCAAAATTAAATTGGCATAGGCTTTGTCCTCCAGCCTTTGGTCTGCTTCATCTACTTCTTCATCCTCCTCTTTTACAGGAGGGTTAACAACAACAGTCCAACATTGTTCTTTCTTTAAAAACGCCTGCATCTGTAAACTCCATGACATATAATTGGACTCTCCCAGTTTCTCTACTGGAAAATAGGAAGCTCCCCCTTGAGCTCCAGCTCCAAGTCCAGCCATGGCACCACCCAGCTTTCAGCTTTCAGCTTTCCACTCAGTTCTTACTCACACGTGGCTTGAAGAAAAACGTTCGGCTCCTGGTCCCAAACAGACACTCCCTGCCGATGCCTTCACACAGCCAGCTGCTTGAGAAACGCTGAGTTGCTTCCAGTCTCTGGGTTCTTTTCACGCTCTGTCTCTGCCCACTCAGGACTGGGGACTGGGCCCATAACCTATTGGAGGGGAATTTCCAGCCGGTGGCAGAGGACAGATGGACTCCAGGAGACATAGGCATAAAAACCCAAACAAAAACGAAAGCTTTATTACTAAGCAAATAAACACAAACTCTGGTGGATGTTATTCCTGCAGGCAAGTAACAAAACTCAGCTTTTTTCCTTTATAGCAACGGTCACCTGCAGCCAATTAATCCCAGAAACTTCTTAAAGGTATACACACATGTTTCTGTGCCGAATGTCCTCCAACATGGGGCTCCTTCGAAGGTCATCTCCGACTGTGGGAAACAATTTACTTCCCGTTTCTGGAGGAAGCTCATGAGCTTGCTGCAGGTCGAAGTGGGCTTCTCAACGGCGAGACACCCAGAAGCCAACGGGCAAGCAGAAAGAGCGAACAGTATTCTCCAGCAATACCTACGCTGCTACGTCAGTGAGAGGCAGAACGATTGGGTAGAAAAACTAGCGCTGGCTGAATTTGCGTACAATAACGCTGAACATGTGTCAACGGGAATGAGCCCGTTCATAGCCAATTATGGGTGTCACCCCAGGGCCTTCCCGGGGAGTGGGGAGGAAGGTTGGAGTGTACCGGCAGCAGAGCAGTTTGTGGAAGAAATGGAAGCCCTGCACCAGCAACTTAAGATGAACTTGGAGCGGGCCAAGGAAATTTACAAGAGGCAGGCAGACAAGCGCCGTAGGGAAGGGGTGACCATACTGGTGGGAGATCGGGTGTGGTTGTCAACCCAAGGGTTACCTTTTAAGGGGGGGTGCAAGAAGTTGCAACCCAGGCAGCTGGGACCGTTTGAGGTAACACAGCAGGTGAACCCCGTGGCATTCAAGCTCAAATTGCCAGACAGCATGAAGATACACCCGGTGTTCCATAGGTCCCTACTCTCGCCGTACAGGGAAGGAAGGGGATTCCCGGGGTGAGAGGGAGAAGTCACCACACACCCGCAGGTAGAAGAGAGGGAGCACCACAACTTGGTCACGAAAATACTTGATTCAAGGTGGCGAGGGCGCCAGGTGGAGTACTTGGTGGCTTGCGAGGGAGAACCCGGGTCGGAAAACACGTGGGTTCCCGCAGAGGCAATCACTGACGGGTATCTGGTGGAGGAATTCCACCGCCTGTTCCCGGACAAACCCAAACCACTAGCGAGGTTCTGGGAGGAGCAATTTGGAACCACAGACAATGAAGAGGATTTTGTGGGGTTTTCGGTCTCCGAAGGGGAGGGAGAAGAGGTTTCGGAGGAAGAAGAAACAGACTGGGAGGCCCACCCCGCGGGAAGGGATCAGAGCGGGTGGGAAGCGGGTTTTGAATCCTCAGAGGATGGCGACAGCTCCTTCCGGGGGTTCCCCGCATCGTCGGCCGAAGAAAGGGACGAAGTTGGGTCAACAGGTCGGGCCGGGGGTGGAGGGGGTCCTTGGGGTGGGGGAGGTGGATGTCAGGGAACTGACATCGGAGCTAGAGGCGGAGGGAAGGCTCTCAAATGATGCTGGAGAAGTGCCCAGCAGGGAGAGAGGCAGCTCCGCAGATGGGGAAGCAAATCAGCGCAACACCAGGGATATAGAGGGGCTGATGGGGGAATCGGCGAGAGGGCTCCAGGACTCTTCACCGGACACCAGCGGGGAGAGCATGGGTCCTCCGCTACCCACGCCCACCCTGCGCAGAAGACTTCCGCGCAGAGAGACTAGGAGGAGACTGGGTGTCAAACAACTTTTATGTTGGAAAAGATTTAAGAAATGCCCACTGACGGATTCTGCTAGCGACTGAGGCAGCCACGAAGTGAAGGGCTGCCCAGACTGAAAGGTTTAGCAAGGCAACAAAGCCTGGAGAGGCGGCAACTTACACACGAGCAACCCATACACATTACAGCAATCCGTCAGTCCCTGACGTCGCTCGTGCACAGCGATAGGCAGGCAGCATCATGAGCAAAACCGGAGAAGCTGGCGCCATGGAGGGAGCAGCTGGAGGGCAAAATCTGGTGGAGAGGAACCGAGATTTGGAACAGCATGTGGCTCTGCTGGCGGCGCGGCTGGACGAAAGGTGGTCTCAGGATGCTCAGGTCAGACCCACCCCCGTAGCAAGGAAGGTACCGGGACTGGTACACAAATTTGGAGGGAAACCCCAGGACTACAGTGCGTTCCGAACGGAAATAGAGTACGCTTTGGAACTGCAACAGAATGTTTTCAGACGATGGGGAGAGGGTTGCCTATATTGTTGGACATCTGCAGGATGGGGCCAGAGATTGGATTAGGCCCCTAATGGCAACGCAGAATGCCGCCTTGAAAGACCTGAGGAAATTCTTCCAGGCGATGGATGCGATGTATTCCAGTGATGTACAGCAAAGTGTGAATCGGCGGGAACTGATGGGTTGCAAACAGGGGAACCAGTCAGTTAGAGACTACTGGTCACGCTTTGCCATGTTAGACCACCGGCTCGGGTGGAATTTGGACTCGGAACCCATTAAATGCTGTTCGAGGAGGGGTTGTCCCCAACGGTGAAGGACGAGCTTTCCCGCGCACCCCGCCTGCAGTCGATGGATCAGCTGACCAAGGCAGTGCTTGCGATTGGTGTAAGGCAGGAAGCGCAGGCCCAGGAGAAGCGGGAAGGGAGAGAGCAACGTTACCATGACTACCGCATTCCTGAAACACCAAGGCAGCCTTCCCTGCCGGCGGAGCCCATGGAAATAGATGGGGCGCGCACGCGGGAGATTTCAAACTCCAGTGAAGGTCGCAAGAGAGAGGGAAAGGATGGGAAAACCACCAAGAAGTGTTTTCTCTGCCAGCGGCCAGGACATTTTGCCAGGGTCTGCCCACAAAGAAAAGCCTGTCAAGGGATGGTGGGAGCTGCAGGGGGTGAGGAGGAGATGGTAAAGGAGCTGCCCAGACTGAAAGGTGTTTTTTTTTAAGATATTTATTAAAGTTTCCAATTTTTTGCAAACAAAAGAAAAAACAAACATAAAAATATTAAAAACACTTAAATTTCACACCTTATTTTCTTATAACTTATTTCCCCGACCTCCTCATACCTCCCCTTCTTGTATACCCAGTTTAAGTTGTTTGTACAGCAAATCCTTATCTCAACATCTTAGATTATTATAGCTTTAAGTTCTTACTTACAAAAAGAAAGTTGTTTTATCATAGTTACAGCTTGAAACCACTTACTTTCAATCCAGCATCATTCAACATTCCTTAATTTTATAGTATTTTTGTAAATAGTCCTTAAATTTTTTCCAATCTTCTTCTGCCGACTCTTCTCCCTGGTCCCGGATTCTGCCAGTCATTTCTGCAAGTCCCATACAGTCAATCAGCTTCATCTGCCATTCTTCCAAAGTGGGTAGGTCTTGTGTCTTCCCAGACTGAAAGGTTTAGCAAGGCAACAAAGCCTGGAGAGGCGGCAACTTACGCACAAGCAACCCATACACATTACACACACCATTAGAAGGGAGAGGATCGAAACAAGAAAGTGAAAATAAAGGTGAAATTTTGAAAATGTTTGCAGAAATTAAAAAAGACATAAAACAGAGTGAAATAAAATATAGAGACAAGATTGGAGCAAAAATATGATTTCACAGTTTCGGAATTGAAAGGCCAGTTGAAGGAAATAACAAAAAGAACACAAAGTTTAGAAGAAGGAATGAAGCGGACAAAGCAAGAAGTAAGAGATAGGAAAAAAGAGGAAGAAAAAGTCAAGGGTGAAGTTTCAGAAATTATTATTATTATTTTTTTTTATAATAATTTTTATTGCATTTTTTCCAAATTACAGAAAGAACAAAAGGAAAAGCAGAATAGAAGAAAAAAAGAAAAAAGAGCAGAAAATCACATCCATTTCAACAGCTTATTTCAAATTTCCATTGGACTTCCCCACATCTCCCGCATAATGCATTCTTGATAATAAAGTCATCAGCAAATTATACCCTTATTTCGTGTGTTTCTTTATATTTTCAGTTGCAATTTAAGTTTAAATCTCTTATTCTCCATTTACTCTAAAAATATAACATGATATCATTTTTACCCATTTAAACTTTGATTCTTTCACAAATGTTAGCAATTTCATAGATAATTAAATTTCATTGCTGGGGCTAACGTTCCAAATCATACGACGTCTTATGTTTCATACAACTTATAATACTTTTGCAAATAGTCTTTAAATTTTTTCCAGTCCTCCTCCATTGCCTCTTCTCCCAGGTCTCGGATTCTTGCAGTCATCTCGGCCAGTTCCATGTAGTTCATCAATTGCGTCTGCCACTCCTCCAGTGTGGGCAAATCTTGGGTCTTCCAATGCTTGGCGATAAGAATTCTTGCTGCAGTTGTAGCATACATAAAAAAAGTTCTATCCTTTTTTAACACCTTCTGGCCGACAATGCCCAGAAGGAAGGCCTCTGGTTTCTTGGGAAAGGTGTACTTAAACACCTTTTTTAACTCGTTATAGATCATTTCCCAAAAGGCCTTCAATCTTGGACAAGTCCACCAGAGGTGAAAGAATGTCCCTTCAGCCTCCTTGCATTTCCAACATTTATTGTCAGACAAATGGTATATCTTAGCGAGCTTGACTGGGGTCATGTACCACCTGTATACCATTTTCATAATATTTTCTTTCAAGGCATTACATGCCGTAGATTTCATACCGGTGGTCCATAACCTTTCCCAGTCCTCAGACATAATGTTGTAACCAATGTCTTGAGCCCATTTTATCATGGCTGATTTAACTGTCTCGTCTTGAGTATTCCATTTAAGCAGCAAGTTATACATTCTCGATAATGCCTTGGTCTTTGGTTCTAACAACTCTGTCTCAAGTTTCGATTTTTCCACCTGGAATCCTATTTTTTTATCTAGCTTAAAAACCTCATTAATTTGGGCATAGTGTAGCCAATTTTGCACCTTGTCCTTTAATTTTTCAAAGCTCTGCAACCTCCAATTACCTCCAATGTTTTCTATTATTTCCCAATATTTCGGCCAATATGCCTCCATATTGGTTGTTTTCCGAGCTTTGGCCTCTATTGGTGAAATCCACCTCGGAGTTTTACTTTCCAATAAGTCTTTATATTTTTTCCAGACCATATATATTGCTTTTCTGACAATATGGTTTTTGAACATTCCATGTGTTTTCCCCTTGTCATACCACAAATACGCATGCCAACCTAACGAATTGTTAAAGCCTTCCAGATCTAGGACATCAGTGTTTTCCAATAAGATCCGATCTTTCATCCAGCAGAAGGCCGCAGCTTCATAGTATAACCTTAAGTCCGGCAGGGCAAACCCCCCTCTCTCCTTTGCATCTGTTAATATTTTAAACTTTATTCGGGGCTTTTTGCCCTGCCAGACAAATTTAGAAATGTCCTTCTGCCACTTTCCAAAACAATCCACTCTGTCCACAATCTGCAAGGCCTGGAACAAAAACAACATTTTTGGCAAAACGTTCATTTTTATAGCTGCAATTCGGCCTAACAAGGATAGTTTCAATCTTGACCAAATTTCTAGATCTTTTTTGACTTCTGACCAACATTTTTCATAATTATCTTTAAATAGATTCAAATTCTTAGAAGACAGATTAACCCCCAGGTATTTCACTTTTTTAACAATGTTTAGTTCTGTTTCCTTCTGGAACCCCTCTGTTTCAGTAACCGTCAAGTTTTTCCCTAACACCTTAGTTTTTTGTTTGTTCAGCTTAAAACCCGCCACCCGACCAAATTTCTGAATCAATTCCAAAACTCTTTTTGTACTAGGTTCTGGCTCCTGTAATGTTAAAACCAAGTCATCTGCAAATGCTTTCAGTTTATATTGTTTCGCTCCGACCCGTATTCCTTGTACCTGCCGATCCTCCCTTATCATATTCAGCAAAACCTCCAGGACTGAAATAAACAACAGAGGGGATAGGGGGCACCCCTGGCGTGTTCCTTTTTCAATATGAAGTTCTTCTGTCACCACATTGTTCACTATCAACTTAGCTTTTTGTTCTGAATAGATTGCCTCTATTCCATTCTCAAACCCCCTTCCCACTCCCATCCCTTCCAAGTTTTTCTTCATAAATTTCCAAGAAATGTTGTCAAAGGCCTTCTCCGCATCGATAAAAATTAACACTGCTTTGGTGTTAATATTTGTTTGTAAAAGTTCCAGAATATCGATAATGTTCCTGGTATTATCATACAAATGTCTACCTGGGAGAAAGCCTGCTTGGTCCTTATGGATTACTTCATTTAGTACTTTTTTAAATCTATTAGCCAAAACATCCGCAAATATTTTATAATCCACGTTTAGGAGTGAGATGGGGCGGTAGTTCTTGAGTTGAGTCTTTTCAGTTTCCACTTTAGGTATCAGTGTGATGAATGCTTCTTTCCACGTATCTGGTGCCCTCCCTCCCCCCATAATCTGGTTGCAAACCTCCATTAATGGTTGTATCAAATAGTCTTTTAAAATCCTATAGTACTTGGAGGTGAGTCCATCAGGGCCCGGAGATTTGCCTAGTTGCATATTCTGAATGGCATCCTCGATTTCCTGTTGTGTTATTTTACAATTCAAGATTGATCTCTTCTCTTGAGATAATTTTGGTAGGCCGTTATCTTTCAAGAATTGTTCTATCTCAATTGCTTCCTCGGATTCTTGTGTGTACAGTTTTTTAAAATATTTCTGGAAACACCTTCTAATTTCTCCCGGTTTCTGAATGTTTTTCCCTTCGACTTCTAAGTTGGTGACATAGTTTAATTTTTGTCTCTTTTTCAACTGCCAAGCGAGCAGTTTCCCACATTTGTTCGCAGATTCAAAAGATCTTTGTTTCATTTGTTTGATTTTCCATTCCACTTCTTGGTTAATCAATTTCGCATATTGTGACTGGTGAAATTTGATTTCTCTTAAAGTCTCTTTTGATTTTGGATTCACTCTTAATTTTTTCTCTCCATCACTTATCTTCTCCAATATCTTGTCTTTTTTACTATTCCAAAGTTTTTTCTTGATTGTATTCTGTTGTATCAGAAACCCTCTCATAACAGCTTTGCTTGCGTCCCAGATAATTCTTTTTTCCACCGAGGTATTCAAGTTAATTTCAAAATAATCCTTTAAAGTTTTTTGGGCCTTCTTTACGATCTCTAGATCTCTTAACAGGTTGTCATTCATTTTCCATCTGAAGGAGTCGGCAGTAGTAAATCTCATTTCCATTTTCAAAGCGTTATGGTCGGAGCAAGTCTTTGGGCAGATTTCTATTTTTGTAGTCTTAGGTGCCAGCCCTCTAGTTGCCCAGATTTGGTCGATTCTTGTCCATGACAGGTGGGCCTCAGAAAAGAAAGTTCCTTCTTTACCTAGGGGGTTTCTCGTCCTCCATAAATCAATTAGGTCCATATTGTCAGTTAGTTCAAAGAAAGTTTTTGGTAGTCTTCCATCTTTAGTCAGATTCTGATTCTGTGACTTATCCATCAAAGTAGAGACGACCCCATTCATATCTCCCATCATAATGATGTTGGAATAGTCCAGATAGTCCAGTAGTGTCTCATGCAGCTTCTTGTAAAATTCTGATTTCCCCTCATTTGGTGCATAGATTCCTAATATCAAAACTTTTTCTCCTTGGGTCGAAATTTCAATAGCCAGGATTCTTCCTTGTTCATCTTTAAACAGAAATTTTGGTGATAGATTCTCTTTGGCGTAGATCACCACGCCTCTCTTCTTGACTCTATCTGATGAGATAAATTCTTGGCCTAATCTTTTATTTATTAACACCTTCCTGTGTGACCTGGTCACATGGGTTTCTTGCAAGCAAATTATGTCCAAATTCTCTTTCTTTAAAATATGGAATATCCTTTTGCGTTTTCCTGGGGAATTCGCGCCGTTAATGTTCCAACTATACAGCTGCAGAGACATCCTGTATCAATCTGTTGTTACTCTTGTTGGGCGTCTTCTTTTTTGTCCAAATCCGAGGGTGGTAACTCTTTTCCAGACTCTGGTGGTGGCCAAATAGCTGCCACTCCTTTCTGCAAGTCTTCTCCGTGGTCGTGTAGGAACTTCTGGCTGTCCTCTTTCGTTTTGATTTTTGTCTTCTTTCCTTTGTATTTGAATGAGAGGCCTTGTGGGAATTCCCACCTGTAAGGTATTCCGTTACCTCTCAAAAGTCCAGTTAGGTCAGTGTAGTTAGATCTTAGATCCAGTAATTGTTTAGGAATGTCCTTGTAGATTTGTGCTCTTCTGTCCTGGATCTCAAGTGCTTTATTAAAATGTAGGTCGAGTAGCTTGTCTCTCTCCTGCTTAGTCCTTAAAATAATCAAACAGTCTCTAGGTTTCAGAAATTAATAAAGCACAAGAGGAGTTGTGGGATGCAATTCCTATGAATGAACTGAAGCAAAGAGAAATGAATCTGAGGCTGAGATCTGTACCAGAAATGCAAGGAGTAAATATATTGGAAAAAATAATAACAGAAATTGCACAATGGCTAAATATGGAGGAAGAAGATGTGGCAAAAACAATACAAAATGCATTCAGGATTAAAACGAAGACAACAAAGGCAAAAAAATTTCCAGGATATTGTGTGATTATATTTAAGGATAGAGAAATGAGAAATTTATTTTTGCAGAAAAATAGAGAAAAAAGGATTATGCATTGATGGAGTAGTCACAATCATATTTAAAGGTGTTCCACTTCGGTTGTTAAAAAAATGCGACCAATATAAGACATTAACACAGATTCTGAGGAAAAATGGAATTGAATTTAAATGGGAATTTCCAGAAGGCATTTCATTTTATTGTAAAGAAAAAATAAATAAATTCAAGAACGTGGATGAGACACACAAATTTCTGAGAAGATATAAAGAGTTGGGAAAGGGAGAAGAGGAAGAAGAAGAAGAAGAAGAAGAAGAAGAAGAAGAAGAAGAAGAAGAAGAAGAAGGACAAGTTTAAAAACTTTAATAACTTTATTACAAAGGAGGCCAAAATGGCATTGAAATTATGGACATGGAGTGTTAATGGCATAAATGATAAAAATAGAAGGAACAGAATTGGACAGTTTTTGTTAAAAAAGAATTTGGACATTATTTGTTTACAAGAGACTCATGTAGCCAGAAAACACAGAAGAGTATTAATCAACAAAAAATGAGTTTATCTCATCTGATAAAAGTAAGAAGAGAGGAGTGGTGATGTATATAAAAAACAAATTAGAAGCTCCGCAAATCTTTAAAGACGAAGAAGGCAGAGTAATTGCAGTACAAGTCACCTGTCAAGGCGAAAAACTGATAATTGTCGGAATTTATGCACCAAATGGCAGTAAGATGGAATTTTATAAAGATTTGGAAGAAAAATTGTTTGAATTTATGGATCAAAAAAATATAATTATGGGAGATATGAATGGAGTGGTTTCACTGGAAATGGATAGGACAAGAAAAAAAGAGAAAATAAAAGAAGGGAAGTTACCAAGGACTTTTTTCTCTATGATAGAGAATTGTAACTTAATAGATGTTTGGAGACTGAGACACACATTAGATAAGCAATTTACGTATTTTTCAGAACCAAATTAATCAGCTTCAATAATTGATTATGTGTGGCTATCCAGTGAATTAACACCCAGTCACAAAAATAGAAATACAACCAAAGACATTTTCGGATCACAATGCAATTAAATGTGAAATAAAAGAATTAGAGGAAAAGACATTTCGATGGAGATTAAATCAAAATTTGTTAGAAGATGAAAAAATAAATGAGAAGGCTCAAAGGATGCTAACAGAGTACTTTGTAAATAATTGTAACCAAAGAAACCAAAATGAGTGTTGTCTGGGATGCTAGTAAAGCAGTTATACGAGGTTTCTTTATACAAAAAAATAGCATCAGGAAAAAATTCAGAGAGAAAGGGAAAAAAGAGATTTTAAATCAGATTATGGAAAATGAAAAAAATAATAAAAAATCTGAAAGATCAAAATATTAAGATGTTACAAAGCCAATTTGCAATGATAATTAATCAAGAAGTGGAATGGAACATAAAAAGAATGAGACAGAAGAACTTCGAATATGCTAACAAATCAGGCAATGGTTGGCATGGCAAATTTAAAAAAGAAAAGCTCAAAGCGCAATAAATAAAATAATACTGGATGGAAAAGAAGTAGAAAATCCGAAAGAAATTAGAAAAGGATTTGTCAATTTTTATAAACGATTGTATAAAAAAACTGGAAAAGAGGATGTAAAGAAGATAGAGGAATTCTTGAAACAGAAAGGAGTGCAACAAATTCCAACAGAAAAGAAAGAACGGTTAAACGGAATAATAGAGGAAGAAGACATAAAAGACGCAATAAAACAACTAAAAAGTGGAAAAGCACCAGGAACGGATGGATTTACAGTAAAATATTATAAAGAATTAAAGCACGCCCTACTTGTACCATTGAAAGAGGTGATGAATAATATATTAGTTAAAGGAGAAATACCAGAAACATGGAAAGAAGCATATATTACATTAATACCAAAACCAGACTCTGATTTACTACAAGTGAAGAATTATAGGCCAATTTCGCTGTTGAACAATGATTACAAACTATTTGCAAGTATATTAGCAAACAGACTGAAAAAAGTAATGAATGAGATAATACATAAAGATCAAGCAGGTTTTCTTCCTGGCCGTCAGATGAAAGATAATATAAGGAATATTTTGAACATAATTGAATATCTGATGGCTAGGAATGATAAACAAGTGATGTTAATGTTTGTGGACGTGGAAAAGGCCTTTGATAATATATCTTGGGAATTTATGATAAAGAATTTGGAATTAATGGATATTGGACAATTGTTTATAAAAGGAATAAAAGTGATATATTCTGATCAAAAAGCAAAACTGATAGTAAATAATATAATAACTGAAAATATTGAAATTATGAAGGGTACAAGGCAAGGGTGTCCACTTTCACCATTATTATTCATATCAGTACTGAAAGTCTTCCTAAGGACAATAAGAGAAAATGAGAAAATAAAAGGAATTTCAGTTGGCTGGAAAGAACATAAAGCGAAATCCTTGGTACCAACTATAGAAGAACCACTAAACAATGCCAAAGAAAATATTGAAGAAATAGAACAATTTGGACAAGAAACAGGTTTTAAATTAAACAAAAGAAAGACTAAAATGTTAGTTAAAAATATGAAACAACAACAATAATAATAATATATTATTTATACCCCGCCCATCTGGCTGGGCTTCCCCAACCACTCTGGGCGGCTCCCAATCAAGTGTTAAAAACAATACAGCATTAAATATTAAAAACTTCCCTAAACAAGGCTGCCTTCAGATGTCTTTTAAAGATAGGATAGCTGCTTATTTCCTTCACATCTGAAGGGAGGGTGTTCCACAGGGAGGGCGCCACTACCGAGAAGGCCCTCTGCCTGGTTCCCTGAAACTTGGCTTCTTTTTTTTTTAATAAAATTTTTATTGGTTTTTCACAATTTTAATAAACACAAACAATGCACAATACAAACAAACAAACACATAAACAAACATGTATAATTTCAAATCCTTTTTTCTTAAACCTTACTTCACCGACTTCCCCATACCTCCCCTTTCTGCATCCCAATTTCCAAATTTGTTTCAGCAAATCCTCCCCCTTGATTTTATCTAGTTTTCCCTTGTTCTTTTCTTTTACTTAATCTTTTACAGCTGTAGTCCCCTTTTTTTCTATAACCTCAACATTTTAGCATTCATTAATTTTACAATATTTCTTAAGATAAATTTTGAATTTCTTCCAATCTTCTTCCGCCGTCTCTTTCCCCTGGTCTCGGATTCTGCCAGTCATTTCGGCCAGTCCCATGTAGTCTATCACCTTCATCTGCCATTCTTCCAGAGTGGGTAGTTCCTGTGTCTTCCAATACTTTGCGATGAGGATTCTTGCTGCTGTAGTAGCATACATAAAAAAGTCCTGTCTTTCTTTGGCACCAGTTGGCCGACAATGCCCAAGAGAAAGGCTTCTGGTTTCTTGGGGAAAGTACATTTAAGTACCTTTTTCATTTCATTATATATCATTTCCCAGAAAGCCTTAATCTTCGGGCATGTCCACCAAAGGTGATAAAAAGTACCTTCAGTTTCTTTACATTTCCAACACTTATTATCAGGCAAATGATAGATTTTTGCTAGCTTGACTGGGGTCATGTACCACCTATAAATCATTTTCATAATATTCTCTCTCAAGGCATTACATGCCGTAAATTTTATACCGGTGGTCCACAACTGTTCCCAGTCAGCAAACATAATGTTATGACCAATGTCTTGTGCCCACTTAATCATAGCTGATTTAACTGTTTCATCTTGTGTATTCCATTTCAGCAACAAGTTACACATTCTTGACAAATTCTTAGTATTGGGTTCTGTCAGGGCTGCTACCCAGTCCCAGCTCACATAGGACCACGTTAGCCAGCGTTCACGTTAAAAGAGTCTTTATTGGGTTACAGGTTCCATTTCCAAACTGCAATGTGCAGCCCCACGTCTTCTATGTCAGACCGGCAAAGACCCGTCTGAGTCTCCGCCTCTAGCACACCAGCTTAATACCCTAGCCTTGCTCCACCTCCTGCGCCTTTCCTTCCGTCTCTGGGTCCTTCTGCCCCCCGTGGTCTCTTCTCTCCTACTCTCTTCTGACGCGGACCCCCCTGACCCTTCCGCCTCCTTGCGGCGGGCTTTGGGACCTGGCTCACTCTCCGGGCTGCTTACTGCGCCAGCTTCCACTGCATTTGAACTTGGCGCGCGCGCCCACCTCTCTACCTTCCTCTTGATCGTTTCGTCGCTCCCGGAGGTGGGCGTGACTACTCCTGACTCATGCCCTCCCTCCTGCTGAAAGCCTCCGGAACCCGATGTCTGGTCCCCTTTCTCCCCGCTGCTCCCGGCTGGGCACGTGGGTCCCGATCTCCAACTGCTGCTCTCTGATCCCTCTCTGGATCCTTCTTCCTGGGGTGTCCCCCTGCTTTCCCCCCTTGCTCTGACCGCTGGCGCTCCCTTCTGGGAATCCTCGGACTCACTGGACAGGCTCGGTGATCTCGGGTCGTCATCCCCACTCATCCTTCCTTCGTATTCCTCCCCCTCGCTCTCTGTCTCCTCCCTTCTCAGCGTCTCTGCTCCTGAACCCCTGACATCCATCCCCCCCTCGAAGCCCCCCCTTCCCCCCTCCCCGCTTTCAGGTGTGGGTGCTGGGTGCTCCATCATCACGGGAGTGAATGCCGGATACAGTTCGCTCCCCGTCGCTGGCCGCCAACTGAAGACCTCCGAGTCTTCCTCCTCGCGTTCGTCAACGTTGATCTGCTCCGCCTCCATTTCAGTGCCGCCGTGCTCGAACCCAAGATCCTCCCCGAACACGTCCATGTCAGTCTCTGCGTCGGTCGCTCGACCTGGCATCTCCAACCACCTCCGGCGCCACTGCTCCTCTGGTCGATCGTCCCACCAATACGAGGTGTCTGACGCCGAACCCTCCGGTGACCCCTCTGGGGAACGGGTGCCCGGTGCGGGCTCCCCGTCCGAGTCGAATCCATGGAACGTGCTGGAGGAAAGTGTGGGCGTGAACAACCAGTCGTCGAAGAAGCCTGCTGGCATGGGTCTGTGTGGGAAAAGGGCATGAAACTCGTCCTTGAGCAGGGGTTCCTCCAAAGCGTAGTCTGGCACCCAGCTATTAGCACTGGCCCGGGTGCCCTCTCTGGCTAGGAGGTATTCTACTCCCTCTTCCCCCCATCTGGAGTCCAAAATCTCCGTGACTTCGTTGATGGGGTCCTGCTGTGGCAATCTCCCCGCCTCCTTCCGCTCCTGAGACGGACTCGGTGCTGTTCCTGGTTCCTGGAATCTGTGAGGTGCCTTGTAGGGAGTGAGCACCGACCTGTGGAACACCGGATGCATCCTGGAACCCTCCGGCAGCACCAGCCGGAAAGCTACTGGGTTGATCTGTGCTTCGACTTGGTATGGACCGAGTTGCTTGTGCCCCAACTTCTTCTTGGCTAACGATCTGGTCGGCACTGCGTGGGCTGCCAACCAGACCCAGTCTCCCACTCGGATCTCTTCGCCAACCCGCCTGTGCTTGTCAGCTTGCACCTTGTATGCGTGCTTCGCTAGCTCCAGCTGCCGTCGGAGTTGATCGTGGACCTCCTGCAACTCAGACGCGAAAGCGTCCGCCGTCTGCGGTTCCCCTTCCCCCACTCTCTCCAGTCCCGGGAAGGTTCTGGGATTCCTCCCATTGTTGGCGAAGAACGGCGTCACCCCTGTGGACACGTGCTTCGTGTTGTTGTAGGCGAACTCGGCGAGCGGCAGGTAATCCACCCACGTCGCAGGCTGTTGATTGGCATAGCATCTCAGGTACTGCTGCATGATGGCATTGACCCTCTCCGCTTGCCCGTTGGTCTGCGGGTGTCTCGCTGATGTCAGGTTGATCTTGACGTTCAGGAAGCCCATCAGCTTCTGCCAGAAATTCGAGATGAACTGGCGTCCGCGGTCGGACAGTATAGACCGCGGCAGACCGTGCACTTTGAACACGTGATCTATGAACAGTTTGGCTGTTTGTTCCGCCGTGGCCACCTTCGCACACGGTATGAAATGTGCCATCTTGGTGAACAAGTCCACCACCACTAGTACAGCTGTCTTGCCTCTCGAGCTGGGTAGATCCGTGACAAAGTCCAGGGCCACCCTCTCCCACGGTTCAAACGGCGTTTGCAGTGGTTCCAGCAGTCCCGCCGGTGGTTTGTGCACCGGCTTGGCCCTCTGGCAGGTGTCGCACCTCGCGACATAGTCCGCGACCTCCCCTCTCAGTCTGGGCCACCAAAAGTCCCTTGCGACTAATTCCACCGTTTTTTCTGTGCCAAAGTGTCCGGCCGTGGGTGCGTCGTGAAACTGTTGCAGTACCTTGGCGCGAAGTTCGTCTCCCGGCACGTAGATGGCCCCTTTACGTAAGAGCAAGCCGTCTCGTATCTGGAACTCGTCGCTCTTCGCCGTGCCCTTGTGCACCTCGGCCATCTTCGCCTGCGCGAATGAGTCGTCCTGCAACGCCCGCCGCACCGCATCCAGGTCTACTGTGGCTGAAGCGCACGCCCACGCTGTTGGCGCGAAGATGTGCATGGCTGCCGCTGGCGTCGCCTCTTCGAGGTATTGCGGCTTTCGGGACAGTGCATCCGCCATGATGTTGGTGTCGCCTGGGACGTACTCTATTCGGAAATCGAAGTCAGCAAAGAACTCTGCCCAACGTATCTGCCTCTGGTTCAGGAACTGCGCCGTGCGCCAGTGCTCCAGATTCTTGTGGTCCGTGCAGACTTGCACTGTGTGCTTGGCTCCGATCAGGAAATGCCTCCACGCTTTGAACGCTGCATGAATGGCCAGCAACTCCCTGTCCCAGATGGTGTAGTTCTGCTCCGACTTGCTGAGCTTTCTGGAGTAGAACGCTCCCGGCCTCCAGACCCCCTGCGGGTCTCTCTGCAGCAGGACAGCTCCCACGGCTCTATCGGACGCGTCTGTCTCTACCCGCATCGGTCTGCTGGGGTCGATATGCAGCAGTTGCTCTTCCGACGCGAAGAGACGCTTGAGTGCTTGAAAGGACTGCTCCGCCTGCTCCGTCCAGATGAATTTCTTTTTCTTGGAGCTTAGCGTGTCCGTAATAGCCGCCGTCTGCATCGCGAACCCCTTGATAAACTTGCGATAGAAGTTGGCGAAGCCCACAAACCGCTGGACCTCCTTCCGGTTGCGCGGGCTCTTCCAATCCAACACCGCGCGAACCTTGGCGCTGTCCATGGCTAGCCCCTTGTCCGACAACTTGTAGCCCAAGAAATCCACCTCCGTCGTGTCGAACTGGCACTTCTCCAGTTTGGCGTACAGTCTATGCTGCTGCAGCCTCTTCAGCACCTCCCGAACGTCTTGGTCATGTGCTTGCTGCGATTCGGAGAATATCAGGATGTCATCCAGGAAGCAGACGCACTTCTTGTAGAGGAGTCCCGCCAACACATGATGCATGAAAGCTTGAAAACAGTGAGAACCGTTTTGCAATCCAAACGGCATCACTCTGTATTCGTAGGTGCCCAGAGGCGTGAACATGGCTGTCTTCCACTCATCGCCTTCCCTCATGCGGATGAGATTGTACGCCCCTCGCAGGTCCAACTTGGTGAACACGCGTCCCTTGCGCACCGTCGCTAGGAGGTCGTCAATCCTGGGCATGGGGAAATCAGAGGGCTTGGTCATCTTGTTCAAGAGGCGAAAATCAACTACAAGTCTTTTTTGGGGCGTGTCTTTCTTCTTCACGAAGAAAACAGGACTGCCCCCCACTGCCTTGGACTCCCGGATGAAACCGCGCTCCAAATTGTGATCTATGAACTGTTTGAGTTCCTGTAGTTCGTCCTCAGACATGGAATACAGCTTCCCTTTCGGCAGCGTCGCCCCTGGTAGGAGGTCAATCTTGCAGTCATACTGCCTGTGAGGGGGTAGCTTGTCTGCCTCCTTCTCGCAGAAGACCTCCAGAAAGTCTGCGTATTTGTGGGGGACTGCTTGCAACGTTCCCAACTGCAGCTGTGATTCCTCCTCCTCTCCCTCCTGTCTGGGCAGGATGCAGTGCTCGGCACAATAAGAAGAGCCGAAGATCAGCTGTCGCTGGTACCAAGCCAGTGTCGGACTGTGCCTGTCCAGCCAACTCATGCCCAACACAATGGGCGTGTCCGACAGTCGGGTGACATTAAAACTGATGACTTCCCTGTGGTTACCAAGTCGCATCACCATTGGCGGCGTCTGCTTCACCACCTGCCCCCCCAGCAACTCTCTGCCATCCACTGTGATGACTTGCAGGGGCAGAGTGGCAGGCAGTAGCTGTATAGCGTGCTGCTCCACAAAATCCTGCGCTATAAAGTCTGCATTGCTTCCAGAGTCCACAGAAAGTGGCACGTCTATAGTGATGCCATTGGGTAGCTGGAGAGATGCGGTGAGCTGCACTACTGGTTTGGGTGGGAGGGGGTCTGTGGGTTGCAAGATCGCTGGGGACTGCTTCACTGATTCGTCTGGCTGGGCCCCAGTGCCTCTGCCTCCAGCCAGACATCGTCGTTTCCCTGCTGGGGTTCGCTGTGCTGCGTGGCTGCTATCACCGTTGCGGAGGCTGCAGTGTGCTTGGAGTTCCTCTGGGGACACTCTCTCGCCAAGTGTTGAGGGCTGTCGCAGATGTAACACTTCCGGTTCCCTCTAGGAGGCTTAGTCTTGACTGCTCCCGGTGCTGGGGCTCTGGTAGCTGACTGAGCCCTGGCGCCTCCTACCTCCATAGGTTCCACTCCCCCTCCTGGCGGAGGTGTGGATTGCGCACGCGCTGCTTCCCTGGGAACGAAAGAGAAACTTCTCGCTGCTTCGCGCCCTCCACGTCCTTCGTCTCTGCACCATGGACGTTCTTCCAGCCTCACCCCCACAGTCAGCGCCCTTTGGACCACCTCCTGCGTGCTCCGGGGCCTCTCCCTCCTCGCAATTTCGTCTTTAACAGCACTGCTCAGACCCTCCCAGAACAGGTCTCTGACTGGAGGTGAATCCCGGTCCCATTCCAAGGCACTGACCAGCACAAAAAATCGGGCGTGATACTGCCGTACGCTCGCCCTCCCTTGTCTCAGTCCATGTATCTCCCGTCGAGCAAGATCCACGTCAATGGTAGATAAAAAACACGCATCCATCGCTTTGATAAAGGCATCTGCACTCTGAAGCGCCGGATCTTTATCCCTCCACAAATTGCGCAGCCACGCTTTAGCATCCCCATGCAAATGGGATAGTATAAACCCCACTTTCTCTTCCTCATCTCTAAAGTCTTTTGCCAGCAGTTGCAGTGCGCACATTACGTCTGCTCGAAAATTGGGGTACTGTTGCAAATTCCCATCGAAGTGAGCCACAAGCCCTCCTGCTCTCCGTGCCAACCCAACCCCCTCCGGTCTGGGTCCCGGTTGCCCTTGCTTAACCAACGCTTCAAACCTGGCGTGGAGATCTCTGTAGGCGGCCGCAGCATCCTGCTCCCTTTTCTTGGATGCCAGTACCTCTGCGTTCAATTGGGTCACTGCCTGTTGCAACGCTGAAATTTTTTCTGCTTCCGTCATCTCTGCCAACCTTTGTGAGCTTGCTCCCAAACACCAATTTCCTCCTCTCGCTGCTTCTGCCTCCGCTGCGAGGTTTCAGGTGTCCGAAGCTATGTGGAGACGGGTCTTACTGTCAGGGCTGCTACCCAGTCCCAGCTCACATAGGACCACGTTAGCCAGCGTTCACGTTAAAAGAGTCTTTATTGGGTTACAGGTTCCATTTCCAAACTGCAATGTGCAGCCCCACGTCTTCTATGTCAGACCGGCGAAGACCCGTCTGAGTCTCCGCCTCTAGCACACCAGCTTAATACCCTAGCCTTGCTCCACCTCCTGCGCCTTTCCTTCCGTCTCTGGGTCCTTCTGCCCCCCGTGGTCTCTTCTCTCCTACTCTCTTCTGACGCGGACCCCCCTGACCCTTCCGCCTCCTTGCGGCGGGCTTTGGGACCTGGCTCACTCTCCGGGCTGCTTACTGCGCCAGCTTCCGCTGCATTTGAACTTGGCGCGCGCGCCCACCTCTCTACCTTCCTCTTGATCGTTTCATCGCTCCCGGAGGTGGGCGTGACTACTCCTGACTCATGCCCTCCCTCCTGCTGAAAGCCTCCGGAACCCGATGTCTGGTCCCCTTTCTCCCCGCTGCTCCCGGCTGGGCACGTGGGTCCCGATCTCCAACTGCTGCTCTCTGATCCCTCTCTGGACCCTTCTTCCTGGGGTGTCCCCCTGCTTTCCCCCCTTGCTCTGACCGCTGGCGCTCCCTTCTGGGAATCCTCGGACTCACTGGACAGGCTCGGTGATCTCGGGTCGTCATCCCCACTCATCCTTCCTTCGTATTCCTCCCCCTCGCTCTCTGTCTCCTCCCTTCTCAGCGTCTCTGCTCCTGAACCCCTGACAGGTTCTAACAGTTCTGTTTCTAATTTTGATTTCTACACCTGGAAGCCAATTTTCCTGTCCTGTTTGTAAACCTCCATTATTTGGTAATAATGGAGCCAATCTCGTACTTTAAACTTCAATTTCTCATAACTCTGTAATTTCAGTTTGTCTCCCTCTTGTTCCAAAATTTCCCAATATTTTGGCCATTTGGCCAACATATAGAGCTTTTCCACGGCTTTTGCCTCCATTGGCGACAACCACCTTGGGGTTTTATTTTCCAACAAATCCTTGTATCTAATCCATACATTATATAATGCTTTCCTGACAATATGGTTTTTAAAAGCTTTATGAGCTTTAACCTTGTCGTACCATATATATGCATGCCATCCGAATACCGTATTTTTCGCACTATAGGACGCACTTTTTCCCCTCCAAAAATGAAGGGGAAATGTGTGTGCGTCCTATGGTGCGAATGCAGGCTTTCGCTGAAGCCTGGAGAGCGAGAGGGGTCGGTGCGCACCGACCCCTCTCGCTCTCCAGGCTTCAAGAGAGCCCCACCGTCAGCCCCACAAGCTCGGGGGGCAGCGGGAGAGGCGCAGCGCGCCCTTCCCACTGTCCCCCGACGTGGCTAGAAGGCTGGCGGGGGGGGAGCCTGCTCCTCCCCGTCGCCAGCCCCGCAAACTCGGGAGACAGCGGGAGAGGCGCAGCGCGCCTTTCCCGCTGTCCCCCGACTTGGCTAGAAGGCTGGCGGGGGGGAAGCCTGCTCCTCCCCGTTGCCAGCCCCGCAAACTCGGGAGACAGCGGGAGAGGCGCAGCGCGCCATTCCCGCTGTCCCCCGACTTGGTTAGAAGGCTGGCGGGGGGGAGCCTGCTCCTCCCCGTCGCCAGCCCCACAAACTCAGGAGACAGCGGGAGAGGCGCAGCGCGCCATTCCCGCTGTCCCCCGACTTGGCTAGAAGGCTGGCGGGGGGAGAAACCTGCTCCTCCCCGTCGTCAGCCCCGCAAACTCGGGAGACAGCGGGAAAGGCGCAGCGCGCCATTCCCGCTGTCCCCCGACTTGGCTAGAAGGCTGGCGGGGGGAGAAGCCTGCTCCTCCCCGTCGCCAGCCCCGCAAACTCGGGAGACAGCGGGAGAGGCGCAGCGCGCCTTTCCCGCTGTCCCCCGACTTGGCTAGAAGGCTGGCGGGGGGGGGGAGCCTGGTTTTGCGGGAGGCGGGGGAATCCCCCTGCCTCCCAGGAAAACCAGGAGAAGCCGTGCAGCCCTTTTAAAAGGCGCGCGGCTTCTGCCGGTTTTGCGGGAGGTGGGGGAATCCCCCCGCCTCCCAGGAAAGCCAGGAGAAGCCGTGCAGCCCTTTTAAAAGGCGCGTGGCTTCTGCCGGTTTTGCGGGAGGTGGGGGAATCCCCCCACCTCCCAGGAAAGCCAGGAGAAGCCGCGATCTCTTTAAAGGGTTTGCACGGCTTCTGCGGGCTTTTGGGAGAGGTGAGGGAATCCCCCCACCTCCCAGTAAAGCCAGGAACGCCCTGTGCAGCCCCTCCGCCAAGGAGAGGCTGCACGGGGCTAAAGGGGAAGCCAAAACAGCGAGCGGGATCCATCCTGTTCGCTGCCTTGGCTTGATCCATAGCTGCACGCAACCCCTCCGGCAGGGAGAGGTTGTGTGCAGCCTGTACGCTGCTCTTTGGGGCTGCGGGGGGAAAAAAGATTTTTTTTCTTGAATCCCCCCCCTAAAAACTGGGTGCGCCCTATGGTCCGGTGCGCCCTATGGTGCGAAAAATACGGTACATTATTAAAACCTTCCAAGTCCAAGATATCTGTATTCTCAAGAAGTAGCCAGTCTTTCATCCAGCAGAGAGCTGCTGATTCATAGTACAGTTTTAAGTCCGGCAGGGCAAATCCCCCTCTTTCCTTTGCATCAGTTAAAATCTTAAATTTTATTCTGGGTTTTTTGCCCTGCCAGACAAACTTCGAAATATCTTTCTGCCACCTCTTGAAACAATCCATCTTATCCACAATTTGCAATGTTTGGAATAAGAACAACATTCTCGGCAATACATTCATCTTAATAGCAGCAATTCGGCCTAACAAGGAAAGCTTCAAATTTGACCATATTTCTAGATCTTTTTTTACCTCTGTCCAACATTTCTCATAATTGTCTTTAAACAAATTCGCATTCTTAGATGTCATATTAATCCCCAAGTATTTCACCTTCTTTACCACAGTTAATCCGCGCCGCCTCCCCGCAGCAGCTCCTCCTCCTCCTGGTGGCCGGGCTGCCGGCAGGCAAAGATGCTCAGCCGGCTGATGAGCGGCAGCAGCAGGAGCCTGGAGCGCGACTACAGCTGCACCGTCCGCCTCCTGGCCGACAGCGAGTACTCCTGCACCATCCAGGCTAATACTGTTATCAGAAATCTGGCAACAGAAAGGGACCTACTCGGGTCAGAATCTTGCAATAAATGGAAAAACTGATTGGGATCTTGGACTTCCGGGACGCCGCGGCCACGGGAAGGAGCGCGAGGCAACTCGTCTGGGGAGCCTCGAACAACACTGGGTCTTAGAGGGGTTACGAAGGCTCCGTGAACCCCTAAACCACAGGTGGAATATCCTGTGGGATAAAGCACCCAGCGACGCTGCTTGTGCTCGCCTGTGTTGCCGGCGTTTAACAAGGCTGGAGCCGCAGCGGGAAGGGGAAGCACCAGACTCCATGTTGTGAAGCCTCAGGCTCCGAGTGAAAGCGGCGGACCTCCGACAACAGAGGAAAAGCTGGGAAACAGCCTTAAAACTCTGCAGAAAAGCAGAGGAGACAAGTGGACAACACTGGAAAATAATTAAAATAAAAGTAAAAGGAACCTTGACAGAAGAACCCAGCGGAGAAGAAATTAAAGACAAAAGAAGGAGGAATTCACTACTGGCGGTAAGATTGAAAAAAGAGTAAAGCGAAAAGCTGGCAGACAGGAATGTAAGAGTAAGAAAGCAACCGCTAGTGAGGGGAAGGAACATCCTCGGTAACAAAGTATATAACACAAAGTACAAAGTATAAAGAGTCGGAAGCAAGGTAACAGCGAGACTCTTTAATAGAGAGACTCTATACTGGGCTAGAGAGGAGGAAAGGAGGTTTCTGGCGCATTTGGTCGATGCTTTAACCGACGGGCTCTTTGAGGACAGCATTCTTAACACCAGCCTCTTTGTTTGAACTGTGTGGAAGGAGAAAGAGAGAAACGGTGGAGAAGCCTGTGTCCTTCCCAGCCCTTAATGTTGGCTTTATGTAAGTGAGAAGGAAGCCATTCCGGGACTTAGCTTGGCTCTGCTATTCGCCATACTATCTTGTTCCTGATTTATTACGCCTCTGCATGCATCCGGGATTTAAAGGGACATGTGCTAAAGACTATATAGGGGAACCTGAAATCAGTATAAAGAACACTCCCCGGAGAGCCTCCAAGTTCCTATTTAGAAAAAGCTTTTGGTGGCTCCAGATTCTCATAATATCAACCTCCAAGAAGGTAAAGACTGTAAAACTTTGCGTATATCTAGACACTTATTATCTGCTAGTGTACCCCAACGCCAACCTCGACAATCTATTAACCCATTAGAGGTAATCTGTGTACCTGTGCTTCATCTCTTTTTGAAAGGCACTAGTGCTGTTGCCCCTAAGTCTCATCAAGTTTACAAAATGACAAACGGTGCAAAAAAGGGGGTGGCAACACCAGCGGAAAGGAGGCCGTCGAGACAAGAGGAAGGCAAGGAAGGCAAAGAAATTAAAGACTACAGCAGTCTGATGGCCAAAATAAGGAAAGAATTTAAAAATAATGAACAATATACTGAGAGAAAATTACTTGAGGTACAGGACACTTTGGATAAGAAATTGGAGGGAGTGGGGGGGAACTGACAGGGAAGGTTAAAGATTTATCGGTAAGAGCTAAGGTTCTGGGAGATTCAATGAAGAGGGTGCAAAAAGATACGAAAACCAGCAAGAAGGAGGTGGATAGAATTAGAGTAGAAGTTAAAGAGATAGAAAGGGTGCAGGAAGAGTTGTTGGACAATATGGCCATGACACAGATGAGGCAAAATCAAACCAATTTGAAACTGAGGGGTGTACCAGAGACCCCAAATGAGAACATTAGATCTAAAGTGATAAAAGATTTGGCAATTTGGTTAAATAAGAATGAGGATGAGGTAAACTGCCATTTAGTAAATATCTTTCGAATAAGATCAAAATTGGATAGAGTCAGAAAGAAAAAGCTTCCAGGTGATGTAATTGTCATGTTTAACACGATGGAAATAAGAAACGAAATACTGCAACAGAATCATACCAAAAGGTTATATATTGAAGGAAACCCAATCATTATTTTTAAAGAAATTCCTTCGAGATTTCTTCGAAGGAGAGAGCCTTATAAAAAACTAACAAACCAATTGAAGAAAAATGGGATCTTGTATAGATGGGAGTTTCCGGAAGGCATTTCATTCTACTTTAAGGAAAAAAGGTTTAAATTAAGCACCAGTGTAGAACTCCAGAAATTTGCGAGGAGATACGAGAAGGACCTGGGAAAAGTTGAAGGGGAGGTGGAAAGGGAGGAACGACAGAGAGACGAGGAGGGTGAAGGGAGTGAAGAAGAAGAAAGAGAGGAGAGTTTAACAGGAGAAAGGGAAGAAGAAGAGGAGGAAAGCAAGGAACAGTAGTTTCTATTTAATCTAGATAAATTAGCTAGAACAACATAATAGATGGTTTTAAAAACAATAAGTTGGAATGTGAATGGTTTGAACAATAAAAATAAGAGGAACCAGATTGCGCATGTATTACTGAAAAAGAATTGGGACCTAATTTGCCTTCAAGAGACGCATGTAATAGGAAAACATAAGAGGGTACTAAGTAATAAGAGATTGGGACTGGACTTTGTGACCTCCGATAAGGTTAAGAAAAGAGGGGTAGTAATATATATAAAGGAAAAATATGACCCGCAACTATTGTATAAAGACGAACATGGGAGAGTGGTTGTAGTACAGATGGTGTTTCATGGAGAAAAAATAGTTGTGGTTGGAATATATGCCCCGAATGATAAAAAATCAGCTTTCTTTTTGGAATTAGACAATATATTGATGGAATGGACAGACCAAAAAATGATATTGATGGGAGATTTTAATGGGGTGGTGATGCCAAATATGGATAAATTAACAAAAAGACAAGATAGGAAAGAAGGTAAATTACCCCGATCTTTTTTTGATATGGTAAATAATTTGGGATTGACGGATGCATGGAGATTTTAAAACCCTACTGCGAAACAATTCACCTTTTTTTCAAATCCGAACCAGAGCTGGGGGAGGATAGACAGTATTTGGGTTTCGAGGGAATTGGTACAGAACTTAACTAAGTCCGAAATTTGGCCACGAATTATATCTGACCACAATGCGGTTTCCATTGAGTTAAAAGGCAGGGAGGTTAAAACAGGTAGATGGAGAATGAATGAATTTTTATTTAACGATCAAAAGATAGTAAATAAGGCCATAGAAACAATTGAAGAATACTTTAAGTGGAACTTAAATGGAGAAACTTCCATAGAGACGGTGTGGGACGCAGGAAAAGCGGTCATGAGGGGCTTTTTGATTCTGAAAAACAGCCAATTAAGAAAGGAAAAAGAGAAAAAGAAAGAGCAGATTCTAACACAGATCATGGAAAATGAAAGAAAATTAACTGCTAATCCTAGCGAAGAGAGTATAAAACAGAACCTAAAAATACTACAAGCCAAATTCTCCACAATAATTAACCAAGAGATAGAGTGGAAAATTAAGTTGATGAATCAAAAGAATTTTGAATCCGCAAATAAGATAGGGAAATATCTAGCGTGGCAGTTAAGAGAAAGGAAGAAACAAAACACGATTAGCAAAATAAGAGAAGGAGATAAGATTGTGGAAGAACCAAAACAAATAAAAAGAATATTTCAAAGATATTATAAGGATTTGTATAAAAGAGGAGAGGAAACAGAACAAGAAATAGACCAATTTCTGCAAAAGCATCATCTGGAACAAATTATAGAAGAAGAAAAAGAGGTACTTGATCAGATAATTACACAGGAAGAGATAAAAAAGGCTATAAGAAAGATGAAAGTTGGGAAGGCGCCGGGACCGGACGGCCTTCCGGCTAAATATTACAAAATATTAGCTAACCAAATATCACCAGTGCTGGGAGAGGTAATGAACAATATATTGAGAGAAGGAAAGATACCTAATACCTTGAGGGAAGCCTATGTTATATTGATCCCTAAAAAAGATGTGGATACTATGGAAGTAAAGAACTATAGGCCAATTTCATTATTAAATAATGATTATAAACTATTTGCAGACATAATGGCGGAAAGATTAAAGAAGGTTTTGATTAACAAAATACATAAAGACCAAACAGGCTTCCTCCCAGGGAGACAATTACGGGATAATGTAAGGAATTTGATTGATATTATTGAATATCTGGACATGAATATAGATAGAAAGGCTGCATTGGTTTTCATAGACGCCGAAAAGGCATTTGATAATATTTCCTGGAACTTCCTAAAGAAGACTTTGGAGATGATGGGAATCGGGGAAAAATTTAGAAGAGGCATAGAAGCAATATACAAGGAACAGAAAGCAAAACTGGTGATAAACAATAACACAACAGAATACTTTAATATTTATAAAGGGACTAGACAAGGTTGTCCCCTGTCCCCCTTATTATTTATTATAGTTTTGGAAGTACTTAATAAGAGACTGAGGGAGGCAACAGAAGTGAAAGGAATCAGGGTAGGAAAAAAGGAATTTAAAATCAAAGCCTTTGCTGATGACATTGTATTGACTTTGGAAGATCCACAAGACAGTGTAAAAGAAGCATTACAAAAAATTGAGGAATTTGGAGATGTGGCAGGTTTCAAGGTAAACAAGAATAAAACTAAAATGTTGGTTAAAAATCTAACTAAGGAAGAAACGACAGAATTAGAACAAAAAGTGGAAATTATGGTGGTGAAAAAAGTGAAATATTTGGGAGTGTGGATTACGGCAAAAAATTTAAACTTATATAAGGACAACTATGAAGTTACATGGAAAAAAATAAAGAAAGATCTGGAAATTTGGGGGAGGATGAAATTCTCCTTTTTAGGGAGGATAGCAGTGGTTAAAATGAATATTTTGCCGAGGATGTTTTTATTTCAAACTCTCCCAGTTATTAAAGGTTTAAAACAATGTAAAGAATGGCAGAGAGCCCTGATGAAATTCATCTGGCAGGGGAAAAGACCAAGGATTAAAATGAAAATATTAACTGACAAAAGGGAAAGAGGAGGTTTTGCTCTCCCAGATTTGAGCTTATACTATGAAGCAGCGTGCCTACTCTGGCTAAAAGATTGGATAAATTTGGAGAATAGAGACCTATTGGATTTAGAAGGTTTCAATAATTGGTACGGGTGGCACGCATACCTCTGGTATGAGAAGGTGAAAGTTCACAGGGCCTTCTTAAACCATATTTTTAGGGGACCAATATATCTGGTCTGGGAAAGAAATAAGAACCTTCTTGAAAGAAAGACACCCTGGTGGATCTCACCAGTAGAGGTCTTAACAATAAAAAAAACCAACATGGAAGGGAAGAATGCCACCTACGAAGATTTGGTAAGAAAAACAGAACAAGGGCCCAAACTTAAACCTTATGAGGAAATAAAGGATCTATTCACCGGTTGGTTGCAATACCATCAGGTGAATGATCTGTTAAAAGAAGATAAAAGGAAAATGGGCTTTGAGGACAAAAAATCAAAATTTAACATAGAGATAGTAGAAGGTAAGAGCAAAACATTGTCTAAATTATATGACATACTATTGGAATGGCACACAAAAGACGAGGAAGTCAAAGAGGCTATGATTAAATGGGCAATTGACTTTGGCTATAACATCGAGTTTGAAAAGTGGTTGGAATTGTGGAACAGAAATATTAAGTTTACGGCCTGTACGACTTTGAGAGAAAATGTCTGGAAAATGCTCTACAGATGGTATCTTACGCCGGCGAAATTGGCCAAAATCTATAGATTAAAAAACAAGACATGCTGGAAATGTGGTGAAGTGGAGGGAGACCTCTACCATATGTGGTGGCTATGCAACAAGGCGAAGGTTTTTTGGGAAGCAATCTACAATGAAATTTTAAAATATACCTTTACCAAAAGACCAGAGGCCTTTTTGCTGGGAATTATGGGTAAAGAAATAAAAAATGAAGATAAAAAAGTATTTCTCTATGCCACCACAGCCACAAGAATTATGCTGGCACAAAATTGGAAAACAGAAATTATACCTAATATAAGTGACTGGCAGGTCAAAATGATAAATTATGCCGAGCTTGACAGATTAACAGGCAGAATACGAGACCAAGATGACCAGAAATTCCAGAAAAATTGGAGTAAATTCTGGAAATATATTGGAACGGATATATAAGAGGAACTGGCGGGATTAGAGCAACTCTACCAGAGAATAATTATAAATTTAAAAATTAAATACGCAATCAGGGATTTTATTTGATACTTACCAAAAGGGTGAAGGGAAGTCAAAGGCTCGGTAGAGCCTAAAGATTATGTTTTTCTTTTTTATGATTGTATGTTTATCTTTTGTTTGCATAGCATGGATAATAGGATGAACAATCTATGTAAGAATGTTTTTTTTTTGTATTTGTTTGTTTTTTATAAATTCTGAATAAAAATTTATCTGGCCAAAAAAATAAAAATCCTGTTTCATTCTGGAACCGCTCCCTTTCAGTAACTGTTAAGTTTTTCTCCAATACCTTAGTTTTTTGTTTATTCAACTTAAATCCTGCAACTTGACTAAATGCTTGAATTAGTTCTAAAACCCTTTTCGTACTAGTGTCTGGCTCTTGTAAAGTAAGTACCAAGTCATCTGCAAAGGCCCTCAATTTGTACTGTTTAGCTC
The DNA here is from genome assembly GCF_965113315.1 of Podarcis vaucheri. Classification (NCBI taxonomy): domain Eukaryota; kingdom Metazoa; phylum Chordata; class Lepidosauria; order Squamata; family Lacertidae; genus Podarcis; species Podarcis vaucheri. Next base: position 19,790,173 of record NC_138757.1, read on the forward strand.
CGACCTGTACCCCTTTAACCAGCTGGTCCCTTCTAATCATATTTAGCAAAACCTCCAGGACTGATATAAAAAGTAATGGGGAAATTGGGCACCCCTGTCGTGTCCCTTTTTCTATCTTAAATTCTTCCGTAACCACATTATTTACAATTAACTTAGCCTTTTGTTCAGAATATATTGCACCCATACCATTCTCAAATCCTTGGCCTACCCCCATCCCATATAGATTCTTCTTCATAAAACTCCAAGAAATGTTGTCAAAGGCTTTCTCTGCATCCACAAATATCAATACTGCTTTAGTGTTTATGTTCACTTCTAATAATTCCATAATGTCTATTATATTCCTCACATTGTCTGACAAATGTCTTCCTGGGATAAAGCCTGCTTGGTCCTTATGAATCTCTTCCATCAGTACTTTTTTCAATCTTTTTGCCAAAATGTCTGCAAAAATTTTGTAATCCACATTAAGTAATGATATAGGGCGGTAGTTCTTGAGCTGAGTCTTTTCAGTCTCTGTTTTCGGTATGAATGTAATATAAGCTTCTTTCCACAATTCTGGCGCCTTTTCCCCCTCTAAAATTTCATTACAGACTTCCTTCAAAGGTTGTAACAACCACTCCTTCAAAGCTTTATAGTATCTGGAAGTCAACCCATCTGGTCCTGGAGATTTGCCCAGTTGCATATTTTGAATGGCTCCTTCTATCTCTTGTTCAGTTATTTTCTGATTCAGATCTATTTTACTTTGCTGAGAAATTTTTTGTAATCCATATTTCTTAAGAAACTCTTCTATGTCCCCTTCATTTTCCGGTCCTTGTGAGTATAATTTTTTTAAGTAATTTTTGTCTTTTCTTCAATTGCCAAGCCAGAAGTTTGCCACATTTATCTGCAGATTCAAATGTCCTTTGTCTCATTTGTTTAATCTTCCATTCTATTTCTTGATTCATCAATTCCATATATTGCATCTGATATAACTTAATTTCTCTCAAAATCTCTTGGGACTTTGGTTTAGATCTCAATTTCTTTTCTCCTTCTTTTATCTTTTCCAAAATCTTATCCTTCTTCTCATTTAGGTTTCTCTTCTTTATTGAATTTTGTTGTATTAAAAATCCTCGCATAACAGCTTTACTTGCGTCCCAAATTACTCTTTTTTCCACGTCCGTTTTTAAATATATTTCGAAATAGTCTCTCAAAGTTTTTTGGGCCTTTTTGTAAACCTCTTCATCTCTAAATAGTGTGTCATTCATCCTCCATCTGAAGGAGCCAGCTGTTGTTAGCTTCATCTCCATCCTTACGGCATTGTGGTCGGAGCAGGTTTTTGGGCAGATTTCCACTTTTTTTATCTTTGGAGCCATCCCACTAGTAACCCATATTTGGTCAATTCTAGTCCATGTCATCATAGCTTCAGAAAAGAAAGTTCCCTCTCTCGAGAGAGGGTTCTTTGTTCTCCAGATATCAATCAAGTCCATGTTTTCAGTCATTTCAAAGAAAGTCTTTGGTAGTCTCCCATCTTTGGAAACTACCTGTCTTTGTGCTTTGTCCATATTTGTAGATACTACTCCATTCATTTCTCCCATCATGATTAAATTGTAGTCCAAATAGTCCAATAAGATTTCATGCAACTTCTTAAAGAATTCCGACTTCCCTTCATTTGGTGCATAAATTCCTAATATCAAAACTTTTTCTCCTTGAACTTGAATTTCAATTGCCAAAAATCTTCCTTGTTCATCTTTGAACATCAATTTCGGAGATAATTTTTCTTTTGCATAGATCACCACTCCTCTTTTCTTAACTTTGTCAGATGAAATAAATTCCTGTCCTAATCTTTTATTGATGAGTAGTTTCCTATGCAACCTTGTCACATGTGTTTCTTGTAAACAAATCAAGTCCAATTGCTCTTTTTTCAATATATGAAAAACATTTCTCCTTTTTCGGGGAAGGTTCAGACCATTACAATTCCAGCTTAGAAGTTGCAGAGCCATCCTGCCGTTATTTACTTTCCCCTCCTGTTGCTCCGAGTAGTTGTTCATCGTCCGTCTGTGATTTCAGTCCAAATGATAACTTGATAATGTCTGTTATTCCCTTTACTGTTGGGGTTGGTTTCACTTTAACCACTTCTTTCAGAAGATCTTCTCCGTTGTCTCGTAGAAATTGGTCCTTGTCACTCACTGATTTTATTCTTGTTTTCCTCCCTTTATATTTAAAAGATAGGCCCTGGGGAAATTCCCACCTGAAGGGTATTCCGTTCTTTCTTAGTAGGTCAACCAGGTCTTTATAATGTGTTCTTGCGTCCAGAATGTGCTTTGGTATATCCTTGAAGATCTCCACAAAAGAATTTTCAATTTCCAAAGTTCTTTGAAAATGCAGATTCAGTATTTTATCTCTTTCTTCTTTTGATCTTAAAGTTATCAGACAGTCCCTTGGCTTCTTTCTGCCTTGTCTTCTGCCCAATCTAAAAGCAGTCACTATCTTAAATTCTTCCTTCTTTAGCTCCTGTTGCCAAAAGTCCAAAAATTCTTTAGTAAGGAAGTCCACTAAGTTATCTTCCTCACTTTCCGGCACCGCTCTTAGTCTCAAATTCCTTTCTTTCCTTTGCAACTCAAGCATAGACAGAGCCAATTCATGATCTTCTAACTTTTTAATGACTGGTGATATCTTTTCCTGAGTAGCATCTGCAGTGCCCTTAGCTTCTTCTGCAATCTTTCAAATAGTGGCTGATTCTCCTAATAATTTTTCAATAGTTTCTGTGTTAGAGTTCACCTTCTTCCCCAATTCATTTATAGTTTTAGTATTCAAATCAAGTTTGGCTGAGACCTCTGCCAATTGCTTACTAGATTCCGTACCTTGCTTTGTCAAGAATTCCAAAGACGCATTTATTTTACAAAGGGCTTCTGCCACAGGATCTGTTGACATAATTGTTGTTTTTGTCTGCCCAGTTGCAGCTGTTACTGTGCCTGAAACGGAAGCCCTTCGCTGTTGAAGAGTTTTAATCTTGTATTGTCTGCCGGATCTAGTAGTTGTCTCTTCTGCCGTACCACTCATGTCCCAGTCAAGGTCGTTCCCACGTCTGTAAGTTGTTTTTAACTGGAAAATTCCGATGACTTAGTTATTGTAATCCACTTTGCAGCTATTTCAACAGAGTCCTCTAGGGGGAGAGATCTCCGGAACTTTTGCAACAAAATGTCTCTTTTAATGAAGTCCCCAATGTCTCCAAGAGAGTCTATTATAACAGTTCCCAAATGTATTTCAGGAGCTTAACAGTCTAGTAATTAAGTATCTTTCAAAAACCCAGCAGTCCAGTAATTAAGTAACTTTCAAAGAATCTTAACAAAGTGACAGTTCTCTATGCGGCTTTCTTATTTAGGCAGTCCGTTCCCAGTGCTTTGAAACAGCGGGTAAACATTTTTCAGTAATTCCTTTTCATGCAGGTATTAAAGATCCACCTTCCTCCCCCTCTGCTCCTGCCTGCAAGAGGGGGGTTTCAATTCCGATGTCAAGATTGCTTAGTTCCCAAATAGTCTTTCTCCGGTTACAGCTTTGTACTTTCTTTGCTTTAGACTTTCTGCAGTCCGGGAAGGCAGACTTCCTTATTTTATGCCTTTCCCGTTTCCGGCCAAATTGTCTTTAAGTTAATTGTAAATCCCAGTAAATCTTTAAGTCCTACTCACGGGTAGTTAGTTTCCAATTCAAATTTCAGGAAGGAATCGGCGCTCTCCGACCATGGCGACGCGGCTTCGCTCCACAGGCTGGGTGACAACTCTCAGCACCGCGCCACACACCCGCAGCCGCTCCGGAGCCTTTAAAAAGGCTCCTTTGCAATTTTGGGGGGGCGCGAAGGTGCCCACCGAGTCTCCTTGTTCACAGGCTTCCGCGCCTGTGATTTTTATGGGTCCCTGCTTCGCCCTAGCGGTCAGACCCGAACTCGCAGAGCAGACTCCCTCCGGAGCTCGGAGGGAAATCCGCCATTGATCGATGGCGCCGACCAGAAGTCCCCCTGTAACTTGGCTTCTCGCAGTGAGGGAACCGCAAGAAGGCCCTCAGTGCTGGACCTCAGTGTCCGGGTAGAACGATGGGGGTGGAGACGCTCCTTCAGGTATACTGGACCGAGACCATTTAGAGCTTTAAAGGTCAGCACCAACACTTTGAATTGTGCTCGGAAACATACTGGGAGCCAATGTAGGTCTTTCAAGACCGGTGTTATATGGTCTCGGCGGCTGCTCCCAGTCACCAGTCTGGCTGCCGCGTTCTGGATTAGTTGTAGTTTCCGGGTCACCGTCAAAGGTAGCCCCACGTAGAGCGCATTGCAGTAGTCCAAGCGAGAGATAACAAGAGCATGCACCACTCTTGCGAGACAGTCTGCCGGCAGGTAGCGTCTCAGCCTGCGTACCAGATGGAGCTGGTAAACAGCTGCCCTGGACACGGATTTGACCTGTGCCTCCATGGACAGCTGTGAGTCCAGAATGACTCCCAGGCTGCGCACCTGGTCCTTCAGGGGAACAGTTACCCCATTCAGGACCAGGGAATCCTCCACACCTGCCCACCTCCTGTCCCCCCAAAACAGTACTTCTGTCTTGTCAGGATTCAACCTCAATCTGTTAGCCGCCATCCATCCTCCAACCGCCTCCAGACAATCACACGGGACCTTCGCCGCCTTCACTGGTTCTGATTTGAAAGAGAGGTAGAGCTGGGAATCATCCGCATACTGATGAACACCCATACCAAACCCCCTGATGATCTCTCCCAGCGGCTGCATGTAGATGTTGAAAAGCATGGGGGAGAGGACAGAACCCTGAGGCACCCTACAAGTGAGAGCCCAGGGGTCTGAACACTCATCCCCCACTACCACTTTCTGAACACGGCCCAGGAGGAAGGAGCGGAACCACTGTATAACAGTGCCCCCAGCTCCCAGCCCCTCAAGACGGTCCAGAAGGATGTTATGGTCGATGGTATCAAACGCCGCTGAGAGATCCAGCAGAACTAGGAAACAGCTCTCACCTTTGTCCCTAGCCCGCCGGAGATCATCAACCAGTGCGACCAAGGCAGTTTCAGTCCCATGATGAGGCCTGAATCCCGACTGGAAGGGATCCAAATGGTCTGCTTCTTCCAGGCGTGCCTGGAGTTGTTCAGCAACCACTCGCTCAATCACCTTGCCCAATAATGGAAGATTTGAGAATGGGCGATAGTTGGCGATTGTGGCCGCATCTAAGGATGGTTTTTTAAGAAGCGGTTTAATAGCCGCCTCTTTCAGCGGGTCTGGGAAGGCTCCCTCATGGAGAGAAGCATTCACCACCCCACGAAGCCCATCGCCCAGTCCTTCCCAGCTAGCTTTTATAAGCCAGGATGGGCAAGGATCAAGGAGACAGGTGGTTGGTTTCACTCGTCCAAGCAGCCTGTCCACATCCTCGGAGGTAACAGATTGGAATTGATCCCACAGAATTTGACTAGACAGGGCTCTAGACTCTCCCGCCCCAGCCCTGCTCCCACGGTGGCATCTACCTCTTCCCGAATCTGAGCAACTTTATCTGCAAAAAACTTTACGAAATCATTGCAGGAGATCATGTGGCCCATACTGGGCCCCGATGTAGCAGGTGGTTCCGCTAAATTGCGAACCACCTGAAAAAGTCTCCTCCTGCTGTTTTCTGCAGATGCAATAGAGGCGGTGAAGAAAGTCTTATTCGCCGTCGCTACCGCCACTTGGTAGGCTTGACATTGAGATCTAACCCGTGTCCGGTCAGCTTCAGAATGGGTCATCCGCCACCGGTGCTCTAGCCGTCTCAACGATTGTTTCATTGCCCTCAGATCCGTGGAAAACCACGGGGCTGTCTGGGGTCCATGCAATCGGAGAGGGCGCTTCGGAGCCAAATAATCAATAGCCGTGGTTAACTCCACATTCCAGCGGGCCATCAGGGAATCAGCTGAAAGGCCATCAACATGGGATAAAGCATCCCCTACCACTCTCTGGAAGCCATTTGGATCCATTAAGTGGCGGGGGCGGACCATCCGAATTGGTCCCACCTCCCTGCAGAGGGGAAGGGTCGAGGCGAAGTCAAGTTGCACCAGGAAGTGATCTGACCATGGCTCTTCCTCCGTTTCGCTTTTACTTAGTGTCAGATCACCAACATCCATAGAGGTAAACACCAGGTCCAAGGCATGTCCGCGGCTATGGGTTGGGCCGGACTTATTCAGGGACAGCCCCATGGAGGCCATGCTTTCCACGAAGTCCCGAGCGGCCCCTTGTAAGGTCGTGTCGGCGTGGATGTTAAAATCCCCTAGGACAACCAAACTAGGTGTCTCCAGGAGAACATCCGCCACGACCTGAAGCAGCTCGGGCAGGGAATCCTTGGTGTAGCGGGGAGGTCGGTACACCAAAAGGAATCCTGTACTGCCCCTATTGCCCAACTTCCAGAACATGCACTCAGAGAATTGGGTCTTCCCAATAGGACGCCTGGTGCAAACTAATGACTTCCTAAAAATCACTGCAACCCCCCCTCCCCGCCCACAAGGCCTGGGTTGCTGTGCGTAAGAGAAACCTGGTGGACAAGCAGTGGCAAGGACAGGCCCATCTGCTTCATCCAACCAAGTCTCCGTTACACATGCCAGGTCAAGTCCTCCATCCATGATCAAGTCATGGATGGCAGTGGTCTTATGAATCATTGACCTGGCATTGCACAGCAGCACCTTCAGGCCATGTGGGTACCCCTTGCTGATTCTAGTATCTGTCCGGTCAGGACCAGACCCGGAGGCAGGGATAGTCCTCAGACAACAACTAAACCTGCCTCCTCTGTAATGACATGGTCTGGTCTTAGCGTAACTCCTCCTCCTACCCGTGATCACTGAGATCGGTTGTCCCAGCCATCCCCTCTGTGGAACATGCCCCAGCCATTTTGTTGGCTGGGACCCACTCCCCGGCAGCCCTGACCCCTCCCCTTAAGAACAAAATAAAACCTTAAAGCAAAAAACAAAAAAAAAAACAAAAAACCCCAGAAAACAATAAAACAATACAAACAAAAAACTGAAAAAATTACAAATCCATCAAAATCAAACCAATTCCCAAGTTCAACCAAACATCCATCCCACCCACCCCCCATATACAAAAAAAGTCAAAAGGGAAAGGAAAATTTTAAAACATTTTAAAAAGAACTCTGCGCCCTTCCGGGTCCTCCTGGGCAGCAGCAGCAGCAGTGACAGCAACCGGCCTTGTGAGGCCTGTCAGGCCCCACCCTGGGCCAGGTGGAGAGTGGCAGGAGCAGGGCCCTCAGGCACTCACGCAGGGGAGTCCTCCTGGGCAGCACAGCAGTCCTTGTGAGGCCTGTCAGGGTGGATACGTTGCAGCAGCAGACTGGTATAGAGGTAGTTTAAAAAGTTAAGTATTTAGGAATTTGGTTAACCACAAAGAATATAGATTTATTTCAAAATAATTATACACCGGTGTGGAATGGAATTAAGAGAGACCTGGAAGTATGGGGAAGGATAAAATTGTCATTTTGGGGAAGGATTCCGGCTATAAAAATGAATGTGCTACCAAACATGTTATTTCTATTTCAATCAATTCCAATAATCAAAGGGGCAGCAATCTTTAAAGAATGGCAAAAAGCAATTTCAAGATATGTCTGGCACGGGAAGAAACCGAGAATATACGGTAAATTGTTAACAGATGCTAAAGAAAGAGGGGGCTTCGCCCTGCCAGACTTGAAGTTGTATTATGAAGCGGCTTGCCTCTGTTGGTTAAAGGAATGGATGTTGTAAAAAATACAGACTTGTCGGATTTGGAGGGTTATGATAATAGATTTGGTTATTATGGTATAATAAAACAAAAATCCACAAAGGATTTGGTAACCAAATATTTCGAAGATTTTTATATGAAGTATAGGACAGGTATAAAAACTTAATAGAACGTAAAACACCGTGGTGGTTATCTCCATTGGAAGCAATGAGTGTGAAAAATATAAATATAAGTAAAAATTGGATTATCTATGAAAAATTGTTGGGGGGAAAAGGAAGTAAATGGAAAATGAAACCTTATGAGGAGGTTAAAGAGTATGCAAATGATTGGTTGCACTATCGCCAAGTCAACGAAATGTATAAGCAGGATTTAAAGGAAAATGGATTTGATGATAAAATGTCAAAATTTGAAATAGAAATAGTAAACAATGAATGTAAAATAATGTCTAAAATGTATAAAATACTGCTGGAATGGCATTTGAAAGATGGGGAAGAATTATTATTATTATTATTATTATTATTATTATTATTATTATTAATATCCCGCCCTCCCCAGCCAAAGCCGGGCTCAGGGCGGCTAACAACAATGAAATAATCCAACATTCTAAAAACATTTCATTATAAAAAATAATTAAAATCAAATTGATGGCAACCGTTAAGCAAAATTCTGTGCAGATTGCCAGAGGAGGGAGTCAGGCTGCGCCCTGACCAAAGGCCTGGTGGAACAGCTCTTTCTTGCAAGCCCTGCGGAAAGATGTCAGGTCCCGCAGGGCCCTAGTCTCTTGTGACAGAGCGTTCCACAAGATTGGAGCCGCAGCCGAAAAAGCCCTGGCTCTAGTTGAGGCCAGCCTAACCTCTCTGAGGCCTAGGACCTTCAGGGTGTTTTTATTTGCAGACTAAGTTACTCTGTGGTACATACCAGGAGAGGCGGTCCCGTAGGTACGAGGGTCCTAGGCCGTATAGGGCTTTAAAGGTTAAAACCAGCACCTTAAACCTGATCCTGTACTCCACCGGGAGCCAGTGCGAGAGAGATAAGGAGCCAACTGCCTAGCTTGGCGGAGATGAAAAAATGCCGCCTTTGTTATAGCTGTAATCTGCGCCTCCATAGAGAGGGAGATATCGAAGATTACACCCAAACTCTTAACGGACGGTGCTGGCACTAATTGCACCCCCGCAAGAGATGTCAAGCTCAAATAATATAAAGGGGATAAAGTTGGAGACATAATAGTTGAAATGTATAATATAAAATAAGATTTGAAAGAAGGTGAAGTTTTGCTGAATAAGATCTTGCAAATGAGAATACAGAAAAGGGAGATGTGAGGGAGTCAAGAAAGAGGGTTATGGAAATAATACTTAAGAAATTGAATCTTTTTTTTCCTTTTTCATGTCTTTTTTATGCTTTTTCTCTGTTTTTTGTATGTTTTGAATGTTTTTCTTGTATTGATTGTGATGGTGTTTTTTTTTCTTTGGTTGTGAATGTGAAGTTGGTTATATTGTTTAAAACCTTTAATAAATATTTTATGGGGGGGGGAAAAGAGATGGGAGTTGCCCCCTCAATCCCATATCGTCCCGTCCCAGCCACAGGACCTCTGTCTTCGAAGGATTTAACTTCAACCGGCTCCCACGTAACCATCCAGCCACAGCTTCCAGACATCTGGTCAGTGTGTCTGGGGCCAAGTCAGGATGGCCATCCATCAACAGATAGAGTTGGGTGTCATCGGCATACTGATCGCAACCCAACCCAAAACTCCGGACAAGCTGGGCGAGGGGGCGCATAAAAATGTTAAAAAGCATCGGGGAGAGTATCACACCCTGAGGCACTCCACACACCAAGGAGTGGCGTGATGACAATTCCCCCCCAAGTGCCACCCTCTGTCCCCGACCAGAGAGAAACGAGAGCAGCCATTGAAGGACTGTGCCCTGGATCCCCACATCGGCAAGGCGGTGGTCCAGGAGTTCGTGATCGACCATGTCGAAGGCTGCTAACAGGTCTAGAAGAATCAGCAGCCCCAACCCGCCTCGATCCAGCTGCCTGCGGAGATCATCTGTTAGGGCGACCAGAGCCGTCTCGGTCCCGTGACCAGCGCGGAAGCCGGACTGGAATGGATCCAGAGCCGATGTTTCATCCAGAAACCCACCAAGCTGTTCAGCAACCGCTCTCTCAATCACCTTACCCAGGAATGGAAGATTCGAAACTGGGCGGTAATTGGATAGATCTAAGGGATCTAATGATGTTTTCTTTAAGAGTGGGCGCACCACTGCCTCCTTCAGTTCTCCTGGGAATGTCCCCGTGCCAAGGGACAAATTGATGATATCCCCCAGGAGGGCCCACACCTCGTCTGGACACGCTCTAATCAGCCAAGACAGGCACGGGTCGAAAGGACAGGTGGTGGGCTTTCCAGCTCGGAGGAGTCTGTCCACATCGGCTGGGGATGTCCGGTCAAAGTGGTCCAGTACTGGACCCGAGGACAGTCGAGGGGCCTCCAGTTCCTTTATTGTATCCAAATTGGCAGGGAGGTCATGGCGGAGCAATAGGACCTTTTCCGCAAAAAAGCTCGCAAATGCCTCACAGCTGTGTGTCAAATTGTTATTTAAATTTGGCTGTCCCTCTAGGGACTTTAAAGACCTAATTATACTAAATAATTGCGCCGGGCAAGAGCTAGCGGAGGCAATGGAGGCCGAGAAGTAAGACTTCTTAGCGGCCTTCACTGCCATCTCATAGGTTTTCATAAAAGCCCTATAAGATGTTCTTGAGGCTCCGTCACGGGCACCCCGCCATATTCGCTCTAGCCGTCTGAGGTCCCGCTTCATTTTCCGGAGCTCCTCGGTAAACCAGGGAGCCCGGTTTCTGCGGGGTCGCAGAGGGCGCTTAGGTGCGATCTCATCGATGGCTGCCAGGAGCTGGATATTCCAGCCCTCAACAAGCTCAGTCAATGAGTCGCCAGGGGGAGCAAGGTCCCACAAGGCTTGACGGAATCTATCAGGGTCCATCAGGCTCTGCGGGCGAGCCCAAATCAGCTCACCACCTAAGCAGGGTGGGGGTGGAAAGTCAATCCTGGCTTTCAGAGCGTAGTGATCAGACCATGGCACCTTCATCGAAGGAGACATGATCACATCTATACAGACACCAAAGATCAAATCCAGCGTGTGGCCTGCTTGATGTGTGGGGTCCAAAACAAACTGGGAGAGCCCTAGTGTCGCCATGGAAGACACGAGGTCCAGAGCCTGTGAGGAGGGAGTGGCTGTTTGGATTCAAGCCATTATCAGGAGAAACTGGCCACTCTCCAGGCACCCGGCTTGAATCTCCGGTTGACCTCCCTGTCTGCATTCTCTGGCAGGATCCAGGCAAGGTCGCGATCGGCGATCCTCCTCAGCGTGAGAAGAACACACCACTCTTTCCTGCCCCCCCCCAGGCAGGGGAAAGAGATAGACAGAAACGTATTTACATGTCTTTATTTCTGTCTTTGCAGCGTTACAGAAAACACGTCTGCTCTCTTCAAACTCCAGCAGCCGAGAGAGTAAACTCCACCTACTGTACTTCCTGTACAGCTCATATTACACTCTGAGCTAATTCCGGTGCTTCGCACTGTGAATAGACTGTCCCTCTGTTTCCCACGGAACAGTCCCAACATTCCCATTATGTTTTGCTTTCAAGCTACCAGCTCGCGGCCGCATTGCTTCTATATCGTAACATACTCCCCCATATGAATCAATGTGCGCTGCGAGCAAAGCGTGATCCAGAGAAGAAAACAAACAGTTGTTATACATATAACACTCCCCTGTTGTTTCAGTTCCACCCTTGGAACTACCCACCACTGGTTTCCCCAGTGTACCTCTCTGGTTGTCTGACTTCCAAGGAATGAGTGCATCTGCATTACCTTGGCTAGGGAATGTAGTGTTACACTTAGCAACTCCCTTTTGTGTCTTTGTCTCTGACTTAGACACACTTTTAACCTGTCTTGAGTTGTCAACAATATTAACACATGCTACAGCTGAGTTAGCAAACTCTTTTGAATACCTCTTGGGTGGTACACCCTTTGTAACTCTCTCAGACCTACGTATGAGGTGTTGATCCTCTCTGCTCACTGGTTCAGTCTCAGGACTCTTTGGAGAACCAGTTCCAATAGTAAACAGTGGTTCATCCTTCACCTGTGAAGGTCTTTCCATTCTGTGATATTTTCTCTCAATGACTGTGTCAGCTGAGCTCTTTGAGCTATCACTGTCACTCTGAGTACCACTGTAATCATTAAAATCATCTTCATCATCTGAATTGTCCTCTGTGGGAAATGTGTGAACAATTACTCTCTGCTGTTCAGGAGCACTCTCTAGAAATTTTGTGAGAATCACCTGACCAGATTCAGACAAAATTACTCTGTAGAGACCCTTTTCATAACCCACAAAAATGCCTCTGGCATTCTTTACTCCACCTGGAGCTTCAGTCCTCACATGAGACCCAAAAACCTTAAAATGGGCAACAGAAGGTTTTCTATGGAACAGCTTCTCAAAAGGAGAACTTCCCAAATCTTTTGAAACCTTTCTCAACCAAGTGTAACAATAACACATTAACGACTCCGCTCAAAACTCATGTGGCAAATGTGAACTCAGCAATTGCGCCTTCATGCCATTTTGCAATTCTTTGTTCACTTGCACACAGACACCTCTGTTCCATGCTTCTGCAGAAACAGCAGTCTTGTGCCTTATCCCTTTCTTATCCAGGAAATCCTGAAAATCCTGTAAAAGAAAAACTGGCTTTTCATCTGTGAAAAGACAATCAATGTTAGCATCATGAATATTTTTAACTTTGTCACAAAACTCTTTAAACCTTTCTAAGGCTTCTTGTGGTTTCTCCAACACATATACCCAGACATAATGAGAGAAATAATCCACACACACAAGATAATATCTTGCATTGCCAGACTTTCGGTTCAGCGCGACTCCAGCACAGGCGGGGATCTCTTCCTTGCGGAGGATCCTGAGCTTTCCGGAGAAAATAGGGGCTCCACAGGGCGCCGTGGTCCCCTGAAAAGTGTCTGGAGGGTGTTCAGACACACAGGTTCCCGCAGAGCCAAAACGTGGACCCCTCGGCCGCCAGGTAACTCCGTTTACGGAGCGAAGAGTACGGCGGGGGGAGAAGCAGGCGGAGGGAAACCATAGCTGTCTCCGGGAAAAGCGAAGCCCCGAGCCTGTAGGAGAAGTGCTGGATTCTCAAAAAAAAAAGAAAATTCGAGCCTAATAAGGAGATAAATAACTTGGATACTATCAGAGGAAAGGCTCGACCAAAAGGAAGTCGAAAAAGAGCTCAAGCTTTATCTGGAATCATTACAGACGCAAGGAACAGACAAAGCGGAGAGAAATGTGAGTGACGCTAGCGGACAAAGTTCTTCTCTCCTTTCTAACTCTCTTTGTTTGTATGGGAGGATATTAAGTAACTAACGAAAGAGGAACTTAGAAGGAGAGCAAAGAGACAATATTTCGCCACTTTTGGCTACTTCTTAGCCCTCCTGGTGACGGGGGAAGGAGCCGAAACTTAATTTCACTTGGGAAGTTCTGCGCAACGGAGGTTTCCATTTTGTGAAGGTTTGGTCTCCATTACAAATTTTTCGAACTGCCTTCGGAAGAAGGAGGAGGAAGAAGGTATTTTTTGCTAAGTGCTAACCTCTACCCCCGAGAACTTATGTTTATATAACCCTAAAAACAAAGAGGAAAAAAAAGAAAAACTTTAGCTAAGCTCAATAACTCTATTAAAGCCACTGTCTTCTGTGGGTAAAACCAAAAGAGAAGCTGGATAGACTTTCTTTTCTTTCCTCCCTTTTCCCGTTCTTTCTTTTTTTCGCTTCCCTTCCACTTGCCGGACGTTAGACCCCTGGTGGACGGGGGAGAAATTACAACTTGTTTTTTTCCTCCTTTTTTATTTTTTCTGACGGTTTGAAGTTTTTCGGGATTTAGCCCAATTGGGGGCAAGAAGATCAAGAAGTGGTTTTAAAAACAACTTATGGACTAAACAACCCTATAAGGAATAGCCCATTTGGGGGCAGGAAGAATTGAGAGCCGTTTATTTACCAGAGCTAAAATAGTGGAAGTTCCTGGAAGGATTACAAATTATATTTCTTCCTCCCTTGTTTTCCCTTGGCTTTTCTTTCTGTCTGTTGGAGTACCTCATTTGGTGGAGTAGCCTAATTGGTGGCAACAAGAGGATAATATTAGATCCTTACCCAATCCTACCTAAGACTATTTAACATATCTTATCATAAATTTATCAGAACTAAGTATATGGAACTTTAATGAACTTAAAGGAACTTAAAGGAACCAATAGGCTTGATATTGTCTTGAGTTTTGTAAAACATTGTAAAACCGATTGTTACGCCCTAATTGGGGAAGGGCAATTTTGATATTGCAATAGGTTTCTTACCTTATTTAATTGGTGTAGTAAGACATATTCATATAAAATGTCTCATGTACCAAAGAAAGGTGGGAATGGGGGGACACCAGTGGAAAGAAAGGGGTCTAAGCAAGAAACAGATTTCAGATCTGAAATATTAAAGATGTTTGCAGAGATCAGGCAAAGTGAAAAAAATCTGGAAACAAAAATAGAACAGGTGGATTCTAAGATTGGGAAAATGGATAAGAAAATAGATGAAACAGTGAGTGAATTGAAAGGACAAATTAAAGAGGTATCCAAAAGAACTCATGTGTTAGAAGAAGGAATGAAAAGGACAAAATTGGAAATGAAGGATTTAAAGCGTGAAGATGATAAAATTAGAGTAGGACTCTTGGAAACTAATAAAATACAAGAGGAAATGTGGGATGCAATCTCCATGAATGAACTTCGGCAATGGGAAGTTAATTTAAGGCTGAGGGGCATACCAGAGAATCAAGGTGAGAATATTAGGCAAAAATTAATAACAGAATTGGCACAGTGGCTGGAGTTTCAAGCAGAGGAGGTGGCGAGTACAATACAGAACGTTTTCAGATTAAAAGTGAAGACGACTAAGGCAAGGAAATTTCCAGGGGATTGTCTTATAACTTTTAAGGACAGAGACATGAGGAATTTGGTGCTTCAAAAAAATAGAGAAAAAAGACTATACATTGATGGTAGTTACATAATCATCTTTAAAGATATACCAATTAGACTGTTGAAATGGAGAGACCCCTATAAGCCACAGGTGCAAATTCTTAAAAAGAACAATATAGAATTTAAATGGGAGTTCCCGGAAGGAATCTCATTCACTTACAAAAACAAGAGGCACAGACTAACTAGTCCAGAAGAAATAGGCAAATTCCAAAGAAAATACAAAGAGTTGCTAACAGAAGAGGAAGAAGAGGTCAGGGGAGCAGTAGGAGGGGTGGAGGTAAAGGGACTGAAAGATGTGGGAGAGAGGAGGAAGGTCGGGGGAGGGTTGGAGGAGGAGGGGGAGGAGGAGGAGGGGGAGGAGGGAGAGGAAGAAGAGGAAAGGTTATAAGGAATTTAAGTCGAGAAAAAAGCATTTTCATTAACTGAAAATAACATGGCATTAAATTATGGAACTGGAATATAAATGGACTGAATGATAAAAAAAGGAATAAGGTGGAACAATTCTTAAAGAAAAAAAACCTGGATATCATCTGTTTGCAAGAAACGCATGTGGCAAAAAGGCATAGGAAAATTTTGATAAATAAAAGACTTGGAAACGAATTTATATCTTCAGATAAAGGAAAGAAAAGAGGAGTAATTTTATATATAAAAAATAAAATAGAAGCTCATCAAATCTTTAAGGACGAAGAAGGAAGAATTATCGCTGTTCAAATCAATTGGCAAGGCAAAAAAATAATAATTGTTGGAATCTATGCACCTAATGGAAATAAAACTGATTTTTACAAAAACTTGGAGGAAAAATTGATGGAATATGTGGATCAAAAAATAATCATGATGGGAGATATGAATGGGGTGGTTTCAATTGAAATTGATAGATTGAGGGAGAGTGGATCAAAAGAAGGTAAACTACCCAAATCATTTTTTGAAATGATTAAAAACTGTAATTTAATAGACATCTGGAGGTTAAGATACCCACAGGAAAAACAATTCACATATTATTCAGAACCAAACCAATCGATGTCGTGAATCGACCAAATTTGGATTTCGAATGAGTTAACCCCAAGAATCCTCCAGGTAGAAATAGAACCAAGAGTAATCTCAGATCACAGTCCGATTAAGTTGGAGATTAAAGGCTTTGAAGAAAGAACGTTTAGATGGAGGATGAATGATTGCCTCTTTGATGATCAAAAATTTGTACAACAGGCACAGAAGAAAATGAATGAATATTTTATGGATAACTGCAATAAGGGCACGAAAATGAGTATAGTGTGGGATGCAAGCAAGGCAGTGATGCGAGGACTTTATATACAACAAAATTCAATTAAAAGGAAGAATAGAGAGAAAGAAAAGAAAGAAATTTTAAAACAAATTATGGAATATGAACAGAAGTTAATCAAAAAACCGAACAATATGAAAGTTAGACAAAGTATTAAGGCCTTGCAAACCCAATTTGCTATGATAATAAACAAGGAGGTGGAATGGAATATTAAAAGATTAAGACAAAAGAACTTTGAATTTGCGAATAAATCAGGAAAATGGTTGGCCTGGCAGACCAAGAAAAGAAAAGAACAGAGCACAATAAATAAAATTAGAGTGAAGGAAGAAGAGATAATCAGCCCCAAAGGTATTAGGAAAGGATTTTTGGACTTTTATAGTCAATTGTATAGGAAAAAAGAAAAGTATAATATAAGGAAAATAGAGAGATATCTAAAAGAGAAAAACGTGCAAAAGATCTCAGCAGAAGCAAGAGACAGGCTGAACGCCCCGATAGACGAAGAGGAAATTAAGGCGGTTATATCAGAGTTGAAAAACGGGAAGGCCCCAGGACCAGATGGCTTTACAGCAAGGTACTACAAAGAACTGAAACCAATCTTGATAACACCGTTGAAAGAAACAATGAATAATATCTTAAAAGAGAGGGAGATCCCAGAGACCTGGAAGGAGGCATATATAACTTTTATTCCAAAAGAAGGTGTGGACTTAACACAAGTAAAGAATTATAGACCAATTTCTTTGCTAAACACTGATTATAAAATCTTCGCAGGAATAATAGCAAAGAGACTAAAAAAGGTATTGCAAGGAATTATCCACGAAGATCAAACGGGTTTCCTTCCGCGAAGACAGATGAGAGACAATGTGAGGAATATAATAAACATCCTGGAGTACCTGACAGCTAGTAATGAGAGAAGAGCAATGCTAATGTTTGTTGATGCCGAAAAGGCATTCGACAATATATCATGGGATTTTATGTTAAAAAATATGGAATATATGGAGATGGGGAATGAGTTCTTTAACGGAATAAGGGCAATATATACGGAACAAAGGGCAAAGCTGTTAGTAAATAATGTGACAACAGAAGAAATTAAAATATCAAAAGGTACTAGACAGGGCTGCCCGCTCTCACCATTGCTGTTTATTATGGTCCTGGAGATCCTTCTGAATTCAATTAGAGAAAATAAAAAGATAAAGGGGGTGACAGTAGGTCACAATGAATATAAAGTTAGAGCCTTTGCGGACGATTTGGTGATAACGGTGGAAGATCCGACGAATAATGCAATTGAAGTGTTAGAGGAAATTGAAAAATTTGGTGAGGTGGCCGGTTTTATGTTAAATAGGGGGAAGACAAAAATCTTAACAAAAAATATGGATCAAACAATGATAGAGATGTTGCAACAACAAATAGGTATTGAAATTGTTAAAAAGGTTAAATACTTGGGCATATGGTTAACAACTAAAAATATTGACCTATTTCAAAATAATTATGTACCGGTATGGCATGGAATTAAGAAAGATCTGGAGAGTTGGGGATGGTTAAAACTATCCTTTTGGGGTAGAATAGCAATGATCAAAATGAACGTGTTGCCAAAGATGATATTCTTATTTCAGATGATCCCAGTATTAAGAGGAGTGAAGATCTTTAAGGAATGGCAAAGAATGATATCAAGATATATCTGGCAGGGCAAAAAACCAAGAATCAAATATAAATTGTTAACGGATGCAAAGGAAAGAGGAGGTTTTGCCCTGCCAGATTTGAAGTTATACTATGAGGCATCATGTCTTTGCTGGGTAAAAGAATGGATAAAATTAAAAGATACAAAACTATTGGACTTAGAGGGATTCGATAATAGATTCGGGTGGCACGTGTACTTATGGAAAGAGAAGAAAAAGGGTCACAAATCGTTTGAAAACCGTATCTTCCGGAAATCGTTAATTGAAGTATGGGACAGATATAAAAACATATTAGAAAGGGGAGTCCCACACTGGTTATCTCCATTAGAGGTTATAGCAATTAAGAAAATTAATATGAGGAGTAATTGGATTACGTATGGTGATTTGGTCATGAAAGAAGGAGACAAATGGAGAATGAAACCATATGAGCAAGTAAAAGAACATGTATATGATTGGCTGCAATATCTTCAGATAAGCGATATGTTTAAAAAGGAGGTAAAAGAGAGAAGATATAATGAAAAAGACTCGAAATTTCAAACAGAAATTATTAATAACGATTGCAAAACAATATCTAAAATGTACAAAATTTTATTGGAATGGCAAACGATGGATGAAGATGTGAAAGAGGTAATGATTCACTGGGCCAGGGATTTAGGGTATAGTATAGAGTTGGAGGAGTGGCAAAAAATATGGATTGAAAATTTGAAATTCACGGCATGTATTACGTTGAAAGAAAACACTATGAAGATGGTATACAGATGGTATATGACACTGGCTAGGCTTGCAAAAATGTATAAAATTTGTAATAAATGTTGGAAGTGCAAAGAGAAGGAGGGCACATTTATGCACATGTGGTGGGAATGCAAAAAGGTGAAGGGGTTTTGGGAAACAATATATAATGAGTTAAAGAAAATGTTGAAGTATAATTTTGTAAAAAGACCAGAGATTTTTTTACTGGGAGTAACTAGAAATGCAATAAATAAGAGGGATAGAAAACTTTTTCAGTATGCAATAACAGCAGCGAGAACCCTATTGGCCCAGAGATGGAAACAAGAAGAGGCACCGACTCTGGAAGAATGGAGAACAAAATTAACAGATTACGCAGAATTGGACAGATTAACGGGGAAAATCAGATTTCAAAGAGACCATAAGTTTCTGGAGGACTGGGAAAAATTTAGGGAGTATTTGAAAACTGTATGTGAGGATTACACAACGCTAGTGTGTTTTAAAGAAGCTTTGTGAAAAAAATAAGAAATATTGCAAGAAAGAAAATGAAGATAGGAAAATTTACTTAAAGGTGATATTATAATTAAGAAATGCGTAGGTAGAGGAATAACTACGGAAGATTACCAGAGGAATTAAGGGAGGTCCAATAAGTGAAACTATGTGATGTGAAAATTGAATGTTTGGAGATTCTAAGGAAAAACTTCTAATAAAATAATAATAATAAAAAAAGATAATATCTTGCATTGCCTCTAGATGGTGCTAGAGGACCAATCACATCAGCATACACCCGCTGAAATGCTCTGTCAACCCTGGTCGCCTTCGTGACGTTCTTCGACACACCTGCAAGAGAAATTATGTTAGAATCAGATGAATTACAATTCATGCAATCATTTTGATCAAAAGTCAACAAATACAGTCCATCTTTCTCTTTGGCAGAAAGATACAGCTCTCCATCTTTGAAGATTTTGCAGCTTTCTCTATCATAGGACAAAGTCAGTCCTTTCTTTGTGATCTGCGAAACACTCAGCAGATTGAACTTTAAATCAGGAACCAAATACACATTGTTAATAGTCAAGTTCAGACTCTCAAGATACACAGTTCCAAACCCGGTCGCTTCCAGCTCCTAACCGTTGGCCTGTTTCACAGCGAAGCTTTGCTTCTTAAACGTAGAAAACAGTCCTTTGTGAGACGTCATGTGTTGAGTCGCTCCAGTGTTCAAAATAAACGCGTTCTCCACTAGCTCCTTTCTGTTGACGTGGCTTCTTACAGTTCCGCTGAAGATGCCCAGTCTGTCCACAATTGTAACAATGGACAACGTTCAAAGCAACAGCCTGTTCTTCACTAGCAATGGCAGTGGGGGAGCTACAACTCCGAGCTTCTCTCCCCCTGTCAGCAACATCCATTGCAGCAAGTACAGGAACAGCAACAGTTCCTTCACTCCCCCTTTTGGGGTCAAAGCTCTCCTCAGCTTTCGATGAGCTTTTAGGAATTTGGCCAGCACCAACTTGGCTCCCCCCTTCTGGGGTAGTACACTTTCGGCTCTTGCTTCTCACTCCAGCTTCACAAGCTTTTCGGAGCTTCTGAGAGAACATAGCCATCTCAATCTCAAGCCTCAGCTTTCAGCAGTGAGCTTGTAAAATCCAAGAGTCTATTGGCTGTTTACTGCCTCACACCTGGCAGTTAAACACAAGCTGTTTGAAAGTCCTTCCAAAGGCAGCTATATAGACAAAACAAACGCTGTTTCCCAGCCTCACACTGTGCCAGCCCCTTTGTCCGCTGTTTACCAGTAACTTTCCACTGCACTGACGTATCGTTGCTTAGCAACTTTACATTCCAGGCTTATCAAGATATGCGAAGTATGTAGCCTCTCACAGTGCTGGTTTCATCCAAAACGCAGACACTCGTGAACCGAAGAATGCTTCAATTCGTGTTCACTCTCACAGCCATAAAATCAGCATACCTTAGGGGTTCCGTTGCTCAGCAAACACCTTTTCTGGTGCCCAGCCGTCCGTGTAGCTTCCAGCCGCACGTTTTTGTATCTTCCTTCTTTTGGTGCAGAGGATGAAGTACGATCCATCAACCTCTCTTGCAGCTTACATGGATCAAAACCATCGGCTCCTTGCTACCAGATGTTGGGATTCAAGCCATTATCAGGAGAAACTGGCCACTCTCCAGGCACCCGGCTTGAATCTCCGGTTGACTACCCTGTCTGCATTCTCCGGCAGGATCCAGGCAAGGTCGCGATCGGCGATCCTCCTCAGCGTGAGAAGAACACACCACTCTTTCCTGCCCCCCCCCCAGGCAGGGGAAAGAGATAGACAGAAACGTATTTACATGTCTTTATTTCTGTCTTTGCAGCGTTACAGAAAACACGTCTGCTCTCTTCAAACTCCAGCAGCCGAGAGAGTAAACTCCACTTACTGTACTTCCTGTACAGCTCATATTACACTCTGAGCTAATTCCCGTGCTTCACACTGTGAATAGACTGTCCCTCTGTTTCCCACGGAACAGTCCCAACATTCCCATTATGTTTTGCTTTCAAGCTACCAGCTCGCGGCCGCATTGCTTCTATATCGTAACATGGATGCTGAAGTCCGCCAATACCAATAGGTTAGGGAACTCCAAGGCCCAGCCAGCCACCGCCTCCAGCAGGCCTGACAGGGTGGCTGCTGGTGCGCTAGGTGGCCGGTACCCCAGCCAGACAGCCAAGCTCACCTCGGAGCCCCACACTAGGCCAACACATTCAATGCTGGGGATCGATGGCGATGGTAGAGCCCTGAAAGAACAATCTTCCCGGATTAATAATGCCACCCCTCCTCCCAGCCCACAGTCCGTGACTGGTGGAGGATGGAGAAACCCGGGGGCGCCATCACTCGTAAGGTAACAGTTTCCCCTTCACGCACCCAGGTCTCCGTCACACAAGCCAGGTCGACCCCCTGCGAGGTAAAGAAATCTCGCAGGGTGGCGGTTTTGTTGCCTATAGACCTGGCATTGCACAACACCAGTGATGGAGGTGAGTAATCCTTGCTCACCCTACCCTCGTCCCTCGGAATGGGGCGCAGATTGGAAGGGGTACGAGCATATCTGTATCCCGATCCCCTTCGCCTATAACATCTGCCCCCACCGCCATACCTCCCTCGCCCCTCCACGGTAGCAATCCCAAGCCTCATACTAGCCTCCATTTACAAAATAGAAAAACAAACAAACCGAAAGCAATTATACCAAAACAAAACCAATCCCCACCCCACTCAATATCCATCCCCAGACTAAAATAAAACGGAACAAAATAAAAATACATAAATAAAAACAACTGTTCACGGTGGTACAACCAAGTAAAAAGTAAAAACACATTTTTAACATTTTTAAAACATTTTTAACATTTGCTGCAGCAGCACCAGTGTCCTTAAAGCTGTGGCGGCAGTGTCCCAGTGCCTCAATGAGGCCTCTCAAAGCTGTGGCGGAGGTGAGTCTGGGCCCCGCCCCCTAGGCCTGGTGGAATTAGCCTGAGGAGGGAGCGGCCCTCCCCAACACCCACGGTGCAGCAGCAGCAGCAGTGTCCCAGTGCCTCAATGAGGCCTCTCAAAGCTGTGGCAGAGGTGAGTCTGGGCCCCGCCCCCTAGGCCTGGTGGAATTAGCCTGAGGAGGGAGCGACCTTCCCCAACACTCAAGGTGCAGCATCGGTAATGATACATTGGGCAAAAGATTTTGGATATAACATACAACTTAAAGAATGGGAGAGGTTGTGGAAAGAAAGAATAAAATTTACAGCTTGTAATGGCTTGAAAGGAATATGATGAAAATGATGTATAGATGGTATATTACACCTGTGAAATTAGCCAAAATGTATAACACAAATAATAAATGTTGGAAATGTAAAGAAAAAGAAGGAACATTTTATCATTTGTGGTGGGAATGTAAGAAAGTAAAAAACTTCTGGGAAATGATACATAATGAGATGAAAAAATGTTGAAATATACATTTTTTAAAAAACCAGAAGCATTTTTACTTGGTATTATAGGTGAGGATATTAATAGACAAGATGTTAAATTGTTTTTATATGCAATAACAGTATTGTTAGGCCAGAAATGGAAGCAAGAAGAAATTCCGACCAAAGAAGAATGGCAGACAAAATTAATGGACTATGCAGAATTAGATAAAATGACAGGAAGGATTTGAAACCTGTGGGACCAGAGATTCACAGAAGATTGGTAGAAATATACGAACTATTCGAAGAGCAACTGTAATCAACAAATTACGCTAGCAGGACTACAAGAAGTTTTGTAAGGAGAAATATATGAAACATTTCAAAGAAGAACAAGAATAGAGATATTAGTTATGAGATTTAAATGTAATAGTGAAAGAAGTAAGAAATGTATATTAAGTGATTAGATTGGAAAATTTTCAGATGTGATTGATGGAAGTCAAAAAAATTGTATAAGATGTAAAAGTATGTTTAATTACTGTTGAAAATGATATTTTTTAAAAAACCTAATGAAAATTTATATAAAAAAGAAAAAGAAAACTCCAACATCCATTGAAATATTTCATCTTAAAAGTAGCATAAATTGTGCACATTATTTAAATGTATTTTTTATATATAAAAAGTTTATTTTTATCCTTTTTTGTGATTTGGGAAATGGAGTTTCCTTAGTGCAAGATTTTCTGGAGAACTGCAATAGTGCATGCCTAGCCCTGATCGCCATGTGTGCACACGCCCCTACTCTGCAAGAGCATCCTTGCACCCAAACTAGAGAATTACTATATTTCTCATATGCCTAATCTCCATTTAGGCTGCCAGCTTCCCCAAATGTCTTGATTGCTGGACTCAGGAATGTGAGGGCAGACTAGTCTAAAATGCAGTGTTCCTATTCTATGAAACAGTGGGATATAAATTTTCAATGTTCAGTATCATATCACACATAAAACTGATAGTGAATTAGGGAATTCTGTTTTCCTTTTAAAATGCTATAAATCTTTATCTCTTCAGAGGGGATGGTGAACCTGCTCTCCTTCAAATATTGCTGGACTTCAGCTCCCATCATCCCTGATCATTGGGCTGAGGAATCCAAAGCAGGGATTAAAAGCCCCATTGTTCTCTGGTCTCTTCTCAGCGCATTATTATTATTTTTTTATATTTTTTTTATTGGTTTTACAATTTTTTATACACAATACAAACAAATAAAAAGACAAACATGTATAATTTCATATCCTTTTTTTCATAAACCTCACTTCTCGGACTCCCCCAAACCTCCCCTTTCTGCATCCAAAATTTCAAAATTGTTTCAGCAAATCCTAAATTTAATCTTATCAAATATATTCCTTCATTGTTCTTTTCCTTAACTTAATCTTTTATCGCTGTAATCTCCTTATCTTTCTAAAGAACCTCAACATTTTAACATTCATCAATTTTATAATATTTCTTAAGATAGATTTTAAATTTCTTCCAATCTTCTTCCGCCGTCTCTTTCCCCTGATCACGGATTCTGCCAGTCATTTCAGCCAATGTCATATAGTCCATCACCTTCATCTGCCATTCTTCCAGTGTGGGTAGGTCTTGTGTCTTCCAATACTTTGCGATGAGTATTCTTGCTGCTGTTGTAGCATACATAAAGAATGTTCTGTCTTTCTTTTGCACCAGCTGGCTGACAATGCCCAGGAGAAAGGCCTCTGGTTTCTTAGGGAAGGTACATTTAAGTACCTTTTTCAATTCATTATATATCATTTCCCAGAAAGCCTTAATCTTCGGGCATGTCCACCAAAGATGATAAAAGGTACCTTCAGTTTCTTTACATTTCCAACACTTATTGTCAGGCAAATGGTAAGTTTTTGCTAGCTTGACTGGGGTCATGTACCACCTATAGATCATTTTCATAATATTTTCCTTTAAGGCATTACATGCCGTAAATTTTATACCGGTGTTCCACAACCATTCCCAGTCAGCAAACATAATATTATGACCAATGTCCTGTGCCCACTTAATCATAGCTGATTTAACTATTTCATCTTGTGTATTCCATTTCAGCAGCAAGTTATACATTCTTGACAAATTCTTAGTATTGGGTTCTAACAGTTCAGTTTCTAATTTTGATTTCTCCACCTGGAAGCCAATTTTCCTGTCTTGTTTATAAACCTCCATTATTTGATAATAATGGAGCCAGTCTCGTACTTTGGGTTTCAATTTCTCATGACTCTGTAACTTCAACTTATCTCCATCTTGTTCCAAAATTTCCCAATACTTTGGCCATTCGGCTTCCATATTAAGTTTTTTCAACGCTTTAGCCTCCAAGGGTGACAACCATCTAGGGGTTTTGTTTTCCAACAGATCTTTGTATCTTATCCAAACATTATATAATGCTTTTCTAACAATATGATTTTTGAAGGCCCTATGCACCTTAATTTTGTCATACCATAGATATGCATGCCAACCAAATGCCTTATTAAAACCTTCTAAATCCAAGATATCTGTATTCTCGAGGAGCATCCACTCTTTCAACCAGCAAAACGCCGCTGATTCATAGTACAATTTTAAGTCCAGCAGGGCAAATCCCCCTCTTTCCTTTGCATCCGTTAGTATTTTAAATTTTATTCTGGGCTTTTTGCCCTGCCAGACAAATTTCGAAATGTCCTTCTGCCACCTCTTGAAACAGTCCATCTTGTCAAGAATTTGCAATGTTTGAAACAAAAATAGCATTCTAGGCAATACATTCATCTTAATAACTGCAATTCGGCCTAACATTGACAATTTCAAATTTGACCATATTTCTAGATCTTTTTTAATTTCTGACCAACATTTCTCATAGTTGTCTTTATACAAATTCAAATTCTTAGATGTCAAATGAACCCCTAGGTATTTCACCTTCTTAACCACTGCCAAACCTGTTTCATTCTGGAACTTCTCCCTCTCCATGACTGTTAATTTTTTCCCCAAAACTTTAGTCTTTTGTTTGTTCAGTTTAAATCCGGCCACTTGACCAAATTCTTGAATTAATTCCAACACCCTTTTTGTACTAGTGTCTGGCTCTTGTAGGGTTAGTACTAAGTCATCTGCGAAGGCCCTTAGCTTATAATGTTTAGCTCCGACCTGTACCCCTTTTACCTGCTGGTCATCTCTAATCATATTTAGCAATACCTCCAGGACAGAAATAAAGAGTAATGGGGAGATTGGGTACCCCTGTCGTGTTCCTTTTTCTATATTAAGTTCTTCAGTTATCACATTATTTACAATCAGCTTTGCTTTTTGTTCAGAATATATAGCACCCATACCATTCTCAAATCCTTGGCCTACCCCCATCCCATGAAGATTCTTTTTCATAAAACTCCAAGAGATATTGTCAAAGGCTTTCTCCGCGTCCACAAAGATCAGAACTGCTTTAGTATTTATATTCACCTCTAATAGTTCCAAGATGTCTATTATGTTCCTCACGTTGTCTGATAAATGCCTTTTTGGGAGAAAGCCTGCTTGGTCCCTATGAATCTTCTCCATCAACACTCTTTTCAATCTTTTTGCCAAAATGTCTGCAAAAATTTTGTAATCCACATTGAGTAATGATATTGGGCGATAGTTCTTAAGTTGAGTCTTTTCAGTCTCTGTTTTTGGTATGAGTGTAATATACGCTTCTTTCCACGATTCTGGTGCCCTTTCCCCCTCTAAGATCTCATTACAGACTTCCTTTAACGGTTGTACCAACCACTCCTTCAGTGCTTTATAATATCTGGAAGTCAATCCATCTGGTCCTGGAGATTTGCCCAGTTGCATGTTTTGAATGGCACCCTCTATCTCATGTTCTGTTATTCTCTGATTTAGATCCACTTTACCTTGATGAGAGATTTTTTGTAATCCATATTTTTTAAGGAATTTATCTATGTCCTCCTCCTTCTGCAGTCCTTGTGCGTATATTTTTTTAAAATAACTCAAAAAACAGTTTCTAATCTCATTGGGTTTATATATACTCTTTCCATCCACTTCTAGGCTTGTAACTGTGTTTAATTTCTGTCTTTTCTTCAATTGCCAAGCCAGAAGTTTACCGCATTTGTCTGCAGATTCAAATGTCTTTTGTCTCATTTGCTTTAGCTTCCATTCAATCTCTTGGTTCATCAGTTCCATGTATTGTGTCTGGTATAACTTAATCTCTCTCAAAATCTCCTGGGACTTTGGTTTTGATCTCAATTTCTTCTCTCCTTCTTTTATCTTTTCCAAGATCTTATCCTTCTTCTCATTTTGCTTTCTCTTTCTCTTCTCATTTTGCTTTCTCAGCGCATTAGCAGCCGCTAACCTTGCTGCTTTATCGGCTCCAGCAGCAGCAGCAGGGGTAGGTTCCCTCTGAGTGCAGTTCCAGAGACCCTTCGCTGTGAGCCATGCCCTCACTCTTCTGGACCAGTCCCCCCAGTTCTGCCCACTGATCCTCTCAAATGGGACATTAAAGGTCTCCTGAAGCTCTGCCATCTCCTCCCCCAAGGGCCAAGTACTCACGCCTGCCAGCCGGCTTCCAAGGAGATGCTTCCTTCAGCCAGATTCTTTCTTCCCAGCGAGCTCTCTGCCTTGCCTTAAGCACACAGCATAGCAGAAGCTCCAGCTGGATTTCTCTGCAGCTCTTCAGGCACACAGGAACAAAAGTGAAGCTGCAGCGTTAGTGGGAGACTGGATAACAGCAGTTGAGTTACAATACTCATTGCGTGTTAAAAGCTTTCAATCAGATTGTGGTGGAGAGTTCACCGGGTCTGCGTTGCAGAGTTTCTTTCGCCAGAAAGGGATATGCCATAGGCTGACTGTCGCGCAGTCCCCAGAAGAATGGTGTTGCGGAATGCAGGAATAGAATGCTTCAGCAGATGTCGCAAGCTATGCTTTTTGATGCTGGGCTCCCCCAGAGGTTTTAGGGGGAAGCATGGCGGAATGTTTTGTTAACTCTGAACCGTTCGTTCAGTTCTGTTGTAGGGGACACACCCTATTTCCTGCTGCATGGCAAGAAGCCCAAGGTGCATTTCTTCTGTGTGTTTGGTTGCGAGGCTTGGGTCCTTGTGCCAAAGGCCAAGCACAGAAAGGGTGGCCCTAGGTCCCAAAAGATGGTTTTCTGTGGGTATGAGCCAGGGACCAAGGGGTGGAGATTTGCCTATCCAACTGGCAATCAGTCCAGGGTTCTAATCAGCAGGAGTGCTGAGTTCTGTGAGCAGAGTGGGTAGACACGCATACATGGGAACCCTGATGTTCTTTCAGAGAGTCTGCTTGACTCTGCTGATGAGGAAGATCATGGAACTTTGAAGTGTCAGGCATAGCTCTAATGGCTTTAGCCCAAACGTAGCAGAGTTTTCCTGCACAGCGAAGAAGCTAGTCGAGGTGGAAATGACTAGTCAGCTAGACTCAGAATAACTATTTACAGGATTTATTAAAAGGAAAAATAAAACCAGCAGAGTTTCTGCATACAAAACAAAGCAAAATAAATCCTTTCTCTCTCTCTCTCTCTCTCTACCATACACAGCACTTCTACTCCTAACACACCTAACACCAAACTGTGCTAGCATTTCTAGATAACAGAGTTGAGTGCTGGTCGTTAACCAATCAGAGTAAGTAGTTTCTAGGTCAAGCAGACCTTGGCTTTCTGCCAAGAGTAAATTGACACTGCCTTGAGTTAATTGTGTGAAGCCAGAATCTGTAAGTTCCCATGAGAATCAATTAACAGAAACTGAACACCCCCTCACAGATTCTGCTGGACAATTAACATCAAATAACACCTACGTAGGAGATTATTTTTCCAGCAAACCTAAAGCCATGCACATTTGCTTGTTCTTTATCTTTGCCAATGGTTTAGTTAATACATCTGCTACATTTTCTTCACTTGATACATAAGTACATGTGATTATATTGTCTTGTACACAGCAACGTACATTTTGGTATTTTACAGAGATATGTTTGGAACGTGATTTGAAACCCTCTGTTTTACTTAAGGTTATACAAGCTTGATTATCAATGTAAACTTGTACTGGTTCTCCACAATTTACATTTAAATCTGCTAACAAATGCTTGAAATAAATCACCTCGTTGCACAATTCACTCAATGCGGCGTACTCTGATTCCGTTGATGACACACTTACAACGTCTTGCTTGCATGACCGCCAGCTGATTAAAGCTCCACCGACCATTATGACTAGTCCTGTGACAGTTTTTCTATCTGGCAAATTTCCCCAGTCACTATCACAGTAGCAACTCAACATTTCGTCCTCGGAAGAATTTAATTGTAACATATAGCCAATTGTCTGTTTGAGGTATCTCAGAACTTGTTTTACCCCTTTCCAGGCATTTAGTGTGGGTTTTGAGACCAATCTACTTAATATGCCTACTGCGTAGCTAATATCAGGTCTGGACCACTGTGCTAGATACAATAAACTTCCAATTACAGAATGATATACATCAGGATGTTCAAATTCAGGACTCTCATCTATATGAAGTGTTTTTATGAAACCTGGATCCATAGGCACCGCTGCCCCTTTGCAATCCTGCATCCTGTATGTAGTCAGTAGTTGTTTAACTTTGTTCTGCTGACTAATTAGGCAGCTGCCATCTTGGGCCCAGCACACTTCTAACCCTAGATATGTCCTAACCGGGCCTAAGTCTTTCATTTTGAACTTACTGGACAATTGCTTGGCAAACCTTTTAGTTTGTTTATCTGTTTTACAGGCATACAATACATCATCTACATAAATCAGACAAAACTCTTGATCACTGCCTGTACCACGTACATAAACACAATTGTCAGCTGTACTCTGCTTGAAACCAAATGACACTAAGGCCTCATGGAAACATTTGTTCCAAGATCTTGCAGCCTGTTTGAGACCATATAGAGCTTTGTTTAATTTCAACACTCTATTGGAACCTGTCTCATAACCAGGCGGTTCGGCTAGATACAGGTCTTCTGATATTGATGCATGTAAATATGCAGTCTGGATATCAAAATGGTTTAACAGGAGTTTTCTCTTTGCTCCAAGCGTTAAAATCAGCCTTACACTGTCCCCCTTAGCAGTAGGGGAAAAAGTTTCGTCATAATCTTTTCCAGGCCTCTGAGAATATCCTTGAGCCACTAAACGAGCTTTGTATTTGTACTTTCCTGTCACCAGAGGTTTAAGTTTGTACACCCACCTGCAGCCTACAATCTTTGCCCCCTCAGGCGCTCCTACTGGTGTAAAGACCTTGTGCTCATTCAGAGAGGACATCTCTTCCTCCATTGCCTGTTTCCAGAGCTCTGCCTCCTCTTTTGGTAACTTTAACACCTCCTGAAAACTCTTGGGTTCTGCAATTACACTAAACACATTTGCAGTATCTGGAGAAAAACGCACCGGAGGCACTCCTTTGTTTTGTCTTTTAGATCTTCTGGGAGAAAATTTTTCTTCTGACCCACTTTCCTCCTCAGAACTACGACCTCTCTTTTGTTGCTTAGCAACTGGTCTCTGGCTAACTCCATTTTCTTGAGAGCTCTTATCTGAACTTTCCTCCCCCTCAGACTCTGATTCTCTATGTTTACCTTCAGAGTCATGAAGCTCCTGGGAAGGTTCAAACCAAACCTCAGTATTGGCATGTAGTCTCTCCCAGCAACTATGTTCACAAAAACTGGCATTCCTGGAGATCACAATGCCATTTGTCCCTTCCGCAAAACGGAAACCTTTTCCCAGCTCCTGGTAACCCACAAACACTAACTGTTTGGTCTTAGGATCTCCCTTCTTCCTCATTTGTTTTGGAATTAATACCCAGGCTTTTGATCCAAACACATGCAAATGGTCAATTTTGGGTTTTTTCTGAAACAATTTAAAGTACGGAGTTGTACCTATTGTTTGATGAAAGAGCCTATTTTGGAGATAACACGTGGTAAGCATGCTCTCCCCCCAATAAGACATGGGCAAATCAGCATCATCAAGCATGGCAAACATCATATCTTGTAAAGATCTGTTTTTTCGCTCTGCAACGCCATTCTCCTCTGGGGAAAAAACGTTCGTTTTTCTATGCCCAATGCCACGCTTTTGTAACCAATCTCTAAAAGCATTTGACATAAATTCGCCACCTCTGTCCGTCTGTATCCTTTTGAGTTTAATGGACAGAAATCTTTCCACAGATGCCACCCAGCCTTTAAACTTAGTGAACACGTCACCCTTATTCTTCATGGGAAAAACCCAAGAGTAACGCGTGGCGTCATCCACAATTGTTAGTGAAAAGCGCGCTCCACCCCTGCTTACAGCAAATGGACCAATTACGTCCATGTGAACCAGCTGTAGCGGTGACTCACTAACTCTGTCACTTCTGGGGTAAGAGACTCTGTGGGTTTTAACCTTTTTACAAACATTACAATCAAGGTACTTGTTACAACTCTTTAAATTACCCCCATCAGCCAATTCAGACATTTTTAGTTTACTTTTCCAGCAAGCATGACCCATTTTCCTATGCAATAAGTGCACACAGTTGTCATGTATAGCTTTGTTATTCACTGCAGGCTGAGATTTACTGACTACTGCTGCAACTTGAGATCCTGCTTTAAGCCAAAACAAGCCTCCCTCTGACTTAGCAGTGCCCAAAATCTCACCAGCCTTTTTAATAATGCAACTGTCTCCTTCAAAATACACTTTAAACCCAGCTTTTAGCAAACAATCTACAGACATCAGATTGCTCCTTAATGAAGGCACACAAAGTACATTTTGCAGGCATTCACGAAGACAAGGAACAAAAACTGCACCCCCCGAAATCACTTCAGAAGTACTTCCGTCTGCTAAAGCCACCTGGCTGCGCTGTGCTGAGTTCTTGGAAACAAACAATTCATCTGAATTTACGATGTGCCAAGACGCTCTCGAATCGACCACCCAGACAGCTTGTTTCTCATCAGCAATCTTGACCTCAGCGGTCACCAGCTGAGCTGACTGTTTTTGTTTGAAGAATTTCTTTTTACGCTGCTGCTGCTGCTGCTGATCTCGTCTCTGCTCCTGCACCGGCAACTGAGACTTGACCAACTCCGGACATTGTCGTTTTAGATGCGCTGAAGACCCACATCGGAAACAACGCCTAACAGCAAACGCTGACTCCTCACCAGTACACTGCTTTTGCTTCACCTCTGGCACGGCATGAGAACTCCTTCCAAACTGCCCGCCAGTAGAAGTCTCTGCAGCCAACGACCTTTCTTGCCTCTTCTGCCATTCTTCAATCAAACGCCCAGTAACGTAACTGACTGATAAATCACGCTCCTGTATGCCTTCTAGAGACAAAACTAAATTATCCCAGCTTTCCGGGAGAGAGCTCAAAATAATAGCCACCTTCTCCTGCTGGTCTAACGCACAGTCTCTTTCCTGTAGCGCAGCAAACTTTAACTGTAAACTGTGTAGGTGTTCCTGCATTGTAACCCCAGGCTGTAACATTGCCTTGTACAATGCCTTGCGAATGAACAGCTTGGAAACCGCTGTCTCACGCACATGGAGTTCTTTAAGTGCTTACCACACACCTCTAGCTGTCTTGATTCCCCTCACATACGGCAACTGGGAATCTTCCAGCCCCAAGACAATTGTGGCCCTTGCTCTTTGGTCTTTATCGAGGTCTTCATCATCAGGCTTCGCAGGAAACTTACTCACCACTTGCCAGAGACGATCCCTCTGCAGCACTGCCTGCATGCGTTCCGACCACAGCAAGTAATTGGAGTCATTCAGACGCTCAAAAGCCATCTGAACTGGTTGTGAGGCCATCTTGAGAGCGATGTCCCTGGAACCCGGAACCAGCTACTCACGACCACCGAGAGAGAAAACAGGAACCACAGCACCCAGCACTCACACGCTGCAGCTGTTGTCCTTGTGTCCACTGCGTCACCAGCTAACAACAGTCAGGAACCAGCCAGTGTCCATCTGCTGCACCGACAGGAACAACAACTTCTGGGACTACTGGAACCAACACCGTTGATGCTGATACCACCACAACTCAGGCTGGCAGCACAATGCCCATAACCTCATGGAACTTTGAAGTGTCAGGCATAGCTCTAATGGCTTTAGCCCAAACGTAGCAGAGTTTTCCTGCACAGCGAAGAAGCTAGTCGAGGTGGAAATGACTAGTCAGCTAGACTCAGAATAACTATTTACAGGATTTATTAAAAGGAAAAATAAAACCAGCAGAGTTTCTGCATACAAAACAAAGCAAAATAAATCCTTTCTTTTGGTAGCAGAGGATGGTTAACGACCAGCACTCAACTCTGTTATCTAGAAATGCTAGCACAGTTTGGTGTTAGGTGTGTTAGGAGTAGAAGTGCTGTGTATGGGAGAGAGAGAGAGAGAGAGAGAGAGAGAGAGAGAGAGAGAGAGAGAGAAAGGATTTATTTTGCTTTGTTTTGTATGCAGAAACTCTGCTGGTTTTATTTTTCCTTTTAATAAATCCTGTAAATAGTTATTCTGAGTCTAGCTGACTAGTCATTTCCACCTCGACTAGCTTCTTCGCTGTGCAGGAAAACTCTGCTACGTTTGGGCTAAAGCCATTAGAGCTATGCCTGACACTTCAAAGTTCCATGAAAATCAATTAACAGAAACTGAACAGAAGAGGTGGAGGCTGAACCTGCTGCTGAGGATGTGGCCTATTTGAACTCAGACCTTCAGGAGGATCTGTACATGCTTCCTCCTCCAGGGTTTGAGGGCAATAGGCCGGATGCTGTATGGAAGCGTCACAAGTCCATTTACGGTTTGAAACAGTCGGCCAGGAATTGGAACTTGTGTCTGAATGAAGCCTTAGGGAGTTTAGGTTTCAAGAAGAGTCTTGCTGACAGCTGCCTGTACCTGAAAGGGTCAGGAGAGTCACAAGAACTGGTCTTAGTTTTTTTAGATGGCATAATTCATGTCTCAGGGGCAGACAAGCAGGTGCAGAAGTTTGCCATAGAGCTTGGAAAACATTTCCAACTCAAGAACCTGGGTTCAGTGAAGGTCTACCTAGGGGTACAGGTAGACAGGTCTGAAGATGGAAGCTTCTTGCTCAGTCAGAAAGGCAAGATTGAGCAGTTGCTTGTGTAGGGGTTAGAACACCCATGGAGACAAGCTACGTGAAAGACAGTCAGCTAGCAGAACGCGCCGAGTTCGAGAACACTGAGATCTTTCAGTCAGCTTTGGGTAGTCTGCTGTATCTTTCCCAGTGGAGCAGGCCGGACATTGCATTTGCTACCAATCTGCTCAGCAGGGAAGCTACAAAGCCCAGTGTGAGTGCCTGGAATAGTATTAAGCGGGTGCTGAGATACCTGCAGGATACCAAGGACTTCCAGCTCAAACTGTCAGCTACAGGTGACGCCAAGCTCACATGCTGTACAGATAGTGACTGGGTGAATCTGGATGACAGAAAGTCTGTATCTGGGATAGTGATAAAGTTTGGGGAATCTCTAGTTGGGTGGAAGTCCCAGAAGCAGAGTCTCATTGCACTGTCCTCTACTGAAGCTGAGTTAAGTGCACTGTCGGAGCTGTGCCGGGAACTGGAGTTCTACAGATGTCTGGTTCAGGAAATCTGTGGGGAGTGTTGCTTGCCCGTCACTGTTTGGGAGGACAATCAACCCTGTCTAAAGTTGGCAGAGTTATGAGAGATTTCCTCATACAACAGAATGCTATAAAGAAAAAGATACAAAATGAAAAAAGGAAAAAAATTCTATCTCAAATAAAAGAGAAAGAAAAGAATTTAAGATCAAAGCCTAAAAGCCAACAGATACAAAAAGAAATTAAAGCTTTGCAGACTCAATTTTCTCAAATTATAAATCAAGAAATAGAATGGAAAATAAAATTAATGAAACAGAGAAATTTTGAATCTGCAAATAAATGTGGGAAATTGTTGGCTTGGCAATTAAAAAAGAGATAGAAAGAAAATACGATCACAAATATTGTATTGGAGGGAAAATCTGTGGAAAACCCTGGAGATATTAGAAAATGTTTTCAGAAATATTTTAAACAGTTGTATAAAAAAGGTAAAGAAGACAAAGATAAAATTGAGCAATTTCTTAGGATAAATAAATTGCAGAAAATTCCCGGAGACAAAAGATCACCACTACTCAATGATATGATTACAAGACAAGAGGTTCAAACAGCAATAAACCAGATGCAATTGGGCAAGGCCCCAGGACCAGATGGATTATCTGCTAAATATTATAAAACCTTTAAAGATTGGTTAATTCATCCATTAGCAGAGGTTTGTAACAAGATATTGAGAGGGGAGAGGGCACCTGAAACCTGGAGAGACACATATATAACTCTGATACCGAAATCTGACCAAGATAGATCAGATGTAAAGAATTATAGACCAATCTCACTACTAAATGTAGATTATAAAATATTTGCAAATATTTTGGCAAATAGACTGAAAAAGGTTTTGACAGAATACCGTATATACATAAAGACCAGGCAGATTTCCTGCCTGGAAGACATATGAAAGATAATATTAGAAATATAGTGGACATTTTGGAGAGATTAGAGTCTAAAAGAGACTGCAAAGCATTATTAATGTTTAGTGATGCAGAGAAAGCCTTCAACAATATTTCTTGGCTTTTTATGGAAAAAAAATTGGAAAGTATAGAGGTTGGCCAACAATTTTTAAATAGTATTAAGGCGATCTATTCTGAACAAAAAGCTAAAATCATTGTTAATAATGTATTGGAGGAAATTAAAATTGAGAAAGGAACCAAGCAAGGTGTCATGGTATTGACGGAGAATGAAGGGGAAGAGGAGAGACAGGCAGAGGAAGGGGGGCAGGAAGTGACGGTGGGGGAAAGAAGGGAAAGTGAGGAGGAGGAACGACTCACAGATGTTGGAACAGAGCCTCAACACCGCACAGGAAGCTGTGGCATGGACAGTGAAGCAATGCCTGTTCCATCTGCCCAGGAAAGGAGGGTGTTAAAGAGGAGGGGACAGAGACATCACATGAGAATTCCACGCCTTTTCAGATGCATGATTATGCGTGCTGCTTGTACATATGTAAAATAAAGGATGTACCGTATTTTTCGCTCTATAACACGCAGATTTTTTCTCCTAAAAAGGAAGGGGAAATGTCTGTGCGTGTTATGCAGCGAATGTGTGGTCCCTGGAGCCGAAAAATCAGGCAAAACTCAAACCGCGCTTCAGTGAGAAGGGAAACCTGAAAAGAGGAAGTGGTGGCTTTCCTGCATTCTGCCTCAGGGTCTTACTGCCCACCCCCTCTGTTTCGTTACTGTGTTTGCTCAAACGGAACAAAGAGCAGGGAAAGCCCCTCCCCTCCAGGCAAGAAGAGGGGAAAAGCAGAGCGTCCTTCGTTCTATCCTGTCCCTGCTCCGGAGGGAACAATGTTTGTGAAGGGAAGAGAGATTACAGGTTCGGCTTAAAATTCTGATTTGACTTCCTGCTTTTTGTTTTTGGAGACAGACAGCATTCAAATATGCTTTCTTCCATTTAAAAGGATGAAATCCTTAAACAGTGTTTTGCCTGTAAATTCATGCGATCTGGAAGATTACAGTGTCTGTACCTCTTAAGGGATGGCAAAGCTTAGGTTTCGCTGCTAAATAGTTCTTAATGCATTTAAAATGCTTTCTTCTGTCAAGGCAGTTAAAAAAAATACGTATATATCAGGCAGCCGGAAAACATGCAGCTGGGAGGGAGAGGGAGAGAGAGAGAGAGAGCACGCTGGCTGGCTTGTGTGGGTGGGTGGGGGAAAACTTTTGCCTTCCTTTCCTCACGTTATAGCCCTCTCCTGCATTCTTAGCCTTCTGTGTTTTTCCTTCCCTCCCCACTTAAAATGTGGTTACAAAGCATGGATCCACATGGATCCTCAGGATCTTTGCATTGGGTCACCCCAAATTCACCATCAGAGCACACAGCATGTCCATGGCTACAGCCTGCCCCCCCAAAAAAAATCACACACCCACTGTTGCCTGGGGCTGCAATGGTGCAAAAACGTGGTTACAAAGCATGGATCCACATGGATCCTCAGGATCTTTGCATTGGGTCAGCCAAAATTCACCATCAGAGCACATAGCATGTCCATGGCTACAGCCTGTCCCCCCCAAAAAAAAAAATCACACACCCACTGTTGCCTGGGGCTGCAATGGTGCAAAAACGTGGTTAAAAAGTATGGGTCCACATGGATCCTCAGGATCTTTGCATTGGGTCAGCCAAAATTCACCATCAGAGCACATAGCATGTCCATGGCTACAGCCTGCCCCCCCAAAATCACGCACCCACTGTTGCCTGGGGCTGCAATGGTGCAAAAATGTGGTTACAAAGCATGGATCCACAGGGATTCTCAGGATTTTTGCATTGGGTCACCCCAAATTCACCATCAGATCACATGTCTGTGGCCACAGCATGAAGCACAAAAATGATACGTCCACTGTTTCATTCATTCATTTTCCTCCTCTAAAAACGATGTGCGTGTTATGGTCAGGTGCGTGTTATAGAGCGAAAAATACGGTATATATGTATCTCTGAGTGAGCAGAGGCATTTCTTGCGGAGAGCGCTCTCAAGCCATCACAGCATTCTTGCAGTCACTGTTCTCTTCGCAAGGAAAGGGAAGCGGAGCCATGCAGAATCCATTGAGAGACAAAAAAGGTACGCCTGAACCACCGAAGGGAGCGGCTGGGGGAGCCGGAGGAGGGCTATCGATGGAGGCAGTCTGGCAGCAAAATGTGGTGCTGCAATCTTGCTAATAAATTAGACCTGCAAGTTAAATTATTGGAGGCTGAGAACTTGCTAATAAATTAGACCTGCAAGTTAAATTATTGGAGGCTGAGAAAGCAAACAAGGCTAGCAAGATTGTACCCTTACACCTCAATAAATTTGATGGGGACAGCCAGCGGTACTCCAGCTTCCAGACAGAGGTGCTATACATGTTGGAGCTGTGAAAAAATGACTTTAGATCGGATCAGGAATGAGTTGGATTTATTATCGCTCACCTTGAAAAAAATGCGAAAGATTGGGTGATTCCCCTGATGGCTGGGAATCACGCTGCCCTGAGGAGCGTAAAAGACTTTATAGATATGATGGACGCTGTGTTCCTAAGTGTCTTGCATACGAAGGTTACATCACAGCAGCTCCTGAGCTTGAAACAAGGTAGCAGGCCAGTAAGAGTTTACTGGGCTCAGTTCACTACGTTAATACACCAGCTACAGTGGTCTATGGATTCTCCACCGGTGGAAGCGATTTTCAGAGGAGGTTTGAAAGCTGAGGTTCAAGACCAGCTGGCCAGAATGCCAGAACCTTCTAACTTTGATGAACTTGTGAGAATCTGCCTTCAGATTGGATTGAGGGAGGCAGAGAGAAAGACTGCAACCAAGAGATATTGGTGCGAAAACTGCATTCCTGAGATTCCAGAGCGTAGAACTGACGTCGGGCCCAGAAAGAATGGGGAGGAGGCGATGGAATTGGGGGCTGTGCGCGCCAAAACCACTTCGACCGTTACCACAACAACCAAGGAGGAGAGGAGGGGCTGGAAAGAGACCAGGAAGTGTTTCCTATGCAACCAGCCCAGACATATTGCCAAACACTGTCCAAAACGGCGTGCCTGGGAATCCTTGTCAGGCGCAGAGGTGAGGGAAGGTGACGGAGCACAAGTGCAGGACCAGGGAAAGGAGAAGACCTGGCTGGAAGTGGAGGCCCACAGCCAGTAAAGGAAGAACTAATAATAATAATAATAATAATAATAATAATAATAATAATAATAATTTATTATTTGTACCCCGCCCATCTGGCTGGGTTTCCCCAGCCACTCTGGGCGGCTTCCACAGAAACCAAAAAACACTAAAATATCATACATTAAAAGCTTCCCTGAATAGGGCCGCCTTAAGATGTCTTCTGAATGTCAGGTAGTTGTCCATCACCTTGACATCCAATGGGAGGGCGTTCCACAGGGCGGGCGCCACTACTGAAAAGGCCCTCTGCCTGGTTCCCTGTAGCTTCGCTTCTCGTAATGAGGGAACCGCCAGAAGGCCCTCGGCGCTGGACCTCAGTGTCCGGGCAGAACGATGGGGGTGGAGACGCTCCTTCAGGTATACTGGGCCGAAGCCGTTTAGGGCTTTAAAGGTCAACACCAGCACTTTGAATTGTGCTCGGAAACGTACTGGGAGCCAATGTAGGTCTTTCAAGACCGGTGTTATGTGGTCTCGGCGGCCGCCCCCAGTCACCAGTCTAGCTGCCGCATTCTGGATTAGCTGTAGTTTCCGAGTCACCTTCAAAGGTAGCCCCACGTAGAGCGCATTGCAGTAGTCCAAGCGGGAGATAACTAGAGCATGCACCACTCTGGCCAGACAGTCCGCGGGCAGGTAGGGTCTCAGCCTGCGTACCAGGTGGAGTTGGTAGACAGCTGCCCTGGATACAGAATTGACCTGCGCCTCCATGGAAAGCTGTGAGTCCAAAATGACTCCCAGGCTACGCACCTGGTCCTTCAGGGGCACAGTTACCCTATTCAGGACCAGGGAGTCCTCCACACCAGCCCGCCCCCTGTCCCCCAAAAACAGTACTTCTGTCTAAGAGGTCTCCGAGCCGGTGCTCCAGTCCCTGGAATCACTTTGGCAGTGAAACTACAACTCCCAAATGGGCACCACCTGACTGTTCATGCTTCAATAGACTCCGGGGCGTCCACAGATTTTTTTGACATAGACTTGACCCTGGAGCAGAGGCTGGCACTAATTCCTTTAGATTTTCCCTTACAGGTCCAGACGATTGATGGAAGGCCCTTGGTGGCAGGGGATGTCGCGTACCAGACCCCGCCCATGAGGATGGAGGTGGATTGCCATGCTGAGACACTGTCTTTTCATGTGACTAAGCTGAGTGGACACCCCGTG
This sequence comes from Podarcis vaucheri, assembly GCF_965113315.1. Classification (NCBI taxonomy): domain Eukaryota; kingdom Metazoa; phylum Chordata; class Lepidosauria; order Squamata; family Lacertidae; genus Podarcis; species Podarcis vaucheri. Next base: position 19,829,414 of record NC_138757.1, read on the forward strand.
GTACTGGGCATGAGTTGCTTGGCCAAGCATGACCCTGCTATAGATTGGCACCAAAGGTCACTCACGTTTGCTTCGGCCCACTGCCTCCAGAATTGTTTGGGGAGCAGCTCAAGAACTACAGCCCTATATCGCTGCTTAATGTGGATTATAAAATTTTCGCAGATATTTTGGCTAAAAGATTTAAAAAGGTGTTAGCAGAAGAAATTCATAAAGACCAAGCGGGCTTTCTCCCGGGCAGACATTTGTCTGACAATACGAGGAATATAATTAATATTCTAGAAAAATTACAAGTGAATATCAATACTAAGGCAGTTTTGATATTTGTGGATGCAGAGAAAGCCTTTGACATCATTTCTTGGAGTTTTATGAAGAAGAATCTACAGGGGATGGGGGTAGGCCAAGGTTTTGAAAATGGTATAGGTGCAATTTATTCTGAACAAAAGGCAAAATTAATTGTGAACAATGTAGTGACAGAAGAGTTTAAGATTGAGAAAGGGACACGACAAGGCTGCCCAATTTCTCCATTGCTTTTTATATCGGTCCTAGAGGTTTTGCTAAATATGATTAGAAAGGACCAAGAGGTTAAAGGTATTCAGGTGGGAGCTAAACAATATAAATTGAAAGCATCTGCTGATGATTTAGTATTGACTTTACAGGAGCCAGAACCTAGTACTAAAAGGGTATTGGAACTGATTCAAGAATTTGGACAGGTTGCAGGCTTTAAGTTGAATAAGATGAAAACCAAGGTTTTAGAGAAAAAAATAACTATGAATGAGAGAGAGAAGTTTCAGGAGGAGACAGGACTAACATTGGTTAAAAAAGTGAAATACTTAGGGGTTAACATGACTGCTAAAAATGTGAACTTATTCAAGGATAATTATGAAAAAATGTTGGACTGAAGTGAAAAAGGATTTGGAAGTATGGACAAATTTGAAGTTATCATTGTTAGGCCGAATTGCTGTGATAAAAATGAATGTGCTGCCAAGGTTGTTATTTTTGTTCCAAACATTGCAAATTTTGGATAAGATGGATTGTTTCAAGAAGTGGCAGAAGGATATTTCTAGATTTGTTTGGCAGGGCAAGAAGCCTCGAATAAAATTTAAGATACTAACGGATGCTAAAGAAAGAGGTGGATTTGCCCTGCCAGACCTTAAACTTTATTATGAATCAGCTGCCTTTTGTTGGCTGAGAGAATGGCTGCTTCTTGAAAATACTGAAGTGTTGGATCTAGAAGGTTTTAACAATATATTTGGAGGGCATGCATACTTGTGGTATGATAAAGTAAAAGCTCATAAAGCATTTAAAAATCATATTGTTAGAAAAGCATTGTTTAATGTTTGGATAAGATATAAGGATTTGTTAGGGGAAAAAACCCAAGATGGTTGTCACCAATGGAAGCGAAGGCACAGAAAAAAACTCAATATGGAGGCCAAATGGCCGAAATATTGGGAAATTCTGGAACAAGATGGAGAGAGAATAAAATTGCAGAGCTTTGAAAAATTGAAAAACAAAGTGCGAGATTGGCTCCATTATTATCAAATAATGAAGCTGTGATGGGATGATGAGCTGCTTGTGCGTAAAATCGTAGTCCCTCAGAGTTTGTTCAAGTCCACAAACCTCTGCCTGTGACGGAGCCCCTCAGACATGGCTGCTCTAGTCACTTGCAGATTCCGACAGTGGTTGCTTTCGGAATCGCTTCCAGCATAAAAGCTCCTTAACGGAAACACGTCTTCTGGACTCGCGGCGTGACAGTTTCCGGCGAAGAGTGGGTCTCCCTATGGGAGGTTCAGAAACCTCCCCACTGTTCTCGCTGGACGTGTCCCTGAGCCCTCCCTCTTGCTCGCTTTCCCTCAGAGACCCACCTCTCCCCCTGCTGGTTCCTGCTTCAGCTGCTGGGTCTCTCCCAGCCTCCGTGAGCCTTTCCACCACCTGTTCCTCCGATGGCAGTTCCCTGACATCCACCTCCCCTCCAGGACCCCCTTCACCCCCTCCCGTTCCCTCTCCTCTGGGCGGTGAGGAGGTAAAACCCCGAAAAGAATCCTCTTCATCTTCAGACGTCTCGAACATTTCCCTCCATCGGTCGCCGTTCCGGGTCGCTGAATCCTCCTCCTCCTCGGAATCTGTGAACCCCTCCAACTCCTCTTCCGCATCGGTGGTAGCAAAGTATTCCCTCCGGAACCTCGCTACAGGCTGAGGTTTACGTGGGAACCTCTGATAAAAAGTTTCTATTAAGACCTCATCACTGACATCCTCTGCCATGACCCAGGTGTTTTCCGACTCCGGTTCCCCTTCCCACATTACCAAATACTCTACTTGATCTCCCTTCCACCTGGAATCGAGGATCTCCGCCACATGGTTGCTGTGTTCCCTTTCCTCCATTGCTGGTCCCCGAGTGAACCTCCCTTCTCTGTCCCCTTTATACGGTGACAGCAACGACCTGTGGAAAACTGGGTGCAGCTTCATGTGGTTCGGTAACCGGAGTCTGAAAGCCACTGGGTTGACCTGTTGCGTGACTTCAAATGGGCCCAATCTTTTGGGTCTTAACTTCTTACAACCCCCTTTGAATGGTAACCCTTGGGTTGACAGCCACACCTGGTCCCCCACCCTAATGGTTTCACCTTCCCTTCTGTTTTTGTCTGCCTGCCTCTTATATTCCTCCTTGGCCCTGTCTAAGTTAAGTTGGAGCTGGCGATGGATCGCTTCCATTTCTTCTACGAACTGTTCAGCAGCTGGAACGCTCCATCTCTCCCCTTCCCCCCCTGGGAAAGCCCTGGGATGGCACCCGTAATTAGCCAAAAAGGGGCTCATCCCTGTGGACACGTTCTCCGCATTGTTGTAGGCAAATTCCGCCAACGCCAGCTTCTCCACCCAATCATTCTCTCTGTCATTGACATAACACCTCAGATATTGCTGGAGGATGCCATTGGCTCTTTCCGCCTGCCCGTTGGTTTCAGGATGCCGGGCAGTCGAAAAATTGACCTCTACATGCAGTAAGCTCATGAGCTTCCTCCAGAACCTGGAAGTAAATTGTTTCCCTCGGTCTGAAACCACCCTCAAGGGGGCGCCATGCAACCTAAACACATTTTCTACAAACAATTTAGCTGTTTCTTCTGCCGTGACAGCATGTGAGCAGGCTATGAAGTGGGCCATTTTGGTTAACAGGTCTACCACAACCATGATGGCTGTTTTCCCTCTGGACTTTGGCAGATCAGTCATGAAATCTATTGCCACTGCTTCCCATGGTCTTTCAGGTGTGGGTAGCGGTTCTAATAACCCTGCCGGCGCCCGCCTCTCCCCTTTGGCTCGCTGGCATTGGTCACAACCTCTCACATACTCCCGCACATCTTCCCTGACCTTGGGCCACCAAAATTCCCTGGTAACCAGCCACATGGTTTTGTGTTGCCCAAAATGCCCCGCTGTGGGGCTATCGTGCAGCTGCTTGAGTACCTTCCCCCTCAACTCTCCTTCAGGTATATATAACGCTCCCTTGTAATACAACGCCCCGTTTCTCTCCTCAAAACCTCCGGGTTTATCTCCCTCCCTCCTGAGACCCCTGAGTTTGTCCTGGGCGTATTCATCATTCTCCGTTCCCTCTACCAGTTCTCTTTGCCCCACCAATGCCGCCCCACACACCCAGTGGTCCTCTGGAATGACATGTCTTTCTTCGGGTGCTCCCTCCCCCTCCAAATATTCAGGTTTGCGTGAGAGAGCGTCCGCCCTAATGTTCTCTGGGCCTGGCACGTAACAAATCTCAAAGTTAAATTTGGAGAACTCCTGGGCCCATCTCACTTGCCGTTGGTTGAGCACTCGTGCCGTTCTCCAATACTCTAGGTTCTTGTGGTCAGTGCACACTTGCACCTTGTGTTGTGCGCCAATTAGCAGGTGCCTCCATCTCCGGAAAGCCTCATGAATGGCAAGTAGTTCTCGGTCATACACCGTGTAGTTCCTCTCGGATTTGTTCAGCTTTCGCGAAAAAAAGGCACACGGTCTCCACTCTGACTCCTCCTTCCCTGGCTGCAGAAGAAGCACCGCCCCTATAGCTCTGTCTGATGCGTCTGTTTCGACTCTCATCTTTTTTTGTAAATCCACATGCAGAAGTTGTTCTTCAGAGGCGAAGGCCCTTTTTAGTTCCTCAAATGCTCGCTCCGCCTCCTCAGTCCAAACGAATTTCTTCTTACTGCTGAGACAGTCTGTAATGGGCGCCGTCAGGTGAGCAAAGTTTCGGATGAACTTACGATAAAAGTTTCCAAACCCTAGGAACCTCTGCACATCCTTCTTTGTTTTGGGTGTTTTCCATTCCAGCACTGCCTGGACCTTGCCGGGATCCATGGCCAATCCCTTGTCGGACAGACGGTACCCCAGGAATTCCACCTCCTTGGTATGAAACTGATACTTCTCCAGTTTCACCCACAGCCGGTTGGCTTGCAGCCTGCTCAACACTTCTCTGACGTCTCTCACATGCTGCTCCTCATTCTCAGAATACACCAACACGTCATCTAGGAAGGCCACACAATTCTTGTAAAGCAAAGACCCCAGTACGTGGTTCATAAACGATTGGAAGCACGCCGAGCCTGCTTGTAGGCCGAAGGGCATAACTAAATATTCAAATGCCCCCAAAGGGGTGAACATGGTGGTTTTCCATTCATCCCCTTTCCTTATACGTATCAGGTTGTACACCCCCCTTAGGTCCAGCTTTGTAAAAATCTTTCCCTTCCGCACCCTGGTCAAAATGTCGTCAATCCTGGGCATAGGGAAGGCCACCGGTTCTGACACTGCGTTTAAAGCCCTGAAGTCACACACAAGTCTCGGCTTGTCCGTGTTTTTTTTATCCACAAAAAACACTGGGCTACCTCCCACCGCTCTGGACTCTCTGATGAAACCTCTCTTCAGGTTCTTGTCAATGAACTCTCTTAGCTCCTGCATCTCTCTGTCTGACATGGCGTACAACTTGCCTACAGGGAGCTGTGCCCCAGGGAGTAAATTGATTTGACAGTCAAAGGGTCTATGCGGGGGTAGTTGGTCAGCTTCCCTTTCGCTGAACACGTCGCTGAGATCTGCGTATTGTCGTGGTACCTTCACTTTCTCCGTTACTTCCGTCCCTGCTAGGGTGGCTTGGGCCCCTGCTGAACCCTTTCCCTCCTTGCAGTGTTCTAAGCAATGTGCTGAACCAAAGGAAACCACTCTCTGATGCCAGCCCACCAGCGGATCATGTAACGCTAGCCAGCTCATCCCCAAAATAATAGGAGCCCCTCCCAAGGTGGCCACATTAAACGCTATCAGTTCGGTGTGCCTTGCCACCTTCATTATCATTGGGACGGTCTGCAAGCTGACTTCTCCTCCCAACAGCTCCCTGCCATCGATCGTGGTCACCTGCAGGGGGTTGCTTAAAGGGATCGTCTGTATCTGGTGTTCAGCTGCAAACTCTTTGCTCATGAAATTGCAGGAGCTGCCTGAGTCCAACAGCGCCTTTATCTTTAGAGGGTATCCGTTTTGCAGCTCTAGCGACACTTCTATCACTAAGGCAGGTTTAGGAGGTTCTGGCGTGGGCACTTTCACTGCTCTTTGGCCTGGCTGCTGTGCCCCGACGGTGGCAGCCAGGCGTTGGCTTTTACTTGCTCCGGTATTTCCTCCACTCTTCCCTCAACAGCTCCCACCATCCCTTGCCATTCCTTCCTCTGGGGGCAGACTCTGGCAAAGTGACCTGGCTGTTGGCAGAGATAGCATTTCCGGGCGCCTTTTCCCTCCTTCTTTCCCCCCTCACTGGGTTTTGAAACTGCGCACGCGCGCGCTGTTCCGATTTCCATCGGCTCTGCCGGCGGGAAAGTTGGCTCTGGAATGTCTGGAATGCGGAACTCCTTCCAACGTTCCCCCTTCCCTTCCCGCCTCTCCAAGGCTCTCGCCTCCTGGCGCGCTCCTATGGTCAGCGCAGATTTGGTCAGCTGATCCATAGAATCCACCCTGGGACCCCGGGAAAGTTTGTCTTTCACAGCCGAAGCAAGCCCTTCTTCAAATAGCATTTGAATGGGTTCCGCCGATAAGTCCCACCCCAATCTGTGAACCAGCATGGTGAACTCAGTCCAGTACTCACGGACAGATCGGCTCCCCTGTTTGCAAGCCATTAGCTGTCTGCGCACCACTCCCTGCTCAATATTGCTGGAAAACATCAGATCCATGGCACGAAAGATCTTCATTGTGTCCTTTAGGACGTCATGCCCAATCACGAAAGCCACTCGCGATTCCTCGTCAGGGAATTCATCAAACTGCACATTGAGGGCATATTGCATCTCTGTCCTAAAGGCATGATAGTCCTTGGGGTCCCCCCCAAACTTCTGCACCAATCCTGGTACCTTTCTGGTGAACTGGGTAGCTTTCCCCTTCTTGTCTGCATCCTGAGCCCTTCTCTCCTCAAGCCTCGCCGTCTGCAGCGCTAGTTGGATCTCCAACGCCCGGTACCTTTCTTCCAGGCTTGGCCCCGCTCCAACTCCTGCTTCTCTGGTTCCGGCTGGGTCGCTCATGATGCCTTCTCCTGCACAAACTGCTTACAGAGACTGTCGGAATGCTGTGATGGGATGATGAACTGCTTGTGCGTAAAATCGTAGTCCCTCAGAGTTTGTTCAAGTCCACAAACCTCTGCCTGTGACGGAGCCCCTCAGACATGGCTGCTCTAGTCACTTGCAGATTCCGACAGTGGTTGCTTTCGGAATCGCTTCCAGCATAAAAGCTCCTTAACGGAAACACGTCTTCTGGACTCGCGGCGTGACAGTTTCCGGCGAGGAGTGGGTCTCCCTATGGGAGGTTCAGAAACCTCCCCACTGTTCTCGCTGGACGTGTCCCTGAGCCCTCCCTCTTGCTCGCTTTCCCTCAGAGACCCACCTCTCCCCCTGCTGGTTCCTGCTTCAGCTGCTGGGTCTCTCCCAGCCTCCGTGAGCCCTTCCACCACCTGTTCCTCCGATGGCAGTTCCCTGACAGAAGGCATACAAATTGGACAAAAAAGTTGGGTTCCAGGTGGAAAAATCAAAATTGGAAACAGAATTGTTAGATCCAAAAACTAAGAATTTGTCAAGAATGTATAACTTGCTGTTGAAATGGAACACTCAGGATGAAACGGTGAAATCAGCTATGATTAAATGGGCACAAGATGTTGGACATAACATAATGATGGCTGACTGGGAACGGGTATGGACCACAGGTATGAAATTTACGGCATGTAATGCCTTAAGAGAAAACTTAATGAAAATGATTTATGACACCAGTTAAGCTTCAAAAAATTTATCATCTGCCCGATAATAAATGTTGGAAATGTAATGAGACTGAAGGTACATTCTTTCACCTTTGGTGGACGTGCCCAAGGATTAAGGCATTCTGGGAGATGATTTATAATGAAATGAAAAAGGTATTTAAATATACCTTCCTTAAGAAACCAGAGGCCTTTCTCCTGGGCATGGTCGGCCAATTGGTGTTAAAGAAGGACAGAACTTTTTTTATGTATGCAACAGCAGCAGCAAGAATACTCATCGCAAAATATTGGAAGACACAAGATTTACCCACCAGGGAAGAATGGCAGATGAAGTTGATGGACTACATGGAATTGGCGGAAATGACTGGCAGAATCCGAGACCAGGGAGAAGCGTCGGTGGAAGAAGTTTGGAAAAAGTTTAAAGACTACTTACAGAAATACTGTAAAATTAAAGAATGTTAGAAAGATGTTGGAATGAAGCTATATGGCTTTAGTAGAAATGTTATAAGGAATTAAGTATAAATAGATTATTAGAGTATTAAAGGAAAAATAAGGTTAGAATGTGTTAAGACAATTACAGGATAGAAAACAGAGGAAGATGGAAAGGAATTGCTGAAACAATCAATAGAAGTGGAATACAAAAAGGGAGGTGCGAGGAGGTCGTGGAAATTAGTGAAAGAAAGATAAGATATTGAAACTGAAATGTGTTTTAAATGGTTTTTGTTGTGTTTTGTTAGTTGTATGTTAATGTTTTGCATTTTTTTTCTTTTTTGGTATTGTATTGTATTATTGTATGTTTTTTCTTTTTTGGTTTTTTGTAGTGTTGTGTTCAATTTGTTGGAAAACTAATAAATATTATTATTTTAAAAAAACAGAATTGTTTGGGGAGAAAGAGGGGTGAACCAGTGGGAGTCAGGGGGGCAAATGTGGAAAGGGAAGGAGTTCACATGGAAGAAGTGAACATACCCCATTACTACGCTGCCTATAAGGATGTTTTCAGTGAGCAGGAGGCAGATAAGCTGCCCCCCCCCACAGGGAGTATGACTGCAAGATAGACTTGGTGCCAGGGGTCAGATTACCCCCTGGGAAGCTTTATTCTATGTCAGAGGCAGAGACGCAGGCTCTGAAGGAGTTCTTGGACAAGAACTTGAAAAACGGTTTCATCAGAGAATCCACTGCAGCAGGAGGTTCCCCAGTTTTCTTAGTAAGCAAGAAAAACACGGATAAGGTGAGGCTGGTGTGTGATTACAGGCGTTTGAACAGAGTAACAGTACCCATAGCCTATCCATTACCAAAGATAGGAGATTTATTGACAAAGGTTAGGACTGGGAAAATCTTCACAATGTTGGACTTGAGGGGGGCGTATAATCTGATCAGAATCTGAGAGGGAGATGAGTGGAAAACCACCTTTTACACCCTTTTTGGGTCATATGAGTTCTTAGTCATGCCCTATGGCTTACAGGCAGGCACGCCCACGATTCAATCTGTTATACAGCACGTATTGGGGTCACTGCTGTACAAAAACTGTGTGTGTTATTTGAATGATGTGCTAATCTTCTCAGAAACTGAGGAGGAGCATGTGAAGCACGTGAAGGAGGTATTGGAGAAGTTAAAAAGGCATAAGTTGTATGCCAAGTTAGAGAAGTGCCAGTTCCACGTGCAAGAAGTGGAATTTTTGGGCTACCGCCACTCAGCAGGAGGTGTACACATGGAAAAGGGAAAGGTGAAAAGTGTGCTGGAATGGAAGCCACCCAAAATGAAGAAAGATGTTCAAAGGTTCATATACTTCAGTAATTATTATAGAAATTTTATACCCAATTACGCACAAATCACAGCCCCTATAACCCATTGCTTGAAAGGAAAGAAGGCTTTCTATTGGATGCCTGAGGCACAGGCATCCTTTGAGAAATTAAAGAAGGTGTTTGCCTCAGAAGAGTATCTGATACACGTAGAGCCACGAAAACCCATGAGGGTTAAGACAGATGCATCAGACAGGGCTATAGGTGCAGTGTTACTCCAGCAGGATAGAGAAGGAAACTGGAGGCCATGTGCCTTTCATTCCAGGAAGCTAAGCCGCTCTGAGCAGAATTACACGATTTTTGACAAGGAGCTTTTAGCCGTTTTTGATGCGTTCCGAATTTGGAAGCATTTCTTAGCAGGTGCACAGCAACAGGTGCAGGTGTATACAGATCACAAAAACCTGGAGTACTGGAGGAAGGCTAGACTGCTTAATCAGAGACAGGTCAGATGGTCGGAATTCCTGTCAGGCTTTAACTTCAAGATAGGATACGTGCCAGGGGTGTGCGGTTTGCCAAAGGGCAAAAGGGGAAAGGGCAGCTCCTGCAGGCTTGCTCCAACCTTTACCCACACCTCACAAACCGTGGGAGATGGTATCTATGGATTTTATCACCGACTTGCCGGTGTCTCAGAGGAAGACAGTGATTCTAGTAGTAGTGGACATGTTGACAAAAATGGCGCATTTCATACCCTGTGCCAAGATGCCTTCTGCACAGGAAGCAGAAACAGCGCCTCTAGGGGTGAAGTCAAACTGCTGCGTTAGCAGCACTGATGTGACCTCCCTAGGGTGCAGGCCTGGGCAGTGTGTATGGAAGTCCTGGTCTGTCTAGACGACAATACCTCCCTCTTGGCCTCATTGAAGTGGTCCAAAGGAAAGCAGAGGAATATATATGGTGCTAGCTTGGCTGCAGTAGTTGATGAAAGAGGCATACAAGGCACCATACAATCACCTTAGAGACTCCACTCTGGATTTGTGTAAGGTTTACTCATTAGCCTTTTCTTCTCCTGAAGATCTCCCACAGAGTTTTCCTTCTTCTAGATGGGCTACCTTCCCAAACTGATGAGCCCCACCTGCCCACATCAGCTTTCAATGTGTAATTCAATTCATGAGAAAATTGGGACAATGTAGGGCAGACTCTCACATTCCTAAGTTGGATTCCACAATTAACAAGGTGTTTTGAGATGGATTTGGGAGTTCCGTTGCTTTGGTTTTTCCAGAAAGTTAAATGCATGATTTTGCTGCCCAAGGATTGTGGGACCTGCAGCCCAAACCATCTGGAGGGCACCAGATTGGCGAACACTATTACAGACCATGCTTGAGGGTGTCAGCATGTGTTTATTCATAAACCACTTCTTTTCCATTACTGCATCCATCTGCATTGTAAAAATAAATAAATAATCAAGACAAAATATGTATTCATATATATATATATATGCACTCACTTTTTTATTTAAATGCATATTGTTTGCAAAAATGCATTTTGTTACTGATTTTGTGTGCTGGGAACACTACTGCAAAATCTGGAGAAGTGTAAAATCCAGGACATTATAATGATCTGTTCTGTACTTTAATCCTGGAGGTAAAAGTTGGATAAATTCATCTTGAAATTAGCAGAAATCATTTCCCCCAAACATCCCTAATGCAAACATTTCCCTATATCTATATAGGAAAGCTATAGGGTGCCCAGATTGCATGAGATTTCCTAGAGCCATTTTTCTGAACACTGAGCTGCCAGCCTAGTTCCTCCTCTAGAACACACAGAGAATGTCAGTAGATTTGGCCTCAAGGTTAGCCCAGTCAGAGTCCACCCAAGAAGTCAGCTTGACTTCACCCTGAGCTGACAACTTAAGGCAAAAATCTTTGGCATCCTGCAGATACCGCAATACTCTCTTGATGCCATTCCAAGTCTGTACACTTGGACTTGAAGCTTCCCTGCTGAGCAGATTGATAGCAAACGCTATGTCTGGTCTGCTCCACTGGGACAGATACAACAGACTACCCAGAGCTGACTGAAAGAATTCAGCATTTTCGAACACAGCGCATTCTACTTGCTGACTGTCTTTCACATATCCAGCCTCCATAGGACTTCTGACTCCTGCTGCATTGCCTCATGCCATTTGCTGGCTTCCTCCTGAGGCATCCTTTGAACATCCTCAAAGGTTTCAGGCTCACACCTAGCCACACCAACCCACACATTTGTGGCCTCGAACCTGTCAGGAGGCTTGCCCTTCGTAGATCTTGTTGATCTTCTCTGCGTAAACTCTGTTTCCCCCTCTGACCCACTAGGGCCAGCAAGACCATCCTCAGTGTCAGAAACTTCCCCCTCTGACCTGCTGCGCCTTTTGAACCTTACAGCTGGACCTGCGGGTGAGGAGGGCTCACTCTTTGTCTCAGACTTGACAGTGGTTTGAGGAGGCGTTCTGGGCCTCCCCCTCTGAGGGATTCTAAGCTGCCCCTGTTGTGGACTCTGTTGCCCTGGACTTTGATCCCCAGCAACAGATTCCTCCTCCTCTTCCTCATCTGAGTCAAAGAACTGCTGTAAAAGAACATCTGGGTTGCCATGCAAACGCGTCCATCCAGCTTGTTCACAGAACTCAGCGCTGTTGCTGATTACCAGTCTAGACTGGTTACCACTCAGGTATGCAAACCTCCAAGCTTTAGAACCAGGTTCATACCCCACAAAGATCATCTTCTTGGACCTTGGTTCGCCCTTCCTGCGTAAAGCCTTTGGAATGAGGACCCAAGCCTCACAACCAAACACACGTAAGAAATGCCCTTTGGGCTTCTTACCGTGCAGCAGGAAATAGGGCGTGTCCCCTACAACAGAGCTATAGGACCTGTTCAAAGTGAAGCTGGCAGCTTTCCAAGCTTCAGCCCAAAAGCGCTGTGGGAGCCCTGCGTCATACAGGATAGCAGAAACAGCTTCCTGTAAAGTGCAATTCTTCCTTTCCGCGACTTCATTTTGTTGCGGACTGTGAGGCGCTGTCAGCCAGTGGCTGATTCCCTTCTGGCGGAAGAAACTCTGCAACACAGAACCAGAGAAATCTGACCCCCTGTCACTCTGAAAGTTTCTCACCTTGGTGGAAAAAGTCACCTCAACTGCTGTGATCCAATCTTTGATCAACCCAGCAGCCTCACCCTTGTGTTTAATCGGAAAAACCCAAGAGGACCTCGAAAAATCATCAACTAGGAGAAGAACGAACTTTGATCCACCCCCTGGGGTGTGTTTGACTGTTCACCTCCCTAAAATCACCTACAAGTCTTTTTTTGGTTGGTATCGCCCTCATCTACAGAAAAAAAACCTGGGGAACCGCCTGCTGCACGGGATTCCCTGATAAACCCCCATTTTAAATTTTTGTCAATGAACTCTTTCAGAGCTTGTGTTTCTGCTTCAGACACAGAATAGAGTTTCCCAGGCAGTAGTTGGCCCCAGAATTCAATCTAGCTTGCAATCGTATGTTCTGTGGGGGGGGGGGCAGCTTGTTGGCATCCTTTTCACTAAAAACATCACTGTAGGCTGCGTATGGGGGGGAATGGTCAAATCAGTCCTTGTCCCCCCCCCCTTCTACTTCAGCTTGTTTTGCCCCCACTTGCCTGCTTCCCCCACCTCTCAAACAATATTGAATGCAATGCGAAGAGGCAAAGGTGAGTGACAGTTGACGCCAAGCTATCACTGGGTCATGCCTGGCCAGCCAACTCATTCCCAGCACCACTGGGTGTTCCGCCAGCTTAGTCACATGGAAGGACATCGTCTCTGCATGGTGTGATACCTCCATCCTCATGGGCAGGGTCTCGTACGCCACCTCTCCAGCCACCAGTGGTCACCCATCGATTGTTTTGCCCCTCAGAGGGAAATCCAACAGGTGTAAGGCTAGCTGGTGCTTCTGCGCCAAGTCTATGTCAAAGAAATCTGCTGACACTCCAGAGTCCACTAGAGCTTTAACTTCCAGTTGACGCCCGTTTGGGAGTTGTAGTTTCACCATCATGGTAATTCCTGGAACTGGAGCGTCAGCTTGGGGCTCTTTTACTGCTCCTTCCCCTGGCTGTCGGCCCCCAATTTCAGCCAGGCGCTCTTGTTTCCCTGCTCTTGCTCCTTTGCCACGTTGCTGGCCCCCACCTCTGTGCCAGACAGTGACTCCCAGGCCTTGCGGGGTGGACACTGCCTGGCAAGATGCCCTGGCCTGTTGCACACAAAACGTTTCCTGGTTTCCTTCCATTGCTTCTCTGCCCCGCCTTCAGTGGAAGCAACATTTGAAGCAGATTTGGTATGCACCACCCTGATCTCCATTGCTTCCTCCTCCTGTCTGGGCCCGCTGCCAGTCTTATGTTCTGGAATGTCTGGAATGCGAGCTTCCTGTCAGCATCGCCCTTGCGCCAGTGCCACTAACTGGACTCATCCACTTCAGCCCCAACTGGGCTAGGCGAGCTGGGTAGCACTTCCAGAGACCACCTTCTGCACAGGAACAGGTCAAAGTGCTGTGGACTCACAGCTTAGAGTTGTGAGCACCGGATTCACTTCCACAAGAAGACAGTCGTCACACAGCAGAGTACAGCAGAGTCTAGCAGAGCATATAAACGACTCGGAGAGCAGCTCTGTAGAATATCTTCTTTATTCTATAGCTACAACTATAATACACAACTATATACAGAGCTAAATAGGTCTAAGCATAAATGAATGCTGCACTGCACTGAGTGTCTACAGCTGCTCTTAGCAGCAACCTTATCTATACACACGATCTCTAACACTCAGTCTCTCTCCGACACTGACTGACTCTTTGATGTTAGGCTGGAGCGGAATAAGTAGAGAGCAGAACACCGCCCCTCCTCTCTGGAAAATCACCAGACTCATCAGCAGATTCTTGGATATGGGAGCGGTGAAATCTCCTCACTTCCAGCCAGTACTGCCCAGTTACATCCCTCCTCTCTGCCATTTGATTCTCTTTTTTATAAGATATTTATTAAGATTTTCAAAGTATTACAAAATAAAAATAAAAAAGTAAGAAAATACAAAATAAAAATGGTTAAAAACAACTCATTCTTTCCATTACTTATTTTTCATTAGCTTATTTCCCGGGCTTCCTCACGCCTCCCTTTTTTGTATTCCAGTTCAATTTGTTGGTTCAGCAAATCCTTACCCTCTTTATTTAACCTAGTCTTTAATCTTAAGCTATTGTAACGTTAAATTTTTACCTATTAATAATCCATTTTTCATATTCCCTTATAGTATTACAGCTGAAAACCACTTAATTTCTATCCAACATCATTCTAACATTCATTAATTTTACAATATTTCTGTAGATAGTCTTTAAATTTCTTCCAATCTTTTTCCACCGACTCTTCTCCCTGGTCTCGGATTCTGCCAGTCATTTCCGCCAGTTCCATGTAGTCCATCACCTTCATCTGCCATTCTTCCAGGGTGGGTAGATCTTGTGTCTTCCAATACTTTGCAATGAGTATTCTTGCTGCTGTTGTGGCATACATAAAAAAAGTTCTGTCCTTCTTTGGCACCAATTGGCCGACTATGCCTAGGAGAAAGGCCTCTGGTTTCTTCAAGAAGGTATATTTAAATACCTTTTTCAATTCATTATAAATCATCTCCCAGAAAGCCTTAATCCTTGGGCACGTCCACCAAAGGTGAAAGAATGTACCTTCGTTTTCTTTACATTTCCAACATTTATTATCGGGCAAGTGATAGATTTTTGCAAGCTTGACTGGGGTTATGTACCACCTATATATCATTTTCATAATATTCTCTTTTAAGGCATTACATGCCGTGAACTTCATACCTGTGGTCCATAACTGTTCCCAATCAGCCATCATTATGTTATGTCCAACATCTTGTGCCCATTTAATCATAGCAGATTTCACCGTTTCGTCCTGAGTATTCCATTTCAACAGCAAGTTATACATCTTTGACAAAATCTTAGTTTTGGGTTCTAACAGTTCTGTTTCTAATTTTGATTTTTCCACCTGGAAACCAACTTTCTTGTCCGAATTATATGCCTCCATTATCTGATAATAATGAAGCCAATCTCGCACTTTGTTTTTTAGTTTCTCAAAACTCTGCAATTTCAGTCTATCCCCCTCTTGTTCCAGAATTTCCCAATATTTCGGCCATTTGGCCTCCATATTGAGCTTTTTCTGTGCTTTTGCTTCCATCGGTGACAACCACCTTGGGGTTTTGTTTTCCAATAAATCCTTATGTCTTATCCAGACATTAAACAATGCTTTCCTGACAATATGATTCTTGAATGTTTTATGTGCTTTGACCTTATCATACCATAAATATGCATGCCATCCAAATACATTATTAAAACCTTCTAAATCCAAAATGTCTGTGTTTTCAAGAAGTAGCCATTCTTTCAACCAGCAAAAGGCTGCTGATTCATAATAAAGTTTAAGGTCTGGCAGGGCAAATCCACCCCTTTCCTTTGCATCTGTTAATATCTTAAATTTTATTCTGGGTTTCTTGCCCTGCCAGACAAATCTAGAAATATCTCTCTGCCACTTCTTAAAACAATCCATCTTGTCTACAATTTGCAATGTCTGAAATAGGAACAACATTCTCGGCAATACATTCACTTTTATCACAGCAATTCGGCCTAACAGTGAAAGCTTCAAATTTGACCAAATTTCTAAATCTTTTTTCACTTCCGTCCAACATTTTTCATAATTATCTTTAAATTAGTTCCCATTTTTGGCTGTCATATTAATCCCCAGGTATTTCACTTTCTTTACCACAGTCAATCCTGTCTCATTCTGAAACCTATCTCTTTCGATTGGTGTTAAATTTTTCTCTAAAACCTTAGTTTTCAACTTATTCAGTTTAAAGCCTGCCACTTGACCAAATTCCTGAATTAATTCTAAAACCCTTTTGGTACTAGATTCTGGCTCCTGTAACGTCAATACTAAGTCATCTGCAAATGCTCTCAGTTTATATTGTTTAGCTCCGACTTGTATACCTTTAACCTACTGGTCCCTTCTAATCATATTCAGCAAAACCTCCAGGACCGATATAAAAAGCAATGGGGAAATTGGGCAACCTTGTCGTGTCCCTTTTTCTATTTTAAATTCTTCCGTCACTACATTATTTACAATTAGTTTAGCCTTTTGTTCTGAATAAATTGCACTTATACCGTTTTCAAAGCCTTGGCCTACCCCCATCCCCTGTAGGTTCTTCTTCATAAAACTCCAAGAAATATTATCAAAGGCTTTCTCCGCGTCCACAAATATCAAAACTGCTTTAGTATTTATGTTCACTTCTAGTTTTTCCAAAATATCAATTATATTCCTCAAATTGTCAGACAAATGTCTTCCCGGGAGAAAGCCCGCTTGGTCTTTATGAATCTCTTCCATCAACACTTTTTTCAATCTCTTGGCCAAAATGTCTGCAAAGATTTTGTAATCCACATTAAGTAGTGATATGGGGCGGTAGTTCTTAGGCTGAGTCTTTTCAGTCTCCGTTTTTGGTATAAGTGTAATGTACGCCTCTTTCCACGACTCTGGTGCCCTTTTCCCTTCCAGTATTTCATTGCAGACTTCCTTTAAAGGCTGTATTAACCACTCTTTCAAGGATCTATAATATCTAGAAGTCAGCCCATCCGGTCCTGGAGATTTGCCCAATTGCATGTTTTGGATGGCACCTTCTACTTCCTGTTCAGTTATTTTATAATTCAACATTAATTTACTTTCTTGAGAGATTTTTTGTAATCCATTTGTCCTCAGAAATTGGTCTATATCCATTTCTTTCTGTGGCCCTTGTGTGTATAGTTGTTTAAAATACCTCTGGAAACAGTTTCTAATCTCAGTTGGATTGTGTATGTTCTTTACTTCCACTTCTAAATTTGTGATAGTATTTAGTTTTTGTCTTTTTTCATTTGCCAGGCCAGCAATTTCCCACATTTATTAGCTGATTCAAATGTTTTTTGTCTCATTTGTTTAATTTTCCATTCTATTTCCTGACTCATCATTTCCATATATTGTACTTGATATAACTTTATTTCTCTCAAAATCTCCTGCGACTTTGGTTTTGCTCTCAATTTTTTCTCACTTTCTTTTATTTTCCCCAAAATTTTGTCTTTCTTCTCATTTTGGCTTCTCTTCTTTATTGCGTTCTGTTGTATCAGGAACCCTCCCATAACAGCTTTGCTTGCGTCCCAGATTACTCTTTTTTCCACATTGGTGCTCATATTTATCTCAAAATAATCTCTCAAGGTTTTTGGGGCCTTCTTAAGCACTTCTTCATCTCTAAATAAGGTGTCATTCATCCTCCATCTAAAGGAGCCAGTTGGTGTTAGTTTCATTTCCATCTTAACAGCGTTATGGTCGGAGCAGGTTTTGGGGCAGATTTCCACTTTTCTTGTCTTTGGTGCCATTCCTCTAGTTACCCATATTTGGTCAATTCTAGTCCATGTCATCTTGGCTTCAGAAAAGAAAGTTCCCTCTCTTCCCAAGGGATTCTTTGTTCTCCAAATATCGACTAAGTCCAAGTTGTCTGTCATCTCGAAAAATGTTTTCGGTAGTCTACCATCCTTGGTGACTACCTGTCTTTGTGCCTTATCCATATTTGTAGATACTACTCCATTCATGTCCCCCATCAAGATCAGATTGTAATCCAGATAATCCAATAAGGTCTCATGCAACTTTTTAAAGAATTCAGCTTTCCCCTCATTCGGTGCGTAAATTCCTACTATCAAAAAATTCTCTCCTTGAACTTGAATTTCAATTCCCAGAAATCTTCCTTGGTCATCTTTAAAAATAAATTTCGGTGATAGTCTCTCCTTTGCATAAATCACAACTCCTCTCTTTTTAACTTTGTTAGATGAAATAAACCCCTGTCCCAATCTCTTATTAGTCAGTAGTTTCCTGTGTAACCTTGTTACATGTGTTTCTTGCAGACAAATCAAGTCCAATTGTTCCTTTTTTAATAAATGAAAAACACTTTTTCTCTTCCGAGGAGAATTTAGACCATTACAATTCCAACTTAACAGTTGCAGAGCCATGATGGGGTTACTTCGCTTTACCTCCAACTGCGCCAAGTGTCTGTTCTTGTTCTGTCAGTGGTGTCACTTTCTCTGGACCATGCAATCCAAAAGATAAGTTTGCTATATCTAGTATTCCTTTTTCCAGTGCTTTTGGCTCTTCTCCGAATTCCACTTCTTTATGTAGATCTTCTCTGTGGTCCTTCAGAAACCTATTTTTGTCATTGACTGATCTTATTTTTATCTTTCTTCCTTTATATTTAAAGGACAGGCCTTGAAGGAATTCCCACCTAAAGATGATTCTATTTCTTCTCTACAGGGCAACCAAATCTCCGTAGTTGAGCCTTAAGTCCAAAAGGTGTTTTGGAATGTCCTTAAATATCTCCACACTTGAGTCGTCAATTTCTAAAGTCTTTTGATAATGCAGATTCAAGATTTTGTCTCTCTCCTCTTTTGTACGAAGGGTAATCAAGCAGTCTCTCACCTTGTTCCTCCTTCCTCCTCTTCCAAGTCTAAATGCACTCACTATCTTAAATTCTTCCTTCCCCAGATCCTGTTGCCAGAAATCTGCAAATTCCTGCGTAAGAAAATCAGCCAAGTTGTCTTTCTCACGTTCTGGTACAGCCCTGATTCTTAAATTTCTTTCATAGAATCATAGAATCATAGAGTTGGAAGAGACCACAAGGGCCATCGAGTCCAACCCCCTGCCAAGCAGGAAACACCATCAGAGCACTCCTGACATATGGTTGTCAAGCCTCTGCTTAAAGACCTCCAAAGTAGGAGACTCCACCACACTCCTTGGCAGCAAATTCCACTGTCGAACAGCTCTTACTGTCAGGAAGTTCTTCCTAATGTTTAGGTGGAATCTTCTTTCTTGTAGTTTGGATCCATTGCTCCGTGTCCGCTTCTCCGGAGCAGCAGAAAACAACCTTTCTCCCTCCTCTATGTGACATCCTTTTATATATTTGAACATGGCTATCATATCACCCCTTAACCTCCTCTTCTCCAGGCTAAACATGCCCAGCTCCCTTAGCCGTTCCTCATAAGGCATCGTTTCCAGGCCTTTGACCATTTTGGTTGCCCTCCTCTGGACACGTTCCAGTTTGTCAGTGTCCTTCTTGAATTGTGGTGCCCAGAACTGGACACAGTACTCCAGGTGTGGTCTGACCAGAGCAGAATACAGTGGCACTATTACTTCCCTTGATCTAGATGCTATACTCCTATTGATGCAGCCCAGAATTGCATTGGCTTTTTTAGCTGCCGCGTCACACTGTTGGCTCATGTCAAGTTTGTGGTCAACCAAGACTCCTAGATCCTTTTCACATGTACTGCTCTCAAGCCAGGTGTCCCCCATCTTGTATTTGTGCCTCTCATTTTTTTTGCCCAAGTGCAATACTTTACATTTCTCCCTGTTAAAATTCATCTTGTTTATTTTTGCCCAGTTCTCTAATCTGTCAAGGTCGTTTTGAAGTGTGATCCTGTCCTCTGGGGTGTTAGCCACCCCTCCCAGTTTGGTGTCATCTGCAAATTTGATCAGGATGCCCTTGAGTCCATCATCCAAGTCGTTGATAAAGATGTTGAATAAGACCGGGCCCAAGACAGAACCCTGTGGCACCCCACTAGTCACTCTTTTCCATGATGATGAGGAACCATTGATGAGCACCCTTTGGGTTCGGTCAGCCAGCCAGTTACAAATCCACTGAGTGGTAGCATAGTCAAGACCGCATTTTACCAGCTTCTTTACAAGAATATCATGGGGCACCTTGTCAAATGCCTTGCTGAAATCAAGGTAGGCTACATCCACTGCGTTCCCTTCATCTACCAGGCTTGTAATTCTGTCAAAAAACGAGATCAGGTTAGTCTGACATGACTTATTTTTCAGAAATCCATGCTGACTATTGGTGATCACAGCATTCCTTTCTAGGTGCTCACAGACTGTTTGCTTAATGATCTGTTCCAGAATCTTCCCTGGTATTGATGTCAGACTGACTGGGCGGTAATTATTTGGGTCTTCTCTTTTCCCCTTTTTGAAAATAGGGACAACATTTGCCCTCCTCCAGTCTGCCGGGACTTCGCCTGTTCTCCAGGAATTCTCAAAGATGACTGCCAGTGGTTCTGAGATCACATCTGCCAGTTCTTTTAATACTCTTGGATGCAGTTCATCTGGCCCTGGAGACTTGAATACATCTAAACTAGCCAAATATTCTTGTACTATCTCCTTAGTTATTCTGGGCTGTGTTTCCTTTGCTGAATCATTTGCTCCAAATTCTTCAGGTCGGGCATTGTTTTCTTTATTGGAGAAGACTGAGGCAAAGAAGGCATTGAGTAGTTCAGCCCTTTCTGTGTCCCCTGTTTGCATTTCACCATCTTCTCCTCTGAGTGACCCCATTGTTTCTTTGTTCTTCCTTTTGCTACGAACATACCCATAAAAGCCTTTTTTGTTGCTTTTAACCTCTCTAGCAAGCCTGAGTTCATTCTGTGCTTTAGCTTTTCTGACTTTGTGTCTACACGTGCTGGCTATTTGTTTGAATTCTTCTTTGGTGGTTTCCCCCCTTTTCCATTTTTTGTACACATCCTTTTTTAATCTTAATTCAGTTAAAAGTTCTTTAGATAGCCACCCTGGCTTCTTTAGGCACCTTCCATGTTTCCGTCTCATTGGTATTGCCTGACGTTGTGCTTTTAGTATCTCCCTCTTAACAAACTCCCAGCCATCATGAACTCCCTTTCCTTTTAGTATTGTTGTCCATGGGATCTCACCCAGCACTTCCCTAAGTTTTATGAAGTCGGCTTTCTTAAAGTCAAGAAATTGAGTCCTAGTATGCTTGGCTACTCCTTTCCGCTGTATAGTAAACTTCAGAAGAGCATGATCACTCGCGCCTAATGATCCTTCCACTTCTACCCCACTAACCAGGTCATCAACATTGGTTAGGACCAGATCTAAAATGGCTGTTCCTCTTGTTGCTTCTCCCACTTTCTGGACAATGAAGTTGTCTGCAAGGCCAGTGAGGAATCTGTTTGACCTTATGCTCTTGGCTGAGTTTGACGTCCAACAAATATCTGGGTAATTGAAGTCCCCCATTACTACTATCTCCCTTCCTTTTGCATGCTTGGCCATCTGTTCCAGGAAGGCATCATCTATGTCCTCCGTTTGGCTTGGGGATCTATAGTAAACTCCCACAATGAGGTCTCTGTTATTCTTCTCTCCCTTAATTTTGACCCAAATGCTCTCACATTGGCTTTGAGGATCTAAATCTTGGATCTCTTCACAGGTATACACATCCCTGACATATAACGCCACTTTGTTTCTCCTTCAATTCAATCATAGACAACGTCAAACCGTGGTCCTCAAGTTGCTTATAAACCGATGGCATCTTCTCTTGAGTAGCAGTTGCTATATCCTTTGCTTCTTCAGCTATCTTTCGGGTCGAAGCAGATTCCTGTAATAATTTTTCAATAGACTCTGTGTTGGTATTCACCTTCTGTCCCAAATTATTAATGCTTGTAGTATTCTGGTCAATTTTAACTGATGCTTCGGCTACTTGTTTATTTGTTTCAGCTACTTGTTTAGCTAAATTTTCCAAAGATTCATTAATTTTCCCAAGTGCCTGTGCCAAAACGTCTTCGGACGACATAACTTTTGATTTAACTTGTGGAGGTGCAGCCCCTGGTATTCCAGATATTCCAGAAGGACCAGATGTTGAAGCCCTTCGCTGCAACACAGTATCTGTCCGATAGGGTCTGCCAGACCTAGTAGTTTTTTCCTGCGTCAACTCTAACTTTCCTCTTCCATCTGCCATAACACTCTCATGAGAGTCCAAGGTCGATCCCACGGCTGGAATTTGTTTTGAAATGGAAAATTCCTCTAGCCCAGTTGTTATTGTAACAATGTCAAGCCTCCTCTAGGGGGACACAGTAACAGCCAAAGCTTGCAACTTTAAAAAAGGAAAATAGTCCTTATAGGTCCCCCAGTTCACATAAAAACAACAGTTTCAGTTGCCCTTAATCAGTTACTTTAAAACCAGGAGAGGTTCAGAAACACTGTATCTCTTTTGCAGAGTTAGCTGTCAAAAGTCCTCTGCTTACAGATAGGCTTTCCACGGAGCGACATTCCTTATCTCAGGGCAGTCCGTTCCCAGGTTTTAGGCGGTGGATTTTAACTTCCCTTCCCCCCTTTTTTTTGCAGATAAATACAGTTCAACCCTTTCCCCCCTCCTCTCCTGCAATCCGGAGGGGAGATCGCTTTTCTGATGTTGAGATTTAAATCTTTTTTCAAGCGTCTTTCGAGTTTCCGCTTACAGTCTCTTTGCTTTGATCTATTTACAAGAAAGGAAGGCAGACTTCCTGTTTATACCTTCCCGCTTCGGTGCCGAATTTACTTGTTTTTCCCTTTAAATCCAATTTAATCCTACTCACGGGTAGTTGCTTTCAAAGTCAAATTGTCCCAGGAAGAAGTCAGCGCTCTCCGATAACGGCTATGCGGCTTCACTCCACGGAAGAAGCAGTCAACTCTCAGCACCGCACCGCTCACCCCGTCTCGCTCCGGAGCCCTTAAAAGGGTTCCTTTCGCAATTTTTTTGGGGGGCGCAAAAGGTGCCCGCCGAGTCCCCACATTCACAGGCTTCACCCGCCTGTGATTTTAAAAGGGCCATTCGATTCTCCTGATGTAACCCGATCTGCAGGCAGATCCGGACCAATTCATCAAAGGAGGCCAGCTCTGGCATTCGTGCAAGCTTGTCCTGCACCTCCCCAGACAACCCTTGCCGGAAAATGGCCTCCACTGGCTCTGAGTCCATTCTCCACTAGAGCTTGTGGACTAGCATGGCAAATTCTGTCCAGAAGCTCTCACAGATCTGTTCCCTTGCTTCAAATGCAGCTGCTGCTGCGAACTAACTTTCATTTGCAATGAACTCAGGAACACAGTGTCCATCATCTCTGTAAACTGCTGGACGTTAGAGAAGGCTGCGTGATTGGCCGCCATCAGCGGCACAACCCATTCTTTTGTGCTTCCTTCTAAATGCGCAATTATGAATACCACCTGTTCCTCATCCGATTTAAAATAATTCTTCCGAATCTTTAGAATATACTGCAGTTCAGTTTGGAAGCTCGAGTATTGTTGGCTGCTCCCTGCAAACGTACTGAGATGCATAGTGACTGCTTTACTTGCCTTGTTCGCTTGTTCCACCTGCAGTAGCTTGCGCTGTTCCTTGAGCTTCCCAACCAGCTCGCTGACTTGTGCCTGTAGAAGGAGGTTCTTCTGCCAAACTGCTTCCACTGCTGGCCCGCTGGCTCCCTGTCCCGGGGCTCCTCCAACCGCTCCCTGCAGCTGCTCACCCCTAGCTCCCTGGGTGCCCCTGGCTGCCTCTGGCTTCTGTATGGCTCACCTCCGCCCTGCCGTTGCGAAGAGGGAGAAAAACTCTCCAAATGCTGTAAAGGTGGTGTTTCCCCTTCGCAGTAACACTCCAGCACAATCAGCGTGGTATTTACAGTTTTTATTAGATATATACAAGAACAGCTACAGTTCAGAATTATGCGTCCAAACCCGTTGAGTCAGATTTGGGGAGTGGCTTCCTACAATTCCTGCGCCAACAAAGTAGGCGTGGGAATTGCGCAAGATGTCTTTGATCCTTACGTTTCATTTCCCTCCTTGTCTGTGCTGATTTGAAAGCCCCCTCCCTTCCTGAGTCTGAGCTTCCTTCCTGAGCCTCTGCGTGGTTGCCGGGCTCTCCAACAACCCTGAGCCCCTGCTCTCCCTAGCTACTCTCCGCCCTCTCTTCCGCTTCCTCTGTCTCTGGGTGGTTGCAGGGTTCTCCAGCATCTCTGAGCCTCTGTTGTCCCTGACTGCTCTCCACCCCCTGTTCTGCCTCCTGCACCATCTCTTCTGTCCATTGCTCCTCAGAATCCTCCCTGACAATGTGGGGGAAAGCTGGGAAATAATGGGAGAGGAGGAGGATGTGGTGGAAGAAGCACCAGGGGAGCAACAACGGGAGGACTTGGTGTCTTTAGAAAGCATTCCAGAACACGGCAGGCCTTGAAAGTAGGAGAGCAAAGAGCTCAAAGGCAGAGACCCCTTTTCAGCACCCATAGTAATGACTCCTGAGGAAGTGGGAGAGACGGAGGGGAGGAGTTTCACTCAGAACAGCGCCTTTATTCCCAGAGGCCACATTCCTAAGCCTCTCTCAGATGACCTTGTCTTGTCTGTTCCTGGCAACCTGCCATGGGGGTTGGTTCCTCTGCCACCTGACAGTATAACAGTGCCCCCAGCTCCCATAGATGTTCCAGAATGTCATGGTCAATGGTATCAAAGGCCACTGAGAGATCCAGCAGAACTAGGAAGCACCTTTCACCTTTTTCCCTATCTCACCAGAGATCATCGACCAGCGTCACCAAGGCAGTTTCAGTCCCATGATGAGGCCTAAATCCTGATAGGAAGGGGTCCAAATGGTCCGCATCCTCCAGGCATACCTGGAGTTGTTCAGCAACCACCCGCTCAATCACCTTGCCCAAGAATGGTAGATTTGAGACTGGGCAATACTTGGCCATATCGGCCAGGTCCAAAGATTTTTTTTTAAGAAGCGGTTTAATAACCGCCTCTTTCAGTGGGTCTGGGAAGGCTCCCTCACAGAGGGAAGCATTTACCACCCCATGGAGCCAATCACCCAGCACTTCCCGGCTCGCTTTTATGAGCCAGGATGGGCAAGGATCAAGGACACAGGCGGGCGGTTTCACTCGTCCAAGCAGCCTGTCCACATCCTCGAAGCTAACAGATTGGAATTGATCCCACACAACTTGACCAGACAGGACTCTAGCACTCTCCCGCCCTGGCCCTGCTCCCACAGTGGAGTCTACCTCTTTCTGAATCTGAGCGACTTTATCTGCAAAAAAAAACTTTGCAAAATCATTGCAGGAGATCTTGGGGTTCTTACTGGGCCTCAATGGCAAAGGTGGTTCTGTGAGATTGTGAACCACCTGAAAGAATCTCCTGCTGCTGTTTTCTGCAGATGCAATAGAGGTGCTGAAGAAGGTCCTCTTCACTATTGCAATCGCCACTTGGTAGGCTCGATGTTGAGCTCTCACCTGTGTCTCGTAAGATTCAGAATGAGTTTTCCGCCACTGGCGCTCGATGATCTCCGGTGAGATCATCCCAAAAAAGGAAAGAAGTCCTGACAAAAGAAAAATGGACACAAAAACTTATGGAATATGCAGAAATGGCAAAACTTAAATCAAGATAATAATTTTGTTATAAAAGAATGGAAATGGTTTATTGAATATTTACAAATAAATTATTGATATGCAGAAGATATTAAAAACAAATTTAAGGAACCGCAGAAAGAGGGGGATGGAAGTCAAGTTTTGAAATGTCAAAATGAATGTAGTGAAATGTATAAAATTACTGAAATGTATACATTTGAAAAGTATGAATAAATGAATAAATTTGGGGGGGGGAGTGGTTGGGGCTCCTGTAAAGTATGTCAGTGGAATACTTTCATGCTAAGGTCGGTGACAGGAGCCTGGAAGTTCCATCGATGCCCTAGATGATACTGAGACTCCATAGGGATCAGTTCCTATGGCTGCCACTGCAAAGGATGGAGCAGTCTACATCTGGCACCTTTCTGAGGAAAGAACTATCACTAGTAGAGGAATGGCTACTAGAAAGGGGAAATCGCCTAGAAATGGCTGAAGCCCAAGACTGCCAATGGGCCAATCTCCTACACCAATCCGTGGATGTTTGTTGTGAAGCTCGGATGTCAGGAGTCCAGGTTCCGGGCTTGATAACACCATAAACATAGCTAATTAAAAAGGAGGATTTATTGCAAAAACAAACAGATAGCTCTATCAAAGCCTCCGGCATCATTACTCAAGATGACCCTTCTAAAATGTCCTTCTGATGTCTACAGAGTATATTGAACCGTCGCCCCTTGCTTCTCTTGTTTTGCTTCCGATCTAGCAGCCCTCCCATTCAATGACT
This sequence comes from Podarcis vaucheri, assembly GCF_965113315.1. Classification (NCBI taxonomy): domain Eukaryota; kingdom Metazoa; phylum Chordata; class Lepidosauria; order Squamata; family Lacertidae; genus Podarcis; species Podarcis vaucheri. The sequence goes on from NC_138757.1 coordinate 19,855,396, forward strand.
CCTCAGATAGATTGGACTAGCTCCAGCCTCTTCCTGCTGTGATGTACTATCTCTGTGTATTTTTGTGCCTGATTGAGCTTCCTGAGAGCTTTGGCTGTGTTTCAGCCCACCTTCAGCTGTTCCCTCGGCAACTGGCATTCCAAGGGGCGCTTAGCTCTGGCTTCTGTTCAGCCTGCTTCAGGTTTAACGCTCTCCGTTCTGCAGCAGGCTGCAACGTTTCATTCCTGACACCGGTGATTCCTCCCCTCCCTTCAGTAACTTTTCAGATAAGACGTAATGAGCAGTTGATAGATTTATAGTTCTTTTATTACAGCTTCATGTTGCAACCACAAAATACGCAGCTCTCCACAAGGAGGCCAGTTGCCTACTCTGAATCCGACTTCTGACTTCCACAGCAAGGAGCATGCCAATGGGAAGCTCTTCCCCCACTGTGCCTCCTTTGTTCTCTGATATGTTCAGACCTCCGAGTCCATGGGGAGGGGTTTTCCCCACACACTCTCAATTGATGTGTCTCCCAGCTGCCCCCTCCCTTCTGGATCTCTTGTCATTATCTTGTAGCTAGGTAGCTCCTTCCTAATCTGTTCAGCTTCTGTGTCTGCCTCTCTCTCTGCTTCTGAAAACGCTGGAGACGGGGGGGGGGTATTCCCCCTCCTCTTCTGAGAGGAGCTGATCTGCCTGCGACTGCATTCCCCAATCTTCAGATCCAGACCAGTCCCTGACAATTGTGCATTAAGAAAGTATGGGAAAACCCGTAGCCAGCATGACTGGCTACACTAAGTTTCTGTCGGGTAGGGACTATCAAAACTCTATTAAGATATGGATAAATGCATATCCTACCAGATCCCACTTGGCCAAGGGATGGAGAGCAGACTGGCTATGTCAAGAGGGCTGTCAAGTGCCCGAAACTCTGAACCACATCCTCCAAGTCTGCTTCAGGTTGCATGCTGCACGGATCTGCCTGCACGACGCTGTAGTGAATTACATCATGAAAAGACTTCGGAGGCAGGGGTATCATGTGGATTTGGAGCACCAGTTCAGAACAGCTGAAGGATTGAGGAAGTCCAACATAGTGGTGAGTAGCGAGACCAAGCATTCCAAAAGGACTGGAAAAAATGTACACTATATTTGAAAGACAACTGTAAGCAATTAACATCATTAGCAGGGTTAGCTGAAGATCTGTTGAAGGAATGGGTTTCTGTGCAGTCAGTTTGAAACTGACCCAAAACCCGCATTTTTGCTTCTCCAAGGGAGCATTTCTAAAATGCATTAACTTGAGCTGTTGAGCAAATGCATAACAGGAACCCAGCTGTATAAACAAAGCTCTCTCCTTTATCAGTCCGTGACGGCAATGTATGGCCTTGACTGTTCCAGTGGAGCAGGGATGGCACGTCTGGGTCTTATTTTACATCCTGACCACACTCTGACGCACAGACCTAGTCCGGGAACAGCGCCAGGAGAGTTGGTGACCTTCTAACCCCAAGATAAGAGTGCCGGAACAGGAATACCCTTATATGGTCCAAGAGTACAGGAAGTGGAACACCCTTTTATGGTTAAAAGTACCGGAGCAGGAACATCTGTGATGTCAACCTGTGTGTATAAGCTGACGTGGCTGGATTCCTGGGGAAGGGGGGAGAGGGTGCCTGGAGGATATATATGCTGCATGAATTTTCTCATTTCTTTGGACTTGCTGTGGACTGACCATGCAAGTGCCTTCTGCTATCCGGAGAGCAGAATAAACTCTTTCTCTGAATCAACCTCGGTGTCATTTGACTCCTTCCTCCCTGTTCTGGGAGCAACGCTCACCCTACCATCGGTAAAGTCTAATAAGGCTACACTGTAAGGTGAAGTTGCTACCTATTCAGGTTGAGTAATATAATATTTTAGGTAATGATATAACAAGGATAGGAAATGAAGTGAAATGTAAAGATGTAAAGTTACATTTTGTAAACCATCAGATGGGAGAGAGGGAAGTCTTTAGGCTCATTCAAGCCAAAGACATAAAACAAGAGGATACAATGTTACATAATGTGATTATATGTAAAGGCAATAAAAATTCATTTTTAAAAAATCCACTTAAAGAGCCTGTTGAAAAAAATTATTCAGCAGGCAACAACTGGATAATGAACATGATGCAGACCTGATATGTAGCAGGAGGGAGCATTGCTATAATGTGGGTTGCTGGTGCCCAGGGTGGGGCAAGTGTTGCGCCCCCTTGGTGGATTGGGCAACTGGGGTGGGGGTGGGGGTGCAGAACCCGCAAGGCACATGGCTGCTAGTGGGGGTGGCTGCATGCCTTTTTGGCTTAGCGGCTCCACCGCCTCCCGGCTCAGCCAGCCCAGGGGCGTGGTATGGTCAGACAGCCCTTTACTGACCACAAGGAAAAGGAGGCGCCGCTTCAGTCCTGAAGGCCCCTGCCTAGGTATAGCTTGTCTCCCTGTGGCTCCAGAAGGCAGCAGGAGCTCAGCCACACAAGGGAGCCTGTTGTGGGCCACAGTCTTTCACAATTTTGTGCCCAGGGCCACCGCCCCTCTGCCCCCCCCCCCCCGCTATGCCTCTGGAAGGGAGAGCCAAAGGTATGTGCCTTCACACTCAAGCCCTGATTCCTACAACATATGAAAACATATGAAATGGACTTCCTGATATAGTGGCATCTACATGAGACCCTTGCAGAAACAATTGTTTACCACACCCCCAAAAGGATATTACGGAGCTAGAAAAGGTTCAGAAAAGGGCAACCAAAATGATCAAGGTGATGGTGCAATTCCCCTATGAAGAAAGGGTGCAGCATTTGGGGCTTTTTAGTTTAGAGGAAAGATGAGTAAGACATAGTATGACAGACATTTAAGAAACTATCCGTGGCCTGGAGCAAAGCTGTTGTGCTCAAATTTTGCTTGCTGGTTTCCCTTTGGGGCATCTGGTTGGCCACTGTGAACACAGGATGCTAGACTGGATGAGCCATTGGCCTGACCCAGCAGGGCTTTTCTTAGGTTCATACATTCTTGTTCTCTCTCTCTCTCTCTCTCTCTCTCTCTCTCTCTCTCTCTCTCACACACACACACACACACACACACACACGGAATGCATGAAGCAGGATTGTGGTACATAATGCCAGTATACCAGGCCGCCACACTCCATGAGGCAGGTACACATTTTCAGCTGAACCCATGAACATTCAAACCATGGGTGGGATGACAGCAGCAACATCCCTTTCTGCATCAGCTCCATCAGCTTAGTTATTAACCTTCTTGCACTGGGCAAGTCTGCACTGCAAGGTTTCCTGCTCAAATTTGCTTGAACCCTAGTGGGATCTGCTGTGCTATCAGGGCTCCCACTCACACTTCAGCAAACACAAGTGGAAGAACCTTGCAGACCTTTCCCTGCTCAAGGCAGGGACATCAGAGGCCTCAGGAGTGGGTGGGGACGATGTGTGCCTCCCTTGCCCTCATCAACAGGTTGAATGTTCAGCTGTCATGAACACAACTGGCCTAAGTAGAGAAATACAGTATGAGTCAGTAAGCAGTCCTCCTCCCCCTCTCTCTGACACAGAATGGAATGTTGATAAGCAGCTAGCAGAGAGTGGGAGAGTGAGAAGTCAGCTCACTCAATTCACGCAGGCAGACTTGGAAAGCAGGTGGCGTAATATTTCCTCACCGGAAGAGGAGGCAATTAATCATCTGAGCCCAAGGAGTCATTGTATGGGAAAGGTATTAGACAGGAAGCAAACCTAGAAGCATAAGGGTCATGGGTTCAGGATATTCTGCAGAACCAGAACCAGGAAGCATTCTTCAGAAGGGTCAATTGATTCATAAGCCATAGACGTTCGGTTAGCTGTCCAAGGCTAATTGTATTGCAATAAATCTTCAAGCTAATTACAGCTTGTGTGCTGTGTTATCAAGACGGCAGCCTCGGCTTCTGACATCAGCTGGATGTCTGAATGTGGTTCTGCTGTGTGTGTACTTTGCTGTGTGTGTGGTCTATGTTAAAGTTAAGAGCCACTAATTTATTTATTTAGTACATCTCTATCCTACCTTTGTCTCTAAGGAGCGTCCATGCTTCTCCCCCACTCCTCATTTCATTCCCACAACAAGCTTGTGAGGTTGGTTAGGATGAGAGGCAGTGGCTGGCTTCACGGCAGAGTGGGAATTCAAGCCCTGGTCTCCCAGGTCCTAATGTGACACTCTAATCCTCACAACAACCCTATAGCCTTCATGGCTGGTGTTTTCTGTTCTAGTGGCAGTGAGTTTCACAGATGCAGTGAAGATGTTAGTTGGTGTTGCAGGAATTTATGTATAGGTTGGGGGGGGGGGTTGCCCCTCCAGCAGATATCATGCACATGCAGCCCACTACCAAAAGCAGCACAATCACTTTTGTGACTTTTGTGATTTGTCCCCACAAAACACTTCATCACAGTTTCTTCCTATCTATTCAAAGGGCCTCTGCTGCATAATACCAAATGTAACATAACAATTCACTGATAAATGTATCTATGTACTGGCTCACTGGGAAAACTTCAGAAATTCATATAGACATGTGAGCTCAGCTACTCAGCAGCCCCTCTGCCTGAGTGATAATTCCTGGCATCCTGATACCTGAGTGCCAGACAGGTAGCCATTCCAGAAATAACAAACCCAGATGAAGACAAAAGGGTGTGATTAACTTGGCTGGGAAACAGGGAAGTGTAAAAATCTCTTTTGTTAAACTTGATGGGTGTTTGGTGGAGGGCAAGGGGAACCATGGGGCAGGGTCCAGGATGCTCAGATTACTGCCACCAGACCGCCCCTTTCATGATGTAACCATGATGTATTAGTGATGTAGTTTGGGGGGGGGGTGTAACATGGAGATTAGCAGCTAATAAAAGTTTGGGTTCCCTTTTGTTTGGGGCTTCTGTTATGTACTGAGTTGAATAGGATCCAAAATGCAGCAGCCTGATTGGTCCTAGAACAATGCAGCAGTATGATTGGTCCACAGGAGCCACCCAATCCAGCTCCAAGTGGAAGTGAAGCCACAACCTGATTGGCCTACAGGAGAATCCCGGAATTAGCCAATCTCGTGCAGCCCATTGTGTAAATAATGTATATAAAGCAGATATTTGGGGGGAACATTCATTCCTCCTCACCACTATGAGCTGAATAAAAAGCATGAAATCCACTCTTGACTCCAGGTATATTTCACTGACGACGAGGATGGGATCCCGCTGAGCTGACCACCACAAACAGCACCGCCACCTGCCGCACTGCTGCCTCGCACCGTGTATCTGTCAGGATCTCCCCTCGGCTAAGCTGATAAAGCTCATTTTCCTCTGGCCGAGTCCTCCGACGATAATTAACGACCTGAGCCTTTGATGAGGCCTCAGGCACATTCCCGTTCAGCAGAGAATCAAAGCAGCACAGGGAAGTGATGAGATTTATGGCTACATCACTATGCTTCACTTCTTACTATGCAGACAGCAAAGAAATATATATTCTCTCTCTATGAAAGCAGAGAGCAACTGCACAACAAAGGAACAAAGGAACAGGAAACCACTAACGTCACATCCCGTCTCCCATCTCCCGTGAGACTTCCAACAGCCTGGACTGTCTCTGGAATGTAAACAGAGTCCTGTGACTCTAAGCAGCTGCACAGTGGCACAAACAGAAACTAACATCCTCCCCCTTTCTGTGAACACCACTGGACAGTGTGTCATGTACAATCTCAGTACAAACCCAATTTCTGTACATAGGTACAGTGTTGATCCTTCGGAACAACCTTGGACAATAAATCAGCAGGAATTTCATTACCTGGCATGTAGGACACCATTACGAGTCCTTTCTGAACACATTCCCTAGCGTGTTGCAGCTTCAATTGCAAGTGCTTTGTGCTTTGCTTACAACCTTCAGAAGTCAGAAAAAGCCAAACATGCTTTGTTGTCCTGATAAACCTGGATTGGACACTTGACAGGAATTCTCATGTCTTTACACAATTGTAACAACCATTCACAATCCACCAGTGAATAAGACAGTGCATTCAGTTCAGCTTCACAAGAACTTAAGCTTACTGTTGTTTGCTTCTTGCACGACCAATCAAATAGACCCTGGTTGTACATGCAGCAAACTCCAGGCGTGCTTTTCCTGTCTGTAGTGTCACTTCCAAAACTCGCATCAGCAAATATCTCAAGACCACCAGATTTCTGATTGTTAAACCTCAGTCTGCAATGCATAGTGCCTTTCAAATAATGTGCTATGCGTTTCAGAGCTTTCCAATCCTTAACAGTAGGATTGTTGACTTCTGCTTAGTAAATTCGTGCTAACTTCAGTGTCAGGTCTTGAACATCTGGCAATGAAGTTTAGTTTGCCTAGCACACTTCTGTACAGTGTCGTGTCAAAAAATGCTTCTTCAGTATCATCTACCTGATAACCTGTTGTCATTGGTGTGTCTACAGGGTTAGCATCCATCAGGTTTAGTTTGGTTAACACATCAGCAATTTTCTGTGACTGGTGTACTAAAATATTACCATCCTGGTCTCTCTCTATTTTCAGAGATAGGCAGTTGGTTACCTCACCAAGATCTTTCATGTCAAAGTGCTCCTTCAGTTGAGCTAGGGCGCTATTGTACATCCTTCCAAAAGAAAAGAATATAATCAACATAAAATAAGCATCGTGCTGAGAAACATGTAGATTCTCTTCTGCAGCAAGTTTGAGCATAAGCCTAATGCTCTCATATCTCATGGTGGGTGCGTAGGTCTCGTGATAGTCTTCTTCTGGTACCCGTGAAAAACCTCTGGCTACCAATCTGGCTTTGTGTCTGACTTTGCTTTGAAGACCCATTTGCTGTCAAGCAGTTTCATCCCTGGAACTGATTGAAGTAGCTCCCATGTTTTGTTCCTCTCTAAGGAATCAAGCTCAGCCTTCATGGCAGTTAACCATGGCTCAGCATCCTTCGAGTCCAAAGCCTGGATCTCTTGGAAGCTTGACGGTTCAAATACCTTCCTGGAGTTATTAACAGCAGTTACAGCTTTTGCTGCTTTAGCAAATTCATCAACAAATCTCTTTGGAGGTCTACCCTTTGTGGCTCTTTCAGACCTGCGAATTAGGCGTAAGTCTTCAATGCTCTCCTCTTCTTTCTGAGGAGAAAAGTGGCCTATAGTGAACAGTGCTTCCTCCGATTCTTGATCAGAGCCTTCAGAGGGTCACAGAGAGGCCTTAGCACTCTTGAAATCATCTGAACCATCTGAGTCAGTTTCAGAATCAGAATCGGAACCTTCATCAGTAGGTGTGGGGTATTGCTGCTGTTTATCCTCAGTCTCTTCAGTGTCATCAGGATAATATAGGAAAATTCCCACATTCTCCCCCCCCCCAACTTGGCATTGTACTCAACACTTCTAGTGAGCCTAATTGTCCTAGAGTCAGTCATCATTACTCTGTAAGAACCTTTCTGATATCCTAGAAAGACACCATACAAACCACGTTTGCCTAACTTGCAGCTTTGTGGTGTGTGAACCCACATGTCAGAACCAAAAATCCTCATGTGCTTGATGAATGGTTTCTTGCCAAACTTATTTTCATAGGGGGTACAACCAATCGGTGATGACAATCTGCGATTATAAGCCTAAACAAAACAGCCGAGCGCTTCTGCCGATTGGGATCATGCAGCAAGGTTTTCAAGCCCTGAAGCCATGTTTGGCTTGCCCTTTCACAAAGTCCTTTCATCCAAGGAGACCGTGGACTTGAAAGGTCATGTTGAATTCCTTTCTCAGTCAGAAAAGCTTCAAACTGCTGAGAAGTGAATTCTCCCCCTCGATCTGTAAATAAACATTTCACCTGTTTATCACGCACATTTTTCAACCAAGCACAGAATTCCTTGAACCTAGAAAACGCTTCTGATTTCTGCTTGAGATTGAACACATGAATATATCTGGAAAATGAATCATTGAGGACCATAACGTACTGTGATGGCCTGGGAATCTGATTCAGAAGCTGAATCAGAGGAGTCCCAGCCTGCACAGGAGTCCCCGCCTCCAGGGCCGGCTGAGCTGGGGCAGGGGCTTGAATCTGAAGGGCCTGCACCTGTGCCGGATCCTCAGGAGCAGACACCAGATGCATCCATTCTGGCTCCGGAGGTGATTGAGGACCCATTGCCTGCAGGTGCGCCTCTCCCAGCCCTGTCAGGGGAAGGTGAAGCTGCTTCTGGGTCCAGTAACCCTCCAGCCTCTCCTGAGCTGCAGAGGCTCAGGGCAGAGAGGCGGAGGGAATTGGGTTCTCTCAGGAGGAGTGCTCGCCTTAAGGCCAGGAAAGGCGGGTCACCTGTGGGAGGAGATAAAGGCCAGTCAGCCCAGTCCCAGGTTGCGGGAGCAACGTCGTTGGAAACCTGTTTCTGCCAGCACCCAGACCTGTTTTTCCGGAGTTCCAGACCACGCCCAGCTTCTTGCTTTGGACCCCGCTTCCCCCTTGGTGGACAGTCTCCAGACCCTCAGCCCAGGACCGGACTTTGACCACACCTCACGATAAACCCCCCCCCCCAGGACCAGCACAAGTACCTGGCTCCACCCAAAGAGGGTGCAAGTGGACCAACTAGATCAGCATGCACTACCTGGTATGGTTCTGTAGCTTGTCTACGAGATACCTTACCTTTTGCAGCCATTTTGACCTTGTTTGCTGCGCATGCCTTACACTTCATGTGGTAACTGTTAGGATATTTCCGTTCCACCTTAAAAGGGAGCAGGCTGTGAGTCACAGAGTCTGCGTATTTCCTGTTCACAGGATGTTTATGTTTTCTGTTGCTTTCGTTTTCTCTGTGCTGGAGACACTGACGCAGGCAGTCATGTCTTTCTTTGAATCATAGAATCATAGAATCATAGAGTTGGAAGAGACCACAAGGGCCATCGAGTCCAACCCCCTGCCAAGCAGGAAACACCATCAGAGCACTCCTGACATATGGTTGTCAAGCCTCTGCTTAAAGACCTCCAAAGAAGGAGACTCCACCACACTCCTTGGCAGCAAATTCCACTGTCGAACAGCTCTTACTGTCAGGAAGTTCTTCCTAATGTTTAGGTGGAATCTTCTTTCTTGTAGTTTGGATCCATTGCTCTGTGTCCGCTTCTCTGGAGCAGCAGAAAACAACCTTTCTCCCTCCTCAGTGTGACATCCTTTTATATATTTGAACATGGCTATCATATCACCCCTTAACCTCCTCTTCTCGAGGCTAAACATGCCCAGCTCCCTTAGCCGTTCCTCATAAGGCATCGTTTCCAGGCCTTTGACCATTTTGGTTGCCCTCCTCTGGACACGTTCCAGTTTGTCAGTGTCCTTCTTGAACTGTGGTGCCCAGAACTGGACACAGTACTCCAGGTGAGGTCTGACCAGAGCAGAGTACAGTGGCACTATTACTTCCCTTGATCTAGATGCTATACTCCTATTGATGAGGCCCAGAATTGCATTGGCTTTTTTAGCTGCCGCGTCACACTGTTGGCTCATGTCAGGTTTGTGGTCAACCAAGACTCCTAGATCCTTTTCACATGTACTGCTCTCAAGCCAGGTGTCACCCATCTTGTATTTGTGCCTCTCATTTTTTTTTGCCCAAGTGCAATACTTTACATTTCTCCCTGTTAAAATTCATCTTGTTAGTTTTGGCCCAGTTCTCTAATCTGTCAAGGTCGTTTTGAAGTGTGATCCTGTCCTCTGGGGTGTTAGCCACCCCTCCCAGTTTGGTGTCATCTGCAAATTTGATGACAAATCAAATTTAGGACTTTGTTTTAAGTCTGTTGAATAAAACTTGTAAATAATGCTCTCCTGAGTGCGACTTTTGCTGTGACTATCTGCTGATAGAGTGTGCATGAGCTCTAGAATGTGGCAAGCTTTTTTCTAGAAACTTTTCTGTTGGCCGCAGCAAGATGCTTTGAACTCCGGCAGGCTAATGGATCTGGGAGCTGCGCCAGAGAATTTGTGATTTATGAGCTGCCGAGATAAGACGTTTCTGAAGTGTGAAAGGCTCACGGCTCAAATAAAAAGCTGGAATGGAGTTTTTCCAAGCTTCTGAGGCTGCTGAGTGTTGGGTGCAGTGAAGGGTTAACCTTCTGTGTCTCGAGGCTGAGAGGAGGCGCTTACAAGGGAAGTAAGCCAGGACGTGACGAAAGCAGCTTGGAATGCTGTGAGCTGAGTGAAAAGTGAAAGCAGTTTTGTTACGCAGCTGCAAACAGAGGGAGAACATGCAGCTTGATTCAGATGGAAGTGCTTGTTTGTAAATATGCTACTTTTGAGCAAATAAAGAGATATTTGGACAGAAGAAACGTGTGGGACTTAATTCACTGCTCTTTCAAATCACACGACCGCTGTGCAACTTTGCTATCTGCTAATTGCTTTACGACCTGCAGAGGCGTGCAGGGGAAGCGTGCCGGACACTGAACTCTAAAGCAATAAATCTACCTAACAATGGTTATGGGTCGACGTGAAGCGTGTGAGAAAGGGCTTTGAAGCTTTATCTGCTGGACGTCAGCTTGATCGACTGCCAAGGCTTCAAAGGGCAGATCGGAGGAGGCTGACGGAGTGGGAGCTGAGAGCCGCATCGTCCGGAGTTCCCAGTCTGGCTGCTGAGTGAGTACCTTTGAAAAAGCCAACAGAAGGGAGGCAATGGCTCAGCCCTGTGAACATGGCTTTGAGCTTAAGATGCCATGTCAGAAACTGACTAGCCAAACTCGGCTGGAGTGGAGTTTCCAAGCAGAGCTGCTATTGGTTGGGGAAAGGCTGTGGGAAGTTGTCCAGCCTACACCGAAGGCAGCTGAGAGGGCTGCAGAGCAAAGTGAAGTTGAGAAGCGTGTGCTTGCTTTTTTGGCAGAAAATGTGGATGCTCATCTGGTGCCTGTTGTTCTGGGTGCAAGAAGGCCAGAGGCCGCTTGGCTAGCACTCCAAGAAGCTTGTGGAGCTGGGGTGGGAAGCAAGGGCTGAGAAGTGGCTGCATCCAAACAGGAGAGGCAAGATGGTGCCGGCCACATTCTTGAGAGCCGATACACAGCTGGGAGGAGCTGGGAGCCCCCAGAGGGGGGCGAAGGGACTGTTGTTGTTGCTAGCAATGCTGCTGGTGCTTTTGCTGAGCCTGGGAGCTGTGTGGATGCTGCAACATGTCTGTGTGAGAAGCCTGGAGAGAGGCCAAGTGTTGGGAGCCCTTCACCCATCAGAGGGGGTGCAGGAAAGCATCCTGGGAGCCCTGTGAGAAGTGGGGGGGCAGTGAGCAGTGAAAGCTCAGAGACGCCTCTTTCTCCAAAAGCTGCCAAGAGTTGTTTACGTCGTGAGTCAGAGCCTGGGAAGCTGAAAAGAGCTAAAGGCTTCAAGGCCGGCCACCTGCAGCAAAGACAGATAAGAGCTTCAGAGTTATGTGGGAACGCTGAGACAAGTCTAGTCTCTATGGCAACTGAGAGAGTTGCATCTACGGAAGCTGTGAAGGTCGTGGGCAAGTCTTCCTGCCGGGGGGAGTCTGTTGCCGTGACAACCAGAGAGGACATCTGCAGAAGCCCCAAGAAGGGTGGTAGTGAGGAGATTGTTGCCCTGGCGACCCAGAAATGTCAACAACAAGACTTTCTCACTGTAATAATAGACTCTGGTGCAACAAATTCGCTAGTGCCATCTAGCAGTCTTTTGAGGAATTGCAGGACAGTAAAAACTGAGAAGTTTGTTACGATTGCAGATGGAAGCAGAAAAAGGCTAACAGAGACAGGCTTTTTCTTCTGTCCTTTCCTTAAGCATGAAGTCAAAGCTTATGCAGTGCCTGGTTTAACTAACTGTTTGTTAAGTGTGCATGATCTACTTATCAATGGTTTTCAAATTTCTTTTGCAGGTGACAAATGTGAATTCTCCAAGGATGGGAAACACGTGTACACAGTGCAGTCTAAAGATAATTTGTTTGCTGTAAATGTGCCTTTTTTCCACAGGAGAGGATGACACCGAAGATGCAAAGGGCCAATGTGTGAATGTAGCGCTCCACCCTGGTTGTTCACATATTTGGCACCGACACTTCGCCCATTTGAATTGGAAATATCTCCAGAAAGCACCAGAGCTGACACAAGGGTGCAAATTTAATGTTTGTGACAAATTTTTAGATTGCAATGCATGTAAACAGGCGAAAGTTGTGACATGCTCATATCCAAAGTCAGAGAGGCAGACCACACAACCCTTTGAATTAATTCATGCAGATTTGTGTGGACCCATGTCTGTTGAGTCACTGGGAGGTTCGAAGTATTCTCTGTTTTTGATTGATGATTTTCGAGGTCTGCTTGGACCTTCTCTCTGAAAACGAAAGGGGAGGCGGCAAAAATGATCAGGGATTGGATCACCGCAGTTGAGGTAACCTTTTCCACCAAAGTTCGTGGTTTTCAAAGTGACAGAGGTTCTGAATTCACTGGTTCTGCTTTACAGGATTTCTTTAGGGAGAAGGGGATTAGCCACAGACTGACCGCTCCTTACTCTCCGCAACAGAATGGGCTAGCAGAGAGACGGAACAGGATGGTGCAGGAAGGTGTGTCTGCAATCCTGTGGGACGCAGGGCTACCCCAGAAATATTGGTCTGAGGCCTGGCACTATGCGGTCCATACGCAGAATAGAGTGTACAACTCTAGTGTAGGAAATACACCGTATTTCTTACTGCATGGAAGGAAGCCTAAGGTACACTACCTTCGTGTGTTTGGTTGTGAGGCTTGGGTTCTTATTCCAAAGGCTCTACGCAAGAAAGGTGAGCCAAGATCTAAAAGAATGATCTTTGTAGGGTATGAGCCTGGCTCAAAGGCCTGGCAGTTTGCGTACCCAAGTGGAGACCAGTCTAGGTTGGTTATCAGCAATAGCGCTGAGTTCTGTGAGCAAGCTGGTTGGAAGCGTCTGCACGCTAATCCAGACGTGATTCCACAGCAGTTCTATGACTCAGATGTGTTAAGGGATTCAGAACTTACAGGGTTAAGGAGTTCTGAGTGACGTTCTGAAATGACGTCTCACATTCCTGAGGTGTGGTCACAGACACATTCGGGGGAGTGGTTTTGCTCTGAGTGTTTTTCAGTCTGTGTTTTTTTGCTCGGAGGGAAGGCGAGAGAAATGTCCGCTCTCTCACCAGGAGATTTATGAGCTGTCTTACTGCACGAATAAAGACTTAGAGATAAGGAAGACAAGCTGCATCAAGTCTGACTCTTTATTACCCACACACTGCTTAGCTTCTGCCACTGCGATTACTCTGCTAAGCCAGCCAAGGAGGGCACAGAGGACGTTGCCGTGTCCGGAGGGAGCAGGGCTGCACAGCGGAAGCGTGCAGGACTCCATGTCGGCCCTCTTGGCGGCCACAAATCATGGGCAGGTTATGGGGCTTTTGTAACGCTTTGAAGCCTTTGCAGAAGGAACGTCCCACGTGTGGGGGAAGCCAGCAAGCCAGCTGTGAAGACGCTGGGGCCAGCTAGAGCTTTCTGAGGCTGAGAGGAGCTTGCTGGGAGAAGGGGCTGATCTACCGGAACCCGGAGGAAGCTGCTGCCAGACGTGAGTACGCTTACCCCGGGGGAGGAGATGGCAGACGGTCATGAATCATTTTCCGTCCCCTTCGAAAAATTAAATGGACAAAATTGGCAAGAATGGAGCCAGAAGCTAAAGGCCTGGCTGGTAGCCAAGGGGCTGTGGGAGGCAACCCAGGCGCCCCGTCTACAGGCTGCAGCAGGCACATCGGCGGCAGACGTAGCAGCTGCTCACACTTCGCAGCGAAAGAACCAGAAAGCCCTGGGAGCTATAGTGCTCAGTTTGGAGGGTTCCCAGCTACCCCTGGTTGAAGGGCTTGACACTGCTCAGGAGGCTTATCAAGCTCTTGAGAGGGTGCACCACAGAACCACGGCTGGTGCAAAGATCCACACCACCAGGCGCTTGTTTGAGATGAAGCTGCGTCCCGGTGGGAACATCAGACAGCATGTTACTGAGATGCTCTCTATTTTCAATGAGTTGAGGCTGTTGCAAGTCAACTTCTCAGAGGAGCTGAAGGTTTATATTTTGCTCAGCTCTCTGGACAAAAGTTACGACAATTTGTGTCTGTCTTTGGAATCAATGAGTCCACAGGATTTGACTCTTCAATACGTGACAGGACGCTTATCGGACGAACAGGAAAGGCGTGTCAGAGAGGGCAGGTCTGGAGCAGGGAGCTCCACCGGTTGCCAAGCCAGATGAGAGCTCTGTTCAGGCTTTTTCCACTCGTTGGTGCTATCTCTGTGGGTCCAACAGCCATTTGAAAAGGGCTTGTCCGCAGAGGAGCAGAGAGGCCGGGCAGGATGTCTCCAAGGTCGTTTCCCATGGGAACCAGTCTCGGAGAGGAGGCCAGCGTGGGAACGCGAAGGAAGGACGTGACTCAGAGAAGGGAGACTTATCATCTCACGGCTTCTCTGGCAACTTTGAAAAACAATTCCAGCAGGGACACAGCTGTGCAGTGGGTGGTGGATTCCGGAGCTAGTCATCACCTGATTGGAACGCCACCTGCTGGGGGGCTGCGGAATTGCAGGGCTGTTTCAGCTGGGACAACTGTTACGTTTGCTAATGGAGCACAAAAGCCAGTTTCTAACGTTGCAAATGTTTATGTTTCCTTTTTGCAGGCGGAGCTGGAATGCTACATTGTGCCGGAGATGCATTGTTGCCTGTTATCTGTACCTGCTCTTGTAAAGCAAGGGTACAAAGTTTGCTTTGAAAATGATGCCTGTTCCATTTTCTGAGGGGGGAAACAGCTTGTCAACATGGAATGCAAGAACAATCTCTTTGCTCTGGAAACACCTCTGGAGGGTGGGGGGAATGCTGGAAAAGCACAGGCGCAGTGTGCTAGTGTTCCCAGCCATGATTCATGTGTTCATGTATGGCACAAGAGAATGTCTCATGCTTGTTTGGAAGATGTTCAGAGGTTGCCCAGCTGCACTAAGGGTTGCACAATCAAACCATGTGGGAGATCCCTAGAGTGCAGGGCATGCAGAAAGGTACAAAGGTGCAGTTTTCCCGGGGTAAAGAGGGTAACCACAAAACCTTTTGAACTTGTTCACACAGACCTTGCAGGTCCCATGAAGTGTGAGAGTCTGGGTGGGGCCAGGTTTGTGCTGACGGTGACAGATGATTTTTCTCAGAATTCATGGTCTTTCTCTCTCAAAACGCAGGGGGAGGCGGTGCAACTGATCCAGGATTGGGTTGCGGAGGTGGAACTAAGGTTCTCCACCAAAGTGCAAGGGTTCAGGAGCGACCGTGGGTCACAGTTCACTGGGTCTGCTCTGAAGGAGTTTTTCAAGCAAAAGGGAATTCATCACCAGGTGACGGGTGCAAAGTCTCCTCAAGAGAGAGGCGTGGCAGAGCACAGGAGTGAAACACTGGCTGAAGCTGTCAGGGTTTTACTGTGTGACTCTGGGCTGCCTCAGAGCTTTTGGAGTGAAGCTTGGAAATTTGCCAGCTTTGTTTTTAACAGGTCATACAATCACGCTGTAGGTGACACACCGTTTTTTCTGTTGCACAAGAAGAAGCCACAGGTGCATTTCTTCCGTGTGTTTGGTTCCAGGGCTTCAGTGCCAATACCAACAGCTCAACGGAAGGAAGGTGGTCCAAGGTACCAGGAAATGATCTTCTGTGGGTATGATCCTGCAACAAATGGGTGGAAGTTTGCATACCCAGAGGGTGATCAGACCAAGCTGCTGGTCAGCAAGCATGCTGAGTTCTGTGAGCAGGGTGGTTGGTCACGGCCTAGGGTTGGTCCTGATGTTCTCTCAGAATGTCTGTCCAATTCTGAGGGGGAGGAAAGGGAGGAAGGAGAAACAGAGGCGGAGCCTGTTGCTGAAGACCAGGTTGCTGAAGAGGGTCAAGCACAGGGGTGGGTTTCTCCACAGGCTGTTAAGAGAGAACCCAAGAGTGAGCCTTCATCTCCTGTTAGCAAAGTGCAGAAGGCCCGAAGACACAGCAAATCAGAGGGGGAGTCTTCTGTGCTAGGAGACACACTTGCTGATCCCAGTGGGTCAGGAGGAGAACCCGACGTTGTGCTCAGGCGGTCAACTCGCACCACAAAGGGGATTCCACCTGAGAGGTTTCAGGTCACCAGTGCGTGGGTTGGTTTTGCACAGTGTGATTCTGGGAGTGTGGAAGGGATTCAACAATTGCCTGGGATAGATGCCAGTGGGAGGCAAAAGGCAATGGGAGGTGAGTTGAACTCAAAGAGGTCTGTAAATAGGTGTCCTCAGTTTCCCTCAGGATGCAAGACGAGAGGGGGTGTTAAGGGATTCAGAACTTACAGGGTTAAGGAGTTCTGAGTGACATTCTGAAATGACGTCTCACATTCCTGAGGCGTGGTCACAGACACATTCGGGGGAGTGGTTTTGCTCTGAGTGTTTTTCAGTCTGTGTTTTTTTGCTCGGAGGGAAGGCGAGAGAAATGTCCGCTCTCTCACCAGGAGATTTATGAGCTGTCTTACTGCACGAATAAAGACTTAGAGATAAGGAAGACAAGCTGCATCAAGTCTGACTCTTTATTACCCACACACTGCTTAGCTTCTGCCACTGCGATTACTCTGCTAAGCCAGCCAAGGAGGGCACAGAGGACATTGCCGTGTCCGGAGGGAGCAGGGCTGCACAGCGGAAGCGTGCAGGACTCCATGTCGGCCCTCTTGGCGGCCACAAATCATGGACAAGATGTTGAGGAGGAAGAGGAACTTGGTGCTGGGGACCACAGTCCAGAGCGACAGAGTCCAAGGCAGGGACAACTCAGGATCCCTCAGAGGGGGGAACCTAGAACACCTCCTCAGGCAAGTGTCAAGTTTGAGCCAAAGAGTGAGCCTTCTTCACCTGCTGGACCAGCTGTAAGGCCCAAGAGGCACAGCAGGTCAGAGGGGGAAGACACTGAAGTTGAGGATGATTTAGCTGGACCCAGTGAAGCAGCAGGGTCACCAGGATTCACACTGAGGAGATCAGCGAGGACAAGGAGGCCTCCTTATCGGTACGACGCTTCAGGCGTCTGGGTAGGTTCTGCAAGATGTGAACCTGAATCCTTCGAGGATATTCAGAGTTTACCTGAGGAAGAAGCAGGCAAGTGGCACAGAGCAATGGACAAAGAGATGAAGTCCATGAAAGATCTAGGTGTGTTCTCACTCACAGAGTTGCCACCAGTCAGAAGACTGGAGGTCTTGAAATCTTTGCAGATGCTAGTTTTGGAAGTGACACCACGGATGGTACAAGTGTTGGGATACTGCCAGGGAGATAAAGTCCATCATGGCCCCAAGCCGGCTGCCGGACGATCCATCGGTCTCCCGTAGTCACGCAGTATGAGCGATTAGCGACACGAGTTTCCTGAAAATACCTTGCCACATTCCAGGGCTCATGCACACTCTTATCAGCAGATAATGCACAGCCAGAAGTCGCATTATTTACAAGCTTTTATTCAGCATTGATCAGAACAAAGAAAGACATGACTGTCTGCATCAGTGTCTTCGACAGAGAGAGAGAAACGAAAGCAATAGCAAACATAAACAACCTGTGAACAGGAAATACGCAGGCTGTGACACAAACATCCTGCTCCCTTTTAAGGTGGAACGAAAATATCCTAACATCCTCCCCCTTTCCATGTAACCTGTAGTACCTGTGGTTCAACCCAATTGCAACCTTTGTACGTAAACCTTAAGTTGTTCTCTGTTAACAGCCTTAGACAACAGATCAGCAGGAATTTCATTTCCTGCCATGTAGGACACCTGAATGAGTCCTTTCTGAATACACTCTCTTGCACGATGTAGCTTAATCTGCAAGTACTTGGTTCTTTGCTTGCAACTCTCCGAGTTCAGCAAAGCCAAACATGATCTATTGTCTTGATACACTTGTACAGGACATTTGACAGAATCTCTGATGTCCTTAAACAGTTGCATCAACCATTCACAATCCATGAGTGAAAATGACAGAGCATTGAGTTCTGCTTCACAGGAACTTAGGCTCACTGTCGTCTGCTTCTTGCACAACCAGTCAAACAGGCAGTGGTTGTACATGTAGCATACTCCAGAAGTGCTCATACCATCCGTGGTGTCACTTCCAAAACTTGCATCTGCAAAGATTTCAAGACCTCCAGTCTTCTGACTGGTGAACGTCTTTTTTTTTTTAAAGATATTTATTGAAGTTTCAGAAATTATATACAAAAGAAAAACGTACAAAACACAGACAAAAAAACCCAAGTATAATTTCATCCCCTTATTTTCTTATGCCTTACTTCGCTGACCTCCTCCTACCTCCCCTTTCTGTATTCCAATTTCAAAATATTTATTCAGCAAGTCCTCTCCCTTAATTTCATTTAGTTTTAACCTTTCTTTTAACTTAAACATTACTGCTATAAACCACCTAGCTTCTAAGCCGTCATTATTCTAACATTCATTAATTTTGCAGTGTTTCTCATCCCTTTCTTCAATTTATTTTAGATAACCTTATTTTCATTTAGTTTAGTTCATTTAAAAAATCCAGTTTTACCTTATCCAAACTTAATCATCGAACTTATACATCAGTTCTTATTCTTAAACCATTTTTTCTAAGGTCGACCAAGGTTCCCTTCCACGAATTTCCCAATTTACATAACAATGATAAGAAAAAATAAAAGCAACAGAATAAATTGTAATTATGAACCCTTTGGAATCCCAAACTCCACCCCCCCCTTTCCCGGTTTCAGTCCATCAGTTTTGATCTACTATCAACCTGGAAATCTCACGTCCGAGGCACTTAATTGTCTCTCAGTTCCTCTCTGCCGGTCTTTTTGATAGACCTTGATATTGAACACCAAATCTTGGAGAAGCTCCGGCCCAACAGGATCTATGCTTTTTCCAGCTAGGCCTCCATACTTAAAGGTAGAGCCTATGGGGTGTTCCATTTCTTGTTTCTTGCTCCTTTCCAGTCCAAAAGTCCCCAAAGCTCTAACCTCCACCTTAATCACATTTGTAATCCTTTGGTCTTCTGATTTCCACATAAGAAGATCTCTCCATTTCTCAATCTCCAGTTCAGGCCAAGCTTCCCACATCAGATTTTTATTTTCCTTCATTGCCATCACGTCAGGCCTCAAAGTAACACTCTCTTTTAACATCTGCACACCAGCTCCTCCTTCCTTTTCTTCAGGGACAACATATGTCTCCAGTTAAATAGGCTCCTTGTTTCCAATCCTTATCCAATCCAAGAATTTTATTTACTGTTAAGTCCAAAGTTGAAACATTTAAGTCCAAAGTTGAAACATTTGTAGCCATAACATCAAATTGACCTTGTAACTTTCCCAAGAGAACAAATGCTCTATCCAATTCATCCTGGATTTTCCCTCCTCCAGCCATTTCTGTAACATCTCCAAGTCCCTCTAGGGGGATTTTAGTTCCTTAATATTCTTTTCAGCTCGAGTCCAGAACTCCAGTTATTTTGTAACAGCCCTTCCTTATTGACAACAAATTGTAACAAATTATAACCAATGTAACCGGCAGAAACAACAATAACAGAGTTCTCTTTTTCCGTCTTGACAGCCGACTTGACAGCTGTCAAGCTCTGCAATACTTCATCATCAGGCTCTCTCTCGGGGCGATCCCGGGTCCGGGGGGGATGGAACTTCAACTCAAAATCAGTTCTTAATCCTCCAATGAAAATTTTATAATATCAGACCGTGAAATTAAAATCTTTTACAAGAAAGAAGAGAAAAATTCTTACGACCTTAGGTAACAGGTCCTTTGCTTTATGATGTTTACAAAGGGGGGGCGGACTTCCTTTTTAACCCTTCCCCGCTCGTTCCTAATTCAAAGAGATTCTTCCTTTAGAACCCAAATTTCCATGATTACTCACGGGTTGTTACTTTGAAATCCGATTATTCAAAAGAAGAAGTCAGCGCTCTCCGACAGTGGCTTGCGGCTTCACTCCACAGAAGAAGAGGAAGTACTCTCAGCACTGCGCCGCACCCCGACCCCGTTCCGGAGCCTTTAAAAAGGCTCCTTCGCAGATGGGGGGCGCAAATGGTGCCCGCCGAGTCACCACATTCACAGGCTTCTCCACCTGTGATTTTTTAGGGTCCCCGCTTCGCCGCAGCGGCAAGACCCAATCCTGCAGAGCCGATTCCCTCCGGAGCTCGGAGGGAATCCGGCATTAGTCGCTGGCGCTAACCGGAAGTTTCCTGACTGGTGAACCTCAGCCTGTAGTGCAAAGTCCCTTTCAATGCGCTTCAGAGCTTTCCAATCCTGAACCGTAGGATTGGTGGCATGTCTGCTAAGCAGGTTAGTGCTTACAGCAATGTCAGGTCTTGAACATCTAGCAATGAAATTCAACTTGCCTAGAATGCATCTGTACAGCGTTGTGTCAGAAAACGCTTCAGCAGTACTATCTACCTGGTAACCTGTCACCATCGGTGTGTCTGCTGGGTTTGCATCAACCAAATTCAACCTGGTTAATACATCAGCAATTTTCTGTGTTTGGTGTACCAGAAAATTACCTGCTTGGTCCCTCTCCACCTGCAGAGAAAGATAGTTGGATACCTCACCAAGATCCTTCATGTCAAAGTACTCCTTCAGCTGAGCTAGGGTGCTTTGGTAGAAAGCCTGATTCTTCCAAAACATCAGAAGATCATCAACAAAACATAAACAATACAGGTTGTTTTGCCCCTCCTCCTTGACAAACACACATGGATCAGCTTTGCCCTGGTGAAAACCTAGAGAAAGCAACGTCTCAGAGAGTTTCGTGTTCCAACACCTGGCACTCTGCTTGAGACCATATAAGGATTTCCGCAGTTTACAGACCATTCCCTTCTGTATCTGCATCCCGTCAGGTGGAAGCATAAACAGCTCCTCCCCCAAAATCCCGTACAAAAAAGCTGTATTAATGTCATGGTGGGAAACATGAAGTTTCTCCACCGCAGCGATCTTGAGCATCAGCCGAATGTTCTCATATTTGACTGTGGGTGAATAGGTCTCGTGGTAATCCTGTCCTGGTACCTGTGAAAAACCTCTGGCAACCAATCTGGCTTTGTGTCTGACTACCTTGCCATTCGGGTCTGTCTTGGCCTTGAAGACCCATTTGCTGCCAACCAGCCTCATTCCTGGGACTACTGGTACCAGTTCCCAAGTTTGGTTCCTGTTCAAGGAATCAACTTCAGCCTTCATGGCATTAAGCCAAGGCTCAGCATCTTTAGAGGTTAACTCCTGAACCTCTTTGAAGCTTGAAGATTCCCACACCTTCTCTGAGCTACTAAGAACAGCAGTTGCCGTCTTAGCAAACTCATCAGCAAATTTCTTTGGAGGTCTGCCCTTCGTGGCCCTCTCAGATCTGCGTACTAGACGCAAGTCTTCTGGACTCATCTCCTCTTTCTTAGGAGAAAAGTGACCAATGGTGAACAGTGGTTCTTCCAGTTCATTGTCAGACGCATCAGATGGTCTGACTGAGGCCTTTGTGCTCTTGTAGTCTGCTGTGTCATCACTGTCACTGACATCAGCAGCAGCGCCGCCCACTGAACTGGAATCCGAACTCTGATCATCATCATCATCATCCTCAGCAGCTTCCTCAGCTTTAGCTGCTTCCTTGACATCACCTTCATCCTCCTCTGGGTAACTCTGGAAAATTCCCACATTTCCCCCCCACTTAGGATTGTACTCAACACTCCTTGTGAACTTAATGGACTTAGAGTCAGTCATCCATACCCTGTATGAACCTTTTTCGTACCCCATGAACAAACCATGTGCCCCACGCTTCCCAAGCTTGTTGCTTTGTGGGGTGTGTACCCACATGTCAGAACCAAAGATTCTCATGTGCTTGATGTTGGGTTTCTTACCAAACATCTTCTCATAGGGGGTACAACCAATAGGTGATGACAATCTGCGATTAAAAGTGTAAGCAAAATTCGACAGAGCCTCCCCCCAGAACTTATCAGGGAGATTGGCATCATGCAACAAGGTTTTCATTCCTTGCAGCAACGTTTGATTTGCTCGCTCCGCAAGTCCATTCATCCATGGTGATCTAGGCGTTGACAAGTCATGCTGGATTCCCTTCTCAGTCAGGAAAGCTTCAAACTGCTGAGAAGTGAACTCCACGCCCTGATCAGTAAAGAGACAGCCAATACGTTTACCGTGAACATTCTCCAACCAAGCACAGAATGCCTTGAACTTAGGAAACGCTTGCGATTTCTGCTCGAGCATAAACACATGAATGTACCTGGGGAAAAAATCAATTAGAACCATGAAGTACCTTGCTCCTCCCAGAGAGGGCGCAAGTGGACCTACCAGGTCTGTGTGCACTAGCTGGTAGGGTTTGGAAGCCTGCCTGCTAGACTCCTTGCCTTTTGGAGCAACCTTCACCTTGTTCTCTGCACAAGATACACATTTCATGTGAAACTTACAGGGTTTGATGTTCAAACCCTCAACCATCTCTGGCATCTTGGCCAGTGCCTTCCAAGAGAGGTGACAAAACCTTCTGTGTGCATCGTGAATGTAGCCTGCATGAAGAACTTTGTTAGTTTGTGCAACACAACAGGAATCAACATTAGACACAACAGCACCAGTGTCGTCATAAGATATACAGAACAAACCATCCATAAACTTTGCATGCAAAATGTCCTCTTTGCCTTTTCTGATGACACAGACACTCCTCTTGAAGGAAATCCCAAAACCACGCCCAGTAAGCTGTGGGACACTGAGCAAGTTGCTTGCAGCGCCTGGAACATAAAGTACATCTTTGATGGTTGTGCGCAGACTTGCCAGTCTCACAGTCCCTTCTCCTGCGATTTGCAAAGTCTTTCCGTCAGCCAGGTGGACCTCACCTTCTTGAGGTTTGAAGGAGATAAATAGGTGGCGGTCTTTCACGACATGGCGGGTGCAGCCTGAATCAACAACAAACCTGGCTTTGGCTTTTGGAGCAGTCTTTACAGCAAGCAAACCCTTGTTTTCCACCGGCGTGGGCTTTTGCAGCTTGCCCCCCTGCTCCTGGCCATCAGACTTGCCTTTAGCCTTTGGTGAAGCTGTGCCAGCAAACAAAGCCTTGTTTTCCACTGGCGTGGGCTCTTCACCCTCCCTCTGCTTCCGGCCATCTGCAGGCATCTGCCTCTGTTTACCTCTAGCCTTCCGGTATCTGTGAGCATGACCTTGGTTCCCATGAGAAACAGAGCTCTCAGCTGCCGACTCCTTGGCTCCCCCTGTAGGCTGGAATGCTGCATGCGATGACGTGACGGTCAGCTCCCCCTGCAGCTTGCAAGCAGTGCCCTCAGCATCCCTGCATTCACTCGCATTCTGGGAAACAGCCAGGACTCTGGGTTGGGATGACTGGCTGGTGGGCTAACTTCAAAGCATCCCACATCTTACGTGCAGTGACGTGGCCAGCCAACGTTGCAATTTCCTCCAGAGAGACAGACAAGACTATTACGTCTATCGCCTTCGAATTTTTGGCTTTCCATCTTTCTGTCAGAGGAACTGGAGGGGCTACAGACACAGTATGCCACACTGCAAACTGATGCAGCAAACTCTCACACCATTTTGCCCAGGTTTTATAATTGTGCCGATTTAACTTTGGGCACTCAGTAGCCTCAGAAGCTTGGAAAAACTCCATTGCAGCTTTTTCTTTGAGCCGTGAGTCTCATTCACTTCAGAGACGTCTTATCTCAGCAGCTCATTAATCACGAAGCCTTTGGCGCGGCTCCCAGATCATTAATCTGCTGGAGTTCAAAGGCTCTTGCCACGGCAAGCAGAAAAGCCGTACTTTCGCTTTTCCTCCACATACCTTCCAACGCAGTCTGTCGCAGTCTTACTCTCCTGTAAGTGCCGTGAATCTGGGCCCGAAACCTGTTGTTGGGATGCTGCCAGGGAGATAAAGTCCATCATGGCCCCAGGCCGGCTGCCGGACGATCCATCGGTCTCCCGTAGTCACGCAGTATGAGCGATTAGCGACACAAGTTTCCTGAAAATACCTTGCCACATTCCAGGGCTCATGCACACTCTTATCAGCAGATAATGCACAGCCAGAAGTCACACTCAGGAGAGCATTATTTACAAGCTTTTATTCAGCGTTGATCAGAACAAAGAAAGACATGACTGTCTGCATCAGTGTCTTCGACAGAGAGAGAGAAACGAAAGCAATAGCAAACATAAACATCCTGTGAACAGGAAATACACAGGCTGTGACACAAACATCCTGCTCCCTTTTAAGGTGGAATGGAAATATCCTAACAACAAGCACTTCTGGAGTATGCTACATGTACAACCACTGCCTGTTTGACTGGTTGTGCAAAAAGCAGACGACAGTGAGCCTAAGTGAGGAGATTTCACCCCTCCCATACCCAAGAATCTCCTGATGATCTCCGAGTGGTTTATACTCTGCAAGACTCTGCAAAACTCTGCTGCGCAACGACTGTATTATTGAGACAGTGGATCCGGTGCTCTCAGCTCTAAGCTGTGAGTCCACAGCACCGTGACCTGTTCCTGTGACAAAGGAGGTCTCTTTGGTGGTGCTACCCAGCTCGCCTAGCCCAGTCGGGGTTGAGGTGCATGAGTCCAGTTGGTGCACTGGCTCTAGGGCGATGCTGACATCGGTTATGGGCCCAGTCGTTGTTCCAGTCGTCTGACCTGACGTTGTTCCAGTCATCCCAGTCGTCCCAGTCGTCCCAGTCGTCCCAGCAAAACTCTGCTGCGCAACGACTGTATTATTGAGACAGTGGATCCGGTGCTCTCAGCTCTAAGCTGTGAGTCCACAGCACCGTGACCTGTTCCTGTGACAAAGGAGGTCTCTTTGGTGGTGCTACCCAGCTCGCCTAGCCCAGTCGGGGTTGAGGTGCATGAGTCCAGTTGGTGCACTGGCTCTAGGGCGATGCTGACATCGGTTATGGGCCCAGTCGTTGTTCCAGTCGTCTGACCTGACGTTGTTCCAGTCATCCCAGTCGTCCCAGTCGTCCCAGTCGCCAGAGGTTTCTGTTGCTGATTGCCGGACGGTGGAACGGACGCTGCATGCTGGACTGATTTGCAGTGCCCAGAAGCGGAGCTGTTTTGGAGCAGAGTATTCAAGCTGCCGCTGTTGCTGTTGCTGCTGCTTGATTTATGGAGGTATGTTGCTGACTGCCAAAGGAAGAAGATAGCATCCCTGTTTGCCTGTTAATTGCGCTCTGAGTGGGAGAGAGAGTGGCTGAAGGAGTCAAGGCTTTATCTGTGTTGCACGAGGGAAGTGTCTTGCTCTAAGTAATAGCAGACATGGCCTGTGCACATTCTGGCCAGATGGCTCTGTCCTTTCCTCTCCTCACGCCTGAAACCTATGCAGTTTGGCAAGTAAAGATGAAAGCGCTTTTACAGAGGGAGAAGCTATTTCACACGATAGAAGATGACCCTCCAGATAAGGATGATGATTATTGGGCTGAATGGCATGCTGCAGATATGAAAGCCCGAGGGACAGTTGTTTTGAGTGTTTCAGACCACTTGCTGGTGAACTTAGAGGGTCAAGAGACTGCACAAGCTGTTTGGCATAAGTTGAGAGATATGCATCTGAGGCAGAATGCTGGTTCTAGTGTGATTTTCTTTAAGAAGCTGTGCAGGCTGCAGTTGGAGAAAGGTGGTGATTTGCCTAGCCATCTATCTCAGTTAAAGTGTCTCAGACAGGACCTTGTTCAGCGAGACCTGGCTATTTCAGAGGCTGTATTTGCAATGCTGATGATCAATAGCCTAGATGAGTCTTATGATGGAGTAGCTGCCCAGATTTCCACAATGCCTTCTGACCGGCTAACAGAAGATTATGTGTCTAGCGTGCTCCTGAATGAGTGGGATCGCAGACACGCTGTTAGAGAAAGCCGGGACTGTGCTGTTAAAAATGTGCTTAAAAATGTGCCTGAGTCTTCAGCAGGGGAAAGTGAAAGTGAAACTGCTGCTGTTAAAGCTTTGAAATTGAAGCGGTGCTTTTCGTGTGGAGCACAAGGCCATTTGAGTTTCCAGTGTAAGAAGTCTTCAAAGAAGAAGGGAAACTTCAAAGGCAGAGGGGGAGGAGGATGAAATCCCCAAGCACCTGCTACTTCAAAGGCCTTGATCTCTCGCTGTTCCAGTCAACGTGGGCGGAGTTTCTTCGTGGTCGACTCTGGCTGTTCAAACCACGTGGCCAAAGACAAGAATCTCTTTGTTCAGCTTGAGAAGCAAGAGAAAGCAATTCATCAAGCAGATGGGACAGTTCTCACGAGTGTGGCTCAGGGAACTGTGTTCTTAAAGAGCCTGAATGCAACTATTAAGAATGTCCTGTATGCACCTGATATTCAGGACAATTTGTTGAGTGTTTCCCAGCTTGATCGTCAAGGGTTTAAGGTGGTGTTTGCTAAATCTCGCTGTGAAATTCTTAGAGATGGCAAGCTCATTTTGTATGCAAAATGTGTAAATGGATTGTACCAATTGCCTTTTGTTTCAGGTACAGGCACTGCAGAAGCAACTGAGAAAGAGTGTTGCAATTTATCTGTGGATAAGAATGAGAAGTTGCATGACCAATGTATTCATTATTACCACCGTATTTATGGTCATTTGAATTTCCAGGCTGTGGCAAAAATGCCTGATATGGTTCAGGGTATGAAGTTGAAAGAATGTCCCTACCACATGAAATGTGTTTCTTGTGCTGAGAGTAAGGCAAGGCAAGCTCCCAAAGGTACAGAGTCTGGGAGAGAGGCCAAGAAACCATATGAAGTCATTCATGCAAACTTAGTGGGGCCCCTAGCGCTCTCTAGAGGCAATTCAAGGTTTTTCATGGTTCTGATAGACTCCTATTCGAAATATGTTTGGGTCTATATGCTGCAGAAAAAGTCTGAAGCCTTTACCAAGTTTCGCCAGTTTTGTAAATGGCTCAGAAATGTACATAATGAGAATGTACGTTGTCTTTTCACAGACAGGGGTGGAGAGTTTTGTTCAGAAGAGTTTGAGAGTTTTCTTTCTGACCAGGGCATTGAGCATAGGACGGCCACGCCCAGATCACCCTGGCAGAATGGTTTATGTGAGAGAGTAAGCCAGACCCTGCAGCAAGGAATCAGAACACTGTTACATGATTCGGGGCTACCCAATCCTTTTTGGGCCGAAGCTCTTTCATTTTTCTGTCATGTGTATAACAGGAGATACCAGTCTAGTGTAAATTGCACCCCATATGAGATGCTTCACGGAAGAAAGCCATGTGTAAAGCATTTTAAAAATTTTTGTTTGGAGGTTTGGGTGCACACCTCGCAAGGTGACAAACTGAGCAAGCGTGGAGAACATGGTGTTTTCCTAGGATATGAGAAAGGGTCTTATCGTGTTCTGATCACAGACACGAAAACCATAAGGCTGACCAGGAGTATTGATGACAATCCACAATGGGACAGAGTTGGCGTTTTTCAGTGCCATCCCATTTGTGATGATGGTGTAAAAGGGGCAAAGAAAGTTAAGAGAGAGGCAAGTGTTGGTGGTGGTGATAATCCTGGTGCCAGTGTAATTCCAGATGATGGCACAGATTATCAGAGCCCAAAAGCCTCAGGTGAGTCTGACGCTGACTCAGACTTAGCAGCTTCATATACTTTAGCTCCCCATTCTCCCAAAGAGGAGGAAGCACCAGAACAAGAGGATCAGAGAGTTTTGCGCAGATCCGAGAGAACAACCAAGGGTGTGCCACCGAAAAGGTTTTCTGAAGAGTTTGCAAAGACTGCGGTCACGAGCAACTCTGGTGGGGTTTTTAAACCAGGCATGAAGTGTGCTGAGAGTAATAGCACAGAACGCTGCATTTATTTCCTTACCTGATATTTGAAGGAAAGCGTGTATTTGAGTTCTGAAAAGTGGTTTGTTCAAATCTGCCTAATTAGAGATGTCAATTTGCATTTGAGAGGAAGAAATGTGTGTGAAGATTTTCCCAGAAGCTGCTTATTCATTTGTATTGTCACAGTGTGTTATATGCCGGGAAAGGAGATACCTGCAGATATGTTAACCAAGGTTGTAAGCAAAGAACAACTTTTGGAGTGTATGTGTAAATTGCAGTTATGTTAAAGATTCTTGAAATGGTCGGATGAAATGGGGGAGGATGAGGAGATTTCACTCCTCCCATACCCAAGAATCTCCTGATGAACTCCTGATGGTCTCTGCTGACTCTCCAGAGAGGAGGAGGCGTGTCCTGCCTATCTACTTATTCTGCCCTGCAACACCTCTGTGTGTGAGAGAGAGAGAGTCAGTCAGTCAGTGTATCGGAGAAAGTGAGAGTGTTGGAGATCCTAGAGATAAGATTGCTGCTAAGTGCAGCTGCAGACTCTCAGTGTAGCATTGATTTATGCTTAGAATATTCAGCTCTGTATATAGTTTTGTATCATAGTTGTAGTTATAGAATAAAAGGAAGATATTTTACAGAGCTGCTCTCCGAGTGGTTTATACTCTGCAAGACTCTGCAAAACTCTGCTGCGCAACGACTGTATTATTGAGACAGTGGATCCGGTGCTCTCAGCTCTAAGCTGTGAGTCCACAGCACCGTGACCTGTTCCTGTGGCAAAGGAGGTCTCTTTGGTGGTGCTACCCAGCTCGCCTAGCCCAGTCGGGGTTGAGGTGCATGAGTCCAGTTGGTGCACTGGCTCTAGGGCGATGCTGACACTAAGTTCCTGTGAAGCAGAACTCAATGCTCTGTCATTTTCACTCATGGATTGTGAATGGTTGATGCAACTGTTTAAGGACATCAGAGTCTCTGTGAAATGTCCTGTACAAGTGTATCAAGACAATAGATCGTGTTTGGCTTTGCTGAACTCAGAGAGTTGCAAGCAAAGGACCAAGTCCTTGCAGATTAAGCTACATCGTGCAAGGGAGTGTATTCAGAAAGGACTCATTCAGGTGTCCTACATGGCAGGAAATGAAATTCCTGCTGATCTGTTGTCTAAGGTTGTTAACAGAGAACAACTTAAGGTTTATGTACAAAGGTTGCAATTGGGTTGAACCACAGGTACTACAGGTTACACGGAAAGGGGGAGGATGTTAGGATATTTCCGTTCCACCTTAAAAGGGAGCAGGCTGTGAGTCACAGAGTCTGCGTATTTCCTGTTCACAGGATGTTTATGTTTTCTGTTGCTTTCGTTTTCTCTGTGCTGGAGACACTGACGCAGGCAGTCATGTCTTTCTTTGTTCTAAGTCCGTTGAATAAAACTTGTAAATAATGCTCTCCTGAGTGCGACTTTTGCTGTGACTATCTGCTGATAGAGTGTGCATGAGCTCTAGAATGTGGCAAGCTTTTTTCTAGAAACTCACGTCGCTAATTGCTGATACTGCGTGCCTACGGGAGATCGATGGATCATCCGGCAGACGGCTTGGGGCCATGATGGACTTTATCTCCCTGGCAGTATCCCAACAGTAACTGCAGGGTTTAATAGTCATACCTTCAACTAAGGCAGGCATTTTGGAAACTGCCTCAAAGTTTAAATGACCAAGTTGCCTGTGATAGAGCTGTTCCACCAGGCCTTTTGTCAGGGCGCAGCCTGACCCCCTCCTCTGGCAATCTGCACAAAATTTTGCTTGATGGTTGCCATTAATTTGATTTTAATTTGATTTAATTAATTTTATAAAGAATGTTTTAGAATGTTGAACTATTTTGATTGTTGTTAGCCGCCCTGAGCCCAGCTTCGGCTGGGGAGGGCAGGATATAAATAAAATTTATTATTATTATTATTATTAATACATCCTGCATGCAAAACCTTGTTAGTATCTGCAATACAACCAGTTTCATCCTGCACAACATCAACAGAATCATCATAATGCAATACAAACAAACGATCAATATAATCAGCATGCAATACAAAGTCATCTTTCTTGGTGATGGTGCACTTCCTCTTCTTGAAGGAAACGTCTATGTCCTGTTCAGTCAGCTGCGAGACGCTCAATAGGTGGTGTGCAGCATCTGGAACAAAAAGAACATTGTGTATCGATGCATCCAAGCTGTGAAAAACAACCCTCCCGTAGCCTTGACTGGAGATCGTGTGGTCATCCGCTTGGTGAATCGCACCTTCCTGCGGAGTGAAGGACACAAACAGGTGTTTGTCTTTGCAGATGTGCTGGGTCGCTCCCGAGTCAACGATGAAGAAAGATCTAGACGTCTTCTGAACCTGTGGAGTGTAGCATGAGACCATAGCCTTGTGTTGCTTCGTCCTGGACTTCTGACCTTTGCCTTTGCCTTTTCCACGTGTTGAGCTTTTGCTGCGCTGCGCTGTGCTGCGCTGCTCTGTTGCCTTGGCCTTGGGATGTTTACACTCCCTCTTCACGTGGCCTAGACGTCCACATGAGTAGCATTTCCCTGCCTTCAAAGCTTTGGCACCATCTAGTGGTTGCACTGCATTCTGGGATGACATCTGTGAGGACTCCCTCTGGGTGATACAGCTGGCACTACGCTGATCTGCTTCATTCAACACCACAGCAGTAACATGCACTACCGTTAGCTGAGCAGTAGGCAAAACAGCAAGCTAACTGGCAATCACTTCCCAACTTGAACCCAAAGAATGTAGAATCAAGAAGGAATACATAGCCTCTGGAAAGGTGACTCCATGCTGTTGCAACTCATGGCTGAGATTCTGCATTTCCATGAGGTGAGCATGTACGTCTGCTCCATCAGCAAGTGCCATATCATGAAACTTGGCATAAAAGAACAAAGAAGCTCCCGCCTCTGTTCTTAAATGTGACTGTTGAAGACTGTCCCACATCTCTTTGGCTGACCCTTTGCCACTCAAAAGACATAAATCTTCAGGAGACACAATAAGCGTCAGAGTCTCCCTTGCTTTGGAATCCTTAGCCTCCCATTCTTCGGACACTGGAGCTGGGGGGGGCATCTGAAATCACATTAAACACCCTCTTTTCTTAGCAGAGCTTCTGCATACTGCACCCAGTCCTGATAATTCCCTTTTGAAAGCTTAGTGTAAGGGTTCCAAGGGGTTGCTCGAGAGCAAGCAGGCAAATACCTCCCTGCTCGGCGGTGAAGCCTTGCTTTTGATGCAAAAATAAACTTTATCTGTCCAGAGTGCCACTCTCCCGTGGCTGGCTCATTCACTGGCAGACTCTGTGAGTGGGCGGTCCTTAAACTTTCCCCAGCAAAGTAATTTCTTGATGCCCAGTCTGCGCCTCCCCTCTCGGCACGAAAGCTTACTGCGCAAGGAGGGCGTGGGTAACGGAGGACCTCTCTCCTCCCGGCTTTGCCCAGGCAATGTGTCCTGGCACCGCCTCGCCTCCTCCGAGCCCTGCAGCTCCTCTCCACTGGCAGCGTGGTTACTCTCCTCCACTGAGGAGGAGCTGCTTCCCACGATCTTTGGGGGGTCTCTGTAATCCATCCGGCTTTTCCTCTCTTCCTCCTGAACCGATGGCAGTTCCCTGACACTTAGGAATTGCCATTGCAAATTGAAGAGCTTCTGTCACTCTCGCACTAGCCATCTTGTGTCTTTAAAGCAGGCTGTGTCTGTTTACAAGCAAGCTGCATTCCAAAAGCACACTACTTGAGGCTTTTGCTTTCTCCTGCCGCTGCCGGCAAGTGCTTTGGCTAAAAGTTCAAAGTCCACCCTTATTGCCATTAATTAGGGACTGGCAGGCTTATCCGGGGCTTGAGCACATACCTCTCATCAATCTTCTTGACACGCAGAGAAGATAACCTGCATTCCGTTCTTCTGGGCCCGGAACCAAAAATGTCGGGATCTCCGCTCGGCCAAGCTGATAAAGCTCATTTTCCTCCGGCCGAGTCCTCCGATGATAATTAACGACCTGAGCCTTTGATGAGGCCTCAGGCACATTCCCGTTCAGCAGAGAATCAAAGCAGCACAGGGAAGTGATGAGATTTATGGCTACATCACTATGCTTTATTTCTTACTACGCAGAGAGTAAAGAAATATACATCCTCTCTCTATGAAAGCAGAGAGCAACTGAACAACAAAGGAACAGGAAACCACTAACATCCCATCCGTCTCCTGTCTCCCGTGAGACTTCCAACAGTATGGAATGTGTGGAATGTAAACAGAGTCCTGTGACTCCAAGCAGCTGCACAGTGGCACAAACAGAAACTAACATGGACTACACTGACAGGTAGCAGTTCTCCAGAGTTTCAGACCAAGATGTCTCCCAGGCATACCTGGAAATGCTGGGGTTTAATCCTAGTACCTTCCACATGCAAGGCAGATGCTGTATCACTTAGCTACACCCCTTCCCAAAGAGGGCACAGCTGGGGAGATAAGCTGGGAATTCTTCTCTCGGTTGTTTATTTATTCCAAACATTTGCATTCTGCCCTTCATCTAAAAGATCCCAGGGTGGTGAGCAACAAGTCTAAATAAATTATTTCTATCATAAACACTAAAATATACAATAAAGACATAGTATTAATAGATAATATGAGGCATCAGCTACAATCATTCAGGAGACAAAGGCATTCCACAAATTAAAGCCCGTGGGAAAATTAAAATGTTTTAGCCTGGTGTTGAAAAAACTAAAAAAAAAGGGCAATGTACAATAGGTGCCAGATACAACTCTTTGGAAAGTGCTTGGGTTGCAATCTGAACTGGAGAACAATTCAAGACACCCTTGACACCCACAAATTTTAAGACAAACCCTGAAACTGATAATGGAGCCCAAAGACCTTTGCTGGCAGCCCAAAATGAGTCCTAGATCAGAAGAAATTAACTTTGGCTGCATCATGCAAAGCGATAATATGATTTGCTCTGCTAGTAAAAGAATGAAGAAACACTGGGATGTACAACTGATGTACCAAAGTTTAAAGCTAATTCAGGCCCTGGGTAATTTGATATTTAACGATTTGTGATTCTATTTTTAAATTTGCGCACAGTGGTTTAAACATATGAGATGCATTTATTTGATACATAGGGGTTGATGAGGTAAATTTATAGAAACAGTAAATATGCATACATATTGCCATTAGCCATAGCTGTTATTTTATAAACCCAAATAGCACCAACCTGCTATTTGTTGTTAAATGGCTTCCTTTCAGTTATTACTGTTGCTTCAGTTTATTTTTTATTAGTGTGGGATAATTTTTAACCATAATATGTGCATGATCATTAAAGTGAGCACTGAAACTCCTATATTTGGCTTGAACAAATCATTTGCAACTGAAACAGCAAACTCAGAGTCTGATTAACTAAACATATTCTATTTATACCAGAAGGAGTGGGAGGCTGTGAGCAACAATTCATGCTTCTTGTATGAATTCAATACTTATCAACCTTTGGCATAAATTCAGAATGTATTGTTCCTTGAAACACCAGCATTTTTTGGAGTCCTGTGGAGGACAGTGAGAGGAGAAAGACCAAAATATGTCAGCAAAAAGGTTTCTTGGAAACTGGTGGATCCTATCTGTCATCCTGACCTAAGGTCTTCAAGGTTGCTCTTGAAAAACTTTGTTTCCTTAGTGGCACACCATAAACATGGCAATAGCTATGTGGAGATATTGTTTTATAGTTGATCCATTCCTCAGATTAAAACCAGTTAAGTAAATGAAGCCTGCTAGAAGGAACCTGCCCTTTGAACCAATGCTCCCTAGTAAATACCGTATTTTTCGCTCTATAGGACGCACCAGACGATAGGACGCACCTAGTTTGGGGGGGGAGGAAACAAGAAAAAAAAATTCTGAATCCCAGAAGCTAGAACAGCAAGAGGGATCTGGCTTCTGGGATAGCCTCTTGCTGTTCTGGCTTCTGGGATAGCCGCTGGGATAGCTGGTCTAGCTTTGCGCGAAGCCTCTGCAGGGCATGGGGAGCCTTCATCCCCGTGTCCTGCAGAGGCTTCTGGGACAGCCTGTGAAGCCCCCGGAGGGCAGTGGGATGAAGGCACCCCGCTGCCCTGCGGAGGCTTTGTGCTGCTAACCCCGAAGCTAGAACAGCGAGACGGAGTGCTGCGCAGCGCTCCTTCTCACTGTTCTGGCTTTGGGGACAGCCTTTGAAGCCTCCGCAGCTAACCCTAAAGCTTTTGGAGCGCAGCGGGACCTCGCGCTGTGCTCCAAAGGCTTCGGGTTCCTTTCGCTGAAGCCAGGAGAGTCTTGCTCTCCCGGCTTCAGCGAACGGAACCTGAAGCCTTTGGAGTGCAGCACGAGGTCCCGCTGCGCTCTCCAGGCTTCAGTGAAAGCAACGCGTAGCCTCTGGAGCGCGGAGGGAGCTCTCCCACTGCGCTTTGGAGGCTTCGCGTTGCTTTCACTGAAGCCAAGGAGCCTGCATTCGCTCCATAGGACGCACAAACATTTCCCCTTAATTTTTGGAGGGGAAAAAGTGCCTCCTATAGAGCGAAAAATATGGTGCATCTAAATGTCTGTGAAGTTTTGTTCCTGCTACACCTAACTAATTTACTATTATGTCTTGTGGGCCTACCTCATCATTGACCCTTTGATGTGTGCAGATCTATGAATTTGTTTAAACAGTTCAACCCAAAGTTTCATTTATTTCATGTGCATTATTTTTGGATACACGTTTTGAGCTGCGCAAGTGGCCACTTTGCCTGCACAATGAAAGTGAAATGAGAAGGAGGAAGACATTGAGAAATCTGCCATTTGTCTTTGAAGTGCAACTGCTTGCTGAGTGTTATAAAGAAAGTTCTGGCAGAGCTTGAGAGCGGCCAGAGGGGAGCCATGTTACTCCTCTGGTCCAAATATACTGTTTCTAAGACTTTACGTTCATTCCTACATCTCTTAGATCAAGAAACCATACAGCCTTATCCTTTGGTTTGTGTTTTTTTCTTCCATTTTCATGCTCAACAACATGCAATATGGCTAGACACTATTTTCCATGGAGGTCAACCTGAAATTAATCTTGTATTGCATTTCTTTTAGCAAGCTTTATTTACAGAAAAAATGCATTACATGTGATGGGAGTTATTTATTGGAATTAGACTTTACGTATGGAGGAGAAGGTATGTCATTGGCTGTTGGCTGTGATAGTTAAATGAACCTCTATGTTCAGAGGAAGTCTACTTCTAAATGCCTAGTGCAGCAGACTATCTGGTGATTCCCCTTCATCTGGGCCTGGTCAGTCTCTTCCCCTTCCTTACATTGCACAAACAGTTGACAGTAATTGAATTAGCTACTTTTCTAATTTGAACCTCATTTCACTATCACCTTCAGCTCCAGCTTGTGAAAGCTCAAAAACATTTATATATCCAGTGCTGAAACGAGAGTAGATGGACTTCCATCATTCCTGACCACAGACCAGGGCTGATGGGACTTGGAGTCCAACAAAATCTGCCTGGCCCTAATAAGGTATTTTCTTAGGTTGTAGTTGCAAATCTTATTCTCAGTCAAAAATAAGAGTCTACACTTTCCCACTGAGAATAAGATTTGCAATAAGAACAGCCTTGAAGTTCAGCTATGTTGTATGGAAATGTTCTTTTTACAGCATGAGCTATCAGTGATACGTGGTAGAAAACATAATATTTGGTTGAGCATTATAATGAAGTGTGTACCATTGAATTCAGTTATGCTTATTCCAAGTAAAAATGTCTACCATTATACCGTATTTTTCGCTCTATAAGACGCACCAGACCATAAGACGCACCTAGTTTTTTGAAGAGGAAAACAAGAAAAAATATATTCTGAATCCCAGAAGCCAGAACAGCCAGCGGGATCGCATCGCAGCGATCCCGCTGGCTGTCCTGGCTTATGGGATAACTGTGCGCAGCCTCTCCTTGCCCGGGAGAGGCTACGCACGGCTAAGCAAGAAGCCAGGAGAGCCAGCGGAATTGCAGCACTGTGATCCCGCTGGCTGTCCTGGCTTATGGGATAGCCGTGCGCAGCCTCCCCTTGCCCGGGAGAGGCTGCGTGCAGCCAAGCAAGAAGCCAGGCTGTCCTGGCTTATGGGATAGCCGCGCGCTGTGCTCCGGAGGCTTCCGGCGGCTATCCCTGAAGCCAGGAGAGCAAGAGGGGTCAGTGCGCACCAATCCCTCTTGCTCTGCTGGCTTTGCGTTGCTTTCACTTAAGCCATGGAGCCTGCATTCGCTCCATAAGACGCGCACACATTTCCCCTTACTTTTTAGGAGGGGAAAAGTGTGTCTTATAGAGCGAAAAATATGGTAAGTACTGATTATGGATTTGCTGCTGGGAGATTCTACTATAATTAGTTACGAGAATATTGTTGTGGTCAGCTTCACTATTGGGTAGTTGAGGAAGTAAATTATAATTGATTGCTAAAGGGAAAGTCTGGCATGAATTACTGGAATCAGCGCAGTTAAAAAGCTGTTCAGAGGAAAACATCACACAGAGCCAAACAAACCCAGTCAGGTTTTTGATATTGGTTTGGAAAGAAGAATGCAGAGGGAGAGAGGCGGAGGTCAAGCAGAGGAGGTCACAGGACAAATTTGTAGGAGGAAAATGTATGAATCCCTGTGACTCACATGTGTAGGGTAAATTATAAAAGAATCAGCTGGGTGCATGGATTCAAAATGTGGAGCTAAATTCACTCTGAAACAGGAGAGAGCCTCTAGTAGCAGAATTTAAACTCACAAAAGTCAAGCAGCAGTTGGAAGTGTAGGTTGTTAAAACTTTTTCATATCCCATTTAGTCTACTTGCAAAGTGCTCCCTTCTTTTTATTCCTATGTGAGTGACTCTAAGCAAAAGACGTGCAGCACAATACCTTTTTAAAGCAGTTTTCTTCTTCACCTGTCCCCAACCCACATCACCCCCCGCCCAATAATTTATGCACAGCAGCTTTATCAACCTCTATTCAGGCTGTTGCAAGTGAACTCAATATTGCACCCCTGCTAACTTTGTTTTTTCCATGTTTTGGAGCAACTGCCAAACCGACATTTTAAATTATCTATTTTGCACTGGCTTGCAAACAACCCCTCCATTACAGCTCAGAATGAAAAAACATAAGCTGTTACAAGTGTCAAACCACTGCAGCTATCATGTATTCACCCTGCATTATTTTAACGTTGACACTTGCTTTTCCTTTACTGGATTTCCCCCCTCGTGCTCATGGGACTAGTCAAAGCTTTGCAAGATCCGGAGCTGGGCCTCTCTGAACTCGGAGGCTATAGTCACATCAGTGTCACTCTGTAGATCAGACTTCAATTCCTAGCTCATTCCTTTTCAACCTGTCTGTCTCAAAATTCACTTGCATCCTGGATGTGACACTTAGCTGAACTACCGTAGATTCCGGCGTATTAGGCGACTGGGCGTATAAGACGACCCCCCAACTTTTGCCTTTAAATTACAGAGTTTGGCCAAGCGCTGCCAGGGGCAGAGCACGCACCCCTCCTCTGCCTCTGCCGTCGCAGCAGCAGCAGCAGCCCGAGGCAAGGCGTTTGGTGGGCAGAACTCCCTCCCTCCCAGCTCCCTCCCTCCCTCCAGGAAAAGGCCGCGAGCGGCTCCCAGCCCTGCGCGATCTTGGGAATCCTCGGACACGTCATCCCCAGGCCAGCCAATCGGCTGGCCCAGGGGGTGTGGCTTGCCTCATTTAAGGCAAGTACGGCTGAGGAACTCTCTCTTTGGCCGGATGCCCTTGTCATTCAGCTGAGTGAAAATGATCTGGCCTACCGGAAGGGCGTCGACTTAATGTGGAACATTTTTGATGATTTTGATGATCTGAGGATTTCTTTCCCAAATTTAGTCATAATTTGGTCATCACTGTTGGAAAGGCGCACTTGGAGGGACTGCCGATGCCCTATTACTATAAACAAATCCAGAAAGACCCTGGAATGCTCAGTGGCTCGTAGAGTGGCAGCACGGGGGGGGGGGGGGCGGGTCATTGACCATCCCAACATCCAGTTCAGCAAGGTGACCCTCTACCGCGAGGATGGCGTGCATCTTTCCAATGCGGGAAATGATGTTTGGTTGGCTGGCATATCTGTGGGGATTAGGGATTGGTTGCAAGTCTGAGGGTATTGGCGGCGAGCTTTGCTCGAGTGGCGGTTAGGCATTGGTATGGGTATTGTTATGTAGATGTATGGGGGGGAGCGCCATCACCTTCCCCGGATATTGAAGGGTAGTCCGGTAAAGGATTCTGGGGGGCATGGCCCCGTCCAAAGCCTATGGAGGCCAGGACCCAAGGCACGCCCCCGAGCAGTGACCCTGGGGGAGTGCCTAGTTGATGTGCATCAGCAGGGCTCCCCCTGCTGGTGTTAACCCTTCCCGGTCTTCAAGCAAGCATGCTGAAGCCAGATAGTCGGATAGGACCAACGCCTAAGCCAATACCGCTCATCACCTGTAACCAATAAAGTTGTGGCCAATTTTAGCCCATTAACCTTAAATTAACGGTGTCTTGTGTCTTTATTCCTACTGGTGGGAGGTGGGAACTTGCCACGCGAAGGGGAAATTGGTCATCCGATGTCATCAATACTTCAGGTGACTGACAGGATGTGGGACCCTACTGTGGGTCAGGGGCTTTGCCAGTAGTCAGAGTCCACCAGCTGGATCCTGTCTTATGTTTTCAGCAGAGATATGCTCCAGAGAAAAAGACAACCATAAAGAAAGTCTGTCAGGTCCTTGTTCAAGGATGAGTGCCTTTTATAATTCCCTCTTAACAGGGAGGAACAGTGAATGCTGTGATTGTAGCAAGTGAGTGTCGGAGAAAAATCAAGAATTCCTTAAATCTTTAATATTTTTCAAAACTAAAATAAACACACACAAAGCCTCTGGGATAGGAAAGAATGCAGCCTGAAATAAACATATAGTGTTGTTGTTTAGGGAGGAAAGGGTCCCAAAAGCTTTAGCGTTGAACTAGAAACAATAGATAAAAGAAGCAACTAGGCTGAGATTAAAAGAAAAATAATAATTCAGGACTATTTTTTAAACCCTATATCTGTATTTATTCTGTGAGTGCAGAATAAATATTCTCTCTGTTTGCGGGCCAGATATTTTCTCATTTCATCCTTTATTTAGAATGCAGAGCAAAGACAGAATAAGTACAAAGCTTTAAAACAGCATACATGGGTATTGTGCTAAGGAATTTTTTGATACATAAGCATAGTTATAATGACCATTGAAGAATGTTTCCTAGTTGTATAGATGCTAAATTTGGATCTCCGCTGCTTTGTTAGGCAAACAGGAAGATACATTGCAGAAAGATTGTGGAAGATGACATGGAGAACCAATTGGGTTTTTAGGAGGGAAATTCAGCTCCTAATGCCAGCACCTGACTGGCCAATTAGGAAAGCTGAGGCGTGCATTTATAACATACCTCCTCCCCTGTTGGGCATGCCAAACATTTCCTTGCCTGTTTGCGATTACCTGAAGTCCATTATAATGGTCTTAATGAGTGGCAAAGGCATTTTTCAGCAAGGCAGCTATTTTGATTTTTCCTAAATGCACACCCTTGGTATAACATTGTCATTTCAAGAGGCAATGTAATTTTGTAGGCTCCATCCAAGTGCTGTGCTGGCAAACAATAGAAGAGGAGATTGGAGATTTCCATTTAAATATATTTCTGACATGTTGCTTGTTCCATTTTTTTCTTTCCTGTTAAATAGCATTCCTTTCATATATGATTGTTCGGGTAATCAATCCCAGTCAGCACGGCCAATGAGCAGGAATGATTAGAGTTGAGTTTCACAACATCTGGAGGCTACTGAATTGGCTGCCCTGATGTAGCAGCAGGAAACCATGTTTTCCTGTCATATTTGAGCCATGCCCGTGGTTTTTCTTGGTTAACCTAGATGTTTGGAATATACATGACAGAAAATGAAGTGTCGCCATTAAAATAACTCTGCGGTCCATCAGGAGTATGGTTTTTTTATAATAATAAAAAAAACTACTAATAAATACATATGAATTAATAGATATTCCACAATGGAGCACCGAAACACATAGATTTAGGTTGCAATTTTAACTTTTTTCTTTTCTTTTCTCAAAAGCTTATACTATAGGAAGTTCACAATGAAAGGAAAGCATAGTGTTGACATCACAGTGAGCATCTGAAGCAAATGTTGCTACCTGAAATATTTACTTCACCAAGTAAGAATGTTGAAAACAATCTGGCTGGGCCCATACTAAAACCCTTGCTTTGCCTGGAATGGGAGCTGGCAACAGCCTGATGAATTGACCAAAAAGGGGCCGGGTTGGATGGCAGTCATGAGATTTAAAGTACAAGATGATGAGGGTTGTCTTCCCAGAGGCCCAAATCATTTTTCAACTTTCCTGTGTTTCTCCTTTCTATCCATATTTGCTGTGAACACTCTTGTTTGTTTCATCAAGGTATCTGCAGCTGGGATAGGAAACCTCAGGCCCATGGCCAAATGAGACCCTCCTGTCCTTCCCTATCAAGCCACTGGGACTCGTTCCGGGCCATGTCCCACTGTGGGTCACATCTCCTGTCCTCAGAACATATCCCTTTTCCCCTTATCCACTCTCCTTTAGGGCTTTTGCCTTTGATCAACAGGTAGAGGGTGATGAGAGGGGTATCGATGTATAGAACTTTCTGACTCTTGCACAGCTGAGATGGAGCCTGCTGT
Organism: Podarcis vaucheri; assembly: GCF_965113315.1. NCBI lineage: Eukaryota > Metazoa > Chordata > Lepidosauria > Squamata > Lacertidae > Podarcis > Podarcis vaucheri. Next base: position 19,895,724 of record NC_138757.1, read on the forward strand.
GGAAAGGTAAAAATCGCATTTGATTGTTTTGCCCACTTCCCTCTGCTCCTGCCCACCAGTGGAATACGGTCCCCAGAAAGATGTCCACAGGAGAATGCGGCCCTCAATTTCACCACCCCTGATCCTAAAGAATTCAGATAGCTATTAATGAACTAATATAGTTGGTGTTTCAAATCCAAGAACAATGAAGCAGATGTCTCTAACCATACTGACATGGTCATTCATCATCTCCAGCAGTCATGTATTTTGCTTATCATATCTATACGCCGACCTTCTTTCAAAGAAGGCAGAGTGTCTTGCATAAAGTTTCCAAGCAGTCTTTCATCCAGATAGCTGATAGAGCCGAGACTTCCAGTGTGACGCCATCGGCAATGGCGGACTCCCTCTGAACCAGAGGGACCAGCTCCGCGTGAAACGGGTCCTTTCCGCTGCGGCGAAGTGGGGACCCTTTTAGAAATCACAGGCGGATGAAGCCTGTGACCGTGGGACTCAGCGGGCACCCTTAGCGCCCCCCCAACCCGCAAAGGAACCCACTAACGGGCTCCAAAGCGAAGAGGGGGAAGTGGCGCGGTGCTGTGAGTCAACTGCTATTTCCGTGGAGTGAAGCAGCACAGCCGTTGCCGGAGAGCGCTGCCTTTTTCCTGGGACAATTTGGCATTTAAAATAACCACCCGTGAGTACTTAAACATTGAACAATTGGACTTCAAATAAGAACTGGCGATTAGAAAGGAGTTGGACTTAAAAATTCACCTTAATTTGGTACTGAAACGGGAAGGTCTAAACAGGAAGTCAGCCTTCCGTTTCCTTGTAGTCAGAAGAAAGCAAAGACAACATACACTAGAGCTTAGAAAATCACTTTTAAAGGATCGGTTTTCACCATTTAAAATCGTTGAACCCCCCTTCGGTAGCAGGAGAAGAAGGGGGATCTTTTTTGGACTGTTTAAACCTGCAGAAGTGAGTTTAAAGTAAAGTAACTGTAATAGGTATGAGTTACTCGTGCGTAAACTGGTGCCTTTCTCGGTTAATTTGCCTTGTTAAACCTTTCTGACTGCACAGCCCCTTCTCATCGTGGTTGCCTCAGTCACTGGCAGAATCCGTCAGTGGGCGTTTCTTGAACCTCTTCCAGCATAAAAGTTGTTTGGCACCCAGTCTCCTCCTCCTCCTCTCACTGCGCGGGAGTCTTCTGCGCAGGGAAGGCGTGGGTAGCGGAGGACCTGGGCTCTCCTCACTGATGTCCAGTGAAGAGTCCTGGAGCCCTCTCTCCAATTCCCCCGTCTGCCCCCCTTTATCCCTGGTGTTGTGCTGATTGGCTTCCCCCTCTACTGAGCTGTTTCTCCCCCTGCTGCTGGGTCCTTCGCCAGCATCATTTGGGAGCCTCCCCTTCGCCTCTCGCTCCGACGTCAGTTCCCTGACATCCACCTCCCCCCCAGGACCCCGTCCACCCCTGGACCGACCTGTGGAATCAACTTCGTCCCCTTCGTCGGCCGACGAGGTGGGGAACCCCCGGAAGGAACTGTCACCATCTTCTGTGGATTCGAAACCCGCTTCCCACCCTCTCTTATACCTGCCAACTGGGTGGTCCTCCCCGTCTGATTCTTCTTCTTCGGAAAAAACCTCTCCTCCCTCCTCATCGGAGTCAGAAAATCCCTCAAACCCCTCTTCATCGTCTGTGGGTCCAAATTGCTCCTCCCAGAACCTCTCTAGGGGTTTGGGTTTGTCCGGGAACCGGTGGTGGAATACCTCCACCAGATAGCTGTCATTGAAGGCTTCCGTGGGAACCCACGTGTTTTCGGACCCGGGTTCTCCCTCCCAAGCTACCAAATACTCCACCTGGCGCCCTCACCACCTTGAGTCCAGTATTTCCGTGGCCCTGTGATGGTGTTCCCTTTCTTCTACCTGCGGGTGTGTGGTGACTTCTCCCTCTTGCCCCTGGAATCCCCGCCCCTCCCTATGTGGTGAGAGCAGGGACCTGTGGAAAACCGGGTGTATTTTCATGCTATCAGGCAACCTGAGCTTAAATGCCACGGGATTGACTTGCTGTGTTACCTCAAAAGGTCCCAGCCGTCTGGGTTGCAACTTCTTGCACCCCCCCTTTGAAAGGTAGCCCTTGGGTGGACAACCACACCCGGTCCCCCACCCGTATGGTCTCCCCTTCCCGGCAGTGCTTGTCTGCCTGCCTCTTGTAAGTTTCCTTGGCCCGCTCCAAGTTCATCTTAAGTTGCTGGTGCAGGGCCTCCATTTCTTCCACAAACTGCTCTGCCGCGGGTACGCTCCAGTTTTCCTCCCCACTCCCCGGGAAGGCCCTGGGATGACACCCATGGTTGGCCATAAATGGGCTCATTCCCGTGGACACGTGTTCCGCGTTATTGTACGCGAATTCAGCCAGCGCTAGTTTCTCCACCCAATCGTTCTGCCTCTCGCTGACGTAGCAGCATAGGTATTGCTGGAGTATACTGTTCGCTCTTTCTGCTTGCCCGTTGGTCTCCGGGTGTCTCGCCGTCAAGAAACTCACTTCGACCTGCAGCAAGCTCATGAGCTTCCTCCAGAACCGGGAAGTAAATTGTTTTCCGCGGTCGGAGAGAACCCTCAAGGGGGCGCCATGCAGCCTGAAGATGTGCTCCACAAACAACCGGGCTGTTTCCTCTGCTGTTACAGCATGTGAGCAAGCTATAAAGTGGCACATTTTTGTCAGTAGGTCGACCACTACCATGACTGCTGTCTTTCCCCGGGACTTGGGCAAATCTGTCATGAAATCAATGGACACCACCTCCCAGGGTTTTCCCGGAGTGGGTAAGGGCTCCAGTAATCCTGCGGGGGCAGCCCTCTCCCCCTTTGCCCTTTGGCAGCGGTCGCACCCCCGTACATATTCCCGTACATCCTCCCTCACCCTGGGCCACCAGAACTGCCTGGTCACCAGCATCATGGTTTTGTGCTGTCCAAAGTGCCCCGCTGTGGGGTTGTCGTGGAGTTGTTTGAGTACCTTTCCCCCTATGTTCTTCCCCCGGTACGTACAACGCTCCCCTATAGTACAGTACCCCTTCCTTCTCCTCAAACCCTTCTTGGGTCCCTCTTCCGTCTCAGAGCTCCCAGATTTTAGTTTGTGCGAACACGTCGTTTCTGGTCAGCCTGGCTAGTTCTCGTTTCCCCACCAAAGTTCCCCCACACACCCATCGGTACTCGGGGATCACGTGTCGTTTCTCCGGCGGCCCCTCTCCTTCCAAATACTCCGGTTTACGTGAGAGAGCATCTGCTCTTACGTTTTCCTCTCCGGGCACGTATCGGATTTCAAAGAAAAACTTGGAGAACTCCTGTGCCCATCGAATCTGTCTCTGGTTGAGTACTCGTGCAGTCCTCCAGTACTCCAAGTTCTTGTGATCTGTGCAAACCTGGATCTGTTGTTGCGCCCCTATCAGCAGATGATGCCAGCGACGAAAGGCCGCGTAGATCGCTAGCAGTTCGCGGTCATACACGGTATAGTTTTGCTCCAACTTGTTCAGTTTTCTCGAGAAAAAGGCGCACGGTTTCCATTCCTTCTCGCTCCTCCCTGTCTGCAAAAGGACCGCCCCGATGGCTCTGTCGGACGCGTTGGTGTCTAGCCTCATGGGTTTCTCCAGATTTACGTGCAGGAGTTGCTCTTCCGATACGAACGCCTTCTTCAGTTTTTCAAAGGATTGCTGGGCCTCTTCTGTCCACACAAACTTCCTTTTGCTACTGAGACAATCCGTGATGGGCGCTGTCAAGTGGGCGAAGTTCTTGATGAACTTCTGTAGAAGTTGCTGAACCCTAGGAACCTCTGCACGTCCTTCCGGGTTTTGGGAGCCTTCCACTCCAGCACTGCCTGCACCTTGCTTGGGTCCATCGCTAGGCCCTTGTCAGACAACTTGTACCCCAGAAACTCGACTTCTCTGGCATGAAACTGACATTTTTCCAGCTTGACCCACAACTGGTGCTTCTGCAGCCTTTGTAGCACTTCCCTGACGTCTCTAACATGTTGCTCCTCGTTGTCCGAATAAATTAAGACGTCGTCCAAGAAGGCTACGCAGTTCTTGTACAGCAGAGACCCCAACACGTGGTGCATGAAAGCTTGAAAACAGGCGGAGCCTGACTGTAATCCAAAAGGCATAACTAAGTACTCAAAGGCCCCTAGGGGTGTGAACATAGTGGTCTTCCATTCGTCCCCCTCCCTCATCCTGATCGAATTGTATGCGCCCCTCAGGTCCAGCTTGGTAAAAAATTTCCCTTTCCTCACTCGCGTTAAAATGTCGTCAATCCTGGGCATTGGGAAGGTCACGGGTTCCGACACCAAATTGACAGCCCTATAGTCCACAACGAGCCTGGGTTTATTAGTGTCCTTTTTGTCCACAAAGAACACCGGACTGCCCCCCACCGCTTTTGATTCTCTTATGAAGCCTCTTTTCAGGTTCTTGTCAATAAATTCCCGCAACTCCTTCATCTCCCTGTCCGACATACAGCTTACCCACTGGCAGCTGAGCCCCCAGGAGCAAGTTGATCTGGCCGTCAAAGGGCCTATGGGGTGGTAGCCTATCTGCCTCCTTCTCGCTGAAGACCTCCCGCAGATCTGCATATTGCGGTGGCACCTCTCCCTTCTGCTCCACAGCCATCCCAGCCACTCTGGCCACGCTCATCCTTGGGGTTTCTCCTCCTAGACAGTGTTCTAGGCAGTAAGCTGACCCAAAGGTGACTGTCCTCTGATGCCACGCCACCACTGGATCATGTTGTGCCAGCCAGCTCATCCCTAATATTATTGGGGGCCTTGCTAGTGAGGCGACGTGAAAGGCGATGGTCTCCGAGTGCCTGGACACCCTCATTCTCATTGGTGGGGTTTGGTGTGTCACTTCCCCTCCTAGAAGCTCCCTGCCATCAATGGTGGTTACTTGCAAGGGGAAATCCAAATGTAGTAAGTGGAGCTGGTGCTCTAATGCAAAGTCTTTGCTGAAGAAATTACATGAGCTGCCTGAATCCAGCATCCCTTTCACCTTGACTGGGTGCCCGTTCGGGAGTTCTAGCACCACTTTGATGGCTATTGCCGCCTTGGGGGGGTCTGGTTGGGGCACTTTTACTGGTTGCTGGCCTGGCTGCTGTGCCCCTTGAGTGGCCGCCAAGCGTTCCCGTTTCCCTGTTCCTGTTCCTTTACCACCTCCTCCTCACCCCCTGCGGCTCCCATCATTCCTTGCCAGGCCTTTCTTTGTTGTTTTTTTAAGAAGATATTTATTAAGAGTTTTTAAGGTATAACAAAAAAATGAAAAATAAAAAAAAACATACAAAATAAAAATAGTTAATAAACACATTAATTTTCCATAACATAACTTCCTTACACTTATTTCCCCGGACCTCCTCATACCTCCCTTCTTTGTATTCCAGTTCAATTTGTTAGTTCAGCAAAACCTTACCATTAAACTTTTACCCATTTGTAGAACCCTTTTTTTTCATAACTCTTAAAGCATTACAGCTGGAAACCGCTTAGTTTCTTTCCAACATCCTTCTAACATTCATTAATTTTACAATATTTCTGTAAATAGCCTTTAAATTTCTTCCAATCTTCTTTCACCGACTCTTCTCCCTGATCTCGGATTCTGCCAGTCATTTCTGCCAATTCCATGTAGTCAATCACCTTCATCTGCCACTCTTCCAGGGTGGGTAGTTCTTGTGTCTTCCAGTACTTTGCAATGAGTATTCTTGCTGCTGTTGTTGCATACATTAAAAAAGTTCTATCCTTCTTTGGCACCAATTGGCCAACAATGCCCAGGAGAAAGGCCTCTGGTTTCTTCAGGAAGGTATATTTAAATACCTTTTTCAATTCATTATATATCATTTCCCAGAAGGCCTTAATCTTTCGGCACATCCACCAAAGGTGAAAGAATGTACCTTCAGTTTCTTTACATTTCCAACATTTATTATCGGGCAAATGATAGATTTTTGCAAGCTTGACTGGGGTCATGTACCACCTGTATATCATTTTCATAATATTCTCTCTTACGGCATTACATGCCGTAAACTTCATACCTGTGGTCCATAACTGTTCCCAGTCAGCAAACATAATATTATGTCCAACATCCTGTGCCCATTTAATCATAACAGATTTCACCGTTTCATCCTGAGTATTCCATTTCAACAGCAAATTATACATTCTTGACAAGTTCTTAGTTTTGGGTTCTAACAGTTCCGTTTCTAATTTTGACTTTTCCACCTGGAAGCCAATTTTCTTATCCAAATTATATGTCTCCATTATCTGATAATAATGAAGCCAATCTCTCACTTTGTTTTTTAATTTTTCAAAACACTGCAATTTCAGTTTGTCTCCTTCTTGTTCCAAAATTTCACTGTATGTCGGCCATTTGGCCTCCATATTGAGCCTTTTCAAAGCTTTCGCTTCCATTGGTGACAGCCACCTTGGGGTTTTATTTTCCAACAGATCTTTATATCTTATCCAGACATTAAACAATGCTTTCCTAACAATATGATTTTTAAATGCTTTATGAGCTTTGACCTTATCATACCATAAGTATGCATGCCATCCAAAGACATTATTAAAACCTTCTAAATCCAGAATGTCTGTGTTTTCAAGAAGTAGCCATTCTTTCAACCAGCAAAAGGCTGCTGATTCATAGTAAAGTTTAAGGTCTGGCAGGGCAAATCCATCCCTTTCCTTTGCATCTGTTAGTATCTTAAATTTTATTCTGGGCTTCTTGCCCTGCCAGACAAATCTAGAAATATCTCTCTGCCACTTCTTAAAACAGTCCATCTTGTCCACGATTTGCAGTGTCTGAAATAAAAACAACATTCTCGGCAATACATTCATTTTTATCACAGCAATTCGGCACAACAGTGAAAGCTTCAAATTTGACCAAATTTCTAAATCTTTTTTCACTTCCGTCCAACATTTTTCATAATTATCTTTAAATTAGTTCCCATTTTTGGCTGTCATATTAATCCCCAGGTATTTCACTTTCTTTACCACAGTCAATCCTGTCTCATTCTGAAACCTATCTCTTTCAATCGGCGTTAAATTTTTCTCTAAAACCTTAGTTTTTAGCTTATTCAGTTTAAAGCCTGCCACTTGACCAAATTCTTGAATTAATTTTAAAACCCTTTTAGTACTAGATTCTGGCTCCTGTAACGTCAGTACTAAGTCATCTGTAAATGCTCTCAATTTGTACTGTTTAGCTCCGACCTGTATACCTTTAACCAACCGGTTCCTTCTAATCATGTTTAGCAGAACCTCCAGGACCGATATAAAAAGCAGTGGGGAGATTGGGCATCCCTGTCGTGTCCCTTTTTGCCAGGCCTTTCTTTGAGGGCAGGCTCTGGCAAAATGTCCTGGCCGCTGGCAAAGGAAACACTTCTTGGTGGTTTTCCAATCCTTTCACTCCTTTTTGCGCCCTTCGCTGGCGTTTGAAACTTCCCGTGAGAGCACTATAAAGTGCTGTTTAGGGAACATCGTCCTTCTGCGCCGCTTAACATCCCCTTAGATAATGATACACCATGGCCCCCAACATCTGAAACTGAAATCACTTCGCTAATTCTACAAATGAAATCTGGCAAAGCGCCAGGAAGTGATTTCATTGTCGTTGAACTTCTGAAAGCGCAAATAAACTGGTGGGCCCCGGTCCTTGCAAATCTATTTTCGTATATAGATAAGACAACTGAAATCCCTAAAGATTGGGGACTAGCTATAATTGTTCCCATATTTAAAAAGGGCAACCCCTCTGATCCATCCAATTATAGACCAATTAGTCTCCTGAATGTGATCTGTAAACTTTATACAAAACACCTATGCCTAAAACTATGTGAATGGTTAGATCATAATAACTTGCTAGAAATTGAACAAGCAGGGTTTACATCCGGACGTTCCACCATTGATCACTGCTTAGTGTTAGATTACTTTGTCTATAAGTATGTGAAACATTGGAAAAAGTCATTATATGCAGCCTTTGTGGACCTAAAGGCAGCATTTGATTCTGTATCCAGGAGTAGGCTCTGGGCCAAATTAGCCAATATGGGTATTAACAGAAGGTTATTACTTCTGATGATTAAACTTCATGAGAACAATACCCTCCAGATAAGACTTGCACAGGATGGCAGACTCTCTAGAGAAATCCCAGTCCAAAGAGGAGTTAGACAAGGATGCCTATTAGCCCCATTCCTATTTAACATCTATGTTAACTCCCTGGTCACATGCTGCCGTGAAATTGAAACCCACCCCCCTGTGTTCTCTTAACGGCAGAAAAGTACCAGTTTTAATGTATGCGGATGACGCTGTTCTTCTCTCTCAAACCAAAGTGGGTCTGAAACGTGCCTTAGGGAAGTTTAGTGACCAATGTAACACTGAACTGTTAACAATTAACTTTGCCAAAACCAAAATTGTACATTTTAACCGCTCCTTCAGGAAGGATAACTGGAGCGTAAAGGGAAACGCCATTGAACAGACTAAGACCTTCCAATACTTAGGCATTACTTTCTCTTATAATGCCAAAATGTCAACACACTTGACCACATCAGCTATATCAGCAGAAAGAAGTGCAAATTAGATTATTCAGAAGGAAAGGAGCTGGCTTCCTCCCGATGGCCCTAACAGTCTTTCAGGCAAAATCTTTAGCCCAACTTCTATATGGCTCTCAAATTAGCCCCTCTGCCAACCTTAAGACCCTTGAAACAGTACAATCTAAATTCTTAAGATCATTATTTGCTACCCCTAAGTGTACACCTAATGCAGTCTTAAGGCAAGAGGCAGGACTGCCCAGAGTGGAATTAAAAGTCTGGGAACAAGCAATATCCCTCTGGCTGAAAATCCACTACAATCCTAAGGGTCTATTACCTTGTTTCCTGGCCGCAGTTCCCTATCCTCCTTGGCTTATGCAAATAACTAACAAGATCAAACAAATTGGTCTAAACCCTGAAAATCTTTTTATTGGAACTCTGAACAAGGCAAAAGCTATTATCACTCGGAGACTTTATGATATCAAATTACAACAAGAAGGCGCCCTACTCCCGGAGACGTATAGATGTTTAAAAGCTTGGCCTAATTTTGCAGCTGCCCCTTACTTAACTAACATCACTAACGAAGCCTATAGATGGGCTTTCTCCAGAGCCCGCTTTGAGACAATGCCCTCAGCAGTGCTGTACGGCAATTTCACGCGGGTTCCAATGCATGCGCGTCACTGCCCTTGTATGTCTAATAAGGTAGAATCTGTCACACATATTCTTCTATTTTGCGAATTTTATAATGAAGAACGAGTTCAACTTCTTTTACCGCTTCTATCAAAATTTATACCCCTTCAATATTATTTGGAATCCTCCCCTGAAATTCTTCGAAAATACCTCCTGGAAGATTCCTCAAGCTCAATATCATATGAGGTGGCTAAATTTTGCACTTTAGTAATTAGGAAGCGTAAATCTCTTCTGTTGAATGGCACACTGTGAAGTTCCCTTGTGTAACCTTTTTTCTTTTCTGAGGTTGTTGCTGATTTCTTGTTGTCTGATCTTGTGGTCTTTAGTGTCACTGGCTTTGGCCGCAATAAAACTTGAAACTTGAAACTTCCCGTGCGCGCGCCCCATCTATTTCCATTGGCTCAGCTCGCGGGGAAGGCTGCATTGGTATCTCAGGAATGCGGTAGTCATGGCAACGGTGCTCTCTCCCTTCCCGCCTCTCCTGGGCCCACGCTTCCTGCCGTACGCCAATCGCAAGCACAGCCTTGGTCAGCTGATCCATCCCCTGCGTGCGGGGTGCGCGGGAAAGCTCATCCTTCACCGTAGGGGATAACCCCTCCTCGAATAACATTTGTATGGGTTCAGAGTCCAGTTGCTACCCGAGGCGGTGAACTATCATGGCAAAGCGCGACCAGTAGTCTCTAACTAACTGGTTCCCCTGTTTACAGTTCATCAGTTCCCGCTTAGTCACACTTTGTTGTACATCACTGGAAAACATTGCGTCCATCGCCTGAAAGAATTTCCTCAGGTCTTGCATGGCGGCATTCTGCGTTGCCATAAGGGGCCTGATCCATTTCCTGGCCCCACCTTGCAGGTGACCCACGACATATGCCACCCTCGCCCCATCGTCTGCAAAATCGTCATCCTGCAGTTTCAAGGCGTACTCTATTTCCGTTCGGAACGCACTATATTCCTGCGGGTTCCCTCCAAATTTGTGCACCAGTCCCGGTACCTTCCTTGCTATGGGGGTGGGCCTGACCTGTGCATCTTGAGACCGCCTTTCATCCAGCCACGCCGTCAGGATGGCCACATGCTGCTCCAACTCTCGGTTCCTCTCTACCAGAGTTTGCCCTCCAGCTGCTCCCTCCTGGGCGTTCGCTCCTCCGGTCTTGCTCATGATGCTACCTGCCTGCTGCTCCGCACGAGCAACTTTCAGGGACTGGCGGATTGCTGTAATAGGTATGAGTTACTCGTGTGTAAACTGGTGCCTTTCTCGGTTAATTTGCCTTGTTAAACCTTTCTGACTGCACAGCCCCTTCTCATCGTGGCTGCCTCAGTCACTGGCAGAATCAGTCAGTGGGCGTTTCTTGAACCTCTTCCAGCATAAAAGTTGTTTGACACCCAGTCTCCTCCTCCTCTCACTGCGCGGGAGTCTTCTGCGCAGGGAAGGCGTGGGTAGCGGAGGACCTGGGCTCTCCTCACTGATGTCCAGTGAAGAGTCCTGGAGCCCTCTCTCCAATTCCCCCGTCTGCCCCGCTTTATCCCTGGTGTTGTGCTGATTGGCTTCCCCCTCTACTGAGCTGTTTCTCCCCCTGCTGCTGAGTCCTTTGCCAGCATCATCTGGGAGCCTCCCCTTCACCTCTCGCTCCGATGTCAGTTCCCTGACAGTAACTTTCCACCGTCCTGACCCTGGAGCGGGGTGTAAGAATTGACGTTTTGAAGCTCATTGACCAGAGACAAATGTTTTTGACAGATAGTTAAAAGAAGAGTAACATTGTGATTCCACTGTTTCCTTTCGCATTTTAAAGGAACAAATATTGACAAAATATCTTAAAAAAAGAAACTTTGTTGCTATTGTCCTTAAAAAGAAAGAACAACCAGAAGTTTTCCCCCTAGAGGAGGACTGTGAAACTGTAACCAATTCTAGGGAGCTTGCAGCTGCCACAGATTACAACCGTGGGAAAGGACTTGTGACCTTGCAGGACAATGTTTTCAGAAGCACTGTTGGGTGCTTTCTGTAAAATAAATGCCCTATTGGATCAGCTAAGTCAGAAGACGGATTTGATGACTAATGCGGCCAGAACATTTGAACAGGTAGTGGGAAACTATATGGAGCCCACCCAGGAACTTAAACAGGAGTGTGTCCTGATAGAGCAGATGAGAGAAGAGGATGTTGCAGAATCTTGGGCGCCAGAGATGGAGCGACTTTTGGCCCAGCAGGAAAATGAGCCTTTGGATTTGACAAATGAATTTGGAAAAACCCAGATTTGGAAAGACAAAGTTTGGATTGACTTGGAAATGGGGGGTTGGACTGACCCCCCCTATGCAGGGATGTTTGGACTTTCCGAGTCTGGCAATGGGCCGTCAGAGGTTTGGAGCTGTTGGGACTTCCAATTTTGGAGGGAATTTGAAACATGCCTTAAAATACCACATGGAGTTTAGTCTGGACTATGGGAAAGGGGCTGATTTGTTGAAAAGGGTCAAAAACACTACCAAGCTGGAGTTCCCACGAGTGAAAGGAAAATATGAAGAAGAGCTGCGGAAGGGACATGGAAGAGATTTAAGGCCTTGGATATAAGATCACCAGGTTAATGTGCCAGACTAATGGGAGATAAAGGACTGACAATCCCGGGACCGGGGGGAGGGGACGCTGGAAGAAGATTGGATTGTTTTTATTTTCTCTTTTTTATCATTAGAAATGTTTTATAAAATTGATGAATGTCGGAAAAATGTTGAAATGAAATTACTTGGCTCTTGTAAAAATGTTTAAAGAATTAGGTAAAAAGGTAATGGTTATGAGAAGTTGGTAAAAATAAGATTTAAGTCTTAAGCTTTAAGGTTTTTTATAAGATAAGATGAAAATAGAGTAAGGTAATGTAATGACAGAATATTATGAATTATGGAAAGGATTTGCTGTGACAATTATTAATCAAGATACAAGAGATGGGAGGAGGAGGAGGTCATGGAAAGAAGGTAATGAAAGTGGAGAATTTGAAAATGATGGTTTTATTTTTTTTCTTCTTCTTTTTCTGTTTTTGTCTTTTTTCTTTGTAATTTTTTTTAAAAAAATCTTTTTTCAATAAATATCATTAAAAAAAACCCAACAGATAGCTGATAGAGCCAACACTTTTTAAATGCTACCCTATCTAAGCACAGGCAAGGTTATTTATTTACTTAGGCAAGTCTGGATTTAAGCCGATCACAAAAGGAAGTCCCTCTTCTGTCTGTGGAAGGCCTTTGATTCAGTGAAGGCAACATTCTGGCAGACTGAGAGAAGAAACTATTTTTGCTTATTCTCTTCTCCGTGTGCAGCCTCCTATGTCCCCTAGAAATCTGCCCCAGGTGAATGGGAAGAGCCTCTGGAACAATGCAGGAGGTGAGCCTGGGAGCTGCAAGGGAGAAGTGAAATGTCCTGAGTGACACTCTACTTTGAGGATGCTACTGCCAATGATAGGATAATCTGTACCCAACTGTCAGCTTCGTTCCACAGCTGACAGAGGCTGGGAATGACAGCAGACAAAGAGAGATAAGGACACTGGAATGTGAGCTGCAATGTGAGAGGGAGGAGGGGCAGCCTAGCGGCATGGCTTCAGAGAACAGAGAGCAGGCAGCAGATAGCAATGGTAAAGCCACTTCCGAACCTGAGCAGGAGGTGGGGTTGCGGGCTTCACGCCCACCCCACGTGAGCGGGGGCTGGTTTCAGCCCCCGCGAGAGCAGGGGAATCCCGGCCGCGTCATCCACCCACCCAGCCAATCAGGTGGCTGGGGGGCGTGGCCTGCCCTATTTAGGGCCGGCACCGGGGCCCGCCCTCTTTTTGCTGTAGAGGGGTTTTTCTGTCCTTCACCAATGCCTTTTCTTCTGCACCAAAATTAAGAAAATAGTATATTGTTGTTTACTAACTTTATGAGAAATCAATGTTCTGGTACAGTATGTGAACACATTCACTTTTGTTGTGGTGTCATATGTTGAAGACTTTTAAAGGAAAAAAATTGAGGTCTGTTAAAGTAAAATGGATCCTTCAAAAATTATGGTAAATATGTTAGGCTGACATGCACTCAGTAGCCTGTGTGAATTTATTTTCAACCCATCAGCCCATGTCATCAAGATCCTAATTGGGCACTAACTGCTTGGGCAGGTTGGCATGAAATTTAATTTTGCTAATCAGCCCAAGGCAACATTAGCATGAAATAAACAATTTGTGTAGGTTTCATTTTTTTTGTAATGGGCAAAAGATCATCGTCTTGCTTTTGAAGAAATTCTGCTGTTTGAAGCAAAATGTATTTTGGTAAGTGGCATGAAAAATATGCATTAAGGCTAAGGTAATGTCAAATGTGTTCTCAGCAGTTCATTTCATTTTCACTCTCTCTCTCTCTATTTACTCTCAGGCAGCTAACTGCATCCCAAGTCTTACTGAACATTATGAACCTTCTTTGTGCTAATGCACAGAATGAAATTCCAGGAAATGCAACACTTTCCCTTTCTGTAATCATTAAAAACTAGACCCCTTCCACTTAATACTTAAGACTAGAGTACATATATTGGATGGAATCTTATAGTTTATAATTTTGGCAAGGGGTGTTTTAAGTATCGTAACAAGAGGTTGCTTCATCCCCCATACTGACTTAAGTATTTATTTATTGCTAAATAAAATAAGGCACTCTATAAATAAATAAAAAATTAATTATCATCACACACACAAACATTTGGTTACAGTGGCTCTTTTCATTGCAACATGGCAGCAAGGAGAAAGCTGTATTCAGTAAGTGTGAGATAAATATTCCACTGAAAATATGGTGCTTCCCTTTTTAACGTTTCATTTTCTTTTTGTTCCTCCACTGACGTATGACTGCTAGAGTTTTAGATTTGTTGTTTTTTAAAAATAATTTTTATTAAGTTTTCCATTTTAACAATTCAATCAGATCACATTAAATATTCCAAATTATAAAAATACATATCATAAAGTCCAAATATTTTGCCAAATTATAAATTTTGTTGGGGCTTCTCATGTTTCAAGTTCAGTGGGGTCCAATCATCTTATGGTTCTACTGCCTTAAGTTTCCAAAAGTTCTTTCTTTAAATCTTCCTGCTGTTATCCTTCTTTCTTTCATAGCCTCTGAGTTGTTTCCACAGGCGACCTGAAGTGAGCTATAACATGCTTCTGTGTGAACTTTGTATGACTCTCCTTTTTTTTTGCAGCTGGTAAGTCTTTTATTTTCAGTATGACCTCACACGCTGGTGTTTATGCCAAATTGATCCAAAAGTAATAGTAATAGTAATAATAATAATAATAATAATAATAATAATAATAATAATAATAATAATTTATTAATTATACCCCGCCCATCTGGCTGGACTTCCCCAGCCACTCTGGGTGGCTTCCAAGAAATATCAAATACTGTAATAACCTCAAACATTAAAAGCCTCCCTAAACAGGGCTGCCTTCAGATGTCTTCTAAAAGTCTGGTAGTTGTTGTTCTCTTTGACATCTGGTGGGAGGGCGTTCCACAGGGAGGGCGCCACTACCGAGAAGGCCCTCTGCCTGGTTCCCTGTAACTTGGCTTCTCACAGTGAGGGAACTGCAAGAAGGCCCTCGGTGCTGAACCTCAGTGTCCGGGTAGAATGATGGGGGTGGAGACGCTCCTTCAGATATACTGGACCAAGGCCATTTAGGGCTTTAAAGGTCAGCATCAACACTTTCAATTGTGCTCGGAAACGTACTGGGAGCCAATGTAGGTCTTTCAAGACCGGTGTTATATGGTCTCGACGGCCACTCCCAGTCACCAGTCTAGCTGCCGCATTCTGGATTAGTTGTAGTTTCCGGGTCACCTTCAAAGGTAGCCCCACGTAGAGCGCATTGCAGTAGTCCAAGCGGGAGATAACCAGAGCATGCACCACTCTTGCGAGGCAGTCCGCAGGCAGATAGGGTTGCAGCCTACGTACCAGGTGGAGCTGGTACACAGCTGTCCTGGACACAGATTTGATCTGTGCCTCCATGGACAGCTGTGAGTCCAAAATGACTCCCAGGCTGCGCACCTGGTCCTTCAGGGGCACAGTTACCCCATTCAGGACGAGGGAATCCTCCACACCTGCCCGCCTCCTGTCCCCCAAAAACAGTACTTCCGTCTTGTCAGGATTCAACCTCAATCTGTTAGCCGCCATCCATCCTCCAACCGCCTCCAGACACTCACACAGGACCTTCGCCGCCTTCACTGGTTCTGATTTAAAAAAGAGGTAGAGCTGGGTATCATCCGCATACTGATGAACACCCAGCCCAAACCCCCTGATGATCTCTCCCAGCGGCTGCATGTCGATGTTAAAAAGCATGGGGGAGAGGACAGAACCCTGAGGCACCCCACAAGTGAGAGCCCAGGGGTCTGAGCACTCATCCCCCCCCCCACCACTTTCTGAACACGGCCCAGGAGGAAGGAGCGGAACCACTGTATGACAGTGCCCCCAGCTCCCAGCCCCTCAAGACGGTCCAGAAGGATGTTATGGTCGATGGTCTCAAACACCGCTGAGAGATCCAGCAGAACTAGGAAATAGCTCTCACCTTTGTCCCTAACCCCGCCGGAGATCATCAACCAGTGCGACCAAGGCAGTTTCAGTCCCATGATGAGGCCTGAATGGAAGGGATCCAAATGGTCCGCTTCTTCCAGGCGTGCCTGGAGTTGTTCAGCAACCACTCGCTCAATCACCTTGCCCAAGAATGGAAGATTTTAGACTGGACGAGAGTGTTAGGATATTTCCGTTCCACCTTAAAAGGGAGCAGGCTTTGTGAGTCACAGAGTCTGCGTATTTCCTTTTCACAGTAAGTATATGTTTTGTCTATTGCTTTCGTTCTCTCTCTGTGTCTGAACATCGAAGCAGGCAGTCATGTTTTTTTCTTTGTTCTGACCAACGCTGAATAAACTTGTAAATATGCTCTCCTGAGTGCGTCTTTTGCTGTGCGAACTCTGCTGATAGAGCGTGCACCAGCTCTGGAATGTGGCATGCTATTTCTGAAGCTCGTGTCGCTAATTGACTGATACTGTATCTACGGGAGATTGATGGATCGTCCGGAATCGACGTGGGGTCATGATGGCCTTTGTCTCCCTGGCAGTATCCCAACAGATAGTTGGCCATCGTGGCCGCATCTAAAGATGGTTTTTTATGAAGCGGTTTAATAACCACCTCTTTCAGCGGGTCTGGGAAGGTTCCCTCACTGAGGGAAGCATTCACCACCCCACGAAGCCCATCGCCCAGCCCTTCCCGGCTAGCTTTTATAAGCCAGGATGGGCAAGGATCAAGGAGACAGGTGGTTGGTTTCACTCTCCCAAGCAGCCTGTCCACATCCTCGGAGGTAACAGATTGGAATTGATCTCACACAACTTGACTAGACAGGACTCTAGCACTCTCCCGCCCCAGCCCTGCTCCCACGGTGGAGTCTACCTCTTTCCGAATCTGAGCAACTTTATCTGCAAAAAACTTTGCAAAATCATTGCAGGAGATCATTTGGCCCATACTGGGCCTCGATGGAGCAGGTGGTTCCGCTAAATTACGAACCACTTGAAAAAGTCTCCTGCTGCTGTTTTCTGCAGATGCAATAGAGGCCGTTGAAGAAAGTCTTCTTCGCCGTCGCTACCGCCACTTGGTAGGCTCGACATTGAGCTCTAACCCGTGTCTGGTCAGCTTCAGAATGAGTTTTCCGCCACCGGCGCTCTAGCTGTCTCAGTGATTGTTTCATTGACCTCAGATCCATTGAAAACCATGGGGCTGTCCGGGCTCCATGCAATCGGAGATGGCACTTCGGAGCCAAACAGTCAATAGCCGTGGTTAACTCCACATTCCAGCGGGCCACCAGGGAATCAGCTGAAAGGCCATCAACATGGGATAAAGCATCCCCTACCACTCTCTGGAAGCCATTTGGATCCATTAAGTGGCGGGGGCGGACCATCCGAATCGGTCCCACCTCCCTGCAGAGGGGATGGGTTGCGGAGAAGTCCAGTTGCACCAGGAAGTGATCTGACCATGGCACTTCTTTTGTTTCGCTTTTAGTTAGTGTCAGATCACCAACATCCATAGAGGTGAACACCAAGTCTAAGGCATGTCCACGGCTATGAGTTGGGCCAAACTTATTCAGGGACAGCCCCATGGAGGCCATGCTTTCCACGAAGTCCCGAGTGGCCCCTTGTAAGGTCGTGTCGGCATGGATGTTAAAATCCCCTAGGACAACCAAACTAGCTGTCTCCAGGAGAACATCCGCCACGACCTGAAGCAGCTCGGGCAGGGAATCCTTGGTGCAGCGGGGAGGTCGGTACACCAATAGGAATCCTGTACTGTCCCTATTGCCCAACTGGGTCTTCCCAATAGGACGCCTGGTGCAAACTAATGACTTCCTAAAAATCACTGCAACCCCCCCACTCCCCGCCCACAAGGCCAAGATCAAGTCATGGATGGCAGCGGTCTTATGAATCATTGACCTGGCATTCCACAGCAGCACCTTCAGGTCATGTGTGTATCCCTTGCTGATTCTAGTATCCGTCCGGTTAGGACCAGACACGGAGGCAGGGATAGTCCTCAAACAATGACTAAACCTGCCTCCTCTGTAATGACATGATCTGGTCTTAGCGTAACTCCTCCTCCTACCCGTGATCACTGAGATCGGTTGTCCCAGCACATCCCCCTCTGTGGAACATGCCCCAGCCATTTTGTTGGCAGCCCTGACCCCTCCCCTTGAGAACAAAATAAAACCTTAAAAATAATTAAAAAGACCCAATAAAACACTACAAACAAAAAAACTGTAAAAGTTACAAAACATCAAAATCAAACAATTTCCCAAGCAAGCCCAACCAAACATCCATCCCACCCCACCCCCACCCCCACATACAAAAAAATCAAAAGAAAATTTTAAAAACATTTTAAAAACCCCTCCGAGTCCTCCTGGACAGCAGCAGCAGTAACAGCAACCGTCCTTGTGAGGCTTCAGGCCCCGCCCTGGGCCAGGTGATGAGTGGCAGGAGCAGGGCCCTCAGGCACTCACACAGGGGAGTCCTCCTGGGCAGCAGAGCAGTCCTTTTGAGGCTTCAGGTCCTTCTCTGGTGGCAGATGCCATCTTCTCTCAGTTCCGATGAAATAAAGTCTAGGCGTTTGCTCATTAATTTTCTCAGACAGGTTGCACCAAACATTAGTCTTTCCAGGGGAGGTTTGCCAAATCGGACCTGAAATACAGATATAATAACAAAGTAAGAGCTCGCCTCCCCCTATGACTATTAATCTCTGCAACTCAGTCTGTCTCATAATGGCGGATCCCGATTAAATAATGCGTCACAGGAGAGTCTTTTATCTTCTTCCATGTAATTCAAAGAGCAAAGGCTTTAATTAATATTATTATTTCCACACAGTTTATATTTTCCGATCTCACTTGCTATAAGTAATGTAGACGGTTCTTCGGGGGGGGGGGGGTGTTAGGTATTATTGTAGCAGAAAAGGAAAAAGTTTTATCCCCCCTCCTTTCCGTTCCGTTCCAACGTACCGGTTTAGATATGTTATCTTTGATGTTATCTTTCTTCCTCCCGTCACTCTTGGCACCTCAGTGGCTGTAGTTGAAGAAGAAGAAGAGTTTGGATTTGATATCCAGCCTTTCACTCCCTTTAAGGAGTCTCAAAGCAGCTAACATTCTCATTTCCCTTCCTCCCCCACAACAAACACTCTGTGAGGTGAGTGGGGCTGAGAGACTTCAAAGAAGTGTGACTGGCCCAAGGTCACCCAGCAGCTGCATGTGGAGGAGCGGAGACGCGAACCCGGTTCCCCAGATAACGAGACTACCGCTCTTAACCACTACACCACACTCTCAGTTGGCAGATTAATTACCCTTTCTTCGCCCAAAGCACGTCCAAAATTCTTAAATCCAATTTTTTATCTTAAGAACTGAAACTTGGAGCGCTCACAGAGACAATGTCCAGGAGATCCGAACTCCCTTGAGGGCTTTCCATCCAGTGCCCTCACCCCCTCCTTCTTTACGAACTCGGGGGTGGTTTGTGGGCAGCTGCGGATAAGACTGCATCTTCCCTTCCACCAGGAAGAATTTGGGAGGCTGATTACCGTATTTTTCGCACCATTGGACGCACTTTTTTCCTCCTAAAAAGGAAGGGAAAATGTCTGTGCGTCTTATGGAGCGAATGTGTGGTCCCTGGAGCCAAATCGCTGTTGCCCTACGCTGCTGGGGTGCTCTTCGGGGATGGGGGGAGGAGCCACAGTGCTCTGCCGGCTGCCTCCGCTTTCCCCTGAAGCCCCGGCAACGTTTGCAAGCAGCGGGAAGGCTGTGCGTCTTTGCCCTGTGCTCCTGGGGTGCTCTTTGGGGGTGGGGGAGGAGCCACGCTGCTCCGCCTATAGCTTTTGCATTCCCCCTGAAGCTCCGACAAGGTTTGCAAGCAGAGGGAAGGCTGTGTGATCCTGGGGTGGAGGGGGGGAGGAGCTACACTGCTCTGCCTACAGCTTTTGCATTCCCCCTGAAGCTCCGACAAGGTTTGCAAGCAGAGGGAAGGCTGTGCGTCTTTGCCCTGCGCTCCTGGGGTGCTTTTGGGGGGGGGGGGCCACACTGCTCTGCCTATAGCTTTTGCATTCCCCCTGAAGCTCCGACAAGGTTTGCAAGCAGAGGGAAGGCTGTGTGATCCTGGGGTGGAGGGGGGGAGGAGCTACACTGCTCTGCCTATAGCGTTCGCATTCCCCGTGAAGCTCCGACAAGGTTTGCAAGCAGAGGGAAGGCTGTGTGATCCTGGGGTGGAGGGGGGTGGGGAGCAGCAAATTGCTTTCTCTCAGTGCCTCCTAATTCAACTGCAAAGGATTGCCTAACCGGATTCTGAGCTCCATTTGAAGTTTAAAAATACTAAGTTTGGGGATTTCTTCAGGTAGCAGTTTTGCAGAAATAGTCATAAATACATGCAAAGCATTTCCACAATTCAGTATTAGTGAGCTCAGCTAAAACCGAGCAGGCATCTGGCTCAGTAACAGTTTAAACTAAACAACTATAACCAAAATAAAAAAATTCCTTCCAGTAGCACCTTAAAGACCAACTAAGTTAGTTCTTGGTATGAGCTTTTGTGTGCATGCACACTTCTTCAGATACACTGCTCTGTATCTGAAGAAGTGTGCATGCACACGAAAGCTCATACCAAGAACTAACTTAGTTGGTCTTTAAGGTGCTACTGGAAGGAATTTTTTTATTTTGACTATGGCAGACCAACACGGCTACCTATCTGTAACTGCAACTATAACCAGACATCCTGTGTGTTTGTGTGTGGACCATGTTCCTAGCAGCTAATCTTTATTGCTGAAAAGAGGCACTGATTTTCCACTCCAAATCTATAATTCATTATACAAATTCTTACAAGTACAGTCCACCTATACCAAACCAAAAACATTGTGTTCTCTTGTTATTGAATGGGAGCTATTTATCTGCCCTCTTTTCCTCCTCTGTTCTTTGCTCAATCACTCCATTTCCCACTCTTTGAATCTTCCTTTCAAAACAACCAGGCCTGTTTTGAGAAAACTTCAGAGATTTAGGATCTGGAGCGCAATCATTCGATCTCTTTGCTGTTCCTCCATACTCCAAGCACTTCTCATTTGCACAGCCCTGGTTTCTCTCCCTGACTATTAATATTCTTGATTAATAACAGTAAAATGCTCAAATTTTAATTTTTGTGACTGCTGCCAATACTGACTTCCCAGTGATGATGAAAACAGCTACATTATAATGGAATGTCTGTCCTTTTTCCATTCTCTTCATTATATATTGTGGCTCGCTTTAAAGCAGCAAAGTGGACAGGAGCCACCCACTTTGCTGTTTTAAATAGTTTAGTACAACATTTGAGTTGGATTTTTTCTTCTTATTTTCCTGCTCTAAAAACTTGGTGCGTCTTTTGGTCAGGTGCGTCCTATGGAGCGAAAAATACGGTACTCCCATCTCAGCCTCTAAATTACCTCGTGTGAGCTGGAGAGATGGTATTGTATCTGAAGAAGTGTGCATGCACACGAAAGCTCATACCAAGAACTAACTTAGTTGGTCTTTAAGGTGCTACTGGAAGGAATTTTTTTATTTTGACTATGGCAGACCAACACGGCTACCTATCTACTTCTAAATTACCTCGTGTGAGCTGGAGAGATGGTATTGTCGGCCATCTTCCGTGGCGCCGCTAGCGGAGCCCCTAGAGTTTTAGATTTGAAGTGATATTGTATACATATATGCTGTGGAAGTCTAATGCTACAGTCTTATGCATGCTTACCTGAAAGTGAACCCCACTGAATACTAACAGATTTACTTCTGAGTAAACATTCATAGGAATCGACTGCTAGTACTGATATATTGGCATGGTGTGTGTGTTGTGGCTTGGATACTAACTGGATTTCCATTGATGGAAGTAACTGGACTTCTTTTTCATTGTATCTGAAGAAGTGTGAATGCACACAAAAGCTTATACCAAGAACAAACCTAGTTGGTCTCTAAGGTGCTACTGGTCATTTTTTTTATTTTTTTGTATATTTGGACCTCCATTGGTGGGAGCATTCCCTGAGCAGAGTTTAGCTCAAAGGATGCTCCTCCCTTTGCTTGAATTCCCCTCCCCCTGAAGCCCTTTGTCTCCCCCACCCACCCACCTCTAATATACTCCAGAGGGGTGAAGGACCCTCCAGGACAGGATGAAAGGCATTACAGGGGATTTACAGAAGGAACAAATAAACATTCTCTCTATCTGCTCCCTTCTAACACGGGGACCCTCCATTGAATCTTTTAGTTCTGTCCAGGACCAATAGGAGTCCCTTCAAGATACCTAGATCCAAGCATTAATAGTACTGTAATAATTAAAACCTGAAGAGATAATTATCTAAGCAAAACTGAGCACTTCGCAGCCACACTGATTTCAATAGGGCACTAAAGAGCTGGCATAAATCTCTTTTGCTCGAGAGGAAGAAAATGGGCAGCGGTGTTCAACTTTCACTGGATTACACCTCCCTCCCCCCCCCCCAGCTTAAAAAGTGCAGATGCTACCTGGTTCTATGCATGTTTCCTCAGACACAAATCTCACTTCTTCGTTGTGATTTACAGTGGTGCCTCGCAAGACGAAATTAATTCGTTCTGCGAGTTTTGTCGTCTTGCAATTTTTTTCGTCTTGCGAAGCACGGTGTTGGGAAAATTTTGGAAAAGCTTCAAAAATCACTAAAGTCTTTAAAAACCTCAAAAAAGGCTACCACACCGCGTTCTATGAGTTGCTCCTCGAAGTCAAGTCGCAACTGTATTAATGGTGTTAAGAAAAAGGAAACAAACTTGCAAGACGTTTCCATCTTGCGAAGCAAGCCCATAGGGAAAATCGTCTTGCGAAGCAGCTCAAAAACCAAAAAACCCTTTCGTCTTGCGAGTTTTTTGTCTTGCGAGGCATTCGTTTTGCAAGGTACCACTGTACTTTAAGTAGGTAACTGAGCAAAAAAACCTACAGCCTTCAGCGCCTCCCATTTATGTTTTCTCCTTGCTCGTTAAGATATCAGTAATCTCAAGGGGCCTTGTTGTACATTCTGTCATTTACTCATTAAGAATTGAGATGGTTTTCTCTGCTCTGGCACCCACTCTGTGAATATCCCTCTCTCATGAGACCATTCCCCCCCCCTCCTCATTATAAAAATTCTACCAACAACTTAGTGACTTGCAACATTTTTGTATGAAAATAATTATTTTTTATTACTTTCTCAAAGTCTTGTCACTTTTATGCTTATAGAGAGGAGAGAGACTTTCTGTGATGTGGTCCCCAAACCCTCCCCTAGACAGGCCTGAGCAGTGTTGGCATTATTGACCTCAGTACCAGGTTAAAATTTTGTTTTGCACAGGCATTTTAAAGTAGCTACAATTTTCTATGTCCTGGTATTTTTTTAAAAAAAAAAACTTTAGTTATATATATATTTAGTTTCTGTTGTCTTGATGGACTTTGTTTTGCCTTTCTCACAGAAGACCATGGTGATTTTGAGGAGTTTTTGGTGGTGCACCTCTCATGCCTAGAGGACCTTGACCCTATAAGTGAGTAAATCTATGTCTCTCTTATGATTACATAAAATATTAGTTCTTGAAAGTGAAATATACTTGGAGTCGAGTGTGGATTTCATGCTCTTTATTCAGCTCATAGTAGTGAGGAATGAAAGTTCCCCCCAAATATCTGCTTTATATACATTATTTACACAATGGGCTGCACGTGATTGGCTAATTCTGCTATTCTCCTGTAGGCCAATCAGGTTGTGGATTCACTTCCACCTGGAGCTGGATTGGGTGGCTCCTGCGGATCAATCATACTGCTGCATTGTTCTAGGACCAATCAGACTGCTGCATTCTGGATCCTATTGTTCTAGGATGAACCAGACTCCTGCCTTTTGGATCCTATTCAACTCAGTACATAACACCCCTCCCCTCTAAGTTCCAGTCCTGCCCGGGAGGTCTCATTCATAGTCCTCAAAGTACGCCGGCCGCCTACGTGTGCGTTGCGGCCTGGGGTGTTCCCTGGTCCAGGGTTCAGGTTCTGGCTCGTGTTCCAAGGATGCTGGCTGTGATGGGGCCGTTTGGTCTGGCGCAACCGGCTCGCTCATTCGTGGTTCTGGTTCCAGTGTCCGTTCGGCCTCGCGGGTCCTCTCTGTATTTACTGATTCTGCCTCTCCTGCTGGCCCCTCCTGTTCTACGGGCTTCACTGCCCCACTGTTCCCTTGGGACTCCTCTGACCTGTACTCCTCCTGGTTTTCTCCTGGGAATCATCGCCGTATCTGGTCGCAGTGGTGGCGCCAGCATTACCCCCCCCCCTCCGTTAGCACCTTGTATGACATGGGGCCAGTGACCCTGGTGACTGTGGCAGGTACCCATGCTGGGCCTGCCCCAAAATTATTTGTGTATACTGGGTCCTGGGCCATGAAGGTCCGGGGGTTCCTGCCTTCTGAGCTCTGTCAGAGTGTAGGCGGTCCAGTCTGACTGTGAGGCGCCGGCCCATTAGTAGTTCAGCGGGACTCCGGCCAGTCGTTGAGCTGCGGGTGCTGTGCTATGCTAGAAGAAATGTGGCAAGGCAGTACTCCCAATCCCCTTGCGTCATGCGGCGAAGGGTGTCCTTGGTGGTCCGCACCATGCGCTCTGCTTGGCCATCGGTGGGAGGGTGGAATGGCGCCGAGCGGATGTGTCGGATGGCGTTCTGCGCTGTGAAGGTCTGGAATTCTCCTGATGTAAATGCGGTTCCCTTGTCTGAGACGAGAGTGTCAGGAAGCCCGTGGGTTGCAAACAGCCTGTGTAGTACCTGGATGGCTGCGGACGTGGAAGTGGATGGTACCAGTGTGACTTCCAGCCATTTGGTGTAGGAATCCACCACTATGAAGAATGTTTTCCCCTGAAAGGGGCCAGCGAAGTTCACATGCAGGCGTGACCATGGTGCTCGGGCGGACTCCCAGGACTGGACTGGGGCCCTTGGGGGATCTGGGCGGGATTCTTGGCAGGCCTGACAGTGTTTGACCCAGGCCTCTATCTCTCTGTCGATCCCCGGCCACCACACATAACTCCTCGCAAGGGCCTTCATTCTCACTACCCCTGGGTGTGTCTCGTGTAGGGCTGTGAGGACCCTTTTGCGGAGGGGCTGGGGAACAATGACCCTGCTTCCCCATAACAGGCACCCCTTGTGGGCCGACAGTTCATGTTTGCGGGTTGTGTAGCCAGTGAATTCTGGCCTGGGGCTGCTGCTGGGCCATCCCCTCCACACCCAGTCCAGGACCTGGGAGATGACACTATCTTTCTTGGAATGGTGTGCAACTTCTTGTGCCTGAATGGGGTGGTCGGGAAGCAGCTCCAGGCTCATAACCTCTTGCGCGGGCGCTGGGTCGGGGCCTGTTTCCGGTAGTGGTAGCCTGCTGAGGGCGTCCGCGTGGCCCATCGCCTTCCCAGGGTGGTGAATCAGTGCATACTGGTAGCTGGCAAGGAAAATTGACCACCTGAGGACGTGAGGAAACAGCACTTGGGGGGGTCTGCTTTTCGGGGGCAAACAAGCCAAGCAACGGCTTGTGGTCCGTCACCACGGTAAAGGGCTGCCCGTACAAGAAATCATGGAATTTTTTACTCCCTTCATGATTGCCAGACCCTCCTTGTTGATTTGCGAGTAGTTCCGCTCGGTTGCATCGAGTGTCTGGGAAAAGTATGCCACCAATACCTCTCTTCCATCCAGGAGTTGGTGTCCCAGGACAGCGCCGATGCCGTAGGGCAAGGTGTCGCAAGCTAGCACCACCGGCAGCCTCTCGTCAAAGTGCGCCAAGACCGAGTTTGAGACAAGCAAGTCCTTGACTGCCTGGAATACGGCCTCCTGGCGCTGGCCCCACACCGCTTGTCCAGGAGTCTGTGTAGGAACTCCACTACCACCACCTTATGGGGAAGGAAGGCATGGTAAAAGTTCAATAGACCCAAGAAATTCAATAGACCCAAGAAGGTCTGAAGTTCAGTCTTGCTCTTGGGCACTGGGGCATCACAAATGGCCCGTACCTTGTCCCCAGTTGGGTGGACCCCTTCTGCATCCACCATAAATCTCAGAAAGTCCAACTGAGGCACTCCTAGTAGACACTTTTCCCACTTCACCTTGAGCCCCGTCATCTGGAAATGGTGCAGAACAGTGCGGAGGCGGTCCTCAAACTCCTCTGGCATGGGCCCGGCAATCAACAGATCATCGAAGAAGGGGGTGACGCCAGGAATCCCTTTAAGGAGAGAGTCCATTAGATTCTGGAATATGCCTTGTGCCACAGTGACACCGAATTGCAGCCGCTTTACCCTGAACGCTCCTGTGTGCATCACAATTGTCTGTGCCTCTGCTATGGCTTCATCCACCGGCAGCTGTTGATAGGCTTGGGCCAAGTCCAGCTCACCGAAAATTTTTGACCCAGCCAGGGTGGCGATGACATGGCTGACCACTGGCACTGGGTATGCATGGGCCATGAGGGCCTTGTTTATGGTACATTTGTAGTCTGTGCAGCTGCGGACTGAACCATTAGGCTTGACGGGTGTGACAATTGGGGTTTCCCAGGGGGCATTAGGCACAGGATCCAGCACTCCTTGCTCCACAAGCCAGTCCAATTCCTCGTCTATACGGGGTTTCAGGGCGAACGGGACCCGGCGGGCCTTGAACCTGACAGGTCATACTGCGGGGTCAAGCTGTAGGGCAATTGGGGGGGGCGTATACTGTCCCAATTTCCCATCGAAAACCTCTGGAAATTCCTTGCATATGGCATCCACGTCCACTTGTAAGTTAGTGCGGTTCACCCCAGTGACGGCTAACCCCAGTGGTCCAAACCATGCCAATCCCAGTAAGTTAACGTAGGGGCCCTTGACCACAAGCTAGTCCAGTTGCTGCATCCGCCCTCAATATTGCACTCTGAAGGTCCCCAGCCCCATTGTGGGGACCTTACGTTTCTGGAAGTCCTGGAGGGTGAATGGGGCCGGCCTGAGTTTCGGACCCCCACTTGGGCACAGTTTCTTTAAGGTCCTTGCCAAGATTATGGATACAGTTGAACCCGTGTCAAGCTCCATGCGGCACGGGGCCCCCCTCCATCTGTACCTCTACATAAATTTTCTCTATGCTGGGGTGGTGCAACTGGTATACCTGGCAAAGGTAGCTATATGCTGAGATGGTACTGTGTGGGAACAGGGTCCCAGGTTGGCTCCTGATATAGGGAGTTAGATTTATGTTCACTGCCTGCCAAGCATTAAGTAGTCCTTCAGTCTAGCAAGCAAGGCCATGGATAATATCCCAAGTACCAGATGTGCTTTGTGTAACACCAATAATATATAAGTTCCATGAACACTTCTGCTGGTCAGAACCTTATCTCTGGATAGCCATGACTCTAGCTCCTACTCCAGCTCCTGTTTCAGGATTCATGTCTGTCACTGACAGGATTCTCAATGAACAAAAGAAGAGACGCAAAAGAATTGCAGTGTTCTAGCTTTCTGCTAGTTAGTAAATAAAATATTTCGCCTTCACCCCATTTGTGTGTTCATTGTGTTCCAAATCAAAAAAGAACCTCCCTGTCCGTTGGCAGAATATCATATGTTGTTGTTTTCTGCTTACAACCCATCCAGATGAAGGGCAATTTAGAAAACATTAAAAGAAGTAAAATACTGATGGTTTTGGAAAGTTTGCATAGCCTTGAGCACTAGGTTGTTCAACAAGTGACTAACAAATGGTCAATAAGAACAAGCAAACCTTTTAACTCACTTGGACAGAATTTTTTTTTAAAATATATTTATTAAAGTTTCCAATTTTTTGCAAACAAAAGAAAAAACAAACATAAAAATATTAAAAACACTTAAATTTCACACCTTATTTTCTTGTAACTTATTTCCCCGACCTCCTCATACCTCCCCTTCTTGTATACCCAGTTTAAGTTGTTTGTACAGCAAATCCTTATCTCAACATCTTAGATTATTATAGCTTTAAATTCTTGCTTACAAAAAGAAAGTCGTTTTATCATAGTTACAGCTTGAAACCACTTAATTTCAATCCAGCATCATTCAACATTCCTTAATTTTACAATATTTTTGTAAATAGTCCTTAATTTTTTTCCAATCTTCTTCTGCCAACTCCTCTCCCTGGTCCCGGATTCTGCCAGTCATTTCTGCAAGTCCCATACAGTCAATCAGCTTCATCTGCCATTCTTCCAAAGTGGGTAGGTCTTGTGTCTTCCAATACTTTGCGATGAGTATTCTTGCTGCTGTTGTAGCGTACATAAAGAAAGTTCTATCCTTCTTTGGCACCAGTTGGCCGACTATGCCCAGGAGGAAGGCCTCTGGTTTCTTAAGGAAGGTATATTTAAATACCTTTTTCAGTTCATTATATATAATCTCCCAGAAAGCCTTAATCCTTGGGCACGTCCACCAGAGGTGAAAGAATGTACCTTCAGCTTCTTTACATTCCCAACACTTATTATCGGGCAAATGATAGATTTTTGCAAGCTTGACTGGAGTCATGTACCACCTGTATATCATTTTCATAATATTTTCTCTCAAGGCATTACATGCCGTAAATTTCATTCCGGTGGTCCACAACTGTTCCCAGTCAGCAAACATAATATTATAACCAACATCTTGTGCCCATTTAATCATGACCGATTTAACCGTTTCATCCTGAGTATTCCATTTCAACAGCAAGTTATACATTTTTGACAAAATCTTAGCTTTAGGTTCTAACAGTTCTGTTTCCAATTTAGATTTTTCCACCTGGAAGCCAATTCTTTTATCCTGGTTGTAAGCCTCCATTATCTGGTAATAATGGAGCCAATCTCTCACTTTATTTTTTAGTTTCTCAAAACTCTGCAATTTCAATTTATCTCCTTCTTGTTCCAAGATTTCCCAATACTTTGGCCATTTGACCTCCATATTGAGCTTTTTCTGAGCTTTTGCTTCCATCGGTGACAGCCGCCTTGGGGTTTTATTTTCCAATAAATCCTTATATCTTATCCAGACATTAAACAATGCTCTTCTGACAATATGATTTTTAAATGCTTTATGAACTTTAACCTTGTCATACCACAAATATGCATGCCACCCAAAAACGTTATTAAAACCTTCTAAATCCAAAATATCTGTATTCTCAAGAAGCAGCCATTCTTTCAGCCAGCAAAATGCCGCTGATTCATAATAAAGTTTAAGGTCTGGCAGGGCGAATCCACCTCTTTCCTTTGCATCAGTTAATATTTTAAATTTTATTCTGGGCTTCTTGCCCTGCCAGACAAATCTAGAAATGCCTCTCTGCCACTTCTTGAAACAGTCTATTTTGTCCAAAATTTGCAGTGATTGAAACAAAAATAACATTCTTGGCAATACATTCATCTTTATAACAGCAATTCGGCCTAACAAGGAAAGCTTCAAATTTGACCAAATTTCTAGATCTTTTTTAACTTCCGTCCAACATTTTTCATAATTATCCTTAAACAAATTTCCATTTATAGCTGTCATGTTAATCCCCAAGTATTTCACTTTCTTAACCACAGTCAAACCTGTTTCATTCTGAAACTTCTCTCTTTCTATCGATGTTAAATTTTTCTCCAAAACCTTAGTTTTTAGTTTATTCAATTTGAATCCTGCCACCTGACCAAACTCTTGAATTAATTCTAATACTCTTTTAGTACTAGATTCTGGCTCCTGTAACGTCAAAACCAAATCATCTGCAAATGCTCTCAATTTATACTGCTTGGCTCCGACCTGTATACCTTTGACCAACCGGTCTCTTCTAATCATATTCAGCAAAACCTCCAGGACCGATATAAAAAGTAATGGGGAAATTGGGCACCCCTGTCGTGTCCCTTTTTCTATCTTAAATTGTTCCGTAACCACATTATTTACAATTAGTTTAGCCTTTTGTTCAGAATATATTGCACCTATACCATTTTCAAAACCTTGGCCTACCCCCATACCCTGTAGATTCTTTTTCATAAAACTCCAAGATCTATTATCAAAGGCTTTCTCCGCATCCACAAATATCAAGACTGCTTTAGTGTTTATATTCACTTCTAGCTTTTCCAAAATGTCAATTACATTCCTCAGATTATCAGATAAATGTCTTCCCGGGAGAAAGCCCGCTTGGTCCTTATGAATCTCTTCAATCAATACTTTTTTCAGCCTCTTGGCCAAAATATCAGCAAAAATTTTGTAATCCACATTTAATAAGGATATGGGACGGTAGTTCTTAAGTTGAGTCTTTTCCGTCTCTGTTTTCGGTATGAGTGTAATATAAGCCTCTTTCCACGTTTCTGGTGCCCCTTTCCCCTCCAAGATTTCGTTACAGACTTCCTTCAAAGGTTGTATTAGCCAGTCCTTCAAAGATCTATAGTATCTGGAAGTCAAACCATCCGGCCCTGGAGATTTGCCCCATTGCATGTTTTGAATGGCCCCCTCTATCTCCTGATCAGATATTTTACTTTTCAGCATTAGCTTACTTTCTTGGGAAATTTTCTGTAGTCCATTTGTTTCCAAAAAACGGTCAATGTCCATTTCATTCTGTGGCCCTTGTGCATACAATTGCTTAAAGTACTTCTGGAAGCAATTTCTGATTTCATTTGGGTTATGTACCTCTTTCCCATCTATGTCCAAATTTGTGATGGTATTTAATTTTTGTCTCTTTTTCAATTGCCAAGCCAGTAATTTCCCACATTTATTCACTTGGACAGAATTTTAATACAATACCTAGAGAAGGCATCTGAATTTTGCGGCTTTTAAATTAACATTTATAGTGTAATTCTCAGACCACTTATTGTGGAATTTTCATTTACTTTATGATAAACCAAAGGGACCACTGAGAATTGTACTTTTTAGGTTCTTAATGGCATTCACAAAGTCTAGAGTTTATTATGAAATAAACATATAAATAACTTTGAAAAAACTTTTAACTATCCAATATGTGTGCTGCATTATTAACAAGACACAATTCACAAACTTCCAGGGAAGGAAACTAACAAGAACATTTAATTATCTCACTCATTAAAATCACTAGAATTCAATTAATATATGTGCCTGTTGATATTATTAATAAAGCTCCTGATCAAATTAGATTTTGGCTACAGAAAGCAGAATAAACTCTTTGTGATGGCCTGGGAATCCAATTCAGAGGGTGAACCGGAGGAATCCCAGCCTGCACAGGAGTCCACGCTTCCAGGACAAGCTGAACTGGGGCAGGGCCCTGATTCGGAGGCGCCTGCACCTGTGCCGGATCCTCAGGAGCAGGCACCAGGTGAATCCACTCTGGCTCCAGAGGTGGTTGAGGACTCAGTGCCTACAGGTGAGACTCCCCCTGGGCCCAGTAACCCTTCAGCCTCTCCTGAACTGCAGAGGCTCAGGGCAGAGAGGCGAAGGGAACTGGTTTCTCCCAGGAGAAGTGCTCGCCTTAAGGCCAGGAGAGGCAGGTCTCCTGGGGGCCGGGACCGCCCCTGGCCTCAGAGAAGATAAAGGCCAGTCAGCCCGGTCCCAGGTTGCGGGAGCAACGTCATTGTTGAGTACCTGTTCCTGCCAGACCTGACCCTCCAGTGTTCCTGTCCCCGCCCGGCTTCCTGCTTTGGACCTCGCCCCGCTTCTTGTGAACTGTTTCCAGGCTAGTGACCCAGGACCGGACTTTGACTACGCCAACGGTAACCTTCCCCCCGGGACCAGCACACTCTTGTTAAGAGCAATGTGCATATGATGAGGACTGAAAATACACTTCTAACTTTATTAGGCTGCTTGGCATTTTGGTAAGTATGCATTTCATTGATCCATTGGCCAGAAGTGTCTGACTTGTTCTGTGTGGTCAGTGTACATTTAATACATTTAATGAATTTTTTTTTTTTTAGCAGGTGTAGATTACCATGCAGGGATGAAAAAAGATGCCTTTGCTGAAATGTCTCAGCTGATAGAATCTCTTCACCAATATTTGGAAGTACAGTTGTACCTTGTATCCCGAACGCCTTGCAAGTCAAATGTTTTGGCTCCCGAACGCCACAAACCCGGAAGTGAGTATTCCAGTTTGCGAACGTTCTTTGGAACCTGAATGTCTAATACGACTTCCGCGGCTTCCGGTTGGCTGAACATTTTTTTTTTTAAAAGATATTTATTAAAGTTTCCAATTTTTTACAAACAAAAGAAAAAACAAACATAAAAATATTAAAAACACTTAAATTTCACAACTTATTTTCTTGTGACTTATTTCCCCGACCTCCTCATACCTCCCCTTCTTGTATACCCAGTTTGAATTGTTTATACAGCAAATCCTTATCTCAACATCTTAAATTATTGTAGTTTTAAATTCTTGCTTACAAAAAGAAAGTCCTGTTGGCTGAACATTTTCAAACGTTTTGGAAGTCGAACGGACTTCCAGAACGGATTCCATTCGACTTCCGAAATACAGTGGTACCTCGGGTTAAGAACTTAATTCGTTCTGGAGGTCCGTTCTTAACCTGAAATTGTTCTTAACCTGAAGCACCACTTTAGCTAATGGGGCCTCCCGCTGCTGCTGCTGCCTCGCCACCACCGCGTGATTTCTGTTCTCATCCTGAGGTAAAATTCTTAATCCGAGGTACTATTTCTGGGTTAGTAGAGTCTGTAACCTGAAGCGTCTGTAACCTGAAGCGTCTGTAACCCGAGGTACCACTGTACCACTATATTAATAGCTTGGACCGAAATGCAATCCAAGTGAAACTAAATCTGACATTGGGTGGCTCACTTGAATTAGGAGACAGTAGACTGGTTCTGTAACATAGCTGTCAACTTTTCCCTTTTCTTGTGAGGAATCCTATTCGGAATAAGGGAATTTCCCTTTAAAAAAGGGAAGCATTGACAGCTATGTTCTGTAAGGATCTATAGTCCCCCTTGAAGGGTCCTGATCATAGCTCAGGGATGCTCCTGCCCCCAGCTGTGTTTCTGGAATCTTTTTGCTAGGACTCAGAGAAAATTGCCTACCAAAATTCTCCACACAATTTGTGAGCAGTTAATTGGGGAGGGGGGGAGGGAGAAGAGATTTTGCTTACAATTATTGGAGGTTAAATTCCCCTGCAGTTTGTTCTTTTCTTTAGGCAACCATGTCCTATATTATTTATTCATATGAGTGGATGAAGAAAACAATGAGCTAAGAGAGATGGTCAAGAAGGACTAGGAGCGAAGACCATTGTTCCCTTCCACATTAAAATAACATTAAACATTATTAAAATGGAATCCGCAGCTGCACACAACGTTCATGAATGGTAACGTTGGCCAGCGGGTAGGTTGATAAAGAACATTTGCAAAATCTGTCAGAAAATTATTTTCTGGGAAATTTTGGCTCAGCCCTACATTTTTAAAATTTCTGTTGGTGTGTCAGTAGCACCCTCTCCTGGGGAGCCGGGATCAAGTCACTTTGAGACAGCACCGAAGGTTGTTGGTTGAAGAGCATAGGAGCCATTTTGTTAATGATCACTGCACCAAGAGTACACTGTAGCAAAATGTACAGTGGTACCTCGGGTTACAGACTCCACTAACCCAGAAATCGTACCTCGGGTTAAGAACTTTGCTTCAGGATGAGAACAGAAATCATGCGGCAGTGGGGGGGCGGCAGCGGGAGGCCCCTTTAGCTAAAGTGGTACCTCAGGTTAAGAACAGTTTCAGGTTAAGAACGGACCTCCGTAATCTTACATCCCTATCCATGGCATTTTCTGTACTGGTACCCTCACTATGGAACGTCCTTTGTGCCAATTTATTGCAGGCTTTAACAAAGGGAGTGCAAATGTTCCTTGCCCCCACCCTCCAAGAAAAAAAACAACCACAGACATTTGTAGCTTAGACAACTTGTGTGCTTTTTTTGTTGGTTTGTTTTCATTGAAATTTTTTTATGGATAACAATGGTTCAAATACCATCTCTGTTTTCAATTCAAAGAGTCCTTTCTACAGGTCAGTTACATTCAGTGTGAGGTGCTGCTGTCACAGACATTGTGAAGTTGGGCAGAGAGAGATGTGGGAGAAAGAAGGGGAAATAATGATCTTTAATTATTTTGCATAGTGTATGTGCAGAGTTTTGTGGCACTGACAGGTGGATAGGATCGTTATTTTTATTTTTAAAAATTTTTTATTAAAGATTTCTTGCTTTACAAAAGTATGTGCAAGATCTCTTTTTTCAAGTTATATTTTCTACAGATCAGTTTCATTTGTTGAGACATTAGTGTTACATTAGGAAGAAAAGGGGGAAGGGGGGAATGGTGGGTGGGGTGTGGTTGGGTAGCAATGCTTCTGTTCTACTTGGTGTATGTGTGGGGTTTTGTGTCAGCATCGCTTGTGTGGGTTCTGTTTGCTATTCACTTGTATTCCTTTGGTGGTGAGAGAGGTTGGGGTTGGCCTAGGGTGTGGTTGTTTGTTTGTGATAGGCTGTGGTGAACTTTGTTTCCATGTGTGAGTGGGGTGGGTGGGTGTTGTGAATCAGGTTAGCCAGATCAGGGGTGAAGGAAGGCTCTCCGGCACCCGGGGCGGGGTGTCGAGGGGCGGGGCGAACCACCCACAGGGGCGGGGCAAACTGCTCAGTGGTGCATGTGCAGTGTCGCAACGTACGACACCAATATTTTGAGAGGCTTCAGGCACCATTATTTCCCCCCCACACCCCAGATATTTTACTCTTGGTGTGGTGGTACAACCATTGGCCGTGGCAATATCCTCCAGAGAGACGGATAAGACAATTACGTCTATGGCCTTTGAATCTTGGGCCCTCCATCTATCTGTCAGAGGAACTGGAGGGGCTTCACACACAGTATGCCACACTCCAAACTGTCGTAGTAGACTTTCACACCATTTTGCCCAGCTCTTATAATTGTGCCGATTTAACTTTGGGCACTCAGCAGCTTCAGAAGCTTGTAAAAACTCCATTCCAGCTCTTCACTTGAGCTGTGAGCCTTATACACTTCAGAGACTCCTTATCTTGGCTACTCATAAATCTTGAGGCCTGCTTGGCTCGATTCCCAGGCCAATTAGCCGGCCGGAGTTCAAAGAGACTTTGACGCGGCAACGAAAAGCCTTGACTTTTCCACACATGCCTCAGCAATCTGTCGCAGTCTTACTCTCCTGTAAGTGCCGTGAATCTGGGCCCGAAACCTGTTGTTGGGATACTGCCAGGGAGACATCATCCATCAAGGCCCCACGTCGATTCTGGACGATCCATCGATCTCCCGTAGACATTCAGTATCATTCAATTAACGACACGAGCCCCAGAAATAGCTTCCCACATTCCAGAGCTCTTGCACGCTCTATCAGCAGATAATGCACAGCGAAAGATGCACGCAGGAGAGCATTATTTGCAATTTTATTCAGCGTTGGTCAGAACAAAGAAAACATGACTGCCTGCTTCGGGGTCTCAGGCACAGAGAGAGAAACGAAAGCATAGACACAACATAAACATCCTGTGAACAGGAAATATGCAGCCTCTGTGACTCACAAAGCCTGCTCCCTTTTAAGGTGGAACGGAAATATCCTAACATCCTCCCCCTTTCCGTGTAACCTGTAGTACCTGTGGTTCAACCCAATTGCAACCTCTGTACATAAACCTTAAGTTGTTCTCTGTTAACAACCTTAGACAACAGATCAGCAGGAATTTCATTTCCTGGCATGTAGGACACCTGAATGAGTCCTTTCTGAATACACTCTCTTGCACGATGTAGCTTAATCTGCAAGTACTTGGTTCTTTGCTTGCAACTCTCTGAGTTCAGCAAAGCCAAACACGATCTATTGTCTTGATACACTTGTATAGGACATTTCACAGAAACTCTGATGTCCTTAAACAGTTGCATCAACCATTCACAATCCATGAGTGAAAATGACAGAGCATTGAGTTCTGCTTCACAGGAACTTAGGCTTACTGTCGTCTGCTTTTTGCACAGCCAGTCAAACAGACAGTGGTTGTACATGTAGCATACTCCAGAAGTGCTTGTACCATCTGTGGTGTCACTTCCCAAACTTGCATCTGCAAAGATTTCAAGACCTCCAGTCTTCTGACTGGTGAACCTCAGCCTATAGTGCAAAGTCCCTTTCAAATAGTGGGCTATGCGCTTCAGAGCTTTCCAATCCTGAACAGTAGGATTGTTAGCATGTCTGCTAAGCAGGTTAGTGCTTACAGCTATGTCAGGTCTTGAACATCTAGCAATGAAATTCAGCTTGCCTAGAATGCATCTGTACAGCGTGGTGTCAGAAAACGCTTCAGCAGTACTGTCTACCTGGTAACCTGTCACCATCGGTGTGTCTGCTGGGTTTGCATCAACCAAATTCAACCTGGTTAATACATCAGCAATTTTCTGTGTTTGGTGTACCAGAAAATTACCTGCTTGGTCCCTCTCCACCTGCAGAGAAAGATAGTTGGATACCTCACCAAGATCCTTCATGTCAAAGTGCTCCTTCAGCTGAGCTAGGGTGCTTTGGTACAAAGCCTGATTCTTCCAAAACATCAGAAGATCATCAACAAAACATAAACAATACAGTTTGTTTTGCCCCTCCTCCTTGACAAACACACATGGATCAGCTTTGCCCTGGTGAAAACCTAGAGAAAGCAATGTCTCAGTGAGTTTTGTGTTCCAACACCTGGCACTCTGCTTGAGACGATATAAGGATTTCCGCAGCTTACAGACCATTCCCTTCTGTACCTGCATTCCATCATGTGGAAGCATAAACAGCTCCCCCAAAACCCCGTACAAAAAAGCTGTATTGATGTCATGATGGGAAACATGCAGTTTCTCCTCTGCAGCAATCTTGACCATCAGCCGAATGCTCTCATACTTGACGGTGGGTGAGTAGGTCTCGTGGTAATCCTGTCCTGGTAACCTGTGAAAAACCTCTGGCAACCAATCTGGCTTTGTGTCTGACAACCTTGCCATTCTGTTTTGTTTTTTTTATAAAATATTTTATTAAATTTTCAAATACAAAGTTAGAAATATACACAGAAAAAAGAGGTATATAAAAAAGAGATAAAAGAAAGAAAAAAAAGAAGAGAAAACCCAACCGTTCAAAACATTTTTTATATAACTAACTGGACTTCCTCACATCTCCCTAACCCTGCATTCTTTATAATAAAAATATCAGCAAATTATTACCTTATTTCATACCTTATTTTGTACTTTTCAGATGTTGTACTTCTGGATTTAAAGTACTTTTTTATCAAATACTTATACCTTAAATTAAACATAGTATTACTTTAAATTTCGACCTTTTCTTACTTATAGCTTGATTTCCTGTTTCACAAAATCTAATTGCTGGAGCTAAAGTTTCCGAATCGTGCAAATTCTTAACATTCATACAACTTATATTGTTTTTGTAAATAGTCCTTAAATTTTTCCCAGTCCTCTTCCATTGTTTCTTCTCCCAGATCTCGGATTCTGCCAGTCATTTCAGCCAGTTCCATATAGTCCATCAATTGCGTCTGCCACTCTTCCAGTGTGGGCAAATCCTGTGTCTTCCAGTATTTTGCGATGAGTATTCTTGCTGCTGTAGTCACATACATAAAGAAGGTTCTGTCCCTCTTTAACACTTTCTGGCCGACAATGCCCAAGAGGAAGGCCTCTGGTTTCTTATCAAAGGTATATTTAAATACCTTTTTTAACTCGTTATAAATCATTTCCCAGAAGGCCTTCACTCTTGGACATGTCCACCAGAGGTGAAATAATGTCCCTTCAGCCTCCTTACATTTCCAACATTTATTATCAGACAGGTGATATATTTTTGCCAGCTTGACTGGGGTCATGCACCACCTATATATCATTTTCATAATATTTTCCTTCAGGGCATTACATGCCGTGAATTTCATTCCGGTGGTCCATAACCTTTCCCAGTCCTCAAACATGATGTTATACCCAATATCCTGAGCCCATTTTATCATGGCTGATTTGACTGTCTCATCCTGGGTGTTCCATTTAAGCAGCAAGTTATACATTCTCGAAAGTACCTTAGTCTTTGGTTCAAGCAGTTCTGTCTCTAGTTTCGATTTTTCCACCTGGAATCCTATTTTTTTTATCCAGTTTAAAGACCTCTTGGATTTGAGCGTAATGCAACCAATCTCACACCTTATTCTTTAATTTTTCTAAGCTCTGCAACCTCCAATTATCTCCAGTTTTTTTCTATTATCTCCCAATATTTCGGCCAGCCAGCCTCCATATTGAGTCCTTTTCGGGCCTTAGCCTCCATTGGTGATAACCATCTCGGGGTCTTGTTTTCTAATAAGTCTTTGTATTTTGTCCAGACAATAAATATTGCTTTTCTGACAATGCCCCTTCCGATCGTCAGGAGGAGGGGGGGTTGCGGGATCACGACACCACCCACACTCGCTCTCGCGAGGCTGGTGCCAGCCTCGCGGGAGGCCACCGGGATTCCCCTAATTAACATCCCCTGTGGCGCCAGCCAATCGGCTGGCGGCAGGGGCGGGCCTTAGAAAGGCCACTTAAGGTCGGGGCAGCCCTCGGCTCGCCCCTTTTCGCCCGGGAGACCACGCGGTTTGGAGTTCAGCGCTTGGACTTGCTGGGTTTGGATCTCGACGCCTCGTGGTTTGGTTTTCAGCGCTCGTCAGCTGATCGGAACGGCCGCGCTTCAGCTGTGCATTGGTTCGCTGTGCCGGCAGCCGGGCAGGAGCTCGCAAGCAAGCGGTCGCTCACCAGCTGAGCTTCGGGTCGCCAGCTACCGCGCTTCAGCTATTCAGCTCGCGAGCAAGCGGCCGCTCATCAGCTGAGCTCTTCAGCTAGTAAGCAAGCGGCCGCTCATCAGCTGAGCTTCGGATCGGAGCTTCGGTTCGCTACAGCTGCCGCTCTGCAGCTGCGCCCCAGATCGTCGCGCCGGTAGCCGGTCGGCAGCTCGCCACCAAGCGGCCGCTCTTCAGCTGAGCTGCGGCTGCGGAAGGGATCACCTGCAGTCTCTAGGCAGCCTGCCAGCAAACGGCCGCTCTTCAGCTGAGCTGCGGCTGCGGAAGGGATCGCCCGCAGTCTCTAGGCTGCCTGCCAGCAAACGGCCGCTCGTCAGCTGAGCGGCGGGAGCGGACCGGAGCTCCGTCAGCCCATCAGCAGCCTCCCGGCGGCCACTCATCGCCTCCCGCGCTTAAGGCTTGTGAGCCGCGCCGCTGACGCGCCACCGTCTGCATCTCCCCCCCCCATCGTCACATCGCTGGTGCCGCGCCGCCTTGCGCGTTCCCTCTTTGGACGGGTCGGATCGCCATAGTGAGCAGCTGCAGCGCTCACTGAAGGTCATAAGGGGGAGCGTGGGGGATATTGTGGCGGGTTGTTTAACAGTGAGCTAGCATTTGGGTTTCTGTTGTTTTGGTTGTGTGAGTCTGTTTGACCAGGGGCCTTTGTCTGCAGCGCGGCTTCGCCTTGGGTTCTTTGAGTTTCCCGGTTGAGTTTTTTCCTTCGTTTTGGTAGACTACAGCTACTGGGAGGTGTTTTCTCCGTTGCCAGGCAACGGGAAAGCTTTCGGCCGCCATCTTTGTTTGCCCACGTGGCCTACCGGCGGCGGCCATTTTGGCCAAGGCAAACCACCTGGGAACAAGCCCGTTCCATCTCACGCCTTCCTGATAATAAAAAATAGAAGGTTGAGAGCAACTCATTTTATTGGAAGGGTGCGAAAAAGCATTTCGCTTTAGCTACACCTTAGGGATAGCAGCGTCATTTTGGATAAGCGAATAAATTCTAATTTGGTTCAGGAGTAAATTTAAAGGTTGATTTAAGGAGCTTGCACTGTATTTCATCGAGGTGGTATAGGCTATAACCTTGCAGCGTTCCCGGCTGCTTTCGCAACGTTC
Organism: Podarcis vaucheri; assembly: GCF_965113315.1. Lineage (NCBI taxonomy): Eukaryota > Metazoa > Chordata > Lepidosauria > Squamata > Lacertidae > Podarcis > Podarcis vaucheri. The sequence goes on from NC_138757.1 coordinate 19,935,162, forward strand.
TGTGATTCTGTTTGCTTGCTATTGATTCTGTTTCTTGCCAGTTTGACCTGAGCTGAGTCATACTTTGGTAGCCTTGCACAGGGTTCCTAGGAGGATATTTGCTGGTTTATAAAGCTATTATCAACTAGTGGACATTTATATCTGGCGCTAATAGATAAATATAGAATATCTTTCTGGGGCGGCAGTAACTAGCCGCAATCCCTGCTGTTTTTGTGCCTTGTTATCGTGCCAGAAAGCAGGGCAATCTCAAGACTAGCAACCGGTAATTAGGGCTATTGTCTCCTGGCAGCTTATCGGGCCGTGTTTTCCCAGGTCTCCAGCTAGCTATAACAGGCTGGATTGATAGTGTTATAGTCACCTAAATACATATAAAGTACTAATCACATATATAGAAATAAATATAAATAAATAAATAAATAAATAAAATAAATATACATATATATACATATACAAATAATAATAATAATAATAATAATAATAATAATAATAATAAACAAACAAACAAATAAATAAATAAATAAATAAATAAATAAATAAAAATAGATAGATAAGCTATAAATAAAATAGTTACTCGATTTGCATCGCCCCTCCCTGAGGCGCAGCTTTCGGCTGGGACATGGAGAACAACAGCAACCCCCAACAGCCTCAGCTTGGCAATGCCTTAATGCCAACAGGCCCAGGTAACCCGCAGGTCGTGGCTCAGCTCGTTTCCGCGCTGCAAGCATTCTACGCGCAGTGCAGAGCACCTATCGCTCCCTCACCGAACATTGTCGAGTTGCCTCAAGATTGCATACCAGACACCCCCCCCCCAGCCAGCAGGGTCAGGATGGTCCCTCCACTAGTGCAGCTAGCGTGGTTGAGCAGGCCCCCAGCAGGCCACGGACGCGCTTACAAGCGGCCAAAACTCAAAAATCTAAGTCAGGCTCATCGAAAGGCAAGGCACCAGCTAAAAAACCTAGGTTGAGCGCACAAAAGGCCAGGCCAGCGGTGGCCTCTACATCAGCCCCGCGCCAGGAGGTGATTGACGTTCCCAGTGTTTTCCAGGATAACCCAAGTCAACCAAGCACCTCGGAGGAGTCATCTTCCGAGGAGGAGCTGCCACCTCAGCAGGTGGCCGCTGCCAGCAACCAGGCCCCCCGTGATGACGCTCCACGGGGCGAAAAGCGCAAGGCGAAGAAGAAGCATCGGTCGAAGAAAAGCAAAAAGAGGGACAGTTCGGACTCCGAGGAGGAAACAGGTACCTCTTCTTCAGATGGGGATAGTGACGCTCCAATGGAGACATATTGGGGGGAGGGGGAAGAAGTTGGAGCTCCCAAATGGGTTCATGAACGAAGGGCCAATTCACACAGGAAGGCATTTAACGGCACGCTTGATTGGAAGGATGGGGCTTTGATCCCAGACGTTAAAGTCTCAACCAACGCTGCCACTGACTTTATTCTGGGTAACCACCTCTCTAAGAGGAAGAGGAACAAGATATTGAATGGCAATTACGTGGATATGTTTTCCTTGCTGCCCCCAGCCCAGGTAAAGGGAAAAGGGGAGAAAATTAAGTACTATGGGAAAAGGAGGTACAGGGTACCCCGGGTAGAGCGTTCTTTTGAGAATTGGCTTAATGGTTATCAAGTGTTTATGGCTGTCGTGTCAAGTTGTTATCCTAAGAGGGGCGCGCATCTCGTGTCCTACCTGGCACACGTCAGGAGGGCACGGGAGCAAGCAGGTGATGAGGCCGCTTTGGCATATGATGAAGACTTTCGGAGGAATGCCTCGCTGCTGTCTTCAACTCGCTGGGACCAAAAGGACAACAACTGCTGGTTTGAACATGTGGGGCCCAATATCGAGAAGAAGACCGCTCAACAGCCAAAAGCTGGTAAGGTGGAGACCCAACGCCGTAGGCAGTGCTGGGACTTCAACAAGGGTACCTGTCAGCGCGTTACCTGTAAGTACCTGCACGAATGCGAGAGGTGCTTAGGCAGCCACCCTGCGGTCAACTGCTTCAAAGGGAGGCAGCAGCCCTTTCGAGGGGGCAGGGGTCACCTCTCCCGGGGAAACAGGGGTGGCTCCGCCGGACCTGCAGCCCCCGCCCAAGGGCCAGCCGGGGCCCGGTACTAACATCTCCCTAGGCCTCGCGTGCTCTCCAATAAAATTGGAGCCCTTGAGAGCACTCTTGAAGTTCTATCCAAATAGACGTGCAGCTCAACTACTTGAGGAAGGGTTTTCTGAAGGTTTTAGAATTCCGATTGCTTTTACACCCAATTCCAGTTGCCCACCTAACCAGAAGTCAGTGTTAGAAAGACCCGACATCGCGCTTAAAAAGATACAGAAGGAAATTTTAGCCGGCAGGGTGGCTGGTCCATTCGCAACTCCGCCTATTGAAGGGCTTCATATCTCCCCGCTGGGTATTGTCCCAAAGAAGGCCCCAGGTGAATTTAGAATGATACACAACCTGTCCTATCCCAAAGGAACGTCGGTTAATGACGCCATTCCCCAAGAGATGTGCACAGTGAAGTACTCTTCATTCGATCAAGCTGTGCGGTTGGTGCAGAGCTTTGGCAGGGGCGCCTTTTTGGCAAAATGCGACATCGAGTCAGCATTTCGCTTACTCCCGGTTCATCCGGAAGACCACCACTGGTTGGGTTTCAAATTCCAGGGAGCATACTTCATTGACAAAGCTATGCCCATGGGTTGTTCTATTGCCTGTGCTGCGTTCGAGACCTTCAGCACCTTCTTGGAATGGGCCCTAAAGTTTAGAACTGGCTCTCTGGGGGTGGGTCATTATCTCGATGATTTTATTTTGGTGGCAAGCGACGCAGGGGAGTGTAGGTCCCTCCTCCTGGCCTTCGAATCCTTAGCTGGGGAACTGGGGGTCCCTCTGGCAGGCGAGAAGACCAAGGGTCCGGTCACTACTATGACCTACTTGGGCATTGAACTCGACACCGTAGCCCAAACCTCGCGCTTACCGGCTGAAAAATTGGTTGCCTTAAAAGAGCTTATCGGCCAAATGCTGCCCCTAAAGAAGGTCACCTTGAGACAAATTCAATCCCTCCTGGGGCACCTCAACTTTGCCTGCCGTGTGATCTCCCCCGGTCGTCCTTTCTGTGGCCGCCTGGCAAAGCTGTCCATGGGCTTACGGTCCCCCCATCATAGGGTACGCCTCTCTAAGGCGGTAAAGGCGGACCTCCTCATTTGGTTACAATTCCTGGATGGTTTCAACGGCATATCGCTTTGGCAGGATAGTTTGACGCTGCAGTCTGATTTCCAAGTACACTCGGACGCGGCCGGGTCCCTAGGTTTTGGGGTCTACTTCAGGGGCCAGTGGTGTGCCCAGCACTGGCCTCCCTCCTGGCAAGGTAGACCAATACTACGCGACTTGACATTCTTAGAGTTCTTTCCCATAGTAGTTGCAATTCACTTATGGGAAGACCAGTTCAAAAACCATAGGGTCTGTTTCTGGACGGACAATCTAGCGGTCGTGTCAGTTTTGAATAAACAATCGTCACGCTCACCCAGAGTAGCGTCCCTTTTGCGGTACTTTGTCCTTTCCTGCCTGCGGTTGAATCTTCACGCTTCAGCCAAGTTTGTCCCTGGTATTGATAATAACATCGCGGATGCTTTATCTCGTTTCCAGATGGAACGCTTTCGCTCATTGGCGCCGGATGCGCAGCAGCAGCCGCAACCATTCCCGGAGCACCTCTGGAATATTGGCAACGAGAAGCAATAAAGGGAGTATTGTCTGCGCTAGTGCCTTCTACCCTGAGATCGTATAATAAGGCATGGCTAGACTTCACATCCTTCCGCATCAAGAAGGGACGGTCCAAGCCAGGCAGGCCACCATCCAAGTCCGAAGTCATAGAGTATTTGGTCCACCTTAGGGATCTTGGCCGGGCCCCCAAAACCCTCAATATTCATTCAGCGGCCATATCCTTCTTTTCAAAAACTCTATTTTCTGTGGATCCCTGTTCGCATTTCGTGGTGCGTAAGATGCTTGAGGGCTGGCGCAGGTCCAGGCCTCACGGCAGGGACAGGAGAAGGCCAATAACTTTAGATATACTCACCCAAATCCGTAGGAAGTTGAGGGCCCTGTGTTGGTCAAGGTATGAAGCAAGATTATTTTCAGCAGCGTTTTCTTTCGCATTTTTTGGCGCTCTACGCATAGGTGAAGTGGTCTGTGAGGACCGCGCAGCCTCTAGGGGGCTATTGTTTGAGGACGTGACTGTGGGCAGTTCGCATGTAATGTTAAAAATCCGTAGTTCGAAGACTGATCAGCTTGGCAAGGGAGCCTTGGTACGCCTCCAGGCGACTCAAAAGGCGGGCCCTTGCCCGGTAAAGGATGCTAGAAAATACCTGTGTGTGAGACCAGAATCCAGTGGCCCCTTTTTCTTGCATTCTGACGGTTCCCCCCTCTCAAAGCAGCAGTTCACGAGGGTTATGCGCAAAGCAATTGCCGCCATTGGGCTTCCCCAAGAGGAGTACGCCGCGCACTCCTTTCGCATTGGGGCGGCGACCACCGCCGCCCATATGGGCTTACCGGCTGAAAGAATTATGGACATGGGGCGCTGGAAATCCAACGCATTCCAGGGTTATATCCGTTAGCCCTTTAAATTTCCCCCCAGCCTTCCCCTTGGGCACTCCTCCTGATCCGGTTCTCCGATTCTCTCTTTTCAGGTACTGGTGTGGTTCGGCTGTGGATCCTCGGCCACAGCATCGTTTATTGGGCAAAGCGGCGCGCCGAACAAAGGGGCTGGGTTAAAGAGCTACAGCTACCCAGCAGGGTCAAATTATCTTGGATCACCAGGAGGGGTATGCGTTGGGAAGAGTTTTTCCCAGTTGTATCCAAAAGAATCGCTGCCGAGGGCCCACCCAATGCCTTGGTCATCCAGCTGGGCGAGAACGACTTGGCGTATAGGAAAGGGGTAAACTTGATGTGGAACATTATCAATGACTTGGAACTGTTGAGGGCATCCCATGAAAGCATTACAATCATTTGGTCATCTTTGCTGGAAAGGCGATGTTGGCGGGATGCAGAGAAACCCGTGGCGGTGAATAAAGCTAGAAGGATTGTGGAGCGCACGGTGGCGCGCAGAGTGGTCGCATTGGGTGGTCGGGTCATTCAGCACCCATGCATACGGTTTGACAAGGAAATGCTTTATCGCTGGGATGGCGTGCATCTATCTGATGCGGGAAATGATATTTGGTTGGCAGATATTTTTCAAGGTGTGAAGGATTGGTTGCAGGTCTAAGGGTATTGGCGGCGAGCCGGCTTGCGGCTCGGTGGCGGTAGGCATTGGCCGGGGTATTGTCATGCAGATGAGGTTGGGGGGGAGGAACGCCATCACCTCCCCCAATGCTTGAAGGGTAGTTCGTTAAAGGACTCCGAGGGGCGACGCCTCGTCCGAAACCTACGGAGGCTAGGGCCTAAAGCGCCCCCCCGAGCGGTAACCCCTCGGGGAGCGCCTAGGGATACGCATCTCGGGTGGCTCCCCCTGTTGGTGTTTAACCCTTCCCGGTTAGACCGGATAGTCGGTTAGGGGCCAATGCCTAAAGCCAATACCCTTCTTTCCTGTAATCAATAAAGTTGTGGCCATTTTCGCCCATTAACCCAAATCGCCGTGTCCGTTGTCTTTATTTACTCCACCTGTGGGGGGGAGGGAATAGCCACGCAATGTGGTTTTTGAACATTTTGTGAACCTTTACCTTGTCGTACCACAGATATGCATGCCATCCAAAAGCATTATTAAACCCTTCCAGATCTAGGACATCAGTGTTCTCTAGGAGTAGCCAATCCTTCATCCAGCAGAAAGCTGCAGCTTCATAATATAACCTTAAGTCCGGCAGGGCAAATCCCCCTCTTTCCTTTGCATCAGTTAGAATTTTAAATTTTATTCTGGGCTTTTTGCCCTGCCAGACAAACTTAGAGATATCTTTCTGCCACTTTCCAAAACATTCCACTCTGTCCACAATCTGTAGGGTTTGAAACAAAAACAACATCTTTGGCAATACATTCCTTTTTATAACTGCAATTCGACCCAACAAGGAAAGTTTCAATCTTGACCAAGTTTCTAGATCCTTTTTGATTTCTAACCAACATTTTTCATAATTATCTTTAAATAAGTTCAAATTTTTAGCAGACAAATTAACCCCTAGGTATTTCACTTTTTTAACCACATTTAACTCTGTCTCTTTCTGAAACCCTTCTGCTTCTAAAGGTGTCACATTTTTCCCCAAAACTTTAGTTTTTTGCTTGTTCAACTTAAATCCCGCCACCGACCAAACTCATAAATCAATTCTAAAACTCTTTTCGTACTAGATTCTGGCTCCTGTAATGTTAAAACCAAGTCATCTGCAAAGGCTTTCAGTTTATATTGTTTCACTCCGACCTGTATTCCTTGCACCAACCGGTCCTCCCTAATCATGTTCAAAAGCACCTCCAGGACCGAAATAAATAAAAGGGGGGATAGGGGGCACCCTTGTCGTGTTCCTTTTTCAATTTTAAACTCTTCTGTCACCACATTGTTAACTATCAATTTAGCTTTTTGCTCTGAATAAATTGCCTCAATACCATTTTCAAACCCCCGTCCCACTCCCATCCCTTCCAAATTTTTCTTCATAAACTTCCAAGAGATGTTGTCAAAGGCCTTCTCCGCATCTATAAAGATTAACACTGCTTTTGTATTGATATTAGTTTGCAAGAGTTCCAAAATGTCAATAATATTCCTAGTGTTATCAAACAAATGTCTACCTGGGAGAAAGCCTGCCTGGTCTTTATGAATTACTTCATTTAGCACTTTTTAAAGTCTACTTGCCAAAATATCTGCAAAAATTTTGTAATCCACATTTAGGAGTGAGATGGGACGGTAGTTCTTAAGTTGAGTCTTTTCAGATTCCAATTTGGGTATCAATGTGATGAAAGCTTCTTTCCACGATTCCGGCGCCTTCTTCCCCTCCATAATCTGATTACAAACCTCCAATAATGGTTGTATCAAAAATTCTTTCAATGTCTTATAATACTTGGAGGTAAGTCCATCTGGTCCTGGAGATTTGCCTAGCTGCATGTTCTGGATGGCACCCTCAATTTCTTGTTGTGTTATTTTATAATTCAAGAATGTTCTCTTTTCCTGGGATAGTTTTGGTAATCCATTAATTTTTAAGAATTGATCTATCTCGGTCTCTTCCTGCGGCCCTTGCGTATAGAGTTTTTTGAAATATCTCTGGAAACACTTTCTAATTTCCTCGGGTTTCTGAATATTTCTCCCTTCAATTTCTAGGTTAGTAACCGTATTCAATTTTTGTCTCTTTTTCAACTGCCATGCTAGCAGTTTCCCACACTTGTTCGCTGATTCAAATGATCTTTGTTTCATCTGTTTAATTTTCCACTCAACTTCTTGATTTATCAATTTAGCATATTTGCTTGGTAAAATTTAATTTCTCTCAGAACCTCCTGTGATTTTGGTTTTGATCTCAGTTTTTTCTCACCATCTCTTATCTTCTCTAGGATCTTATCCTTTTTTCCATTCCAAAGTCTTTTCTTTATCGTGTTCTGTTGTATCAAAAACCCTCTCATGACTGCTTTACTTGCGTCCCAGATTGTTCTTTTTTCCACCGTAGTGTTCAAATTTATTTCAAAATAATCTTTTAAAGTTTTTTGGGCCTTCTTCACAATCTCCTGATCTCTTAGTAGGGTGTCATTCATTTTCCATCTGAAGGAGCCGATTGAAGTAAGTCTCATTTCCACTTTCATAGCGTTATGGTCGGAGCAAGTTTTTGGGCAGATTTCCACTTTTCTAGTGTTAGGTGCCAGCCCTCTAGTTATCCATATTTGGTCGATTCTTGTCCATGACAGATGGGCTTCAGAAAAGATAGTTCCTTCTTTACCTAAGGGGTTCTTTGTCCTCCATATATCAATCAAGTCCATATTGTCAGTTAGTTCAAAAAAAGTTTTAGGTAGTCTGCCGTCTTTTGTTAAATTTTGATTTTGTGACTTGTCCATATTTGTAGAGACCACCCCATTCATATCTCCCATCATGATGATGTTAGTATAGTCCAGGTAATCCAGCATTGTCTCATGCAGCTTCCTATAAAATTCTGATTTCCCCTCATTCGGTGCATAGATTCCTAATATTAAAAACTTTTCTCCTTGAGCCTGTATTTCAATTGCCAAAATTCTTCCTTGCTCATCTTTAAATAAAAATTTTGGTGACAGGCTCTCCTTTGCATAAATCACCACTCCTCTTTTCTTGACTTTGTCCGATGAGATAAATTCTTGGCCTAATCTTTTATTAATTAACACTTTCCTATGGAGCCTAGTCACATGTGTTTCCTGCAAGCAAATAATGTCCAATTGTTCTTTTTTCAATATATGAAAAATTCTTCTTCTTTTTTCCGGGGAATTCCCGCCATTAATGTTCCAGCTAAGAAGCTGCACAGACATCCTGGATCAATCTGTTAGTCTTGTGGTGGCGTCTCTTTCTTTTGATCCTCTGGTCCCGAGGGTACAGGTGTCGGTACAGGCGGAGGTGGTGGCCAAGATCCTACTGCTCCTTTCTGAAGGTCCTCTCCGTGGTCGTTCAAAATTTTTTGTTGATCTTCTGCTGTTTTAATTTTAACTTTCTTTCCTTTGAAGTTGATGGATAGTCCTTGAGGAAACTCCCACCTAAAGGGGATTGAGTTGCCTCTCAGTAATCTTGATAATTCTGTATACGTAGCTCTAAGGTCCAAGAGTTGTTTCGGAATGTCCCTGTAAATTTCTACTTTGTTGCCTTGGATAACAATTGATTTTCCAAAATGGAGGCCCAATATTTTATCTCTCTCTTGCTTGGATCTCAAGATGATCAAACAGTCTCTGGATCTGTCCTTCCTCACCACTCTTCCCAATCTAAAAGCACTTACAATTTTAAAGTCCTTATCTTCTTCTATACCCCAGAACTTTGAAAATTCTGATGTCAAAAATCCAATCAAATCTCCCTGTTCAAGTTCTGGAATAGCTCTCAATCTAAGGTTATTTTCCCTATTTCTCAGTTCAACCATAGACAGGTAGGCCTGCTGTTCACTAATCTGTTTGTACAAAGGCTTTACCTCCACCTTTATTGCCTCGGCCTTCTGATTGGCTTCCAATGCTTTTTGATTAGCTTCCTCAGCCAGTTTACGATTTTCTACAGTTGCTTCCTGAAGATTCCCAATTGTTTGAGCAACTTGATCAGTCAGTTTACTAATAGTGGCTGTGGCTTGGTCAATTTTGGATGAATGCTCATCCGCCTTTTTGTTTAAAATTGCCAGTTGTTCCAAAATTTGGTTTAAAACTGTTTCAGAACCTCCTGCAGCCATATCCTCTGGTAATGTCTGCTCAGCTTCCCCTTCTTGTGTCCCTAAAACAGCTGGGACAGATGATCTACGTGGCTGCGAAGTCAAAGTTGTTTGTACCAATTGTTTAGCTTTAGTTTTAGCCAATCTTGCTTTGCCTGTGCCACTCATTCCAATCCTGACTACATGCCAAGGTCAGACTATGTGCAGTCCCATGGGAAAGACAATTCCAGAGAGTAAACAGCAAGGCAACAAAGAGTCAAAACAAAATACAGTTCCCAGACAATTGTAAATCCAAAGTCCTCTAGGGGGAGTGCAACTGTACTTCAGAAGAAAGAAAGAGTTGTTCCGCCATTAAAGTCCCAGCAGTTAAAAACAAATTCAAAGAGATCCTTCAAGTTCCTTTTGGCATGTAGAGCTTTTCCCCAAGTTAAAACAAAATCTCAAAAGAGGTGCAAGAAACAGTTTCCCTGTTTGTATCCAAACTGTAACGCTCGCATGTAGCACTTTCAATGTCAGATACAATTTCAGCAATTTGACAGTTCTTTTTTAGCCTGGCAGTCCGAGGCTTTGGGTTTCTTAATCATTTATAAATCCACAAGGGAGAGGGAAAGTCCGATCAAAATCCAATAAGGATAAAACAGAATTGTCTCTTTTAGTTTCTTAGAAACAAGTTCAGTTGTTACACGATAATCCAAACTTTTTACAGTCCTTTTTAAAGTGCTTCCCGCTTGTCAAAATCTTTGCTTTGATCTTAAGCACGATCGGGAGACGGACTTCCTGGTTACGTCTCCCGTTTTCAGCCGAATTTAATCACTTTAGTCCCGAAAATTTTAGAATCCCTACTCACGGGTTTGTAGTTTAGAGTCTGATGTTCCAAGAAGAAAGGTCAGCGCTCATCAGCAGCAGCCGCGCGGCTTCGCTTCCGCAGAAAGAGCGATGAACTCACAGCGCCGCTCCCCCTTCCACGTTCCGGAGCCCCTCCTTCTTCGTTTCTGGGGGGGCTTCTGGCGCCCGCCGAGTCCCACGGCCACAGGCTCACTCTGCCTGTGGTTTTTCTTGATGGGTCTCCGCTTTGCCGCAGCGGACGACCCTTTCCTGCGGAGCTCCTCTTCACAGCGCGAAGAGGACCGCCATTGCTGTTTCGCGCCGCCTCCGGAAGTCTGACAACCTTGCCATTCTGGTCTGTCTTGGCCTTGAAGACCCATTTGCTGCCAACCAGTCTCATTCCTGGGACTACCGGTACCAGCTCCCAAGTTTGGTTCCTGTTCAAGGAATCAACTTCAGCCTTCATGGCATTAAGAAGAAGAAGAAGAGTTTGGATTTGATATCCCGCCTTTCACTCCCCTTCAGGAGTCTCAAAGCGGCTAACAATCTCCTTTCCCTTCCTCCCCCACAACAAACACTCTGTGAGGTGAGTGGGGCTGAGAGACTTCAAAGAAGTGTGACTGGCCCAAGGTCACCCAGCAGCTGCATGTGGAGGAGCGGAGACGCGAACCCGGTTACCCAGATTACGTGACTACCGCTCTTAACCACTACACCACACTGGCTCTCATTAAGCCAAGGCTCAGCATCTTTAGAGGCTAAAGCCTGAACCTCTTTGAAGCTTGAAGGTTCCCACACCTTCTCTGAGCTACTAAGAACAGCAGTTGCCGTCTTAGCAAACTCATCAGCAAATCTCTTTGGAGGTCTGCCTTTGGTCGCCCTTTCACATCTGCGTACTAGACGCAAGTCTTCTGGACTCATCTTCTCTTTCTTAGGAGAAAAGTGACCAATGGTGAACAGTGGTTCTTCCAGTTCATTGTCAGACGCATCAGATGGTCTGACTGAGGCCTTTGCGCTCTTGTAGTCTGCTGTGTCATCACTGTCGCTGACATCAGCAGCAGCGCCGCCCACTGAGCTGGAATCCGAACTCTGATCATCATCATCACCATCATCCTCAGCTTCCTCAACATTATCTGCTTTTTTCACATCACCTTCATCTTCCTCTGGGTAACTCTGGAAAATTCCCACATTTCCCCCCCCACTTAGGATTGTACTCAACACTCTTTGTGAACTTAATGGACTTAGTCAGTCATCCATACCCTGTATGAACCTTTTTTGTACCCCATGAACAAACCATGTGCCCCACGCTTCCCAAGCTTGTTGCTTTGTGGGGTGTCTACCCACATGTCAGAACCAAAGATTCTCATGTGCTTGATGTTGGGTTTCTTACCAAACATCTTCTCATAGGGGGTACAACCAATAGGTGATGACAATCTGCGATTAAAAGTGTAAGCAAAATCCGACAGAGCCTCCCCCCAGAACTTATCAGGGAGATTGGCATCATGCAACAAGGTTTTCATTCCTTGCAGCAATGTTTGATTTGCTCGCTCCGCAAGTCCATTCATCCATGGCAATCTAGGCGTTGACAAGTCATGCTGGATTCCCTTCTCAGTCAGGAAAGCTTCAAACTGCTGAGAAGTGAATTCCCCGCCCCGATCAGTAAAGAGACAGCCGATACACTTACTGTGAACATTCTCCAACCAAGCACAGAATGCTTTGAACCTAGGAAACGCTTGCGATTTCTGCTCGAGCATAAACACATGAATGTACCTGGAAAAAGAATCAATTAGAACCATGAAGTACCTTGCTCCACCCAAAGAGGGCGCAAGTGGACCAACCAGGTCTGCGTGGACTAGCTGGTAGGGTTTGGAAGCCTGTCTGCTAGACTCCTTGCCTTTTGGAGCAACCTTCACCTTGTTCTCTGCACAAGATACACATTTCATGTGATACTTACAGGGTTTGATGTTCAAACCCTGAACCAACTTAGGCATCTTGGCCAGCACCTGCCAAGACATGTGACAAAATCTTCGATGTGCTTCATGAATGCATCCTGCATGAAGAATTTTGTTAGTTTGTGCAACACAACAAGAATCAACATTAGACACAGCAACAGCACCATTGTCATCATAAGTTATACAGAACAAACCATCTATAAACTTTGCATGCAAAATGTCCTCTTTGCCATTCCTGATGACACAGACGCTCCTCTTGAAGGAAATCTCAAAGCCACGCCCAGTCAGCTGTGGGACACTGAGAAAATTGCCTGCAGCACCTGGAACATAAAGTACATCTTTGATGGTAGTGTGCAGACTTGCCAGTTTCACAGTCCCTTCTCCTGCAATTCGCAACGTCTTTCCACCAGCCAGGTGGATCTCACCATCTTGAGGTTTGAAGGAGATAAACAGATACTTATCTTTTGCCAGATGGCGGGTGCATCCAGAATCTACAATAAATCTGGCCTTGACCTTTGGAGCAGCTTTTGCAGCAAGCAAAACCTTGTTTTCCACCGGCGTGGGCTTTTGATGCTTGCCCCCCTGCTCCTGGCCATTAAACTTGCCTTTAGCCTTTGGTGAAGCTGTGCCAGCAAACAAAGCCTTGTTTTTCCCTGGCTTGGGCTTTCCACCCCCCTTCTGCTTCTGGCCATCTCTGTTTACCTCTGGCCTTCCGGTATCTGTGAGGATGACCTTGGCTCCCATGAGAATCAGAGCTCTCAGCTGCCGACTCCTTGGCTCCCCCTGGAGGCTGGAATGCTGCCTGGGATGACATCACAGTCAGCTCCCCCTGCAGCTTGCAACCGGTGCCCTCGGCATCCCTGCATTCACTCACATTCTGGGAAACAGCCAGGACCTCTGATGCAGTCAAACTCTGGGCTGGGATGACTGGCAGATGAGCTATCTTCAAAGCATTCCACATCTGACGTGCAGTCGTGTTGCCAGCTAGCGTGGCAATATCCTCCAGAGAGACGGATAAGACAATTACGTCTATGGCCTTTGAATCTTGGGCCCTCCATCTATCTGTCAGAGGAACTGGAGGGGCTTCACACACAGTATGCCACACTCCAAACTGTCGTAGTAGACTTTCACACCATTTTGCCCAGGTCTTATAATTGTGCCGATTTAACTTTGGGCACTCAGCAGCTTCAGAAGCTTGTAAAAACTCCATTCCAGCTCTTCACTTGAGCTGTGAGCCTTATACACTTCAGAGACTCCTTATCTTGGCTACTCATAAATCTTGAGGCCTGCTTGGCTTGACTCCCAGGCCAATTAGCCGGCCGGAGTTCAAAGAGACTTTGACGCGGCAATGAAAAGCCTTGACTTTTCCACACATGCCTCAGCAATCTGTCGCAGTCTTACTCTCCTGTAAGTGCCGTGAATCTGGGCCCAAAACCTGTTGTTGGGATACTGCCAGGGAGACATCATCCATCAAGGCCCCACGTCGATTCTGGACGATCCATCGATCTCCCGTAGACATGCAGTATCATTCAATTAACGACACGAGCCCCAGAAATAGCTTCCCACATTCCAGAGCTCTTGCACGCTCTATCAGCAGATAATGCACAGCAAAAGATGCACGCAGGAGAGCATTATTTACAATTTTATTCAGCGTTGGTCAGAACAAAGAAAACATGACTGCCTGCTTCGGTGTCTCAGGCACAGAGAGAGAAACGAAAGCATAGACACAACAGAAACATCCTGTGAACAGGAAATATGCAGCCTCTGTGACTCACAAAGCCTGCTCCCTTTTAAGGTGGAACGGAAATATCCTAACACTCAGTCTTCACGCACCCAGAAATCTACCCCCAGTTCTGGGGTTGGCAGAGCAAAATCGTCTAGGTCTAATCGTTCTATTCCACAGCAGCAGGTTCTGGATGTCCCTAGCATATTTCAGGACACACCGTCTCAGCCCACACCCACGGAGGGCGGATCTGGTTCATCATCCAAGGAGGAGGCGCAGGCACAGGAGGAAACGCCTGCAACCACTGAGCCAGCCCCGGTCGTCAGCGAGACATGGGGGGGGAGAGAGAGAAAAGCAAAGAAGCACATTTTGAAGAAGAGTAAGAAGAGTAAGCCTTCTGACACTGAGGACGAGTCAGGTACATCATCTTCAGACTCTGACAGTGACACCCCACTGGAAGAGTACTGGGGCCTGGGCGAGGATATTTCTGGGGTCCCTCTTCAGGTTCACGAGAGGAGGGCTAATTCACATCATAAAACATTTAATGGGTCCTTGGTGGAGGACGTTAAGACGTCCACTAATGTTTCCACAGACTTCATTTTGGACAATCACCTGTCCAAGAGGAAAAGGACCAAGATTCTAAATGGGGATTATGTAGATATGTTCACCCTGCTTCCACCAACGAAAGTGTCAGGGAAGGGGGGAAAGAAGCACACGTACGGGAAACGAAGGTACAGGACGCCACGGGCAGAGCGCAATTTTGAGAATTGGCTGGACGGTTTTCAGGTTTTCATGGGAGTAATTTCTGCTTGTTACCCCAAGCACAGTATGCATCTGGCAGCCTACCTGGCCCACGTCAGAAGGGCCTATGCCCTGGCGGGGAGGCGGCCGCTTTAACCTATGATGAAGATTTTCGCAGAAATGCTTCTTTGCTACCCACTACCCGCTGGGACCTTAGAGACCAGAACTATTGGATGGAGCATGTGGGTCCTTGTGTCGAAAAGAAACCTCAGGACCCATTTAAGTCTGGGAAGGTTGAGCTAAAACGACGTAGGCAGTGTTGGGAGTATAACCGCAGAACTTGTGTGTGTCCAGGTTGTAAGTACTTGCATGAATGTGAAAAGTGCCTGGGCCACATCTTGCTTTAAAGGTAAGCAGCCCTTTCGGGGTGGCAGGGGGCACTTTCACCAGGGAAACTGAGGTGCCCCCGGTCCCTCCCAAAGGACAGCCAGAAACAGCTACTAATACATCCCTTTGTCTGGCCTTCTCTCCAATTAAACTGCAACCTCTAAAAATTCTCCTAGATTTATACCCTAATAAACAAGCCACCAGGTTTCTATTGGAGGGGTTTTCCCTTGGCTTTAGAAACCCAGTATCATTCACACCTAACCCTGGGAACCCCCCTAATCAGAAATCGGTAAAAGACATGCCTGCTATCACTAAAAAGAAAAGGGTAGCTGGTCCATTCGCAGTTCCTCCCATGGAGGGCTTACACATCTTATCTTTGGGCATTGTTCCAAAGAAGGCCCCTGGGGAATACCGCATGATACACAATCTTTCTTACCCTAGAGGGGGCTCAGTTAATGATGCTATTCCGCAGGAACTGTGTTCAGTGAAGTACGCTTCCTTTGACCAAGCGGTAAAGCTCGTATGTAGATTCAGGAGAGGACCCCTGTTAGCTAAGTGTGACATTGAGTCTCCTTTTCGCCTCCTTCCGGTTCATCCAGACGACTACCATTAGCTAGGTTTTTAATTTGAAGGGGCGTATTTCATAGATAAAGCCATACCCATGGGTTGCTCAGTAGCATGCACAGCTTTTGAGACCTTCAACACATTTTTGGACTGGGCTCTTCGCTTTAAAACCGGTTCTGAGGGGGTGGGACATTATTTGGATGACTTTATTCTCATGGCAAGTAATGTGCCAGACTGTTTAGCACTGCTACAAGCCTTTACATCCCTGGCAGAGGAGCTCGGAGTTCCTTTGGCAAATGACAAAAGTGAGGGCCAAGTCACTACCATGACTTATTTGGGCATAGAGCTGGACACAATTGCTCAGACTTCTCACCTCCCTAAGGAAAAGTTAACTGCCCTTAAGGAGTTTATTTTATAGCTGCTGCCCCTCAAGAAGGTCGCATTAAGGCAAATTCAATCGCTCCTGGGTCATCTCAACTTCGCCTGCCAGGTTGTGGCCCCGGGCCGCCCTTTTTGTGGGCGGTTGGCAAGGTTGTCAGCAGGTCTGCGGGCCCCCCAACACAGGGTGTGACTTCCAAAGGAGGTCAAGTCGGATTTAGAGGTTTGGCTCGAATTTTTGGAGGCGTACAACGGTATCTCACTATGGCAGGACAGCCTGTCGCTGCAGGCCGATTTTCAGGTGCAGTCCGATGCGGCGGGTTCCTTAGGGTTTGGAATCTATTTTAGAGGTCAGTGCTGTGTGCAACCATGGCCCTCGAACTGGCAAGGTATGCCTATAACCCGGGACCTTACCTTCTTAGAATTCTTTCCTATTGTGGTCGCGGTACATTTGTGGGCGGAGCAGTTTAAAGATCACAGGGTATGCTTTTGGACTGACAACCAGTCGGTTGTGTCAGTCCTGTCTAGGCAGTCTTCGCGTTCCCCGGGAGTCTCAGTCTTGCTGCGGTCCTTTGTCCTCTTATGCCTGAAGCTAAATATTTATTTCTCAGATAAGTTTGTACCAGGTATTAATAACGACATTGCGAATGCTCTGTCTCGTTTCCAGATAGATCGCTTCCACTCGTTGACACAGGATGCGCATCAATTGCCACAACCGTTTCTGGAGCGCCTTTGGAGCCTTGGGAGCGAGAAGTTCTAAAGGGAGTATTAGCATCTGTGGCACCATCAACTCTTAGATCATATAAGAAGGCGTGGTCTGACTTTTCAGCATTCCGGAGTAAAATGGGGAAGGATAGACTCAATACCCCCCCTGCAAGGGCAGAAGTTTTAAAATGCCTAGTGCATTTGCGGAGGTTGGGTCGTGCTGCAAAGACGCTTAACATACAGTCTGCAGCTATATGTTAAGGGTTTCAGAACTCACAGGGTTAAAGAGTTCTGAGTGACGTCTCACATTCTTGAGGCGTGGTTTCAGACACATTCGGGAGTGGTTTTACTCTGAGTGTTTCAGTCTGTTTCTCGTACGCAACGCGAGAGGGAAGATGGGCGAGCTTTCGCCGGGTGTGATTTATGCTGTTGTTCTACACGATTAAAGGCTAAGAAGATAAGGAACGCCTTGTGTGTGTGTTCTGATTTATTACCCACACTCTGCATCACTTCTGTCCGCTGTGATTCGCTCTGCTAAACCGTCCAAAGAGGGCCGAGAGGACGTTGCCGTGATCGCCAGGGAGCAGAGGTGCGCAGTGAAAGCCTGCAGGACTCCATGTTGGCCCTCTTGGCGGGCATACAATATCCTTCTTTTGTAAGGCCATGCACTTGATTGACCCTTGTGCTGACTTCCTGGTGTGAAAGGCGCTTGAAGGCTGGTGTAGGCTTCAACTCCCCAGCACCAATAGTAGAAGGCCCATAACATTTGATATCCTATGTCAAATTCATAAAAAACTAAGGACAATTTGTTGGTGAAAGTATGAAGCACGCCTATTCTCGGCGGCTTACTCCTTCGCCTTCTTTGGCACCCTGCGCATAGGCAAGGTCGTTTGCGATGACCAGCATGACCAGCCACACCCCGTCATGAGGGGGATCCTATTAAAGGATGTAGCGTTATCTCCCTTAGATCTGGTTCTTCATATTCGGAGCTCTAAAACCGACCAACTAGGAAAAGGGGCTTTAATTCGGCTTTTAGCTACGCAAAAGGGTCCATGCCCAGTAAAGGATGCGAGATGATACTTATATGTGAGACCTAACACCCCCAGCACATTTTTCATACATTCAGATGGCTCCCACCTCACTAAATATCAATTTACACGCTTGATGCGTAAGGCCATTGCGGCTTGCAGTCTCCCTCCAATGGAATTTGCCGCCCATTCATTTCGAATTGGGGCAGCCACTACTGCAGTACACTTAGGCCTACCGGCGGAAAGGATAGAGAACATGGGTAGATCGAAATCCGATGCTTTTAAGGGTTACATTCAGAAGACTTTTTGACTGGTTTGCATCACCCCTGACCCCCCCATCCTCTTTTCCTTTTAGGTGGCACGATTGTGCATGTTTGGATCGTAGGCCATAGTATTGTCCATTGGGCCAGAAACAGAGCTGTCAGCCGTGGACGAGGGGGCGGTTTAGACCTACCAAAAAATGTTGAAATATCATGGATCACCCGCCATGGAATGCGTTGGGTGGAATTTCTGCCTGCAGTCAAAGCTAGAGCCGCCACAGAAGGCCCTCCGGAGGCACTGGTCATCCAGTTGAGTGAAAACAATCTTGCTTACCGGAAGGGAGTGGACTTAATGTGGAATATTTTTTATGATTTGGAGGATTTGTGAATCTCTTTCCTGAATCTAATTGTAATTTGGTCATCACTGCTAGAAAAGTGCACTTGGAGAAATTGCTGATGTCCTGTAGCTGTAAACAAAGCCAGGAAGATCCTGGAGCGCTCGGTGGCTCGTAGAGCGGCAGCACTGGGGGGGCGGGTCATAGACCACCCCGACATCCAGTTTAGCAAGGTGGCCCTCTACCATGAGGATGGCGTGCATCTTTCCGATGCGGGAAACGATGTTTGGCTTGCAGATATATTTGCTGGGATTAGGAACTGGTTGCAGGTTTGAGGGTATTGGCGGCAAGCTTTGCTCGAGTGGTGGTTAGGCATATTATTATGTAGATGTATGGGGGGGGAGCGCCATGACCTCCCCCAAATATTGAAGGGTAGTCCGGTAAAGGATTCTGGGGGGCGATGCCTCGTCCGAGGCCTATGGAGGTCAGGGCCTAAAGCACACCCCCGAGCGGTGACCCCGGGGGAGTCCCTAGTTGATGTGCATCAGCAGGGTTCCCCCTGCTGGTGTCAACCCTTCCCGGTCTTCATGCAAACAGGCTGAAGCCGGATAGTCTGATAGGACCAATGCCTAAGCCAATATCACTCATCACCTGTAACCAATAAAGTTGTGACCAATTTTAGCCCATTAACCTAAAATATGGTGCCATGTGTTGTTATTTCCACTGGTGGGAGGCAGGAACTCGCCACACAACGTTATGCCCTTCAGTTGTAGGGTACAAAAGGCTCTTTGTTGACTTTAGCAACAAAAACTGCATTAATAGACTATGATTTACTGCTCGGGGGAAAGCGGAGGTGAATTGTTAGGTTTATGAGTCAGGCACCTTTATAATAATCATAATATAATTATACATATTCCTGATATTCCTCTTGGTCAAAGTTCCCTTTCCCTCCCCATCCCACCCCCTCAAAAAAGCTTCAATATCTTCCATACTGAATGCTTTCATAAATGCATTACACTTTCTTTGACATAGCCCAATTAAATCTCGCCCCCCCCCCCAAGCTGGCTATCCTTTTTCCATAACTAGGGCTATCATGCCATTTCAGATATTTAAATATACCCCACATGGAACAACCACATGCTTATTATGCGCAGGTGGCGCTGTGGTCTAAACCACTGAGCCTCTTGGGCTTGTCAATCAGAAGATTGGCGGTTCAAATCCCTGTGATGGGATGAGCTCCCATTGCTCTGTCCCAGCTCCTGCCAACCATTAAATCTAATAAATTGCTCAATTTTAGCATTATATTCTTTACCCTTTATGTACAGTTTATAATATTTCTGAAAACATCTTCTTATGTCCACAGGGTTCTCCACAGACTTTCCTTCTGATACGATGCTTGTGATAGTGCTTTGTTTTTGCCTCTTTTGTATTTGCCAAGCCAGAAGTTTCCCACATTTGTTTGCAGATTCAAAGTTCCTTTGTCTCATCATCCTTAATTTCCATTCATAGAATCATAGAATCATAGAATCATAGAGTTGAAAGAGACCACAAGGGCCATCGAGTCCAACCCCCTGCCAAGCAGGAAACACCATCAGAGCACTCCTGACATATGGTTGTTAAGCCTCTGCTTAAAGACCTCCAAAGAAGGAGACTCCACCACACTCCTTGGCAGCAAATTCCACTGTCGAACAGCTCTTACTGTCAGGAAGTTCTTCCTAATGTTTAGGTGGAATCTTCTTTCTCGTAGTTTGGATCTATTGCTCCGTGTCCGCTTCTCTGGAGCAGCAGAAAACAACCTTTCTCCCTCCTCTATGTGACATCCTTTTATATATTTGAACATGGCTATCATACCACCCCTTAACCTCCTCTTCTCCAGGCTAAACATGCCCAGCTCCCTTAGCCGTTCCTCATAAGGCATCGTTTCCAGGCCTTTGACCATTTTGGTTGCCCTCCTCTGGACACGTTCCAGTTCTATTTCTAGATTAATAATCTGTGAATATTGAGTCTGTAGAGCTTTAATATCCTTTTGTGTCTGCAAATTCTTTGGGTTGCGTCTGAGGATCTTCTCTTTATCATTCAGTTGGTGCAAAAATTTATCCTTTTTCTCATTCTGTATCTTTCTCCTAATTGAATTTTGTTGAATGAGGAATCCTCTCATTACTGCTTTACTGGCGTCCCAAATAACCCTTGTTTCCAATTCCTGGTTCATATTATTTTCAAAATAGTCCTTTAGGGCTTTTGGGGCTTTATTTACAATTTGGTCACTCCTCAACAAATCATCATTCATTCTCCATCTGAAGGTTCCCTGTAGAAATATTTTCATTTCCATAAAAACTGTGTTATGGTCTGAGCAAGTTTTAGGACAAATTTCCGTTTTTGATACTTTAGGAACCAAGTCTCTGGATATCCATAGATAATCAATTCTCGAGAATGATTGATTTGCATCTAAATAGAATGTGAAGGCTTTTTCAGTTGGATTTCAAACTCTCCATATATCTGACAGATCAAATTTATCAGTTATTTCTAAAAAGACTTAGGTAATCTGCCAGCATTCAATATTTTTTGTCTCTGAGTTCTATCCATTAACATAGATGCCACTCCATTCAAATCTCCCATTAAAATTAATTTATAATCCAAATGTTCCAAAAGACTTGTTTCCAGATTCTTAAAAAAATTCTGCTTTGCCATCATTAGGTGTGTAGATTCCCAATAACAAATATTTTTCGCTTTGTGCTGTAATTTCCACTGCAATGTATCTTCCCTCCTCATCTTTAAAGATCAATTTTGGATTCCATTTTTTTTAACATAGAAAACCACTCCTTTTTTCCACTTTGTCTGAAGAGATAAATTCTTGACCAAGTTTCTTATTTGATAAAAATTTTCTATGTAATCTTGTAATATGTGTTTCCTGTAAACAAATTACATCCAAATTCTGCTTTGCCAAAACATAGTAAATCTGCCTCCTTTTCTGTGGAGAATTTAAGCCATTTACATTTCAAGAATAAATTCTCAAAGCCATGATGATAAATTAAGGGGTAGCTGCTCCCACCCCTGGCAACTGTGGGCTTTCCAATCCAAGTTCCACTGAGTACTTTTGCAGAAATCTGTCTTTCTCTCCAACAGTCTTGATTCTTTGCTTTCTTCCTCCATATTTAAAGGAGAGACCCTCTGGGAATTCCCACCTAAAGAAAATATTTTTCCTCCTCAAAATGTTTGCCAAATCTGTGAAGTCGGATCTCAGGCTCAGGAAGTGTCTAGGAATCTCTTTAAAAGGACGATGGCTTTGTCCTGAATTTTAGTAATGCAGTCCCAAATTGGTATCTCTTTGTTCTTTGGTCTTAAAGACAACTATACAATCATAGGTGATTTTTTAATCCTTTTTGGGGGCCAAATCTATAGGCCTTTTCTATCCACAAGTCTACTTCTTCTTTTTTCAAGTCCCACCATGCCACAAATTGATCTGTCAACCACTCCTTGAGTCGCTCTTCTTCCTGTTGAGGGACACCTCTCGATCTTAGATGAGATTCCCGTTCCTTCATCTGAAGAAATGCAATCGAATTTGAATTTTCATATTGTAATCTTTCCAAATCAGTAACTCTAACTGTCTCAAGCTGTCAGCCTTGTCTCATGTGTTGTAACCTCAGTCTTCACCTCTTTCAGTTCCACACTCAAATCTTCAAGCTTTTTATTTAGTTTTTATATACCCTCTGAGTCACGATTCGTATTGTCTTTAATTTCAGACAACAGTTGCATTACAGAGTCCTCAAAAGCTGCACTTTTAGAGCCTTGTCTTACAGGTCCCTTGTCTGTTTGAGCAGCACTCATAGTTGCTCAGGCATTTCAAGGTCAGTCCCACAATAAGCGGGAAAGAAGAGAAAAACAGATTCCCGCAATCCCACAGGAGTCAGTTTCAGGCAGCCAGCAGCCTCCCAGCTCCTTATTACTAAAAGGCAGACTGTAAGAAAAAAAATTCAACCCCTTTTCGTATTTAAGAGGCAATCCTGGAGGTAACAGATACTTTTTGCTACTTAAAAACAAGTCCAGACAGCAGCAGGATACAATATATCAGTGTCAATGGAAAGGAAAGTTGAATGTTTCCTCTTCCATTGAGAGGTCACAATGGAGTCTAGCCTTTCCCTGCCGGGAGGTCCGCTACAAAATGAAGGAGCTTCTTAGTCTTAATGCACAGTCTCGCATGGTTTATAAAGCTTAAAATAATTCCCCCCCCTCTTCCAAGAAGGGGGGGTTTAAACTTAACTTTCAAACAGTCTTCTCTCTCTTAGGGCTTTGGTCCTCGGTTACTGACTCTCCTTTAGTTCAGCAAAAGGGATTGACCCCCGTTTTTAAATCCCTTTCTCTCCCAATATTGGTCAAATTTAAGTTTCGTCCTTTACTCACAGTTCCGAATTTTTATTCCTTTTTTTTTTTTTTAGGAATTGGCCGCTCACAATCGCCAGACTCAGAGCTTCACGCTGTGAAGGAAGCAATCGTTTCCACTGTGCTGCGTCTCCAACCCCACTCGCTCTCGGGGCTATTTACGAGTGGGGAAGTCGCCAAAAGGAACCCACCAGATCACCAGGTCTTCAGAACGCTTGATCTGAGGTTTTTTCCCGGAGGACCGCATCGCTCTCGCGGTCTCCCCTTGCTTCACTGCGCTGGGGCTCTTTCAGCCGAAAGAGCCCCTGCCTGCCATTACTGGGTGACCAACCGGAAGTGGATCCGTGGGTTTGTGGTGTGGTGCAGGCTGTCCGTGTGATTTGACAGTGAGTTAGGGGTGCCCCATTGCAAGAACCCTGAGGATCCATGAGGATCCGTTCTTCAAAACCATGTTTTTGGGCCATGTCACCAGGAAGTCATGGAACTGTATTTCTTTTGGCACAAGCTGTGCCCATAGATTTGACGTTTAAGTTGACAGTAAGTTAGGCATGGCTCAATGCGAAAACCCTGAGGATCCATGAGGATCTGTTCTTCAAAAACATGTTTTTGGGCCACGGTGTTGCCAGGAAGCTGTGGATCCGTGTTTTGGGGGGTGCAGGCTGTGCCCATGGATATGACATGTGATTTTACATTGATTTAGGGTTCGCCCAATGCAAAAACCCTGAGGAACCTTGAGGATCCATTGTTGAGAACCAGGTTTTTGGCCCACAGCGTCGCCAGGAACCCGTGGATCCATGCTTTTTATGGTGCAGCCTGTGCCCATGGATATGACGTGTGATTTGACAGTCAGTTTGGGGTGGCCCAATGCAAAAACTCTGAGGATCCATGAGGATCCGTACTTCAAAACCACGTTTTTGGACCATGGTGTTGCCAGGAAGTCGTGGATCCATGTTTCTTTTGGCACAGGCTGTGCCCATAGAATTCATGTTTAAGTTGACATTAAGTTTGGGTTGTCCAATGCAAAAACCCTGAGGATCCACGAGGTTCCTTGGTTGAGAACCACGTTTTTGGGCCATGGAGTGGCCAGGAAGCCGTGGATCTGTGGGGTTTTTTGGGTGCAGGCTGTGCCCAAGGACACGTTGTGTGATTTGACAGTGAGTTTGGGGTGGCCCAATGCAAAAAACGCTGAGGATACATGAGGATCCCTTCTTCAAAACCAGGTTTTTGCGCCATGGTGTCACTATGAAGTCATGGATCCGTGTTTCTTCTGGCACAGGTTCTGCCAATAGATATGACGTATAGGTTGACAGTAAGTTTGGGGTGATCCAATGCAGAAACCCTTAAGACTCCATGAGGATACATGGTTGAGAACCACGCTTTGGGGCCCTGGTGTTGCCAGGAAGTCGTGGATCCATGATTTTTGTGGTGTGAACTGTGTCCATGGACATGTCGTGTGATCTGACAGTGAGTTAGGGGTGTCCCATTGCAAGAACCCTGAGGATCCATGAGGATCCGTACTTCAAAACCACGCTTTTGGACCCTGGTGTTGCCAGGAAGTCGTGGATCCGTGTTTCTTTTGGCACAGGCTGTGCCCATAGAATTCACGTTTAAGTTGACATTAAGTTTGGGGTGATCCAATGCAAAAACCCTGAAGATCCCTGCTTCAAAACGTTTTTCCGCCACGGTGTTGCCAGGACGCCGTGGATCTGTGTTTTTTGTGTTGCAGGCTGTCCCCATGGACATGACGTATGATTTGACATTGATTTAGGGTTGGCCCAATGCAAAAACCCTGAGGAACCATGAGGATCCATGGTATGGAACGTTTTTCAGCCACGGTGTCGCCAGGAATCCGTGATTTTTGTGGTGCGAACTGTGCCCGTGGACATGACATCTGATTTGGCGGTGTGTTAGGGGTTCACCAATGCAAAAAAGCTGATGATCCATGATGATTCGTGCAGCGGAACCTTTTTGGGCCCTGGTGTCACCAGGAAGCCGTGGACCTGTGATATTTGTGGTGCGAACAATGCCCATGTACATGACGTGTGATTTGACGGTGAGTTAGGGGTGCTCCATTGCAAGAACCCCGAGGATCCATTCTTCAAGACCATGTTTTTGGGCAATGGTGTCAAGTTGTGGATCCGTGTTTCTTTTGGCATAGGCTGTGCCCAAAGATTTGACGTTTAACTTGACCGTAGGTTTGGGGTGATCCAATGCAAAAACCCTGAGGATACATGCTTCAAAACCATGTTTTTCAGCCACGGTGTTTCTAGGAAGCCGTGGATCCGTGTATTTTGTGGAGCACTCTGTGCCCATGGACATGTCGTGTGATTTGACAGTGAGTTTTGGGTGGACCAATGCAAAAACCCTGAGAATGCATGAGGATCCGTTATTTAAAGCCATGTTTTTGGGCCATGGTGTCCCCAGGAATCCATGTTTTTTGTGTTGCAGGCTGTCTCCATGGACATGACGTATGATTTGACGGTGATTTAGGGGTGGTCCAATGCAAAAACCCTGAGGATCCATGATGTGTGATTTGAGGTTTGGGTGTTTCCGGAGGTGGGAAATTGCTGACTCCCACATGGCCGTACTCCAGCCATGCCGGAAATTCAGGGCTGATATGGGGGTAATTAGCCCTGGCAGCCTCCCCAGGGTGGGGGAGGACTGTCTTATAGACCCACAGATTGTCTGAGATTGCCAACTTGCATCAAGGTACAAGCGGCAGTACACTGGGTTGCAGAGTACGGGACAGCTGGCACTCTCCGATGCCATTCTCATAGCCAGGAACATTGTTTGAACAACAAACAAACAAACAAACAAACATTGTTTGGACAATAAACAAACATGGACTGGATTGAAGCAGCTTAAGAAAAAACCTGCAGACGTGTACAGTCCCTGGGGGTTTAAGCTTGGACTTGGAAGCAGGAGTTACGTGCTGGCTGATTTTGCAACGATTTGAGATACCAACTTGGAACAATACACAGTGCAGCCATTTGCAGAAGTTTTCATATTATGAGGGGGAGAGAAGGCCAAGGGGTGTCTAGCAGCCCCCCCCCCCAGGCCCAGAGGGTGGATAGTGCGGTCCCCAAAGTCTGATCGATTGCCAAATGACTGATATTTGTGGAAGACAGTTAATCTACTTTGCAATATTGCAAACAGTTTTGCCTAACAATTTAACTTGGAAGGTACTGGTTCAATAAAGCTCAAAAGGAAGGTTTGGACAATTAATGATTGTGTGCTGGTCCCGTGGGTTACCCAAGAGGCGAGGTCAAAGTCCGGTCTGTGGTCAAAGGTGCAACGTGGAGGCAGTCCGTAGTAGCCGATGCTGGGTGCAGGGTAGGAAGTCGGGTGAAGTCAGGAACAGGCTTGCAAGCAGGGAGCCAGGGCGGGTTAGGGTTCAGGCAGGAACTAGCAACCAACAATGTTGCTCCCGCAACTTGGGACTGCCCAGCTTTTATCTGCCCCGAGGCACAGAGGGACCCTGATCCTCTGGTGACTCGCCTCTCCTGGCCTGGAGGCGAGCACTCCTCCTGCGGGAACTTAGTTCCCTCCGCCTCTCTGCCCTGAGCCTCTGCTCAGGAGAGATTGGAGAGTTACACTCTCTGACGTGGCTGAAAGTCGAGCACCTGCAGGCAATGGGTCCTCCATCACTTCAGGAGCCAGAGCAGACTCAGTTGATGCCTGCACCTGCTCATGCCTCAGCCCCAGCTCAGCTGGTTCTGGAGGCGGGGAATCCTGTGCAGGCTGGGATCCCTCAGGTTCAGCATCTGAGTCTGAATCCCAGGCCATCACAGATTGGGAGTTGCTGCGCTATTAAACTTCAGATAACAGACTTGGACAACATCCCGGATTGGAATAGAGTCAGAGGAAGCTGCGCTGATAAGAAGAAAAAGAAGAAGAGTTTGGATTTGATATCCCGCCTTTCACTCCCCTTCAGGAGTCTCAAAGCGGCTAACATTCTCCTTTCCCTTCCTCCCCCACAACAAACACTCTGTGAGGTGAGTGGGGCTGAGAGACTTCAGAGAAGTGTGACTGGCCCAAGGTCACCCAGCAGCTGCATGTGGAGGAGCGGAGATGCGAACCCGGTTCCCCAGATTACGTGATTACCGCTCTTAACCACTACACCACACTGGCTCTCAAAAAAGGCAGTTGGAAAAATATATACTAATAAAGCTGTATTCGACGGATGAAAGTATAAGATGTTTGATATGAATGAGAATCGTGGCCTCAGGGACACAGAATTATAAAGCGTTAAAATTGAGATGTGGAAGATATGGAAACAAGAGGCAGGACTGAGATGTGGAAATAAGCTTCAGAGATCCACACTCTGGGGAGCTCCGAAAAACTAATTATAATTTGGACTATAATTTGGTCTTTTTATTTTAGTTTTTTTTATTTTAATTGGAGTATTATGATTGGATATATTAATTGGATGTTTCTTATTGGAAAATCAATAAAAATTATTTTTAAAAAGTCTGGACGCTAAGTCTGGTGATGCAGCCTAGAGCTGCATTAGCTTTTTTTGCTGCTGCATCACTCTCTTGACTCATGCGAGACTTGTGGTCTATTAAAACCCCCAGCTCCTTTTCACATGTACAACTTGCAAGCCCGGTAATCTGCTTCTTATATTTGTGCAACTGGTTCTTCCTGCCTAAGCAGTGCCAGATCATCAAATGGGCAGAATAGACACTGGTCGATGAGCCCCATGCCTTTTAGGAGCCCCGTAACAATGGATCTCGATAGAAAATTACAATCAAGCTTTCTTAGTTCAGTGTTATGCCAACAAGAGGGGGACCCCCAAGATTTCGACTGCCTAGGGGCCTCCACGGGATTTAATCCAACACCATACCTAAGTGTAGAACCTTACATTTGCCCCTACTGAAATCCTCAGAAGCCAATTTCCTCACATAGCAGGGTTCACCACTGTGTCCAACCAGTAGGTCTTGGGGAGGGATCAGTTGCATTTGGGATCCCTCAGCCTAGAGGCAACAGAACTAAGAAAGCAGTCTCTGCCAGAGGCCCCCGAAAGCTACTAGTCGAGGAAATAATGTGACCAGTTATAAAGCAGATGCTTTTGTCTCAAATTCTCATATCACCACCTTCCATGAAATCAATAGAGAGAAATAGGCAAACCACTGTTCTCTCAGCTGCATTACTGCCCACCTCCTTTCTGCAATTTGGAGAAAGCAGCAGCAGCAGCTTACTCTATAGGTCTATTGCAGTTTCATAACTGGTTATGAAAAGCATTTTTTTTTTAATGCCAAGACACCTTAGCCACTCTAGTGGCAGATTCTGACAGCAGCTTTAACCAAGCTGACAAAGCATTGGCTGCTTCTATGTAGTCTGGGGCTTGTTGTCTTAGTGTATCAGGCCTGTTGTTGCTCCCATACTAGCAGAGTAACACAACCACTGTGCACCAGGGCCATGCTTATTATCATCAACTTTCTTTTCTTCTTGCAAATATTAAAGTTTGTTGGAAAGAACCAGGGGTTCAGATTTAAAGCAACGGCCACATCCTTGCAGCAGGGCATTGGAAAATACAGTGGCACCTCGGGTTAAGTACTTAATTTGTTCTGGAGGTCTGTTCTTAACCTGAAGCACCACTTTAAGCTAATGGGGCTTCCTGCTGCTGTCACACCGCCGGAGCACAATTTCTGTTCTCATCCTGACCTGAAGCAAAGGTACTATTTCTGAGGTACTACGGTATTTCTGGGTTAGCGGAGACTGTAACCTGAAGCATATGTAACCTGAAGTACCACTGTATATAGGATCACTTCCAAATGGTACCTCTCCTACAATGCCCGAAATAAAGGCTTTCGTCAGTGGGCAGGTGAACGACAACTTTCATGGTCTTACCTTTCCTACAGATCCTGGAAGAAGGCGGAGAAGCAATTTACACAGAACAACCCCATCTTTCAGAGATGTTTTCAAGAACTGCACAGGGTCGCCAATAATCATTTTGGGAGAATTTTAAGCCCCCATAGAAATCAGCCAGGTTACGATTTGCTCTTCTGGATTCATGGTTGAAGATGTAATGTCTTCAGCTTTGCAGACCTTGCATGCAACGATGCCTAACCCACATCCGTGCCTGTATCTTCCTGCTTCTTCTGGAGTGAGCAGAACAGCAGTGGAGGTTACTTACCGCCCTGCACTTAAAGCCACAAACGGGTTGATTGTGGGGGGGATTACCAGAAAGACTTTCCTCTGACTGGTGGAACAGGTTTGTGTGCATTTGCATGATGGTTTCTGGTCTTCTGCGATCATTTCTGAAGTAGTAGGAAGGGGAAGAGCTTTTGTGGCGGATGTTTTGCTGTAAGTATAGAGGTGCCCTTATCCTGCATCTCTCAAATGTTTACTTTGCACACCGCATAACATAAAACAGAGACCTTGACTACTCTTGCAGCAAAATGAGCCAGTAGAAGGGATCATGGGAGATGCCCTTTTTGAGTATTCCCCTGTGCAAAAATAATAATAAACTCACCAGCAAGCAAGTTAAGCCCAGGCTGAACCTTACTGCACTAGCTTTTTACACGCAGGACTCTTTCTTTAAATGCAGGAATCAATTAAAAATGTGGTCCCCCTCCTGCAGTCCTGAGGAGATAAAGGTAAGTCTACCTCTGTCCCTGTCACTTCATTCTCACTCTGTTCTGCTCAGCAGCTAGACCTGCACAGGAAATGGTAAAGTGTTAGCTATAACTTTCAAGACAGCAGCCATCTTTTAAGAAACTATATTTAA
Source organism: Podarcis vaucheri (assembly GCF_965113315.1). Lineage (NCBI taxonomy): Eukaryota > Metazoa > Chordata > Lepidosauria > Squamata > Lacertidae > Podarcis > Podarcis vaucheri. The sequence continues at coordinate 19,964,464 of NC_138757.1, forward strand.
GGCAGCTGTAATTTTAAGTTTGAAATAAATAATGTATGTTTTTTAGGCATCAGCTCACAAAACACACAAAACTAAGATTCCTTACCCAGTGTGTAAAGAATGCATCTGCCAGTGTACATTCACACAATGCAAAAATATGTGTATCCAATCCCAATTTAAAGGGGAACTCAGACCCATCCCAAATATGCTGGGCAAGGTTACAAAATGAACAGATAATTGACACTTAGATCCACTCTGTTACCCTAAACCAGGGGTGGGAACCTCAGACTCAGGAACTGAATGCGGCCCTTCAGACCTATGAACCCCCTGAGACTCTCCCCAGGCCTGTTCTCCAGTGTTTTTCACTAGAATGCATGGCTGAACAAAGCTGTGCCTCTTGTAGGCCTGGATGGAGATGTGTAGAAATGTCTAGACTTATGCATGACAGACCCTTTACAAGCTAGAATGTTACAAGCATTTAACTTGCAGGATTTGAGCCATTTTTACAAACTTTGTTTTTAAAATTTTCAATAAACAAAACATAACATACATGGTTGAAGCCTCCTAGTTGAAATCCTGCAAAGTTAAAAGCAAGCAAGGCAGAGAGCTTAAAAGCGCTTTTTTTGCATTGGGAAACCCCAATGCAAAGAGTTTTTAAGCTCTCTGCCTTGCTGGGGATGGGGGTGTTGAAGCCCTCTGGAAACCCTGGGATGCTCAAGTGTGTGGGAGTTCCACAGGCTAGAGAGTGTTTTTGCATATACATGGAACCAAACTCCTGCACAAGTTGTCATCATATAGTATTGTACTGCCAGAGTAGAACATTACATGCCAACGTTTGATACACAGTATTTGTAAGAGGGCACAAACAATCTGTATCCAGGTGTTTCTGACATTTAGGCCTCTTCCTCTTCTCTTCTATGAACATCCAATGCTCACAACAACGACTGACACTGGCATTTAAGATCTGACTTCCCTCTGAAATGTCTTCATGAAACACTGTAGACATATTTAAGTTGCTCAGCAGCTGCATTCTCCATGGGCATCCATTCTTCAAATGTCAGTCACAATTAACCTTGTACCTAAGATAAAGAGAGTAACATTAGCAGTGCCTCGAAAGGAAGTTATCAGAAAACTATGATTTGCTCAGGGGCAGTCATGAATGGGTGTGCTTTGATGCAGATAACAAACTCAAAATACAGGCTGTATAAACTACGATGGTCTACTTGGAAAAAGTGTTATTTTACCGTCACAAGCGGGCACACGATCCTTAAGGGATAGAAGAGGCTTCCTCTAAAACAGCACAGCCAAACCCAAAAATATTAGACACTCAAGGATCCTTATTAGGTGCAATGTGGCTGCTGAAAGCCTTATTCTACTCACTGCTAATGTTTGTTTTTTGCAACTGTTCAGCTATGGCAAGCATAGACAAACTAGGCCCTCCAGAAGTTTTGGGACTACAACTCCCATCATCCCTAGCTAACAGGACCAGTGGTCAGGGATGAGGCGAGTTGTAGTCGCAAAACATCTAGAGGGCCGAGTTTGCCTGTGCCTGAGCTATGGCATCTGCCCACTACCTTTCCTTTTGGGTGGAGGGAGGGAGAGAGAGAACTGAAGTGTTTTTTTAAAAATTCTGGCAAGCTTCCCTAGGTGGGTGACTACCGTAAATTCCGGCGTACAAGGTGACTTTTTAACCCCGGAAAAGAGCTTAAAAGGTCGGGGGTCGCCTTATACACCGGGTATGGGTGGCGCGGAGCAGAGCTCGCCTCCCTGCTGCTGCTGCGGTGGCGGCTCCGAAGCAGCAGCAGCAGGCGGCGGGCTCAGCTCCGCGCTGGGAGAAAGCCACCCAGTGAGGAGCCCGCCCCCCCAAAGCGGCAGGCTCAGTGAGCGGCAGGCTCAGCTCCGCGCCGGGCGGCTTTCTCCCAGCTTGGAGCTGCCCAGCGTATTAGGCGACTGGGCTTCTAAGACAAATCCCCAAATTGCAGCTGCTAATTTGGGGGGTCGTCTAAAACGCCCATAGGGACGTGGGTGGTGCTGTGGGTTAAACCACAGAGCCTAGGATTTGCTGATCAGGTCGGCGGTTCGAATCCCCGGGACGGGGTGAGCTCCCGTTGCTCGGTCCCAGCTCTTGCCAACCTAGCAGTTCGAAAGCACGCCAAAGTGCAAGTAGATAAATAGGTACCGCTCCGGAGGGAAGGTAAACGGTGTTTCTGTGCACTGCTCTGGTTCGCCAGAACCGGATTAGTCATGCTGGCCACATGACCCAGAAGCTGTACGCCGGCTCCCTCGGCCAATAAAGCAAGATGAGCGCCGCAACCCCAGTCGGCCACGACTGGACCTAATGGTCCCTTTACCTAATACACCCAGTCGCCTAATATGCCGGAATCTATGGTATATCTTTGCCACGGATGTCTTTTGTTTTTAATTTCATCTTGCTATTTTTCTGCTGTTTTTATTTTATTTCATACATCACCTTGGGACGTATGTGGAAGGTGAAAAATAGTAATACTCCCAAGACTACTGAACAGCATGTCTGAAATCCTGGTCAAAGCTTTTAACCAGTTTTCATCAGAGATTAAAGTCTACAGCTTTCTATGCCACCATTAAGGGCATTCCAGGTATCAGGGCAACAAGTGAACTGAACCCTGACAGCATATTTAACTGGTATTGAAGTCACCATCCCTAGTGGAGCCTCTTCAAAGCTTGCACTCATATCAGTGACATCTGCATATTATTTTGCTGAAATGCCATTCACAGCTTGCCTTTAAAAAAAATCTAGTTTTCGGGGGGCCGCTAGGGGCGCCTTGAAAGATGGCCGACAATACCATCTCTCCGGCTTGCACGAGGTAATTAGAGGCCGATTATGGGGAGTATATCAGTCTCATTCATTTTCCCAGGGGATGGGAAAATGCTGCCTCGCCCGCGGTTTGACCATAAATCACCCCCGAGTTCGAAAGAAGGAGGGGGTGGGGGCACTAGGCGGAAAGCCCTTGTGCGAGTCCTGGAACTCCCGGACGCTACTTTCAGGAGCGAAACTGGCTGCGTTGCTTAAGAAGAAGAAAATTTGGAGAAGTAAACGCACATGCTTCGAGCGAGGTCAGGAGTGTGTTATCTGCTAAATAAATCTACCACTGAAATGATGAAGCGATGGAATGAACTGAGGACTATATCAAAGAAACACAACTATGTTGGTATGTGAAACGGAACGGAAAGGAGGGGGAACTTTCTGCTTTTAAATATGATTTACCTTGGCAGGGGGTTGGACTCGATGGCCCTTGTGGTCTCTTCCAACTCTATGATTCTATGATTCTATACCTAACAACCCCCCCTTTAGAAGAACTGCCACAATGACTGACAGCAAGTGAGATGGAAAAATAAACTGTGTGGAAACAAAAAATGCTAATAAAAGATTTACTCTGTGGGAGATCTGGAAAGAATGGAGGCTTTCTTGTGGGTAGTTACAAAAGCGATCTGCCATTAAGGGGCAGACCTTGCTGCAAGATTTCCAGTCATAGGGAGTATGAGCCACTGTTTTGTTATCAGGTTGGATCGTAAATTTGAAAGGGCAACAAACCTCCTGAAAAGGCTGATTTATTGTGCATAAGGTCTGCAAAAATTAAAGAACGGACGCTGAGACTGTATTTCATCAGAATTGTCTAAAATGGCGACTGCCACTTGAACGGACTCTTGGATGGATTTATGTGAGATGAATTACGGGAAAGCATTTCAAAGTTCACACAGAAATATAAACAAGGCTGTTTCTTTTACCTCGCTTGTGGAGACAACTCGGAGGTTATTAAAAGAAAAAGGATAATGACAAGGAGATGAGAAGATAGGACTGTGAACATCAAAGCAGCAGAAATACAAGATGATTGGACTCCTACCAAACTCGAAGCATGGGTACCCCCTACAAAAAAAATAAAATTCGGCTTAACATTTGGACTTTGCGATTTGAATTGATATAATTGGGAATATGATTGGATATGATTGGTTTGATAAATGGAATTTTAATAAAAATTATTTAAAAATAAAAATAATAAAAATCTAGTTTATTCTCTCCTCTTCCCTCAGAAATTTGCAAAGGCTAGATTCCAAAAAAGGGTGGTTATTTATTTACCCAAATTGAGCAGCCAAGAACTCACCACAAACTTCACTGAAGGTATCAGCAATTTAAGTTGTACACTCTATCTGCCCATCTTTAACTTGCAAAAAGTATGCAGTGTTCCTAACATTGCGTCCATCCACAGCTTACCTGTTGTACTATTAGAGTAGAAATCCATGTTGTCCACCAGCACTGCCATGTACCAGGTCACATATTAAAGACCACTGTCATCCTGCAACAATTAAAACAGGCATGAAAGATTATTCTAGCACAAACTGCCCAAGCCCCTCACCACCCCCAGAAACACAGCAAGAATGCCTGTGTTTGCCAATTAACCTGCTTCAAGCTCTGATGCTTTAAGTTTGAGAGGTGGAAGGTTCACTGGATTGGAATGAACAGGAATGGCTTATGGATTCTCATTTCCTTTCCAATGGTGCTTTTCGTGGTAAATCCACAACCTGAGTGGCATGTTTTAAGGATTATAGCAGAACTTTATTTGGAGATCTTCAAGTCTTACTACATTTCAAGAGCATCTTTTGGACTTCCTGGCTGCACCTGGATCATGACAACTTGCCACAGGTTCTGCTATTTGTATCAAAACTGCCCACCTGACTTAGTACAAAGAAGTCAGGCATCCAACTAAACATCAGGTTTGTATTAACGGCTTGTCTGTAATTCCCCAAGCTGGTATATATTTTGGCTATTTAAGCCAATTTCTGATTTGCTAGCATTTTAATTTCCTAGTATAGTATAGTACAAGCAGTTGTTTTTTTAAGTTCTTCCTCGAAACATACTGGGCAAAAAATAACCCCTCCCAACCCTTTAAAGAAATGTTGTCTACAGTGAGTTGCTTTCTTAGTGTTGCTTTCAAAAGCTTTGTGCCATAATACAGTTTCATCTAAGATAAGGTTATGTTGAATTTGTAAGGCTTCGCCTAAGGCTATCCAGCAGTTTTTCTATTGGGTGCTGCTTTAAAATTTAAAAGAGCTTCCATTGCCATGATGTACAGCAAAGATGTTCCTTTAAAAATGAGACACTACAGGATTGCAAAAATTTGAAACAGTAAGAGCAAGTACTGTTTTGCAGCTTCTTTGATGGAACTGGCCAAACCTCTTACACATCTGTAGCTTGCTTACTACAGGTTAATATGTTATTTTGGGGGGTGAGGTTCTTGCAAATTCCCAAATGAAATATTTAGAAAGGCACAATGTACATTCAGCATTATCCGTATGTCATTTGGATTTAATGACTGAATGGTATCCTGAATTTTTAAACAAGACTAAATTAATTTTCTATTTTGGAGCATTGTGTGCATTTCAGCATGGAGATGATGTTTTAACATTTTAGTCTGGCACACATCCCACCACCCTCCAAAAGCTAAAATGGGTTTGCTAGAAAGAAGGCACATGTTTGCATGTGTAGAACGATCCATGGCCATTTTAGATGGCTGCACATTGTACGTGAAGCCTTAGGGTTGCCGGTTTCATGGATGAGGTGAGAGCGTTGCATTTCAGGGTTAACCTTTACTTTAAGAACTTACAACACTAGTACACAGGCTAAAAATGTCATACATTAACACCTGCATTCTGAGACAAATCTTAACAATTTTGAAATGAAATTAAAACAAGTTTACTTTCTCCTCACCAAAAAAAAAAAAAAAAAAAAAAAAAGTAATGGAGGGGAACTTAACAAGAAACAATAAAAAAGATAAAGATAAATGTTTCAGTAGTCCTCTGGAGTGGGGATAGAACTTCCACATCTCATTTGTTGGAGGAAAAAACTGATTTGGTCCAGCACTTTTAAAGGTTTCAGTATCTGCTTCGGCCTCCACCTCTATCAGAGCGGCTCCCTCCACGGCCGCCACCTCTGGGTGCTCCGCGGCTGGAGCTGCTGTAAGAATCACGTGGAGGAGCATAACCCCTTTCCATAGAAGGGGTGAGGCCTCTGTCTTGTCTTCCCACACGATCCCGGCCACTTGAGTAGACATCACTTCTGCTGCTTGAGTAACTTTCTCGACTTCCACCATACCCATCTTGGGTGTTCCCATAATCGTCATAGCGACTGCTTCCACCATAAGATGGAGGGGGCCCTCGTGCAGGTGGAGCACTACGTGAGTTACCTGCAGGTTCAATGGTCAGGTAATAGGACAACACTATAAATCATATCACCACAACTTTACATCTAAGTTAAAAAGAATTTGTATCAATGGTGTCTGTTACTCTTTTGTATTAACTGAAAGTTTTAATATACATTTGGCAGGGGGGTATCGGATAGTGAATGAAATAAAGACTGTTTGAAGACGATATTTCTCAAGGCAGCTCTTTTCGGGATTATTCCAGAACAGCTTGGTTTTTTTACAACAGAAATTCCACCATTTTTTTTCTCCAGTGATAGATGCAATTCAGAACAGTTGAACTTTTGCTTCGTTAGTTTATGGGAAATGTAATTCAATCATTTTGTTAAAAATGAAGTAACGGTGTATTTTCACTGCAGTGGACAAGCCCAGAATGCCAATTCCCCACTTAAGTAGATGCAGTCTATTAAGTCAAGAGTGAGGCCTATTGAGTTTCTGAAGACCTTCAAAATAAGCACTTACCATAACTCTCATAGGAATTTTTGTATGAGCCCCCACTTGGGTGATCAGAGTAGTCCCGGTCACGCCCTCCACAGCCATCACGATTACTGTAAGAAGAATAACTGCTGGGGTTTAGTACAGGCCATTGCTATAATAATAATAACAACAACAACAACAACAACAACAACAACAACAACAACAACAACAACAACAACAACAACAATTTATTTATACCCCGCCCATCTGGCTGGGTTTCCCCAGCCACTCTGGGCGGCTTCTAACAGAACACTAAAATACAATAACCTATTAAACATTAAAAGCTTTCCTAAACAGGCTGCCTTCAAGTGTCTTCTAAATGTCGAGTAGTTGTTTTTCTCTTTGACATCTGGTGGGAGGGCGTTCCACAGGGCGGGTGCCACTACCAAGAAGGCCCTCTGCCTGGTTCCCTGTAACCTTACTTATCGCAATGAGGGAACCGCCAGAAGGCGCTCAGCGCTGGATCTCAGCGTCTGGGCAGAAAGATTGAGGTGGAGACGCTCCTTCAGGTATACTGGACTGGAGCCATTTAGGGCCTTAAAGGTCAGCACCAACACTTTGAATTGTGCTCGGAAACGTACTGGGAGCCAGTGTAGGTCTTTGAAGACCGGTGTTATATGGTCTCGGCAGCTGCTCCCAGTCACCAGTCTAGCTGCCGCATTCTGGATTCATTGTAGTTTCCGGGTCACCTTCAAAGGTAGCCCCACATAGAGTGCATTGCAGTAGTCCAAGCGAGAGATAACTAGAGCATGCACCACTATGGCGAGACAGTCTGCAGGCAGGTAGGGTCTCAGCCTGTGTACCAGCTGCCCTAGACACAGAATTAACCTGCGCCTCCATGGACAGCTGTGAATCCAAACTAACTCCCAGGCTGCGTACCTGGTCCTTCAGGGGCACAGTTACCCCATTCAGGACCAGGGAGTCCTCCACACCAGCCCGCCCCCCTGTCCCCCCAAAACAGTACTTCTGTCATTTCAAGATTCAACCTCAATCCATTAGGCACCATCCAACCTCTAACCGCCTCCAGGCACTCACACAGGACCTTCACCGCCTTCACTGGTTCTGATTTAAAAGAGAGGTAGAGCTGGGTATCATCCGCATACTGATGAACACCCAGCCCAAAAGCCCTGATGCTCTCTCCCAGCGGCTTCATGTAGCTGTTCAAAAGCATGGGGGAAGAGGACGAAACACTGAGGCACCCCCACAAGTGAGAGCCCAGGGGTCTGAACACTCATCCCCCACCACCACTTTCTGAACACGGCCCAGGAGAAAGGAGCGGTACCACTGTATAACAGTGCCCCCAGCTCCTCTAGACGGTCCAGAAGGATGTTCTGGTCGATCGTGTCAAAAGCCGCTGAGAGATCCAGCAGAACTAGGAAACAGCTCTCACCTTTGTCCCTAGCCCACCGGAGATTATCAACCAGTGCAACCGAGGCAGTTTCAGTCCCATAGTGAGGCCTGAATCCCGACTGGAAGGGATCCAAATGGTCCGCTTCTTCCAGGCGTGCCTGGAGTTATTCAGCAACCACTCTCTCAATACCTTGCCCAAGAATAGAAGATTTGAGACTGGGCGATAGTTGGCCATGTTGACAGCATCTAAAGATGGTTTTTTAAGAAGCGGTTTGATAACTGCCTCTTTCAGCGGGTCTGGGAAGGCTCCCTCACAGAGAGAAGCATTCACCACCCCGCAAAGCCCATCACCCAGCTAGCTTTTATAAGCCAGGATGGGCAAGGATCAAGGAGACAGGTGGTTGGTTTCACTCGTCCAAGCAGCCTGTCCACATCCTCGGAGGTAACAGATTGGAATTGATCCCACACAACTTGACTAGACAGGACTCTAGCACTCTCCCGCCCTGGCCCTGCTCCCACTGTGGAGTCTACCTCTTCCCGAATCTGAGCGACTTCATCTGCAAAAAACTTTGCAAAATCATTGCAGGAGATCATTTGGCCCATACTGGGCCCCGATGGAGCAGGTGGTTCCGCTAAATTACGAACCACCTGAAAAAGTCTCCTGCTGCTGTTTTCTACAGATGCAATAGAGGCAGTGAAGAAAGTCTTCTCCGCTGTTGCTCCCGTCACTTGGTAGGCTCGACACTGAGCTCTAACCCGTGTCCGGTCAGCTTCAGAATGAGTTTTCCGCCACCGGGGCTCTAGCTGTCTCAGTGATTGTTTCATTGCCCTCAGATCCGTTGAAAAGCATGGGGCTGTCCGGGCTCCATGCAATCGGAGAGCGTGCTTCGGAGCCAAACAGTCAATAGCCCTGGTTAACTCCACATTCCAGCGGGCCACCAGGGAATCAGCTGAAAGGCCATCAACATGGGATAAAACATCCCCTACCACTCTTTGGAAACCATTTGGATCCATTAAGTGGCAGGGGCAGACCATCCGAATTGGTCCCACCTCCCTGCAGAGGGGAAGGGTCACAGTGACTTTTGCACAGAGTAAGGTAGACCTTTCACCTACACCCTGTTCTTCCTCAAAAGAATCTTAGATTTGGTTCCCAAGCAGTCTCCCATCCAGGTCATTTTGAGATGACCCACCCTTTAGTCCCAATACCCTGCCTGACTCAGTCTAAGTACACAGAACTAAAATAATCAAAGATCTATCTATCCTTGCATCAATTACCCCCCCCCCACACACACACACTATTTCCTTTGTGTCTACATAAGTCACTTGGGGTAAGAACTAGTCAAAGCTGTTCTTTGCAGAGCATCATGAATATCAGGGGTGGTAGTCAGAAGATAGATCTGGATCTATTAGTAGATTAGCAAAGATTTGTGATTCCCAATTATAGCAGCAAAATGTAGAAAGCTTGTGGCAACCATTAAAGGATCTGTGCGTAGAACATGAGCGCTGTTCAGCTGAACTCCTGGGCTCAAAATTCTTTAATTCCAAGTCCATCATTTACACTAGACTCCTGTTAATAGATTCCTAGGTTTTAGTTCCAAATAAAGTATATTCCAAAAGCCTGAAGTCTGCCCCATCCCTGATAAACATTGATGGTGCTATAGAAAATAATGACATATAGCTTCCCATAGACCTACATTATCCACCTTCACATGGCTGGCTAGTGGCTTTAGAACTGCTTAAAGAAATCCAACAATTGTTCATTGGTTTCTCTTCTGTAACATAAGAGGGATACACATGTTCTTGTAGCACCTTAAATATAAACAGATTTAGTATGGCATAAGCTTCCATGCACCACAGTCCACTTCACCTGACACATGAAGTACTATCCTTAGTTGCAAATAGGTATAAGACTTCAGAAGTGTCTGATGAAAAGGACTGTAAGTCCACCAAACCTTCTGGCATAATGAAGCTGCTCAAGGTGCGACAAAACACTTGTTATATTATTGTGCTTATCGTTTGAATCAAGTACAAAGAAGCACACTGCAAACTGAAACATAATCTGGACTAACTTGTTGAATGAAATATTAAAAGATTTGTTTGAGAATACACAAAAGTGAACGTTAAGTACCTGTAACCTCTTGAGGGATAATCATCACGTGAACGGGAATGACCAGAGTCACGGTAGGCATAATCTCTTGGAGGTGGAGTATATTCTTTTTTGTCTCTGGAACTTGCCAATTGAACAATGAGCTTGACTAGCTTGTTAATGGAATATGAGAGATTTGTTCAACAACACACAAAATCGAACATTAGCTACCTGTAGCCTCTTGAGGGGTATTCATCACGTGAACTGAAGTGACCATAATCACGGTAGGCATAATCTCTTGGCGGTGGGACATAATCTCTTTTTTCTCTGGAGCTTGGATAGTCCCGACTTGAATAGCTATGGAAATGAAAACTGAAGTATTTTTTCCGATAGTGAAGTGCAGGAGCTCCTCATAACAGCTCACAGCCATACGCTCAAGCAGAGTCCTAATGCAGCAGCAGACACCCTACCACAAAGTGGAGGAGACGTAGTGTAACATCTAATTAGACTTGGCTGACAAGTCACAGAATACTGAACTTCAAAAGGACCCTGAGATCAGTGCAATTAAAGCACTGAAGATGATTCAAGAGTTTGGACAAGTTGCAGGTTTCAAATTGAATAAGAATAAAACCAAAGTTTTAGGAAAAAAATTAACAATACATGAAAAACTTAATTTAGAGGAAACCACAAGGCTGAAGTTTGTGAAAAAGGTGAAATATATGGGTGTAAATATGACTGCAAAAAAACTGAATTTGTACAAAGACAACTATGAAAAGTTATGGAAAGATATCAAAAGGGATTTGTATATCTGGACAAGGCTGAAACTATCTTTGTTGGGCCAAATTTCTGAGGTAAAGATGAATGTATTGCCTAAGTTGTGATTCTTGTTTCAAGTACTTCCTATCATGGATAAGTTAAATTGTTTAAGGTAATTGTTTTAAGGTATTATCTAAATTTATCTGGCGGGGGGGGGGGGGCAGAATTAAATTTAAATTATTAACAGATGTGAAAGAGAGAAGCGGTTTCTCCCTGCCAGGTTTAAGGATTTACTTAGAAGCTGCAGCCTTTTGCTGGCTGAAATAATGGTTTTTATTGGAAGATACAGATGTTTTAGATTTGGAAGGTTTTGATAATGTATTTGGTTGGCATGCATATTTATGGTACGGCAAGATAAAAGCTCACAAAGGATTTAAAAATCATATAGTTAGAAAATCTTTGTACAATGTTTGGATGAGATATAAGGATTTGTTTAGAAAGGAAAACACCCAGGTGGATATCACCATTGGAAGCTAAGACCCATAAAAGGTTGGATATGAAAGACACGTGGTTGAAGTATAATATTTTGATGGAAGTAGGGGACCAATTTAGATTAAAATCTTATGATCAGTTGAAAGATAAAGTAGATGATTGGTTCCAGTACATCCAGATAAATGAAGTGTTTAAAATGGAGAAGAAAATCGGTTTTCAAACAGAGAAATCCAATCTGGAAACGGAATTACTAGATACAAAAACAAAAAACCTATCTAAGATGTATAATTTATTGCTGGAATGGCATACGAAAGATGAACAAGTGAAATCTGTAATGACTGAATGGGCCAGGGATGTGGGGCACAGTATCATGAAGGTGGATTGGGAGAAATTGTGGAAAAAGGGAATCAAATTTACAGCTTGTAACGTATTAAGAGAAAATTTGATGAAAATGATGTACAGATTGTATTTAACACCAGTGAAGTTAGCAAAAATGTATCATACTCATGATAATAAATGCTGGAAATGTAAAGAAAAAGAAGGAACTTTTTACCACATGTGGTGGACGTGCCCCAAGGTAAAAGACTTCTGGGAAAGAAAGGATTTACAATGAACTGAAAAAAGTGTTGAAAAACACATTTATTAAAAAACCAGAAGCCTTTTACTTGGCATAGTGGGGGGTGAAATCCCCAAAAAGGATGTTACTTTTTTTCTGTATGCCACAGCAGCTGCAAGAATATTGCTAGCAAAGAATTGGAAGAAACAAGATTTACCAACTATCGAAGAATGGCAGATGAAGATGATGGACTATATGGAACTTGCCAAACTGACTGGGAGACTCCAAGACCAGAGAGAGGAGACAGTGGAAGAAGATTGGAAAAAGTTTAAGGAATATTTGAAAAAAATATGTTAATATTTAAATCTTAGAATAGCTTTGGAAGTGGATATAGGCTGTAGGGTTAGAAATAGAAGCTAGTGTATTTTAAAATAGTATTATTTGTAAATGAAATGTGAAGATTTTTATGGTTAAAGTAAGTGTGATGATAAAAAAAATAGTTAGAAATTGTGATATATGTAAACTGCTAAAGATGAGTTAAAATGAAAATCAGATGGGGGGACTTGGGGAAGCCCACCTAACAATGTTTAGAAAAAATAAGGATAAGACAAGAATGTTTGTATTGTTTGTTTTTCTGTTTGTGTTGTTTACTTGTGTTATAAAATGAATTTTTTTTTTTAAAAAAAAAGACAAGTCACAGAATACTGAACTTCAAAAGGTGGTGTAGCCACTAGCATCTTAAACTTGGGTTGCAGAAACCTGAGTTAACTTCTCTGATTAGCATTTAGCTTTAAATAAGAAATACAACCAATTCTACAATTAATTGCTACAATTTAAATGACTAGCATTAAGTACAAATTCAATTAAAAGAAAGAAAATATCCACCCACTTTGATTCTCCTCGTTCTTCCTTTATGCAGGTAACAAATTGTTCATAAACAGTAAACACCGGAAGCCTCATTATCTCATTGATTTGCCAGAACAAATCAATTGTCTGGTTGTCCTGACAGATGGGACACGCCCAGTCCAAAAAATGTCCCAGATGTGCTCCCCCTACACCCTTTCAATCAAATCACTGCTTCTGCAATAAAAATGCAGTAGGTTCAATAATTAAGTTCCTTGATCTGAAAAAATATCCAACAGGGTTTGATTTTACCTGTCTTTAGTACTGTAACCATCATCTCTTGGAGACAGGTAGACATCTCTTCGTGATGGCAGTGGTTCTCTGCGTGGCGGTCCTCCATAACCGTCTCTACCACGTGAGAGGGGTGCTTAAGTAATCAAGCAGAAAATGAAATATTTTTGAAATAAAGCCTTCTGAAAACAAGGTATTAGTAGAGAAAGTTGTTCCCACCATGAGCTAAGACCACACCATACTGAATCAAACTTTTCTGTGGTGGTTTAAGTTCAATACAACCTCTATCAGCAAGATGAAGAGATAGCAAAGTCCTACATTATACTGAAAGAAAGGTTGCTTTCAGTTCTTCCAAACAGAGGCCTAGTCAAACTAAGCATACATCAACAAGGGCTGACTAGTGAGTATTTAGCCCATATTCTACAACTCAAGAATCCTTTTCCAACGTGTTGCATAGGACTCACATGTGGAGATATGCTGAAAACCGAAGTCATCCAGCATAACTAAGGAGTGTCAATTCATACCTCTTAATCCAGCAAGGGGTATCTGCCCTAACACAGAGACACTAGCGGGGACTTGCTCCCAACATAGCACTGCTGGAGGGTCCTGGAAGCAGCACAACTAACTTGCTATTTCTGAGTGCCAGTAAAACTCAGCACAGTTGTAAAAGCCTTTCTTCAACCACCACAGATTTGTGGATCCATGCAATGGACAATAAAAAAATACTTTATTACATTTACATGCTGTTTGGCATCAAAGTGATTTAAAAAATTACCTCTGCCTCCCATTCCACTACTGCTACGAACAGGTCCAGAAGGAGCAGGTCTTTTAGGTGGTGGGCCACCGCTATGTGGGGGTGGACCCCTTTTCATCGGTAGAGGGCCTCTAGAAGAACCTAAAAGATCAGCAATGTGCCAGCTAGATAGCAGAAACAGGATCCCTCAGACAGTTCTGCCTCACTAGGAGCACAATGTACCACTGTGGCAGTACCCATGATACACACAGAATATTCTACACTGTCCCTTCCCAGAGAGAGAATGTCATTTGGAACAGAACTGATTCTCAGCAGCTCTTTCCGATAATTTGAATAACTATGATTTTACCGTTCTGTTTTCATGAATTTGTTGTTTATTTATTTGCTGCTGTGTTTGTTATTACAGGGATTGCAATACTTGTTTTTAAACGTTACTGAAACCGATTAAATAACTTCTGCCTAAACTTGCAAAATTTCAGTTAAGGCAAATTGCCAATTTGCTTAACATGAGATTAATTCCTGGCCCAATTTCCAAAATACACCTCAATGTTTTAAGCAAGCCTACAAGTTTGCTAGCTTCATCTCTATACTTGAGTACATCAAACACAAGAACAGCATTCGTCCTGTGAAATAGCAGGTCGGCAATCTTTTCCCAAACTTCCAAAAGGGGTAAGATAACCACCAGAAATTCATCATTTGTATTGTGTCTAGAGCTGGGCGATATATTGGTAAATTGTCTGAAACCAGTATGGCATTCAGATCGCAGTATCTGTTTCAGATATTTTTAGGGGCTCCTTGCCCCTCAGCCAAGAAGTTTAAGGCAATATGGGGCCTTACTTAACTGCATGGCATATGTATCTAGGCTGTTTATTCCTCCCCTAAGGTGGAGAGAAGCGGCAGCTAAGATATATCATGATGTTTGGAATGTAGCAGTATAATACAATATTTAGCTGCTGATATATAAAATGTTGAAAACCAGACACTGCACAGTCCTAATTGTGTCTTGATTTTGAGAGTAGGCTGTAAACCAGCATTCTCTATGCAGTGTCTTGTATGCTGCCCAATTACACATGGGAAAACACACATACCCAAATAACTCCCTCTTGAAGGGGGACCCCGTGTTCCACTTCCACCTCTTCCGCCTCTAAAACCTCTTGGAGGACCTCTGCTCCTTGGAGGGGGAGGGGGCCCACGTCTACCGGTTTCAAAGGATGGCTTGGTAGCTTGTTCAACTTTAATTGATCTTCCGTCTAAAGACTGAACAAAGGAATCTAACTTAACATTAATTGCAAATGCTTCTTTTTGTAGGACAGAGTGCCTCAGTTCTTATCCCTGCTATGGTTTCTAGCAAATACGTTTGGTTTTGTATTATGCAGATAAAAACATAATTTTAAAAATGAATATATTGCTTTAACCCCACTTTGTAAACCACTCTAGGATTTAACCAACCAAGGTGAACTTAAAAATTGAACACCCATATTCTACGGCTACATGCTTTCAGTATGTCAATCTTATTTGTTTACATACAATTCTTCTAGATCTTTAGTTTCCAAGTGCATTCAAACCAATTTTCAGAAGCAAAGGTTTTGCCATGATGTGCATATTAGTTTCTGTTTTGCCACTGAGCAGCTGCTTAGAGTCACAAGGCTGTACCTATGTACAGAAATTGGGTTTGTACTGAGATTGTACTGACATGCTGCCCAGTGGTGTTCACAGAAAGGGGGAGGATGTTAGTTTCTGTTTTGCCACTGAGAAGCTGCTTAGAGTCACAAGGCTCTGTTTACATTCCAGAGACAGTCCAGACTGTTGGAAGTCTCACGGGAGACTAGAGGCGGATGTGACGTTAGTGGTTTCCTGTTTCCTTTGTTCCTTTGTTTCAGTTGCTCTCTGCTTTCATGGAGAGAGGATGTATATTTCTTTGCTGTCTGCGTAGTAAGAAATAAAGCATAGCATGTAGCCATAAATCTCATCACTTCTGCTGCTTTGATACTCTGCTTAATGTGGGAACGTGCCTTGGAGCCTTATTAAAGGCTCAGGTCGTTAAACACGTTGGGAGGCGATTCCGAAGGACTCAGGGGAAGAAAATGAGCTTTATCAGCTTGGCCGAGCGGAGATCCCGACAGTGCATGTTATTAAAAAATAACAGTCACTACAGGTATTTTCTAGAAATAATTGATTGAGCCATCACAATCAGGAAGCAATGCTGTATTATTTAGGCAGTTCTTGAGACATCCAGTTTCATTCTTAATTTAAGAGTAGCCCATAGAATGCCCATACTAGCATTCTTGAAGAAAATAAGCCATAAGGCTTTATTTGTCTTAAAGCTAACCCTTAACATCCTTAAACAAATTCCCTTAGCATCCCTAAATGCTATTACCCAAGCATTCACTCCATTATAACACATCACCGAACTTGTCTCATTAATAAAAGCAACCCTGTCAATCAATCAATCCAATCACCCTCAGCTTGACATTCTGCAATTAACACATTAGTTCCTACCTTTCCATTCATATCTCTGGCAGCATCCTTGGCATCTGCTGGACTCTCGAAGGTAACAAAAGCAAACCCTCTTGATTTGTTGGTTTCACGGTCTTTCATAAGGAGAACTGAAGAAAGACAAAAGTGTTATTCCACTTTCATCTTAGAATGGTGTATCCCAAGTTGTACACAAGCCTGCTCAGAACTTCTTAGAGGACATATAAGCTCTATCACTTCAACTGATCAAAGCTGTAAAATTCATCAAAGCAGACCTTTAACTTAATATTATGCCCTAAAAAGGCTGTGTGCTTACCCTCTACTATATGGCCATATTTGCCAAAGACAGATTCAAGAGCCTTCTCATTAGTCTCTGTGTTCAGCCCACCAATGAACAGCTTGCCAGGACGATCTGCTTCAACCATTTTTACACAGTTTGGGATCTGGAACAACACACATTCAACTTGAAATGAGAGAAGCTTGAGTCCTTTGGAAATATTTGACAAAACAACAGGATAAATTCTCAGACAGCAATATGCAGATATTGAAAAATCTGATTAGGGCTTGATGGTCCTTATCAGCTTGTCCATGCCCTTAGTTGCTAAACAGAAATGGCAGCATCCTTTTTGTGGTGACCAAGGCCTTGCTTAAAAAGGTAAAGGGACCCCTGACCATTAGGTCCAGTCGTGGCTGACTCTGGGGTTGCGCGCTCATCTCGCTTTATTGGCCGAGGGAGCCGGCATACAGCTTCTGGGTCATGTGGCCTGCATGACTAAGCCAGTTCTGGCGAACCACAGCAGCACACGGAAACGCCGTTTACCTTCCCGCTGGAGCGGTACCTATTTATCTACTTGCACTTTGACGTGCTTTCGAACTGCTAGGTTGGCAGGAGCAGGGACCGAGCAACGGGAGCTCACCCCGTCGTGGGGATTCGAACCACCGACCTTCTGATCGGCAAGTCCTAGGCTCTGTGGTTTAACCCACCGCGCCCCTAAGGCCTTGCTTAAACGCATCTAATTGAGAACAAATATTGACACTACAAACACATTGCCCCAAAATACAGAACAATGGCCCTTTAATTACTACCTGCAAGCAAAAGCTCTAATGCAAGAAACTGTTACAATTTTTTTAAAAAAGAAAAGCAAACCTACTTTAAGATAAGGAAACATTCACAGGGAAATAAAATACAACAGCTCCCCTATGATTTTTCAAAAACTGAAAAAGGTTGAAAATGCACCACAGTGGTTACTACAAAGGGAGCCGTCTCCCACATGGATGTTTATTTATTTTGCTTTTTGTGAACTTTACTGAAATTGATTAATAGCAAAACATTATTTTGTATGTTATGTCCAAATACACAAATAAAAATCTGTTCAAACTTATACAATTCCTTTCACCATACATTATTATTCATATACATAAGACTTCCCATCACCCCCACTGTATTTACAGTTTCTTTTTTCTGTTGTACTAATAATTGTTACTTTGTTCTTTCTATGTTATCTTATACTTCCTTACATCTTTTTGTATCCATTTGCATTATCTTTGCTATTTTACACAGAAATATCCCACAGGGATATTTAAGTCGGCCCCCCACATGAATTTTTTTCCCCATTAAAAGGAAGGCGGGGAAACTACTTAGCCCTTTTATTAAGACAAGGAATACATTCAGAATTCTACCGAACAGTTCACTAAACAATGATATAAACAAGCAACTTCTGAATATATTAGATCACCACTATGTTGTATGCTTTGCAATGTTTCTATACTCCACCATCACAACATTATTGGCTAAAGGCTCAGTGAGGAACTTTCAGGATTAAAAAAACTGTGTTCAACAAGGTCCATCAACAGCCCAATCCTACCCACACATACTTTGAAGTAGCAAGCTGACCCACATTCGTAGCAGGGAGGGAGAGCTTAAATCAATTTATGATGCTTAAGCACACCAAATGACAAGGAGTCACTGCTCTTAACTCTGTTATATGAACTACAACTTGAGGAACTTACACACAGTAAGCTGATTGGTACATGCAGCTCAGTATTGTCTGCTCTCCAGGGTTTCAGGGGTCTTTGCCAGTCCTGCCTAGAGATGCTGGGGACAGGACCTGAGACCTCCTGCCTGCCAAACAGATGCTCCACCACTGAGCTACAGCCCTTCCCCTAAACATGAACCTGAGGCGTTTGCTTTCCCCTCCTCCATCCTACACCTTTTAAAATTTGTTTTTAGACTCTTAAGCCCAAGGACAGCGGCTGCCATCATAAAGATTTATGCTTTTATAATAGTGATTTTATAAGTCGCTCTCAGAGCCTTTCTTGGCTACAATAGAGAGGGGGGAGGGAAACTCAGAAATTAAAGAAAAGCAAGCAACTGAATATACACAAAATGACAAAAGGCCACATTCAGGTAACCCTGCGGCCGCGCATGCGCGACGCTGAGACCGCCAAGAATAGGGGAGGAGGTGAAAGCGCATTCCATTAAGACGCAAGAAAAGAACGAGTCGCGCTTGCGCAGTCGCGGTTTCCAGCGCCCACCCTGCGCCCTCGCGCGTGATGCGCACTTCGGAGAAAGGGGAGGGGGCCACAAAGGAGGGGCTGAAGGCGATCGCAAAATGGCGGCTTTGGCGACCCTCCCTCCCTGCCAGCCCAGCCCAGCCCCCCTTCTCCTCCCCCCTCCGGCTCACTTTTCCCTCAGAAAAGTTCCCAAGGCGCTTCCCAAGGCGGCAACCGACCCCCGCCCGCCCCTCCCTCACGGTTTAAAATGGCGCCTCCGTATGAATGAGAGGAACGGGCGTTGAGAGGGCGTGTGCGTATGAGGAATTAAAAAGGAATAAGCGGCAGATCGCAGAAGACGAATCTCTCCCCACGCTCACTGCCGCCGGTGTAGAACAATTGGTGTGGATAGCAAAGGGCAGGCGATTCGAAAGGCGTGCGCTTCTCTCTGCCCCCCCCCTCCCGCGCGAACTTACCTCCAAAACGCTAGATCATCAGCAACAACGCACTGAGAAGGAGGTAAGGCGCCGAGGGCCTTTATATAGCTGAGGTCAGCACATTCGTCTCGAGGCCAGAAAGCCCGGATGTAGGAGTAAAAAGGAATGGGACGGGGCAAGGGGGGAGCAGGGACACACCGGGCAAGATAGGCGTGGCCTTTTCAGATAGGGGGGCAGCTTTCTCTGGAGAACTGTTGGTGTGTGTGCATAAGAAAGAAAGAAAGAAAGAAAGAAAGAAAGAAAGAAAGAAAGAAGGAAAGAAGGAAAGAAGGAAAGAAAGAAGGAAAGAAGGAAAGAAAGAAAGACTCAATCAGCACAAGCACAAGAATATGTAAAAAAAACAAATGGGGGGGTTCTATATAACAGTGCAAAATGGTCCCCGACTGTACTGTATTGTTGCATGCCACCCCAATCTCTGAGTGGGGATTCCTGGAGTTTTACACAGGGTCTGTGATTTCTTCTGAAAATGAGGCATTGTGTTGTCTTTCTGATATATGGGTAATTTGCACATACACTATATACAACCTTGATGGCTCATCTTCCAGGCCATTACCTCATCAGGAAACTGGCCTGTCTTATGTTTTAACTTTTCCTGGATCCAGGGATTCAGGAGACTTGCTTAAATTCTAGCACTTACTGGACCCAGGAATATTATATACTATTGTATTGTAATAGGAATTTTATGGTCTTAGATCTATGGTAATGTTCATAAGTGTACCAACCAAGCACATTGATAGGGAAAGGGGGGGCATGCCTTCCTTCAACCTTCTACCGGCCACCAGAGGGTCCGAGGCGATGACCTCAAGGGCTCCCAACCCCACGTGGACCCCTCAGCCCCCACACCATTACACAAGCACCACACTCTATCCCAAGCCCCATAAATAGAGTGCCTTTTCCCTTTCCTACACCGATCCGCTATTACGGGCGAAATAAGCCCAAATTCTTATGCCTCTTTCCCGCTCTATCTTTACTGTGGGCTGACCGTACGAAGCTGTATTCCCTATTCCTTTCAATGGCTGCGTTCTATCCAATCAGAACCATGCATTCGCTTTGCAGAGCTAGCTCAGCGAGCTCCTGCACGCCTAATTTAACCTCTTGACAAGCTGCTGACGGCTCCCCACTGGGAGAACAATGGAACCGAAACTTGTGAACTCATAAAAGTGTCAAATCTTGCTACAATGTATCTATTCTGTTTCCGACTTCAATCACCAATATAAAATGGACTAAAAAGGACTAAAATCTTTAGAAATTTGTATAAAATCAACCACAACTCCGATTTCCTTGCTTTTGGTGCCGATCGGCTCAGTCTCCTCAGGACTCCATGACACCTCCCCTGCCTCCATGATCCCTAGAGCGAGGCGTCACGTACTCAGGAAGACCCTAATCTGGTCAAATCGCTCTGCCAAGCCTTTCCTCTGGGCAATGCCAGGTGACAGACCATGCATACATGGACCATTGTCTTCTCATCACCGGCACTCAGGAAGTGCTTATCTGTGCATATCTCCAGCTCTGCATATTCCCCCTCCCTCCTCTATATGTTAATCTGGTGTAACCCAACCTCTCTTTAATGTATTCATGATGTAATCTGGTGTAACCCAACCTCTCTTTAATGTATTCATGATGTAACTGTGATGTATTTTGCACTGTATTCTGGGACATGGAGGGAAGTTTCAAAAGTTCATGTCACCCCTTTCTCACTGTTCAATCTCGTCTTGAACCTGTTGCGCAATAAACTTGGATCTTCTGCAGTTTGCTCCTGTCTCCAGCTAAGCTCATTTTCTTCCGCAGGGACCCGCGGACTTAGTCCGACGAGCTGGGTGGCAGAGTAGCCCTGCACCCAGATTTTACCGTAACAACATACATAGATCAGCACAGGAAGGCCAACCTGGAGCCATTTTGATTCCTAAACTGACTAAATCTTTTCTCTGCAAGGTCAAACTGGAAAAGCCTCCCCATTGTCTCTTTCCTCACAAATCCTGTCTTAAGGGTATGTCTGTGTTTGAATAAGGTGTGAGCCTGTGACCTGGCCAGGAACTAAGTATTTATCATTACAAAAGACTGGCCAGGCTACCCAGGAAATCCAATCAAGTAACCTGCTAGACAGGAGATAAACAAGGACAAGAGATAAACATTTAAATTTCTGTTTAGACCTCCTTCTGTGATGTATGTATGATGTTTCTGGGGGTGGTCTTGATCTACAGGATAGGAATTTCAAAAGTCTTTATAAGGCTTTGCACACCATTTTTCTGGGTCCTCCTCTTTTCCTGCGTGTGAGGGGAGCACCCTGTTGCAACAGATCAATAAAGATCAAGCTTACTAGCTGCTTTGCTTCTCAATATTCTCTGGTTGGCATCTGTTATTCTCTCCTACTGAAGCCTTATTTCGCCAGGGAATCATTGTGCCCGCGTCCCCAGGACCAAAGAAAGAGTAAAATAACACCAGGAAAGTTTCTTCTTTGGAGAAAAGGGTTTTATCTGTGCACAGAGACAGCCAGCAGAATATCTTCTGAAATCTGGCTGCAAAGTAATACACATCAGCAAACTTTCTTATACCTGAAAGCATTCACCCACCTCTCAAGACCTCCCCCAAAACTTCTCCAATCAGCTGGCAAGTTTTCACTTATTCCCTTTTAGGGCATATCTATATTGCTTGCTAAGCACTTCTGGCTAAGCACTTCCTCCTCTTACCCCTGTGTGCTTTTCTGCTTGCTTAGCAGTCCCTCCCCTCTCCTTCGTACACGTGTCCTTTTTTGCTAGCTAAGCAGCGCCTTGTACGTGTCTATTCTTATCTTGCATTACTGAAGCAGGAAGCGCAAGGCAGGAAATGGCCCCATAGCCTGTCTGGCCTTTGGCTTGACCACAAATGCAGAAGTAAGTTTTGCAGAAACTCACAATGTTTACTTAATATGAAGATTAACCCTTCACTCCATCCTCTTCTTATGAACAACCTAATACTTAGGTTCGTTCTGGAGTATGGGTCTATAATCTCTCATTAAAGCAATCACGCGGGGTCCCATCATGCTAGACATCATTCTCTGTAACATGTTTTGCATGCACTGCACCAAGCAGGGGATACAGAAGCAGAAAAGCAATAGAAGCATTATTGGGCCCACCAGCATAGCCAATATCCTCCCCATCAGTGGGAGACACCAACTGCTTGTTTACTGGTAGGTTCCCTTTTCTGCATCACACAGACCCACTCATTCACTCTATGGACACGGAGGGGTGATGGCTGGATCCACTGAGGCCAGAGGTGAGAACCTGGGAGGGTGGAAAGATTGTGAATGGTGGAACGGTTAAGTGGCAGTGGGAGGAGTGGCAGTCCACTCGAGGCATCTGTTGGGGGCAGGGTGCATACTAGACATTTAGACTTATTGACAGAATGGGCTACGCTCATGCCAGCAAAAGAAAATGCACATCCATATGACAAGGGCGGTTGAGATAACTCCCACCCACCAACCCCAAGAATGCCAGGGCTCCTCCCACCAATATTCAGGGGTCATTTCTGATATTCCTTTACTGCTGAAGGGCCCGCTGATATTCGTATTCAATTATTTGCTGGGCCTCAGGGGTGCCTCTCCACCTTACTTCGGAAGCTCCTACCACGTGGAGCAGCCTGACACACGGGGTGACTATATCAAGGGGTTCTGGTACCAATATCAAAAGTCCTGGTGGTGCCTCTAAATTGGCTGGAGAACAAATGTCTACGTTGGGGGCGCTGCCTGCGGGCGCCCCTCCCATCCAATTTTTCACCGTGCGTAGAGATATCAGCCTCCGTAGTGATATCAACAAGGCGGTCGTCACTGGAGGGGATCTTCAGGATGCTGAGACACAGTCCAATCTGAAGCAGCTTTTTTTTTTTTCACTTGAATGTGGTGGACCCAAGGTGTGACGCCAGCGACCTTCACAGCTGTGGGTGTGGAGAGCAGATGGGCCCTTCCAGCACGGTTGCAGTGGTGCCTGGGACCAGTCTTATCCACACCTCGTCACCTGGCTCAAACTGGTCACGCAAGGAGTTCGGGCCTGGGTTGAGAGAGAAAATCTCGAGAGAGAGACTGTACATAATTGTTCAATTCCACATCTTGAACAGGGATAGGTGAAAGCATGCACACATAAGGAACCGGTCTCCCAAACATCACTTCAAAAAGGTGACAAGTGAATACGTTTCAATGGGAGGCTACAGACTCTAAGCAAAGCCAAGGGCAACATGGACACCCAATTAGACCCTGTTTCTTGGGTCAATGGTTTTTCAAAGTCCTGTTCATCCTTTCCTCTTTTCCAGAACTTTGGGGCCTATATGCGGTACCCACCATCTTCCTTCTTCACTGGCAACAGTGGGGTGTTTCACTGTGATTGGCATTGTTTCAAGATTCCATGTTGAAGCAATCGCTTCAAATGCACCCACACTCCTTCAGCTGCCTGTCGTGGGATGGGGTATTGGTTTTTATCTTCCGCCCATAGTCCAGGGTAAACATCATGAAGCAGGCTAACAGGGAGGATTCCCTCCTCTTCTTTTATCATCATCAAGCACCAATGGTCTCTCAGGGGCATTTCTAAAGAAAACTCTCCTGCTGGTCCAGTTGTCATCATTACTTCCCCCATTGGTTGGAAGGAAATCTGGGCTTGTAATTTTGTTAACAAGTCTCGGCCCAAGAAAGGAATGGGACACTCTGGTATATACAAAAATTTGTGCTGGACTACTTGGCCACCTAGGCAGCAGGTAACAGACTGCAAAAACGGGGCCTTTTGTGATTTACCTGTGGCCCCAATTATATTAACCACTTGGTTTGTGGGTTTTGTTACAGGCACAGGTAAGACTGAGTGGGCAGCTCCCTTGTTCACCTTCTCCTACCTGTAATAAGGTAGCTGGGTTAAGGGCTGTGGTAACCTGAAACTTCAGGCGTGAATGTAATAACAGCATCTGGCACTTCCTCATTTTCGCTTGTGATAGGAAATAGGTGCCTTTCATGTCAAGTAAGGCTGGGACTGCTTGTGGAGTCACACAGGTGGTGTCCTGTCCAAACGTGAATTTATCTGCCTTTGTGAGTAGGGTGGCCACTGCCACAATCGCTCTCATACGGGGGGGGGGGCAATCTCTGTTCTGTTGGGGTTAGCTTCTCTGACAAGTATGCGACGGGTTGCTGCCAATTTTCCAGTTTCTGGCATGAGACTCCCTTGGCTACCCCCTGGTCTTCATCTATGAACAGGGTAAAAGGCTTCTCGGGGTTTGGATGCCAAGCGCTGGGGCTTGTTGTAATGCCACTTTGAGATCCTGAAAAGCCTGCTGCTGTTCCCTGCCCCATATAAAAGGATCCTTCTCTATTCCCCTAGTTGACTCATGCAGGGGCCAAGCAATGCTTCTGTAGTTAGTAGTGAGTCCAGGAGATATTGTACATAATCATAAGTGGGATTATAGGTTTTAAAAATCCCTTCAAACAATTTTACGATCTTTGCTGGATTCTCCTCAAAAGAGGGGTTCTGATTTCTCCAATTACAAACATCTGCACTTGAAAAGGGTATATGCTGGACCGTGTAGGTCTGTGGTGCCTTCGCTTGTCCAGCTGGGACAGGGGCTGGTGGATCATAAACCCTCCGAAGGGGCATTACTCCGGCTGCCTGATCCTTCCTGGTTTTCTCATACTGTCTGTGAGACATAACTCTCTTCGCCGCCTGTCCCCACTTACGTTGCCATCTCTTCCTCTTTTTAGGGGTGCAGCATTCTGCTGCCTCAACTAACAAGGGGCTCACATCCAACTTCTTCCTCAAATGGCTTTACAAACTCCTTTAGTCTCTCTTTCTGTTTTTCTGTCCACATTTTCTTTCCTTGATTCATATCATCTAGTGTCTTCCTAAACTCTTCCTCATCTTCCTCTTCTTCCGTCTCACTATCCTCCTTCGCAGGTCCTCCTCCCCCTACACCAGCACCTCCCTGTGCTTCTTGATTTTGGCCTGGGGGGGTGTTGGAGGGGCTGTTGGTGGAGTGTAAGGTGGTGGCTTAATCACTCCCCCTCCTCATCTTCTGGGTCTTCTAACACCAGAGGCTTCACTGTACAAATCCTGTTCTGTGTGTTGCTGTCACGGCAAGACTTTAGCCATGGTAGATTCTTTTCTACATTGGTCTTCCATGTAGAGATATAGGGGATCTGGTCTGGGTGGACATTTAATATATTTTGCCACAGGGGGTTGATTCGCCACAGGGGGTTGATTAATTGCAAATCAAAGCCACGCAGTTCCCTGGGTCGGCAAGTCCACCTCACATAAAGTTCTGAGTCTCTGTTTTTTCAATTTTAATCCCCAAATCATCACTCTTCGTGGCCGTTTTCCAGTTATTTAAAAAGCATTCCAGAGGAATACATTGGCTTGCTCCAGACCCCATTTTTCAGATACTCCGCTCCTAACCGGGTTTCAAAATTCTCTCACACTCCACATGCTACAGATTGTCAGAAAATGCACAACCCTACAATCGCTCGGCCAAGGGGACACTAAGCCTTGGCCCTCATTCAATAATTCATCCACCAGAGTATCTGACACACAACATGCCAACAAAACACTCAATTCCCTCTGCCCCATTCCCTTTCCCAAACCTTACCAATTCCTTTCCTGGCGGCACTCTTACTGCATTGCCAGTTCCTTTCCTGGTGGCACTTTACTGCTACCAGGTGAGGCTGATCAGGCCTCTGGCCCTTTCCCTCGGGCCCCTAGCCCTTTCCTTCGGGCTTACCTTTTTCTTTCCGCTGAGGATTCCCTCTTTCGGCCTCTTTTCTCCCTCGACCAGGTGTCTGCACTCCAGGACGGTGTGGCAATCTCCCCCTACAAACTGGCAGGGTGTGCACCGGAAATGCGAACGCCGATCTGAGCTGTTCACTGAGGTCGAGCCTGGCTCTCCTCGGTCCTCTGGGGTGGGGCGATTCCCGGCCAACGCACCAAAAATATGAAGCCTTATTTCGCCAGGGAATCATTGTGCCCGCGTCCCCAGGACCAAAGAAAGAGTAAAATAACACCAGGAAAGTTTCTTCTTTGGAGAAAAGGGTTTTATCTGTGCACAGAGACAGCCAGCAGAATATCTTCTGAAATCTGGCTGCAAAGTAATACACATCAGCAAACTTTCTTATACCTGAAAGCATTCACCCACCTCTCAAGACCTCCCCCAAAACTTCTCCAATCAGCTGGCAAGTTTTCACTTATTCCCTTTTAGGGCATATCTATATTGCTTGCTAAGCACTTCTGGCTAAGCACTTCCTCCTCTTACCCCTGTGTGCTTTTCTGCTTGCTTAGCAGTCCCTCCCCTCTCCTTCGTACACGTGTCCTTTTTTGCTAGCTAAGCAGCGCCTTGTACGTGTCTATTCTTATCTTGCATTACTGAAGCAGGAAGCGCAAGGCAGGAAATGGCCCCATAGCCTGTCTGGCCTTTGGCTTGACCACAAATGCAGAAGTAAGTTTTGCAGAAACTCACAATGTTTACTTAATATGAAGATTAACCCTTCACTCCATCCTCTTCTTATGAACAACCTAATACTTAGGTTCGTTCTGGAGTATGGGTCTATAATCTCTCATTAAAGCAATCACGCGGGGTCCCATCATGCTAGACATCATTCTCTGTAACATGTTTTGCATGCACTGCACCAAGCAGGGGATACAGAAGCAGAAAAGCAATAGAAGCATTATTGGGCCCACCAGCATAGCCAATATCCTCCCCATCAGTGGGAGACACCAACTGCTTGTTTACTGGTAGGTTCCCTTTTCTGCATCACACAGACCCACTCATTCACTCTATGGACACGGAGGGGTGATGGCTGGATCCACTGAGGCCAGAGGTGAGAACCTGGGAGGGTGGAAAGATTGTGAATGGTGGAACGGTTAAGTGGCAGTGGGAGGAGTGGCAGTCCACTCGAGGCATCTGTTGGGGGCAGGGTGCATACTAGACATTTAGACTTATTGACAGAATGGGCTACGCTCATGCCAGCAAAAGAAAATGCACATCCATATGACAAGGGCGGTTGAGATAACTCCCACCCACCAACCCCAAGAATGCCAGGGCTCCTCCCACCAATATTCAGGGGTCATTTCTGATATTCCTTTACTGCTGAAGGGCCCGCTGATATTCGTATTCAATTATTTGCTGGGCCTCAGGGGTGCCTCTCCACCTTACTTCGGAAGCTCCTACCACGTGGAGCAGCCTGACACACGGGGTGACTATATCAAGGGGTTCTGGTACCAATATCAAAAGTCCTGGTGGTGCCTCTAAATTGGCTGGAGAACAAATGTCTACGTTGGGGGCGCTGCCTGCGGGCGCCCCTCCCATCCAATTTTTCACCGTGCGTAGAGATATCAGCCTCCGTAGTGATATCAACAAGGCGGTCGTCACTGGAGGGGATCTTCAGGATGCTGAGACACAGTCCAATCTGAAGCAGCTTTTTTTTTTTTCACTTGAATGTGGTGGACCCAAGGTGTGACGCCAGCGACCTTCACAGCTGTGGGTGTGGAGAGCAGATGGGCCCTTCCAGCACGGTTGCAGTGGTGCCTGGGACCAGTCTTATCCACACCTCGTCACCTGGCTCAAACTGGTCACGCAAGGAGTTCGGGCCTGGGTTGAGAGAGAAAATCTCGAGAGAGAGACTGTACATAATTGTTCAATTCCACATCTTGAACAGGGATAGGTGAAAGCATGCACACATAAGGAACCGGTCTCCCAAACATCACTTCAAAAAGGTGACAAGTGAATACGTTTCAATGGGAGGCTACAGACTCTAAGCAAAGCCAAGGGCAACATGGACACCCAATTAGACCCTGTTTCTTGGGTCAATGGTTTTTCAAAGTCCTGTTCATCCTTTCCTCTTTTCCAGAACTTTGGGGCCTATATGCGGTACCCACCATCTTCCTTCTTCACTGGCAACAGTGGGGTGTTTCACTGTGATTGGCATTGTTTCAAGATTCCATGTTGAAGCAATCGCTTCAAATGCACCCACACTCCTTCAGCTGCCTGTCGTGGGATGGGGTATTGGTTTTTATCTTCCGCCCATAGTCCAGGGTAAACATCATGAAGCAGGCTAACAGGGAGGATTCCCTCCTCTTCTTTTATCATCATCAAGCACCAATGGTCTCTCAGGGGCATTTCTAAAGAAAACTCTCCTGCTGGTCCAGTTGTCATCATTACTTCCCCCATTGGTTGGAAGGAAATCTGGGCTTGTAATTTTGTTAACAAGTCTCGGCCCAAGAAAGGAATGGGACACTCTGGTATATACAAAAATTTGTGCTGGACTACTTGGCCACCTAGGCAGCAGGTAACAGACTGCAAAAACGGGGCCTTTTGTGATTTACCTGTGGCCCCAATTATATTAACCACTTGGTTTGTGGGTTTTGTTACAGGCACAGGTAAGACTGAGTGGGCAGCTCCCTTGTTCACCTTCTCCTACCTGTAATAAGGTAGCTGGGTTAAGGGCTGTGGTAACCTGAAACTTCAGGCGTGAATGTAATAACAGCATCTGGCACTTCCTCATTTTCGCTTGTGATAGGAAATAGGTGCCTTTCATGTCAAGTAAGGCTGGGACTGCTTGTGGAGTCACACAGGTGGTGTCCTGTCCAAACGTGAATTTATCTGCCTTTGTGAGTAGGGTGGCCACTGCCACAATCGCTCTCATACGGGGGGGGGGGGGGCAATCTCTGTTCTGTTGGGGTTAGCTTCTCTGACAAGTATGCGACGGGTTGCTGCCAATTTTCCAGTTTCTGGCATGAGACTCCCTTGGCTACCCCCTGGTCTTCATCTATGAACAGGGTAAAAGGCTTCTCGGGGTTTGGATGCCAAGCGCTGGGGCTTGTTGTAATGCCACTTTGAGATCCTGAAAAGCCTGCTGCTGTTCCCTGCCCCATATAAAAGGATCCTTCTCTATTCCCCTAGTTGACTCATGCAGGGGCCAAGCAATGCTTCTGTAGTTAGTAGTGAGTCCAGGAGATATTGTACATAATCATAAGTGGGATTATAGGTTTTAAAAATCCCTTCAAACAATTTTACGATCTTTGCTGGATTCTCCTCAAAAGAGGGGTTCTGATTTCTCCAATTACAAACATCTGCACTTGAAAAGGGTATATGCTGGACCGTGTAGGTCTGTGGTGCCTTCGCTTGTCCAGCTGGGACAGGGGCTGGTGGATCATAAACCCTCCGAAGGGGCATTACTCCGGCTGCCTGATCCTTCCTGGTTTTCTCATACTGTCTGTGAGACATAACTCTCTTCGCCGCCTGTCCCCACTTACGTTGCCATCTCTTCCTCTTTTTAGGGGTGCAGCATTCTGCTGCCTCAACTAACAAGGGGCTCACATCCAACTTCTTCCTCAAATGGCTTTACAAACTCCTTTAGTCTCTCTTTCTGTTTTTCTGTCCACATTTTCTTTCCTTGATTCATATCATCTAGTGTCTTCCTAAACTCTTCCTCATCTTCCTCTTCTTCCGTCTCACTATCCTCCTTCGCAGGTCCTCCTCCCCCTACACCAGCACCTCCCTGTGCTTCTTGATTTTGGCCTGGGGGGGTGTTGGAGGGGCTGTTGGTGGAGTGTAAGGTGGTGGCTTAATCACTCCCCCTCCTCATCTTCTGGGTCTTCTAACACCAGAGGCTTCACTGTACAAATCCTGTTCTGTGTGTTGCTGTCACGGCAAGACTTTAGCCATGGTAGATTCTTTTCTACATTGGTCTTCCATGTAGAGATATAGGGGATCTGGTCTGGGTGGACATTTAATATATTTTGCCACAGGGGGTTGATTCGCCACAGGGGGTTGATTAATTGCAAATCAAAGCCACGCAGTTCCCTGGGTCGGCAAGTCCACCTCACATAAAGTTCCGAGTCTCTGTTTTTTCAATTTTAATCCCCAAATCATCACTCTTCGTGGCCGTTTTCCAGTTATTTAAAAAGCATTCCAGAGGAATACATTGGCTTGCTCCAGACCCCATTTTTCAGATACTCCGCTCCTAACCGGGTTTCAAAATTCTCTCACACTCCACATGCTACAGATTGTCAGAAAATGCACAACCCTACAATCGCTCGGCCAAGGGGACACTAAGCCTTGGCCCTCATTCAATAATTCATCCACCAGAGTATCTGACACACAACATGCCAACAAAACACTCAATTCCCTCTGCCCCATTCCCTTTCCCAAACCTTACCAATTCCTTTCCTGGCGGCACTCTTACTGCATGGCCAGTTCCTTTCCTGGTGGCACTTTACTGCTACCAGGTGAGGCTGATCAGGCCTCTGGCCCTTTCCCTCGGGCCCCTAGCCCTTTCCTTCGGGCTTACCTTTTTCTTTCCGCTGAGGATTCCCTCTTTCGGCCTCTTTTCTCCCTCGACCAGGTGTCTGCACTCCAGGACGGTGTGGCAATCTCCCCCTACAAACTGGCAGGGTGTGCACCGGAAATGCGAACGCCGATCTGAGCTGTTCACTGAGGTCGAGCCTGGCTCTCCTCGGTCCTCTGGGGTGGGGCGATTCCCGGCCAACGCACCAAAAATATGAAGCCTTATTTCGCCAGGGAATCATTGTGCCCGCGTCCCCAGGACCAAAGAAAGAGTAAAATAACACCAGGAAAGTTTCTTCTTTGGAGAAAAGGGTTTTATCTGTGCACAGAGACAGCCAGCAGAATATCTTCTGAAATCTGGCTGCAAAGTAATACACATCAGCAAACTTTCTTATACCTGAAAGCATTCACCCACCTCTCAAGACCTCCCCCAAAACTTCTCCAATCAGCTGGCAAGTTTTCACTTATTCCCTTTTAGGGCATATCTATATTGCTTGCTAAGCACTTCTGGCTAAGCACTTCCTCCTCTTACCCCTGTGTGCTTTTCTGCTTGCTTAGCAGTCCCTCCCCTCTCCTTCGTACACGTGTCCTTTTTTGCTAGCTAAGCAGCGCCTTGTACGTGTCTATTCTTATCTTGCATTACTGAAGCAGGAAGCGCAAGGCAGGAAATGGCCCCATAGCCTGTCTGGCCTTTGGCTTGACCACAAATGCAGAAGTAAGTTTTGCAGAAACTCACAATGTGTACTTAATATGAAGATTAACCCTTCACTACCAATAGGGAACCTATGTAAGGACTCTATATGGGCTCTTGGATACCCCATAAGGGAAAAGGGCAATTTTTTGTTTACAACAGTATATCATGCACATACAATCTCAACACGGATACATGTGTACATACATACCCTCCAACATTTCTCCAATTAAAATAAAATAGGGACATCCTATTCCATAATAATAATAACAATAACAACAACAACAACAACAATAATAATAATAATAAAGCAGTACATTCTAGGAACAAATCAGAAAGTGGGACAGCTTCTGTAAATCTGGGACTGTCCCTGGAAAATAGGGACACTTGGAGGGTCTGTACATATATAATTGCTGGCAACCCAAATTCTCTTCTAAACACCATCCTGGCAGAGACTACCTGGTACAGCGCTGCAGATCTCTGCTCAGCATTTTTAAGCATTCCCTTAGCACCTGAGAGTCAGTTTCTTTTCGCTTTTACCTGGAAGATGTATGTCAGGGAACTGCCATCGGAGGGACAGGTGGTGGAAGGGCTCACGGAGGTTGGGAGAGACCCAGTAGCGGAAGCAGGAACCAGCAGGGGGAGAGGTGGGTCTTTGAGGGAAAGCGAGCAAGAGGGAGGGCTCAGGGACACGTCCAGCGAGAACAGTGGGGAGGTTTCTGGACCTCCCATAGGGAGACCCACTCCTCGCCGGAAACTGTCACGCCGTGAGTCCAGAAGACGTGTTTCCGTTAAGGAGCTTTTATGTTGGAAGCGATTCCGAAAGCAGCCACTGTCGGAATCTGCAAGTGACTAGAGGAGCCATGTCTGAGGGGCTCCATCACAGACAGAGGTTTGTGGACTTGAGCAGACTCTGAGGGACTACGATTTTACGCACAAGCAGCTCATCATCCCATCACAGCATTCCGACAGTCTTTGTAAGCAGCTTGTGCAGGAGAAGGCATCATGAGCGACCCAGCCGGAACCGGAGAAGCAGGAGCGGGAGCGAGTCCAAGCCTGGAAGAAAGGTACCGGGTGTTGGAGGTCCAGCTAGCGCTGCAGACGGCGAGCCTTGAGGAGAGGAGGGCTCAGGATGCAGACAAAAAGGGGAAAGCCACCCAGCTCGCCAGAAAGGTACCAGGATTGGTGCAGAAGTTTGGGGGGGAGCCCAAGGACTACCATGCCTTTCGGACAGAGATGCAATATGCCCTCAATCTGCAGTTTGATGAATTCCCTGACGAGGAATCACGAGTGGCTTTCGTGATTGGGCATCTTGAAAAGGGGGCGAGAGACTGGGTTAGACCCCTGATGGCAGCGAATAATGACGTCCTAAAGGACACAATGAAGTTCTTTCACGCCATGGATCTGATGTTTTCCAGCAATATTGAGCAGGGAGTGGTGCGCAGACAGCTAATGGCTTGCAAACAGGGGAGCCGATCTGTCCGTGAGTACTGGACTGAGTTCACCATGCTGGTTCACAGATTGGGGTGGGACTTATCGGCGGAACCCATTCAAATGCTATTTGAAGAAGGGCTTGCTTCGGCTGTGAAAGACAAACTTTCCCGGGGCCCCAGGGCGGATTCTATGGACCAGCTGACCAAATCTGCGCTGACCATAGGAGCGCGCCAGGAGGCGAGAGCATTGGAGAGGCGGGAAGGGAAGGGGGAACGTTGGAAGGAGTTCCGCATTCCAGACATTCCAGAGCCAACTTTCCCGCCGGCAGAGCCGATGGAAATCGGAACAGCGCGCGCGCGCGCGCAGTTTCAAAGCCCAGTGAGGGGGGAAAGAAGGAGGGAAAAGGCGCCCAGAAATGCTATCTCTGCCAACAGCCAGGTCACTTTGCCAGAGTCTGCCCCCAGAGGAAGGAATGGCAAGGGATGGTGGGAGCTGTTGAGGGAAGAGAGGAAGAAATACCGGAGCAAGTAAAAGCCAACGCCTGGCTGCCACCGTCGGGACACAGCAGCCAGGCCAAAGAGCAGTGAAAGTGCCCACGCCAGAACCTCCTAAACCCGCCCTAGTGATAGAAGTGTCGCTAGAGCTGCCAAACGGACACCCTCTAAAGATAAAGGCGCTGTTGGACTCAGGCAGCTCCTGCAATTTCATGAGCAAAGAGTTTGCAGCTGAACACCAGATACAGACGATCCCTTTAAGCAACCCCCTGCAGGTGACCACGATCGATGGCAGGGAGCTGTTGGGAGGAGAAGTCAGCTTGCAGACCGTCCCAATGATAATGAAGGTGGCAAGGCACACCGAACTGATAGCGTTTAATGTGGCCACCTTGGGAGGAGCTCCCATTATTTTAGGGATGAGCTGGCTAGCGTTACATGATCCGCTGGTGGGCTGGCATCAGAGAGTGGTTTCCTTTGGTTCAGCACATTGCTTAGAACACTGCAAAGAGGGAAAGGGTTTGGCAGGGGCCCAAGCCACCCTAGCAGGGACTGAAGTAACGGAGAACGTGAAGGTACCACGACAATACGCAGATCTCCGCGACGTCTTCAGCGAAAGGGAGGCTGACCAACTACCCCCGCATAGACCCTTTGACTGTCAAATCAATTTACTCCCTGGGGCACAGCTCCCAGTAGGCAAGTTGTATGCCATGTCAGACAGGGAGATGTTAGAACTAAGGGAGTTCATTGACAAAAATCTGAAGAGGGGTTTCATCCGAGAGTCCAGAGCGGTGGGAGGCAGCCCAGTGTTTTTTGTGGATAAAAAAAACACGGACAAGCCGAGACTTGTGTGTGACTTCAGGGCCTTGAACGCAGTGTCAGAACCAGTGGCCTTCCCTGTGCCCAGGATTGACGACATTTTGACAAGGGTGCGGAAGGGAAAGATTTTCACAAAGCTGGACCTAAGGGGGGCGTACAACCTGATACGAATAAGGAAGGGGGATGAATGGAAAACTACCATGTTCACCCCTTTGGGGGCATTTGAATATTTAGTTATGCCCTTCGGCCTACAAGCAGGCTCCGCGTGCTTTCAATCGTTTATGAACCACGTACTGGGGCCTTTGCTTTACAAGAATTGTGTGGCCTTCTTAGATGACGTGTTGGTGTATTCTGAGAATGAGGAGCAGCATGTGAGAGACGTCAGAGAAGTGTTGAGCAGGCTGCAAGCCAACCAGCTATGGGTGAAACTGGAGAAGTGTCAGTTTCATACCAAGGAGGTGGAATTCCTGGGGTATCGCCTGTCAGACAAGGGATTGGCCATGGATCCCGGCAAGGTCCAGGCGGTGCTGGAATGGAAAACACCCAAAACAAAGAAGGATGTGCAGAGGTTCCTAGGGTTTGGGAACTTCTATCATAAGTTCATCCGAAACTTTGCCCACCTGACGGCGCCCATTACGGACTGTCTCAGCAGTAAGAAGAAATTCGTTTGGACTGAGGAGGCGGAGCGAGCTTTTGAGGAACTAAAAAGGGCCTTCGCCTCGGAAAAACAACTCCTGCATGTGGATTTACAAAAACCGATGAGAGTGGAAACTGACGCATCAGACAGAGCGATCGGGGCGGTGCTTCTGCAGCCAGGGAAGGAGTCAGAGTGGAGACCGTGTGCCTTTTTTTCGCGAAAGCTGAACAAATCCGAGGGGAACTACACGGTGTATGACCGAGAACTACTCGCCATTCATGAGGCGTTCCGGAGATGGAGGCACCTGCTAATTGGCGCACAACATAAGGTGCAAGTGTGCACGGATCACAAGAACCTAGAGTACTGGAGAACGGCACGAGTGCTCAACCAACGGCAAGTGAGATGGGCCCAGGAGTTCTCCAAATTTAACTTTGAGATTTGTTACGTGCCAGGCCCAGAGAACATTAGGGCGGACGCTCTCTCACGCAAACCTGAATATTTGGAGGGGGAGGGAGCACCCGAAGAGAGACATGTCATTCCAGAGGACCGCTGGGTGTGTGGGGCGGCATTGGTGGGGCAAAGAGAACTGGTAGAGGGAACGAAGAATGATGAATACGCCCAGGACAAACTCAGGGGTCTCAGGAGGGAGGGAGACAAACCCGGAGGTTTTGAGGAGAGAAACGGGGCGTTGTATTACAAGGGAGCGCTGTATATACCTGAAGGAGAGTTGAGGGGGAAGGTACTCAAGCAGCTGCACGATAGCCCCACAGCGGGGCATTTTGGGCAACACAAAACCATGTGGTTGGTTACCAGGGAATTTTGGTGGCCCAAGGTCAGGGAAGATGTACGGGAGTATGTGAGAGGTTGTGACCAATGCCAGCGAGCCAAAGGGGAGAGGCGGGCGCCGGCGGGGTTATTAGAACCGCTACCCACACCTGAAAGACCATGGGAAGCAGTGTCAATAGATTTTATGACTGATCTGCCAAAGTCCAGAGGGAAAACAGCCATCATGGTTGTGGTAGACCTGTTAACCAAAATGGGCCACTTTATAGCCTGCTCACATGCTGTCACGGCAGAAGAAACAGCGAAATTGTTTGTAGAAAACGTTTTTAGGTTGCATGGAGTCCCCTTGAGGGTGGTTTCAGACCGAGGGAAACAATTTACTTCCAGGTTCTGGAGGACGCTCATGAGCTTACTGCATGTAGAGGTCAATTTTTCGACTGCCCGGCATCCTGAAACCAACGGGCAGGCGGAAAGAGCCAATGGCATCCTCCAGCAATATCTGAGGTGTTATGTCAATGACAGAGAGAATGATTGGGTGGAGAAGCTGGCGTTGGCGGAATTTGCCTACAACAATGCGGAGAACGTGTCCACAGGGATGAGCCCCTTTTTGGCTAATTACGGGTGCCATCCCAGGGCTTTCCCAGGGGGGGAAGGGGAGAGATGGAGCGTCCCGGCTGCCGAACAGTTCGTAGAAGAAATGGAAGCGATCCATCGTCAGCTCCAACTCAACTTAGACAGGGCCAAGGAGGAGTATAAGAGGCAGGCAGACAAAAACAGAAGGGAAGGTGAAACCATTAGGGTGGGGGACCAGGTGTGGCTGTCAACCCAAGGGTTACCATTCAAAGGGGGTTGTAAGAAGTTAAGACCCAAAAGATTGGGCCCATTTGAAGTCACGCAACAGGTCAACCCAGTGGCTTTCAGACTCCGGTTACCGAACCACATGAAGCTGCACCCAGTTTTCCACAGGTCGTTGCTGTCACCGTATAAAGGGGACAGAGAAGGGAGGTTCACCAGGGGACCAGCAATGGAGGAAAGGGAACACAGCAGCCATGTGGCGGAGATCCTCGATTCCAGGTGGAAGGGAGAGCAAGTGGAGTATTTGGTAATGTGGGAAGGGGAACCGGAGTCGGAAAACACCTGGGTCATGGCAGAGGATGTCAATGACGAGGTCTTAATAGAAACTTTTCATCAGAGGTTCCCACGTAAACCTCAGCCTGTAGCGAGGTTCCGGAGGGAATACTTTGCAACCACAGATGAGGAAGAGGAGTTGGAGGGGTTCACAGATTCCGAGGAGGAGGAGGATTCAGAGACCCGGAACGGCAACCGATGGAGGGAAATGTTCGAGACGTCTGAAGATGAAGGGGATTCTTTTCGGGGTTTTACCTCCTCACCGCCCAGAGGAGAGGGAACGGGAGGGGGTGACGGGGGCCCTGGAGGGGAGGTGGATGTCAGGGAACTGCCATCGGAGGTACAGGTGGTGGAAGGGCTCACGGAGGTTGGGAGAGACCCAGTAGCGGAAGCAGGAACCAGCAGGGGGAGAGGTGGGTCTTTGAGGGAAAGCGAGCAAGAGGGAGGGCTCAGGGACACGTCCAGCGAGAACAGTGGGGAGGTTTCTGGACCTCCCATAGGGAGACCCACTCCTCGCCGGAAACTGTCACGTCGTGAGTCCAGAAGACGTGTTTCCGTTAAGGAGCTTTTATGTTGGAAGCGATTCCGAAAGCAGCCACTGTCGGAATCTGCAAGTGACTAGAGGAGCCATGTCTGAGGGGCTCCGTCACAGACAGAGGTTTGTGGACTTGAGCAGACTCTGAGGGACTACGATTTTACGCACAAGCAGCTCATCATCCCTTCAAAGTGTAATAAACAAAAATCTTCCTTATTCCCTTATGGGGGACACAAGAGCCCTTATGGAGTCCTTTGTAGGTTCTCCATCGGTCGGAGATAATAACTGTGCTGGTCCCGGGGGAAAGGTTACCGCTGGCGTAGTCAAAGTCCAGTCCTGGGTCACTAGTCTGGAAGCAGTTCACAAAGAGCGAGGCGGGGTCCGAAGCAGGAAGCAGGAACACTGGAAGGACAGGTATTCAACGACGTTGCTCCCACAACCTGGGACCGGGCTGACTGGCCTTTATCTTCTCTGAGGCCAGGGGCAGTCCCGGCCCCCAGGAGACCTGCCTCTCCCGGCCTTAAGGCGAGCACTCCTCCTGGGAGAAACCAGTTCCCTCCGCCTCTCTGCCCTGAGCCTCTGCAGCTCAGGAGAGGCTGGGGAGTTACTGGATCCAGGGGGAGACTCACCTTCCTCTGGCAGGGCCGGGAGAGGCGCACCTGTAGGCACTGTGTCCTCAATCACCTCCAGAGCTAGAGTGGAATCACCTGGTGCCTGCTCCTGAGGATCCGGCACAGGTGCAGGCGCTTCAGATCCAAGGCCCCGCCCCAGCTCAGCCAGCCCTGGAGGCGGGGACTCCTGTGCAGGCTGGGGTTCCTCCGGTTCAGCATCTGAATCGGATTCCCAGGCCATCACAATAACAGAGGCCAACCAGAGAATATTGAGAAGCAAAGCAGCTAGTAAGCCTGATCTTTATTGATTCTATTGCAACAGGGTGCTTCCCTCACACGCAGGAAAGGAGGAGGACCCCGAACAAAGGTGTGCCCACCCTTATATAGACATTTTAAATTGCCCGCCCTGGAGTCCAAGACCACCCCCAGAAACATCATACATACATCACAGAAGGGGTGTAGCTCAAGACCACCCACCCCCAGATACATCATACCTACAACAGAAATCTCAGTGCGTTGTTTATCTCCTGTCTGGCAGATTACCTGTTAATGGTCACTTGATTGGATACCCTGGGGAGCCTGGGCAGTCTTTTGTAATGACAAATACTTAGTTCCTGAGCCAGGTCACAGGCTCACCCTATTCATACACAGACATACCCTTAAGACAGGATTTGTGAACGAAAAGACAATGGGGAGGCTTTTCCATTTTCCTTTGACCTTGCAGAGAAATATGTGAGGTCAATTTGGAAGGGGCAAAATGGTTTCAGGACTTTTTCTGTGGGGTTTCAGACATGTGATTTATATATGCAGTTATGAACATTTGTCTTATATGTATATGTATATATATGTATATGTGTATATATATATATATATATATGACCTTAATTTTTTTATTTCAATGGCAAGCCAACTCACATGGACAAGGCTGCCCCGGGGGTACGCAGAGTCACTCGCTATATTCTCCTCAATTCTGCATCAGGATCCACAGGATCTACTTCTGCCTGCAGGGTCTGTGATGTTACAGTATGTTGGTGACCTTTTAATATGTTCTACCAGCAAGGACGCGGGTGGCGCTGTGGGTAAAACCTCAGCGCCTAGGACTTGCCGATCGCATGGTCGGCGGTTCGAATCCCCGCGGCGGGGTGCGCTCCCGTCGTTCGGTCCTAGCGCCTGCCAACCTAGCAGTTCGAAAGCACCCCCGGGTGCAAGTAGATAAATAGGGACCGCTTACCAGCGGGAAGGTAAACGGCGTTCCGTGTGCTGCGCTGGCTCGCCAGATGCAGCTTGTCACGCTGGCCACGTGACCCGGAAGTGTCTGCGGACAGCGCTGGCTCCCGGCCTATAGAGTGAGATGAGCGCACAACCCTAGAGTCTGTCAAGACTGGCCCATACGGGCAGGGGTACCTTTACCTTTACCAGCAAGGAAGCATGCAAAACAGACACTAAACACCTCATCACAGCACTAGCTTACAAAAGACATAAAGTATCCCCTAAAAAGATACAATACTGTAAGCAAGAAATCAAATATTTGGGACACATTCTCTGGGTCAGCACCCAGAGCTTGGCCACAGATACAAGCCAGAACTAAAAACCCCTTGCCAAAAACCAAGTGCCAACTGTGAGGCTTCCTAGGCATGGCAGGATTCTGCAGGGCTTGGATAGCCAGGTACAGCGAAATAACAAAACCACAATCAGCCATGACCCAACGACCATCCCGATGAGTTAGTCTGGAACGATGATGCATACTCAAGCTTTGAACGCCTCAAAAGAGAATTAAGGTCTGTTTATTCATGAACAAATGGGGGGGTGGCCTCCAGAGTTTTAACCCAAACTTTCTGTGACCAACAGAGACCAGTAGCCTACTATAGCCTACAGTTAGTGAAATATACTCAGAGTCGAGAGTGGATTTCATGCTGTTTATTCAGCTCATAGTGGTGAGGAGGGAATGAAAGTCCCCTCAAAGTATCTGCTTTATATACATTAGTTACACAATGGGCTGCACGTGATTGGCTAATTCCGGAATTCTCCTGTAGGCCAATCAGGTTGTGGATTCACTTCTATCTGGAGCTGGATTGGGTGGCTCCTGCAGACCAATCATACTGCTGCATTGTTCTAGGACCAATCAGACTGCTGCATTCTGAATCCTATTGTTCTAGGACCAATCAGACTGCTGCAGTTTGGATCCTATTCAACTTAGTACATAACACCTAGATAACACAGCAAAGGGTGCAGCAGGATGTCTGAGAGCCATTGCTGCTGCTGCCATCCTACTCCAAAAGTCGCAAGAGACAGTACTATGTCATGAAGTCACCACCCATGTCCCACATGTAGTCTCTACTCTCTTAACTCTGAAAGGCTGCCACTTTTCAAATCCATGCTTAAATCGCTATGAAGCACTCCTCCTCACCCCTTCCAACATAACCATAAAAAGAGTTAACTCCTTGAACCCATCTACACTTACAATCCAGTATCTTTTATTAGGCATAGCAAACCACACATTATCAAACAGACACCATATACAAATTGTGCAAAATACGAGCTCAACATAACAAGGTTTGTCCCAGACAGATCTTTAACTCCAGAGAAAATAAATTTGCATAAATAATACAATACAGACCTACCGACTCCCCAATCAGTTAAGAACCACTGATTCGCTTTATAATGACCCAGTCTTTCTACATGGACAGCACTCAGAAATTCAGCCACTATTAAAGTAATTTGATCATTCCTGTCCAAAAGCAGGTCCTGAACCGTTGGTAGCATAGAAATCAGCCTATTGAGTTGTAAGGCCTCTAATAATTGTCTTCTGGCATAAATGCTAAAATCACAATAAAAGAAAATATGCTCCAAAGTATCAGGTTCCGGTTTACTACATTTACAGAGACGCTCTGATTCTGGGAGAGCTAAATATCTTCCTCTTACTATCATCGAGGGAAACATTAAATCTGGCTAACATAAACAACCTGCACAATTCATGATTCTTCAGATTTGTCTACACAAAGGGAGATTCTTCAGATTTGTCTACACAAAGGGAGATTTAAATAGAGAGGAGAGCAAGTGCTGTGCTTTGCAACCTCAAGAGTGGAGAGAACACTTTTTTTCTGTTAGATTATTCCTGATAATTTCCCAAATATCTTTGGGGTCAGAATTTTCAAAGTCAGTTAGATTAAGCCCTATCAAATTCAATTTTCTCCTACAAATCAATGATAAATTGTAAATTACATTATCACTTAAGAGGTCGTAAAGGAGAGAATTAGGAGATAAGGCTCTATAATGCAGGAAGATCCAATATTTCAAGGTTCTCAACCATACTCTTACAGATAAAGGAAGTATTCCCAACTCACAACATATTGATTAATATTTTACAGAGTTTGCAAGTCCTAATAATGACCTCAGAAGGGATGCATGAAATTTATCCAACCTCTTGAGGTCACTCTTGAGGTGTTTCCTGCTTGGCAGGGGGTTGGACTCGATGGCCCTTGTGGTCTCTTCCAACTCTATGATTCTATGATTCTATGAAATCCACACTGGGGTGCCATATAAAAGTTGGGCACAAAGTTTCATATCAATCACTTGCAATACAGCTGGAATATATCTATTTCCTACGGGTGGGAAAAAATAAGATTTAATATGGTGAGCTGTCACTTTAGTCTTAGCTATAGCAGCACAGATATGTGTGTTCCAATTCATGTTATTTTAAAATACCTATTCCCAGATAATTAAAATGCTTAACTTCTTGTATTAGATGGCCATTGATTATCCAATTTTTGGGGTTTCCTCTCTTTGTAAATTGCATAATTTTTGTCTTATCATAGTTAATTTTGAGGTTATTAAGAGTGCAAAAATTTGAGAAACTCTTAAATATTTTTTTTAAAACCCAAAGAGGAAAGTGAGATAATTACCGCATCATCTGCATAAAGTAATTAAAAATGGGATATTGTTTAAATAAGGGATATGAGTGGTTGCATTTTGAAGAAATAATGGGTGGTCAGATAAAAAGAGATTAAATAGGGTAGGGGCCAAGATACAGCCTTGCCTAACTCCTTGGTTATTCAGAATTGGACCTGCAAGTCTACCATCTTTTGAAACTTTAACATATATTTGGTTACTAGAGTGTAAACTTTTAATCAATGTAAGCAGGTATGGGTCAATACTGAGGTGTTCCAATTTGGTCCACAGTTTATTACGATTGAGCAAATCAAAGGCACTTTTTAAATTACAAATGCCACAAAGAGTCTTCGTTTGTTTCTCAAGACATATTTGTCCACAAGATGACTTAACACTAGACACTGGTCAAGAGTTGAAGAACCTGCCTTGAAACCAGCTTGTTCCTTACCAGGTAGACCTTTTGTAAGCATCCATTATTCCAGTTTAATAAGCAGGGATTTGGCATAGATTTTGCTTATGCATGGTAACAAACTAATAGGCCTGTAATTCTCTTGACAATTCCTATCACCTTTTTAAAAAATCGGCACCACTATTGAGTTATTCCACGATTTAGGTACCAAGCCTGAGTGATAGATAGAATTAAAGAGCGGGACAAGATTAGTGGCCCACCATTCCACATTTAATCTCAACAGGTCTATTGAGATGCCATCCATACCTGGAGATTTTCCTTGCTTAAACAAAAGAATTATCCTTTTCATCTCCTCAACAGTAATTTGAAATTGTGTGGTTATTGCCAAAGAAGAGTTAAAATTTTCCTTCGTAAAAACTTGGGAATCATAGAAAACAGCAGTAAAATGCGTAATCCAAGCTTCATCACTTATATTAGGGAAATCAGTGGTAGCTTTTATTGAAAGGAGTGACCAAAGAGTTTTGGTATCTTTAATTTCTAATGCAGTAACAATTTTGGACCATTTGGTTTGTGAAAACAGATTCCCCCCCCCCCCCCAGGAGCATGTTCTTAAAAGCGTTTTTCATTTCAAAATAGGTCTTCCAGAGATCTTGGGAGTTAGTAATAGAGGCTTCTTTTAGACAAGTTCTAAGTTCTTTCTTATGTTTAATACATTCTTTATCAAAACAGTTATACTTATTTAAAGGTTTTTTGCTGAACTAGAGATTTAAAAAAGAAGAAAATAATTCCTGAATAGTATTGTAATAATAATCAATGTCTGCCAAAGGTATCAAATTTTGGTTAGCCAAAGGTTCGAGAATAACTGGGTTATTTTCAAATACTGCTAATAGACCCTCCCTATTTTTATCATTTATATAAATTCTTTTGGCATAACCAGTCTTATCGGTACTAATAAAAGGACAAGGGTCATTAATTCTGGAGTTTCTATACATCTCTAAAACAATTGGAAAGTGGTCATTCTCAGGACTTCCGGAGGCGGCGCGAACGGCAATGGCGGTCTCCTTCGCGCTGTGAAGGGGAAGCTCCGCAGAAAAGGGTCGTCCGCTACGGCGAAGCGGAGACCCAAGTCGGAAACCCACAGGCAGCGAGAGCCTGTGGTCGTGGGACTCGGCGGGTACCAGAAGCGCCCCCCGAAACGAAGAAGGGACCTCGTAAGGGGCTCCGGAACGTGGAAGGGCTGGCGCGGTGCTGTGAGTCGATCGCTCTTTCTGTGGAGTGAAGCCGCATAGCTGCTGTCGGTGAGCGCTGACCTTTTTTCCTGGAACATCCGATTCGAAAAGCAACAACCCGTGAGTAAGAGGGACTGAAGGAATTGGAGACTAAATTAATTTAAAATTCGGCCAAAGCGGGAGACGCAACCAGGAAGTCCGTCTCCCGGTTCTGCTTAAAGATTTAAAGCAAAAGACTTTGATCTGTCTGGAGCCTTTGAAGTGGCGTTAAAAGTTTTTAATCTGTGCACTACTTGAGCTGTCTTCATTGAGACTAAGGGATTTAATTCTTTTGGTTATGGACCTGATTTTACCTCTCCCTGTGGATTTACAAATTATTAATTTTAATTATTTTATTTTTAATTTATTTAATTTATTTAATTTAATAATATTTAATTATTAATTTTAAAATATTAAGAAACCCAGGTATTCGGACTGCCAGATTAATAGAACTGTCAGATTGTGGACTTTGTCTTTGTTATTCTGAACTGCTACATTTGAGCGCTACCTGAATGGTTACACTGAAACACTGTTTCTGGCACTTTTTAGAGACATTGTTTTATTCTAAGGATTAACTCTGCTAACTACAAGAGAGCTGAAGGTCTTTTGGAAATTTGTGGCTGTTTGGACATTGTTTTAAAAACTCTGAAGCTATGGAATAACTTGAGATATAAACTTTTTATGAGTAACAAACTTGCTGTTTCCCTAAAGATACGTTAGAACTCCCCCTAGAGGACTTTGGATTTATAACTGTCTGGGACTTGTCCCCCCCCCTTTTCTCCTATCTTGTTGTTTATTCTCTGGACTTGTGGATTCCCATGGGACCATACACAGTTTGACCTTGGCACGTAGACAGAAGTGGAATGAGCGGCACTGGGAAAACAAGATCGGCTAAAGCTAAAGCTAAACAAACAACTTTAACTTCACAGCTGCGCAGATCATCTGTTCCTGCTATTTTGGGGACACAAGAGGAAGAAACTGAGCAAACTTTGCTGGAAGGTATGGCTGCAGGAGGATCCGCCTCAGTACTAGATAAAATTTTTGAAAAATTGGAAAGTTTGGATAAAAAAGCGGATGAGCAATCGGCTAAGATTGATCAAAATACAGCCAGTGTTAATAAACTAACTGAACAAGTTGCTCTGCATGCACAATCAATTGGGAAACTATTTGAAGTCACCACAGAAAATCGCAAACTGGCTGTGGAAGCTAACCAAAAAGCTGAAGCATTAAAGGAGGAGGTAAAACCATTGCATAGGCAGATTGGGGAACAGCAGGCTTATCTGTCTATGATAGAATTACGTAGTAGGGAAAACAATCTGAGACTGAGGTCAATTTTAGAACTTGAACAAGGGAATTTAACTGAGTATCTGACAAAAGAATTTTCCAAGTTTTGGCCCTTGGAAGAAGATAAGGACTTTAAAATTGTGAGTGCCTTCAGACTTGGAAGAGTAGCAAGGAAAGACAGACCCAGAGACTGTTTGATCACTTTGAGATCCAAGGAGGAAAGAGATAAAATATTAAGCGTACACTACGAAAAGTCACTTGAAATTCAAGATAGGAGAGCAGAAATTTACAAAGATATCCCGAAACAACTCTTGGATCTTAGATCCACCTATACAGAGCTAGCAAAACTGCTGAGGAGTAATTCAATTGCTTTTAGGTGGGAATTTCCCCAAGGACTATCTTTTACATTTAGAGGGAAGAAAGTGAAAATTATGTGACTAGG
Source organism: Podarcis vaucheri (assembly GCF_965113315.1). Classification (NCBI taxonomy): domain Eukaryota; kingdom Metazoa; phylum Chordata; class Lepidosauria; order Squamata; family Lacertidae; genus Podarcis; species Podarcis vaucheri. The sequence goes on from NC_138757.1 coordinate 20,009,446, forward strand.
CTCCATAGAAAAGTGTTAATTAATAAGAGACTAGGCCAAGAATTTATTTCATCGGATCGAGTCAAGAAAAGAGGAGTGGTGATATATGCAAAGGAGAGCCTATCACCAAAATTCCTATTTAAAGATGAGCAAGGAAGAATTTTGGCAATTGAGATACAAACTCAAGGCGAAAAGTTTTTGATATTGGGAATTTATGCACCGAACGAGGGGAAATCGGAATTTTATAAGAAACTGCATGAGACAATGCTGGACTATCTGGACTATAGCAACATCATTATGATGGGAGACATGAATGGGGTGGTTTCTACAAACAAAGCGTGACAAAAGATGGCAGACTACCCAAAACTTTTTTTGAACTAACTGACAATATGGACTTGATTGATATCTGGAGGACAAAGAACCCCCTAGGAAGAGAAGGAACATTCTTTTCTGAAGCCCAACTGACATGGACGAGAATCGACCAATATGGATAACTAGAGGACTGGCTCCTAAGACCAGAAAGGTGGAAATCTGCCCAAAAACCTGCTCCGACCATAACGCAATAAAGATGGATATGAGACTAACTCCAACCGGCTCCTTTAGATGGAAGATGAATGACACCTTGTTAAGAGACCAGGAGATTATCCAGAAGGCCCAAAAGACTTTGAAGGACTACTTTGAAATAAATTTGAACACCACAGTAGAAAAAAGAGTAATCTGGGACGCAAGTAAAGCTGTTATGAGGGGGTTTCTGATACAACAGAATACGATAAAGAAAAGAGCACAGAATGAGAAAAAGGACAAGATTTTGGAGAAAATAAAGGAAGGCGAGAAAAAGCTAAGATCGAAACCAAAGTCACAGGAGATTCTGAGAGAAATTAAACTTTACCAAGCACAATATTCTAAACTGATAAACCAGGAAGTTGAGTGGAAAATTAAGTTAATGAAACAAAGGACATTTGAATCGGCAAACAAATGTGGGAAACTGCTAGAGTGGCAGTTGAAAAAGAGACAAAAATTGAACACGGTTACTAACCTAGAGATTGAAGGGAGAAACATTCAGAACCCTGCGGAAATTAGAAAGTGCTTCCAGAGATACTTCAAACAACTTTATACGCAAGGGCCGCAAAAAGATACCGAGATAGACCAATTTTTAAGAAGAAATGGATTACCAAAACTGTCTCAAGAAAATAGGACAATTTTGAACTATAAAATAACACAACAAGAAATTGAAGGTGCCATTCAGAATATGCAACTGGGCAAGTCTCCAGGGCCAGATGGGCTTACCTCCAAGTATTGTGGTTCGAGGACCCGACCACCGCAAAGTGAAATGAAGACACAAGGACACGTGATATAAGGTTGATGGGCTAGAAAAGGCCACAACTTTATTGATTACAGCAATGAAAAGGTATTGGCTTAGGCATTGGATCGCGAAACAAGTGGGTTTATTCACCAGGGGTTCATCACCTGTTGATGCTAATCCAACTATAGGCTCACCCCAGATGTCACCGAGGGTCGTGCCATGGCCTCCCGCCAAGCAGGCTTCGGACGGAATACACGACCGCCAGATTCCTTTACCGGAATACCCCTATAAATTGAAGGCATAGGCGATGGCCACACCTAGCACTTCGACACACCACAACACATTATTCCAATGCCTAACCTACCCACCAATACCACAAAAGTTGTGACGATTGCTACGAGGTAGGCGAAAAAATCAAAAAGCCTAATGCCAAATGGAAAAACTCCTACCAGGCCCCCCAGCCAACCAGGGTGACCAACCTAAGGTCCATAGCAAGGCCAATGACCTAAGCCCTAACTAAAAGGGAGTGGAGGGTGGGTGACTCGCGACGGGGCAACGACGAGGAATGAGGCCAGGGAGAGGCTGGCGCTGCAGCAAAAGGCTGCTGAACACGCCCCCTCTGCGGCACCTGGTTGGGTGGCCACCGGGGGCGTGAGCGCCAGCCAGGTGAGCTGGAGGCAGGGGGCCACGCCCCCTGCTGGGCGGTGCTCGGGCTCCCGACCACAACCATTCCCCTCTCTTTCAGGGAGGAGAGTCTTTGTGGTTCGAGGACCCGACCACCGCAAAGTGAAATGAAGACACAAGGACACGTGATATAAGGTTGATGGGCTAGAAAAGGCCACAACTTTATTGATTACAGCAATGAAAAGGTATTGGCTTAGGCATTGGATCGCGAAACAAGTGGGTTTATTCACCAGGGGTTCATCACCTGTTGATGCTAATCCAACTATAGGCTCACCCCAGATGTCACCGAGGGTCGTGCCATGGCCTCCCGCCAAGCAGGCTTCGGACGGAATACACGACCGCCAGATTCCTTTACCGGAATACCCCTATAAATTGAAGGCATAGGCGATGGCCACACCTAGCACTTCGACACACCACAACACATTATTCCAATGCCTAACCGCCACCCGAGCCAAAGGCTCGCCGCCAATACCTTCAAAGCTGCAACCAATCCCAGATGCTTTTGCTGACACTAGCTAACCAAATGTCGTTCCCCAGATCCGATAGGTGGACACCGTTATTCTGGTATAAAGCTTGGTCGCCGATCCGGATACGGTCATGATAAATGACTCGGCCATACATAAAGCGCACCCAACGGGCTACCGCCCGATTTACGAGTTTCCTGGTTCTTTCAATGGCCATACAGCTTTGCGCACCGCGCCAAACAGTTCTTTTCAGGAAGGAGGACCAGAACACCATCGTTCTGGGACAGAAGGCTGCAAATGCATTCAAGTCTCTTTTTATGCTCCACAACAAGCCCACACTCCTTCTGTTAGCGAGGTCATTCTCCCCCAAATGAATCACAAGGATGTCGGGAGGGCCGCACTTGGCTACTTTCTCCCACAGCAATGGCATAAGCTCCTCCCAAGGCATGCCTCTTTTGGAAAACCAGGAAACTCGAACACCATGTGGAAGGCCAAGACTGGGTGCCAGGCCACAGCTCACCGCTCGTATGCGGGCCCAATGCACTATACTGTGGCCGCAAATCCACCCGCTTCTTCTGAGCATAGCTGGGGGTAAAAGACAGAAAAGAAAAGGCAGGTAAGTAGGGTAAAGCATCAGGTCGCGTACTAGCGAATATAAGACTTATAAGCATTGGATTTCCACCGGCCCATTTCTTTGATCCTGTCCACCAGTAACCCCAGGTACGCAGCCGTGGTTGCGGCGCCAATCCTAAATGAGTGCACAGCGTACTCCTGGGAGGATAGACCACAAGCCTCAATAGCCTTGCGAGGTACTCTGGTGAATTGGTGCCTCAACAAGGGTGACCCATCTTCGTAGACCAGAAACAGACCCGGGCCAGGCGGTCTGAGGTAGAGGTACCGCCTAGTGTCCTTTACCGGGCATGGGCCCTGCTGCGCCAACGCCATGAGCTTAACTAGGACACCCTTACCAGCCTGATCAGTCTTGGACTGACGTATACGCACTGTCACGGTAGTTTCGGACACCTGCACATCCTCACACAGGAGGCCGTGTGTTGAACCTCGTGCACTAACTTAAACACCACCTCACCAACTCTGAGCGCGCCAAAAAAAAAAAAGGCGATAGCGTATGCTGCGGAAAAGAGACGTGCCTCGAATCTGGACCAGCAAATTGACCTGACTTTTATGCGTATCTGAGATGACAACCCGTATGAAGTCGGCTTACGGCCCTTGGCCCTGGGAGGTTGTAGCCTGCCCCAACCCTCAATGGCTCTACGGATCAAGAAGTCGCTACTCGGGTCATGAGCAAATGTAGCTTTTGAAAAGAAGCTGATGGCGGCTACATGTATCTTTAAGGTTTTGGGGGCACGTCCCAAATCGTCAAGATGGGAAAGGTATTGCAGAACGTCATCCGCGCTTGGTGGCACGCTAGGCGAAAGCCCCAATATCCCTGACCTGAAGCCCATGAAGTCACACCATGCTTTTTTGCAAGATCTGAGGGTGGAGGGTGTGATAGATGCCAATACTCCCTTAATCAGTTTGCATCTCCAAGGTTCCCCAGGTGCTCCGGAAAGGGTTCGGGCAACAGTCGAGCTCCAGGCGCTAGCAACCGGAAGCGAGGCATGATGCTGTTAAGGTGCTACACTCAATATGCCAGCAAGTTTGGAAAACTCAGCAGTGGCCAGAGGATTGGAGAAGATCAGTCTACATTCCAATCCCAAAGAAAGGCAGTGCCAAAGAATGCTCCAACTACCGCACAATTTCACTCATTTCACATGCTAGCAAGGTTATGCTTAAAATTCTACAAGGAAGGCTCAAGCAGTATGTGGACCGAGAACTCCCAGAAGTGCAAGCTGGATTTAGAAGAGGCAGAGGAACCAGAGACCAAATTGCAAACATGCGCTGGATTATGGAGAAAGCCAGAGAGTTCCAGAAAGACATCTACTTCTGCTTCATTGACTATGCAAAAGCCTTTGACTGTGTTGACCACAGCAAACTATGGCAAGTTCTTAAAGAAATGGGAGTGCCTGATCACCTCATCTGTCTCCTGCGAAATCTCTATGTGGGACAAGAAGCTACAGTTAGAACTGGATATGGAACAACTGATTGGTTCCAAATTGGGAAAGGAGTACGGCAAGGCTGTATATTGTCTCCCTGCTTATTTAACTTATATGCAGAATTCATCATGCGAAAGGCTGGGCTGGATGAATCCCAAGCCGGAATTAAGATTGCCGGAAGAAATATCAACAACCTCAGATATGCAGATGACACAACCTTGATGGCAGAAAGTGAAGAGGAATTAAAGAACCTTTTAATGAGGGTGAAAGAGGAGAGCGCAAAATATGGTCTGAAGCTCAACATCAAAAAAACGAAGATCATGGCCACTGGGCCCATCACCTCCTGGCAAATAGATGGGGAAGAAATGGAGGCAGTGAGAGATTTTACTTTCTTGGGCTCCATGATCAGTGCAGATGGTGACAGCAGTCACGAAATTAAAAGACGCCTGCTCCTTGGGAGAAAGGCGATGGCAAACCTAGACAACATCTTAAAAAGCAGAGACATCACCTTGCCAACAAAGGTCCGTATAGTAAAAGCCATGGTTTTCCCAGTAGTGATGTATGGAAGTGAGAGCTGGACCATAAAGAAGGCTGATCGACGAAGAATTGATGCTTTTGAATTATGGTGCTGGAGGAGACTCTTGAGAGTCCCATGGACTGCAAGAAGATCAAACCTCTCCATTCTGAAGGAAATCAGCCCTGAGTGCTCACTGGAAGGACAGATCGTGAAGCTGAGGCTCCAATACTTTGGCCACCTCATGAGAAGAGAGGACTCCCTGGAAAAGACCCTGATGTTGGGAAAGATGGAGGGCACAAGGAGAAGGGGACGACAGAGAATGAGATGGTTGGATGGTGTTCTTGAATCTACTAGCATGAGTTTGATCAAACTGCGGGAGGCAGTGGAGGACAGAAGTGCCTGGCGTGCTCTGGTCCATGGGGTCACGAAGAGTCGGACACGACTAAACGACTAAACAACAACAAAGAAGCTCCAAGGAGTGCAAATTTAAGAACCAGTAAGAGGGAAGCACCCCAACCCCGCTAAAATTAACGTTTGGAAGAAAGCATTGCTCCAGGAGAACAAACGCAGCATAAAATTGTTAAAGCAGGAAGGAAAAGTTGCCTCAGAAACACACAGACCACGTGGTCCATACACTCATAGGCAAGTAAAGGAAAAGAATTAAATCCGACCATCTTTTCGAGCAGACACTGAAAAGCAAACACGCACACACCAGCAGAACACACACAGTGGCCAACTTGAGGTCGGTATGGGGCTGGGAGAGCAAGCAGGGAACCAATCCGCTGTAAAAGGGCCAAGGACTCACGCAGCAAATACAGTAGTTTTAAATGCATCCTGCCAACAATTTAAACAAAATCTCAATGAACCACAAGCAGTAGCGATCCCGCAGACACCACAGGCACCCCCAAACCAATGTGCAAACAGTTGTAAAATCAGCTGCTTACTGAGAGCCCTTTAGCAGAGAAACCGCAGTTTAAAGAGACAAACGCAGCCAGAACGCTAAACTGGGGAAGGGAAAAATTGCAGGAGAAACACACTGACCACGTGGGCAATACGCACTCATAGAACCCCCACACAGACTCAGAACACACCCAGCAGCAGACTTAAAGTCGAACGGTCGATCTTTCAGGCATACGCTCTCAGCACATACACAGTGGTGAACCAAGAAGAAGTGCTGGGGGAAGCAGCTTTTAAGAGAGGCTTCTGCCATCGCTCAGACACCCCAATTAAGTAAAGGCACCCGCTAAACAATAAATAAAGTAAAAATTTGCACCCAAATTCTCCCTCAAAAGCGCAGCTATGACAAGAACACCCGCAGACACACAGAAAGTTCCCAGATTCCTCCCCCAAGCAGCGAAGCTATGCTGAAGACACACACACACACACACACACACACACACAGAGTGTCCGATTTTTTGTCAACAGGGGGGCAACAGAAGTCACAGGAGTCAGGGTAGGAAAGAGGGAATACAAAATCAAGGCCTTCGCAGATGACATCGTACTAACCTTAGAAGATCCAAAAAACAGCGTAAAAGAAGCTTTACAAAAAATTGATGAATTTGGAGCCGTGGCAGGACTTAAGGTAAATAAAACCAAAACCAAAATGTTAGTTAAAAATGTAACAAAGGAAGAAGTGATAGATCTAGAAAGAAAGACCAAAATTGCGGTAGCTAAGAAAGTGAAATATCTTGGGATCTGGGTTACAGCCAAGAACATAAATCTATACAAGGATAATTACGATGCCACCTGGAGGAGTATAAAGAAAGACATGGAAATTTGGGGGAGGATGAAACTCTCCTTTTTGGGGAGGATAGCTGTTGTTAAAATGAACATTCTGCCTAGAATGTTATTTTTATTCCAAACCATCCCCATACTTAAAGGTCTAAAACAATGTAAAGAGTGGCAGAGAGCCTTGGCAAAGTATATTTGGCAGGGGAAAAGGCCACGGATAAAAATGAAAATTTTGATAGACAAAAAAGAAAGAGGGGGTTTTTCTCTCCCGGACCTAAGCTTATACTATGAAGCGGCTTGTATATATTGGGTAAAAGATTGGATAAAACTGGAGAATAAAGAGCTACTGGACCTGGAAGGCTTTAATAATTGGTACGGATGGCATTCGTACCTTTGGTATGGGAAAGTGAGAGTTCACAAGAGTTTCTTAGACCATATTTTTAGGGGACCATTATATCAAGCATGGGAAAGGAACAAAAACCTCCTTGAAAGAAAAACCCCATGGTGGATTTCACCAATAGAGGCCTTAACGATTAAGAAAATAAATATGGAGGAGATAAACGCCACCTATGAAGAAATGTTAAGAAAAACTGACCAAGGGCCCAAACTCAGACCTTATGAAGAAATAAAAAAATTATTCACTGGTTGGCTGCAATACCACCAGGTGAATGATTTGTTAAAAGAGGATAAGAGGAAGGCGGGTTTTGATGATAAAAAATCAAAATTTAATATAGAAGTAATAGAAGGCAATAATAAAACCCTGTCCAGAATTTATGATATATTACTAGAGTGGTACACCAAAGATGAGGAGGTGAAGGAGGCAATGATTAAATGGGCAATTGACTTTGGTTATAATATTGATTTTGAAAGGTGGATAGAAGTTTGGAATTGTAACATAAAGTTTACAGCATGTATGGCATTGAGAGAAAATATCTGGAAGATGCTATATAGATGGTACCACACCCCTGTGAAATTGGCCAAAATGTATAGATTAAAGGATAAGAGATGCTGGAAATGTGGCGAGGTGGAGGGTGACCTATATCATTTATGGTGGACATGTAAAAAGGTGAAAGGCTTTTGGGAATTAATTTATAATGAACTTAAAAAAATATTTAAGTATACCTTTCCCAAGAGGCCTGAAGCCTTCCTGTTGGGAATGATGGATAAAGAAATTAAAAAGGAAGATAGGACGATATTCCTCTACGCCACCACAGCAGCGAGAATTATGTTGGCACAATATTGGAAAGTGGAATCCATCCCCAACATAAAGGACTGGCAGATTAGAATGGTAAACTATGCTGAGCTTGACAAACTAACAGGTAAAATAAGAGACCAGGATGAACAGAAATTTCTGAAAAATTGGAGTAAATTTTGGAAATATATTGGAATAAATGCTTAAAGTGAATTGACGGGGTTAGAACAATACGACCAGCGAGTGAATTTAAGACTATAGATTGAAAATCAAATACGTAATGGAAGGAGATATTTGATACTTATCAAAAGGATGGAGGGAAGTTCAGATTGTGTGTTTTTCTTTTTTCGGATGTGTGGTTTTTCTTTTTTCTTTCTTTTTTCTTTTGTAATTTTTTCTCTGTATTTTCATATATGTCTGTTTTCCGTGTATAACTTCAATAAAAATGTATTAAAAAAAAAAAAAAAAAAAGAAGTGCCTGGCGTGCTCTGGTCCATGGGGTCACGAAGAGTCGGACACGACTAAACGACTAAACAACAACAAAGAAGCTCCAAGGAGTGCAAATTTAAGAACCAGTAAGAGGGAAGCACCCCAACCCCGCTAAAATTAACGTTTGGAAGAAAGCATTGCTCCAGGAGAACAAACGCAGCATAAAATTGTTAAAGCAGGAAGGAAAAGTTGCCTCAGAAACACACAGACCACGTGGTCCATACACTCATAGGCAAGTAAAGGAAAAGAATTAAATCCGACCATCTTTTCGAGCAGACACTGAAAAGCAAACACGCACACACCAGCAGAACACACACAGTGGCCAACTTGAGGTCGGTATGGGGCTGGGAGAGCAAGCAGGGAACCAATCCGCTGTAAAAGGGCCAAGGACTCACGCAGCAAATACAGTAGTTTTAAATGCATCCTGCCAACAATTTAAACAAAATCTCAATGAACCACAAGCAGTAGCGATCCCGCAGACACCACAGGCACCCCCAAACCAATGTGCAAACAGTTGTAAAATCAGCTGCTTACTGAGAGCCCTTTAGCAGAGAAACCGCAGTTTAAAGAGACAAACGCAGCCAGAACGCTAAACTGGGGAAGGGAAAAATTGCAGGAGAAACACACTGACCACGTGGGCAATACGCACTCATAGAACCCCCACACAGACTCAGAACACACCCAGCAGCAGACTTAAAGTCGAACGGTCGATCTTTCAGGCATACGCTCTCAGCACATACACAGTGGTGAACCAAGAAGAAGTGCTGGGGGAAGCAGCTTTTAAGAGAGGCTTCTGCCATCGCTCAGACACCCCAATTAAGTAAAGGCACCCGCTAAACAATAAATAAAGTAAAAATTTGCACCCAAATTCTCCCTCAAAAGCGCAGCTATGACAAGAACACCCGCAGACACACAGAAAGTTCCCAGATTCCTCCCCCAAGCAGCGAAGCTATGCTGAAGACACACACACACACACACACACACACACACAGAGTGTCCGATTTTTTGTCGGAGGAGCGTTAAGGAGTCCAAAATAGTTAGAACAGACGCTGGATGGGGAGGCAGGGAGAAACACCCAATCGAGAATTTAGGTTCAAATGAAGTATAAGGAAAGTAGGATGTGTAAGGGGACACGCAGAGTGGGTAAATTAACACACACACTCCGCCCGCACACACAGTGGCACTCAAAAGGAAAGGTCGGGCTGCTTCAAAACGCAGAGTGTAGCAGCAGTGCAGCTAGGAGCAGGAAGCTACAGGAAAGTTTCGAAAATCTAAGGCAGAGATGGGGGGGTGATGTGAGGATAGGCTGGTCATTTGCATGTTGGCTCGAGTTGTGCTCTGTGTTGAAATAAGTTAAAGAACAAAAGGGGTGCTAAGGACGCCTAAGCCTTCTTGTCAGCCCCTATCCTTCACAACTAAAAGGATAGTAAAGGGAAAAGCAGCAAAAAAAATAAAAAAAAATAAAAAATAAAAAAATAGAAAATAGAAAAGGTAAGGCAAAACTTCTCTGCTAAAGGTCCTATTCGAAGTTAGATCCACGTGGTCATCACTGCTGGGCAGACGGAGGAGATGATGACTCGCGACGGGGCAACGACGAGGAATGAGGCCAGGGAGAGGCTGGCGCTGCAGCAAAAGGCTGCTGAACACGCCCCCTCTGCGGCACCTGGTTGGGTGGCCACCGGGGGCGTGAGCGCCAGCCAGGTGAGCTGGAGGCAGGGGGCCACGCCCCCTGCTGGGCGGTGCTCGGGCTCCCAACCACAACCACTCCCCTCTCTTTCAGGGAGGAGAGTCTTTATAAGACACTGAAAGATTATCTGACACAACCATTAATGGAGGTTTGCAATGAGATTATGGAGGGGAAGAAGGCACCGGAATCGTGGAAAGAAGCTTTCATCACATTGATACCTAAATCGGAAACTGAAAAGACACAACTCAAGAACTACCGTCCCATCTCTCTCTTAAATGTGGATTATAAAATTTTTGCAGACATTTTGGCAAATAGATTTAAAAGAGTGTTAAATCATGTGATTCATAAAGATCAGGCAGGTTTTCTCCCAAGTAGACATTTGTTTGACAATACAAGGAACATTATTGATATTCTGGAACTTTTGCAGACGAACAAAGGCAGTGTTGATTTTTATAGATGCGGAGAAGGCCTTTGACAACATCTCATGGAAGTTTATGAAGAGAAATCTTGAAGGGATGGGAGTAGGACGGGGGTTCGAGAATGGTATAGAGGCAATTTACTCAGAACAAAAAGCTAAATTGATAGTTAACAATGTGGTGACAGAAGAGTTTAAGATTGAGAAAGGAACACGACAAGGTTGCCCTATTTCCCCTTTGTTATTTATTTCAGTCCTGGAGGTGCTCTTGAATATGATTAGAGGGGACCGGTTGGTTGAAGGAATTCAGGTCGGAGCCAAACAGTACAAACTTAAAGCTTTTGCAGATGACTTGGTTTTGACACTACAGGAGCCAGAATCTAGTACAAAAAGGGTTTTGGAACTGATTTATGAGTTTGGTCGGGTGGCGGGATTTAAATTAAATAAGCAAAAAACTAAGGTCTTGGAAAAAAATTTGACAACTTTGGAGTCAGAAAGGTTTCAGAAAGAGACAGATTTAAATGTGGTTAAAAAGGTGAAATACCTAGGGGTTAATATGACTGCCAAAAATTTGAATTTATTCAAGGACAATTATGAAAAGTGTTGGTCAGAAATTAAAAAGGATCTAGAAAGCTGGTCAAGATTGAAGCTCTCCTTGTTGGGCCGTATTGCTGCTATAAAGATGAATGTACTGCCAAAAATGCTGTTTTTGTTTCAGACCCTACAGATTGTGGACAAAATGGACTGTTTCAAGAAGTGGCAAAGAGACATTTCTAAATTTGTCTGGCAGGGCAAAAAGCCCAGAATAAAATTTAAAATATTGACCGATGCTAAGGAAGGAGGGGGGTTTGCCCTGCCAGACTTAAGGCTGTACTATGAATCAGCAGCTTTCTGCTGGCTGAAAGATTGGCTGCTTCTTGAGAACACTGATGTTTTGGATCTGGAAGGGTTTAACAATGCCTTTGGATGGCATGCATATTTGTGGTACGACAAGGTAAAAATTCATAAGGTTTTCAAGAACCATATTGTCAGGAAAGCAATATTTAATGTCTGGATAAAATACAAAGACTTATTAGAAAACAAGACCCCAAGGTGGTTGTCACCTATGGAAGCTAAGGCTCAGAAAAGACTCAATATGGAGGCCAAATGGCCGAAATATTGGGAAATATTAGAAAAAGTTGGAGATACTTGGAGATTGCAGAGTTTTGAGAAATTAAAGGATAAAGTGTGAGATTGGTTACATTATGCTCAGATTAGGGAGGTTTTTAACTTGGATAAAAAAACAGGTTTCCAGGTGGAAAAATCGAAACTAGAAACAGAATTGTTAGAACCTAAGACTAAGGTACTTTCAAAAATGTACAACTTGCTGTTAAAATGGAACACTCAAGATGAAACAGTTAAATCAGCCATGATAAAATGGGCACAGGACATTGGGTACAATATTATGTTTGCTGACTGGGAAAGGTTATGAGGTTCACGGCATGTAATGCCTTGAAAGAAAATATTATGAAAATGATATATAGGTGGTACATGACCCCAGTCAAGCTTGCAAAAATATACCACTTGCCTGACAATAAATGTTGGAAATGTAAGGAGACTGAAGGAAAATTCTTTCACCTTTGGTGGACTTGCCCGAGGGTTAAGGCCTTCTGGGAAATGATTTATAATGAGTTAAAAAAGGTATTTAAGTATACCTTTCCTAAGAAACCAGAGGCCTTCCTTTTGGGCATTGTTGGCCAGAGGGTGTTAAAGAAGGATCGAACATTCTTTATGTATGCAACAACAGCAGCAAGAATACTTATCGCAAAACATTGGAAGACCCAAGATTTGCCCACGCTGGAAGAATGGCAGACGCAACTGATAGACTACATGGAATTGGCAGAAATGACTGGCAGAATTCGAGACCTGGGAGAAGAGACAGTGGAAGAGGACTGGAAAAAGTTTAAGGACTATTTACAAAAACATTATAAGCTGTATGAATGCTAAGAAGATGCAGGATAGAAAACAACATGGCATCAGCAATTTAGTTGAAAGATATATGATAATAAGTGATGTTTAAGAAAAAGATGAAATTTGAAGCAATATTATGTTTAAACTAAGTAGTTAAGTATTTGATAAAAATATTTAAAGTCGGAGACATAATATTTGAAAATTACAAAATAAGAACTGAAATAAGGTAATAAATTGCTGCTTATAACTTTATAATTGGGAACGCAGGAAAGGGAGATGTGAGGAAGTCCAAAGGTTATGGAAATATGATTTATGGATAGTTGTTTTTGTTGTATTTTTTCTATTCCATGTTTATCTTTTTGTTTTTCTCTGTTCTTCTTTGTTTGTTATATCTTGGTGATGGTATCTTACATGTTTGGTGATTTTTTGTTTGAAACTCTCAATAAATATCTTTTTTTTAAAAAAAGGAAAGTGGTCATTCTCAAAGCGGGGTACAACTGTAAAAGAGGCAACTTCATCTAACATTTCTAAGGGGACTAAGGAATAGTCAATTACACTCCTGCCCCTTTTGGAGCGGAAGGTAAAATCTCCTGGAATATCAGGCCGTATTGAGCCATTCAAAAATGCAAGATTAAATTCTAAAACCAATTGTAAGAGGTTTTCCTCCCACTTTATTAATAGTAATGTCTTTTGAAATCCTCCCTATTCTCAAAGGAAGTGGAGCATCTTCGGTTAGAGTTGAGACATAGCATTTATAGAGAGCTGTGTTATCTGATCCAATTCGCGCATTAGTGTCCCCCATTACAATCAGGGGGATATTTGGGAATTTACTGCGTATTAAGTACAGCTCTTCAAAGACTATATTCCATCAATAATGTGGTCTGGCTTCTGACTCTATGGGAGGGAAATATATATTTAAAAGAAGAATTTCCTTGTGAAAATTGGAAATGCTAACAATTGTGCATACTGTCCAATATTTCTAGTGTAATTAATTTTAAGGTTAGAAGACTGTATAATACCACAGATCAAACTGGCTTTGGAGCGTCCTTTTCTTGACATTTTAGTGGTGGGTAAATTAAAAGTAATAAAATTAGGAATAACTAAAGGTTTAAGAGACCAAGTTTCCTGCAAAAGGATTATATCATGAGAATCAAGAAAATTTATAAAATCTGGGTCAGCTAATTTACATAAAAGTCCAGCTACATTCCAGGACATGATAGAAAGAGTTTGCAGAGATCTATGATTTACGGATACTAATGGTCAATCCGATAAAGGAAGCACATTTCCACTTAATTTGTTTACATCACCAGAAGGATTAATATCAGAAGAGCATTCCAGTTCAGGCAAAGAAGACTCATGGTCCCTATTGTCGGCACTTCTTAAACTGTCTGCCGTCAACTCCTTGTTTGAAGTCAAGTAGCCAGTTTGGGGGGCAAGATCACTAGGTCTGAGAGCATCAACAGGAATGTGCGTTCCAGAAGTTGTTCCCGGGAGTTCTTCTTCTGTTGAGGTGTCCTCTAGTGCCGGCATATCCAAGTCAGCATTTGCAGGGCAAGTTGAAGGTTGATGGATTAAAATGTTAACTTCTTGCAGATGAGCTTTGGGACAGTCCTGGAACACAGGTGGGAGAATAGGTTGCTTAACAGTTTGTGTTACATCCGGTAGGTTTGGCATTATGTTATTTATTGGGAAGGTTTCTGGTTGGTCCTCAGCTGGGGGCAATCGTAGCTCAGCTCTCAGGGTGACCAGCTTCCTAGTGTGCATCTTCTGATTGAGTTCGAAAAGTCCCCCAGATATTTGTGTAGTTTCTGATCTTGCTTACTCCTCCTCCATAACTGTGGGCAAAGTCTGTTCTATGGATAGAGGTGAGGATGGATTATATATAGTGTCATAGATGTTGATTCGGCATATAGTTGGATCCAGTCCCTTGGTCTGTAAACGCCTTTCTTGGTTGGGTGAGTCTCTTACCGGGGATTCCTCCTGTAGAAAGGCCAGTATCTCCTCTTTCCCAGACCTATCATTATTCGTGTTCCTGCTGCCCACGTTAGCAGGTTCATGGGGGTTTGTTGAGGTCACGCATTGAATCTTGAATACTGTTTGTTATTTCTTCAATTTCCTCTAGTGTGGAGTTAATTGGGGTTGTGTTTATCAGTACTCTTCGCTCAACATTCCTAAGGAGTGGAGATGTCTTTAAAGTCACTCTTTTATTAACTGCAGCTGTGTTAGTGTCAATCAGAGGATCTGGGAAATTTCCACGTTGGCTTAATCTTGAAGGTGGGGCAGAGCTTGAGTCGGGGGGTAGCTCAGGAGATAACCGACTTGTCGGCCTCTGTATAGCTGGAAGTAGAGGTACAGCGTCCAAGTCTGCAAACACCTTTTTAACTGTAATGTGGAAATGACTCAGGAAGCCACCCATTTTGGGGAGAAGCAGGGGGATGGCATGACTTTGAAATTTGAGAAGTAGCTTTGTTACTTTTGGATGGCTCAGCAGTTTTTCCAGCGTTTTTAAGTCCAGAGAGCCTATATCCAATCTCAAGTGAAGGAATGGGTTTCTGTGTAGCAAGTTTAAAACTGACTCAACCCCCCTTTTGTTCTTTGAAAAGAGAGCACTTTTAAATGCGTAAAACTTGAACTGTTGAGCAAAACCATAATAAGGACACAGCTGCATAAACAGTTCTGTCCTTTATCAGGACAGGCAAGGGATGGCCTTGGCTCTCCAGGGGAACAAAGAAAACACGTCAGAACTTTATCTTATGTGCTGACCACAAAATACGCACAAGACCAATATCCGAGAAAAATGCCAAAAGCGTGTTCCCGGAGATTATGACGTCTTCCCAGATAAGAGTAGGAAGAGGAAGATCCTTTTATGGTCAGAAGTACAGGAAGGAAGATCCTTTTATGGTTGAGAGTACCAGAGCAGGAACATATGTGATGTCAACCTGCGTACGTAGGCCGACGTGGTTGGGCTCCTAGGGGAGGAGTGAGAGGGTGCCTGGAGGATATATAAACTGCATGAAACCTGTCATTTCTTTGTACTTGCTGTGGACTCACCACGCAAGTGCCTTCTGCTATCCGGAGAGCAGAATAAACTCTTTCTTTGAACCAACCTCGGTGTCATTTTGACTTCCTTCCTCCTGTCCCGGAGCAACGCAGACCCAATCGGTGAACTCCAATAAGGCTACATTTCATGGTGCATTGGCTGGGAATCTGCATTCTCTGAAGACAAGGACGAAGGACCGGGGCGTCACTGCTCAGTGAACAGCTCGGTCGGCGTCGGTGGCTCCAAGCGCGCACCCCACATTTTCTAGGGGGAGCCCCCACCCCGTACTTGATTGGAGATGCAGCAGAGACGGAAGAAAGACAGCAGCTGCACGGGAGAAGGGTACCCAGGGGAAAGGTAGGCTCCACAGCTTGTTTCGTGGGAGTCAGGGGTTTGATCAGCCCCGCCCAGTAGGAGCAGTAAAGTGCCGCTGGGTTTAACCAGTAGAGAGCAGAGTGCCGCTGGTTTGCCGGTAGAAGAGCAGTAAGTGCCACCGGTCTTGGGAAGTTTATGGGTAAAGGGGATTGGGGAGGTGCATGGGTTTTTTTTTATGTGTATGGGGATTCGTATGTATGTGCATTTATTTGTGTGTGGGGACACTCCAGTGAATGTTTTAAGTGGATGAGACGTTGAGGCTCAGAAGCCACTGGTGAAGAGAAGTGTGGTCCTTGAGGTGCGTTTCCTAGCGACGCGAGTCCATCTAGGCCACTGACAGGACGCGGAGAAAGGTGACTGAGTGAATAATTACATTAGGTGGTCGGAGTGTCCCAGTAAATTGCAGTAAATTGGCTGCCTTGCAGTGTTTTATTTTGGGGACAATTGGAAAGGTCAAGCTACAGTTGAAAACCCTTGTAAGCTCCTTTCTGTATTCTGGCAGTGACCAGCATAGGTGCATCCAGTTGGCTTGTATTGTATTGCCAACACGTGGGGTCCGGGAAAAAGAGATATGTGCTCTGCCAACGCGCAAGAGGCACCAGGAATAGAACCCTGCATGAAGGGGTTCCCAATTCTGCCACATCTACTGTGCTGCATCTTAGGGGGTTGGGAAACAGACCTTAAAACACCTAGAATCTTGCAGAGTACAAGTATAAAAAGGGGGGGGGGTTATTTGGTCTTTAACATTAAAAGTGACATGAGTTGCTCATGAGGTCAAATTTTATATTTTCATGTTAAAGGTGGGAAGGTTTCAATTAATAATACAATCATGTAATCATGTACTGGTTTCAGAATTTGAATGTCATCAATTCACTGTGCTTTGAGCTACTTGGTATCTTAATTTTTTTGTTAAAAGTTTGTTTCTTATTGACTCTGTTGCATAGGTACCCTGGGTGATTTAGAAACCACTTGTTAAATGTTGATCAAAAGTAAAAATGTACAAATGTACCCCTGCAGTGTGTGTGTGCTAAACACAGAAAATGGGGCCAAAGAACACTCAGGAAAATTACAAAATTACTAAATATTGCATGGCATGCCAGCCCCCAGAGCAACTCTGCAAGTTAGATTTTATTATAAATCTCAGCTCAGTTTAAAATAAGGATGAGCACACTATTTGATACCAAAATTGATTTTTGCACTACCTTTCTTCTGATATATTTTTGAAATGCGTATAATTTTTATTTGTAAAAGGAATGAACAATTGTGTCCCAAATGTTATGCAGAAGGTGAAGTAGTGGTCTCGGCGGGAGAAGGTAGAGGGAAGTAGAAAAGTAGGTGAGAGGTAGAGGGTAGAGAAGTGAGAATGTTGGAACAGGAGAAAAGTTGGGTAATGGGCTGTAAAGACGGTTGAGTGTTTATGCTGATGAGTATTAATGAAAGTAATATATTGAGATGGTATTATTGAGAGAGAGTTTGTGGATCGAGGGCCCCGACCCCGCTAAGTGAAATAAATACACATGGACACGTGGTATAAGGTTAATGGGCAAGAAAAGGCCACAACTTTATTGATTACAGCAGTGAAAAGGTATTGGCTTAGGCATTGGATGACTATAGGTGGTGGGTTTATTCAACAGTAGGTGGAGCCTGTTGATGCTCATCCAACTATAGGCTCACCCCCTGATGTCACCGAGGGTCGTGCCATGGCCTCCCGCCAAGCAGGCATCGGACGGAATACACGACCGCCAGATTCCTTTAACGGAATAACCCACGGTAGATAGCATAGGCGATGGCCACACCTAGCCCTTGACACATCACAACACATGAATCCAATGCCTAACCGCCACCCGAGCCGCAAAGGGGCTCGCCGCCAATACCCTCACAGCTGCAACAATCCCTAATGCTACTAATGACGCTGTCCAACCAGATGTCATTCCCAATGTCTGTCAGATGAACTCCGTCATTCCGGTACATGGCTTGGTCGCCGATCCGGATACGGTCATGATAAATGACTCGGCCATTCATAAAGCGTACCCAACGGGCTACCGCCCGATTCAGGAGTTTCCTGGTTTTTTCAATGGCCATACAGTTCTGCGCACCGCGCCAAACAATTCTTTTCAAGAAGGAGGACCAGAACACCATTGTTCCTGGGCACAAGGCCGCAATCGCCTCCAAGTCTCTTTTTATGTTCCGCAACAAGTCCACGCTTCTCATCTTAGTAAGGTCATTCTCTCCCAAGTGAATGATAAGGATGTCAGGAGGGCCAAACGTGGCAACTCTCCCTCTCAGCAATGGCATAAGCAATGCCTCGTCTCTCCCTCTCAGCAATGGCATAAGCAATGCCTCGTCTCTCCCTCTCAGCAATGGCATACGCAATGCCTCGTCTCGAAAACCAGGAAACTCGCACTCCAGGTGGCAATCCAAGGTTAGGGGTGAGGCCACAGCTAACTGACCGTACGTGGGCCGAATGGACTATACCATGGCTACAAATCCAGACGCTTCTGAGAATGGCTGAGAATAAAGGAAAGAAAAATATGGGTAAGTAGAGGTAAAGGAGCAGAGCACATTCTAACGAGTGTAACCTTTATAAGCGTCGGATTTCCACCGACCCATTTCCTTAATCTTATCCGCTGGCGGGCCCAAGCGTGCAGCTGTTGTGGCGGCGCCAATCCTGAGTGAGTGTGCCGCATAATCCTGGGAAGATAAACCACAGGCATCAATAGCTTTGCGGAGTGCCCTTGTGAATTGGTGTCTCAACAAAGGTGACTGTGGAAAAACATGGGTCTACTAAAGAATGTGATAGCGGCTATGTGTATCCTCAAAGTTTTCGAGGCTTAACCTAGGCCATGAAGGTGTGTTAAGTATTGCAGAACGTTTTCTGTGGAGGGTGTAACATTGGTGGAAAGGGAGGATACTTTGGACCTGAACCCCATGAAATCACACCAGACCTTCTTATATGATCTAAGCGTAGAGGGTGCGACAGATGCTAATACTCCCTTAATCACTTCACGTCTCCAAGGTTCCACAGGTGCTCCGGAACGGGTTCTGGCAGTGGCTGAGCCCTGGGAGCTAATGCTCGGAAGCGAGGCACTGGAGGACGCATGATTGGAGTAGGCACGACACCCTCTCGGAACGCGATGACTGTTTAGCCAGTATGTTGACCACTGCCTGGTTATCAGTTCTGAAGCACACCCGACGATTCTGGAACTCCTCAGTCCAAATGTGAACAGCCACAACTAAGGGGGGGAAAAACTCCAGAAAAGTGAGATCCCACATGATAGCCTCGCCTTGCTCCTCTGCTGGCCATTGTTGAGCACACCAGCGTCCCCTAAAGAATAAACTGAAGCCCAAGGACCCAGCAGCATCAGTGAACCTGGAAATTTAAGGACAGGTTGAGGATTTCCTGCCATAAGGAGACTCCATTGTAGCGTTCCAGAAACGTGATCCAGGTCTCAAGGTCTGTCTTAACCGATTTTGGGAGTCTTACCCTGTGGTGCGGTTTGTTTGTTTGTTTGCTATTTTATTTCATTTTTAAGGTTAGGTATGCACATAGGCCCCAAGACTCATTTTGTATCATGACTTTTAAACTTCTGATTTGTTTCTGAGTCACTTGGTGCTCTCTGTGCTGAATCTGAAGGGGGCTGGCACACAGACTAGCTGAATGTGGATGTTCATTATGCACTGTATCATAGTATAGTACAGTGATTACAAAAATATCTGCTTGAGTATACGTTTCATCATGTGTAAAACTCATCAGGAATAAACAAATAGTTCTATATTGTGATCAAGTAACTCCTAGAACAAAATTGTAAGTTTTAGCTTCAGAAAACCAGTTGCTTCTAGCCAACATCCATTATGATGGGAGATATGAATGGGGTGGTCTCTACTTATATGGATAAGTCACAAAATCAAAAGTTAACCAAAGAAGGCAGACTACCTAAAACTTTTTTTGAACTAACTGACAGTATGGACTTGATTGACATTTGGAGGACAAAGAACCCCCTAGGTAAAGAAGGAACATTCTTCTCTGAGGCCCACCTGTCATGGACAAGGATCGACCAAATATGGACAACTAGAGGGCTGGCACCTAAAACCAGAAAAGTGGAAATCTGCCCAAAAACCTGCTCCGACCACAACGCCTTGAAAGTGGAACTGAGACTCACTCCAACTGGTTCCTTCAGATGGAAAATGAATGACACCCTACTAAGAGACCAGGAGATTGTGAAGAAGGCCCAAAAAGCTTTAAAAGACTATTTTGAAATTAACTTGAACACTTCGGTGGAAAAGAGAACAATCTGGGACGCAAGTAAAGCAGTTATGAGAGGGTTTCTGATACAACAGAATACGATTAAGAAAAAACTCTGGAATGGAAAAAAGGATAAGATACTAGAGAAGATAAGAGATGGAGAGAAAAAAACTGAGATTAAGACCAAAATCAAAAGAAGTTCTAAGAGAAATTAAATTCCATCAAGCACAATATGCGAAATTGATAAACCAAGAAGTGGAATGGAAAATTAAACAAATGAAACAAAGATCATTCGAATCGGCGAACAAATGTGGGAAACTGCTAGCATGGCAGTTGAAAAAGAGACAAAAACTGAACTTTGTTACCAATCTGGAGGTTGAAGGGAGAAATATTCAGAAACCAGAAGAAATTAGAAAGTGTTTCCAGAGATACTTCAAAAAACTTTTTACGCAAGGGCCCCAGGAAGAGACTGAGATAGATCAATTTTTAAAAGTTAATGGATTACCAAAACTATCTCAGGAGAAGAGAACAATCTTGAATCACAGAATAACACAACAGGAAATAGAGGGAGCCATTCAGAACATGCAATTAGGCAAATCTCCAGGCCCAGATGGACTTACCTCCAAGTACTATAAGTTATTAAAAGACTATTTGATACAACCACTAATGGAGGTTTGTAATGAGATTATGGAGGGGAAGAAGGCACCCGAAACGTGGAAAGAAGCTTTCATCACATTGATACCTAAACTGGAAACTGAAAAGACTCAACTTAAGAACTACCGTCCCATCTCACTCCTAAATGTGGATTACAAAATTTTTGCAGACATCTTGGCAAGTAGATTCAAAAAAGTGTTAAATGAAGTAATTCATAAGGACCAGGCAGGCTTTCTCCCAGGCAGACATTTGTTTGATAACACTAGGAACATTATTGACATTTTGGAACTTTTGCAAACTAACATTAATACTAAAGCAGTGTTAATTTTTATTGATGCGGAGAAGGCCTTTGATAACATTTCTTGGAAGTTTATGAAGAAAAATTTGGAAGGGATGGGAGTGGGACGGGGGTTTGAAAAAGGAATAGAAGCAATCTATTCAGAGCAAAAAGCTAAATTGATAGTGAACAATGTGGTGACAGAAGAGTTTAAAATTGAAAAAGGAACACGACAGGGGTGCCCTCTTTCCCCTCTTTTATTTATTTCAGTCCTGGGGGTGCTTTTGAATATGATTAGGGAGGACCGGTTGGTCCAAGGAATACAGATCGGAGTGAAACAATATAAATTGAAAGCTTTTGCAGTTGACTTGGTTTTAACATTACAGGAGCCAGAATCTAGTACAAAAAGAGTTTTAGAACTGATTTATGAGTTTGGTCGGGTGGCCAACTTATTTAAGTTGAATAAGCAAAAAACTAAAGTTTTGGGAAAACCTTTAGAAACAGATGGGTTTCAGAAGGAAACAGAATTAAATGTGGTTAAAAAAGTGAAATACCTAGGGGTTAATTTGTCTTCCAAAAATTTGAATTTATTTAAAGATAACTATGAGAAATGTTGGTCAGAAGTTAAAAAGGATTTAGAAATTTGGTCAAGATTGAAACTTTCCTTGTTGGGTCGAATTGCAGCTATAAAAATGAATGTATTGCCAAAGATGTTGTTTTTGTTCCAAACCCTACAGATTGTGGACAGAGTGGAATGTTTTGGAAAATGGCAGAAGGATATTTCTAAGTTTGTTTGGCAGGGCAAAAAGCCCAGGATAAAATTTAAAATATTAACTGACTCAAAAGAAAGAGGGGGATTTGCCCTGCCAGACTTAAGGTTATATTATGAAGCTGCAGCTTTCTGCTGGATGAAGGATTGGTTTCTGTTAGGAAACACTGATGTCCTAGATCTGGAAGGGTTTAACAATTCTTTAGGATGGCATGCATATTTGTGGTACGACAAGGTAAAGACTCACAAAATGTTCAAAAACCATATTGTCAGAAAAGCATTATTTAATGTCTGGACTAAATACAAAGACTTATTAGAAAGCAAGACCCCGAGATGGTTGTCACCAATAGAGGCTAAGGCCCGAAAAACCCCCAATATGGAAGCCGTTTGGCCAAAATATTGGGAAATAATAGAAAAAATTGGAGATAATTGGAGGTTGCAGAGCTTCGAAAAATTAAAGAATAGGGTGCAAGATTGGTTTCATTATGCTCAAATTCAAGAGGTCTTCAAATTAGACAAAAAAACAGGTTTCCAGGTGGAAAAATCGAAATTAGAGACAGAACTGTTAGAACCAAAGACTAAGGTTCTTGCAAGAATGTATAACTTGCTGCTTAAATGGAATACTCAGGACGAGACGGTCAAATCAGCCATGATAAAATGGGCACAGGATATCGGGCATAACATTATGTTTGAAGACTGGGAAAGGTTATGGACCACCGGTATGAAATTCACGGCATGTAATGCCTTGAAAGAAAATATTATGAAAATGATATATAGGTGGTACATGACCCCAGTCAAGCTTGCAAAGATATATCACCTGTCTGACAATAAATGTTGGAAATGTAAGGAGGCTGAAGGGACATTCTTTCACCTCTGGTGGAACTGTCCAGGGGTGAAGGCCTTCTGGGAAACAATTTACAATGAGTTAAAAAAGGTATTTAAGTATACCTTCCCCAAGAAACCAGAGGCCTTCCTCTTGGGCATTGTCGGCCAGAAAGTGTCAAAGAAGGATAGAACTTTTTTTATGTATGCAACTACAGCAGCAAGAATTCTCATCGCAAAATACTGGAAGACACAAGATTTACCCACACTGGAAGAGTGGCAGACGCAATTGATGGACTATATGGAACTGGCAGAAATGACTGGCAGAATCCGAGATCTGGGAGAAGAAACAATGGAGGAGGATTGGAAAAAAATTAAGGACTATTTACAAAAATACTATAAGCTATATGAATCTTAAGAATTTGCATGATTTGGAAAATTTAGCTTCAGCAATTAAGACTTGGTAATATGGGAAACTAAGTTATAACTATGAAAGGACTAAAGTTTAAAGTAACACGGTATTTAATTTAGGACAAAAGTAAACTGATAATAAGCACCTTAGACTTAAAATATATTATTTTAAAAGTACAAAAGAATGCATGAAACAAGGTAATAATTTGCTGATATTTTTATTGTAAAGAATGCAGGGTGAGGGAGACGTGGGGAAGTCCGGTTGGTGATGGAAAAATGTCTTTGAAAGATGGATTTCTTTTTCTTTTTTCTTTATTTCTCTTTCTGTTATTTCTCTTTTTATATCTGACTTTATATCTGCACCTGGAAAGCAATAAAAATATTTTTTTTAAAAAAATTGTAAGTTTTAGCTTCAGAAAACCAGTTGCTTCTAGCCAACATCCTGTTGCCAATGTAGCTAAAATTTTAACACTTTTGATTGTTAGCTGATAACACGATTGTTAGTATGACAAGAGATTGGTGGGATGCTCTCCTACAGATTTCCAAAACTGTTGGACTACAGACACAGCCAGGACATTCAGCCAGGACATTCCAGAACACTTCTATCTGGTACTGTAAAAGTCAGGTTTGAGTTTCACTCTAGCTAGAAAGAACTGCTACATATGCAACATGTTCTAGAAGATTGCCAAAGGTGAGCTCTTGGCCAAAGTGTTATCCACTTCAGTGAAGTGTTATTTCTCACCAAACTAGCAATTTGTTTACTAACTATACATGTTCCCTAATATAGTTAAAGCATTGAAATTATGCGATTTCGACTGTTGGGCTTAAAGGCTTACTAGATTATAGGTAAAGGTAAAGGTAAAGGTACCCCTGCCCGAACGGGCCAGTCTTGACAGACTCTGGGGTTTGTGCGCCCATCTCACATCTATTGGCCGGGGGCCAGCGCTGTCCGCAGACACTTCCGGGTCACGTGGCCAGCGTGACAAAGCTGCTCTGGCGAGCCAGAGCCGCACACGGAACGCCGTTTACCTTCCCGCTGGTAAGCGGTACCTATTTATCTACTTGCCCCCGGGGGTGCTTTCGAACTGCTAGGTGGGCAGGCGCTGGGACCGAACGACGGGAGCGCACCCCGCCGCGGGGATTCGAACCGCCGACCTTTAGATCGGCAAGCCCTAGGCGCTGAGGCTTTAGCCCACAGCGCCACCCGCGTCCCCTACAGCGCCACCCGCGTCCCCTAGATTATAGGACTAAGGACTAAATCATTATTGTACTTCATTGCAATTTTTTCCACAGCTGCCCTGCTCAGTGTACCATTGCTCCCATGTGTCTTCCTGTTTGGGGTGTCATTTTGTTAAAGCTGTGGTCCTGCTCTTGTAGTTGATCTGGGAGAAAAAGGCAGGTTCCCCAGGAAAAATTAATTAATTAATTAATTAATTCCTGCATGAGGTGTTATGGAATGATACATTTGGTTGCCTAATAATCTGAAAAGGGGGTGTGGGTCTGGGACGGGGTGCCTCTGTCCTGGAGACCAAGCAGGGGCTAAGTGGCGCCCCTGCTGGGTTCATCCCAATTAGCTGTATGCCATAGTGTGACTCCAAAGGCGGAGCTAGCTGCTCTGGCACCCAGAGTGGCACATATAGTGTGGACCCAAAGGTGGGGCTAGCTACCCATTGGGTGAGGCGAGCGTCCTTTCCCTTACTGACTTCTGATTAGGAGAGTCCTTCGCGGTTAAGGAGCCACTACTGGGATTCTGAAACCCTCTGAGAAACCCTTCCACAGATAGGATGCTGCACTTCCGTCCGGATGGATAGACAAGAGGTTGAGGAGAGGAGAAAGCTGAATTGGAGAAAATGCTAGACCCAGAAGGACCTTATCAATGGTTCCCTGCTGTGGGGGCTCATCTGGAACCAGAGTGGTGGAAGCCCTGACCTCCCCAAAAGGGCCACTTCCCTTTGTAACACGCTGTGGCTGGGTGAGAACCGCACATCTCTCACACTCGTGCGGGTACTTACAAGACTGCCTTTGGCATTGCCCTTTATTGAATTACCAGCACACCTTACGTTTTAAATCCTTTCTAAGGCCCAGCTTTCCAGTGCGATACACCTCTGATGGCTTCTTCTCGACATACGGGCTAACTGCCAGATGCTAATAGCGGCGGCCTCCCCAGAAAGGGCGTAAGCCGTTCTGACTCATCATCACTGGCTGATGAGGTGCCTGATTCTGGAAGCTGGACCCTGGGCTGCTTATTCTGCAAAGAACTAGAAGAACTGGAAGCAACCGGGTTATTGATACGGGCCAGCAGCCTCCACGCAGGCGCCCTGGTGCGGTTCTCAAAGTTGGCGAGCAAGCCTGAGACCTAGTTTGCACAGCCACCGTTCCTGTCTGAGGGCTTGGGCCTGCACCTGGGTAGTTTAAAGGCTGGCCACTGGTTTGCGAAACAAGGAAGTAAGAAACGCAAGGCAAATAGAACTAAAGAATAGCTAAGAGAAAGTGCTGTATCATAGTCAACAATGAATGATCTGAAGGCATTGAGGAACTGCGAAATGGGTTTGGGTTTATTATTACGACGGTTGACAGCTGCAGTGTGTACTGGTACTGCACCCGTGCGCTTCCACTTGGGCGCCATGAACTGCTCTGTGCCCTAGTAAAATGCGCCTACTATTTATTTTGTCACTAATTATTATTTGATTTAATTTTATTTATTTATTTATATTTTTAATATTAATTTAATATTAATTTAATATTATATTTTTAATATAATATTATTTATTTATTATTATTTATTTATATTTCAAATTTATTTTATTTTATTACTTTATTTTATTATTGTTGTTATTTTTTTAATTAGTAATTAATATCACCACTCAATTAATAACTTGACTGTAATTAAATGCTAGTATACAATTATTGTGCATCAATAAAGTTCGGAGCACTGTTGAGGGATTAATTATTAATCAATAGTATCTCAATTAATACCCAAAGGATTTATAGCTATGAGTAGGCATTACTATTATCAATTGCTCTGCATAATTGCTGACAAAATGAACAAGCTATACGTCACTTAACTGCACCGCTTCTATTTATTTATATTTATTAAATCACAACCCAGCAAGAGTTCAAGCAGCAGCGCTCAACTACATATTAGCACCTGGCTCCAAGGAACAATCCCGTACACAGAGCAACCCCAACTGCAGTCAGACAGAATTAGAAGATAATTGCCTACAATAAAAGTTGCCCCTTTTAAATGATAGGCAAATCTAGGCACAAAGCATTGCCAAGTAATCAAACAGAATTGAAAATAACTGCCTACAAGGAGATGCTCAGAAGCTGCAGCCAAATTAAGAAAAAAAAAAAAAAAAGGAAACCAATAAGATTCCAGGCCCACAGAAAAGGAGGGGTGAGGTTGCTCTTAAGCTGCTGGGGAAACTTCTTCCAAACAAAGGAAACTTTGCCAAACAAAGAAAAATAAACCTTTGCCCACAAGGTCAGCTCAATACCAGTTGATTGAAATAAGGGTGCTTAAACAGACAAAAGACTGCAATTGGTCAAACTGCTGGTTAGTTAAACTGACAATGCAAGTAGAGCTGCTGAACTGGCAGGTGCTTAAAGACAATGCCTCACAAACTGCTGGCCACTCAGAGAGTTGAAAAACCTGTCTGGCAACTGTGACGACTCTGGCAAGAAGCAAAGGGAACTCCAAAGACCTATGTATCTCCTGAAAGGGTGGGGGGAGGGAGGGAGAACGGGTGGGGGGAGGAGAGGGAAAGCGTGGGGGGGGGGAGTTGGGAGGGAGGAGGGGTGGGGGGAGTAAAATGAATATGCCGGGCAAGGAAGTTTTTGAAGAGAAGGAAAATAGCTGTCCTTTACAGTGAGCCAAAATGAAGTGGAAATATAAACTGTGGGTTAACCTGGACTTTTCAGTAAGGTACTATAAGCCGAAATCTTTTGATGTTGCTGTTGTTGTTTAAAAGTGGTTTTCTTTAGGGAGCCTGTACTGGCAAGTGAAGCCAATGACAAGAACCAGGCAAAGGCACACCTTCAAAGGTTTTAAACGTATAAACGTGGAGTGCTGAGGAATGTTTCCCTGATCAGAAACCCTGAATTGTCCACCCCCAGCCCTGCCTTATTTCTTCCCCCAAACATCAAGCGAAGGGGGGGGGGTGGCTTAGAGAAACCAAGAGGGGTGAGGTTTAAGCGCACAGTCTATTCCAAGCCCCGGCAGCCTTTAAAATTTTTCAGGGGGCTCTCGACTTAAGTGATACCAATGGAAGGGATGGCAGGGTAAATTAAACCCACACTAGAAGATTAATAAATCAATAAACGGCAGGCACAATAAACAGCAGGCAGAAACACACGCTGCAAGCACACACACACACACACACACGACTTAAATTAGAGAGGAATAGGAAAAGGAACCCTGAGGATCATCTAGTCCAACCCAAGCAATGCAGAAATATTCAGCTGTCCCATACAGGGATCGAACTTGCAACCTAGGCATTATCAGTGCCATGGTCTAACCAACTGAGCTATCCAGGCTCTCAAGGACAATGGAGGGGGCAAACGCACCAGCACCCTGGCCAACAAATTAAAATGTAAGGCAAACCCACTCAGTCACCCAGACCAGTCATGCAATTGAACAGGCAAGGGCAATAGAGGGGAAGACGTACACGTACCCTGGCCAAAATTAAATAAAAACGAACAGCCACCAAGGCAGAGGCAGGGTAAGGAAAGCGAGGAGACGAGGAAGAAGGAAAGACAGAGCCACACTCACACTCAGACCTCACTGAGGGCACGTGCTGGGCAAGGGAACGAGCTGCAGCTTAAAAAAGGTAATTCGCACAAATCAAGCACCAGGAGTGGGGGGAAATAGAAGGTTAAATGTAGGTTTTTACACAGAAATGTAAAAGTAAGGGACTACACGAAGGGGAAACTTAAAAGAGAATCCTTATGAATTGCGCAAAGCAGAGCTTAAGACAGGGACTGTGGGGGGGGGAGGGGGGAATAAATCAGGAAATAAGGCTCAACACCAGAAACAGAACACAGGTAAAAAGCTGCTGAATATAAGGTACAAGGCAGGCTAACAAAGAGATAGCTACTAGACCTGCTGCCTGTTATAACTCACTAAACGCAGCCCACATGTTACAGAAAAGGATACTTTTGCGTGTGTGTGTTTGTGTGTGTGTGTGTAACCAGGCACTAGGAGTGGGGGGAAGACAGCAGACTAGCAGATTTGGATTTAGAAAATTAGGAACCCCCTGCTTAGCAACCCTGAAATTAAACCGAACACCAGAAGTGGGGGGAAATAGGGAAGTTAGCTCAACGAAAAGTAAACTGAAGCAATTTACATCCAAGCAAAGATCCAAACTCTCCCAGTACTCCAATCACAAGGAATTAGCTCCAATAGCAATAAACAGCCCCCCCCCCACTCTAAGCCTTGCAAAATACTTCCCTGGCTTCTGCAGACAGCAAGGAGGTTAGACCTGTTGACTCGCTGCGGGACGACGAGGACTGAGGGGGAGGAGAAGGTAAGGAGGGGCAGGGGCTAAGGCCCCTGCCAGGGCGGAGTCCGGGCTCCCGCCCACAACCACTCCCCTCTCTTGCAGGGAGGAGAGTCTTTACTAAATATAGTAAAAGCTGAATTGCATAAAGGGTGTGTGTGACCAGCGACACACTGTTGTCAAAGTCTTGCATGTGCTGTTAAAATGAAATCAGATTCTTGGTTGAGGTTTTCATGAGTAAAACCAGCTTTTAAAGAATTCTGAATTAAGAATTAAGAATATAATATATTATAGAACAGCCCTCTTTTTGGCTGGCTGGACAGCTAACCATCCATAAATTAACGGCAAGAATAGGGACCTGGAATGTTGTTTGTGGGGTTTTTTTTAGTATGTCCCTCCCATGAAAGATACTCCTTGGACATCTATTAATTGAAAATTGAGATGGCTCTGAGTGTACATGCCAGGAGAGGTCTTAGGCAAAATAATTTTTATTTCCCTGTTCACATTAGGCTGTGGAAAGTGTTCCAAAACAAACATCTTATATGAGAAAGGGAGATATTGAAGCTCTTTGTGTTGACTGAACCTCCAAAGTTGTCAAGTGCATTAGTGACAGCAGAATCAAAATGTTGATAGACAAATACCTCAATGCTTATTGATACAATTACCCCCCTCCCACTAGAGGACTAGTGGGTAGATCTGACCCAATATTTGTGTGTTAATAATGTCTACAGCTTCAAAAGCAAACAAAAGCTCTATTAGAGGCTCTTTCCTTCAACTATACAATCTCGCAGGAAGTGCAGAGAAAGTGGAATTGGGTTTTCAAACCAAAATGCTAAGTAAAACAGGATGATGTGAACACTGGCCCAACTGAATGCATGAATGTGTGAATCCATTTAGGAAGAGTGTTGGGGTGAAATAGCAAATGTGTGTATTGGGAAACTGGGACCTTAATTCATAAAGCAAATAACACCAAGCAAGCTTTGTCCTTCAGCAGAATACACTTAAGATACAGTGTACACAAAGCTACAGTGATACACAAAAGCTACAGAGCTTTTCTCTAGTGTAAGAT
This sequence comes from Podarcis vaucheri, assembly GCF_965113315.1. Lineage (NCBI taxonomy): Eukaryota > Metazoa > Chordata > Lepidosauria > Squamata > Lacertidae > Podarcis > Podarcis vaucheri. Next base: position 20,039,069 of record NC_138757.1, read on the forward strand.
TTGTTTACATCCTCTGTAGCATACGCAAGCAGGACCAAAAATGCAGGAGGAATCAGATGCCACATTTTGAAGTAGGTGAAGGCCCCACTGCCTGTATTCGTTCGTTTGTGGTGTGTGCCTTTCTTTGTGGTTTCAAATATGGAAGTTATCAGGCACTTCTTATCCGGGCTGCTTGTATGCTGTCGTAGCCTTCTACGTGGTGTTCCCTAAAATGTTCCTAGTGCTCTAGGTCAGATATTTAGTTTCACATTATGAAAAGGAACAAACAGGAACCTTTCCCCTAAATGGTGTCTTGGTACCCGCTCTTTCAACCCCCCTTCCCGATACCCCCATCTGCTCTATATAGGATTGAATTCAATAGATATGGGGGGGGGGGGACTTCGTGTTAAAGAGTTGAATTGCACTCTGTCTCCTTCTGTGTGTGATATACAGATGCAGAAATGAGTTTATATTTAGTCAGCATGAGTTGCTTATTCCTCCTGTTTAATAGGAATACCCTTTCTGACTGTCATCAGATGTTTTCTTATAAGAAAATTCAGCCATACAGCATTTAACCTATTGTTGTGCCATAATTTTAACTGAACCACTGTCCCAAGTCAATTAAGTATGTGAATATCAAGGATTAAATTATTTGCAGATAAATAATAATAATAATAGGGGAAAACTAGGAAGGACTGTCCTACAGTTTATTTAAAAGGTCAATCAACTTCCAAATGCAGCCCAACAGAAACCCCCTTTTGTTGGGTTGAAAATGAACGACAGACGAGTATGTAGGTGTCATCTGGGAGGCCTCTCTCGAGCAAGTCTCGAGGAGTCTCTTTTATTGAATATTACAAGCATTGCCACGTATGTGCTGGTTGCTGATTGGTTAACACAAGTACAAAGCAAAGATTACATATAGGCATTAATCACCAATAGAAGAAAGGCTGGGAAAGGGAACACAGGGAACACGGAATTGGACAGGAATTGGCATTAATCACCAATAGAAGAAAGGCTGGGAAAGGGAACACAGGGAACACGGAATTGGACAGGCATGAAAACCTCCTTAACTAATGGTTGATATAGCAAGACTAAAACAATTACTAATGATTGATCATAACATGAAAGAATACAACAATTGAATTCCGTAGATGTGGTCAGCTGTGCATTAAGAACAGGTCATAGTGTTTTTCATGAGCTTAGCAATGAGGGAATGTCTTGGTCTTTGGAACAAGTTGTGTAGTGTGTGCAGAAGCAGAGAAAAGCTTATAGGCAAGACTTCCCAGAATGCAAGAGAAAAGAAGCAATGCTGTGCAGAGAGAGGACTTCCCTTTATCTCCCCCTTTCTTTTCTTGTTTGCGAGGCGTTCTGGGTAAATAAGGCAAAAATATTTCAGGATTAGTGGTGTGCCAGCGAATGCCCAAAATAAGTTGCCAGGGTCGACGGGACAGAAATATTTCGGGATACGTGGTGTGCCAACGCATGCCCAAAATAAGCCTGCCCATCTCCCCTTAGGTTTACTGTTGGTGTTGCCATTTCGCAAAGTAGGCAGCAAGGAGTTTATTGGGTGGTGGAGGGGGGGAGAGAAGCCGAGAGAAAAGACTTATGAGGCCAGGAACGCACTGAAGGAAGCAACATAGCAAAATTAAGATACATATAATGACAATGGCATATTGAAAGAGATTACGAAGCCAAGTAAAGTTAGGCAGCCAAGCAGTAAGCCACTGGGTGAAAGAATCCCAGAGGCCAGAAAATCCAACGTCTTGTGTAATGTGGTGTGTAAGATTTTGCAAATGAGAGATTTGGCTTTGAATGGCTTTAGAGTTATCAGAAATATCAAAACAACACATGTTGTCCACTTGTTCACATCCATAATGATAAAGCATCAGTAAATAATCGATAGCAGCGCGGCTCTGCAGAAGACCATGCTGGAGTTCACTCTGCTCTTTATTCAGAAGGTGAAGGGCTTGAGAAGTATAATTCAGGGCTTTTGCTGCAGAACAAGCTAAAGAATTAATGTTTCTACTATTGCGTACAGCCAATCCAGGGACTCCTAAGAGAGAAACAGCTAAGGAGATATATTCAGACCTGCTAGGAAAAGAGATTGAATCGTCACAATCGTTAGTCAATGCAACAGAACGACGATATCTAGAGCGGGACAGGTGATGTTTTTTGGGTAATATGATGGACAAACGGCTTAAGCAACAAGGTGTGCCATGGCTGATGTTCGCTGGAATATAATTGAATGTATAGCCTGGACACGACCAGAACCAGCCTTCAGGCAGTTCTGTATATTTATATACATAGGAAATATTTGCATAATCAGAGCAATTAAAATTATCCTTGCCCATTTTCACACAATTGGTTTTTGTGCAATTCACCATACGGGCACAAGTAACATTAAAAGAAGCCACGTATGGGGTCAATAAATCAATGGCCAAAGGTGGGCGTCGGTGTACCTGGTTACCCCAGTTATGGTAACCGGAATAACCAAGGGTGTGGAGAGAATCATTTTGGGGTAGAGATGAATAAAACCAGGTATCATTTTGCAAATCTAGAGGGTCATGGCAAACAGGGATAAGGCAAGAGCCAAGGATTTCACCAATGGAAACCTGCTGGGTGAGGCAAAAGGAAGAAACATTAAGGGTCTTTGCAAAAGACTCCCACACATTTATTGGTGTGGAACCACCGCTACTAGGAGCGGCAGCGGAAAGGGGCAAAAACAAAACGCTGAGAACAAGCACTATCATAGAATTAATGTTAAGGCAAGAAATAATACACATAAGCGAATTCTCAGGGGTTGCTTCAAGCTGCTTTTCCTTTCTAAGCTGTTCAGCCTGAAATGAGAGCGATTTTATTTGGCCCCATGTCACCGGTCCATTACGAATCCCCCGCTTGCGAATCCTGGGGGGTGGGGGGCTGGACGTCACATCCTGGGCGATCTGTAGTTTGCGATCGAACGATTGGATCCGGAAGGGTCTGTCGCCACGCCATGGTATAGGCGGATGCAGCGCGCAGGAACCCAGCGAGTGCCCTGTGGAGTAGAAACTGCAGCGTAACCCTTTCCCCAGGTGATCAGTTTCACAGGTTCACTCCATTCGTTGGAGGGTAATATCTTATAGTGGACCAGTGGGGCTGGGAGTATCTCTGTTTGTTGAAAATGCTTCTGCAGGCAAGTATAAGACTGATGATCCTGTATGGAAACATTCAAATGATTGAGAGTAAAGAGAACACTGGCCAACCAGCCTTCTTTTTCGGAGAGCGAGGCTGGGACTCCGGCCTTTTTTTCCTGTCGTTCCAAGGCAGTTTTTAAAGTGCGATTGGCACACTCAACAATCGCTTGGCCTTGAGAATTGTAGGGAATGCCAAATAAGTGGTGAATATTCCAAGTTTCACAGAACTGAGCAAAGGATTTTGCACAGTACGCTGGGGCATTGTCAGTTTTCAAAGAACGGGGCTTGCCCATGACTGACATGGTACGGACAAGATGATTGCAAACATGCTTAACCTGCTCACCCCTTTGAGGGGTGGCCCAAATAAAACCTGAGAATGTATCAATGCAAACATGTATGAACTTCCAAGGTGAAAAAGGGGCAAAGTGAGTTACATCCATTTGCCACAATTGGTTGGCTTCCAGTCCACGGGGATTAACACCAGGGCTGGGGTGGCCAATCTGATTAGAGCATTGAAGGCATTGCTGGATGATTGCACGTGCCGCTTCCAACGGGATTTGGAACTGGCGGCTAAGGGCTTTTGCATTTTGATGATGGAAAGCATGACTTTCAATAGGAGAAACAGGCAAAGCTCTAAGCAAGGAATCTGCTTTTGCATTGCCATCAGTGATAAAGCCCGGAAAGGGTTGGTGAGAGCGAATGTGCACCACAAATAAAGGGTGGGAGCGATTGGAAAGAAGCAATTGTAAGGAAAGGAAAAGGCTCAACAAGTTGTCGTCCAATAAAGGACTTACATAACTGCCTTGTAGGTGAGTTATGACATTTGCGACATAAAGGCTGTCCACAATCAAATTAAAAGGTTGTTTGGAAAAGTGATGCAAAGCTTTGACAGCAGCTGCTAACTCAGAACGCTGGGCAGACTTTTGTGGAAGTGTGTAAAGGCTGTGCCATTCTTCATTTTGTTGCCAGGCAACCACCCCCCTGGAGGGGGATCCGTCAGTAAAGACAGTAAGGGCATCCAGAGGGACAGGAGATAATATGGAAGAGAAGGACAGTGAAATTTGTTTGCTCATTTGCAGGCGAGGGTCGGCTGGGATGTGGCAACCCACTTGACCAACAAAATCGGCTAAAGCGCACTGCAAATCCATGCTGGTGGAAAGAGCAGTTTCCCATTGTTCTAAGGGCATGGGTACAATAATTTGGCCACAATCAATGCCAAAGAGGCTTTTACAGCGACGGCGTCCCTTGCTGATGAGCTGAGCAAGGAGATCCACTAAAGGAGTCACTGTGTTTTTTGGCGTATGATGTAAATACAGCCATTCAATTATATGAACTTTCGATGGGCCTAACTGAATAATGGCCGCAAAAGGTTGGACAGAATCTGTCATTATGACTACATCGGGCAAAACATTAAGGATTGCTCGATCAACCCAGTGGAGACGCATGATTTCCTTTAACTGGGCAACAGTCTGCTGTTGAGAAGGAGTCAAGGTGATTTTTGTACCAGGAGAATGATGGCCTTTTAAAGCTGAGAAAAGCGGCCGTAGAACTTCAAGAGGGATTTTAAAATAGGGTCTTATCCAATTAATGTTGCCCAGCAATTGCTGCAGCTGGACATATTTCATAGTTTTTGGAACATGAAGTTTGGGGACTATAGGAATGGAATAGCTAGCTATCATTTTGTGTCACAAATAATGAAAGGGAGAAGATTCCTGGACTTTTTCCGGAGCAATTTTCAAACCATAAAGTGACAAACAGGTAATCAAATCACGTTTCCATTGAGGGGGGAGGTGGCAAGCAGCCAATAAAATGTCATCCATGTAATGACAAATCAAAAGGTGTGGATACTGAACACGGAAAGGCTGGAGGGCTTGATTCACATAATGTTGGCACATGGTAGGGGAATTCAACATTCCCTGTGGTAAGGCTTTCTATTGATACTGTTCCGTGGGCTGACTATTATTTAACATAGGAATAGTAAAAGCAAAGAATTTACGATCCTTCTCCTGTAGGGGGATGGAGAAGAAACAATCTTGCAAATCTATTATAGCCAATTGATATGAATGTGGAATCACATTTGGATTAGGCAGACCACACTGCAAGGGCCCCATGGGTTCAAGGATCTGGTTTATTCTCCTTAAGTCTTGGAGAAATCTCCACTTGCCACTTTTCTTTTTTATGACGAAGACAGGGGTATTATAGGGGCTAACTGAAGGCTCAATATGGTCTGCCAATAATTGTTCATTCACCAATTGTTTTAAAGCAAGTAGCTTTTCTCCCGTTATGGGCCATTGTTCTACCCATACAGGAGTGGTAGATTTCCAGCTAAGGGGAAGTGCAAGCTTACTCATTAAATTGAATGGTAGCTTGTAATTGTTGTAGTAAGTCTCTGCCCCACAGATTGAGGTGGATTTTCAACACACAGGGTTGGATGTATGCAATGGTTTCAGAGCTATCAGGCAGAGAAACAGGCAGCCACTGTACACTTTTGGAAGACGTTTGGGGGCCACCCACACCCCAGACTGCAGGGGCAGACTCAAGGGGCCACGTGGGGTCCCAACAACTACTGGAAATTACAGAAACGTCTGCGCCCGTGTCAATCAAGCCTTCCAGCACAATATCATTGATTTTATACTTACGAAGAAATTTCTTCCCTTCAATCTGCTGGACTACGGCTAAAAGCTGTGGAGGGAAAGAAGAGAGCTCGTGCAAATTACTAACCATAATAGAAGCAGTAGGATGAGAAGGGAGCACCACCAAATGCGCCCAGGACTCACCCTTTTTTAACTGCATGGGCATATGGCTCCAGAATTGAACCATTATTGTGCCTACATAGTCAGGATCCAGAACTCCTGGAATAACCTGGATTCCTTCTTTAGCCGCAGAAAATTTGGGCAAAATTAAACCTGCGACTTTAGGAGGTAGTGGGCCTGCCAATTGGGTGGGCATAAGCACAATTTCACCAGGTAAAACAGTGTCTTTGGTCTCTTGATTGATCAAATCAATTGTTAAGTCAGAAGGTGCATTTTTAGAAAGTTTTTCAGCAGCAGAAACTACAGGCGGAAAACTCTCTAATTGTCCTAGCCCGAGAGTGGGGCCGCAATGGAGTTTCCCGGACTCCTGCATTGATTAGCCCAATGGTAGCCTTTACCACATTTCGGGCATTTTTTGGAAGGTCTAGTCCTATTGGCAGCACCATCCTTGCTTGCCCCTCCGCCAGGGGCTCTGCATTGCTTGGCAAAATGGCCTGGGCGCTTGCAATTAAAGCAGTTACCCGTAGGTCTGTTGGTAGCTTGGATAGCGCCGGCAAGCAAAGACATCACATGGCTCTGGCTACCGACATCCGCACAAGCTTGAATCATATCGACCAGGTCGTATTTAGGGCGATGTATGATTGACTGCAATGCTTTCTTGCAATCAGTGTTTGCGTTTTCAAAGGCCAATTTTTTCATCAATTCATTCTGAGCTGTAGTGTTATCAATCTGCCTAGTGACGGATTCTTTCAATCTATCTATAAACTGATGGTAAGGCTCCGAATGCTGTTGCTTAATATTGACAAAGGAGCTAAACGGTTGCCCTGAAACAGGGACTTTCCGGAAGGCGCGTTGTGCGACTAAAATGTACAGGTGTCAGTGTCGCCTGAGCTGCTATACTATCATACGGACCAGCACCAAAGAGTTGGTTGGCTGAATGCTGTGGATCAGACAGGGCTGATGCGCTATGTTTGAATTCACTCTCAAAAACTACATACTGAGCCGGGGATAACAGCATGCGCATCAGGTCTTTCCAGTCTTGAGGGAGCATTATATAACCATTTGCTATACCCTCCAGCATTCCCAGTACATAAGAGGATTTCAGACCGGAATCAGCAATGGCTTTCCTTAATTCTCTCAGTATAGAATAAGGAAGTGTTTCATATAAAACCTGTTGTTGAACAGTTCCGGGGTTTGAATAGGTGATAGGGAAAGCAGATGGCATCTTACCAGCCCACTCAGATTCCTCCTCTAAGGACAAGAGCCCTTTCTGCCTAGCCAAAGAAAGAGCGGAGCATACTGCTCCAGTAGGAGCAGGCGCAGGAGGGAGGGATGGGGGGGGAGAGATTCAGGCTGAGGCGAAACAGGCAAAGGAGGGAGGGATTGGCAGGGTTGTGAAGGAGGCATAAGCTTGGGGTAAGGTGGGGGATTGTCTGCAATAGCTAGAAGCGCAGGAGCTGAGGGAGACGCCTGAGGGGCCAGGGGCCCTAATTTTGCAACGGCATCTGCACATTTCTGCCAAGTAAGCAGACAATGAATCGGAGCCCTCGGTTCTGAAAAGAGGGTTTTTCCGATCTTTTGCCAAGCCTCCACCCCTAAGGAGCCTGCCTCAGGGTACCAGGGACATTGGCAAGCAATCTCACATAACAATCTTTCAATTTCCTTTAAATTAATATGAGCACCCACCACTCGCTGTCTAACTAGATGAAGCAATTCTTTAGCATGCTCTTTTTGGAATTTAGTCAATTCCCCTCCCATACTCACGAAGTAGCGCACTGAGACTTTTCCAGTCGAGTGAAGTATGAGGCTGCGTGAAGGGATCTGGCACGTCGGGGTCACCAGATGTTGGGTTGAAAATGAACGACAGACGAGTATGTAGGTGTCATCTGGGAGGCCTCTCTCGAGCAAGTCTCGAGGAGTCTCTTTTATTGAATATTACAAGCATTGCCACGTATGTGCTGGTTGCTGATTGGTTAACACAAGTACAAAGCAAAATAAAAAAATTCCTTCCAGTAGCACCTTAAAGACCAACTAAGTTAGTTTTTGGTATGAGCTTTTGTGTGCATGCACGTATCTGAAGAAAAGAAGCAATGCTGTGCAGAGAGAGGACTTCCCTTTACCCTTTCACAGTGAATATTCTGCAGAAAGAATTTAAAACAGAAGCATATCTTAAGAGGCAAAGGTAGGATAATCACGGTAATATGCTACCTTCCGAGAGGATCTCATTCTTTTGTGATTTAATCTCTGCTAGCAATTTGTGTGTATATGCCACAATCACATTTAGCCCTGGAGGAGAGCCAGCATCTGGCACATGTTTTTTTATGTGTTTTTAAGCTTTCTGTTTGTGTGAATGATTTCAGATGATTTCAGATAAGGAGAGGCAGACTCTCAGTCTGGAGATCCAAACCCTTTGTTCTCCCAGCTGTTTTGGATAATCAGAACTATCTGATCCAGCTGCAAACACCTCTTAGTATGGGGGGGGGACCCTTGGGCTCCTTTCTGGTATTATATATGGACTGTGAAGCTTGGGGGCTCTCCTTGGAAGGATTAGGGGTCTCCAGCCTGCCTGGCGGTACCCACTCAGCATTCCTCTCCCGGGGCCCAGGGGACCGCACTGGGCTCTCCGCCCCCCAACTACCAACCGCAAGGTTCTCAATGCTCTCCAACTTTCGAAGAATCAGTACCAATGACCTTCTGGTAAGTAAGCCCTGTTCTCCTAACAAACATAGCAATTTCCCAGCTGTAATCTCCTCGTTAGCTCCGTACGGTGAAGGTAGCTTTTGAGGAGTTGTCTGGGCAGCGGCGTGGGATGATTGGGTTGCTTTAATCTCTGAACTCTTTCCTGTGGTCTCGTTGTTCTTTGAGCTTTTCAGTCTTGGGCCTTTTGGCTACTGGGGGGGGGGGTCTGCGAAAAAGCTATTTAGCTGCTGTTTAGAACTGTGGGGAGACTGAGTCGGCGTCATGCCCTGAAATATACTCAGAGTCGCAAAGTGATTTCATGCTCTTTATTCAGCTCATAGTGGTGAGGAGGAATGAATGAAAGTCCCCTCACAGTATCTGCTTTATATACATGATTTACACAATGGGCTGCACATGATTGGTTAATTCTGGAATTCTACTGTAAGCCAATCAGGTTGTGGATTCACTTATATCTGGAGCATGATTGGGTGGTTCCTGCCAACCAATCATACTGCTGCATTGTTCTTGGACCAATCAGACTGCTGCATTCTGAATCCTATTGTTCTAGGACCAATCAGACTGCTGCAATTTGGATCCTATTGTTCTAGGATGAACCAGACTCCTGCCTTTTGGATCCTATTCAACTCAGTACATAACACCCCTCCCCTCTAAGTTCCAGTCCTGCCCGGGAGGTCGCATTCATAGTCCTCGAGGTACGCCGGCGGCCTACGTGTGCGTTGCGGCCTGTGGTGTTCCCTAGTCCGGGGTTCAGGTTCTGGCTCGTGTTCCAAGGATGCTGGCTGTGATGGGCCTGTTTGGTTTGGCGCAACTGGCTCGCTCAGTCGTGGTTCTGGTTCCGGTGTCCTTTCGGCCTCGCGGGTCCTCTCTGTATTTACTGATTCTGCCTCTCCTGCTGGCCCCTCCTGGTCTATGGGCCTCACTGCCCCTCTGTTCCCTTGGGACTCCTCTGACCTTTCCTCCTCCTGGTTTTCTCCTGGGAATCGTCGTCGTATCTGGTCACAGTGGCGGCGCCAGCATTGCCCCCCATCCGTTAGCACCTCGTACGACATGGGGCCAGTGACCCTGGTGACTGTGGCGGGTACCCATGCTGGGCCTGCCCCAAAAATTTTTGCGTACACTGGGTCCTGGGCCTCGAAGGTCCGGGGGTTCCTGCCTTCCCCCACCACTACCTCATCCTGAGCTCTATCGGGGTGAAGGCGGTCCAATCTGATTGCAAGGCGCCGACCCATTAGTAGTTCAGCGGGGCTCCGGCCAGTCGTTGAGCTGGGGGTGCTGTGCTGCACTAGGAGGAATGTGGCAAGGCGGTACTCCCAATCCCCTTGCGTCATGCGGCGAAGGGTGTCCTTGGTGGTCCGCACCATGCGTTCTGCTTGGCCATTGGTGGCAGGGTGGAATGGCGCCGAACGGATGTGGCGGATGGCGTTCTGCGATGTGAAGGTTTGGAATTCTCCTGACATAAATGCAGTCCCGTTGTCTGAGACGAGAGTGTCAGGGAGCCCGTGGGTTGCAAACAGCCTGCGTAGTACCCGGATGGCTGCGGATGTAGAAGTGGATGGTACCAGTGCGACTTCCAGCCATTTGGTGTAGGAGTCCACCACTATGAAGAATGTTTTCCCCTGAAAGGGGCCAGCGAAGTCCACATGCAGGTGTGACCATGGTGCTCGGGCGGACTCCCAGGACTGGACTGGGGCCCTTGGGGGATCTGGGCGGGATTCTTGGCAGGCCTGGAAGTGTTTGACCCAGGCCTCTATCTCTCCGTCGATCCCTGGCCACCGCACATAACTCCTGGCAAGGGCCTTCATTCTTACTACCCCTGGGTGTGTCTCGTGTAGGGCTGTGAGGACCCTTTTGCGGAGGGGCTGGGGAACAACGACCCTGCTTCCCCATAACAGGCACCCCTTGTGGGCCGACAGTTCATGTTTGCGGGTTGTGTAGCCAGCGAATTCTGGCCCAGGGCTGCTGCTGGGCCATCCCCTCCACACCCAGTCCAGGACCCGGGAGATGACCCTATCTTTCTTGGAATGGTGTGCAACTTCTTGTGCCTGAATGGGGTGGTCGGGAAGCAGCTCCAGGCTCATAACCTCTTGTGCAGGTGCTGGGTCGGGGCCTGTTTCCGGTAGTGGTAGCCTGCTGAGGGCGTCCGCATGGCCCATTGCCTTCCCCGGGCGGTGAATCAGTGCATACTGGTAGCTGGCAAGGAAAATTGACCACCTGAGGACGCGAGGAGACAGCACTTGGGGGGTCTGCTTTTCGGGGGCAAACAAGCCAAGCAACGGCTTGTGGTCAGTCACCACGGTGAAGGGCCGCCCGTACAAGAAATCATGGAATTTTTTTACTCCCTTCACAATTGCCAGAGCCTCCTTGTCTACAGTGGTGCCTCGCAAGACGAAAAGAATCCGTTCTGTGATTCTCTTCGTCTAGCGGTTTTTTCGTCTTGCGAAGCAAGCCCATTGACGGATTAGAGGATTAGCGCTATTAGCGGCTTTTAGCGGCTTATCTGATGATCGGATCAGCTGATAAGCGGCTTAGCGGCTTAGAAAAAGGGGGGGGAGGAAAAAAACCCAGCAGGAACTCGCAAGACATTGTCGTCTTGCAAAGCAAGCCCATAGGAGATTCGTTTTGCGAAGCACCTCCAAAACGGAAAACTCTTTCGTCTAGCGAGTTTTCCGTCTTGCGAGGCATTCGTCTTGCGGGGCACCACTGTATTTGCGAGTAGTTCCGCTCGGTTGCGTTGAGTGTCTGGGAAAAGTATGCCACCGGTACCTCTCTTCCATCTGGGAGTTGGTGTCCCAGGACAGCGCCAATGCCATAGGGCGAGGCGTCACATGCTAGCACCACCGGCAGCCTCTCGTCGAAGTGTGCCAAGACCAAGTTTGAGACAAGCAAGTCCTTGACTGCCTGGAATGCAGCCTCCTGGCGTTGGCCCCACACCCAAGGGGCCCGCTTGTCCAGGAGTCTGTGTAGGGGCTCTGCTACCGCCGCCTTGTGGGGAAGGAAGGAATGGTAAAAGTTCAATAGTCCCAAGAAGGCCTGAGGTTCAGTCTTGCTCTTGGGTGCTGGGGCATCACAAATGGCCCATACCTTGTCCCCAGTCGGATGGACCCCTTCTGCGTCCACCATAAATCCCAGAAAGTCCACCTGAGGCACTCCTAGTAGACATTTTTCCCACTTCACCTTGAGACCCGCCGTCTGGAAACGGTGCAGAACGGTGCGGAGGCGGTCCTCAAACTCCTCTGGTGTGGGCCCGGCAATCAACACATCATCGAAGAAGGGGGTGACGCCAGGAATCCCTTTAAGGAGCGAGTCCATTAGATTCTGGAATATGCCTGGTGCCACACTGACACCGAATTGCAGCCGCTTTACCCTGAACGTTCCTCTGTGCGTCACAATCGTCTGTGCCTCTGCTGTGGCCTCATCTACTGGCTGCTGTTGATATGCTTGGGCCAAGTCCAGCTTGCCAAAAATTTTCGACCCAGCCAGGGTGGCAAGGACATGGCTGACCACCGGCACTGGGTATGCATGGGCCGTGAGGGCCTTGTTTATGGTACATTTGTAGTCTGCGCAGATGCGGACCGAACCATTAGGCTTGACGGGTGTGACGATTGGGGTTTCCCAGGGGGCATTAGGCACCAGCTCCAGCACTCCTTGCTCCACGAGCCAGTCCAATTCCTCGTCTATACGGGGTTTCAGGGCGAACGGGACCCGGCAGGCCTTGAGCCTGACCGGTTGTACTGCGGGGTCAAGCTGTAGAGCAATGGGGGGGCGTATACTGTCCCAATTTCCCATCGAAAACCCCTGGAAATTCCTTGCAGATGGCGTCCACGTCCACTTGTAAGGTAGTGTGGTTCACCCCGGTGATGGCTAGCCCCAGTGGTCCAAACCATGCCAATCCCAGTAAGCAAATGTAGGGGCCCTTGACCACGAGCAGGTCCAGTTGCCGCGTCCGCCCTCGGTATTGCACCCTGAAGGTCCCCACCCCCATTGTGGGGACCTTACGTTTCTGGAAGTCCCGGAGGGTGAATGGGGCCGGCCTGAGTTTGGGACCCCCAGTAGGACAGTTTCCTTAAGGTCCTTGCCGAGATTATGGATAGAGTTGAACCTGTGTCAAGCTCCATGCGGCACGGGGCCCCCTCTATCTGTACCTCTACATAAATTTTCTCTACGTTGGGGTGGGGCAACTGGTATACCTGGCAGTCTGTGAGCTCCGTCGAGTTGCCTTGGTGTGTTGGGCCCCGGGACCTGGGGCTCTTGGATTGGTCATCTGATGCCTGGCGTCGGGTGGGCCGAGCTCGACACACCCGGGTGATGTGTCCCAATTTTCTGCACTGCCTGCACTCTGCGTTGCGGAAACGGCAGGTCCTCCTCTCGTGACTTTCCCCGCAGCTTGCGCAGTTCCCTCCTTCTCGTCGAGGCAGCTGTGGTATGTGGGCTGCTTGAGTGTGCTGCTGTACTCGGTGCACCTCCTCCCTGTCAGATCCCGAGTCATAGAATCATAGAATCATAGAGTTGGAAGAGACCACAAGGGCCATCGAGTCCAACCCCCTGCCAAGCAGGAAACACCATCAGAGCACTCCTGACATATGGTTGTCAAGCCTCTGCTTAAAGACCTCCAAAGTAGGAGACTCCACCACACTCCTTGGCAGCAAATTCCACTGTCAAACAGCTCCTACTGTCAGGAAGTTCTTCCTAATGTTTAGGTGGAATCTTCTTTCTTGTAGTTTGGATCCATTGCTCCGTGTCCGCTTCTCTGGAGCAGCAGAAAACAACCTTTCTCCCTCCTCTATGTGACATCCTTTTATATATTTGAACATGGCTATCATATCACCCCTTAACCGCCTCTTCTCCAGGCTAAACATGCCCAGCTCCCTTAGCCGTTCCTCATAAGGCATCGTTTCCAGGCCTTTGACCATTTTGGTTGCCCTCCTCTGGACACGTTCCAGTTTGTCAGTGTCCTTCTTGAATTGTGGTGCCCAGAACTGGACACAGTACTCCAGGTGAGGTCTGACCAGAGCAGAATACAGTGGCACTATTACTTCCCTTGATCTAGATGCTATACTCCTATTGATGCATCCCAGAATTGCATTGGCTTTTTTAGCTGCCGCGTCACACTGTTGGCTCATGTCAAGTTTGTGGTCAACCAAGACTCCTAGATCCTTTTCACATGTACTGCTCTCAAGCCAGGTGTCCCCCATCTTGTATTTGTGCCTCTCATTTTTCCCCCCAAGTGCAATACTTTACATTTCTCCCTGTTAAAATTCTTCTTGTTAGTTTTGGCCCAGTTCTCTAATTTGTCAAGGTCGTTTTGAAGTGTGATCCTGTCCTCTGGGGTGTTAGCCACCCCTCCCAGTTTGGTGTCATCTGCAAATTTGATCAGGATGCCCTTGAGTCCATCATCCAAGTCGTTGATAAAGATGTTGAATAAGACCGGGCCCAAGACAGAACCCTGTGGCACCCCACTAGTCACTCTTCTCCAGGATGAAGAGGAACCATTGATGAGCACCCTTTGGGTTCGGGCAGTCAGCCAGTTACAAATCCACTGAGTGGTAGCAGAGTCAAGACCGCATTTTACCAGCTTCTTTACAAGAATATCATGGGGCACCTTGTCAAATGCCTTGCTGAAATCAAGGTAGGCTACATCCACTGCGTTCCCTTCATCTACCAGGCTTGTAATTCTGTCAAAAAACGAGATCAGGTTAGTCTGACATGACTTATTTTTCAGAAATCCATGCTGACTATTGGTAATCACAGCATTCCTTTCTAGGTGCTCACAGACTGTTTGCTTAATGATCTGCTCCAGAATCTTCCCTGGTATTGATGTCAGACTGACTGGGCGGTAATTATTTGGGTCCTCTCGTTCCCCCTTTTTGAAAATAGGGACAACATTTGCCCTCCTCCAGTCTGCCGGGACTTCGCCTGTTCTCCAGGAATTCTCAAAGATGACTGCCAGTGGTTCTGAGATCACATCTGCCAGTTCTTTTAATACTCTTGGATGCAGTTCATCTGGCCCTGGAGACTTGAATACATCTAAACTAGCCAAATATTCTTGTACTATCTCCTTAGTTATTCTGGGCTGTGTTTCCTTTGCTGAATCATTTGCTCCAAATTCTTCAGGTCGGGCATTGTTTTCTTTATCGGAGAAGACTGAGGCAAAGAAGGCATTGAGGAGTTCAGCCCTTTCTGTGTCCCCTGTTTGCATTTCACCATCTTCTCCTCTGAGTGACCCCACTGTTTCTTTGTTCTTCCTTTTGCTACGAACATACCCATAAAAGCCTTTTTTGTTGCTTTTAACCTCTCTAGCAAGCCTGAGTTCATTCTGTGCTTTAGCTTTTCTGACTTTGTGTCTACACGTGCTGGCTATTTGTTTGAATTCCTCTTTGGTGGTTTCCCCCCTTTTCCATTTTTTGTACACATCCTTTTTTAATCTTAACTCAGCTAAAAGTTCTTTAGATAGCCACGTCGGTGAGGTCTTCATGGTGGACCCTCGGTTGGGGTGGCAGGCTCAGCCGTGCCTCTTGCGTCGACCTCTTGGCAGTTTCCGTTGCCAGGGCCTCCTCCAGAGCGTCCTGGAACGTTAGGTCCTTCTTGGCGTAGAGGCGTCGTTGCAGCTTCTCATCCTTCAGGCCACCGACGAGGCGGTCACGAAGCATGTTCTCCAGCTCTGAGAAGTTGCAGAACCGGGCAGCTTGGCGGAGAGAGGTCACAAACCCAGTTATGGTTTCCCCGGGGGCTTGCCACTTTGCGTAGAAGGCATTTCGACGAGCCACCACTGAGGGCTGCGGCGAAAAGTGCCCCTTCAGCTGTTCCATTATTGTTTTGTATGGAACAGTAGCGACGTCTTCAGGTGCAAGGAGACCCCGGGCGATTTCAAATGTCTCCTCTCCGCAGATGCTGAAGAATATCGCCCTCTTCTTGGCGTCTTCTTCATCGGTGACCCCTTTGGTTTCTAGGAGGAAGGTGAAACGGGAGGCGTACGCTTCCCAGTCTCCAGATCTTGGGTTGAACGGCGAGAAGCTGCTGTCGGTTGCCATTCTGAGTTCCTTGTGTCCTGGAGCTGAAGCCTGGATACACGGTGCGAGGCAGCGGTGCGGCAGGTGGCGGTGCTGCAGTGCTGTGTGTGGCAGTCAGCTCAGCGGGATCCCACCTTCGTCGCCAGTGAAATATACTCAGAGTCGCAAAGTGATTTCATGCTCTTTATTCAGCTCATAGTGGTGAGGAGGAATGAATGAAAGTCCCCTCACAGTATCTGCTTTATATACATGATTTACACAATGGGCTGCACATGATTGGTTAATTCTGGAATTCTACTGTAAGCCAATCAGGTTGTGGATTCACTTATATCTGGAGCATGATTGGGTGGTTCCTGCCAACCAATCATACTGCTGCATTGTTCTTGGACCAATCAGACTGCTGCATTCTGAATCCTATTGTTCTAGGACCAATCAGACTGCTGCAATTTGGATCCTATTGTTCTAGGACCAATCAGACTGGCTGCAATTTGGATCCTATTGTTCTAGGACCAATCAGACTGCTGCAGTTTGGATCCTATTCAACTCAGTACATAACATGCCCATTGTCCCCCTCCTCCACCTGCTCGCCTGTCCTTGTTTCTAGCCCATCAGGCACCTCTTGTTCAATTTCGGCAATTGCCCAGTCCAAGAGGTCTGTCAGGCTTAGTTGTTTAGATTTTGTTTTTGATCTGGTTAAGCAACTCAGAGGGCTCTCGCTGCCGCTGCAGCTTTTTTTCCTTAGCCATCAATCCAAAGCAATCCTCCTTTGTCAAACTTAATTAAAATCTGGCATCACACCAGTAGGGAGTCCAGCAATTACTTGTCTAGCAGAATGCAAAACTAAAATAAATAACTTACTCCAGCAGTTGTAAAATCCAATTCAGGAGAAGAGATCGGAGAGCGCTGGAATGAAAAACCTTACATGGCGGCCATCTTAACTCCGCCCTCATACATACACTTACTTGCTCAGGCTTTCCCTCCATCTACACTATTACTTTTATCAGAAGATGGCTCTCCACACCATGACTGTACCCAGATAGTCCAACAAGCCAAGAAACCCTGAGAAGATTTAGACCACCTCACCTTAGACAACCCTGAATTAATATTATACACGGACGGAAAGTCCAAAGTAGTGAATGGAGAAAGAAAATCCAGATATGCTGTAGTTTCTGATTTTGAGATACTCAAGGCCAAACCCATAAACCCTCAATACAGACCCCAAGCAGCTGAATTAATAGCTCTCATTAGAGCAGGGGTGCCCAAACTTTTTTCAAAGAGGGCCAGATTTGATGAAGTGAACATGTGTGAGGGCTGACCAAAGTTATTTTTTTAGGATTGAAGTTGTTGAGCTTTTTTTAAAGGAAATGGCTGCCTCCCATGAGATCGGACCCCCAGTCGTGCCGGAAATTCAGGACTGATATGAGAGTATCGTATTTTTCACTCTATAAGACGCACCTTTTCCCTCCTAAAAAGTAAGGGGAAATGTGTGTGCGTCTTATGGAGCGAAAGCAGGCTGCGAAGCTGTCCCAGAAGCCAGAACAGTGAGAGGGATCGCTGCACAGCGCTCCCACTTGCTGTTCTAGCTTCTGGCTTAGCCCCTCTGTCCCTTCCCCCACCTCCTGGAAAAGCCTGCACGAGCCGCGCGGAGCGTGTGTGTGGCTCTTGGGGGCTTTTTCCCTTCTCCCTCCTCAGGGAAAAGCCTGCAAGCGCTGCACACACACTCCACGCGGCTCGTGAAAGGGAGCGCTGAGCAGAGCCTGGGATGCATACAGGCTCCGCTCAGTGCTCCCTTTAAAGAATATATTTTTTCTTGCCTTCCCCCTCTAAAAACTAGGTGCATCTTATGGAGCGAAAAATACGGTAATTAGTCCTGCTGATCTCTCTCCAGGGTAGGAGAGGGCTGTCACACCCGTGGAGTCCGTTATCTGGCAGATGTGGGGGCAGAGGACTTTGGGTGCTAAGCCTGGCACAGAAACTGGGCACTCTCTTGAGTCATTCTCTCGAGCAGGGACACCTGTTTCTTAAAAATTAGTAAGATTTGGGGGGAAAACAGGCGTATTATGGACTGATGGAGATAAGGGGAAAAAATCTGTGGAACTGCACAGTCACTGGTGTCTCTTGGGGGCTTTTTCCCTTCTCCCTCCTCAGGGAAAAGCCTGCAAGCGCTGCACACACACTCCACGCGGCTCGTGAAAGGGAGCGCTGAGCAGAGCCTGGGATGCATACAGGCTCCACTCAGTGCTCCCTTTAAAGAATATATTTTTTCTTGCCTTCCCCCTCTAAAAACTAGGTGCATCTTATGGAGCGAAAAATACGGTAATTAGTCCTGCTGATCTCTCTCCAGGGTAGGAGAGGGCTGTCACACCCGTGGAGTCCGTTATCTGGCAGATGTGGGGGCAGAGGACTTTGGGTGCTAAGCCTGGCACAGAAACTGGGCACTCTCTTGAGTCATTCTCTCGAGCAGGGACACCTGTTTCTTAAAAATTAGTAAGATTTGGGGGGAAAACAGGCGTATTATGGACTGATGGAGATAAGGGGAAAAAATCTGTGGAACTGCACAGTCACTGGTGTCTCTTGGGGGCTTTTTCCCTTCTCCCTCCTCAGGGAAAAGCCTGCAAGCGCTGCACACACACTCCACGCGGCTCGTGAAAGGGAGCGCTGAGCAGAGCCTGGGATGCATACAGGCTCCGCTCAGTGCTCCCTTTAAAGAATATATTTTTTCTTGCCTTCCCCCTCTAAAAACTAGGTGCATCTTATGGAGCGAAAAATACGGTAATTAGTCCTGCTGATCTCTCTCCAGGGTAGGAGAGGGCTGTCACACCCGTGGAGTCCGTTATCTGGCAGATGTGGGGGCAGAGGACTTTGGGTGCTAAGCCTGGCACAGAAACTGGGCACTCTCTTGAGTCATTCTCTCGAGCAGGGACACCTGTTTCTTAAAAATTAGTAAGATTTGGGGGGAAAACAGGCGTATTATGGACTGATGGAGATAAGGGGAAAAAATCTGTGGAACTGCACAGTCACTGGTGTCTCTTGGGGGCTTTTTCCCTTCTCCCTCCTCAGGGAAAAGCCTGCAAGCGCTGCACACACACTCCACGCGGCTCGTGAAAGGGAGCGCTGAGCAGAGCCTGGGATGCATACAGGCTCCACTCAGTGCTCCCTTTAAAGAATATATTTTTTCTTGCCTTCCCCCTCTAAAAACTAGGTGCATCTTATGGAGCGAAAAATACGGTAATTAGTCCTGCTGATCTCTCTCCAGGGTAGGAGAGGGCTGTCACACCCGTGGAGTCCGTTATCTGGCAGATGTGGGGGCAGAGGACTTTGGGTGCTAAGCCTGGCACAGAAACTGGGCACTCTCTTGAGTCATTCTCTCGAGCAGGGACACCTGTTTCTTAAAAATTAGTAAGATTTGGGGGGAAAACAGGCGTATTATGGACTGATGGAGATAAGGGGAAAAAATCTGTGGAACTGCACAGTCACTGGTGTCTAAGTTTGGACTTCAAAGAGATTCTCATCACGGTGCTTGGATTTATGGAGGTGATTGGTACGTTCTCTCTTTTATATCTACATTTGCTTTTATATGCCGAGCCTCATTAAAAAAGATCTAATTTTTAAAAACTGAGTACAGATGGACTTCTATTTGCAATTGATTATTCAGCTGTGCAGTTTTAATTGGACTTCACAAAGATAAGGAGAGGAACAAAGATGGTGCTTGCTAGTTGTGACACAGGATGGAAAAAGCGTATTCCTCCCTTTTTCGTGTGAGTGGGAAACATCCTTTGGCTGATTCTACAAAGATCTGAGACAATAATTTGGGAAATATCCCACAACATACAATGCATCTGTTTGCAGGTTTTTCTTCATTATGGGCGAGAGAGAAGGCGAAACGGGTGTCTAGCAGCTCCCTTCTAGGGCCCAGAGGAGAGTGTGCGGGGTCCCCAGAAAAGCTGATCAATCGCTAAATGATTTATATCTGTGGAAAATATTCCATTTCAATTGCTACATATATCTGCGAACAGTATGCATAATAACTTGACAACACGGGAATTTACTGCATCACAAAACTTAAAATGGCAGACGTGGACAACAGCCTGGACTGGAAGATAATAGTAAGCCACAAAAAGTTGTGCTGGCAAACTGACAAAGGAATACACACACACACACACACAAATTAAGCTGTGCTTGCCAGATGAAATGATACATGACTGTTCAACATGATTGAGAATTGATGAGCCAGAACTTCCGGAGGCGGCGCGAAACGAGTAATGGCGGTCCTCTTTGCGCTGCGAAGAGGGGCTCCGCAGAAAAGGGTCGTTCGCTGCGGCAAAGCGACGACCCACTAAGATAAACCACGAGCAGAGCGAGCTCGTGGCCGTGGGATCCGGCGGGCACCTAGAGCGACCCCCAAAACGAAGAAGGAACCCCGTAAGGGGCTCCGGAAGCGCGGAGGGGAAGCGGTGCTGTGGATTCATCGCTCTTTCTGCGGGAGTGAAGCCGCGCGGCTGTTACGGATGAGCGCCGACCTTTCTTCCTTAATATTGGATTACAAATCAACTACTCGTGAGTAAGAGTTACCTGAAATTGGATTACAAATTCATGAATTTGGCTGAAAACGGGAGACGAGAAAAAGGAAGTCCGTCTCCCGGTGGTGCTTAGTGATCAAAGGCAAAGGAACTGACAAGCTGGAAGCAGTACAAAAGGGCTTTAAAACGGGAAACATCATACGTCCGGAGAAGTCAGAAACTGAAGGGAAAGGCAAGTTATTTTTATTTTCCTTGCTATTGTGTTTATTCTACTTGGGGACTTTCTCCTCTGCTGGACTTTTAAAACTTTAAAAACCCCAGTCTCGGGCTTGCAGCGGGGCAAAAGGTTGTTTTGCGGATACACATACAAAGTTGAAATGGATACTTAGAGGCATCACTGGTGGATACAATTGAACAACTGTATCCTGCACCTCCAGAGAAACTACTGTGGCAACATTGAGAGGGCTCTGCCAGAGGGAAAAGGTCTTCTCTAAAGACTATTGTCAATTTACTTAATTGCAGGAACTTTAATGGCAACTGAAACTTTGTTTCTTCTTTCCTGAACTGTAACAATACTCCCTCTAGTGGAATTTGGAATTTACAATTTCCTGAGAACTAACTTTGCTTTGACTCTCTGTGGTTTGGTTATTTACTCTGAGGCCTGTCTTTCCCATGGAATTTCTGACAGTTTGACCTTGAATCCAAAGACAGGTGTGGAATGAGCGACCGAGTTAAAACAAGAGCTGCGTCGAAAGCAGGGAAAGGCAAATTGGTACAAACAACCCTGATTTCCCAGGCTCGTAGATCTTCAGTCCCTGCTGTCCTACAGGCTGTACCATCACCAACAACCCCAACTAAAGAAGCCGATCAGTCAACAACTGAGGATATGGCAGCAGGGGGTTCTAGCACTCTTTTAGAGGAAATGTTACAACAATTTGCAATTTTGAATAAAAAAGTGGATGATCAAACTGCAAAAATTGACTTAGCCACATCTTCAATTACTAAACTTTCTGAACAGGTGGCTAAGCATGCACAAGATATTGGGAATCTAAAGGACGCCACATCTGAAAATCGGAAATTGGCCGAGGCTGCGAATGAAAAAGCAGGTGAAGCAATTCAGAAAGTGGACGAATTGAAAGGAGAGGTAAGGCCGCTCCATAAACATATCACCGACCAGCAGGCCTACCTGTCTTTGGTGGAATTGAGAAACAGGGAAAATAATTTAAGATTACGCTCTATCCCAGAGATTGAGAAAGAGGACTTGACTGGCTTCTTGACAGCAGAATTTTCTAAATTCTGGGGTATAGAAGAAGATACAGATTTTAAAATAACAACTGCATTCAGA
The DNA here is from genome assembly GCF_965113315.1 of Podarcis vaucheri. Lineage (NCBI taxonomy): Eukaryota > Metazoa > Chordata > Lepidosauria > Squamata > Lacertidae > Podarcis > Podarcis vaucheri. Next base: position 20,060,546 of record NC_138757.1, read on the forward strand.
CTGGGAAGAGTCACCAGGAAAGACAGGCCTAGAGACTGTTTGATCATCTTAAGGACTAAGCAGGAGAGAGACAAGCTACTTGACCTACATTTTAACAAAGCACTTGAGATCCAGGACAGAAGAGCACAAATTTACAAGGATATCCCTAAACAACTATTGGATCTCAGATCTAACTATACTGACCTAGCTGGACTTTTGAGAGGTAACGGAATACCTTACAGGTGGGAGTTTCCACAAGGCCTCTCGTTCAACTACAAAGGAAAGAAGATTAAAATCAAAACGAAGGAGGATAGCCAGAAGTTTCTACACGACCACGGAGAAGACTTGCAGAAAGGAGTGGCAGCTCCTTGGCCCCCACCAGAGTCTGGAAAAGAGCTACCACCCTCGGATTTGGACAAAAAAGAAGACACCCCATAAAGAGCAACAACAGATTGATACAGGATGTCTCTTCAGCTGTACAGTTGGAACATTAATGGCGCGAATTCCCCGGAAAAACGCAAAAGGATCTTCCATATTTTAAAGAAAGAAAATTTGGACATAATTTGTTTGCAAGAAACCCACGTGACCAGGCTTCATAGGAAGGTGTTAATAAACAAAAGACTAGGCCAAGAATTTATTTCATCAGATAGAGTTAAAAAGAGAGGCGTGGTGATCTACGCTAAGGAGAATTTATCACCAAAATTTTTGTTCAAAGACGAACAAGGAAGAATCCTGGCTATTGAAATTCAGACTCAAGGAGAGAAGGTTTTGATATTAGGAATCTATGCACCAAATGAGGGGAAATCAGAATTTTATAAGAAGCTACATGAGACATTACTGGACTATCTGGACTATTCTAACATCATTATGATGGGAGACATGAATGGGGTCGTCTCTACTCTTATGGATAAGTCACAGAACCAGAATTTGACCAAAGATGGAAGACTACCAAAAACTTTCTTCGAGCTAACTGACAATATGGACTTAATTGATTTATGGAGGACGAGAAACCCCCTAGGTAAAGAAGGAACTTTCTTTTCTGAAGCTCACCTGTCATGGACAAGAATCGACCAAATTTGGACAACTAGAGGGCTGGCACCTAAGACTACAAAAGTAGAAATCTGCCCAAAGACTTGCTCCGACCATAACGCTTTGAAAATGGAAATGAGACTTACTACTGCCGATTCCTTCAGATGGAAAATGAATGACAACCTGTTAAGAGATCAAGAGATTGTAAAGAAGGCCCAAAAAGCTTTAAAGGACTATTTTGAAATTAATTTGAATACCTCGGTGGAAAAAAGAATAATCTGGGACGCAAGCAAAGCTGTTATGAGAGGGTTTCTGATACAACAGAATACGATTAAGAAAAAACTCTGGAATGGGAAAAAGGATAAGATATTGGAGAAGATAAGAGAAGGAGAGAAAAAACTAAGATTGAATCCAAAATCAAAAGAGACTCTAAGAGAAATCAAATTCCACCAATCACAATACTTGAAATTGATTAACCAAGAAGTGGAATGGAAAATCAAACAAATGAAACAAAGATCTTTTGAATCTGCGAACAAATGTGGGAAACTGCTAGCTTGGCAGTTGAAAAAGAGACAAAAATTAAACTATGTTACCAATCTAGAAGTTGAAGGGAAAAATATTCAGAAACCGGGAGAAATTAGAAAGTGTTTCCAGAAATATTTTAAAAAACTTTATACACAAGGACCCGAGGAAGCAATTGAGATAGAACAATTTCTGAAAGAAAATGGCCTACCAGAACTATCACAAGAGAAGAGGTCAATCTTGAATTGTAAAATAACACAACAGGAAATTGAGGATGCCATTCAGAATATGCAGCTAGGCAAATCTCCAGGCCCGGATGGACTCACCTCCAAATATTATAGGACGTTAAAAGATTTCTTGATACAACCATTAATGGAGGTTTGTAATCAGATTATGGGGGGAGGGAAGGCACCAGATACGTGGAAAGAAGCATTCATCACATTGATACCCAAAGTGGAGACTGAAAAGACCCAACTTAAGAACTATCGTCCCATCTCACTCCTAAATGTGGATTACAAAATATTTGCAGATATATTGGCCAACAGATTTAAAAAAGTTTTAAACGAAGTAATTCACAAGGACCAAGCTGGCTTTCTCCCAGGTAGACATCTGTTTGACAACACTAGGAATATCATTGATATTCTGGAACTTTTACAAACAAATATTAACACCAGAGCAGTTTTAATTTTTATTGATGCGGAGAAGGCCTTTGATAATATTTCTTGGAAATTCATGAAGAAAAATTTGGAAGGGATGGGAGTGGGAAGGGGGTTTGAGAATGGAATAGAAGCAATCTATTCAGAACAAAAAGCTAAGTTGATAGTGAACAATGTGGTGACGGAAGAAATTCATATTGAAAAAGGAACACGTCAGGGGTGCCCCCTTTCCCCTTTATTGTTTATTTCGGTCCTCGAGGTTTTGCTGAATATGATAAGGAAGGATCGGCTGGTGCAAGGAATCCAGGTCGGAGCGAAACAATATAAACTGAAAGCATTTGCAGATGACTTGGTTTTAACACTACAGGAGCCAGAACCTAGTACAAAAAGAGTTTTGGAATTGATTCAGAAGTTTGGCCGGGTGGCGGGTTTTAAGTTGAATAAACAAAAAACTAAGGTGTTAGGGAAAAACCTGACAGTTAATGAAGCAGAGGAGTTTCAGAAGGAAACAGAACTAAATATTGTTAAAAAGGTGAAATACCTAGGGGTCAATCTCTCTTCCAAGAACTTGAATTTATTTAAAGATAATTATGAGAAATGTTGGTCAGAAGTGAAAAAAGATCTAGAAATCTGGTCAAGATTGAAACTATCCTTGTTAGGCCGAATTGCAGCTATAAAAATGAACGTTTTGCCAAAAATGTTGTTTTTGTTCCAAGCCTTGCAGATTGTGGACAGAGTGGATTGTTTTGGAAAGTGGCAGAAGGACATCTCTAAATTTGTCTGGCAGGGCAAAAAGCCCCGAATAAAGTTTAAAATACTAACTGATGCAAAGGAGAGAGGGGGGTTTGCCCTGCCGGATTTAAGGTTATATTACGAAGCTGCGGCCTTCTGCTGGATGAAAGATTGGATTCTGTTAGAAAACACTGATGTCCTAGATCTGGAAGGCTTTAACAATTCGTTAGGTTGGCATGCGTACCTGTGGTATGACAAGGCAAAAACATTTGGAATGTTTAAAAACCATATTGTCAGAAAAGCAATATTTATGGTCTGGAAAAAATATAAGGACTTATTGGAAAGCAAAACTCCGAGGTGGATATCACCAATAGAGGCCAAGGCTCGGAAAAAACCCAATATGGAGGCCTACTGGCCGAAGTATTGGGAAATAATAGAAAACATTGGAGGTAATTGGAGGTTGCAGAGCTTTGAAAAATTAAAAGGTAAGGTGCAAGATTGGCTACACTATGCCCAAATTAATGAGGTTTTTAAGTTAGACAAAAAAATAGGATTCCAGGTGGAAAAATCGAAACTTGAGACAGAGCTGTTAGAACCAAAGACCAAGTTATTATCGAGAATGTATAACTTGCTGCTTAAATGGAACACTCAGGATGAGACAGTTAAATCAGCCATGATAAAATGGGCTCAGGACATTGGTTATAACATTATGTCTGAGGACTGGGAAAGGTTATGGACCACCGGTATGAAGTTTACGGCATGTAATGCCTTGAAAGAAAATATTATGAAAATGGTATACAGGTGGTACATGACCCCAGTCAAGCTTGCTAAGATTTACCATTTGTCCGATAATAAATGTTGGAAATGTAAGGAGGCTGAAGGGACATTTTTTCATCTTTGGTGGACCTGCCCAAGAGTGAAGGCTTTCTGGGAAATGATCTATAATGAGTTAAAAAAGGTGTTTAAATACACCTTTCCCAAGAAACCGGAGGCCTTTCTTCTGGGCATTGTCGGCCACAAGGTGTTAAAAAAGGATAGAACCTTTTTTATGTATGCTACAACAGCAGCAAGAATCCTTATCGCCAAGCATTGGAAGACCCAAGATTTGCCCACACTGGAGGACTGGCAGACGCAATTGATGAACTATATGGAATTAGCCGAGATGACTGCAAGGATCCGAGATTTGGGAGAAGAGGCAATGGAGGAGGACTGGAAAAAATTCAAGGACTATTTGCAAAAGTATTATAAGTTATATGAATCCTAAGATGTCGTATGATTTGGAATGTTAGCCTCAGCAACGAAAGTTGATTATATATGAAATTGGATAATATTTATGAAAGAATCAAAGTTTAAATGGGTAAAAATGACAATATGCTATATTTTTAGAGTAAATGGAAAATAAGAGATTTAAACTTAAACTGCAATTGAGAATACAAAGAAACACACGAAACAAGGTTATAACTTGCTGATAACTTTATTGTCAAGAATGCACTATGTGGGAGATGTGGGGAAGTCCGATAGAAATCTGAAATAAGTTGTTGAAATGGTTGTGATTTTTTGTTCTTTTGTTTTCTTCTTTCTTTCTGCTCTTTATGTTCTTTCTTTTTTCTGTTTTATCTGTAATTTGGAAAAAATGTAATAAAAAATTATTATAAAAAAAAAGAAAAAAAGAGAATTGATGAGCCAGGGACTGGAGACTTTGAGAATTTAAGATCAGAATGTGGAAATTATGAAAACAACAAGGAAAAGGCAGAAATATAATTATGTGAGATGATTCTTTAGAGGTCCAGAATATGGGAAGTCCGTGTGAAATTTGTCCATTAAACTTTAATTAGTTTAATGTTAAGTAAACGTCCAGTGCGCTTCCAACGCCATAAATCTTATCTCAGCAGAGAATTTCGTGCAGTGGTTGAAGAAGGCAGGAGAGTCAGTACCTTTCAATGAAGAATCCTGGAGCAAGCACTTTGGAACTCAGAAAAAAACTTTATTTACAAAAGAAAAAACCCTGGCGATAAAGCACACATGCTTTTATCTCCAGCATAAAGAAAACTTTAAACTTAACTCATATTAGCAAACACGCGGGGGAGAGAGAGAAAACACACGGGTGAACTGACTATTTATACAAACTAACTCACATTCCTGGATGCTTAATGACTTCCAGCTGCTCAGTGATTAGAGCGACTTGTTACCTCTTAACCCTTTAGTACCAACACCCCCTCTCGCTCGTAACACTGAGCTGTACCAACCTTAATTCAAATTTATTTATTTTTAAAGAAGATATTTATTAAGAGTTTTTAAGGTATAACAAAAAAGTGAAAAATAAAAAGAAACATACAAAATAAAAATAGTTAAAAACACATTAATTTTCCATAACATAACTTCCTTACACTTATTTCCCCGGACCTCCTCATACCTCCCTTCTTTGTATTCCAGTTCAATTTGTTAGTTCAGCAAATCCTTACCATTAAACTTTTACCCATTTGTAGAACCCTTTTTTCATAACTCTTAAAGCATTACAGCTGGAAACCGCTTAGTTTCTTTCCAACATCCTTCTAACATTCATTAATTTTACAATATTTCTGTAAATAGCCTTTAAATTTATTCCAGTCTTCTTTCACCGACTCTTCTCCCTGATCACGCAATCTGCCAGTCATTTCTGCCAATTCCATGTAGTCAATCACCTTCATCTGCCATTCTTCCAGGGTGGGTAGTTCTTGTGTCTTCCAGTACTTTGCAATGAGTATTCTTGCTGCTGTTGTTGCATACATAAAGAAAGTTCTATCCTTTTTTGGCACCAATTGGCCGACAATGCCCAGGAGAAAGGCCTCTGGTTTCTTCAGGAAGGTATATTTAAATACCTTTTTCAATTCATTATATATCATTTCCCAGAAGGCCTTAATCTTTCGGCACATCCACCAAAGGTGAAAGAATGTACCTTCAGTTTCTTTACATTTCCAACATTTATTATCGGGCAAATGATAGATTTTTGCAAGCTTGACTGGGGTCATGTACCACCTGTATATCATTTTCATAATATTCTCTCTTAAGGCATTACATGCCATAAACTTCATACCTGTGGTCCATAACTGTTCCCAGCCAGCAAACATAATATTATGTCCAACATCCTGTGCCCATTTAATCATAACAGATTTCACCGTTTCATCCTGAGTATTCCATTTCAACAGCAAATTATACATTCTTGACAAGTTCTTAGTTTTGGGTTCTAATAGTTCCGTTTCTAATTTTGACTTTTCCACCTGGAAGCCAATTTTCTTATCCAAATTATATGTCTCCATTATCTGATAATAATGAAGCCAATCTCTCTGTTTTTTAATTTTTCAAAACACTACAATTTCAGTTTGTCTCCTTCTTGTTCCAAAATTTCACTGTATGTCGGCCATTTGGCCTCCATATCGAGCCTTTTCAAAGCTTTCGCTTCCATTGGTGACAGCCACCTTGGGGTTTTATTTTCCAACAAATCTTTATATCTTATCCAGACATTAAACAATGCTTTCCTAACAATATGATTTTTAAATGCTTTATGAGCTTATCATACCATAAGTATGCATGCCATCTGTCAGGGGATGGTTAGCTGCTTGTGCTTAAAATTGTGCCCCTTCAGAGTTTGTGCGACCCCACAAACCTCTGTGTGTGACAGAGCTCCTCAGACATGTCTGCTCTAGTCACTAGTAGAGTCTGACAGTGGCTGTCTGCGGAAGCGCTTCCAGCAAAGAAGTTCCTTAACGGAAACGCGTCTCCTGGACTCACGACGTGGCAGCTTCCGGCGAAGCATGGGTCTCCCTGCAGTTGCTTCTGACACCTCCCCGCTATTTTCGCTCGAAGTGTCTCTCACCCCTTTCTCTCCCCTGCTGCTTCCTGCCTGGGCTGCTGCGTCTCTCTCAGCATTACTGAGATCCTCCTCCAGAGACCCCGCACTCCCCCTGCTGGTCCCTGCTTTGGCTGTTGACTCTCTCCCAGTCTCTGGGAGCCTTACCACTTCCCTTTCCTCCGATGTCAGTTCCCTGACATCCACCTCCCCTCCAGGGCCCCCCTCTCCCCCGCCCCTACTCTCTCCTCTGGGCGGTGAGGAGCTGAAACCCCTAAAAGAATCCTCTTCATCTTCAGACGTCTCGAACAATTCCCTCCATCGGTCTTCGTTCCGACTCGCTGAATTCTCCTCCACCTCGGAATCAGCGAACCCCTCCAACTCTTCTTCGTCGTCGGTGGTGGCGAAGTATTCCCTCCGGAACCTCGCCACTGGCTGGGGTTTTCTAGGGAATCTCTGATGAAAAGTTTCAATCAAAACCTCGTCATCTACATCCTCTGCCCTGACCCAGGTGTTTTCCGACTCCGGCTCCCCTTCCCACATTACCAAATACTCTACTTGCTCTCCCCTCCACCTGGAATCGAGAATCTCCGCTACATGGTAGCTGTGTTCTTTTTCCTCCATGGCTGGTCCCCTATTGACCCTCCCCTCTCTGTCCCCTATATACGGTGACAGCAATGATCTGTGGAACACTGGGTGCAACTTCATGTGGTTCGGTAACCGGAGTCTGAAAGCCACTGGGTTGACCTGTTGCGTGACTTCAAATGGGCCCAGTCTTTTGGGTCTTAACTTCTTACAACCTCCTTTAAATGGTAACCCTTGGGTGGACAGCCACACCTGGTCCCCCACCCTAATGCTTTCCCCTTCCCTTCTGGTTTTGTCTGCCTGCCTCTTATATTCCTCCTTCGCCCTGTGTAATTAAGTTGGAGCTGGCGATGGATCGCTTCCATTTCTTCAACGAACTGTTCTGCGGCAGGAACGCTCCAGTTCTCCCCCTCCCCCCCTGGGAAGGCTCGGGGATGACACCCGTGATTGGCCAAAAAAGGGCTCATCCCCGTGGACACGTTCTCTGCATTGTTATAGGCAAATTCTGCCAACGCCAGCTTCTCCACCCAATCATTCTCTCTGTCATTCACATAACACCTCAAATATTGCTGGAGGACACCATTAGCTCTTTCCGCCTGCCCATTGGTTTCTGGATGACGGGCAGTGGAAAAATTCACCTCTACATGCAATAAGCTCATGAGCTTCCTCCAGAACCTGGAAGTAAATTGTTTCCCTCGGTCCGAGACCACCCTCAAGGGGGCACCATGCAACCGAAACACATTTTCCACAAACAATTTAGCGGTTTCTTCTGCTGTGACCGCATGTGAGCAGGCTATAAAGTGGGCCATCTTGGTTAACAGGTCTACCACAACCATAATGGCTGTCTTCCCTTTGGACCTGGGCAGATCAGTCATGAAATCTATTGCCACGGCCTCCCATGGTCTTTCCGGCGTGGGTAGTGGTTCTAATAAACCTGCCGGTGCCCGCCTCTCCCCCTTGGCTCGTTGACATCGGTCACACCCTCTCACATATTCACGCACATCTTCCCTGACCTTGGGCCACCAGAATTCCCTGGTAACCAGCCACATGGTTTTGTGTTGCCCAAAATGCCCTGCTGTGGGGCTATCGTGCAGTTGCTTGAGTACCTTTTCCCTCAATTCCCCTTCAGGTATGTATAACGCTCCCTTGTAGTACAACGCCCCGTTTCTCTCCTCAAAACCCCCGGGTTTGTCTCCCTCCCTCCTGAGACCCCTGAGTTTGTCCTGGGCGTATTCATCCTGCACCGTTCCCTCTACCAGTTCCCTTTGCCCCACCAAAGCCGCCCCACACACCCAGCGGTCCTCGGGAATGACATGGGTCTCTTCGGGTGCACCCTCTCCCTCCAAATATTCAGGTTTGCGTGAGAGAGCGTCCGCCCTAACGTTCTCCGGGCCTGGTACGTAACAAATCTCAAAGTTAAATTTGGAGAACTCCTGGGCCCATCTCAACTGCCTTTGGTTGAGCACTCGCGCAGTTCTCCAATACTCTAGATTCTTATGGTCCGTGCACACTTGCACCTTCTGTTGTGCACCAATTAGTAGGTGCCTCCATCTCCGGAAGGCCTCATAAATCGCAAGAAGTTCCCGGTCGTACACCGTGTAGTTTCTCTCAGATTTGTTCAGCTTTCGCGAAAAGAAGGCACACGGTCGCCACTCTGACCCCTCCTTCCCCGGCTGCAGAAGAAGCACCGCCCCTATGGCTCTGTCAGAAGCGTCTGTTTCGACCCTCAGCTTTTTTTGTAAATCCACATGTAGAAGTTGTTCGTCAGAGGCGAAGGCCCTTTTCAGTTCCTCAAACGCTCGCTCCGCCTCCCCCGTCCAAACAAACTTCTTTTTGCTGCTGAGACAGTCCGTGATGGGCGCCGTCAGGTGGGCGAAGTTTCGGATGAACTTACGATAAAAGTTTCCAAACCCTAGGAACCTCTGCACATCCTTCTTGGTCTTGGGTGTTTTCCATTCCAGCACCGCTTGAACCTTGCCGGGGTCCATGGCCAACCCCTTGTCTGACAAGCGGTACCCCAGGAATTCCACCTCCTTGGTATGAAACTGACACTTCTCCAGTTTCACCCACAGTCTGTTGGCTTGCAGCCTGCTCAACACTTCTCTGACGTCTCTCACATGTTGCTCCTCATTCTCCGAATACACCAACACGTCATCTAAGAAGGCCACGCAATTCTTGTAGAGCAAAGGCCCCAGTACATGGTTCATAAAGGCTTGAAAACACGCGGAGCCTGTTTGTAATCCAAAAGGCATAACGAGGTATTCAAATGCCCCCAAAGGGGTGAACATGGTGGTCTTCCATTCATCCCCTTTCCTTATACGTATCAGGTTGTACGCCCCCCTTAGGTCCAGCTTTGTAAAAATCTTTCCTTTTCGCACCCTGGTCAAAATATCATCAATCCTGGGCATAGGAAAAGCCGCCGGCTCTGTCACTGCATTTAGGGCCCGAAAGTCACATACCAGCCTCGGCTTGTCCGTGTTTTTTTTATCCACAAAAAACACTGGGCTACCCCCCGCTGCCTTGGACTCTCTGATGAAGCCTCTCTTCAGGTTCTTGTCAATGAACGCTCGCAACTCCTGCATCTCCCTGTCTGACATGGCATACAACTTGCCTACAGGAAGCTGTGCTCCAGGGAGTAAATTGATCTGGCAATCAAAGGGCCTATGCGGGGGTAGTTGGTCCGCTTCCTTCTCGCTGAACACGTCGCTGAGATCAGCATACTGTGGTGGCACCTTCCCCTTCTCCATTACTTCCGTCCCTGCTAGGGTGGCTTGGGCCCCTGCTGACCCCTTCTCCGCCCTGCAGTGTTCTAAGCAGTGTGCGGAACCGAAGGAAACCACTCTTTGATGCCAGCCCACCAGCGGATCATGTAGGGCTAGCCAGCTCATTCCCAAAATAATGGGAGCGCCTCCCAAGGTGGCCACATTAAACGCTATCAGTTCTGTGTGCCTTGCCACCCTCATTATCATTGGGACGGTCTGCAAGCTGACGCCTCCTCCCAACAGTTCCCTGCCATCGATCGTGGTCACCTGCAGGGGGTTGCTTAAAGGGATAGTCTGTATCTGGTGCTCAGCAGCAAACTCCTTGCTCATGAAATTGCAGGAGCTGCCTGAGTCCAACAGCGCCTTTATTTTTAGGGGGTGTCCATTTTGCAGCTCTAGCGACACTTCAATCACTAGAGCAGGTCGAGGGGCTTCTGGCACTGGCACTTGGGGAAGGGGCACTTTCACTGCTCTTTGGCCTGGCTGCAGTGCCCTGCTGGCAACCAGGCGTTGGCTTTTACCTGCTCCGTTTCTCCCTGCTCTTCCCCCTCAACAGCTCCCACCATCCCTTGCCATTCCTTCCTCTGGGGGCAGACTCTGGCAAAGTGGCCTGGCTGTTGGCAGAGATAGCATTTCCGGGCTCCCTTTCCCTCCTTCTTCGCCCCCTCACTGGGCTTTGAAACTGCGCGCGCGCGGGCTGTTCCGATTTCCATCGGCTCTGCCGGTGGGAAAGCTGGCTCAGGAATGTCTGGAATGCGTAACTCCTTCCAACGTTCCCCTCTCCCTTCCCGCCTCTCCAAGGCTCTTGCCTCCTGGCGCGCTCCAATGGTCAGCGCAGATTTGGTCAGCTGATCCATAGACACCGCCCTGGGGCTCCTGGCCAGCTCGTCTTTCACAGCTGAAGAAAGACCTTCTTCAAATAGCATCTGAATGGGTGCTGCCGATAAATCCCACCCCAATCTGTGAATCAGCATGGTAAATTCACTCCAGTACTCACGGACAGATCTGCTTCCCTGCTTGCAAGCCATTAGCTGTCTGCGCACCACCCCTTCCTCAATATCGCTGGAAAACATGATATCCATTGCACGAAAGAATTTCATAGTGTCCTTTAGGATATCGTTGTGCGTTGCCATCAGGGGTCGAACCCAGTCCCGCGCCCCCTTCTCAAGATGCCCAATTACGAACGCAACTCGCGATTCCTCATCAGGGAACTCATCAAACTGCACATTCAGAGCATATTGCATCTCAGTCCTAAAGGCATGGTAATCCTTGGGGTCCCCCCCAAACTTCTGCACCAATCCTGGTACCTTTCTGGGGAACTGAGTGGTTCTCCCCTTTTTGTCAGCATCCTGAGCCCTTCTCTCCTCGAGCCTCGCCGTCTGCAGCGCAAGTTGGACCTCCAGAGCTTGATACCTTTCTTCCAAGCTTGGACCAGCTCCAACCCCTGCGTCTCCGGTTCCGACTGGGTTGCTCATGATGCTTTCTCCTGCACAGGCAGCGTACAGAGACTGTCAGACTGCTGTCAGGGGATGGTTAGCTGCTTGTGCTTAAAATTGTGCCCCTTCAGAGTTTGTGCGACCCCACAAACCTCTGTGTGTGACAGAGCTCCTCAGACATGTCTGCTCTAGTCACTAGTAGAGTCTGACAGTGGCTGTCTGCGGAAGCGCTTCCAGCAAAGAAGTTCCTTAACGGAAACGCGTCTCCTGGACTCACGACGTGGCAGCTTCCGGCGAAGCATGGGTCTCCCTGCAGTTGCTTCTGACACCTCCCCGCTATTTTCGCTCGAAGTGTCTCTCACCCCTTTCTCTCCCCTGCTGCTTCCTGCCTGGGCTGCTGCGTCTCTCTCAGCATTACTGAGATCCTCCTCCAGAGACCCCGCACTCCCCCTGCTGGTCCCTGCTTTGGCTGTTGACTCTCTCCCAGTCTCTGGGAGCCTTACCACTTCCCTTTCCTCCGATGTCAGTTCCCTGACACCATCCAAATACATTATTAAAACCTTCTAAATCCAGAATGTCTGTGTTTTCAAGAAGTAGCCATTCTTTCAACCAGCAAAAGGCTGCTGATTCATAGTAAAGTTTAAGGTCTGGCAGGGCAAATCCACCCCTTTCCTTTGCATCTGTTAGTATCTTAAATTTTATTCTGGGCTTCTTGCCCTGCCAGACAAATCTAGAAATATCTCTCTGCCACTTCTTAAAACAGTCCATCTTGTCCACGATTTGCAGTGTCTGAAATAAAAACAACATTCTCGGCAATACATTCATTTTTATCACAGCAATTCGGCCCAACAGTGAAAGCTTCAAATTTGACCAAATTTCTAAATCTTTTTTCACTTCTGTCCAACATTTTTCATAATTATCTTTAAATAAGTTCCCATTTTTGGCTGTCATATTAATCCCCAGGTATTTCACTTTCTTTACCACAGTCAATCCTGTCTCATTCTGAAACCTATCTCTTTCAATCGGTGTTAAATTTTTCTCTAAAACCTTAGTTTTTAGCTTATTCAGTTTAAAGCCTGCCACTTGACCAAATTCTTGAATTAATTCTAAAACCCTTTTAGTACTAGATTCTGGTTCTTGTAACGTCAGTACTAAGTCATCTGCAAATGCTCTCAATTTGTACTGTTTAGCTCCAACCTGTATACCTTTAACCAACCGGTCCCTTCTAATCATGTTTAGCAGAACCTCCAGGACCGATATAAAAAGCAGTGGGGAGATTGGGCACCCCTGTCGTGTCCCTTTTTCTATTTTAAATTCTTCCGTAACCACATTATTTACAATTAATTTAGCCTTTTGTTCAGAGTATATTGCACCTATACCATTTTCAAAGCCTTGGCCTACCCCCATCCCATGTAGGTTCTTCTTCATAAAACTCCAAGAGATGTTGTCAAAAGCTTTCTCCGCATCCACAAATATCAAAACTGCTTTAGTGTTTATATTCACTTCTAGCTTTTCCAAAATATCTATTATATTCCTCAAATTATCGGACAAGTGTCTTCCTGGGAGAAAGCCCGCTTGGTCTTTATGGATCTCTTCCATCAATACTTTTTTCAATCTCTTGGCCAAAATGTCTGCAAAAATTTTGTAATCCACATTAAGTAACGATATAGGGCGGTAGTTCTTAAACTGAGTCTTTTCAGTCTCTGTTTTCGGTATAAGTGTGATGTACGCCTCTTTCCACGACTCTGGTGCCCTTTTCCCTTCCAGTATTTCATTGCAGATTTCTTTCAATGGTTGCAATAACCACTCTTTCAAAGATCTATAATATCTAGAAGTCAGCCCATCCGGTCCTGGAGATTTGCCCAGTTGCATGTTTTGAATGGCACCTTCTACCTCCTGTTCAGATATTTTATATTTCAGCATTAACTTGCTTTCTTGAGAGATTTTTTGTAATCCATTTGTCCTCAGAAATTGGTCTATATCCATTTCTTTCTGTGGCCCTTGCGTATATAATTGTTTAAAGTACTTCTGAAAACAATTTTTGATCTCAATTTGGGTTATGTATATTCTTTCCTTCCACTTCTAAATTTGTAATAGTATTTAGTTTTTGTCTTTTTTTCATTTGCCAGGCCAACAGTTTCCCACATTTATTAGCTGATTCAAATGTTTTTTGTCTCATTTGTTTAATTTTCCATTCTATTTCTTGATTCATTATTTCCATATATTGTACTTGATATAATTTTATTTCTCTCAAAATCTCCTGGGACTTTGGTTTTCCTCTCAATTTCTTCTCACTATCTTTTATTTTCTCCAAAATTTTATCCTTCTTCTCATTTTGACTTCTCTTCTTTATAGCATTCTGTTGTATCAGGAACCCTCTCATAACAGCTTTGCTTGCGTCCCAGATTACTCTTTTTTCTACATTGGTGTTCATATTTATTTCAAAATAGTCTCTCAAGGTTTTTTGGGCCTTTTTGTACACTTCTTCATCTCTAAATAAGGTGTCATTCATCCTCCATCTGAAGGATCCGGTTGTTATTTGTTTCATCTCCATCCTTACAGCGTTATGGTCGGAGCAGGTTTTGGGGCAAATTTCTATTTTCTTTATCTTTGGTGCCATTCCTCTAGTTATCCATATTTGGTCAATTCTAGTCCATGTCATCTTGGCTTCAGAAAGGAAGGTTCCCTCTCTTCCCAGGGGGTTCTTTACTCTCCAGATGTCCACTAAGTCCATATTGTCTGTCATCTCAAAGAATGTTTTTGGTAATCTACCATCCTTGGTAACTACCTGTCTTTGTGCCTTGTCCATATTTGTAGATACTACACCATTCATGTCCCCCAACAAGATCAAATTGTAATCCAAATAGTCCAATAATGTCTCATGCAACTTTTTATAAAATTCCGATTTCCCCTCATTTGGTGCATAAATTCCTACAATCAAAAATTTCTCTCCTTGTACTTGAATTTCAATTGCCAAAAATCTTCCTTGGTCATCTTTAAAAATGAATTTCGGTAATAGTTTCTCCTTTGCATAAATCACAACTCCTCTTTTTTTAACTTTATCAGATGAAACAAACTCCTGTCCCAATCTTTTGTTAATCAATAACTTCCTGTGTGCCCTTGTTATATGTGTTTCTTGTAAACAAATCAAGTCCAATTGTTCTTTTTTTAGTAAATGAAACACACTTTTTCTCCTTCGAGGGGAGTTCAAACCGTTGCAATTCCAACTTAGTAGTTGCAGAGCCATGATGGGGCTACTTAACTTTACCTCCAACTGCTCCGAGTGTCTGTTCTTGTTCTGTGGGTAGTGTCGCTTTTTCTGGGCCGTGCAATCCAAAAGATAGATTTGATATCTCTAGTATGCCTTTTGGCTCTTCTTCAGCTTCCACTTCTTTCTGTAGATCTTCCTCGTGGTCTTTCAAGAACCTGTCTTTTTCATCAACTGATTTTATTTTTATCTTTCTTCCTTTATATCTAAAGGACAGGCCTTGAGGGAATTCCCACCTGAAAAGAATTCTATTTCTTTTCAGCAGGTCCACTAGATCTCCGTATTTGGACCTTAAGTCCAACAGATGTTTTGGAATGTCCTTGAATATCACCACACTTGATTCGTCAATTTCCAAAGTCTTTTGATAATGCAAATTCAGAATTTTATCTCTCTCTTCTTTTGTTCGAAAGGTAATCAAACAGTCTCTCACCTTATTCTTGCTTTGTCTTCTTCCACGTCTAAATGCATTCACTATCTTAAATTCTTCCTTCCCCGGATCCAGTTGCCAAAAGTCTGTGAATTCCTGTGTGAGAAATTCAGCCAGTTTATCTTGCTCCCGTTCTGGTACGGCTCTAATTCTTAAATTTCTTTGTCTGTCTTTCAATTCAATCATAGAAAATGTCACATCGTGATCCTCCAGTTTCTTATATACTGGTGGAATCTTCTCTTGGGCAGCAGTTGCAATATCTTTTGCCTCCTCAGCTGTCTTTCGAATTGCTGCAGATTCCTGTAGTAATTTTTTGATGGTCTCTGTATTTGTATTCACCTTCTGCCCCAAGTTATTAATGCTTGCAGTATTTATATCAATTTTACTTGATGCTTCCACAACTTGTTTATTTGTCTCAGCTACTTGTCTGTTTGTCTCAGCTACCTGTTTATTTAAACTTTCCAAAGATTCATTGATTTTTGCAAGTGCCTGTGCCAAAACTTCTTCCGACGACATAACTTTTGGTTTAACCTGTGGGAGTGTGGCCCCTGATGTTCCAGATGCACCAGATGTTGAACCCCTTCGCTGCTGCGCAGTATCTGCCCGATAATATCTGCCAGACCTAGTACTGGGTTTTTCCTGCGACAACTCTATCTTCCCTTTCCCATCTGCCATAACAGTCTCATAGAAATTCAAGGTCACTCCCACAGTACAGCAGTTGTTTTGGTGTAGAATGGAATTTTCCTCTAAGCCAGTTGTTATTGTAACAATGTCCAACTTCCTCTAGGGGGACACAGTAACAGCCGGAACTTGCAACTTTTAAGAACAAAAATAATCTTTATAAGCTCCCAATTCACTTTAAAGACAACAGTCTCAGTACACTTAAACAGTTACTTTCAAGCCAGGAGAAGTCCAGAAACACTGTATCCCTTTTTGCAGAGTTATCTGTCAAAATAACCTTTCTGCTATACGACCCTTATCTCAAGGCAGTCCGTTCCAGGTTTTAAACAATGAATTATTGCTTCCTTTCCCCCTCTTTTTTGCAGGTAAATTCAGCTCAGTCTTTCCCCCCCCCTCCTCTCCTGCAATCCGGAGGGGGAACCACTTTCAGATGTTAAAATTAGCTCTCTTTTTTTCAGGCAACTTTCTATATTTCCGCTTTAGAGTCTCTTTGCTTTGATCTATTTACAACGCAGGGAAAGCAGACTTCCTGGTTGTACCTTCCAGTGTGGTGTAGTGGTTAAGAGCGGTAGTCACGTAATCTGGGAAACCGGGTTCGTGTCTCCACTCCTCCACCTGCAGCTGCTGGGTGACCTTGGGCCAGTCACACTTCTGTGAAGTCTCTCAGCCCCACTCACCTCACAGAGTGTTTGTTGTGGGGGAGGAAGGGAAAGGAGAATGTTAGCCGCTTTGAGACTCCTGAAGTGGAGTGAAAGACGGGATATCAAATCCAAACTCTTCTTCTTCTTCTTCTTCTTCTTCTTCCTGCTCAGTGCCAAATTAAACGTCTTTTTTTGAGTCCAGTTCAATCCTACTCACGGGTAGTTGTTTTCAAAGCCCAATTGTCCCAGGAAAAAGGCAGCGCTCTCCGGTAACAGCTTCGCGGCTTCGCTCCACGGAAGAAGCAATTGACTCACAGCCCCACACCACCCCCACACCGCTCCGGAGCCCGTTACCGAGCTCCTTTTGCAATTGGGGGGGGCACAAAAGGTGCCCGCTGAGTCCCAGGTTCACAGGCTTCACCCGCCTGTGATTTTTGAGGGGTCCCCGCTGCGCTGTAGCGGTATAGACCCAATTTCCGCGGAGCTGGTTCCCTCCGAATCAGAGGGAAGCAGCCATTTCCAATGGCGCCACCCCGGAAGTCCCTTCCTTAATTCAAATTTAAACCTGAACAGAAATATTTATGAGATTGCGGACTCAAAGCTTTGGTAAAACCGTCTGCGAGATTTTCTTTGCTTGGACAATACTTTAGTTCAATTAAACCTTGTTTTACACTTTGGCATACATTTTGATAACGGATATCCAAGTGTTTTGTGAGTGCCTTGAATTGACCTGATTTAGCTAGTTTAATACAAGGTTGATTGTCTTCCCACACTCTGATAGGTAGGGAACATTCTCCAAACAATTCTTGTACCAGTTGCTTATAAAATTCCAGTTCTCTACATACATCTGATAATGCATTGAACTCAGATTCAGTTGAACTTAAAGCTATAAGTGATTGCTTTCTTGATCTCCAACCAATTAGTGCATTTCCAAATTTTATCGCCATTCCTGACACTGATTTTCTATCTGGTCCAGCATCTGCCCAACTGCTGTCGGCCCAACATTAAAGTTGTGTGCTGCCCTCTGCTGATAGTTTTAAGCGAAACCTTTTGGTAGTTTGGAGATACCTTAAAACTCTTTTTACTCCTTGCCAAGCATGCATTGATGGTTTTTCAGCTTGTCTACACAGCATGTTGACAGCATATGTTATATCGGGCCGAGTCCACTGTGCAATGTGGAGTAGACTGCCTATCGCTGACTGGTAAACCCTGGGATTACTGAACTCTGCCTGTTGCTCGGCTTGGGCATCCTTTGTGTAACTTAACTCCATCGGGGTTTTAACACCAGCACAGTCGTCCATTTTAAACCTTTCCAGCAACTGCTGGATCTTAGCTTCTTGGCTGAGCCAATAGTTCCCATTTTCATCTTGCTGAATTTTAACTCCTAGATAAGCAGATACAGTGCCTAGTGATTTTATCTGAAACTTTTCTCCAAGCTTTGTGGCAAATTGTTGTGCAAGTTTATCGTCCTTTCCACTGTATAATAAATCGTCAACAAATATCAAAACTGCTTCTTGTTCACATCCCGAGCCTTTTAGATAAAGACACGCATCTGCTGCGCTCTTTCTGAACCCCATGCTCTCTAGAGCATCGTTTAAGCAGGAATTCCAATTACGGGCGGATTATTTCAACCCATAAATGGATTTGTGTAGGCGCCAGACCTGGTTTGGCTTGTCTCCTTCAAAACCTGGTGGTGGTGTCATATAGACTTCCTCCTGTAAGTCTGCATTTAAATAAGCCACATTGACATCAAAATGAAACAGCTTATTTCCCTTCTTAGCTGAAGAGGCTAAAAGCATTCTTAATGACTCCGATCTTGAAGTAGGGGCATAGATTTGAGAATAGTGAACACCTTTGTGCTGCGAAAATCCTTTTGCAACTAGTCAGGCTTTATATTGCAACTCCTCAGTAGTTGTGGGCTTTAAACGATATACCCATCGACTGTTAGGATATTTCCGTTCCACCTTAAAAGGGAGCAGGATGTTTGTGTCACAGCCTGCGTATTTCCTGTTCACAGGATGTTTATGTTTCTTATTGCTTTCGTTTCTCTCTCTCTGTCGGAGACACTGACGCAGGCAGTAATGTCTTTCTTTGTTCTGATCAACGCTGAATAAAGCTTGTAAATAATGCTCTCCTGGGTGTGACTTTTGCTGTGCATTATCTGCTGATAAGAGTGTGCATGAGCTCTAGAATATGGCAAGATATTTCCTAGAAACTCATGTCGCTAAATTGATGACACTGCGTGCCTACCAGAGAACGATGGATGTCCGGCAGACGGCTTGGGGCCATGATGGACTTTATCTCCCTGGCAGTATCCCAACAACAGGTTATGGGCCCAGATTCACGGCACTTACAGGAGAGTAAGACTGCGACAGACTGCGTTGAGAGGTATGTGGAGGAAAAGAGAAAGTGAGGCTTTTCAGTTTGCTGCTGCAAGAGCTTTGATGTCCGGCAGGCCTAATTGGTCTGGGCGTCGAGCCCAGCAGGCCTCAAGATTTATGGCTGCTGAGATAAGGAGTCTCTGAAGTGATAAAGACTCACGGCTCAAAGAAAAAGCTGGAATGGAGTTTTTCCAAACTTCTGAAGCTGCTGAGTGCCCTAAGCTAAATCGGCACAACTATCAGACCTGGGCAAAATGGTGTGAGAGTTTGCTGCGTCAGTTTGGAGTGTGGCATACTGTGTCTGAAGCCCCTCCAGTTCTTCTGACAGATAGATGGAAGGCCGAAAATTTGAAGGCGATAGACGTAATAGTCTTGTCCGTCTCTCTGGAGGAAATTGCAACGTTAGCTGGCAACGTCACTGCACGTAAGATGTGGAATGCTTTGAAAATAGCCCACCAGCCAGTCATCCCAGCCCAGAGTTTGACTGCATCGGAGGTCCTGGCTGTTTCCCAGAATGCGAGTGAATGCAGGGATGCTGAGGGCACCGGTTGCAAGCTGCAGGGGGAGCCGACTGCCACGTCATCCCAGGCAGCATTCCAGCCTCCAGGGGGAGCCAAGGAGTCGGCAGCTGAGAGCTCTGTTTCTCATGGGAGCCAAGGTCATGCTCACAGATACCGGAAGGCTAGAGGTAAACAGAGGCAGATGCCTGCAGATGGCCGGAAGCAGAGGGAGGGTGAAGAGCCCACGCCAGTGGAAAACAAGGCTTTGTTTGCTGGCACAGCTTCTCCAAAGGCTAAAGGCAAGTCTGATGGCCAGGAGCAGGGGGGCAAGCTGCAAAAGCCCACGCCGGTGGAAAAAAAAGATTTTGCTTGCTGGAAAAGCTGCTCCAAAGGCCAAAGCCAGGTTTGTTGTGGATTCAGGTAGTACCCGCCATGTCGCGAAGGACCGCCACCTATTTATCTCCTTCAAACCTCAAGAAGGTGAGATCCACCTGGATGACGGAAAGACCTTGCGGATTGTAGGAGAAGGGACTGTGAGACTGGCAAGTCTGCACACAACCATCAAAGGTGTACTTTATGTTCCAGGCGCTGCAGACAACTTGCTCAGTGTCCCACAGCTTACTGGGCGTGGTTTTAAGATTTCCTTCAAGAGGAGCGTTTGTGTCGTCAGAAAAGGCAAAGAGGACATTTTGCATGCAAAATTTATAGATGGTTTGTTCTGTATAGCTTATGATGACATTGGTGCTGCTGTGTCAAATGTTGATTCTTGTTGTGTTGCACAAACTAACAAAGTTCTTCATGCAGGATGCATTCATGAGGCACACAGAAGGTTTGCTCACATGTCTTGGCAGGCACTGGCCAAGATGCCTGAGTTGGTTCAGGGTTTGAACATCAAGCCCTGTAAATTTCACATGAAATGTGTATCTTGTGCAGAGAACAAGGTGAAGGTTGCTCCAAAAGGCAAGGAGTCTAGCAGGCAGGCTTCCAAACCCTACCAGCTAGTGCACGCAGACCTGTGCTTGGTTGGAGAATGTTCACGGTAAACGTATTGGCTGTCTCTTTACTGATCGGGGCGGGGAGTTCACTTCTCAGCAGTTTGAAGCTTTCCTGACTGAGAAGGGAATCCAGCATGACTTGTCAACGCCTAGATCGCCATGGATGAATGGACTTGCGGAGCGAGCAAATCAAACGTTGCTGCAAGGAATGAAAACCTTGTTGCATGATGCCAGTCTCCCTGATAAGTTTTGGGGGGAGGCTCTGTTGAATTTTGCTTACACTTTTAACCGCAGATTGTCATCACCTATTGGTTGTACCCCCTATGAGAAGATGTTTGGTAAGAAACCCAACATCAAGCACATGAGAATCTTTGGTTCTGACATGTGGGTACACACCCCACAAAGCAACAAGCTTGGGAAGCGTGGGGCACATGGTTTGTTCATGGGGTACGAAAAAGGTTCATACAGGGTATGGATGACTGACTCTAAGTCCATTAAGTTCACAAGGAGTGTTGAGTACAATCCTAAGTGGGGGGAAAATGTGGGAATTTTCCAGAGTTACCCAGAGGAGGATGAAGGTGATGTGAAGAAAACAGATAATTTTGAGGAAGCCGAGGATGATGATGATGATGATCAGAGTTCGGATTCCAGTTCAGTGGGCGGCGCTGCTGCTGGTGTCAGTGACAGTGATGACACAGCAGACTACAAGAGCGCAAAGGCCTCAGTCAGACCATCTGATGCGTCTGACAATGAACTGGAAGAACCACTGTTCACCATTGGTCACTTTTCTCCTAAGAAAGAGGAGATGAGTCCAGAAGACTTGCGTCTAGTACGCAGATCTGAGAGAGCCACGAAGGGCAGACCTCCAAAGAGATTTGCTGATGAGTTTGCTAAGACAGCAACTGCTGTTCTTAGTAGCTCAGAGAAGGTATGGGAACCTTCAAGCTTCAAAGAGGTTCAGGAGTTAACCTCTAAAGAAAGATGCTGAGCCTTGGCTTAATGCCATGAAGGCTGAAGTTGATTCCTTGAACAGGAACCAAACTTGGGAACTGGTACCGGTAGTCCCAGGAATGAGACTGGTTGGCAGCAAATGGGTGTTCAAGGCCAAGACAGACCAGAATGGCAAGGTAGTCAGACACAAAGCCAGATTGGTTGCCAGAGGTTTTTCACAGGTACCAGGACAGGATTACCACGAGACCTACTCACCCACCGTCAAATATGAGAGCATTCGGCTGATGCTCAAGATCGCTGCGGAGGAGAAACTGCATGTTTCCCATCATGACATTAATACAGCTTTTTTGTACGGGATTTTGGGGGAGGAGCTGTTTATGCTTCCACCTGACGGGATGCAGATACAGAAGGGAATGGTCTGTAAACTGCGGGAATCCTTATATGGTCTCAAGCAGAGTGCCAGGTGTTGGAACACAAAACTCACTGAGACATTGCTTTCTCTAGGTTTTCACCAGGGCAAAGCTGATCCGTGTGTGTTTGTCAAGGAGGAGGGGCAAAACAAACTGTATTGTTTATGTTTTGTTGATGATCTTCTGATGTTTTGGAAGAATCAGGCTTTCTACCAAAGCACCCTAGCTCAGCTGAAGGAGCACTTTGACATGAAGGATCTTGGTGAGGTATCCAACTATCTTTCTCTGCAGGTGCAGAAGGACCCAGCAGGTAATTTTCTGGTACACCAAACACAGAAAATTGCTGATGTATTAACCAGGTTGAATTTGGTTGATGCAAACCCAGCAGACACACCGATGGTGACAGGTTACCAGGTAGACAGTACTGCTGAAGCGTTTTCTGACACAACGCTGTACAGATGCATTCTAGGCAAATTGAATTTCATTGCTAGATGCTCAAGACCTGACATAGCTGTAAGCTGTAACCTGCTTAGCAGACATGCCAACAATCCTACTGTTCAGGATTGGAAAGCTCTGAAGCGCATAGCCCGCTATTTGAAAGGGACTTTGCACTACAGGTTGAGGTTCACCAGTCAGAAGACTGGAGGTCTTGAAATCTTTGCAGATGCAAGTTTTGGAAGTGACACCACGGATGGTACAAGCACTTCTGGAGTATGCTACATGTACAACCACTGCATGTTTGACTGGTTGTGCAGGAAGCAGACGACAGTGAGCCTAATTTCCTGTGAAGCAGAACTCAATGCTCTGTCATTTTCACTCATGGATTGTGAATGGTTGATGCAACTGTTTAAGGACATCAGAGTTTCTGTGAAATGCCCTGTACAAGACAATAGATCGTGTTTGGCTTTGCTGAACTCAGAGAGTTGCAAGCAAAGAACCAAGTACTTGCAGATTAAGCTACATCGTGCAAGAGAGTGTATTCAGAAAGGACTCATTCAGGTGTCCTACATGCCAGGAAATGAAATTCCTGCTGATCTGTTGTCTAAGGTTGTTAACAGAGAACAACTTAAGGTTTATGTACAGAAGTTGCAATTGGGTTGAACCACAGGTACCACAGGTTACACGGAAAGGGGGAGGATGTTAGGATATTTCCGTTCCACCTTAAAAGGGAGCAGGATGCTTGTGTCACAGCCTGCGTATTTCCTGTTCACAGGATGTTTATGTTTCTTATTGCTTTCGTTTCTCTCTCTCTGTCGGAGACACTGACGCAGGCAGTAATGTCTTTCTTTGTTCTGATCAACGCTGAATAAAGCTTGTAAATAATGCTCTCCTGGGTGCGACTTTTGCTGTGCATTATCTGCTGATAAGAGTGTGCATGAGCTCTGGAATGTGGCAAGATATTTCCTAGAAACTCATGTCGCTAAATTGATGATACTGCGTGCCTACCAGAAAACGATGGATGTCCGGCAGATGGCTTGGGGCCATGATGGACTTTATCTCCCTGGCAGTATCCCAACATCGACAACCTACAGCTTGTTGCCCTTTCGGAAGCTCTGTACTTGTAAACACACCGAGAGACTTAATTGAAGCCATCTTTTTTTCCATTGCTTCCTGCCACTTTACGGCTTCTGAGCTTGGAAGCTGTTGTACCTCTATATAGCTATCTGGCTCACACTGTGCCATATTTACGTATACACTTGTCACCTTAAACCGCTCTGGTGGTTTGCCCTTTGTGGCACGTTTTGATCTGCGCAATTGCTCCTCTTGTGCCCCCTCTGACCGTTGGCTGTCAGAATCTGTCTCAGACTTTATATCTGGATGCACCCCTAGGGATAAAGACCTCCGTTTAGATACCTCCCTTGGGCTTGGTGTTACAGGCGACCTGCTTCGCTTTTGCTGTCTGCTAGGCCTACTGACTGGCGATGTTGGAACACTCCTAGATTCTGGCTTTTCTACCTTAGGAGAAGAACCTTGTGCCTGGTCAGAATCTGCATCTGAACCATGTGCATCATCCCCTTCTGGCTCACCACCCTCTGGACTTTCATTCTCAGCATAAATGCCTAAATCATCTCTCAAAATGTCAGGGTTAGCATGTAAGTGAGTCCATCCGGATTGCTCACAAAATTCAACGCTCCTACTGATGACCACTTTTGTAGTATCCCCATCTGGGTTCACGAACCTCCAGGATTTGGCGTGTGGTTCGTACCCACAAAAGATGAGTTTCCTAGCCCTTGGACTTCCCTTTTTCCTTAACGCTTTTGGGATAAGTACATAGGCTTGAGATCCAAACACCCGAAAGTAATTAACTTTGGGCTTCTTCCCGTATAAAGCAAAATATGGCGTAGTATCAATTACCGAATTATATACTCGGTTCAGAATATGAGTAGCCGTCTGCCAGGCTTCCACCCAGTAACTTTGAGGGAGTTTAGAATCAAACAACATAGAGTTTGCCAACTCTTGCAGAACCCTGTTTTTACGTTCGGCCACACCTCCTTCTTGGGGGGAATAAGGTGTAGACAGACTATGCTTAATTCCCTTTTTCTTAAAGAAATTCTGCAAAACAGACCCGGTAAATTCTAACCCTCTGTCTGTCTGAAAAGCAAGTACTCTAGTACCGAATTCAAGTTCTACTGCATGAACCCAATTTTTAACTGTTTCTGCAGTATCTGCTTTTGTTTTGAGAGGAAAAAACCATGTGACTTTTGTTTTGTCATCCGAGAGACACAGTGCATACCTCGAACCTCCCAAGCTAGCAACAGGCATTGGGCCACATAGGTCCATATGCACAAGTTGGAATACTTTGTCAGATTTCCTATCTGAACTGGGATAGCTGCATCTATGAACCTTCGCCCTTTTGCATGCAGTACAATCCAAATACTTAGTACATTTGTTCATTTTGCACCCTTCTGATAATTCAGGTTGCCTTTTAACATACTGAAGATTAATATGTCCCAAACGGCGGTGCCATAAATGAACACAAGAATTATGGGTAGGCGAGTTCACACAACCAGCACGAACCTGTTCAACTTCATCTGGACTTGTCTCAAAATAATATAACCCATTTCTGCATTCCACCTGCAAAAGAGATACGTTATTCTTTGAAATAGTGCAAACCCCATTTTCAAACACAGTTTTAAACCCATCTCTATCAAGTTCTGACACAGACAAAATACACCCCTTCATTCCCTTTAGCACATAGGCATCAATTTCTGTATGCAAACAATTCAAGAACACTGTGCCTACGGTCTCTAAGGAACGTTTAGTTGAATCTGCCATTGTCACAACTTTAAATGCCTGCAATTCTGCAAACGGACACTAGATGGCGCCACCAGGTGGTGAGATGCACCACTGTCGATTAACCAGCGTAGATTGCTGCCTTGGCCACGCCCTTGCATCAACGCCATTGCTGAAGCCATGTGCTGTGTGCTGTGGGAGTAACCACGACTTCCTCCTCTTCTTTGACGTCCCCTGGAACTCCTTGTCTGGTAACTAGGGGTAACGGCCTTGGTGCTGTCTTGACCAGGTTCACGTGTGCAGTTCCTGATTAAATGGGAAGAAGAACCACAGCGAAAACAGTGTCTAGCTGCAAAAGCATTTACTGTGTTCTCAAACTCAGCATCCCCACTCTTAGGCACAGCACAACTCCCCTTTGAAGACAAACCTCTTTCTCTTTGCCTTTTATTCTGTTCATCTGCAAGCCGAGAAGAAATGTATTCAAGGGTTAATTCAGCTGAAGGCATAGCTTCCAAAGTTAAAGCCAGAGTCTCATAGCTTTTATCAAGAGAAGACAACAATATGTATGACTGCTGCTCCATAGAGAAAGGAATGCCCAGCTGTCTTAGTTGATTAAAGGCAGACACCATTTTGGCAATATGTTCTTTCACACACGCTCCCGGTTGGAGACGTAAATCAAACAAACATATTGTAGCATGGATCTTGGCCCCCGCAGTGTTTCTGGAATTTAGCCGCTGCAGAACCGTCCAGACCTCATGCGTGTTCTTTAACTCAGAAACATAAGGCATTTGCTCTGGTCCCACTGCCAAAACTAATAAACCTTGGGCTTTCCTGTGGCGTTTCTGTGAAGCTGCTGCTGCTGCTTTGTCTTCTGCAGAGGCGTCTGCAGCTGCCTGTAAAGGCGATGCTTCAGTACAACTCCACAACTCTTTTGCTTGCAACCAAACCCTTACTCTAGCCTTCCAATCTTGCCAATTTTTCCCATTGAGTCGCGTAAACGGGACAGCAAAACTTTCCTGGGACTCTGCCATCCTCCCTGGGGCTTAGGAACGATACTCACACACCTGTAGACTGTCTCCCAGCTGCTGAGGTGGCTCCTTGAGGAATAAGACATCTTCCAGCGAGTACAAACTGCGCAGTGCCTGTTTAAAACTTTTTCTAGGCACGTTGCAGGACTCAAGCTGCTTTGAAGGCTTTCGTTGTCGGCAACCGCTTCTGTCTTCGCTCCAGTCCTTTCATAAATCACTCTGAACTGCACTCCTTATCTCCTTCTTGACGTACAAACAGCCGTAACCTGTCCATTAAACTTTAATTAGTTTAATGTTAAGTAAACGTCCAGTGTGCTTCCAACGCCATAAATCTTATCTTAGCAGATAATTTCGTGCAGCGGTTGAAGAAGGCAGGAGAGTCAGTACCTTTCAATGAAGAATCCTGGAGCAAGCACTTTGGAACTCAGAAAAAAACTTTATTTACAAAAGAAAAAACCCTGGCGATAAAGCACACATGCTTTTATCTCCGGCATAAAGAAAACTTTACTCTAAACTTAACTCATATTAGCAAACACACGGGGGAGAGAGAGAAAACACACGGGTGAACTGACTATTTATACAAACTAACTCACATTCCTGGATGCTTAATGACTTCCAGCTGCTCAGTAATTAATAAAAATTATTTGGAAAAAAGGGGTGGGGAGTTGTTGAGCTTTTTTAACGATTGAAGTTGTTGAGCTTTTGGGGGGGGATTTTACCACAAGGTTGTTTGAGGCCTCCAGGCATACAGCAGGACAGATTGGGCTTCAAGCACACACCAAGTCTTAAAGGGAAACAGGAGGGCAGACAGGGCAGCTCAAGCAGCAGCAATACGCCTCTCCAATGATGCAACCGAGTTTCAGGGAATACAAATGCCTGCTTATGTGGACTTTGAGCAAATGTATCAAGTAGCCACATAGGAGGAGAAGTCTAGGTGGGAATACTTAGGAGCCACAAAAATAAATGGAATGTGGTCTCTCCTCAATGGGAGGGTCGTTATGCCCCAGGCATGGATCCCCAAATATGTGAGAGTTCTTCATCAATGCACTCACTGGGGAAAGGGAAAAATGATAGACAACATACAGAGATGCTGGTATACTCCAGAAGTGGCTACTGCGGCCACAGCCACCTCAAATAACTGTAAAGGTAAAGGTAAAGGTACCCCTGCCCGAACGGGCCAGTCTTGACAGACTCTGGGGTTTGTGCGCCCATCTCACATCTATTGGCCGGGGGCCAGCGCTGTCCGCAGACACTTCCGGGTCACGTGGCCAGCGTGACAACGCTGCTCTGGCGAGCCAGAGCCGCACACGGAACGCCGTTTACCTTCCCGCTGGTAAGCGGTACCTATTTATCTACTTGCACCCGGGGGTGCTTTCGAACTGCTAGGTGGGCAGGCGCTGGGACCGAGCAGCGGGAGCGCACCCCGCCGCGGGGATTCGAACCGCCGACCTTTCGATTGGCAAGCCCTAGGCGTTGAGGCTTTAGCCCACAGCGCCACCCGCGTCCCCCCCAAATAACTGTATCACATGCCAAATCTTTAATCCCAAATGTGAACCTAATCACCCCCCAGGGGCCACACCCTGGGTGTTTGTTCCCTTCGAAAGCTTACTTCTACCTCCTTGCCAAGGGTTCAAACATGCTCTTATCATCGTGGATAAATTTTCTTCCTGGGTGGAGGGGTTTCCTTGTAGGAGAGCCACTGCACAGGTAGTTGCCAGAGCCCTCCTTCATGAACTAATCCTGCGTTATGGGGTACCCCAATGACTGAACAGTGATAGGGGAACTCATTTTACATCGGAGGCAATCCAGCAAGTTGCATGGGTGCTAGGTATCAAATGGGAACTACATACACCATACCACCCGGGTTCGTCTGGACAAGTAGAGCGCATGAATCAAGAAATAAAAGTTCAGCTAGGGGAAATTTGTAGTGCAACTGGACTTAAATGGGTAAATGCCCTACCTTTAGTTCTCCACAACATCCGCAGCTCTCCTAGAGGCCTCCTGAAACTGTCTCCCTATGAACTCTTGTTTGGGAGACCCTCTCCGGTCTATAACACTCAGTTTCCCCTCTCAGAACGGGACGTAGGGGAATCAGAATTTATTAACTATTTTAAACGGACTACAACTTTCTTGACTATGACACTGTCGAGTGTAGGGGCAAGTCAAACATGGATCGAATGGGGGAATTTGACATCTGCCAGCCTGAGTCACGAGCCTTGCTCAGACACTCACTGACACCCCAGCTCCAAGGAACTCAATATTGGGAACTTTTTATATGAGACAGACATTACACCCGCCTGGGTACTGCCATTCTTACCCTGGATAATAATCAACAAAATCGCCTGCAATGTACGAACGGTAGCTACCTCCTTTACAGCCAAGGGGAAGTTACCAAGCACCCAAACTAGACAGAGGTGGACAGTGGGCGAGCTGTTTATATCTACACAGATTCCAAACACCCCACAGAGAACTTAATTTTTGGGTTCCAATGCCTTCGAATGGACTCTCAGCCCCAGAAAACCCACCTACAAGGACTTTGCTTACGGCGATTTTGTTGCCTCTGGGACATTGGAGTAACCAACGATCAATACCTGTACTTGACGGAACCCACAAAAGGACCCCTCTGCCACCTCTTCACAGGGGAGGGAACCCCTGTTGGGAAAAGCACCTGTGACATCAACCTTGACATCTTGATCACAGGGCAAGTGACTGCCTCTAACAGCACTCAGTCTAGGACTTACCCAGACCTCACCAGCACATTGAAGGAGGCCGTGGGCCACCCTGCCAAGTGGCAGCCAGATTACCTCAACGCCATGCTTCTCCAAGCCTTTGCTTCCAGAAGGGTGGAATCCTTCCTCAATGGTTTGTTCTGGATCTGTGGGCATCGAGTGTATACCTGGATTAGCCCTTACATGTCTGGATCTTGCTTTGTGGGATATATCATCCCAGGACTAAGGATTACCCCACATCTCCCTGCAGGGCAACAGAGGAATAAAAGAGAGCAAAAGACCCTGTTGGACCTGTCTGATGTGGCTGCAAATGGAGAAACTGTGGAAAGGGTGCTGTTTCCTGCCTATGGAGCAGGGTCTAACCATGTGGACATTCTCAAACTCACGGACATCCTGCTGAAATTTATGCAGGAATGTGTGCCAAACCCGCAGGGGTTTGGGAAGGAGGCAGGATTGCAGACGTGAACGCTAGGATCCATTCTAGACCCGCAAAGCAATGCCACAAGCTCCGAATGAGAAGCGGTGAAGCATTCAGAGGCATAAAATTTAACTCCGGACTCTAAAGAAACAAAAGGAAAAATCAGAACAGAAGCAGAAGTATTAAGGAGGTCTGGAAAGTTGCTCCAAACGTATGGAAACTAAGGAAATCCTACCTGATGCTGGTGGAGAAAATGGCGCATGAAAAGATTGTTATGAGTGAGCCAGCATACTACAAGATCTACTGGGTGAGTAATAAGGGGGAAAGAGTCTCAGTACCCTAAGGTGGAAAAGGAGGCATAGACGAAAGGTGGATAAAATAAATTTGACTGTGGGACTTAAGACAATGTTTCAAATGCCCAAGAATTTCAGCGTACCCGAGAGAGGTTTGGAACTTTGTATCCGCTGCTCAGTTTTCGGAATATCACTTTGGGCAAGGGTTTATCCTCTCCTAATAATAATAAAATTATTTATACCCCGCCCATCTGGCTGAGTTTCCCCAGCCACTCTGGGCGGCTCCCAATCAAGTGTTAAAAACAGTACAGCGTTAAATATTAAAAAACGTCCCTGAACAGGGCTGCCTTAAGATGTCTTTTAAAGATAGGATAGCTGCTTATTTCCTTCACATCTGAAGAGAGGGCGTTCTACAAGGTGGGCACCACTACCGAGAAGGCCCTCTGTCTGGTTCCCTGTAACCTCACTTCTCGCAATGAGGGAACTGCCAGAAGGCCCTCGGTGCTAGATCTCAGTGTCTGGGCTGAACGATGGGGGTGGAGACACTCCTTCAGGTATACAGGACCGAGGCCGTTTAGGGCTTTAAAGGTCAGCACCAACACTTTGAATCGTGCTCGGAAACGTACTGGGAGCCAATGCAGATCTCTCAGAACCGGTGTTATGTGGTCCCAGCGGCCACTCCCAGTCACCAGTCTAGCTGCCGCATTCTGGATTAGTTGCAGTTTCCGGGTCACCTTCTGTTGGGTTGGAATAACGACAGACGAGTAGCAGGTGTCATGTGAGAGAGGCATCTCTCGAGCAAGTCTCAAGGAGTCTCTTTTATTGAATATTACATGCATTGCCACGTATGTGCTGGTTGCTGATTGGTTAACACAAGTACAAAGCAAAGATTACATATAGGCATTAATCACCAATAGAAGAAAGGCTGGGAAAGGGAACACAGGGAACACGGAATTGGACAGGCATGAAAACCTCCTTAACTAATGATTGATATAGCAAGACTAAAACAATTACTAATGATTGATCATAACATGAAAGAATACAACAATCACGTTCCGTAGATGTGGTCAGCAATGCATTAAGAACAGGTCAGGTTATACTGTTTCATGAACTCAATGGGAACTGATCAGAACATTCCCAGACTCATGTGCAGAGGCAAAAACTTCCCAGCAACCTTCAAAGGTAGCCCCACGTAGAGCGCGTTGCAGTAGTCCAAGCGGGAGATAACCTAGATTTATTTGGGGGGGGGGGAAATAAAGGGGGAAAAAATTATTTTCCCCCCCCAGGCGTGGGGCTGGGGCGGGGGAAGCCGAAGCTTACTCTGACCCCAGCCCCAGCCCCCAGAACAGGCTGCCATCCGCAAGCCTGGGGAGTCCGGCGGGAAGTCACCGCTGCGCTCTCCGGGTTTCGGGCTGCAGGCTGCTCTCCTCAAGCCTTGGGAGCCTGGCGGGAAGTCGCGCCGGGCTCCCAAGGCTTGCAGAGAGCTGCCCGAAGCCCGGGGTGCGCTCCGCTGCGCTCCCCGGGTTTCGGGCTGCAGGCTGCTGTCCGCAAGCCATGGGAGCCCGGCGGGAAGTGCGCACCGACCCCTCTCGCTCTCCAGGCTTCAGTGAAAGCCTGCATTCACCCCATAGGACGCACACACATTTCCCCTTCATTTTTGGAGGGGAAAAAGTGTGTCCTATAGGGCGAAAAATACGGTAACTAGAGCATGCACCACTCTGCCGAGACAGTCCGCGGGCAGGTAGGGTCTTAGCCAGCGTACCAGGTGGAGCTGGTAGACAGCTGCCCTGGATACAGAATTAACCTGTGCCTCCATGGACAGCTGTGAGTCCAAAATGACACCTGGTCCTTCAGGGGCACAGTTACCCCATTCAGGACCAGGGAGTCCCCCACACCCACCCGCCCCCTGTCCCCCCAAAACAGTACTTCTGTCTTGTCAGGATTCAAACTCAATCTGTTAGCCGCCATCCATCCTCCAAACAGCCTCCAGGCACTCACACAGGACCTTCACCGCCTTCACTGGTTCTGATTTAAAGGAGAGGTAGAGCTGGGTGTCATCTGCATACTGATGAACATCCAGCCCAAACCCCCTGATGATCTCTCCCAACGGCTTCATATACATATTAAGAAGCATGGGGGAGAGGACGTAATGCTGAGGCACCCCACAAGTGATAGCCCAGGGGTCTGAACACTCATCCCCCAACACCACTTTCTGGACACGGCCTAGGAGAAAGGAACGGAACCACCGTATAACAGTGCCCCCAGCTCCCAGCCCCTCTAGACGGTCCAGAAGGATGTTATGGTCGATGGTGTCAAAGGCCACTGAGAGATCCAGCAGAACTAGGAAACAGCTCTCACCTTTGTCGCTAGCCTGCCAGAGATCATCTACCAGCTCGACCAAGGCAGTTGCAGTCCCATATGAGGCCTGAATCCCGATTAGAAGGGACACAAATGGGTCGCTTCTTTCAGGCGTGCTTGGAGTTGTTCGGCAACCACCCGCTCAATCACCTTGCCCAAGAATGGTAGATTTGAGACTGGGCGATAGTTGGCCAAATTGGCCAGGTCTAAAGCTGGTTTTTTTAAGAAGCGGTTTAATGGCCGCCTCTTTCAGCGGGTCTGGGAAGGCTCCCTCACAGAGGGAAGCATTCACCACCCCGCAGAGCCCATCGTCCAGCCCTTCCCAGCTCGTTTTTATCAGCCAGGATGGGCAAGGATCAAAGAGACAGGTGGTCGGTTTCACTTGTCCAAGCAGCCTGTCCACATCCTCGGAGGTAACAGATTGGAATTGATCCCATGTAACAGGACTAGACAGAACTCTAGCACTCTCCCGCCCTGGCCCTGCTCCCACGGTGGAGTCTACCTCTCTCTGAATCTGAGCGACTTTATCTGCAAAAAACTTTGCAAAAGCATTGCAGGAGATCTTGGGGTCCCTATCAGGCCCCAGTGGTGCAGGTGGTTCCGATAGATTGCGAACCACCTGAAAAAGTCTCCTGCTGCTGTTTTCTGCAGATGCAATGGAGGTGGCGAAGAAGGCCCTCTTTGCCGTCGCCATTGCCACTTGGTAGGCTCGACGTTGAGCTCTAGCCCGTGTCCGGTCTGATTCAGAATGAGTTTTCCGCCACCGGTGCTCTAGCCGTCTCAACGATTGTTTCATCGCCCTCAGCTCTGGGGAAAACCACGGGGCTGTCCGGGCTCCATGCAATCGGAGAGGGCGCTTCGGAGCCAGACAGTCAATAGCCCTGGTTAACTCCACATTCCAGTGGGCCACCTGGGAATCAGCTGAAAGGCCATCAACTTGGGATAAAACATCCCCTACCACTCTCTGGAAGCCAATTGGATCCATTAAGTGGCGGGGGTGGACCATCCGAATCGGTCCCACCTCCCTGCAGAGGGCAAGGGTCGTGGAGAAGTCCAGTTGCACCAGGAAGTGATCTGACCATGGCACTTCTTTTGTTTCGCTTTTAGTTAGCGTCAGATCACCAACATCTGTAGAGGTAAACACCAAGTCTAAGGCATGTGTTGGGCCAAACTTATTCAGGGACAGCCCCATGGAGGCCATGCTTTCCACGAAGTCCCGAGCAGCCCCTTGTAAGGTCGTGTCGGTATGGATGTTAAAATCCCCCAGGACAACCAAGCTAGGTGTCTCCAGGAACATATCCACCACGACTTGAAGCAGCTTGGGCAGGGAATCCTTGGTGCAGCGGGGAGGTCGGTACACCAATAGGAATCCTGTACTGCCCCTATTGCCCAACTTCCAGAACATGCACTCAGAAAACTAGGTCTTCCCAATAGGATGCCTAGTGCAGACTAATGACTTCCTAAAAATCACTGCAACCCCCCCCTCCCCGCCCACATGACCTGGGTTGCTGTGCGTAAGAGAAACCTGGTGGGCAAGCAGCGGCAAGGACAGGCCCATCTGCTTCATCCAACCAGGTCTCTGTCACACATGCCAGGTCAAACCTTCCATCCACAATCAGGTCGTGGATGGCAGTGGTTTTATTCATCCTTGACCTGGCATTGCACAGCAACACTTTCAGGTCATGTGGGTTTCCCTTGCTGATTCCTGTATCCTTCCGGTCAGGACCAGACCTGGAGGCAGGGATAGTCCTCAAACAACGACTAAACCTGCCTCCTCGGTGATGACATGGTCTGGTCTTAGCATAACTCCTCCTCCTGCCCGTGATCACTGAGATCGGGTGTCCCAATACATCCCCCCCCCGTGGAACCTGCCCCAGCCATTCTGTTGGCTGAGGCCCACTCCCAGGTAGCCCTGACCTCTCCCCTTAAAAAGCAAAATACAAACTATATAGTAACTTAACAGAATAATAAATTAATAAAAAACAAAGCAATAAACAATTATGTCAAATTAAACTACTCCCCACCTGACTAAATACTTATCCCACCCCAAGCAGAAATAAAATAATAAAATAATATAATATTATTTAAAAAAACACAATTTAAGGTGCAGCAAATTAAAAGCACTTAAAACATTTAAAACCATTTTTGTCCCTTGCTGCAGGGAGCTGCTCAGGCCTCTAAACTGTAGTGGTGAGTGCAGGCCCCGCCCCCTAGGCCCGATGGAGTTTGCAAGAGAGGGAGCGGTCTTCCCAGCACTCACGAGAGCAGCAGCAGCAGCAATGTCAACCATTGTTGAAAACATTGTAAAGACCGTACTGAAGGTACTGAACCAGTGAATGTGCGATGTCCATCGCCCGCCCTCCCCCGCCGCCACTGCCTCAGTCGGAGGTTGTAAATAGAAACTGAATAAGAGGCTGAAGATTGAGGGAAGAGAGAAGATCTTAGAGGGCGAGGTGCTCAATGTCTTTTTATTTTATTTTTTTAAAAAGAGGATCTCTTCGGGACTACCGGGGGGATATATACCGGGGGGGGGGGGGAAACTACCGGGGGTTAGATACAGTCAGATTGTAACCTGACAAATTGGTGATTATTATGTATGTTCTTGGGTATTTAATTATGTGTAGCGTTTTCTAAGCGGGGAGATTCAATATAAGGAAACAATCTAGACGATAAGGAGGAAGGAATGTTTAAAAAAGGTACTTAAGAGGAAGTTAAGGAAAGGAGATCAGAGACACCCACTGGTGGAAGGGGGAATAGCAGCTAAGAGAACAAGTTTATTGAGTTTATTGGCTAGCAAGGTAACATACGACCCCTAGTGGGGATATATGAAACAATATATGAAACAATATTTTTTTAAAAAACACTAACCTAAAGGAAACATGGAGCGTAAAGGATTAAAAGTAACAACACCAGGAGAGAGAAGGTCATCAAAAGGTGAAATGGAAGGGGAGGGAGATTTTGCAAAAATACTGGCTGAGATAAAAGAGAGTAGGAGAGAAGTAAAGGAAAGTGAAAAGAATATTGGAAATAAGCTAGCGGAAGTAGCAACAGATTTAGGAATTGAAAGTAAAGATCCAAATAGTTGAGGAACAATCGAAGCGAGTATAAAAGAAGTGAGAGAAAATAAAAAAGGAGAGAAATTGAAAGGGCAAATAGAAGAACTCTCCAAAATACAGGAGACTACATTGGACAATTTAGCTTTCCTTGAAATGAACCAAAAAGCACAGAATTTGAAGTGTTGAGGTCTTCCAGAGATGGACAGAGAGAATGTGTGAGAGAGGTTAATTATAGAAATTGCTAAACTGTTAGAAATGAAGGAGGAGGAGATAGATTACATGATAATTAATGCCTTTAGAATAAAAGTCACCTCACCCCAAGCGAGAGCTAAAAAATATCCAGGAGATTGTTTAGCAACTCTCAGCTTGATAGACGTAAGGAATACCATTTTGAGAAAAAGCCGGAGAAAAAGAATTGGTCATAGATGGTAAAACAATTGTGGTGTTTAAGGACATCCCAAATCGTTTTTTTCGCAAGATAAATGTATTTAAGGAATTGACTAAAAACCTAAATACTAACAAAATAAGGTTCCGATGGGAATATCCAGAAGGCGTGTCATTTTATTATAAAGATAAGAAATTTAAAATTAAGACAGTACAAGAAATGCAGAGATTTGGGAGGAGATATAAAGAGCTGGGGAAGATAGAGGGAGTGGAACAGGAAAGTGAAGAAGACAAACAAGAACAAGAGGGAAGAGAGGGAGAAAAATAATTTTAAACAACAAAATAAAAATATATTCAATTAAATAAATTTAAAATGACAATAAAAGCAATATCATGGAATGTAAATGGCATGAACAATAAAGCTAAAAGAAATAAAATTGGACATGTGTTATTAAAAAAAAAGTACCGTATTTTTCGCTCTATAACACGCACCTGACCATAACACGCACATCGTTTTTAGAGGAGGAAAACAAGGGGGGGGGAATTCTGAATGAAACAGTGGATGTATCATTTTTGTGCCTCATGCTGTGGCCACAGACATGTGATCTGATGGCCAATGCAAAAATCCTGAGAATCCCTGTGGATCTGTGCTTTGTAACCACGTTTTTGCACCATTGCAGCCCCAGGCAACAGTGGGTGCGTGATTTTTTTGGTGCAGGCTGTAGCAATGGACATGTAATGTGATCTGATGGTGAATTTGGGGTGACCCAATGCAAAGATCCTGAGGATCCATGTGGATCCGTGCTTTGTAACCACGTTTTAAGTGGGGAGGGAAGGAAAAACACAGAAGGGACAAGGAGCAGGAGAGGGGTGTGCAGAGAAGCAGCTGGCTAAGAATGCATGAGAGGGGTTTAACGGGAGGGAGGAAAGGAAGGCAAAAGTTTTCACACACACACACACCCAAGCCAGCCCCCCCTCTCTCCCTCTCTCCCACCTGCATGTTTTCCGGCTGCCTGCGAGTCCCTAAAATGCTTCCCTGGATGCAGCAGCACCGGAGCACGGAGAGGAATTAGGACGCAATCCTTTCCTTTCCCCTCTGCTTGCCTGGAGGGGAGGGGTTGTCTGGAGGGGAGGGGATTTGCCTGCTCTTTGTTCCGTTTGAGCAAACAGCAACCAAAACAGAAGAGGGTGGGCAGTAAGACCCTGAGGCAGAATGGAGGAAAACAACAGCTCCCTCCTCCCTGACGAGCGCGATTGGATTTTTGCCTGATTTTTGCCCCTGCGCTCGGGAGGGTCGGCTCCAGGGACCACACATTCGCTCAATAACACGCACAGACATTTCCCCTTACTTTTTAGGAGAAAAAAATCTGTGTGTTATAGAGAGAAAAGTACGGTAGATATAATTTGTTTGCAAGAAACTCACGTAACACAGAGACACAATAGTCTTAAAGAATAAAAGATTGGGAAATGAATTCATCTCCTCAGATGTGCAAAAGAAGAGGAGAGTGGTTATATATGATAATGCTACCAAATCAAAGTTGGAGTCGAATAGACCAAATCTGGATATCGAAAGAATTAACTACAGGAGTGGTGAAAGCAGAAACTTTACCTAAGACGATGTCAGATCACAATGCTACTGCAATAGAATGGAAAGTTAAAGATTTAACACTGCGCAGGTGGAGAATGAATGACAACTTGTTAGATAATATAGAGATTTTAGAAAGAACTAAACAGTTAAACACATGTTGTTGTTTAGTCGTGTCCGACTCTTCGTGACCCCATGAACCAGAGCACGCCTGTCTTCCACTGCCTCCCACAGTTTGGTCAGACTCATGTTTGTAGCTTTGAGGACACTGTCCAACCATCTCATCCTCTGTCATCCCCTTCTCCTTGTGCCCTCAATCTTTCCCAACATCAGGGTCTTTTCCAGGGAGTCTTCTCTTCTCATGAGGTGGCCAAAGTATTGGAGTCTCCGCTTCACGATCTGTCCTTCCAGTGAGCACTCAGGGCTGATTTCCTTCAGAATGGATGTGTTTGATCTTCTTGCAGTTCCCTTCATGGATCACTGCCTTGCCGTGGCGAAGGGGCTTGAATAACTCAGAGAAGCTATGAGCTATGCCGTGCAGGGCCACCCAAGATGGACAGGTCACAGTGGAGAGTTTTGACCAAATGTGATCCACCTGGAGCAGGAACCGGCAAACCACTCCAGTATCCCTGCCAAGAAAACTCCATGAACAAAGGCAACAGGCATATAAAAGTTAAACACATATTTTGAACTAAATTTAAATAAAGGTACTGATATCAATGTAGTCTGGGTTGCAAGTAAAGCTGTAATGTGAGGGTTTTTCTTGCAACAGAATTGTATTCTCAAGAGGGAAAAGGAAAGGAACAAAGAGGAAATATTAAACAAAATAAAGGATATAGAAAAACAGATGGTTAAGAAACCAGACGATCCAAAATTAAAACAAGCGTTTAAACTGTTCCAAATGCAATTTTCTATGATCATAAATCAAGAAGTGGAGTGGAAAATTAAACTATTAAAACAACAAAATTTTGAATCAGCAAACAAAACTGGGAAACTGCTGGCTTGGCAATTAAGGAAAAAACAAAGCCAAAATATTATAAATAAAATAAAAGGCAATAACGAAATAATAGATAATTCTAAAGAAATAAGGAAAGTTTTCTACAAGTTTTATAAAGAATTATAGTGGTACCTCAGGTTAAGCACTTAATTCGTTCCGGAGGTCCGTACTTAACCTGAAACTGTTCTTAACCTGAAGCACCACTTTAGCTAATGGGGCCTCCTGCTGCTGCCGCGCCGCCGGAGCACAATTTCTGTTCTCATCCTGAAGCAAAGTTCTTAACCCAAGGTAATATTTCTTGGTTAGCGGAGTCCATAACCTGAAGTGTATGTAACCCGAGGTACCACTGTATATAAAGCACCCAAAGAAAATAAGGACAAGATAATGAGTTAGTTAGGGAAACATAACTTAAAGGCAATACCGCAAGAAAGAACAGTACAACTAGAAAGGCCGATTACAGAGGAAGAGATTATAGAAGCAACTGCACAAGGGAAAAATGGAAAGGCCCCAGGGCCAGATGGTATACCAATAAAATACTATAAGAAACTAAGTCAACAACTAGTTCTCCCACTGAGGGATGTAATGAATAACATAATGAAGAAAGGTCAGATTCCTAAGAAATGGGAAGAGGTGTTTATCACTCTAATACCTAAACAAGGAACAGATCTTACAAATGTAAAAATTTTTAGACGGATCTCATTGTTGAACAACAACTAGGTATAAACTGTTTGCTAATGTATTGGCGCAGAGGTTAAAAAAGATTATGGCTTTACAAATTCATTCAGATCAGGCAGGTTTTTTTGCCAGGATGCCATCTAAAAGACAATATGCGCAACATTCTGGACATAATTGAATACTTAGAAACCAAGATAAATAAACAATCTGCATTAATTTTCATAGACACGGAGAAGGCGTTCGATAATGTGTCTTGTTTTTTTATGAAAAAGAATTTAGAAACGATGGGTCTAGGCACAATTTTTTTAAGAAGTATAGAGGCAATTTATAAAGATCAAAATGTGAAACTTATAGTATACAACGGATTGACAGAGAGCTTTCAAATTACAAAGGGCACAAGACAGGGGTGCCCACTGTCACCTCTATTGTTCATATCAGCACTTGAAGCGTTATTACAAAATATTAGAGAGACAGAAGAAATTACAGCAATAAAACAGGGAGTAAAAGAATACAAATTGAAAGCTTTCGCCAATGATATAGTCTTGACACTACAAGAACCACAATCCTCAGCAGTGGAAGCGTTAAAAGTTATTGAAGAATTTGGATCAATGGCAGGACTAAAAATTAATAAAAATAAAACAAAAATGATGGTAAAATATATGAATGAGGAACAATCAGATAAGTTACAAAGTAAAACGGAAATAACGGTGGTAAATAAAATAAAATACTTGGGTGTTTGGCTGTCCCGGAAAATTCAAATCTATTCAAGGATAACTACATAACAAAATGTAAGGAAGTAAAAACAAATTTGGATATATGGAATAGACTGAAATTGTCTTTCTGGGGAGGATAGCTGCTATCAAGATGAGTGTCCTACCCAAGATGCTCTTTTTATTCCAAACTATTCCAAGTATTACCGGATTAGGTCAATTTGGAGAATGGCAAAAAACAATCTCAAGGTTTGTGTGGCAGGGGAAGAAGCCCAGAATAAAATTAAAACTTTTAACGGATAAAAGAGAAAGAGGTAGCTTCTCACTGCCGGACCTCAAAATACCGTATTTTTCGCTCGATAACACGCACATAGTTTTTAGAGGAGGAAAACAAGAAAAAAAAAATCTGAATGAAACAGTGGATGTATCATTTTTGTGCTTCATGCTGTGGCCACAGACATGTGATTTGACGGTGAGTTTGGGGTAGCCCAATGCAAAAATCCTGAGAATCCATGTGGATCTGTGCTTTGTAACCACGTTTTTGTACCATTGCAGCCCCAGGCAACAGTGGGTGCGTGATTTTTTGGGTGCAGGCTGTAGCCATGGATATGCTATGTGATCTGATGGTGAATTTGGGGTGACCCAATGCAAAGATCCTGAGAATCCATGTGGATCTGTGCTTTGTAACCACGTTTTAAGTGGGGAGGGAAGGAAAAACATAGAAGGGACAAGGAGCACCAAGAGGGGTGTGCGGAGAAGCAGCTGGCTAAGAATGCAGGAGAGGGGTTTTACCGGAGGGAGGAAAGGAAGGCAAAAGTTCCTCCAGCCACCCACCTAAGCCAGCCAGCCAGCGCTCTCTCTCTCTCTCTCTCTCTCTCTCTCTCTCTCTCTCTCTCTCTCTCTCTCTCCCCAACCTGCATGTTGCCTGCGAGTCCCTAGACGCAGCAGCAGCAGCAGCAGCACCGGACCACGGAGAGGAATTACGGTAGAAGGAAGGACGCTCTGCTTTCCCCTCTGCTTGCCTGGAGGGGAGGGGTTTTCTCTGCTCTTTGTTCCGTTTGAGCAAACACAGTAATGAAACAGAAGAGGGTGGGCAGTAAGACCCTGAGGCAGAATGCAGGAAAGCAACAGCTTTCTCTCTGTGTGGCTGCCTGCAATCAGTTTACCACACCGAGAATGAAGATAAACTGGTAAAATAAGGGGGCTGGGTTAAAGCTAAAGGGAAAACCTCAAAGATCCCTCAAGAACAAGGCAGGGGTTCAGGGCTCCCAAAGCCGAGCTGCAGCCTTAGAAGGGGAAAATGGGGCTTTCGGAGGTGGTTTTTACTGCCCCGCTGCTTCCAATTTTTTAAAAGGCAAATTGCAGGAGAAGATGCAGCAGTCAGTCACTCTCTCACTCCCTCCAAGCACCCACGCTAGCGAAGAAACACACAGGCAACCACACACTCACAAAGCACACACACTAGCAAACACACAGTCGCGCTGCAGAGTGGCCAAACCTCCTAGCAAGCACTTCCCTGGCTTCTGCTGACTGCAACGAAGACGACCCTCGAAGAAAATGTGTGATGCACTCGGGCCAGTCGGCTCCAGGGACCACACATTCGCTCAATAACACGCATAGACATTTCCCCTTACTTTTTAGGAGAAAAAATCTGTGTGTTATAGAGGGAAAAATACGGTATATTATGAAGCTGCATGTATAACATGGTTGAAAGAATGGTTTAGACTGGATAATACAGATATATTAGATCTGGAAGGGTTTGGAAACAGATATGGGTGGCATGCATACCTTTAGTATGACAAGGTCAGAGTACATCGTGACTTTTTAAACCATATTGTAAAAAGACCATTATATGAAGTATGGACGAGATACAAGGATTGGTTTGAAAGAAAAACACGATGGTGGCTGTCACCCCAGGAAGCCTTCTCAGTGAAAAAATTAAATATGAAGGGAGACTGGTTAACGTAGAGAGATATGCTGTTGGAAGAAAATTATATAATCAAGATTAGGCCATACGAGGAATTAAAGGACAAGTTATCAGGTTGGATGGAATACCACCAAATGAATGTTATTTTTTTTAAAGACAAAAAAACCAAGAGGTTTTGAATGTACAAGAGCAATATTAGAAACTGCAGTACTACAAAATAATATAAAAACATTGTCTAAAACTTATGAGTTTCTACTAGAATGGCACACAAAAGACGAAGAAATTAAGGATGTTATGACCAAATGGGCAATGGATATAGGACATAATATCGAATATGAAAAATGGTCAAAATTATGGAATACAGGTTTAAAATTCACAGCATGTACATCATTAAAAGAAAATCTGTTTAAAATGATGTATAGGTGGTACCTTACTCAAACCAAACTGTCAGGGAACTGCCATCAGCTCAGAGGCGAGAGGTGGAAGGGCAGTTGTGTTATAGGGAACCTCCAAAAATCTTGTGAAGCAGTTCCTCCTCTGGAGAGGCGAAAAGCCCCGCCTCCAGTGGAGAGGAGGTGCAGGGACCAGGGGATGCTAGGGAGAGCCTCAACACCGAGCCTGAGCAAACCAGAGAGGAGGGAAGTACCCCTTTGCCAGCGCCCATTCTGCGCAGTAGGTTTCAGCGCAGGGAGGGGTGGAGAAGGCTGGGGTCACATGACTGTTATGCTGGGGGAGGTACAAAGACCGAACACTCCCAGATTCTGCTAGCGATTGAGCCAGACATGAACTTACGACGCTCTGCAGTGTAAATAGTTTGCACCAAGAATAAAGCCTGTAAAAGACAGGTCGGAGTCTTGCCTGTTTACTCTCGAGCAGCCACACCAGCACCTGACACAAACTAACATAAATAATAAAATAAAAAAGGAAGTAAAAATTGTTGGAAATGTGGGATGAAAAAGGCAGTTTTTTCCACATGTGGTGGTGTGCTGGTCCTGGGGGCTACCGAGAGGCGAGGTCCAAGTCCAGTCCGAGGTCGATGGTGTGGGATGGAGGCTGTCCGTCAAAGCTGTAGCTGGGTCCAAGGTAGGGAGTCGGGTGGGACCAGGAACTCTGGCAGAAGAGCAGGACAGGGTGCAGGCAGGAACAGGCTAGCAACAACGTTGCTCCCGCAACCTGGGACTGGGGCTGACTGGCTTTTATCTGCCCCGAGGCATAGGGCGGCCCCGGTCCACAGGTGACTCGCCTCTCCTTGACTGGAGGCGAGCACTCCTTCTGCAGGAACTTAGTTCCCTCCGCCTCTCTGCCCTGAGCCTCTGCAGCTCAGGAGAGGCTGGAGGGTTACCAGACCCAGAGGCAACCTCCTCTTCCCTTGACAGGGCTGAGAGTGGAGCACCTGCAGGAAATGGACCCTCCATCACCTCAGGAGACAGAGCAGACTCAGCTGGTGCCTGCACCTGAGGATCCAGCACAGGTGAGGACCCTTCAGGCTCAGGCCCCAGCCCCGGCTCAGCTGGTTCTGGAGGCGGGGACTCCTGTGCAGGCTGGGATTCCTCAGGTTCAGCCTCTGAGTCCGAATCCCAGGCCATCACACCATCCCCCCTCCCAGACCCCCCTTCAACCGAGGGACCGGACCAGGCTTGCTGGGGTACTCTGCATGGAAATCACGGAGGCAGGCAGGAGCGTGGACGTTGTCCGTGGGATCCCAGGAACGAACCTCGGGCCCATACCCCTTCCAGTCGATGAGATATTGGAGCTTCCCCCTGCGGTATCTTGATACAAGAATGCGCTCCACCTCGTACTCGGGCTCCCCCTGAACCAAAACTGGCTGCGGTCGTGGTTGGTTCGGGTGGAACTCGTCAGGCGGGGCCACCGGTCTCAGTAGGGACCAGTGGAATACCGGGTGAACCTTCAGGGTTGAGGGTTACCGGAAACGGAATGCCACAGGCGACACTTGATCCACGATAGGAAACGGGCCGGTGAAGCGGGCATCCAGCTTCCGCGAAGGCCGAGAGGGTGAAGGTGGCAAATGGAGAGCCATACCAGGTCGCCGACGTGGAGTTCTGGCCTCACCTGGCGGTGGCGGTCGGCCTGGGCCTTGTATGCATCCTTGGCCTGGCGCAGTTGCTCCATCAATAGTTGTTGCTGAGACTGGAGCTCCTGGAGCCGATCTGCCACTGAAGGGACCGCGGATGCCGGCAACACATCCGGGAACAACCGTGGATGGTAACCGTAAGTGGCCTGGAACGGGGTCCGCTGGGTGGAGGCGTTCACCGCGTTGTTGTAAGCGAACTCTGCCAATGCTAGGTGGTCGACCCAGTCGTCCTGCTGGAAGCTGCAGTAACACTGGAGGTACAGCTCCAGCACCGCGTTCGCCCATTCCGTCTGGCCATCGCTCTGCGGGTAGTAGGCTGAAGATAGACAGACCTCTGTCCCGAGGGCCTGGTGCAACGCTCGCCAGAAGCGGGATATGAACTGGACGCCCCAGTCGGAAACCACACGCTCGGGAAGGCCATGCAGGTGGAAGATGTGCTGAAGGTAGAGCTGAGCAGTTTCCTTAGCCGTGGGTACAGATGGGCAGGGGGCACAGTGCACCATCTTGGTGAAATGGTCTGTGAAAACCAGGAGGCAGGTACAGTGACAAGACGGGGGTCAGTCCACCACAAAGTCCAGTGAGACCATGTGCCAAGGACGTGGTGGGACTGGCAACGGCTGGAGTAGGCCGGGGGGTCGCCCGGTAGGGCCCTTGGCCTGCCGGCAGACGTAGCAACCAGCAACATAGCAAGCCACATCAGCCTTCAGGTGGGGCCACCAAAACCCCCGGCTTACCAGATGGGTGGTACGATACCGCCCGAAGTGTCCCGCTGCTGGGGCATCGTGGGACATCCGGAGAACCTCAGCCCTCAGTGGTCCTGGTGAGATGTACAGACGACCGTGGTGCAGCAGTAGGCCCTGGTGCAAGACCAGCCCCGGATACTGAGGGCATGACCCTTTGGCCAGTTCCCGGAGTTATTCTCAAGCCCAAGAATCGACCCGTTGCTGTTCCTGCACCCAAGCCCGCAGTTGCTTATGTTGGTTTCTGCTTTCTTCACTGTGCAGCGAAGTGCTTGTCACGGGACAATGTTTTGCATTCCACAGTCAGAGTACTGTTGGGTTTTCCCACGGGAATGGGAGACTGGATGTGACGTACACTGGTTTCCTGTTTTTCTCTTCTCTTGGGTGTTCTTTGTTCCGAGGAGAAGAAGGTTGCTTCTCTGCTCCCGCAGAGGCAAGATGCATGTCTGTAATCTCTCAACATTGAAATGAAAATAAAGCAAAGTTAAGCATGTGGCACGTACTGCTCATCCTTCCGCTGTGTACAGGACTCTGCAAATACAACAGCTTAGCCTCCTGAGTGGCCAGGAACGCGGCCGGTGGTAAGATAGTTATTGGTACTGCTTGCTGTACCGTGTCTGCCACGTCTTCGGGTTTCCGGGACAGGGCATCCGCCTTCTGGTTTGGGGAGCTAGGGATGTAGCAGATCCGGAACTGGAACCAGGAGAGGAACAGCGCCCACTGGATCTGCCTTTGGTTCAACTTGCGGGTGGTCTGAAGGTACTCCAGGTTCTGGTGGTCGGTTCTCACTTCCAC
Source organism: Podarcis vaucheri (assembly GCF_965113315.1). NCBI lineage: Eukaryota > Metazoa > Chordata > Lepidosauria > Squamata > Lacertidae > Podarcis > Podarcis vaucheri. The sequence continues at coordinate 20,105,348 of NC_138757.1, forward strand.
CGGGTGTTGGGCCCTCTCAAGATGATGGCGCCAGACCTCAAAGGCCACCTTGATGGCCAGTAGTTCCCGCTCCCACACGGTATAGTTACACTCCGCCGAAAGGAGCTGGCGGGAATAGTAGGTGCAGGGTAACAGTGGCGCATCAGGTCTGTGCTGCTGGGACAAGACAGCACCGAGAGCCGTGCTGGAGGCGTCGGTCTCCACCACGAAGGGTCGAGAGGGATCAGGATGCTGTAAAATCGGCGCCCTCTGGAAACAGGCTTTCAACCCCTGAAACGCCTCCTCTGCCTCCTTGTCCCAGGAAAATGGCGTCTTGGGGCGCAGCAGTTGGGTCAACTGGGTGGTGCGATGAGCATAGTCTGCAATGAAGGTCCGGTAATAGTTAGCGAACCCCAGGAACCGCTGTAGGTCCTTGCGGTTCCGGGGTGCCGCCCACTCCTGAACCGCAGCCACTTTCCCAGGATCCATCTGCAGCACATCTGGAGAGAGTCAGTGACCGAGGAATTCTACTGACCGCTGATGGAACTCGCACTTGCTGAGCTTAGCATACAGGTGGTGCTCCCGCAAGCGCTGCAGCACGGTCCGGACATGACCCTCGTGGCGAGCCGGGTCGCGGGAGGAAATCAGAATGTCATCTAGGTACACCACCACGTACTTGTCTAGCAAGTCCTGGAACACGTGGTTGATGTACCGTTGGAACACAGCGGGTGCGTTGCACAATCCGAAGGGCATAACCAGGTATTTGAACTGCCCATACCGGGACCCGAATGCTGTCTTCCACTCATCCCCGGCTCGGATCTGAATCAAATTTTAGGCCCCCTGGAGGTCTAGCTTGGTGAACACCTGTGCCCCTTGCACCCGCTCCAGCAACTCCGAGATAAGAGGCAAGGGGTACTGGTCTGGGATGGTAATCTTATTCAGGGCCCGGTAATCACGGCAAGGACAAAGTTCCCCACAGTTCTTCTTAATGAAGAGCACTGGAGTGGCGGTGGGCGAGGTAGAAGGCTGAATGAAACCATGCTCCAGGTTCTTGCACAGGACGTCCTGCAAAGCTTCGTGCTCTGGCTCTGTAAGAGAGTATAAGCGACTCACAGGCAGGGGCGCCATGAGCTGGAGGTCTATGCCACAGTCGAAAGACCAATGAGTCGGCAGCTGGTCTGCCCCCTGTTCCTCGAACACGTCTTGGTAGTCCTGGTAAACAGCAGGGAGCGCTGACTCAGCCTCCCCAGTGGGGGCAGCCGCTAGCATCTTGGACCGAGCATGGGGACACGGGTCTGGGAAGCGCACAATCCGATTGACCCAGTCTATCTGAACATTGTGAGTCTCCAGCCAGTCCATCCTGAGCACCAGGGAAAACCGGGGCATGGTAGCAATGTCCAAAGTTTGCACCTCCCGGTGCTTCTGGTGACACAGAACCAAGGGCTGAGTCTCCTGAGTAACGGCGCCCGAGCGCAGGAGCCGTCCTTCAATTGCCTCCACCTGTACCGGTTCTGGTTTATCCTGGAGTGGCACCTGATGATGGGCGGCAAAGGCAGAGTCCATATAGGAGCGGGTTGCCCCTGAATCCACCAGAGCGTGGGTGAGGATCCAGGGCCCACCAGGGGGGTATAGACGCACTGGGACCATGAGGTGTTGCAATTCCACCGGTGAGGGCCCATCATACATTGTTTGGGACCCCAGGTAGCCTGGGCCATCGGCTACTGGGGTTGGCGGTTTTCCCTGCAGCTGGCGGTTTTCAGGACACGATCGGGCGTAGTGTCCACTCCCGCCACAGTAGAGACACAGGTTCCCCTCCCGGTGCCACGTCTTCTCCAAGGGGGAGAGGCGAGGCCGTGCTGCCCCGAGCTGCGTTGGCTCCTCCGGCGACTCGACTGTGGCCATGGAACTGCTGGAAGAGACTGGAGCTGAGAGCTGGGAGTGCTGGCGGTCCCGGGCCTGGCGACGGTCCTCCAATCGATCGTCGATCTGCAGGCTCCATTGAATGAGGGCGTCCAGCGTGGCGGGGTGATCCATCGTGGCCAGCTGGTCCAGTATCTCATCCGAAAGCCCCTCGAGATACTGATCTCGAAGTGCAGAGTCATTCCAGGACAGGTCCTGTGCCAACAGCCGAAATTCCGTGGTGTAGGCGGCCACTGTGGACTTGTCCTGTTTCAACCGCCAAATCACATGATTGGCTTGACTCCCCTTCTGAGGGTTGCCAAACGCGGTCTCCAGATGGTTGCAAGACCCCATATAGTCTGTCAGCAAGGGAGAGTCTTGCCGGAGCAGCAGCAATGCCCACTTGGCCGCCTGGTCCTTCAGCAAGCTGATCAAGAAGTGCACCTTGGTGCGATCGTCAGGAAAATTCTGGGCTTGCCCCTGAATATACAGCTTGGCCTGGGCGAGAAATATGGGAAAGCTGGCCGGGGTCCCATTGAATTTCTCTGGCAGGGCCACTGGGTACTTGCCAGAAGCTGGGGCGTCTGCACCAGGAGCCGGTAAGGCACCAAAATGCTGCTGAAGCGCCGTAACTGCATCGCTTAGCTGCTGAATGGTGTGGGTCAAGGCCTGGTTTTCCTGGGCCAATGCCACTAGCACAGCCGCCTGGTCGGCCATGGCTTCTGGTTCTTCCCGAACGCATCCCAATGAAGGGGGAGTGTGGGTGTGGCGGGAGCAAACTGTGCTGGTCCTGGGGGCTACCGAGAGGCAAGGTCCGAGTCCAGTCCGAGGTCAATGGTGCGGTATAGAGGTTGTCCGTCAAAGCTGTAGCTGGGTCCAAGGCAGGGAGTCAGGTGGGGTCAGGAACTCTGGCAGAAGAACAGGACAGGGTGCAGGCAGAAACAGGCTAGCAACAACGTTGCTCCCGCAACCTGGGACTGGGGCTGACTGGCTTTTATCTGCCCCGAGGCATAGGGCAGCCCCGGTCCACAGGTGACTCGCCTCTCCTGGCCTGGAGGCGAGCACTCCTCCTGCAGGAACTTAGTTCGCTCCGCCTCTCTGCCATGAGCCTCTGCAGCTCAGGAGAGGCTGGAGGGTTACCGGACCCAGAAACAACCTCCTCTTCCCCTGACGTGGCTGAGAGTGGAGCCCCTGCAGGCAATGGGCTCCAAGCTTTTGCATTGGGGCAACCCTAACTCACGTTCAAATCACACATCATGTCCATGGGCACAGCCTGAACACACAAAAAACACGGACCCACAGCTTCCTGGCAACAACGTATGCCAAAATCATGGTTCCAAAACATGGATCCTCAGGGTTTTTGAATTGGACCACCCTTAACTGTTGGGATACTGCCAGGGAGACAAAGTCCATCATGCCCCCACGCCGATGCCGGACGATCCATTGATCTTCCGTAGATACAGTATCAGTCAATTAGCGACACAAAGCCTCAGAAATAGCTTGCCACATTCCAGAGCTCGTGCACGCTCTATCAGCAGAGTTCGCACAACAAAAGGCGCACTCAGGAGAGCATATTTACAACTTTATTCAGCGTTGGTCAGAACAAAGAAAAAAACATGACTGCCTGCTTCGATGTCTCAGGCACAGAGCGAAACAAAAGCAATAACAAAAAGAGAAACTTCCTGTGAACAGGAAATACGCAGACTCTGTGACTCACAAAGCCTGCTCCCTTTTAAGGTGGAACGGAAATATCCTAACATCCTCCCCCTTTCCGTGTAACCTGTAATACCTGTGGTTCAACCCAATTGCAACCTCTGTACATAAACCTTAAGTTGTTCTCTGTTAACAACCTTAGACAACAGATCAGCAGGAATTTCATTTCCTGCCATGTAGAATTTCATTTCCTGCCTGAATGAGTCCTTTCTGAATACACTCTCTTGCACGATGTAGCTTAATTTGCAAGTATTTGGTTCTTTGCTTGCAACTCTCTGAGTTCAGCAAAGCCAAACAGGATCTACAGTGGTGCCTCGCAAGACGAAATTCATTCATTCCGCGAGTTTTGTCGTCTTGTGATTTTTTTCGTCTTGCGAAGCACGGTGTCGGGAAAGTTTTGGAAAGGCTTCAAAAATCACCAAAGTCTTTAAAAACCTCAAAAAAGGCTACCACACCGCGTTCTATGAGTTGCTCCTCAAAGTCAAGTCGCAACTGTATTAACGGTGTTAAGAAAAAGGAAACAAACTTGCAAGACGTTTCCGTCTTGTGAAGCAAGCCCATAGGGAAAATCGTCTTGCGAAGCAGCTCAAAAACCAAAAAACCCTTTCGTCTAGCGAGTTTTTTGTCTTGCGAGGCATTCGTCTTGCGAGGTACCACTGTATTGTCTTGATACACTTATATAGGACATTTCACAGAAACTCTGATGTCCTTAAACAGTTGCATCAACCAGTCCATGAGTGAAAATGACAGAGCATTGAGTTCTGCTTCACAGGAACTTAGGCTTACTGTCATCTGCTTTTTGCACAGCCAGTCAAACAGACAGTGGTTGTACATGTAGCATACTCCAGAAGTGCTTGTACCATTCGTGGTGTCACTTCCAAAACTAGCATCTGCAAAGATTTCAAGACCTCCTGTCTTCTGACTGGTGAACCTCAGCCTGTAGTGCAAAGTCCCTTTCAAATAGCGGGCTATGTGCTTCAGAGCTTTCCAATCCTGAACAGTAGGATTGTTGGCATGTCTGCTAAGCAGGTTAGTGCTTACAGCTATGTCAGGTCTTGAACATCTAGCAATGAAATTCAGCTTGCCTAGAATGCATCTGTACAGTGTAGTGTCAGAAAACGCTTCAGCAGTACTATCTACCTGGTAACCTGTCACCATCGGTGTGTCTGCTGGGTTTGCATCAACCAAATTCAACCTGGTTAATACATCAGCAATTTTCTGTGTTTGGTGTACCAGAAAATTACCTGCTTGGTCCCTCTCCACCTGCAGAGAAATATAGTTGGATACCTCACCAAGATCCTTCATGTCAAAGTGCTCCTTCAGCTGAGCTAGGGTGCTTTGGTACAAAGCCTGATTCTTCCAAAACATCAGAAGATCATCAACAAAACATAAACAATACAGTTTGTTTTGCCACTCCTCCTTGACAAACACACATGGATCAGCTGTGCCCTGGTGAAAACCTAGAGAAAGCAACGTCTCAGTGAGATTTGTGTTCCAACACCTGGCACTCTGCTTGAGACCATATAAGGGTTTCCGCAGTTTACAGACCATTCCCTTCTGTATCTGCATTCCATCAGGTGGAAGCATAAACAGCTCCTCCCCCAAAATCCCGTACAAAAAAAGCTGTATTAATGTTGTGATGGGAAACATGCAGTTTCTCCTCTGCAGCAATCTTGAGCATTAGCCGAATGCTCTCATACTTGATGGTGGGCGGTTAGGCATTAGAATAATGTGTTGTGGTGTGTCGAAGGGCTAGGTGTGGCCATCGCCTATGCCTTCAATTTTTGGGTATTCCGTTAAAGGAATCTGGCGGTCGTGTGTTCTGTCCGATGCCTGCTTGGCGGGAGGCCATAGCACGACCCTCGGTGACATCAGGGGGGAGTCTATAGTTGGATTAGCATCAACAGGCTCCACCTACTGGTGAATAAACCCACTTGCTTTAGAGATCCAATGCCTAAGCCAATACCTTTTCCACTGCTGTAATCAATAAAGTTGTGGCCTTTCCATGCCCATTAACCTTATATCAGGTGTCCTTGTGTATTCATTCCGCATCGAGGGGGTCGGGTCCTCGAACCACAAGTTAATATTCTTTGGTGTTATCCATAATCCTAAATACTTGATTTTGGGGTAGATTTTAATGTGTATTATTTGTTCTAATTCTGCTTTTTCATCTGGCGACATATTTTTAACTCATAGTTTTGTCTTGTTTAAATTCATTTTGAACCCCGCAACTTTACCGTAGCCATATATTATTTCCAACGCCTTTCTTAAACTCTGTTTTGGTTGCTCCGTAGTTATAATTAAATCGTCAGCAAATGCCCTCATTTTGTAACTTCTATTTCCCAGCATAATCCCTTTTATTTCTTTTTCTTCCCTAATTTGTTTACATAAAACTTCCAATGTTAATATGAAAATTAAGGGGGATAGGGGGCGACCTTGTCTGACCCCTTTACTGATTTCACACTCCTGTGATAAATTTCCATTGATTATGATTTTAGCCTTTTGTTTTGATTATATTGCTTCAATCCCTTTTATATACTGTATACCAAAATCCATATGGTGTAATAGACCTTTCATAAATTTCCAGGATACCCTGTTGAAAGCTTTTTCTGCATCTATAGCCATTAAGACTGCCTTCTTTTCTATTCTTAAGTCTAAATACACTAATAAGTTTATAATGTTTCTAGTGTTGCTATAAATGTGCCTCCCGGGCAAAAAGCCAGCTTGGTCATTGTGTATCATCATCTGGAAGCCTTTTTTTGATCTTTCGGCTAAAATATTTGCACATAATTTATAATCGTTATTTAGAAGTGCGATAGGCCTATAGTTGTTAATAAGTAGATTGTCCGTTCCCTGTTTTGGAATTAATGCAATAAGGCTGTCTTTCCAAGAATCCGGCATGGTTCCGTCTTTTAAGATGTTGTTCATGATACTTCTTAATGGGTCAGACAGTAAGTCCTCCATTTTTTTATAATATATTGCCGGTAGGCCGTCTGGCCCTGGTGGCTTTCCTATCTTTGCTTCCTTAATTGCTCTTTGCATTTTGTACGATGTGATAGGGGCATTCAATGGTTCTTTTTGTTCTTTAGTAAGTTTCGGAAGACAGTTCTGTTCTAAATGTTCTTTAACTTCTTCCGTTGTTTCATCTCCTTCCTTATAGATTTCTCTAAAGAATTCGAGAAATCGTTTCTCTATTTCTTTAGGGTTGTTTATTATTTTGCCTTTGCACTTAACTCTATTTATATGTCTTTCTGCCTCTCTCTTCTTTAATTGCCATGCTAATAACCAGGCTCAGGTTCTGTTTCAGGCTGTGTCTCTGTTTTAGGCTCTGGCGCTGTATCAAACACTGTTGAAGACTCAGGCTGTGGCACTATGGCTGTAGCTGTGGCTCTGGTTCTGTTTCAGGCTCTGGCACTGTATCAAGCACTGTTTCAGGCTCAGGCTTCTGCTCTTTATTAGGCTTTGTCTCAGTCTTTGGCTCTAGCACTTATACTAGCTCTATTTCAGGCTCGTCCTGTGTCTCAGCCTTTGTCTCCGTTTCACACTGTTTCTCTGTTTCAGGCTCCGACGCTGTTTCAAGCCCTCTATCTGTCTCTGGCTCTCTTTCAGGCTCTGGCACTCTATCAAGCACTGTTTCTGGCTCTGGCTCTCTTTCAGGCTCTGGTTCTGAATTAGGGTTTTATTCTGGCTCTGGCTGTGTCTCTGGCTCTGGCTCCAGCTCCGGCACTGTATCAAGTACTGTTGCAGACTCAGGCTGTGGCTCTAGGCTGTGGCTGCAGCTATGTTTTGTGCTCCGGCCCTGTATCAAGCCCTATTTCTGGCTCTGGCTCTGGCTCTGGCTCTGGCTCTGGCTCTGGCTCTGGCTCTGGCTCTGGCTCTGGCTCTGGCTCTGATTCTGATTCTGATTCTGATTCTGATTCTGATTCTGATTCTGATTCTGATTCTGATTCTGATTCTGATTCTGATTCTGATTCTGATTCATGTTCTCCCCCTGACTCTGATTCAGGGTCTCGCTCTGGCTCTGGCTCTGGCTCTGGCACTCTATCAAGGACTGTTTCAGACTCAGGCTGTGGCTGTGGCTGTTGCTCTGGTTCGGGCTGTGGCTCTTTTTCAGGCTCTGGTTCTGAATGAGGGCTTGGTTATGGCACTGATTCAGGGTCTCGCTCTGTCTCTGGCTGTGTCTCTGTTGCACCTCAAACGGTGGTTTTTTGTTGTTGTTGTTGTTTTCTTTCTGGGGTGGGACAAATGTTTAGTTGGGGCGGGGATTATTTTAAGTTTAGCATAATTGTTTCTTGCTTTGTTTTTCTTTTACTATTTATTTAGGTTATTGTATACTTTGTATTTTGCTTTTTAAGGGGAAAGGGTCAGGGCTGCCTGGGAGGGGGCCTCAGCCAACAGAATGGCTGGGGCAGGTTCCCTACGGGGGGATGTATTGGAACACCCAGTCTCTGTTATCGCGGGTGGGAGGAGCAGTTGCGCTAAGACCAGACCACGTCTTTACCGAAGATCTGCTTCTGACTCTGATTCTGATTCTCTGATTCTGGCATGTTGAGTGTAGTGAAGGGTTAACCTTCTGTGCCTCAAGCCGGAGAGGAGGCGCTTACAAGGGAAGTAAGCCAGGACGTGACGAAAGCAGCTTGGAATGCTGTGAGCTGAGTGGGAACCGAAAGCAGTTCAGCCGCTGCACTGAGAGAGAAGGACGCAGAGAAAATGCAGCTTGAATCTGATGGTCTTTATGAATTGTAAACACACTATATTTGAGCAAATAAAGGGATAGTAGGACAGAAGAAACGTGTGGGACTTGTTTACTGCTGTCTCGAACACCTAGAACACCTCCTCAGGCAAGTGTCAAATTTGAGCCAATGAGTGAGCCTTCCTCACCTGCTGGACCAGCTGTAAGGCCCAAGAGGCGCAGCAGGTCAGAGGGGGGAGACACTGAAGATGATTTAGCTGGACCCAGTGAAGCAGCAGGGTCACCAGGATTCACACTGTGGAGATCAGCGAGGACAAGGAGGCCTCCTGATAGGTACGACGCTTCAGGCGTCTGGGTAGGTTCAGCCAGATGTGAACCTGAATCCTTCGAGGATATTCAGAGTTTACCTGAGGAAGAAGCAGGCAAGTGGCACAGGGCAATGGACAAAGAGATGAAGTCCATGAAAGATCTAGGTGTGTTCTCACTCACAGAGTTGCCACCGGGCAAGCAGGCTGTGAGTTGCAGGTGGGTTTACCGCTTGAAACCCACTGACGCTGGAGAACCACAGTATAAAGCCAGGTTAGTTGCTCGAGGATTTACTCAGAGGAAGGGAATACACTTCACGAAGGTGTATTCGCCAACGTCACGAGCGGAGACTCTGAGAACGCTTTTAGCTTGTGCAGCACAGAGAGGCTGGAAGGTACACCACTTTGATGTGGATGTTGCCTACCTTAACTCAGATCTCCAGGAGGAGCTGTACATGATTCCTCCTCCGGGGTTTGAGAACTTAAGGCAGGATGTTGTGTGGAGATTGCACAAATCCATCTATGGATTACGTCAATCTGCCAGAAACTGGAACATGTGCCTGAATGAAGCCTTAGAAGAGCTAGGTTTCAGGAGAAGTGTTGCTGATAGTTGCTTTTATTTGAGAGGATCAGGGGCAACACAAGAGTATTTGCAGATCTGGGTTGATGACTTGTTGTTTTTCTCAGAGACAGGTGAACAGGCAGAGAAGTTTGCCAAAGAGCTAGGTAAACGGTTCAAGCTTAAACAGCTTGGTGCTGTCAAAACCTACCTAGGTGTCAGTGTTGAGCGTGCACAGGATGGAAGCTTCTTGCTCAGCCAGAGAGGCAAAATTGAGCAATTGCTTCAGAAAATGAGGATGAGTGATTGTGCAGGAGTGAGAAGTCCTATGGAGACTAGTTTTGTAAAGGACAGCCAGCAAGTAGAACGCGCTGCGTTCGAAAATACTGAAGTGTTTCAGTCAGCCCTAGGGAGTTTGTTGTACTTGTCCCAGTGGGGCAGACCTGATATAGCGTTTGCTGTCAATCTGCTCAGCAGGGAAGCTTCAAACCCTAGTGTGCAAGCCTGGAATGGCATCAAGAGAGTTCTGAGGTATTTGCAGGAAACCAAAGACTTTTGTCTTAGGTTGCCGGCACAAGGAGAAGTCAAACTGACTTGTCTTGTGGACTCGAATTGGGCTAATCTTGAGGATCGCAAGTCTGTGTCTGGCCTAGTGGTGAAGTTTGGGAACTCAGTAGTTGGATGGAGGTCTAAGAAGCAAAGTCTTATAGCGCTCTCATCCACTGAGGCTGAGTTTAGTGCTCTTTCAGAGGTGTGCAGGGAAGTAGAGTTCTATGCTTGCTTAGTGCAGGAACTCTGCGAAGTGGATTGTCTGCCGATACGTGTTTTCGAGGACAATCAACCATGCCTGCGTTTGGCAGAGTCAGGTCAGTTCAAGGCTAGAACTAAACACCTAGACATTCGCTTTCGGAATGTGTGCCAGAGCGTTCAGGAGGGATTAGTTGCGCTGAAGTATTGTCCCTCTGCCAATAACCTAGCTGATGGGTTCACGAAGCCACTCACCTTCCAAAGACATGGGGAGTTTTGCGAAGGTCTGGGTTTGTGACGACCAAGGGTCGATTCTCCTCTCAGGCGCGAGGCAAGAGTGTAGTTGGGTGTAGTGAAGGGTTAACCTTCTGTGCCTCAAGCCTGAGAGGAGGCGCTTACAAGGGAAGTAAGCCAGGACGTGACAAAAGCAGCTTGGAATGCTGTGAGCTGAGTGGGAACCGAAAGCAGTTCAGCCGCTGCACTGAGAGAGAAGGACGCAGAGAAAATGCAGCTTGAATCTGATGGTCTTTATGAATTGTAAACACACTATATTAGAGCAAATAAAGGGATAGTAGGATAGAAGAAGCGTGTGGGACTTGTTTACTGCTCTGTGTACTTCTGCTAATTGCTTTACGATCTACAGAGGCTCCCAGGGGAAGCGTGTCTGGGCGCCGAACAATAAAGCAATAAATCTACCGAACATGGCTCTCTATCAAGGGCTGTTTCAGACTCAGGCTGTGGCTGTGGCTCTGTTTCCATTCTTACAATGGAATATACACAAAACAATAATCCTTTCTATATAAATTTTCCAATACATTCTGAAAACATAATAAATCCTTAATTGTTGTCCACCTCCTTTTAGTTCCTTTATCACTCGAATGCTAGCACGGAGTCAAAACTATTATTGTATTTTTGAACATATCTTGTATAACCATCCCATTTTTCTGCAAATTTTTGCTTTGAGATTCCTCTGAGTTTGATAGTCAATTGATCCGTCTCCACCAATTCCTGTAATTTGATTTGCCAATATGTTATTTTTGGAGCATCGTGATCTTTCCATCCCTTGGCCACAAGTACACGAGCTGCTGCGGTTGCATACAAGAATGCCTCTCTTATATTTTTTGGGGATCTCTTTATCTAAAATACTTCACAGAAATGCCTCCGTTCTTTTCGTAAAAGTTATCCCCATCATCTTTTTTAATTCATCATATATCCCCCCCCAAAAAAAATCTTAATCTTTTCACACGTCCACCACATGTGGCTCATGTCACCGTTATTTCCTCCACATCTCCAACAAGCATTCGCCAAATTTTTATACATTCTTGATCATCTGGAAGGAGTGAGGTACCACCTATGAGCCATTTTCATCATGTTCTCTCTTATATTATAGCTGGCTGTAAATTTCAAATTTACATTCCATCAGTTTTCCCCATCTTTTAGCATAATTGGACGGCCCACATCTTGGGCCCACTTTATCATTGAAGCCTTAACCTCCTCATCCATTACTTTGTAGTCTAAAAGAATTCTATACATTTTTGCGATTATTTTGGTTTTACTATTCAGTAGTTGTCTTTCAAATCTTGAAGGCTCCTTTTCAAAACCTATCTGCTTATCCTGTCTGAACACTTCATTCACCTGGAAGTAATCTAGCCAACTAGAAAAGTGATCTTTTATTTTCTCATAACTTATCAATATTAGTTGACCCTCCTCCTCCCCCCTTAATATTGTGTTATACGTTATCCAGTTCTCTTTAATGTTGTTGCTTTTTTTAACAGCGATTGCTTCTAGTGGAGAGTTCCATCTTGGGGTTTTCTGTTCCAAATATCTTTTGTATTTTCCCCATACCTTATATATAGCATTTCTTATTATATGATTTGAAAAACTCCTATGCTTCTTTATTTTCCCATAATCAAGATAGCCATGCCACCCAAAACGAGTGTTGAAGGAAAGCATTGCTTTTGCACATAACTGTGGCATGATGGGAAGTCTTGCTTCTAAGCTTTGTTCTGCTCATGCTGCTAAAACCGTGCTGATGCTAAGACAATCCCTCATCACCCTGGTACTTTCTGTTCACCTTGAGTTCACACCATATCAATCTGTACTTACCCTTCCTTGTACATTCCTGGTACGGGCAGTCCGAAACCATGCCTGTGTAAACTCCGCGTTCCTTTTCCCAACCTTTAACCTGTCTATGATTAATGTCTTATATGCAATAATTAATGTCTTCTTTTTTTTGCCAGTACATTTTTATTCAAATTACACAAAGAAAATATACAAATAAACATACCGCTAAACAGATCAGTATACATATAAGTACATATTTACATAATTTATTATTTCCCTTCCCCAAATTATACAAAAAATCATAAAAAAAGAAAATCATAATCTTTCGGGCTCTGCCGAGCCCTGGACTCCCCTCCACCCTTTTGGTAAGTATCAAATAAATTCCACAATCACGTATTTTGTTTTTATTCTTAAAAGTTAATCACTCACTGTTAGAATTATTCCAACCCCGCCAGTTTCCTCTACGAATTGGTTCCGATATAATTCCAATATTTATTCCATTTTTTTTGAAATTTCTGTTCATCTTGTTCTCGTATTCTACCTGTTAGTCTAGCAAGCTCGGCATAGTTTACCATTTTGACCTGCCAATCCTTTATACTGGGTATGGTTTCCGTTTTCCAGTTTTGTGCCAACATAATTCTTGCAGCTGTGGTGGCATAAAGAAATATGTTCTTATCTTCTTTTCTAATTTCTTTACCCATCATTCCTAGCAGAAAGGCTTCAGGTCTTTTGGGAAAAGTGTATTTAAGTATTTTTTTAAGTTCGTTATAAATTAGTTCCCAAAAGCCTTTCACTTTATTACATGACCACCACATGTGATAAAAGTCGCCTTCTGCTTCACCACATTTCCAACATCTTTTATTCTTTAACCTATACATTTTAGCCAATTTCACCGGCGTGTGATACCACCTATATATCATTTTCCAGATATTTTCCCTCAGTGCCATACACGCCGTAAACTTTATACTACTGTTCCACAGTTCCTCCCACCATTCAAAGTCAAGATTATGGCCGATGTCTATTGCCCATTTAATCATTGCCTCCTTCACCTCCTCGTCTTTTGTGTACCACTCCAGTAGCATATCATATATCCTAGACAGTATTTTATTTTTACCTTCAACTACCTCCACGTGGAACTTATATTTTTTGTCTTCAAAGCCCAGTTTCTTTTTATCTTCTTTTAACAAATCATTCACCTGGTGGTATTGCAACCAGCCAGTGAATAAGTTTTTTATCTCTTCGTAGGGTCTAAGTTTGTTCCCTTGTTCTGTTTTAGTTATAAGTTCTTCATAGGTGGCATTCTTCTCTTCCATATTTGTTTTCCTAATCGTTAACACCTCTAATGGTGAGATCCACCAGGGAGTCTTCCTTTCCAGGAGATTTTTATTTCTCTCCCATACCTGGTATATTGGTCCCCTAAAAATATGATTTAGGAAGCCCCCATGAACCTGTTAAGGGATTCAGAACTTACAGGGTTAAAGAGTTCTGAGTGACGTTCTGAATGACGTCTCACATTCCTGAGGCGTGGTTACAGACACATTCGGGGAGTGGTTTTGCTCTGAGTGTTTCAGTCTGTGTTTTGCTCGGAAGGAAGGCGAGAGAAAATGTGCACTCTCTCACCAGGAGATTTATGAGCTGTTTTACTGCATGAATAAAGTCTTGGAGATAAGCAAGACAGGCTGAGTCAAGTCTGACATTTTTTCCCACACACTGCATTCGCTTCTGCCGCTGCGATTACTCTGCAAAGCCAGCCAAAGAGGGCAGAGAGGACGTCTCCGTGACCGGAGGGAGCAGGGGTGCACAGCGAAAGCCTGCAGGAATCCATATGGCCCTCTAGGCGGCAACAGAACCTTCACCTTTTCGTACCACAGGTACGAATGCCATCCGTACCTGTTATTGAAGCCCTCCAAATCTAGTATATCTCTATTTTCCAATCTTATCCAGTCTTTTAGCCACAATAAAGACGCGGCTTCATAATATAGACTCAAGTCCGGTAAGGAAAAGCCTCCTCTTTCCTTTTTATCTACCAATATTTTCATTTTTATCCGCGGTCTTTTTCCCTGCCAGATATATCTTGCCAGGGCTCTCTGCCATTCCTTACACTGCTTTAAACCTTTAAGTACAGGGATAGTTTGAAATAAGAACAACATTCTGGGCAGAACATTCATTTTAACAACCGCTATCCTCCCCAAAAAGGATAGTTTCATCCTCCCCCAGATTTCCAGATCTTTCTTTATATTCCTCCATGTGGCCTCGTAATTATCGTTATATAAATTTATGTTTTTTGTCGTAATCCACACTCCGAGATTTTTCACTTTTTTAGCTGTCATAATACCCGCCCTTTGTTCTAAATCTGTCGTTTCTTCCTTAGTTAAGTTTTTAACCAACATTTTAGTTTTATTTTTATTTACCTTGAGTCCTGCCACAGCGCCAAACTCTTCAAATATTTGTAGGGCTTCTTTTACGCTATTCTTTGGGTCCTCTAGTGTTAGTACAATATCATCCGCAAAAGCTTTGATTTTGTATTCCCTCTTTCCAACCTTAATTCCTTTGACCTCTGTTGCTTCTCTCAGTCTCTTATTGAGTATTTCTAATACTGTTATAAACAATAGAGGAGACAGGGGGCAACCTTGTCTAGTCCCTTTATGTATATTAAAGAATTCCGTTGTAGTATTATTTATTACCAGTTTTGCCTTTTGTTCGTGATAAATTGCTTCTATGCCTCTTCTAAATTTTTCTCCCATTCCCATAAATTTCAAACTTTTCATCAGGAAGCCCCACGAAATATTATCAAATGCCTTTTCGGCATCTATGAATACCAGGGCTGCCTGTTTATCTATTCTGGTGTCCAAATATTCAATAATGTCTATCACATTTCTAACATTGTCCCTTAGTTGTCTCCCTGGAAGGAAGCCCGTTTGATCTTTATGAATTCTGTTGTTTAAAACCTTTTTTAATCTTTCTGCCATTACGTCAGCAAACAGTTTATAATCATTATTTAATAACGAAATTGGCCTATAATTCTTCACTTCCAGAGCATCCACATCTTTTTTAGGAATCAATGTAATATATGCTTCCTTCCAGGTATTCGGGATCCTTCCCTCTTTTATTATATTGTTCATCACTTCACATAACATTGGTGATACTTGGTCACTTAATATTTTGTAGTATTTAGCCGGAAGGCCATCCGGCCCCGGCGCTTTCCCAGATTTCATCTTTTTTATAGCCTCCTTTATCTCTTCTTGTGTAATGTTTTGATCTAATAGCTCTTTTTCTTCTTTTGAGATCTGTTGCAGATGGTGTTCTTGTAAGAAGCAATCTGTTTCCTTTCCTCTTTTATATAAATCCTTATAATACTTTTGAAATATCTTTTTTATCTCTTTTGGTTCCTCTACCATCCTTTCTCCTTCCCTTATCTTACAAATCACATTTTGTTTCCTTCTTTCTCTTATTTGCCACGCCAAATATTTCCCTACCCTATTTGCTGATTCAAAGTTCTTCTGTTTCATCATTTTAATTTTCCATTCAATCTCTTGGTTGGTTATTGTAGAAAATTTGGCTTGTAGTATCTTTATATTTTGTTTTGCCGTCTTCTCATCAGGGTTAATAGTTAATTTTCTTTCATTTTCTATGATCTGTGTTAAAATCTGTTCTTTCTTTTTCTCTCCTTAAGTGACTATTTTTCTGAATCAAAAAACCCCTCATAACTGCCTTTCCTGCATCCCACACCATCTCTATAGCAGTTTCTCCATTTAAATTCCATTTAAAGTATTCTTCAATTGTTTCTTTAGCCTTTGTTACAATTTTCTGATCATTGAATAAGAATTCATTCATTCTCCATCTTCCTACTCTAACATCTTTACCTCTTAATTCTATAGAAACCACATTATGATCAGATATTGTTCGTGGAAGAATTTCAGACTTAATTAAATTTTGTATCATTTCCTTTGATATCCAAACACTATCTATTCTCCCCCAACTCTGGTTTGGGTTTGAAAAGAAGGTGTATTGTTTAGTACTGGGGGTTTTTAATCTCCAGGCGTCAATTAGTCCCATATTATCAACCATATCAAAAAAAGAGCAGGGTAGTTTACCTTCCTTCGTCTTTTGCTTTTTTGTTGATCTATCCAAGTCTGGTGCTACCACCCCATTAAAGTCACCCATCAGTATCATTTTTTGATCCATCCACTCCATTAACTTATTACCTAATTCAGAGAAAAAAACTGACTTTTTATCATTTGGCGCATATATTCCAACAACAATTATTTTTTCTCCTTGAAAGACCATCTGTACTACAATCAGTCTCCCTTGATCATCTTTATACAATAATTTTGGTTCAAATTTTTCTTTTATATATATTACCACGCCTATTTTCTTAACCTTATCCGATGTCACAAAGTCCAATCCTAGTCTCTTATTACTCAGAATTCTCTTATGCTTATTTATTACATGAGTCTCTTGTAGACAAATTAGGTCACAATTCTTTTTCAATAATATATGTGCAATCTGGTTCCTTTTGTTTTTATTGTTCAGCCCATTCACATTCCAATTTAGTATTTTTAAAGTCATCTGTGATATAGTGTTAATAAGTTTATCAAATCTAAATAGAAACTACTGTTCCTTGTCTTCTGTCTCTACTTCTTCCCTTTCTCCCTCCTCTCCTTCTTCTTCTTCGCTCCCCTCTCCCTCCCCCTCCTCCCCCTGTTGCTTCCCAACCTCCTCCTCCCACCCCGTCATCCTTCCAAATTCCTTCTCGTATCTCCTTGCAAATTTCTGAAGTTCTGAAGGGGTGGACAGTTTAAATCTTTTTTCCTTGAAGTAGAATGAAATACCTTCCGGGAATTCCCATCTATACAGGATCCCGTTTTTCTTCAGCTGGTTGGTTAATTTTTTATAAGGGTCCCTCCTTCGAAGAAATCTCGAAGGAATCTCTTTTAATATAATAATTGGGTTTCCTTCAATATATAACCTTTTGTTATAATTCTGTTTCAGTATTTCATTTCTTATCTCCAACGAATTAAACATGGCTAATATATCTCCTGGTAATTTTTTCCCTTTGGCTTTGACTGATTTTGTTTTTATCCTGAATATGTTTACAAGAGAGTAATTTATCTCTTCTTCCTTCCTGTCTAGCCAAGTTGCTAACTCTTTAACCATTTTAGATCTTATATTCTCATTTAGACTCTCCGATATTCCTCTAAACTTCAGATTTGATTGATTTTGTCTCATCTGCGTCATAGCCATGTTGTCCATCAGCTCTTCCTGTATCTTTCCTATCTCTTTCAATTCTACTCTAATCCTGTCCACCTCCTTCTTACTGTCCTTCGTGTCTTTTTGCACCCTTTTCATTGAATCCTCCAGTACCTTAGCTCTTACCAATAATTCTTTAACTTTTCCTGTCAGTTCGCCTACCACCCCCTCCAATTTCTTATCCAAAATATCTTGCACTTCTAATAACTTTCTCACGATGTATTGTTCATTATTTTTGAATTCTTTTCTTATTTCAGCCATCAAACTATCGTAATCTTTGATTTCTTTCGCCTCTTTCCCCTCTTCTTGTCTTGATGGCCTCCTTTCTACTGGTGTTCCCACCCCCTTTTTCGATCCGTTTTTCATTTTATATATTTAATAGTCTTCCTCCTTTGGTATAAAGAGAGAAAGTATTCTGGTGGCAAAACCCACGTCTCTCAGATGTTAAAAGGAAAATTGAAGCTGTACTGTTTGTGTCGCTCCCCTCTTGAACGTTGTATTCAAAGAGGTGGAGAAACACTGTATTCCAAGGAGTGAAGGAAGGAAAAAACCATCCACAAAAATCCGCGCCGGTCGTTGCTATCGCAGTCTCCGACCCGGTGAGACAGAAAGCTTCCTTTCCCTTCTCTCTAGTCCGTTAAAATGTTTCACTTTGTTTTGTCCGCCATTGGGGGGGGGGCTAAGAATAAGGAGGTACTGTACCACAGAAAAAAGGGGGGGAAAGCCTATTAGGAGGATAAGGGAAAGCAATCAAGATAAAAAAGGAAATCAAACAATGAGGGGAGGAAGGGGGTGACCCAAATATCAACCAGTGGCACAGAGCAAAAAAGAGAAAAGGAGAGGGGGGGGAGAAAAAGAGCTTACAAAGTTCATAAAAGGACTATATAAGCAGCACAGAAATAATCGCCAAAGTTACTGAGACCATTGGCTTAAATCCCAGTGGCCAATAATCCCCTGGAACTTAAACAGAGTGTGGGGTGTGTCTTAATCCAAAAGCGGGCATATGGGTGTGGGGCAGGACCCAATTAGAGCGTTTCCTGAGTGGAAAAGCTTTTATATGTTGCAAAAAGTCCTGACCCACCATCTTGATTTCGCTTTCCCCCTTTCCAAAAGTTCTCAGTCTCTTTCCGCTGTAGCGATGAAATAATCTAGCAAGTAAACCCCCTCTTCTCCAGCCAACGTATTAGGTTATGACTCTTTATATCGGGGAGAAGAAGAAGAAATGAGGGTGTTGGTACAGAAACTCGCTGCTTTCTCCAAACACACAAATCTCTTTTTCCTTCCAAACGTCACTGGAAGGGCGCTGCCTCTCCGCGTCTTCCCTCCTCCTGCTGCCAATCTGTTTTTCACTCTTTTAGCTGGCCCGAGTAAAATAGCAGTTTCTGTCCTTTGTACCAATATGAGAGGTGTGAGTAACAAAGAGGTGTGAATAATAAAAGTCTCTAAGCGTATGCTGCTTGACTCAGACCATGTTTACAGACGGCGTGCAAAGGAGTTAATTGCCATGAAAACGCCCCTGCAATCTCCTCCCGGTCATAAACGCTGCTATCTCACCAAGTTGAACAGAAAAATTCCTTTCACTTCTTTCTAATCCCTTAAGATATTTTCATTTGTTACTTTGCCTCAGAGTCCTTATACTTTGTATCTGAGGTCTCTCTTCTACAACCACTTAGCGGAAGCTTTTTTTATTTTCCCTCTCTCCCAGCCTTACGTTGTACTCCATTTTCTCTTACCGCCGGTAGTGGATTCCTTCTCCTATTACCTCTCGTAATCCTTTTATGCTGGGTTCTTTAGTTAGTCTTTTTATCAGCTCAGTTGGTTTGTTTTCCCCCAGTTTTATGACTGTTGTCGGAGGTTCACCGCTTTCACACGGAGCCTGAGGCTTCACAACACAGAGTCTGTTACATCCCCTTCATGCTGCAGCTCAAACCCTGCAAAACGCCGACAATACAGGGAAGCTTGGGCAGCGTCGCTGGGTACCTTGACCCTCAGGATAATCCTCCTGGGGTTACGAGGTTCACGGAGCCTTCGTGACCCCTCTAGACCTCTGTGTTGTTCGAGACTCCCCCGAAGGGCAGGCTCGCGCTCCTTCCCGTGGCTGCGGCGTCCCGGAAGTCTAAAGGTGCTACAGCATAATAAAAGCTTCTTAATGGACTTGCAATAATTAATGTCTTATATGCAACCCTTGCTTTGTACTTATGTTAACCAATCAGCAACAAGCACACACGTGGCAAATGCTGTATAATATCCAATAAAAGGGAGTCTCCGAGGCTTGCTCGAGAGACGCCTCCCGTATGACACCTACCTACTCGTCTGTCGTTCATTTCAACCCAACAGGGTGTCATGACCTTCTAGATCTAAAATATCCCAATTTTTTAATAAATACCAATCTTTCAACCAGAGAAGACATGAGGCTTCGTAATATAGCTTCAAATCCGGTAACCTGTAGCCACCTCTTTCTACAGTATCTAGTAATATCTTATGCTTTACTCTTGGTCTTTTACCCTTCCACAAAAATTTAGAAATTTCTTTTTGCCACTTGTTGATACTGCTGGTCTTTCCTGTAATTGGAATCGTTTGGAATAGAAAGAGTAGCTTCGGTAAAACTATCATTTTAATTACCGAAATACGGCCCAGGAATGATAAATTTAACCTTGTCCATGTCTCCAACTGTCTTTTGATATCTTTCCAACAATTGGGATACTGCCAGGGAGACAAAGTCCATCATGGCCCCAAGCCGTCTGCCGGACGATCCATCGATCTCCCGTAGGCACGCAGTATCAGCAATTAGCGACATGAGTTTCTAGAAAATATCTTGCACATTCTAGAGCTCATGCACACTCTATCAGCAGATAAGGCACAGCAAAAGTCGCACTCAGGAGAGCATTATTTACAAGTTTTATTCAGCGTTGATCAGAACAAAGAAATACATGACTGCCTGCGTCAGTGTCTCCAGACACAGAGAGTGAGAAAACGAAAGCAAAAGACACAACAGAAACATCCTGTGAAAACAGGAAATACGCAGGCTGTGACACAAACATCCTGCTGCCTTTTAAGGTGGAACGGAAATATCCTAACAATCTTCATATAAGTTAATATTCTTTGGTGTTATCCATAATCCTAAATACTTGATTTTGGGGTAGATTTTAATGTGTATTATTTGTTCTAATTCCGCTTTTTCATCTGGCGACATATTTTTAACTAATAGTTTTGTCTTGTTTAAATTCAATTTGGACCCCGCAACTTTACCGTAGCCATATATTATTTCCAACGCCTTTCTTAAACTCTGTTTTGGTTGCTCCGTAGTTATAATTAAATCGTCAGCAAATGCCCTCATTTTGTAACTTCTATTTCCCAGCATAATCCCTTTTATTTCTTTTTCTTCCCTAATTTGTTTACATAAAACTTCCAATGTTAATATGAAAATTAAGGGGGATAGTGGGCGACCTTGTCTGACCCCTTTACTGATTTCACACTCCTGTGATAAATTTCCATTGATTATGATTTTAGCCTTTTGTTTTGATTATATTGCTTCAATCCCTTTTATATACTGTATACCAAAATCCATATGGTGTAATAGACCTTTCATAAATTTCCAGGATACCCTGTCGAAAGCTTTTTCTGCATCTATAGCCATTAAGACTGCCTTCTTTTCTATTCTTAAGTCTAAATACACTAATAAGTTTATAATGTTTCTAGTGTTGCTATAAATGTGCCTCCCGGGCAAAAAGCCAGCTTGGTCATTGTGTATCATCATCTGGAAGCCTTTTTTTGATCTTTCGGCTAAAATATTTGCACATAATTTATAATCGTTATTTAGAAGTGCGATAGGCCTATAGTTGTTAATAAGTAGATTGTCCGTTCCCTGTTTTGGAATTAATGCAATAAGGCTGTCTTTCCAAGAATCCGGCATGGTTCCGTCTTTTAAGATGTTGTTCATGATACTTCTTAATGGGTCAGACAGTAAGTCCTCCATTTTTTAATAATATATTGCCGGTAGGCCGTCTGGCCCTGGTAGCTTTCCTATCTTTGCTTCCTTAATTGCTCTTTGCATTTCGTACGATGTAATAGGGGCATTCAACGGTTCTTTTTGTTCTTTAGTAAGTTTCGGAATACAGTTCTGTTCTAAATATTCTTTTAATTCTTCTGTTGTTTCATTTCCTTCCTTATAGATTTCTCTAAAGAATTCGAGAAATCGTTTCTCTATTTCTTTAGGGTTGTTTATTATTTTGCCTTTGCACTTAACTCTATTTATAAGCCTTTCTGCCTCTCTCTTCTTTAATTGCCATGCTAATAACCAGGCTCAGGTTCTGTTTCAGGCTGTGTCTCTGTTTCAGGCTCTGGCGCTGTATCAAACACTGTTGCAGACTCAGGCTGTGGCACTATGGCTGTAGCTGTGGCTCTGGTTCTGTTTCAGGCTCTGGCACTGTATCAAGCACTGTTTCAGGCTCAGGCTTCTGCTCTTTATTAGGCTTTGTCTCAGTCTTTGCCTCTAGCACTTATTCTAGCTCTATTTCAGGCTCAGCCTGTGTCTCAGCCTTTGTCTCTGTTTCACGCTGTTTCTCTGTTTCAGGCTCCGACACTGTTTCAAGCCCGTAACCTGTAGCCACCTCTTTCTACAGTATCCAGCACTCAGGATCCAGCTGTGGCTGTGGATCTCGGCTGTGGCTCTAGGGTCCGTCTGTGGCTCTGTCTGTGGCTCTGTCTGTGGCTCTGGCTCTCTTTCAGGGCCTGGTTCTGAATGAAGATCTGGTTCTGACTCTGATTCAGGGTCTCTTGATGGCTCTTCCTCTGCCTCTGACCCAGCTATGTTTCAGGGTCTGGCTCTCTTTCACGCTCTGGTTCTGAATTAGGGTTTTGTTCTGGCTCTGGATGTGTCTCTGGCTCTGGCTCCAGCTCCAGCTCCGGCACTGTATCAAGTACTGTTATAGACTCAGGCTGTGGCTCTAGGCTGTGGCTGCAGCTATGTTTTGCACTCCGGCCCTGTATCAAGCCCTATCTCTGGCTCTGGCTCTGGCTTTCTTTCAGCTCTGGCTCTGATTCAGGGTCTCACTCTGGCTCTGGCACTCGATCAAGGACTGTTTCAGACTCAGGCTGTTGCTGTGGCTCTGCCTCTGTTTCAGGCTCAGGCTCTGTTTGAGGCTGTGTCTCTGTTTCATTCTCCAGCACTGTATCAAGTACTGTTGCAGACTCAGGCTGTGGCTCTAGGCTGTGGCTGTGGCTGTTGCTCTGGTTCGGGCTGTGGCTCTTTTTCAGGCTCTGGTTCTGAATGAGGGCTTGGTTATGGCACTGATTCAGGGTCTCGCTCTGTCTCTGGCTGTGTCTCTGTTGCACCTCAAACGGTGGTTTGTTGTTGTTGTTGTTATTTTCTTTTTGGGGTGGGACAAATGTTTAGTTGGGGCGGGGATTATTTTAAGTTTAGCATAATTGTTACTTGCTTTGTTTTTCTTTTACTTTTTTTAGGTTATTGTATAGTTTGTATTTTGCTTTTTAAGGGGAAAGGGTCAGGGCTGCCTGGGAGGGGGCCTCAGCCAACAGAATGGCTGGGGCAGGTTCCCTACGGGGGGATGTATTGGAACACACAATCTCTGTTATCGCGGGTGGGAGGAGCAGTTGCGCTAAGACCAGACCACGTCTTTACCGAAGATCTGGTTCTGACTCTGATTCTGATTCTCTGATTCTGGCTTGTTGGGTGTAGTGAAGGGTTAACCTTCTGTGCCTCAAGCCTGAGAGGAGGCGCTTACAAGGGAAGTAAGCCCGGACGTGACGAAAGCAGCTTGGAATGCTGTGAGCTGAGTGGGAACCGAAAGCAGTTCAGCCGCTGCACTGAGAGAGAAGGACGCAGAGAAAATGCAGCTTGAATCTGATGGTCTTTATGAATTGTAAACACACTATATTTGAGCAAATAAAGGGATAGTAGGACAGAAGAAATGTGTGGGACTTGTTTACTGCTCTCTCGACACACCCCGGTGTGTACTTCTGCTAATTGCTTTATGATCTACAGAGGCTCCCAGGGGAAGCGTGGCTGGGCGCCGAACAATAAAGCAATAAATCTACCAAACATGGTTATGGGTGAACGTGAAGCGTGAACGTGAAAGGGCTTGGAAGACTTTAAAAGGACTGAACGTCAGCTTGATTGACTGCCAAGGCTTCAAAGAGAGCAGAGGGCAGATCGGAGGAGGCTGACGGAGTGGGAGCTGGGAGCCACGTCGTCCGGAGTGCCCGGTTTGGCTGCAGAGTGAGTACTTTTGCAAGAGGCCAACAGAAGGGAAGGGAAGCAATGGCTCAGCCCCGTGCACATGGCTTTGAGTTTAAACTGCCATGTCAGAAACTGACTAGCCAAAATTGGCTGCAGTGGAGCTTTCAAGTGGAGCTTTTGCTGGTGGGGGAGCAGCTTTGGGACGTAGTACAGCCTCCACAGAATGCAGCTGTTAAAGCAGATGCTAAGAGGGCTGCAGAGCAAAGTGAAGTTGAGAAGTGTGTGCTTGCTTTTTTGGCAGAAAATGTGGATGCTCAGCTGGTGCCAGTTGTCCTGGGTGCAAAAAGGCCAGAGGCCGCTTGGCTAGCACTCTGAGAAGCTTGTGGAGCTGGGGTGGGAAGCAAGGGCCGAGAAGTGGCTGCATCCGAAAGGGAGAGGCAAGATGGCGCCGGCCACATTCTTGAGAGCCGATACACAGCTGGGAGGAGCTGGGAGCCCTCACAGGGGGGGCGAAGGGACTGTTGCTGTTGCTGGCAATGGTGCTGGTGCTTTTGCTGAGCCTGGGAGCTGTTTGGATGCTGCAACGTGTCTGTGTGAGGAGCCAGGAGAGAGGCCAAGTGTTGGGAGCCCTTTACCCACCAGAGGGGGTGCAGGAAAACGTCCTGGAGGCCGCGTGAGCAGTGGGGGGGCAGTGAGCAGTGAAAGCTCAGAGACGCCTCTTTCTCCAAAAGCTGCTAAGAGTTGTTTACGTCGTGAGTCGGAGCCTGGGAAGCTGAAAAGAGCTAAAGGCTTCAAGGCCGGCCACCTGCAGCAAGTAGAGATAAGAGCTGCGGAGTTGTGTGGGAATGCCGAGACAAGTCCGGTCACCATGGCAACTGAGAGAGTTGCATCTACGGAAGCTGTGAAGGTCGTGGGTAAGTCTTCCTGCCGGGGGGAGTCTGTTGCTGTGACAACCAGAGAGGACATCTGCAGAAGCCCCAAGGAGGGGGGTAGTGATTAAATTGTTGCCCTGACTACCCAGGAATGTCAACAACAAGACTTTCTTACTGTAATAATCGACAGTGGAGCCGCCAACTCGCTGGTGGCATCTAGCGGTCTTTTGAGAAATTGCAGGACAGTAAAAACTCAGAAATTTGTGACGATCGCGGATGGAAGCAGAAAAAGACTAACAGAGACAGGCTTTTTCTTCTGTCCCTTCCTTAAGCATGAAGTCAAAGCTTTTGCGGTAACTGTTTGTTAAGTGTGCATGACCTACTAGTTGATGGTTTTCATGTCTCTTTTGCAGGTGACAAATGTGAATTTTCCAAAGATGGGAAACACATGTACACAGTGCAGTCTAAAGATAATTTGTTTGCTGTAAATGTGCCTTTTTTCCACAGGAGAGGATGACACCGAAGATGCGAAGGGCCAATGTGTGAATGTGGCGCCTCACCATGGTTGTTCACATATTTGGCACCGACGCTTTGCCCATTTGAATTGGAGATATCTTCAGAAAGCACCAGAGCTGACAAGGGTGCAAATTTAATGTTTGTGACAAATTTTTAGATTGCAATGCATGTAAACAGGCAAAAATTGTGACATGCTCATATCCAAAGTCAGAGAGGCAGACCACACAACCCTTTGAATTAATTCATTCAGATTTGTGTGGACTATTTCAGTTGAGTCACTGGGAGGATCAAAGTATTCTCTGCTTTTGATTGATGATTTTTCGAGGTCTGCTTGGACCTTCTCTCTGAAAACGAAAGGGGAGGCGGCTAAAATTATCAGGGATTGGATCACCGCAGTTGAGGTAACCTTTTCCACCAAAGTTCGTGGTTTTCAAAGTGACAGAGGTTCTGAATTCACTGGTTCTGCTTTACAGGATTTCTTTAGGGAGAAGGGGATTAGCCACCGTTTGACCGCTCCTTACTCTCCGCAACAGAATGGGGTCGCAGAGAGAAGGAACAGGATGGTGGAGGAAGCTGTGTCTGCGATCCTGTGGGACGCAGGGCTACCCCAGAAATATTGGTCTGAGGCCTGGCGCTACGTTGTTCATACGCAGAATAGAGTGTACAACTCTAGTGTAGGAAATACGCCGTATTTCTTACTGCATGGAAAGAAGCCCAAGGTACACTACCTCCGTGTGTTTGGTTGTGAGGCTTGGGTTCTTATTCCTAAGGCTCTACGCAAGAAAGGTGAGCCAAGATCTAAAAGAATGATCTTTGTAGGGTATGAGCCTGGCTCAAAGGCCTGGAGGTTTGCGTACCCAAGTGGAAACCAGTCTAGGTTGGTTATCAGCAATAGCACTGAATTCTGTGAGCAAGCTGGTTGGAAACGTCTGCACGCTAATCCAGACATGATTTCGCAGCAGTTATATGACTCAGACGTTGAGGAGGAAGAGGAACTTGTTGCTGGGGACCACGGTCCAGAGCAACAGGGTCCACCACAGGGACAGAGTCCAAGGCAGGGACAGCTCAGGATCCCTCACAGGGGGGAACCTAGAACACCTCCTTAGGCAAGTGTCAAGTATAGTTGTTAATAAGTAGATTGTCCGTTCCCTGTTTTGGAATTAATGCAATAAGGCTGTCTTTCCAAGAATCCGGCATGGTTCCGTCTTTTAAGATGTTGTTCATTGTCAGGGAACTGACATCAGAGCAACGGGAGAAGGAGAGGGTCTCCGATTCTGCAGGGGAAGGTACCAGCACAAGGGGGAGACGTAGCTTGATAGAGGGGGAAGGAAATCAGCGAAACACCAAGGATCCAGGAGAGCAAATGGCAGAGGAGGTGGAAGGGCTCCGGGATTCTTCCTTGGAAGTCAGTGGGGAGAGCACTGGTCCTCCACTACCCACGCCCTCCCTGCGCAGAAGACCTCCGCACAATGAGAGGCAGAGACGATTGGGTGTCAAACAGCTTTTATGCTGGCAAAGGTTTAAGAAACGGCCACAGACAGATTCTGCTAGCGACTGAGGCAGCCACGCTGAGATGGGCTGTGCAATCAAAACGGTTTAAACTATGCAACCAAGCTTCAAAGTGGGAAAGTTTACGCACGAGTAACTCCCAACCACTACAGCAATCTGTCTGTCACTGAAAGTTGCTCGTACGCAACAAGCAGGCGGCATCATGAGTGAGACAGGAGAAGTCAGAGCCAGGGAAGGGGCTGCTGGAGGACAATCGCTGGCAGAGAGAAACCGCGAATTGGAACAGCACATAGCCCTCTTGACAGCGAGGCTGGATGAACGACGGTCTCAAGATGCCCAGAGCAAGCCAACCCCCATAGCAAGGAAGGTACCGGGACTGGTGCATAAGTTTGGGGGGAGACCTCAAGTTTATGGGGCGTTTAGAACAGAAATAGAATACGCCTTGAAATTGCAGCACAGCGATTTTGCAGACGATGAAGCGCGAGTGGCTTATATCGTGGGTCACCTGGAGGATGGGGCTAGGGCATGGATCAGGCCCCTGATGGCGACGCAGAATGCAGCCATGCGGGACGTACGGAAATTCTATCAGGCGATGGACGCGATGTTTGCCAGCGATTTTGAGGAAAGTGTGACAAAACGGGAACTGATGAGCTGTAAACAGGGAGACCAGTCAGTTAGAGACTACTGGTCACGTTTTGCAATGATAGTTCACCGTCTCGGGTGGCAGCTGGACTCTGAACCCATACAAATGTTGTTTGAGGAGGGGTTGTCACCAACGGTCAAGGATGAGCTTTTGCGCGCACCCTGCCCACAGTCCATGGACCAGCTGACCAAAGCTGCACTTGCGATTGGTGTGAGGCAGGAAGCGCGGGCTCAGGAAAGGCAGGAAGGCAGAGAGCAGCGTTGTCATGACTACCGCATTCCTAAGATACCAAGGGAGCCTTCCCCGCCGGCGGAGCCAATGGAAATAGGGAGTGCGCGCGCCCGGGAGGCTTCAAGCTCCAGCGAA
The DNA here is from genome assembly GCF_965113315.1 of Podarcis vaucheri. Classification (NCBI taxonomy): domain Eukaryota; kingdom Metazoa; phylum Chordata; class Lepidosauria; order Squamata; family Lacertidae; genus Podarcis; species Podarcis vaucheri. Next base: position 20,132,662 of record NC_138757.1, read on the forward strand.
AGTCGCAAGAGAGAGGGAAAGGACGTAAAAACGACCAAGAAATGTTTCCTCTGCCAGCGGCCAGGACATTTTGCCAGAGTCTGCCCACAAAGAAAGGACTGTCAAGGAATGGTGGGAGCCGTGGGGGGTGAGAAGGAGGAGCAACAGACACAGGAGCAGGGAAACGGGAACGCTTGGCTGCCAATCAACGGGCACAGCAGCCAGGCCAGCAACCAGTAAAGGTGCCCAAACCAGATTCCCCAAAGGCAGCTATAGCCATTGAGGTGGTGCTAGAACTCTCGAATGGGCACCCAGTCAAGGTTCAGGGGATGCTGGATTCAGGCAGCTCCTGCAATTTCTTCAGCAAGGACTTTGCATTAGAGCACCAGCTTCACTTGCTACCTTTGGATTTCCCCTTGCAAGTAACCACCATTGATGGGAGGGAGCTTCTAGGAGGGGAAGTGACACACCAGACCCCACCAATGAGAATGAGGGTGTCTAGGCACTCAGAGACGATCGCCTTTCACGTTGCCTCACTAGCGGGGCCCCCAATAATATTAGGGATGAGCTGGCTAGCACAACATGATCCTGTGGTGGCGTGGCAGCAGAGGACAGTCAGCTTTGGGTCAGCCTACTGCCTGGAGCACTGCCTAGGAGGGGAAACACCAAGGATGAGTGTAGCCCGAGTGGCAGGAATGGCAGTGGAACGGAAAGGGGAGGTGCCGCCACAATATGCTGATCTGAGGGAGGTCTTCAGTGAGAAGGAGGCAGATAGGCTACCACCCCACAGGCCCTTTGACTGCCAAATCAACTTGCTCCCAGGGGCGCAGCTGCCGGTTGGTAAGCTGTATGCCATGTCGGACAGGGAGATGAAGGAGTTACGGGAGTTTATTGACAAGAACCTAAAGAGAGGATTCATAAGAGAATTGAAAGCAGTGGGAGGTAATCCAGTGTTTTGTGGACAAAAAAGACACGGATAAACCCAGGCTTGTAATGGACTTCAGGGCCGTAAATTTGGTGTCGGAACCCGTGACTTTCCCAATGCCCAGAATTGACGACATTTTGACGAGAGTGAGGAAGGGAAAGATTTTTACCAAACTAGACCTCAGGGGGGCTTACAACTTGATCAGGATGAGGGAGGGGGATGAATGGAAGACCACCATGTTCACCCCACTAGGGGCCTTTGAATATTTAGTTATGCCTTTTGGATTACAGTCAGGCTCCGCCTGTTTTCAAGCTTTCATGCACCACGTGTTGGGGTCACTGCTTTACAAGAACTGTGTGGCCTTCCTGGACGACGTATTGATTTATTCGGAAAGTGAGGAGCAACATGTACGAGACATTAGGGAAGTGCTACAACGATTGCAGAAACACCAGTTGTGGGTCAAGCTAGAGAAATGTCAGTTTCATGCCAGAGAAGTGGAGTTTCTGGGGTACAAGTTGTCTGACAAGGGCTTAGCGATGGACCCAAGCAAGGTGCAAGCAGTGTTGGAATGGAAACCCCCCAAAACACGGAAGGACGTACAAAGGTTCCTAGCTTTCAGCAACTTCTACAGGAAGTTCATCAAGAACTTCGCCCATTTGACCGCACCCATCACGGACTGTCTCAGTAGCAAAAAGAAGTTCGTGTGGACGGAGGAAGCTCAGCAATCCTTTGAAAGATTGAAAAAGGCGTTCGCATCGGAAGAGCAACTATTACACGTAGACTTGGAGAAACCCCTGAGGTTGGAGACCGACGCGTCAGACAGAGCCATAGGGGCGGTCCTTTTGCAGCCAGGGCGGAGCAAACAGGAATGGAAACCGTGTGCCTTTTTCTCGAGGAAGCTGAGCAAGTCGGAGCAAAACTATACCGTGTATGACCGAGAACTGCTCGCGAGCTACGCTGCCTTTCGTCGTTGGCGCCATCTACTGATAGGGGCGCAACACAGAATCCAGGTGTGCACCGATCACAAGAACCTAGAGTACTGGAGGACTGCACGCGTACTCAACCAGAGACAGATTCGATGGGCGCAGGAGTTCTCCAAGTTTTCCTTCGAAATCCAGTATGTGTCCGGGGAGGAAAACGTGAGAGCGGATGCTCTCTCGCGGAAGCCAGAGTACTTCGAAGGAGAGGGGCCGCCGGAGACACGACACATCATACCTGAGGACCGATGGGTGTGTGGGGAAACCCTAGTGGGGAAAAGAGAACTGGCAGGGCTTACTAGGAATGATGAATTCGCACGAACTAAAATCAGGGAGCTACGAGATGGGAGAGAGGCACCAGAAGGGTTTGAGGAGAAAGAAGGGGTGTTGTACTATAGAGGGGCTATGTATGTACCGGGGGAAGCCCTAAGGGAAAGAGTACTCAAACAATTCCACGACAACCCCACAGCGGGGCACTTTGGACAGCACAAAACGATGATGCTGGTCACCAGACAGTTCTGGTGGCCACGGGTGAGGGAGGATGTACGGGAATATGTACGAGGGTGCGACCATTGCCAAAGGGCAAAAGGGGAGCGGGCGGTACCAGCAGGCTTACTGGAACCCTTACCCACACCGAGCAAACCCTGGGAGGTGGTGTCCATTGATTTTATGACTGATTTGGCCAAATCACAGGGGGAAACAGCGGTCATGGTAGTAGTCGACTTACTGAGCAAAATGTGCCATTTCATAGCCTGTTCACATGCGGTGACGGCGGAAGAGACGGCACGTTTGTTCGTAGAGCACATTTTCAAGTTGCATGGCGCCCCCTTGAGGGTTATTTCCGACCGCGGAAAACAATTTACCTCCCGGTTCTGGAGGAAGCTTATGAGCTTGCTGCAAGTCGAGGTGGGGTTCTCGACAGCAAGGCACCCAGAGACCAATGGGCAAGCGGAAAGGGCAAATAGTATACTCCAGCAATACTTACGCTGCTACGTCAGCGAGAGGCAGAACGACTGGGTAGAGAAACTAGCGCTGGCTGAATTTGCGTACAATAACGCAGAACACGTGTCTACGGGAATGAGTCCGTTTATGGCCAATTATGGATGCCATCCCAGAGCCTTCCCGGGGGGTGAGGAGCAAAACTGGAGTGTACCCGCGGCGGAGCAGTTCGTGGAAGAAATGGAAGCCCTACACCAGCAACTTAAGATGAACTTAGAGAGGGCCAAGGCTGTTTACAAGAAGCAGGCAGACAAGCACCGCAGGGAAGGGGAAACCATACGGGTGGGGGACAGGGTGTGGTTGTCCACCCAAGGGTTACCCTTTAAAGGGGGGTGCAAGAAGTTGCAGCCCCGACGGCTGGGGCCATTCAAGGTAATACAACAGGTAAACCCCGTAGCATTCAAGCTCAAGTTGCCCGACAGTATGAAAATACACCCTGTGTTCCACAGGTCCTTGCTCTCACCACACAGGGAGGGGCGGGAATTCCCGGGGCGAGAGGTAGGAGTCCCCCCACAACCGCAAGTAGAAGAAAGGGAACACCAGCGCTCGGCCACGGAAATAATAGATTCGAGGTGGCGAGGTCGTCAGGTGGAGTACTTGGTGGCTTGGGAAGGGGAGCCCGGGTCAGAAAACACGTGGGTTCCAGCGGAAGCCGTCGATGACAGGTATATGGTGGAAGTATTCCACCGCCGGTTCCCGAAGAAGCCCAAACCCTTGGAGAGGTTCTGGGAGGAACTATTTGGAACCACAGATGACGAAGAGGGTTTCGAGGGGTATTCAGAATCCGAGGCAGAATCGGACTGGGAGGTTCATCCCGTGGGTGGGAACCAAAGCAGTTGGGAAGAGGGTTTCGAATCCACTGAGGATGGTGACAGTTCATTCCGGGGTTTCCCCGTCTCGTCGGCCGAAGAAGAGAGAGAAATCGATTCTACCGGGCGAGCAGGGGGTGGGGGGTCCTGGAGGGGAGGTGGATGTCAGGGAACTGACATCAGAGCAACGCGAGAAGGAGAGGCTCTCCGATTCTGCAGGGGAAGGTACCAGCACAAGGGGGAGACGTAGCTTGATAGAGGGGGAAGGAAATCAGCGTAACACCAAGGATCCAGGAGAGCAAATGGCAGAGGATGTGGAAGGGCTCCAGGATTCTTCCTTGGAAGTCAGTGAGGAGAGCACTAGTCCTCCACTACCCACGCCCTCCCTGCGCAGAAGACTTCCGCGCAATGAGACGCGGAGACAATTGGGTGTCAAACAGCTATTATGGTGGCAAAGGTTTAAGAAACGCCCACAGACAGAGTCTGCTAGCGACTGAGGCAGCCACGCTGAGATGGGCTGTGCAGTCAAAACGGTTTAAAATATGCAACCAAGCTTCAAAGTGGGAACGTTTACGCACGAGTAACTCCCAACCACTATATTCATGATACTTCTTAATGGGTCAGACAGTGATGTTGGTTTCTGCTCTCTTCACTGTGCAGCGAAGTGCTTGTCACAAGACAATGTTTACATTCCACAGTCAGAGCACTGTTGGGTTTTCCCACGGGAATGGGAAGCTGGATGTGACGTACACTGGTTTCCTGTTTTTCACTGTCCTCTCGGTGTTCTTCATTCCGAGGAGAAGGACGGTTGCTTCTCTGCTCTCGCAGAGGCAAGATGCATGTTTGTAATTTCTCAACTTTGAACTGAAAATAAAGCAACATTAAGCATGTGGCACGTACTGCTCATCATTCCGTTGTGCAAAGGACTCTGCAATTTCAACATTTGGTTCCGGGCCCAGAGAGACGTAAATCAATCTGAGGAATGAAGACTCCAGCAGCCGAGTCGGAATGCCGGCAGAGGTACAGAGGAACGGATCGCGTTATCTGCTCTGCGCGTCAAGTTTGATTGATGAAGGTATGTGCTCATGCTCCGGGCAGCCTGCCAGTTTATAATTTATGGCTTTATGGCTGGACTTTGTACTTTTAAAGCCGTTTTGCCGCGATACAGGCTAAGGCACAAGCTCACAGGCTTGATGGCTGTGAAAGCGAAAGTACTTCTCACAAGTGCTTTTGGAAGCTGTACTGTGACGCAGCTTGATTAAAGCAGCAATGATGGCTAATGCAAAGCTGGCTGAAGCTTTTGGGATTCCTAAGCTCAATAAGAAAAATTACACGGAGTGGGTACTTTATACAGAGGCTGTTCTGCGGAAAGAGGGTCTGTTTAATGTTATTACAGACAACCCCCCAGCTCCAATTACAAATGAATGGACAGCTAAGGATTCCAAAGCAAGGGGAACGCTTACGTTGATAGTATCCCCAGAAGAGCTCTGTCTGTTGCGTGGAAAGACCACAGCCAAAGAAATTTGGAACTCTTTAAGAGAAGCTCACTTGAGGACAGAAGCTGGTTCCTCAATGTACTACTATGCCAAGCTGCATGGTATGGCTCTTGCTGAAGGTGGAGATGTGCGTAAACACCTGATGGAGATGCAAAATCTGAGACATGAGCTGCAACAGAGAGGACTCACCTTTCCAGAGGCTGTGTATTCCTTCATGATACTACATTCTTTGGGTCCAAGTTGGGAGTCCGTTGCCACTCAGATTGCTGTTCAACCAACTGCTCAGCTCACAGTAGCCTATGTTACTGCCGTGATCCAGAATGAAGCAGATCGCCGGGGTGCTAGCTGCATGGGTAAGAGGGAGTCTTCACAGACGTCATCCCAGAGTGCAGTGGAACCACCAGAGGGCGCCAAAGCTTTGATGGCAGTGAAATGCTACTCGTGTGGACGTCTAGGCCATATGAAGAGGGAATGCAAATATCCCAGGGCCAAGACAGAGCAGCGCAGCGGAAGCTCATCGCGTGGAAAAGGCCAAAGCAAAGGCAAAGGTCCGGTGTCCAGGACAACACAGCACAAGGCAATGGTCTCACACTTCACTCCTAAGGTTGCAAAGGTCCAGAAGACGTCTAGATCTTTCTTCGTTGTTGATTCAGCAGCTACCCACCACATGTGCAACGATAAGAGACTGTTCGTGTCTTTTACACCGTAGGAAGGTGCGATTCACCAGGCGGATGACCACACGATCCCCAGTCAAGGCTACGGAACTGTTGTTCTTCACAGTTTGGACTTATCGATACAGGATGTACTGTATGTTCCAGATGCCACACGCAATCTTCTCAGTGTGATGCAGCTGAATGAACGGAACACTGACGTTTCCTTCAAGAACAAGAAATGCACCATCACAAAGAAAGACGATTATGTATTGCATGCTGAATGTGTTGATCGTTTGTTTGTTTTGTATTATGATGATGTTGTGCAGAATGATACTTGTTGCATTGCAGGTTCTAACAAAAGTTTGCATGCAGGATGTATTCATGATTTTCACAGGAAATTTGGTCATTTGCATTTTGAGGCAGTATCTAAAATGCCTGCCTTGGTTGAAGGTATGACTATTAAACCCTGCAGGTACCACATGAAGTGCAAGGCATGTGCAGCAAACAAGGTGAAAATGGCTGCGAAAGGTAAGGTGTCTAGTAGGCAAGCTACAGAACCATACCAGATTGTTCATGCTGATTTAGTTGGTCCACTATCGCCCTCTTTGGGTGGAAATAGGTTCTTCATGGTTCTCATTGATGCATTTTCCAGGTATATTTATGTGTATAATCTCAAGCAGAAATCAGAGGCTTTTCCAAGGTTCAAGGAATTCTGTGCTTGGTTGGAAAATGTGCATAGTAAGAAGATAAAAATTCTTTTCACAGATCGCGGGGGAGAATTCACTTCTCAGCAGTTTGAAGCTTTTCTGACTGAGAAAGGAATTCAACACGATTTGTCCAGTCCTCGCTCGCCATGGCAGAATGGACTTTGCGAAAGGGCAAATCAAACATTGCTTCAAGGGTTAAAAACCTTGCTGCATGATGCCAATCTTCCAGAGAGTTATTGGGCCGAAGCTCTCTCGTGTTTTATTTACAGTTACAATCGCAGGTTATCTTCAGCGATTGGTTGTACCCCCTATGAGAAGATGTTTGGCAAGAAACCATACATCAAACACATGAAAATTTTTGGTTCTGACATGTGGATTCATTCACCACAAAGCTCCAAATTAGGCAAACGTGGATTGCATGGTATCTTTCTAGGTTATCAGAAAGGTTCTTACAGAATAATGATGACTGACTCTAAGACAATTAGGCTCACAAGAAGTGTTGAGTACAATGCCAAGTGGGGGGAGAACGTGGGAATTTTCCAATGTTATCCTGATGACAGTGATGAGACTGAGGATAAGCAACAGCAACCCACACCCACAGATGAAGGTTCTGATTCTGAGTCTGAAACTGAACCAGATAATTCAGAGGATTTCAAGAGTGCGAAAGCCTCTATGCGACCCTCTGAAAGCTCTGATCAGGAATTGGAAGAACCATTGTTCACAATAGGTCATTTTTCTCCTAAGAAGGAAGAGGAGAGTGTTGAAGACCAAAGGCTGATTCGTAGGTCACAAAGAGCCACTAAAGGCAGACCTCCAAAGAGATTTGCTGATGAATTTGCTAAGACAGCAGTAGCAGCTGTTAAAAGCTCCAAGAAGGTATTTGAACCTTCAAGTTTCCATGAAATCCAGGATTTGGATTCTAAGGAAGCTGAGCCATGGTTAAATGCAATGAAGGCTGAGCTTGATTCCTTAGAAAGGAACAAAACTTGGGAGCTAGTTCCAGTAGTTCCAGGAATGAAACTGCTTGGAAGCAAATGGGTCTTCAAAGCGAAGACTGATAAAAATGGCAAGATAGTCAGACACAAAGCCAGATTGGTAGCCAGAGGTTTTGCACAGGTACCAGGTGAAGACTATCACGAGACCTACTCACCCACTGTGAGATATGAGAGCATTAGGCTTATGCTCAAGCTAGCTGCAGAGGACAATCTACACATTAGTCATCACGATGTAAATACAGCATTTTTGTACGGATCTTTAGGTGAATCACTTTATATGCTTCCACCTGATGGCGTACAGGTAAAACAGGGATTTGTTTGTGCTTTAAAGAAGTCCCTTTATGGTCTCAAACAAAGTGCACGGTGTTGGCACACAAAACTCACTGAAGCATTGTTTTCTCTAGGTTTTCAGCAAGGGAAAGCTGATCCATGTGTATTTGTCAAAGAGGAGGGGCAAAAGAAGCTGTATTGTTTGTTTTATGTTGATGATATTTGATTCTTTTGGAAAGATGTCACAATGTACAATAACGCCCTAGCTCAACTGAAAGAGCATTTTGACATGAAAGATCTTGGTGAGGTAAACAATTACCTATCTCTAGAAATAGAAAGAGATCAAAGTGGTAACATTCTAGTACACCAGTCACGGAAAATTGCTGATGTGTTAAGCAAACTAAACCTGATGGATGCTAACCCTGTAGACACACCGATGACAACAGGTTATCAGGTAGAAGACGCTGAAGAAGCATTTTCTGACACTACACTGTACAGAAGTGTGCTAGGCAAGCTAAACTTCATTGCCAGATGTTCAAGACCTGACATTGCTGTTAGCTGTAATTTGCTAAGCAGACAAGTCAACAATCCTACTGTTAAGGATTGGAAAGCTCTGAAACGCATAGCACGCTATTTGAAAGGCACTATGCATTACAGACTGAGATTTAACAGTCAGAAGTCTGGTGGTCTTGAAATTTTTGCAGATGCAAGTTTTGGAAGTGACACTGCAGACAGGAAAAGTACGTCTGGAGTTTGCTACATGTACAATCAGGGTCTATTTGATTGGTCATGCAAGAAGCAAACAACAATCAGCTTAAGTACTTGTGAAGCTGAATTGAATGCACTGTCTTATTCACTTAAGGATTGTGAATGGTTGTTACAATTGTGCAAAGACATGAAAATTCCTGTCAAATGTCCAATCCAGGTTTACCAGGACAACAAAGCATGTTTGGCTTTGCTGAATTCGGAAGGTTGTAAGCAAAGCACGAAGCACTTGCAATTGAAGGTGCAACATGCTAGGGAACATATTCAGAAGGGACTCGTAACGGTGTCCTATATGCCAGGTAATGAAATTCCTGCTGATGTATTGTCCAAGATTGTATCAAGGGATCAACACTGTACCTATGTACAGAAGTTGGGTTTGTACTGATACTGTACGAACACGCTGCCCAGTGATGTTCACAGAAAGGGGGGGGATCTTGGTTTCTGCTCTCTTCACTGTGCAGCGAAGTGCTTGTCACAAGACAATGTTTACATTCCACAGTCAGAGCACTGTTGGGTTTTCCCACGGGAATGGGAAGCTGGATGTGACGTACACTGGTTTCCTGTTTTTCACTGTCCTCTCGGTGTTCTTCATTCCGAGGAGAAGGACGGTTGCCTCTCTGCTCTCGCAGAGGCAAGATGCATGTTTGTAATTTCTCAACTTTGAACTGAAAATAAAGCAACATTAAGCATGTGGCACGTACTGCTCATCATTCCATTGTGCAAAGGACTCTGCAATTTCAACAAGTAAGTCCTCCATTTTTTTTATATAATATATTGCCGGTAGGCCGTCTGGCCCTGGTGGCTTTCCTATCTTTGCTTCCTTAATTGCTCTTTGCATTTCGTACGATGTAATAGGGGCATTCAACGGTTCTTTTTGTTCTTTAGTAAGTTTCGGAAGACAGTTCTGTTCTAAATGTTCTTTAACTTCTTCTGTTGTTTCATTTCCTTCCTTATAGATTTCTCTAAAGAATTCGAGAAATCGTTTCTCTATTTCTTTAGGGTTGTTTATTATTTTGCCTTTGCACTTAACTCTATTAATAAGCCTTTCTGCCTCTCTCTTCTTTAATTGCCATGCTAATAACCAGGCTCAGGTTCTGTTTCAGGCTGTGTCTCTGTTTCAGGCTCTGGCGCTGTATCAAACACTGTTGCAGACTCAGGCTGTGGCACTATGGCTGTAGCTGTGGCTCTGGTTCTGTTTCAGGCTCTGGCACTGTATCAAGCACTGTTTCAGGCTCAGGCTCAGGCTCAGGCTCAGGCTCAGGATCAGGATCAGGCTCAGGCTTCTGCTCATTATTAGGCTTTGTCTCAGTCTTTGACTCTAGCACTTATTCTAGCTCTATTTCAGGCTCGACCTGTGTCTCAGCCTTTGTCTCTGTTTCACGCTGTTTCTGTTTCAGGCTCCGACGCTGTTTCAAGCCCTGTATCTGCCTCTGCCTCTGTTTCAGTCTCTGGCACTCTATCAAGCACTGTTTCTAGCTCTGGCTCTCTTTCAGGCTCTGGTTCTGAATTAGGGTTTTGTTCTGGCTATGGCTGTGTCTCTGGATCTGGCTGTGTCTCTGCTTCAGGCTCCTATGCTGTATCAAGCACTGTATCAGGCTCTGCCTCTCCCTCTGCCCCTGGCTACGTTTAAGCGTCAGGCTCAGTTTCAGACAGTGTCTCTGTTTCAGGATCCAGCACTCTATCAAGCACTATTTCAGACTCAGGCTGTGGATCTCGGCTGTGGCTCTAGGCTCCGTCTGTGGCTATGTCTGTGGCTCTGGCTCTCTTTCAAGGTATGGTTCTGAATGAAGATCTGGTTCTGACTCTGATTCAGGGTCTCATGATGGCTCTTCCTCTGCCTCTGACCCAGCTATGTTTCAGGATCTGGCTCTCTTTCAGGCTCTGGTTCTGAATTAGGGTTTTGTTCTGGCTCTGGCTGTGTCTCTGGCTCTGGCTCCAGCTCCTGCTCCGGCACTGAATCAAGTACTGTTATAGACTCAGGCTGTGGCTCTAGGCTGTGGCTGCAGCTATGTTTTGCGCTCCTGCCCTGTATCAAGCCCTATTTCTGGCTCTGGCTCTGGCTTTCTTTCAGCTCTGGCTCTGAATGAGGCTCTGGCTCTGGCTCTGATTCATGGTCTCACTCTGACTCTGATTCAGGGTCTCGCTCTGGCTCTGGCACTCGATCAAGGACTGTTTCAGACTCAGGCTGTTGCTGTGGCTCTGCCTCTGTTTCAGGCTCAGGCTCTGTTTGAGGCTGTGTTTCTGTTTCAGGCTCCGGCACTGTATCAAGTACTGTTGCAGACTCAGGCTGTGGCTCGTGGCTGTGGCTGTTGCTGTTGCTCTGGTTCGGGCTGTGGCTCTTTTTCAGGCTCTGGTTCTGAATGAGGGCTTGGTTATGGCACTGATTCAGGGTCTCGCTCTGGCTGTGTCTGTGTGTCTGTTGCACCTCAAACGGTGGTTTGTTGTTGTTGTTGTTTTCTTTCTGGGGTGGGACAAATGTTTAGTTGGGGCGGGGATTATTTTAAGTTTAGCATAATTGTTTCTTGCTTTGTTTTTCTTTTGCTATTTTTTTAGGTTATTGTATAGTTTGTATTTTGCTTTTTAAGGGGAAAGGGTCAGGGCTGCCTGGGAGGGGGCCTCAGCCAACAGAATGGCTGGGGCAGGTTCCCTACGGGGGGATGTATTGGAACACCCAGTCTCTGTTATCGCGGGTGGGAGGAGCAGTTGCGCTAAAACCAGACCACGTCTTTACCGAAGATCTGGTTCTGACACTGATTCTGATTCTCTGATTCTGGCTCTCTATCAAGGGCTGTTTCAGACTCAGGCTGTGGCTGTGGCTGTTGCTCTGGTTCTGGCTCTGGCTCCTTCTCAGGCTCTGGTTCTGAATGAGGGCTTGGTTCTGGCACTGATTCAGGGTCTCGCTCTGGCTTTGGCTCTACAACTATTATTGTATTTTTGAACATATCTTGTATAACCATCCCATTTTTCTGCAAATTTTTGCTTTGAGATTCCTCTGAGTTTGCTAGTCAATTGAGCCGTCTCCACCAATTCCTATAATTTGATTTACCAATCTGTTATTTTTGGAGCCTCGTGATCTTTCCATCCCTTGGCCACAAGTTCAAGACCTACTAGTTGATGGTTTTCATGTCTCTTTTGCAGGTGACAAATGTGAATTTTCCAAGGATGGGAAACACGTGTACACAGTGCAGTCTAAAGATAATTTGTTTGCTGTAAATGTGCCTTTTTCCACAGGAGAGGATGACACCGAAGATGCGAAGGGCCAATGTGTGAATTTGGTGCCTCACCATGGTTGTTCACATATTTGGCACCGACGCTTTGCCCATTTGAATTGGAGATATCTTCAGAAAGCACCAGAGCTGACACAAGGGTGCAAATTTAATGTTTGTGACAAATTTTTAGATTGCAATGCATGTAAACAGGCAAAAATTGTGACATGCTCATATCCAAAGTCAGAGAGGCAGACCACACAACCCTTTGAATTAATTCATTCAGATTTGTGTGGACTATTTCAGTTGAGTCACTGGGAGGATCAAAGTATTCTCTGCTTTTGATTGATGATTTTTCGAGGTCTGCTTGGACCTTCTCTCTGAAAATGAAAGGGGAGGCGGCTAAAATTATCAGGGATTGGATCACCGCAGTTGAGGTAACCTTTTCCACCAAAGTTCGTGGTTTTCAAAGTGACAGAGGTTCTGAATTCACTGGTTCTGCTTTACAGGATTTCTTTAGGGAGAAGGGGATTAGCCACCGTTTGACCGCTCCTTACTCTCCGCAACAGAATGGGGTCGCAGAGAGAAGGAACAGGACGGTGGAGGAAGCTGTGTCTGCGATCCTGTGGGATGCAGGGCTACCCCAGAAATATTGGTCTGAGGCCTGGCGCTACGTTGTTTATACACAGAATAGAGTGTACAACTCTAGTGTAGGAAATACGCCGTATTTCTTACTGCATGGAAAGAAGCCCAAGGTACACTACCTCCGTGTGTTTGGTTGTGAGGCTTGGGTTCTTATTCCTAAGGCTCTACGCAAGAAAGGTGAGCCAAGATCTAAAAGAATGATCTTTGTAGGGTATGAGCCTGGCTCAAAGGCCTGGCGGTTTGCGTACCCAAGTGGAAACCAGTCTAGGTTGGTTATCAGCAATAGCGCTGAATTCTGTGAGCAAGCTGGTTGGAAACGTCTGCACGCTAATCCAGACGTGATTTCGCAGCAGTTCTATGACTCAGATGTTGAGGAGGAAGAGGAACTTGTTGCTGGGGACCACGGTCCAGAGCAACAGGGTCCACCACAGGGACAGAGTCCAAGGCAGGGACAGCTCAGGATCCCTCAGAGGGGGGAACCTGGAACACCTCCTCTGGCAAGTGTCAAATTTGAGCCAAAGAGTGAGCCTTCCTCACCTGGAAGGTGATAGGTACGACGCTTCAGGCGTCTGGTTAGGTTCAGCCAGATGTGAACCTGAATCCTTCGAGGATATTCAGAGTTTACCTGAGGAAGAAGCAGGCAAGTGGCACAGGGCAATGGACAAAGAGTCCATGAAAGATCTAGGTGTGTTCTCACTCACAGAGTTGCCACCGGGCAAGCAGGCTGTGAGTTGCAGATGGGTTTACCGCTTGAAACCCACTGATGCTGGAGAACCACAGTATAAAGCCAGGTTAGTTGCTTGAGGATTTACTCAGAGGAAGGGGATACACTTCATGAAGGTGTATTCGCCAACGTCACGAGCGGAGACTCTGAGAACGCTTTTAGCTTGTGCAGCACAGAGAGGCTGGAAGGTACACCACTTTGATGTGGATGTTGCCTACCTTAACTCAGATCTCCAGGAGGAGCTGTACATGATGCCTCCTCCGGGGTTTGAGAACTTAAGGCAGGATGTTGTGTGGAGATTGCACAAATCCATCTATGGATTACGTCAATCTGCCAGAAACTGGAACATGTGCCTGAATGAAGCCTTAGAAGAGCTAGGTTTCAGGAGAAGTGTTGCTGATAGTTGCTTTTATTTCAGAGGATCAGGGGCAACACAAGAGTATTTGCAGATCTGGGTTGATGACTTGTTGTTTTTGGCAGAGAAGTTTGCCAAAGAGCTAGGTAAACGGTTCAAGCTTAAACAGCTTAGTGCTGTCAAAACCTACCTAGGTGTCAGTGTTGAGCGTGCACAGGATGGAAGCTTCTTGCTCAGCCAGAGAGGCAAAATTGAGCAATTGCTTCAGAAAATGAGGATGAGTGATTGTGCAGGAGTGAGAAGTCCTATGGAGACTAGTTTTGTAAAGGACAGCCAGCAAGTAGAACGCGCTGCGTTTGAAAATACTGAAGTGTTTCAGTCAGCCCTAGGGAGTTTGTTGTACTTGTCCCAGTGGAGCAGACCTGATATAGCATTTGCTGTCAATCTGCTCAGCAGGGAAGCTTCAAACCCTAGTGTGCAAGCCTGGAATGGCATCAAGAGAGTTCTGAGGTATTTGCAGGAAACCAAAGACTTTTGTCTTAGGTTGCCGGCACCTGGAGAAGTCAAACTGCCTTGTCTTCTGGACTCGGATTGGTCTAATCTTGAGGGTCGCAAGCATGTGTCTGGCCTAGTGGTGAAGTTTGGGAACTCAGTAGTTGGATGGAGGTCTAAGAAGCAAAGTCTTATAGCGCTCTCATCCACTGAGGCTGAGTTTAGTGCTCTTTCAGAGGTGTGCAGAGAAGTAGAGTTCTATGCTTGCTTAGTGCAGGAACTCTGCGAAGTGGATTGTCTGCCGATACGTGTTTTCGAGGACAATCAACCATGCCTGCGTTTGGCAGAGTCAGGTCAGTTCAAGGCTAGAACTAAACACCTAGACATTCGCTTTCGGAATGTGTGCCAGAGCGTTCAGGAGGGATTAGTTGCGCTGAAGTATTGTCCCTCTACCAAGAACCTAGCTGATGGGTTCACGAAGCCACTCACCTTCCAAAGACATGGGGAGTTTTGCGAAGGTCTGGGTTTGGGACGACCAAGGGTCGATTCTCCCCTCAGGCGCGAGGCAAGAGGGGGTGTTGGGTGTAGTGAAGGGTTAACCTTCTGTGCCTCAAGCCTGAGAGGAGGCGCTTACAAGGGAAGTAAGCCAGGACATGACGAAAGCAGCTTGGAATGCTGTGAGCTGAGTGGGAACCAAAAGCAGTTCAGCCGCTGCACTGAGAGAGAAGGACGCAGAGAAAATGCCGCTTGAATCTGATGGTCTTTATGAATTGTAAACACACTATATTTGAGCAAATAAAGGGATAGTAGGACAGAAGAAACGTGTGGGACTTGTTTACTGCTCTCTCGACACACGCCGCTGTGTACTTCTGCTAATTGCTTTACGATCTACAGAGGCTCCCAGGGGAAGCGTGGCTGGGCGCCGAACAATAGAGCAATAAATCTACCGAACATGGCTCTCTATCAAGGGCTGTTTCAGACTCAGGCTGTGGCTGTGGCTGTTGCTCTGGTTCTGGTTCTGGCTCTGGCTCTTTCTCAGGCTCTGGTTCTGAATGAGGGCTTGGTTCTGGCACTGATTCAGGGTCTCGCTCTGGCTCTGGCACTCTATGAAGGACTGTTTCAGACTTAGGCTGTGGCTGTGGCTCTGGCTCTGTTTCCATTCTTACAATGGAATGTACACAAAACAATAATCCTTTCTATATAAATTTTCCAATACATTCTGAAAACATAATAAATCCTTAATTGTTGTCCACCTCCTTTTAGTTCCTTTATCACTCGAATGTTAGCACGGAGTCAAAACTATTCTTGTATTTTTGAACATATCTTGTATAACCATCCCATTTTTCTGCAAATTTTTGCTTTGAGATTCCTCTGAGTTTGCTAGTCAATTGAGCCGTCTCCACCAATTCCTGTAATTTGATTTGCCAATCTGTTATTTTTGGAGCCTCGTGATCTTTCCATCCCGTGGCCACAAGTATACGAGCTGCTGCGGTTGCATACAAGAATACCTCTCTTAGATTTTTTGGGATCTCTTTATCTAAAATACTTCATAGAAATGCCTCCGGTTTTTTCGTAAAAGTTATCCCCATCATCTTTTTTAATTCATCGTATATCCCCCCCCCAAAAAAAATCTTAATCTTTTCACACGTCCACCACATGTGGCTCATGTCACCGTTATTTCCTCCACATCTCCAACAAGCATTCACCAAAATTTTTATACATTCTTGATCATCTGGAAGGAGTGAGGTACCACCTATGAGCCATTTTTAGCATGTTCTCTCTTATATTATAGCTGGCTGTAAATTTCAAATTTACATTCCATCAGTTTGCCCCATCTTTTAGCATAATTGGACCGCCCACATCTTGGGCCCACTTTATCATTGAAGCCTTAACCTCCTCATCCATTACTTTGTAGTCTAAAAGAAATCTATACATTTTTGCGATTATTTTGGTTTTACTATTCAGTAGTTGTCTTTCAAATCTTGAAGGCTCCTTTTCAAAACCTATCTGCTTATCCTGTCTGAACACTTCATTCACCTGGAAGTAATCTAGCCAACTAGAAAAATGATCTTTTATTTTCTCATAACTTATCAATATTAGTTGACCCTCCTCCTCCCCCCTTAATATTGTGTTATACGTTATCCAGTTCTCTTTGATGTTGTTGCTTTTTTTAACAGCGATTGCTTCTAGTGGAGAGTTCCATCTTGGGGTTTTCTGTTCCAAATATCTTTTACATTTTCCCGATACCTTATATATAGCATTTCTTATTATATGATTTGAAAAACTCCTATGCCTCTTTATTTTCCCATAATTAAGATAGCCATGCCACCCAAAATGGGTGTCATGACCTTCTAGATCTAAAATATCCCAATTTTTCAATAAATACCAATCTTTCAACCAGAGAAGACATGAGGCTTCGTAATATAGCTTCAAATCCGGTAACCCGTAGCCACCTCTTTCTACAGTATCTATTAATATCTTATGCTTTACTCTTGGTCTTTTACCCTTCCACAAAAATTTAGAAATTTCTTTTTGCCACTTGTTGATACTGCTGGTCTTTCCTGTAATTGGAATCATTTGGAATAGAAAGAGTAGCTTCGGTAAAACTATCATTTTAATTACCGAAATACGGCCCAGGAATGATAAATTTAACCTTGTCCATGTCTCCAACTGTCTTTTGATATCTTTCCAACAATTGGTATAATTATCTTCATATAAGTTAATGTTCTTTGGTGTTATCCATAATCCTAAATACTTGATTTTGGGGTAGATTTTAATGTGTATTATTTGTTCTAATTCTGCTTTTTCATCTGGAGACATATTTTTAACTAATAGTTTTGTCTTGTTTAAATTCATTTTGAACCCCGCAACTTTACCGTAGCCATATATTATTTCCAACGCCTTTCTTAAACTCTGTTTTGGTTGTTCCGTAGTTATAATTAAATCGTCAGCAAATGCCCTCATTTTGTAACTTCTGTTTCCCAGCATAATCCCTTTTATTTCTTTTTCTTCCCTAATTTGGTTACATAAATCTTCCAATGTTAATATGAAAATTAAGGGGGATAGTGGGCAACCTTGTCTGACCCCTTTACTGATTTCACACTCCTGTGATAAATTTCCATTGATTATGATTTTAGCTTTTTGTTTGGATTATATTGCTTCAATCCCTTTTATATACTGTATACCAAAATCCATATGGTGTAACAGACCTTTCATAAATTTCCAGGATACCCTGTTGAAAGCTTTTTCTGCATCTATAGCCATTAAGACTGCCTTCTTTTCTATTCTTAAGTCTAAATACGCTAATAAGTTTATAATGTTTCTAGTGTTGTTATAAATGTGCCTCCCGGGCAAAAAGCCAGCTTGGTCCTTGTGTATCATCATCTGGAAGCCTTTTTTTTGATATTTCGGCTAAAATATTTGCATATAATTTATAATCGTTATTTAGAAGTGCGATAGGCCTATAGTTGTTAATAAGTAGATTGTCTGTTCCCTGTTTTGGAATTAATGCAATAAGGCTGTCTTAACAAGAATCCGGCATGCTTCCGTCTTTTAAGATGTTGTTCATGATACTTCTTAATGGGTCAGACAGTAAGTCCTCCATTTTTTTATAATATATTGCCGGTAGGCCGTCTGGCCCTGGTGGCTTTCCTATCTTTGCTTCCTTAATTGCTCTTTGCATTTCGTACGATGTAATAGGGGCATTCAACAGTTCTTTTTGTTCTTTAGTAAGTTTCGGAAGACAGTTCTGTTCTAAATGTTCTTTAACTTCTTCTGTTGTTTCATTTCCTTCCTTATAGATTTCTCTAAAGAATTCGAGAAATCGTTTCTCTGTTTCTTTAGGGTTGTTTATTATTTTGTTGTTTTTTTTAATAATTTTTTTATTAGTTTTACAATTTTTTATAGACAATACAAACAAATATATAACACAAACAAACATGTATAATTTCATATCCTTTTTTTTCGTAAACCTCACTTCTCGGACTCCCCCAAACCTCCCCTTTCTGCATCCAAAGTTCCAAAATTGTTTCAGCAAATCCTAAATTTAATCTTGACAAATATATTCCTTCATTATTCTTTTCTTTAACTTAATCTTTTATCGCTGTAATCTCCTTATCATTCTAATGAACCTCAACATTTTAACATTCATCAATTTTATAATATTTCTTAAGATAGATTTTGAATTTCTTCCAATCTTCTTCCGCCGTCTCTTTCCCCTGATCACGGATTCTGCCAGTCATTTCAGCCAATGTCATATAGTCTATCACCTTCATCTGCCATTCTTCCAGTGTGGGTAGGTCTTGTGTCTTCCAATACTTTGCGATGAGTATTCTTGCTGCTGTTGTAGCATACATAAAGAATGTTCTATCTTTCTTTGACACCAATTGGCAGGCAATGCCCAAGAGAAAGGCCTCTGGTTTCTTAGGGAAGGTACATTTAAGTACCTTTTTCAATTCATTATATATCATTTCCCAGAAAGCCTTAATCTTCGGGCACGTCCACCAAAGATGATAAAAAGTACCTTCAGTTTCTTTACATTTCCAACACTTATTGTCAGGCAAATGGTAAATTTTTGCTAGCTTGACTGGGGTCATGTACCACCTATAGATCATTTTCATAATATTTTCCTTTAAGGTAATAATAATAATAATAATTTATTATTTGTACCCCGCCCATCTGGCTGGGTTTCCCCAGCCACTCTGGGCGGCTTCCACAGAAACCAAAAAAACATTAAAATATCATACATTAAAAGCTTCCCTGAATAGGGCCGCCTTAAGATGTTTTCTGAATGTCAGGTAGTTTTCCATCACCTTGACATCCGATGGGAGGGCATTCCACAGGGCGGGCGCCACCACCGAAAAGGCCCTCTGCCTGGTTCCCTGTAGCTTCGCTTCTCGCAATGAGGGAACCGCCAGAAGGCCCTCGGCGCTGGACCTCAGTGTCCGGGCAGAACGATGGGGGTGGAGACGCTCCTTCAGGTATACTGGGCCGAAGCCGTTTAGGGCTTTAAAGGTCAACACCAACACTTTGAATTGTGCTCGGAAACGTACTGGGAGCCAATGTAGGTCTTTCAAGACCGGTGTTATGTGGTCTCGGCGGCCGCCCCCAGTCACCAGTCTAGCTGCCGCATTCTGGATTAGTTGTAGTTTCCGAGTCACCTTCAAAGGTAGCCCCACGTAGAGCGCATTGCAGTAGTCCAAGCGGGAGATAACTAGAGCATGCACCACTCTGGCCAGACAGTCAGCGGGCAGGTAGGGTCTCAGCCTGCGTACCAGGTGGAGTTGGTAGACAGCTGCCCTGGATACAGAATTGACCTGTGCCTCCATGGACAGCTGTGAGTCCAAAATGACTCCCAGGCTACGCACCTGGTCCTTCAGGGGCACAGTTACCCCATTCAGGACCAGGGAGTCCTCCACACCAGCCCGCCCCCTGTCCCCCAAAAACAGTACTTCTGTCTTGTCAGGATTCAACTTCAATCCATTAGCCGCCATCCATCCTCCAACCGCCTCCAGGCACTCACACAGGATCTTCACCGCCTTCACTGGTTCTGATTTGAAAGAAAGGTAGAGCTGGGTATCATCTGCATATTGATGGACACCCAGTCCAAACCCCCTGATGATCTCTCCCAGCGGCTTCATATAGATGTTAAAAAGCATGGGGGAGAGGACGGAACCCTGAGGCACCCCACAAGTGAGGGCCCAAGGGTCTGAACACTCATCCCCCACCACCACTTTCTGAACACGGCCCAGGAGAAAGGAGCGAAACCACTGTATAACAGTGCCCCCAGCTCCCAACCCCTCTAGACGGTCCAGAAGGATGTTATGGTCGATTGTATCAAAGGCCGCTGAGAGATCCAGCAGAACTAGGAAACAACTCTCACCTTTGTCCCTAGCTCGCCGGAGATCATCAACCAGTGCGACCAAGGCAGTTTCAGTCCCATGATGAGGCCTGAACCCTGATTGGAAGGGATCCAAATGGTCCGCATCCTCCAGGCGTGCCTGGAGTTGTTCAGCAACCACACGCTCAATCACCTTGCCCAAGAATGGAAGATTTGAGACTGGGCGATAGTTGGCCATACTGGCCGGGTCTAAAGATGGTTTTTTAAGAAGCGGTTTAATGACCGCCTCTTTCAGCGGATCTGGGAATGTTCCCTCACAGAGGGAAGCATTCACCACCCCGCAGAGCCCATCGCCCAGCCCTTCCCGGCTAGCTTTTATAAGCCAGGATGGGCAAGGATCAAGGAGACAGGTGGTTGGTTTCACTCGTCCAAGCAGCCTGTCCACATCCTCGGGGGTAACGGATTGAAATTGATTCCATGCAACTTGACCAGACAGGGCTCTAGCACTCTCCCGCCCCGGCCCTGCTCCCACGGTGGTGTCTAGCTCCTTCCGAATATGAGTGATTTTATCTGCAAAAAACGTTGCAAAATCGTTGCAGGAGATCTTGGGGTCTTTACAAGGCCCCGATGGTAAAGGTGGTTCCGTTAAGTTGCGGACCACCTGAAAGAGTCTCCTGCTACTATTTTCTGCAGATGCAATAGAGGCGGTGAAGAAAGTCTTCTTCGCCGTCGCTATCGCCACTTGGTAGGCTCGACGTTGAGCTCTAACCTGTGTCCGGTCAGATTCGGAGTGAGTTTTCTGCCACCGACGCTCTAGCCGTCTCAGCGATTGTTTCATCGCCCTCAGCTCCGAAGAAAACCACGGGGCTGTCCGGGCTCCATGCAATCGGAGAGGGCGCTTCGGAGCCAGACAGTCGATAGCCCTGGTTAACTCCGCATTCCAGCGGGCCACCAGGGAGTCAGCTGAAAGGCCATCAACATGGGATAAAGCATCCCCTACCACTCTCTGGAAACCATTTGGATCCATTAAGTGGCGGGGGCGGACCATCCGAATTGGTCCCACCTCCCTGCAGAGGGGAAGGGTCGCGGAGAAGTCCAGTTACGGTATTACATGCCGTAAATTTTATACCGGTGTTCCACAACCATTCCCAGTCAGCAAACATAATATTATGACCAATGTCCTGTGCCCACTTAATCATAGCTGATTTGACTATTTCATCTTGTGTGTTCCATTTCAGCAGCAAGTTATACATTCTTGACAAGTTCTTAGTATTGGGTTGTAACAATTCAGTTTCTAATTTTGATTTTTCCACCTGGAAGCCAATTTTCCTGTCTTGTTTATAAACCTCCATTATTTGATAATAATGGAGCCAGTCTAGTACTTTGGGTTTCAATTTCTCATTACTCTGTAACTTCAACTTTTCTCCATCTTGTTCCAAAATTTCCCAATACTTTGGCCATTCGGCTTCCATATTAAGTTTTTTCAACGCTTTAGCATCCAAGGGTGACAACCATCTAGGGGTTTTGTTTTCCAACAGGTCTTTATATCTTATCCAAACATTATATAATGCTTTTCTAACAATATGATTTTTAAAGGCCTTGTGCACCTTAATTTTGTCATACCATAGATATGCATGCCAACCAAATGTATTATTAAAGGTAAAGGTACCCCTGCCCGAACGGGCCAGTCTTGACAGACTCTGGGGTTTGTGCGCCCATCTCACATCTATTGGCCGGGGGCCAGCGCTGTCCGGGGACACTTCCGGGTCACGTGGCCAGCGTGACAACGCTGCTCTGGCGAGCCAGAGCCGC
Organism: Podarcis vaucheri; assembly: GCF_965113315.1. NCBI lineage: Eukaryota > Metazoa > Chordata > Lepidosauria > Squamata > Lacertidae > Podarcis > Podarcis vaucheri. Next base: position 20,154,310 of record NC_138757.1, read on the forward strand.
ACACGGAACGCCGTTTACCTTCCCGCTGGTAAGCGGTACCTATTTATCTACTTGCCCCCGGGGGTGCTTTCGAACTGCTAGGTGGGCAGGCGCTGGGACCGAGCAGCGGGAGCGCACCCCGCCGCGGGGATTCGAACCGCCGACCTTTCGATCGGCAAGCCCTAGGCTTTGAGGCTTTAGCCCACAGCGCCACCCGCGTCCCATGTATTATTAAAACCTTCTAAATCCAAGATATCTGTATTCTCGAGGAGCATCCACTCTTTCAACCAGCAAAACGCTGCTGATTCATAGTACAATTTTAAGTCCGGCAGGGCAAATCCCCCTCTTTCCTTTGCATCCGTTAGTATTTTAAATTTAATTCTGGGCTTTTTGCCCTGCCAGACAAATTTCAAAATGTCCTTCTGCCACCTCTTGAAACAGTTCATCTTGTCAAGAATTTGCAAAGTTTGAAACAAAAATAACATTCTAGGCAATACATTCATCTTAATAACTGCAATTCGGCCTAACAATGACAATTTCAGATTTGACCATATTTCTAGATCTTTTTTAATTTCTGACCAACATTTCTCATAGTTATCTTTGTACAAGTTCAAATTCTTAGATGTCAAATGAACCCCTAGGTATTTCACCTTCTTAACCACTGCCAAACCTGTTTCATTCTGGAACTTCTCCCTCTCCATGACTGTTAAATTTTTTTCCAAAACTTTAGTCTTTTGTTTATTCAGTTTAAATCCGGCCACTTGACCAAATTCTTCAATTAATTCCAACACCCTTTTTGTACTAGTGTCTGGCTCTTGTAAGGTTAATACTAAGTCATCTGCAAAAGCCTTTAGCTTATAATGTTTAGCTCCGACCTGTACCCCTTTTACCTGCTGGTCGTCTCTAATCATATTTAGCAACACCTCCAGGACAGAAATAAAAAGTAATGGGGAAATAGGGCACCCCTGTCGTGTTCCCTTTTTCTATATTAAGTTCTTCAGTTATCACATTATTTACAATCAGCTTTGCTTTTTGTTCAGAGTATATGGCAGCCATACCATTCTCAAATCCTTGGCCTACCCCCATCCCATGAAGATTCTTTTTCATAAAACTCCAAGAGATGTTGTCAAAGGCTTTCTCCGCGTCCACAAAGATCAGAACTGCTTTAGTATTTATATTCACCTCTAATAGTTCCAAGATGTCTATTATATTCCTCACGTTGTCTGATAAATGCCTTTTTGGGAGAAAGCCTGCTTGGTCCCTATGAATCTTCTCCATCAACACTCTTTTCAATCTTTTTGCCAAAATGTCTGCAAAAATTTTGTAATCCACATTAAGTAATGATATTGGGCGATAGTTCTTAAGTTGAGTCTTTTCAGTCTCTGTTTTTGGTATGAGTGTGATATACGCTTCTGTCAGGGGTTCAGGAGCAGAGGCAAGGGCAAGGGAGGAAACAGAGAGCGAGGGGGAGGAGGCAGAAGAAAGGATGAGTGATGACGACGACCCGAGATCTCCGAGTCTTTCCAGTGAATCGGAAGATTCACAGAAAGGAGCACCAGTGGCCAGGGCAAGGGGGGAGCCTAGGGGGACACCCCAGGAGGAAAGGGCCAGAGGGAGCTCAGAGGGGAGCAGTTGGAAATCGGGACCAGCGTCACCAACAGAGAGCAGGGGAGAGGAAGGGAGTCAGGTATCAAGCGCTGGCAGCTCACAACAGGAGGGAGGGCACGAGTCAGGAGTGGCTACACCTCCATCAGGGAGCGAAGAAACAGTCAGACGGAAAGTGGAAGGTTGGGCGCGCGCGCCAAGTTCAAATGCACAGGAAGGTGGCGCAGTAAGCAGCCCGGAAAGGGAGCCAGGTCCTAAAGCCCGGCGCAAGGAGACAGAAGGGTCCGGGGGGTCAGCGTCAGAAGAGTCTCGGAAGGAAGAGACCCCGGGGGGCAGAGGGACCCAGAGAAGAACAGTCAGGCGGAAAAGGTGGAGTAAGGCTAGGATATTAAGTTGGTGTACAGGAGGCGGGGACCCAGACAGAGCTTCGCCGATCTAACCATAAGACGTAGAGTTGCACGCAGCAGCTTGAGAATGGGAACTGTAACTCAATAAAGACTTTTACTAAATGATCGCTGGCTAGCGTGATCCTCTGTGAGCTAGGATTGGGGAGCAACTCTGACAGCTTCTTTCCACGATTCTGGCGCCCTTTTCCCCTCTAAGATCTCATTACAGACTTCCTTTAACGGTTGCACCAACCACTCCTTCAATGCTTTATAATATCTGGAAGTCAATCCATCTGGTCCTGGAGATTTGCCCAGTTGCATGTTTTGAATGGCACCCTCTATCTCTTGTTCTGTTATTCTCTGATTTAGATCCACTTTGCTTTGATGAGAGATTTTTTGTAATCCATATTTTTTGAGGAATTTATCTATGTCTTCCTCCTTCTGCGGTCCTTGTGCATATAATTTTTTAAAATAACTCACGAAACAATTTCTAATCTCATTGGGTTTATATATACTCTTTCCATCCACTTCTAGGCTTGTGACTGTGTTTAATTTCTGTCTTTTCTTCAATTGCCAAGCCAGAAGTTTACCGCATTTGTCAGCAGATTCAAATGTCTTTTGTCTCATTTGCTTTATCTTCCATTCAATCTCTTGATTCATCAGTTCCATATATTGTGTCTGGTATAGCTTAATCTCTCTCAAAATCTCCTGGGACTTTGGTTTTGATCTCAATTTCTTCTCTCCTTCTTTAATCCTTTCCAAAATCTTATCCTTCTTCTCATTTTGCTTTCTCTTTTTTACTGAATTTTGTTGAATTAAAAATCCTCGCATCACTGCTTTGCTTGCGTCCCAGATCACTCTTTTTTCTACATCAGTTTTTAAATTTATTTCAAAATAGTCCTTTAAGGTTTTTTGGGCCTTTCTGTGGATCTCCTCGTCTTGTAAAGCAGACCCCCTCCGGAGCTCGGAGGGAAATCCGCCATCAACCGATGGCGCCGACCGGAAGTCCTCAGGGTTGTTTATTATTTTGCCTTTGCACTTAACTCTATTTATAAGCCTTTCTGCCTCTCTCTTCTTTAATTGCCATGCTAATAACCAGGCTCAGGTTCTGTTTCAGGCTGTGTCTCTGTTTCAGGCTCTGGCGCTGTATCAAACACTGTTGCAGACTCAGGCTGTGGCACTATGGCTGTAGCTGTGGCTCTGGTTTTGTTTCAGGCTCTAGGCTGTGGCTGCAGCTATGTTTTGTGCTCCGGCCCTATTACTGGCTCTGGCTCTGGCTCTGGCTCTGGCTCTGGCTCTGGCTCTGGCTCTGGCTCTGGCTCTGGCTCTGGCTCTGGCTCTGGCTCTGGCTTTCTTTCAGCTCTGGCTCTGATTCAGGGTTCTTACTCTGGCTCTGGCACTCGATCAAGGACTGTTTCAGACTCAGGCTGTTGCTGTGGCTCTGCCTCTGTTTCAGGCTCAGGCTCTGTTTGAGGCTGTGTCTCTGTTTCAGGCTCCGGCACTGTATCAAGACTCAGGCTGTGGCTCGTGGCTGTGGCTGTGGCTGCTGCTCTTGTTCGGCCTGTGGCTCTTTTTCAGGCTCTGTCTCTGAATAAGGGCTTGGTTATGGCACTGATTCAGGGTCTCGCTCTGTCTCTGGCTGTGTCTCTGTTGCACCTCAAACGGTGGTTTGTTGTTGTTATTATTTTCTTTCTGGGGTGGGACAAATGTTTAGTTGGGGCGGGGATTATTTTAAGTTTAGCATAATTGTTTCTTGCTTTGTTTTTCTTTTACTATTTTTTTAGGTTATTGTATAGTTTGTATTTTGCTTTTTAAGTGGAAAGGGTCAGGGCTGCCTGGGAGGGGCCCTCAGCCAACAGAATGGCTGGGGCAGGTTCCCTACGGGTGGATGTATTGGAACACCCAATCTCTATTATCGGAGGTGGGAGGAGCAGTTGCGCTAAGACCAGACCACGTCTTTACCGAAGATCTGGTTCTGACTCTGATTCTGATTCTCTGATTCTGGCTCTCTATCAAGGGCTGTTTCAGACTCAGGCTGTGGCTGTTGCTCTGGTTCTGGCTCTTTCTCAGGTTCTGGTTCTGAATGAGGGCTTGGTTCTGGCACTGATTCAGGGCTCTGGCACTCTATCAAGGACTGGCTCTGGCACTCTATCAAGGACTGTTTCAGACTTAGGCTGTGACTGTGGCTCTGGCTCTGTTTCCATTCTTACAATGAAATGTACACAAAACAATAATCTTTTCTATATAAATTTTCCAATACATTCTGAAAACATAATAAATCCTTAATTGTTGTCCATCTCCTTTTAGTTCCTTTATCACTCAAATGCTAGCATGGAGTCAAAACTATTATTGTATTTTTGAACGTATCTTGTATAACCATCCCATTTTTCTGCAAATTTTTGCTTTGAGATTCCTCTGAGTTTGCTAGTCAATTGAGCCGTCTCCACCAATTCCTGTAATTTGATTTGCCAATCTGTTATTTTTGGAGCCTCGTGATCTTTCCATCCCTTGGCCACAAGTATACGAGCTGCTGCGGTTGCATACAAGAATACCTCTCTTAAATTTTTTGGGATCTCTTTATCTAAAATACTTCATAGAAATGCCTCTGTTTTTTTCGTAAAAGTTATCCCCATCATCTTTTTTAATTCATCGTATATTCCCCCCCCCAAAAAAAAAATCTTAATCTTTTCACACGTCCACCACATGTGGCTCATGTCACCGTTATTTCCTCCACATCTCCAACAAGCATTCGCCAAATTTTTATACATTCTTGATCATCTGGAAGGAGTGAGGTACCACCTATGAGCCATTTTCATCATATTCTCTCTTATATTATAGCTGGCTGTAAATTTCTAATTTACATTCCATCAGTTTTCCCCATCGTTTAGCATAATTGGACGGCCCACATCTTGGGCCCACTTTATCATTGAAGCTTTAACCTCCTCATGTTGAAATTGCAGAGTCCTTTGCACAACGGAATGATGAACAGTACGTGCCACATGCTTAAAGTTGCTTTATTCTCAGTTCAGTATTGAGAAATTACAAATATGCATCTTGCCTCTGCGGGAGCAGAGAAGCAAACGTCTTTCTCCTCGGAATGAAGAACACCGAGAGAACGTGAAAAACAGGAAACCAGTGTACGTCACATCCAGCTTCCAATTCCCGTGGGAAAACCCAACAGTACTCTGACTGTGGAATGTAAACATTGTCTTGTGACAAGCACTTCGCTGCACAGTGAAGAGAGCAGAAACCAACATCCTCCCCCTTTCTGTGAACATCACTGGGCAGCGTGTTCGTACAATATCAGTACAAACCCAACTTCTGTACATAGGTACAGTGTTGATCCCTTGATACAATCTTGGACAATACATCAGCAGGAATTTCATTACCTGGCATATAGGACGCCGTTACGAGTCCCTTCTGAATATGTTCCCTAGCATGTTGCACCTTCAACTGCAAGTGCTTCGTGCTCAGAATCAGAAGTGCTTCGTGCTCAGAATCAGAATCAGAACCTTCATCAGTGGATGTGGGTTGTTGTTGCTTATCCTCAGTCTCATCACTGTCATCAGGATAACATTGTAAAATTCCCACATTCTCCCCCCACTTGGCATTGTACTCAACACTTCTTGTGAGCCTAATTGTCTTAGAGTCAGTCATCATTATTCTGTAAGAACCTTTCTGATAACCTAGAAAGATACCATGCAATCCACGTTTGCCTAACTTGGAGCTTTGTGGTGAATGAATCCACATATCAGAACCAAAAATTTTCATGTGTTTGATGTATGGTTTCTTACCAAACATCTTCTCATAGGGGGTACAACCAACTGCTGAAGATAACCTGCGATTGTAACTGTAAATAAAACACGAGAGAGCTTCGGCCCAATAACTCTCTGGAAGATTGGCATCATGCAGCAAGGTTTTTAACCCTTGAAGCAATGTTTGATTTGCCCTTTCGCAAAGTCCATTCTGCCATGGCGAGCGAGGACTGGACAAATCGTGTTGAATTCCTTTCTCAGTCAGAAAAGCTTCAAACTGCTGAGAAGTGAATTCTCCCCCGCGATCTGTGAAAAGAATTTTTATCTTCTTACCATGCACATTTTCCAACCAAGCACAGAATTCCTTGAACCTTGGAAAAGCCTCTGATTTCTGCTTGAGATTGTACACATAAATATACCTGGAAAATGCATCAATGAGAACCATGAAGAACCTATTTCCACCCAAAGAGGGCGATAGTGGACCAACTAAATCAGCATGAACAACCTGGTATGGTTCTGTAGCTTGCCTACTAGACACCTTACCTTTCGCAGCCATTTTCACCTTGTTTGCTGCGCATGCCTTGCACTTCATGTGGTACCTGCAGGGTTTAATAGTCATACCTTCAACCAAGGTAGGCATTTTAGATACTGCCTCAAAATGCAAATGACCAAATTTCCTGTGAAAATCATGAATGCATCCTGCATGCAAACTTTTGTTAGAACCTGCAATGCAACAAGTATCATTCTGCACAACATCATCATAATACAAAACAAACAAATGATCAACACATTCAGCATGCAATACATAATCGTCTTTCTTAGTGATGGTGCATTTCTTGTTCTTGAAGGAAACGTCAATGTTCCGTTCATTCAGCTGCATCACACTTAGAAGATTGTGTGTGGCATCTGGAACATACAGTACATCCTGTATCGATAAGTCCAAACTGTGAAGAACAACAGTTCCGTAGCCTTGACTGGGGATCGTGTGGTCATCCGCCTGGTGAATCGCACCTTCCTGCGGTGTAAAAGACACGAACAGTCTCTTATCGTTGCACATGTGGTGGGTAGCTGCTGAATCAACAACGAAGAAAGATCTAGACGTCTTCTGGACCTTTGCGACGTTTGGTGTGAAGCGTGAGACCATTGCCTTGTGCTGCGTTGTCCTGGACACCGGACCTTTGCCTTTGCTTTGGCCTTTTCCACGCGATGAGCTTCCGCTGCGCTGCTCTGTCTTGGCCCTGGGATATTTGCATTCCCTCTTCATATGGCCTAGACGTCCACACGAGTAGCATTTCACTGCCATCAAAGCTTTGGCGCCCTCTGTTGGTTCCACTGCACTCTGGGATGACGTCTGTGAAGACTCCCCCTTACCCATGCAGCTAGCACCCCGGCGATCTGCTTCATTCTGGATCACGGCAGTAACATAGGCTACTGTGAGCTGAGCAGTTGGTTGAACAGCAATCTGAGTGGCAACGGACTCCCAACTTGGACCCAAAGAATGTAGTATCATGAAGGAATACACAGCCTCTGGAAAGTTGAGTCCTCTCTGTTGCAGCTCGTGTCTCAGATTCTGCATCTCCATCAGATGTGTACGCACATCTCCACCTTCAGCAAGAGCCATATCATGCAGCTTGGCATAGTAGTACATTGAGGAACCAGCTTCTGTCCTCAAGTGAGCCTCTCTTAAAGTGTCCCAAATTTCTCTGGCTGTGGTCTTTCCACGCAACAGACAGAGCTCTTCTGGGGATACTATCAATGTAAGTGTTCCCCTTGCTTTTGAATCCTTAGCATTCCATTCAGCTGTAATAGGAGCTGGGGGGTTGTCTGTAATAACATTAAACAGACCTTCTTTCCGCAGAACAGCCTCTGCATACTGCACCCAGTCCGTGTAATTCTTCTTATTGAGCTTAGGAATCCCAAAAGCTTCAACCAGCTTTGCTTCAGCCATCATTGTTGCTTTAATCAAGCTGCGTCACAGTACAGCAGCTGCATCCAAAAGCACTTGTAAAAAGTACTTTCGCTTTCTCAGTCATCCAAGCCTGTGAGCTTGTGCCTTTGTGCCTTTGCCAGTATCGCGGCAAGACGGCTTTAAAAGTACAAAGTCCAGCCATAAAGCCATAAATTAGAAACTGGCAGGCTGCCCGGAGCATGAGCACATACCTTCATAAATCAAACTTGACGCGCAGAGCAGATAACGCGATCCGTTCCTCTGTACCTCTGCCGGCATTCCGACTTGGCTTCTGGAGTCTTTAATCCTCAGTTTGATTTACGTCTTTCTGGGCCCGGAACCAAAATGTTGAAATTGCAGAGTCCTTTGCACAACGGAATGATGAACAGTACGTGCCACATGCTTAAAGTTGCTTTATTCTCAGTTCAGTATTGAGAAATTACAAATATGCATCTTGCCTCTGCGGGAGCAGAGAAGCAAACGTCTTTCTCCTCGGAATGAAGAACACCGAGAGAACGTGAAAAACAGGAAACCAGTGTACGTCACATCCAGCTTCCCATTCCCATGGGAAAACCCAACAGTGCTCTGACTGTGGAATGTAAACATTGTCTTGTGACAAGCACTTCGCTGCACAGTGAAGAGAGCAGAAACCAACACCTCATCCATTACTTCGTAGTCTAAAAGAAGTCTATACATTTTTGCGATTATTTTGGTTTTACTATTCAGTAGTTCTCTTTCAAATCTTGAAGGCTCCTTTTCAAAGCCTATCTGCTTAACCTGTCTGAACACTTCATTCACCTGGAAGTAATCTAGCCAACTAGAAAAGTGATCTTTTATTTTCTCATAACTTATCAATATTAGTTGACCCTCCCCCTCCCCCCTTAATATTGTGTTATACTTTATCCAGTTCTCTTTATATATATATATATATATTTATATTTGTTTTTTTAATGATATTTATTAAGGTTTTAAAAATTACAGAAAAAAGAAAAAAACAACAAAAAATTTAACAGGGCATACATTACAATACATAAAAAGAAAGACATAGAAAAGCAATACAACAATACAGCAAAAAGAAACAATAACACTGAAACACACAGCCAATATTCCATATCTTTACCTTTCATTTACTTGTTTCATTGACCTCCTCGCACCTCCCTTTTTTGTATTCTAGTTCAATTAATTGTTTCAGCAAATTCTTTCCATCTATCTCAATCTTTGTTCTATAATTTATCTTAACGGTCTAACCTTAAATTTTTCATTTTGGCCCATTATCAATCAGCTTTTACTTAATTCTTTATTACATTTCTGCTAAAACCATATAACTTCATTCCAGCATCCTTCTAACATTCATTAATTTTGCAATGTTTTTGTAAATATACTTTAAATTTTTTCCAATCTTCTTCCACCGACTCTTTTCCCATTTTTAAACTTTCTTCTAATCTTCATCCATCGTCTCTTCTTCCTGGTCTCGGGTTTTGTCAGTCCTTTCTATCCCTTCCATCTAGTCCATCAACCTGGTGACCTTCTATCCGAGGCTCTTAAGTCTTTTCCATGTCCCTTCTGCAGGTCTTCTTAATATTTATACCTGCACTTTACTTTGTCTTCTGCTGATCTTATTCTTAATTTCCTTCCTTTCTCACTGAGGGGTAGATCTCGGGGAAACTCCAACTTGACAGTATCTTTATCCCTTCTCGACAGGTCAGCCCATTCTCCATAGTCAGCACTGAAATCCAAAAGATATTTGAAGGCATATTTCAAAGTCCCTCCAAGGTTAAGGGCCCCCACAACTCCAAACTCCCCCTGGCCCAAAACCAGATCCCAAAAGTCAAAACATCCCTGCATAGGTGGATCTATCCAGCTTCCCATCTCCAAACCAAACAGTACTCCATCTCTCCAAATCTGACTTTCTCCAGGTTCAGTCGTCAGAGACAACAACTTATGTTCCTGCAAGGCTGCGACTCTCTCCATTTCTGTTACTTGAGGTTCAGCAACAACCTCCTCCTTTGTCTCCTGCACAACTTGCCCTGTCAAAGCAAATTCCTGGATTGGTTCCTGCTTGGTTTCTATATAGGTATTCACTGTTTGTCCAAAATTGCTAACTGCAACAGTCATCAAATCCATCTTCTCATGTAGCTGTTCCAGTAAAGCACTTGTCTTGCAAAAAGCAAGCACTAAAACTTCTTCTGGGCACATTCTTATTCAAGGTCAAATGTCTGGTTCTCACAATCTTTAATCTCCGCAGCTGTAGAATTCCCCAGATTGATTCCAGCAACAGTTTCACAAGCTCCCTCTAGAGGAAACAATTTCTGTTTGCATCCGTCTTTTTAAAAGCAGATCCAGCAACAAAATTCCTTTCATTTGTCAGATATTTTGTTCCTTTTAAGTGCAAAAGGAAACATTGGAATCAATATGTTTCTCTTTTTTAACTATCTGTCAAAAAACGTTTTCTTCACAGTCAATGAACTTCCCCAAAGCGTCTGTCTCTGACACCCCGTTCCCTGGTTCAAGACGGTGGAAATTTATCTTCCTTTACTCTCTCTCCTGCAGGTTTAAACAGTCTAAGATTTCCCCCCTCTTCTCCTGCTTCCAAGGGGGGTTTGGTAGTTTTAACAGATGGAAATTTAGTCCTTTACAAACGATTTTCCAGACTTTAGCTTGCAATTTCTTTGCTTCAATCTATTTACAAAAGCGGAAGGCGGACTTCCTGTTTAGACCTTCCCGCTTCGGTGCCAAATTAAGATGTTTCATAATCCAATTTTCCGTTCTACTCATGGGTAGTTGTTTAAAGTCCAATTGTCCACAGGAAAAAGTCAGCGCACTCCGGCAACAGCAATGCTGCTTCACTCCGTGAAAAGAGCAGTTGATTCGAAGCACCGCGCCGCTCACCCCACGTCGCTCCGGATCCCCGAAACCGGGTTTCCCCGCGAGTAGGGGAGGCGCTAAAGGTGCCAGCCGAATCCCACGTCCACAGGCTTCTCCCGCCTGTGGTTTTTAGTGGGTCTCCGCCTCTTCGTGGCGGTCCAGACCCTAGTTTCACGAAGCGGATTCCTCCCGGTCAGAGGAAATCCGCCATTGCCGGAGGTGCTGACCCGGAGGTTCCCCAGTTCTGCTGCATCGTGAGTGTTGGAGAAGGCCTCTCCCTCCTCAGGCTAATTCCATCCGGCCTAGGGGGCGGGGCCCAGGCTCACCTTCGCCACAGCTTTAAGAGGCCTCATTGGGGTCTGGGACATTGCTGCTGCTGCATTGTGAGTGTTGGAGAAGGCCTCTCCCTCCTCAGGCTAATTCCATCCGGCCTAGGGGGCGGGGCCCAGGCTCACCTTCGTCACAGCTTTACGAGGCCTCATTGGGGTCTGGGACATCGCTGCTGCTGCATCGTGAGTGTTGGAGAAGGTCTCTCCCTCCTCAGGCTAATTCCATCCGGCCTAGGGGGCAGGGCCCAGGCTCACCTTCGCCACAGCTTTAAGAGCCTCATTGAGGCCTGGGACATCGCTGCTGCTGCATCGTGAGTGTTGGAGAAGGCCTCTCCCTCCTCAGGCTAATTCCATCCGGCCTAGGGGGCGGGGCCCAGGCTCACCTTCGCCACAGCTTTAAGAGGCCTCATTGGGGTCTGGGACATCGCTGCTGCTGCATCGTGAGTGTTGGAGAAGGCCTCTCCCTCCTCAGGCTAATTCCATCCGGCCTAGGGGGCGGGGCCCAGGCTCACCCCCGTAATAGCTTTAAGGACACTGGTGCTGCTGCAGCACATGTTAAACATGTTTATATATATATTAAGATGTTCTAAAGGTGTTTTTATTGTTAACTTTGTTGTACCACCGTGAATGGTGGTTTTTATCTATGTATTTTCGTTTTGTTCCATTTTGTTTTGTTTTGGGGTCGGACATTGAGTGGGGTGGGGATTGGTTTTGTTTGGGCATAATTGTTTTTGGTTGTTTTGTTTTCTATTTTTTAAATGGAGGTTAGTATGAGGCTTGGGATTGCTACCGTGGAGGGACGAGGGAGGTATGGCGGTGGGGGCAGATGTTATAGGCGAAGGGGATCGAGATACGGATATGCTCGTACCCCTTCCAATCTGCGCCCCATCCCGAGGGACGAGGGTAGGGTGAGCAAGGATTACACACCTCCTTCACTGGTGTTGTGCAATGCCAGGTCTATAGGCAACAAAACCGCTACCCTGCGAGATTTCTTTACCTCGCAGGGGGTTGACCTGGCTTGTGTGACGGAGACCTGGGTGCGCGAAGGGGAAACTGTTACCTTACGAGTGATGGCGCCCCCGGGTTTCTCCGTCCTCCACCAGTCACGGACTGTGGTCCGGGGGGGAGGGGTGGCAGTATTAATCCGGGAAGATTGTTCTTTCAGGGCTCTACCATCGCCATCGATCCCCGGCATTGAATGTGTTGGCCTAGTGTGGGGCTCCGAGGAGAGCTTGGCTGTCTGGCTGGTGTACCGGCCACCTAGCGCACCAGCAGCCACCCTGTCAGGCCTGCTGGAGGCAGTGGCCGGCTGGGCCTTGGAGTTCCCTAACCTATTGGTATTGGGAGACTTCAACTTCCATGCTGATGCCACTCCCTCCTCACAGGCTCTGGATTGTTAGGATATTTCCGTTCCACCTTAAAAGGGAGCAGGCTTTGGGATATCACAGAGTCTGCGCATGTCCTGTTAACAGGATGTTTATGTTCTGATATTCCTTTCGATTTCAGATGGTCAGAGACGCTGACTGAGAATGGACGTGTTTTCTTTTGTTCTGTTCATGTTCTAAATAAAGTCTGTAAATATGCTCTTCTGCTCTTCTGCGGTGCAAGCTTTTGACTGTGCTTTCTGCTGAAAGAGGGTGCACCAGCCTAGGAATGTGGCTAAGAATTTCCAAAGGCTTTGTGCCCCTAACTGTTGGATCTGCGTGACTACGGGAGGCCGATGGATCCTCCGACACCCGGCTTGGGGGCCATGATGGACGTTATCTCCCTGGCAGTTTCCCAACAACAAGGTTATGGGCCCAGATTCACAGCACCTACAGGAGAGTAAATGCTGCAACAGACTGCGTTTAAGAGGTACGGTGGGAAAAGCGAAAGAAATGAGGGAGGCTTTTGGCTTTTCTGTTTTACCTCGGCAAAGAGCCTTTGATCTCCGGCAAGGCTTAATTGGCCTGGGAGCCGAGCCAGAAAGGCTTCGTGATTAATGGCTGCCAAGATAAGGAATCTCTCGAGTTAAAATAGACTCGCTGCTAAAGTAAAAGCTGGAATGGAGTTTTTCCACGCTTTTGAAGCTTCAGAGGCCACTCAGTGCCCAAATAGAAATGCTGAATGCCCTAAGTTGGATGGGCAGAATTATGAAACCTGGGCAAAATGGTGTGAATCTTTGCTGCGTCAGTTTGGGGTGTGGCATGCTGTTTCTGAGCCCCCTCCAGTTCCTCTGACAGAGAAATGGAAATCAGCTGATTCGAAAGCGATAGACGTAATAGTCTTATCCGTATCTCTTGAGGAAATTAAGACGCTGGCTGGCAACACCACTGCACGTGGAATGTGGACTGCTTTGATGAAAGCTCACAAGCCAATAATCCCAGCCCAGAGTTTGACTACATCGGAGGTCCTAGCTGTTTCCCAGAATGCGAATGAATGTAGGGATGCTGAGGGCACCGGTTGCAAGCTGCAGGGGGAGCTGACCGTCACGTCATCCCAGGCAGCATTCCAGCCTCCAGGGGGAGCCAAGGAGTCGGCAGCTGAGAGCACTGGTTCTCATGGGAACCAAGGCCATCGCCTTTGCAGAGGCCGGAAAGGCAAAGGTAAACACAGGCAGACATCTGCAGACGGCCAGGAGCAGAGGGAGGGTGAAGAGCCCGCGCAAGGGAAAAACAAAGCATTGTTTGCTGGCACAGCTTCACCAAAGGCTAAAGGCACGTCTGCTGACCAGAAGCAGGGGGGCAAGCTGCAAAAGCCCACGCCAGTGGAAAGCAAGGTTTTGCTTGCTGGCACAGCTTCACCAAAGGCTAAAGGCAAGTCTGCTGGCCAGGAGCAGCAGGGGGGCAAGCTGCAAAAGCCCACACCGCTTGTGGAAAACAAGGGTTTGCTTGCTGTAAAGACTGCTCCAACAGCCAAAGGCAGTTTTGTTGTTGATTCAGGCTGTACGCGCCACATCTCGAAGGATCGGCATCTCTTTATCTCCTTCAAGCCTCAGGAAGGTGAGATCCACCTGGCTGATGGAAGGACGTTGCAAATTGCTGGAGAAGGGACTGTGAAACTTGCAAGTTTGCACACAACCATCAGCGGTGTACTTTTTGTTCCAGGAGCGGCAAGCAACTTGCTGAGCGTTCCACAGCTTACTGGGCGTGGTTTTCAGATTTCCTTCAAGAGGAGCGTCTGTGTCATCAGTAAAGGCAAAGAGGACTATTTGCATGCAAAGTTTATGGATGGTTTGTTCCATATAACTTATGATGACACTGCTGTTGTATCTAAAGCTGATTCTTGTTGTGTTGCACAAACTAACAAAGTTCTTCATGCAGGTTGCATTCATGATGCACATCGAAGGTTTTGTCACCTCTCTTGGAAGGCACTGGCCAAGATGCCAGAGGTGGTTGAGGGTTTGAACATCAAACCTTGTAAATTTCACATGAAATGTGTATCTTGTGCAGAGAACAAGGTGAAGGTTGCTCCAAAAGGCAAGGAGTCTAGCAGGCAGGCTTCCAAACCCTACCAGCTAGTGCACGCAGACCTGGTTGGGCCACTTGCGCCCTCTTTAGGAGGAGCAAGGTACTTCATGATTCTGATTGATTCTTTTTCCAGGTTCATTCATGTGTATTTGCTCGAACAGAAATCACAAGCGTTTCCGAAGTTTAAGGAATTCTGTGCTTGGTTGGAAAATGTGCACAGTAAACGTATTTCTTGTTTGTTTACTGATCGGGGTGGGGAGTTTACTTCTCAGCAGTTTGAAGCTTTCCTGACTGAGAAGGGAATCCAGCATGACATGTCAACGCCCAGATCGCCATGGATGAATGGTCTTGCGGAGAGAGCAAGTCAGACGTTGCTGCAAGGAATCAAAACCTTGTTGCATGATGCCAATCTCCCTGATAAGTTTTGGGGGGAGGCTCTGGGGAATTTGGTTTACACCTTTAATCGCAGATTGTCATCACCCATTGGTTGTACCCCCTATGAGAAGATGTTTGGCAAGAAACCCAACACCAAACACATGAAAATATTTGGTTCGGACATGTGGGTACACACCCCACAGAGCAACAAGCTTGGGAAGCGTGGGGCACATGGTTTGTTCATGGGGTACGAAAAAGGTGCATACAGGGTATGGATGACTGACTCTAAGTCCATTAAGTTCACAAGGAGTGTTGAGTACCCCATGAACAAACCATGTGCCCCACGCTTCCCAAGCTTGTTGGTTTCTTGTGTGCGTACCCACACGTCCGAACCAAATATTTTCATGTGTTTGGTGTTGGGTTTCTTGCCAAACATCTTCTCATAGGGGGTACAACCAATGGGTGATGACAATCTGCGATTAAAGGTGTAAACCAAATTCCCCAGAGCCTCCCCCCAAAACTTATCAGGGAGATTGGCATCATGCAACAAGGTTTTGATTCCTTGCAGCAACGTCTGACTTGCTCTCTTCGCAAGACCATTCATCCATGGCGATCTGGGCGTTGACATGTCATGCTGGATTCCCTTCTCAGTCAGGAAAGCTTCAAACTGCTGAGAAGTAAACTCCCCACCCCGATCAGTAAACAAACAAGAAATACGTTTACTGTGCACATTTTCCAACCAAGCACAGAATTCCTTAAACTTCGGAAACGCTTGTGATTTCTGTTCGAGCAAATACACATGAATGAACCTGGAAAAAGAATCAATCAGAATCATGAAGTACCTTGCTCCTCCTAAAGAGGGCGCAAGTGGCCCAACCAGGTCTGCGTGCACTAGCTGGTAGGGTTTGGAAGCCTGCCTGCTAGACTCCTTGCCTTTTGGAGCAACCTTCACCTTGTTCTCAGCACAAGATACACATTTCATGTGAAATTTACAGGGTTTGATGTTCAAACCCTCAACCACCTCTGGCATCTTGGCCAGTGCCTTCCAAGAGAGGTGACAAAACCTTCGATGTGCATCATGAATGCAACCTGCATGAAGAACTTTGTTAGTTTGTGCAACACAACAAGAATCAGCTTTAGATACAACAGCAGTGTCATCATAAGTTATATGGAACAAACCATCCATAAACTTTGCATGCAAATAGTCCTCTTTGCCTTTACTGATGACACAGACGCTCCTCTTGAAGGAAATCTGAAAACCACGCCCAGTAAGCTGTGGAACGCTCAGCAAGTTGCTTGCCGCTCCTGGAACAAAAAGTACACCGCTGATGGTTGTGTGCAAACTTGCAAGTTTCACAGTCCCTTCTCCAGCAATTTGCAACGTCCTTCCATCAGCCAGGTGGATCTCACCTTCCTGAGGCTTGAAGGAGATAAAGAGATGCCGATCCTTTGAGATGTGGCGCGTACAGCCTGAATCAACAACAAAACTGCCTTTGGCTGTTGGAGCAGTCTTTACAGCAAGCAAACCCTTGTTTTCCACAAGCGGTGTGGGCTTTTGCAGCTTGCCCCCCTGCTGCTCCTGGCCAGCAGACTTGCCTTTAGCCTTTGGTGAAGCTGTGCCAGCAAGCAAAACCTTGCTTTCCACTGGCGTGGGCTTTTGCAGCTTGCCCCCCTGCTTCTGGTCAGCAGACGTGCCTTTAGCCTTTGGTGAAGCTGTGCCAGCAAACAATGCTTTGTTTTTCCCTTGCGCGGGCTCTTCACCCTCCCTCTGCTCCTGGCCGTCTGCAGATGTCTGCCTGTGTTTACCTTTGCCTTTCCGGCCTCTGCAAAGGCGATGGCCTTGGTTCCCATGAGAACCAGTGCTCTCAGCTGCCGACTCCTTGGCTCCCCCTGGAGGCTGGAATGCTGCCTGGGATGACGTGACGGTCAGCTCCCCCTGCAGCTTGCAACCGGTGCCCTCAGCATCCCTACATTCATTCGCATTCTGGGAAACAGCTAGGACCTCCGATGTAGTCAAACTCTGGGCTGGGATTATTGGCTTGTGAGCTTTCATCAAAGCAGTCCACATTCCACGTGCAGTGGTGTTGCCAGCCAGCGTCTTAATTTCCTCAAGAGATACGGATAAGACTATTACGTCTATCACTTTCGAATCAGCTGATTTCCATTTCTCTGTCAGAGGAACTGGAGGGGGCTCAGAAACAGCATGCCACACCCCAAACTGACGCAGCAAAGATTCACACCATTTTGCCCAGGTTTCATAATTCTGCCCATCCAACTTAGGGCATTCAGCATTTCTATTTGGGCACTGAGTGGCCTCTGAAGCTGGGTCCTCTGGCTGGGGCGGGACGATATGGGATCGAGGGGGCAACTCCCATCTCTTGCGGGGGTGCAATTAGTGCCAGCACCGTCCGTTAAGAGTTTGGGTAATCTTCGATACCTCCCTCTCTATGGAGGCGCAGATTACAGCTATAACAAAGGGGGCATTTTTCCATCTCCGCCAAGCTAAGCAGTTGGCCCCTTATCTCTCTCGCCCTGACCTAGCCACTGTGATCCATGCGACGGTCACCTCCAGACTGGATTATTGTAACTCGCTCTACGTGGAGCTGCCCTTGAGACTGACCCAGAAACTCCAGCGGGTGCAGAATGCCGCGGTGAGACTCCTTATGGGGTCTTCGCTGCGAGATCACATTCATACGGTACTATACCAGCTGCACTGGCTCCCGGTGGAGTACAGGATCAGGTTTAAGGTGCTGGTTTTAACCTTTAAAGCCCTATACGGCCTAGGACCCTCGTACCTACGGGACCGCCTCTCCTGGTATGCCCCACAGAGAAACCTACGGTCTGCAAATAATAACATCCTCAAGGTCCCAGGCCTCAGAGAGGTTAGGCTGGCCTCAACTAGAGCCAGAGCCTTCTCGGCTGCGGCTCCAACCTGGTGGAATGCTCTGTCACAAGAGACTAGGGCCCTGTGGGACCTGACATCTTTCCGCAGGGCCTGCAAGACAGAGCTGTTCCGCCAGGCCTTTGGTCAGGGCGCAGCCTGACTCCCTCCTCTGGCAACCTGCACAGAATTTTGCTTAATTGGTTGCCATCAATTTGATTTTAACTAATTTTTATAATGAAATATTTTTAGAATGTATGATTATTTGATTGTTTATTTGATTGTTGTTAGCCGCCCTGAGCCCGGCTCAGCTGGGGAGGGCGGGATATAAATAAAAATTATTATTATTATTATTATTATTATTATTATTATTATTATTATTATTATTATTCTCTTTGATGTTGTTGCTTTTTTTAACAGCGATTGCTTCTAGTGGAGAGTTCCATCTTGGGGTTTTCTGTTCCAAATATCTTTTGTATTTTCCCCATACCTTATATATAGCATTTCTTATTATATGATTTGAAAAACTCCTATGCCTCTTTATTTTCCCATAATTAAGATAGCCATGCCACCCAAAACGGGTGTCATGACCTTCTAGATCTAAAATATCCCAATTTTTTAATAAATACCAATCTTTCAACCAGAGAAGACATGAGGCTTCGTAATATAGCTTCAAATCCGGTAACCCGTAGCCACCTCTTTCTACAGTATCTATTAATATCTTATGCTTTACTCTTGGTCTTTTACCCTTCCACAAAAATTTAGAAATTTCTTTTTGCCACTTGTTGATACTGCTGGTCTTTCCTGTAATTGGAATCGTTTGGAATAGAAAGAGTAGCTTCGGTAAAACTATCATTTTAATTACCGAAATATGGCCCAGGAATGATAAATTTAACCTTGTCCATGTCTCCAACTGTCTTTTGATATCTTTTCAACAATTGGTATCATTATCTTCATATAAGTTAATGTTCTTTGGTGTTATCTATAATCCTAAATACTTGATTTTGGGGTAGATTTTAATGTGTATTATTTGTTCTAATTCTGCTTTTTCATCTGGCGACATATTTTTAACTAATAGTTTTGTCTTGTTTAAATTCATTTTGAACCCCGCAAATTTACCATAGCCATATATTATTTCCAACGCCTTTCTTAAACTCTGTTTTGGTTGCTCCGTAGTTATAATTAAATCGTCAGCAAATGCCCTCATTTTGTAACTTCTGTTTCCCAGCATAATCCCTTTTATTTCTTTTTCTTCCCTAATTTGGTTACATAAAACTTCCAATGTTAATATGAAAATTAAGGGGGATAGTGGGCGACCTTGTCTGACCCCTTTACTGATTTCACACTCCTGTGATAAATTTCCATTGATTATGATTTTAGCTTTTTGTTTTGATTATATTGCTTCAATCCCTTTTATATACTGTATACCAAAATCCATATGGTGTAATAGACCTCTCATAAATTTCCAGGGTACCCTGTCGAAAGCTTTTTCTGCATCTATAGCCATTAAGACTGCCTTCTTTTCTATTCTTAAGTCTAAATACGCTAACAAGTTTATAATGTTTCTCGTGTTGCTATAAATGTGCCTCCCGGGCAAAAAGCCAGCTTGTGTATCATCATCTGGAAGCCTTTTTTTGATCTTTTGGCCAAAATATTTGCATATAATTTATAATCGTTATTTAGAAGTGCGATAGGCCTATAGTTGTTAATAAGTAGATTGTCCGTTCCCTGTTTTGGAATTAATGCAATAAGGCTGTCTTTCCAAGAATCTGGCATGGTTCCGTCTTTTAAGATGTTGTTCATGATACTTCTTAATGGGTCAGACAGTAAATCCTCCATTTTTTTATAATATATTGCCGGTAGGCCGTCTGGCCCTGGTGGCTTTCCTATCTTTGCTTCCTTAATTGCTCTTTGCATTTCGTACGATGTAATAGGGGCATTCAACAGTTCTTTTTGTTCTTCAGTAAGTTTCGGAAGACAGTTCTGTTCTAAATGTTCTTTAACTTCTTCTGTTGTTTCATTTCCTTCCTTATAGATTATGGCTGTAGCTGTGGCTCTGGTTCTGTTTCAGGCTCTGGCACTGTATCAAGCACTGTTTCAGGCTCAGGCTCAGGCTCAGGCTTCTGCTCTTTATTAGACTTTGTCTCAGTCTTTGGCTCTAGCACTTATTCTAGCTCTATTTCAGGCTCGGCCTGTGTCTCAGCCTTTGTCTCTGTTTCACGCTGTTTCTCTGTTTCAGGCTCCGACGCTGTTTCAAGCCCTGTATCTGCCTCTGCCTCTGTTTCAGGCTCTGGCACTCTATCAAGCACTGTTTCTGGCTCCGGCTCTCTTTCAGGCTCTGGTTCTGAATTAGGGTTTTGTTCTGGCTCTGGCTGTGTCTCTGGATCTGGCTGTGTCTCTGCTTCAGGCTCCTATGCTGTATCAAGCACTGTATCAGGCTCTGCCTCTCCCTCTGCCCCTGGCTACCTTTAAGCGTCAGGCTCAGTTTCAGACAGTGTCTCTGTTTCAGGATCCAGCACTCTATCAATCACTATTTCAGACTCAGGTTGTGGATCTCGGCTGTGGCTGTGGATCTCGGCTATGGCTCTAGGCTCCATCTGTGGCTCTGTCTGTGGCTCTGGCTTTCTTTCAAGGTCTGGTTCTGAATGAAGATCTGGTTCTGACTCTGATTCAGGGTCTCATGATGGCTCTTCCTCTGCCTCTGACCCAGCTATGTTTCAGGGTCTGGCTCTCTTTAAGGCTCTGGTTCTGAATTAGGGTTTTGTTCTGGCTTTGGCTGTGTCTCTGGCTCTGGCTCCAGCTCCAGCTCCGGCACTGTATCAAGTACTGTTGCAGACTCAGGCTGTGGCTCTAGCCTGTGGCTGCAGCTATGTTTTGCGCTCCAGCCCTGCATCAAGCCCTATTTCTGGCTCTGGCTCTGGCTTTCTTTCAGCTCTGGCTCTGATTCATGGTCTCACTCTGACTCTGATTCAGGGTCTCGCTCTGGCTCTGGCTCTGGCACTCGATCAAGGACTGTTTCAGACTCAGGCTGTGGCTGTGGCTCTGCCTCTGTTTCAGGCTCAGGCTCTGTTTGAGGCTGTGTCTCTGTTTCAGGCTCTGGCACTCGATCAAGGACTGTTGCAGACTCAGGCTGTGGCTCGTGGCTGTGGCTGTTGCTCTGGTTCGGGCTCTGGCTCTTTTTCAGGCTCTGGTTCTGAATGAGGGCTTGGTTATGGCACTGATTCAGGGTCTCGCTCTGTCTCTGGCTGTGTCTCTGTTGCACCTCAAACGGTGGTTTGTTGTTGTTGTTGTTGTTATTTTCTTTCTGGGGTGGGACAAATGTTTAGTTGGGGCGGGGATTATGTTAAGTTTAGCATAATTGTTTCTTGCTTTGTTTTTCTTTTACTATTTTTTAAGGTTATTGTATAGTTTGTATTTTGCTTTTTAAGGGGAAAGGGTCAGGGCTGCCTGGGAGGGGGCCTCAGCCAACAGAATGGCTGGGGCAGGTTCCCTACGGGGGGATGTATTGGAACACCCAATCTCTGTTATCGCGGTCGGGAGGAGCAGTTGCACTAAGACCAGTCCACGTCTTTACCGAAGATCTGGTTCTGACTCTGATTCTGATTCTCTGATTCTGGCTCTCTATCAAGGGCTGTTTCAGACTCAGGCTGTGGCTGTGGCTGTTGCTGTGGTTCTGGCTCTTTCTCAGGCTCTGGTTCTGAATGAGGGCTTGGTTCTGGCACTGATTCAGGGTCTCGCTCTGGCTCTGGCACTCTATCAAGGACTGTTTCAGACTTAGGCTGTGGCTCTGGCTCTGTTTCCATTCTTACAATGGAATGTACACAAAACTAAGAGAGTTTGTGTACTGGTCAAGTAAACGCTTCCGCTGCGCCATCAGCAACGGCTCACTTTGCAGAGCATTAATTAAGTCCAGTGCAGAGATTCCTGTTGCAGTACAAGCTTCAAAGTCTCAGCAGCAAAGAAATAACGACACAGGGAAGCCTGTCTTTCCAAAGACAGGTTTATTGCAGAAAGATAACAGAAACACCTCCGGAGCTTTCGGACATTTTTGCTTCACGCCCCACACCACGCAGAGAAAGCGAACACTCTTTATATACTGAGCAACTTAACAACTTAACGAGCTTGACTACTTAAAGTTACATGACATTGCTAACTTGCCAGCGTCTTAGGTTTCACACCCTAACACCCCCTCTCGCTGGCAATACAAAGAACAAAATTACTTCAGACCCATTTCTTCACAAAAGTTTTCATGCCGCTGAAACCTAAGCGGTTTTGTAAAACCATCAGCTTGATTTTCATGACTGGGACAGTAATTTAATTTAACAATTCCTGCTTTTACCGTTTGACAAACATTTTGAAAGCGGATATCCAAATGTTTTGTACGACCTTTATGTTGGGATATTTCTGTTCCACCTTAAAAGGGAGCAGGCTTGTGAGTCACAGAGTCTGCGCATGTCCTGTTCACAGGATGTTTATGTTCTGTTGTTTCCTTTCGATTTCAGTCGGGTCGAAGACACTGACTCAGAATGGACGTGTTTTCTTTTGTTCTGTTCTACGCTAAATAAAGTCTGTAAAATATGCTCTTCTGCGATGCAAGCTTTCTGCTGTATTTTCTGCTGAAAGAGGGTGCACCAGTCTAGGAATGCAGCCTGTCTATTTCTAAGGCTTTGTGCCCCTAACTGTTGGATCTGCGTGACTACGGGAGGCCGATGGATCGTCCGGTAGCCGGCTTGGGGGCCATGATGGACGTTATCTCCCTGGCAGTTTCTCAACAACAAGGTTTCGGGCCCAGATTCACAGCACCTACAGGAGAGTAAATGCTGCAACAGACTGCGTTTAAGAGGTACGGTGGGAAAAGCGAAAGAAAAAAGGGAGGCTTTTGGCTTTTCTGTTTACCTCGCAAGGAGTCTTTGATCTCCGGCAAGGCTTAATTGGCCTGGGAGTTGAGCCAAAGAGTTCGTGATTAATGAGCTGCCAAGATACGAAGTCTTTGAAGGCATAAAGGGCTCACGGCTCAAGTAAAAAGCTGAGATGGATCTCTTACAGACCTCAGAAACTGCTCCGTGTCCACTAAAGCTGAATGGCCACAACTATCAGACCTGGGCAAGGTACTGTGAGGGCCAGATGAGAAGGCTTGGAGTATGGAATACCGTTTCTGAGAACCCCCCAGCCCCTGTGACAGATGAGTGGAAAGCACAGGGTTCGAGAGCCATGGGAATAATTTTGCTCTCAGTAGCTCCTGAAGAGTTAATCACCTTGGCTGGCAAGGCAACTGCCCGTGCGATGTGGGACGGGCTAAGAGCCTGTCATCTCCGACAAGAGGCTGGGTCTGTGTTGCTTTATTTCAGAAAGCTGCACAGGAAGCGTTTGGAGCCAGGGGAAGATCTTAGAGCCCACGTTTTACAGTTGCAGCATCTCAGACAGGAGTTGGCTCAGAGAGGTTTCAATATGCCTGAGTCACTGTTTGCTATTCTCATCCTGGACTCCCTGGATGAAAGCTATCATGCCGTGTCAAGTCAGCTGGCGACCCTCCCTGCGCAAGACCTCACTGCTACAAAGGTCTTGGCAACTTTGCAAAATGAATACGATAGAAGGAATGCAGCTGAGTCGGCTTGTGCGCTTCAGGGGGAGCGAAGTGGGACAGCATTCCAGCCTCCAGGGGGAGCCAAAGCGTTGGCAGCTGTGAAGTGCTGGAACTGTGGGAACCAAGGTCATACTCAGAGGTTTTGTCCAAAGACTGGAAATAAACAGAGGAAAAAGCCTGCAGGTGGCCCGAAGCAGAAGGGGGGGTGGAAAGCCCGCGCCAGGGAAAAACAAAGCGATGTTTGCTGGCACTGCTTCACCAAAGGCTAAAGGCACGTCTGCTGGCCAGGAGCAGGGGGGCAAGCTGCAAAAGCCCACGCCGCTGCAAAACAAGGGTTTGCTTGCTGTAAAGACTGCTCCAACAGCCAAAGGCAGCTTTGTTGTTGATTCAGGCAGTACCCGCCACATCTCGAAGGATCGGCACCTCTTTATCTCCTTCAAGCCTCAGGAAGGTGAGATCCACCTGGCTGATGGAAGGACGTTGCAAATTGCTGGAGAAGGGACTGTGAAACTTGCAAGTTTGCACACAACCATCAGCGGTGTACTTTTTGTTCCAGGAGCGGCGAGCAACTTGCTTAGCGTCCCACAGCTTACTGGGCGTGGTTTTCAGATTTCCTTCAAGAGGAGCGTCTGTGTCATCAGTAAAGGCAAAGAGGACTATTTGCATGCAAAGTTTATGGATGGTTTGTTCCATATAACTTATGATGACACTGCTGTTGTATCTAATGCTGATTCTTGTTGTGTTGCACAAACTAACAAAGTTCTTCATGCAGGTTGCATTCATGATGCACATCGAAGGTTTTGTCACCTCTCTTGGAAGGCACTGGCCAAGATGCCAGAGGTGGTTGAGGGTTTGAACATCAAACCTTGTAAATTTCACATGAAATGTGTATCTTGTGCAGAGAACAAGGTGAAGGTTGCTCCAAAAGGCAAGGAGTCTAGCAGGCAGGCTTCCAAACCCTACCAGCTAGTGCACGCAGACCTGGTTGGGCCACTTGCGCCCTCTTTAGGAGGAGCAAGGTACTTCATGATTCTGATTGATTCCTTTTCCAGGTACATTCATGTGTATTTGCTCGAACAGAAATCGCAAGCGTTTCCGAAGTTTAAGGCATTCTGTGCTTGGTTGGGAAATGTGCACGGAAAATGTATTTCCTGTTTGTTTACTGATCGGGGCGGGGAGTTCAATTCTCAGCAGTTTGAAGCTTTCCTGACTGAGAAGGGAATCCAGCATGACATGTCAACGCCCAGATCGCCATGGATGAATGGGCTTGCGGAGAGAGCAAATCAGACATTGCTGCAAGGAATAAAAACCTTGTTGCATGATGCCAATCTCCCTGATAGGTTTTGGGGGGAAGCTTTGGGGAATTTGGTTTATTCCTTTAATCGCAGATTGTCATCACCCATTGGTTGTACTCCCTATGAGAAGATGTTTGGCAAGAAACCCAACACCAAACACATGAGAATCTTTGGATCTGACATGTGGGTCCACTCCCCACAAACCAACAAGCTTGGGAAGCGTTGGGCACATGGTTTGTTCATGGGGTACGAAAAAGGTGCATACAGGGTATGGATGACTAACTCTAAGTCCATTAAGTTCACAAGGAGTGTTGAGTACAATCCTAAATGGGGGGAAAATGTGGGAATTTTCCAGTGTTACCCAGAGGAGGTTGAAGGTGATGTCAAGCAAGCAGCTAAAGCTGAGGAAGCTGCTGAGGATGATGATGAGGATGATGATGAGGATGATGATGATGATGATGATCAGAGTTCGGATTCCAGTTCAGTGGGCGGCGCTGCTGCTGGTGTCAGTGACAGTGATGACACAGCAGACTACCAGAGCGCAAAGGCCTCAGTCAGACCATCTGATGCGTCTGACAATGAACTGGAAGAACCACTGTTCACCATTGGTCATTTTTCTCCTAAGAAGGAGGAGATGAGTCCAGAAGACCTGCGTCTAGTACGTAGGTCTGAAAGGGCGACCAAGGGCAGACCTCCAAAGAGGTATGCTGATGAGTTTGCTAAGACAGCAACTGCTGTTCTTAGTAGCTCAGAGAAGGTGTGGGAACCTTCAAGCTTCAAAGAGGTTCAGGAGTTAACCTCTGAAGATGCTGAGCCTTGGCTTAATGCCATGAAGGCTGAAGTTGATTCCTTGAACAGGAACCAAACTTGGGAACTGGTACCGGTAGTCCCAGGAATGAGACTGGTTGGCAGCAAATGGGTCTTCAAGGCCAAGACAGACCAGAATGGCAAGGTTGTTAGACACAAAGCCAGATTGGTTGCCAGAGGTTTTTCACAGGTACCAGGACAGGATTACCACGAGACCTAGTCACCCACAGTCAAATATGAGAGCATTCGGCTGATGCTCAAGATCGCTGCGGAGGAGAAACTGCATGTTTCCCATCATGACATTAATACAGCTTTTTTGTACGGGATTTTGGGGGAGGAGCTGTTTATGCTTCCACCTGATGGGATGCAGATACAGAAGGGAATGGTCTGTAAACTGCGGAAATCCTTATATGGTCTCAAGCAGAGTGCCAGGTGTTGGAACACAAAGCTCACTGAGACATTGCTTTCTCTAGGTTTTCACCAGGGCAAAGCTGATCCATGTGTGTTTGTCAAGGAGGAGGGGCAAAACAAACTGTATTATTTATGTTTTGTTGATGATCTTCTGATGTTTTGGAAGAATCAGGCTTTTTATCAAAGCACCCTAGCTCAGCTGAAGGAGCACTTTGACATGAAGGATCTTGGTGAGGTATCCAACTATCTTTCTCTGCAGGTGGAGAAGGACCAAGCAGGTAATTTTCTGGTACACCAAACACAGAAAATTGCTGATGTCTTAACCAGGTTGAATTTGGTTGATGCAAACCCAGCAGACACACCGATGGTGACAGGTTACCAGGTAGACGGTACTGCTGAAGGGTTTTCTGACACAACGCTATACAGATGCATTCTAGGCAAGCTGAATTTCATTGCCAGATGTTCAAGACCTGACATAGCTGTAAGCTGTAATCTGCTTAGCAGACATGCCAACAACCCTACGGTTCAGGATTGGAAAGCTCTGAAGCGCATAGCCCGCTATTTGAAAGGGACTATGCACTACAGGCTGAGGTTCACCAGTCAGAAGACTGGAGGTCTTGAAATCTTTGCAGATGCAAGTTTTGGAAGTGACACCACGGATGGTACAAGCACTTCTGGAGTATGCTACATGTACAACCACTGCCTGTTTGACTGGTTGTGCAAGAAGCAGACAACAGTAAGCCTAAGTTCCTTTGAAGCAGAACTCAATGCTCTGTCATTTTCACTCATGGATTGTGAATGGTTGATGCAACAGTTTAAGGACATCAGAGTGTCTGTGAAATGTCCTATACAAGTGTATCAAGACAATAGATCGTGTTTGGCTTTGCTGAACTCCGAGAGTTGCAAGCAGAGAACCAAGTACTTGCAGATTAAGCTACATTGTGCAAGAGAGTGTATTCAGAAAGGACTGATTCAAGTGTCCTACATGCCAGGAAATGAAATTCCTGCTGATCTGTTGTCTAAGGTTGTTAACAGAGAACAACTTAAGGTTTACACACAGAGGTTGCAATTGGGTTGAACCACAGGTACTACAGGTTACACGGAAAGGGGGAGAATGTTGGGATAGTTCCGTTCCACCTTAAAAGGGAGCAGGCTTGTGAGTCACAGAGTCTGCGCATGTCCTGTTCACAGGATGTTTATGTTCTGTTGTTTCCTTTCGATTTCAGTCGGGTCGAAGACACTGACTCAGAATGGACGTGTTTTCTTTTGTTCTGTTCTACACTAAATAAAGTCTGTAAAATATGCTCTTCTGCGATGCAAGCTTTCTGCTGTGTTTTCTGCTGAAAGAGGGTGCACCAGCCTAGGAATGCAGCCTGTCTATTTCTAAGGCTTTGTGCCCCTAACTGTTGGATCTGCGTGACTACGGGAGGCCAATGGATCGTCCGGTAGCCGGCTTGGGGGCCATGATGGACGTTATCTCCCTGGCAGTTTCCCAACACTTTAAACTGCCCATTTTGTGCTAACTTAAGACACGGTTGATTATCACCCCATACAGTGATTGGAATGATGGCCTTTTCATACATCTCTTGTGCCAAGCATTTTTAAAATTCTAGATCTCTACATAACTCAGATAAGGCACAGAACTCAGCTTCTGTTGACGACAAAGTAATCAGGTTCTGTTTCTTGGATCTCCACCCAGTCAGAGAGTTACCAAATTTTATTACACAGCCATACACTGATTTTCTATCCTTTAAATTTGCCCAATCACTATCTGCCCAACAAGTAATCTGTGCTTGTCCTTCCGAAGATAATTCAAGGCAAAAATCTTTGGTGTATTGTAAATATCTTAACAGTCTTTGAATTCCTTTCCATGCATTTACAGTAGGTTTCGAAGCTTCTCTGCTGAGTAAGTTAACAGTGTAAGCAATATCTGGTCTACTCCATTGCGAAAGATGAAGTAAGCTTCCCAGTGCTGACTGAAAGATTTCAGCACACTTGAATTCAGCACTATCCATGAACTCATTGTCTTTTACAAAACCCATTTCCATTGGTGTTCTAACACCTGCACACTCCATCATGTTAAACTTTTTCAACATTTGCAATATCTTGCCTTTTTGATTCAGTAGAAAACTGCCATTTTTGGTCCTATCTATCTGAACACCAAGATAGACCAAGATTCTTAACTTTGAAGTGTTTATTTAACTCTTTGGCTAGTTTTTTTACTTGTTCTTGTGTCTTTGAAGTATAAAACAGGTCATCTACATAAACAAGCAAAGATTCTTGAGCATCTCCTGAACTTCTGAAATATAAGCAATTGTCAGCCTTGCTCCTGCTAAAACCAATGCCTACCAAAACGTCATTCAAACATTCATTCCAATTATGAGCAGATTGCTTGAGTCCATAAATAGATTTATGTAGTTTCCATACCTGATTTGATTTACCAACTTTCAATCCTGGTGGTAGCTCCATATAGAGCTCTTCAGCCAAGTCTGAATGAAGATAAGCTGTAGAGACATCAAATTGATTCACTTTGAACCCTTTCTGAGCAGCAACTGCTAATAGTGCCCGTAGGGTTTCACTCCTTGAAGTGGGTGCATAGACTTCGGAATAATGTAACCCCTTTCTTTGCGTAAAACCTCGAGCTACAAGCCTTGCTTTGTACTCTGGTTTCCCCATCGCTGTTGTCTTTATCCTGTACACCCACCTACAACTTACTGCCTTGGTACCTTCTGGCAGTTTGGTGATGGAAAACACACCCAGTTCTTTCATAGAATTCAACTCCTTTTGCATGGCCTCACGCCACCTACTGGCCTCCTCCTGGGGTAATTGCTCAACCTCCTCAAAACTTTCAGGTTTGCAATTTGCCAAACCAGCCCAAACACTAATAGCTTGGTACCTTTCAGGAGGTTTACCTTTGTTGATACGCTTAGAACGCCTTAACAGTTCCTGCGATGTTCCTTCAGTTTCCCCCTCTGACCCAGAATCACTAGTCGTCACCTGTTTGTCACTAGTAGTTGAAGAACTTTCTGATTCTGACTTTACACGTCTCTCTTGCTGTACAGGTGAACTTTTAGAGCTAGAAGATTCTGACTTTACAGACTTGGGTGAACTAGACGATTTCTCACCCTCGTCCTCAGACTCAAATTCCTCAGTCTGTTCTGGAACTAACACCTGCCCTGGGGCCTGAGTTTCATTGTTACTGTTCACCACATCAAATAGTATGTCAGGATTTCCATGAATTTTATTCCAACCATCCTGTTCACAAAATTCCGCATTTCTGCTGATTGTGATTTTCGTTTGATTGCCTTCTACATTCACAAATCTCCAACCTTTTGTGTTTGCTTGATAACCACAGAAAAACATTTCTTTAGACCTAGGATCGCCTTTCCTACGTTGTGCCCTAGGCACCAGCACATAAGCACGACATCCAAAAACTCTTAGATGATCAATTTTTGGTTTTTCCCCAAATAGCATGAAGTAAGGAGTGTTGCCTACTGTGCTATTGTACACTCTGTTAAAAGTATAATTCGCATACAGTGCAGCCTCAGCCCAAAAACGCTGTGGAAGTCCAGAATCAAACAGCAAAGCAGCACTGGCTTCCTGTAATGTTCGAAATTTTCTTTCGGCAACTGCATTCTCCTGTGGTGAATAGGGATTGGTAAGTCTATGAACTATACCTTTCCTTTTTAACCACGTCTCCAGCGTGTGGTTCACATATTCCCCACCACGATCTGATTGTATTTTACGTACCCTGGTGTCAAATTTACATTCGACTTCTTCAATCCAATCCATCAGGATGGAAGCTGCTTGTGATTTTTCTTTCAGAAAGAAAACCCAACTAGCCCTTGAAAAGTCATCCACCAAAATTTGCATAAATCTCGCACCTCCAAGCGATTTGACTGGCATAGGGCCACGCACGTCTGTGTGCACAAGTTCAAAGGGTTTCTTGCTTACTCTATCAGATCTAGGATAGTTACATGTCTTAACCTTAGCATGTTTACAAGCACAACAATCCAGAAAATTTGGACAGGGTTTCATGTTACACTCCTCAGCTAAATCTGGCATCTTGCTTACATACTTAAAGCATATATGAGCTAACCTTCTGTGTAGTAGATGTGCACAACCTGTATGAGGAGCCTTATTTACACACTTAGCTTGCGCTTCACCTGTTGAACATCTACCTGCTGCTAACTGCTCTTCAACCAAAACAAAAAGCCCATCATCACAGGGAATTTTTGTCAGTATCTCAGCTCGCAGTCAGAGGTAACTGGCCTCACACTCCAGGCAACCGACTGAGATACTTGTTGACCTTCCCGTCTGCGTCTCCCGGCAGGCAAGGTCATAAATCGGCGATCCTCCTCAGATGTGAGGAGAACACACCCTCCTCCTTCTCCCTCCCTGCATTCCCCCAGGGAGGGGAAGAAAGACAGACAGGAGTCCTATTTACATGTCTTTATTCCTGTCATTTCAGCAGTACAGAGAAACGTGTCTGTACCCTTCAGACTCCAGCAGTAGAGTCACCACTCCACCCCTGTACTTCCAGTACAGGTCAGATGACACTCTGAGCTAACATCCGGTGCTCAGTACAGAGAATGGACTGCCCCTTTTCCCCACCAGTACAGTTCCAGACAACAACATCCTGTTTTGCTTTCCAGCCACCTGCAGCTGGCTTTTGCATTGCTGCTTTTTCCTGACAATTTTAACTAGCTCCTTCCCCTGTTTCGAAATGGTGCACACATCATTTTCAAACTCAACCTTAAAACTACTTTTTACCAGGCATGACACACTCAAAAGTCCATTCTTCATTCCTGGAAGAACAAAAACAGGAAGGTTAGTTTGCAAACAGTTAACATAAATTGTGCCTTTAAGGTTCATTTCTCGTTTACTATTGTCTGCTATAGTCACGGTTTTTGCAACTGGCAATGTCTTGCAGTTCATCAAGCGGCCACTAGATGTCGCTGGAACTAAACTGTGACTTGCTCCACTGTCAATTATCCACTTCAAAGTTTGTTGGCTCCTTTTAGGACTCTGTTGTGCTGCCATTGCAGATAGTCCCTTATCAGCACCTGCTCCCCCTCTGGATCATTGATTCTTGTAGTTCTCACGTCGTCTTCCCCTGTAACTCCGGAAACTGGCCTTGGACTGTTGAAATTCCTGTTGCTTTTCTGGACACTTTGCTATCAAATGAAACCTGCTGCCAGATCGAAAACATGACTTGCTGGCCATAGCAGACACTTGTGAGGCTTCCTTACAGCTCTGCCTGCTAGTTTCCCCACGCTGGGAATTATCTGAACATCCAACCCTTGGGGTATTTGAATTATCAATACGTTTTCGATGATGTTGATATTCTTGTTCACACAATCTACCAGTCACATAATTCATATTCAGCTGGTCCTCTGGCAAAACTTGTAAAGTTAGTACTAAGTTTTCAAACCCTGCATGCAGGCTGCTAAGCAGAGTATAAACTTTAATATTTTCAGGAAAATTCACACCTAAAGATGACAGTCGGTTGAAATACTCAGTCATCTGTGACGTGTGTTCAACCACACTATCCCCTGGCTTCAATTTCAACTCATACAAAGCACGTATAATGTTCACCTTCTCTCCGGGCGTGGCTCTATGGTGAATTCGCCTAAGAGCTTCCCAAATTTCAAATGCAGACCTTAAATTTTCCACATGAGGTAATTGGGAATCGTCTATCGATACCATCAACATGCATCTAGCTTTAGTGTCCATTTTATCATGTTCCCTGTTCTGAGCATGTGCAGCAGCCTGTTGCTCTGCTGTGGCATCTGCTGCAACAGCCACAAACGGCTTTCGCCTCTGGACATAGTCAGCCCACACTTCTTTGGCTTCCAACCAGACTTGAGCCCTCTTAGACCACTGCACGTAATTAGCAGAGTTCAACTTTGTAAAGGGAACCTGAAAATTTTCCACTGCCATTCTTGGGGTCTGCTGCTACTCCCTCTGTGTGCCCTTTCTTCTCTTTCCCCTTGGGATTTGTTTTACTCACTTTTCAGATGCCTCCAGCCTCCTCTGAAGCCTTTTAAACTTTTTTTTCTCCGTCTCTTCACTAGCAACCTACCACCGTCCTCTGTTTTTATTAACAAAACACAAACACAACGGGAGGTCAAGCTAGCCTTTTGCAGCTAATGAAGCTGTAAATCTTCACTTACGCAGCTCTCTCAATTTTCTGCAGCCTCTCAGTTCCTTTAAGAGGTGGATTTACGACCAAGCCGGTCTTCTCTCATCCGAAAGCTGCTTTCACTTTCTCTGCACACAATACAGCTGTAGAAACGTAGAAGGAGCCATAACCTAAGAGAGTTTGTGTACTGGTCCAGTAAACGCTTCCGCTGCGCCATCAGCAACGGCTCGCTTTGCAGAGCATTAATTAAGTCCAGTGCAGAGATTCCTGTTGCAGTACAAGCTTCAAAGTCTCAGCAGCAAAGAAATAACGACACAGGGAAGCCTGTCTTTCCAAAGACAGGTTTATTGCAGAAAGATAACAGAAACACCTCCGGAGCTTTCGGACATTTTTGCTTCACGCCCCACACCACGCAGAGAAAGCGAACACTCTTTATATACTGAGCAACTTAACAACTTAACGAGCTTGACTACTTAAAGTTACATGACATTGCTAACTTGCCAGCGTCTTAGGTTTCACACCCTAACAAAAACAATAATCCTTTCTATATAAATTTCCCAATACATTCTGAAAGCATAATAAATCCTTAATTGTTGTCCACCTCCTTTTAGTTCCTTTATCACTCGAATGCTAGCACGGAATCAAAACTATTATTGTGTTTTTGAACATATCTTGTATAACCATCCCATTTTTCTGCAAATTTTTGCTTTGAGATTCCTCTGAGTTTGCTAGTCAATTGAGCCGTCTCCACCAATTCCTGTAATTTGATTTGCCAATCTGTTATTTTTGGAGCCTCGTGATCTTTCCATCCCTTGGCCACAAGTATACGAGCTGCTGTGGTTGCATACAAGAATACCTCTCTTAGATTTTTTGGGATCTCTTTATCTAAAATACTTCATAGAAATGCCTCTGTTTTTTTCGTAAAAGTTATCCCCATCATCTTTTTTAATTCATCGTATATTCCCCCCCCCCCGCAAAAAAAAAATCTTAATCTTTTCACACGTCCACCACATGTGGCTCATGTCACCGTTATTTTCTCCGCATCTCCAACAAGCATTCGCCAATTTTTTATACATTCTTGATCAACTGGAAGGAGTGAGGTACCACCTATGAGCCATTTTCATCATGTTCTCTCTTATATTATAGCTGGCTGTAAATTTCAAATTTACATTCCATCAGTTTCCCCCATCTTTTAGCATAATTGGACGGCCCACATCTTGGGCCCACTTTATCATTGAAGCCTTAACCTCCTCATCCATTACTTTGTAGTCTAAAAGAAGTCTATATATTTTTGCGATTATTTTGGTTTTACTATTCAGCAGTTCTCTTTCAAATCTTGAAGGCTCCTTTTCAAAACCTATCTGCTTATCCTGTCTGAACACTTCATTCACCTGGAAGTAATCTAGCCAACTAGAAAAATGATCTTTTATTTTCTCATAACTTATCAATATTAGTTCACCCTCCTCCCTGTTACGATATTGAAGCAATGCAGCCGCGAGCTGCTGGTAGCTTGAAAACAAAACATAATGGGAATGTTGGGACTGTTCGGTGGGAAACAGAGGGACAGTCAATTCATAGTGCAGAGGGCACAGGAATTAGCTCAGAGTGTAATATGAGCTGGACAGGAAGTGTTTGTTCTCTCTCGACTGCAGGAGTATGAAGAGAGCAGTCATGTTTTCTGTAATGCTGCAAAGACAGAAATAAAGGCATGTAAATACGTTTCTGTCTATCTCTTTCCCCTGTCCGGGGGGGGGGGCAGGAAAGAGGGGGGTGTTCTTCTCACGCTGAGAAGGATCACCTATCGCGACCTCTGCCTGGATCTTGCCGGGAAAGCAGACAGGGAGGTCAACAGGAGACCAAGCCGGGTGCCTGGGAGAGTTGCCAGTTTCTCCTGATAAAGGCTTGATTTCCGCCATCTGGTAGCATGTAGCCGATGGTTTTGATCCATGAAAGCAGCAAGAGAGGTTGATGGATCATACTTCATCCTCTGCAAGGAGATAAGGAAGATATGGTAGCGTGCGGATGGAAGCTACAAGTACGGCTGAGCACCGGAGGAGGTGTTTTTACTGAGCAACGGATTCCCTCAAGGTATGGTGATTTTATGGCTGTGAGAGTGAACGCGAATTGAAGCATTCTTCGGTTCACTGAGTGTCTGCTTTTGGATGAAAACAGCACTGAGAGAGAGCCACATTCTTCGCATTCCTGAGTCTTGATAAGCCAGTTGCTAAGCAACGAAACGTCAGTAAAGTGGAAAGTTACTAGCCAACGGAAAAGGGGCTGGGACTGTGAAAGGCTGGAAAAACACTGGCAAAAATTCCAGCGTTTGTTTTGTCTGCTATCTCACTGCTCTTGGAGGGACTTTCAAAACAGCCTGCGTTTAGCTGCAAAGTGCAATGCAGTGAACAGCCAATAGACTCTTGGAATTTTACAGGCTTGAGAGTGAGAGCTGAGGCTTGGATTCAAAATGGATACCAAGAAGGGGGGAGGCTTACCTTACCCACCTCCACTGACTAATGACAATTATTCCTCATGGTCTGTAAAGATGAAAGCCCTGCTTCAGAATCAGAGGATTTTTGGGGTGATTGATAACCCCATCCCTGCTGCACCAACGCCAGGTTGGAATTCACAGAATGTGAGAGCCAGGACGGCTGCAATAGATGTCAAAGACAGGGGGAGAGAAGCTCGGAGTTCAAGCACCCCCTCTGCTATTGCAAGTGAAGAACAGGCTGTTGCTTTGAACGTTGTCCGTTGTTTCAATTGTGGACAGACTGGGCACCTTCAGAGGAATTGTAAGAAGCCACGTCAACAGAAAGGAGCTAAGGGGAGCTCTGCAAAGCCTGAGGCGTCAGGCAAAAGTCGTACCAAGTCCCAGGTGAAACCTGCAAAACCATTGCTGTCAACAAAAGCCGCATTTTCAACAGAGAACACTTTTGTTCTTGACACGGGATGCACGCAACACATGACGTCGCACAGAGATCTGTTTTCAACGTTTAAGAAGCAAAGCTTCACTGTGAAACAGGCCAATGGCCAGGAGCTGAAAGCGACCGGGTTTGGAACTGTGTATCTTGAGAGTCTGAACTTGACTATTAACAATGTGTATTTGGTTCCTGATTTAAAGTTCAATCTGCTGAGTGTTTCGCAGATCACAAAGAAAGGACTGACTTTGTCCTATGATAGAGAAAGCTGCAAAATCTTCAAAGATGGAGAGCTGTATCTTTCTGCCAGAGAGAAAGATGGACTGTATTTGTTGACTTTTGATCAAAGTGATTGCATAAATTGTAATGCATCTGAATCTAACATGATTTCTCTTGCAGGTATGACGAAGGACGTCAAGAAGGCAACTGAGGTTGACAGGGCATTTCAGCGAATGTATGCTGATGTGATTGGTCCTCTAGCACCATCTAGAGGCAATGCAAGATATTATCTTGTGTGTGTGGATTATTTCTCTCATTATGTGTGGGTATATATATTGCAGAAACCACAAGAAGCCTTAGAAATGTTTAAAGAGTTTTGTGACAAGGTTAAAAATGTTCATGATGCTAACATTGATTGTCTTTTCACAGATGAAAAGCCAGTTTTTCTTTTACAGGATTTTCAGGATTTCCTGGATAAGAAAGGGATAAGGCACAAGACAGCTCTTTCAGCAGATGCATGGAACAAAAGTGTCTGTGTGCAAGTGAACAAAGAATTGCAAAATGGCATGAAGGCGCAATTGCTGAGTTCACATTTGCCACATGAGTATTGGGCGGAGTCGTTAATGTGTTTTTGTTACAGTTGGATGAGAAAGGTTTCAAAAGATTTAGGAAGTTCTCCTTTTGAAAAGCTATTCCACAGAAAACCTTCTGTTGCCCATTTTAAGGTTTTTGGGTCTCATGTAAAGACTGAAGCTCCAGGTGGAGTAAAGAATGCTAGAGGAATTTTTGTGGGTTATGAAAAGGGTCTCTACAGAGTAATTTTGTCTGAATCTGGTCAGGTGATTCTCACGAAATTTCTAGAGAGTGCTCCTGAACAAGAGAGAGTAATTGCTCCCACATTTCCCACAGAGGACAATTCAGATGATGATGGTGATTTTACTGATTACAGTGGTACTGAGAGTAACAGTGATAGCTTGGAGAGCTCAGTTAACACAGTCATTGAGAGGAAGTCTCACACAATGGCTAGACCTTCACAGGTGAAGGATGAACCACTGTTTACTATTGGAACTGGTTCTCCAAAGAGTCCTGAGACTGAACCAGTGAGCAGAGAGGATCAGCACCTCATACGTAGGTCTGAGAGAGCTACAAAGGGTGTACCACCCAAGAGGTATTCAAAAGAGTTTGCTAACTCAGCTGTTGCATGTGTTACTATTGTTAACAACTCAAGACAGGTTGAAGCTGTGTCTAAGTCAGAGACAAAGACACAACAGAGAGTTGCTAAGCGTAACACTACATTCCCTAGCCAAGGAAATGCAGATGCACTCATTCCTTGGAAGTCAGACAACCAGAGAGGTACACTGGGGAAACCAGTGGTGGGTAGTTCCAAGGGTGGAACTGAAACAACAGGGGAGTGTTATATGTATAACAACTGTTTGTTTTCTTCTCTGGATCACGCTTTGCTCGCAGCGCACATTAATTCATATGGGGGAGTATGTTACGATATTGAAGCAATGCAGCCGCGAGCTGCTGGTAGCTTGAAAACAAAACATAATGGGACTGTTGGGACTGTTCCGTGGGAAACAGAGGGACAGTCAATTCACAGTGCAGAGGGCACCGGAATTAGCTCAGAGTGTAATATGAGCCGGACAGGAAGTGTTCTCTCTCGACTGCAGGAGTATGAAGAGAGCAGTCATGTTTTCGGTAATGCTGCAAAGACAGAAATAAAGGCATGTAAATATGTTTCTGTCTATCTCTTTCCCCTGCCCGGGGGGGGGGCAGGAAAGAGGGGGGGTGTTCTTCTCATGCTGAGAAGGATCACCTATCACGACCTCTGCCTGGATCTTGCCGGGAAAGCAGACAGGGAGGTCAACAGGAGACCATGCCGGGTGCCTGGGAGAGTTGCCAGTTTCTCCTGATAAAGGCTTGATTCCTCACACTCCCCCCCCCTAATATTGTGTTATACGTTATCCAGTTCTCTTTGATGTTGTTGCTTTTTTTAGCAGCGATTGCTTCTAGTGGAGAGTTGCATCTTGGGGTTTTCTGTTCCAAATATCTTATGTATTTTCCCCATACCTTATATATAGCATTTCTTATTATATGATTTGAAAAACTCCTATGTGTCTTTATTTTCCCATAATTAAGATAGCCATGCCACCCAAAACGGGTGTCATGACCTTCTAGATCTAAAATATCCCAATTTTAAAATAAATACCAATCTTTCAACCAGAGAAGACATGAGGCTTCGTAATATAGCTTCAAATCCGGTAACCCGTAGCCCCCTTTTTCTACAGTATCTATTAATATCTTATGCTTTACTCTTGGTCTTTTACCCTTCCACAAAAATTTAGAAATTTCTTTTTGCCACTTGTTGATACTGCTGGTCTTTCTTGTAATTGGAATCGTTTGGAATAGAAAGAGTAGCTTCGGTAAAACTATCATTTTAATTACCGAAATACGGCCCAGGAATGATAAATTTAACCTTGTCCATGTCTCCAACTGTCTTTTGATATCTTTCCAACAATTGGGATACTGCCAGGGAGACAATGTCCATCATGGCCCCAAGCCGTCTGCCGGACGATCCATCGATCTCCCGTAAGCACGCAGTATCAGCAATTAGCGACATGAGTTTCTAGAAAATATCTTGCCACATTCTAGAGCTCATGCACACTCTGTCAGCAGATAATGCACAGCAAAAGTCGCACTCAGGAGAGCATTATTTACAAGTTTTATTCAGCGTTGATCAGAACAAAGAAAGACATGACTGCCTGCGTCAGTGTCTCCAGACACAGAGAGTGAGAAAACGAAAGCAAAAGACACAACAGAAACATCCTGTGAAAAGAGGAAATACGCAGGCTGTGACACAAACATCCTGCTCCCTTTTACGGTGGAACGGAAATATCCTAACATCCTCCCCCTTTCCGTGTAACCTGTAGTACCTGTGGTTCAACCCAATTGCAACCTTTGTACGTAAACCTTAAGTTGTTCACTGTTAACAACCTTAGACAACAGATCAGCAGGAATTTCATTTCCTGGCATGTAGGACACCTGAATGAGTCCTTTCTGAATACATTCTCTTGCACGATGTAGCTTAATCTGCACGTACTTGGTTCTTTGCTTGCAACTCTCTGAGTTCAGCAAAGCCAAACACGATCTATTGTCTTGATACACTTGTACAGGACATTTCACAGAAACTCTGATGTCCTTAAACAGTTGCATCAACCATTCACAATCCATGAGTGAAAATGACAGAGCATTGAGTTCTGCTTCACAGGAACTTAGGCTTACTGTCGTCTGCTTCCTGCACAACCAGTCAAACAGGCAGTGGTTGTACATGTAGCATACTCCAGAAGTGCTAGTACCATCCGTGGTGTCACTTCCAAAACTTGCATCTGCAAAGATTTCAAGACCTCCAGTCTTCTGACTGGTGAACCTCAGCCTGTAGTGCAAAGTCCCTTTCAAATAGCGGGCTATGCACTTCAGAGCTTTCCAATCCTGAACAGTAGGATTGTTAGCATGTCTGCTAAGCAGGTTAGTGCTTACAGCTATGTCGGGTCTTGAACATCTAGCAATGAAATTCAACTTGCCTAGAATGCATCTGTACAGCGTAGTGTCAGAAAACACTTCAGCAGTACTGTCTACCTGGTAACCTGTCACCATCGGTGTGTCTGCTGGGTTTGCATCAACCAAATTCAATCTGGTTAATACATCAGCAATTTTCTGTGTTTGGTGTACCAGAAAATTACCTGCTTGGTCCCTCTCCACCTGCAGAGAAAGATAGTTGGATACCTCACCAAGATCCTTCATGTCAAAGTGCTCCTTCAGCTGAGCTAGGGTGCTTTGGTACAAAGCCTGATTCTTCCAGAACATCAGAAGATCATCAACAAAACATAAACAATACAGTTTGTTTTGCCCCTCCTCCTTGACAAACACACATGGATCAGCTTTGCCCTGGTGAAAACCTAGAGAAAGCAATGTCTCAGTGAGCTTTGTGTTCCAACACCTGGCACTCTGCTTGAGACCATATAAGGATTTCCGCAGTTTACAGACCATTCCCTTCTGTATCTGCATCCCATCAGGTGGAAGCATAAACAGCTCCTCCCCCAAAATCCCGTACAAAAAAGCTGTATTAATGTCATGATGGGAAACATGCAGTTTCTCCTCCGCAGCGATCTTGAGCATCAGCCGAATGCTCTCATATTTGACTGTGGGTGACTAGGTCTCGTGGTAATCCTGTCCTGGTACCTGTGAAAAACCTCTGGCAACAAATCTGGCTTTGTGTCTAACAACCTTGCCATTCTGGTCTGTCTTGGCCTTGAAGACCCATTTGCTGCCAACCAGTCTCATTCCTGGGACTACCGGTACCAGTTCCCAAGTTTGGTTCCTATTCAAGGAATCAACTTCAGCCTTCATGGCATTAAGCCAAGGCTCAGCATCTTTAGAGGTTAACTCCTGAACCTCTTTGAAGCTTGAAGGTTCCCATACCTTCTCTGAGCTACTAAGAACAGCAGTTGCTGTCTTAGCAAACTCATCAGCAAATCTCTTTGGAGGTCTGCCCTTTGTGGCTCTTTCAGATCTGCGTACTAGACGCAAGTCTTCTGGACTCATCTCCTCTTTCTTAGGAGAAAAGTGACCAATGGTGAACAGTGGTTCTTCCAGTTCATTGTCAGACGCATCAGATGGTCTGCTTGAGGCGCTCTTGTAGTCTGCTGTGTCATCACTGTCACTGACATCAGCAGCAGCGCCGCCCACTGAGCTGGAATCCGAACTCTGATCATCATCATCATCCTCAGCTTCCTCAGCTGCCTCAACATTATCTGCTTTCTTCACATCACCTTCATCCTCCTCTGGGTAACTCTGGAAAATTCCCACATTTCCCCCCCCCACTTGGGATTGTACTCAACACTCTTTGTGAACTTAATGGACTTAGAGTCGGTCATCCATACCCTGTATGCACCTTTTTCGTACCCCATGAACAAACCATGTGCCCCACGCTTCCCAAGCTTGTTGCTCTGTGGGGTGTGTACCCACATGTCAGAACCAAATATTCTCATGTGCTTGATGTTGGGTTTCTTACCAAACATCTTCTCATAGGGGGTACAACCAATAGGTGATGGCAATGTGTGATAAAAAGTGTAAACAAAATTCGACAGAGCCTCCCCCCAAAGCTTATCAGGGAGATTGGCATCATGCAACAAGGTTTTCAGTCCTTGCAGCAACATTTGATTTGCTTGCTCCGCAGGTCCATTCATCCATGGCGATCTAGGCGTTGACAAGTCATGCTGGATTCCCTTCTCAGTCAGGAAAGCTTCAAACTGCTGAGAAGTGAACTCCCCGCCCCGATCAGTAAAGAGACAGCCAATACGTTTACCGTGAACATTCTCCAACCAAGCACAGAATGCCTTGAACTTAGGAAACGCTTGCGATTTCTGCTCGAGCATAAACACATGAATGTACCTGGAAAAAGAATCAATTAGAACCATGAAGTACCTTGCTCCCCCCAAAGAGGGCGCAAGTGGACCAACCAGGTCTGCGTGCACTAGCTGGTAGGGTTTGGAAGCCTGCCTGCTAGACTCCTTGCCTTTTGGAGCAACCTTCACCTTGTTCTCTGCACAAGATACACATTTCATGTGAAACTTACAGGGTTTGATGTTCAAACCCTCAACCATCTCTGGCATCTTGGCCAGTGCCTTCCAAGAGAGGTGACAAAACCTTCTGTGTGCATCGTGAATGCATCCTGCATGAAGAACTTTGTTAGTTTGTGCAACACAACAAGAATCAGCATTGGACACAGCAACAGCACCATTGTCATCATAAGTTATACAGAACAAACCATCAATAAACTTTGCATGCAAAATGTCCTCTTTGCCTTTTCTGATGACACAGACGCTCCTCTTGAAGGAAATCTCAAAACCACGCCCAGTAAGCTGTGGGACACTGAGCAAATTGTCTGCAGCACCTGGAACATATAGTACATCTTTGATGGTAGTGTGCAGACTTGCCAGTCTCACAGTCCCTTCTCCTGCGATTCGCAACGTCTTTCCATCAGCCAGGTGGATCTCACCTTCTTGAGGTTTGAAGGAGATAAAGAGATGGCGGTCTTTTGAGACATGGCGGGTACACCCCGAATCAATAACAAACCTGCCCTGGGCCTTTGGAGCAGTCTTTCTGGCAAGCAAAACCTTGTTTTCCACCGGCGTGGGCTTTTGCAGCTTGTCCCCCTGCTCCTGGCCATCAGACATGCCTTTAGCCTTTGGTGAAGCTGTGCCAGCAAACAAAGCCTTGTTTTCCACTGGCGTGGGCTCTTCACCCTCCCTCTGCTTCTGGCCATCTGCAGGCATCTGCCTCTGTTTACTTCTGGCCTTCCGGTATCTGTGAGGATGACCTTGGCTCCCATGAGAAACAGAGTTCTCAGCTGCCGACTCCTTGGCTCCCCCTGGAGGCTGGAATGCTGCCTGGGATGACATCACAGTCAGCTCCCCCTGCAGCTTGCAACCGGTGCCCTCAGCATCCCTGCATTCACTCGCATTCTGGGAAACAGCCAGGACCTCCGCTGCAGTCAAACTCTGGGCTGGGATGACTGGCAGTTGGGCTATCTTCAAAGCATTCCACATCTTACGTGCAGTCACGTTGCCAGCTAACGTTTTAATTTCCTCCAGAGAGACGGACAAGACTATTACGTCAATGGCCCTCGAATTCTGGGCTCTCCATCTATCTGTCAGAGGAACTGGAGGGGCTTCAGACACAGTATGCCACACTCCAAACTGACGCAGCAAACTCTCACACCATTTTGCCCAGGTTTTATAATTGTGCCGATTTAACTTTGGGCACTCAGCAGCCTCAGAAGCTTGGAAAAACTCCATTCCAGCTTTTTACTTGAGCCGTGAATCTTATTCACTTCAGAGGCTTCTTATATCGGCAGCCCATTAATCACGAAGCCAGCTTGGCTCGGCTCCCAGGCCAATTAGGCCTGCTGGACATCAAAAGCTCTTGCCGCGGCAAACGAAAAGCCTCACTTTCGCTTTTCCTCCACATACCTTTCAGCAGTCTGTCGCAGTCTTACTCTCCTGTAAGTGCCGTGAATCTGGGCCCATAACCTGTTGTTGGGATACTTCCAGGGAGACAAAGTCCATCATGGCCCCAAGCCGTCTGCCGGACGATCCATCGATCTCCCGTAGGCACGCAGTATCAGCAATTAGCGACATGAGTTTCTAGAAAATATCTTGCCACATTCTAGAGCTCATGCACACTCTATCCGCAGATAATGCACAGCAAAAGTCGCACTCAGGAGAGCATTATTTACAAGTTTTATTCAGCGTTGATCAGAACAAAGAAAGACATGACTGCCTGCGTCAGTGTCTCCAGACACAGAGAGTGAGAAAACGAAAGCAAAAGACACAACAGAAACATCCTGTGAAAACAGGAAATACGCAGGCTGTGACACAAACATCCTGCTGCCTTTTAAGGTGGAACGGAAATATCCTAACAATCTTCATATAAGTTAATATTCTTTGGTGTTATCCATAATCCTAAATACTTTATTTTGGGGTAGATTTTAATGTGTATTATTTGTTCTAATTCCGCTTTTTCATCTGGCAACATATTTTTAACTAATAGTTTTGTCTTGTTTAAATTCAATTTGGACCCCGCAAATTTACCGTAGCCATATATTATTTCCAACGCCTTTCTTAAACTCTGTTTTGGTTGCTCCGCAGTTATAATTAAATCGTCAGCAAATGCCCTCATTTTGTAACTTCTATTTCCCAGCATAATCCCTTTTATTTCTTTTTCTTCCCTAATTTGTTTACATAAAACTTCCAATGTTAATATGAAAATTAAGGGGGATAGTGGGCGACCTTGTCTGACCCCTTTACTGATTTCACACTCCTGTGATAAATTTCCATTGATTATGATTTTAGCCTTTTGTTTTGATTATATTGCTTCAATCCCTTTTATATACTGTATACCAAAATCCATATGGTGTAACCTTTCATAAATTTCCAGGATACCCTGTCGAAAGCTTTTTCTGCATCTATAGCCATTAAGACTGCCTTCTTTTCTATTCTTAAGTCTAAATACGCTAATAAGTTTATAATGTTTCTAGTGTTGCTATAAATGTGCCTCCCGGGCAAAAAGCCAGCTTGGTCATTGTGTATCATCATCTGGAAGCCTTTTTTGATCTTTCGGCTAAAATATTTGCACATAATTTATAATAGTTATTTAGAAGTGCGATAGGCCTATAGTTGTTAATACGTAGATTGTCCGTTC
Organism: Podarcis vaucheri; assembly: GCF_965113315.1. NCBI lineage: Eukaryota > Metazoa > Chordata > Lepidosauria > Squamata > Lacertidae > Podarcis > Podarcis vaucheri. Next base: position 20,197,523 of record NC_138757.1, read on the forward strand.
CCTGTTTTGGAATTAATGCAATAAGGCTGTCTTTCCAAGAATCCGGCATGGTTCCGTCTTTTAAGATGTTGTTCATGATACTTCTTAATGGGTCAGACAGTAAGTCCTCCATTTTTTTTATAATATATTGCTGGTAGGCCGTCTGGCCCTGGTGGCTTTCCTATCTTTGCTTCCTTAATTGCTCTTTGCATTTCGTACGATGTAATAGGGGCATTCAACAGTTCTTTTTGTTCTTTAGTAAGTTTCGGAAGACAGTTCTGTTCTAAATGTTCTTTAACTTCTTCTGTTGTTTCATTTCCTACCTTATAGATTTCTCTAAAGAATTCGAGAAATTGTTTCTCTATTTCTTTAGGGTTGTTTATTATTTTGCCTTTGCACTTAACTCTATTTATAAGCCTTTCTGCCTCTCTCTTCTTTAATTGCCATGCTAATAACCAGGCTCAGGTTCTATTTCAGGCTGTGTCTCTGTTTCAGGCTCTGACGCTGTATCAAACACTGTTGCAGACTCAGGCTGTGGCACTATGGCTGTAGCTGTGGCTCTGGTTCTGTTTCAGGCTCTGGCACTGTATCAAGCACTGTTTCAGGCTCAGGCTTCTGCTCTTTATTAGGCTTTGTCTCAGTCTTTGGCTCTAGCACTTATTCTAGCTCTATTTCAGGCTCGGCCTGTGTCTCAGCCTTTGTCTCTGTTTCACGCTGTTTCTGTTTCAGGCTCCGACGCTGTTTCAAGCCCTGTATCTGCTTCTGCCTCTGTTTCAGGCTCTGGCACTCTATCAAGCACTGTTTCTGGCTCTGGCTCTCTTTCAGGCTCTGGTTCTGAATTAGGGTTTTGTTCTGGCTCTGGCTGTGTCTCTGGATCTGGCTGTGTTTCTGCTTCGGGCTCCTATGCTGTATCAAGCACTGTATCAGGCTCTGCCTCTCCCTCTGCCCCTGGCTACGTTTAAGCGTCAGGCTCAGTTTCAGACAGTGTCTCTGTTTCAGGATCCAGCACTCAGGATCCAGCTGTGGCTGTGGATCTCGGCTGTGGCTCTAGGCTCCGTCTGTGGCTCTGTCTGTGGCTCTGTCTGTGGCTCTGGCTCTCTTTCAGGGTCTGGTTCTGAATGAAGATCTGGTTCTGACTCTGATTCAGGGTCTCATGATGGCTCTTCCTCTGCCTCTGACCCAGCTATGTTTCAGGGTCTGGCTCTCTTTCAGGCTCTGGTTCTGAATTAGGGTTTTTTTCTGGCTCTGGCTGTGTCTCTGGCTCTGGCTCTGGCTCCAGCTCCAGCTCCAGCTCCAGCTCCAGCTCCAGCTCCAGCTCCAGCTCCAGCTCCAGCTCCAGCTCCGGCACTGTATCAAGTACTGTTGCAGACTCAGGCTGTGGCTCTAGGCTGTGGCTGTGGCTGTTGCTCTGATTCGGGCTGTGGCTCTTTTTCAGGCTCTGGTTCTGAATGAGGGCTTGGGGCGGGGATTATTTTAAGTTTAGCATAATTGTTTCTTGCTTTGTTTTTCTTTTACTTTTTTTAGGTTATTGTATAGTTTGTATTTTGCTTTTTAAGGGGAAAGGGTCAGGGCTGCCTGGGAGGGGGCCTCAGCCAACAGAATGGCTGGGGCAAGTTCCCTACGGGGGGATGCATTGGAACACACAATCTCTGTTATCGCGGGTGGGAGGAGCAGTTGCGCTAAGACCAGACCACGTCTTTACTGAAGATCTGGTTCTGACTCTGATTCTGATTCTCTGATTCTGGCTTGTTGGGTGTAGTGAAGGGTTAACCTTCTGTGCCTCAAGCCTGAGAGGAGGCGCTTACAAGGGAAGTAAGCCAGGACGTGACGAAAGCAGCTTGGAATGCTGTGAGCTGAGTGGGAACCGAAAGCAGTTCAGCCGCTGCACTGAGAGAAAAGGACGCAGAGAAAATGCAGCTTGAATCTGATGGTCTTTATGAATTGTAAACACACTATATTTGCGCAAATAAAGGGATAGTAGGACAGAAGAAACGTGTGGGACTTGTTTACTGCTCTCTCGACACACCCCGCTGTGTACTTCTGCTAATTGCTTTATGATCTACAGAGGCTCCCAGGGGAAGCGTGGCTGGGCGCCGAACAATAAAGCAATAAATCTACCAAACATGGTTATGGGTGAACGTGAAGCGTGTGAGCAAGGGCTTGGAAGACTTTAAAAGGACTGAACGTCAGCTTGATCGACTGCCAAGGCTTCAAAGAGAGCAGAGGGCAGATCGGAGGAGGCTGACGGAGTGGGAGCTGGGAGCCACGTCGTCCGGAGTGCCCGGTTTGGCTGCAGAGTGAGTACTTTTGCAAGAGGCCAACAGAAGGGAAGGGAAGCAATGGCTCAGCCCCGTGCACATGGCTTTGAGTTTAAACTGCCATGTCAGAAACTGACTAGCCAAAATTGGCTGCAGTGGAGCTTTCAAGTGGAGCTTTTGCTGGTGGGGGAGCAGCTTTGGGACGTAGTGCAGCCTCCACAGAATGCAGCTGTTAAAGCAGAGGCTAAGAGGGCTGCAGAGCAAAGTGAAGTTGAGAAGTGTGTGCTTGCTTTTTTGGCAGAAAATGTGGATGCTCAGCTGGTGCCAGTTGTCCTGGGTGCAAAAAGGCCAGAGGCCGCTTGGCTAGCACTCTGAGAAGCTTGTGGAGCTGGGGTGGGAAGCAAGGGCCGAGAAGTGGCTGCATCCGAAAGGGAGAGGCAAGATGGCGCCGGCCACATTCTTGAGAGCCGATACACAGCTGGGAGGAGCTGGGAGCGCCCACAGGGGGGCGAAGGGACTGTTGCTGTTGCTGGCAATGCTGCTGGTGCTTTTGCTGAGCCTGGGAGCTGTTTGGATGCTGCAACGTGTCTGTGTGAGGAGCCAGGAGAGAGGCCAAGTGTTGGGAGCCCTTTACCCACCAGAGGGGGTGCAGGAAAACGTCCTGGAGCAGTGGGGGGGGGGCAGTGAGCAGTGAGCAGTGAAAGCTCAGAGACGCCTCTTTCTCCAAAAGCTTCTAAGAGTTGTTTACGTCGTGAGTCGGAGCCTGGGAAGCTGAAAAGAGCTAAAGGCTTCAAGGCCGGCCACCTGCATCAAGTAGAGATAAGAGCTGTGGAGTTGTGTGGGAACGCCGAGACAAGTCCGGTCACCATGGCAACTGAGAGAGTTGCATCTACGGAAGCTGTGAAGGTCGTGGGCAAGTCTTCCTGCCGGGGGGAGTCTGTTGCCGTGACAACCAGAGAGGACATCTGCAGAAGCCCCAAGGAGGGGGGTAGTGAGAAAATTGTTGCCCTGACGACCCAGGAATGTCAACAACAAGACTTTCTTACTGTAATAATCGACAGTGGAGCCGCCAACTCGCTGGTGCCATCTAGCAGTATTTTGAGAAATTGCAGGACAGTAAAAACTCAGAAATTTGTGACGATCGCGGATGGAAGCAGAAAAAGACTAACAGAGACAGGCTTTTTCTTCTGTCCCTTCCTTAAGCATGAAGTCAAAGCTTTTGCGGTAACTGTTTGTTAAGTGTGCATGACCTACTAGTTGATGGTTTTCATGTCTCTTTTGCAGGTGACAAATGTGAATTTTCCAAGGATGGGAAACACGTGTACACAGTGCAGTCTAAAGATAATTTGTTTGCTGTAAATGTGCCTTTTTCCACAGGAGAGGATGACACCGAAGATGCGAAGGGCCAATGTGTGAATGTGGCGCCTCACCATGGTTGTTCACATATTTGGCACCGACGCTTCGCCCATTTGAATTGGAGATATCTTCAGAAAGCACCAGAGCTGACACCAGGGTGCAAATTTAATGTTTGTGACAAATTTTTAGATTGCAATGCATGTAAACAGGCAAAAATTTGACATGCTCATATCCAAAGTCAGAGAGGCAGACCACACAACCCTTTGAATTAATTCATTCAGATTTGTGTGGACCCATGTCAGTTGAGTCACTGGGAGGATCAAAGTATTCTCTGCTTTTGATTGATGATTTTTCGAGGTCTGCTTGGACCTTCTCTCTGAAAACGAAAGGGGAGGCGGCTAAAATTATCAGGGATTGGATCACCACAGTTGAGGTAACCTTTTCCACCAAAGTTCGTGGTTTTCAAAGTGACAGAGGTTCTGAATTCACTGGTTCTGCTTTACAGGATTTCTTTAGGGAGAAGGGGATTAGCCACCGTTTGACCACTCCTTACTCTCCGCAACAGAATGGGGTCGCAGAGAGAAGGAACAGGACGGTGTCTGCGATCCTGTGGGACGCAGGGCTACCCCAGAAATATTGGTCTGAGGCCTGGCGCTACGTTGTTCATACGCAGAATAGAGTGTACAACTCTAGTGTAGGAAATATGCCGTATTTCTTACTGCATGGAAAGAAGCCCAAGGTACACTACCTCCGTGTGTTTGGTTGTGAGGCTTGGGTTCTTATTCCAAAGGCTCTACGCAAGAAAGGTGAGCCAAGATCTAAAAGAATGATCTTTGTAGGGTATGAGCCTGGCTCAAAGGCCTGGCGGTTTGCATACACAAGTGGAAACCAGTCTAGGTTGGTTATCAGCAATAGCGCTGAATTCTGTGAGCAAGCTGGTTGGAAACGTCTGCACGCTAATCCAGACATGATTTCGTAGCAGTTATATGACTCAGATGTTGAGGAGGAAGAGGAACTTGTTGCTGGGGACCACGGTCCAGAGCAACAGGGTCCACCACAGGGACAGAGTCCAAGGCAGGGACAGCTCAGGATCCCTCAGAGGGGGGAACCTAGAACACCTCCTCAGGCAAGTGTCAAGTATAGTTGTTAATAAGTAGATTGTCCGTTCCCTGTTTGGGAATTAATGCAATAAGGCTGTCTTTCCAAGAATCCGGCATGGTTCCGTCTTTTAAGATGTTGTTCATTGTCAGGGAACTGACATCAGAGCAACGGGAGAAGGAAAGGCTCTCCGGTTCTGCAGGGGAAGGTACCAGCACAAGGGGGACAGATTCTGCTAGCGACTGAGGCAGCCACGCTGAGATGGGCTGTGCAATCAAAACGGTTTAAACTATGCAACCAAGCTTCAAAGTGGGAAAGTTTACGCACGAGTAACTCCCAACCACTACAGCAATCTGTCTGTCACCGAAAGTTGCTCGTACGCAACAAGCAGGCGGCATCATGAGTGAGACAGGAGAAGTCAGGAGGACAATCGCTGGCGGAGAGAAACCGCGAATTGGAACAGCACATAGCCCTCTTGACAGCAAGGCTGGACGAACGACGGTCTCAAGATGCCCAGAGCAAGCCAACCCCCATAGCAAGGAAGGTACCGGGACTGGTGCATAAGTTTGGGGGGAGACCTCAAGATTATGGGGCGTTTAGAACAGAAATAGAATACGCCTTGAAATTGCAGCATAGCGATTTTGCAGATGATGAAGCGCGAGTGGCTTATATCGTGGGTCACCTGGAGGATGGGGCTAGGGCATGGATCAGGCCCCTGATGGCGACGCAGAATGCAGCCATGCGGGACGTACGGAAATTCTATCAGGCGATGGACGCGATGTTTGCCAGCGATTTTGAGGAAAGTGTGACAAAACGGGAACTGATGAGCTGTAAACAGGGAGACCAGTCAGTTAGAGACTACTGGTCACGTTTTGCAATGATAGTTCACCGTCTCGGGTGGCAGCTGGACTCTGAACCCATACAAATGTTGTTTGAGGAGGGGTTGTCACCAACGGTCAAGGATGAGCTTTTGCGCGCACCCTGCCCACAGTCCATGGACCAGCTGACCAAAGCTGCACTTGCGATTGGTGTGAGGCAGGAAGCGCGGGCTCAGGAAAGGCAGGAAGGCAGAGAGCAGCGTTGTCATGACTACCGCATTCCTAAGATACCAAGGGAGCCTTCCCCGCCGGCGGAGCCAATGGAAATAGGGAGTGTGCGATGGACCCAAGCAAGGTGCAAGCAGTGTTGGAATGGGAACCCCCCAAAACACGGAAGGACGTACAAAGGTTCCTAGGTTTCAGCAACTTCTACAGGAAGTTCATCAAGAACTTCGCCCATTTGACCGCACCCATCACGGACTGTCTCAGTAGCAAAAAGAAGTTCGTGTGGACGGAGGAAGCTCAGCAATCCTTTGAAAGATTGAAAAAGGCGTTCGCATCGGAAGAGCAACTATTACACATAGACTTGGAGAAACCCCTGAGGTTGGAGACTGGCGCGTCAGACAGAGCCATGGGGGCGGTCCTTTTGCAGCCAGGGCGGAGCAAAAAGGAATGGAAACCATGTGCCTTTTTCTCGAGGAAGCTGAGCAAGTCAGAGCAAAACTATACCGTGTATGACCGAGAACTGCTCACGATCTACGCTGCCTTTCATCGTTGGCGCCATCTACTGTTAGGGGCGCAACACAGAATCCAGGTGTGCACCGATCACAAGAACATAGAGTACTGGAGGACTGCACGCGTACTCAACCAGAGACAGATTCGCTGGGCGCAGGAGTTCTCCAAGTTTTCCTTCGAAATCCAGTATGTGCCCGGGGAGGAAAACGTGAGAGCGGATGCTCTCTCGTGGAAGCCAGAGTACTTTGAAGGAGAGGGGCCGCTGGAGACATGACACATCATACCTGAGGACCGATGGGTGTGTGGGGAAACCCTAGTGGGGAAAAGAGAACTGGCAGGGCTTACTAGGAATGATGAATTCGCACGAACTAAAATCAGGGAGCTACGAGGTGGGAGAGAGGCACCAGAAGGGTTTGAGGAGAAAGAAGGGGTGTTGTACTATAGAGGGGCTATGTATGTACCGGGGGAAGCCCTAAGGGAAAGAGTACTCAAACAATTCCACGACAACCCCACAGCGTGGCACTTTGGACAGCACAAAACAATGATGCTGGTCACCAGACAGTTCTGGTGGCCACGGGTGAGGGAGGATGTACGGGAATATGTACGAGGGTGCGACCATTGCCAAAGGGCAAAAGGGGAGCGGGCGGTACCAGCAGGCTTACTGGAACCCTTACCCACACCGAGCAAACCCTGGGAGGTGGTGTCCATTGATTTTATGACTGATTTGCCCAAATCACTGGGGAAAACAGCGGTCATGGTAGTAGTCGACTTACTGAGCAAAATGTGCCATTTCATAGCCTGTTCACATGTGGTGACGGCGGAAGAGACGGCACGTTTGTTCGTAGAGCACATTTTCAGGTTGCATGGCGCCCCCTTGAGGGTTATCTCCGACCTCGGAAAACAATTTACCTCCCGGTTCTGGAGGAAGCTTATGAGCTTGCTGCAAGTCGAGGTGGGGTTCTCGACAGCAAGGCACCCAGAGACCAATGGGCAAGCGGAAAGGGCAAATAGTATACTCCAGCAATACTTACGCTGCTACGTCAGCGAGAGGCAGAACGACTGGGTAGAGAAACTAGCGCTGGCTGAATTTGCGTACAATAACGCAGAACACGTGTCTACGGGAATGAGTCCGTTTATGGCCAATTATGGATGCCATCCCAGAGCCTTCCCGGGGGGTGAGGAGCAAAACTGGAGTGTACCCGCGGCGGAGCAGTTCGTGGAAGAAATGGAAGCCCTACACCAGCAACTTAAGATGAACTTAGAGAGGGCCAAGGCTGTTTACAAGAAGCAGGCAGACAAGCACCGCAGGGAAGGGGAAACCATACGGGTGGGGGACAGGGTGTGGTTGTCCACCCAAGGGTTACCCTTTAAAGGGGGGTGCAAGAAGTTGCAGCCCCGACGGCTGGGGCCATTCGAGGTAATACAACAGGTAAACCCCGTAGCATTCAAGCTCAAGTTGCCCGACAGTATGAAAATACACCCTGTGTTCCACAGGTCCTTGCTCTCACCACACAGGGAGAGGCGGGAATTCCCGGGGCGAGAGGTAGGAGTCCCCCCACAACCGCAAGTAGAAGAAAGGGAACACCAGCGCTCGGCCACGGAAATAATAGATTCGAGGTGGCGAGGTCGTCAGGTGGAGTACTTGGTGTGATGGCCTGGGATTCCGAGTCTGAGAGCGATCCGGAGGAATCCCAGCCGGCACAGGAGTCCCCGCCTCCAGGGCCGGCTGAACTGGGGCAAGGCCTAGATGCTGAGGAAACTCAAGAGCAGGCACCAGGTGAAACCATTCTGGCCCCAGAGGTGCTGGATGACTCAGTGGCCACAGGTGAGCCTCCTCCAGGGCCCAGTAACCCTTCGGCCTCTCCTGATCTGCAGAGGCTTAGGGCAGAGAGGCGAAGGGAGCTGGTTGCCCCCAGGAGGAGTGCTCGCCTTAAGGCCAGAGGAGGCGGGGCTCCTGGGGGTCGGGACCGCCCCTGACCTTAGAAGAGGATAAAAGCCCAGTCAGGCCGGCCCCAGGTTGCGGGAGCAACGTCGTTGTTGGCTTCGGACCTTCCTGTGTTCTTGATCTCTGCTCGGCCTCCTGTTCCTACCTATCCAGTACTCCTGTTCCCTGCTCGGCCTCCTGTTCCCGTCCATCCGGTGTTCCTGCTACCTACTCAGCCTTCTGTTCCAGCGTTCCTGTTCCCCGCCCGGCTCTCTGCATCGGACCTCGCCCCTCTTCGTGTGGACTCGGCTACACTCACGGTACCTTACCCCCGGGACCAGCACAGTTTGCTCCCGCCACACCCGCACTCCCCCTTCGTAGGGGTGCGTTCGGGAAGAGTCAGAGGCCATGGCCGACCAAGCGGCTAGACTGTTGGCAATAGCCCAGGAGAACCAGGCTTTGAGGCACACCGTGCAGCAGCTCAGTAACGCGATTACGGCACTGCAGCAGCGTTTGGACGCCCTACCGGCTCCTGGGGCCGACGCCCCGGCTTCTGGCAAGTACCCAGTGGCCTTGCCTGAGAAATTTGATGGGGCCCCGGCCAGCTTTCCCATGTTCCTTGCCCAGGCCAAGCTGTATATTCAGGGGCGCGCCCGGAACTTCCCTGACGACCGCACCAAGGTGCATTTCTTGATTAGTTTGTTAAAGGACCAGGCGGCCAAGTGGGCGTTGCCGCTGCTCAGGCAAGACTCCCCCTTGCTGACAGACTACGGGGGGTTTTGCAATCTGTTGGAGGCCGCGTTCGGCAACCCCCAGAAGGGGAGTCAAGCCAACCGGGCGATTCGGCGGTTGAGGCAGGGCAAGACCACGGTGGCCGCATACACCACAGAATTCCGGCTGCTGGCACAGGACTTGACCTGGAACGACTCGGCTCTCCGGGACCAGTATCTCGAGGGGCTTTCAGATGAGATACTGGACCAGCTGGCCACAATGGAACGCCCCACGACGTTGGACACCCTTATTCAATGGAGCCTACAGATTGACGATCGGCTAGAGGACCGGCGTCAGGCTCGGGACCGCCGGCACCTCCAGTTCTTGGCTCCAGTGTCTACCAGCAGTCCCACGGGCCCAGCTAAGTCATTGGAGGAACCTAAGCAGCTTGGGGCAGTGCGGCCACGCCTCTCCCCCGCAGAGAAGTCGCGGCGTCGGGAGGGGAATCTATGTCTCTATTGTGGCGGAAGCGGACACTATGCAAGGGCCTGTCCTGAGAAACGCCAGCCGCAGGGAAACCACCAAACCCCAGTAGCTGATGGCCCTGGCTACCTGGGGTCCCAAACAGCACAGAAAGGGGCCGCACCAATTGAATTACAACACCTTATGGTTCCGGTACATCTATACCCTCCAGGAGGGCCATGGATTCTTACCCATGCGCTGGTGGATTCGGGCGCAACCCGCTCTTATATGGACGCTGCTTTTGCTGCCCAGCATCGGGTGCCACTTCGGAACAAGCCAGAACCGGTGCAGGTGGAGGCAATCGACGGATGGCCCCTGCGTTCGGGTGCCGTCACTCAGGAGACCCAGCCCCTGGTCCTGTGCCTCCAGCAGCACCGTGAGATGCGAACTCTGGATATTGCCTCCATGCCCCGGTTCCCCCTGGTGCTTGGGATGGACTGGCTGGAGGCTCACAATGTGCGGATTGACTGGGTCAAACAGACTGTACACTTCCCAGACCCCAGTTCTCCTGCTGAGAGTGAGATGCTAGCAGCTGCGCCCACTGAGGAGGTTGCTGCAACGCTCCCCGCTGAATACCGGGAATATCACAACGTGTTTGAGGAACGGGGGGCAGACCAGCTGCCGCCGCATCGGTCCTTTGACTGTGGCATAGACCTCCAGCCCGGAGCGCCTCTACCAGTGAGTCGCTTATACTCGTTAACAGAGCCAGAGCGCGAGGCTTTACAGGACTTCTTGCGCAAGAACCTGGAGCGTGGGTTCATTAGGCCTTCTACCTCGCCCACTGCTGCGCCGGTGCTCTTTGTTAAAAAGAAATGTGGGGAGCTCCGCCTTTGCCATGATTACCGGGCCCTGAACAAAATTACCATCCCGGACCGGTACCCCTTGCCCCTTATTTCGGAGTTACTGGAGCGGGTGCAAGGGGCGCAGGTGTTCACCAAGCTAGACCTCCGGGGTGCCTACAATTTGATTCGGATCCGCGCCGGGGATGAGTGGAAGACCGCATTTGGGACCCGGTACGGACAGTTCGAATACCTGGTTATGCCCTTTGGTTTGTGCAACGCGCCTGCTGTGTTCCAACGGTACATCAACCACGTGTTCCAGGACTTGCTAGACAAGTACGTGGTGGTGTACCTGGATGACATTCTGGTTTACTCCCGTGACCCGGCGTGCCACGAAGGCCATGTCCGGACCGTGCTGCAGCGCTTGCGTGAGCATCGTCTGTATGCAAAGCTCAGCAAGTGCGAGTTTCATCAGCGGTCAGTGGACTTCCTGGGTCACCGACTCTCACCAGGTGGGGTGCAGATGGATCCTGGGAAGGTGGCAGCGGTTCGAGAATGGGCGGCACCTCGGAACCGCAAGGACCTACAGCGTTTCCTGGGGTTCGCCAACTATTACCGGACCTTCATTGCGGACTATGCTCACCGCACCACCCCGTTGACCCGACTACTGCGCCCCAAGACGCCGTTTTCCTGGGACAAGGAGGCGGAGGAGGCGTTTCAAGGGTTGAAGGCCTGTTTCCAGAGAGCGCCAATCTTGCAACATCCGGATCCTTCTCGACCCTTTGTGGTAGAGACTGACGCCTCCAGTACGGCTCTCGGTGCCGTCTTGTCTCAGCAGCACGGACCGGAAGCGCCACTTTTACCCTGCGCCTTCTATTCCCGCCAGCTCCTCCCAGCGGAGCGTAACTATACTGTGTGGGAGCGGGAACTACTGGCCATCAAGGTGGCCTTTGAGGTTTGGCGCCATCATCTTGAAGGAGCACGACACCCGGTGGAGGTGAGAACCGACCACCGGAACCTGGAATACCTCCAGACCACCCGCAAGCTGAACCAAAGGCAGATCCGGTGGGCGCTGTTCTTTTCCCGGTTCCAGTTCCGGATCCGCTACATCCCTAGCTCCCAAAACCAGAAAGCGGATGCCCTGTCCCGGAAACCCGAAGACAACGTAGACACAGTTCAGCAAGCAGCACCCACCACGATCCTACCACCAGCTGCATTCCTGGCCACCCAGGAGGTTGAGCCACTGCAGGCTCGGGTGCGGGAACAGCAGCGGGTCGACGCTTGGGCCCAGGAACGACTCCGGGAACTGGCCGAAGGATCATGCCCTCAGTATCCAGGGCTGGTCTCGCATCAGGGTCTTCTGCTGCACCACGGGCGCCTGTACATCCCATCAGGGCCGCTGCGGGCTGAGATTCTCCGGATGACCCATGATGCGCCAGCGGCGGGGCACTTTGGGCGGTATCGGACCACCCATCTGGTAAGTCGTGAGTTTTGGTGGCCCCGTTTGAAGGCCGACGTGGCTCGCTACGTCGCTGCTTGTGACGTCTGCAGGCGGGCCAAGGGGCCTACCGGGCGACCCCCCAGCCTTCTTCAGCCGTTGCCGGTTCCACCACGTCCTTGGCACACAGTCTCTTTGGACTTTGTAGTGGAGTTACCCCCGTCTCGTGGCTGCACCTGCCTTCTAGTTTTCTCCGACCACTTCACGAAGATGGTGCACTGTGCCCCCTGCCCATCCGTACCCTCAGCTAAGGAAACCGCGCAGCTGTACCTTCAGCATGTCTTCCGCCTGCATGGCCTACCTGAGCGTGTAGTGTCCGACCGTGGCGTTCAGTTCACGTCCCGGTTTTGGCGTGCTTTGCACCAGGCCCTCGGGACAGAGGTCTGTCTCTCATCTGCTTACCACCCACAGACTGATGGCCAGACGGAACGGGCGAACGCGGTGCTGGAACAGTACCTCCGGTGTTACTGCAGCTACCAGCAGGACGACTGGGTCGACCACCTAGCATTGGCGGAGTTCGCTTATAACAACGCGGTGAATGCGTCCACCCAGCAGACCCCGTTCCAAGCCAGTTATGGTTTTCATCCACGGTTGTTTCCGGATGTGCTGCCGGCATCTGCGGTCCCTGCGGTGACAGAGTGGCTTCAGGAGCTCCAGTCCCAGCAACAGCTGTTGATGGAGCAGCTGCGCCAGGCCAAGGAGGCGTACAAGGTCCAGGCCGACCGCCACCGCCAGGTGGGGCCGGAACTTCACATCGGTGACCTGGTGTGGCTTTCCACTCGCCACCTCCACCCTTCTCGACCTTCGCGGAAGCTGGACGCCCGGTTCACCGGCCCGTTCCCTATCGTGAACCAGGTCTCGCCTGTGGCATTCCGTCTCCGGTTGCCAACACACCTGAAGGTTCACCCGGTATTCCACAGGTCCCTTCTGAGTCCGGTGGCCCCACCCGACGAGTTCCACCCGAACCGTCCCCGACCGCAGTCAGTTTTGGTGCAGGGAGAGCCTGAGTACGAGGTGGAACGCATTCTGGACTCCCGATACCGCAGGGGAAGGCTGCAGTATCTCATTGACTGGAAGGGGTATGGGCCAGAGGACCGTTCCTGGGAACCAGCGGCCAACGTCCACGCGCCTGCCTGCATCCGAGAGTTTCATGCGGCGTACCCCAGCAAGCCGGGTCCGGACCCTCAAGTGAGGGGGGGGCCTGGGAGGGGGGATGGTGTGATGGCCTGGTATTCCGAGTCTGAGAGCGATCCGGAGGAATCCCAGCCGGCACAGGAGTCCCCGCCTCCAGGGCCGGCTGAACTGGGGCAAGGCCTAGATGCTGAGGAAACTCAAGAGCAGGCACCAGGTGAAACCATTCTGGCCCCAGAGGTGCTGGATGACTCAGTGGCCACAGGTGAGCCTCCTCCAGGGCCCAGTAACCCTTCGGCCTCTCCTGATCTGCAGAGGCTTAGGGCAGAGAGGCGAAGGGAGCTGGTTGCCCCCAGGAGGAGTGCTCGCCTTAAGGCCAGAGGAGGCGGGGCTCCTGGGGGTCGGGACCGCCCCTGACCTTAGAAGAGGATAAAAGCCCAGTCAGGCCGGCCCCAGGTTGCGGGAGCAACGTCGTTGTTGGCTTCGGACCTTCCTGTGTTCTTGATCTCTGCTCGGCCTCCTGTTCCTGACTATCCAGTACTCCTGTTCCCTGCTCGGCCTCCTGTTCCCGTCCATCCGGTGTTCCTGCTACCTACTCAGCCTTCTGTTCCAGCGTTCCTGTTCCCCGCCCGGCTCTCTGCATCGGACCTCGCCCCTCTTCGTGTGGACTCGGCTACACTCACGGTACCTTACCCCCGGGACCAGCACACTTGGTGGCTTGGGAAGGGGAGCCCGGGTCAGAAAACACGTGGGTTCCAGCGGAAGCCGTCGATGACAGGTATATGGTGGAAGTATTCCGCCGCCGGTTCCCGGAGAAGCCCAAACCCTTGGAGAGGTTCTGGGAGGAACAATTTGGAACCACAGATGACGAAGAGGGTTTCGAGGGGTATTCAGAATCCGAGGCAGAATCGGACTGGGAGGTTCATCCCGTGGGTGGGAACCAAAGCAGGTGGGAAGAGGGTTTCGAATCCACTGAGGATGGTGACAGTTCCTTCCGGGGTTTCCCCGTCTCGTCAGCCGAAGAAGAGAGAGAAATCTATTCTACCGGGCGAGCAGGGGGTGGGGGGTCCTGGAGGGGAGGTGGATGTCAGGGAACTGACATCAGAGCAACGGGAGAAGGAGAGGCTCTCAGATTCTGCAGGGGAAGGTACCAGCACAAGGGGGAGACGTAGCTTGATAGAGCGGGAAGGAAATCAGCGTAACACCATGGATACAGGAGAGCAAATGGCAGAGGAGGTGGAAGGGCTCCAGGATTCTTCCTTGGAAGTCAGTGAGGAGAGCACTGGTCCTCCACTACCCACACCCTCCCTGCGCAGAAGACTTCCGCGCAATGAGAGGCGGAGACAATTGGGTGTCAAACAGCTATTATGCTGGCAAAGGTTTAAGAAACGCCCACAGACAGAGTCTGCTAGCGACTGAGGCAGCCACGCTGAGATGGGCTGTGCAGTCAAAACGGTTTAAAATATGCAACCAAGCTTCAAAGTGGGAACGTTTACGCACGAGTTACTCCCAACCACTACATTCATGATACTTCTTAATGGGTCAGACAGTAAGTCCTCCATTTTTTTATAATATATTGCCGGTAGGCCGTCTGGCCCTGGTGGCTTTCCTATCTTTGCTTCCTTAATTGCTCTTTGAATTTCGTACGATGTAATAGGGGCATTCAACAGTTCTTTTTGTTCTTTAGTAAATTTCGGAAGACAGTTCTGCTCTAAATGTTCTTTAACTTCTTCTGTTGTTTCATTTCCTTCCTTATAGATTTCTCTAAAGAATTCGAGACATCGTTTCTCTATTTCTTTAGGGTTGTTTATTATTTTGCCTTTGCACTTAACTCTATTTATAAGCCTTTCTGCCTCTCTCTTCTTTAATTGCCATGCTAATAAACAGGCTCAGGTTCTGTTTCAGGCTGTGTCTCTGTTTCAGGCTCCAGCGCTGTATCAAACACTGTTGCAGACTCAGGCTGTGGCACTATGGCTGTAGCTGTGGCTCTGGTTCTGTTTCAGGCTCTGGCACTGTATCAAGCACTGTTTCAGGCTCAGGCTCAGGCTCAGGCTTCTGCTCATTATTAGGCTTTGTCTCAGTCTTTGACTCTAGCACTTATTCTAGCTCTATTTCAGGCTCGGCCTGTGTCTCAGCCTTTGTCTCTGTTTCACGCTGTTTCTGTTTCAGGCTCCGACACTGTTTCAAGCTCTGTATCTGCCTCTGCCTCTGTTTCAGGCTCTGGCACTCTATCAAGCACTGTTTCTGGCTCTGGCTCTCTTTCAGGCTCTGGTTCTGAATTAGGGTTTTGTTCTGGCTATGGCTGTGTCTCTGGATTTGGCTGTGTCTCTGCTTCAGGCTCCTATGCTGTATCAAGCACTGTATCAGGCTCTGCCTCTCCCTCTGCCCCTGGCTACGTTTAAGCGTAAGGCTCAGTTTCAGACAGTGTCTCTGTTTCAGGATCCAGCACTCTATCAAGCACTATTTCAGACTCAGGCTTTGGATCTCGGCTGTGGCTGTGGATCTCGGCTGTGGCTCTAGGCTCCGTCTGTGGCTCTGTCTGTGGCTCTGGCTCTCTTTCAAGGTCTGGTTCTGAATGAAGATCTGGTTCTGACTCTGATTCAGGGTCTCATGATGGCTCTTCCTCTGCCTCTGACCCAGCTATGTTTCAGGATCTGGCTCTCTTTCAGGCTCTGGTTCTGAATTAGGGTTTTGTTCTGGCTCTGGCTGTGTCTCTGGCTCTGGCTCCGGCTCCAGCTCTGGCACTGTATCAAGTACTGTTGCTGACTCAGGCTGTGGCTCTAGGCTGTGGCTGCAGCTATGTTTTGCGCTCCGGCCCTGTATCAAGCCCTATTTCTGGCTCTGGCTCTGGCTCTGGCTCTGGCTCTGATTCATGTTCCCCCTCTGACTCTGATTCAGGGTCTTGCTCTGGCTCTGGCACTCTATCAAGGACTGTTTTAGACTCAGGCTGTGGCTGTTGCTCTGGTTTGGGCTGTGGCTCTTTTTCGGGCTCTGGTTCTGAATGAGGGCTTGGGGACTTCTGGAGGCGGCGCGAAACGGCAATGTGAGGCCTGGCGCTTTCCCCCCCCCTCCAAAATTTCATTGCAAACCTCCTTTAGTGGTTGAATTATCCAGTCCTTCAAGGTTCTATAGTATTTTGAGGTTAAGCCATCCGGCCCTGGAGATTTTCCCAACTGCATATTCTGAATGGCACCTTCTACCTCCTGTTCCGTAATTTTGTAGCTCAACATTATTTTATTTTCTTGAGAGATCTTTTGCAATCCATTTGTTTTCAAAAACTGGTCTATCTCAGTCTCTTTCTGAGGCCCTTGTGTATATAGTTGTTTAAAATACCTCTGGAAGCATTTTCTAATTTCCACTGGATTCTGAATGTTCTTTCCATCCACCTCTAAATTAGCAATAGTATTTAACTTTTGTCTTTTCTTCATCTGCCAAGCTAGCAGTTTCCCACATTTATTAGCCGATTCAAAAGTCCTTTGTCTCATTTGTTTAATTTTCCATTCAATTTATTGATTCATTATCTTCATATATTGCACTTGATGTAGCTTTATTTCTCTCAGAATCTCTTGTGAATTGGGTTTCACTCTCAGTTTCTTCTCGCCCTCTTTAATTTTTTCCATTTTTTTTCCTTTTTTCTCATTTTGGGCTCTCTTCTTTAATGAGTTCTGTTGAATCAGAAACCCCCTCATAACTACTTTACTTGCGTCCCAGATTACTCTTTTTTCCACGGTAGTGTTCAAATTTACCTCAAAATAGTCTCTCAAGGTTTTTTGGGCCTTCTTAACAACCTCTTGATCTCTAAACAAGGTGTCATTCATCCTCCATCTGAAGGAACCAGTTGGTGTTAGTTTCATCTCCATTTTCACGGCATTATGGTCGGAGCACGTCTTAGGGCAGATCTCTACCTTTCGAGTCTTAGGTGCCAGTCCTCTAGTAATCCAGATTTGGTCAATTCTTGTCCAAGTCTTTTGGGCTTCAGAAAAGAAGGTTCCCTCTCTACCCAAGGGATTCCTAATTCTCCAAATATCAATCAAATCCATATTGTCAGTCAATTCAAAAAAAGTTTTTGGTAGTCTACCATCCTTAGTGACTACCTGTCTCTGCGACTTATCCATGTTTGCCGATACCACTCCATTCATATCTCCCATCAAAATAATGTTGTAGTCCATATAGTCCAACAAAGTCTCATGCAACTTCTTATAGAATTCAGATTCTCCTGGCAGGCTAGGTCGCTAACCGGCGATTCTCCTCATTAGACGTGAGGAGAACACACCCTCTGCTTCTCTCCCTGCTTTCCCCCCCAGGGAGGGGAAATGAGACAGACAGGAGTCCTATTTACATGTCTTTTATTCCTGTCATTCAGCAGTACATAGAAAATGTGTCTGTACCCTCCAGACTCCAGCAGAAGAGTCACAGCTCCACCCCTGTACTTCCAGCACAGGTCAGATGACACTCTGAGCTAACATCCGGTGTTCAGTACAGAGAATAGACTCCCCCTTTTCTCCAACAGTACAGTTCGAGACAACAACATCCTGTTTTGCATTCCAGCCATCTGGAGCTGGCTTTTGCATTGCTGCTTTTATCCAACAATTCCCACCTAAAGATGGTTCTATTACCTTTCAACAGTGTCACCAAATCTCCGTAGTTAGACCTAAGGTCCAGCAAGTATTTCGGAATATCCTTAAATATCTCCACTCTTGATTCGTGTATTGTCAGAGTATTCTGGTAATGCAGGCTCAATATTTTATCTCTCTCCTCTTTTGATCGAAGGGTGATCAAACAGTCTCTCACCCTGTTCTTTCTCCCTCCTCTTCCAAGTCTAAAAGCTTTTACTATCTTAAAGTCTTGCTTGTCATCCAGTTTCCAAAAGCCTGCAAATTCCTGTGTCAAAAAGTCACTTAGGTTATCTTTCTCAAGTTCAGGTACCGCCCTGACTCTCAAATTGGTCTGTTTCTCCTTCAATTCAATCATAGACAAAAGTGCCTGGTGGGTCCCAAGCTGTGACTGGTGGTCTCCAAGCTGTTTACATATCGGTGTTATCTTTTCCTCTACAGCGGCTGCTTTTTCTTTTGCTTCCTCAGCTGTCTTTTGATTTGATGCAGATTCTTGCAGCAATTTTTCAATAGATTCTGTATTTGAATTTACCTTCTGCCCCAAATTGTTAATGCTTATGGTGTTCTGGCCAATTTTATTTGTCGCTTCAGTAACTTGTTTACTTAATTTATCTAAGGTTTCATATATTTTGCTTAAAACTGAAGTGAATCCTTCTTCTGATGTCATACCTTTTACCCCCGCCTGTGCCGGGTCTTCCCCTTGTGGAACAGAAGGGCCAGATGCAGATGCTCTGCGCTGTTGCAGTGCTGCGCTGGTCTGTTGGATTCTAACTTTGCCCGATCTTGTTGTCCTTTCCTCCATAACACTTTATCAACGAGTCAAGGTCGCTCCCACAGTCGAACTTGTTTTGAAGTTAGAAGTGGAAAATTCCCCAGCCAATTGTAACAATTCCAGTGAGCCTCTAGGGGGACACAATAACAGTCAGAAATAGTGCAATAAAGTAACTTCCCAGCTCTTCAAGAGGCCCCCTACAAGAAAGTTAATACCAATTTCTAGTCCAAAGTGTCTCACATGCAGAGTTAGCTGTCCAAAAAGTTACACTGTCCATAAATAGTGCGGTTCTCAGAACGACTGTTCTATTTGTCTTGGCAATCCGATCCCAGGGATTGAGTGGTGGTCTTATATCCCTCCTTCTTTTCCTTCCTCTCTTATTTTTTACAAGCAGAAAATACTTTCCCTTCTTCCCTCCCCTCTGAATTCAGGGAGGGAGTTCTTTATTATTTGACGTTTGGGCTTGAGACTTTTAACGCACCTCTCCCGGTCTTAGCATAGTCAGTCTTTGCTTTAATCTATATACAAAACGGAAGGTGGACTTCCTGTTTACACCTTGAGGCTTCGGTGCCAAATTAGTCCATCTTTTTCTTTTAACTTCAGATCTTAAAGCTTGACCTACTCACGGGTTGTTGTTTAATAGCCGAATTGTCCCAGGAAAAAAGGTCAGCGCTCTCCGGCAACAGCTGCGCGGCTTCACTCCACGGAAGTAGCGATTGACTCTCAGCACCGCGTCAAACCCCGTTTTGCTCCGGAGCCCCTTGCAGGGTTCCCTTGCAAATTGGGAGCGCGCTGAAGGTGCCTGCAGAGTCCCACGGTCACAGGCTTCACCCACCTGTGGTTTTCGACAGGGTCCCCGCTTCGCCGTAGCGGCAAGACCCGATTTCCGAGGAGCAATTCCCTCAAGACTAGAGGGAATCCGCCATTGCCGATGGCGCCGCCTCCGGACGGGGTTTTCTGTTCCAAATATCTTTTGTATTTTCCCCATACCTTATATATAGCATTTCTTATTATATGATTTGAAAAACTCCTATGCGTCTTTATTTTCCCATAATTAAGATAGCCATGCCACCCAAAACGGGTGTCATGACCTTCTAGATCTAAAATATCCCAATTTTTTAATAAATACCAAACTTTCAACCAG
Source organism: Podarcis vaucheri (assembly GCF_965113315.1). Lineage (NCBI taxonomy): Eukaryota > Metazoa > Chordata > Lepidosauria > Squamata > Lacertidae > Podarcis > Podarcis vaucheri. The sequence goes on from NC_138757.1 coordinate 20,216,861, forward strand.
AAAAGACATGAGGCTTCATAATATAGCTTCAAATCCGGTAACCCGTAGCCACCTCTTTCTACAGTATCTATTAATATCTTATGCTTTACTCTTGGTCTTTTACCCTTCCACAAAAATTTAGAAATTTCTTTTTGCCACTTGTTGATACTGCTGGTCTTTCCTGTAATTGGAATCGCTTGGAATAGAAAGAGTAGCTTCGGTAAAACTATCATTTTAATTACCGAAATACGGCCCAGGAATGATAAATTTAACCTTGTCCATGTCTCCAACTGTCTTTTGATATCTTTCCAACAATTGGTATAATTATCTTCATATAAGTTAATATTCTTTGGTGTTATACATAATCCTAAATACTTGATTTGGGGGTAGATTTTAATGTGTGTTATTTGTTCTAATTCTGCTTTTTCATCTGGCGACATATTTTTAACTAATAGTTTTGTCTTGTTTAAATTCATTTTGAACCCCACAACTTTACCATAGCCATATATTATTTCCAACGCCTTTCTTAAACTCTGTTTTGGTTGCTCCGTAGTTATAATTAAATCGTCAGCAAATGCTCTCATTTTGTAACTTCTATTTCCCAGCATAATCCCAATGTTAATATGAAAATTAAGGGGGATAGTGGGCGACCTTGTCTGACCCCTTTACTGATTTCACACTCCTGTGATAAATTTCCATTGATTTGGATTTTAGCTTTTTGTTTTGATTATATTGCTTCAATCCCTTTTATATACTGTATATATTTTTGCTTCCTGGGCAAAAAGCCAGCTTGGTCATTGTGTATCATCATCTGGAAGCCCTCCATTTTTTTATAATATATTGCCGGTACTATTTCAGACTCAGGCTGTGGATCTCGGCTGTGGCTGTGGATCTCGGCTGTGGCTCTAGGCTCCGTCTGTGGCTCTGTCTGTGGCTCTGGCTCTCTTTCAGGGTCTGGTTCTGAATGAAGATCTGGTTCTGACTCTGATTCAGGGTCTCATGATGGCTCTTCCTCTGCCTCTGACCCAGCTATGTTTCAGGGTCTGGCTCTCTTTCAGGCTCTGGTTCTGAATTAGGGTTTTGTTCTGGGTCTGGCTGTGTCTCTGGCTCTGGCTCCAGCTCCAGCTCCAGCTCCGGCACTGTATCAAGTACTGTTGCAGACTCTAGGTTGTGGCTGCAGCTATGTTTTGCGCTTCGGCCCTGTATCAAGCCGTATTTCTGGCTCTGGCTCTGGCTCTGGCTCTGGCTCTGGCTCTGGCTCTGGCTCTGGCTCTGGCTCTGGCTCTGGATCTGGCTCTGGCTCTGGCTCTGGCTCTGGCTTTCTTTCAGATCTAGCTCTGAATGAGGCTCTGGCTCTGATTCATGGTCTCACTCTGACTCTGATTCAGGGTCTCGCTCTGGCTCTGGCACTCTATCAAGGACTGTTTCAGACTCAGGCTGTGGCTGTGGCTCTGCCTCTGTTTCAGGCTCAGGCTCTGTTTGAGGCTGTGTCTCTGTTTCAGGCTCCGGCACTGTATCAAGTACTGTTGCAGACTCAGGCTGTGGCTCTAGGCTGTGGCTCGTGGCTGTGGCTCCTGCTCTTGTTCGGCCTGTGGCTCTTTTTCAGGCTCTGGTTCTGAATGAGGGCTTGGTTATGGCACTGATTCAGGGTCTCGCTCTGTCTCTGGCTGTGTCTCTGTTGCACCTCAAACGGTGGTTTGTTGTTGTTGTTATTTTCTTTCTGGGGTGGGACAAATGTTTAGTTGGGGCGGGGATTATTTTAAGTTTAGCATAATTGTTTCTTGCTTTGTTTTTCTTTTACTATTTTTTTAGGTTATTGTATAGTTTGTATTTTGCTTTTTAAGGGGAAAGGGTCAGGGCTGCCTGGGAGGGTCCCTCAGCCAACAGAATGGCTGGGGCAGATTCCCTACAGGGGGATGTATTGGAACACCCAATCTCTGTTATCGCGGGTGGGAGGAGCAGTTGCGCTAATACCAGACCACGTCTTTACTGAAGATCTGGTTCTGACTCTGATTCTGATTCTCTGATTCTGGCTTGTTGGGTGTAGTGAAGGGTTAACCTTCTGTGCCTCAAGCCTGAGAGGAGGCACTTACAAGGGAAGTAAGCCAGGACATGACGAAAGCAGCTTGGAATGCTGTGAGCTGAGTGGGAACCGAAAGCAGTTCAGCCGCTGCACTGAGAGAGAAGGACGCAGAGAAAATGCAGCTTGAATCTGATGGTCTTTATGAATTGTAAACACACTATATTTGAGCAAATAAAGGGATAGTAGGACAGAAGAAACATGTGGGACTTGTTTACTGCTCTCTCGACACACGCCGCTGTGTACTTCTGCTAATTGCTTTATGATCTACAGAGGCTCCCAGGGGAAGCGTGGCTGGGCGCCGAACAATAAAGCAATAAATCTACCAAACATGGCTCTCTATCAAGGGTTGTTTCAGACTCAGGCTGTGGCTGTGGCTGTTGCTCTGGTTCTGGCTCTGGCTCTTTCTCAGGCTCTGGTTCTGAATGAGGGCTTGGTTCTGACACTGATTCAGGGTCTCGCTCTGGCTCTGGCACTCTATCAAGGACTGTTTCAGACTTAGGCTGTGGCTGTGGCTCTGGCTCTGTACAATGGAATGTACACAAAACAATAATCCTTTCTATATAAATTTTCCAATACATTCTGAAAACATAATAAATCCTTAATTGTTGTCCATCTCCTTTTAGTTCCTTTATCACTCGAATGCTAGCACGGAGTCAAAACTATTTTTGTATTTTTGAACATATATAACCATCCCATTTTTCTGCAAATTTTTGCTTTGAGATTCCTCTGAGTTTGCTAGTCAATTGAGCCGTCTCCACCAATTCCTGTAATTTGATTTGCCAATCTGTTATTTTTGGAGCCCAGTGATCTTTCCATCCCTTGGCCACAAGTATACGAGCTGCTGCGGTTGCATACAAGAATACCTCTCTTAGATTTTTTGGGATCTCTTTATCTAAAATACTTCATAGAAATGCCTCCGGTTTTTTCGTAAAAGTTATCCCCATCATCTTTTTTAATTCATCGTATATCCCCCCCCCCAAAAAAAAAATCTTAATCTTTTCGCACGTCCACCACATGTGGCTCATGTCACCGTTATTTCCTCCACATCTCCAACAAGCATTCGCCAAATTTTTATACATTCTTGATCATCTGGAAGGAGTGAGGTACCACCTATGAGCCATTTTCATCATGTTCTCTCTTATATTATAGCTGGCTATAAATTTCTAATTTACATTCCATCAGTTTCCCCCATCTTTTAGCATAATTGGACGGCCCACATCTTGGGCCCACTTTATCACTGAAGCCTTAACCTCCTCATCCATTACTTCGTAGTCTAAAAAAAGTCTATACGTTTTTGCGATTATTTTGGTTTTACTATTCAGTAGTTCTCTTTCAAATCTTGAAGGCTCCTTTTCAAAACCTATCTGCTTATCCTGTCTGAACACTTCATTCACCTGGAAGTAATCTAGCCAACTAGAAAAGTGATCTTTTATTTTCTCATAACTTATCAATATTAGCTGACCCTCCTCCCCCCCCTTAATATTGTGTTATACGTTATCCAGTTCTCTTTGATGTTGTTGCTTTTTTTAACAGCGATTGCTTCTAGTGGAGAGTTCCATCTTGGGGTTTTCTGTTCCAAATATCTTTTGTATTTTCCCCATACCTTATATATACCATTTCTTATTATATGATTTGAAAAACTCCTATGCGTCTTTATTTTCCCATAATTAAGATAGCCATGCCACCCAAAACGGGTGTTGAAGGAAAGCATTGCTTTTGCACATGACCATGGCATGATGGGAAGCATTGCTTCTGCACATAACTGTGGCATGATGGGAAGTCTTGCTTCTAAGCTTTGTTCTGCTCATGCTGCACAAACCGTGCTGATGCTAAGACATTCCCTCATCACCCTGCTACGTTCTGTTCACCTTGAGTTCACACCATATCAATCTGTACTTAACCCTCCTTGTACATTCCTTTTCGTACCACTCTGGTACGGGCAGTCCGAAACCATGCTTGTGTAAACTCCGCGTTCCTTTTCCCAACTTTTTACCTGTCTATGATTAATGTCTTATATGCAATAATTAATGTCTTATATGCAACCCTTGCTTTGTACTTATGTTAACCAACCAGCAACAAGCACACACGTGGCAAACGCTGTATAATATCTGTAATGGGAATTGGGGTTGCTTGTGCGTAAACTGCCAACTGCTCCAAGCTGGTCGTATAGCTAAACCTTTCCCTGGTTTGATAGCCCTTACAACGCGACTGTCTTAGTCACTGGCAGAATCCGTGAGTGGGCGTCTCCTAAACTTCCTCCAACATAGAAATTATTTGACGCCAAGTCTCCTCCTAGATTCTCTGCGTGGAAGCCTTCTGCGCAGCGTGGGCGTGCCAAGCGGAGGTCCTGTGCTCTCTCCGCTGATTTCACTGGAAGAGTCTCGGAGCCTCCCCTCTGCAGTACTCTCAGCCTCCCCTTTCTCCCTGGTGTCCCCTGGATTCCCTTCCCCAGTGGAAGCTCTCTCTCTCTCCTTGCTAGTTCCCTCCCCTGCATCATTGGAGCGTCTTACCTCTCCTCTTGCCTTTGATGGCAGTTCCCTGACATCCACCTCCCTCCCAGGGCCCTCCCTCTCCCCCGTCCGTTCCTTGGACGGTGACGCGGGAAACCCCGGGAAGGAGCTATCCCCTTCCTCAGAAGATTCAAACACCGCTCCCCATCTGCTGCTTTCTCTTTCCGCTGCCCAATCTCCCCAGTCGGATTCCTCTCCCTCGGATACCCCTCTTTCCTCCTCTTCGGAGGCTGGCCACCCCTCAAACTCTTCTTCCTCATCCGTGGTGCCAAATTGCTCTTCCCAGAACCTTCCTAGGGGTTTGGGCTTCCTTGGGAACCTGCTATGAAACTCCTCCTGCAGATACTCATCCCTGATCTCTTCTGCAGGAACCCAAGTGTTTTCCGACTCTGGTTCCCCTTCCCAAGTCACCAAATATTCCACCCTTCTCCCTCTCCACCTTGAATCGAGAATTTCCGCTGCATGACCACTAAGTTCCCTTTCCTCCACCAGTGGATGCATGGGGATTTTTCTTTCTCGCCCCTGAAATTCCCTCCCTTCCCAGTACGGTGAGAGAAAGGACCTGTGGAACACCGGGTGTAGTTTCATGTTGGTGGGCAATTTGAGTCTAAAGGTCACAGGATTCACCTGTTGGGTTACCTCGAAGGGTCCCAGTCGCCTTGGCCGTAATTTCTTACACCCCCCTTTGAACGGTAACCCTTGGGTTGACAACCACACCTGGTCCCCAACCCTTATTGTCTCCCCTTCTCTGCGGTGCTTGTCTGCCTGCCTCTTGTACACTTCCTTAGCCCTCTCCAGGTTAACCTTAAGTTGTTGGTGTAAAGCTTCCATTTCTTCCACAAATTGTTCGGCCGCCGGCACACTCCACCTCCCCTCCCCCTCCCCTGGGAAGGCCCTGGGGTGACACCCATAATTCGCCATGTGTCCCCGTGGACACATGTTCAGCGTTATTGTATGCAAATTCGGCCAGCGCTAGCTTTTCCACCCAATCGTTCCCCCTTTCGTTGACGTAGCAGCGAAGGTACTGCTGAAGTACGCTATTAGCTCTTTCTGCTTGTCCGTTGGTCTCCGGGTGTCTGGCCGTCGAGAAGCTCACTTCGATCTCCAGCAGGCCCATGAGCTTCTTCCAGAATCTGGAAGTAAATTGTCTGCCTCTGTCGGACAAAACCCTCAAGGGGGCGCCATGCAACCTGAAAACGTGATCTATAAACAGCCTAGCTGTCTCCTCTGCTGTCACTGCATGCGAGCAAGCAATAAAATGGCACATTTTGGTCATCAAGTCCACTACCACCATGACTGCTGTTTTCCCCCTGGACTTGGGTAAATCGGTCATAAAATCAATGGATACCACCTCCCATGGCCTTTCCGGGGTGGGTAAGGGCTCCAGTAACCCCGCGGGTGCTGCCTTCTCCCCTTTAGTCCTCTGGCAGCGCTCGCACCCCCGTACGTATTCCCGCACATCTTCCCTCACTCTTGGCCACCAGAACTGCCTGGTGACAAGCAACATGGTTTTGTGTTGACCAAAACGGCCCGCCGTGGGGTTATCATGTAGTTGTTTGAGTACTCTTCTCCTCAGGTCCCCTTCTGGTATGTACAATGCTCCCTTATAGTACAGAGCCCCCTCCTTTTCCTCAAAACCCCCCTGATTTTCTTCTGCGTCTCGTATCTCCCTGATTTTAGTTTGTGCGTACTCGTCATTCCTCGTCAACCCGGCTAGCTCTTGTCTCCCTACCAACACTCCCCCACACACCCATCGGTCCTCGGGTATAACATGTCGTACTTCCGGCGCTCCCTCTCCTTCCAAGTACTCTGGTTTACGGGAGAGGGCGTCTGCCCTGACGTTTTCCTTTCCCGGCACATACTGAATTTCAAAGTTGGAAAACTCCTGTGCCCATCGCACCTGTCTTTGGTTGAGAACTCGTGCAGTCCTCCAATATTCCAGGTTCTTATGGTCCGTGCACACCTGGATCTTGTGCTGCGCGCCTATTAGAAAATGTCTCCAACGTCGAAAGGCTTCATGAATTGCAAGCAGTTCCCGGTCATACACTGTGTAGTTCTGTTCTGACTTGTTCAGCTTCCTTGAAAAAAAGGCACACGGCTACCACTCTGATCGATTTCCCGGCTGGAGCAACACAGCTCCCACCGCTCTGTCTGACGCGTCTGTTTCCAATCTCATAGGCTTCTGCAGATCCACGTGTAAGAGTTGCTCTTCCGAAGCGAACGCCCTCTTTAGCTTTTCAAAAGACTGCTGAGCCGCTTCTGTCCATTCAAACTTCTTCTTGCTGCTGAGACAATCAGTTATGGGTGCCGTTAAGTGGGCGAAGTTCTTGATAAACTTTCTATAGAAATTTCCAAACCCCAGGAACCTCTGCACGTCCTTCCGGGTCTTGGGAGTCTTCCATTCTAGTACCGCCTGCACCTTACCTGGGTCCATGGCTAAGCCTTTGTCTGACAACCTGTAGCCCAGGAACTCAACCTCTCGGGCGTGGAATTGGCATTTCTCCAGTTTGACCCACAGCTGGTGCTCCTGCAGCCTCTTCAGCACTTCCCTGACATCCTTAACATGCTGCTCCTTGTTCTCCGAGTAGATTAGCACGTCGTCTAGGAAAGCCACGCAATCCTTGTACAGCAGGGACCCCAACACATGGTGCATGAAAGCTTGAAAGCAGGACGAACTGGATTGTAATCCGAAGGGCATAACTAGGTACTCAAAGGCCCCCAGAGGGGTGAACATAGTGGTTTTCCATTTGTCCCCCTCTCTCATCCTTATCAAATTGTACGCCCCCCGAAGGTCCAGCTTGGTAAAGACCTTCCCTTTCCTTACCCTGGCCAAAATGTCATCAATTCTGGGCATAGGGAAGGTCACTGGTTCCGATACCCGGTTCACCGCCCGGTAATCTACGACCAATCTGGGCTCTTTGGAGTCTCTTTTGTCCACAAAGAACACTGGACTGCCCCCCACCGCCCTTGATTCTCGTATGAAACCCCTCTTCAGGTTCTTGTCAATGAACTTCCGCAACTCCTGCATCTCCCTGTCCGACATGGCGTACTGCTTACCCACTGGTAACTGAGCCCCTGGGAGTAGGTTGATCTGACAGTCAAAGGCCCTGTGAGGGGGCAGTCTATCCGCCTCTTTCTCACTGAAGACTTCTTCCAGGTCTGCATACTGAGGTGGTACTCTCCCCTTTTCTCCCACCGCCATCCCTGCCACCCTGGCTACTGCCATCCTCGGGGTTTCCCCTTCGTGGCAGTGCTCTACGCAGTGAGCTGACCCAAAGGTGACTGTCCGCTGGTGCCACCCCACTACTGGATCGTGCAGTGCCAGCCAGCTCATTCCCAGTATGATTGGTGGCCCGGCTAATGTGGCAACGTGAAAGGCAATTGTCTCAGTGTGTCTGGAGACCCTCATTTTCATGGGAGGGGTCTGGTGGGTCACTTCCCCCCCCCAAGAGTTCTCTCCCATCAATGGTTGTTACTTGCAGGGGGTGTTCTAGAGGCACCACGTGGAGCTGGTGTTCTAGTGCAAAATCCCTGCTAAAGAAGTTGCAAGAGCTGCCAGAATCCAGCAATGCCTTCACCTTAATAGGGTGTCCGTTAGGGAGTTCTAACACCACCTCTATGGCTATGGCTGCCCGGGGGGGGGGTCTGGTTTGGGCACTACTACTGGTTGCTCGGCTGGCTGCTGTGCCTGCTCTCCTGCAGCCAAGCATTGCCGTTTCCCTGCTCCTGCTCACCACCAGCTGCCCCCACCATTCCTTGCCACGCCTTCTTCTGAGGGCAGACTCTGGCAAAATGTGCCGGCTGTTGGCAGAGAAAACACTTCTTGGTCGTTTTCCCCTCCTTCTCGCGAACCTCGCCGGAGTTTGAAACCCCGCGCGCGCGCACTCCTCCAATTACCATTGGTTCCGCGGGAGGGGCGGGCGGCGCAGGTTGCTCAGGCACGTCTGGAATGCGATTGTCATGCCAACGCTCCGCTCTCCCTTCCCACCTTTCCAGAGCGCGCGCCTCTTGGCGTACTCCCACAGCAAGCGCCATTTTAGTCAGCTGGTCCATCGATTGCGGGCGGGGCGAGCGGGAAAGTTCATCTTTTACCCAAGGGGATAAGCCTTCCTCAAATAACATTTGCACTGGTTCTGAACCCAGTTCCCACCCGAGTTTGTGGATTAGCATTGCAAATCGTGACCAGTACTTTCTCACTGATTGGTTCCCTTGTTTGCACCCCATCAGCTCTTTGCGCGTCACGCTTTGCTCCACATCACTCGAGAACATCTGGTCCATGGCGCTAAAAAATTTCCTCAAGTCCTTTAAGGCGGCATTCTCCGATGCCATTAAGGGCCTAATCCATTCTCTGGCCCCGCCTTCCAGATGCCCTATCACAAAAGCGACTCTCCCCCCATTGTCTACAAAGTCCCCTTACTGCAGGTCCAGCGCGTATTGCACTTCTGTCTTAAATGCATTATAATCTCTGGGGTTGCCTGAAAACTTCTGCACTAGTCCCGGTACCTTCCTTGCGATGGGGGTGGGCTTCCCCTGGGCATCCTGAGTCCGCCTTTCATCCAGCCGCGCCACTAGTATAGCCAGTTGCTGCTCCAAATCTCTGTTTCTTTCTTCAAGAGTTGGTTCTCTCCTGGCTCCCTCTCCTGCGCCTGCTCCTTCGGCTTGACTCATGAGGCTACCTCTGCTGCTCCGCGCACAAGCAACTGGGGACTCACGGATTGCTGTAATGGGAATTGGGGTTGCTTGTGCGTAAACTGCCAACTGCTCCAAGCTGGTCGTATAGCTAAACCTTTCCCTGGTTTGACAGCCCTTACAACGCAAATGTCTTAGTCACTGGCAGAATCCGTGAGTGGGCGTCTCCTAAACTTCCTCCAACATAGAAATTCTTTGACGCCAAGTCTCCTCCTAGATTCTCTGCGCGGAAGCCTTCTGCTCAGCGTGGGCGTGCCAAGCGGAGGTCCTCTGCTCTCTCCACTGATTTCACTGGAAGAGTCTCGGAGCGTCTCCTCCGCAGTACTCTCAGCCTCCCCTTTCTCCCTCGTGTCCCCTGGATTCCCTTCCCCAGTGGAAGCTCTCTCTCTCTCCTTGCTAGTTCCCTCCCCTGCATCATTGGAGCGTCTTACCTCTCCTCTTGCCTCTGATGGCAGTTCCCTGACAATATCCAATAAAAGGGAGTCTCCGAGGCTTGCTCGAGAGACGCCTCCCGTATGACACCTACCTACTCGTCTGTCGTTCATTTCAACCCAACAGGGTGTCATTGTTGTAATTGCAGAGTCCTGTACACAGCGGAAGGATGAGCAGTACGTGCCACATGCTTAACTTTGCTTTATTTTCATTTCAATGTTGAGAGATTACAAACATGCATCTTGCCTCTGCGGGAGCAGAGAAGCAACCTCCTTCTCCTCGGAACAAAGAAGACCAAGAGAAGAGTGAAAAACAGGAAACCAGTGTACGTCACATCCAGTCTCCCATCCCCGTGGGAAAACCTACCTACTCGTCTGTCGTTCATTTCAACCCAACAGGGTGTCATTGTTGTAATTGCAGAGTCCTGTACACAGCGGAAGGATGAGCAGTACGTGCCACATGCTTAACTTTGCTTTATTTTCATTTCAATGTTGAGAGATTACAAACATGCATCTTGCCTCTGCGGGAGCAGAGAAGCAACCTCCTTCTCCTCGGAACAAAGAAGACCAAGAGAAGAGTGAAAAACAGGAAACCAGTGTACGTCACATCCAGCCTGAAATAGAGCTAGAATAAGTGCTAGAGCCAAAGACTGAGACAAAGCCTAATAAAGAGCAGAAGCCTGAGCCTGAGCCTGAGCCTGAAACAGTGCTTGATACAGTGCCAGAGCCTGAAACAGATCCAGAGCCACAATTACAGCCATAGTGCCACAGCCTGAGTCTGCAACAGTGTTTGATACAGCGCCAGAGCCTGAAACAGAGACACAGCCTGAAACAGAACCTGAGCCTGGTTATTAGCATGGCAATTAAAGAACAGAGAGGTAGAAAGGCTTATAAATAGAGTTAAGTGCAAAGGCAAAATAATAAACAACCCTAAAGAAATAGAGAAACGATTTCTCGAATTCTTTAGAGAAATCTATAAGGAAGGAAATGAAACAACAGAAGAAGTTAAAGAACATTTAGAACAGAACTGTCTTCCGAAATTTACTAAAGAACAAAAAGAACTGTTGAATGCCCCTATTACATCGTACGAAATGCAAAGAGCAATTAAGGAAGCAAAGATAGGAAAGCCACCAGGGCCAGACGGCCTACCGGCAATATATTATAAAAAAATGGAGGACTTACTGTCTGACCCATTAAGAAGTATCATGAACAACATCTTAAAAGACGGAACCATGCCGGATTCTTGGAAAGACAGCCTTATTGCATTAATTCCAAAACAGGGAACGGACAATCTACTTATTAACAACTATAGGCCTATCGCACTTCTAAATAACGATTATAAATTATATGCAAATATTTTGGCCAAAAGATCAAAAAAAGGCTTCCAGATGATGATACACAATGACCAAGCTGGCCTTTTGCCCGGGAGGCACATTTATAGCAACACTAGAAACATTATAAACTTATTAGCGTATTTAGACTTAAGAATAGAAAAGAAGGCAGTCTTAATGGCTATAGATGCAGAAAAAGCTTTCGACAGGGTATCCTGGAAATTTATGAAAGGTCTATTACACCATATGGATTTGGTATACAGTATATAATAGGGATTGAAGCAATATAATCAAAACAAAAAGCTAAAATCATAATCAATGGAAATATATCACCGGAGTGTGAAATCAGTAAAGGGGTCAGACAAGGTGGCCCACTATCCCCCTTAATTTTCATATTAACATTGGAAGTTTTATGTAAACAAATTAGGGAAGAAAAAGAAATAAAAGGGATTATGCTGGGAAATAGAAGTTACAAAATGAGAGCATTTGCTGACGATTTAATTATAACTATGGAGCAACCAAAACAGAGTTTAAGAAAGGCGTTGGAAATAATATATGGCTACGGTAAAGTTGCGGGGTTCAAAATGAATTTAAACAAGACAAAACTATTAGTTAAAAATATGTCGCCAGATGAAAAAGCAGAATTAGAACAAATAATACACATTAAAATCTACCCCAAAGTCAAGTATTTAGGAGTATGGATAACACCAAAGAATATTAACTTATATGAAGATAATTATACCAATTGTTGGAAAGATATCAAAAGACAGTTGGAGACATGGACAAGGTTAAATTTATCATTCCTGGGCTGTATTTCGGTAATTAAAATGATAGTTTTACCGAAGCTACTCTTTCTATTCCAAACGATTCCAATTACAGGAAAGACCAGCAGTATCAACAAGTGGCAAAAAGAAATTTCTAAATTTTTGTGGAAGGGTAAAAGACCAAGAGTAAAGCATAAGATATTACTAGATACTGTAGAAAGAGGTGGCTACGGGTTACCGGATTTGAAGCTATATTACGAAGCCTCATGTCTTCTCTGGTTGAAAGATTGGTATTTATTAAAAAATTGGGATATTTTAGATCTAGAAGGTCATGACTGTTGGTTTCTGCTTTCTTCACTGTGCAGCGAAGTGCTTGTCACGGGACAATGTTTTGCATTCCACAGTCAGAGTACTGTTGGGTTTTCCCACGGGAATGGGAGACTGGATGTGACTCGCATTTTCAACATCATAATGTCAATGCGAAGGAATAAGGCCCCCGGCCCAGACATGGTCCCGTTGGACCTTTTCCTGACTGATCCTCTTTGGTGGAGCGAACAGCTGACCTCTGTATTCACCGCTATCTCCTCCGCCCTAGACATCCCCGACTCCTGGAGAGAAGCTATAATAGTTCCGATCTTCAAAGGCGGCCAGCCAAACATCCCTAGGAACTATCGCCCCATCAGTTTATTATCTATCCCGGGGAAAATATTTGCCGCTGTTTTACTGGAGGAACTTCTCTCATGGGTCCAGGAGAAGAACATTCTACCACTAGAACAGATTGGTTTCCGAAAGTCAGCATCAACCATGGACCACTGCCTAACTCTCTATCACCTTGCCAGTAAATACACTGCACCAAGGCAAGGCCACCTATTTGCAGCTTTCATGGACCTGGAGGCCGCCTTTGATTCCATTCCTAGGCAGAGATTATGGTCCAAACTTGCCCATCTGGGAATTGATCCGCACCTCCTCTCCCTAATTATTTCCCTGTATTCAAACACCACAGCTCGCGTCCGAAGTGGGCCCAACGGCTCCCTCACTACTCCATTTTCAACGGCCAAGGGCGTCCGACAAGGTTGTCTCTTAGCCCCTCTACTGTTTAATCTCTATCTTCATGATGCAATTTCCACTTTGAAGCTAGCATCTAAGTACCCTCCTCACTTAGCAGGCCACCCCGTTGCTTCCCTTTTCTATGCTGATGATGCCGTCATCTTATCCAGAACAGCTGCGGACCTAGCAAATGCAGTTAATGCATTTATTGCCTATTGTAAGAAGGAAGCTCTTAATATTAATTATAAAAAATCGAAAGTCCTCCACTTCACTCGTTCCCGCAAACTCAAGCTGGAGCCGCTTAAGATCACAGGTGGCTACTTAGAAAAGGTAAAAGCCTTTAAATACCTAGGCTTAATATTCACTAATAATCTCTCCTGGACCACCCATCTACAATCTGCCTTTCTCGCTGCAACCACGACCTCTAACACCATTGCCCGATTTTACCACCAGAAGGGCGGCAAACACCTTCCAGCAGCAATTCAAATATTTAATGCCAAAGTTGTCCCTAAATTATTATACGGATGCGAAGTATGGACTACAGCAATATCAGCTAACTTGGATCGCCCTCTTCATATGTTTCTGAGATCTCTTTCCGGCGTCCCGAGATGTGTCTCAGGTGCAGCACTACGACTCGAGTTCGCCCAGCCCTCAATTGTAAAACGAGCATGGAGTCGAGCCATTTCCTATAGCTCCCACCTATTAGCATCGGATGCTCGAATTAGAGGTGGGTTTTCCAATCTGATCCTAAGAGATATTCATAACTCCCCTTGGAAAACTACAATTAATCTCAAACTCCGCTCTCTTCTCAATTTGAATTGTAAAACTGTTCTTAACTCAGAGTATATCAGCCCGGCGGCCCTACCTCCAATTAAAAAGAAACTACAGCAACTTGACTTCTCTAACACAGCTTCCTATGCAAGAGGGCCGTGTTCAGGCCTAGCCCTAGCTATTCCACCCCCTGAAGGGATCCCTCTATATTGCTTCACAATTTCTTCGGAGGCTAAGCGAAGGGCCTTTACCTGTGCCCGTCTCAACTGTTTTCCTACAGCAGTTCTGTCGGGTCGTTATTCCAGAGTTCCCATCGCAAATAGAACATGCACCTGTAATGACACGACCCTGGAGACTATGGAACATGTAATGCTCTTCTGTCCTAATTGGACAGATGAAAGATCTCGGTTTTTAACCCCTCTCGTGAACAAGCTTCATCTCCCAATCCAGCCTTGGATAGTGTCCCTTTTTTTGCAGGATTCTGATTGTTGGATTACCGAGATGACAGCTAACTTCCTGCTTAGTGTGATGAAGAGGAAAGCGGCACTAACTTCTTCCTTAACACCACAGCTGCAGTCGATACGCCGCACAATCGAACGAAGTTCCAAGTAGCCTTATTGTACAAGGACAATGGAGTTAGGACAAATCTGAGGAGCTGAAGGACCCTTTAACGGTCCTCCTCCAGCCTCAGCAGTTTTTTTTGTGTGTGTGTGTGTGTTGTTGTTGTTGTTTTTTCTCTTTAAGTATTTGCCCAGGACGATATCTACCTTTACCTCCCCACCCCCATTTTATGTTGTTATTTTAATGTATATCATGCTATGGCCACACGGCTAATGCAATAAAATTTATGATGATGATGTTGCTTTTTTTAACAGCGATTGCTTCTAGTGGAGAGTTCCATCTTGGGGTTTTCTGTTCCAAATATCTTTTGTATTTTCCCCATACCTTATATATAGCATTTCTTATTATATGATTTGAAAAACTCCTATGCGTCTTTATTTTCCCATAATTAAGATAGCCATGCCACCCAAAACGGGTGTTGAAGGAAAGCATTGCTTCTGCACATAACTGTGGCATGATGGGAAGTCTTGCTTCTAAGCTTTGTTCTGCTCATGCTGCACAAACCGTGCTGATGCTAAGACATTCCCTCATCACCCTGGTACGTTCTGTTCACCTTGAGTTCACACCATATCAATCTGTACTTACCCCTCCTTGTACATTCATAGATAGATAGATAATACTTTATTCGGCTATAAGCCCACAAGGTAAAAACCCATCAATAAATAAAATAGCATTTTACATTCTAAAATATCAACTAAAATATTTCAACGCATACTCTCCTTGACCTTACATACAGTATCTAGATGTACCATATTGTGGCCTTGATTATAAAGATGGTGGATAGAGTTTACTAGATTTTAATAGTCATGCAGCATTCCATGAAGTCTTTTGTATGAAAGAACTGAATTCAGGAATCTGGCAACCTGTAATGTTCTATAAGAATCAATGTCCTGGAGCAGATAGGCTAGATGTGATTCAGGTGGTTTTGCAAGAGTTTCCAAAATGATTGAACTCAGAATCCTTGATCGGGGAACAATATATAAAGGACAATTAAACAAGATATGATGAAGGGATTCTATTGATTTGTCGTCACATGCGCATAAAACAGAGGTTTTACCATTAGAAAATCTATTGTTCAGCACATTTGAGGGGAACACATTAACTCTGGCTCTAACAAAAGCGAATCTATGTGATGCAACCGACAAGGTAGACAAATATCGAGAAATCTGGGGCATAAATGTAATGCCCTGGTTTATCAGGGAACATGTACCTCCACCTGTAGTAAGATTTTGTTGCAAATCAACCTCCTCCAATCTTTGTTTGATGACCTTTTTTTGCTGTAATTAGATCTAAATTTAGTATATCGGAAGGAGAGATTCCATATGTCAACAGTTTGGAATGGATTTTTGTTGCCCATGGGCTGGTAAATTCATCTCTCCAAAGACACTGAATTGAAGCCTTATTTACCTAGGGATCCATTAGCCACGCCATCCCCGAACCTTGGAGGGAACAAAAAGTACCAGGAAAGCAAAATCTTCTTTGGAGAAAAGAGTTTATTGAAAATCTGTACCCAGAGACAACCAGCTGGATAACTCCTGAAAATATTCTGGCTGTAAAGTAATACACTTCAGCAGACTTTCTTATACTTGTCAGAACACTCTTCCCCCTCCCACATCTTCCCCAGACTTATTGCTTGCTAAACACATTTTATTGCTTGCTAAGCATTCCTGTCTTTTTGCTAACCAAGCACTCCCTCCCCTCTCCTTCATACACGTGTCTCTTCTCATTCTTGCATTAGTAAGCATAAGACAGAAAAAGGGGCCTCTTTAGCAACAGGTCTGGTCTGGTTGGTTATTGCTTACAGTAGCAGCTTCTGCATGAACTTTTGCCCTGCCAGCCAAATTTAGCACAGTCACTGGCGGCGTGCTAACTGTCTGGCCAAAATTTGCAGAAGTTGCAGAAGTAAGATTTCTTAGGTACAGAATACAAAGCACAGAAAATATTGAGAGAAACCTTTCCCATCTTCCTTCACTCCCTCCTCTTCTTTTGAACAATCTATTACTTAGATTCGTTCTGGGGTAGGGGTCTATATTCTCTCATTACAGCAATCACGCGAGGTCCCACCATATTCTGCAAGCATTGCATCAAGCAGGGAATACAAAAGCAAAGAAGCAATAGAAGCATTAGTCAATATCCTCCCCATCCATCCACCTGGGAAGATGCCATTATAGCCAGGGTATATGAACTTACTTTGCACAGAGGTGACATCTGCGGTGTCACAAGTGCAATGGCAGTGGGAGACACCAATTGCTCTTTTACTAATAGGTTCCCTTTTTTTTTCTTTTTTCTTTTTTTCTGTGACACACAGACCCACTCATTCACCCTATGGACACGGAGGGGTGATGGATGTATCCACTGAGGCCAGAAGTGAGAATCTGGGAGGGTGGAAAGATTGTGGATGGTGGAACGGTTAAGTGGCAGTGGGAGGAGCGGCAGTCCACTCGAGGCATCTGTTGGGGGCAGGGTGCATACTATGACAAGGGCGGTTGAGATAACTTCCACCCACCAACCCCAAGAATGCCAGATTTCCCTACAATCTCTTGTGGGTGGACTGGGCTCTCGTGTTGTCTCTTCAAGATATTATACCCAAAAGGGGCTTCTCCCTCTTCATATATCAGCATGCACCCACAGGAATATGTCCACCCCTGCAATGGCCTGACACTTGGGGTGACTATATCAAGGGGTTCCGGGCCCAATACCAAAAGTCCTGGTGGTGCCTCTAAATTGGCTGGAGAACAAGTGTCTACGTTGGGGACGCTGCCCGCGGGCGCCCCTCCCATCCAATTATTCAGCCGTGCGTAGAGATACCAGCCTCCGGAGTGATATCAGCAAGGCGGTCGTCTACCGGGCGCCTGGAGATGGTCATCCGAAGAGGGTTCTCTGGATCTGGCGTTACTGTCCAGTCTGAAATGGCTTTCTTCACTCGAGTATGGTGGACCCACGGGGTGATGCCGGCAACCTTCACAGCAGTAGGGGTAGAGAGTAGCACGGTGTATGGTCCCCTCCGGCAGGGCTGTAGGGGGGCTCGTTGCCAGTCTTTCACCCACACTTCGTCACCCGGTTTGAACTGATGGAAGGTTCAGTTAACACACATGGGGTGCGAGCCAGGGTCCACCTGTTGAGATAAGAGAAAACTTGGGAGAGTGACTGTACATAGTTAATCAATTGCACATCTTGGCTAGCATATGGAGTTAACATTCTAACATATGGGACTGGTCTCCCAAACAGAACTTCAAAAGGTGACAAGTGGGTCCGTTTAGACGGAAGACTATGGACCCTGAGTAATGCCAAGGGCAACATGGTCACCTAATTAGACCCGGTTTCCTGTGTCAGCTTGGACAGCTGATTCTTTAGAGTCCTGTTCATTCTTTCAACCTTTCCAGAACTCTGGGGTCTATAAGCAGTATGCAGCTTCCAATTGATCTGGAGCGCTTTAGCCAGTCCCTGTAGGACTGCATGAACGAATGCTGGTCCATTATCAGATCCTATGGACCTTGGCAATCCATAGCGAGGGATGATTTCCTTAAGCAGGCACCTGGTTACTTCAATTGCCTTTTCAGTCTTTGTTGGCCATGCTTCGACCCATCCGGTGTAGGTGCACACTGCCACCAGCAGGTAGCGATATAGTCCACAACGGGGTAATTCAGTGAAGTCCACAACAAGATCTTCCATAGGTGCAGTTCCACTGTGCTGAACTCCCGGGGGAGCCAGTGGTCCGATTCTGGGATTATTCTTTTGACATAGCAGACATTTCCTGGAAACCTGGGCTGCCAGTTGATAAAGGTGGGCTATATAGAAACACTTTGCCAGCTGCTTGGTGGTAGCATCTGGTCCCATGTGGGTTGACTCATGGTATCTCTGAGTTATCTGCCGAGACAGGGACTCTGGAATCCATATCCTGTCATCTGGGGTGAGATACCATCCTTCTTTGGTCAATGTCAGCTCCTGGGCATCTGCAGTGTCCCTTTCCTGTTGTGTGTAAGCCGGCTTGTCAGCGGTGCTTAAAATTTCTTCTGGGATCAGTGCTCCAATGATCGGAGCTGGGGCCAGTTCCCGGGCTGCTTCCTTGGCCACCTTGTCTGCCAGTCGATTTCCTCTGGCCACTTCCCCTGGTCCAGTTGTGTGTCCATAACAATGGATAACCGCTACCGCTTCAGGCTCCCATACAGCATCCAGAAGGTTCAATAAGGCTTGTGGGTGGGCCACCTGGTTTCCTCTGGAGGTAAGCAAACCTCTTTCTTTCCATAAGGCTCCATGGGCATGTAAAGTCAGGAATGCATACTTAGAATCTGCATAAATGTTTATCTTCTGTCCCTTTGCCAGGCTCAGGGCTCTGGTAAGCGCAGTTAGTTCTGCCAGCTGGGCCGATGTTCCAGGCGGGAGTGACTTTGCTTCAATCACCTGGTCTTCCAGGGCTACCACTGCATAGCCTGCCTTCCGCTGCCCAGCCTCGTTTGCCTCGTCTTTGAGATCAGGCCTGTTGGAATATACTTCGTCCATTACTTCAATGCAATCGTGCATCTGCTCCTCACCTTCTCCTACCGGCAACAGGGTAGCTGGGTTGAGGGCAGTGGTGACTTGGAACTTCAAACGTGGGTGCAACAATAACATCTGACACTTTCTCATCTTTGCTTGGGAGAGAAAATAGGTACCCTTCATGTCAAGCAGTGCTGGGACTGCATGTGGAGTCACACAAACAGTGTCTTGACCAAAAGTAAATTTGTCTGCTTTGTTCAGTAGGGTGGCTACTGCCACAACTGCTCTCATACAGGGGGGGGGCAATCTCTGCTCTGTTGGGGTTAGCTTCTCTGACAAGTATGCGACAGGTTGCTGCCAATTTTTCAGTTTCTGGCATAAGACTCCCTTGGCTACCCCCCTGGTCTTCATCTATGAACAGGTTAAAAGGCTTCTCGGGGTTTGGATGCCAAGCGCTGAGGCTTGTTATAATGCCACTTTGAAATCCTGAAAAGCCTGTTGCTGTTCCCTGCCCCATATAAAAAGATCCTTCTCTATTCCCCTAGTTGACTCATGCAGGGGCCAAGCAATGCTTCTGTAGTTAAAGCAGAAGCAAAGCAGGAAACAGCTTGCTTGTGGTTTTTCAGTTAACAGCAGTTTCTGGCTAGGCAGGAAACGACCTCTTGACCTGTCTGATTTAGACTTTGCAAGTTACTGCAGTTTTGAGCTGTTTAACCACCATAGCAGAGTGCAGGAATTTACTATGTGTAGATAATATAAATTATACATCATTATAAGTGGGATTTTAGGTTTTAAAAATCCCTTCAAACAGTTTTATGATCTTTGCTGGATTCTCCTCAAAAGAGGGGTTCTGATTTTTCCAATTACAAACATCTGCACTTGAAAAGGGTATATGCTGGATCTTGTAGGTCTGTGGTGCCTTCGCTTGTCCAGCTGGGACAGGGGCTGGTGGATCATAAAACCCTCCGAAGGGGCATTACTCCGGCTGCCTGATCCTTCCTGGTTTTCTCATACTGTCTGTGAGACATACTTTCTTCGCCGCCTGTCCCCACTTCCTCTTTTCAGGGGTGTAGCATTTCTGCTGCCTCAACTAACAAGGGACTCACATCCAACTTCTCCCTCAAATGGCTTTACAAACTCCTTTAGTCTCTTTTTCTGTTTTTCTGTCCACATTTTCTTTCCTTGATTCATATCATCTAGTATCTTCCTAAACTCTTCGTTACCTTCCTCTTCTTCCGTCTCACTATCCTTCTTCGCAGGTCCTCCCCCCCCTACACCAGCACCTCCCTGTGCTTCTTGATTTTGGCCTGGGGGGGGTTGTTGGAGGGGCTGTTGCTGGAGTGTAAGGTGGTGACTTAATCACTCCCATCTCCTCATCTTCTGGGTCTTCTAACACCAGAGGCTTCACTGTACAAATCCTGTTCTGTGTGTTGCTGTCACAGCAAAACTTTAGCCATGGTAGATTCTTTTCTACATTGGTCTTCCATGTAGAGATATAGGGGATCTGGTCTGGGTGGACATTTAATATATTTTGCCACAGGGGGTTGATTCGCCACAGGGGGTTGATTAATTGCAAATCAAAGCCACGCAGTTCCCTGGGTCGGCAAGTCCACCTCACATAAAGTTCTGAGTCTCTGTTCTTTTCAATTTGAATCCCCAAATCATCACTCTTCTCGTTCCTCCCTTTCTCCATCTTCGCCCAGGTCTAACAATGCATTGTCCACGGGATTGGGGGCTGGGCCATCTGTTCCCTGTGGCGGGGGTGGTGCCAGGGCTGTTGCCGGGGCATAAGGCGGTGGGGGCATTAAAACTTTATCTTCTTCCTTCTCTGAATCCTGGAGGACTGGGGGGTTGTCCTCCTGTCTTCCTGACTGAGCAGATACGGCTGCCTGAGACTTTTGGCAGCATGACTTTAGCCAAGGGGGGGGTTCTTTTCCACATTGGTGTTCCATGTGGAAATGTAGGGGATTTGATCAGAACGGTCATTCAAAATGTTCTGATATTATGGATTAATGAGTTGCAAATCTAGATGGACGGCCAATTTATTCTTTTGGGTAGGCCAGTCTAATTCACAATGTCCTCATCTTCCCCTCATCAGCTTGAATCCCCAAAAGCCTTCCAAGTATCTGACATGCAACATAGCAATAAAGCCTTCCAAGTATCTGACATGCAACATAGCAACATACAACATACAAATCACATCAATATAATTTCAACATGTAACACACTAAACACACCAAAATAACTTCAGCATGCAATACACAAAACACAAAACACACCAAAAATCACAATATATATATATCCCTCCCTCTTCTGTTCCCAACTTCTGCTGGTGGCACTCTCCTGCACAAGCAGTCCCCTTTTATTCCTGGTGGCTGGCACTCTACTGCGCAACCAATCCCCTTATTCCTGGTGGCATCTTATTGCCTGTGGCACCCTGCCACAACCAGGGGAGGTTGATCAAGCCTCCTGCCCTCCCTCGGGCCCCTAGCCCTTTCCTTCGGGCTTACCTTTTTCCGCTGCGGACCTGTCCCCTCGGCGCCGTCCTGTCCTCTTGTTCTCCCTCAACTAGATGTCTCCACTCCAGAACAGTGTGGCTGGCTCCCCCCACGAAACAGGTGGGGTGCGCACGGGAGCCTGCAAACGCTGCTGAGCTGTTCACCTTGGTTGAGCCTGGCCCTCCGGTCCATATTGGGGAGGGGGCTTATCCCGGACGAGCCCCCAGAGAGATGAAGCCTTATTTACCTAGGGATCCATTAGCCACGCCATCCCCGAACCTTGGAGGGAACAAAAAGTACCAGGAAAGCAAAATCTTCTTTGGAGAAAAGAGTTTATTGAAAATCTGTACCCAGAGACAACCAGCTGGATAACTCCTGAAAATATTCTGGCTGTAAAGTAATACACTTCAGCAGACTTTCTTATACTTGTCAGAACACTCTTCCCCCTCCCACATCTTCCCCAGACTTATTGCTTGCTAAACACATTTTATTGCTTGCTAAGCATTCCTGTCTTTTTGCTAACCAAGCACTCCCTCCCCTCTCCTTCATACACGTGTCTCTTCTCATTCTTGCATTAGTAAGCATAAGACAGAAAAAGGGGCCTCTTTAGCAACAGGTCTGGTCTGGTTGGTTATTGCTTACAGTAGCAGCTTCTGCATGAACTTTTGCCCTGCCAGCCAAATTTAGCACAGTCACTGGCGGCGTGCTAACTGTCTGGCCAAAATTTGCAGAAGTTGCAGAAGTAAGATTTCTTAGGTACAGAATACAAAGCACAGAAAATATTGAGAGAAACCTTTCCCATCTTCCTTCAGAATAAGATGGTAATTGGGCAATTTATGCCAAAGGGACAGCCAGTAATTAAAAGCATGTCTCCACATCAGGATCTCTAAGGAGGGGGTCTTAAGTTCTAAGCGAATAGCAGAATTGCTTACACAGGAGGGTAGCTTCAAAAGGCGTCTGAGAAAAAGATTTTGCAATGTCACCAGAGGCATGAGGTTTACAAAAGCGCCCCATAAAGGGACCGCATAGGCCATAGTTGCTACCACTTTTGCACTATAAACTTTTAAGGCAGATGGAACATGCATAGCCCCCTCTGTAAAGAAAAAGCGTAATAGAGCGTAGATAAGGGCTTTGCCCTTATTTTGTAAGTATGTGATATGCGCCTTCCATCCCATATTATGCTGGAAGTAAATTCCTAGATATTGAAATTTGTAGACTTGTTCAATTGGCTTCCCCTCAAGTTCCCACCTATACAATTTATGACTCCTGGAAAAAATTAGGACTTTAGATTTAGAATGGTTAATAGTGAGTAAATTTGTTTGGCAATATAACGAGAAGATCTTAAAGGCCCTCCTCAAACCGATTCTTGAATATGAGAGGGTCACCGCATCGTCCGCGTACAATAGTAAGGGGCAGCGATAGTCTGCAAGCCTGGGTGCATGAATGGTGGTTTGGGCCTCAACTAGGGGAGTTCTCATATCACTAATATAGAGGTTAAAG
The DNA here is from genome assembly GCF_965113315.1 of Podarcis vaucheri. NCBI lineage: Eukaryota > Metazoa > Chordata > Lepidosauria > Squamata > Lacertidae > Podarcis > Podarcis vaucheri. The sequence continues at coordinate 20,239,561 of NC_138757.1, forward strand.
AGATAGGGGGCAAGGATGCACCCTTGTCGTACCCCCTTATTTATTGGTACAGAGTTTGTGAGATCGCCCTCGGGTGTTAACCTCACCCTCGCGGCCGTCCCTTCATGTAATTTGATCATAAGCCACAACAGCCTTTTATCTATGCCCCACTTTGCTATTTTTTCCCATAGCAGCTCTCTAGGGATACTGTCAAAGGCCGCCTTCAGATCTATAAAAGCGGCACATAAAAGACCATGAAGGGGGGGGGGGAGAATACTTCCGCGCCAAATGATATAAAATTAGTGCTTGGTCAATAGAAGCACAATTTGGTCTAAACCCGGCCTGTTCATGGCCTATCAGATTGGAATCTTCGGCCCATTGGGTTAGTCTGGTTAGCAAGAAGCGAGTGTAGATTTTTCCGATGATTGATAATAAACTGATATTACGATAGTTTCCTGGGTCCTCTGGTGGTCCTTTTTTATATATAGGAATTATGATGGACTCCTTCCATGATCTTGGTATCTGGCCCGTGGCATTAATTGCATCAAAAACTTTTGCAAGAATTTTGGCCCACCATGCTGGGTGTTGTTTAATAGCTTTCCGCCGGGATCAGATCGGGCCCTGGTGCTTTATCAGTTTTCAGTTTGGCAATAATAATAATAATAATAATAATAATAATAATAATAATAATAATTTATTACGGCCATAGGCCCATACGGATAAAAACAAGACATAAATAACAGCTTGTGCACGTGGGAAAAAACAGCCGCTAAAACACTACTATAACAATAAAATACTATAAGATGGAATGGCATACTACGCCTTAATTAGCTTGTGGTGCTCCTTGGCAACGCTTTTGGGTAAGGACAGCGACCAGGAACCTAGCCACTTTCAGGGTCGTATGGGTATCCTTATCCTGCAAGATTTGGGTAAGGTGGAATTTTGGTGGGGTACCCTCTAGTTTCTGTATGATTGATCCCAACAAATTTGCCCGTGGCACCTTGAATAAGGGGCAAGTGAACATAATGTGCTGAAGCGACTCCGGCGTCTCCTTATCACATTCGCACATGGCGGAGGCTTGGCCCTTTGAGAATCTATGTCTCAGGACATTGGAGGGGAAAACGTTAAACCTCGCTTTGGTGAAGGCCAGCCTATGGGCAACAGTCGAAAGGGAGGAGAGGTATGATGGAACGCGGTAAGTTAAAGTGATACCAATGTTCTGGGGCGAACAAACACCTCCCCCCAGCATATAATTTCGCTGTAAATCGATGTCATCCAGTCTTTGGCGGATCAGTCTTTGAGCAGTGATTTGATCTAGTTTTAGGGAATCTAAGGGAGAGATTCCATAGCTCAGGAGTTTGGCATGAATTCTACTAGTCCAAAGGCTGGAGAATTCATCTCGCCATAAGCATTGGACAAGGTAATGGTCTGGTAATCTATGCCACAATGATAACCAATAATTGAAGACTTGCTTCCACAGGCAAGTTTCTAAGGATGCGATCTTCAATTCTAGTCGCATGGCTGCATTGCTTACGCACGGGGGGAGCATTAGGAGCCGACGTAGGAATTGGTTTTGCAGAGTCTCAAGAGGAGCAAGGTCTGTCATCATGGCCCAGAGCGGGGCAGCATAAGTAAGCACGGGTACCACTTTTGCCTTGAACACCTTTAGGGCCGAGGGAACATGCAAAGCTCCATCCGAAAAGAAAAATCGGAGGAGCGCATATGTCAGAGCTGCCACCCAGTCCCAGCTCACATAGGACCAAGTCCGCCAGCGCTCACTTTATAAGAGTCTTTATTAAGTTACAGGTTTCATTTCCGAACTGCAGCGTGCAGCTCTACACCTTCTGCCCTAGGTCGGCGAAGACCCGTCTGAGTCCCCGCCTCTTGCACACCAGCTTAATACCCTAGCCTTGCTCCACCTCCTTCGCCTCTCCCTACGTCTCTGGGTCCTTCTGCCCCCCTGGGCCTCCTCCCTTCTACTCTCCTCTGACGCTGACCCCCCTGATCCTTCTGCCTCCTTGCGGCGGGCTTTAGGACCTGGCTCACTCTCCGGGCTGCTTACTGCTCCAGCTTCCGCTGCATTTGAACTTGGCGCGCGCGCCCAACTCTCTACTTTCCTCTTAACCGTTGCCTCGCTCTCTGAGGAGGGCGTGACCACCCCTGACTCGTGCCCTCCCTCCTGCTGACAGCCTCCGGAACCCGATGCCTGGCTACCTTCCTCCCTGCTGCTCTCAGTCTTGAGCGTGGGTCCCGACTTCCAGCTGCTGCCGCCCTCAGTTATGAGCGTGGGTCCCGACTTCCAGCTGCTACTCTCTGAATCTCCTCTGTTCCCTTCCTCCTGGGGTGTCCCCCCGGATCCCCCCCTTGCTCTGCTCACTGGGGCTCCCTTTTGGGAGTCCTCTGACTCACTGCTTAGGCTTGGAGATCTCGGGTCGTCATCATCACTCATTTTCCCTTCGGATTCCTCCCCCTCGCTCTCTGCTTCCTCCCTTCTCTGCGTCTCTGCTCCTGAACCCCTGACATCCATCCCCCCCTCGAAGCCCCCCCTTCCCCCCTCCCCGCTTTCAGGTGTGGGTGCTGGGTGCTCCATCATCACGGGAGGGAATGCCGGATACAGTTCGCTCCCCGTGGTTGGCCGCCAACTGAAGACCTCCGAGTCTTCCTCCTCGCGGTCGCCGACGTTGACCTGTTCCGCTTCCATCTCTGTACCGCCGTGCTCGAACCCAAGGTCCTCCCCGAACACGTCCATGTCAGTCTCTGCGTCGGTCGCTCGACCTGGCATCTCCAGCCACTTCCGGCGCCATTGCTCCTCCGGTCGATCGTCCCACCAATACGAGGTGTCTGACGCCGAACCCGCCGGCGATCCTTCTGGGGAACGGGTGCTCAGTGCGGGTTCCCCGTCCGAGTCGAATCCATGGAACGTGCTGGAAGAAAGTGTGGGCGTGAACAGCCAGTCGTCGAAGAAGCTCGCTGGCATGGGTCTGTGTGGGAAAAGGGCATGAAACTCGTCCTTGAGCAGGGGTTCCTCCAAAGCGTAGTCTGGCACCCAGCTATTGGCGCTGGCCCGGGTGCCCTCTCTGGCTAGGAGGTATTCGACTCCCTCTTCCCCCCATCTGGAGTCCAAAATCTCCGTGACCTCGTTGATGGGGTCTTGCTGCGTCACCCCTCGCGTCTCCGTCCGCTCCCGGAACGGACTCGGTGCCGTCCCTGGCTCCTGGAATCTGTGAGGTGCCTTGTAGGGAGTAAGCACCGACCTGTGGAACACCGGATGCATTCTGGAACCCTCCGGCAGCGCCAGTCGGAAGGCTACCGGGTTGATCTGTGCTTCGACTTGGTACGGACCAATTTGCTTGTGCCCCAACTTCTTCTTGGCCAGTGACCTGGTCGGCACTGCGTGGGCTGCCAACCAGACCCAGTCTCCCACTTGGATCTCTTCGCCAACCCGCCTGTGCTTGTCAGCTTGCACCTTGTAGGCGTGCTTAGCTAGCTCCAGCTGCCGTCTGAGTTGATCGTGTACCGCCTGCAACTCTGACGCGAACGCGTCCGCCGTCTGTGGTTCTCCGCCCCCCACTCTCTCCCGTCCCGGGAAGGTTCTGGGATTCCTCCCATTGTTGGCGAAGAACGGCGTCACCCCTGTGGACACGTGCTTCGTGTTGTTGTAAGCGAACTCGGCGAGCGGCAGGTAATCCACCCAGGTCGCAGGTTGTTGATTGGCATAGCATCTCAGGTACTGCTGCATGATGGCATTGACCCTCTCTGCTTGCCCGTTGGTCTGCGGGTGTCTTGCTGATGCCAGATCGACCTTGACATTTAGAAAACTCATCAGCTTCTGCCAGAAATTCGAGACGAACTGGCGCCCGCGGTCGGACAGGATAGACCGCGGCAGACCATGCACTTTGAACACGTGATCTATGAACAGTTTGGCGGTTTGTTCCGCCGTGGCCACCTTCGCACACGGAATGAAATGTGCCATCTTGGTGAACAAGTCCACCACCACTAGTACAGCTGTCTTGCCTCTCGAGCTGGGTAGATCCGTAACAAAGTCCAGGGCCACTCTCTCCCACGGTTCAAACGGCGTTTGCAGCGGTTCCAGCAGTCCCGCCGGCGGTTTGTGCACCGGCTTGGCCCTCTGGCAGGTGTCGCACCTCGCAACGTAGTCCGCGACTTCCCCTCTCAGTCTGGGCCACCAAAAGTCCCTTGCGACTAATTCCACCGTTTTTTCCGTGCCAAAGTGCCCGGCCGTGGGTGCGTCGTGCAGCTGCTGCAGTACCCTGGCGCGAAGTTCGTCTCCCGGCACGTAGATGGCCCCTTTACGTAAGAGCAAGCCGTCTCGTATCTGGAACTCGTCGCCCTTCGCCGTGCCCTTGTGCACCTCTGCCATCTTCGCCTGCGCGAAGGAGTCGTCCTGCAACGCCCGCCGCACCGCATCCAGGTCTACTGTGGCTGAAGCGCATGCCCACGCTGTTGGCGCGAAGATGTGCATGGCTGCCGCTGGCGTCGCCTCTTCGAGGTATTGCGGTTTGCGGGACAGTGCATCCGCCATGACGTTGGTGTCGCCTGGGACGTACTCTATTCGGAAATTGAAGTCAGCAAAGAACTCCGCCCAACGTATCTGCCTCTGGTTCAGGAACTGAGCCGTGCGCCAGTGCTCCAGATTCTTGTGATCCGTGCAGACCTGCACCGTGTGCTTGGCGCCGATCAGGAAGTGCCTCCACGCCTTGAAAGCTGCATGAATGGCCAGCAACTCCCTGTCCCAGATGGTGTAGTTCTGCTCCGACTTGCTGAGCTTTCTGGAGTAGAACGCTCCCGGCCTCCAGACCCCCTGTGGGTCCCTTTGCAGCAGGACAGCTCCCACTGCTCTATCGGACGCGTCTGTCTCTACCCGCATCGGTCTGCTGGGGTCGATATGCAGCAGTTGCTCTTCCGACGCGAAGAGACGCTTGAGCGCCTGAAAGGACTGCTCCGCCTGCTCCGTCCAGATGAATTTCTTTTTCTTGGAGCTTAGCGTGTCCGTAATGGCCGCCGTCTGCATCGCGAACCCCTTGATAAACTTGCGATAGAAGTTGGCGAAGCCGACAAACCGCTGGACCTCCTTCCGATTGCGCGGGCTCTTCCAATCCAACACCGCACGAACCTTGGCGCTGTCCATGGCTAGCCCCTTGTCCGACAACTTGTAACCCAAGAAATCCACCTCCGTCGTGTCGAACTGGCACTTCTCCAGTTTGGCGTACAGTCTATGCTGCTGCAGCCTCTTCAGCACCTCCCGAACATCTTGGTCATGGGCTTGCTGCGAGTCGGAGAATATCAGGATGTCATCCAGAAAGCAGACGCACTTCTTGTAAAGGAGTCCCGCCAACACATGATGCATGAAAGCTTGGAAACAGTGAGAACCGTTTTGCAATCCAAACGGCATCACTCTGTATTCGTAGGTGCCCAGAGGCGTGAACATGGCTGTCTTCCACTCATCGCCCTCCCTCATGCGGATGAGATTGTACGCACCTCGCAGGTCCAACTTGGTGAACACGCGTCCCTTGCGCACCGTCGCTAGTAGGTCGTCAATCCTGGGCATGGGGAAATCAGAAGGCTTGGTCATCTTGTTTAAGAGGCGAAAATCCACCACCAGTCTTTTTTGGGGCGTGTCCTTCTTCTTCACGAAGAAAACAGGACTGCCCCCTACTGCCCTGGACTCCCGGATGAAACCGCGCTGCAAATTGTGATCTATGAACTGTTTGAGTTCCTGTAATTCGTCCTCAGACATGGAATACAGCTTCCCTTTCGGCAGCGTCGCCCCTGGTAGGAGGTCAATCTTGCAGTCATATTGCCTGTGCGGTGGTAGCTTGTCAGCCTCTTTCTCGCAGAAGACCTCCAGAAAGTCTGCGTATTTGTGGGGGACTGCTTGCAACGTTCCCAACTGCAGTTGTGATTCCTCCTCCTCTCCCTCCTGTCTGGGCAGGATGCAGTGTTCTGCGCAATAAGAGGAGCCGAAGATCAGCTGTCTCTGGTACCAAGCCAGTGTTGGACTGTGCCTGTCCAGCCAACTCATGCCCAACACAATGGGCGTGTCCGACAGTTGGGTGACATTAAAACTGATGACTTCCCTGTGGTTGCCAAGGCGCATCACCATCGGTGGCGTTTGCTTCACCACCTGCCCCCCTAGCAACTCTCTGCCATCCACTGTGACGACTTGCAGGGGCAGAGTGGCAGGCAGTAGCTGTATAGCGTGCTGCTCCACAAAATCCTGCGCTATAAAGTCTGCGTTGCTTCCAGAATCCACAGAAAGCGGCACTTCGATAGTGACGCCATCGGGTAGCTGGAGAGATGCTGTGAGCTGCACTACTGGTTTGGGTGGGAGGGGGTCCGTGGGTTGCAAGATCGCTGGGGACTGCTTCACTGATGCGTCTGGCTGGGCCCCAGTGCCTCTGTCTCCAGCCAGACATCGTCGTTTCCCTGCTGTGGTTCTCCTTGCTGCGTTGCTGCAGTCACCATTGCTGAGGCTGCAGTGTGCTTGTGGAGCCTCCGGGGACACTCTTTCGCCAAATGGCCTGGATCCTCGCAGATGTAACACTTCCTGTTCCCTCTAGGAGGCTTCGCTTTCACTGCTGTCGGTGCTTGGGCTCTGGCTGCTGACTGAGCCCTTGCACCTCCAACCTCCATCGGTTCCCCTCCCCCTCCAGGCGGAGGTGTGGATTGCGCACGCGCTGCTTCTCTTGGAACGAAAGAGAAACTTCTCGCTGCTTCGCGCCCTCCACGTCCTTCATCTCTGCACCATGGACGTTCTTCCAGCCTCACCCCCACAGTCAGCGCCCTTTGGACCACCTCCTGCGTGCTTCGGGGCCTCTCCCCCCTTGCAATTTCATCCTTGACCGCAGAGCTTAGACCCTCCCAGAACAGGTCTCTGACAGGGGGCGAATCCCGGTCCCACTCTAAGGCACTGACCAGCGCAAAAAAGCGGGCGTGGTACTGCCGGACGCTTGCCCTCCCTTGTTTTAGTCCATGAATCTCCCGTCGGGCAAGATCCACATCAATAGTAGACAAAAAACACGCATCCATCGCTTTGATAAAGGCATCTGCATTCTGAAGCGCCGGATCTTTATCCCTCCACAAATTGCGTAGCCACGCTTTAGCATCCCCATGCAAATGGGATAGTATGAACCCCACTTTCTCTTCCTCATCTCTAAAGTCTTTTGCCAGCAGTTGCAGTGCGCACATTACGTCTGCTCGAAAATTGGGGTACTGTTGTAAATTCCCATCGAAGTGGGCCACAAGCCCTCCTGCTCTCCGTGCCAACCCAACCCCCTCCGGTCTGGGTCCTGGCTGCCCGTGTTTAACCCATGCTTCAAACCTGGCGTGGAGATCTCTGTAGGCGGCTGCCGCATCCTCCTCCCTCTTCTTGGATGCCAGTACCTCCGCGTTCAATTGGGTAACTGCCTGTTGCAGCGCTGCAACTGTCTCTGCTTCCGTCATCTCTGCTAACCGTCGTGAGCTTGCTCCCAAACACCGATCCCCTCCTCCAGCTGCCTCTCTCTCCGCTGCGAGATATCAGGTGTCCGAAGCTTTTGTGTGACGGGTCTTACTGTCAGAGCTGCCACCCAGTCCCAGCTCACATAGGACCAAGTCCGCCAGCGCTCACTTTATAAGAGTCTTTATTAAGTTACAGGTTTCATTTCCGAACTGCAGCGTGCAGCTCTACACCTTCTGCCCTAGGTCGGCGAAGACCCGTCTGAGTCCCCGCCTCTTGCACACCAGCTTAATACCCTAGCCTTGCTCCACCTCCTTCGCCTCTCCCTACGTCTCTGGGTCCTTCTGCCCCCCTGGGCCTCCTCCCTTCTACTCTCCTCTGACGCTGACCCCCCTGATCCTTCTGCCTCCTTGCGGCGGGCTTTAGGACCTGGCTCACTCTCCGGGCTGCTTACTGCTCCAGCTTCCGCTGCATTTGAACTTGGCGCGCGCGCCCAACTCTCTACTTTCCTCTTAACCGTTGCCTCGCTCTCTGAGGAGGGCGTGACCACCCCTGACTCGTGCCCTCCCTCCTGCTGACAGCCTCCGGAACCCGATGCCTGGCTACCTTCCTCCCTGCTGCTCTCAGTCTTGAGCGTGGGTCCCGACTTCCAGCTGCTGCCGCCCTCAGTTATGAGCGTGGGTCCCGACTTCCAGCTGCTACTCTCTGAATCTCCTCTGTTCCCTTCCTCCTGGGGTGTCCCCCCGGATCCCCCCCTTGCTCTGCTCACTGGGGCTCCCTTTTGGGAGTCCTCTGACTCACTGCTTAGGCTTGGAGATCTCGGGTCGTCATCATCACTCATTTTCCCTTCGGATTCCTCCCCCTCGCTCTCTGCTTCCTCCCTTCTCTGCGTCTCTGCTCCTGAACCCCTGACAGCATATGTCAGAGCTGCTTCAAGATCCTAGCTCACAGAGGATCACGCTAGCCAGCGGTTACTTAGTAAAAGTCTTTATTGAATTACAGTTTCCATTCTCAAGCTGCTGCGTGCAACTCTACGTCTTATGGGTTAGACCGGCGAAGCTCCGTCTGAGTCTCCGCCCCCTGTACACCAGCTAAGTACCCTAGCCTTACTCCACCTTTTCCGCCTGACCGTTCTTCTCTGGGTCCCTCTGCCCCCCGTGGTCTCTTCCTTTCTGGACGCTTCTGGCGCTGACCCCCCCGGACCCTTCTGTCTCCTTGCGTCGGGCTTTAGGACCTGGCTCCCTTTCCGGGCTGCTTACTGCTCCACCTTCCTGTGTATTTGAACTTGGCGCGCGCGCCCAACCTTCCACTTGCCGCCTGACCGTTTCCTCGCTCTCCGATGGAGGTGTGGCCACTCCTGACTCATGCCCTCCCTCCTGCTGCGAGCTGCCAGAGCTCGGTACCTGGCGCCCTTCCTCTCCACTACGTTCTGTTGGTGATGCTGGCCCCGATTTCCAACTGCTGCTCTCTGAGCCCCCTCTGGACCTTTCTTCCTGGGGTGTCCCCCTAAACTCCCCCCTTGCTCTGGCCACTGGCGCTCCTTCCTGTGAATCTTCTGATTCACTGGAAAGACTCGGAGATCTCGGGTCGTCGTCATCACTCATCTTTTCTTCTGCCTCCTCCCCCTCGCTCTCTGTTTCCTCCCTTGCCCTCGCCTCTGCTCCTGAACCCCTGACAGCATATGACAGAGTTTTGGCCTTGTTAAGGAGGTGTTGAATTTGTGCTTTCCACCCCAAATTGTACTGAAAAATAACTCCTAGGTATTGAAATTTTAGGACTTGCTCTATTTTTGCTCCACCAAGCTTCCATTCGTATAATCTCCGACTTCTGGCGAAAATCAGAATCTTAGATTTAGCATGGTTGATGGTTAATTGGTTGAGTTGACAATACGTGGCAAAGATCTTCAGAGCTCTGGTTAGTCCAACATGTGTATAAGATAGAATTACCGCGTCGTCCGCATATAAAGGAGTGGACAGCGGTAATCCGCTAGTCTAGGCTCATGTGTACTTGGAGATGAGTTGACTAGGGGTGCTCGCATGTCGCTGATGAATAGATTGAATAGGCAGGGAGCCAATATACATCCTTGGCGCACTCCCTTGTTTATTGGTATCGAATTTGTGAGGTCGCCCGCAGGAGTAAGTCTCACTCTGGCAAGGGTACCTTCATGGAGCTGACTTATAAGCCATAAGAGTCTTCTATCAATGCCCTGTTTCGCAAGTTTCTCCCAAAGAATATTTCTAGGAATGCTGTCAAAGGCTGCCTTAAGATCTAAGAAGGCAGCACACAGGTAGCCCCGGGGAGGGGAGGAGTACTTCCGTGCCAGATGGTAAAGAACTATTGCATGATCAGTTGTAGAGCGTTTAATTCTGAACCCTGCTTGTTCGTGGCCAATCTGGTTAGTCTCATCTACCCATCGCAATAGTTTCGTCAACAAAAAGCTGGCATAAATTTTCCCTATGATCGAAAGGAGGCTGATGTTACGGTAATTTTCCGGCTCCATTGGAGAACCTTTTTTATGAATTGGTACTATGATGGCCTCCTTCCATATTTTGGGGATGAGACCAGAAGCGTTGATTGCGTCGAAGGTTTTGGCCAAGATGCCAGCCCACCATTTTGGGTGTAGTTTGATGGCTTCAGCAGGGATCAGGTCGGGCCCTGGGGCTTTGCCCGATTTCAGCTGGGCTATTAGCTTGGCTATTTCGTCAGGATCGGTGGGAGGCCAAATAGGTAGGTGGGAAAACAGATGCATCAGATGGTCGGAGGGAGCATCTGCCTGTGAGAAACATTTCTTCAGGAACAATTCCCATGTCGGTGCAGGGATGACTGCCCTTGGGTATTTCCTCACCCTTCTGTTAATCAGAGACCAGAATTCCCTGGATCTATGTGATTTTGAAGCAGTAATCAAGGCCTGCCAGTGATTATGTTGCCACTCACGTTTGGCAATTTTCTGCGTGCGTTTGTAAACTTGCTTGGCTTGTGCATAACTAGCTGGCAGAGTAGATGCATCGGAGGTCTTATATACATTATATATAGCACGAAGGCGCTGTCTTGCTTCTTTGCACTGAGAGTTATACCAGGGGGCACCGTAAGTATACTCGTTTCGATTTAATATTTTGGGTGGTAACCTGAAGAAGGACGTAAGATCAGTCGTATGATGGTGGAAGCGTTTCAACACTATGCTATGCTCGTCTGAGGCAGAGCCTATGTAGGGATGGGGCCCGAGGATTTCTTTTTGAAAGAATTCCTGATACCTTTGAGCCTGGGTCTCCGACCATTTGATTCCTCTTACTTGGAGAGATACGTTGGTTACCATCTGGGTCGCATGTCTATAGGCCTCCGACTGCCAATTCAGGGAAAGCTTGGCTACAAGGGGAAGATGATCACTAGATTGTACATTCTCGATCTTAAAGGAGGAAATACACTTAAGTAGATCACTGGAGACCAGCAGGTAATCGAGGACGCTGTTTGATTTAACACTCAGGTGAGTGAAATCCCCTGGAATATCAGGGAGGCATGTGCCATTTAGGGGGACCAGATTTAAACGGATGGCCATTTGGTAGAGGAATACTCCAGCCTCATTAACTCGTTGGTCTTTAGAAGTTCTCCTCATGATATGTTCCAGATCATAATTATCAAGGTTTGGGGTAACCCACCATTTGGCTTTGGTCAGCGAGTCCCAATTTGCTGCTGTGCGGGCATTAAAATCGCCACCTATTATGGCCGGGGTGTTAGGAAACTTGACATAGCATGAGAGCAAATGCTCTTCTAGCGAGCCCCATTTAGAGCCCAGTTCGGAGGAAGAACCCCCGGGTGGCAAGTAAACATTTGTAACTAGAAGTGAGATCTTTTCCCCCGCAATCAGCCCGGTAAGGGCGTAGGGAGGCAAGGCCTGTACTAGAGTAAATTTAGAATGTAGGTTGAGGGAGACGCCTATTATTAGGCCCCCTTTAGGGCGGCCTCCTTTCAGGGAGGGGCAGGCAGGGAGTTCTAGAAGCTCAAAGCCATTTAGGGCAATTCTCTCTACTTCCCACGATTCTTGGAACAAGATGATATGAAACAGGTTAATATACTCCAAGAATTCTGGGTCAAGTTTTTTCCCCCTCCAGCCCGCAATGTTCCAGCTGAGGACTGATAGGGGGGAGTTCCTGTTGTAACCAATTCTCTGTCATTTCAGGGAGGGATGTGAGTCCTTTGGAGGCAAGGCAGACCCCACGAAAAAGTCAGTTATTTTACTTTGCATAGCAGGCACCTGCTGAAGGTACCTGGTCTTGAAGTTGGTAATGAGGTATTCTGACTGGGGCGACAAATCGGGTCTCCCGCTGGCTAACCCAAGGGCGGACACTTCAGTGGGAAACTCCACAGGATTTGCTGAGACTGCCCCACCGCAAGGTCTAAAGGTCGCCAATGAAACCATTTGGTTTATATGTCCGGTCGGGTCTTCAATCAAATCCGGGCCATTTTTTGAAGTAGCTGGGACACTCCCCTGACCTGATGCTGGCAAAGGTACAGGGGATGTTCGGCGTACTGGTACCGTTTGTATGTCGGGTCTATGCCGCTCAGGGGAGTATGAGGACTCCAGTTCCGGCATTGATGGATTAGATGGTAAGGAGTTATTTTGGTGGAAGGAACTCTGAGTTACACTCCTCAGCGGGGGACTCTTGGAGGGCGAGTCAAAATTTATCAAGAGTTGGGATGAGGGGCCAGCTTGAGAGGCAAAACCTGGGTCTGCCAAGCGTCGGTGGGTTTTGCCCACAAGTGGGGGAGGCATGGGTTTAGGAGCTGGACTAAGGTATGGAAGACTTCCTGCTTCCTTAAACCACGACTCCGAAAAGCTGGCAGAGTTATCCTGAAAAGTGGGCAGGACTTTTCCGTTCTTCTGGACATGTATGAGCTGATGATTAAGTACTTCTAGTCTATCAATTATTTCTTGTTGTTCTCTCGGTGGAAGGTCGCCAAAGGTGGCTAAAAGCTCTACTTCCTCCGGCGGGGTCAGAGAATTACTTGCACCAGTGGGTTTCTTTAGAGCTCGTGGGGACGTAGGGTGAGTCCAGTTTCGGTGCGGATGGATATCCTCCGGGAGAGGAGGCTCGATGTCCCGAGGTACTCCCGACCTCTCCGACAGAGTCCACTCCGTGCCGTGACCGGCAAGTAGGAGGGGGTGGATCATGCTATCCATAAAAACTCTTGTTGGGATGATATCGTACCTTGCCAAGAGTGGTTTCTGCCTGATGATAGCTGAAGGAATCCTTGGAGAGTAAAACGCAAGCATCACTTTCTGTTGCCCGAGGTGCTGGTTCAAAGGTAATACTGCAATGAGATCGCATTGTGAGATTTCTATGTTTAGGAGATTGCTTAGGTGCTTTTTAACCCCACTCAGAGTAAGCCACCTTGGTGACCCTGCCCCGATGTTTAGGCAGATTTTCTTAGGTTGCAGGGACAATGCTTGATGTTTCAGTGCAGGATTTGGTTTGTATTTAGGGATCACACTTCTTTTTTGGGTAGAAGGCAAGGACCTCTGGCACTTCAATTCCCCCGTATCTACAGTTGGTTTAAACTTTGACCAGAAGTTATCCATTTTCTGTTCGAGGTTACATAACTGGGAGGCTAGCACATCAATCTTCTTGAATATGCAATTAAGGGTTCTGACCACAAGATGGAGATGTTCATGTTGTTCTTGTCTTGCGCAGTCCTCAGTTCCAGCGTCCTGCACCACCCTCAATGGGACACTCCCTCTTCCTCCAAGCTTGCCGTCCGCAGTTTTAGTCTGAGGTAAAAATAATTCCTCTGGTGTTGACGTTGTTTCTGGAGACATTAGAGGGTAGAAACGGTTCTGAGTTTTCACCCTATAGCAGAGTTCAATGGGGTCACTCCGTTTGTCAGACACGGGGGGGTCGATTTTTAATTGTTTGGCTCTTGGGGAGGGCAGAGCCTCGTCACAATCCCTTAGGCGTTTGCCTTGGCCCATCGTTATGAGTCTTTAAAAATAGCAGTGCTTAAAAGATAATAAAAGGTAGTAAAAATAGAAATACAACTGGACGTGAGCTGGCGGAAAACCAGTAAGTCGAAGGCTGCTTCCAAGGCTGCCGGAGAATGCAATTATCTGCTCATTAAAGCTGATTTACGATGCAGACTTTACAGTTATTAGCAATGTGAACTCCTGGCATGGGCTCCAACACCCTGATACAATCTTCAGCAAAAACTTGAAAGGCTGGGAGCCACAGCACAAATTTTAGGGAGGATTCGAAATGAGCTCCGGCAAGTGCGTCTTACCTCGTCGCCATCTTGAAAACCCCTCCTTTGGCAATTAAATCTACTATTTCCTCCGGGTCCGTATCTGGCCATATGGGCAAGTGACATGAAAGAGTATCAGAATGAATGTTAGGGATAGCTGTCTGGGAGAAATATTTTCTTAAAAATTGTTCCCATGTCGGGGCTGGTATAACTGTCAATCTTTTGTTGTTGATTAAATTCCAAAAACCACGAGAGCTGCGAAGCTTAGAGGCAGCAATCAGCGCTTGCCAACGTCTTTGGTGCCATTCATGCTTGGCTGACTTCTGTGCCTGTTTGTAAGCAATTTTGGCCTGCAAGTACTCTGGAGGAAGAGTTACAGCTCCAGAAGATTTATATCTGTTGTAGATACATCAGAGAGAGAGAGTCTAGCTTGCTTACATTTGGAGTCATACCAAGGTGCACCGAACCTGGGTTGATCTCGGTTAACCAGGTGATTCGGTATCATAAAGAAGCTAGTTAAATCTACAGAGAGGTGGGAGAACCACTCCAATATCCTATTTGGTTCAGACAACTCCTCCACTGAAACACTAAGGGGATCGGAGATATTCCTCTGGGAGAATTCTGCATATTTTGGGCCTGTTTCATAGACCATTTAATGCTTCTTACTTGTGTTGCGGCATTTAAACCTACATGGATTGGGTGTGAGCCGCTAACCGGGTGCCAGTCAAGCGTTAGCTTGGCCGCTAGAGGTAGGTGGTCACTGGATTGAACATTGTCTACTTTGAAATAAAAGCAGTTTGAGAATAGGTCTTCTGAAACTAGAAGGTAGTCTAGGACACTATTTGATGTTGTGCCCAAATGAGTGAATTCTCCTGGCACGTCCGGTGGACAATTGCCATTCAAAATGTTCAAATTCATACGAATGGCCAATTGATAAAGAAGGACTCCCGCCTCATTCACTCTGATGTCCTTAGATCTTCTTGATGTAAAAGAGATTAAATCAGATTTTGGATAGGGGGGAGGCAGGCACCCACCACTTGGCCTTGCTTATCCCCTCCCAATTGGCGGCTGTACGTGCATTAAAGTCACCACCCATTATCAATGGGATATTAGGGAACATAACATAGCATGCCAATAAATGATCTTCCAGAGAATCCCATCTATAATGGAGGTCCGATATAAGACCACCTGGAGGAAGATAAACATTGGTGATTAATAGGGAGAATTTTTCGCTTGAATCAGACCTGTAAAGGCAAAAGGAGGAAAAGTCTGAACTAGCGAGAGTTTAGCGCTCATTTTAAGCGATATGGCGATTGCAAGACCACTTCTGGACCGGCCACCTTTTTGGGAGGGACTAGCTGGAAGTGATATCAGTTCAAAGCCATTTATATCTATTTTATCTTCTTCCCATGTTTCTTGCAAAAGGATTATCTGAAGAGTTTATATAGGACAGAAATTCGGGATCTAATCTTTTCCTTTTCCAGCCCGCAATATTCCAATTTAGGACTGCTAGCTGGGGACTTCTGTGTTGTTCTTTTAACAGTCAGAGCGAAGGAGGGGCAGACTCTCTGGAAGAGATAGAAGATGTAACAAAAAAGTCAGTTATTTTACATTGGGAAGATGGTAACTGTGGCGAACCCTCCAAATTAAAATTTTTAACAATTTGGTTCGACTGTTGGAACACCGAGGATGGTCTACTAGAAGTAGATCCCTGAACAGGAAATCTCTTCATTTCGAAATTCTTTGTACAACTTGACAGAGAAATACCCAGAGAGGGAGAAATTAAGTCCGTCGGGGGAAACCCACTAGCAGATTTATCATCAGGCATTAGGATGATTTTATTGATGCGTCCCATCGGGTCTTCAATCGTTTCCGGCGACGGGTCCCGAGGTATAACATTCACATTTTCCTTTAGAGAAGGTAGATGAGGGGACATCACGGGGGCGGTAATTGCGGAAGACTCTCTCGGGGGCATCACTTGTGGACTACTTCTATATCTGGTCGAAACTGGAGAAGATTCTAGCTCTGGCATAGAAGAGTGAGTTAAAGAGGGATTTGAGTCAAGCAAGGAAATCAGAGTTTCGTCCTTAGGTGTGTTAGTCGAAGGATGTAGATGAAAGTTAAGTGAGGAAGGCAGGGCCTGGTCGTCCCGTGGAGTAGCACTGGGGGCAGAAACAACTTGAAGATTTGAGTCTTGCAGGATGGTTTTTGTTTTCAAAGTGGGGCTGAGCTGAAGAAGATCGACCACTTCTGTCCGATGAGCCCCAGTGGGGTTATTTGAAGCATCGTTAGTATCTTCCCCTCTGTGTTGGACTTTCAAAAGCTGAGATTTAAGGGTATCAAATCTCAGCATCATCGCTGACTGTTCTTTCGGAGGGAGGGCTCTGAACGAATCAATAAGTTCCCTTTCATCAAGGGCAGTCTGTAGGTTTCCGTCCTCATATATGGCTGTTTGAGAGGATATTGAGATTGGTCGAGAATGGTACGCTGCAGAATCATCGCAGTGGGGCCTGACAGTATTTTGAAGTAAGGCGGAGTCTCTTGTCCTAATGTCCTCATCACCGTGGCACCTATTTAGAAGGGGTTTGATCTTGCTATCTGAAAAAACCCTTGTTGCTACGATATCAGCCATGGACAAAAGCGTTTTCCGCCTAGCAATAATAGATGGTATCTTTTCAGAGTGGAACGCGAGTATCACCTTCAAGAAGTTGGTCTGTCGGAAAAGGGGCATCACCGCATATAAGTCAATCTGGTGTTTCTTAATTTTTAAGAGTTTGCTTAAACAGTCTTTTTTTTTTTATAATAATTTTTATTACATTTTTTACAGAAATAACAGAACAGTCAAAGAGTAAAAAGAAAGGATAAAAAGAAGGGAAATAAAAAAGAAAAGAAACACGACCACTTCAATGACTTATTTCAAATTTCCATTGGACTTCCCCCGTCCCCCGCACAATGCATTCTTAACAATAAATTTATCAGCAAATTATACCCTTATTTCGTGTATTTCTTTATATTTTCAATTGCAGTTTAGATTTAAATCTCTTGATCACCATATACTCTAAAAATATACCATAATATCGTTTTTACCCATTTAAATCTTGGTTCTTTCATAAATCTTATCAAATTTCATAAATATGCAAGTTTCGTTACTGAAGCCAAATTCCCAATCATACGACATCTTATGTTTCATATAACTTATAATACTTTTGCAAATAGTCTTTAAATTTTTTCCAGTCCTCCTCCATTGCTTCTTCTCCCAAGTCCCGGATCCTTGCAGTCATCTCGGCTAGTTCCATGTAGTTCATCAATTGCGAGTGCCATTCCTCCAGTGTGGGCAAATCTTGGGTCTTCCAATACTTGGCGATAAGAATTCTTGCTGCTGTTGTAGCGTACATAAAAAAAGTTCTATCCTTTTTAAACACCTTCTGGCCGACAATGCCCAGAAGGAAGGCCTCTGGTTTCTTGGGAAAGGTGTACTTAAACACCTTTTTTAACTCATTGTAGATCGTTTCCCAGAAGGCCTTCAATCTTGGGCAAGTCCACCAGAGGTGAAAGAATGTCCCCTCAGCTTCCTTACATTTCCAACATTTGTTATCGGACAAATGGTAAATCTTAGCCAGTTTGACCGGGGTCATGTACCACCTGTATACCATCTTCATAATGTTTTCTTTCAAAGCATTACATGCAGTAAATTTCATACCGGTGGTCCATAACCTTTCCCAGTCTTCAGACATAATATTATAACCAATGTCCTGAGCCCATTTTATCATTGCTGATTTAACTGTCTCATCCTGAGTGTTCCATTTAAGCAGCAAGTTATACATTCTCGATAATAACTTGGTCTTTGGTTCTAGCAACTCTGTCTCAAGTTTCGATTTTTCCACCTGGAATCCTGTTTTTTTATCTAGCTTAAAAACCTCATTAATTTGGGCATAGTGTAGCCAATTTTGCACCTTATCCTTTAATTTTTCAAAGCTCTGCAACCTCCAATTACCTCCAATGTTTTCTATTATTTCCCAATATTTCGGCCAGTATGCCTCCATATTGGGTGTTTTCCGAGCTTTGGCCTCTATTGGTGAAATCCACCTCGGAGTTTTGCTTTCCAATAAGTCTTTATATTTCTTCCAGACCATATATATTGCTTTTCTGACAATATGGTTTTTAAACATTCCATGTATTTTCCCCTTGTCATACCACAAATACGCATGCCAACCTAACGAATTATTGAAGCCTTCCAGATCTAGGACATCAGTGTTTTCCAATAAAATCCAATCTTTCATCCAGCAGAAGGCCGCAGCTTCATAATATAACCTTAAGTCTGGCAGGGCAAACCCCCCTCTCTCCTTTGCATCAGTTAGTATTTTAAACTTTATTCGGGGCTTTTTGCCCTGCCAGACAAACCTAGAAATATCCTTCTGCCACTTTCCAAAACATTCCACTCTGTCCATAACCTGCAAGGCTTGAAACAAAAACAACATCTTTGGCAAAACGTTCATTTTTATAGCTGCAATTCGGCCTAACAAGGATAGTTTCAATCTTGACCAAATTTCTAAATCTTTTTTAACTTCTGACCAACATTTCTCATAATTATCTTTAAATAGATTCAAATTCTTAGAAGACAGATTGACCCCCAGATATTTCACTTTTTTAACAATGTTTAGTTCTGTTTCCTTCTGAAACCCCTCTGTTTCAGTAACTGTCAAATTTTTCCCTAACACCTTAGTTTTTTGTTTGTTCAACTTAAAACCCGCCACCCGACCAAATTTCTGAATCAATTCCAAAACTCTTTTTGTACTAGGTTCTGGCTCCTGTAGTGTTAAAACCAAGTCATCTGCAAATGCTTTCAGTTTATATTGTTTCGCTCCGACCCGTATT